>NW_028327175.1:158344605-160844605 GCF_987537825.1 Furipterus horrens
TTTCATTATATGATCAATTGTAGATTAAGTACCTCAGCACGTTAGCAACTGATGATTGGATTTGCTCCATATTTATTATATAAGCATTTTAATTACACTGGGGAACACAATTTTTGTTGAGTTAGATCTGACACTTGTTTTTGACTAACTTCTGGCATCTGAATCCAAACATGACCTCAGTTTTTCTCTTTATCACGTCAACTTTTTAAGGTACAGTATACCCTCCCTTTGTCTCAAAAATCATATAAAATCTACATACAAAGGAAAATAAAGAAAAAAATTACCTGAATATACTGTTTAGAGTTATTGTATTCATATAAAGGCTATATATTGTTACTGTAAGTCAAGTTATGTACAAGTAGTAAAGTTCTGCTACCAAACATACATATTAAGGTATTTTGTCTTTTCAAATGACAGGCTAGGAAATGCCAAAATGAGATACTTGAAGCAGTCTCCTTCAGTTGGCAAAGCTTTCACAAATTGCTTCATGAGACCCAGTTTTATGTGCAGAGGTGGGAATATAATGTTCTTTCTGTCACCAAGTGGCTCATGTAGAACGTTTGGATCACCAGGTTTGAGGTCAGATCTTGGAGACCAATTTGACTCCACCCAATGCTACTCACGAGCTCTGCTGTCCCACATACACAGAAAAGAGGGATACCTGGTGTATTTGCGTTGCTGACCAAGAAGGAAGGAGACCATTTGAAGGTCAACACAGATGATCCAATTGTGCTTGTGATATTGCAACAGATCAGTGACACTCTCTGTCTTCATATTCTTCACAAAAACAAACTGAATGGCCAATTGGGACTGCACCAAATCAATTGCCATTGTGGAGGAGGACACACTTCAAGCTTTGCTTTGAGATGTCTATGAACAGTCGCCATTCAGTTGCATTATAGATTGGAATTCCCAATTCCTGCCATGTATGTTATGGCAATACACAAGGCCACCATCACTTCGAAAGTACTACGGAACTCCACTTACTCCTGATTGAAAGTAGGATGTCTTTGCTCCTTTTCTAAGCAAGTTTTTCTCATGCAGTCTTGATGCTAGGAGTTCTGAAGCCTTTTTGGTTAGTCCCAAATCTTGTGCCAAATCATTCAACTCATGCTGATCAAATCTCTTATGAACTGAGTCATCTTCAGTTTCAAAATCTTCATTGTTGCTGTCACTTAGTCCTTCACCATACTTCTGTTTTCTGAGAGAGAGTAGTTCAGTGAAAACTGGCACTGGGATTTCAACTGAAGGAGGCACTGCATATATAGCTGATGGTAGACTAGGTCACTATTTTACATTTATTATATCCTGACGTTTTCACTATACAAAAGTAACAGTCACTTGAATGGTCTCTGGGCTCTCGCCAAACTGTAGGTATACCAAATGGCAATTGATCAGGTGTTCCCTTCGTGCACATTCGTAAAAACTCAACACAGTGCACACCTTGTCAGGGGCCCAAGACTTACCTTTATCACCAAGTTTTACTTTAAAATATGCAAAACAGGCTTGCCTGACAAATGCGCTGTTTGTCCTTTGGGAATGGTGAAACTGCCACAGATAGAACAAAACGAATCAGGGTTGTTCAGGCACTTAGGACGAGAAATAGCAGAGGCAGACATGATCTGAAGGAAAGGAAATATGTATGTAAATAAAAAATAAATTCTGCTAACTCCTTGTATGTAGACAAGAACTCAGACTACACTTCGGAATACGATTCACTATATAGAGTGGCACACAACCTCTCACCACACTGTCTCATATATCACTGAATAGCCTAGACTAGTATGAACCTGTCGCTGGTCTCCAAGGTCATCCCCCACCCCTTCCCACTTGAGGGAGGTTTGCTCTCAGCCAGTAGGAGAGCACTAGTGCTCCTCTCAATCCAGGCTCGGTCCAGCCTAGAGCAGTTGCATTAAGATAAGCTGTACAGAAAAAACTTGACGTGATAAAAGAAAACTAACTGCAGTTTTGAAATCAGGATGCCTATTTAAGTATAAAACAACTGAAAAATCGAACTCACCAGGAATTATGTTAAAAATTGTACCCCTGTGTATTCATCCCCTACATTCTCCCAAGGAATCTCTGAAATCTTTAACATTTCTGGTTAGTTTATTTTATATTACAACCTTTGTAGTATGTTTAATAAATGGAAACATTTCTTAAATAAAACACATAACATGTTGGTTGTTTTAGGTTCCTTTGCAACAGCATCTTGCCTGATTTGTAAATACAAAGTTGACTGTGAAGCTGTACGAGGAGATATTTTTAATCAGGTAATTTATCACCCATAATTTAGGACTTGTGCATGTCTCTGATTTGTTTCTTCTTTTGCCTCTCAAACCTTTTTTTTTTCTGAAAGGGTTTATGTGGTACAAAAAGATCCAGAAAGAGAGTGTTACCATTGGGAATTCTGGTGAAATACACGACAACCTTTCAATACTTTAATTTGAAAGTATTGGTCCAAAATGTCTAGAATGATGAAATTAGTTCTTTAATATTGAAGATGAAAATAAAAACCCAGATTATAAGTGAGGTATTTGCTCTATTAGTTTTTTTCCTTACCCTCCGTTTTTTAGTGCTTGTCAGATTCAGAATCTTATAGTAGGGGGCAGTTCTTTTAAAAAAATTATTGTCAAAGGTATTTATGTATGCTCACTGCCACAATATTGCAAGAAAAATAGGCAAAGAATAAAAACCATCCAGAAATAAATTCTATTTACCTGTATATGTAATCATATAAATTATAAGGAGGATAGTATGTTAAAATGGAATCATTGTGTTTTACAAACTTTTAAAGGATTAAGTCTTTCTGTGTGTGTTGTGTATGTACATATGTACACACCATGCTGGTTTTTCCTTTTAATATACAGTGAACCCTTAAATATCAAATGTAGGTTTGTACAGGTGTGTAATAGCATACACAGATAAATAGCAACATTGTTATTCCATTGTATGTTAATAAACAAATGATCAATGACAGTTGACATTGATGTATAGGTTCTATCCAGTTTCCCTGCTATTTGTCCACAGCTTTTCTGTTTTCTTTGATGATTTTTGAATAGAATTCTTAAGAAGTGTGGAATTCTTAAGAAGTGACTAACTTGGGCTTTACCTTTTCTTTTCTTCCCTACCTCAACCAAAATCTGAATCGCGCAGGTGGTTCCTCGATGTCCTAGGTGCCCAGCTGATGAACCACTCGCTATTATGAAACCAGAGATTGTCTTTTTTGGTGAAAATTTACCAGAACAGTTTCATAGAGCCATGAAGTATGACAAAGATGAAGTTGATCTCCTCATTGTTATTGGGTCTTCCCTGAAAGTAAGACCAGTAGCACTAATTCCAAGTAAGTTGGTGATGATTTTGAGAGAATATTTCCATATATATTGCCATGGGTTGTGAGTCTACAATTGACTCCAGTGATCTTATTCTGTTTCTGAAAGAGTGGTGAAGAACCAAACTGTTTTTTAGGAGATATTCTTATTCATGAAGATTAGGTAATTGGACTTTTTGGTGGCGTGGGGAGGGAGAGGAGTGTCAAAACAAATAATGTCAAATTATAATGTAATTGAAAATTAAGACAATGGGGAACAGTTCAACTTTTAAGTTAAAATGTATGGCTTGACAGAATTGTAACATTAAATAAGATAGAATTTGCGGATTCAGAATGATTGGTTTGTTTTTGTAAAAATAACAGTCATGCCTTGTCATAATCATTGTATGTGAATCTACTTTATCCATAATGGTATTTGTGTGTATAAAAAAAGCTCAAATACAATTGCAGTCCCTATGTGTTAGGAGTATTTCCTTAACACATGCTCTTATACAACCTTTTTTTCTTCCTCTAGTGAGGAAGCAAGGGAGAGGAGGAAGATAAAGGGACTAACTCAGTTGCATCAGGTGTGCCCTAAAAATGAGGGAAGGAGAAAAAGAATATCAAACTCTTAGTGAATTAAATTAGATTCCTACACCAGCAATCGAATAGGCAGCTAGAGTAAACAGAGACAAGGAGTAAAACACTAATGCTGTCTTTTTCCTACCCTATATGTAGTTACTTTTAGCAGTATAACTCTTCCCTAAAAAATTATGAAATTCTATTAAATTACAATATACGACAATTTGTAATTAAATGAACCATGAAAATTTAGAAACTCCTTTATTTTTGAGTTATTTTTTCCTCCTTAATGGTAAGGCAGAGAATTTCTTTTATCTTTACCCAAGGATATGTGCATTGATTTTTAGAGAGAGAAAATCGATGTGAGAGAAAAGCATTGATTTGCCGCCTCCCATACACACCCCAACCAGGGATTGAACCTGCAGCTTAGGTATGGGCCCTGGCTGGGAATTGAACCCGCAACCTTCGGTGTATAGGGTGATGCTCCAATCAACTGAGCTACCCGGCCAGGGCAATATGATCATATGATTTTTATCCTTCATTTTTAAAAAAAAATATGCTTTATAGATTATGCTGTTACAGTTGTCCCAATTTCTTTTCCCTTTGTTCCCCTCCACTCAGTGACTCCCCCTCCCTCCAGTTGTACTCCTTCTTAGCCCATTGGTTGTGCATATAGTTCTCAACATCTTCCTGTCTACTCCACTCCCTCCTACTGTGCTTCTTAATTCCTGTACCATCTCCCTCCCTTTCCCCCCTTCTCCCTCCCCCCTGACCTCCCCCCAATATGTTCCTCATACCTATAATTCTTTTTCCATTCTGGTTGCCTACTTAGTTTGCCTTTGTTTCAGTTCCCTAGCTTCTGTTGTTGGTTGTTATGATACAGTTTTCATTTTAATGTTCATAGTTTTGATCCTCTTTCTCCTAAATAAGTCCCTTTAACATTTCATATAACAGTGGTTTGGATCTGATGAACTCCTTCAGTTTTACTTTGTCCTGGAAGCACTTTCTCTGCTCTTCTATTCTGAATGACAGCTTCGCTGGATAGAGTAATCATGGTTGTAGGTTTTGCTTTTTATTACTTTGAATATTTCTTGCCAGTCCCTTCTTGCCTGCAGAGTTTCTTTTGAGAAATCAGCTGATAGTCTAATTGGGACCCCTTTGTACATAAATTTTTTCTTCTCTCTTTATCCTTAATTTTTGACATTTTGATTATAATGTGTCTTGGTGTGGTTCTCCGTGGGTCCAGTTGTTTTGGAACTCTGTGCTTCCTAGACCTGTAAGTCTATTTCCTTCCCCAAGTTAGGGAAGTTCTGCTTCATTATTTTTTCACATAATTTTTCCGTTTCTAGTTCTTCTTCACCTTCTGGCAACCCTATGATTCGGATGTTTGCCCACTTATAGCTGTCCCATAGGTTTCTGAGCCTCTCCTCATTTTCCTCACTTTTCGTTTCCTCTCTCTGCACTGGTTGACTGTGTTTTCCTTTCCTGTGTTCTGACTTGTTGATATGATCCCTGGTTTTCCTTCCCTCACTACTTGTTTCATATGTATTTTCATTCATTTCAGCAGGAGTAGCCTTCATTCCTTCCCCATCTTGTTTAAGATCTGCTGTTAGGTCTGTAAGCTTTCTTATAACCAGATCTCTGAACTGAGCCTCAGAAAGATTTCCTATCTGCTGGTCCGATAGATCATATAATTGCTGTCTGGTCAGCTGCGTGATTAGGATCTCTATCATGATTCTTACCATCCTGACAGTTTGTGTTTACCTTGGTTTCCTGGGCTTGGCTGTCACACCTCCTATGCTATAGGGGGCGGAGCCCCATGCACTTGTCACAACCGGGCGACCCTTCTCACCACACTGTGGCATTTTGTGTGGGGGCGGGAGTCCAAGATGGATTCCTGCCATTACTCTCTGCTGAGAGACCAGGAGCCTCTTCCTCCATCCCCATGCCTTCCAGCCCTCACAGTCCGAGGCAGTGGGGGTCTGCCTTCCCTGACATTGAAATCGCGAGCTGATGGGTTTGGTCTGCAGCCAGGGGTGCTCCCCAGGCCCTTCTCACCTCCCCTTAAATATGGGTGTCTGTGCTTATTGCGGTCCTGCCGTCTTCGCCACAGCTGCTGCTGCCAGCACAGCTTGACCTCTCCGCCCCTGCTTTGCGTCTTCTACCCGTCCAGATGAGCACCACTTCCTTATATCTTTGTTTGCTGGACTTCCACATAGCTTTAGTTTCAGGAACTTCTGGTTGTTTCTGGTTTTGCGGTAGTTGTACTCCTTCTTAGTTGTGGAGGGGGACTGAGCATGTCAGTCTAGGCCTCTATCTTGGCCGGAAGTCATTTTTATCTTTCATTTTGTTGATGGTTATTCACATGAACTTATTTGTAGATATTGAACAGACCTTGCATCCCAGGAATAAATCCCACTTGATCATGGTGTATGATATTTTTAATGCATTGCTGAATTCATTTGCTAATATTTTATTGAGGATTTTTGCATCTATGTTTATTAGGGATACTATGCATAGTTTTTTCTTTTTTTTTCTTTTTGTAGTGTTTTTGGTGTTGGTATCAGGGTAATACTGGCCTTGTAAAATGAATTTGGGACCTCTCCCTTCTCTTCAATTTTTTGGAATAGTTTGAGAAGTATAGGTTTTAATTCTTTAGAATGTTTTGGAAAATTCACCTGTGAAGGCATCTGGTTGAGGACTTATTTGTTGAGTGTTTTTTGATTACTGATTTCAGTTTTGTTAGAAGTTATTCAGATTTTGTGTTTCTTCTGATTCAGTCTTGGAAGCTTGTGTTTTTAGGAATTTATCCATTTCTTCCTGGTTGTCCAGTTTGTTGGCGTATAATTGTAGTATTTTCTCATCATCGTTTGTTTTTCTGTGGTTGTCAACTCTCTTTCTGATTTTTGAAATTCATTTGGGTTCTTTCTTGATGAATCTGGCTGAAAGATTATTGTTTGTTTTTTAAGGATGATTAAATTTATCTTTTCAAATACCTGCTCTTGGTGTCTTTGGTATTTTAAGATTATATTGCATCGTTTCTGGTTTAATTTGTATTATTTCCTTCCTTTTACTCACCTTAGTCTTTGTTCTTTTTCTAGTTCCTTTGGATGTAAGGTTAGATTATTTATTTAAAGCTTTTCTTATTTCTTGAGGTAAGCCTGTATTGCTATGAATTTCCTTCTTGGAACTCCTTTGGCAGTGTCCCATAGACTTCAGGCCATTGTGTTTTCATTTGTGTAAGGTATTTTCATTGTGTACTAGCATGTTATTTAACCTCCGTGTGATTGTGTGCTTTTCGGTTTCCTTTTAATTGATTTCTAGTATATACCTTTGTGATCAGAGATGTTTGATATGATTTCATTCTTAAATTTAGAGGGCTGTTCTGGAAAATAACCCATGTGCACGTGAAAAGAACGTATATTCCAAAAAAATCTCAACCAAATCCATCTGGTCTAATACATTTAAAGACACTTTTCTTGTTGATTTTCTGTTTGAATGATCTATCCATTGATGTTTAAGTCCTGTACTTTTTTTTTTTTTTAATATTATTTTTATAGAGAGGGGAAGGGAGGGAGAAAGAGAGGTAAAGAACATCAATGTACGGTTGCCTCTCACGCGTGTCCCCAACAGGGCACCTGGCCTGCAACCCAGGAATGTGCCCTGACTGGGTTCGCAGGTCAGCACTCAGTGAACTGAGCCACACTAGCCAGGACAAATCCTATACTTTTACTGTATTACTGTCGATCGCTCCCTTTATAGATCTGGTGGTCCTGCATTGGAAATGTAAATGTTTACAAGTTATATCCTTTCCTTGAAATGGTCCCTTTATCATTGTGAAACGCCCTTGTCTCTTGTTCCAGCCTTTGTTATTTATTTATTTATGAGAGAGGAAGGGAGAAAGAAACATCGATTTGTTGTTATACTTATTTATGCATTCATTGGTTGCTTCTTGTATGTACCCTGACTGGGGATCGAATCAGGAGTCTTGGTTTATTGAGATGATGCTCCAACCAACCAAGACACCAGGCCAGGGCTCACAGAGTTTGTTGTAAAGTCTATTTTGTTTGATAGAAGCATTGCTACCTCAGCTTTTTTTTTGTCTTTTCATTTTTTGTAAGTATATTTTATGAATTATGCTGTTACAGTTGTCCCATTTTTTTCCCTTTGCCCTGCTCCACCTATCCCCTTCCTTCCTTAATGTCCATGGGTTGTGCATGTAGGTTCTTTGGCTTCATCCTTTCCTATATTCTTCTTAACTTCTCACTGTCTATTTTGTGCCAACCAATTATGCTTCTTAATCCTTGCACCATTTCTCCATTTCTGCTTCTTCCCTCTCCTAGCTGATAACCCTCCAGATGATTCCCATATCTGTGATTCTGTTCTATTCTGGGTGTTTGTTTAGTTTGTTTTGTTTTTATTTTTTAGAGTCTGTTGTTGATAGTTTGAGTTTGTTGTCATTTTACTGTTCAAAATTTTGATCTTTTTCTTAAGTAAGCCCACATAACATTTCATATAATAAGGGTTTGGTGGTGATGAACTCTTTTAGCTTTACCTTGCCTTGGAAGCACTTCATCTACCTTTCCATTCTAAATGATAGATTTGCTGGATAGAGTAATCTTGGTTGTAGGTTCTTTTCATCACTTTGAATAGTTCTTGCCATTCTCTTCTTTCCTGCAAAGTTTCTTTTGAGAAATCAGCTGATAGTGTTGTGGGTTCTCCTTTGTAGGTAATTCTCTGCTTTTCTTTTGCTGCTTTTAAGATTATCTTCAGCCTTTGACATTTTAATTATGATGTGTCTTGGTATGGTCCTCTTTGGGTCTACCTTGTTTGGGACTTTGTGCTTTCTGGATTTGTATGTCTGTTTCCTTTGACAAAGTTGGGAAGTTTTCCGTCATTGTTTTTTCAAATAAGTTTTCAACTTCCTGCTCTTCCTTTTCTCCTTCTGACACCCCTATGGTTTGGGTGTTGGCATGTTTAAAGTTGTCATAGAGGTTCTGAAGCCTGTCCTTGTTCTTTTTCAATTCTTATTTCCTCCTTCTGGTTGACTGTTTATTTCTTCCTTATGTTCCAGATCATTGATTTGAACCCCAGTTTTCTTCCCTTCACCATTAGTTTCATGTGGATTTGCCTTCGTTTCACTAAGCTTAGCCTTAGTGAAAAGTACTTAGAAGTACTTTTGCTGTACTCAAGCATATCTGTCAGTCCTGTGAGCAGCTTTATCACCAGTGTTTTGAACTCTTGTGTGTTAGGTTGGCTATCTCCTTGTTGCTTAGTTCTTCCACTGGAGCCTTGAGCTCTTCCCTCTTTTGGGCCATACTTCTCTGTCTTCTCGACTTGACAGGCTCCTGTGTTTGTTTGCCTCTGTGTCTTAGGTAGAGCTGTTGCACCTGTTACGTTGTGAGGCGCAGAGCCATAGGTATTCATCAGTACCGGTGACCCGTTTCACCACGTTGTGGCGCTGTGTATGTGGGGAGGGGTCTGAGGGAACAATGTCGCTTGCTCAGCACTCGCCCCTTTTCCAGGCACTTCTCTCTCTTCCTCTATGGGACTCATGCCCCTCCGGCTGTTGCCCTGGCCGTGGTTCCCAGGGTGGGTGGGTCTGCGGATGTTCTAGGACTGTGAGGACCCTCTAAACAAACGAACTCTGCTGAGAGACCGGCAGTTTCTTCCTCTGCCCCAACCCCCACTGATTTGCACAGTCAGAAGCAGTGAGGCTTTATTTTCCCCAGCACTGGAACTGTGAGCTGCGCAGTCTGGTCTGGTCTGATGCTGGGAGTGCTCCCCAGGTGTCCTTCCCTACATTTTAAAACGTGTGACTGCACTTTCTGCCGGCCTGCCACTGCTGCCGCCACTACACCACGTCCTCTCTGCCCTGGCTCCACCCCTCCTACCTGTCTGGATGAGTATTTCTTCTTTGTCTTTGTTGGATTTCCATGCAGCTCAGTTTTCTGGAACTTCTGGCTGTGTCTAATTTTGAAGTAGATGTATTCCCTCTTAGTTGTGGAGGGAGATGCAGCATGTGTACCTACACCTCCATCTTGGCTGGAAGTCCTAATTTACCGTTAAAGTAACTATTGATAATTATATAGTATTGCTTTTTTGTTGTTTTCTGATTGTTTCGTACTATGTTTACTTGTATTTAATATATACCAAGTTTTTAGAGCAGTCTATTTTAAGTTGATAACTGCTTAAGTTTGAACACATTCTGAAATCACTACAGCTCTGGCTGGTGTGGCTCGGTGGATTGAGCACTGGTCTGCAAACCAAAGGGTCAGTTGTTCAATTCCTGGTTAGGGCACATGCCTGGGTTGCAGGCCAGGTCCCCACTTGGGGGCGTGCAAGTGTCAACTGTGATGTTTCTGTCCCTCTCTTTCTCCCTCCTTTCCCCTCTCTTAAAAAATAAAATTACTACAGTTTTTATTTATCCCCTCCACTTTTTTTTATTATGTTTTACTCCTTTTGTGCATGTATGTTTGTGTGTTTCCCTTAATTTATTGTTGTAGCTATACATGATCTATTTTTGTCTTTTAACTTTTGTACTAGCTTTATATTGATTGATCCACTGCTTTTTAAAAAATATATTTTTCATTTATTTTTTTAAAGAGAGGGAGAGAAACATCAATGTGTGGTTGTCTCTCGTGTGCCCCCAATTGGGTACCTGGCCTGCAACCCAGGCATGTGCCCTGACCGGGAATTGAACTGGCAACCCTTTGGTTTGCAGGCCAGCACTCAATCCAGTGAGCCACACCAGCCAGGGCTGATCCACTGCTTTTATATATGTTTGCCTTTGGCAGTGAGGTTTTTTTCCTTATTTATATTTTTGATCTTTTTTTTCTACCTAAGAAGTCTCTTTAACATTTCTTGTAATACTGGTTGGTGGTGATGAACTCCTTTAGATTTTTGTTGTCTGGTAAGCTCTTTAGCTCTTTTTTTTTTTTTTTTTAGAAGAGCAACATTTATTTTTATTTTTTAACTTGTAAAAGCAATGCGTGATAAATACAGACATACAAAAGAAAAGTCACAATTCCTCTAGAATAATGACAACTGTTAATCCTTTGGATATCTTTTTCTTTTTCAAAGCTAAGGTGCTTTATTTTGGACTGTTTAAAGATGTGCATAGGCCTGAGTTGGGGGAACTGAAGAGATGCTGGTCAAAGGCTACAAAGTTACAGTTCGAAGATGATTAAGTTTTGGAGATTTAACACACAGCATTGTGATTATAGTTAATACTGTATCATATACTTCAGTGTTGCGAAGGGACTAGATCTTAAATGTTTTCAGCATAAAAAAGAAATAATTAACACATAATGGAGATGTTAGTTAATGCCACGGTGGTCAATTCAACACATTGTATACCTTAAAACTTACACAATGTTTCATAAATCTAAAATAAGATTTATTTGAATAAAATACAACTGACAGGTAAAAAATAGAGATGTGGATATGCTTTTCTAATTTTTCTAGTATTTTGGTGGACAAAGAAATGCACAGACATATTCTAAATGAGAGTTGGGACTTACAGGAATATTATAGAAAAAATGTCCACATTAAGTGAAAAGCTGATTAGATGATGTCTTTCTGAAACCTTGCAAAACTAGGATTTTCAGATTCTTTTAGAATATGCCAGTCACTTTAATTATCATATTTAAAACAATAGATTCCATGTTATAGTATTAAGCTAAAAAATAAAAATTGCAGTATAAACCACTGAAAAGCGGTGGCTGGCGTGGCTCGGTGGATTGAGTGCTGGCCTGAGAACTGAAAGGTCACCAGTTCAATTCCCAGTCAGGGCACACGACTGGGTCGTGGGCCATGTTCCCTGTTGAGGGTGTGAGAGAGGCAACCAATCCATGTTTCTCTCCTTTCTCTTCCTCCCTCCCTTCCCCTATCTCTAAAAATAAATGAATAAACTATTAAAACAAAAACAATGAAAAACATATTTCACCTAAAGTTTGCTATTTAGGTGACATGTCGAAGACAAAAACAAATAATGCCAACATAGAATTCTTATTAGATCATGGTGAGATTCTTCTCAAGCTGCAGAACAGTTTCCTTAAGAGCAGAATCCTCTGCCCAATTGACTTTACTCCCCAAAATGAGGTTCTGGAACATATGTTGAATAACTGTAGTAATTTGTATCTCCATCTGTAGCTTTTGTTTTAAGATCTTTATCTTGTCTGAATTTTCCATATTGTCCAAATCATCCTTCTGTTTGTTCTTTTCAGTCTGTATTTCTAAAAACTTACGTTCTGAAGCTCGTTTTAATTCAAATCTCTTCTTTTTAACATCAAGCAGTTTTTCCTCCAAACCACGAGATTCCTGCTGTGATTTCATTATTATTTTATTTAGCTTTAATATGTGTTTCATGTTATCCATGAGCTCACTATTCTGAATGTTACCTTCCTCTAGGTTTTTTCTAAGTGCCGTCGAAAGTTGCATCCTAATGCAAGCTTTTTCATTTCAAAAGTCGTTTTTGCCTCTTCAATTTCGTTTTCCAGTTCTTCAATTTTAGTTTCAATTTGCTTTTCTGGAATGATTTCTTCTGGAGTTTTTTCTTCATTGGCATCAACCATTGATTTATATTCCAAGAGTTGTTGTTTTGTCTGTGTTCTCAACCTGAGCAGCAGGGTTATGGGGTCCTCGGGCTGCGTCTGGGCGCCGGCGCCCGGCGGCGGCCCACTTTCCTCTCTGGAGTCCGCGGGCGCGGCGGCGGCTGTTTGGTTTTCCATCCTGGCTCCAGTGAAGACCTACTGCATGAAAGTGGCAGATGCTCTCAGAAAGGGACGTTACTGCCGCCACCGAATTGACGCCGGAGCTCTTTAGCTCTTTTTTAAAATTCTAAATGATAGCCTTGCTCGAGTAATGGTTCTATGTCCTTGCTTTTCATCACTTTGAATATTTTGTGCTGGTCCCTTCTGGCCTGCAGTTTCTGTTGAAGTCAGCTGACATTCTTCTGAGAGATCCCTTTAGAGAACTATCTGCTTTTCTCTTGCTGCTAAGATTCTGTCTTTGTCTTTAACTTTGGCATTTTAATTATGATGTGTCTTGGTGTGGGTGGGCCTCTTTGGGTTCAACTTGTTTGGGACTTTTCTGGGCTCCTGGACTTGTATGTCCAATTTTGTCAGGTTCAGGAAGTTTTTAGTCATTATTTCTTCAAATAGGTTTTCTGTCCCTTGCTCGCTCTCTTCTCTTGGGAACCTAGTGGTGCAAATTTAGTATCTTTGGTGTTGTCCCAGAGGTCCTTTAAACTATCTTCATTTTAAAATCTTTTTTCTTTTTGCTGTTACAGTTAGGTGTTTTTTCCCAATTTTGCCTTCCAGATCGTGTTTGACTCTCTGATTCATCTAATCTGCTATTGATTCTCTGTAGTGTATTCTGCATTGAAGTTACTTTTCAGTATTGATTGGGTCTCTTTGTTTTCTGTTTCTTTTTAAGCTCTTTTTTGAAGTTCTCACTGAGTTCATCTGTTCTCCTAAGTTCATTGAGCAGTCTTATAACCAACCAGAGTTTTGAAATCCTTATCTGGTAGATCGCTTGTCTCTATTTTGTTAGCTCTTTTTTGTGTAATTTTGTTCTGTTCTTTCATTGGGACATGTTTCTTTGTTTTCTCATTTGGCTGACTCTCTGTTTCTATGTATTAATTGATTTAGAGAGAGAGAGAAACAGGGATTTATTACCACTTAATTATGTTTTTATTGGTTGATTCTTATATGTGCCCTGACCGGGGTTTGAACCTGCAACCTTGGTGTATCAGGACGATGCTTCAACCAGCTGTGCTACCTGGCCAGGACCATCTCCAAGTTTTGACAGAGTGACCTTATGTAGGTGTTTTGTGGACTCCAATGGTCTCCTCGGTCACCTGAGTAGGGTGCTCCAGAGGTGTCCCCTGTGTGGGTTGTGTTCTTTTCTGTTGTAGTTGGGCCTTCACTGCTGCTGCAGAGAAGTGGGTGGGGTTGACCCTCCAGCTGATTAGCGTGGGGGCCAGCAGCAACTGCAGTGCAGAAGCTGTGTGTGGGCTGACCCCAGGGAGTGTGACTCACTTCAGCAGGGCTCTGGTGCCAGATGAGGGCCACCTTTTGGTTGTATCAGTAGTGGGCTCAGTGGTCTGAAGCCACCCACCAGGTGTGTTGGGTCCAGAGCCTCTTGGGAGGGACTCCAGTGCAGGCCTAGAATAATCATGGCTTGAACTGGTTTTGGGGCAACTTGGTAGAGCTATAAAGTGATCAGTGGTGGGTTGCCACTTGTACAGGGCTTGGAGATGCTTGGGAAGAGGCTGTGGTATGTACTGAGGCTGGCTGCCACTTGTGCCAGACTTAGCACCCTTTGGTGGGGACAGCAGTGTCAGATGAGCCCAGCTGCCATTTGTGTTAGGCTGTGGCCATTTAGTTGGAGTGACGTTACATAGAATGGCCACTTAGCCAGGCTTGCAGGCACCTGACTGGAGTTAGAATGCTAGGTGAGGCTGGTTGTGCTTATGCCAGGCAAGCGGCCACTTGGCAGTAGCTACAGTGCATGACAATGCTGGCTGCTGCATTGTGTGGGGTTTGTGGACCTTTCAGAGTTTGTAACACCAGCTGAGGCCAGCTAACACTTGTGTGAGGTGTCTGAACTTTGGAGAAAGTTTGCAGTGCCAACTGAGGCAGGCCAATTGTGTGGAGGAGCCTGTAGGAGAGGCTCTGGACAGGTAAGGGAGTTGGTGGGGCTGGGTCTCAGAATCACCAGGGCCAGGTGAACCATGTTAGGTTAATGGAGAGCGCAGATATGGCATCTGCCTACACTGGGCTGGTGGGAGGTGAGTTCAACAAAGGAGTAACGTGTCTGCTAACACTTCTATCCCTGAAGAAAGTTGACCCTCATGCCTGGCCCTCCAGCCCTAACCCTGATGTTAGATCATTTACTTCCTCCCCATGTCCCTGGCATTTTTCAAGCTGCTGCCATGTGCTGGAGCTTAGAGCATGGGTCATTTAACAGCAGTGCCACTGTCCCTCACAGCTTTTATCACTCTCCAAAGCAATCCCTGCTGGTTTTCACAACCAGATGTTAATGGGGACTCCTCTTCTTGGCACTGGTGCCATGGGCTTGCAGAGCCTGATGTGGGACTTGGACCCCTTGCTCCTTCCGTGGTGGTGGGGGGGACTTCTGCAGTATAGCTGTCCATCTCATGGATTGGGAACTGCCTGTTCTATGTCTCTGCTCCTCCTACCAGTCTTGAATGTGGCTTATATCCTTATAAGGAATTAATGTTAAGCTAGTCTCTAGGTGGTTCTCATAGTTCTATAATATAGTTGTAAGTTTGATGTGATTGTGGGAAGAGGCAAGCTCAGAGTATACCTACTCTGCCACCAGAAGTTATATCAGGAGCTATTTCAGTAAAATAACAATCACTATGTGACAAGAACACTTCTATGCACTTGAAATACATCATTAACTCATTTAATCCTCACTGCAACTTTATGGACAAGTACTGTTTTTATCCACATTATACAGACAAGGAAATTGAGGTACAGAGTAAAAAAGTCTTCAGATTGCTGAGAGACAAACCTGGTGGACAGAAGCAGGAACCAAAATTTTATGAAAGATGGTTAACTGCTCATCTGTTTCCTTGATAGCTTGAGGAAATGTTAATCGTTAGTTGGGCATTAGTGGCCAGTTTCCTTTTTTGGTATTGGGTGCATGTTAGATTTTTGCATCGTGCATTTATTGTAGATTTATTAGCTTGCTTACCTCCTTCCCTTTTTCTTCTTTTTACCCTATTTTTAGGTTCCATACCCCATGAAGTGCCTCAGATATTAATTAATAGGGAACCTTTGCCTCATCTGCATTTTGATGTAGAGCTTCTTGGAGACTGTGATGTCATAATTAATGAATTGTGTCATAGGTTAGGTGGTGAATATGCCAAACTTTGCTGCAACCCTGTAAAGCTTTCAGAAATTACTGAAAAACCTCCACGAACACAAAAAGAGTTGGCTCATTTGTCAGAGTTGCCACCCACACCTCTTAATATTTCAGAAGGCTCAAGTTCACCAGAAAGAACTTCACCACCAGATTCTTCAGTGATTGTCACGTTTTTAGACCAAGCAACAAAGAGTAATGTTGATCCAGATATGTCTGAATCAAAAGATTGTGTGGAAGAAAAGTCACAGGTAGTACAGACTACTAGCAGCACTGAAAGTGTTACTGAACAGTTGGAGAACCCAGATTTGAAGAACATTGGTGCCAACACTGGGGAGAAGGATGAAAGAACTTCAGTAGCTGAAACAGTGAGAAAGTGCTGGCCATCCAAGCTCGCAAAGGAGCAGATTAGTAAACGACTTGATGGTAAGAAACTATTTTGGAAGGTATAATTATTGTAACAAAATATTTGCAAGGAATGAGCAACTTTGGCAGGTTTTCTGACTGGACAACTTTATGTAGCTAAACATAACTTTACAAAGTTGAGTCGTCCTGCTAGAGAAAGATAAACAGTGGTATCCTAAATAATATGGGGAAGAAATAGTATGTGAAGTATGCTTAGTACTTAGTAAGAAGGTAAGCATTAAATTTAAAAAAATTGGGAAGTATTGAGTGCTCTGCCATTGTCTGGTGAGAGAGATAGCCGGCAGAAATGATAACTTGAGATTTCAGTACTTTTGTAGGTCAGCTAGCTGCTTTATACACAATATCTGATTTTAATCTCATGAAGTAGAACTATTGGGTTGGCCAAAAGTTTACTTTTTTCTGTACATGGCTGTAGTGGTGCTAAGCTGTCTCTAACTTCATTCAAAACAGGTTGTTAGATTGTATTATGACAGCTGTCATATCAGCATGCATTAAAAAATTATTGGTCAATTTTGTGCAGCCATTTTAATGTTGGAAGGTGGAAGAAAATATGCAACATTTTCGGTGTATTATGCTTTAGTATTTCAAGAAAGGTAAAAACCCAACTGAAACGCTAAAAAATGATTTGTGGAGTTTATGGAGTAGGTGCTGTACCTGTTGGAACATGTCAAAGTGGTTTGTGAAATTTCTTGGTAGTACTGAGCACCCCAGTCTCTACCTATTACAAGCCTATAGTGGGGGCTAGCTAACATAGAAAACAATGAAGGTTATTGGTGAAAATGAAAAATGTGTCTTTTATTTTATGGAAAAAAAACTATATATAAACAGATTTTTTGTCCAACCCAATATTATTACATCTCTGCTACAGGTGGGAAATCTGAGGACCATCGAGGTTAAATACCTTATGCAAGGTAGCAACTAGGATTAAGATTGGATTCCAGGCATAACCCCAGAGCCTGCCCCCTTAACCACTATGTTGTGTTGTCTCCGATCTAGAAAACACCTAATTCTTCTCCATTAATTTTAAGAAATAGAATCTATCCTGTTGCCACATGGAACATCTCTACCAATTAGTATTAACATAGGTAAAATCACTTTCTATTTTTTGGAAATCAACGTTTTAAGTCCAAGTAACATCTGGTGAAAAATCTAATGTAATCAAATTGAAACACACTCTTTAACCTAGATGCTGCAATCTTAGGCAGACTTTGTATATGGTAATTTAAGCTGTACATGCACTGGAAGACTTTTGCACTGGAGATTTTGAATATTTTTTTGATGGATAGGTCAAACATACAAAATTCTTTGCCCCAGTGAACAAAGTTAAACCTGGAGATGTCTCTTTGGTATTATACTTTGGCTTTTTTTTTATCCTTAGAAGTACAGGCTTTGGAATTAGACCAGAGTTGTCTCAGGTCTACCTTGGGCAAAGTTATTTGATCTCCCACTTTTTAAATCAGTAAAATGGAAATAAGACATACTTTACAGCACTGTGAGAATTTAGACAGCACTGTGAAAATTTAGAGATAACTGATGAAAAGAGGGTAAAATTGTAGCTGTTAAAGCCAAGTTAACCACCTGACTTGACTAACTCATTTTAGTTTGCCACTATGTCGTGAGGTCAAGGCTGAAAAGGAGGAAGTGGGAGCATATATGAGGTAAACTAACTAAATGTGTCATCGTGGTTGCCAAGAACAGAGCAAAGTCAGTCATAGGGTACCTGAACTGCGAAGATTACTCAGTTTTTGTGAGAGCCTAGAGTGGAATAAAGCATTTTTCTTAGAACCATGGACCAAAACTATTAGAACAATGTAGCACAACCACGTGCTGGGGCGGAGACCTGGCACCCCTTAAAAGACTGGGTGTCATTTAAAGATGGCCCTATTAAGAAGTGTCAGATGGGGTTGTCTGTTAGCAACTACAATACAAGTTCTTGGTTCCCTCCTCTGATCATGGAAATTAATACTAGTGGCTTTGAAAACTGAAGAATACACTGTTGTTCTGGAACAGAAGAAAGTGGTTTTTACATTGCAATTTGGGATATATTAGGAGGATTGTGAAGTCATTTTTGTGGCTTCTGATCAGAATTGTCACATTTGGGTTGTGATGGGGTAGAAAAAAATTTGAAAGCCTTTTCAAAGAGAAACTAAGGTATGCTTGGCAGATGGCATGTCACTGCAGATCAATTATGTAGTCAGGCTTTTGTGAATGCGATATAGTGTTAATGTAACATTTATAATGTGTGAAAATACTTATATTAGAAGCTATTTGTTCTTGTGAATTTAAGGGTAGAAAAATTTCATTATTAATGTTTATGGCCCCATACATTGTCAAAAATTACAATCTAAACAAAAGAAGCTAAACCCGAACCAAATTGGACCTAGCTGGGACTTACAACTCTTTATAGTGTTCATAGATGCAAACTGGTGCTCTTCATAACATCTTAGAGGATGTGCTCTTGACCTGGGGTCTGTGGCTTGGGGGTGGGGAGCTTTTATTACTATAGGTCAAACTTACATACTGTAAATTTAAAATTGGGAGTGATTGGGGCAAAAGGTTAAAATACATTGCTAGGTGACTGCTCCTCTCTCATATTTTAATGTGTATTAAGACTCTTTAAAAAAATAGATTCTGATTCAGTAGGTGGGAAATGGGGCAAAGAGTTTAAATTTCTAACAAACTGTCAGGTGATGCTGCCAGTGTCTATAGACTATCAGGTTGGCCAAAAAAATCAGTTTAGTTTTTTCCATAAAATAAGACACATTTTTCATTATCAGCAATAACTTTATTGATTTGGGTATTTTGAGTATGTCGGCTGTCTCCCACATGGTATATAACAACTTGATTTTTCTCAATGTCTCAATATGATCACTATCAACTTCAACTAGTCTACCCAATCGTGAAGCATTGTCCAGCGAGAAATCTCCAGGCTGAAACTTATCAAACCACTTCCTACACATTCGATCAGTCATAGCACCTTCTCCGTACACTGCACAAATCTTTTATTTTTTGTGCTTGAGTTGCATTTTTACCTTTCTTAAAATAAGAAAGCATAATGTGCCAAAAAGGTTGTGTATTTTCTTCCATCTTCACTATTAAAATGGCTGCACAAAAATTCACCAATTTTGATGTTTCTTTTTTAAAAAAAAATGCATGCTGATATGACAGCTGTCACAATATAATCTAACTAAATTGTCTCAAATGTAGTTAAAGACAGCTAAGTGCTACTACAGCCATCTTATAGAAAAAACCAAACAAACTTTTTGGCCAACCCAATACTTTGAATAAATAGTGAAGCCATATTGAGACTATTTTTAGATTTATAATAAAGGTAAATAAAAATACTTAATAAAGATGCTTTGAAAGCATGTGTGCTTTAGAGAAGTTATATTCAGTGAACATGAATTAGGTATCTAATGTAGGATAGGCTGGATACTTCATCTCATCAAATCTGTTCAAAGGAGCTGTTTAACATTGAACATGGTTCTCTACATTTTTCATAATTTATTTCACTGGGTTAAAAACATTTTTTTCTAGATGAGGAAATTAAGGCAGATAACTGCCCAAATTTACAAAGCTCTGTTGAGTAATAGACCAAGTTTTCCATCCAGCACTGAGTCTCTTAACTCGTTTTTGAAAAGCACTTTAGTAATAACAGCATCTACTAATGATATTCAGATGAAAGTCAAGAGTTTGAGCCTACAGTTAATCCAGACTGCCCAGACTGTATTAGTCTTATAAAATGAGAAATAACTTATTTCTTTTATTACTGTATTCCAGGTAATCAATATCTGTTTTTACCACCAAATCGTTATATTTTCCATGGTGCTGAGGTTTATTCAGACTCTGAAGATGACGTCTTATCCTCTAGTTCTTGTGGCAGTAATACTGATAGTGGAACATGCCAGAGTCCAAGTTTAGAAGAACCCATGGAAGATGAAAGTGAGATTGAAGAATTTTACAATGGTTTGGAAGATGATGCTGATATTAATGAAAGAGTTGGAGCTGATGGAGGTGATCAGGAGGCGGTTAATGAAGCTGTATCTATGAAACAGGAAGCAATAGACATTAACTATCCATCAAACAAGTCATAATGTAGTTGTCCAGGTACAGGAATTGTTCCACCAGCATTAAGAACTTAGCATGTCAAAATGAATGTTTACTTGTGAACATGATAGAACAACAGAAACAAGAAAGGTGTAATATTTATAGACTAGTAAAATAGATTTTTTTTCCCCATGGGTAATTTTTAACTTCCTTATTTCTGTACTTTACACTCAACACTAACTTCTTTTTTTGTAAAGGTACTATGTATCTTTAATCTGCTCTTGGTCAAGATTTTCTTTCAGAAGTTCATTTGTATGATACATCCATATGTATATATAATTTTGTTTACGCATTTTGCTTAGTGAATTTCAACATTTTAAAGTTTTCAAAAAGCCATTGGAATGTTAAATTAAATGTAAAGGGAACAGCTTATCTAGACCAAAGAATGGTATTTTCACTTTTTTTCTCTGTAACATTGAATGATTTGAAATTCTCAAATCTCTGTTCTGCTAAACTTTTGATTCTTTATTAGCACAATAACCTATTTTTAAACACTGGCATTTTCCAAAACTTGTGGCAGCTAACTTTAAAAAGAATCTCATGACATGCAATGTGAGTAGAAGGAATTCAACAATATGTGGGAAAGCACTCAGTTGTCTGCTTTTTAAAGTAAGACCAGGTGCTAAGTTTCACGAATACTGTACTGTTCAAGTGAAGATGGCTTTTGTACCTACCTGTGGACATGTAGAGGTGTCTATATTGGCTCATAAAACGAACCTGTAAAACAAATAAATGCTTTGCAAATGTTTCAATTGCTTTAGAAACAATAGTGCCTGCCTGGGTCCCCTTAATTTAAGAATTTTTGCCACTGTTGTTTGCATACCTATCACTGTGGTAGAGCTTACATTGATCCTTTCCCACAAGTATTAAACTGCCAAGATGTTGACTTTGCAAAAGCCTTTATGATCTATATAAATGGTACTTTGGGGAGGGTATGACATTATGGGGACTGTTGCTTTGCTTTTCCACGGATGAGGAGAGTGACAGGTCCCCGAATATGGTTCCAAAGTAGTAACATACTAAGCCAGTAAGTACATGTCTCCTGTTGGGAGTATTTGGTGCAATAAACACCAAACTGCTAGCCTAGTATTATGGAGAGAAACATGATGTAACCTGTAATAGCAGCAGAGTTGAATGAATGAAATTAGTTTCTATTGTGTCTTTATTTAAAAGCTTAGCCTGCCTTAAAAGTAGAGATCAACTTTCTCAGCTGCAGAAGCTTCTAGCCTTTCAAATAAGTTCATACTTTATAAAATTGCACACTAAACATTTATTTTCCAGACTTTTCCCAACATTACTCCCAAATTAAAGTATTCTTATGCTTTGGTATTTATTACGATTTTTAAAAAGACTTTGAAAATATAGCTGTTCTTCAAACATAAAATCCAGCTAGGACCATTATTGCCAGAGGAAAAAAAAAAAAATTATTGAACGGCCACTTCCCTGGCTATTTGTCTCGATCTGAAATTTATTTGGCTACACTAAAGAATGCAGTATATTTAGTTTTTCATTTGCATGATGTGTTTGTGCTATAGATATATTTTAAATTGAAAAATTTGTTTTAAATTATTTTTACAGTGAAGACTGTTTTCAGCTCTTTTTATATTGTACATAGTCTTTTATGTAATCTACTGGCATATGTTTTGTAGACTGTTTAATGACTGGATATCTTCCTCCAACTTTTGAAATACAAAACCAGTGTTTTATACTTGTACACTGTTTTAAAGTCTATTAAAATTGTCATTTGACCTTTTTCCCATTAACTTACATTGCTCAAGTTATAAAATTTTAAAATCTTGCAGTTTGTACAGCTTTGAGGGCTAATAAGATACTTCCTTTTCATAGTAAATTTCTTCATTCAATTTATAATCGTCTAACCAGAACGGTACTTAGGCAAACGTTGATAGTGCTCTTTGTAGCAACTGGTATATCACCAAAAGTTTCAAAACTGTTTCAACCATTCTAGGTTGGGGGCCTTAGTAGATAAAATGTGGTGGAAAGACAGGGCTTAAGAAAAACTTGATATATAAATACTTGGGGGTGGGCAATAAGGAATGGTGCACATGTAATGAATTCAAAGCTCATGTTGTAAAAGCAGCCAGGTTTAATGTGAAACTTAGTCTCCTGGTGCTAGATCTTCCAAATCTTCATGCAAGAAGGAATGGACAAAAAGAAAAAAAGACTGCAGACCTTACTGGGTTTGAACTTTTTGAGGCTGACCTGGATAACTACTTAGTCTGTTTGAATTCTTGAGAGAGAAAGTACTACTATTCAAGAGGCCAGGAACACACCCCTTAAAAGTACATGTAATGAATGAAACCTTGACTGCTGTCAGGTCTCCTGCCTGCCTTCCCCACAAACTTTTGAAGTGAATTAAAGCATTCTGCCCTGGTATATCCTGCTTGCACTAGAAAAATTACCTGCAAAACAACATCCTCAGATGTTATACAATAATGGTGTAACGTCAATCAATGGTGTTTCACATCATCCACCTATGATTTGATTATTTATTTGAAACAAGGCTCAACTCATAGCCTTTTAATTTAAAATGGCAGTGTGCTAATAAGCACACCAAAACCTCTCCACTTAGAAATGAATTACCATAAACCTAAGCCTCAAACTGAAGCTAGAGTGCTAGCAGAAACAGAGTAGCTTTCAACAGGGAAATTAAAAATGTGTAACCTTCTGAGCATCACCTCTTTGAGATAAAGATCTATTTGGCATAACGTGGGGCTTGTCCCCAGGTGATTCAAAAGTATAGCAAGGGTTGAGACAGGAAAGGAATAAGGAACCAACCTTTTGCAGTTAAGTTTCCAATGGATGGTGTAACAGCGAAGGTTGACTTATATAAAATAGGCAGACTTCCCAATTTCTCTTTAGAAATAGTTCACCAATTAACACTGGCAAGAGTGGGTGCCTACTGAAATGGGTGAATTCTTTAGCACAAGGAGAAAACTACCGCGAGTTTGTATGGCCAAATTGTAAAAGGCTGGGGAGTATGAAGAGACTGAGAACCAGAACTCTCTTGCTTTCGGAGAGCTCACCATATGCTCTTCAGGAGAAGACTGCCCTATGCATATTACACTTTGATTTGGGGCTTTTTGTTAAACTAATCGCAGTAACATGTCAGGAAGGCTAAAATTTAAGCTGTTAGTAGAAATGAACCCCAATGAATGGTCCTTATGAGTGGAACCTATGAGAAGGCTGGGACTCTCAGTTAAAAAACCTGTGTCCTGCTTTTATTTCATACCACTTTAGAGGCATGTCTTGGTTTAGCTTTCTAAGCCTGAACAATGGCTACTGGTTAAAATTACTATTTAAGACAGGTTGCTCTTACAAACAAACAAATCTGTGGGGAGGCCAAATATTTTCAAGTTTAGCCAACTTTAATCATGATCCTTAAAATTTAGTGAACTCAGTACTTGCCTGCTTTCTACTCTGGTCTACAGAGCTCAAGGTAGTTTTATTGTTTTAGTTTTAAAATGCAAATGGGTATTTGAAAAATTGTCACTGATTTTAATTTTCTACCATGAATCTCTGGTAATGTTATTGTGTGTCTGCACGACAGAGGCAGGAAAAGAATATCAGACTTACCCAAATTAAACCTTGTACTGTTGCGTTCCCAGATAAGGTAACAGGTTATTAAAATATTTGTCCAGTGTACTCCATCTGAATTGCTCCAAAGCGACTGCTGTCTCACAAATCAGCTTCACAGCATACTGAGATTGGTTGCTAAAGAAAAAAAAGCACCTGACACACGTTTTTTGATGTGAACAATCACTACCTTAAGGAAAGGATGCACAGGGAAACAGTATAGTATCAAGCACATGGATTAATTTTCATAGGGAAGAATGCTATTTTGAGGAAAAATACCTTAAATGAAAATACTGTTTTAGGGCTTCCATCTATATAAAAAGACACCTATGGCTCACCAGTAGAAGTTTTTAGGTTAAACTTCTGAGAAGTACAGATCCACAATCTCTTCTCCAAAAACCCTGGGCTCATTTGCATTTTGGAATTATGAATGTTAAAGAATTTTTTAAGCACATGGTAGCACCCCATATGGGTCTGGGCAGCATTTAACTCAAACTCAAGTAATTATGTTAATAGTGCCCACAATAAAATGTACAAATAATCCCCTTTAGTCCCATTTAATACCATAAATAACTGCAACAATTCACATTAGGTTTTGCTGTAAAATGAGACATGCAAATTTTTTAAAGAGTTTTGATTTTGGAATTACAGCTATGAAACTTGAGGACCTCTATAAAAGACAAGTTTGTATGGGAATGGAAACAATCCAAAATTTAACAGACCTTCCCTGAGATATCACTCTTGAAGAATTTTGAATCTTGTATGAGAACCACTGAAAATTTAAATATTAAACCAATAAATCTTTATTATTTGAACAGTTTTCACAGCATATTTTTATAAATTTAAAAAATAAATATTTGCATTATAGCAGAAAGTCACATGTGTTGCATCAACTGTTACAATTTAATGACAGGAGATAACTAAACATCAGCACCATAAAACTGCTAAGATTTGTTTCTTAAAAATTCAAGGAAAGTTTTAAAGCACTGAATATTGACTAGTCTGTAGCATCAATAGTTTTGAAAGCTATAAGCCAGTGACAGGCTCTCGTAGTAGCCAATGTCTGTTTCTAGCAATTGTAGGACAAAGTTCTTACACTACTAAATATTAAGCTTTCTGATAACTTCCCATTTATCACAAAAGGAAAGAAATACAAGTTTAGATAACTACTGTCCATAATTTAGGTTTGAACAAGGACGTTTATTCTAGCAAAAAAGCAAAGATTGTGTTTACACCATGCTAATTTTTTGCTTTTAAAATTCTTAGAATAAGGTTTAAATCATAATTTTTTTTTTAACCCTTAAAAGTCAGTTCAGTTCAATTACAACCATAGAAACTACTGGTATCAGAACATACTATTTTATTACAAAACAACATTATTTACAAAATGAAAAAATAATCAAATGACTATTGCAGGCCAAAGTTAAAAGGTTTTTTCACCCAGTGATTGAAGAAAAATCAAGCATCATTACCATGCACTCACACACCAGATCATTTGTGAAATATGCAGATTCTTAAAACTTAAAACTTAATTAGTAAAACTTCAGTGTATTCACAATACTTGTATGTTTATTGGGGGAATGGCAAAAAAAAAAAAAAGAAAATCCATGGTTCTATTCAATAAGATTAACACAATTTGTACTTTTCCTTTAATATTTCTTGGCTTTCATGAATAACACTGAATATTTTGCAAGTAAGAATTATAACAGTCCCTCCCTCTAACATTGCTGAATTCACCCCCACAAGAAAACACTAGTTGAATGCTTTTGCAGTAAAAGTTATATTAAACTGAAGCCTTCGTTGTGATCAATAGCTTGGATCAGTTTACAGCGTAGAGTTTCTTTTTCTGTATATTTTGGAAGATCCAGAAGATTAAAACAGGTATGAGAAACTGGGAGATACTCCTCACCACCTCCTGTTGACTGGATGACTAGTTTTAGACTCTTCATACCAAGAATAGGAATGCGATCGCTACCTGTCAAAAATACTGCCAAGAAAAAAATCATTCAACCACTTTCATTAAAAATTCTATACAGATTACCAAATTCTTCTCTATGGTCACTATAGAGACCATACATTAACATTAACATACATATACATTAACATTTGCTCTACTGTAGAAGCCTATCTAGAATTTGTGTGAACATGATTTTTGTGACATATCCACACTATTTTTTTGAAGATTTTACTGATTTATTTTTAGAGAGGAAGACAGGGAGAAAGGGAGAGAAACATCAATATGCAATAGATGCATCAATAAGTTGCCTCTTGCACACCCCCAGATGGGGACCTGGCCAGCAACCCAGGCTTGTGCCATGACTAGGAACTGAACCACTGATTCTTTGGTTCGCAGGCCAGTGCTCAGTCCACCAAGCCACACCAGCCAGGGCTTCACACAGTGTTTTTTAAAAAAGATGTTTACTAAATGTTTGACGAATGGATGACTATTGTCCCTGACACAAACATTTTGGGGGCTCTTGGAAATAGCTATTCAGAACTAGTTTATAAATCAAATACAAAATGCATTTTTGATTATGATTTGTTTTGACAGGTCACTTTAAAAAGAGATTTGAGAGAGAGGGGAAGAGGGAGAAAAACATTAATGTGTGAGAGAAACATCAATTGGTTGCCTCTTGCACACCCCCCAACCAGGGACCTGCAACCCAGGCGTGTGCCCTGACTGGGAATTAAATCTGCAACTTTTCAGTTCACAGGCCAGAGCTCAATCCTATGAGCCACAACAGCCAGGGCAACAATTCATTTTTAAACAAACATTTGTAAATTTATATCACTTTAAGAATGACCTGTCATCCTTAAAATATGCAAAGTAAGCAAGATTCTCATTTCAATTATCAAAAAAAGTGACAAAAATATTCCTGGCAACAGCAGCAGCATCAAAGGGCATGTCAACGATTTAGTTACATAAATTCTGACAACTTTATTTAAAATCATGGAATTTTAATTAGTATGCAGATTTTAACAGATGAAAGAAACAGATTAAGTTATAAATAAGAAAATGTCCTGGAAAAATTCCATTTTCTATAGAAATCTACAATTTTGGTGCAGAAGCAGAAAGAAAATAAAAACATATGTCTTTTTCTAAAAGGGATTAATTACAACCTTAGTTTATTATAGTATTACAGTTTTCATTTGAAAGAACCAATTCTATTTTGGAGGCAAAATAATAAAACTCATGTAATAAACAGGACCTTGGAATAATACTATAAAAAAATAACATCCACTGAAGTGAATCAATTGCCTATGGGATTAAGTTTAATAATTAGATTTCATCTCCACAAAACAGAATAGTTTGAAATACTTACGCAGAAATTGTTTTTTCTTTTCCAATGGCAATTCATGAAATACTTCCCAAAATATTTTTATTGTAGGATGTTCTGCCCAATACTCTCCTTTGTATTCTGTATTCTAAAGAAAAAAAATTTTTTTTATTAATATTGAGGAATATTAGTTTTGTCTTGAGTCTGAAAAATTGGCTTCACTTCCTCAGCACATAAACATTGTCCAGGTGTTTGACGCTCATCATTTTTTCCTGAGCACTTTGTAATTGGGAACTATTAGTTCCAGAGGAAAGAGAAGAAAATAGTGGGTTGGCCAAAAAGTCCATTTAGTTTTTTCCATAAAATAAGACACATGCTGATTTGGATATTTTGGGTAAGTTGGCTATCTCCCACGTGGTAGAGCACTGATTGTTCTCAGTGTCTCCATTTGATCGCTATCAACTTCAACTTGTCTACCCGACTGTGAAGCATTATCCACCAAGAAATCTCCAGCCTGAACCACTCTCGACACACACAGCCACAGCACCTTCTTCATACACTGCACAAACCTTTTTTTGTGTTTCAGTTGTGTTTTTACCTTTCTTGAAGCAATACAGTATAACACGCCAAAAATGTTAAGTATTTTCTTCCTTCTTCAATATTAAAATGGCTGCACAAAAATATATCTATTTTGATAATTTTTAAAAAATGCTCACTAATATGACAACTGTCAGTACAATTTAACAAAATTGTTTTGAATGAAGTTAAAGACTAATAAGCGGTACTAGAACCATCTTACAGAAAAAGAAAAATGAACTCTGGCCAACCCAATATATGTATGAATTGACAGAAATGTTGTTTCCACCACTTCGAGGAACATGGACAGGACTAATATCTCTAAAAGTAAATATCTAAAGGATAACTAGAATTACTAAAGTGCAATATGGAATTAATTACCTGTGATTGTTAAAAAATTTCCTATATTCATTAACAAGTTAAATTAATTATTTTCCATTCTATCTTCCCTCAAAAAAACAGTACTAAGAATACTAATAATTTTCTGTGGTAGTTTCAAAGATGGCCCCACATGATCTCTGCCTCCTGCTATTCATGCTCTTGTGCAATCCCCTCCCACACTGAATAGGCCTGACCTCTATAATCATTAGAATATTGCAGATATGAGAAATACATGACTTCTGATACTAGATAATGAGAAACTGTGACTTCAGCCTCTTTTTGATCACTCACTTTGCAGGGAGCCAGTTGCCATTTTAAGGACATTCAAACATCCCTATGGAGAGGTTCCTGTTAAGGTACTGGGCTTAGCCAACAGCCACATGAGTAAACTATCTTGAAAGGGGCATTGGGCACTATCCTTACTCAAGCCTTCAGATGGCTAAAGCACCAATCAGTAACAGGGCTACAACCTCATGAGAAAACCCTGAGCTAAAACCACCCAGCTAAGCCATTCCTGAATTCCTGGCCACAGAAACTAAGAGACAATAAATATTCAATGTTATTTTTTAAAACATTTTAAAATTATTTTTTAAAGAGGATAAGGGAGGGAGAAAGAAACATTCATCAGTTGCTTCTCGTACACACCCTGCAGGGGTGGGGTGGGGTGGGTTGTGGTACCTAGCCCACAACCCGGGCATGTGCCCTGACTGGGAATTGAACCAATGACTGTTCGCTTTCTGAGACAATGTCCAACCAACTGAGGTACATCGGTCAGGGTGTTCACTGTTATTTGTAAGCCACTAAATGTTCAGGTAATTTGCAGCAACTTCTCCTTTAAAAAAGTATTAGCACTAAGCAAAAGGGGTAATAGGGAGGAAAGAGAGAATTAAGTCTACACTGTGAAGCATTTTTTTCTTCTTTTTTTAAAATCAAGCCACAGCTAATTTAACTTGTAGTTCTTAGCAAGAACCTTAAGAAACATCTTCTTTTTTCTTTGTTCATCAGCCTAATTTCTATTTATCCTTTGGGGCTCAGATTAAATGTCACCTAATTAATTCAACAAATTTTTTTTTTAAATTATTTATTTGTTTGTTGATTTTTTTGTTTATTTATTTTTTTAGAGAGAGGGGAAAGGAGAAAGAGAGGGAGAGAAACATCACTGTGTGGTTGCCTCTCACTCGCGCCCCCAACTGGGGATCTGACGTGCAACCTAATCATGTGCCCTGACTGGGAATCGAACCAGCGACACTTGGCTCGCAGGCTGACGCTCTATCCACTGAGCCACAGCAGCCAGGGCTCATTCAACAAATATTAAATGAGTTTTAGTCAAAGTTTGGGTCCTAACGAACCAAGTCCTTACCTTTGAAAATTACCATCTAGTAAGAGGCTTTCCCAGATTTGTGTAGCATAGCTTCGGCTACTTACATACCATTCCACTGAACTCTATTCCTTTGCATTCATCACAATTCAATGATTTAATGTCTAGTGTCCTTACTAGAGGGCAAAACCATGTCTCAATCTTAATACTGCTGTACCCCTAATCTCGTGCAAAGTATTAGGCATCCAGCAAGGGCTCAAAACCTATTTGCTAATGGACTTGAATTCTAGCCTCTATTTGTAGCCATGATTATCTCAATGACTGAACTCTTGAAATATGCAAAATATTTGCTAGTAATCTGCAGAAATATAATTTGGAGAAAATGGCCTGAATTACAGAAGTTACTGTGTTAACTTTGAATTAAATTCTGTATGTTAGTGGGGAATAAAAGGAGGATGGCTAAAGTTTTTTAAAAATCCTTATCTGAGGATATGTTTATTGATTTTAGAGAGAGGAAAAGAGAGGGAAAGAGAGGAAGGGAGAGAGAGAAATATTGATGTGAAAGAGAAACATTGATCGGTTGCCTACTGTACACACCTGGACCAGGAATCAAACCTACAACCTAGGTATGTGCCCTGACTGGGGATTGAACCTGCAACCTTTTGGTGTACAGGATGATGCTCCAACCAAGTAATGTAGCCAGGGTGAGAATGGCTGAAGTTTTTTTTTTTTTTTAAACCTCTAGGTGATTCTGTAGAAATGTGTACACAGTCCTGATGAAGAGAGAGTATTTCAAGTCACAAATTATAATCACTAAAATTATAATGAATCTGATATACAATGGAAGAAAAACAAAACATACCAAGGATAAGTATACTAAAATATACTAAAAAAATTAGTCTCACTTAATACTACTATGAATTCTATCTTCAGGCAAGGTTTTAAGTAGTTACTGAGTGATAAGCTCTGGGAATATAGCAGGGAACAAAGACAAAAAACCCTGCCTTCATGGTGCTTATATGTAATGAGGGGAAAAGAGCAACAGACTGTAAAGACAATTAAGTAAAATTTATATTAAGTCAAATTTGAAGATGAAAAATAAAGCCGGAGAGGGGCAGTGTACTGGGAAAAGGGTGAAGGGATTGAGAAGTACAAATCGGTTGTTACAAAATAGTCATGGGAATGTCAAGTACAGCATAGAGAATACTGTAAATAATATTATAATAACTATGTGTCAGGTGGGTATTTGAGATATTAGGGGGAACACTTTATAAAGTATATGATTATCTAACCACTATGCTGTACATCTGAAACTAATAGAAAATAATACTGAATGTGAAATGTAATTAAAAAATAAAATAGTAAGAGCCCTGGCTAGTGTGGCTCAGTGAATTGAGTGCTGCCAGTCTGTGGGCTGAAAGGTCTCCGGTTCGATTCCCAGTCAGGGCACAGGCCTGGGTTGTGGGCTGGGTCTCCAGTTGGGGGCATGAGAGAGGCAACTGATCAATGTTTTTCTCCTCTTTCTCCCTTTCTTCCCCTCTAAAAAATAAAATCTTAAAAAAAAAAAATAACCAATGGATGGATAAATAAGTGGAACAAATCTGTTTCTCCTTCTCTCCCTCCTTCCCTCTCTCCTTCTAAAATCAATAAGTAAAAAAGTAAACAAAATAATGATAATAAAGGATTATAACCTAAAATAATAATAAATAATAATGCAGAGAAAGGAGACAGAATGTGTGTGCATGTGCTATTTTAGTAAGTTATCCAGCGAAGGTCTCTAAGAAGGTATAAAGACATAAAGGGAGAGAAAGAAGCATCTGGAATTATGAAGGTGAAGAGAATTCCCGGCATGTGGAATAGCAAATAGAAAGACCCCAAGACTGGAGTGTTACTGGAGGGCTTTAGGCTCAGCAAAGAAGCCAATAATCCTAAAGCAGGATAAGTAAAAGGACAAATTGTGTAGGATCTAAAGTGTAATGAGAGGCCATTTATATCATTTTCACTTTCAGGTGATTGGAGATGAGATCCATGTCTATTGGGAGTCTCCTTACAGTATAGCTTTCTTCTTTTTCAGCAGATCAATTTACCCTCAAAAAGAAACCTTCAGCCCTGGCTGGTGTAGCTCAGCAGACTGAGCACCGGGCTGTGAACTGAATCAAAACTGCCGGTTTGAATCCCAGTCAGGGCACGTGCCTGGGTTGCAGCCCGGTCCTTGTTTGGGGGTGTGTGAGAGGCAACCAATCTCTCTCACAATGGTGTTTCTCTCCCTCTCTGTCTCCCTCCTTTCCCCTCTCTAAAAATAAATAAAATCTTAAAAAAACAAAAAAGAACAACAAAAAAAGAATCCTTCAATTCCTTTTCTGGAGGTTACCATCTTTCTCAGTGCCATCCTTAGTTCTACCTGGTCCTCCAGGTCCCAAATCCTCTCTACAGAGTTGTCTTTTGTTGGGTAGGAGAGGGAACACAAAGGGTCTAAAAATTCCTTAAATTAGCTCTAAAGTAATTCTATTGCTTTTAGTCCAACCCCATATCCTTGCCATCACAGTAACATGAAATAAACAATTCCTGAACCTTTCAGAGATTCTAGGGTGTGAAATGGGTTGCATCCTGTCCTTCCAGAGGCTTAGAGTTCAATTTTCTTTGCTCTGGGTTACTCATAAATTCATCTACCTACTTTCCATTTTCCAAAACTTCTTTTTCTCCTGTTCACTGTTTAAAGAAATTTTTTTGGTCTTTGTATTTCTATTTCTACTCCTTTATTGTCATTCTAGGGAGATTTTGGGAGTGAGCAAAGACAGATGTGTGTTTATTACATTATGTTTAACTAGAAATCCTAAAAAATGTTTTAATTTAAAAGTTTTATTCTCTGAATTATTACACAGTAAAATTGATTTTTTTCTGGGTGTGTATATACTTTTATGACTTTTAAATACAGGTATACATTATTCATGTAACCACCACTACCACAAACAGGATATTGAAGAGCTCCATCATCCTAAAGAATGCTCTTGTGCTACACGCCCTGCAGTTACGCACGCCTTCTATCCCTAGCCTCTGTTCACCATAGTTTTGCCTTTTCTAGAAATGTCATATAAATGGAATCATACAGTATGTAAATCCTCTGAGACTGGCTTCTTTCACTCAAGCGTAAGGATGCTAAGAGTCAGCCCAGTTGTTGCATGTGTCCATAGTACATTCCTTTTTATTGCTCAGTAGTATTCTGTATGCATACACCAGAGCTAGTTTATCCATTCAACCACTGAGGGACATTTGGGTTGTTTCTAGTTTTTGACTTGATTGAAGATTTTTTTAAAACACAGTATTAGAAAAATTGTGGGATAATACATAAAACATAGCGTTTGCTCTCGACGGCATACACCAGAGCTGGTTTATCCATTCAACCACTGAGGGACATTTGGGTTGTTTCTAGTTTTTGACTTGATTGAAGATTTTTTTAAAACACAGTATTAGAAAAATTGTGGGATAATACATAAAACATAGCGTTTGCTCTCTTTACCCTTTTTAAGTGTACAGGTCAGTGGCATTAAGCACATTCACACTCTTGTGCAGCCATCACCACCATCCCTCCCTCTCCAGACATCTTTTTATCTTGCAAACCTGAAACTCTACCCATTAAACAATAACTCCCTATTCCCCCCTTGCTTATAGATTTTTTTGTAAACACAACTTAATACACCTAGGGCTGGAACTGCCAGGTCATGTAGTAAGCGTACGTTTAATCTTATAAAAAAATTCCAAACTATTTCCAGTGGCTATACCATTTATATTCCCACCAGCAATGTATAAGAGTTCCCAATGCTCTTTGTATCCTTGTCGTCTTAGTATTATATTTTTTTAATGTTAGCTATCTTAATGGTTTTAGCCATTCAGTTTTAGCTAGGGCTCTATCCAACCTCTGTTATAGACGAGATTTTTCTATATGAACACCATCAATACCACAAATACAAAAATGCTATCTAATTCATACACAGTTAAAACCCACTCATTGTAAAGAAGAGTACAGTGTTTTCCTATAAAAGTTACAGTAATAATGTAAAATGGAAAACAAATGAGAAGACTTCTATCAACAAACAAGTTTTCCTTTTGCCTCTCCATTTAAACAATATCATAAAAGTGTTTCCCCTACCTTTTCCAGTTCCTTCCAATCATAATTAGTATTTCCAATAACCATTGCTTGTAGTTCATTAGGCTGGAAGAGCTGAAGGACTTTTCCTCCACAGACTTTATGAAAGCCCACATGAAAAGCATCAAATAAGGAAGCCACCGATTTATTGAATATGTAATCCACATAAGCATCAACAAACTCTTGCCTAGAAATGAAAAATCACACATGCAAAGAATATAAAAATCATTGTTAAAGGAGAATACATACTATAGTCTTATTAAAACTTTGAGTGATCCTGTCCCTTTTGCTGCTTATCTACAAAACTGATTAAATATGAATAGGGTTCAAAGAGGATAAAGTCTTTACAGAGAAGTTTATAATTCTTTCTATACAAAACTATACCTATGAGGCATTGTACACTTATCAATCATTCACAGGCATTCTTAGACTATTCCTAAGTGAAACATGTCATTTCCTAATAGGAAGAAAGATGATGCAAACGGCTATCAAAATAATTTCAAAATAGTCATCACTTATTTATAATTTATATGCATCATTCCATATGCATCCCTAAAAAGAGTGATATGTTAAAGGTATTACGTGATGAAAAATGACAGCTTTAGGATTCAGGTTATTTGACATGCTATAGTCTGTTTTCCCTTGGGTTTTAAGAATTCTGGAAGGAAACTTATTTTAAAAACTAAACACCAAAGGGCATAGTTAAGCATTCTTTTAGGATATATGTACATATTTTTGTATATATACATGTATGTACACACACACACAGTTCTGATGCTTTTTTGCCTGTTATGATACAAAAGCAAACTGCAAAGGAAAAAAAGGAAACCCATTTACCCAGTAATTGAATTATAATTTTATTCAATTTTGTTCTGTTAGCCACAAACACTTTATGAAGATATCTGCTCAAATAAATAATGGGTACTAGATGATTTCAATATTTTGTAGTCTTATCCTCCTAATTAAAAAAAAAAGATTCTACAAATGGAAATACTGGCAAATTCTGTCATCTACAGATAATTTCCTTAGGAAATAATATTTCCAAACTAAATTTACAAAGAGAAATAAAAAGTTAAAGGAGGCCACTGTAAAATATAAGATATGATATTAGGTTCTGATGAGAAGAAACACAATTTTGTAATGCATAATTTTATAATTCACCTAATTAGAAAGTCAAACTTATCTATCCTGGGTACATCTCTTAAAAGTCCCTTAAGCAAAAAAGGCTATATTGGTTTACATGTTAACATTTTTTAAAAAAGATTTTATTTATTTATTTTTAGAGAGGGGGTAAGGGAGGGAAGAAGAAAGGGAGAGAAACATCAATGTGTGGTTGCCTCTTGTACACCCTCAACTGGGGACCTGGCCCACAACCCAGGCATGTGCCCTGACTGGGAATCAAACCGGCGACCCTTTGGTTCGCAGGCCGGCACTCAATCCACTGAACCACACAAGCCAAGGCCTAACATTTTTGTCTCCAACATTTTTATTATGTAAGTAGGACTGGTAGGTAGTACAAGGGTCAAAATTCTTCAAGTTATTTCTAAAGTATGTAAACTATGTGAAATAATTTTTTTTTAGAAACGTAAGAGAGTCTAACAACAGAGATTTTAAAAATCAGAAAAATATAATAAAAAATTTTCAAAACCAAGGTTAAAAAAACAGCTAGAAACCCTAGTTTTTTCACATTATTTTAGAAACAGCTTCATTTTTATGCAAAGTAAGATATATGCACAGTTAAAATTGTCAAACAGTAATAATTCTAACAGCCAACATTTACTGAGCACATACATGTGCTAGGTATTATTCTAAGCATCTTAAAATTATTGCCTTATTTAATCCTCAAAATAACTCTATGCAGTAGGTACCATTTACCATCCCATTTTACAGAAAAGGAGACTGAGGCATGGAGACATAAGCTAATTTACCTAAATTAAGGAGCAGAAATGGATTATAATCATCGGGATGAAATTCCTGGCAACAGCCATTAAGTTAGTTTATCTAAAGAATTATAACCGAACAGAAAGAAGAGAACAAAGCAGTTCTCTGTCCTACACCTTTCCACCAGAAATTCCTACTATTCAAAGGCAACTTTTGGCTATTCCTCCTGGTATTTACCTTCAACCTTCAACAACATAGTTCTATTGTTATTCCTTGACTTTTCAAATTTAAATATTAACTAGAACTGAATATCTATTGTGAAAAGTGAGGATTTACCTTTTATTTAATTGCCCACCTCCCTGAAGGTTCCCATTATAACAATTTTTAGTTCAGTATTCACTGTTAACATTTTTATTACGACTATCAGTCACGACTAAGCTAAAGAGTATTTGGTGGTTACCTTTCTTTTCTTAAAAAAAAAAGTTCATTTCCCTTAGTTTGCTACTTCATTCCCAGCTTCAACACAAGTGTATTAGGCAGCATCAGGTGCACTTTCCTCCTGGAGACCAAACATCCTGAAGCCCTCCACCCTCTTGTTCTAACCCAGATTGGGTATTCCTTCTACATATTGCTGTTCCTGCAGAAATCCTCTTTGCCTCTCTCCTATATTGGATCCTATTTTGGAGGGATCCTATGTCTTCCTCTTTCTTGGTTTAATTGCTTGTTTTGGTAGAACACATCCTCCAGTAACTTCCTGAGAAAAATTCATTGGAAGGAAATTCTCTGAGACTCTGCATGTGTAAAAACGTTTTTTTTGTTTTGCTTTTTTAAAAAATGTATTTACACACTTGATAGCTTCAATATAGAATTCTAAGATAAAAATCATTTCCTCCCAGAATTTTGATCTTCTAGCTTCAGTGTCATTCATTAGAAGTCTATTACTCTGACTCTAATTCTTTATATGTGGTCTGCTTTTATTTTCCTGGAAGTGTTTTAGGGTCCCTTTTATTCCACAATTTTGAAATTTCATGTATTTTGCCTGGTATGTATCTTTTTTTCACTTCCATGCTTTCAATCTTAAAGGTACCTCAGTTCTGGGAAGTTTTTCAGTATTACTTCTTTGATAAATTTCATTCATTCCATTTCTTCCCCCCCCCCCCCATACATTTCTTTAAATTTTTAATAGTGTCCTTATGGATGTTATCCTTATCATTTTGAGGATACCAGTTTCAGCGTCTTCATTCTGCATTGCTTCTGTTTCCTTGGAATTCTTTTCAACTGTTCTGGTCTTTCCTTAAATGTTTACTGACCTTTGGCTATCAATTCACATTTAAAAGTTAAGCAGTTTTACCAGAGAAGAACCCTACGATACACAGTGTCAAATAGGAAAGAACTGTAGATTCCCAAACACAGTTTTCGGTTCAGCCCCTTTCCCCCGGCTGTGTCTAACAGTCATAAAACCCACAGTACCTTCACTTCAATCTCTCCAGAAGGCAAACTTCCAGGCTACTGGTGTAATAAAAGTAAACGGATTTCTATGTTCTGTAAACAGCCAATCTATCAGTTTCTAGCATTCCCATAAGGCCCATACATTTTCTAACATTTTTTTATTCTCAATTCCAGAGCCTTTATTCTACAATATGAACTGGATACCTTCTTGGCTCCTCCCAGTCCATTTTATGTTGAGGCTTTCTCTAGTTGGCTAAAGTTAGTTACCACTGTCTTCTAGCTTCCAAAAATGCCTTTGCTGTTTTCTGCTCCTCCTTCTCTTTGTTTTTGTTGTTTATGTTCTTTTTTAACCCTTTATTAATATCTTGAAGGGATTTCAGGGGCAAAAGGCAAGTTACTTCCTATCTGACCATGAAAAAAGTTGAGTTTTATCTGAGTAAAAACTTAAGGTTGTGACATGTTTCTAAATACAGAAAAAAAAGCCTACTGAATCTTATTACTACCACTGATGCTGCTATAATTCACTTACCGATTTTGTTTGTTAACAGCTGTGTCTGCACCATTTAGAACCAGCTCTTTCACTTCTGTTGCACCAAAGTTTTCAACTGTGATCTATTTAAATTTTTAAAAAAAGTCAATGTCAGACCCAAAATCTATTAATTATTTTAATAACCTGTTATTATATTCTACCTTTCTCTCATTAGATATAAGAACTAATAAATTTGAGGTAAAATTCTGCTACCATTTAGCTTATTTGAATTTTGCATAAAGTCACATCTACAAATTTTCATCTTCTCTAGTAGTTTGAAATCCTACCAAGGCTAATTACAAATTACCAAGTGTTTGGTTAGTGAAGAATAGAAACAGTATTTACCGTGCATAAAATTTTAGACCGGTTATTACAGGAGTTAAAATACTAGAAAGGATGTTATCCTTGAATAAGTAATAGAATTCAAGTGTCAGAATGCATTTAGCTTAGACTAGCTGTGCAGTCTTCCCACAGGAAAGCTGCTAGTCCTGCACTGCTCATCTGCCTTGCTGCCTTCTTGATCACAGGTGGTTTTTCCAGTTATGCCGTTAACTTGGTTTATAAAGACATTTGGTTATTTTGAAACTTTTTATTTCCCTTACTAGTCTGCTAACTTTCCTATAAATATTACCATTCCCACCTTTGCATCTTTTCTCTTTCTATTTCCCCTTTTTGGAATATTATCCTCTTCAATTAAATTTTTTTTTTAGTACCTGCTGTTTAAAAAACACTGTAGTTGGAGTGACATGATAAAAGATAATTAAATCCTGTTCTGGCGTTTACTATCTAGTAAAGGAGGAGAAATGTGAACAACCCATTATAATAAAGTAAATGCCATAACAGAGACATGAACAAAATGCTCTCAGTCCACAGAGGAAAGAAAACCTATTTCCAACTGGAGAAGCATGAAAGACCTTGAGGAAGACATGTCATTTGAAGTCATTTTTCACTAGGGCTGTGAAAAGCTCGGAGGGAGTGGAATTTCCAACTGAGCGTATAGATTGAACAAAAGGAAAAATATGAAAGTAGATCAAGTTCTGAAAAATGCATGGCACTAAAAAACAGGAAGGTAAGGTATGTGAAAGAAAACTATGCATTGTGACAAAACTTAGTATGCATGGAAGAATACAATGCAAGTTAGAAAGTCAGATTATAAATGTCTTTCAAGCCCACTCTAAAGCTGTTACTCAGCAAGCAATAAAGAGCTACTAAAAATCTCTTGGAAAGCAATGGCAGTGGGAATGTTTTAATTACAATAGTTCTTGGGTATACTAAGCATTCACAAATTTGGTGATTGATAAATTAGAAATTAAATTGCTTGGACATCGTTTATGTCAATTAAGATGATCAATAAAGATTCAAAAACAACTTATATGCTTTTAAGTGAATTAATTGAAAAAGGGAATCAAAATTTCATAGTTACATAAAGAAAAAGTCCAAGGAAGATTTTTTCTTCCCATAAATAATTACTGAAATAAATTTATTTTACCTTAAACCTACCAATTTTCTTAAAAATTGCACCATGTGCCAATTCTTAAAATGATCAAATAAATTTTTCTGAGCAGGACACAATTTTTTTTGGCAAATTCTGTGAGCAGAATATGTATCTTTTGGTAGCTTTGCCCACAAGATCATAAAGAGGATTGTTCGGGAGGAAAACAAACAAATATGCAAATAAGGTTTAAAAATAAAAACCCTAAAGGTTTTACCTTTTCACAAGAGTCTAATTTATAATATTCAAAGCATTCCTTTCTGAAGTGCCTTATCATAATCCTTGATTGTCAACTGGTCTACTTTTGCCAGATCCTGATTTGTCAATGGCTTTGCATGTGACTGGATTAGTTATTCAACATCCCCTTTCACAAAATTAACATAATTCTTTATCTTTTATAAGATTTGCAATTTCACTTCCCCAAAAATATTCCAATGTATTTTCATTTCTACTATGTATGTAAGTCAACGGTAAGACAAAATTGGCAAAGACAAATAATGGTGTGAAACAGAAAGGGAAGTCTGAGTGGAAATTAATCTTTTAAACGGTAAGTTCATTAGTGAATATTCTCATGTTACAATAACTTTTGCTTCTCTAAACATTTTGTAATTGCAGGCTCAAAAATTAACACTTGAATAAACATGACCCCTTGTATTTGTGAAGATCTATAGCCTAATGAATGATAAAGCACATAGCTTTGAAGTCACAAAGCTGGGTATAAATACTACCTCTGACATGTAATGATTGTTTTGAGTTTTCTTCATCTGTAAAATAAAGATAATAATACCAATCTCATAGGACTGTTATGAGGATTAAATGAAATAATGCATGTACTAGGACTAGCATATAGTTAATGCTCAATAAATGTTAGCTAAAGGGTTCTTTAAGAATTCCATCCACCAAAATAAAGAAATAACATAAGCACCACTGTTAGATAAAAGAGATGATGAATAATCGGGCTACCCTATGGCTTTCCATCTTACCGTAAAATTAAGACAAAACGTTTCCTCAATATCATCTTCTGGGTAATCCAGTAATTGTTGCATGCTTCTGCAAAACAAAAAAATGTTCCTTTTAGGTAAAACATTATTGGGTATTTTGACTATTTTGCTTATGAGTAAGTACATAATTCTCATTCATTCTTGATAAAATCCTTTTACTAATTTGTACTTTTATATTTGTTTCAGAATGGTAGATGTACAATAGCATTGTTGAAGTTAAAATAATAATTCTGAGATTTTTATCTTTTCTTCGGTTTACAAAGGCCATGTATCCACCTATTTTCAACATTTGTCCTTATTTATATACACTCTTTATTCCATTTTATGTAATAAATAAGAAATTATACATATTTCAGCTAGGCATGACAGTGATCAAAGTCTAAGTAAATCGTTTAAGTATTCTTAGGGAACACCTTCCTAAATTTATTATCTGATATTCACAAAGTATTGTTAAACCACTAAAAATTTAGCAAATGGTTTTATACCTGTTAAGTCTTTCAGTAGAAAATTTTGGATCGAGTAACACATTGGGCTTTCCTTTATTAGAACAGCTTTTACTTTGGAAATTAACAACAAGAAGACACAATTATTCCTAAAAGGAAAGCTTTCTGTACATTCCCTATTTCTTAAACACCACCCTTGCCACTTTTTACAACTAACCTCCCAACATCAGGCATTAGTTCTTTCAAATCATCCAGGGATGGCTTCTTTTTTAGCAGTTTCTTATATAAAGCCAAAGGAAAATGGAGGTCCACAATAGTAAAATTATAAATTGCTAATCCACAGACAACACCAATCAAATGGAATAAATCACTGTCTTCAAATGTCTAAAAAATAAGGGAAAAAAGTAAAGACTTAGAGTTCTCCAAGTTAAAAGAGTAAATATTTTTGATTACAAAAACAAATACTTGTAGTAGAAAATTTAAGATATACAGAAAAAAGTAATGAGTAACAAGCAAAAAGTTCATTTGCATTCCTATCTCCCTGGGATACATCACTGTTAGTATTTTTATACATTTTCATCTGATGTATTCTCTAAGACAAAATTAAAATCTAGCTGAGACCATACTTCACAACTGGCTTTTTCCCCAGAAATATAAACATTTCCATATTATTAAACATTAAATTAATAAACAATGACTAGAATGTTTTCCTGATTTAAAAAATTATACAACATTCAAAACATGGAAAATAAAAAAGCATAAAAACTCAAGAAACAATTAAAACACTTTTATGTATTTTCATTTACTTTAAGTTCAGAAAAATAATATTAATATACTTAAGGCCCTGGCTGCTGTGGCTCAGTGGACTGAGTGTCGGCCTGCGAGCCAAGTGTCACTGGTTTGATTCCCAGTCAGGGCACATGACTAGGTTGCACATCAGGTCCCCAATTGGGGGTGCGAGTGAGAGACAACCACACAGTGAGGTTTCTCTCCCTGTCTTTCTCCTTTCCCCTCTCTCTACAAATAAATAAACAAACAAATAAATAAATAATTATTTTTTAAAGATATTTAAGGTTTTCTCATTTTTTTCTAACTTCAAGTATTTTATGTCATCAAATATTCTTCCCCAGAACGTGGTTTTTAATGGCTGTGTATTATATCATATGAAAGTACCATGATTTGCTAAAGTAGCCATTTTACTGTAATTGGACATTTAGATTATTAAAACACTGAAAACAATACTTTATCCACCTCTCCCTCCATCTTTAGAGAGGTAATATATGGTCACAGAAAAGCCTATGGGCACGCTAGTAGATCTGGGGCTCCAGACATGGGTCATTCATCATTTAGTCTCAGTGTTTTCAAAGATAAAAATAATAATTATCTCACATGGCAGCTGTGAGGATTAAATGGGATAACGTACATAAAATGCTTTTAGCGCAGCTCCTGAAGCACAGAGAAAAGGCTTAATACATGTTTGTTATTTTAACTAGCTAGTAATATTTTAAATAGACGGGCATCTCTTTTTTATATATTTTGGTCCACAGTTTGGAATATTTTATTAGAGAACTTCTGCTTTGTAAGGAAGAATTACAAAGTGGAAAGGTAATTAAGCATACTGCTAAACTGTTATCCTTCACACCTGTTCCAGTTTATATTGCCATTTATAGCCAGAGACATGCCTATTTTTCTAGATTTTCATCTACTTATATACACTACAAACACACATTTTTGTCTAAGTTAAAAATGACTTGTTTTAGTAGATATTTTTGACTATTAGTTATACTGAAAATTAGGGATTTGTGTGTACTTGTGAAGTGCCTCTTCATGTACTTGGCCCATTTATCTTTCCAGGTTTTAGTGTTTTTTAATATATTTGTATTTTAATTCTTCATATATTAGGGGAATTACCCTGTGTTAATTTGTTACATATATCCCATCTATTATGAGCTTTTTATGTTTTTGTTATGCATAAATTTCATATTTTTCAGTGTTAAATTAATCTTTTTCCTTTGTAATATCTAACACTGTGCTTAAGTTTAGAAAGCCCTTCTTAAATAGGGCAAGTTGAATAATGTGTTACTCTTTCTTCCTTCTGCAATCCCTTTAAGTGAAAATAAAGGAAGAAAAATGGCAAAAACTCAAGAAGAAAAGTAGGGGAGAATTTTTTGTTTTTAAATCCTCACCTGAGGATATGTTCATTGACGAGAGAAAGAGAGAGGGGAAGACAGAGAGAAACAGAGGGAGAGAGAGAAACATCAACGTGAGACACATCGATAGGTTGCTTTCTGTACACACCCAGAATGGGGATCGAACCGAATCTGCAACCATTTTTTTTTTTAGTGTATGTGATGACAATCCAACTAAGTGAGCCACCCTCCAGCCAGCGCTAGGGGAGGGTTTTAATAGCACTCAAGAGATGATAATATTTCAAAATATAAAAAATAGATAAATGGCTGGTAACTGATTTGGTAAAGCAGAAAAACTCCAATAATTGCTTGTAGGAAGAAAGCCAATGAAAAACAAGCTATTTGGTGCTACAGGCTCAGGAATTAGAAGTACCAATCAATACTTGTAAAGTCAGAGGTAGCCCAGCTAGCTCAGCTGGCAAAACATAAGACTCTGAATGTCAGAGGTATTAGAGTGGGACTGAAAGGAGAAGTTTGGTAGGAAGTCCTTTGCCTTTCTGGAGAAAATGAACAAAAGAGACTCTGAATCTGAGGTAGCTGTTGAAAGGTATCAAATAAAGGTCTGTACAGTGAACAATAAGAACCCTGGCTTCTCTTTCCAGTTAGCTGAGACTACTAAAACAGTGACAGCCAAGACTATAACTTTCTTGTAATTCCACAGGTTAAAAAACATTATATGCTGACATTTAAGGGTTCCTCCTTGAAAGGCCCCCACTTACTTACTCTGAATAAGGTTTGTAAATCATTAAGTGTACGACTACAAACATAAAGTACCTAGGTAGCTTTTCAGTGTCCCACTCTTAAATGTGAATAAATAGCCAAGGGTTGCAATAAAAAAGACCAAAAACAAAAACGAACAAACAAAAAAACAAAACCCAAACCCTGAAGGAATAAGTGGTACTGTGGAAAACAAAGAAGAAACTGTGTCAAACAAAAAATTGTCCAGTATTCAACAAAAATTAAGCTTGCAAAGAAAAGAATAAAACACAGTTTATCATAAGAAAAAATAAATTAATATAAACCGCCCATGAGCCTAGACATCGGACTTGCAAAATGAAGACTTTTAATCGACTTTTAAATATGCTCAGAGAGCTAAGGAATCATCATCAAAAAAAACCAAACCAAAACAAAAAAAATCCTCAGAAACTAAAGAAAAGTAGAATAATAATGTCTCATCAAACAGAGAATAACAGTAAACAGATAGAATAAAAAGAAACCAAAACAAAATTTTGGAGCTGAGAAGTACAATAACTGAAATGTAAAATTCACTAGAGGGGTGTAACAAAAGGAAATTTGAGCAGACAGAAGAAATCAACAAACCCGAAGATAGGTCAATTCAGATTATCTACTTTGAAAATAACAGCACACACACACACACAAAAGCAGAAATGTGAACAGAGCCTAAGAGACCTGTGGGACACCATCAAGTGTACCATCATACAAATAGTAGGGTCCTAGAAGGAGAGGAAAGGGGTAGAAAAATATTTGAAGAAATGGTTGAAAACTTCCCAAATCTGATAAAAGACGTAATTCTAATATCCAAGAAGCTCAACAAACTCCAAGCACAAGAAACGTGAGATCCACACCCAACCACCTCATAAACGAAGCGTAGAAAACCAATTATGAAGACAGTATTGAAAGCACCAAAAGAGAAATAACTCATCACACAGCAGGGCTTCTCAATGAGGCTAACAGCTAATTTCTAATCAGAATCCAGGCATGTCAAAGTTTCTTTTTAGAAATCAGCTGATAGTCTTACGGGCACCCCTTTGTAGGTAACTCTGCTTTTCTCTTGCTGCTTTTAAGAGTCTCTCTTTATCTTGAAACTTTGGCATTTTAATTATGATGTGTCTTGCTGTGGTCCTCCTTGGGGCTAGCTTGTTTGCGACTCTGTTTCCTGGACTTGTATGTCTGTTTCCTTCCCCAAATTTGGGAAGTTTTCCTTTGTTATTTTTTCACATAAGCTTTCAATTTCTTGCTCTTCCTCTTTTCTTTCTGGCACCCCTACAATTTGGGTGTTGGCACATTTAGAGTTGTCCCAGAGGTTCCTAAGCCTCTCCTCATTTTGTTCAATTCTTGTTTCCTCATTCTGTACTGGTTGACTGTTTTCTTTCTTATGTTCCAAATCATTGATTTGAATCCCGGTTTCCTTTCTTTCACCATTGGTTCTGTGTGGATTTTCCTTCGTTTCATTTAGCATAGCCTTCACTTCTTCCCTTATGTGTTTGCCATACTTAAGCATATCTGTCAAGCCTGTGAGCACCTTCATCACCAGTGTTTTGAACTCTACGTCTATTAGGCTGGCTCTCTCCTCATCTGTTAGGTTGGCTATCTCCTTGTTGCTTAGTTCTCCCACTGGAACCTTGATCCATTCCCTCTTTTGGGCCATACCACTCTGTCTCATCTTGACAGGCTCCTGTGTTTGTCTGCCTCTGTGCCTTAGGTAGAGCTGTCACATCTGTTACATTGTAAGGGGAAGAGCCTTAGGTATTTGTCAGTATGGGCGACCTGTTTCACCACGTTGTGGTGCTGTATGTAGGGGAGGAGTCTGAGAGAGAACAATGCCACTTGCTCTGCAGTCGCCCCTTTTCCAGGTACTACTCCCACTTCCCATAAGGGACTAGTGTCCCTCTAGCTAAATATAATAGCTAAAACTATAAAACTCTTAAGACAAGCTCCCAGGGGTAAATCTTCATGATCTTAATTTGGTCAATTGTTTCTTCCTTATGATACCAAAAGCACAAGCAACAAAAGAAAAAATAGACAACCAAGTCTTCACTAAAATTTAAAACCTTAGTGTATCAAAGAACATTATCAAGAAAGTAAAAAGACAACCCACAGAATGGGAGAGAATTTTTATAAATCGTATATTTGATAAGGGTCTAGTATCCAGAATATATAAAATATGCTAAAAAAGATTCCAATTAACAAGACATTTTTCTGAAGAAGATATACAACGACCAGGCAAGTACATCATTGGCCGTTAGTAAAATGCAAATCAATACCACAATGAGATAACATTATGTGCATTTTACCTTATTTAAAAAGTTATAAAAGAGAACATACAAGCCCTCTGCCTTTCTCCTTCCCCTTGTCAGGGATGAGCTTTTCTTGGCCAATGTAGCCACAACACTGGCTACATAAAAGGTATATTGAGTAAATACCTTAAAAATGATAGCTATGAAGTTTCCCACTGGTGATTTGTCACATAAAATGGAAAGGGAGAAAAGCTAGAGTAAACTGTGGTGTCTGCATAGAATTAAAGGTATCAGTATATCTAATGGTTTTCAACAGCCATGACGTGTGTATGCGTGCATATATACACACAAAGTTTCTAGTTCTGTCTGTTGTGAGAAACTGAAAGCAATGATTCACTGGGAGTAAAATTATACCTAGCATCCACAGTTGATTCCTAAACACCATTTCCCACTTGGAGAAGTCACAGCTCTTAAGAGAAATGGCAAATGGCAAGGCTGGGGCAGGCAAAACACAAGATAGACTTGGAACTTTTCACTGAACCAAATGTAAAGAATAATTAAAGAACAATGGGGACATGTCAAATATACCCAATAGAGCTCTGTGAAGCTCCCACTGACCAAATTAAGATATAATTGAAAAGGTCTCATCTCATAGAGATCCATGATAAAGCTAGCTTGTTAAGACTGCCCTCCCGTGGTCTCAGAACATTACTTCTTTGCAGAACTGAATCAAGGCCCACAGAACAATTTGTATTCCTAGCAGGACAGGCCTCCATGCCCTGTACCCTCTCAAATTCTATCTGCTATACCACTGCAAAATGCTTTAAAATACCAGTGCCAAGAATGAGACCATAACTTAAGCAGATTACCCACCTACGTCAAAGGCCATCAGCACTATGTCACATGTCTTACATTGTCTATTTATCAACAAAGGAAGCCCCAGAACTCACAGCATGTCCCTAATCCCACCTCCATGTGGCACTGTATAGCCCCTAAAATCTGAATAATCTTACAACTGTCCTTGCTTCCCCAAACCCTTTCACTGCTTGCTCTGACACTCACAATCTATCAATTGGAAAACTGTTGGTATCATAAACTTCTTTAGATTTTTCTTCCCTTTTTCTAAATGAACAAGACTGTCCCTAAGGACCCTATTTTCCTCTCACATACATGGTGTCTTATTTTCTCTTCCAATCTCTCACATGACTGGGGCTAGAGGTAGGTCTTCTGGTTCTTCCCTCCTAGACTTCCCCCTATTTGCCCTTCTAAAACGCCAACTGACCACGTCCCCTGCTGCTGTACCTTGTGCCGTCATCTGAAGACCTTCCAATTTCCTCGCTCACAGATTTTGGCACTATTTTATGCCTTCTTTCTCTGACACTATTCCTGCCACTGTTTCTGATTTTAATATCCAGGCAAAAAGGGCATCCAAGACACTAGGTTCTCAGTTCCTCCACTTGCTTATTTACAACAATCTTGTCCTCCATCACATCTCAAACACCCATTCCTATAGTTATGTATTACATTGAACTGTAACCCTTCAAAATCTCAAGCATTCCCTATCTAGCCATCATTTCTTTTCTTTGTGACTCATTTCTTCTAATAACTGGACTCATACCCCAACTGAACTCCACCAGCATCTACAATCCATTGACCCCACCATAATATTTTTAACTCTATCACCACCCCGCAACCAAGTCCTCATACTTTGCTCCTTGTAAAGCTTAAATTCCATGATCCATCCAGATAATCGCTTCCTTGCCCTTTAATCCCTTCTGTTTATCATTGTCGGCAGCCATCCGTCTCGAGAGACGATGGTGTAGCTTCTTAAGAGTCTATCTGCACCGCCGAGAATGGCTGTGCAGTCCGACTCGGGAGTGACACGGTATCTGTCTCCTCCCGTGTTGAATCGACATCTTGCGATGACGCTGGAGTGTCCTCTCCAGTGAAGCTGAAGCTACAGAGCCTGGGCAGGGTGATATGGAGGGTCTGCTGTTGCCCATGCAGCAGACACCCCCTCTCTTCGCAGCTGAAGGGTCCAAGGGAAAGACGGAGTCAATACAGCTTGGCTTCAGGTGCGCCGCAGGAGTTGCCGGTGTTGACTACAATGTCAAACCGCCTTAGGGACTCCGGCTCCGGATTTTCTGTCGGGGTTTACTCCCTTAGCCTTTCCCCTGAAGAGGTATGCCGCAAGGCAGCGGAGGTTTTTTGGAGTCAGAGTTTTCCTTCTCTGATGTACCCTGACTCACTTGATAAAAGCCCAACTTGATTAAGATCAACTGTCTGCCTCACCCTTACCTCAACCTTTGCAGCAACATGTGACTAAAAGAGAAAACACAATCATGTTGACTGGTCTCACTTTAAATTCATGAACATAAGTCACAAATGGTCCTCCAATGCTGCCAGTCTAATCCTACACTTACTTTTACATAGTCAACTTATTTCCCAACTCCCTAAAGTGATTATTTCACAACCTCCCTTTCTCTTCAAATTTTCAACACCCTTCCTCCTCTCACCCTAACCCTCTGGTGACTTTGCATCTTATTTCACTATAAAGTAAAAAGAATTCTAAAAGAACCTTCACAATCTCCTACTATCAAATCTACCAAGAGATTTGTGTTTACATGTACACATGGTTTACCCTAATATATTACTATGGATCTATGTGTCTGATTATAGTTAATCCTCCACAAGTGTACTACGCTCCATTCTTCCTTAACAACTTTAGAACTCTGCTCCTGCAACTGATATCCCCTCCTGATTTCTTATTTTTTGAGTAATTAATATAAAAACATGTGAACATGCTTCAATTTCCCATGTAAAATAAAATACCCTTGATGGACAAAAAGTATGTATAATATACCACTTCTTTTAAAAAATACTTATTTTTAAATACTTTAAATTGCACAAATAAATACAGATTTCTCATGTACCCTTCATTCAGTTTTCCCAATGATAACAGCTTAAACAAACATGGTCAAAACCTGGAAACTGACACTTATATATACTGTTATCTATGTACTTATATTTATTTTTAAAAAGGCTAAGCCATAATATTTCTTCTAAAAAGACCACCCATAGGAGGAAGGAGAAAAATAAGGTGGAGGGTGTAGAGACAGAAGCTGGATTTCTTAGGTATTTTGTAGATTTGACTTTAGAACTATGTAAATATTTTATATAATTACAAAACTAAATTGAATTTAAAGTAGTAATCCCTAAAAATCAAAACTAAAACCAGTTAACCTAAGTGTGTACCACTTGGTGGTATAACAACAGAGTATAGCAATTTCAAGTGATATCCAAACATTGCTCTTTTGTATCTCTCCTGGGGTATACGCAATAGACAAAAAAAACTGCAAAAATAATTTTCAGCAACTATTTTCACTTAACATAATGTTGGTACTGTCAGGCAGTAAATGTGTAAGTCTGGGACATTTTATCATACTAAGTAACACTAGGTAGCAAAGAAGCTACCAAAGGTTAACGAGATGGTGTCAAAGGACTCAGGCACCAACTAGAAAAGCTCTCCCTAGACAAAGTTAGGATACTGTGAGCAACAATAAAGATACAACCGCAATGAATTGAAAAACATCAAATATGTTTAAACCCACAAACAAAACCAAAAATTCAGATTGTCACCACTTGACTATGGTTCCCATATAAACTGTATTTCTAGGGAACCAAATAGTTGATATGGGGAAATTTGTAGAAGTATCCAAGCTAATAAAATGGGGGGGGGGGGGGGGTAGGAATTAGAGTAGCACCATTTTGCAACCCCTAATAAATCAGGGTCTAAACACCGATCTTCAATGACTGCTAACATCACAAATGAATAAATAATACATCAAGAATATTAGTAGTAAATATTAAATTTAATAGTAAATATTCTATTTACATTTCTTTCAACTCAAGAGTTCTACAGACTGAACCATCCATTTCATCCATAGTCTCTAAATCAGGGGTCAGCAAACATTTTCTGTCAAGGGACAGATAGTAAGTATTTTAGGCTTTTTTAGTCATAGGGTTTCTGTCGTAACTATTCAACTCTGCCTCCGCAGTTGTAGCTAGAAAGCATCCATGGATAATGGATAAATAAATGGGCATGACTTTATTTACAAAAACATGTGCTGGGAAAAACTTAACTCATAGACTGTAGTTTGTTGAGCAGTTACCACTGCCTTAAGTGATAAAGGTAGAGAAATCAATACTCCCTAATGATAAGTTAATTCTTCCCTGATGAAAAGTTAATCTGGTAATTACTATTTAGTCCTCAATTCTAAATCAGCAGATGAAAAAGTCAACACCATTTTTAGGCTGGTCATTCCTTAACTTATTTTGCTAATTTGAAACGTGTGGTAAGTATTAGTGTTTTGATGACTCTTGATTTCAAACTTTATGATTTTTCAAATTGCAATACAGCCAATTTCTGAATCAAGTATGTTAGGAATCCAGTAATAACTCTCATTTACTGAGTTAACTGATACATGTAGGTAGATACACAGGTATATACACAGGAAGTAATTTAGATGGTTGGGCTTTTTACCTTATCAGAAAACCAAATGAGCCTGGAATCTTCATAATACCTAAACATGCCATATTTAGGATCCAATAATTCCCTCATGATGAGCAAGAAAAATTCTTTGCGTACCCCTCCTGCATCAACAGCATCTTCTCCAACAAATATAACCTAAGATAGCATAATGCAAACAATGAATGTAAAGAAACGAAAGTATATTCTGGAGACCTTACAACATGTTACTGATTACAAACTAATGCTCATCAATTAACAGTTCAAAAAATTTTTTAAGTACATCAATTTTATTAAGTTCCAAAGATACAGAAAAAACAAACAGGAAAACTTTAAACATATTTTCTGAATAAAAGTCCCAATTATACAACAGAAAATGTCATATTACCTTGAGCGGTTTTTTGTAGTCTATATTCTTTGTTTTCCTAAGGACTTCCATTGCATCTCCGACGATATTTTCTCTACGTACCACTAGAATTAAGCAGGGATTCACAGATTCAATAACTGGGAGAAAAAGAGAGGAGACATTCTGTCTGTGGGCCTGGTCAATAGCCATCTAGAAAAGAAAAGATTAAAATTTTAATAGCAATGCTACAAAGAAGCTACTGTGACTAAATAAACCAACCTCTACCTATTAATTAGATGTCCTATAATCCCTATAATAATTCCTATGCTACTGAATTCATGTAGCAGCTAACACAGTATCTATTATAAGAGCTTAAGAAACTGTGTTTTGAGCATAAAAAAGTACCCTTTTGAATTTTTAATATCAACATATAACTAATGATACCATTAAGTAAGCATGGAGCCATGGCTCAGTTGGTTGGAGTGTTGTCCTGTGCACCAAAAGGTTGCGGATTCGATCCCTAATCAGGGCACAAATCTAGGTTGTGGATTTTGGTCCCCAGTCGGGGCATGAACCAGAGGTAATTGATCAATGTTTCTCTCTTTCTCCCTTCCTCTCTCTCTAAAAATCAATAACAGCATATTCTTGGGTGAGGAGTAAAAATAATAATAATAATAAAGTTACTTTAATAAAAGAAAAAAGTAAGCATGGAACTGTAAATACTGATAAATCTGAACACTCTTGTTTCTCAAAAGAGAATTGAGATGGAGACTGTGGTTTAAAAAAACAGCATTAAAACAAACCTCTAAAGAGACTAAGAAACAGCCTGGCTAAATAAGGAGGTATAGCAATTCATCTGGTAGAGTGATCACCATATGTGCTCAGAAAGCAAGCATTTGGCTTTTACCATTTAAAGCCTTTCTTCTTTTCCTATGGTTTTCCGTTCCTGTCTAAAATGGAATATCCTATAGTAAATGCACCAAGTGATTAGCTTATTGGTTTTAACAAAGGCTGCCAAAAAAGTGGTTTATGAGCTGTTAGTAGAGAACCCCCCCCAAATACTTATTTTTTTTCTCTTGATGAAAATGGAAATAAGCACATCTCTAAAATACTCCCTAGTATCTATTATTTAAATACCTGGAGAAATTTAGAATATGAAATGCATTAATTTTAAAGGAATGAAAATAGCTATCAACATCTGAGGAAGGAGTTAATTTTTTAAAGCACTTTTAGAATATTAAATGCCCAAGGTCTCTCTCTTCTCATTCTTTCCTTAGTCCCCAGTCTCTATAGTCAGATATTCTATACCAGAAAAAGAAACGCAAAAACCTTTTTTTATTTTATACAGGTTCAAATGATAAAGCAAACTTACTGTAGCCCTTCAAAGTCATAATGTAAAATAGAGAGTGGGGGAGAAAGGAGAGGGAGGAAGAGGAGACAATCAAGCTTAAAAAATATTTTTTACTAAAACTTTTTTCAAGGAAATTTCATTATCCTCCTAAACAAATGATCAAATGAATCCTACTTCAACATTATCTCACCTCTAGTCACTTCCATCTTTTACCAAGTATATACACAGGGGAAACATAAAAAGCACGACAAGAAACAAACCAACATTTAATCAAGTGAACTAACAGAATTATTTATAAAGATTGCATATTTTTGTAATGAAAGAGGCTTATACCATTTTTAGATATACAGTATAATGATTAATGGCTAAATTATTCTATTTTCATTTAAATATATGTAAGTAGCCCTCATAAGAATATACATGTATCATACAACAGTCCTCTTTATAGGTACCAAAGGTACTCTGCAAAAGACAGACCACACAGGTACAAAATGGCCCAAAGATTACTGACTATAAGCAAATTACAAACATTTACTTTTAAAAAACTTCATAAAAACAACCCAAAATCCACTCTCAAATCAGGTTAGTATTATACAATATTTTACCTGCATTTGTAAGACTGCATCTGTTTGTAACAGAGTTGTTTTTGCTTGGGCGTCAAATACAAATGGATATGTGCAGATTGTAACAGGGATATCTGCCAACTGGAAATAAAAAATTAACTTAATACAAATTGGTTAGTGATTGTATTTATTATAGGTATTGTCGCTTCTTGTAAAGTTAATTGCATTCTTGGTTTATTCATTGTGTTGTTCAGGAATTATAAATAAAACATGTTGCTTATTTCCAAATATAGGCATACCTCAAAAACACTGCAGGTTCAGTTCCAGACAGCTGGAATAAAGCAAGTATCACAAAAAAGCAAGTCATAATCTTTCTGCTGTTGTGGAGGGTCTTGCCTTGACTTAGTAAAAAATGAAACATGGTGAAGCACAATAAAGTGCAATGAAACGAGGTATGCCTGTATAGAAATTTTACTGATAATGAGATGAGGTATTAGAATAACCCAATTCCCAACTTTAGAAAGGAATTATTCTTAACAGTCCACAAGATCATAAATTACAAGTACTTTTTCCTTAACATATTAACTCCAAGTTTCAGTGAAGTAGATGGCAAATTATTCTAAACAAGGAACCGTCAAGTTAAATACAGTACTTAGTTTTTATATGCTAGGGCTACTCTAGCAACTGAGGCGAATGGTAAAGCAATCTACTTATTTATTCATTTAACTATTAGGGTTCCACCATTAATGAGTCCAACAATCTGTTCACTTAACACATAACCTTTAAAATTGGGAGAACTGATCTATTATTACACATAGTATATCATACATTAGCCATCTTATAGACAATTCCTTATCCTTGCAGGTAGGTAATGCAGTAATGGATTGCTAAGTGTTTTAATAGTGCACAAAAATACAAAAAACTATGAACTGCCAGTCACCAATTCTTGAAGTTGGAGGAAGATGTATTCCTACCACCTACCCAACAAAGCAGTCCTTTTGTGCCAGCCCTGACACAGCACCCCTGCTATAAGGCCTCTAGGGAAAACTTAATACACCATGAAACAGACCATTTCTTTTTAAATGCTTAGAAAGTTCTTTATATTAGCTTGAATCTGCATTTTTTATACATCACTGTGCATAACTTTGTCTTATATTTCAGTCTTCATTTTGCCTCTACAGGGAAGTATATATGGTTTAAATATTTCAAGTCCTCATGCTCTCTCCCTAAGCTATCTTTTGTTCCACACTAAATACTCCCAGTTTTCTAAGCCATTCTGAAAATATGGTTCCCAGCTTTTCCATATCATAACTGCATTCTTTTAAATCTATTTCAATTTGTCTAACACTCTCTTAGCTATGGCCACAAAACAAAAACCAAAAACAAACCAATAATGCCCAATCAGTACGGAATATCAACTCTCTGTTCTCAACAGGTAAGACAACACCTGAATTATATTAACCTTACAGTAAATTATTCTTCACTATTTTTCATATGACAATTTTTAACTCCAATCTCTATGTGTGTCACTAACTAGTTATTAACGATGGAAACTCATTTAACTATTCTGAAACTCCAAAAGACTTTTCCCTTTGGAAAGTCCACAACTGTATTTGATAATTTTATCTGAGAACAAGGAAGCAAACAATGCTAGGCCTATAATTTAAAGCTAACTCTAAATGCTTCGTTGGTTCAAGTGGGAAAAAAGCAAAGCAAAGCAATACAAAACAACAAAACAGCCCAAAACAGAAGTATAAAGGAAGTATTATACTACAAGATTCCCAGGTGTTAAAAGGTAGGCTTAGGATTGCTGACTATATAATGCAAAGTGAGGAAGATAATCATACCAAAAATGTATTTAATTTTATGACTATTTCAAGTATCAATTGTTAGTTTAAAAATTGATGGTCATTTTACTTTTCTAATATAAAATGTTTTCTGATTTATTGTGTAGGCATCTGTCAAATTTTAAAGTGTGTTTTTTAATATTCTGAGAACACAATTTTATGCTGAAAGACATTAGGAGAATAGGAACTAATTTTAAGCAAATATTGTTGAAAGGAATGATAGAAGTGTAATATTAAATTAAAGCAGAGGCTTTAACTTTATTCATAAAATTTCTCTGAGATGTTATACAGGACAATTTCTAAACATTCATTTTCATAAATAATTACCGATATATATATATGTGTGTGTATGTATATATAAAGTAGCACTCCTAATCACTTAAGACAAAGCAGTGTATTTTACTCTGAACATGAGGCTATGATACCAAACTTACCTCAGTTAATCCATGGTTGACATCCTAAATCAGCAGTGCAGAATGTAACAATAATGAGGAAAGAGTAATGTTAGTGTCCAGTTTTAACTATTTCTATTCCAAGTAGCATTTCATATATTTTGCTACAGAAGAATATTGAACTAATGAAGTAAACCACAATACATCTATAACAAAACTTACCCTTTCCACATGTACCTTATAGATCTATAAATGTAACACTTTTATTTCAGGCAACTTGTGATCATAAAATTATTGATGCTTGAACATAATAAATTTGGTTTCAGCTACTAAGCACCTCAATTGAAGAATTCAGGTAAAACAGGAAAACTAATCCTAGCCTAACTTAGTCTTGAAGAAATCATTTTAGGGCTCAGTTTTTCTACCTGGCAAGTGGAAAAAATAGTCCTCAAAGTTTAACACTTTGTTAATCTTGACAAAATCTTTGAAAAGTGGTTAGCAGAGTAAAATGCTATGTGGAAACAAGGTGAGAAAATAAATCATAAGTTTTTATTTTTCAGGAATAACCAGTGAAACATAGGTATCTTGTATTACGGATTCTTTAACACTATGGCTTAAAATGTAACGTATAGGACAGGGCACAGGGGTTGATAAGCAGAAGGAAGAAATAGAGAAAGAGATATTTAGGATGGAAATATTGGGTTGGCCAAAAGGTTGGTTTGTTTGTTTTCGAAGGATGGCTCTAGTAGTGCTTAGTTGTCTTTAACTTCATTTGAAACAATTTTGTAAGACTGTATTGTGACAGCCGTCGTATCAGTGTGCATTAAAAACAAAACAAAACAAAAAAAACTTACCAAACTGGTGAAATTTTGTGTAGCCATTTCAATACTGAAGATGGAAGAAAATAAGCAATACTTTTAGCATATTATGCTTTATTATTTCAAGAAAGGTAAAGACGTAACTGAAACGCAAAAAAAAAAAAAAATGGTTTGTGCTGTAGCTGTGACTGACCAAACGTGTCAAAAGTGGTTTGCGAAGTTCTGTGCTGGAGATTTTATGCTGGACAATGCTCCACAGTAGGGCAGACCAGGTGAAATTGATAGGAATCAAATCAAGAAATGATTGGAGAACGATCAGCGTTATACCATGCAGGAGGATAGGCAACATATTAAAAATATCCAAATCAATAAACTTATTGGTCAAAATGAAAAATGTGTCTTTCGTTTATGGAAAAAAACCATGCAGACTTTTTGGCCAACCCAATAATAATGGAAATTATCATGAAAGCTCACCACTTCAAAGAACAGAAATGTACACTTCCTTGTAAAAAGCTTTCACATATGCTCAGTGTATAAACTCAAATGAAGTGCTAGAATCTCCAAAAACGTTAGTAAATTTGCAGATTGTAGTTTGTATAGTGAAGGTGAATCTTACCTGAAGAGAGGTCTGACTTTGTCCTCTACTACTGGGAAGTGATGTATAGGTGTTTGGAATGTCTCCTAATAGGATTGTCTTTGTTTACCTGGGGGCTCTGGGCCATGTGATTACCAGTTTTGCCTCCAGAAAGGCTTGAGACTAAAGGTCAGACACATGGGACGTGTGTGATCGAGGCTCACTAAAAACTCTGGGCACCAAGGCTCTGGTGAGATTTCTTGGTTGGAACCACTCAGTGAGGACTGTCACACATAAATGCTGGGAAAATAACTTGTCCATGACCAGAGGGAGAAAACAGAAGCTCCGCTTTTGGTACCTTTCCCAGACTCCACCTATGTACTTCCTCCCATGAGTGATTTTAATTTGTATCATTTCCCTGGAATAAACTGTAAACATCAGTATAATAGTTTTCAGTGAGTTCTCTGAAGACTTGTAGAAAATTACTGAACCTGAGAGTGGTTCTAATACCAACTTGCACCCGGTATTAGAAGTGAGGGCAATCTTGTGTGGACTGTTCCCTGTAATTTTGTAGTTGGCTAAATTCTCACATGCCTTCTGGGGTATCACTGGGGTTTTTAAAATATTAGCAAAGACTTAGGGTTCTCTCACTACACTGTGCTAAATAAAGCCAAAGCAGTATAAGCATAAGCAAAATATGACTATACACATCCTATTCTGAGAAAGTTAATTATTGATAATTGTTTCTTTCAAAAAACTCAGAATACCAAGTAATCACTACATAGGTGCCCCTACTGGCAATGTTAACAAGAATGTATCTGGAAGCTGTTCTGCAAAAAAAAAGCCTTTTAGATTATACTAAGTTTGATTATACTAAGTTTAATTTGAAAGCAATTTAACAGGAATATCTGAAATCCTTTTATAGTATATCCTATGGGACATTTTTAAAGTTCTATTACTACTAAGAAAGTCTGAATAAGCAAAAAAACACCTTTAGTATTTTCTTACTATCTATGGCCTCTTGATAATTATATTAGATACCAAAATAGTTATATCTCAGGAGATGGATTTTATTCTTAAGTAATAAAACATTAATATATGCACTATTTCCTTACTACTATATAAAATAGATAAAGGTGCTATGCACATCGTTATGTACTGGAGAGCTGATAAGATTATTTTAGAATTTATAGTGTGACTAAAGCAGAACATAAGTTTGATTATGAAGAGAGATGTTAACTGGAAGGAATACGAAAAATAACGGGACATGTGGAAAACCTGGGAAAAGAAGAGAGGCTATTAGCTATCAAGCAAAATGATTTACCTGAGAGACAGAGAGGGACAAACAGATTAAAATCATTATTAGAAATTTCAATTAAAGGTTTAGTATCTTAAGACAAAAGCACAAGGTAGTTGTTACAGTAGCTGCAAATTTAATTCAGTCAAGGAGTATTTCCAAGGGAAATTTAAAAGAAAAAAAGTGTTTTAAGGGATGGAACAAGGTACTATAAAACATATAAAGTCAACCAAAGGTCTACTGCTAAAAATTCAACATACCATTCAACGCGTGACCTACTACTGGCTCCAAATCCACATATTTAAGCACTAACTTTTGACTATTTTTAGTGTGGGGGCCCTGAAATTGAGTCAAAGCATGTCTAATGTTAAGTTACTCTATGTCCTAGAAGCTGGAATAAGAAAAGACTTGAAGGATTGTTCAAAAGTCTCATGGTCTAAAGCAGACTTCCCAAGGCTTTTAATACCAATGGTTAATGATGGTTACAGTTGGTTATGGACAAGAAAGATGCAGCTCCTTGGCACATTTTCATTTCAATTAATTACTTATGGCAAAACAGTATACCATTGCTGATGTCTTCTTGATTTAAGGGCATAATATAGGATTATTTCAAGAAGGTACAAAGAAAGGATACTGAAGTTACTGAAGTAACGCAAGTAAGTATGCAAGGTCTTGATGGCTAAACAGAAATAAAAAGACACTTAAAACCTGAAGAAAATGAAAAAAATACATAAATACGATTCGGTAACCCAATGCAAAAGGAATCAGTCCAAGAGTCTGCAAAGTATTAATTCCATTAAAAATGACTAGGGACTTCCGGTCAAGATGGAGGCCTAGAAAGACATGCTGCATCTCCCTCCATAAACAAATACAACTACCTCAGAACTAGAGACAACCAGAAGTTACAGAAAATCGAGCTACATGGAAGTATAACACACAAAGATATAAAGAAGAAATACTCATCCAGACAGGTAGGAGGGGCAGTGTGGTGGTGGCAGCAGTGGCGGCGGCGGCAGCAGCAGCTGCGGCAGGCCAGTGGAAAGTGCAGTCACAGGTTTTAAAAAGTAGGAGAGACACCAGAGGAGCGTTCCCAGCACCAGACCAGACCACACAGCTACAGCTACAGAGCCAGGGAAAATAAAGCCTCATTGCTTCTGACTGTGCAAACCAGTGGGGCTTGGGGTGGAGGAAGAAACAGCTAGTCTCTCAGTAAAGTCCGCTTGTTTAAAGAGTCCCCACAATCCTAGAATGTCCGCAGACCCACCCATTCTGGGAACAATGGCCAGAGCAACAGCTACAGAGGTGCCAGTCCCATATAGAAGTGAGAGAAGTGCCTAGAAAAGGGGCGAGTGCAGAGCAAGCAGCATTGTTCCCTCCCAGACCCCTCTCTCACATACATCACCACAACGTGGTGAAACCAGTCGCCTGTACTGACGAATACCTAAGGCTCCGCCCCTTACAACGTAACAGGTGTGACAACTCTACCTAAGACACAGAGGCAAACACACACAGGAGCCTGTCAAGATGAGGAGACAGAAATATGGCCCAAAAGAGGAAATATATCAAGGTTCCAGTGGGACAACTGAGCAACAAGGAGATAGCCAACCTAACAAATAAAGAGTTCAAAACACTGGTGATAAAGATGCTCACAAACTTGACAGACACGCTTGAGTACAGCAAATGCACAAGGGAAGAAGTGAAGGCTATGCTAAGTGAAACAGAAAAATACACATGAAACCAATGGTGAAGGGAAGGAAACTGAGGTTCAAATCAATGATTTGAAACATAAAGAAGAAAAAAACAGTCAACCAGTACAGAATGAGGAAATGAGAATTGAAAAAAATGAGGAGAGGCTTAGGAACGTCTGGGACAACTTTAAACATGCCAACATCCAAATCATAGGGGTGCCAGAAGGAGAAGAGGAAGAGGAAGAAACTGAAAGCTTATGTGAGAAAATCATTCATCATCGGCAGCCGTCCGTCTCGAGAGACGATGGTGTAGCTTCTTAAGAGTCTATCTGCACTGCCGAGAATGGCTGTGCAGTCCGACTCGGGAGTGACACGGTATCTGTCTCCTCCCGTGTTGAATCGACATCTTACGATGATGCTGGAGTGTCCTCTCCAGTGAAGCTGAAGCTACAGAGCCTGGGCAGGGTGATATGGAGGGTCTGCTGTTGCCCATGCAGCAGACACCCCCTCTCTTCGCAGCTGAAGGGTCCAAGGGAAAGACGGAGTCAATACAGCTTGGCTTCAGGTGCGCCGCAGGAGTTGCCGGTGTTGACTACAACGTCAAACCGCCTTAGGGACTCCGGCTCCGGATTTTCTGTCGGGGTTTACTCCCTTAGCCTTTCCCCTGAAGAGGTATGCCGCAAGGCAGTGGTGTGAGAAAATAATGAAGGAAAAATCCCCAAATTTGGTGAAGAAAATAGATATACAAGTACAGGAAGCACAGAGAGTCCCAAACACGCTAGACCCAAAGAGGACCAAACCAAGACACATCATAATTAAAATGCTAAAGGTTAAGGATAAAGAGAGAATCTTAAAAGCAGTAAGAGAAAAGCAGAGAGTTACCTACAAAGGGCTGCCTATAAGACTGTCAGCTGATTTCTCAAAAGAAACTTTGCAGGAAAGAAGGGACTGGCAAGAAGTATTCAATGTGATGAAAAGCAAGGACCTACAACCAAGATTACTCTATCCAGCAAAGCTATCATTTAGAATGGAAGGGCAGATCAAGGGCTTCCCAGACAAGGTCAAGCTAAAGGACTTCATCCTCACCAAGGCATTATTATATTAAATGTTAAAGGTACTTATTTAAGAAATAGAAGATCAACACTATGAGCATTAAAATGACAACAAACTCACAACTATCAACAACCGAATCTGAAAAATAAAAACAAAATCCAACTAAGCAAACCAGAATAGGAACAGAATCATAGGTATGCAAATCATCTGGAGGGTTATCAGCTGGGAGGAGGAAGGGGCAGAAATGGGGAAACGGTGCAGGGATTAAGAAGCATAATTGGTTGGTACAAAATAGACAGGGGGAAGTTAAAAATAATATAGGGAAGGGTGAGGCCAAAGAACTTATATGCACGACCCATGGACATGAATAAGGGGTGTGGGATTGCTGGAGGGAAGGGAGGTTGAAGGGAGCAAAGGGAAAATAAAATTGGGACAACTGTAACAACATAATCAATAAAATATACTTAAAAAAACACACAAAAAACCAGAACTGCCAGAAAATGTAATTGTATGGAGTCCAACAACCAAGGATTTAAAGAAGAAATCTTCATCCAGATGGGTAGGAGAAAGGGAGCCAGGGCAGAGAAGAAACAGTGTTGCAGTGCCCAGGAAGCAACGGCAAGGTGGTGGCAATGCAGCGGCGGTGGCCAACGCAATAGGTGGCCCCACATTCACATTGTGGATAAAAGTCAGGAGGGACACCTGGGGAGCGATCCCAGTCCCAGGCTAGACTGCACTGCCCAGGGTTCCAGAGCCAGAAAAATGAAGACTCATAGTTTCTGGCTGTGAAAACCAGTGCGGGTTGGGGCGGTGGAAGAAACTGCTAGCTTCTCAGGAGAGTTCGTTTAGAGGGCCCCCACAGTCCTAGAATGCATGCAAACCTACCACTCTGGGAACCACCACCAGGGCAATGGCTAGAGCGGCACCAGTCACATACAGGAAGCGGGTGAACTGACTGGAAAAGGGACAAGTGCTGAGCAAGCAGCATTGTTCCCTCTCTAACCTCTCTGCGATATACAACGTCATAAAGCAGTGCAACTGGTTGCCCTGTACTGATGAGGACCTAAGGCTCTGCCCAATACAACATAAAGGTGCACCAAGACGGAAAATCAAAGCAGCTGTACCTAATACACAGAAAGAAAAATAGGGGGGCTGCCAAAATGAGGAGACAAAAAAATATAGCCCAAATGAAAAAACAGAACAAAACCCCAGAAAAAGATCTAAGCCAAACAGAAATAGCCAACCTATCACATGCAGAGTTTCAAACACTGATGATAAGGATGCTCAGAGAACTCATTTAGTACAGGCAAATGCATAAGGGAAGAAATGAGGCTACACTAAGTGAAATAAAGGAAAATCCACAGGGAACCAATAGTGAAGGGAAAAAAGCTGAGGTTCAAATCAATGATTTGGAACATAAGGAAGAAATAAACAGTCAACCAGTACAGAATGAAGGAACAAGAATTGAAAAAATTGAGGAGAGAGTAAGATGACTCTAAGACATCTCCAAAAGTAATAACATCCAAATCATAGGGATGCCAGAAGGTAAAAAGGAAGAGTAAGAAACTGAAAACCTATTTGAAAAAATAATGAAAGAGAAGTTCCCTAATTTGGTGAAGAAAGTAGGCATACAAATCCAGGAAGCACAGAGAGTCCCAAACAAGTTGGACCAAAGACACATCATAATTAAAATGTCAAAGGTTAAAGATAAAGAGGGAATCTTAAAAGCAGCAAGAGAAAAGCAGAGAGTTTACCTACAAAGGAGTTCCCGTAAGACTCAGCTGATTTCTCAAAATAAACTCTGCAGGCAAAAAGGGACTGGCAAGAAGTATTCAATGTGATGAAAAGCAAGGACCTACAATCAAGATTACTCTATTCAGCAGAGTTATCATTAAGAATGGAAGGGCAGAGAAAGTGTTTCCCACACAAGGAAAAGCTAAAGGAGTTCATCATCATCAAGCCCTTATTATATGAAATGTTAAAGGGATTTAGTTAAGAAAAAGAAGATCAAAACTATGAACAGTAAAATAACAACAAACTCACAACTATGAGCAACTGAATGTAAAAAACAGAAACCAACTAAGCAAACAACTAGAACAAGAACAGAATCATGGATATGGAGATCATACGGTTGTTTATCAGTGGGGAAGGGAGAGGGGAAGAATGGGGGAAAAGGTACAGGGATCAAGAAGCATAATTGGTAGGTACAAAATAGACGGGGGGATGTTAAGAATAGTATAGGAAATGGAGAAGCCAAAGAACTTATATGCACCATCTATGGACATGAACTAAAGGGGGAGGGATTGCTGGAGGGAAAGGTGGTACTGGGCTGAGGGGAGCAAAGGGGAAAAAACTGGGACCACTGTAACAACATAATCAATAAAATATATGTGAAAAAAAAAAAGATAAATTGTGAGTTCAGAACTAGTTTAGGGTTTGTACATATTTAAACAAAACAATCATGTAAGTGAACAGCAGGCTTCTTAAGAAATTGTCTTATCAGGCGTTCATATATCACTCCAGTTTCAAAAATAATGCTCAAAGACCTATAGTACTCTAGCGACTATATTAGAGTTTATATGCAAAATCTTGGAACAAAGTTTGATTACAGAAGTATCAATTTTCCTCAATGGTAAATAATTTAAATCCATTTTTTATTGTAATACAAGGAAAGGCAGAAGTAGGTTTATAGTTGTGACTACACAAAACAGAGTTTATTCTCACATTATTAACTCTTGTAGTATACAATTTTTCATATGAACTATAAACCTACTTTTGCCAACCCCTGCATTATGTCCAAAAATCTGTTCATTCTAAGAGAACATGAGATATCAAACAAGTCTCGCCGAGGGAAAGTTACCTCAAGGAATAGGGTTTTTTCCCTGCTCTTGGTTAGGGGTGCTGTGGACAAAAGAGTTTGAAAAGCTTTGCCTAAGTGAGAGATTTAAATAGGGAAAAGGAAATATTTATTCAAAACCTTCCCGAGATCAAGTATTTTCGGGGGGGAGGGGGGATTGGGACAACTGTAATTGAAAAACAATAAAATAAAAGTGCAACAAACAAACAAAAAGTATTGTCTCTGGACTCCAGCTACCACTCCACGTTCTTTGCTCTTTCTTCTTTAATGAAGAACTTCTTGAAGTTATTGCCTATGGTTATTGCATCCTATTCCTCACCTCCAAATTTACCTTAAGTATGACTCAACCTATACTAGCATTAGTCAGTGAGGTTACCAATAATCTTCATGTAACCAAATTCATTGCACAATTCTGATTCTATCCTATTTTTCAGCAGCATTCAACAGTTTCTCCTTCACTTAATTTTTTTTCTCCTTAATTTTGATTTCCACAACTCTCTCCTAGTTTTCCTGCCTTACCCACCACTCCTTAATCTCCTTTGTTGATTTCCCTCCTTTCCTCATTTCATCTCCAAACCATCAGCAATTCTTGTCCTTTTTTTACTTCCGAGACATATTCCAAGTCCACTTCTCTCTTCCATTTACACAACCACCATCCTACTCAAACCAATCATTTTATCTCCTCATAGACTACTCATAGGTTTTGTTCTGTTTTGTTTGAGTTTAGAAAAGGGTTTGAGACAAGGTGAAGCTAAAGGAGTTCGTCATCACCAAGCCATTATTATATAAAATGTCAAAGGGATTTAAGAAAAAGAAGATCAAAACTATGAACACTAAAATGACAACAAACTCACAATTATCAAGAACTGAACCTAAAAAAAATATCCAACTAAGCAAACCAGAATAGGAACAGAATCATAGGTATGGGGATCATTTGGAGGGTTATCAGCTGGGAGGGGGGAGGGGGAGAAATGGGGAAATGGTGCAGGGACTAAGAAGCATAATCGTTTGGTACAAAATAGATAGGGGGAAGTTGAGAATAATATAGGAAAGGGTGAAGCCAAAGAACTTATATGCATGACCTATGGATATGAACTAAGGGGGGTAGGACTGCTGGAGGGAAGGTGGGTACTGGGCAGAGGGGAGCAAAGGGGGAAAAAATTGGAACTACTGTAACAACATAATTAATAAAATATACTTCAAAAAAAGAAAAGGGTTTGTTTAATTAAATACAAGGATGAAGTCAGGCAGGGCAGGGGAGAGGGTTGGTACCCAAGAAAGCACAATTCCCTAGGGATGCTATTCTCCCTCCCTTACCACTTCGAAAGGCCACAGATACCATCAGCCCCTTGACAGAGAGGGGCATGGGTCTCTCCAGGCCCCCGGGATCCACAGTCTACCTGTGGACAGGCACCTGCCAAGCTTGGGACAACCAAGGAGACATCTACACAGACACAAAGGTGAGTGAAAAGGGCCCATGCCCCTCTGCTCTCACAGACTAAGGCATTTCACTACCTCTGGGAGAGGAAGGGTTGAGGGCAGATGAAGACAGACCCTCCGCAGCCAAGCTCCAAAATTACTTACCCCACCACCCTATTTTAGTAGTTTTCTAACTAGTCTCCCCTCTTTCATTTTTGCTCTATTCCCCTCACTCCACTCTCCACAGAGCTGACAGAAAGATGATTTTAAAATATAAATCACACTGTAATCCCCCGTGCTTACCACCCTCCAATGGTTTACCACAACACTTCAGATAAAATCCAAGTTCCTGATCCTAATTTATAGAACCTCCATGATCTGGCACCTGCCCACTTCTCTTATCCTTTCCCAGAAGTCTTCCTTCTCCATATTTTAACCATACTGGCCTCTTTCTATCCTTCAAACACGTCAAGCTTTTTCTTACCCAAGGTATTTTACCAATGTTCACTGTTCCTGAAATTCTCTGTACTCTCATTTTAATGGCTGCTTCTTATCATTCAGACTTCTGCTCATACTTCATTAGACAAGACTTTCTGATTACCCAACTGCATGAAACCAGTCTTTATTACATTCTATTTTAATTACCTATATGGGTATATTATTAAATAATATTTTTTGCATTACTTGATTATTGTCCATCTTGCCCAACAGATTATAAATTCTATGAAAACAGGGTCCTTAACTATCTGGTTCGTCACTGTATTTCCAATACTTAATTAAGTGCCTGTTCCATAGGGGATTCCCAATAAATATCTGTTGAATGAACAAATGAGTATACCTAAATCTGTAGAATAACTATAAACCTGACCTAGATTCCTAGTGATTCGGGGGGGTGAGGGTTGGATCAACAAATCTCTCCCAGTCCAGACCCAAGTACCTAGGGAAGCAAAACATATTCTAGAAGTGATCTGATACCTATAGGTGAGAGTATCCTAAAAATAGCACACACCAACCACATTACCATTAAAAAACTATATGACATTTTTAGTATCTACTAGACATATTCCAGATAATATTAAAGGTGCTGGTGAATAGAATGACAGAGTGCCTATCCACAAGGAGCTTGTACCTGGTGCCTGGCAAGCAATGAAAGGCTACTCACCCTTCTATTAACTTCTATACATAATGCTTAAATTATCTGCTTAATTCAAATTTTATTTTAATGGGACATTAAGTATCCAATTATTAGAGATTTAGTCACACAGAAAGAAGTATGTACAGATGTGGATATACACCACAAAATCGGAAATAAATTTAAACATGTAAAAGAGAAAAAATTAAAAAATAGCAACAAAAGTCCTAGGGCTCTCCTCTAGTAGTTCTGAGGCACTGATCTCATGACAATAATACAGGGTGAGCAAAAGTAGGTTTAGAATTGTGACTGACATTCTTTTGATTAATAAAGCTATTGTAATAATTATAACCTGCATGTCTTCTTTTATATGAGCAACTGTAAACCTACTTTTGCCCACCTCTGTATAGCCTTAAATTTCCACTATCAGGGACTCTAGTATTCTCAATTTTTAGAGAATTAAGAGGCAATCACACTGAAACAAGAAGGGGGTTAAAATCCATGTCAAATTTGTATTTTTCTTTAGAAAACTGTAATCTATCTTTTTGATTTGGCTTTGGTATAAGACTGGAATGTTTGTTTATAAATACGTGTAATATATGGCCGCTCCTTTGCAATGTATTTTTTCACTAATAAGCTCTGTATTAAAACTCTAAAACAACTTCAGCATTTCAAACACAAGCAATTTTTTTTTTCATATTAGGACAAATGACACATAAAAATGCAATCATAAAATACAATAAGAAACATACCACTCCATAGGCCTGCTGTTGAACCCAATTGATATAATCATTCCTTATGTCTATCAATTCTTGTACTTCATGTACATAAAATTTATCATACTGTATAATCTGCCCCGTTTTCTCATTTACCTACAAAGAAATAAATAAATGTCATTAACATTAAGCTTAACTAGTATCTGAGAAAGGCTAAAAAATGTTTTAATAGAAAAAGGCTTAACATTTCTTAGCTAATTTTCTCTTCTCATAAAAAAAATTTACTGAGTGCCTACTACATGCAATATACTAGTTAAGTGCTATGGAAAACAGATTGGTAAGATGTAATATATGCATTCAGTACCTGAAAACCCAGTAGAAATGAAAAATATTTATATAACACACAGTATGAGATAAGCACAATTAACATACATAGAGTGTATATAAACTAGAAACTAAGACTTCTGGTTGGGGATGGGACTTAAATAACAGTAACAATAGCTAAAGCTTCCTGGCTGCTAAGGCTCAGTTGGCTTAGTTCATGCTTCTAACAGCACTTTAAAATTTTCATTCAATTGCAGATTTTACCTTAAAATCCACTCAGACTTGATGTCCCATTAATAAAATAATAGCTATCACTATGGTCCACTTACTAAGTAGATGTCATGTACATTATCTCATTTATTCTTTAAAATTCTGAAAGATATTATATATACACACACAAAAATATGTGAATATTTGTACATATAAATGTGTGCAATATATTTAGAACACATTGTTCTAATTATATTGTATTAGAATATATATGTAAAAACACATGTTCTTTTCTTCCTTTTATGAATAATGTTTAAAATTATGTCAAGTACAACGAACAGTTAAGCCTCTGGTTTACTCTTGGGGATACAAATAACCCAGTTTAAGAAACACATATTAATACTACTACTTTCATTCTTGAAGTTGATACTTTTATTCACTCTATTGATTGACAAAAGCATGCTGAGCTTGTTCTTTTCACTGTTTGATAAATTTATATCTGTGAGAGGAACTGACCAGAGTAAAACTGCTATTCCTGGCTTTCAAACAAAACAAAGATGTTTTATATCTGGATATCAAAACCTTGATCTTAGAGCAAGGTTCAGCAAATTACAGTCTATGGGCAAACCCTATCTAGACTGTTTTTTGTAAAACAAGTTTTATTGGAAAGCAGCCATGCCCATCTATTTACATACTGTCTGCAGCAGAGCTGAGAGTTGACTGGTTGTACAGAAACCACATGGCTTACAAATTGTAAATATATTACTATCTGGCCCTTTAGAGGAAGTTTGCAGACCCTTGACGACTTAAGAGTCTAGTCAAACTCTACTAAAAATGAAAATACACACAATTATACAAAAAATGTCTAAGCTTTCTGCCTCCAATATTTGTTTATAAATACAGTCATGAGCTGCATAAGGATGTTTCAGTAAGTGACGAACTGCATATACAATGGTGGTTCCATAAGATTATAGTACAGGTGAAAAATTCCTTTCGCCTAGTGACATGGCAGCCTTCATGGATGATTACTCATGCATTACTCATGTTGTGGTGATGCCGGTGTAAATAAACCTGTGTTACCAGTTGTATAAAAGTACAGCACAACAATTATATTTAGTATGTAAAATTTGATAATGATAATGAACAATTATATCACTGCTTTATGTATTTATTATTCTATACTTTTAATCATTATTTTACAGTGTAGTCTTCTTACTTATTAAAAAAAAAAAAACAGTTGGGTGTAAAACACCAGGCCATGTGATACTAGCAGCAAGCAGCCTCATATGAGGGGTGACCCAAAAAAAAACCCAGAACTTATTTATAAAAACTGTGTATTTATTCTTACATGTTTTAACTTCAGTCACTTTCAAAGTATTCTCCATTTGATATAATACACCTATTGAGACATTTTCTCCACTGTTCAAAAAATTTTGAACTCATCGATTTTGATGCCCTTTAGTGATTTTGACATTTTTTTGTTTCACCTCTTCCACATCAGCAAAATGATTTCCTTTAAGGACTTTTTCATGTGGGGAAACAAAAAAGTGGTTCAGGGTGAGACTGGGTGAATAGAAAGGGTGGGGCAGCACAAAGGTCATGCCATTTTTGGTCAAAAACTGCTGAACACTCAGCATGGTGTGGGCAGGTGTGCTAGTAAATACCCTATTATGAAACAGGCAAATGTGTTGAGTCTTCAAACAAATTCACTAAAGCCCAATGCAGCCTCTCCCAACAATGCCAGCTGGTACACTGATACAGGTGGGTTCCTAGAACAGTCTCCTAGTGGGGTAAGCCTGTAGTATAATGGGCCCACCCTCCAGAAGATAATTTTGGGTTTTTTTTTTCCCCGCCTCCCTCCTTGTATATCTCAAGCTTACCACATCTCTTGATTGCATCATTGCTTCTTGTGTTTTGACTTAATCTCATGTTGTTTTGTGCAATAACATGCTGTACCAGTTTGCAGCCTAGGAGTAACAGCCTATATAAGAACTGGCCTAGGTTTGTAGTAGGCTATTTCCATCTAGGCTTGTTAAGTGCCATCTATGATGTTCACACAACGATAAAATTGCCCAACAATGCATTTCTCAGAATGTATCCCTGTCGTTAAATAGCGTATGACTATATACACACTAACTTTTTATCACAGTAGACTCTTAAAATGTATTGACACTTGCAGAAAAGGATTCATACTCCACTGATTACTGATACATATTTTTCTTTAACTATTTTATATTTTAAAACATAAACTGCTGTTTCCATCACCAATAGCAACCAGTGTTTGTATTCCATATATCCTGCAAATATGTTTTTGAAAAGAAATACTACGTTTGAATAAAAATTAACAATTCAGAAACCAAATTTGGTTCAGGAACAGACAAACTGCAGTCAAACTTAGACTAGAGGAAAAATTATAGCTGCTAATTTAGTCACAGTGATTTAACTACTAAAGAGAAAAATCAGTTAGCAATGCTGTAAAAATAGGGGAATTAGACACTGAACAGAAGATTAATCCAGAAGACCTGTATATACAGATTTACAGATAAAAATCAACAGTTTTAAGAAAACATAAAAATACATTTGTACAGTAGATATGAAGACATTACTTTATCCAGGGAGCGTTCCTTAATTCTGAGTTATGTGCCCTTCTATGTGTTCTCATAGCACCCTTCATTTTTCTTAATCCAGCACTTATCATGCAATAATATAAATGTTTATTTGCCTGTATGTATACAACCGCTATAAATGTATAATCTTAAAAAGGGAAGAAATCACATCTTTTACTTATCACTGCAACCCTGATGACTAATACAATGATAAGCACATAGTAGGCACTCAATAAATATTTATAAAATGAACTAAAAAAGAAGAAATCACATGGTGGTTCAAAACTTATATATTAAGTATACTGACTGAAATGGACAAAATAAAATTATATGTTTGGTCATAATACTTTAATTTCACATTTTAATTACAGTTTAGCATTCTGGTTTATAAACCTCATCTCAAAGATGGTATATGGTAAGTAGAGATGTTCTTATTTGTTTGGTTTAATTTAAGGGTTCCTTGCAAAAAATTTTTTTGAAAATCACTTATTTAGAAGATTAGCATGATATGCAGCAATTACACTAGACAGGTCAAGTAAGTCTTTTTGTTAGAAATATCAGTAACTCTATAATGTACTGTGTGAAAACTCAGAAACTACTAAATAAGCCAATTACTCACCAGTAAACTCATTTATGTGGTAATACATTCATTCCTGACAGCAGGTACCAAAGCTATCTTTCTTATGCCATTTAGAGCACTGGATATGATTTTTAATTCAAAAAGTTTCCAAAGGACATGGCAAAGGGAGGAACAAGTCATCCATATATCACAAAATGATTAGGAAACACACAGTCTGGTTCTCTAGTTCCTAATCCTACCCTAGGGTCAGGTCAAGAAGGAAATCATTTGAGGAAACATCTATTTCTCAACCATGCAGCAGAGAGAATGAATATATACAGTTGTCAGTTATAAGCGTTTTTGAAAAAACAAATTTCTGATAAGCAACTTGAGTTTCACTAAAGATGAAAATAAATCACCCCTAATAGTTAATTTCCATAAGTATCCATTTATGGCAGATTAGGACCAAGGAAAGTTTTCTCCAAATAGAGGGTAGAAGAAAGATAAATGACTGCTCTAAGAACTCCCAGTAAGAGATGCTTAAGAAATTGATACATTATCATTCTGCTTTTGATTATGTAACAATTTCAAATAAGGACCTAGTTTTTATATACACCAATGAATCAAAAGTAGCAGTTTCCCATCTAAGTGGTACTAATAGTGATAACAAAAATCACTGCCATTTGAAGGTATAATAATTATTAGGCCAGTATTTTAATCCTTATTCTATAAATAATTCTCTATTTGCATATGAGATAAAGAAAAGACCTGATAAAAAATTATAGAGAATAGGAAACAGCACAAATGGAGTTAGAAACAGGATCTTTTGACAATATAACATGATCAACTATTATGGAAATAGGAACCACTAGATCTAGGGGCTTAAAATAAAAGCAAATCCCCTGTCAAACATATATTACTATATCTGCCAATACAGAAGTACATTGGGAGCAGCAAGGATTTTGGAAGTAGACTTGGATTTATATTTCAACTCTACTACTTATTGGGTTTATGACCTTTGACATTCAGATTAAGGAGCAAAATATCAACCACACAGAGTTGAAAAAGTTAAATGAGGAATATATATAAAGTGCTCACATGAATTAATATAGAAAGGAGGTTTTAATCCTGGCCACTATTAGATCCTTTTCTCTTCCATTTTAACTAGTGAAAACTCAGGATACTAGTACCTAGCATGGCTCCATCAAAAAAGTCTCTGGAGATGGAACCCTATAGGGTTCTTCTTCAATAGAGATTGAGGCTACCGAGATAAGCAGATAACTTAAATTACTTGCTCAAATTCTGTCTGTAATTATGAAAGACAAAATATTCAATTCCTTCCTCTTCTCCTACCGTCCCTTTTACTTGTGGTAAAAGACATAGCTAAAGCAATACATATATTTACTTAAAGGGGTAATAAAGATACGTGTATAAGGAAGGAAGGAAAAGAGTAAATAATTATTTGGGAATAGGGTCCAGCTGACAAGAATGGTTCACTGGAACAGGAAAAGAGTCCAGAGGAAAGAAAAAGAAATCTAATTAATCTCTTAAATCAGAGACAAAAGGCATACAGAAAGTAGAGGATCGACCCATGAAGTTAGAGGATCCTATTAATAGCAGATTACTGCAGAATCCAGTTAACTCTAAAATGCTATAAGAAAGGGTGGTTCTGAAAAGGGCAAACATGAGAACGACTTGTTTCCTAGGAAAGGAATGGCTATCATTTCTTTGATTATAAAGAGAAATGACTTTTTTCCCTAGGAATCTTCGACATTTTAAATACAATAGAAAAAGTAATTTCAAAAAGTCATTTAGAAAATACTCTGGAATTTCATAAAAGAATAAAAAGGAAATATAAATGTTCCATAAGGGTTCTTTCTTATGAGAACAGAAGGACTGACCTCTTTATTCTCTTATCATTTACCTCAGCACTAAGCAAGAAGGGTCTGAAAACATTCAAGAAGTTGTTAAGGGGAGCAACCTAAAGAGTAAAGGTTCATTAGTCATTTGTGGGGCTAGAAATATAGCTTCTCCCTTAGGTCATGTCTCCCAAAAAGAAAACAGCATCCCAAGAATACCAAATGGCATAATAGAGATATATCTACCAACTGTCAGGAATATCTCAAATCCATCTGAAAGAGCTGAGACGACTTCTTCATATAACTTTGAACTGCTACAAGTATAAAGGGTACTATTACTTTACACTGAAAGGAAGGGAAGGAAAGAATTCAGTCTCTTTCATATGATAACCACATATAAGTAACAAAAAAAAATTTAAACTAACAAATTACGTTCTTCACAAGAAAATATAAAGAGAATTCTAATTCATTAGTATGCTATCGTTCTGTCCAACTACAGACAAGTTATCCATAAATGCCTAACAAAGTCAAATAAGATCAAAGCTCCAAAATACAGATGTACTGTATCTTTTAAAGAAAAATTCAGATAACCTTTTCAAATGTCTACTATGTATCTTTTATGCCAATTTAAATCTGTAATATATTAATGTTAAAAGAAACATCATTGATTTGTTAGTAGGAATGGGGAAAGAGGAAAATAAACTATTGGACATACCCTATGTAATATTTCTAAAACCTTTAATGCAGTATGAAGAAAACTGTTGAAAATTCTTCTTTCAGAAGGGGGAATGCCAATCTTGTAGAGTTTCAAAAGATGTACCACAACTTCCTTAAAAAGTTCTACAATCTTGAGGAATAGTGGAGGTTCAAGTACTGACCACCAGTTTTCTGTTATTAAAAGGTGAACACACAAATAAAACGAATTTAAAGAATCATGATTTTCAAAATAATACTGACTTTTCTTCTAAAGTAGTGGCTCTTAACCCTTTGAAAATCCTAGGAGGATACACATGACATAATATTTTATGTAACATTTCTAGGGTTTATAGACCTCACCTCACCCTCAAGTTAAAGAATACTGTTCTAAAAGCTCTCAAAAGTAAAAATATATAGATGATGGGTTGTGGAATTGTGCACCTGAAACCTGTATAATTTTGTTAACCAGTGTCACCCCAATATATTCAATAAAAAGGAAAAGGAAGCAAAAATAAAGCAAGAAAGGTCTATATATTTGGTTTCGTAAGTTAATTAAAAACCTCACCCTTATACCTAATATTAAAACCAGTTATTAAAAAGTGCTTTGGTGGCTCAGTGGATTGAGTGTTGGCCTGCGAGCCAAATGTCGCTGGTTCAATTCCCAGTCAGGGCACATGACTAGGTTGCACACCAGGTCCCCAGCTGGGGGTGCGTGAGAGGCAACCACACATTGATGTTTCTCTCCCTCTTACTCCTTTCCCCTCTCTCTAAAAATAGATAAATAAAATAAATAAAGACATTAAAAAAAAAACTTAAAAAAAGAAGTGCTTCGGAAATTAAATTTTAATTTTAAAGAATTTTAAAACTGTATTGCTCCAACACTTAAGGATCTTTCCAAGCTTTCTCTTTCCACACAAAGTTGAAATACTATGAAGTACCACCTTTAAAATGCAAGATACTCTGTAAAATCAAATACAGAATCTGAACAATATAAAGTATAACATGTCTGTCCTCCATATTCACTATTTGTTGTTATTAACTACAAATACCACAATCCTATGAAGACAGAAAGAATATAAAAGCTTCTGACAACATGGAATAACAATCTTGTGAGTTCCCGCTTCACTCTTCTACTACTAGCTAATTGCCTAGGATTCCAGGATTCTATCCTTTACTTGTTGCTTCCTCTGCTAACCTACAGCCTAAAAATTCTTGTACTAATTTTATTCTATATTTCTCAGCTTCACATACCCAACAAAAACTATTAGGAAGGAAAACATTGGGTAAAATGTAGCAGGCAAACTGTAACAGCCAGGAGATAGAGATGAAATCTTTACAATTAAGAGAAATTAAGGTAAGAACAGTTAAGGCCAAATATCATGAGCAGGCAGAGAGAGAATTCTAAGATCAGATAAGTAGTAGAATCTTATCTACTAGCAGAGAAATAAATCAAACACCAGGAAATTAGGAAGTGAGGGAAATAGAAGACAATAAAGCGTTAACAAAGTTCAAGGAAGATTTAATACCCATGTGCGTTCAGTTTTAATTGTTCCTCCTCCTTTACTTCTTTAATAGCATGATCCCTCTGGGGGAGTTGGAGGAGGGGAATATGAAAAACAATCTTATCCTCCTCGATACTGTCTTTGCCACTGTGTTTGATTAAAATTTCAACATTGCCTCCAACAACTAGCATCAGATGATTAGAAAAAAGCAACAAAAGGAAAAAACAGGTCTATTTTTCCCTAAGACAATGTCAAATAAGCAGAGTAGCAAAATTTCAAACAGCAAAAAGAACTTCAAAGTATTTTCATTTAAAGAGAAAAGGTTATAAAAGAAAACAATATATTAAAATTCTTACCAAGTACTTTCAGTGGTGCCTTTTCTAGGTTCACAAGAGCTGTACCAAAGGGAATTGCTATTGTTGTAAAATTGTTGGAATCACTCATCAGAGGACATTCTGGTAGAGTAAGGTAAAACCTCAATGCTTCAACATCAGGTAAGGAGCTAGTCAGTTTAGGAATCAGATTCTTTTCCAAACTAGCTGCCACCTATATTATGACAAAAAGTAAAACCTACTTCATTTAAAATAAATGTATATTTTCCCCAAAAGAATGGGAACAAAAAAAAGATACTCTTATACTACAGCAAACATGAAATGATGAAAGAAAAAAAGTCTTGCAATGAATCAGTGAATGTATCTGGAATACAATAAAAATGAACACCTAAGCATTGCTGAGAGAATTCTCATATGCAAGTGTCATTTAAACTATCTACCTTTATACTTATATTTATTTAAAGACTTAACAAACATGGTAATGTTGAGTAATTAAGGGTCTGCGTCAGACATCTGAAAGGTTTACAAATATTTGACAGCTAAATTACAAAATTTAAAATAATGTCTTATTTTAATTCTCATATTTATGTATTTAATAAAACCAGAGAAAGAGCATCATAATGAAGAGTATGAAACTGTAAAGGTAATCAGGCTGTAAATATAAAGTAACATGGAATACAAAACTCAACAGGCTACATAATACAAATATAAAGTAATTAAAAATCAAACCTGCTGAGATATCTGAGGATGATCAGGTTGTATAAGTTTGTGAAATAAAAGCCTAGCAGCATTCATATCAACCCCTGAGAATCTGGTGCCTGTTCTATAGTGATCATCATTGCTATTAAGGAGAGAGAAAGAAAATAATAAAAAATAACTTTTAAGTTATTTTACTTCTTAATACAATGAATATAATAAATTTTAAAAATTCAATATACCAAAGAATTGCCACTTACCTGACAGCTAGAAAACTTCCATTTAGACAACCAGAGGAAGAAAATGTTCCATCTATTTCACTGAAAAGTAATTTAAAAATCACAAAATGAGAAATCTGTGTCTTTATTTTTAATGAAAGCTAAAATCAATGCTTTATTACTTAATGCTATGAGCATTCTTCTAACCAACACTCAATTAGAATAATCAAGATTTTAAAATTATTAAAGACTGATTAAATAATTCTTGATATAGGTATTACTGTATACCCTTTTCTCAAATATTACTTTCATTCTGGTTCATTGAACAAATTTGATGTTCCTTTAAAAAACATGCACTGTTTTTAAATTGAAGTGTGGTAAATCTAATCTTGGAAATTATTTTTTTGAAGCCTGGCTTATTTTAAGAAGAATTTTAGTTTAGAAAAACAATATAGAGTAAGTAAACTACTTATCATTTATAGCCCCTTATCCCAAACAGCAACACAACATATAATTAGAAAAATGTTAAGTATTAAACAAGTTCATCTACAGGCAAAATACTCAACAAATACTCAAATCTTCCAGAGAGTATAAAAGTTAAGACAGTGACCACTATGAAGATAGAAGAAACATATTTCAGACCTAATCCTAAAGTGGTTATATTTAATATTTTGTCACTTCATATATCATTATGTGTATAAAAGAACTATAAATCTAGATGAAAGTTCTCTTAAAATATTCATCATTACAGAAACCCTAGACATTTTCACTTTTGTACATAAACTTTTCAGTGAGTGATATTTAATAAAATATTTATTGAAATAAAAACTCCTAAGTATAGGTTGCTCTATCAGTGAGTTGAGAGGTTGTGCTTGTGCAGGTAAAATGTTTTTCTTACTTAGCTATCTCCACAGGAACCCTTCCACTGGGGTAGTTCAACCATTTTTGAATCAGAGCTTCATTCACAGTCCAGATCTGCTTTGAAGGATCAGGACATCTAAAGTCATCTGGTGGCCCACAGTTCTAAATTTTAAAACAAGCAGATTAGTCAGGAGGAGGATATGTATATAATTTAGATGTAGACATAGAATCAAATACATTATGTATTTAATTTTTTAAAAACAGAAGTAAATATCTAATGAACACCTCAAAATTTTAAATGAATTAGAAAAACTTTGTAGGCTTAAGAAAAAAGTTTACAACAATTACTTTATAACATATAAAGAACATTAATATGGGTTTAAAAATTTCATCAAAATTATTTGAGCTTAGTAATTACTTATATGATCAATATTACCTGGGGATTAGAGTAATGTGAAAAGCTTTGATCTCCACCGGAGAAAATTCTTTTTACACAGAAATATTCTACAGAATCTGTGATAAAAATAAAATGTAAAAAATAAATCAAGTTTGTATCACATTATTCAAAGCATCAAATATGCTACTGAATTTTCTCTTAATCATTTAACTTAGACTCCCCATTCATGTACTCAATGGTATAAAATGCATTGATATATTCTAATTGTTATGGAAATTAAGACTGACCATGTGACAAATATTAAATGATCCCACAAGCATAAGAAGCATTTGGTAAGTTTACAAGTTATTTTTCTGGCCTGCACACAAAAAAATGGTGTTTTCTAGTCTGTATCTTTATTATCTCAACAATTTTAAACTGAAGATGAAATAAAAATTGAATGAAAGGTATAGACAGTTCAGGAGAAAATAAAAATTAAGAATATTCATTTTTAAAAAGAATGACAACAAGTAAATTTTAAAACTTGAATAAATACTTCACAATACAAAATTATTTTCTCTTTGACTATAGCTGTACAAAAGTAAGGTCGTTCGTGGCAACTATTTAACAATAAAACCTAAATCAGGTCCAAAAATATAAAAATTATACACACACTTAGTAGAAGTAAAGAAAGGACAATGAAGTTCCTTTACAAAAAGATATTCAAAGACTTTTCTCCTCAAAATGGAGAGAGGATCATCAAAAATACTGGGGGGCGGGGGGGCTAGTATTTAAGAGTACCACATAGCAACATACCAAAGCTCTATATTATAACTTAAGGCTAGTTATTTCCAAATATAGTCCATTTCTGTCATCCTATACCCTTTAGTTGACTAATTCTTCACCATATATTATTTGCAACCATGGTTGCTACAGAATTATAAATTTTTAAGGAAGGGACCACATCTTAATTTTCTTGATTAATTTCTCCTACCAAACACACATTTTACTTATAAAAATCAGTAAATATTTGTTAATATAAATTCATAATATAAAATATTATTTACCTAGCTTAGAACATAATAACAGCTTCAAAGTTCAGAAGATTAATATGACCAAACTATCCATAAGTAACAAGAATGTTCTGAGGCCAAAATTAAAGAACAGATCAAAACTCCAGAAAAAGAACTAAGCGAAACGAAGAGAACCAGACTATCAGATGCAGAGTTCAAAACACTGGTGATCAGGATGCTCAGAGAATTCACTGAGTATAGCAAATGCACAAGGGAAGAAATAAAGGCTACATTAAGTGAAATAAAGAAAAACCCACAGGGAACCAACAGTGGAAGGAAGCCAGGGTTCAAATCAATAAATTGGAACATAAGGAAGAAATAAAGTCAACCAGTACAAAATGAAGAAACAAGAATTCAAAAAAACGAGGAAAGAGTAAGACAACTCTGGGACATCTCCAAAAGTGCTAACGTCCGAATCATAGGGATGACAGAAGGTGAAGAGAAGAGCAAGAAACTGAAAACTTAGTTGAAAAAATAATTAAGGAAAACTCCCCAAATTTGGCGAAGGAAACAGACACAGAAGTCCAGGAAGCAGAGAGAGTCCCAAACAAGCTAGACCAAAGGAGGACCACACCAAGAAACATCATAATTAAAATGCCAAAGTTTCAAGATAAAGAAAGAATCTTAAAAGCAGCAAGAGAAAAGCAGAGAGTTACCTACGAAGGGGTGTCTATAAGACTATCAGCTGATTCCTCAAAAGAAACTTTGCAGGCAAGAAGTATTCAAGGTTATGAAAAGCAAGGACCTACAACCAAGATTATTCTATCCAGCAGAGCTATCATTTAGAATGTAAGAGCAGATACAAAGTACTTCCCAGACAAGGTAAAGCTAAAGGTGTTCATTATCACCAAGCCATCGTTACATGTAATGTTAAAGGGACTTACTTAAGAAAAAAAAAGTTCAAAACTATGAACAGTAAAATGACAACAAACAACTATCAACAACTGAATCTAAAAATCAAAAACCAACTAAGCAAACAGTTAGAACAGGATCAGAACCAGAGATATGGACATCATATATAGGGATATAGTGGGGAGGGGAAGGGAGAAAACAGGGAAAAAGATGCAGGGATCAAGAAGCGTAACTAATAGGTAAAAAATAGACAGGGGGACATTGAGAATAGCGAAGTAAATGAAGAAGCCAAAGAACCTATATGCATGACCCATGGATGTGGACTAAGGGGCGTGGGATTGCTGGAGGGAAGGGAGGTACCAGGCAGAGGGGGGCAAAGAGGAAAAAAATTAGGACAACTGAAATAGCATAATCAATAAAATATACTTTAAAAAAAGATTTCTCTTTTTTAAAAAGATAAGCAATTTCATGAAACTGCTAATCCAATATCCAGCAGAATAAGAACTCATTTGACAAGAATGAACGAACTTAAAAGAAAATTTTATTGTACTTATCTGTTTGCAATAATGTTTGCTTTTTAATTTTTTTAAATTTCTCCTTCTAAAGTTACCTAATTCACAATTGTGTAAATTTTGCTTTGGTAAGCTGAAATGAAATGGTATTTCCTCCTACCCGTCTTCAGCTTGCCAGTATCTCCTGGAAAGGATCTTATATCCTCATTTGGTACCCCAACTTTTAAGGCTGCTACCCGGGAAACACTTCTAGGTCACTTGGCTCTGAAACCCAATGTGCACAGATCCCACAGAACTCTAACTAAGGGAGAAAAGTGTTAATTGGCCGCCATCCTCAGGACACAGCAAGAGGCAACAGACTGAAGCACCCAAACTTTCTGTAAAAGAGGCCTATTACCTTATTTTCATAGCTGTCGCCTGAGAGGTAGGCTTCAGATTAAATGTGCATTAAACAGTCTACTGTAATCCTCTCCAGAAACCTCAGAGGGCGGGCCCTATCTTCATGTTTTCTCTCTGCTGCTCTCCAGGGCCCCAGTATCTTTCAGACGGGAGCTTTTATACACATCTAGTACCCTGATTTTTATGTCTGGTGTCCTGGTTTCAGTGGCTGCTGCACAGGGACACCCCTTGCAAGATTGCCTGGCTCTGGTGGACAGTGGGGCATGCATTCCTGGGTCCCATGGAACTATAAAAATCAGATATAGTTCTTGGCTGGCTACCACCCCCAGTGCACAGTGCAAACAGCAGACTGACACATAACCCCAGACTTTCTGTGAAAAAGGCCTACCTGCTTGTCCTGGAGCTTCAGCCTGAGGGACAGGCTTCTGGTTTAGAACATAGCTAGAGACCTACTAAGTGATCTCTGGGGATACACACTGGTGGATATCAACCTTGTGCTCTCCCCTGCCTTGCTTCCAAGTCTACTGGATCTCCTGGAAAGGACCCAGTATCACTGTCCAGTGTCCCTGATTTTAATGGCTGATGCCCAGGGGATACCTCTAGACTGCCTGCCTCTGGAGGCCAGTGGGACTTAGTCCGACAGGACTGTACTATTTGCATACTTTACAGCTGGTGCCTGAAAATCTGGCTTCCAGTTGGTCTCAATATAGGTGCGGACTGGGACCCTCCACTTTGAAATACTGACAGGCCTTAGCACACCCTCAACTACTGGGGGCCACTAAAAATAAAATAGATTGCTTGGACAATCACAAAGGTTTGAGAGACAACCAAGAGCTAAGGCAGGATTGAACTATAATACAACACTATAGTAGTCAAAACAGTATGATATTAACATAACAATGGACTCATAGGATCAGTGGAACAAAACAGCCCAGAAATAAAGCCACGCACATATGGTCAATTACTTCACAACAGAGGAGCTAAGAATAATAAGAAAGAACTGTCTCTTCAATAAATGGTGTTGGGAAAACTAGAGAGCCACATGAGAATGAATGAAGCTAGATCATTATCTTACACTCTACACAAAAACTAACTCAAAATGGATTAAAGACATGTCCTAGAAGAAAACATAAGTGGCTTGACTCTGGCCTTGCTGATTATTTTTTTGGATTTGAGAGCAAAAGCAAAAATAAACTAGTAGGACTACATTAAACTAAAAAGCTTCTGCACACCAAAGAAAACAATCAACAAAATGAAAAGGCAACCTATGGAATAGGAGAAAATATTTGCAAATCAAGTATGTGATAAGGGGTTAATATCCAAAACATATAAAAAACTCACAACTCAACAGCAAAAATACAAATAATCTGATTTTTAAATCAGCAGAGGATCTGAATAGACATTGAAAGACATATAGATGGCCAACAGGTCCATGAACAGGTGTCATCGGCAGCCGTCCGTCTCGAGAGACAATGGTGTAGCTTATTAAGAGTCTATCTACACCGCCGAGAATGGCTGTGCAGTCCGACTCGGGAGTGACACGGTATCTGTCTCCTCCCGTGTTGAATCGACATCTTGCGATGATGCTGGAGTGTCCTCTCCAGTGAAGCTGAAGCTACAGAGCCTGGGCAGGGTGATATGGAGGGTCTGCCATATAATGAAATCACACAGAGAAAAACACATACCGTATAATTTCACTTATATGTGGAATCTTAAAAAAACACACATACAAAAACAAAACTCATAGATACAAAGAATAGACTGGTAGATTAGTGGCTACCAGAGGCAGGGGGTGGGCAAAATGGGTAAAAGGGGTCAAAAGGTAAAAATTTCCAGTTATAAAATAAATAAATCACGGGGAAATAATGTACATAATAGTGACTGTAGTTAATAATACTGTTTTGCATATTTGAAAGTTGCAAAGAGAGTAAATCAAAAGTTCTCATCACAAGAAAAAAATTGTAATGAAGGTGATGGATGTTAACTAGATTACTGTGGTTATCATTTTGCAATACGTAGAAAACTGAGTCACTACGTTATAATTTAGAATATAAGTAATGTTATAATTTTTTAATTGACATATATCTGGTCCTTAAATTGAGTTATATCTGAATCTTGCTGATCTCCAGATCTCAGTAAGAACTCAAACTCTTACTAGCTCTCCAACGGTTATTTGCATGTATTCATTAAGAATTTGTTTCCCTTCTTACTAGTTTGTACTTCTTTCATAATTGATTTAATGATGGCTGCTGAATTTGATATGACAAGTCATTTTAAGGAATAATGCCTATGAGGCCTTCAGTGCAGTAAAGGATTAACTCATCATCAGATCTGGACACTGTCATGGGTTAAATTTATCTCCCCCAAATTCATATGTTGAACTTATTTTTTTTTAATTTGTCTGTTTGCTTATTTATTTTATTTTTAGAGAGAGGGGAAAGGAGAAAAAGAGGAAGAGAAACATCGTTGTGTGGTTGCCTCTCACTCACGCCCCCAACTGGGGACCTGATGTGCAACCTAGTAATGTGCCCTGACTGGGAATCAAACCAGCGACACTTGGCTTGCAAGGCAGACGCTCAATCCACTGAGCCACAGCAGCCAGGGCCTTATGTTGAACTCTTAATTCCAAGTACCTCAGGACATAACCTTATTCAGAAATAGGGTTATTGGAGATGTATTAGTTGGGGTGAGGTCATACTGGAGTAGGGTGGGCCACAAATACAAGATGACTGGTGCCCTTATAAAAGTGGGAAACTGAGACAGATATGCACATAGAAAGAAAGCCACATGAAGATGAAGGCAGAGATCTACTAGCCAAGTAATGCCAAATATTGCTAAGTAAACCACCAGAAGCTAGAATACACACATGGAACAGATCCTCCATTATAGCCCTCAGAAGAAAGCAACCTTGCTAATACCTAATCTTGGACTTCTAGCCTCCAGAATTGTGAGTCAATAAATTTGTGTTGTTCAAAACACCTAGTTTAGTTACAGTAGCGCTAGCACACTAATGCAGCTGCCCAAACTATACACCTTCTAAAAAAAGGTTTGCCCTTTGCCCAGCTCCAAGGAAATAATCTCTAAGTCTTTGGAATGTCCTGTTAAAAGTGTTGTTTACAGGTGGCCTTGAGGCCACACCAGATAAGTTTATGCTAGCAATGTGATTTATGGTGGGGGCCATAGGGTTTTCACCTCTAGATAGGCTGGGTAAATTAAATTCATATTTAACTAGTGTTTATGCTACACAGCTTTAGTATATTGCAAAATAATGATCAACCCTTATATAAGGTGGGGCACAAGTAGGTTTACAGTTGTTTGTATGGAAAAAATACAATAATTAATAATAATATAAGAATAAGCTGTGTTTTGCATACTCACAACTATAAACCTACTTTTGTCCTATCCTGTATATACGCTCTCTATAAATATATATTTTGGAAAAGATATATAACAAAATTTATCAATTTAACCATTTTAAAGTATATAATTCAGCAGCATTAAGTACATTCACAATGCTGTGCAGCTATCATCACAATTCATCTCCAAAACGTTTTCACCATCCCAAATACACATTCTGTACCCATTAAACCACAACCCCTCATTCTCCCTCTTCTCCCCTGGTAACCTCTATTCTACTTTCTGTTTCTATAAATTTGTCTAGGAGTCATATGATATTTGTCCTTTTGCATCTCACTTAGCATGTTTTCAAGTCTCATCCATGTTGTAGCATGAATCAAAATTTCATTCCTTTTTATGGCTGACTACTATTTGATTACATGTATGTACCACAATTTTTCATCATTCATCTGTAGATAGACACTTGAGTTGTTTGCACGTTTTGCCTACTGTGAATCAATGATTTTTTTTGTGAAACTAAATTATAGCAATATAACTGATTTTAAAACTTCATCTCCTTTCCCATTTTAATGCAAATGACTTCAAGGTATACAGTTTCAAAAGTGACAACATGCATTCCTAAGTTACAAAATTACGGTATGTAAACAAAATACATGATTCCTTACACTATCCATGTGGCTTTAAAATATAAAATCTCTTTTGTTAGGTTATTAGTGCCTTTTATGGAAGAAACTGGTATGATGAAACACCAACATCCTGCTGAGGACATAAGAACACTACTACTAAAACAGATACATGTTCCAAACCTAAGAGTAGCAGGAAGAAAATGAAGCCATGGCCTAAATACAAAAATCAAACAAAAAACAAGAAAGACTATCACATCTTGATCCTGTGAAATAGAAGCATAACTGAGATAATCATTTAGTTACCAAAAATAAATAAGAATCTTCAAGATTATTCATAAAAAGTTATGAACCTTTTCAAATGTCAATCTTCATAGCATGCTCATCACTGAATAAAGTCTCAAAAGACTCAAGTCCTACAACTGAGAAAAATTCCAAAGAAAACCAGACATAGATAAAATAAGAAAACAATTTTGAAGAACAGTTTAGGACGGTAAAGGAAACATAGCATATATATGCAAGCACATTTTGGCTGTAGCATGTCAAAAAAGGTGAATGAGAAAACAGCCTTTTAATATTTCAAATTCTTTAAGGAATAAATTAATAACAATGAAAAATAACCAACTCTATTAAAAGAATAGAAAAGAAAAATAAATTACATATTTGGCTAAAGCAGTAGGGATATACAAAGCAAATTTTAAAATTTTAGTATTTTAAATAGGCAATATATTCATATTAAAAAAAAAAAAAGAAAACGTTATCAATTCTAAAGTCCCAAATATATCCAAAAGAATTGAAAGCAGGGTCTCAAAGTGGTATCTGTATATCCATGTTTATGGCAGCATTATTCACAGTAGTCAAAAGGAGAAAAGAATCCTATTGCCCATCAAAAATAAACAGATAAACAAAAGGTGGTATTAACATATTAGTCAGCCTTAAAAAGGAAAATCTGACATAATGCTATAACACAGATGAACCTCCAGGAGATTATGCCTAACTTTATAAAATAAACCAGTCATAAAAAGACAAATACTACGGTATATGATTCCACTTCTCTGAGGTACCTAGTTCAAGTCAAATTTGTAGAGACAGAATGTAGAATATAGTGGTTGCCAGCCAGTGGGAGGAGTAAAAATGGAGAGTTGTTGTTTAATGAATTTTAGTTTTCAAAGAAGAAAAGTTCTGGAGATTGGTTGCATAACAATGCAAATGTGCTTAACAGTACTGAACTGCACACTTATAAAAATGGTTTTGTTTACAAATTTTGTTATGTCTATTTTACCACAATTAAAAATAAAAAACAAATTACTCCTTTCCCCTGTATCTAGCCACTACCCAGCTCCCACATGTCCAAGTCTCTGAAACCACTTTTTATTACTTTATTTATTCAAAGTTCCCTTACACATATAAGCAAATAAACTAAGCAACCATATACACTGTTGTTTCTTATTTTCACTAAACACTATATCTTGAATTCTTTCATTTCAAACAGAAAACTTCATGATTTAAGAGCAATATTTTAACAATAACTTTAATGTGCATAGCAAAGTTTTAATATAACAGAACTTACCAACATCTGGTGGACACTGCCCATTATAAGGGAACCAATTTCCTTTCACAGTGAAAGGACTTTTCCTATTGCTTGTTGAACCAGTCCCCAGCTGCCCATTACCACCAAGTCCAAAGGAATAAATTCGTCCTGATGAAGGAACAAAAGCAGAAGTGTGCTGCCTAGAGTAAAATGACAGAAAACCTCAGACTTAATGTTACCTTCTAAATAATTTAATTTAGAAAAGCAAAGCAAGTATTAACGAATAACATTCCTCTTCAAACATAATAAAACCATTACAGTTCTAAAATATTCTGTACAAAATATTTATTAGTAGCTTTACCCTAATGAATTTTGTACCATATAAGGCAGGATACATAAGCATGGTCCAGGAAATTTCTACAAATGTCCAAATTTTAAAGGCCCATGTCTATATTGAAATCCCTTATAACAGACAACTTAGCACTGGAGATAGCATCTAACTATGTTGTCTGAGGAGGTTCCCCCTTTCCCCAGCCTCCTTTCCCTAACCATCAGGTTCTAATATAGAGCAATGGTCCATGAGGGTCCACCACTTAGGCACCACTCATAAGTTTTAGGATAAGAATTGGGCAAGTAGTCCATTATTGACCACAGATTTGCATATACTGTGTGTGTGCATGTGTGTGATTTACTTCTGAGCGAGACAGAGAGAAATGCATGATAAAACAATGTTTCCTTTCTTCTAGAGCAGCAATTTTCAATTGGTGTGCAGGCAAGAGGCACACTGATATCTTTAAAACATGTAATACCTGACTATTTAGTCAGGGGCACTGACCTCTTTTCCTTTAAGACTGTCAAATAAAAAAATGACAACAGCAGCCCTCTGGTACTATTCTTTTGTCAGATTGGCAAAAAACATATTTTTGCTGTCCCACAGAATTTTAATAATTAAGTTTATGTGTTCCATGAGATGAAAAAGGTTGAAAATCACTGTTCTAAAGAAACTGATCCTTTTATATATGCACCCAAACTCCTCTGTAGGTACCAGAGTGCAAGCAACTGAAGCTAAAGAAATCTCATTAATCAGGGAGTCTATCCAACTCCCTCTGTTATTTCACTACTGTATGTTTAGGAATGAGTTAAATAAGATTATCCAGTTCAGGTCTTGTGTTCCTCAATCTCCTGTTTTGTAGCTTCAATCAAGTCTAGAAAATTTTTAAGTAGTATTTCTATACTCTCTCATTTATTCAATTCTCTTCATGATAGTATTAGACAAATACTGTACCTTCCCAATATATCCTATCAGTCTCTTATCCTTTCTTTTCTACCCATATTCATCTGTGAGTAATTTCCCTGAATCTATTTTTCAAATCACTACTTTTCTCTTTAACAATGTGTCTAACCTACTGTTTTAACTATCAATTGAATTTTAAATTTTAATGACTGTTTTATCCCATTTCTAGAAGTTTCTTTTTTCCCAAAACTGCTAACCTATTATTTCATTTAAAAGCCCTTTATATACTGTGAAATATCATATATATACACCAACTCAGGACTACTGCAAAAAGCCCCAAACCTACCTTAGGGCAGTTGTCCTGTAACTACAAATTCTGAGAGGAGATTCAAAACAGAAACTGGGCTAAGGACAGAAAAGTCTCCTTATGCTAGCAAGTGCGAGGGACAGATAAAAGTGACACTCAAACCAGTAAGAAATGATTAGCAGCAAGAGAACTGTGATAAGCAGGTTAAGAAAACTTTCAAGAGGGGCTAGAGACACAGATAGTAAGAGTTAAGGAATATTTATCACCTCAGAAACAGTCAGAGTTAACCCAGAGTGTAAAGGGCATATTTATAACCTGGGAAAATGTGGTAAGCAAGTTAAGAAAACTTTCAAGAGGGGCTAGAGACATAGATCGTCAAGAGTTAAGGAATATTTATCACCTGAGAAACAGAGTTAACAGAGTGTGAGGGGCACCCATCAAGGAATATTTATCACTTGTGAACTATGCATGGTCAGCGAAATAAGGAACCTTATTCATGAGTTAATTACTACCCTTAGTTGATGTAGTCAATTGTGTTAGATTGTAACTCTGGAGTATCCAGTAGGGAAAAACAGAGGGAGAGGAGAGGGAGGAAAGGCGGGGGTGTGTGTGTGTGTGTGTGTGGGGGGGGGGGTGTGTGTGTGGGGGGGGGGGTGGTGTGTGTGTGTGTGTGTGTGTGTGTGTGTGTGTGTGTGTGTGTGTGTGTGTGTGTGTGTGTGTGTGTGTGTGTGTGTGTGTGTGTTACTTGCATTACAATAAAAGCAGCCTGCTCTGAGCCTCAGCGCTCGCCCTTTGTTAGGCTGTGCCCGGACTTGCAGATCTGTGAATAAACAAATGCCTTGTTTACTGCTTAAGCCCCGTGACCCAGTGTTTTATTTTGTCACAATTTGGGGGCTTGTCCAGGATTCTACCTGTGTGCGGGAAGGGGCTCTGAGCTGAGGTGGGGAGATGAGTCCTACCCGCTTTTGGGTGGCTCACTTGACACAGAGCACACCCGCCTCACAGTGTCCATAAACAACCCAAGACTTCTTGTTGGGACAGCAGTGGACTGACACAGGGGGAAAACAAAGGCAAGCACCATGGCAACCAGGAAACCTCATGCACAGACCAAGGTAAGAATATTGGACTTAAGTATTAAGTACTACCTTGGTGGTTGGGCATCCTCAGAAGGTCGAGTAACTGTGTGTGGCTGAGACATATCTCAAGATACAAAAGGAGTGTGGAGTGCCCCTCTGCGGTTCCGTTCTCCCGCAAGGGAAATGGCCAGAGATGGACAAAGTGTCTTGGCCTGTGTGCAATGTCTCTGGTAAGAGGGTTGAGCACACAGGACTATATACAATAAACTTCCAGTAAGGAGGGCTGAGTATACAGGGTGTGGGCAGGAATTCTCCAGTATAGGGGAATTGAGCTCACGGGGACTGTGTTCAATAAGTCTCTGGTAAAGGAGGTTGAGAACACAACCGGGTTCAGCCACAGGAGTAGACTGAGGATGGGAAATAAAAATTCTAGGCCTAGGGAAATGAAGTGGAGCCAAGGAAGGCCCCAAGGACATTGTGCCCAATACACAGTCTATTAGAGAGAATGTACAGGGCGTGGACAAGAAACTTCTGGTGGGGGGGGGGGTGTTTGAGTTCACGGGCCGTGGGCGACAAATTTCCAGTATGGGAGGTTGAGCTCATGGCGGGGTTAGCAAGGAAAAGATCTCCAGACCCAGAATAACAAGAAACAGAAAATGGTAAAATATTGTTGTTTCCTTTGGCCAAAAGAATCCGTTAAGAGACAATCTGTTCTGGTCTTATATGTGAGTAATCAGGCATCAGCCTTTTTAAGGAAGAGGGGGAATATGCTCTCTGCAGATCACCACCTACCAGCAGACCCACAGGTCTCTTCCCTGTAAGAGAAAAAGAAGATAAACCCTGGACCCTCTGTCCAGTCTCCCACCACCTAATAGTCCTGGCCAGCCGACAGCCAACCAGGCAGAGGCACTGCAGACAGACAGTACAGACGGATCAGGCCGGGAACACCTAACAGGTGCCCAACCATCAGGGCACTGACAAAAATTTACTCTAAATTAAGAAAGAAATCAGAGCAATACAAACAGGACCTTGAAAATTTCCCCAAAGAAATTGCTTGCAGCATTTCTTTCCACCCCAGGTAACTTCCAGCAATTCAATTTGCATCTGAATACTCCCAGCTAGAGCTGCAAGGAGGGGCAATATTAAGTTTGCTAGCCAAGTGGTCATCTAATCCCCTAAAAAGCTACTACTAGGTCCTGAGAACAATAGGATAATTAACTTGTTACAGGTTACAGAAAGAGCAGGATGTCTGCCTCTCCAAACACAGAGGGAAAAAAAAAGACATTTCTAAAACTCAGGCCACTTTTCTTCAAACTGTGGTACAAGTGGCAGTGGTAGCAGCTTGGCTGCCAATCAACACCACCTCTAGGGCTGTAACGGGAGGGCCCTCAGCCTCCTCACTGCCTCAGCAGGAGGGACATGCCTATATCTTAAGAAAAAGTGTTGTTAAACATGGACAGAACTAATGTCCTGTCTAGACAGCCTCTTCAGTGGGGAAGAAAGAGTAATAATCAGATGGACTGCTATAAGAATATGGAAAAGCAAGCATTCTCCTGGTCAGGGAATTGTCCTGGCCAAACAAAAGTTTCCCAATATAGATCCTAAATGGGATAATAATAGGCGGGAGGACAGGGCCCACAGGAAAGGCCTTAGGAGTCTCATCATCAGGGGAATCAAGGAGTCCGTTCCCTGAGCACAGAGCGTCTCCAAGGCATTTAAAATACAGCAAGAAAGAGATAAAACACCATCAGCATTCCTACAGAAGCTCAGGGACCAAATGACAAAGTATTCTGGTCTAGATCCAGAGAACACGGTAGGGCAGGGACTCTTAAAAGTTGCCCTTGTAACAAAGGCTGGCCAGATATTTGTAAAAAAAAAAAAAATGCAAAAGATAAATGAATGGGCCAGATAGAACAATTAAAAAACTCCTCAGGAAAGCTCAAAGGTGTAGGTTAGAAAAAAGGAGAGGCAAAAATTCAAAAAGCTGCAGAATATCTCTGCATATCTAAAAACTTTTAGCTGCCAAATACTGAGTTTGAGTATAATCCTTCATAGTGTGGAAAAGAACAAGGATTGAAGACATGTTATGGTTAAATCTAAAGAAGTAGAGGGTATTTAGAAAATTTGTGAATGTTGCAGAAGATCTGTGGAAAGTTATAAAAGATAAATGGAAAAGGCTGTAGAAGTTTAAACCTGAATAAAAAGAAACCCCAACTGCTTATTTTTGATCTTTTGTTTCTGCTCTGGAAAACAAATCAAGGTTTCCCAGGGAGAGTTAAAACTTCACACTATGTAGGAAAGTAAACAAGGAAACATGTAAGGCATGGAAATAAAGAAGGTCTGTAAGAGGTATATAAAAGTTTTGTTAGAAATTTGTGAAAGTTTTGAAAAGAAACTGTATGGTTTTAGTAATGGAAGGTATAATGCATGGAAATGCATTTTTGAAGGACAAGAATTTTCCTTCACGCTTTTGTATTTTTCTCTCTGCCTAATCCCTCCAGTATTTGGCATTCTAAAAAATAAGAATGACGTAAGGTTTCTTTAGATAAAACTAATAAGACCAGTTGCTAATGGTGGTTTCGTCAATCAGGGCTTGGGCTTTGGGATATCATGCCGAAAGGAGGCATGCCTAGGCTCTGGTTGTTACCAGAAAGCCTTGGAGAATGGAAATTGACTTTCAAGGCTAATGAAAGCCAAGACGGAAAAAGCCTGACACCCTGGTTGGTGGTGCGGTTCATGGCAATCTTTCTAGGAAAGGAACGAAGGCTGCTTTCCTGCAAAATGGCTAGGAGAAACCTTAAGGCACAATAAAAAACCTAAAGGACTTATGAAAAGCATGGTGTTTATAGGCAAGGCCAGATGGCAAGTGTGTGGCTCAGCTTCCGTGCCCAGAAGGGCAGATTGAAAGTCAACCTGAATGTTCCTACTGTGAGTTCCAGCAAAGCAGATTTAAAAATAATATATACTCAATTGCTGCTCTTGTTGTGTTTATGCAAATAAATGGGCTAAATTAAAACTGGACTTAATGCAGTACCCTTAATAACAAGGAGGGTAATCTTAAGGAGAAAAAATATGATTTAAGGAAAACCACAATGCTCAGTAGTAGACTATAAATTAGTAGAGCTGTCTTTAAAAGTTTGTTTTCATTTAAAAGTTAAAACTAGGTTTGTAACATCATCAAAAATGTTCAATCTACAGGCAAGGAAGACCTGTCAAACTGTCACTGTTAAATATCATTCTAGCAAAAAAGCGCTGTAACTGAATGTCTCCACAGTCTTACAGATTCAGAAACTGGTTTGTGGGTTATGTTATATGAATTAACAGGTATATTCTTCCTTCTGTTTGTATAGGACATAAGCCTATAATCTCATTACCTGAATAATTATCTGTACATATAGGCTTCACTTAAGAAGCCCATCTGCATCGCTGCCTCCTGAGACTCAAAAGGTTTGGCAGAACTAAGTGGTTGGATTGGTAAAGTGTGGGGCAGTCTATGGGCTTCACTTTAAAACTTGTTTCTCTCTTTGTGTCCCATTGCTTGGACAGAAAGGGCCCAGAAGACTGAGAAGGGAGAAATCCTAAAATATTCCTCTGAGCCCAAACTAAGTTTAGTGGGCAAAGGGCTTTGATCAGGTGTGACATGCCTTGCATGCCTTCTGCTAAAGAAGGCAATTTTTTTCCTAACGGGGGATCATATGAGACTAGAGGAAATAGGCTCGCTGATAATGCAGGGAAGCAGGCTGCATTAGAAGAAGAAAGCAAAATCCTGTATCTAGTTCCATGTCTCCCTCCAGTGTCAATAGCTTCCACCTTTTCCTTGGAGGAAACAAAGAGATTAACTCAGATAGGAGCATCAAATGATGTAACTGGGAAGTGAAAACTCCCAGATGGGAGGGAAATGCTGAACAAGCAGGTCCTCAGGAAAATTATTACACTACATCAAGGCAGCCATTGGGGACCTCAGGCTCTCTTTGATACAGTCCTCAGACAATATGGGGGATTTGGAATTTACACTACAGCTAAGCAGGTTTGCCATGGATGCCTTATATGCCAGAAGGTAACCAACAGGCATTACGCAAGGTGCAGACTGGAGGAAGGCCACCAGGACTCAGGCCCTTCCAAAGCATTCAGATTGGTTTTACTGAAATGCCAAAGGTAGGTAATCAGAAATTCCTCTTGGTCATAGTGGATCATTTTCCTGGGTGGACAGAGGCCTTTCCACTTCCATCGGCCACAGCAAGTAAGGTGGTTAAAATAATCCTTGAGCAAATAATCCTCAGATTTGGCCTAGTTGAAAATATTCACTCAGACAATGGGAGCCATTTTACCTCCCAGGTGTTAAGAAGGGTCATGAATTGTCTGGATATCAAATGGGATTATCATACCCCCTGGCACCCTCCTTCCTCAGGCCAAGTAGAACACATTAACCAGACCCTAAAGAAACAACTAACTAAATTAAACTTGGAGACCAAGCTATCGTGGACCAAGTGTCTTCCATTGGCTCTACTCAGGATTAGGACAGCTCCTAGGAAGGATACTGGAATATCGCCCTATGAGTTCTTATATGGATTTCCTTACCTAGTAAGGGGAACTGAGCTACCCACCCTAGAGACCAACAAGGATCAGTTCTTAAAGAATTATATATTGGCTGTTTCATCTACCCTTGCCTCTCTCAAGATGAAAGGTCTCCTTGCCCAGACCCCACTGCTCGAGTTTCTGGTTCATCACTTCCAGCCTGGTGATGAGGTTCTGATCAAGTCCTGGAGAAAAGAGAAACTTCAGCACATGTGGGAAGGACCATTCCAGGTGCTCCTGACCACCAAGACTGCCATGAGAACTGCTGAAAAGGGGTGGACTCATTACACTAGGGTAAAGGGATCTTTAGAAGAAAAAGCAAGGGGTAAGTGGGAAGTTACTTCAAATCAGGGCAAGGACCCTTGAAAATTAACTCTCAGAAAAAGGCTATGAGGTCCCCTAGGAGGTGGTGTGAGCTCATAAGGCTCTGCTGGGTAACGGTATTCTTTCAGGGTGCCCTGAGTTGGGTTAGGCCAATAACCCTAATTATAAATGTAATTGAAAGTATAGGTCCCCAAACCCTAAAGTCTGACGCATGTCAAGTTTTGCCTTGTGGGGACCTTACCAATCAGCACTGGCTGTCATCTCAGGAAAAATATCTCTGTCCCTATCTAGAAAATAATGAAATTTTTACGTATGTAGGGAAAGGCCCTTACCCTACCTGGGATGATATTTGGTGGACCACAAAACCTGATGGGCAAACGGCCACCCGCCCTGAGCAAGTAAAATCACTCCAGACTAAAATATCTTTTAGCAAAGGAACTCCTTCCCAGAACTGCCAGCCTCTCCGGTGCAATCCTCTTCTTCTAACACTTAACCAGCCACAGGCCTTAAGTCAAGAACACCATGTGGCTACCAGAGTTTATGGCTTAGGAGCTGATATACCTGGTAAAGATCCATTAGGGCGGCTAGGTCTCCACTTAGTGAAAACTCGTCCCTCCTTAGAAAATCTAACTTCCATCAACCTTCCTGTCTCAGAAAGGATCCCAGAATGACCCAGCTAAGGTAAAAGTTTTTGAGGTATTAGATCTTAGGCAAACTCTAGAGATAGTGATTGGATACGGAGACACAAATGCCTGGGTAGAATGGGTCAAATTTACTGTTAAATCCCTAAATAAAGGCAACTGTTATGCTTGTACCTCAGGGAGACCCCAGGCACAGGTCATACCATTTCCACTAGGCTGGGACTCTGACCCCTCGGGAATGGCCTGTATGCTTGCTCTCTACCAGGATGAGAATGCATGGGAAACAAGACTTGCAAAAGCTTGTCTCTCCTCTTTCCCTCTATAAGGAGTGATGAAACTCAATCCCTCCCTTTATACTCAGTGGGACCCATGAGTTACTCTTCTTGCCTCTCTAGATGGGAAGTGAATTCGGGTACCCCTGTGGGAGAACTCCTAGCATGCACTCATACCAGAAATGCGAGCTACTTCAACAGTGGGGCAGGCAACTATTCTCCCCTCCGAGTCCCCAGAGCAGATGTCTGGTGGTATTGTGGGCAGAGGAGCCCTCTGGAAAGTTCTGCCAGACAGGTGGAGTAGAACCTGCGCCCTGGTTCAATTGGCTATCCCATTACCATAGCATTTCCAAAACCGGACCAGTCTAATGCTGCTAGGAAAAAGAGGTCAATGGTGCCTGGTGGATCATTTGACCCTCATATTTACATTGATGCTATTGGGGACCGTAGAGTAGTTCTGGATGAGTTTAAGGTTAGAAATCAGACAGCAGCAGGGTTTGAGTCAGTCCTCTTCTGGAGGTCAACCATTAATAAAAATATCGATTGGATAAACTATATTTATTATAACCAGCATAGGTTTAACAATTATACTAGGAATGCTATAGGAGGAATACCTCAACAACTAGACACAACCAGTCAAGTGGCCTGGGAGAACAGGATGACACTGGATATGATGCTGGCAGAGAAGGGAGGTGTATGTGTAATGCTCAGGGGGCAGTGTTGCACCTTCATGCCTACTAATATAGCTCCTGATGGATCTATCACTAACGCTCTTCAGGGACTGACAACTCTAGTAAATGAACTAGCAGAAAACTCAGGTATAGACAATTCTATAACAGGATGGTTAGAAAATTGGTTTGGCAATTGGAAGGAATGATCTCATTAGCTCTCGTATCTCTCATAGTGGTAGCAGGCATCCTCACAGCTTTAGGCTGTTGTATTATTCCCTGCATCAGAGATTTAATTCAAAGGCTGCACTAACTAAACAAATGCCGGCAACGTATCATAATCTCTTCCTCCTAGAGCCCAGAAGAAACCCTCGCTATGAAAAAGAAAGTCAAGAAATCCTCCTTAGGTTTGAGAGGAAAAATAAAAAGGTTTGAGTAGTCAATTTCTGAAAAGAGACAGGGGGAATTGTGAGGGACAGATAAGTGACACTCAAACCGGTAAGAAATGATTAGCAGCAAAAGAGAAATGTGATAAGCAGGTTAAGAAAACTTTCAAGAAGGGCTAGAGACACAGATAGTCAGAGTTAAGGAATATTTATCACCTCAGAAACAGTCAGAGTTAACCAAGTGTGAGGGGCATCCATCATGGAATATTTATCACTTGGGAACTATGCACGGTCAGCGAAATAAGGAAACTTATTCATGAGTTAATTACTACCCTTAGTTGATTCAGTCAATTGCGTTAGATTTTAACTCCAGAGTATCCAATAGGGAAAAACAGAGAGGAAAGGGGGGGGTTTACTCGTGTTAGGATAAAAGCAGCCTGCTCTGAGCCTCTGAGCGCACCCTTTGTTAGGCTGCGCCTGGACTTGGAAATCCGTGAATAAACAAATGCCTCATTTACTGCTTAAGTCTTGTGTCCTGGTGTTTTACTGTGAGCATTTCTCACACAAGGGACTATTACATGGTGAACTCTTTCCATGAGGTAGTTTTATTGGGAGAAGATGGTTTCTCAGGTCCTATTACTGCCTCTATCAGTTTTTAGGTCTTGTTTCCTGTCCCAAACCCCTTTGCCATCTATGGTATATTGTTTATAAAAAGGGCCAAAATTATTCCTTTCCCTATACCCACAAAGACAGGGAATCTATTTCTCCATGTCCTACAAGTGGGCTCTGACCTGGGCCTTGCTTTGAACAACACAATGCAGCAGAAATGGCAGTGTAACAGATCTAAGCCTATGCCTCACAAATGGCTTTGTACTTTTTCCTTCTTTCTCTTTAGGAACCCTGCTCTATATCATCACAAAAATAATCTAAGGTTAGCGACTGAAGAATGACATACACACTCTGGAACAGAGACAAGCTGTCCCAGCTAAAGCTACCCTAGACTATCCAGCCCTTAGCCAATCATCAGCTGACCAACCGAGTCCAGCTAAAATAAGAACAGCCTAGCTAACCCCAGTCCAAAATACTGATTTACAAAATCATTAGCTAGATAAATAATTGTTCTGAGCTACTACATTTTGGGTGGTTTGTTTAGCAATATAAGCTAATTAATACATCATCCAGATTGGCAAACTCTTTCAGGGCAGCTCTAGAGAGTCGGTTTAAACTAACAGCTATGGTTTTCAGATTTCTTTGTTTTTGCTCTGTGAAATTCCTTCCTTCCTGGCAAACTAATCTATGTTACTTAAAAGGTATTTTGATTCAAAAGGGTTTTCAAGTTTCTCAATCTGTCATATTACTGGAAAACTAAGTAGAACCTACCAACCATCTTACCTCAGAACCATATCAGCCAACAGTCAACCAAAAATTTTTTAACTAAGGATACTCTTTTAACAAAGAAAATGTTAAATGGAATCTTAGCATATAAAACAGACAAACTACTCTGGTTGAAGGAGTTAACAAATGCCCCATCTGCCTCCTTCAGGAAGTAGACATTGTGACATCCTCAAAGGAACATATAGATATTAGTTCATTAAACTCTTCCTCAAACTGGTCTACTGAAAGAGTGGTTCTTCATCCTGGCTGCATATTGGAATCATCCAAGAGGAAGCCTAGGCAACAATCCATATTTCTAAAATCTCTCTAAGGGATTATAGCATGAAATCAGCATTGAGACTCCGTGAACAAACATAACTATCTTAAGCTCTGATTGAATGTTATAGCTCAAGAACACTACATTATATTACTGGAATTTGAAACCTTTTGCTTTTGGATCACCTCCTTGATGGATTCACATTTCTGGTGTACCTTGGCTGCTTCCTTCAGAAGGTTTATGGACAATTATTCAATAAGTAAGTAATACATAGTTGTTATAGTACTAACTGCCTAGAAGTCAAACTGGTCAAGATTTCGCTCCCAATACAACGTTAAAATAATACTGCTTTATAGTCTTTTAATGAATTACACATGAAGTGGGTAACAAAAAAGAAAAAAACAAACTCTCTAAACTTTAGAATCTATACATTCAAGTATAACTAACAGTCGAAAAAAGATTTTGATATTACCACTCCCATTCATTTACATACTGAACTGCTGTTTAGCTTTTCTAATAGATTGATTCATATACGAGAAGAGGGAAGTTCTGTCAATTCATTTCCATAAATAATTTTTCAAATACATGGCCATGCACACAAAAATGGCATACCAAAACACAGGGTATGATGAACAAAATCCAGCAGAAAGAAAAAAACAATAGAAATAGATCTCTAAAGACTTCAGATATTGAAAGTATCAAATACAAGAATCAAGAACAACTATGTTTGATAGTTACTTAATGTCCAAGAAATAAAAGGTAAGCTTGAAAACTAACATAACTGAAAACATTGATGAAAAATTTTTTCAAGGTCCAAAATGGTTGCAGAACGGGTGGGCTACACTAACCTCCTCCCAGGACCAAACTGGAATTTCAACTAAATTACAGAAAAATCATCCTAAATAACCAACTGAACACTAGCTGGAGAAAAGCCTTTATAACCAAAGACATACAGAAGAAACCACATCACCACAATGAGAATGATAGGAAGTGCAGAGCCACAAGAGGGCTCACTGGGCTCCCATAGATGGCAGCTGAAGTTCCAGAGACATATTTCAGCAGCCGGCAGGTGGCGGAGGGGTCCCCTGAGCAGTGTGGAGTCTAAATCCCAAGCTTGGCTCCCCAGCCTAGAGCACCAGAACCAGGAAAGAAACCCAAATAACATACAGCTATGAAAAGCAACGGGGTTTCTGTCTGCCAGGGACAGACAGCTAAATATGCACAGTGCCTCTTAAAGGACCAATGAACAAAATTTCATTTGTATCCTCTTACTCTGGACTCCACCAGAAGTAGGGCAGAGTGAACCAGACACGCATGAGAGTCTGAAGCTGGCAGCTATGGGGAGAGAGCTGAAGAGTGAGCTGCCAGGATCTCTGTGCCCAATCAGCCATTCCTGATACTGCAAAGGCCATCTTTCTCAGGCACAGCACTTCCCTCCACGTGGCATCAGCCTGGGGAGAAACTAACAGACCACCACCGCAGGAAACTCTCTCACTCCACCCTGTGGAGCTTTAGCCTGGCTGCTAAGGAGTACAGCTGGAGGAACTTTCAGTGATTAAGCCTAACAGAGCCTGAAGGTGGTGGTGGACCTTGGGGTGCTTTGAAACTTTAGCTGACCTCCCACTAGGACTAGTGCTGGGAAAAGTCAGCTTTGGTGCACAGTCGGATTCTTTCTGTACATATCCAGATTCAGCAGAGGGAGCCACAAGCTGTGGATTGCTGATAGCTCCAAATAGGTTGCCCAGGGCCAGAGACAGGGAATGTCTGTCATGGGCCTGCACCAGTGTCTTTGCACATCTATCTATTATTACATAGAAACAAATACAGAGGCAGCCAAATAGAAATATGTAGGCCCCAAATGAAAGAACAAGAGAATTCTCCAGGAAAAGAACCTAATTGAAATGGAAGCCAGCAATTCATCAGATATATACAGTTTAAGGTAATGATTATAAGGATGCTCAACACCATGAAAATACATAGAAATCATAAAAAAAGGACCAGTCAGAAATAAAGAACGCAGTATGTGAAATAAATAATACACAGGAAGGAATAAACAGGTTAGATGAAACAGAGGATCAAATCAGCAATTTGGAAGACAAGGTAGAAAAACACCCAAGTAGAGCAGCAAAAAGAATTTTTGAAAATGAGGAAAAATAAGGGACCCTTGGGACAACATGAAGCATAACAACATCTACATCATGGGGATACCATGAGAAGACAGTGAGCAATGGATTAAGAACCTATTTGAAGAAATAATGACCACAAACTTCTCTAACGTGGTGAAGGAAAAAGACACACAAGTTCAGGAAGTACGGAGAGTCCTAAACAAGATGGCAAAGAGACTCACACTAAGACACATCATAATTAAAACAAAGCTTAAAGACAAGGAGAGAATCTTAAAGGCCACAAGAGAAAGGCAGTTACTTACCTATAAGGGAGCTCCCATTAGACTGCCATATTATTTCTCAACACAAACATTTGAGGCCACACAGATTGGCATAAAACAGTCAAGGCGATGAAAAGCAAGGACCTACAACCAAGGCTACTTTACATAGCAAGGTAAATGAGAAATGAAGAGCTTCTCAGCTAAAAAGAAGCTAAAGGACTTTGTTACCACCAAACCAGTACTGCAACAAATGTTAAAAGGCTTGCTTAAAAAGGAAAGCAAAAACTAGGAAACTACAGAGAATAGTTTAAAAATAATAAAATGGCAATAAATACATATCTATCAAAAAATCACTTTAAATGTAAATGGCGTAAATGTTCCAATCAAAAGACATATGGTAGCTGAATGGATAAGAAAACAAAACCCATATATACGTGTGTGAAAAATACACACAAACTATAAGTAAAGGGATGGAAAAAAATACTTCATCTAAATGGAAAGGAAAAAAAAGCTGAGGTGGCAATACTTATATCCGACAAAATAGACTTTAAAACCAAGACTATCGTAAGAGACAAAGAATACTACATAATGATAAAGGGAACAATAGAACAAGAGGATATAACCTTAGTAAACACTTATGTACCCAATATAGGAGCACCTAACTATGTAAAGCAAATCTTGATGGACATAAAGGAAGAGTTCGACAGAAATACAGTCATAGGAGATTTTCACACCCGAATGACTTCAATGGATAGATCTTTCAGACAGAAAATCAACAAGGAGACAGAGGCTTTAAAAGACACACTACATCAAATGGATGTAATTGATATTTTCAGAGCATTTCAACACAAAGCTGCAGAATACTTTTCAAGTGCATGTGGAACATTTTCTCAGACCACATACAATAGTCGATCTCTATATCGTGGTTCACTTATTGAGGCCTCACTGTATCGTGGGATTTAAAAAATATATATATTTAATTATTTATCGCGGATTTTACGCTATATCGCAGGATTTTGCGGTACTGTATATGTATGTTGTTAAAGTTAGGTAGGTTTAAGAGTGTAGAATATGTTTAAGAACATAAGCAGTGTTTATAAGTGTGGAAAAGATTAATAAGGGAGTGGGAGAGGTTAATAAGGGACTGGGAACGGTTTATAAGTGTGTGAGAAGGGATTATAAAGCCTTAAAATATAAATACTAAAATAAACGTAAGGTTCCTACTTCGCAGATTTTCACCTTTCGCGGGGGGGGGGGGGGGTCTAGCATGTAATACCTGCGATAAGTGAGGGAATACTGTATTAGGATACAAAATAAGTCTCAATAAATTTAGGAAGACTGAAATCTTATCAAGCATCTTCTCTGACCATACTGCTATGAAACTAGAAATCCATCACAAGAAGAATACTGAAAAATACACAAAGACATGAAAGCTAAATAACATGTTCTTAAACAATAAATGTGGTCAACAATGACATCAAGGAAAAAATCAAGATACCCTGAAACAAATGAAAATGAGGACATAACAATCCAAATCTGTGGGACACTGGGAAAGAAATCCTAAGAGGTAAATTCATAGCATTACAGGCCTATCTCAAGAAACAAGAAAAAGCTCAAACAATCTAAATTTATATGTACAGGAACTTATGAAAGAACAAAGCCCAAAGTAAATAGAAAGAAGGAAATAATAAAGAGTAGAGCAGAAATAAACAAAATAGTCTTAAAATACCATACAAATGATCAATGAATCCAAGAGCTGGTTTTTGAAAAAGATGAAAAAGATTGACAAACCTTTAACCAAACTCATCAAGAAAAAAAGAGGACCTAAATACTAAAATCAGAAATCAAGAGGAAAAATAACAACTGACATCAAAGAAATTCAAAGGATTGTAAGAATATATTACAAACTATATGCCAACAAACTGGACAACCTGGATGAAATAAATTCCTAGAACAAACAAAAGCCCTGGACAGGATGGCTTCTCAGGGGAATTTAAGCAAACATTCTAAGAACTAAAACCTCTCCTCAAACTACTCCAAAAAAATTCAAGAGGAGGGAAGATCACAAGCTCATTTTACAAGGTCAGCATTATCCTAATTCCAAGACCAGATAAACACACTCACAAAAAAAGAAAATTATAGGCCAATATCCCTGATGAATATAGATGCATAATTCTTCAACAAAATATTAGTAAACCAAATACAGCAATAAACAAATCAAAAAGATCATACACCATGATCAATTGAGATTTATTCCAGGAATGCAAGCTTGGTACAATATTCACAAATCAATAAATGTAATACACCACATAAACAAAACGAAGGACAAAAACCACATGTTCATATCAATAGATGCAGAAAAAGCATTTGATATAATCCAGCACCCATTTATGATAAAAACTCTCAGTGAAGTGGGAATAGAGGGAACATACCTAAACATAATAAAGGCCATATATGACTAACCCATTGCCAGCATCATATTCAATGGGCAAAAACTTCAAACGGTCCCCTTAAGATCAGGAACAAGACAGGGATGTCCACTTTCACCTTTCATTCAACATAGTACTGGAAGTCGTAGCCACAGCAATCAGACAGGAGGAAGATTAAAAGGCATCTAAATTGGAAAAGAAGAAGTAAAACTGTCTTTATGTACAGATGATATGATATTGTATGTAGAAAACCCTAACGATTCCACCAAGAAACTACTAGAACTGATAAATGAATTCAGCAAAGCAGGATACGAAATTAATATAATCAGGTGCATTTTTATATGCCGATAAGAAACTAACAGAAAGGGAAATTAAGAAAACAATCCCCCTCACAATTGCTTCAAAAAGAATAAAATACCTCGGAATAAACCTAACCAAGGATGTAAAAGACCTGTACAGAGAAAATTATAAGACACTGAAGAAAGAAATTGAAGAAGATACAAGTAAGTGGAAGCACATACCGTGTTCATGAATAGGAAGAATTAACACCATTTAAATATCCATACTACTCAAAGCAATCGACAGTATAGATTCAATGCAATTCCTATCAAGATTCCAATGATGTATTTTACAGAACTGGAACAAATATTTCAAAAATTTATATGGAACCACAAAAGGCCCAGCATAGCAAAAGTGATCCTGAGAAGAACAAAGTTGGAGGAATCATGCTACCTAATATCAAACTATACTATAATGACATTGTACTCAGAACAGCATGGTACTGGCATAAAAAGAAACATAGATCAGTGGAACAGAATAAAGAGCCGAGAAATAAACCAACACCTTTATAGTCGATTAGTATTCAACAGAAGAAGCAAGCACATACAACAGGCTAAATATAGTTTATTCAATAAATGCTGTTGAGAAAACTGGACAGATATGTGCAGAAATATGAAACTAGACCACTTTCTTATGCACAGACAAGAATAAATGTAAAATGAATAAAAGACTTAAATGTTAGACTCAAAATCATAAAAATCCTAGAAGAAAACATACGTGGTAAAATCCTGGACCCTGCTCATGGCAATATTTTTTCTGATATATCTTCTCAGGCAAGGAAGAAAATAAAAGATAAACAAATGGGACTACATCTAATTTAAAAGTTTTTGCATAGCTAAGGAAACCATCAACGAAATAAAAAAACAACCCACAGAATGGAAAAAGATATTCACTGATACATCTGCTAAGGGGTTATATTCAAAATGCTGAAAGAAAAATGTTCAACCAAAAATCTGATTTCCAGAAAAACCTTTCTGAAGCTGTGTGAAAAAGTAACTATCTAAATAAAGATAAATACATGTGTGATTATAAAAGCTAGTATTATTGTAACTTTGGTTTATAACTCCATATTTTGTTTTCTATTTTCCCCCCATATTTTGTTCTCTACATAATTTAAGACTATTGCATAAAATTACTAATTTGTTTTTGGATACACAAGGTATAAATAATTTATCTTACATATCGATAATTGAAAGGGGGTGGGAACAGAATTATATAGGAACAGAGTTTTTGTATGTTACTGAAGTTAACCTGGTATGAATCTGAATTAGTATTATAGCTTTAGGATATTAAATGTAATCCCCAAAGTAACTACAAATAGCTATAGAATATACAAAAAAAAGGAAATCTGAAGGGAATTAAAACATCTTACTGCAAAATATAAAGTAAATACAAAAGAAGAAGTAATGCAAGAAATGAGGGATAAAAATAAGACATACATAAAGCAAGTACAAAATAATAGAAGTCCATACAGCTCAGTAATTACTTTAAATGTAAACAGCGTAAATGATACACTCAAAGAGTTTGGCAGAATGAATAAAAAATAAATAAAAACATTATCCAACTTTATACTATCTACAAGAGACTCACTTTAGATTGAAAGTGAAAAGACAAAAAAGATATTCCATGCAAATAACCAGAAGAGAACAGCGTGGCCATACTCTTATCAGACAAAATAAACTTTAAGTCAAAAAAGGTTACAAGAGACAAAGAAAAACATTATATATTAACAAAAAGACTCAATACAGCAAGAAGATAAAAACAACTAAGACCATTTTTATATCTAATAACAGACCACTAAAATATATGAAGCAAAGACTGACAGAATTGAAGGGAGAAATATAGTTCTACTCTAATGACTGGAGACATTAATGCCTTATTCTCAATAACAGAAAAACCAGACAAAAGATAAGGAAATACAGAACTTGAACAAAACCATACACCAACTATTTCTAACGAGACACTCTACCCAACAACAACATGCACACGTTCTTTTTAAATGCACACAGAATATTCTCCAGGATAGACCATATATTGAGTCAGCTATTAAGTCTGATTTTAAGATACCTTCAAAATATCTTCTCCAAACAAAATAGGATAAAATGAGAAATCAATAACATAAAGAAACTGGAAAATTCAATAACTTGTGGACTTTTTTTAAAGTATATTTTATTGCTTATGCTATTACAGTTGTACCAATTTTTTTCCCCTTTGCCCCCTCTGCCCAGTACCTCCCTTCTCTCCAGCAATGCCCCCTTCCCTTAGTTCATGTCCATGGCTCTTGCTCTAAGTTCTTTGGCTTTTCCTTTTCCTATATCATTCTTAACGTCCCCATTTATTTTGTACCTACCAGTTATGCTTCTTGATTCCTGTACCTTTCTCCATGATCTCTAACCCCTTCCTCACTGACAACCCTCCATAGGATCTCCATACCTATAATTCTGTTCCTCTTCTAGTTGTTTAGTTTGTTTTTTTAGGTTCATTTGTTTGCTTAAGTATATTTTATTGATTATGCTGTTACAGTTGTCCCAATTTCATTTCCCTTTGCTCCCCTCCGCTCTGTAACCCCCCCTTCCTTCCAGCATTTCTACCTCCCTTAGTTCATGACCCTGGGTCCTACATATAAGTTCTTTGCTTCACCCTTTGCTCCATTATTCTTAACTGCCCTATTTTGTACCTACCAATAATGCTTCTTACTCCATGCACCATAGCCTCATTTCTCCCCCTTCCCTTCCCAGCTGATAACCCTGCAAATCATCCTCATACCTATCATTCTGCCCCTATTCTAGTTTGCTTAGTTTGTTTTTGTTTTTATTTTTTAGATTCACTTGTTGATATTTGTGAGTTTATTACCATAGTTTTGATCTTTTTCTTAAATAAGTCCCTTTAACATTTCATGTAATAATGGCCTGATGATGATAAACTCCTTTAGCTTTACCTTGTCTGGGAAGCACTTTATTCTGCCCTTCCATTCTAAATGACAGCTCTGCAGAATAGAGTAACCTTGGTTGTAGGTCCTCGCTTTTCATCACTCTGAATACTTCTTGCCAGTCCCCTTGACTGCAAAGTTTTTTTTGAGAAACCAGCTGACAGTCTCATGGGGAATTCCTTTGTAGGTAACTATCTCTTGCTGCTTTTCAGAGTCTCTATTTATAAATTTTGACATTTTAATTATGACATGTCTTGGTGTGGTCCTCCTTGGGTCTAGCTTGTTTGGGACTCTCTGTGCTTCCTGGACTTGTATGTCTATTTCCTTTACCAAATTAGGGAAGTTTTCCTTCATTATTTTTTCCACATAAGTTTTCAATTTCTTGCTCTTTCTCTTCTTCTGGCATTCCTAAGATTTGAACATTGGTTTGTTTAAAGTTGTCCCAGAGGTTCCTAAGCCTCTCCTCATTTTTTTCAATTCTTGTTTCTTTATTCTGTATCTGTTGACTATTTCTTCCTTATTTTCCATATCATTGATTTGAACTCTGGCTTCATTCCCTTCACGATTGGTTTTGCATGGATTTTTCTTCATTTCACTTAGCATAGCCTTCACCTCTTCCCTTATGCATTTGCCGTACTCACTGATATCTGTGAGCATCATTATCACCAGTGTTTTGAACTCTGTGTCTGTTAGGTTGACTATCTCCTCATTGCTTAATTCTCCCTCTGGACCCCCCTGATCTGCTCCCTCCTTTGGACCATATTCTCTGTCTCCTCAACTTGACAGCCTCCTATGTTTGTTTGTGTATTAGGTAGAGCTGTCATACCTGTTACCTTATAAGGGGTGGAGCCTTAGGTATTCATTAGTGATGGATTACCCATTTCACCACCTTGTGGTGTTGTATGTGGAGGAGGGGTCTGAGAGGGAACAATGCTGCTTGCTCAGCACTAGTCCCTTTTCCAGTCACTTACCCCGCTTTCCTTATGTAATGGGTGCTCCTTCTAGCTGTTGCCCTGGTTGTGGTTCCCAAAGTGGATGGGTTTGCAGACATTCTAGGATGGTGGAGGCCCTCCAGATAAGACTCTCCTGAGAGACTGGCAGTTTCTTCCACCACCCGAATCCCCAATGGTTTTCATAGCCAGAAGCAATGAGGCCTTATTTTCCTGGCGCTGGAACCATGAACTGTGCAATCTGGCCTGGGACTGGGACTACTTCCCAAGCATCCCTCCTGGCTTTTATAATGTGTGACTGCTCTTTCCACCAGCCGGACACAGCCACTGCCTTGCTGCCGCTATCACTACCACACTGAGTCCTTTTTGCCCAAGCTCCCCGGCTCTGCCCCCTACCTATCTGGGTATTACTTCTTTCTATCTTTGTTTGCTGCACTTTCATGCAGTTTGATTTTCTGGTAGTCCTGGTTGTTTTTCTGTTTTGGGGTAAATGTAATCCCTCTTACAGTTGTGGAAAGAGGCGAAGCGTTGTCTACTTATGCCTCCATCTTGGCCAGAAGTTAACTTGTGGAAATTAATGCACTCGTAAACAATCAATGAATCAAAGAACTCACAAGAAAAATAAAAGATATAAGAGATGAATAAAATGGAAATATAACATATCAAAACCTAAGAGATGCAGGGAAAGCAGTTCTAAGAAGAAAATTTATAGTTATAAATGCTTACATTAAAAAACAAGATTTCCAAAACAAAAAATATTCCAAATAAAAACCTAACTTTACAATGTAAGGAAAAAAAAAAAAAAAAAAAAAAAGAATGAACTAAACCCAAAGCTAGCAGAAGAAAGGAAGTAATAAAGGTTAGAGCTGATCCCAAGAGATTGAGAGAGAGAAACCTGCTTCAGGAAGATCTCAGGACGTAGCCTTAGCCTAATTTGAAAGTATGGTAAATAAGAGAGCTTTAGGCAGGTACCTGTTAGCTAGACACCCTGTGTCCCACTGTTTGAGTCACCTAGCAAGGATTTTCCTCTCACGTCCTCTACTCTTCCTCAACAACCTGTAAATCACCCATTCTCACTTCTGAAATCTAATACTCCATACCCCTTTATCCAAAATGTCTGGCCCAGTGGAATTTTCATGCCTATGTGAATTCCCTATGCATCTGTATTAAACTTTGATTTTCCCCCATGTTAAAATAAAATAATAAACATCAGAGCTGAGATAAATAAAAAATAGAATAGAAACATACCTAAAGTCAACAAAACCATAAGCTGGCTCTTTGAAAATATTAACAAAATTGACAACACTTTAGCTAGATTGACTAAAAAAATATTCAAATTATTACAATCAGAAACGAAAGTGGAGACATTACTTCCAATGCTTCTGAAATATAAATGCTCATAAGAAAGTACTATAAACAGTAATTTGCCAACAAAATTACATTTCATATGTAGATGAAACAGAAAATTAGATCTCATATGTAAATGAAATGGAAAAATTCCTAGAAATACAAAACCTACTGGCACTAAATCAATAGCAAAAGAATACCAGAATAGACATGTAATTAGTAAAAAGATTGAATCAATAATCAAAAATCTCCCAACAAAGACTTACACCAGATGGCTTCACTAGTGAATTTTATCAAACATTTAAAGAACTAACACGAATGCTCCTTACACTTTTACAAAAAATTGAAGAGGAGTGAAAACTTTCTAACTCATTCTAAGAGGCCATTACAGTCCTGATATCAAAACCAGACAAGCGCACTACAAAAAACTACAGACTATTATCCCTTATGAATATCAATGCAAAAATTTTCAACAGAACACTAGCAATCTGAATTCAATAGCATATTAAAATAGACTATACAGCATAATCACCTGAAATTTATTCCTGTAATGCAAGGATGGTTCAACATATACAAATCAATCAAGGTACAATACAACCTAAACAGAATAAAGAAAAAACTTACATGATCACCTCAAAAGACATAGAAAAAAATTCACAGAAGTCAACACTCTTTCATAATAAAAGCCCTCAAACTAGGAATAGAAGAAAATTAACTCAACATAATAAAAGCCATATATGTAAAACCCACAGCAAATATCATACTCAGTAATGAAAGACTGAAAGATTTCTCTCTAAGATTAAGAACAAGGCAAAAATGCCTATTTTGACCATTTCTATTAAACTTGGTACTAGAAGTTCTAGTCAGGGCACTAGGCAAGGAAAAGAAATAAAAGGTGTCTAAATCGAAGAATAAGTAAAATTACCTCTGTATACAGATTATAGGACTTCATATGTAGAAAACTTAAAAGATTCTATACACACACACACAAAAAAAAAAAACTATCAGAACTAATAAATATTTCACCAAAGCAGGATACAAAATCGACATGCTAAATTCAGTTTCATTTCTATACACTATACCAAAATATCAAAAAAGAAATTTTTTAGAAATGCCATTTATAATAGAATCTAAATGAATAAGTACTAAAGATTAACTTAAGCAAAAAGGTAAAAGAAAATGAAAAATATAAAATATTACTAAAAGAAATTAAAGATATAAATAAAAAGAAATCCCATATTCATGAATTGGGAAACTTAATACTGTCAGGATATCAATACTTCCCAAAGTGATATACAGATTCAATGCAATTCCTATAAATCATGATTAAGTAATACTACATATCCAAAATTTTTAAAAGTCTGACAATACCAAATGGTGACAAAGATACTGTCAGGAATTCTCATATAATACTAATGGGAATATACAATAAACTGGCATAACCACTTTGGTAAGTAGGGAGACATTAACTTGCAAAATTCAAGTTAACTATCCTCTATAACCCAGCACTTCTATTCCAGGTATGTACTTTAGAAATACAAAGGTTTACGTATGTCATATAGTAAATGTTCTGAGCAATATCATTTGTAATGGCCAAAAACTGGAAGCACCCAAATGCCTATTAGCAATGAGTACAAAATTATATATGTATACAATTATTTTTTTAATTTTAAAGATTTTATTTATTTTTAGAGAAGGGAAGGGAGGAAGAAAGAGGGAGAGAAACATTGATTAGTTGCCTCTTGTATGCCCTGAATGGGGGATCTGGCCCGTTACCCAGGCATGTGCCCTGACCAGGAATCAATTGGTAACCATTCAGTTTGGCAGGCCAGCACTCAATCTGTGCCACACCAGACAGGGCTATATGCATATAATAAAATAAAATAAAACACAGCAATGAAACTTAACGATGAGGAGCCATAGCTACACACATATGGATAATCAGGTAAGCACGTTAAAAAAAAAGTCTTTGAAGGCTACCTACAGTGTGATCCCATGTATCTGAAGCTAACAGTTGGTAAAACTATACTGTATAAGAATACATAATAAGTAGAAAAAAATTAAACAAAAAGTTCAAACTGAGTTAACTAGTCAAAGTATATTTTGCTTCTTGGGGTCTAATTTAAACCACCAAAGGTGAAGCTCAATTTCAAAGTTCTGACTCTTCTATTTACTCCCAACAACCAGGAATCCGGAGATCTGTATTCTAATTCAACTTTTACGACTAACTAATCTTGTGTTAAATAATTAATCAATCAATTTCCTCATTCTTTAAAAAAAGGAGGTGAAAAGATGGATCTATAATTTCCCTTCAAGTGTGATGCTATAGACAATAAATACAATATTATACACACATTATTAATATCTTGCCTCAGATAAAGAAAGGTGAAATAATCAGTATAAAAGATGCTTCTCCTGTTACTCTGACTCCTTAGTAACAAATTAGGCATTTAGAGGTGAAGTTCTTATAGATTACTAGATTCTTAAACAACTTATTAAAAAGAAATCCTTGCTTTGGAAAATGTAACTCAGTTGGCTGGAGCATCATCCTGTAAACTGAAAGGTCGCAGATTCAATTCCCAGTCAGAGCACATGCCTAGGCTAGAGGTCTCTCTCACTCCATTGCCCTCTTTCTAAAAATCAATGAGCATGTCCTTGGGTGAGGATTAAAAAAAAAATTCCTTACTTTCAATTGGAACTGCCGTCTTCCACTAATTTGAAGATGATAAACACAGCACTTCCGCCCAAGATGGAGGCCTAGACATACACGCTATGTCTCTCTCCCTACATAATTAAGAAGAAATACAACTACCTCAAAACTAGAGACAACCAGAAGTTTCAGAAAATCGAGTTGCACGGAAATCTAACAAAGATATAAAGAAGAAATACTCATCCAGACAGGTAGGAGGGGGTGAAGAGGACGCGGTGTGGTGGCAGTAGCAGCAACAGCAGCGGTGGCAGCAGCAGGCTAGCAGAAAACAGTCACACGTTTTAAAAAAGTAGGGAGGGACTCCTGGGGAGCACTCCCAGCACCAGACCAGACCACACAGCTCACGGTTCCAACGCCAGGTAAAATAAAGCCTCATTGCTTCTGACTGTGCAAACAGCCAATCTCTCAGTAGGGTCCGCTTGTTTAAAGGGCCCCAAGGTCCTAGAACGTCTGCAGACCCAGACACTCAAGGAACAACGGCCAGGGCAACAGCTAGAGAGGCGCCAGTCCCATACCGGAAGTGGGAGAAGTGCCTGGAAAAGGGGCGAGTGCTGAGCAAGCAGCACTGTTCCCTCTCAGACCCCTCCCCCGCATACAGCATCACAATGTGGTGAAACAGGTCTCCTGTTACTGACGAATACCTAAAGTTCCGCTCCTTACAATGCAACAGGAACGACAGCTCTACCTAACACACAAAAGCAAACAAACACAGGAACCTGTCCAGACGAAGAGACAGGGAAGTATGGCCCAAAAAAGAAAACAGATCAACGTTCCAATGGGAGAACTAAGCAATGAGGAGAAAGCCAACCTAACAGAAGTAGAATTCAAAACACTGGTGATGAAGATGCTCACAGGCTTGACAGATATGCTTAAGTATGGCAAACGCATAAGGGAAGAAGTGAAGGCTATGCTAAATGAAATGAACGAAAATCCACACAAAACTAATGGTGAAAGGAAGGAAACCGGGATTCAAATCAATGATTTGGAACATAAGGAAGAAAAAAACAGTCAACCAGTACAAAATGAGGAAACAAGGATTGAAAAAAATGAGGAGAGTCTTACGAACGTCTGGAACATCTTTAAACATGCCAACATCTGAACCATAGAAGTGCCAGAAGGAGAAGAGGAAGAGCAAGAAATTGAAAGCTTATGTGAAAAAGTAATGAATAAAAACTTCTGAAATTTGGCAATGGAAATAGCCATACAAGTCTAGGAAGCATGGAGAGTCCCAAACCAGCGAGACCCAAAGAGAACCACACCAAGACACATCATAATTAAAATGCCAAAGGTGAAAGATACAGAACCTTAAAAGCAGCAAGAGAAAAGCAGAGTTACCTACAAAAGGGTGCCTCTAAGGCTATCAGCTGATTTCTCAAAAGAAATTTTGCAGGCAAGAAGGGACTGGCAAGAAGTATTCAATGTGATGAGAAGCAAGGACCTACAACCAAGATTACTCTATCTAGCAAAGCTATCATTTAGAATGGAAGGGCAGATCAAATGCTTCCCAGACAAGGTCAAGCTAAAGGCAGTTCATCATCACCAAGCCATTATTATATGAAATGTTAAAGGTACTTATTTAAGAAAAAGATCAAAACTATGAACATTAAAATGACAACAAACTCACAACTATCAATAACTGAATTTAAAAAGTAAAAACAAAAACAAACTAAGCAAACAATAGGAACAGAATCTAGGTATGGGGATCATTTGAAGGGTTATCAGCTGGGAAGGGGGAAATGGGAAAAATGGCGAAATGGTGCAGGGAGTAAGAAGCATAATTGGGTGGTACAAAATAGACAAGGGATATTAAGAATAATATAGGAAAGGGAGAAGCCAAAGAACTTCTATGCACGAACCATGTACATGAACTAAGGAGGGTAGGATTGCTGGAGGGAAGGAGGTACAGGGCGGAGGGCAGCAAAGGGAAAAATATAATTGGGGCTACTTTAAGAACATAATCAATATGATATACTTTTAAAAATGACCAACACAAAAAGAAAGAGGAGAGGCACCCCTATATGTTCCCTAGGACTTTCAGAAAATATGAAGTTGTTCCATTGTACATGGAAATTTACAAAAAAAAGGTGATACTGTAGACATCAAGGGAAGGGCACTGTTCAAAAAGAAATGTCTCACAAATGTTACGATGGCAAAAACGGGCAGGTCTACAGTGTTACAGCATGCTGTTGATTTTGTTGTAAACAAACAATGGCAAAATTTTCCTGCAAAGAGAATGTATGTATTGAGAATGTTAAGTACTCTAAGAGCTGAAACATGTGAAGGAAAATGATCAAAAACAAAAGTATGCCAAAGGAAAAGGTACTTGGGGGTTCAACTGAAGTGCCAGCCTGCTCCCCACCAGAGATTCACACTTTGTGAGAACCAATGGAAAGAAGCTTGAGCTGCTGGAACGTATTCCCTATGAATTGACGACATAACAGGTGTCCAAAAAAAGGCCTCTCGTTTTTTTTAAAAAGCTCCTACATAATTGTGTTATAGAGACCAAAATACTCTTACATAATAGCTTACCTTCCACAAGCAATCTGAGTGACAATGCTTCCCATGAGTTCAAAAACTTTCCTTGGGTTTATTTCATGACTAGTAGAATTATGGCCCAACTGACCATACCCTCCAGCTCCAAAAGAAAACACTCCACCTTCCTAAAAAGAGAGAAAAACCCTTTATCATTAGGCCTGATAAACGAAAATAATCTTCAGGATATAAACTAATCTTTAATATGGAGCTAGTTTTTACTTTTATCTTCACAATTTAACAGATACCCAACTTCTTAAGGCAGTGGTTCTCAACCTTCCTAATGCCACGACCCTTTAATACAGTTCCTCATGTTGTGGTGACCCCCAACCATAAAATTATTTTTGTTGCTACTTCATAACTGTAATTTTGCTACTGTTATGAATCTTAATGTAAGTATCTGATATGCAGGATGTATTTTCATTGTTACAAATTGAACATAATTAAAGCATAGTGTTTAATCACAAAAACAATTGCAATTATATATGTGTTTTCCAATGGTCTTAGGCGACCCTTGTGAAAGGGTCGTTCGACCCCCGAAGGGGTCACGACCCACAGGTTGAGAACCTCTATCTTAAGGTAAAATGTCTGAAAATGAAGAGTTCCAGGCTCACGGCTAAATATTTTCACATATTTTTTAAATATTTAATTATGGTCTTGTCATTATATTTAGTTTAAGTCATAATTAAACAGATACTAACTAATAATTATTTTTGCACTGCCTTTTACTCTCATTATACTCTTGTTGAATCCCAAGTACACACCTATAAAATCTGACAAACCATTGAAGTGATACCATCTTCAGTTTTCAAATTATTATACTTCTAACATAAAAGCTCTGCAAATAGTATGTATCCAGAGTGCACAAATACAGCTATGTTTAGCACACAATATAAATGGTCTTTAAAAATTTTATTATTAAAGTATATAATTGGATTAGGGGTTACATATATAAAAGTAATCACAAGCACAATTAGTATTTTTCAATTGTTTTTCTCCCTAGTTTTAGCTATAACACAATTTATATCCTGCTTTATCATTTAATAGCCTAAGTATTTATACATATTGCTATTAAGTAAATTGAGTTTTTAAAACTTTTACCAAGGAAAATTTCAAATAAATATTAAAGACAATATATATTTAATATTAACCCTTATCAGATGATTTACAAATATTTTCTCCCATTCCATTGGTTGACTTTTCATTTTGTTGACTTTCCTTTGCAGTAAAATAGTTATGGTTTGCTGTAATACCCCATTTGTTTTCATTTTTGTTTTTGATACCTGTGCTTTTGGTGTCATATCCAAAAAATGATTACCAAGAGTAATGTCTAAGAGATCCTCTCCCCCCACCCCCCCCACCATGTTTTCTAAGTTTTTCAGTTTCAGGGCTTACGTTTATGTCTTTATTCTGAGTTACATTTTGTGAGTGGTGCAAGCTAGGGATCCAGTTTTTGCCAGCACCATTTATTGAAGAGACTATCCTTTGCCACTGTGTGTTCTTGGTGCCGTCAATGATCAGTTGACCCTCTATGTGTGGGTTTACTGCTGAACTATCTATTCTTTTTGACTGGTTTATATGTCTGGTTTTATGTCATACAGTTCTGTTTCAGTTATTCTTTTTATAATTTGAAACTAGAAAGCATGATGCCTTCAGCTTTTTCTTTCTCAAGATTGCTTTGGTTAATCTGGGTCACTTGTGATTCCCTACTAATTTTTTAATTGTTCTATTTGTTTAAAATTCCACTGGAATTATGCTAGGGATTGCACTGAATCTGTAGATCATTTTGAGTAGTATGGATACTTTAATACTATTAATTCTACCAATCCAAAAACATGGAATAGCTTTCCATTTATTTGCATTTTCTTCAATTTCCTTCATTGATGCCTTATAGCTTTCAGTTTACAGGTCTTTCACCTCATTTGGTTAAATTTATTCCTACGTATTGGGCTGGCCAAAAAGTTAGTTCAGTTTTAAGTAAAAAGACAAGTCATTTTTCATTTTCACCAATAACTTTATTGAACATATTTACCATTTTGTTCCACTACCTTCTAACATCTTTTTTTAAATGTTTTATTGATTATGCTGTTACAGTTCTCCCAATTTCTTTTCCCTCTGCTCCCCTCAACCCAGTGACCCCCCCTCCTTAATCCATGCCCATTTGTTGTGCATATAGTTCTTCTCAACATCTTCCTGTCTACTCCACTCCCTCCTACTATGCTTCTTAATTCCTGCATCATCTCCCTCTCTTTTCCCCCTTTCTCCTCTCCGCTGACCTCCCCCCAATATGTTCCCCATACCTATAATTCTTTTTTCACTCTCGTTGCCGAGTTTGCCTTTGTTTCGATTACCTTAGTTTCTGTTGTTGGTTGTTGTGATAGTTTTCATTTTAATGTTCATAATTTTGATCCTCCTCCTTCTAAACAAGTCCTTTTAACATCTCATATAACAGTGGTTTGGATCTAATGAACTTCTTCAGTTTTATTTTGTCCTGGAAGCACTTTCTCTGCCCTTCTATTCTGAATGACAGCTTCGCTGGATAGAGTAATCACGGTTGTAGGTTTTCGATTTTCATTACTTTGAATATTTTTCGCCAGTCCCTTCTTGCCTGCATTATCTCCTTTGAGAAATCAGCTGATAGTCTAATTGGGACCCCTTTGTGCATAATTCTTTTCTTCTCTCTTGCTGCTTTTAAGATGATCTCTTTATCCTTAATTTTTGACATTTTGATTATGTGTCTTGGTGTGGTTCTCCCTGGGTCCAGTTTTTCTGGAACCCTCGGTGCTTCCTGGACCTATAAGTCTATTTCCTTCCCCAAGTTAGGGATGTTCTGCTTATTTTTTCACATAATTTTTCAATTTCTAGTTCTTCTTCACCTTCTGGCAACCCTAGAATTCAGATGTTCATTTGCTTATAGCTGTCCCAGAGGTTTCTGAGCCTCTCCTCATATACCTCACTTTTTGGTTCCTCTTTCTGCACTGGTTTACTGTTTGTTCCTTCCCTATGTTCCGATTTGTTGATTTGATCCCTGGTTTTCCTTTCCTCACCACTTGTCTCACATGGGTTTTCGTTAATTTCAGCATGACTAGCCTTCACTCTTTCCCCGTCTTGTTCAATATCTTTTGTTAATTCTGTAAGCTGCCTTATGACTATAGCTCTGAACTGAGCCTCAGAAAGATTATCTATTTGTTCATAGGTTAATTCACATATTTGCTTTTTGTCGGCTGCGTGATTGGTATTTAAATCATGATTCCTGCCATCCTGACCGTTTTCATTTATCTTTCTTTCTTGGGCGGGGCTGTCACACCTACACTATAGGGGGAGGAGCCCCGTGCACTCAACACTACTGAGCAACCCTTCTGACCACACTGTGGTGCTTTGTATGGGGTCAGGGTCCAAGATGGATTCCTGCTGTTACTCTCCACTAGGAGACCGGGAGCCTCCTCCTCCATCCTCATGCCCGCTGGGCTTCACAGTCCGAGGCAATGGGGGTCTGCCTTCCCAGGTGTTGGAATCACAAGCTGACGGGTCTGGACTGCAGTTGGGGGAGCTCCCCTGGCGTTTCTGGCCTCCCCTTAAATACAGGTGTCTGTGCTTACCGCTGTCCTGCCTCCGTCACTGCAGCTGCCACCGGCAGCACAGCTTGATCTCTCCGCCCTGGCTTCGCCTCACCTACCCGTCCAGATGAGCACCACTTGTTTATAACTTCATACGCTGGACTTCCATGTAGCTTTATTTTCCGGAACTTCTGGTTATTTCTGGTTTTGCAGTAGTTGTAGTCCTTCTTAGTTGTGGAGGGAGACAGACCATGTCAGTCTAAGCCTCCATCTTGGCCAGAAGTTACCCTCTAACATCTTTCAGGCAACTTCATAATCCCATTTTCCCAAAACTTTTTATCTTTCTAGCAAAGATCTGTTCCAGGTGCCTTTTGCAGTCTTCCAGGGAACTGAAACTTTTTCCATTAGAAGAATTTTATAAAGACCAAAATAAATGGAAATCCGAAGGTGCAATGTCTGGTGAATACAGCAGATGAATCAGAACTCCCCGCCAGGCTGTAACAGTTTTTGCCTGGTCATCAAATAAACATGCAGTCCTGTGTTGTTACCCTGATGGAAGATTTAAGTATTTTCTGTTGACTAATTCCAGACACTTTTCGTCAAACGCTGCTTTCACTTGGTCTAAATGGGAACATTATTTGTTGGAATTAATCGTTTGGTTTCCCAGAAGGAGCTCATAATAGAGGACTCCCTTCCAATACTACCATATACACATCACCTTCTCCAGATGAAGACTGGCCTTGGGTGTGGTTGGTGGTGGTTCATTTCGCTTGACCCATGATCTCTTCCATTTTACATTTTGGTAAAGTATCCACTTTTCATCGCCCAGAACAATTTGTTTTAAAAACGGAATGTTTTCATTCCATTTATAGAGAATCACATGAGGAAATAGGGTCAAGAAGGTTTTTCTTCCACTTAACTTATATGGAACTCAAACATCAAAGCGATTCAATAACCAAGCTGGTGCAAGTGATTTTCAACGCTTGGTTTGGGTATGTATGTCAGCAATCTCCCGCATGGTAGAATATTGATTTTTCTCAATTAATGTCTCAATTTGATAGCTATCAACTTCAACTAATCTACCGAATGACCACAGGGCATCACCCAGCAAGAAATCTCCAGCACCAAACTTCTCAAACCACTTTTCACATGTTCAATCAGTCACAGCATCTTCTCCATACATTGCACAAGTATTTCTTTGCGCTTCAGTTGCGCTTTTACCTTTACTGAAATAATATGCTGAAAATGTTGCATATTTTCTTCTTTCAATATTAAAATGGTTACACAAAAATTCAACAATTTTGGTAAGTTGTTCTTAAACTGCACGCTGATATGACAGCTGTCACAATACAATCTTACAAAATTGTTTTGAATGCAATTAAAGACAACTAAGCACTACTAGAGTCATCTTACGGAAAACAAACAAACAAACCTTTTCGCCCAGGGAGCCTAACCCCACCAGCCATGGACCAGGCCACACAGCAGGAGGTAAGCAAGTGAACCAGTCCCTGGTGCCAAAAAGGTTGGGGACTGCTGTTTTAGCCAACCCAGTATTTCTTTTTATGCTACTATAAATGAGACTGCTTTCTTACTTTCTCTTTCAGATAGACTTTTCTTAGTGTATAGAAATTCAACTGATTTTTGAATATTGATTTTGTATACTGCAACTTTACTGAATCCATTTATTAGTTCTAACATAATTTTGTATTCTTTAGAATTGTCTATATATAATTATGTCACCTACAGAGATACTCTCACTTTTTTTCTAATTGGGATGCCTTCTCTTTCTTTTTACTGCCTGCTATGGTTAGAACTTCCACTACTACCCTGAATAGAAGTAGTGAGAGCAGGCATTCCTCATTTTATTCCTGATCTTTGTGAAAAAGCTTTCAGCTTTTCACTGCTAAATGATGCTGTGAGCTGTGGTTTTCTCATATATGCCCTTTATCATACTGGGTTACACTCCTTCTATACCTAAATTGCTGAGAATTATTATTACAAATGGATGTTGAATTATGTCATATTCTTTTTCTGAATCTATTGAGATAATTTTTATCCTTCATTCTGTTAATGTGGTTTACAACACTGACTGATTTGCAGATACTGAACCATCCTTGCATCCCAGGAATACAACCCTATTGATCACAGTGTATTATCATTTTAACATGCTGTTCAATTTGATTTTGCTATTATTCTGTTGAGGAGTTTTGTATCTATGTTTATGAGAGATACTGGACTGTAATTTTCTTTTCTTGTGGTGTCTTTGTGAGGCTTTAGTATCAGGATAATGCTGGTCTCATAAAACAAGTCTAGAGGATTTACTTTCCTTTCCATTTTTTGGAATAGCTTGAGATAAACTGGCATTTATAACTTTTTAAATGACAGAATTCACCAGGGAAGCCATCTGGTCCTGGGCTTTTGCTAAATCCCGTTAAGTTTGGGTATGCTGTGTTTCCATTTTCATTTCTCAAGATAGTTTTTGATTACCCCTTTATTTCTTCTTTGACCTACTGTTTATTCAGGAGTATACTTTTTAATTTTCACACATTGGAAATATTCTGGCTTTTCTCCTGTTACTGATTCCTAGTTTCCTATCATTTTGGCTAATAAAGTTAACTGACATGATTTCAACCCTCTTAAATTTGTTCAGACTTTTTTGTGACCAACGTGTCTGTCCTATATAATGTTTCATTGTGTGTTTGAGAAAAACATGTATTCTGCTGCTGCTAGATGAAATGTTCTGTATATGTCTGTTAGGTCCACTTGATATAAAGTGCAGTTCAGTACAGTATTTCATTACTGATTTTCTTTTGGATGATCTATTCACTGTTAAAAGAAGGTTACTGAAGTCCCCTACTGTTATTGCATTTTTGTCGATTTCTGCCTTAAAAATCTGTTAATATTTACTTAACTTATTTAGGTGTTCCTATGCTGGGTGTTACAGAGGTATAATGTTACATCTTCTTGATGAATTGACCCCTTCACTATTAATTTCTTAATATCATCTAATACTGAGAACATGTTTAAATTTTCCTGGTTATTTTATTACATAATGTCAGAAATCGTGTCCGGTTGTTGATGTTAAAAATAAGCAGGTCTAAAAAAATTTAAATTGTACGTCAACTAATGTTTTTGAAGTAAGTCACTGTGCTTTTAGCCAAATCCATCCTCATTAAGCTTAACGTTGCTGATCTTTACCTAGATCATTATTTCATTACAAAGTATAAAACGGAGGTTTTCTACTCTTATTTCTTCTGGATTTATTAGTTCGAATTCTTCTAAAGAGAATTTAATTCATCAACTATTAAGTTATTCTGAAATACAATTTGCTAGTAAGAGGCAGGAGAAATGGTTCTTATTCAAAATCTTTAGAAAAAGGAGTTGTTGTCCTAGAAACTTCCCGAGATAAGCAATTAAGTGTGCTTTTTATTAATTTGAGGAAGAGTATCATTATAAAGTAATGGGTTTTTATATATTCATTTACTGCAGTCATTATTTCTTTTTGTAGATCAATGAAAGTATCAAGATGCTCTTATGACATGACTTTTTGAGTTTTCATAACATACAATGTCCAAGACTATTCCTACCTAGAAATCCTTTGAGTATGGAGTCTACGACAATCTAGGAATGATCACTGCTTCCAGACTTTACATTGTTAATGACTTTTCTAGGACCTTAATATGGTCATGGCCAAAAAATAAAAAATAATCCTCTCATATTTATAAGAAAAAGAGTTTATAATGATACTCATTATCTTAGATCACAGGATTTTAATTTAACTCCTACCACTGTATATCTCTTTTCTCTGAAGCTGGAAATCAGTTTCTAATGACAGTAAAATAAATATTCATTTGCTTATCTTACTCTCCATATATTAAAAAAATAACTACTACCAATTATACTAACAATAAGATGACAGAACGCAGTTTAACCTTTCTTTGTGCATTGTTTATTCTCAGGCTATTTCCCATTAGTGACATACAACAAAATATTTTAACTTACAATCTAAAAGAATTATTCTTTCTGTAGTTGTGTCACTAGTTGTTTTCATTTGAAAATTTCAAGAAATGTTTAAGTACATATATTTGCTTTTTATTATAATAGTTTCTAGGTTCCAGAATCAAACTGTAAGGCAGGTACATTTGGTCTAGCTTCAGTATTTTTTTAAATGTAAATAAAATGTGTAACGTTTATATTTTACCAATTCTTATACAAAAGCAAACTATTCTATTCCTTCCTCTTTTGCCTTAAAAATATATCCCGAAGATCATTCAACATCATAATATAGAGATCTTCCTCATTCTGTTTTATAGATCGGGGTATTCCATGGCATGGAGTTACCCCGGTTTATCCAAAACAGGCTGCTATTAATGGACATTAGGATACTTCTACTCGTTCGCTATTAAGATAATGCCATAATAAGTGGTCTCATGAATACAGAATTTCCTATCTTTGTGACAGATTCTTAAAAGTGGGATAGCTAAGTCAAAAGGTATATATGCTCTGGCCAGGTGGCTCAGCTGGTTGAGCATCATCCTATGCCCTAAGGAATTGCAGGTTCAATCCCTGGTCAGGGCACATAACTAAGTTGCAGGTTCAAACACTGGTCAGGGTGCATGCAAGGAGGCAACCAATCGATGTTTTTCTCTTTCGCCCTCCCACCACCTCTAAAATCAACAAACATGTCCTTGGCGAGGGTTTTTTTTTTTTTAATGTATATTTATATGTGATTTGCAAATAAAACTCAAAAATTTTTGACACCTTTATAGTAGTCCTCATCCATTATCATGCACGTCATCTCATTTGCAGTTTTGTTTGTTTTGTTTTATTATTTTTTCCATTTTTTTATTGTTGCTCTATTACAGTTGTCCTATCTTTCCCCCTCATTTGTAGTTTTTAAAAGACTTTTAACATTTTTCCTAATGTCATCTTCCTAATGCAGGTTTTATGCAAACTGCTTTGTAAAGCAATCTTAATTCATTTGCAAAAGAATTCTTTTAGAAAAGCAAAAGATATATAGATATGCAACTATTCTAATGTAAATCAAGGCACAATAAACTTTTATTTTGGGGATATTTAAAATGAACTGATTTTGTTAAAAATAATATACATCAAAAACTCTAATAAGTAAGTATCACCAGCTACTTATTGGAAAGGAATACAGGAAATTAATAGAACTCACATTTTAAAAAACCTCAGTAAATATACATCCTAGGAAAATAAGATGAATAATTATTTAAAAGATTAAATTTTAAAAGCATTAATACTGTGAATCTTTCAACCACAAAATTAGTCTCAAGGAATGATATCATGCAAAAAATATTTCAACACAGCCTTATTTCTCCCAAATGCCAATGACAAAAGAAAATGACTAAAATATATAACTTGCCAACATGATTTAATAGGATTTTAGTGATTACATTTGTAATCTGAATTATAACAATCAATAAACTATAGTGATGATATCAGCACATAGGTACAGTAAAACTTCCTTACGATAGGGCAATATAAAATTTTTTTAAATTAACTTTTATAATTGTCATTATAATATTTTTAAATGAGTACACTAAAGTACTTGATACTGACAAAGAATAATTCTTATCCTCCTAGAATTCCAATGTGGGAGTATATAGTTTTATAAAGTCTGATTAGAATTTTATTTTTTTTCTTGCCAATTTTATCTACTATGCAGGACTAAGAAAAAGCAAAAACATTGATGTCTAATTTATCCAATGAAAACTTGCCAGTTCCTTTATGTTAACATGACTAGAATAAATAATATTCCTGGTAAAGATTAATGTTTTTATTTTCATTTTACTTCTAATCATTAGAAAAGTACTACGCAGTACTGACACTGAATTGGCACATACCCAATAAAGTGAGATGTCAGACTTAAAGCCATCAACAACATTGTGATGAAAGCTCATTATAACTGCTTGCATAATACTTGGCCTATGGATAATAACAAATAATCCCTCTATTACTTGTTATATACTCTATTACTTGTTATATAACATTATAAGCAAAATGGGAGCTAAATTAAAATTAGGCAGAATTATGCCTAAGTGGGACTGATATATACAGCATGGCAGGCCTTACAAACTTAAATAGAATTCTTTCATTCAAAATATTAAGCAGTATTTCACACAAAGTTGACAAATTTAACAACATATGTTGTCATCACATTTAACAGAAGATTACAATTCACATTTCACAATATAAAACAAATTTGAAAATTAAGGTAAATTGTTTTTGAGAATAATCTAGGTCCTTTTTCTAAACTAAATATTTTAGACATCAATTACACTCAAGTTTTAATGTACATATTATGAAAACATTTACTTATTATGAAATAACTTCTATGAGCAATAATAAAGAATTTTTATAGGAGTACAATACCTTGGTTAGTGCAGCAGTATGATCTTCTCCACAACAAATATAAACTATTTTCTGAGTTCTTAGTGACTTTAGTAAATTAGGAACATACCTATCTGAAAATTCCAATAAGAGACGTTAACAATACTTTTTAAATTAAAACTCTTCTAAAGTGTGTTTCCTCTACAGCTTCCCAGGCTCAGTGTACAATGATGACTAAATAATTTTAACCACAATTCAATGATTTTGCACAAGCCTACTAAGTTAGGTTCCCAGACCTTTCTACTCTGATAAAGAAGGGATTTAAAAAGGGTAACTTAAGTGTTAAACTGCCTAAATGCCAATCCGCAATCAAAAAATTTAAGTTATTTGAATGCTTCTAATTCATACATATCATACTTCATATTCACTTCATGATAATTAAGCTCACAGCATGCTACTTACGTTTGAAAATTATACTTCCTGCTTTTTTTCTAGGAGAAAAAGATAATGCCCTAATCTATTCTTCTGCAGAAAAAAATATTTTAAAATTCTTTTTTGAGAGTATTATTTGCTTATCATACCAGTTATTACTAGATCAACAACTCACTTTTGTCCATTTAAGTCATTACAATTATGTTGATTTCATGAAATTAGTTTTTGTATTTCAAATACTGGCATTCAAACTCAGTTATGAAAAATCAATTCCAAGATCCCAACTTGTTTCAAGTAGTTAAAACTTTCTAAATTCAAAATGTTTATTTCCAAGACTCTAGCATCAATGTTAAAAGTGAAACCCAAACTGAAGATTAATTTAATGACTCAGATTATTTAAATATTTCCTTGAAAATCTCAAATAGATTAACACTTCGTGTTACTTTCCAGGATAATTTTATTGCTTCTTTCCACCAAAGTTGGCCAATAATGAGGTTACCAATTTGAAGTAACATTTTTCAACTTTCTTTTAATGAACATCCAACAGCAAAAATTTTTTTGTGCTAAAAACTATTTTCTATAGTTTATTTTATGATAAATTAGTATTTTTTGGCCTTCTACCATCCACTAAAACTATTATCAAATGGAATTTTTAAATTTACCTCTCATCCCCACCTCTGTATCAGGGAAGACTGAAATACATTTCTCTCTGACACTAAGAATCACTAATCCATCTCACAGGATTCTTCTTAAAAGTACATCTATCATAATGAGAACCTACCATTTTCATCATTAAGACCTAGTTGACCAAATTTGTTGCGTCCCCATCCAAAGATAGCTCCAGAAAGGGTGAGTACAAAACTATGGGCTCCTCCTGCTGCAACTTGCATGAAAGGGATTCCAGTCAAAGACTTAACCAGCTGTGGCGAAGTTTGCTTTTTACAGTCAATGCCTAAACCCAATTGGCCATATTTATTCTGTCCCCAAGAGAAGACTTCACTTGCTGTAAAACAAAAATCATAAAATTAACAATTTTTCTCATACACCGAAAGTTATATCTGAAGATTATCATGGTTATTTTGAGATATTCTTCCTCTCATCAGATGGAAATACATATTCCTCCTTTATTATTTCTTATACAAAGAAGTATTACCTAGAAGAACATTCCATATTTAGTACCCTTTAAGTTGACTGAGTTTAGTGATGAATGGCTAAGTCACCTAATGCTATGTTCCTCAGGAGAAAACCATCTCTTTTTAGTATCACTAGCCCAGACCTCTCCTCTGAGCAATAAACCCACGTATCCAACTGTTTACCTGACACCTACACTTGGATATTTTAAGGCACTTCCAGCTTGGTATACCCCAACTCAATTCATGACCTTCCTCCCATACCTGTACCTCTTCCCAGTGTACCCCATCTCATTAAATGACATTGTAACTAATTCAGTAGCACAAGTCATAAACATTGGAAGTCATCCTTAAATACTCCTCACCTCTCTTAGTTTATCAAGAGATTGGTATCAATCTATTATCTATCACCAAGCTATATACAATCTTCTTTCTAAAGAAAAATATGGCAAATAAATCCACTCACCACCATCTCACCTGGTTATTGTAATAGTTTTGTCTGATTCCCCCCAATGTCACCCTCTTTTGCAACTTTAGACATTTACTTATTTTTATTAAATGGCACTAATAACCAATACACTAACAACTGATTTTTAAAAATTCATACTATAAAATATTAAGCACTTAAAATAAGTCTCCCTCCAAAATTAGATCTTGGGTTCCTCTGCCAAGAGACAACTACTCTTACAAATTACTGATACATACTTCCTGAAATATTCTATGCAGGTACTAGCAGACATTTGTACATACATAGAAATGTTATAAAAATGCAGATTTGGTAATGCTCATCTCAAAAAATATCAGTGCCTCTCACTGCCATTTTATATAAGAAGTATAGAAGCATTTACACTTCTTGGTATAAACACTTTTAGTTAAGATCTGTAAGGTTCTGTGTGATCTGTTTCCAAACTCATTTTATACCAATCTTTTCTTTCATTATACTCTAGCCATACTTATCTTCCTTTACATTTTTCAATGCTCATCTCTCACACACTTGCTATTCCCTATGCCTAAACCTTCCCTTCATCTTTGTCTAGCTCATTTCTACTCTCTCCAAACAGTAAGCCTCTCTGTTTTCCAAGATTAAGTTCAGTTCTCATCACACATCCTAAATATCCTAAACCTTTTTCTTTACAGTCCTTTTTCATAGTGTGTAATTATAGTGCTATTTGTGTGACTGTACCATTAAGGGTCGATAGTGTACTGCTTACCACTTCAGACTGTACATCCTAATGTGCCTAGTTCATACTAAGTGAAGTCCCCACCCCCCCAAAAAAACCCATTAAACGAACAAGATACTGTGCTAAGCATAAAGCTGAACAAGGCAAAAGAATATCTTACCCGTGAGTCAAGATAAAAAACTGCCCTTAACAGTAAAACCTCTGGGTTTTAATTTATCTTGAATCTATTACTAAAAGAGGAGTTAGTACCCTGGCTGGGTGGCTCAGTTGGTTGGAGCATCCATCCCATACACCAAAAGGTCGCAGGTTTGATTCCCAGTCAGGGCACTTACTTGGGTTGCGGGTTTGATCCCCAGTTGGGGCACACGTATGGAAGGCAATCAATGAATGTTTTGCTCTCACATCTCTCTCTCTCTCTCTCTCTCTCTCTCTCTCTCTCTCTCTCTCTCTCTCTCTCTCATACATAAAAATATACTAGGGTAAGGATTAAGAAGAAAAAAGAGCTGGCAAAGTAACAATGACTACAGGGATGCCAGCCTCCCACTACCAGTAGGAGCTTAAATTCCTTAATACTGCATTTAAGGCCTTTTTAACAGATATGTTTTTACCTCAGTTTCAGCTGAAGTATGTCTCCCATTCTCTCACAATACCCATATAAAAATACATGTCAATACTCAAATGAAATACTTTCCTGATTCTATGCCTTTACTAATTCTATCACCTTAGCTAATCCTCAACATTTCCCCTAGCTATAATCAAATACCAATCCCTTCCTTATTGTTACTAATTCTACTGACTGGAACTAGTTACAGTTTTTTCTTGATATCTCTATCATTTTACTTTTACCTTAACCAAAGTAGTACTTTTTTCTGCCTTGATCTGTAACTATTTATTTGAATAATCTGCCTCTTCCACTAGGTGCTATGGTTCCTCTAAAACTGTCTCTTACTTATCTGTTTTTCCCTACAGCTCTAGCTTATTGTTTCATTCATAAGAGGGCTCACTAGACATTTAATGAATTAAAATAATATTACTAGAGAAGCTGCTGGAGATTTTTTTTTTTTTTTTTTAATGGTAAGAAAATGAACATACGGCAAGCTCCTTACTAATCCAAGTTACAATCCTTAGCTGGCAGATGAAAATATTAAATGAATAAGAAAGGAAAGCAATAAAGCTAACAGGAATCTTGGCCTTCTTTGCTTTTATTTATAAACATTTATCTGTGAAATCAAATGAGATTGGGCAAGTTATTACTTTTCCCAGCTGTGAAGGAATAGCATTTAACAGACTCAACAATTAGACAAAAAAACAAAAAAATCCTGCATTCATGTCAACATACTACAATATATAATTTGACAATGACATCATTCACAACAAAAAAATATTAAATACCTATAGAAAAATTAATTTAAAAAGTGTAAGACTCCATAGACTCCATAGAAAACAACAAAATAGTACTGAGAAAAATTAAAAGGAGATTAAAATAAATGGAGAGCTATAGCATGTTCAAGAACTAAAAGACTATGTATTGTAAAAACTCTCCTCAAATTGATTTATAAGAGACAAGGCAATCCCAATCAAAATCCCAGTAGTCTGTGTGTCTGTGAAAACTGTCAAGTTAATTCTAAAATGTATACGGAAACAAAAAGAATCAAAAACCAGAACAATCTTAAATAAGAAAAGCAAAGCTGGAGGACTTTCTGCTCAATTAAAGTATCAAGTAATAAAACTGAAAAGGAAAATAAAAACAATGCTTACCTTTAGAGAGTGCAAGTGAATGATAGTAACCGCAAGCAACCTGTACTATCTGGATGTCTGACAAACTTTTAATATTTCTAGAAAAGAAGAAGAGAGATCAGAATCAATTAATTCCATCTAATAAATGTATACTATATGCTATTTATTGATCACCTACTATGGCCAAATAGTTTCCTACCAACCTAGCAGTTCATGTTATTTTTTATACAAGCCCAATTTACCAAAACTTTATGCTTAAGTCTGTAAACAAAATCTAGATATGAAAAAAATTAAGTGATGAAAAAATGCTTTGAAAGAACAACATTTAAGCAAACTATGCATACACCTCAAATACCCCTCAGAGTGCTTTTACAATTCAGAAGTTTTCTTTCATTACCAAAATTTTTAAAACCTTTAGCTTAACACATAAAACTTGCAATATATTTGTAAACAAATGTTCATGATCTGATTTGTCTAATATTGTTGTTTGGCCTAGTTTAATATATTTTCTCTTCTCCCAGGCTCCTTAAGAACACGTTAACAGTCCTATCATGTAGTACTACCAATTCACACATTATGAAATCTAACCCCTTTGGGGCGATCCTTTGCTTTACATCTAAATCAGTGATATTCAAGTCAATTCCTTACTAAGGAAATTTAATCAAGTCATATTTATTAGGATCACTGGTGTGTTCAGTCATATTTCTGCTATCTTGTTTTTTCCTTGTATTATTCTCATTTCTTTTTTCTCCCATTTCTGATTTTTCCATAACTGCAATGTGATTCTAAGGGCTAATTTTTAGAATATTATAAAAATCAAGTGGCTGTGCATCAAATATCCCAGGTTCTTCTTAATTCCCTTTGCCTGGTCATTCTATTGTTTTTACTGAATAAATATTTAAAAAATAAAAAGTGGGAAGGAAACATATGTTTCTTATTTCCTGTTACCTGATACTGCCACCTGACCTGATTCTGCCACATGAAAGTCCAGAGCAAGTTGTGACCAGACAGTCCATACTCATGATTTTCGGGAAGCAGCTTCAGCAAATCAAATTTTGAGCAGGAGAAAGATGAGTTACTATAATCCCATATTATTGTATTAAAAATATTTTTATTTAGTGGATTTATGTTCTTAACTACGAATCTGAAAGCTGTACTTCTACAATTCAGCAGAATCCAACAAATTAGCAGGATCCAATGTACCCTCAGAATTTAAAAGGTACCAAAATGTCATTTTTCTGCAATTAGCAAAACCAAACATTGGCAATGCAAAAACGGGAATTAATCAAGTATAATTTGCAAGACCAAATAAAACATTTCAAAAACTACATTGTCATAGCACCCTGTGTTTTTTCCCAACAGCATTTATCACTATTCATTGCTGGTATACTTATACACTTATTTACCCATTAAACAATAAGCTCTCTGAAGGTATACTATGTGTCTTATAACCTTGGAATCCCTAGCAACTACCATAGTGCTTTGCAAAAAAGGTATGTAATGAATATTCTGTTAAAGGATAAGTGAATCTGTGAAGTCTTCGAGACTTTTGTATTAAAACTATTGTAATATATATTTAAAACTAAGTAAAATTAAGAAAATGAATTTTATTTTTGACCAAGATGTTTAACTTTATAGAACAGAAAACAGCTGTTCTCACAAGGATCATATCACACCTTCCTGTCATAATTTTTATTGCATGTCCAAGAAATAAAACTAAAAAATAAACTATAACTTTATTACAAACAATTATTTTTCTAAATTTGCATAGAAAAGTATATATTTCAACTTACATTAAAAGATAGTACAATCAGGCTTAATTTTTTTTTTAAATAAAGGTATAACATATATCCTATATAAAAAGTAATAACTAGCCAAAAATTGAGGTCTACAGAAACCAGTGATATTGAATAAATTCAGTCTTTCTCCAAGAAGTAATGATTTCAAAACACAACAAAATTAGTAGAAAAAGGTTCTCAAACTAATAAGTTTCAAGTAATCTATTTACTATTAATTTTACGTTCTTCTTTTAAAATTTTAAAGTACCATTTAACTTACACACTCTTATCTTTTGGTATAAAAACGAATTTTGTTCTCAAGAAAGTACAGCCTAACATGAATTTTCACATTTCTGATCACTCTTAGGAAAACCATAAACACTAATTTTTAAAAACCTGTTTAAATATATTTGAGTTTCCTCCTGTCTTCTACATGTTTTATTCAAAATGTATGTGAAACTTAGAAAGCTGGCTGACATCTCTAAGAATCTAAAAAAAGCCTTGCATCTATAAAATATGGTACTGAAACTTTTTAAAAATGGCAGTCTTTCATAAAAATGTATTCTTATACTAAAATACTAAACTACCCTTTAAAACACAAAAATACTAGTAAAAACTATGTATATGCCATAATAACTCAGATCAGTCCACGAAAAATGCATGAGCTACAATAGGAGAAATGACAATATACAGCTTAAAGTTAATATAGATGTTTACCAAATATAAAAACAGTGAATTTTAAAGCAAAGGGCTCAAGTAAGAATTCTTTCACATCCCCATCCAGGTTCATAAGACAGTAAAGTCACAAATAAATAATTTATTATTGGGCAACTTCAAATAAATTGTCATATAATAAAATTCATTCCTAAATTACCTTTTGGAAAAATTTAATAAAATCTACTGATTACTGACTGAAATCTCTTATACTAAAAGGGAACCGAAACAAAAATATAAGTATGAGAATTAAGAGAACAGTGGAGTAAAAATGAGGGAAACCAGAAAGAAAGCTCTGTCATGAACCATGGTCTTGAGAATATTAACTTAGAAAATCTAACATATAAATCCCTTTTCAACCCTAAAATCACAAATTTTTTTAAATCTTAAATTAAAAACCCCATTCTACAGCAATTACTTGTGAAAGAAAATGAAACCAGTAGAGGATATGACAAAGGTGAGGTCACTATGTTTCCATGAATGCTTTGTATTACCTAGCCAATAACTGTTTGGTTGCAAATTACTGTTTTCTGAAAGAAATAAAAATTGAAGACTAAAAAAATTCTATTTACTTAGCTTAAGGAAAAAAGTTTTTCCCAAAAGCACCGTCATTAAGAGATATTAAAAGCACAATGGCAATAGTTTGTTTCACATCACCCCAAGTGTTATATTTGTTATCACAAGAAAAAACAAGGAAAAAGAAATTTGTTCAGTTTTGTGAAATTCAGTTACAAGTTCAATTTAAAAAAATTTTTAATGAAATAAAAAAAGATGATTGTGATGTATCCAAAAGTCTCAACAGACAGTCCATTACTAAAAAAAATATAAAAGACTAAAAACTTTTAATATGTTACAACATAGGGAAGGTTATAAGCTTATTAAAGGAGCTCTTTCCTAGTTTTAAAAAAAAACAAAACTCATTTCTCACAATGATAGTTTCTGTTCTGAAAATATATTAATTCCTTTACTCCATTTTTTTATCCTAGTAGTTACATCGTATTTCTTAAACTGAAACAAACATTCCAATTTGAAATTAAAAACAAAATATCTAAATGTGTTTAAAGAGTACTAACTCAAATAAATCTAAAATTAGCTTAATTCCTTGTTTCCCTGGAGAGTTCTCTTTTGTCCCTATTAACTATTAGTAAGAAAGAATAAGAGTGTAATGAGGCAAGAACTTGTATAATTTTAAAAACAAATAAGCATGCGTTAGTGTATTATTTATCTAAAACAAACTGGATTATTTTCTTTAAATTTTTATTTTTTGCCTAGATTATGTCCATGCTTTTACAATTTCAATATTAAAACAGTGGTTATGCCCTATGTAAATCTATGAGACTACAACATTAATAAAGCACTGTTTACTTTTTTATTTTTAAGAAATACTATGAATTTAATGGTTAACAGAAATCATGGTCACTGCTATATAAAAAAGTGAAAAGTAACTGAATTCTTTTTACACTAAACATGTGAAAAAAAATTTTTTTTGCATGTGGATCTTCTGTATGAAATAAATAAAGACTAAAATTCAAGCTAGAGAAACATGCAACCAACCAATATTTAATAAATATGTCAAAAGCTGGGCTACTCAAAATATGTAGGGAAAACAAAGTATATAAAAAAGGGCACTTGACTCAAAGGCAAGAATCTAACTAGTAATCTTAAGAACTCGAGGAGGAGAAATAATTAGCTGTCAACTCTTACATGCCTACAGTACACAAAATAATTTAATAACAAATTTATGATAAAAGATTATTCAAGACCTCTTTTTGGTCACCTTTGTTACCTGGGTACTCTGATACATTCCTCTGATCCTAGCAGGCCAAGCTGTCCATCAGAATCAAGACCCCAAGCATACACCTGGCCCTTGTCATTTAGTGCTAACGTATGAGCTTCTCCACATGAAACAGCTACAATATTCTGGGCATCCAGGGCGACAACCTGCTCTACAGAAATCATGAAAAGAGACATTTATAGTCTAGTTTGAACTACCAATGAGCATAAAACACAATCTTAATCTTGCATAATAAAAGCTAAGGAAATAATGAAATATAGACCAGGTATAACTAGTTATTCTGAAAAATCTAACAAACATGTTCCATACAAAATTTCCATTGTGGTACATACAAATATACATCATAGAACATAATCGACTCAGATTATTAAGTGACTTGAACATTTCGGGGAAGATGTTAAGGGTTTATAAAGATTCTCTCAGAAAGTGCTCTTCATCAAAGCCATTACCAATATAAGAGTCTAGCTGAAAAGAAAATCATTTCAATAAGCGGGCTGTTAGTTTTTTAATAATAAAATCATAACTCACACATACATTACCATACAGATACTATTATGAAGTGATTCTGAACTTAATGAAATACTAATCTGAATTGGCATTTCTGATAAGAAACAAATTTTTTAGAGAGCTCAAAATAAAGCATCTACTGGATATGCTGAGGAGAGTACTGAAAGGCAATGTGACCATAACAAATAGGTTTCAGGTTATAGAATGCCATTTTGGCATCAAAGATATAAAAACTCCATATGTAGTTAAAACATGCTCAAGTTTTAAACCAGGAACTAATTCTAAATATTGGCCTTTCATAAGACTGTCAGTAACCACTGACAGATCAGTAAAGAAACTGAAACAGTTTCCTTAGTCTTAAAATGTGTAATGTCTATCAGTTTTTTACTAGTGTCTACCATCAAAAGATTTTTTTAAGATGCCATTTAAAATTAATTTTTAGCTTAATAAGAAAGCTGTGACTTCTCTCTTCAATAAACTGAAAGCCTCGTGTTGAAGTGTTATTAAAACTGAAACAATCAGGGTTTCTCCAGAAGCATATTTTAGCTCTGTGTACAAATGCAGATGTTCAATAATGACACAGATCATATTAACGAGATTTAAATCCTTATGTATGGAGAAATTCAAATTGTATCTCGATTACTAACCTGCATTTTGGGGTGGGATGTTAGCCCTAGATAACCTCTAGGAAACTGTACAACTCTTTTTTTTTTTTTTTTTTGAGCAGTAAAACGAGGCCTTTATTCACGAGTCTGCAGAGCCGGGCGCACCCTCATAGCCAGGAGAATGTGCGCCCCAAGTAGACAAAGGAACCTGGTTTTATAGTCTTAGCTTCCCCACCTTAGCGCAACTAGTTTCCCCTCCCCTCTCCTCCTTCCCCGTTTCTCCATGACCGGATACTCAGGAGGTACAATCTAACGCGTTCATCTAAATGCCCCTATTGTGATTTGTGAATATGCTAATATTATCCACTCCCTTCTCAGAGATCCTTTAATTACATTTGCCCTTAAGACCCTTTAATTACATTTGCCTTTTGTTACCAATGACTTTGCTACTGGTTTGGGAGTCACTATGACCTTGTTTCTAACAATTTCCCCCTGTCTCTTTTGGAAAATTGACTACTCAAACCATTCTATTTATTCCTCCAAATTTAAGGAGGATTTCTTGACTTTCTTCCTCATGGTTAGGATTCCCTTTGGTCTCTCGGAGGAGGAGATTATGAAAAGTTGCTGGCATTTGTTTAGTTAGTGCAGTCTCAATTAGCCTTTGAACCAAACCTCTGACGCATGGAATAATACAACAGCCTAAAGCTGTGAGGACACCTGCTACCACTATGAGGGATACCAGAGCTGATGAGATCATTCCTTTCCAGTTGCCAAACCAGTTTTCTAACCATCCTGTTATGGGATTATCAATACCTGAGTTTTCTGCTAGCTTATTTGCTAAGGTAGTCAGTCTCTGCAGAGCCTTAGTGATAGATTCATCAGGGGCTGTATTATTAGGGATAAAGGTGCAACACTGCCCCCCAAGCATTACACATACACCTCCCTTTTCTGCCAGCATCATTGTACAACTCTTAATGATATTTTAAGTACTTACCTTAAAGTACTATATGAGTTAATAACAAGAGGATGCTGACATGGAAGTTCATTATACTAATCTCTCACTTTTTGTATGTATGTTTTTATAAAATTAAATTGCAGAAACATACAAAATAAAAAAATTGAAAACAAAAAAAAAAAACATGTTGTCCCCACAAAAACTAAGTGAAAGGACTTAGAAGTATAGCATCATTTGTTTATATCAAAACATTCCAGTAAAACTTAATTATGAAGAAAGAAAGAAAACACACGGAAGTACCGTACTTTCTCACAGAGGTCCCACAAATAAGTAAATGTTTCTCCAAAACAATCCTCAAGGGAAACGAGTAAAGAGTGGAAAATGTCAAGATGATAACAGGAAGAAGACTGCTTGGTTAAACAATAACAAATGAGAGTACCTAAATTAGATAGCAGTGGCTATAAAATTAAAGGCACCAAAAATCCAAGAAACAAAGAAATAATCATTCATACTGAACAATATGTAGTGAATATACGTCTTGTGCTGCCAAGTTCTAAAGACACAAAGATAAATAAAAAAGTTTTAGCCCTCAAAAAGTTTAGTCTATAGAAAAACATGTAGCATAAGGACTGTGATTAAATTCCTAAGATAAAGATATACAAAAAGGACATGGAATTATTAAAGCCCTGAAAGATACTAGGTAGACTTCTGGAAGACACTGACACTTCAGTTTAGTCCTGAGGTGAAAAAAGAGGAAGAGATTCCATGTACCCATTTGAGAAAATTCAATCTGTTATAGCAAAAGAAACTAAAAGCAGTGAAAAGACTGCTATAATATTGTATGTCAACTATAACTGAAAAACTAAAACAAAAAATAAAGGCAATTCACATAAAGAATTAACTTACAATGAATAACTCAATCACAGATAAACTTGATTTTGAAATCTTGAAATTTCTAGTTCATAATTATATTATTTCCATGCCAAACAGTTAAAAAATGGCAAAAAATATTTATAAAAAATTGGCAAAAAATAAGCAAAAAAGAACCAAAACAAAAAAAAACGTTTTAGAGAGCAATTTTGCAATACGTGTTACAATTCTAAATAGATATGCCCTTTGACCCAGAAACTTTGCTTTTAAGAATTTATTATACACTGTAAAACAGTGTTTATTGAATCATAGTTTGTAATCAGAAAAAACAACAGTAAATAACCTGATTTCCAGTAATGGGTAGGTAAATAAATGATGGAATATCCATGTAATAAAAACCAATGCTTCTATTAAAAAGAATGTCTATATAGTAACATGAAAAGATAAATACATTAAATAACAAGCGAACCACAGACTTTTATGTAAATGTGTATAAAATTATGTCTTTTAATACAGGTGCAAGAGACATGAAAATATAAACAAATAGTAGTAGCCCTCTTTAAAATGCAGGGGGAAAAGTTGTCTTCTGCTTTTTAAATCACACATTTCTACAGTTTAAAAAAAAAAGTACATATATTATTTTGGTAATCAGAAAAATAAAATAAAATAATTTTTTAAGGTATAGAAGGTCCCATCTTATAAAGTGACCCTGAACCTCACAGAAACAAATGTCCTGTTGCCCAAAATCCAAACACTAAGGAAATAATTAACTTGGAGTGACAGAATTTCTTACCTAGGCTATAGTAAGGTACTCTTTATCTTTAAAATGTGATGTACAGTTAAGTTAAATGCTGCCCACAAATATCTATCCTGAACTTTCTGGAACTGATAAAGCAAGAAAACTAAACAAGCCAGGATAGGTGAAGAGTGCAGATAAATTTCTGACATCTAAATTTAAAACGCAAATGAATTTTTCTATAAAAAATGTTACATAGGTCAGTTAAAATAATTATTAATAAAATAGTACACTTAGGTATAATGTGTTTTAAAGAAATTTGTTTGAAAACCTATTTATGAAATCTAGCAACATTTCCAAAGCCAAAGAAAAAAATTAGAAGTTTTTCAAAACACAATTCATTCATAAATCAGGAACTATCTGGTAACAACAGCACTATTACCAGGTGTGATCCAAGTCCACAATCAATTTTAACTCTTCACGCAGTATATGAGTTTAATGAAGTCCTATATATATTATTAATTTTAAAACAATGAATTCTAACGAAGTTTGACTTTCAATGCCTTATATAGAAAACAAAAATCTCTGTTGATATTTTATGTTCAAGTTATAAGTTCTAAAAAACAATATTATTAAGAACACCAACAAATGCAGTCATGTCGATAATTCTAAAACTAAGAAATACACTTTGTTAAATGGCTAATTTAAAGAGGCACCATTTCAATTCCCTACTAATTCTGCCAGAGCTTAAGTTTCAAAATCCTCTGTCCTACCATGCCTTACTAGTTGTTATATGTTTCCTCTTTCCTTCTCTCTGAATAGCTCCGCGCTTTAAAAAGAGCAATACAAAGTGCACTTAAAATCCATCTCTTAATCATTTAATTTTCACGAAAGCATTTTACGAAATTAAAGAGGTGCTATGTAACTCCATTCTTGTTTTCAAATGTCACACAGCCCCAATACGTGTGCAGAAAAAAGAATGGGAAAAAAAAAACTAAATTGTCAACTCTGGCTATCTACAAGTCATTTTTTTCTTTTATTGTTCTTTATTTAATTAAACAACTAAATGTGTAGGTTAATGCATTTTATAATTCTGACTTTTGAAAGATGACATTAACCTCTTGAGATTATTGAATACCAGCAAGAATGAACCAACCTTCAGAATACAACAGCAGAGTTTTTGTTCTGGGTGTTTTGTTTTCTTTTGTTTTAAGATTTCTTTATTCATATATTTGGCACTCATTCATCACAAGGCCAATTATAACAATGCATTTTCTTATTTTCTCTATTCTTAATGCTCTGAATTTGAGGGTACTGGGGCACTTACAGAGCAAAGAAGAGATTACCCCTTCCAGGGCTAATTAAATTCCTGAAGATAACAACTTGCCTATTAGCAAACTTTTCATACACAAACCAACCAATCCAGAGCTTACACCAGCAACTGCGTTCTTATCTACCTCTCTTACACATCAAGCCAGTATTTCCTTTAACCTAAATCAGCCCAGGGCCAAGTACCAGGAAACTAGAAACCAACACTATAACTTAAAACTACAAGAATTAATCAAACTAGACAATCCTGAACTGTTTATTCTGCCCAGTCTTGCCTTTCCCTAGGAAACTACTATAAATGCTATAAGCTAAGGTCTCCTTTGGCACTCTTGTCTTTTGCTTCCTGACTACCCTAATGTCTTTCCCTGTGGCCCTGTGTGGCATGCAGTGACTCCTCTCTCTGGGATCAGAATATAATAAACTTCTTCAAAGCCTCATTCTTGTTACCTCTTATGACCATACCAACTTTACTATATCATGTCCAACAAGTACATTCTTAGAACAGTTTCAAATTTAAAATTTTTGGTTATAATATAGCTGATGGCCATCAAGCGCATTGAAACAAGTCTGTATTTTCTTCCCTTCTTATGGCACATCCAATAAAATACACTGACCATATGTGCACTTGATTAAACCCTGTGTTACTTCTATATGTACATAGTGTTGTCACTATGTATGAAGATACATAAGATAAGGTTACTACCCTCCAAGAACATGGTAAAGATTTTATACAAATTATTATATAAAATAAGACAGCAAATCAACTTATTTACTGAATACCAGGTAACTGTACTTGGTACTACACAAAACATGAGACTTGAGTTCCAACAACAGTGACCAAGGAGATGTAGATGGTACTTCAGCTGGACAAATTCAAGAGACAGAAATGGAAATCTGCCTTAGAAAAATTAACCCTGAATAAGAAGAATAGACTGGAACAGGAATATCAGTTAGAAAGTTATTACCACAGTTTTTACATAGATCAGTAATGATCTAACTAAAATAAAAACAAATAATTTTAGATTAAGATATGAGGACACTATTGGCCCAAGAGTTTAAAGTAACTAGCTGACGGTCACATATTTAGCACTTACAAGGGAAATGAAATATGAGAGTTACTAAGAAAAGAACCAATAAGAGTTGGCAACTGAATCAACATTGGTGCTATGGGCTAGAAAGCAGACCCTAAGATGAATCTAAGGTCTGAGCATAACTGAATTCTAGAAGCATTAATAAACAAGAAGTTGTTTTTGCAGTTTATTTTAGAGAGACTGAGAAAGCTAACGTACAGTACAATGGTTCCTATTTAAAATGCCCCTTTTTTGTTCTCTACATTTTATCATATTTATAATCTCAGAAATATATATATATATTTTTTAATCCTCACCCAAGGACATTTTTTTTTCATTGCTTTATAGAGAAAGGAAGGGAGAGAGAAAAAGAAACATCGATGTGAGATAGAAACATCAATTGGTTGCCTCCCATACACACCTCGACTGGGGATCAAACCCACAACCCAGATAGATATGTGCCCTGACCAGAAATCGAACCTGCAACCTTTCAGTATATGGGAGATGCTCCAACGAACTGAGCCACACTGGCCAGGGCTATTTGTCTTTCGTGATGTATAAATGTCTTCGATAGTCATGCGCCATATATACAGCAGATGCTCTGTTTATTCACAACATATTTATATACTAAACAAATAAATTTAGGCGTTGTTGTCAAAATAGCTACAACTGTTAAAAAAAAATGTAATCAAACGCATCTTTTGGGGAGGGGCATTTTAAGATGTGAATAACTAGAATTTATTCAAGCACCTACGTTCCTCAACATATGGTACACAAAATACACCTTCTGGTACAGACTAAATGTCTGTGCCCTCCCATAACTCAAAATTCGTAACCCCACAATTCTATAGTATTAGGAGGTGGACTTTGAGGGTGATTAGATCACAAGGATGGAACCCTCATGAATGAGACTGGTGCCTTCTCCCAGAAAGCTCCCTCAGCCCTTCTGCCATGTGAAGACACAATGAGAAAGAAGATGGCCTTCTATGAACCAGGAAGTGGGGTCCCTCACCAGACACCAAATCTGCTAGCACCTTGATCTTGGACCCCCCAGCCTCGGAACTGCCAGAAATATATGCTGGTTACTTAAGCCACCTAGACTATAATAATTTTGTTATAGTAGCCTGAATAGACTAAAACATCCTCTAATCATCATTAAATTTTTGAAAATAAATGACAACTCTAACTTCCATTATTTATGTGCTTCTCAGAAGAACAAAAAAAGGCATGTATAATTCTTTTTTTTTCTGTATCATTATAGCTTTAAAGGAATCCAATTCATTTTCTAACTTGCTCCAATATAGCATTACCTCTAAGCATGACAAACATACATTTTTTGGCATAATTTTTTAATACAAGTTCCAACAATTTTGGCATAATTGAAGACTAAAGTTAAAGAAGTACTTTCATGCTTAAGAACAATATCTGGAACATAGTAGGAAGACACTCATTTTTGGATTAAATACCTGAATTTCAGTTGTAAATGAAGATACGTATTATCTATCTGAAGGCAAATATACAAAGAGCATGTTACTCACGTCAGTGTAAGGCAGACCAAGAATTAAACTCCCATTCTAATATTAATAGCTCTTATCTTTTAAGCAAACATTTATTGAGCACTCATCACATGCCAGGCATTGTTCTTTGCACTTCAGGTGTTATCTCACTTAATCCTTACAACCACCCTAGGAGTCTGGCATGATTTTGCAGAAGAAAACACAGGCACAGAGTAACTAAGCAATGTGCCCAAGAGAACATAGCTAAAAAGTAACAGAGCCAGGATTTGTATCCAAACACTATTTCCAAAGACAACCCCTTTGAATATACATATATATGTGTGTATATATATATATATATATATATTTTTTTTTTAAAGGTATGCAGTGAAAAATCTGTGGCTACCACCCACTTCCTTACCAAAGGAGTTCTCATCTCTTAGCCTACCTCTGCACCAAGAGTAACCACTGTTATTAGTTGTATGTATCCTTCCAGGTAACTTTATATATCTATAAGCAAATACAAGTGTGTGTGTGTATATTTTTTTAATTCAAAATATAGGTTCTTGCACAATGCTCTACACCTTGCTATTTTTCCTTATATCTTAGAGATCTTTCTGTATTAGTACACAAAGAACTCTTTCATTCTTTTCACATTTATATAACGTTACTTTACACCGAGTGGACCATTATTTATTTTACCAGTTTCCAAAAGATAGTCATACGGTCATTTCTAATGTTTTGTTATTATAAACAATGTTGTAGTAATGCCATTTTGTACATATACAGATGTAGCTATTAAAGCAAGAGTTATACTCTTCTGACTTTTTGGAGAAAGAATGTATCATAAGAATTTACCAATTTATACTAACAACCTATGAAAACTTCTTTATTAAAAGTCTCACCATACACTCTGTATTAAGGATTTTTGTTAACCTGGTATGTGAAAAAATTGTACCTCATTTAGTTTTCTGCATTTCTCTTAATATGCATGAAGTTAAAGATATGAATTTGTTTCAGAGCCATTTGTATTTCTTTCCTTTTCTGTGAAATGCTTGTTCATATTTTCTGTCCATTTTGCTACCGGATTACTGTCTCTTTATCTCGCCATTTTTTAGGAGCATTTTATATCTGGGAGCTTAGTGTTTTGATTGTAATGAGTCATAAACACTTTCCCATTTGTCTTAACCTTGTTTACAGTGATTTCTACCTAACAAAATTACTTTATTTTCAAGTAGTTTTTCTTTTCTATGCCTCTTCGCAATTTACAGGTTTTCTTTACTCCAAAATAATAAAATGTATGTATGTTGTCTTTGAGCATATTAATCATTACATTTAAATAATTGATTCATTCGAAGTTTATCCAAATATATACATGAAGTGAGGTATTAATTCAACTTTTTAATTCCCTAAATAATGCTCTTATTCCAAGATCATTTTTTGAACAACCTCCACTTGAATTTTTCCCCACTGATTTATGGTGACTTGGGTCTATATCTTTATATTGTTTTATTGTTTTAATATATCTACTTGTGAGGCAATTATAACTATTAAGGCTTTAAATTAAAATATGTTAATATATTTATTTCTGCTCTTAATTTTCAGTTTTCCCAAATACTTTGGTTTATTTTTTCCATAGGAATTAGAGAATCCATTTGTCTAGTTCCCCTAAACTCATCATCGGCAGCCGTCCATCTCGAGAGACGATGGCGTAGCTTCTTGAGAGTCTATCTGCACCGCCGAGAATGGCTGTGCAGTCCGACTCGGGAGTGACAATCCCTGCCGCACTTGTTACAGGTGAAGGCAGATGGCTGTTGTTGCTGCTGTTGACGCTGCTTCCGCCTCGATCTTTTCTGGACCGCCTCCTCGTTGCGCGCAGCCTCTGCGCCTGACGTACCTTGCCTGACCGCGAGCCTCCAGGCTAGGCGGTCGTCTGCTTGAACTTCCCATGTGTTGAGATTGATGGAGCATTGTGTCATGTCCTTTTTGCAGATGTCTTTGAACCGCAGTTTTGGGCGCCCTGTCATCCTCTTGCCTTCTGCTAGCTCGCCGTAGAGGAGGTCTTTGGGGATACGGCCTGCATCCATTCTTTTGACATGGCCGAGCCACCTGAGGCGTCTCTCGCTAAGAACTGCATACAAACTGCTCATGTTGGCTCGCTTCAGCACCTCGGTGTTGGGAACCTTATCCTGCCAGGCGACATGCAGGACGCGTCGCAGGCACCTCATGTGGAAGCTGTTGAGTTTCCTTTCGTGCCTTGCATAGGTGGTCCACGTCTCGCTGCCATAGAGGAGAGTGCTGAGTACGCAGGCTTGGTAGATGTGCAGTCTGGTTTTCTCAGTGAGGCTGGAATTGTTCCACGCTCGCCGGTTCAGTTTGGCCATAACTGTGGCTGCCCTGGCGATTCTCCGGTTGACCTCCAAGTCAACTGACAGAGAGTTCGAGATGGTGGACCCGAGGTAAGTGAAGTCGTTGACAACCTCCAGGGTGTACCCGTCGATGGTGATGCATGGGGGAGTCCCCGTGCCTTGAGCCATAACGTTCGTCTTTGTCAGGCTGATGGCTAGTCCGAACTCCTTGCATGCGTGGGAAAGGCAAGTGACTAGCTGCTGGAGTCCCTCTTCGGAGTGTGATGTCAAGGCTGCGTCGCCGGCGAAGAGCATCTCACGGATGAGCACCTCTTTGACTTTGGTCTTGGCTCGTAGACAGGCCAGGTTGTAGAGCTTGCCATCGGATCTGGTGTGAATGAAGACACCCTCGCTGCAGTCCTTAAAGGCGTATTGGAGGAGCATGGAGAAGAAGATTCCAAACAGCGTAGGCGCGAGGACGCAGCCCTGCTTTACTCCGCTGCTGACTGGGAAGGCCTCAGAGGTTGCGCCGTTGTAGGACACCGTGCTGTGCATGTTGTCGTGAAAGGACATGACCACAGCAAGCAGATGTGGTGGACAGCCAATCTTCCGTAGCAAGCTGAAGAGTCCGCTTCGACTGACCAGATCAAACGCCTTCGTGAGGTCGATAAAGGTGAGGTAGAGTGGTTTATGCTGCTCGTGACACTTCTCCTGCAGCTGGCGTAGGGAGAAGATCATGTCCACTGTTGATCGGCCAGCTCTGAAGCCACACTGGGACTCTGGGTAGACGCGGGAAGCAAGGGTCTGCAGGCGGGCAAGAACGACCCGGGCGAATACTTTGCCGATGACGCTGAGGAGAGAGATGCCCCGGTAGTTGTTGCAGTCGCTGCGGTCTCCTTTGTTCTTGTACATGGTGATAATGTTGGCGTCTCTCATATCCTGGGGGATGTAACCCTCCTTCCAGCAGAGACAGAGTAAATGGTGGAGTGGCTGTAGCAGGACTGGTTTCCCGCTCTTTAGGATTTCTGGAGGGATTCCGTCGCTTCCTGGTGCTTTCCCGCAAGCGAGGCAGTGGATGGCTTTGCTGAGCTCTGCCGCAGTAGGTGGGGTGTCTAGCTCCTCCATGACTGGTAGGTCTGGGATGGCGTTAAGAGCAGTGTCTGTTACGGTGTTCCTCGTCGCGTACAGCTCGAGGTAGTGCTCGGTCCACCGCCGCATTTGCTGTTCCTGGTCAGTGATGACCTCACCTGTCTTGGACTTAAGGGGGGCGATCTTGGAGGGGATTGGGCCTGTTGCCTTCTTGATACCCTCATACATTCCTCGTGCGCTGCCTATATCGGCGGCTTCCTGGATGCTTCTGCACAGGTTTAGCCAATACCCTAAACTACACCATTTGGTATTTTTATTAGGATCACATTGACAAATTAATTTTAGAGAAAACTGGCAGGTTTATGTAGGTTGAGTATTCTTATCCACAAATGTGGTTTCCATTTGTTCAAGTTTTTTGTGTCCCTCAGAAGTACTTCCGAGTCTTCATATAGGTCCTGCACATTTCTTAGGTTATTTCTAGGTCATGTTATCTTCTTCTTGCTATTGATATGTAATTAGTTCTTGTTTCCATTGCATTTGAATTTTGACTTTGGACAAGTCATTCAACCTCTTGAAGTTGTAGTTCCTCCACCTATGAAACTAAGCTAATACGATCTTTTACAAGATGGTCTTAAGACTTCTGGATAAGGCACAAAGGATTCGGCACAGTGCTTGACACAACATGTCACTGTTATTATTTCTAAATATCAGCATTCTAATATCTACATAATATATTCTAAATAATATTTCTCGTTATTAAATTTCTTTCCACCCTGGCCAGGTGGCTCAGTTGGCTGGAGTGTTGTCCCATATACCAAAAGGTGGCGAGTTCGACCCCTTGTCAGGGCACATATCTAGGCTGTGGGTCCAATCCCCAGTCCAGACATGTACAGAAGGCAACAGATCGATGTTTCTCTTTCTTTCTCTCTCCCCTTCCCTCTCTCTCTAAAAAGCATATCCTCCAGTGAGGATTGTTATTTTTAATTTTTTTCTTTCCAATTATGAGGCTTGTATCTTTCTTCTGCCTTTACATTTTCATAATAACTTCTAAAGTCCCCTTTTCCCCTATTCCCAGTTGCAGAGGCTACTCCCCCAGTGTGTGTAGAAATAGACCCATCTTTAGCCAGCGGTAATACCAACCTGTCAGACTTTTCTCTAATTACTTTTCAGAAGATAAATGTAGGTCCCTTAAGTCCATTCCTATTAGAGAGCCTAGTTAGGAAATCTATAGCTGAGCAATACCTGGACCAGAAATCAGAAAGTATACATGTGCTAACTGATAAATACTTGGGATCAACTGTGAGAAGCAATTTAAGCTCTATTTTCATCGCACCATACTTAAGAAAAAAAAAAAAAAGCCACAAACTTCTTCAAAATAACATGTAAAGCAGCTAAACTTTCCCTTAATTGTTTTCAGGTGCTTCTAATTCTGCTCCTTAGGGCCTCTTTTAGTCTGACCCTGTCCCTTCTCCACTACCATTTCCTTAAAGAGAGAAGCAACAAACAATATCTTAGATGAAACATTTCCCTGGAGCTCTTTTCTACATGCCAGCACATATACAATTTATAGTTACAATTATTTCAGCTATCAGTGGAATTAAAGGCAACTTCTATGTAATTGTATCTTGTGTCTTCAAAAGTTTTGTTTCTGGTAAACCCTGGAAGTCATAGAGTCAGACATAACTATAGGTTTCTGTCAATTAAGCAAGAATATGAAATTAACCTATTAATAAAATTCAAATAAGCAGGCTAAAAGATGATACCTGGCAAATAAATGTTTTAAATTTATCTATACATAAAAATTCAAGTTTATAAAAAAGATGAAATAGAGTGGACAACCACTCAGGTTACCTTAAATTTACAAAGATGTTATAGTATCAGATACTTTAGTCTCTCTCAAAAGCACAAAATTAAGTATTGTTAATGATTACTAATTATTTGAAAGGTTGGAACTAGGGAGTAATTTGTGGTTGGAATGTTAGCCTACTTTGAAGATTAAAAAAAAAACAACTAGAAATAAAATATTTCATGACTTTAGCCCTGATCTTTCTCCCTGCTTACATTTTTAAAGTTCTTACTATCAATGAATATTGTTATCAAGTTCAAAATAAAATTCACCTTACCAAATCTCTTTTCCTAAAACAAAGTAGTTAACATTCCCCCTTTTCCTAGATTCTCTCTTTCTACTAAGTACTAATTCGACCTAGGATTATATCTGGCTCCCCCCTTTACCATTATTCACTTCCATCTGGTTACCAAAACCTGTCCATTTCTTCTGCTTCCCTGATCACTCCTTGATCTACCTACTCCCTTCTTGTTTTAAAGGACTACTAATATACCTAACTACTTTACCTCCAAATTCTTTCCCCTGCTTTATAAAAACCTGATTATTCCTATTACAAACTATCAGTGGCTATCCATCAAATTAAATTCACACTCCCTAATTTGATTAATTCTATAATGTGACCTCAGTTTTACCTTTCTAACCTTCTTGCCTACTATTCTCAGAAATTTCAGGTAAATGGACTACAATTCCCTCAGTAGGCCTCAAATCTGGCTAGTGCCATTTGAGCTGCTTTACCTATAAAGCACTCTTCTTCATTCTTTCCTCCTTGAAGTACTACATATCATTCCAGCTCATATGCTGTCTTTCCTATAGAAACTCACCTCCACTTCATCCCAAATGGTTACAATATTCATCTCTACACAGCACTGTTTATGCATGAGACTTAGCACATTTTATATTTATATGCATTTCTATTTATTTGTACATTTGCTTTATCTTCCCTTCTAAATCTTTAAATGATATTTATCACATTATACTCAAAAGTTTGTCAAATAAACACATTTTTAAACTTTCATTTGCAATTATCTTCTTATGGGCTTATCAACATGGTGAAGTGAGGCACAACTGTGTTTAAAATTTTTAAATGAATTTAGTTATCATTCCTTCTACATTTGCTAAAATTAAAGATGTCTTTCTCCTAAAGAAATAAACAGATGCAAATAAAGACTAAATTTATGTATATGTTCAAAGCAACATTACTTATAACAAAAACCTTGAAATACATTCCAAAAAAAAGAGAACCCAAAGAAGTTTTGATACATTTTTGGTTTTTAATTTTTTTAAGTCATCACCTAAGGATACATTTATTGAGTTTAGAGAGAGAAGAAGGGAGAGAGATTGGTGCGGGGAGAGAGGGAGGCGGGGAGAGAGATAAAAAGACAGAAAAATCCATAGGTTACCTCCTGGACACACTCCAACCCAAGATTGAGCCCTGACCAGGAATTAAACTTCAACCTTTTGGTGTATGGGTCGATGCACCAACCAACTGAACCACCCAACTAGGGCAAATTTTGCTATATTTAAATGATCAGAAGTTAAATTATCATTAATATCCCTAAACATTTTAAACATGGGGGCAGGGGTAAATGGAGAAATACTAAATTTTATCCAATTTTTACAGGAAAAAAAGTTGAGATATAAAACATACTTCCAGTCAGTAATCAAACATTTACGAGTACAGAAAAAGTGTCAAATGACAACGGCATTTATTTATGCATGACTACATTATGGTTGATTTTTACTTTCCTTATTTCCCAAATCCTCTACCAAAAAATATGTAATACTCTTATAATTAGAAAACAACAAAAATGTGTTATTTCAGCATAGTATGATACTTGCAAAGGAATAACATGAGACTAAACTTTGATATTAAAAAAAGAAATAATTAGAACATGTGAAAAACATATTACTAAAGAATTCTGAAATGTTTTACTTATGATCAAGAGAAGCTAAACTAAAATTCTGCCATGCTATATAACTAAAGAAAAATAAGGAATTTCAGGTAAATATTAGTTTAAAGACTGAGTCACCAAAATTCAAGAAATGTCCCTTTTAACAAAAATAACTCCAACAATACAATTGTACACAGTACAGACTTATCCTGTAGGTAATTAACACAATTTGTTAAGATATAAAAATAATTATTGTCTTAAATTCTATCAGCATGGAAAAAAAAAACAGAAGCTGATGAGAATTAAATCATGGGCTCTTTGACATAATCTCTTCATTAATGCTTCCCCACTTTTCTACTTACTAACACAATCCTAACCAAAAAACAAACAAACAAAAAAAACCTTGTAACAATATCTGGATATATTTCTTCTATTAGGTTTTCTTTAATAGGTATCCCACAGCTTAAGAAAACTAAATATCTATTAAGTGAGACTTAATTTATTCAAAGCAATTTTTAAAATACATGGGATTTATAAGAAATGATCTTCAACAGTGCTACAATTGTATAGAATATCAGGGACATAGAACCCTAAGTACACTTCCTAAGGAGATGACAGAAACTAGACCACTTAGGCTGTCATGTGCAACAAGAATCCTTAATAAATGTCCAAACTGAGAAACTGAAATCTATCATACCATACTTCTGGTTCTTTCAAGGAAAGCATATGGCTGACTTCCAATCAGATACAAACATCAACATACCAAACATCGAGAGAAAAACCACTGCTTTTAAATCCTTTTAAAAAGCCTCTATTTGCAAAACTTCAGATTAGATAACTACTGCTAATACTGTCTTCTCTGTGGGTTAAAGGTTTTATAAAGCGTTCACCAAACCAAGGCATTCTACAGAAATGCAAGGGGACTTGATAAAACACAACTAATCCAAGTTCCAAAGTTAGCCACCAAATCAATCACGTCTGGCAGTTTACTCTGGACTTGGACTGTAGCACAGCACAGCATTAGATGATAAAGGAATATAGAATATGACAAATAACAGGAAAGAGAAATACTGGGTGTTACCATAAAGGATTTTTGTTCATTTGTTTAAATATTCTTCATACCACACAAGGGTATAATGAAGTACCAAAGTGGTATCGCGATGCAAGATCTTGGTTAAAATAATGATTTCAATAAGCCATCAAACAGAATGGCAAAGAAACAATCTGTGCATTAGTATTTGATCTGCCTCAAATAGAAGATATTACTGTAAATAATTCTATACATAAGCACAATTTAGTGAATAAGGTAGGAGACTGGTAGACATAAATTTTCTGATTCAATTTATAGCTGTTCACCAGTCACCTGCTGTTTTGACAAGTTACTTACCAACTTGTGCTGCCATTTCTCCGTAAATTTATCCCCTAAGATGAGGATAATTCTTGCAAATTGTGTCACAAGCATTTTGAAAGGAACCATGAATTACTGTGTAATGCTCTTGAAATTCCTCAGATGTAGGGTCCTACACAAAGTAAAGTAGTATTATACATCTCTCTAACAGTAGTCATCTGTCTGTATCATGACTTTTGTTCCTACCCTTGAGACTCTGGTTCTTGGGCACTAACCTTTCTCAATGTGTCCAAAGCAAGCCTCCACTCCTGACTCAAGTAATTACTTTTTTCAAGTCTCTATCTATCACCCATATTTTTCTCTTCCTTAGTAGGTACAGTTAAAATTAGGATTTATAAAACATAATGACATCTTCGGTATTACATGCTTTTGGTTTCAATAAGAAATATGTGGAATAATCTGGTACTTTTAATCCACTTTTAAGTGAATGCTTCTGTTTTCCATATTTATACATTTAATTTCCTATTATTACTTTTTAAGTTTCAAACGTTAAGGAGTTCATCAACAGATTTATGTTTTATGAACAAGGAGAGCAAGTGAGAAAAATGAAGCAAGAAAGCCAAGCAAGTAATCACTGCTATGTGATCGAAATACTTTATTGGAATGACTCAACAGTAGAAATTATCATTCTGGGCTACAGGAAACAGAATTGATGCTCATAATCTTTATATCTCCTATAGAAGAATTGAGCATAAACATACTATTCCAAGTTTTATTGCTGGCTTTGCCTATCAAGTAAGCCTTTGGTTCAATAATAAAATATATATTAAAAATTTTAGTTGGTGTTGGTGCAATATTACATCTTTAAAATAGAACTCTCAACCTTCACATATGGTTCCTAAAATGGCTATTCTTTGAACTTATGCATGGAGGTGTGTGGGGGAGATATCTTCATTGTATAACCTTAGTTATAAAATAATTTTGGAGAGTTTTTTAAACTCAGAATTACATTAAAATACTGATGGAAACTAGTTTTCTCCTAGGTGAATACATATTCTTTATCTTCTAAATATGGCAAAGGAAAAACTTTGTGGGATAAAGGTAAAACCACAGAATTTAGAGTGGTCTATTTGCTAGTGTAGTAATGGTTGGTCACTTAATCTCTTTTAACTTCAGTTTCCTCAAAATGGGGACCATAAAATCTACCCCAGCTTCCATACAAAACTACTGTGAGGATTAAAGGAGATAATCTACTTGAAAGAATTTTCCAAACCATAAAAAGCTATCAAAACAGTCATTTTTAACAGTACTGTATCACATTATTTACAAATTATGGTCATAAAATAGTTTAGTACTGTTTCTTACATGAAACAAATGGAAAATATATGCACGAAAACGCATTTAGGACCATGGTCACCGTATTATACCTACGATTTGATATACAGTGAGTAAATGATCTAGTTAAGAAAATTATACTTCCTATGTTATCTTAAAATCCTTAGAAGTGAATTTGGAAGTAAAAATATAAAACAATTAATTTAGCTGCTCTGGCCTAGCACATTGAAGATTTAATATAGCTACCTGTTAACTATGAATAAAGAAACTGAGAGCCACTAGCTAAAAAAAAAGTTAAAAAAAATTCTTAATGAAGGAAAAATATATACATGAAAGTGAAATAGATGTTTGCTTCTCTGGAAGTAATTGAGAAAGAGCTGGTAATAATAGCAAGGGGTATACATATATAAGAGAATGAAGCTCAACATGAACATAATACGCACTCTTGGTATAATAAGAAAAATAACTGAAACATTACTATGTGGTTTCTAAAAAGTTCTAATGGAAATGTCTCCCAATAGGTTAATAGGTCAAATCAATTTAACTACACTGTAAGGCTGAGTCCTCCAGAAGGTTATCATGACCCTCAAGAATAGCTCATCCTTAATGAATGAGGCCATGTTTCTCTTTATTTTAGAATATTTACTATGATTATAAAGCCAATCCTGTAAGAAAATAATTCTTAACTCCCTCCACACAAGTTTAAAGCTCTGATGAAATGAATTACTATGTTTATAACATGATCCTAGAAATTCAACCAGACTCCCTCAACCACCAGAGGCCCTTAAAACCAATTAAATAAGAATTTATCTTCTAATTCAGTCCTCAAACTCACAAATTTCAAAAAGAGTTGGAGAAGGGGTACATTTAAATCATTAAGGAATTATTCCAAAGGAAAATAATTTTAGTTAAAAGCATTAAAAATTTCCACTCAAGAACCTTAAATCTGAAGTTAAAAGTTCCTATCAGAGTAACTACCTCTTCTTGAACTTTTACTTTCTTCCTACCTCTGTAACCCAGGTACACTTCAATGTATCGTTGAACCAGGACTTCTGGTAATAAAAAGCTTTTCTCAGAATCGGGATCCCCTCCAAAAAAACTAAGCTATTCCAGTCTCAGATTCATTTTCTGGCTATTTGTGTAATTAATGATTGAATTTAACTTAGATTTCTGGGAGAAAATGAAGTATTTTCTTTAATTCTATCTCACAATGACACTGCCCATCATTTAAATTTCCTAGACTCAAATTACATATAACATCATGTCAAATTTCAATTCTCTCCAGTTATTTCATTTATGTGTGCCTTAACCCCCAACCCACCCAGGCTCTAAATTCTTCAAAGATAAAGTTCATGCCTTTCATTTCTCTATACCATAGACTATGATGTACCCTGGACAATGCAGCAATTCTAAAGAGATATCATAAATTTGGTAAACCCACCCTCCCAACCTTATGTTACCAAATAATGCTTCCAGGATGAATCAACAGGGTGATATAAATGTCACAATGCAATCATCACAATGTCACTGTGACTATAAAGAAGCTTATTCTAGATATCTTAGTTTCTCAGAATCTCATCTAGTGAGTTAAAAGCTCTTCCAGGCACAATAATCATTATACTATTTGTGCCGTGTCTACCTCTGTCCTGGACATAGAACAGGTATTTAATAACATTCAAAATTTTTAAAGCTTACTAAATTTCAATAATAATATTGGCAATTTCTGTGTGCTGGCTTTGTGCTTTCTACTTGCCCTGCAGCCTCTCAGAAATTACTAAAGCAATACAGAGATATGTTCAATTATTTCTATGAGACCTGTTAAATATAAGAACAGCAACAGTCCCATTCCCTGAAAATCTCAACCTGAGGCAGCATTCCAAGCTAAGCAAAAAAGGTAAACTAAAGGATTTTATCTGCCTCCAGCAGTTATATTTATCAGTAAATTACCACTCATATCTACCAATAAAACCTCCATACCTAAGATTTCATAAAATATTCTTAGTGAGGTAAAGTACAAGAAAGCTTATATTTACCTTGAGTTCTGCAATAATCAAACCTACTGTGTTAAGCATCATTACCATTCATCCAAAAAAAATTGTAGTACAAATTAAGGCAGAAGAAAAGAGATTAAGATTCAACAACAAGAAAGTATGAAAACTATACAGTATTTACAAGATAGAAGAGTAAAGTTTGACATGGTGGTGAGATTGCAAAGAAGATGAATAACATGCCTTAATACCTTAATATTTTATACCGACATAAACCTCTCAAAAATATACTAGCACTCGAAACCTATTAAATAATGAAGTTGTAATGAAAAATAACTGCCACAGAAAATATTTAAGTGCCAGTGTTGAAATTAAAACAAACTGTAAATCAATACAGGTACATTCTTATCTGAATTTACCATCTTAACAGTTAATTTTCAATTGCTATAATTAAAACAAAATTCACATAATAATGATAGTTGTAGGTGTGGTAATATTTGATTTTAAAATATGTATAGCCTGGCCCTCGCTGGGTAGCTCAATTGGTTAGATTGTCTTTCCGATATACCAAGGTTGCAGAGTGATTTCCCCATCAGGGCTTGTACAAGAAGCAACCAATGAATGCATAAATAAGTGGAGCAATGGGTAGATGTTTCTGTTTTTCTCTCTCTCTCCCCCTTCCTCTCTCTCTTTCTAAAATCAGTAAAAATTTTAAAATAAAGTAAAATACGTATAGCCAGGAAAACAACATAAAATGTGACCCAATTCCCCAAAATTCTCATTACCCCACAAATTATTTTAAATTTGGTTGTATGGCTTCTACAAAATCAGGACATCTCATAGTCACAAAACTTTTAACAGCTAGTGATGCTACTTGAAACTAGATGATTAGGGGAACAAAAAATATTTCAAACTAAGCCAAATAAAATAATGTATTTAAAATGTTACCACAGGGAGAAACATAGGAGAATCAGGATATATTTTAGGCAAGTAAAATGCTTTCATATAAATTTTTTTCTTTCTAATGTATGGAAAACAAGAGTAAAATATGCCATTTAAAATCAGCCCAAGGTGACTAAACAGTACTTGTTAAAGACCTACATACTACATACTCTATATACTCTGTACCAAAATCTAAACAATGCAGACTGGTTTTCTCTATTTGTTTTACATTACCATAATTATGTTCTGAAACCAAAGCTTCATACAATAAGGATTTAAAACAGCAGTAGTAAAAATAGGAAACCTCAAACTAAAGTACTTAGAACTATGCAAATGTAAAGGATATATTTAAATCCTGGTTTGCTTTTGAAGCTTGATTTAAAACATGGCTTAAGGACTAGAAAGTATTTGACATTTCAAAATTAAATGATATAATTATTAGAACTAACCAAACAAATTTTCAACTTACCTGGTTTCTTTCTGGATTTTTCATGACCTAGTTGTCCTAGATCATTACATCCACATGTGTACACTGTTCCATCATCCAGAACAAATACAGTATGTCTGAGTCCACATCCTACATCTCGGACCTTTTTGTTTATAAAAAAGTCACTTTTTCTGGGCTCTAATACAATTTCTTCATCAATTCCACCCAAACCTAGCTGTCCAAAAGATGCATTTCCCCAGCACAACATGTTTGTAATTCTTTAGGTCTTCCAGTTTCAATAAAAAACTCCCTTCTGAAACAGTGGAAAGATGGAGGTATCACTATGTCTGAGGAGATAGAAAAAAAGTTAAGATGACTTCCAAGGAAATATAATGTATTGTTGCTCTTTCAACAGCAAGGCTACAGTAATCCTATATTAGACATTAAATCTATTTTATAACATGCTAGATATAAGTATGATTTTCAAAAAACAATCAGTTGTTTTTAAGTATATAATATAAAAACAATTAGGGGAAATTAATCACTTTCCATGATTCTTTGTAAAATTTAAAACATTTAGTTTTTACTTTTTGTTATCTTGTGATAATCTACTAAAAATATTAAGTACCTTGATGAAATTAATCCTTTCTTTTTGCTTTAAATAATTTCAACAAAAGAAATGACATCAAGTAATTACACAGAGAAAAATTTAACCAACTACAGAAACATAAAAGCCCTGAAATCTCTCTCAAGTCATAGCATAATTAAACCTTCTAACACCTACCTCCACATCAACAGAATACTGAAGTTCTTATCTGTAACAGAAAACCAATAATGGAAACTTTCAATTTCCCACAATTTAAATGACTTCCAATTATTCGTGCCAGTATTGAGGCCCTAGAGAAAATTATTCTCTGGTCAAGCCTTGATCTTAAGACAATCACCTCCGATGATCATACTTATTTAAAAAAAAAAAATCGGAATAGTAACACCCCGACCTCACTACAAGTTTAATTTTAAAACTAAATCAATGTACATAATTATAATACTCAAAAAAGAAAATAAGCAGTTTAATCTGAAGAGTCTCCTCAAAATTCAACATTTTCTATTATGAGTGGTAACCGCGACTTAAGAATATTTCCCCTGGGCAATCAATATCTATCTATATCTCTGAAATGCTTATTTGAAATGGGGAAAAAACTGCAAGTAACCCAGCGCCGTCGATTTTTCAAGACTAGGGATGGGGGCTGGGCCATGGTTAGTTTGGTGGCGAAATCTGTAGAACTTTCCAGCACAGAGTATTCCTTCGTTTGTGAAGACACAGATAACAAGAGACCGCTTGATCTAAATCTACATTCATCTTAAAACACTACGCGTTACTAAATAACACAATTACAGGAACTCAGCCTTATTCCCGTTGTAGTTACCCACCTTCCTTACACAGAACCTGAGAAATTTCAAAACCCAACTTTTCCTACGTTCGGGTTACCAAGTGCTGAAAGCTGTCCCATTCCATGACCCTATCCAGTCACAGAAGTTTGATTTCATTCTTTTGGAACATCAGAACTCTATAGTTACCGAGAGCTTTGCATTGTCTTTTTTTTTTTTTTTTTTTTGAGAGGACAGGAAAATACCCCTTTATTTCAGCGCACGAGGTTTAAGCAATATTTTTAGAAATTCGGAAGGGGTTTAAGAAAGGCGTCCTCACGCCAGCAACAGGTAGGGGAATGAGAAGCAGCTTTTAGTCCCATTATATTCCCCGAACATCCCCTCGGATCAGCTCAGGGGAACTACAGGAGAAAACGTCTCCACACACCCAACCTCGCGAGTCGACCAGTCAACTACGGCAGCCGCCAATTCTCAGAAGTCGCAGAGACCCGTGGTCGAGGCTCGGCACCTCCGCGACCTCAGTCCGAGGAGGCCCTTCCCCAGAGGTGCGACATTCCAACCCCAGCCAGGGAGCCCTGACACTGTCCTCGTCCCCCGCCCCCCACCACGAGGAAGCGCTGAGAAAGCACCCTGCGTCTGGCTGGCCTGTATCCGCCCAGCCCGGCCTGCCCCATCCGTAACACCGTCACTCACCCCTGAACCCACAGAGGCAAGGACTCACCCGGCCCCTCAAGGCAGGGAAGCCCTGGGCGACGGAGGTCCCTCCCCAGAGAGCGACGCAGCGCGGCCGCTGAGGCAGCTCTCCAGCTCTTCGACCCTCCTCCTTTAACCAGTGGCGGCTAACACCCGGCAGGGCTCCTGTGGTGTCGGTGCTGCTGCTCGCTGCTCCCCTCCCGGACTCCTGTGAAACTTTACCAGGTTCCTCTGAGAAAAGCTGCCGCCAGCTCTCTTTAGTCCAGAATCAGCCTTCAGTGACTAGGATGGAGTGAGGGGGGAAGGATAGTAGCCGACCAGAGCGGAGAGCGCGAAGGCAGGGTAGAGTTGGGTAGAGACTGGGGAGAAGGGAGAGGGGGTGGTTCCTAGGCGTGGGGAGGTTGGGGAGGGCCCGACCGGAAGTGAGCCTTGGAGCAGGCGCGCAAGCCCGCCCACTTCCGGGCCCGCGCGTCTGCGCCGGAATCCCTCCTGGGCACACCGCCTCGGGCGCCTGCGTGATGTGCTGCTTTGCGTTGCTCTAAGAGGCTTGTGCGAAACACCGAAGATGAGAGTTCGCGGAGACCAGCGGAGGTGCGGGCGTGTATTATAATATCGCTCCAAATGTGTTCAGGGGCCTTTTAGTGAAGAAAACTCCTTGGTTTCTCGGTTTGTCTTTTTGCTTGTAGATCCCAGTCTTTTATTTTGCCTTTTTCCAAGGAGAATTTTAGGTAGCAGGTGAAATATAAATATAGTTATGAGGCGAGGAAAACCTTTTATTCTATTCCGTTGCCTCAGCTGGAGCTAATCTGAGGACGACAGGTACATTCATAACAGTGGCATTAAATGTCAACACCACCATTTAGGCTTCTGACATAGTGATGGCCGTCCTCACTGCTCTTCCCCTGGAAGATAAAAACATTGCGGAATAACCTTCAGTCAGAGAAAATTAAATAGTACATATGGCTACAGTCTCTGCTTTGCAGAAACAAAGTTTGGATTTCCCTTGCCAGTCTATTTAACATAATCTCTTTAAAAGGAGGAAACGAAACAAGGCACTTTTGGGTAACTTAAGTTAGACTTTGCTAGAACCTGTGACTTCAGAGTGAGTGTTGAGACTTAGAAAGAATTCCACAATAGGTCATGTTTCTTTATCTCTTTGAAAAGTATATTTCAGATTAGTTAGTGTATGGGGTAGAATATGTATAAGTATGTGTATTAGTTTCCTAGGGCTGCCATAACAAAATACCACAAAGTGGATGGCTTAAAACAACAGAAAGTTATTGTCTCGGTTATGGGAGCCAGAAGTCTGAAAAAAAGGTGGCCTCAGGATTGGTTCCCTCTTGGTCTCAGATAATTTTTCGTCTATTCTCCTGTCATAATTTCTGGTGGTGTTGATAATCCTTGACATTTACTGTAATCTCGGCCTCCATCTCCACATGGTGTACTTCCCTGTGTGTCTCAACAAGTCTGAGCATTATTCAGTGTCCAGATTTCCCTCTTATATGCCAGTCATTGGATTAAGGCCCACCCTAACCATTTTGACCTCCTTTTAACTGGATTACATCTGTAAAGACCCTATTTCCAAATAAGGTAAATCTCTGGTAGTGGAGATTAGGACTTCAACAAATTTCTTTGGGGAAACCCAATTCAACCAACAACAGTATATTACCGAAAAAAGTGTTGCCCTGGCTGGTGTGGCTCAGTGGATTGAGCAGTGACCTGCAAACCAAAAGTCTGCAGGTTCAATTCCCAGTCAGGGTGCATGCCTGGATTGCGGGCCAGTGTTTCTCTCCTCTTGCTCTCTCCCTCCCCCTCTCTCTAAAGATAAATAAATGAAATCTAAAAAAATTAATAGTAAGTGTAAAAATGACAAAATGCTTAAGCAAAGAAAGCATAATTTCAATATTGGGCATGATGAAAATACCCACAAAACATACTTTATTCTTATTTTGATAGCTTCAGTACCTGTATAGGACCTTTGTTCTCTTAATGTTAAGGACTTGATGCCTCAAAATACAAGGTCTGTCCAGAGGGTACCCAGCCATGTAACATGAAAAAGAGACATTTATTGAGGAAAATACAAGATAGAGGAAACATTGTACATAGGACAATGACACCTCAGTCCCCTTCAAAGTAGGCACCTTGGGACCTCACATAATTCTCCTAATTGCCATCAGCTGCCCATTGTATTTTCCTGAATCTCATCAATGGTCTGAAATCTCTTCCCTTTCAAAGGCGATTTTAGTTTTGGGAAAGGCCAGAAGTTGCAGGGCACCAAATATGGGCCGTTGGCGGGGGCTGAGTCACCTGGGTGATTTAATGTTTGACCGAAGAACTCTGTGTAAGATGTGATGAAGCTGCCAATCACCAGTTGCCCATAGCTGCGGCCTTCTGAATCATCCGAATTATTTCCATGGGGGAATGTTCAAGCTTAATGCAAAATTTGTTGCAGATTTGTTGTTGTACTCAGTCATTTTGAATGTGATGGCCACACAGTACACATGCTCACTCAATGGGTTTCTACTGCCCCCACTGACTGGAACAGTGAAGTCATCATAGTTCACACATGCACATTCCAGTCCACTCTCCTTGCTGCCAGGTTACATCAATGTTGTGCAAAATGTTCTTGTTATATTAACAGTGGCTGGACTTTTTCCAGACAGGCCTTGTGTGTCATTAAAGGGGAAGTTATGGAATTTGGGATTTTTGAGATATGTACTTGATGCTGCAACAAATCAATACTAAAATTTGAGTGGCTTAACATAATAAAGGTGTGTTTTTTGTATATTTTTTTACCTTCTTAACAGTTCAAGTGGATGTTCCTACTGAGTGAAAGGTGATTTCCAGGAACCCAAGGAGATAGGGGCACAGGGAGCTTCTTAAAATCCTTATCTGGGAGGTGCCACATATTACTTCTGCATACATAACATTAGCAAGTACTACATACCTAGTTGCAAGGGGACTGAGAAACAATCTTTGTCTGAGTTCCCAGGTACTACTTTATGCCGTGGAAGAGAGAACTTGACTTGGTGGACAGCTGCCTCCACCACATGGAGGCATCTCTCTCTCTGGTATATTTTTTCTTTTTTTTTTTTTTGTAGAGAATTTTTATGAGTTTATTTGAGCCAAATTGGGGACATATGCCAAGGGCAAGATCTCAAATGCTCTTCTCTCTGGAATATTTTTAAAAATAGGTCTTACTTGTAGAAAGTGGAATGAACATTTCTACATGTTCCTCTTAACCTTATAAATCTATGAAACAATGGTGTAAGATCTTAAAAAATAGCCTATGATTATCTTTAAAATGAGATGACTATAGGGTCAGAGGGGTATTAGGGTAATGTAAAATTTCTGCATAAAAGCAGCATGAGATATTGATGGCCTCTGGTGCTGGTTTGTCTGGATTCAGAACCTGAGTCTAAAGGGCACCTCAAATCTCTCCTATTTCAAAACACACCCACAGCAATTTACTAATTACCTATTTTACAGAAAATTACTTCTCAGTACAATTTCTATAAATGGAGGATGTTAATTCATATCTCACAGTGTTGTTATGGGGAGTTAGTAAGATAACACATACAGTGCCTTGAACCTGGCAAGTGTTTTATAAATGACAGCTGTCATTATTACTAATATCTCTTGTGAACTACAACTAATAAAAGAACATTTGAGGAAGTGTTCCATATCACCAATAATGAAATAATTTTAATTTAGAACAAAATTAAATACTTTTTTACCTACTGCGTTATTTTCATTTTAAAAGGTAATCTTCAGACTGTTGAGATACCACTAAAATAGATATTCATTTGGACTACTCTTAGCTTGCTGCTCCCTTCCATCTAGCCATATGGTTCATGCTGGACCTCACCTCACTTCCTTCATTCAATTCTCTACTCATGTAATCTCTTCAGTCTTCCCTGACTACCCTATCCAAAAAAAACAAAAACAACTCCCTCACTCTCTTAATCTTACAGTACTTTATTTTCTTTCATATCCACTTACATTACCTGGTATTTTAATGTTACATATGTAATATATAGATAAATAAAAACATAATCAAATATATATAATTTCTGGACTATGTACAGCATGTGCTCAAAAATTATTAAATTATTAATGGTGCTGGTAGCATCGTGAATTATCACAACCTTTTAATAAATTTGGTAATATGTTTCAAGAGATAGTAAATTTCACTTAACAGTTCATTATAATAGCAATATTTATTGTGAGATATTGTACTGAACTATCTGTATTACATCAATTCTTGGACTCTGTCTGAAGGAAATACAAGATGTAGTCAACAAATATTTATTGAACAACTACTGTGTGTCACTCTCCCAATTCTAATAAGAGGGGTACATAAGAACAGAGGCAGGAAAATAAAATAATAAACAAAGTTTTTATTGTAATGTTCTTTCTAATAGCAAACATTTAAAAGAACCTACGTTCCAGAGGACTTCTAGTCAAGATGGTGGCATAGGCAGATATGGCTCACCTCTTCGCACAACCACATCAAAATTACAACTAAAATATAAAACAACCATCAGAAATTGAGTTGAATGGAAGTCTGACAACTATGGAATTAAACAAACCACATCCATCCAGGCTGGTAGGAGGGGTGCAGATGGAGAACAGGCTAGCCTCACACTCATGTGTGGTGGGTAAAAATTCAGGAGGGATATCTCAGGAGTGAGGATTCCCAGCCCCACACCAGGCCCCCAGCTGAAGGTTTCAGTGCCAGAAAAATAAGTCCCTATAGCTTTGGACTGCAAAAACCAGTGGGGGGTGAGTCAGTGGAAGAAACTGCTGGAGCCCCAAGCAGTTCCTCTTAAAGAATCCACACATGGACTCACCTATTCAGACACACTACCTCTGAGCTCTAGTACTGTAGTAGCAGCTTGAAAGGCACCAGTGGCACAAAGGAAGAAACTGAAGTGTCTGGCATCAAGGTGAGCAGAGGCCATTGTCCCTTTTCTAAACCCTCCCACGACAGAGCTGGCAAGCTGGTGCCATATCTGAGACTCCATATACCTGGCTAACACTCTTTGACCTTCCTTGGAGATCCTCAGAGACTCTGCCACACCCAACTTATGGGACCACTCAATCTGCTTTTCCATATGAGTGGCTGGTCTTGGCTCAGGAAACACAACTTTATAAATCCTCTCAAACAAGCAACAGTGAGCCCCAGGCCCAGTACTAGCAGCAGCCAGCCTAGAGATACAGCTTGGTTTTGCCTGGGAATCTCCAAGCTCAACACAAGCAGCAGCCATCTCAGACCGCAGGGTTGTTCATGGCAAAACATAGGTGGAGGCTGACCTAGGTCTGCACCACCCAGAAAACCCCAGGGCAAGTGCACTCAGTGGACAGCTACAGACCACTTTGGAGTACCACCACCCTGGCCCTGCACAGCTGATCCTCCATGGAAGGAGGAAGGTGGTGGTAAGTGGTCATGGCCAATCCTTGGAGCTGACTAGCCTGGGAGAATCCCTCCCATTGATCTGCTAATAGCAATCAAGGCCTAACTACAAGACAAAGGACATACCTTGAGTTCCCAGGTTGGGTGATAGGGAAGGCTGTGCCGTTGGACCCTACAGAACACCCACTACATTAGGCCACACTACCAAGACAGGGAATCAAATCAGTTCTATCTAATACATAGAAACAAACATAGGGAGGCTGCCAAAATGAGGAGACAAGGAAACATGGTCCAAATGAAAGAACAGATCAAAACTCCAGGAAAAGCTAAATGAAAAGAAGATACGCAATCTATCAGATGCAGAGTTCAAAACACTGGTTATAAGGATGCTCAAGGAACTTAGTGAGGACCTCAACAGCATAAAAAGGATCCAGTCGGAAACAAAGGATACACTAATTGAAATAAAGAACAAATTACGGGGAAACAATAGTAGAGTGAATGAAGCCAAAAATCAAATCAATGATTTGGAACATAAAAAAGCAAAAAACAAACAATCAGAACACAAATAAGAAAAAGAATCCAAAAAAATGAGGATAGTTTAAGCAGCCCCTGGGACAACTTCAAGCACTCCAACGTTTGTGTCACAAGGGTGCCAGAAGGGGAGAGAAAGAGCAAGAAATTGGAAATCCATTTGAAAAAAAAAAGAAAGAAAGCTTCTCTAATTTGGTGAAGGAAGTAGACATGCAAGTCCAGGAAGCACAGAGAGTCCCAAACAAGATGAACCCAGAGGCCCACTCCATGGCACATCATAATTAAAATGACAATGGTTAAAGATAAAAAGAGAATCTTAAAAGCAGCAATAGAAAAGCAGTTAGTTACCTACAGAAGAGTTCTCATGAAACTGTCAGCTAATTTCTCAAAAGAAACTTTGCAGGCTAAAAGGAATTGACAAGAAACATGCAAAGTCATGAAAAGCAGGTACCTACAGCCAAGATTGCTCTACCCAGCAAAGCTATCATTTAGAATCAAAGGGCAGATAAAGAGCTTCCAAGACAAGAAAACACTAAAGGAGTTCATCATCACCAAACCATTATTATATGAAATATTAAAGGGACTTATTTAAGAAAAAGCAGAAAATCAAAACTATGAACAATAAAATGGCAAAAAAAATACATATCTATCAACAATTGAATCTAAAAAACAAATTAAACGAATAAGAACAGAGACAGAATCATGGATACAGAGAATGCTTTGATGGTTGCCAGATGGGTGAGGGATGTGGGGAATGGGTGAAGAGATGAGGGTATTAAGAAGTACAAATAGGTAGTTACAGACTAGCCATGGGGTTGTAAAGTACAGTATAGGAAATGGAATAGCCAAAGAAATATACGCATGACCCATGGACATGAACAATGGTGGGGGGATTGCCTGATGGAATGGGAAGTGCTGAGTGGAGAGGGGCAAAGGGGGAAAAATCAGGACAACGGTAATAGCATAATCAATAAAATTAAATTAAATTAAAAATAAAAGAACTTAGGTTCCAACAATGGGGAAATGGAGTGAGTGGCAAGGTTAATCCTTTCATTTTTAACTTTGAAAGAACAGAATGGTATTGTCCAAATAATTTGTCACCAGTTACCACCAAATCATGGGATTCACCTTGACTGGACAACTGGAAAAGCCTCCTCTAGTCATTTTACCCACTTCTGCTTTCTGAGGTTAGAGTCTCCATTTTATCAAGGAGTTACACAGCCACACTTTCTTAGGTCCCTTGGTGAATCCCTAAGGACTAGAGAGTTCTGCTCTTTTCATTCCCTGTCTCATGGGCCCCGTCATCACTTCTCCTTGGCCTTTGAGCTAGCATTATTGCTTCAGCCTGAAGTGTATACAATGCAGTTCTTTTACGAGATTCTTCAATATGTATTTACTGAGCACCTACTCTGTGCTGCCTTCCCAATTCTAGAAGAAGAAGAAAACTAGACAAGGAAATAAAAGTATTTCAGATTTTAATAAAAAGGTACAGACAAGGGGTAGAGATGAATAACAATAAAGTCCTTGAAATAGAATGGACAATGAAGGCCTCAAAGAAGAGTCACTATTAAAACTGAGAATACTGCAGAGAACAGGAGAGTTTGTCACCTACCCCCCATCTCTTCGCCTGGTCCAAGCCCTTTTCCCTGGGGAGATGGTAGCCATACTCTATCCCATAATCTTCATGTGAATCTGCATCCAACTAGCTATGAAGATGAATAAACAAAAGCTGGACCACTACCCAGTGCAGGCCACAGCACTGGTTTGGACCATTATTCTGTTCATGGACCAAAAGTGTATGAGACCTTAAGCTGACCTTCTTTCCTAGTATCAAATGATGACTCGAGTATACTCATCTTCCATCTCTTTGCTTATGGCAGGAGATGGCTTAAATAAATAACTTAAAGTGGCATTGAAAAAAAATGAGAACAAAGAGAAGGACCAAGCCCTGTGAAGAGAGGAGTGAAAAAACATTCTAGGTGGAGGGAGGAAAGCAGAGCCCCTCAGAGAAGAAAGAACTTGGCATTTCCAGAAACTGAAAGGAAATTAATATAGATGAAGCACAGGGACACTAGATATGTTTGGTGATAGGCAGTCAGAGTCCAGATCCAGTAGCACACAGTAAGGAGCTTTATTCTACATACTACTCAAGGATTTTATACCAGTAGGGGCAACAATTATATGTGTTCACTACTGAACAGGATAGAATTGCTGAATTAGAGGAGGGCCAAAATGGAAGATGTAGATTGTTTGGCAGCATTTTGCAATAATCCAAATGAAAGAATAGTGGTGAGAACTAAGGTGGTTGTGATGGAGATAAAGTGAAGAAAGAAGATTTAAAACATACTGTGCGGATAGGGTTAACAAGGTTGTCATGGATGGTTTCTAGGGAATCAGAGAATGGGAAGAATGCTGGGTCACTGGTAGTTTTCTGACCTGATATTATCTTTTATGATATATGCCACTTAATCTGTAACATAAAGAATAATAATTATGGATATTTATTATAGAATCCTTCTCAACTTTCATTCTTGCAATTATACTAACATCCTTTCCTGCTCCAAATTTTCATTCTAGCTGAAATTTCCTTCTCTTATCTCAGTGTGAAATAGTAGTAATGTTGATATAATGAATATCTGAAACATTTATAAAATTCTTTTTATAATTCTTTATGACTTCTTTGTGTTTGCTCTTCATCCCCTAATTATAAGAAATTCACCTGGCATTGAAACCAGCATAAGCCTGAAAAATCACATGTAATGTGGCCCTTGACCAGTATGTGGGGATGTGTTCATGTTTTTGAAATTACAGTGTGATTACTTCAGTTACTATAGTTTCTGAACATAGAAAGTGCTCAAGATGCCCTGGTTTTGGGGTGTGCGTGTGTGTGTGTGTGTGTGTGTGTGTGTGTGTTTGTAAAGAATAAAAAGTTGTTTTAAAAACAAAAGATTCAACTGTATCATAAACTATGCTTTAAAATTAATTTTATCACACAGCGAGCATAAGAGGAATATTCTGCAAGTTCTAATTAATAACGAGAACATCACCAAAGCAATACAGTATGAAGTTTGGGATCTATTTATATGAATCTTTTTTAAGTCTCTGTGTTTTTCTTTTAAAGGAAACAATTAAAATAGCAATAAAGAGGAGGAATTTCAACTATAGTTTAACAGTCAAACTTTTGGGTAGCAAATTAAACTATTTAGTTGCTACTGATTTTGAGGGGTCTTATAAAGATATCTGAGGTTGGAAAGTTTTAATTTACCATCAGAAATATGAAATCTGGGAAATTCACTTAATTTTTTTCCTCATGACTGGTCCCATATAACCTTTGTAAGTCAAAAGACAAGATCATATATGTATATATATACACCTAAGTGTGTGAGTATATGTGTGTGTGTGTATTTAAGTAACAGTCTCACTGATTTTAAATAGGATCAGGACTAAAACTAATTGTAACCACAAGTCTTTGTCATATTAACAGTACTACTTCTTTGGATAAAAATTAGGCACAGAATAATTATGCTCATATATTTAATCCTTTATTAATAACTTTCAAAGTAATGGTATAATAAAAAACAGCCTTGCTATACATATAATTTGATTATCACCTTTTTTAAGGGAAATTGACAACACATTTCAGACTCTTAATTAAGCATTAAAAATCTTATGAAAGCAGCACAGAGGACCACAAAATAGTTGAAAACCAAAAATAAATAAAACAAACATTTTATGAATAGATTTTTTATTAGAGTTTGAAAATGTATTCTTATAGTCTCAATGTAAGATGTGACAGCCTGAAGGAATAGAGAAGTGGTGACTAAGAAGGACAGTGTTTCTAGAAGACAAATTATAGCTGCCATCTCCACATTACCAAAATGCAATTTAACTATATTAAAATGACAAAAATATTTGCCCAAGAAAAATACCATGCAGTTCAAGCTGCTGTTTTACTTTTTAAAAGGGAGAATTAATCTTTGTAAACTAAGTATATTAAGAGGTGAATTTAAGTGTTTTGAGCTGTTGACTTTCAACAAACAATAGACTTCACCTGTTCAGTCTTTAGAAGGAAGCTAACTTCCAAAAAGCAGCTTCCAAACTGTTTTTATTCACAAGCTCTGAGAGTGTTGACAATAAAATAGAAACACTGTTAGAATTGTTCTTGGTGTAGAAAACACCTTTCTTTTTTTAAGTGCTGCACCATCCGAGAATATAACTACAGGCATACCTCTTTTTTGGCACTTTGCTTTGCTGCTCTCCACAGGAATTGCGTTTTTCACAAACCGAAGGCAAGACCCTCCACCAGCAAAAAGATTACAACTCGCTTTATTGCGATATTTGCTTTATTACAGTGGTCTGAAACCAAACCTTCAATATATCCAAGGTATGCCTGTACTTGCTTTATTTTATGGTCGTCTTTTTTTCCCAGCGTTATGGAAATATTATTGATATATAACATTGTGTAAGTTTAGTGTGTACAATGTGATGATTCAATGCACATATGTATTGTAAAGTGATTACCACAGTAAAATTAACACCTCCACTACCTCAAAAAATCTTAAATTGAATATATTCAGATGTGTCTTGTTATATGAATAATCCTCATCTGTATTTTGACTGCCTAGAATGGCTTTTCCAGGTTCTCCAATCCCTCTGGTTCCAGAGAATAGCAAAAATGCTCAAGGGGCTATCAAGGAGAACTTTGAGATGCTGTTTAGCATATGTATCTTATCTATTACATTTGTTTTTCTTTTTAAATTTTTTTTTTAATCCTCACCCATGAACATTTTTTCATTGCTTTTGGAGAGAGAAGACAGAAGAGAGAGAGAAAGAAACATTGATGCATTGCCTCTTGCACATGACCTGACTGAGAATTGAACCTGCAATATAGGTATGTGCCTTGACCAATCAAACCCACAACCCTTCAGTTTATGGGATGACTCTCCAACCAATTGAGCCACACCAGCCAGGGCTGCATTTGCTTATTTGTATTCTTTAAATTAATAAGCAATTTGATTATGCCAATAACATGTGAAGATATCATTTCTTTGCTTATGGCCATAATTATTTAAACCTTCATCATTCTTATCACTACCTAATTTCCAACTATCATCAGTTTTAGCCTAGACTTCTGCCATGGCTGTAGACTCACCTATAGTCTTGGCTCTTAGGTCCACCAACACAGTCACTGGGGTGATCTTTCTAAAATGCAAATTTGATCATGTATCTTTAAAATCTATAATCTAGGCATTCAACACCCCTATATAATTCTTTATCATCCTTTGCAACCACATTCTTGCCACATCCACAAAATTACAGCTTATCTTTATTTTATAAGCTATGAAATATGCTCTCTCACGCCTTTCTACATTTTCATGTTGTTCCTTCAACCTAGTGAGATTACTAATTTTCAAGTCTCAGCTCAGACAGTTGTTTCCTTTTTTGGAGTATATTTTATTGATTATGTTGTTACAGTAGTCCCAATTCTTTTTCGCTTTGTTCCCCTCTGCCCAGTACCCCCCTTCCCTTCAGCAATCCCACCCCACTTAGTTCATGTCCATGAGTCATGCATATAAGTTCTTTGGCTTCACCCAATCCTGTATTATTCTGAACTTAACCCTGTCTATTTTGTACGCAATAATTATGCCTCTTAATCCCTGCACCATTTCCCCATTTCTACTCTTTCCAACTCCCAGCTGATAACCCTCCAAATAAACCCCACATCTATGACTCTGTTCCTATTCTAGTTTGCTTAGTTGAATTTTCTTTTTATTTTTTAGATTCAGTTGCTGATAGTTGTGAGTTTTTTGTCATTTTAGTGTTCATAGTTTTGATCTTCTTCTTAAGTAAGTCCCTTTGACATTTCATATAATACTAGCTTGGTGATGATGAACTCTTTTAGCTCTACCTTGTCTGGGAAGCACTTTATCTGCCCTTACATTCTAAGTGATAGTTTTGCTGGATAGAGTAATCTTGGTCGTAGGTCCTTCCTTTTCGTCACATTGAATACTATTTGCCTTCAAAGTTTCTTTTGAGAAACCAGCAGATCGTCTTATAGGCACCCCTTTATAGGTAACTCTCTGCTTTTCTCTTGCTGCTTTTAAGAGTCTCTCTTTATCTTGAACCTTCGGCATTTTAATTATGATGTGTCTTTGTGAGATCCTTTTTGGGTCTAATTTTTTTGGTACTCTCTGTGCTTCCTGAACTTGTAAATCTATTTCCTTCCCCACATTTGGAGAGTTTTCCTTCATTATTCTCTCACATAAGTTTCTGACTTCTTGCTCTTCCTCTTCTCCTTCTGGCACTTCTATGGTTCAGATGTTGGCATGTTTAAAGATGTTCCAGACGTTCCTAAGACTCTCCTCATTTTTTTCAATCCTTGTTTCCTCATTTTGTACTGGTTGACTGTTTTTTTCTTCCTTATATTCCAAATCATTGATTTGAACCCCGGTTTCCTTTCCTTCACCATGGGTTTTGTGTAGATTTTCCTTTGTTTCATTTAGCATAACCTTCACTTCTTCCTTTATGCATTTGCCATACTCAAGCATATCTGTCAAGCCTGTGAGCATCTTTATCACCAGTGTTTGGAATTCTGCATATGTTAGGTTGCTATCTCTTCGTTAGTTAGGTTGGCTATCTCCTTGTCATTTAGTTCTCCCACTGGAACCTTGATCTGTTCCCTCTTTTGGGTCATACTTCTCTGTCTCCTCATCTTGACAGCTCCTGTGTTTGCTTGCTTCTGTTTCTTAGGTAAAGCTGTCACTCCTGTTACGTTGTAAGGGGTGGAGCCTTAGGTATTCGTCAGTCGAGGGCTACTTGTTTCACCAGGTTGTGGCGCTGTGTGTGGAGGAGAGGTCTGAAAGGGAACAATGTGGCTTGCTCAGCACTCACCCCTTTTCCAGGCACTTCTCCCACTCTGTATGAGACTGGCCCTTCTCTAGCTGTTGCCCTGTCCATTGTTCTCAGAGTGGGTGAGTCTGCGGACCGTCTAGGACTGTGGGGGCCCTTTAAACAAGCGGGCTCTGCTGAAAGACTGTCAGTTTCTTTCTCCGCCCCAATCCCCACTGATCTGCACAGTCAAAAGCAATGAGACTGTTTTTCCCAGCACTGGGACCATGAGCTACATGGTCTGGTCTGGTGCTGGGATCAACCCCCAGGTGTCCCTCCCAACTTTTTAAAACATGTGACTGCACTTTCTTCTGGCCTGCTGCTGCTGCCGCCGCCGCTGCTACCGCTGCTGCCGCCACAGGTGCTGCCACCGCCACTGCACTGCGTCCTCTCTGCCCTGGCTCCACCCCTCCTACCTGTCTGGATGAGTATTTCTTCTTTATATCTTTGTTTGTTGGGCTTCCAAGCAGTTCAGTTTTCTGGAACTTCTGCTTGTCTCTAGTTTTGAGGTAGTTGTATTCCTTCTTAGTTGTGGAGTGAAACACAGCATGTCTGTCTAGGTCTCCATCTTGGCCAGAAGTCCAAGGCAGTTTTTTCTTAATGAAGACTTCACCTGTCTATGACAGTAGAGAGAACCCCCACCCCCAAATGTGGTTCCATACTTTGTTGTACAACTTGCCACATTGCAACATAATCAATTGCCTTTCTTCTCCATCACTAGACTGCTAGCTCAAAGTCAGGAACTTGGGATTTTCCACCCTTATAGCCCCAACAATGAACAAATATAAATTGTTTCATGTTATTCAGAAGCTGCAGTCGCCACAATTTTTTTCTTTGAGTAATAAAATATGGAAATAAATTCTTAGAAAATCTTTTCTGTACAAAATCTTTCAAAACAATATCTCTCGGAAAAAAAGATAATTAAGAAGCCCTCAGTGAAGAAGACTGTGAACATGTAAAATACATACTAAAGATCCATTAAATATTTGTCAATTGAGTAATTGTTTCTTGTTTAGATTATAATCTTTCTAAGGGAGAAACCTATACTATACTTAAAAAAAAATTCTCTCTGAGGCCTAGCAGAATATTATGTTAATAGAATAATTTCAGGTCATTTTTTACTGATTCACTGAATGAGTGAATCATCATATCAAAATTAAATATCAACAGGATTTTATAAACGCTGCCTCTTTGACTCTCTATGTATATTGAAATATCGTTGGTGACAAGGGCTCTAACTTATTGATTTTTATATTCCCAGGTGTTAATACAGAACACTGAACACTGGAAGTTTGATAAATCTCTGTTACCAAGATTACCTCAGTGAAATACATATCTGCTTTGCTCATCATTATATTCCTGTGACTAAGGCAACATCTTATCCAAAGTAAAACCTAGTAAATATTTGTTAGATACACATCATTTGTAATTATGGCTACTGGAAGGTACAACTAAAATTTAATACAAAAAGTTTATCTTTGTATGTATTAGTTTAGAGTTAGCATAACGCTGAAAGATATATTATTTATTACTATGAAACAGCTCAACCCCACAGAGGTGGAGAGGGATGGGTAGAGAAGGGAGAGAAACTGGAAACAAACAAGTGAGATTCATAGGAGAAAATAGCTCCTCGGAGGGCAGCCACATGGTCTGATACCCATGGCAGCCGCATGAGGAAGCAGCCTAAAATTAGCAGGATGGGCAAGCCCAGGAAGGGAGAATCAGGCAGCCTTCCCTGCCCACAACAAGTGAGGTGAGGGGCTGGGAGCCCCGCTGCGAAACCCTCCCTTAGCCTGTCGAGCTCCACTGCAGTTTGTGCCAGGTAAGGCCTTCACTGGGAAATCACCCTGAGAGGCAAACCAAGAGATTTCTAAAGGGCGTGTCCAGAAAATTGAGAGATTTAATATTGCCTAGTAAATTTTACTAGGAAATTTCTTGGTGCCTCCAGGAATCTAATGTTAAAGGGAACAATAAAAGTATTCTTCTTTCCATCCTCACCCAAGGTTTTCATCTGAATCACCCTCTTTCTTCTTGTGGAATTGGGTCTCTGGGGTGTGTAGCTACTGTTTTGTTTGTTTGTTTGTTTGTTTGTTTGTTTGTTTTGCAAGTGTACAGGATGGAGGCTGTCCTAAAAAATTTATAAGACCATGTGGAAGAGGAATGAGGAAAGGGTACCTCTAAGTAATATTAAAATATATATATATGAGTTACTGCGGAGCCAAAAAGGAAAGGTTAGAATTTACACAAATGGGCAACAGTGTTTTTTTCATGAATGAAGTACAGAGGTTGAGCCGATCAAAGACAACAGGATTTTCTCAGCGTTATTTCATAATGAATTAGATCACTGATTTACTTTATAATGCATATGAGTTATTCCCAGTCAGAGTATTTATCTGTCACTCTCCATGGTGTCTATAAATTCCTGTCTTCTGCACTGGAATTCATTTTAATATTACCTATTGCCTTTTGAAATTACAACTCCTTAACGGTAAAACATTCTAGTGCTATTAAGAGGGTGTCTCACAGGGTCACTCTGAAGGTATTGTATAATTAGACAGCAAAACAGAACTTTTAAAAAATTACAGCTTTATTGAGATATATTCTCATACCATACAATAATTAAACTAAAGTGTACGATTCAGTGGTTTTTAGTATATTTACAGAGTTTCCTAACCATTGCCACAATTAATTTTAAAACATTCATCATCTTCCTTCCAAAAAACTCATAATCATTTATCAATCATTCCTATTTCAATATTTCCTATATATGAAAGCATACCATAATATGTGGTCTTTTGAGAGCATTTTTCTTTTTTCTTTTTTACTATTTTAAGGGAATGCTTAAGTGCATAACAAGAGAGAAGAAAAACTCTTCTGTTGGTAGTATTAACTGTTGACTCATCATAGAGGGAAACTTTCATTGCCTCCAGTTTCCATTCTGAGTGACCATTTAAAATCGATTACTCCCAAATTATTCAGTTATAGTGGTACTACAGTGCTATATAAAACTATATGATTAAAAAATGTTTTTTAGTATCTGTGATCTTTATTTGATGATAACCTTGAATATGACCTGATAGGATGAAGTGCAATCCACTTATAATATTATTTAAAAACTTATATAGTCCATATCCTAAGCTTTTAGTAAATAATAAATGAAGTAAGATATAGTACATCTAGAACAGTGCCTGCCAAGTATTAGGTTCTTAGTAAACAGCCACATCTTCCTTCACTCTACTTTTGATGTTAAACATTTACTCATATTATAAAACATATAGAGTAGAGCAGATTTGAAGAAAATCTTAACCTAGCGTAGTGTTCTGAACATGGTAGTTAATAAATGCTTATTAAAACAGGGAAGGGCAATTCAGTCATGGATATATGCATTATACACCTGTGACACAATTTCATAAAGACTGTATAAAACAGTTTCATATGCTAAACAAGGAGGGACCAATTATAATTTCAAGTTGGAGCTGATATCAATTGCAATTTTGGATAATGGACTTATGTGGGATATTGGAAATATTTTCTGCTAGGACTTTTATGGTATCACAACTTATATTTAAGTCTTTTACCCATTTTGAGTTTATTCTGGTGTATGGTGTAAGTTGGTGGTCTAGTTTCAATATTTTTTGCATGTGGCATTCCAGTTCTCCCAACACCATTTGTTAAAGAGACTATTTTTACTCCATTGTATGCCTGTACCCCCTTTGTCAAATATTAATTGACCATAGAGACATGGGTTTATTTCTAGGCAGTCTATTCTGTTCCACTAATATGTTTCTGTTCTTATGCCAGTACCAGGCTGTCTTGATTATAGTGGGCTTGTAGTATAGTTTTATATCAGGTATTGTGATCCCTCCAACTTTATTCTTCTTTCTCGAGATTGCTGAGGCTATTCGGGGTTGTTTTTGGTTCCATAGAAATTTTTGGAGTATTTGTTCTAGGTCATTGAAATATGCCATTGGTATTTCAATAGGGACTGCATTGAATCTATAGATTGCTTTGGGTAGTATGGACATTTTAATGATGTATATGGTTTCATTTATCTGTATCTTCCCCAATTTCTTTCTTCAGTGTTCTATAGTTTTCCAAGTATAGGTCTTTTACTTCCTTCATTAAATTTGTTCCTAGGTACTTTATTTTTCTTGTTGTTAATAGTAAATGAGATTTTTTCCCCCTAGTTTCTCTTTCTGATAGTTCATTGTTGGTGTACAAAAATGCCATAGATTTCTGAGTATTGACTTTGTATCCCGCTACTTTGTAAAATTCACTTATTAAGTCGAATAGTTTTTTGATGCAGACTATAGGGTTTTCCATGTACACTATCATGTCACCTGCAAATAATGACAGTTTTACTTTCTCCTTCCCAATTTGGATATCTTTTATTTCTTTTTCTCATCTGATCACTGTGGCTAGAACTTTCAGTACTATGTTGAATAAGAGTGGTGGAAGCAGACACCTTTGTCTTGTTCCTGATCTTAAGGGAAAAGCTTTTAGTTTTTGCCCATTGAGTATGATGTTGGTAGTAGGTTTCTTCTATATGGCCTTTATTATGTTGAGGTATGCTCCCTCTATTCCCACTTTGCTGAGTGTTTTTATCATAAACAGGTGCTGGATTTTATCAAATGCTTTTTCAGCATCTATTGATATGATGATGTTGTTCTTTGACCTTCATTTTGTTTATGTGGTGTATTACATTTATTAATTTGTGAATATTGTACCATCCTTGCATCCCTGGGATGAATCCCACTTGATCGTGGTGTATGATCTTTTTAATTTGCTGGATCTGGTTTGAGAATATTTTGTTGAGGATTTTAGCATCTATGTTTATCAGAGATATTGGCCTGTAATTTTCTTTCTTTGTTGTGTCTGTACCTGGCTTTGGAATTAGAATAATACTGACTTCATGAAAAGAGTTTGGGAATCTTCCCTCTTCTTGGACTTTTTGGACTGGTTTGAGAAGAATAGGAGTTACCTCTTCCTTGAATGCTTGGTAAAATTTGCCTGTGAAGTTATCCAGTCCAGGGCTTTTGTTTCCCAGGAGTTTTTTGATTACTGGTTCAATTTCATGCTATTATTGGTCTATTCAGGCTTTCTGCTTCTTCATGATTTCGTTTTGGAAGATATGTTTCTAGAAATTTATCCATTTTGCCCAGGTTGTCCAATTTCTTGGCATATAGTTGTTCATAGTAATTTCTTACAATCATTTTTATTTATGTGATATTGATTGTTACTTTTCCTCTTTCGTTTCTGATTTTATTTGAGTCCTCTCTCTTTTTTCTTGATGAATCTGAATTGTTTTTTTAGTCCCTATGTCATTTAATTCTACTCTGGTCTTTATTATTTCCTTCCTTCTACTCCCTCTGGGCTTTGTTTGTTGTTGTTCCTCTTGTTCCTATAACTGTAGGGTTAGATTTTTTATTTGAGATTCTTCCATCCTTTTTAGGTAGGCCTGTATTGCTATGAATTTCTCTCTCAGGATGGCTTTCACTGTGTCCCATAGGGTTTGAGTTGTGTGTTAATTTTCATTTGTTTCCAGGCACTTTCTGATTTCTTCTTTGATGTCATTGTTAACCCACCCATTATTTAATAACATGTTATTCATTCCCCATGAGTTTGAATGTTTTTGAGTTTTTTCCTTGAGGCTGGTTTCTCGTTTCAAGCCATTGTGATCCAAGAAGATGCTTGATATGATTTTAATTTTCTTGAACTTGTTGAGGCTTGTTTTGGGTTCTACCATGTAGTCTATCTTTGAAAATAATCATTTGCATTTGACAAGAATGTAATGCTTCCCTGGGGTGAAATGCTGTGTAAACATTAATTAAGTCCATTTGATCTAGGGTATTGTTCAATGCCACAATATCCTTATTGATTTTTTTGTCTGGATGATCTATCCATTGTTGACAGTGGGGTGTTAAAATCCTCTGTGATGACTCTATTGCTGTTGATCTCTTTCTTAAAGTCCTCCAAGATTTTCCTTATGTATTTAGGTGCGCCTATGTTGGGTGCATGTATGTTTACAAGGGTTATATTTACTTGTTGAACAACTCCCTCATGTATTATGTAGTGACCTTCTTTGTCTCTTGCTATGGTCTTTGTTTTGAAGTCTATTTTGTCTGATATAAGTATTGCTACCCCAGCTTTTTTTTCATGTCCATTTGCTTGGAATCGTTTTTTTCCATCCCTTTACTTTTGGCCTGTGTAGATCTTTTGTCTTGATGTGGGTCTCTTGTAGACAGCATATATGTGGGTCTTGTTTTTTTATCCATTCACCTCCTATGTCTTTTGATAGGAGCATTTAATCCATTTACATTTAAGATTATAATAATAATAGCTATTTATTTATTGCCATCCCCCCCCCCTTTGTACCCACATTCCTCTCTCTCTTTCTTATTCTTCATCTTCTTAAAGCAGTCCCTTTAGCATTTCTTGCAATGCTGGTTTGGTGGAGATGCACTCTTTTAGCCTTTTTTTTTTTTTTTTTTTTTTTTGAAGCTCCTTATTTTGCCTTCCATATTAAGTGAGAGTGTTGCTGGGCAGAGTAGTCTTGGTTGCAGGTCTTTGCTTTTCATTACTTGGAATACTTCTAGCCATTCCCTTTTGGCTTGTAGTATTTCTGTTGAGAAATCAGCTGATAACCTTATTGGGTCTCCCTTATATATTATTAGCTGCTTCTCCCTTGCTGCCTTTAAGATTCTCTATCTGTCTTTAAATTTTGTCATTTTAATTATGATGTGTCTTGGAGTGGACCTCTTTGGGTTCATCTTGATTGAGGCCTTCTGTGCTTCTTGAACTTGCATGACTTTTTTCCTTACCACGTTAGGGAAGTTTTCTGTCATTTTTTTAAGCAGGTTTTTTATCCCTTGCTCCTTTACTTCTCCTTCTAGAATCCCTATGATGAGAATATTGTTGCGTTTCACATTGTTCTGCAGCTCTCTTAAACTGTCTTCATTCTTTTTGAGTTTTTTTCCTTTTATTGCTCTGACTGCATATTTTTTCCTACCTTGTCTCCCAATTCACTCATTCAATCATCTCCTTCATCTAGTCTGCTTTTAATTCCTTCTAGCATATTCTTCATTTCAGATATTGTATTTTTCATTACCTACTGGTTCTTATTCATAGTTTTTATGTCCTTTTTCATGCTGATGTAGTTCCACTAAGGTCCTTATAGTTCTCACAGAGTCCCTTTAGCATCCTTATAAGCATTACTTTGAACTCTATGTCTGATAAACTGCTTGCCTCAATTTTATTTAGGACTCTTACTGGAGATTCCTCCTTTCCTTTTGATCGGGGGTTGTTTATTTTTCTTCCCATTTTAAGTGACTCTTTTTGTTTTTGTTTTTTCCTGCATATTAGATTGATCTGCTCTTATTCCCTATCTTCATGGGGTTGCCTTCTGTGGTAGGAGTTCTGTGGGGCTCAGTAGTACAGTCTCCTTGAACTACTGAACTGGATACTCTAGGCATGCTCTTTATGCAAGTTATGAGGGCTCTTGTAGTTATTGGGTCTTGGTTGTTGTTGGCTCATTCATTGGTAGGTTCTCCCCTCCAGTTGGCTGACTGAGAGCCACAACACCCACCACATCTTGTATGCTGTTGTACAGGAGCTGTCTACAAGGCCTGTCTTGGAGACTGCAAGACCAGTAGATTTCTGCACCCACCTGCCAAACTGTTTTTAAAAAATTCGTACAGTGATCTAGTCCTTTAGCAAATTACTTAACATTAGCCAAACTCCCAAGGTAATATAGCAGCCAGAATTCCAATTTGTTAATTTACCATGAAAAAGATAGCTTTAGAACAAAACAAATATGTTCTTAGATCAACATAATTTTTCTAAATAAGGCAATCTATTTTTTACAAAAACTAAATTGAAAAGTGAAAAAAAAGAAATAAAGAAAAAAATTTAAAGCAAAACTAAATTGAGATTAGAATGCTGCTGCATGGGCACGGATTACAGCAAGGCAGGTAATTTAAATTGGTCATGGCATTTGGCATTGTTGGACTGGGGCTCTAAACTCTACCATCAAGAGCAGATAAGGCTCTCTTCAATGAGCATTACTGATTCTTTCTTCTTTGATTTCCCTTTCCTACTTGTCATTCTGATTACTTCCTCAAATGTAGATACTGTAGATATAGAAATATAGACACAAATTTATATTTATATATACACATATATTTGATCAATAATTATGTAGATACCATCAATTAGGCAACAGACAATTTTTGTTTTGCTTTTTCTTCTGGTGTACTTGTGGCTTTGGGGATTTTTTTGTTCTTGTATTTTGGGCTTTTTTTTTTTTTTTTTTGGCTTGAAGGGAGATGTTTACTATATTTTCCCTATGAAAATATAACACACCCTTTTAAGAGTTTTTTAAAAGTACAGTTAAGAAATAATATGAGAGAAAAACCTCTCATAATTCTACTACCTAGATATACCATTTAAAATTTTGGAATATTGTACTCCAGAATTTTAAAAAAATAAAATAGGGTCTACATCAACTGTAATTAAGAAATAATAAATAAATATATATGTGAGGTCATATTATAAATACTGTTTTGGAAACTTTAAAAATTTTTATATATCATAATTATTGTGCCATGTTAAAAATATATGTTGTTTCCAATTTTATCCTATTACAAACAGTTCTTTATAAACATCCTCATACTTATGTTGAAATGTTAGTTCCTTTCTTAAGGTGTCTAAATTTACCTATATTAATCTTTTTATGTTGATTTCCTATTTTAATCATTAGTGTTCAAGGTTCTCCATGTTTTTCCTATAATTTGAAATTCTTTCACATTTATACATTGCTTTTAAAAGTATTTTGTTTTATACATCACATTTATATTTTTAATTACTTTATGTATTATATTTTTATACTAACTGCAATCTCCTGAAGTTAAAAAAATTTTTTCTTCTTCACTTTTCAGTAACTGAAAAAATGAGTTAACTAAAGCATATGGAATGATTTTCTCAAGATTATATAGCTGGTGAGTGAGAGAGCTGGGGCTAGAAGATTCTTTTTTTCTTAAATTAGTAATTTCTCTCTCTCTTTTTTTAATCCTCACCCAAGGATATGTTTATTGATTTTAGAGAGAGAATAAGGGGAAGAGATTGAGAGAGAGAGAAACATCCATGTGAGAAACGTTAATCAGTTGCCTCCCATATACACCCAGATTGGGGATGGAACCTGCAACCTGGATATATTACCCTGACTGAAAATCAGAAGCCACTCCAACCGAGTCACCCAGCAGTGCAGAAATTTCTCTCTTGTGAGCAAGACCCTTGTAGGGTAATGAGGCAGTTGTAAAGAGTCCAAAAGTGCGCATCAAGCATTGTCTGGAAACAAAATACTGTAGACATTTTGTTTTTTTAGAAAGTGTTACAATTAATAAACCAATTTGTTGGAAATAAGTATTAAATTAATGGTAGTTTTTTGTTTATGTATTTCTTAAATCAGTGGATAAAAAATGCATTTATCATCTCTTGGGAGATCCACAACCTTTTTTAATGTTGGAAAGGCATTCTTGACTTAAAAAAATTAGGAACCAATGATTTCAGCCTTTGGGATTCACTGTATTTGCTCTGAAGTATCATAACATGGCTGAGAACTCTTGACAAAACCATGCTGTAAAAATATAGTCAGCAGGATTTTATCAAAAATAAAATTGCCCCCATGATAAGAATTATGCTGCCCTGAAATATTCTTACTGGGTCTTGTTCCTTAGAACTTTAAAAGAAAAAAGAATAGGTGGTTGAAACTGTGTAAAGATGTAAGATGTGAAGATGTGAGACATGAAAAACAATACGTGTGAATAACTCTTTCTTGCCATAGTTTACAAAAGTATCCTGGGTGTTGGCAAGGTGGGAGAGGCCATCATAAATCACATTGCAGACTGGAAGATCTTGCCTCCCATCTGATGTACTAACCATTTCATAACTCTACTAAAGCTCAGTACCTAGAACCAACCTAATGTGGATCCTTGAGGCAGAACCTTTACTGATTCTTACTTCAGACACTAATCAGAATGAACAATTTAAGTACTTTTTCCCTTAAGCTTTCTTTTTTTAAAAGTATATTTTATTGATTATGTTGTTACAGCAGTCCCAATATTTTTCCCTTTGCTCCCCTCTGCCCAGTACCTCCCTCCCCTCCAGCAATCCCACCCCCCTTAGTTCATGTCCATGGGTCATGAATATAAGTTCTTTGGCTTCACCCTTTTCTTTATTATTCTTAACTTACCCCTGTCTATTTTGCACAATCCAATTATGCTTCTTAATCCCTGCATCATTTCCCCATTTCTCCCTTTCCCCCTCCCAGCTGATAACCCTCCAAATGATCCCTATACTTATGATTCTGTTCCTATTCTAGTTTGCTTAGTTGGATTTTTTTTTTTTTTTTAGATTCAGTTGTTGATAGTTGTGAGTTTGTTGTCACTTTAGTGTTCATAGTTTTGATCTTGTTTTTCTTTTTTTTTAAGTATACTTTATTGATTATGTTGTTACAGTAGTCCCAATTTTTTCCCCCTTTGGTTCCCTCTACCCAGTACCCCCCCTTCCCCCAGCAATCCCATGCCCCTTCATTCATGTCCTTGGGTCATGCATATAAGTTCATTGGCTTCACCCTTTCATATATTATTAATAACTTCCCCCTATCTATTTTGTATCAACCAATTATGCTCCTTAATCCCTGCACCATTTCCCCATATCTCCCCCTTCCCCCTCCCAGCTGATAACCCTCCACATGACCCCCATACCTATGATTCTTTCCCTACTCTGGTTTGCTTAGTTGGATTTTGTTTTTATTTTTCAGATACAGTTGTTGATAGTTGTGAAATTGTTATCATTTTAGTGTTCATAGTTTTGATCTTCTTTTTCTTAAATAAGTCCCTTTAACATTTCTTATAATAATAGCTTGGTGATAATGAACTCTTTTAGCTCTACCTTGTCTGGGAAGCATTCATCTGCCCTTCCATTCTAAATGATAGCTTTGCTGGATAGAGTAATCTTGGTTGTAGGTCCTTGCTTTGCATGACATTGAACACTTCTTGCCAGTCCCTTACTACCTGCAAAGTTTCCTTTGAGAAATCAGCTGATAGTCTCATAGGCACCCCTTTGTAGGCAACTCTCTGCTTTTTGTTGCTGCTTTTAAGATTCTCTCTTTATCTTGAACCTTCAGCATCTTAATTATGATGTGTCTTGGAGTGGTCCTCTTTGGGTCTAGCTTGTTTGGGACTCTCTGTGCTTGCTGGACTTGTGTGTCTATTTCCTTCACCAGATTTGGGAAGTTTTCCTTCATTATTTTTTCACATAAGCTTTTGATTTCTTGCTCTTCCTCTTCTCCTTCTGGCACCCCTATGATTCAGATGTTGGCATGTTTAAAGTTGTCCCAGAGGTTCCTAAGCCTCTCATTTTTTTCAATTCTTGTTTCCTCATTCTGTACTGGTTGACCTTTTTTTTTCTTCCTTATGTTCCAAATCATTGGTCTGAACCCCGGTTGCCTTTCCTTCACCATTGGTTTTGTGTGGATTTTTCTTTGTTTCATTTAGCATAGCCTTCACTTCTTCCCATATGCATCTGCTGTACTCAAGCATATTTGTCAAGCCCGTGACCATATTTATCATCAGTGTTTGGAATTCTGCATCTGTTAGGTTGGCTATCTCTTCATCTGTTAGGTTGGCTATCTCCTTGTCAATTAGTTCTCCCACTGGAACCTTGACGCCTTTCTCCTTTTAGGCCATACTTCTCTGTCTCCTCATTTTGACAGGCTCCTGTGTTTGTTTGCCTCTGTGTCTTAGGAGGAGCTGTCGCTCCTGTTATGTTGTAAAGGGTGGAGCCTTAGGTATTTGTCAGTACAGGGCAACCGTTTCACCACATTGTGGTGCTGTATGTTGGGGAGGGGTCTGAGGGGGAACAATGCAATTTTCTCAGCACTTGCCCCTTTTCCAGGCACTTCTCCCACTTTCGTATGGGACTGGCACTTCTCTAGCTGTTGCCCTGTCTGTTGTTCTCAGAGTGGGTGGGTCTTCGGACGTTTTAGGGCTGTGCGGGCCCTTTAAACAAGCAGACTCTGCTGAGAGATTGGCAGTTTCTTCCTCCGCCCCAACCCCCACTGGTCTGCACAGTCAGAAGCAATGAGGCTTGATTTTCCCCAGAGCTGTGACTGTGAGCTGTGTGGTCTGGTCTAGGGCTTGGAATGTTCCTCAGGTGTTCCTCCAGACTTTTTAAAATGTGTGACTGCTTTGTCTGCCAGCTTGCCACTGTCGCTGCCACTGCCGTCACCACACCCACCACACCCCCAGCTCTGCCCCTCCCACCTGTCTGAATGAGTATTTCTTCTTTATATCTTTGTTGGACTTCCATGCACCTCGATTTTCTGGAACTTCTGGTTGTCTCTAGTTTTGAGGTAGTTGTATTCCTTCTTAGTTGTGGAGGGAGATGCAGCATGTCTGTCTACGCCTCCATCTTGACCGGAAGTCCAAGCCTTCTTTAAAAAAAAAAAAAAACATTTCTTAATGTTATAAATAGATTACCTGTAACTATAAGTAATCCTATGCATAAGGACAGAAAGTAGAATGGTGGTTGCCAGGACTGGGGGGGGGGGGGTAGAAGGGAATAGAAAGTTATTGTTTAATAGGTAAAATTTCAGTTTTGCAAGATAAAAAAAGTCTGGAGATAGAAGGTGGAGATCATTGCACAACATGAAATATACTTAATGCCACCTTTAAAAATGGTTAAACTGGTAAATTTTATTTTATGTATATTATACCACCATTAAAAATCACTTTGGGGAGAGTAGGACTGCTGGGGGAGGGGTGTACTGGGTGGGAGGGAGCAAAAAATTGAAACTATTGTAACAATATAATCAATAAAATATATTTAAAAAATAACTTGAAAAAAATAGGTTACCTTGCGGATTAAATTTTGAAATAGACTTTTCATTAGGACTTTTACTCACAAAATCAAAGTAGAATAGAATTATGCTAAGACATTTCATTTTGGGGGTATGAATTTTATTCAGAGATGGGTAAAAGATAATATATACAAATTAACAAATATTTCTAATAATTCCTAAATCATATCATCTTATGTATGTGGACACAAAATTCACAAAAACTTGAAGATAAAGAAAATAGAAATCTATATAAATAACTTAATACTCAGATTTTTTTTTTCTAGAACAGTAAGTCCTCACATAACTTAATGAATAGGTTCTTGGAAATTGGAAACTACAACTTTAAATATAATGACTTATAACTAATTTTACTATAGGCTAATTGATATAAATAAAAGTTAGGTTCTATGGAATATTTCTGGTCAAAAACTTCATCAAGCTTCTAAATAACAAACCCAAACCTGATATAAATGCAAGCTATACATGCATTTAAGAAATATTAATAAAAACAAGTAAGATCATTATTTTCCAGTTTAGGACCAGTGGTCAGAGCCTCTCTCAGCAGCTCAGGGCACTGCAAGGTGGAAACCCAACCTGGACAGGACGCCTTTTCATCACAGGGTGTATCACACCCATACCCACACTCACTCATACTGGGACATTTTCACATGCCAATTGACCTCACATGTGCATCCTCTGGATGTGGGAAGAAACCAGAGTCCTGAAGGAAAACCTACATAGACATGGGGAGAACTGTACCAACTCTGCACAGTGGCCCTTCCTCCAGGAATCGACTTTTTTTTCTTTTATCAATATTATAAGGAAACAAGGAAATAACATTGAATGAAATGACATTATTCAAGGACCTACTGTATTAAGTTGTGTAACTTTAATTAGTTAATTATTCTTTTTGCGTGTCAGTTTCCTTATATGTAAAACATGAGTATTAAAGCATACCTGCTGACAGGACTCATGAGAAATCTCTAATAAAAAGCAATAAAACACTTCAATTACAGTGTTAATACATAAGAGTGTTTAAATAATAGTATTGTAAACATCACTGTTCTTTGTATTTGGCCTCTGCCCCAGTTCATCACCATTATCATTAGCAACATTTATTTAGCAGATCTAAATCTGCTTTATCTTGTTCCACATGGTGTTTATATGTATCGAACATTTATTTATTAAACAATTCGGGGTCATGGAAAGACTAAGATATTCTTCACTTCCTTAGATGTCTCCTCACTAAATCTCTCTCTTAACCGTAGCAATAGTTCTGTTTACCTAAGTTTTATACGAATCTTATGCTGACATCCTTTCTTAGATCAGATGAGAAGTAAGATATTTACCAGTACCCTCAATTGTCATGTTCTTGTCATAATGCACATACCATAGAGTGGATATACTGCTGTGATATTTGTCACCACTCTACTTATTTGGCTAAAGAAGGCTTGTTTGATACGTGGTTGTCAGATCAAATTATAATTTAAATCCTTTAGCTATGTTTAGCCCCTTGGCAGTGGATGAGTTGAAAATTTAGAATTCAGAAGCAGATGGTTCAGGAGCATGGTAACAGATATGAAACATTTTACCTCTTTGTCATTGGTTTAAATATGAACTTGGTTGATTACTATTAATATTCCATATGAACTGTAAGTGATCTGATTTCAATCTCTAATGAACAGCACCCATGTTACAAAAACTCATCACTCTTGGCTCTAATTGGCATTCTTGTTGTCAGCGTCAGGCTAGAAGCCAAGGACTGACTTAATCACTCTGGAAACCTGAACTGCTGCTGTGTCTGAGTCATCAGTCTAGATGGCCCATTCAGCCTTTGGCCTTTCCTTAGAGTTTTACAGCTCAGTGCAACTGCATATTCTTCACTCTGTGTGACTTCACAAAACCAAATTAAAAGATGTTCACTTAAAATAGTATCTTTTTGATAATAATAATGGTAGCTAACATTTATAGTCCATTTCCTAGGAGTCAAAAATTTTTCTAAGAATATTACCTTAATTTTCTCAGCAATCGTAAGAGTTAAGTACTATTATTTTCCCCATTTTTTAGAGTTGAGAAAACTGAGGCACAAAGAGATTAAATAACTTGCCTAATTTTCAGGTAAGTGGCAAAGTGGGAATCAGCTCTAACTACATTTATTCTCTGCCTAATTATAAGCACCTATTTGATTTCTTCTTTTACCATCTTACTATATCACTGATATATACATGACTCTTAAGAAGCTACACCATCGTCTCTCGAGACGGACGGCTGCCGACGATTTATATATATATATATATACATACACTGATATATACATATAAAAATTCTGTGCTCAAACCAAACAGGGCACACATCAATGTCCCAACTTTAAAACTATTCATCTTCCTGCACTAGTTTATTTTTTCTGAAAAAGACTATATCTTTCTTATATTTTATTTAGATGCATCATTATTCTCAGCTTAGGTAGTTAAATATCTTGATTTTACAATGGCTTTTATGGAGATAATGACCCATTCTTCCTGGGTTGTTGTATTAAATTATATATTAAACATGAATGACAGAGCTTGTTTGGTGTGGACACTGGGCTGGATCAGTTAGGGTCACTCAGGGAGCTAAGTAATTCATTCTGGTTTATCTGCCTTTTAAGAAGTCTAATTTGGAGTCCGTCACAAACAGTTGAAATCTTGATTTAAATGGAAAAATATAATGTGTTTTAAGTGTACTCTTTATTTCTAGGAGAACAGGGAGCTCATCGGTGACTTAAGCTCGTATCCTCAAAACCAGGACATGAGAGTGGACTAAACTGCCTCTCAGATGTGGGAGGTAGGGTCTTGAAACCAAAATTCCAAAGAAGCAGTCTCTGGAAACAAAAAAGAGTCTGATTGTATGGGGTGGACAGAAAGCAAGGACCTGATATAAAACAAAGGTTTTACAAAGGTCGTCATAAAAAAATGGTAGTAAGCTAGTTCAGGAGGATGCCTCTTCTGAAGCACCTATGGGAAAACTCTTGGGTAAGGTGGGTGCTATCAACAGCCCCAAGCCTTTCCCAAAAGCAAGGGTCCCCCATGTCAATTATCTCAGGAATGGTGAGCATCCACTGAGCCAAAACATATATACTATGTATTCTTTAGTCAGTTACTAGTGCACAGTGAATATCCCTAATCATTTTTAGTTACCTTCCTCATAGAAATTGATTCTTAATAGTATTTCTGTGTTAAACTAACATGAAAACCATTGCTTACAATTAAATCAGTTAATGTTGCTGAGAGCTTAGAGCATTTGCTCTTTCCTGGCACACAATAAGTGTTCAGTAAATATTTGTTGAATTTAGTAAATAACTTAGAACAACTCAATAATTAATGTATCATTTTTGTGGCATACCATGGACAAATATTAAGTGCCTATTTTGTGTCGTCTTGAGGTTAGAACTGTGTGGCCTGTAGAGAAGTTTTTAATGGCTCTGATTCTCAAGGAGTTGGTCTAGTTAAATAGATAAAACATAAAATTCATAAAAGAAAAATTAATTTAACTCAGCAATATGAGAAATATTGCAATCACTAGTAGTTTAATTACATAGTAATTGGAAAAAACTGAGCAAAGGCAAGGAAGAAAGAAGGCAATGAAATATTGCTAGAATTTTTTGTTGGGAGACAAGAATTTTTGTTCAGAAGACCAGAAAGGTTGTTTATGTTTTATAGGTTCAGGATACCACACTTGTGATTATACCAAGGCATTTCTTATTCTTGGTTAAAATTTGCATAATACTGTCAGGCCAGTGGACTGTCTACAGATAGGTTTATCTTTAGCTCAGTTTACACTGTAGTAAAGTTTTTTATTGAACTTCTCAGGGAAATTATCTGTTTACTTATTCTTTTTATTGACATTATCACCCACATTTTTAGTTAAAGCTTATTTTTCTAAGTTAGCAAATGAAAGGAGAGGATAACTTAGATAGTAACAGGGGACTTTATTTAGACTAGGTTTTAACTAATCCATTCTCAATTTAGAATAAAGAACAATTAAGAGTTAAGCAGAATGAATGAAGAGGCAAAATAAAAAAGCATTTCCAGGTCTTTCTACATTAAGGTATGCTGCCTTTATTTGATAGGAAGTTTGCTGAAACAAGTAAACACCAAATGGATAGATCCATATGCAAATAAAAATGTGAATTTGACTAGGGATATAAAATACAATTTTCTTTTGAACTTTCTGTGGTTTATATACTCTAACCAATTCCTCTATGCTCTTCTCTCCTTGGCAACAAGTTGCTTTCACTCAACATTAACTAATTTTATGATAGATTTTATGTAATAAGATGATAATTTATCAGAAATATGTATCGCCCTTGTTATTTCAGTAACCAATTTCACTGAGTCTTCGTTGTGAAAATAGCCCTACACTTAGTCATATGCTGTTTTTCAAGTTCTCTTCTGATTTCTGTTAAATAAATACTAAGTCCCTAAAATCAAATTAATAGCTTTAATAACCCTTTGCCCATCAATACATGTAAAAATAATGGTGAAGTTCGTCCTTTGAGTAATTTTTTATGTTTGAACTAACCGGTATCATTCTTTTGAGAAGGCAGTAGAGGACAATGAAAAGAGAATATGTCTTAAACTAAAAGGCCTAGGTTTGAATTTACCAAGTTGTGCAGCAAAATGTTGAGTAATTTTGAGAAAGCTAAATTTCTTTAAACCTCTGTTTTCTCCTTGTAATATGCAGACCTTGCAGAGTTGCTATGAATAGTAAATAAGAGATAACTGAGGCTGCTCCCGGCTTAGAGTGTACTAGGAAGAAAAGTTAATTCCCATTTCCCTTCCTTCGCACCGTTGGTGTTAGTGTACTTATTTGGGTCATGTATAAGAACACAAAACTTTGTTTTCAGCTTTCTGAGACATCAGTGCGGCCCCAAAATAGAATCCGAGTGAAATCACCCAGAGGCTGGCACACTGGCATTTAAGATATATAATGCTAAGGTTATGAACAGAGAATATTCCAACTGTTATTTTTCTACCCCTAACTTGCAAAAAAATTCACTGACCCGTGTTGATGTGCTGAGAAATAATAGAAAAACATTTAAATTTACTTTCAAAAGAAAAAATCTCTTAATTGTCTCTGCATAATGACTATCATAGAAAGAAACAAAAAAATGGGTCTGTCAAAGCATTCGGACTGCCTTCCAATGCCCTGCCTTTCAGCATTACGTAATGCCTAATGCATATCAATTCATGTTCTCAGCCAAAATATTGCAGCTAGAGTGTATCTGAAAGCATTTTTTTTCTCCTATATTTGTTTTTCTGTTTGCTTGTTTAGTCATACAAAAGGATTTCCAGGTTGGTTTCAGTCAGAAAAAATATAAACTTAAAATTCTACATAGTGTTCCTTTAAAATACTAAAAGAAAGAGTCTGTTGTATGTTCATTTTTATCCTTCCTTTTTTTTCACAGGTACCTTAGAAAGGAGAACATTTAATTACTTGCAGTGGTTATGAGCATAGATTTAGAGTTAGCCTTGGGTTTAATCCTGGCTCAGTCACTTGGTTGTTGTGTGACTTTGGGCAAATTTTTAACCTCTTTCTAAGCCCTGGTTCTCATTTGTATAATGAGAATTAAAACATTACCTAGCCCTGGCTGCTCTGGCTCAATGGATTGAGTGTCGGCCTGCGAGCCAAGTATCGCTGGTTCGATTCCCAGTCAGGGCACATTACTAGGTTGCACGTCAGGTCCCCAGTTGGGGGCGTGAGTGAGAGGCAGCCACACAGTGATGTTTCTTTCTCTCCCTCTCTTTCTCCTTTCCCCTCTCTCTAATAAAATAAAAAAATAAAATAAAATAAAGTAAGAAAAAAATTACCTACTTCATAGATTGCTGAAGGAATATGTAAAATAAAGCACTATGTCCATAAAGAACTTAGCATAGTGCCTAGCACATAGCTAAAGAATATTACCTTCTTTTTACCTAGGTGATAATATATGTATTTATGTTTGTTAATATAATCATTTATTAATGTGGTGAAAAGTAGGAATCAATTGTACACCTTGAGGAGTACATACTTGATACTAATTGTTTTGGATTTCTTCAATAACTTAACGATAACCACAGGATGCTCTTTTTAAATTTTCTGGGAAAATATTTTCTTCTTGGAAATAATACTTTCTACAAAGTGTAAACTTTGTTATGTGCTACATATCAAAAACTCAAGTAAAGGAAACCTTATTGGGTTTTCATAGAAACTACGTAGTAAAGCTTTCATCTCATTAATATTAATATAGTTGGTTGTTTTTCATAGTTACTTTAATAAATATATTTACCAGCCATGGCTGGGTGGTTCATTTGGTTGGAATGTTGTCCCCTACACCAAAAAGGTTGTACGGTTGGACTCCCTGTTGGGGCATGTGCGGGAGGCAACTGATGGTTGTTTCTCATTCTCTCTCCCTCTCCTTTCCTCTCTCTCTAAAATAAGTAAACATATCCTCAGGTGAAGATTTTAAAAAATATATATTTACCATATTCTCAGTCTTGTATCAAATAAAGGTATTTACACATGTCATTTGCATTCTATGTATGGATATTTTTGCATTCCTTATGCTTTATTTTTAAAAATTGTATCATTATTATCCTTTCCATCTAGCCTAAGGAGAGATCCAGAAAGTCTGCTTTCTTAGTCATTATCCACCCCCACCATCCCTCCAGGCTAAGAACATCGTGCAGAGTGAGTTATTAAAGTTGATCTGAAAGAGCAATCTGTTCTAAATGACTGTCCCTGGATCTGCCACGGAACCCTGTAAATACCCTTCATTACTCTGGCAGGGCAGTATCACATTTCCTCATGCTGCTTTTGTGGCTGACACAAGTTAGGCAGTGAGATTTGAACTTTGGGTGATCCTCGTTGATTGATATAGGAACGGTGCTTCTTCTGAGACAGGTAACCCAAAATTTGTTTTTTGGTATAATGTTTGAAAATAGGAATTCTGTTTATAGTTTTTAAAAATGTTGTTATTTTTAAAACTAAATAGGTTTTGGACTACCTTTTTAAAAATGTTTTCAGTTTTAGTTTTAGACAGTGTTTTCAGTACCACTTAGATGAAAAATAACTTTCTTAAGGATTTTACTGTATTTCTCAATTACATTATATCATGGGGTTTCTATAAGATCCTACACCATACATATATCATTTTGAATGGTAGAAGACTTGTCTCTGGTGTGAACGTTTTTATCATTAACAAAGATTAAAATATATAGACATGCTTCTGTTCTTTAAGAAATAGTGGGGTTTTATTTTTTCACATGATACTAGAGAGGTGTACCTCAATATAAATCTATAATCTTTTAAACAAAACATATCAAAACTTTGGTATAAGTGAGTGATTTAAAGAGTTAGAATCTATAGCAATATGGAAAACAGCAAATACAAAAATTTTATATGAATCCACTAGCACAGAAATTCTCCCATGCTTCTTTTCCTAGTGAAGACTTCCTCTGTCAGAGATCCTCCAGATTCTTTGACATTCCCCTGGGTCACCCTAACGTGAGTAAATTGTTTTTGTAGCTGAGTGACTGAATTAAGAAAACAGCTGAAGGCAAGCACAGGATCATGTTCAAACCACAATAAACACATGCGTTGGATGGGCCACTCAACTTTACGGACAAGGCTTAAGACATGTAACCTTTTGTTTGTTTGTCACTTATGAAATTTGTTTTTAACTAAGTTAGATTTTTTTAAGTTTTAAAAATTATTCTTTGTACCAATGAACTCTGGTAAAATCTGAACTAGTAGTTTTCTGGTATAGAAACCCACTAGTTTCTATACCCAATTAGTAATGATGGTACGCAGGACAGGGGCTGCATTCCTTGGGAGCAGAAACTAATTTTTTAAATCTAGAATCCAGAATATAAGTTTGATGTATTATAAACAAGGTGCCCACAGTTCCTGAGTATTATTTATTTAAAGTATTTATATCCACCTTTATTTTCAAAGACCTCAAAATATTTGTACACTATGTACGAAATGTAATGGTAAATATGGAAGAGAAAAATAACTGCTATTCAGAAATTATTTTGCTCCTTCTTCTGCAACTCTTTTACACATTTTAAACCTATTTTAATTATTCCTATTGGTTCCTAATTCCACTGCCCAACCAACTATATTTTATCTTTCAGTATGGGTCTCCTCCCACCTCAAAATTCTATACCTGGCGAAAGGTAGAGTATCAGGCTTATCATGGCAGAGCTTGTGGGAAAGTAGAAATGTGTTCACTTACAGTTTTTGTAAGCATTTTTTTTTTTTTGAAAATCAAATTGCAGCACATCTATTTGCTACCTGGAATAGAGATTCCACTTTCCCATGTCCCTGCCTAAGACCTGGTAACACGTATATTGATTATGCCTCAAGATCTGAGTGGGATAGTGGGAGAAGATTCTCTCTTTAAATATGCAAAAAATCTTGGAACATCTACATAAATTAAAAATGCAGAAATACAATTAAATAGCCTTGAGGTTAGCATCAGCATGGGATTAGGTAAGAGAGCATATGAACCCATACATTGACGATCTGGATTACTGTGGCAATGAAAATAACCTATTCATATGATTCAATTCTTCTTATGCCCTTTTCCCTTCTCAGTTTTTTTTTTTAACCTGGATTATTTTAAAGTTTTCCTGAATTTTTTTTTCATTATGCAGTGTAAATAAAAAGCCCCGTAACATAAGGTGATGTGAAACCTCTGATGTGATCACAATAAACAAAGAAATTTTATATCTATTCAGTATCCTACAGGGAGTCTCAAGATGACTGAAAAGGATAAAAAGCTCTCTTAGTAAATTCCATGAGGTCAGGAATTTTGATATATTTTATGCACTGCTTTATACTCACTACCCAGTACATGGTAGACATTAGGTGAATAGTTGTTGAATGAATGAATGGAAAGAATCCTACAAGAAGCTGTGTGATTTAATTAAGAAAGCCAGATTTAAATCAATGTATTTCATATTATCCAAATCTAGGAATGATTCTTTAAAAAAAAAAAAAAACAATGGCATTTTTCTGAATTTTCAAAACGCAGGCTTCGATCAAGATTGGTGATGTTATTTCACTCTTCATCTGTACCAAGCCATGGAGTTAACCATTTCTTTCCAAATTCATATTCTGAAAATATATGAAATTAATATCAAAGAATCTATACTTTCACAAAATAGATTTTTAAGCAGATGTTGGTTTGGTTAAGAATTCTTTTTTATTGATTGGTAGTGTTTATGAAAGAAGACATCTGGCATAGAATAATACATGAAAATGTTATTCCAGGTACTAACACATGAGTAAGAGTTGTAACATATTGTATTAAATAGTAATTTTGACTTTTAAATAGTATGTGATTAGTTCTTTTTCCTGAAGAAATGTGTTTAAACTAATTTGTTATTGGGTTTATTCTAAAGCTACTGTTTTTTTCCTCTACATCTTTTTGTGATATCTAATTAACAACTTTTAATGTTAGTTATATTCTCTGCATTTGCTTTGCCTTTGGACAAATCATTTAAAAACTCTCAGTTCCATATTGGTTCATTCATTTTCATAGCCAAATTTTCTAAAATGAATCAATGATAAAAATGAGAGTAAATTTCCCATTAATTAAAATAAGGCCCTTAAAAATTAAAAATGTTGACATGTTTAAAAATGCCATGTTTTGACAAATGGAATGTGGTATGATAAATTCAATATTAATTTCAAACATAAACCAATAAATATTGGGCCTCTAGCTATAAGAGAAATTCTATAGGTAGAAAAATTGATTGACCCCACCACCACCCATAGGTGCTGTCCTGCTATGGAATCCCTTTGCTCAATTTTCTCCTGTCCAATCAGGTGGAATGTTTGACAGGCACATGGTTTATACAGCTCAAAATAACTTGGGACCTGTGAGCTGACAAATGCTCTGGCTCCAGTGGTGACAGGTTGTTCAGCTTCTTACAGCCATCTTCAGTGAAACTAAGGTTAACTCCTCACTCTCTATGGACAGCTACTTTCTATTTCCAAGGGCGTGAAGACTTTTCTTTTTCTCCTGTGTGTTCATCTAAAAGTTCTCCTTGGATAATTATCATCACAGTGGAGTGCCTGTGTTGGACATCCTCATCTGGGTCAACTAAAAAAAGAAAGGTAATATTCAGATTTAAGTTCTCAAGTGTGTTTTGATAAAGGGAACTGACAATGGGAAAGGGGATATTTCAGAGACCTGATTACTATTGTTTAGAGGAAACCTAGGATAACTTTCTAAGGATGTATTAAGGGACACAAAATTACATGAGAAATAGAATACTCCACATGAAAAGATTTTGGAAGGGATTGATGAAATTCACACAAATCAGAGACTACTTTGGTACAAATGAAAAATATTTCAACAGAGGAAGCCATGACATGCTGAATATGTAATTGGAATTTTCCACACATTCATTTATTAAAATAAATGTTTGTATAAAGAATATGTATGCATGTCTATTTCCTTTTTATAGAAAATTAAATCTGAAATAATGTGACTCCATAGTGAAAGATTTTCATTTTATATTTTTTTATCATGTAAGAGGATAGGCCTGCTATATTTAGTGTTGGGAGATCTGCTCCCTGGATTAATGTACACAACAGCTGCAGAAAGTCTTGCTCAGAGGACATTGCTCTTTCTTTCTCTTCTCTCTCTCTCTCCTCCCCTCTTCAGCTACATCAGAAAGACAGTGATAGTTAGTAGCAAATGTTTGGTGTGGTACATTGCATTATTAGCAGTAATTAAATGCGTATCTTGAATTATATTTTAAAAACTATATAATCGAATAAAAGAGAACATGGGTTAATCTGTATTTTCATTTCCCAAAAGTGAACATCACAGTATTGATGCTAAGAAATTTTATCATATCAACATATTTCACTCATACTGTTAATGATGCAGGCATCAAAGACTTTGAAAGAAACAAAACAGCTATCCTGTCCTTTCTCTAAAAATTACTATGATTCAATCACTTTAACAGTGGTAATGATAAAATGAATTCTACAAGCTCTAACTTTAAAAATTGTCATAACTTTTTAGTCTCTCCTGAACAATAACTCTTAAGTTCACATAAAATTTATAATCCTTTTCTAGGAAATCAAGATTGTCTATGCTCATAGCTACAATAATGTATTTTTAAACAAGAATTAAAACATGCTATCAGACATATGATTTAACAACAAGCAAAATATTTAAAATCAAGGCCATCTTAGGAAATCTGAAATACATGGACACTACACTTACTTTGTCAAGAGACAAAATTATAAACATTACAGTATCTTATAATAATGGATATGAAACAAACAACTGGACACTATCCAAATTCTGGAAGTTTGTCTCAACTCCCACTTATAGAGTTTGGCTAATGTTATGGGAACTCATAATAATGTGTTAAAGCACCAGTGTTCCTTATATCAATTTAGAATACAAACTCTATTACGTTTCTATTACAATGTATTTACTAAGGCACATATTCACTGGAATAGACTCAGAACTGCAATTCATGAATTCAAAAGCAATTAAATGAGTTTTTATCTAGACAAGGTTTTAAAATTCATAAAGATAGTTTTTCAAATTTGTGTTGGAAGAAATTGGACACTAGGTAAATCAGGTTTCGTTGTGAAAGGTCTTTAATGAACTAAAGTTAGTATATGAAAAGATGACAGTTTTTAAATAAAAGATTTTAACAGTTAATTCCTATATGCGATAGGAGTAATGAACTCAGCTCACTAACCTAAAAGTATAAGACAAATAATACTGCTAACCCTAGAATAATTAGTTTCTTTCATTGACATTGAGATTTGACAAAGGCATTGCTTGTCTCGTGGTGTTATTGCCTTTAACAAGACAAAAAAATGAAAAGATTTTACTTAATTCCCTCTCCTAAGAGATAAAGAAAAATCAAGTACGATGAAGGTATTTTCTTAAATTTTTATACTGCTTCATAGTTGACAAGAGCTTCTAAAACTACTAGAGCATTGTATTTTTGCTTAAAGAAAACAATTCAAGTAAAGACAGAATGGTCTGCTTAGAAATTTAAGAACATATTTTCAGCAGATACATTTTTGGTGTGCACAAAAGTTGGTGTGACTAAACCTGCAGTCACTAAAGAGTCCTTAGAGCTCATGTGTAACCAGAGTCACCTTGACAAGCTCCACATACCTCTGCTTGGAGTCACAATACACTCCACACTGTGGGAGGAGCCCTCAGAGCCTGCCCACCAAGTTCTTGAACTAGGACTAGATCTTGAGATCAGGAGCCTATTTGGGACACTTGCTCCTCACCCCATCTAACAAATGTATTATGTCAATTTAATTAGGAAAGTTATCACTTTTCAGATCCTTACTAGAGAGAAAGAGAGAGAGAAATATTAAGAAACTGTAGGAGTACAAAATATTAATTTTTTTCTTATTTAAAATGAATCTTTGAGTTCATGGGGATTGACAACCATTTCTCATTTGGGATTTCCTATAAAATAGCTAAGTTCATCATGAATAGTGAGATCTTGAGACTGATATAAAACCTCCCATGCCTATCATTTTTGTGACTACCACCAAACCTTTTTTGGTCCTAGATTCCTGAAGTCTTCGTTCATTAGCCTTTCTATGGGTTGTAGAATTTACTTTTACTTATTTCCTTGCTATCTTTCAGATTAAATACTAACTTTGGGCTCTGGCTTCAGTATCTTTTACACTAGTGATTCTCTGCATGCTTATCTTCTTCTGTACATGCAAACATACATAGCATGTTTGCACCTCTCCTTCTCTCACTCAAACTAAATCTTCACTTTCCCACCTTCCTACCTTTATGAATTTAATTAAAACAATGTTAGAGAATGACTTATTCACCTTTAGCCTATTTTAAATCCTTGTCCTTTAAGGTATGTCCTTAATTAAACAGATTCCCACTAATTCTCTTATGTATCACTTCTGCTGTCTCTTTATCTCAACATTCTCTTCTAATGGATACATTTCATTTGTCTATATTTGTCTTTATCTGCTGTTTTTCCTCTTTCAAATGAAAGAGAAAGAAATACTGAAAGAGAACTTAAAAGAATGGGACTTATTTCTATATTGTTATTGACGTATTCTCACTTATCTCAAGTTCTTACTCTGGTAATGCCATATATACTAATATACTAATGCCACTTATACAAAAATTAGAATCGAAATAAAACTAAGTTGGGGATGCTCAATGTCATAGTGAGGGGATGAGTATTATAACACTGAAGAAGGATTTACGTCAAAGTAAAATCTGCAGCAGTGAAGAAGGATTTACATCAAAGTAAAATCTGCAGCCAAATTTTAAAAAGGTGATCGGTGCCTAACTCTTCAGGACTAGTCTATAAGTAACAGGATTTGGTTCTTGGCCCAGCAAGGGTTTCTCCAGAAGAACTGATACTTCTTCTGTGTGATATCATGGGGTATAGAAGGTAAGACAAACCAGTCAATACCAGCATTAAAGAAAGGGAGCAAAGTCTAATTTTGTCAATTATTCTTCTCCTAAAGAACATTCTAAGCATAATAATTACACATCAACAGAAAAGGATTACTTTAAATTTGTATAGTGCTCTCAATTTCTAAAGTGCTTTCCCAAACAAACCTATGAAGTAAGCAGAGTAGTTCTGTTCATCCTGAATTTAGAGGTGAGTCACTTAAATGTGTCTATCTTTTCCTATTCCATTGCTCTAGAAAATTATTATTAAGTATTAGGCTATTTTTGTGTTGCCCTAACCAGATTTGTTCTCTAGTTTAAATATCTAAGAATACTACATAGCTAGAAAACTTTATTATTTATATTGGAATTTAAGTTACTTCATATTAGGTTTTGCCAACTCTCTGGCCAATGTTCCAGTTTAAATATTCATATTATAATCAAAAGATTAGTTTATACCACATAACATGTCCAAAAAGACCTTCCTAGAGCCTACAGAAGAGTAGTGCTGAGTTAACATGAATTGAGAAATGCAGTCATGTGCCTCTTAACAAGGGGAAATGCTCTGAGAAATGCGTCATTAGGCAATGTTGTGACGCAAACATCATGGAGTGTACTGACACAAGCCTGGATGTGATAGCCTTCTACTTAATTGTATGTGCTATACTTTTATAAGACTGGCATCATAGTAGGTCTGTTTCCACAAGCATCACCATAAGCACATGAGTAATTACAGTGTGAGCCCTGATATTTGGCTTTTTTTTTTTTTTTTTGGTAATGTGAGGGCCTGACTTAGGCTTTGATTGCCCAGCATCCACTTCAGCTAAGGCTATCTAGAATAAATGCATTGTCAGCCTCAAGATTAGATAAAGAGCCAAGCTGCCTCAACCCCACTGAGCTGCTTTTGTTTTAGAAATCTTTTCTTTTTACTGACCATTTGGGCTACTTGCTTTTTTTCCTCTTCCCATGCTTTAAGTTATGGCTCTTAAGTTTTAAATTCACCAATAAAGAGTGAATTCATGAAAATCTAGGCTCTCACCCTCCACCCCAGTAAAAACAAAACCCTAGGCCCCTGGTCTTCCCCTACCCCAACCCCCCAAACTCACTGTTGCCCCTGGCATTCTGTGTATATATCATCCAGGGCCTGTAAAATTTTTTTCTTCAAAGTCTCTTAAAGGTTATTGCTGAAAAACATCTTGTTTCATAATAAGAACCCCAAGGGTTGGTCCAGTTGTTACACTGGTTTAGAAAGAAGAGGTGTGTATGGGAAAACTCACACTGGTCCAGGTGAGTCCCCAGGCATTTCTAGCTGATATTGATAGCCTGAGACAGCTTAAAATGGTAATGCTTTGCTTTAGGACTTTACGACATTACCACAACATGACGACATTGCCATGGCAACACAATCACTAAGTGATAGCAATGTTTCAGTTCTACTATAATTTTATGGACTATCATTGAATATGCTGTTCATCATTGACCCAAACATTGTTGTGTGGCACATGACTGTATGCCCAAAGATATCAGCATCAGGTTTTGTTTGTTTGAACCAGACTCTTACATTTTCAGCATATTTTTAGGGAAAACCCTCTCTTTTTAGGAAAAACCCTAGGAAAAAAACATAGGGATATTTAGCAAAGTAAAGAACATTCCATAAGTTTCCAATGTGGCCAGATTAGTTTACATGGCTTACTAAAGTCTGTCTTGATTATTGATGCCACCTTAATTGTTTCCTTTTCAAACTAGTACCACTACACCAAAACCATGATCTGTTTTCAAGGGCAATTACTCATTCTTATTTTGAAAGTAGCATAAAATATAAGTTTTAATTTTGTAAGAAGCAGAAAGAAAGGAAGAAAGAAAATTCAAGCTCTGGCTGATATGGCTCAGTGGGTTGAGCAGAAGCCTGAGAACCAAAGGGTTGCCAGTTTGAGTCCCAGTCAGGGCACATGCCTGGGTTGCAGATTAGGTCCCTGGTTAGGGGCATGCAAAAGGCAACCACACATTGATGTTTCTCTCCCTCTCTTTCTCCCTCCCTTCCCCTCTCTCTAAAAATAAAATAAAATAAAATCTTTAAGAAAAGAAAAAAAAAAAGAAAAATTCAGATGAGATATCTAAGAGAACACTTAATTTCCTTTCCTGAAACCTGCTCCTGGCTCATTCAAGTAAATCATTCCACCACTCACCTGTTGCTCAGTCCATACTAGTCACCTTTAACTCTGCTCTTTCTCTCATAGTCCACATTCAATCCATCAGCAAATCACACCAGCTCTACTTTCAAATGATATCTCAAATCGGACCATCTCTCACCATTTCCCACTGATAACCACTCATTGATCCAAGCCACCATATGTTGCATAGTATATTGCAATAGTGTCCTAACTGATCTGCTTGCTTCGACATTTGACCCCTTTAACTTGATTTGTTGCATAGCAGCCATGACCAGCCTTTTTCAAAAACATGTCATCGGCTTCTCAAAACTATAAAATGATGTCCCATTCACACATTTAATAAAAGCCCTTCCCATGGTCTGCAAGGCCTTACATGATCTAGCTTTGTACTTTTGTGACTTCTTTTTTTTCTGCTCTTCTTTTTCACTCCCCTCCTGGCACACTGGCTTTACTCAAACATAGCAAACAGTCACCTACTCTGCCTTTGACACTTTTTTCTTCTTCAGTCAGGAACATTCTTCCCCCACGATGATCACATGGCTAACTTCTACACTGCATCAGAAGTTTTCCCTGACCTTCCTACCTAAAAGCGCACACCTTCCTTCTTCCCTCATCATTCTCTATTCCCTTGCCCTACTTTTTTTTTTCCCCTCAACATTTACATCTTTCCCACTAGTGTCAACTCCACAATGGCAGGGGCCTTATCTTTGGTTCACTGTTGAATCCACAGTGCCCAGAACATCGCACAGTAGATGCTCAATAAATATTTATTGGATGAATAACTAAAAGCTAGGGTATCCATGATAGCACTTGGGCTTTTTGTTTGTTTTTGTTTTTTAAATCTTTTTGAGCTTTTTAAAAGGACAAATTTTATAAGAAATTTTCAACTGAGGCTTTAAAGAGAAAGTGATACATTTTCATATCTCCTATTATAGGTAATATTTATCAGTTTAACAATTTATATATTCATTTGCATCTGAGAACCCTCTACGATGGAATTGTCATTATCCTATTAATAGATGAGAATAATTGAAATTCAGATGCATTAAATGACTTGTTTAAGATTGCAAAATTATTCATGTTGGAGCTGAGATACAAACACAAGTTTCTGATTATAATCAGATGTTCTCTGATACTTCTGGTATGAAAACAAAGCATAACTCCACAATTTATTTTGTCCACTATAAACACACATTCATTTGAAAGTCACCTTGAAGTTATTCATATATTTACATTTATATATAAAATGTACTTATATTTTTTATTTGAGTCTGTAAGTTTTCTTTGTAAATATGATTTCTGTTTATCTATCTTATTTTTTCCTGCAATTAAGAGAAAAGATAAACAGCAATTGATTTAGCAGGATATCCTAATGAAAAATAGAATTCAACAGATATCTACTGGTCATCTTCTATGTGCTGTGTGTGTGTGTACAGAGATGAGGTGTATAAAACAAAGTGAGCAGACAGAGAAGTAAACAGGCAACTTCAGTATATTGTAATAACCACTGCATTTGGAGATAAGAACAGTGAGCTTTAGGAACTCACTGGAGAGGTACCCCACTCAGAGAAAAGAAGAAATCCCTGGGGGATGTCTCAACTGAGAACTGAAGACCATGTAGGACTGGTTACTACTGGTAACGTAGTAAAGGGAGGTGAGGACAGGGAACAAAGACAGTATGTACAAAGATCTGAAGGCAGCCAAGTTTGCTCATGAAACTACATGTATTTCAATGGAATATAGATAGTGCTGAATTAACTGCAAATCAGTTTCTCTTTAAAGTTTGTCCTTGGATCAAGTCACTTTACTAGTTCTCCTTCCATTTCTTATCATGGTATGTGCTAAATAATAATAGTAGTAGTAGTAGTAGCAGTAGTAGTAGTAGTAGTAACTACCATTTATTGAACATTTACTAAATGCCAAACACATTTAAAAATTACTTCAACCTATGAGATGGCTACTATTACCATGCCTGTTTTATAGATGAGTAAACTACAGCTTACAGAAGTTAAATAATTTTCTTGAGTTTATACAGCTAAGAAGTGTCAGAACTTGGATTAGAATCATATCTGTCTAACTCTAAGTGTTAGGTAATAAATATTACATTAAAATATTAAAGAGATCCTTTATTTCGAATACCTGGAAGTTTTGTTATAATAATTTTTCATGACCATAACAGTCAGAACAGGCACAAATTTACACATTAATTAGCTTATTTTCTTTAAAAAAGAAAAAAATAGTTGCAGAAAGCAGTGATTACTTATATGAGTGTTTTCTTTTATATTTCTATCATAAATATAAGCTTAAAAGTTCTTCAACATTAATGTCACCTTTACCTAAGTATTGATTCGTTTGAGTGCCCATTATAGTGTCTGGCCCTATTTTTAAGGGCTTTGCATTCATGATGTTATTAATCCTCACCCCCCTGAGAAATAGATATTATCAATGTTTTACAGCTGAGGAATCCAAAGTTCAGAGAAATTATGTAATTTTCAAAGTACACAACTGCTAAGAGATAAAGCCAGAATTTGAAAACAGATCTGATTCCAAGGCCAAAGCTCATTTCATGTTGCTCAAAATAAAAGCCATCTTAAAATTTTTAAAAACAAAGTAACATTAAAACACAATTGCAGTGTCCCCTGGCCAGGTGGCTCAGTTTGTTGGAGCATCATCCTGTACACCAAAAGGGTGTGGGCTTGATTCTCCATCAGGGCACATATCTAGGTTGTGGGTTCAATCCCCAGTTGAAACATGTACAGGAGGCAACTGATCGATGTTTATCTCTCAAATCGATGGTTTTCTCTCCCCTCCCCCTTTCTCTCTCTAAAATCAACAAACAAACCCTTGGGTGAAGATTAAAAAATAAATAAATAAAATAAAACACAATATGCGGTAATGTCCAACAAACAGGGAGAAGGCCATCCTGAGTTATAATGCACCTAATTTTCTTCCTCACATTAAAATATATATAGAAACTCAAACTAGGCTAATGAAATAGTTGATTAACAAATGAGAAGGATTTTCAATAAGTACAGTAATTACATTTTCAAATAGCATTTTGTAGCTGATTTCATATATCTTTAACTGTCCTTCTACATAGTTAATGCAAAAATGAGACAAATTTTCAATTGGGATATCAATTATACTTTTATATACTATTTTGTATAGCATTCACCTTAAATTTAAATTTCAAATAGCCATGTAGTTCTATTTGATGAGTATATCATAGTTTAATTAACTAATTTCTTATTAAACGAAGTTCCAATTTTTTATTTTTTCTATTTATTTTTTATTGTATTTTTCCATTATCAATTATTCCCCCTTATACCCTCTCTCACCTCCACCCATTCTCCCCCCACACCAATTTCTTTTAATATTATCTGTACTATGATGAATATCTTTGTAGATAAATCTTTGTATCCATCCAATACTTCTACATTTCAATTCATCAATTTTTCCCTTGGTCCCTCTTTATTTCTTTTTTAAAATTGAATTTATTAGGGTGACATTGGTTAATAAAATTATATAGGTTTCAGGTGTACAATTCTATAATACATCATGCGTATATTGTCTTCTGTGTTCACCACCCCAAGTTAAAGTCTCTTTCTATCACCATCTATCCCCCCTGTACCCTCTTCTACCTCCTTGTTCCCCAATTAATACTTTTTTAAAGACACAATAACGTCACCCCAACAAGTGGGTACAGTAGTGGCAGCAATCTCAGTCTGTGAAAAGCATGTGGAAAAATATTTTGCTGTAGGTGATCCTGTTAGCCATCTCTGATTGCCATCTCAAGGTTACTGCCTACTTTGCCATTTTTGGAGATTAGTTTTGGATTAACACTCTGAAAGTTTGAGAACTAAAGCAGTTCCTAGAAAGCCTTATTTGTGATATAAGTGAGGCTATCATATAAGGAATGAACTGAAATAAGTTTTGTCATAGAATCTTAAAGCTAGAAAAGACAGGAGATTGCTTTCTTCTCCATCTTCCCAGCACAAAAAGTACTTAATAACCAAGAATGGTAAATAGTTTCCATCTCCATTACCATCTCTGATTGGTGATGGCAGATGGAGTGGAGTGTTAAGAAAGCTAAGGTTACTGGGAAGAGGACTGTAATCAGTTAGCTGCATCTTTTAAGGAGGAGAGAGAGGAATAACAGCCTATGGGTCACAAGCTTGCCATCCCTCTAGTAAGTGTGTGAATGAATAGCTAGATATATTAACAATATAAAATTGGCTGACATTACTAAAATCTTTAGTCCAAGGAACTTAGAACTAAACCATTTTCTTAAAACTTTAAAAATTATTTATTTTTTGAATTGATGATGTATTCATATAATTAAAATTCAAAAGTCGGGAAAGGGTATACAGTGAAGAGTGTCCTGTGTAGGCCCCATTTTCCTGTCTGCCACATCCCTTCTTCACCAGTGTTAATTTAAGAGATATTTTAAAACCTAGGGTCTAACTCATATCTTTGTAGAAATTAAATTATACCTTATTTAAAAAGGCTAAATCATTATAATCGTCAAGAACAGATTGATCTTATAAACAAGAGTGAACTTAAATTGTCTCAATTTTTTTAAAAAAAGCATTCTTTATATTCATAAACTAGATCAAGTTTATATTTTCACTAACCAGTTGAGATTATAAGGTCAATATCTTTTTCCCCCCTAAATTCATTTATCTTAGAGAGAGGGGAAGGGAGGGAGAAAGAGAGGGAGAGAAACATTGATGTCAGAGAGAAACATTGATTGGTTACCTCCGAACATGCCAGGACATCTTGATCAGGGGACTGAACCTGCAACCCAGGCGCATGCCCCCACCACAAATTGAACCAGTGACTTCTCACTTTGCAGGACGATGCCCAGCCAAATGAGGCATACCAGTCAGGGTCAATATCTTTCTATTTCTATTATTTTATTACACTCAAGGTAAAGGGGAGAGAATGGAGAGCAAATCTCTGTTTGTATATGAGAGTACTTTATAACTAAAAGCCCTTTACAGATATTATCAAAATTTAGAAATTATATTTAATGTCATTATAGCTATAGCATAGCTTTCACAATTGAACTTGTATTTAAAGAATTTAATAAAGTGGTAATGCCTATGGTTTTATTTCAAATTTCAATAAAAATTTCATTCAGTTCCTCTTCATTTTACAATTTGAAAATTATCTTTAAGTCTTTATAGTAAATTTTGTAAATGTATTAAAATTAGGCAATTTTAAAATTTCAAGCTTTAAGTTCTTAATAATCCATCATGCCGTAATAAACATAGACTTGTTATTCTCTAGAAATGATCCAAACTTATTATCATTATTATTTTGTCACAGCATGCAAGACGACAGCATAGAAGCTTCTACTTCCATTTCTCAGCTTCTAAGAGAGAGCTATTTAGCAGAAACTAGACACCGTGGCAACAATGAGAGGAGTCGAGCGGAGCCTTCCTCCAACCCTTTCCATTTTGGCAGTCCTTCTGGAGCTGCTGAAGGAGGAGGAGGGCAGGATGACCTTCCAGATCTTTCTGCATTTCTGAGCCAAGAAGAATTAGATGAAAGTGTCAATTTGGCAAGATTGGCCATCAATCATGACCCTTTGGAGAAAGCAGATGAAGCTCAAGCTAGAAAACGTCTTTCTTCTGATCAGATGAAACACCCATCTAAATCAAGTTTTGACCCCAACTTCTGCCAGGATAACTCTCGAAGTCCTACCAGCTCCAAAGAGAGTCCCCAGGAGGCAACAAAGCTACAATATAGTTCTGAGGCACAGTCCAAAAAAGTATTCTTAAATAAGGCTGCTGATTTTATTGAAGAGCTGTCCTCCCTTTTCAAAGCCCATAGCTCCAAAAGGATTAGACCTCGTACCTGCAAAAACCACAAGAGCAAATTGGAATCTCAAAACAAAGTGATGCAGGAAAATAGCTCCAGTTTCTCAGCTATATCAGAAAGGAGAGAAAGAGCTTCTGTTCCCATCCCGATCCCTGCAGATACTAGAGATAATGAAGTGAATCATGCCCTTGAACAGCAGGAAGCTAAGCGGCGTGAAGCTGAGCAGGCTGCCAGTGAGGCAGCTGGTGGAGACACCACTCCAGGGTCTTCACCTTCATCCTTGTACTATGAAGAACCTCTGGGGCAACCTCCCCGATTCACTCAAAAGTTATGGAGCAGAGAAGTTCCAGAAGGAACCAGAGTACAATTGGATTGCATAGTGGTAGGAATTCCACCACCTCAAGTAAGGTAAAAATGCCCCATCAGTAATGCTTAGTAATTGCTTTCCATCTACCATAATTCTCCTAAATTTATTTGTAAGTAAGTGGTTTCAAAGCTATATACTTTCTTTTAAGAAAAACAGAGTTTAAAGCAGCACTGTTCAATAGAAATACAATGTCATCCATATATGCAATTTAAAATTTTCTAGTAGCCATGTTTATAAAAAGTAAAAAGAACTGAGCAAAATTAACTTTTAAATGTATATTATTTAACAAATATATGAAAACATTATCATTTCAACATGTAATCAATGTAAACGTTATTAATATTATATTTTGCATTCTTTTTGTCACCCTTAGGGCTTCAGAATTCAGTGTGAATTCTACAATTACAGCACATCTCAATTTGACTACTAAATTTTCCTAGGAAATAATTAAACTGCATTACTATTTTATAAAATTTATAGTTAAAAAGGTAGATTGACATACACAAGTTGTATGTCAAGTCCCAAACAAACTTAAGATTTTTGTAATAACTGAATTAAATATCAGTTTTTTTAATTAAAATTAAATATAATTTAAAGTTGAGTCTCTCAGTTGTACTAGTGATATTTTAAGTGTCTAAAATTCATGTGGCTGATGACTGTGGTATCACACAGCACAGGTCTACAGGCTTAACTTGAAGCTTAAAGAAGAAAGTATTTATGATCTATACTCAATGCATACCTGTGATATTTTTTCAATTTTAAAAAAGCCAAATAATAGAATAAAAGATGATAGAATAAAGGCAGAATGAGGATATTGCTAAGATCAATTTAGAGATTTATTTTACAGGTATTGTGTTTATTATAAATTTTTTGATGTAAGTTTAATGAATACTATTCTTCCTAATGCCCAAGTCTTTCTCTAGTATAACAGATGACTAGAGAGAATATGTATCTTTTATATGCCTACAAGTCAGCTTTTCTGTGAAGGAAATGAAGCTTAATCTTCAGGGCTCCTCATTAGCATAAGCTATACCTAATTTTGTGTTCTGATTTTATTTTATTTTTTTATGTGGATCTTCCATATTTATGAGCTTCAGGCCCCACAAAATGTGGATCCAGGTGTAGCCCCAGGATGACATTTGCTACCTGTAATACTACAATGTGATAATATGTGAATAATGTGCTTGAAATATATTACCTTTGTAGAGAATTGCTGGTATGTAGAGTCCTGTAAGAGTTTCTTTTCCTCCCTAATACTGAATTACCACTAGAACATGACTTTCTTACTATTTAACACTTATTCTAGGTATGTAAGCAGTTCTCATATTTTTCTCACAGAATATTCCTATTACAGGACAACAGTAGTATTAATAATAATTTTTTTATTTATATGTGCCTATTGATTCAAGGAATTCTAGTCCAAAGTCATATTCATGTATTGAATTTCCTTTTCAAAGGCAACATAAAGTAATATTAAATAATACTACTCTCTGGTTATCTAAATAACCTCCTTGAGGGCAGAGGTTCTATCGTTTTACCTTTGTATCTTGAGCACCAAGCACAGCTTCTGGCCAATAGTATTTACTAAGAAATATTAAGTAAACTAATCCATAAAGAAAGAGGAAAACAAAAAATTCAGGATGAAATCAGAAGTGAGACGGTTGGCTTAAAATGTGGCAAAATGTTGAAACTGAACAACACAGGGCAGTGTCTACCCTTCTACTCTGAGCATGCTTGATGACACTCCCTGGGACTCTGGTGAGATGGTCATCACAGAACCATGAGGGATACCAATCAGTGGCATCTGGTGAATCTAAGCAAGCTGGTGAGCACTCACATTATGGTATACACACAACTTACTTAGATTAGTTTTACCCAAACCACTAATTTATGGATATAAACTGGACCAAAAAATTACACCAGATCATTCAGAGTTCATTCTCTCCGTTTCTTTCATTTCATTTCGTTTTCTCCATTTCTTGACCATGACAACATCAAATAACAAACAAGCAAACAAACAAAAAACAACTTGGCTGGGTGTCTCTGTTGGAGCGTTGTCCTGTACACCAAAAGATTGCAGGCTCAATCCCAGTCAGGTCACATACAGAAAGCAACTGATCAATCTCTCTCTCTCTCTCTCTCTCTCTCTTTCTCTCCTCCCTCACTTCCTCTCTTTCTAAAATCAATAAATATATATCCTCAGGTAAGAATTTAAAAAAAAAAAAAAAGAAAAGAAAAGATTCAGTGCTCCTATGAGAAAAATCAGCCAAGAAGAACTATAAGATCCTTTTGAAGTAATCTGGTGGACACTCAAAAGCTACTTAGCTAGCCAATTATAAATTTACAAATTTAAAGGTGAAAAAAATGCACACAATTTCCATGAAGCAATATTAATTTTACCTGGGAAGAATTTCTTTTTTCTTTTTTTCTCCCTGTCCCTGGAAAGAATTTCTTTACTGATAAAATCCATGCCTGTATCCCAACCACTGGTTTGGTGCCAGGAATTACTTGGTATTCACTAAATATTTTTGAATCAATTAGTGCTTAATTTAATAACTGCAATTAAACAATATTAAGAAAAAACTTCGAATTTTTCAAGTAGACTATTAGCTGTCATTATTTTCCTAAGCATAGAATTTACATAATTCTAGTCAGAAAGCAAGTATTTATTTTGACTTTATTATGTGCTCAATACTGTGATCAGTGCAGTGACAGTGACAGTATAGATATAAGATGTGTCCCTGCCCTTAAGGAGTTTGCTAATCAGTTAAAGAAATGATCCTAATTTTTATAGTATCAACCTTAAGAACTATCAGGCTTCAGAGAAGAAATGGAGAGCTAGAAAGGTCAAAGAAGGCTTCAAAGACATATTCGGGTTTCAGTTAAACCTTGAAGAGTGAGGAGGATTTAGGTAGAAATTTACACATTCCTTCTTTCCTTCCTTCATTCATTAAGCAAATACCTGTGAATTTACTAAAGTGACTCACCAGGAATACAAAATAATTGTGTGTTACTGGAAGTCACAGAGAAGGAAAACTCTGACTCCAAAAAACCTCCGCTGCCTTGCGGCATACCTCTTCAGGGGAAAGGCTAAGGGAGTAAACCCCGACAGAAAATCCGGAGCCGGAGTCCCTAAGGCGGTTTGACGTTGTAGTCAACACCGGCAACTCCTGCGGCGCACCTGAAGCCAAGCTGTATTGACTCCGTCTTTCCCTTGGACCCTTCAGCTGCGAAGAGAGGGGGGGTCTGCTGCATGGGCAACAGCAGACCCTCCATATCACCCTGCCCAGGCTCTGTAGCTTCAGCTTCACTGGAGAGGACACTCCAGCGCCATCACAAGATGTCGATTCAACATGGGAGGAGACAGATACCGTGTCACTCCCGAGTTGGACTGCACAGCCATTCTCCGCAGTGCAGATAGACTCTTAAGAAGCTACACCATCGTCTCTCGAGACAGACGGCTGCCAACAACTGGAAGTCAAAGACCTTGTTTTGAAACCAAGTCTAAAACTATTCTGAGAGGGTAGATCAAAATCTATCAGAACAATCAGACAAACACAATCAAAACATTGCAATGTTGTGTAATAAGAACTATAATAGAAGTATGTATAGTATGCAGTAAGTCAAAGTCAAATGTGATTACTTTACCTGGAGTGCAGGATGAAAGAAGAGTTAACACTAGAGGTGCTGCTTCAGTTTGAGGAGACCGAGGGTGGAAGAGGAAAGCAAGTGCAAAGGCCCAGAGACAAGTGTTTTCAGGCAACTGCAAGTACTTGGCTATGTGAAGAACATGGGGTAACAGGTGAGAAAAGATGAAGGAAAAGACAGAAGAAGCAGACAGAGGAGTGGGTCGTTTTAGGCTAGGACCACTCAACATGTTCATATGAAGGTACAGACACTGGAATTGTAATATTTTTGTGTGACAAGAAGGAGACTGATCTAATTAGAAAGAAGACTGGAGTCAGATGGTTCTGAACAGCCTTGAAAGCAAAGCAGAATAGTTTAGACTTGGTTTCAGAACCAAGTGAATACCATCTACAGTTGTGTATAGGAAAGTAACAACACGGAAAGAAGCATTTAGGTAGTACCCATCTGGAAGAATGAGTTAGACCAGAAGTAAATGGAGCAATGAGGCCACTAAGGAAGCTATTCTGGGTATCAAATGCTCTGATAGGACTGGGTGGGGGCACTGGGAAAGTAATAACATGAATGAGCAATATTTAGGAGAAAAGAAATCAAGCTGAACTGGTGACTGACTGGCTAGGAAGGATGAGTAAAAAAATTTACATGTCTGAAGCTGGGCCCCTGATACAGTGATGGGGTCACAGGTAAAGACTGAGAAAATGGAAGCGGTGGCTGATTTATGGACGAGGTTGATTATTTAAGTGTGAGGAGATAAAGGGACCATATTCAATAGGCTGTCAGAAATGCAGGACTGAAGGTCAAATGAGAGGGCAGTGGAACTGGGGACAGTCCATGGAATTACATGAACACCAGGAAAAGTCTGACACAGCATCTCTGTAATTACAAAGGGACTAAAAATACAGGTAATTCTTAGAACTAATTTCTAGTAATGCTAGACTGGAATAGTGTTTTCCAACCTTCTTTTAGCAGTAACTCCTCCTACTGTCTCCTCACAATAAGTCTGTTACATGTTATCCAGTACATACTGTACACACACACACTTTTTTAAAAGATAAAATTAGTGCTTTGGGGATTGAAGAGGGTTGGGTTGAAAGAGCTTCCAGCCACTACATGTTTGCTTACCATGGAAACAAAGACATCTCCATAGAACCCAGGAACATCGATTCTGATTCAGAGGATTCTTTAAAAATGCATTAAAATAGCCCTGACAGATGTGGTTCATTTGGTTGGGCATTGTCCTGCAAAGCAAAAGGTTGCTGGTTCAATTCCTGATCAGGGCACAAACCTGGGTTGCAGTTTTGGTCCCCAGTCAGAATCAGAGGCAACCAATAGATGTTTCTCTCTCTCCCTTTCTTCCTCCTTTCCCATCTCTCTAAAAATAAATAAATAAAATCAAAATAAATTAGTAAATAAATAAGCATTAAAATAATAATGAGACATTTTGGGTTGCCATATAGGAACACCAAAAGTCAATAAGAAAAGCATCCTTTCGCTATTTTTTCAAAGAAATATAATAAGCTTTCTTGGAAACAGGGTTCTAACCTTGTAGTTATATGCTCCTGTGTATAATTAGTATTTTACTTATGTTCTTGTAACCCCTGTTTAGCACACTGAAAAATCATTTTTACATATCTTTGTTGATTTCCAGGTGAAGTGGGTGAAAATTGCTTTGTTTTGTAAATGTTTTTGTAGGAAATCCTGTATCACTAGCATTTTTGAAAGCTTGTTAATCTTGGGGGATTTGTCTTAGAAAATGAAATATATTCATGTGTTACTCACAAATGAAAGAGTCTACAGGAATTCGCAGCAAATGGCCATTATCACTTTTTGTATCCTGACTCCTAATTCTTTCCCCAAGAATGTACAGCTGGGTCACACTAAGTATATTTGCTTGTACACAACCTTCTGAAGCAGTATAAATTTACCTTTTATACAGGTCAATGCTTGCTTTGGCTGTTTAATTTTTCTATTGGTACTTCTGGATCTATGCCTTCAAGTAATGTGCTGAGGAAATAAATTAGTTATAAAGAAAAATTTGTTTATCTTAAAGACAGGGAATTCTTTAAAGTATTTTAAGTAATTATACAGGGTGGAGCAAAAGTAGGTTTACAGTTGTGAGTATGTGAAACACAATTTATTTTATTATTGATTAATTATTGTATTATTTTCCATGTGACTACTGTAAATCTACTTTTGCCCCACCATGTGTATATATACTTATAATGTAAAATATTATGTAAATATTTTAAAATATTACATTACTTAGGGGCTTCTTTTTATGGGGAAATCTAGATACCTTCACTCATTCATTCATCCAACAAATATTAAGTGAAAATACGAGCCAGGTACTGTTATTGGCACTAAGCTTAAAGGAACAAAGAAGAAAAATTCCCTGTCTTCATGGAGTTTAGAGTCTAGAAAAGAATACAGGCAATAAACAAAAATTTCACAAATTGTATAATTACAATTGTGATAAATGTTATAAAGGAGGGGCATATAGCTAATGGACCAAACCTTGTAGGTATATTAGGGAAGGTTTTCCTGAAAAGTGGTGTTTAAGCTAAGACATAAAAGATGACTAGGAGCTAGCCCAGCAAGGTGGGGTGAGGGGACAGTAAATTTGAAGCCCTTGAGGCAGGCAGCAACACAATTGTTGTCAAAGGAATTGAAGAAAACGTTATCACCAGAACATAAAAGAGTGAAGAGGAAATGGTTTTGAGATAAGTTTAGAGAGGGAACAGAGGCTATATTTTGGGATACTCCTAGAACATGCTACTAAAAGTAGGTCCCTAGATCAGCAGTGTCAGCGTCACCCAGGACCTTGGTGGATATGCAAACTCACAGGTGCCACCTTGGACCTACTGATTCAGGATCTCTAGGGGTGAGGCCCATACATTTGTATTTTAACAAACTGCTCTTTTTTTCTGTGCTGAGCATTTTTGCAATTTCTTCAAAGATATCCTGACCTGGAGGGACCTCCCCGTGGGGACCTCACACCTGCTCTGTTCCTTAACCCAGAAGTTATAATCTCCAATTAACATTTTAGCACCTGCTCCTTAGTTCTTACTCCAACAGAACACCCCTACAGACCCTGCTGCAGCCACTGCACCATATCACATGGTGCTTTGAGGAAGGATCTGTTCTGAGATGAAAAACCAGGCTAATTTATGTCCCTAAACAATACTGGTACAGAAGTATTTACAGGTGAAATGACAAAAATCCTGGATTTATATTAAAATTATCCAAGGTGGGGAGAAGTGGAGAATATAAAAGAAACATACCTGTCATTAGCTGATAATTTGTTGAAGCTAAGTAATATGTGCAAGGGGTTTATTATACCACTTTCTCTACTTTGTGTATGTTTGAAAGTTTCCATAATAAAATATTTAAAAAATGATATTAGTAAGTTTTATGTTTTTAAAATGTTATATAAGTGGAATTATAATGTATATATTCTTCTGCTACTTCAATTTTTTCTCTAAAATATATGTCCATGTTTTGCATATAACTCCAATTCACTCATTTTCATTGCTATATAGTATTTAACTGCAAGGTTAGAAGATATTATTGTTATTTTTATTAATTTATTGGTGTTCTATTACAGTTGTCCCATTGCTCTCCCCGGCCCCACCCACCCCATCCCCTCTTCCATAGTCAAACCCCACCCTGTTGTCCATGTCCATGGGTCATTCATACTAGTACCTTGACTAGACCCTTCCCCTTCTAGAAGATATTATTGATGTACATTTGGGTTGCTTCTAGTTTTTTTCTAATATGAACAATGTTATTATAAACATTCTAATATATTCTCCTGATGCATGAGTGTGTGTGTCTAGGCATGAAATTTCTGGCAGAGTATGTACAATTTCAACTTTATAAAAATGTGAATGTATTTTCCAAAAGAACTGTTTCAATTAACATTCCTGCCAACATTGTATAAGACTTCTGATTGTTCTATATTGTTGCCAATATAGATATTATAAGACTTTAAAATTTTTGCCAATCTGATGGGTATAAAGTGTTATCTTGTTATGATTTTAATTTTCATATCCATACTTACTAACAAGTTGAGAATGTTTAAAAATATATTTGTTAAGTGTTCAGCGTTCATTTTCTATGAAGGGTCTGTTTATATTTTTCACTCACTTTTCTGTTAGTTTCCTTTTTACTTATTGATTTGTAAGACTTCTAAAAAATATGGTTAAGATTCCATTCATATGACATATATGTTGTGAAAATATCCTCTCCCAGTTTGATTTGTCTTTTTATATCTTCTATGATATCTTTTGATAGTTGGCTTTTCTTAACTTTAATGTCAAATTAATTATTTTTATGATTTTGATTTTTATAGTTTGTGTCCAAGAAATTTTTTCCACTTTCAAAGTAATAAAGATATTCTTGTATATTTTCTTCTAAAAGTTTTATAGTTTTGTCTTTCACATTTAAGCTTTTAATATTTTTATTCGTTAACAACATTTTAATTTTATTTTTTCCCCATTACCATTTAGGGGGAAAGGGTATAAGGGAACTAAGCTCTTAATTTATTTAAAGTTGACTTTGTGTGAGGTGTGAAGCAGGGAACCCATTTCAATTTTCTTTAGACTGGATAATGAATTGTTCTAGTTTATTGGAAAGTACGTCATTTCCCCACTGATCGTAATGCCAGTTCCATCAGAAATCAAAACTGTAAACGTGTGGGTCTGGTTTTGGTTCTTTATTCTTTTCCTTGGCTTATTTATCTCATTATAATAAGAATTTTTATAGTTCTTGATTTCTACCTTTTTCATTTTAAGGATTTTGGGCTTTTCTTGCTTTTTTGCTCTGCAATATAAATTTTAGAATCATCTTGTCAAATTACACAAGATATTTTTAAAAATCTGTTAAGATTTTCAAAACTGCACAGAAGTGGTAGGTTTATTTAGGGAGAATTTGACATCTTTAAAATATTGAGACCTTATCCCTGGCCAGGTAGCTCAGTGTGTTAAGAGTGTCGATCCAATGCATCAAAGTTGTGGGTTTGATCCCTGGTCAGGGCACATAGAAGAAGTAACCGATGAATGCATAAATAAGTGGATCAACAAATTGATGTTTCTATCTGTCCAAAATCAATAAATAAAAATTTTAAATAAATTAATAAAATAAAATATTAAGGCCTTATATTCAGGCTATTGGTGAATTTCTCCATCTACTTAAATATCCTTTAATGTCTTTCAATAAAGATTTGTAATTTGTACTTTAAGTCTTAGAAATCTTTGCTTAAATCTATTCATAGGTATTTCACTTTATGCTATTATAAACACCTTTTCAAAAATCACATTCTATGTTTGTTATGTATAAAGTGCAGTTCACTTTTGTATATTTGCTTTCTAACCAACAACCTTGCTACAATGAAAATTTTCCTATAATTTTGGGGGATCTTCTTTCTTTCTAATCCTGTGTCTTGTATTTCATTTTCTTGCCGTGTTGAGCTGGCCAAGCCTTCTAGGACAATGTTGAATAGAAGTGGTGATACTAGGTACTATAGTCTTGTTTGTGATATTAAAGAAATGACTTCCATTTTTTATCATTATGTAGCATTTTGTTATAGTTTCATTTTGCTTAGGAATATTAAGATTTTATAAAAATCATGAATGGATGTTGAAATTTTCTGCATTTCTTGATATTGTTTTATTGATTTCCCCCCTTTATTGTGTTGTATGGTAAAGAATATTGATTTTATAATGTTAAGCAAAACTTGAATTCTCAAGACAAACAAATGCAACATCATAAAAAAACTCCAAATTGAATAAATAGAAGAATCTATTCTGATAGATTAATATAGCAAAATAAAGGAAGAAATTTACTTTAAATATATCATTGGAAAAAACAAGTACTTGCATTAATAACAAAACTAGAAAGTTTAATACATTCATTTGGTTATTCATTTATCCAATAATAATTTATTCAGTAGTCACTATGCATCAGGAACTATTCCAAGCACTTAGGATGTCAGTAAATAGAGCAAAATTTCCTGACAAATTTTATTCTAGATGAGGTGAAGGAACTAAACAATAAAGAGTAAATTTGGTAGAGAAGTGAATTACATAGTAATTTAATAAGAAGAACTATAACAGAAAGAAAAATTAGGAATTCTAGAAGGAGAAAATAAAAGTTTCTAGTCATCCCTCCTCAAAGTAATTAGTCCTTAAAAATTATTTTAGAAATTATTCTCATCTCCACATTTCTTTGTCCTCCCTTTTGTTGTCTAAAGTTAACTAGGTGGTAAGGGGTAATCTTAATAATTTTATATTAGCCAACTATTTATTTATACTTTTCTTAAGTTACCAAAAAGTTATCACCTGGAAGAACTCAAATTTAATATAAAATTAAATCATAGACAAGTCCTTGCCACTTGTACCCCTACACTCCCTTCAGTGGAGCATAGCCATTGGAAATGAAAACTTGTTTGTTAACTCAATAACAGTCAAATAGAGCATAAAAAAATACCAAATTGTGTTGTGAAATCCAATATTACTTTGAGTACTGTTAGAAAACATTTAATATTATCATTTTGTCCAACATACTCCAGTTGGCTCAGTCACTCTGGTCACAGAGAGAGCTGAAGATGTCAATAAGTAAATATACTACCTTTTAACTGTTTCAGGCTTTACACCCTTCACTTAAGAGGTCAGGCCATTGTTAGACAAAGATGGTTATAGACAATCAAGGAGAGATCCTATCTAGACCTCAAGCCTTCTTGAAAAATGAAAACAAAACAGACTTTAGGCTATAATAATCTTAATTTAAATTCATTCATTTAACATGTACACAACAAACATTTTTTAAAGCAGCTGGGATGTGCCATATCTGGCTAAGAACAAGATAAACAAGTGGTAAACAAAACAAATGTGTTAGTCTCTGCCATGTGATCTTTATTGTCCAGTAAGGGAGAGGAATATGTATATAAAATAAATGCATAATCATAACTGATATATAGATGCTGTGATGGAAATGAACATGGTATTAGTGGCAGGAACAATAAGAGGTGGAACAGGGTACTGGAAGGGCTGGAGCAGAGCTAAAGAAAGGCTCTGAGTAATCCTTCTTTTAATGAGCATTATTACTCATGAGTCAGAATAACACAGTCAAATTACACTTAGAAGTTATTAATGTGCTAAAGCAATGAGTCATAACATTTATCCAAGCCACATTTTAAATAAAAGGTTCACCTAACAGCAGAATACTGATACGCAACCCAAAAGTTCAGTTAAATATGAAAACTGTCTCTCTGGTGTCTTCATTCTCAGGCTTGTAGCTAGTCAAGTTAGCAGGTCTGGTGATCTTTCCTTCGTGTATTCAAGGTGGGTTTTTCTTTATCATCTGGGCCTGTCCCATTTCCCCAGATCACTGACTCATTTCTGCTGAGCCATGAATCACTGCTATTCTGTAACCATCATGAGAATTTGACATTCTAAAACATGCAGCTGGGCCAGGGCATTTCTATGAAAGCATTCCCTAACATGGATAGACGTTTGAAAAGAGTATGTTTTCCTACTTACCCTCAAAAGTATTCAGGGTAGGTGGGTAAATTTTAATACCTTTTCAGAAGGCCGCCTGCCTGGTGATTTATTTCTGAATGGGTCATGGTATTAAAGTCACAGCTACGGTTACTGATTGTTCTTTGTCGTTGGCTGAAGTCATCCTGGCCATGTGAGTAAGGAAAAAAACGCTTCTGACAGAGTGTTTGGGCATTTGAAATATTCCACATACCGCCTTCAGACTGTCAAATTGCTCGTAGCTGTTTGCACTCTCATTTTGGTAAGGAAGAGAAACATTATCTAAAGAAATGAGATCGTCGGCAGCCATCCGTCTTGAGAGACGATGGTGTAGCTTCTTAAGGGTCTATCTGCACCGCCGAGAATGGCTGTGCAGTCCAACTCGGGAGTGACACGGTATCTGTCTCCTCCCGTGTTGAATCGACATCTTGTGATGGCGCTGGAGTGTCCTCTCCAGTGAAGCTGAAGCTACAGAGCCTGGGCAGGGTGATATGGAGGGTCTGCTGTTGCCCATGCAGCAGACCCCCCCTCTCTTCGCAGCTGAAGGGTCCAAGGGAAAGACGGAGTCAATACAGCTTGGCTTCAGGTGCGCCGCAGGAGTTGCCGGTGTTGACTACAACGTCAAACCGCCTTAGGGACTCCGGCTCCGGATTTTCTGTCGGGGTTTACTCCCTTAGCCTTTCCCCTGAAGAGGTATGCCGCAAGGCAGCGGAGGTTTTTTGGAGTCAGAGTTTTCCTTCTCTGATGTGCCCTGACTGGAAGATCGAACCAGCGACACTTAGCTCGCAGGCCGACGCTCAATCCACTGAGCCAAACCAGCCGGGGTTGAAGAAATGAGATAGCCTTATAATATTTACATAAAGGAATGTGTTTATTGGTTTTGAAATATTTATATTTGCTTTATCAAATTAATACAGGTACATTGCATAAAAAGTCAAATATTAAAGAACAGACCACTTTCAACTCTTTTTGCAGTGTTCTATTTATTTAGCTCTATTTCTAAATAATATGCCGGTGGTTCTCAAACTTTTCATTCTCAAGATCCCTTTATAGTCTTAAAAGTTATTGAGATTCAATATGTGGGTTGTATCTATAATTATCATATTAGAAACTAAAACTGAGAAATGTTTTACTTATTTACTTATCCATTTTTAATAACAATAAATATGCTAACATAATTTTATTAAAAATAACTATTTTTGAAAGTTTTGTGAGAAGAGTGACATTGTTTCATATTTTTTGCAAATCTAATGTCTGTTGTCATAGAAGACAGCTAGATTCTATTTGCTTCTGGATTCAGTTTGTTTTAATATGCTGTTTGGGTTGAAGTAAATATTTTAAATCCAGCCTTATATAGATATAGTTAGAAATAAGAGGAATATTTTAACAGCCTTATCAGATAATGTGGCTATTCTTATTTGATACTACATCCAAATCAACTAGCACTGGTTTCTTTAAGGTTAGTAGCAATGTGAAATCTGAAACCATACCAATGAATTTTATACTATGCTATACTAAAATCCTTTGTCTTTGGAAAATGAGTAATGCAGATATTCCAAATGTTGACACATTTTACTATATGATATTTGTAAAAATCACATTTGTTAATATCATTATTGTTTTCATTAAAAGCTATATAAGTATTGGGCAGCCCTAAGCTTACTGTGGGGAATCCAGGTTTTCCAAATCTCTTATGTTTCATTTAAAGCTTGAATTTTTTCTTTGGCAACAAATGTTATCAGTTATTTTTTCTTAAAATGACAGGCTTACTTTCTTCATTTTTGAGAAAATGACTGCTGAATAACCAAGTCAGAACAACCATAATCTGTTAGTTACTCTTCAGTGCCTAGTTTAACTAAAAAAAACAAAAAAACAAAAACAAAAAAAACCACGCAGTGCTTTTTCATATCCACTAGAAATTCCTTGTGCTGCTTCCTATTTGATCACCCAGAATGTTAGAAAGACATGTACTTAAGATTAAGATTTTTTTAAACTAATGATTTTTACTGCTTCATCAAGGATATTTTTAAGTAAAACTGGATTTTTTAAAAATTGTGAGTGTGGTGGTGAAGAATTCAATGACCACTAGTCAATTTTGATAGTACCTTACTTTGTGCTGCTAAAGCACTCCTACGCACTGTGGCTTTTGCACCATTAGTGTAAATGTCAACATGTGAAAAGGCAAATACTATCTTAGTATTACATGAAAATAGTTTTGTCTTCACAGAAAGTGAACTACTCTTCGAGAACCACTGTAATGCTTATGCCATTTTTGCTTGCTATGCTGATATTAGCGGTTTTCTATTGACTTCCTCTTCCAGAAGTTGGGAGTGTAGCACCCCTTCACTAAAGCAGCACCTCCATTGTTCCTTCCTGCATTGCCTCAATGTAATCATTGCACACTGTTGTTTAAAAAAGGTTTAAGATACAGACTCATAGATAGAAAGCGGGATGACAGCTGGGGGGGGGCGGAAGGAGGGCAGGGATTGAGCAAAAAAGAATAAAGGACTCGTGGACATGGACAACAGTGTGGTGATTGCAGAGCGAGGGAGAAGGGGAGTATGAGGACACTAAATGGTAATGGGCAAAAATACAGTAAAAAAAAAAAATGATTTAATATTTATCTTTTTTGTTACTATGTGTTATTCACTGCCAAGCCCAGGGTAAAATGAATGTTTCCTTGCTGGTACGACTTCCTGCTTTTCTGACCTGGAGTTGTTTATTATCTTGGTTTTTTTTTTTTTTTTTTTTTTTTTAATGTGCTTAGTTCTGTGGTCCCATCACAAATTTGTCTCAAGTCTCCAATACATTTGTAAAACATCTTCTAAATACTCTGTTTCAAAGTCATCAGGCCTGTTTGTTTTTCCCTAGAGAAATCCCTCTGAAAGCCTTGTTTCCAACATGGAGCAGCTGCTCATGCAGCCAGCAACCCAGCCTTCATTCTGGGGTGTCCCCTACCTGAGGAGAGGGTGCCCACCCACTGGGGGGATCTAAATGCTCATTTCCCAAGCCTGAAATAACTTACCCTTTTTTAAGCTTCATGTCTCCTCCCTTGTTGTTAGTGTGTTTCCACCTCCCCAAACTTGTGTCTCCAGATCCTGAAACCTGCTGGAGTTCTGATGCACAAATTGGCCTCTTTATCATTGACATTTTCAAGTAGGCACTTGGTGTTCAGATTTTTTAACTGCCACATTTCTTACACAGCGCTAATACCCTATACACACTATTCTGCACCTTTCTGTTAAAATGTTAACTATATATCTTGGGGTCCTTTCTATATCTGTACATAATGATCTCTCTCATTCTCTTTTTAGAGCTGCATAGTTCTGTGTGACTGTATCAGTCCCACAGTGATGGACACTTTGGTTGTTTCCAATCATTTACTATTTAAACAAGTAACCTGTACATTGTCATTTTGTATGTATACAAGTGTGTCTGTATGATGGATTCCCACAAGTGGGATTGTTGGGTCAGAGAGCAGATGCATCTGTAACTTTGGCAGTTGTTGCCATATTCCTTTTATAGGAGTCATACCATTTTACATTTGTACTAGCAGTGTATGAGAGTGGTCAAACTTATACTTTTGCCAATCTGTTACAGAGGAAATGGTATTTCCCTGTAGTTTTAGTGTCTTTTTCTCTTATTATGCACCTCCACATATTAAACTTTATTTATGTGTTTTTTTGTGTAAACTTCTGGTCAAAAACTATGTTGTGATAAAAAATTTTGACTTTAAGTTTAAAGAATTAAAATAAAATACCATAAGCTATAGAAATATATTTAGGTTATTTGCCAGAGTTGGGCCACTCCTGGGTAACTATGACCCATTCTCTTTACTTTGATGACTTAAGTAACTAACAAAATAATTTTTATTTATCTAGGTCAGATGAAATTCTGTAGTAGGGAATGAGCACACTCAACTTCACGAACCTTTAATACTACTTAGATTCCTCTCCAAATAAGCTAAACTAGTACTTATTCAATACATACTATAGAAAGCTATAAGTCTTTTTAGGAGAAACCAAGTTCCACATCAAAAACCCTGCTCTTCATAGTTGGCTGGCTGTATTTTCTCATCTATCTTCTCACAGTTGTATTATTCTTAATAGAAGTTCACTTTTTAATTTTCTGAGAACAGGGTCAATGTGATTTGAATACTTCCAGGTCTTCTCATTGTTACAGTTAAATTATACCATAGTAGTGGATTATTTAATGTACTTACTCTAAGTTTGTCACAGTTTTCTTCTTAGGGAACATCTGGAACCATCTATAGTATTAATTCTCACATTTCAGTCATATCCCATATCCCCTTCCTTGCAGGTGGTATTGTGAAGGCAAGGAGCTTGAAAATTCCCCAGACATTCATATTGTCCAGGCAGGAAATCTGCACTCACTGACCATTGCTGAAGCCTTTGAAGAGGATACAGGACGCTATTCCTGCTTTGCTTCTAACATCTATGGGACCGATTCAACTTCTGCTGAGATTTATATAGAAGGTAAAGCAAAATATTCTTGGAGCATGGCACTTACTAATAAGACATATAGTTATAATAAATAAATATTTATTGAGGGCCTCCTTTACCACACACTCTTCTAAGCAGTGGGGATAATAGCAGTGAACCAAAGAGACAAAAATTCCTAGGTTCCTGGAGAGATGGAATTTACATTGTAATGGAGACATAAAGTAAATGAGATAAATAAATAAAATATACAATATGGTAGGTATATGAAGGGGTTCATATCACCAATTCCAATGTGCAGGGGGCAAGGGGGCAGGGTGCTTCCCATATCAACAAGTAATTCTCCATGACACCAGTTGGGTATCCTACAATCTAACTCAATTCGGACACCATCTGCCATGGGAGTGTGCCTGTCTTAAGATATAGAGATGAGCCAATGTGGCCAGGGTGAAGGAAACACGGAAGAAAGGATCAGGTAGGTCAAAAGTTCATCTACCTGGAGATGGTATCAGATCTAACATGTTAAGAGCTCAGTCCTAGTAGATTGCTCCCACCTCACTTCAGATGTCAATCACAAATAATAGGTCTGTGGGTTACCCACCATTTCTGTCTGGCTTGGCTACAAATTAGAGGTTCCCATTGTTACAGAGTGAACCTGGCTACAGGTTCCATTAGTCCCATCTGGGGTCGCCAAAACTGTTACAGAGCAAAAGGGGGTTCTTTCACATGGCGCCTTGGTGTAAAACCCAACAACTAGTGTTGAGGAAAACAGGTCTTTACTAACAATGTTCCAACCTGGGGAGGACAGTGAGCACTTCAGCTCTGAGCCCTGTTCTCCCATGGGACCCAGCACTTCCTTTGCTTCCCAAAAGGCTAGAAACCAAAAACATGTCCAGAAGTTCCCCATCCCTTATCTGTCAGCTGTTTCCTTCAGGATCTGGGGTACGAACTCATCAACCTTCGTATAACAGTCCAGGGAAACATGTGCTTTGCCCTTTCAAAGCCACATGGTATTCTCCCTTTCAAAGCAGCATGGAGTTCTCTGCCCTCTTTGCAAACCGCATGGATCTCCTCTCTTCATCTCAAAGCTGCATGGAGATCTTCCTTTCCTTTCCAAGACGCATGGAGTTCTCCTTCCTGCAAACCACGTGGATCTCTTCTCCTCTTCTCAAAACCACATGGAGATCCTAGCTAAAATGTCTGCCACCTATTTTTAAATCCCTGACTGCTGTGTCCTGTGATGCAGTGAGTGTGGTAACCAGTTCTGACCATTCACAGAACCTTGTGCAGGCTCTCTATGCTCTTTCTGCACCATTCCATGGTCAAAACCCCTCCCATCTTCTTGGGTCCTTGGAAGAACCAAAGCCATTTGCATAACTGAGAAACTAAGCTACTAGCCATAGCCATGCAAAGGCATTGTATAAGCTGTTCCCTTTTCCCCATCCCCCAATCTGCAGGCTCTGGGGATTTTTGGAGACCCCCACTCTGTAACACAATGACCCCCAACTCAGGTTTGATAAATTTGCTTGAGTGTGTCACAAAACTCAGGAAAAAAAAGTAACCAGTTTGTTAAACAATTTGATAAAGTATACAGATAAACAACTAGATAAAGAGATAAAGAGGGTGAGGTCTGGAAGGGTGCTGAGCATAGGAGCTTCTGTCCCTATGGAGTTGGGGAGTGTCACCTTCACAGTGTGGATATGTTTGCCAACCTGAAAGCTCTCCAAACCTCCATACTATTGGGATTTTAAGGAGGCTTCCTCACATATGCACGATCAATTATTAACTCCATTTCCTGCCCCTATTCACTCTCTGGGGGATTGGAGATGTGGCTGAAAATCCCAAGCTTCTAATCACAGTTTAGTCTTTCTGGTGACCAGCTCCCATCCAGGAACCAGAGAGGAGCCCACCCAGTTATCTCATTAGAACAAAAGATGTACCTAGTGCTCTTATCGCTTAGGAATTTACAAGAGTTTTAGGAGCCCTGTATCAGGAATAGGGTCAAAGACAAATTAGAAAAAGAGATGCTCTAAAGTGCTCATCACTTAGGGAATTTTAAGAGTTTTAGCAGCTCTGTGCCAGGATCCAGGGGCAGCGATCAATATATTTTTTTCTCACAGCATATATATAAACACTATGGAATAAATATGAGTAGAAAGAAAGAAAAGGGGGTAGGAAGTGTGTATGGGCTGCAATTCTAGATAGAGTGATCAAGGAAGGCCTCACTAGCTAGGTGACATGTAGGTGAAGACCTGGAGGAAGGGAAGGAGTGAGCCACAAGGATATTCAAGGGAAAAGACCTCCAGGCAAAGAAATCAGCAAGTGCAGTGGCCCAGAGGTGGGAATGTGCCTGTCTTAAGATACAGAGATAAGCCAATGAGGCCAGGGTGGAAGAAACAAGGAAGGAAAGATCAGGTAGGTCAAAAGTTCAAGATGGGCTTGAGATGGGAGGAGGAAGGTGAGCAGATTATGTAGGTCCTTGTAGGTCATTTGTAAGGACTTGACTTTTACTCTGTCTGAGGGAGATAGGAAGCTATGGAGAATTCTGAGCAGAGATATGACATGATCTGACATAGCTTTTAACAGGGTCATGCTGGTTCCTGGATGAGAATATACCACAGGGATTCAAGGGTAGAAGCAGGGAGACCATTAGGGAGCCTTGGAAAGACATTTATATCAGCACCAAATTTACACGACTAATTTTAGAGAATAAATCCATTTATGTTCCCTATATATCTATGATAAGGTTTTTTTCCATTTATCTCATCTCCTGTATTTTTTTGTCTTTTCTGGGAACCATTCTTCAGCACTTTTATCAGCTATAATACCTTAAGTGTGACTTGGTTTCAGCACTTAAATATTGTATTATTGTGGTATAAATACCCATTTACAAACTAGATTGTAAGGCTAGTACTATCTCATTCTTCTGTATCTCCAATGTAGTGCCAAGTACGTAGTGGGTATCTGATAAACATTTATTGAACAGATGTGTGAAAAATGATACTACTAATGAATGATGCATGAACAGAACTATATTGTATGTTTTCATTCTCAAATTTTTGGAGTACAATAAATGCCTCCAAATTTAGATCTGTTAAATCTTTCTGGAATTCACTATATTGAGAAGTAAATCCAGGATCAAAGCTCTGCTAAGAGTGCTGAGATTGGATTGCTGATTTTTTTCAATTAGTGGCAACAGAGCTTCAAACACCCCCATTCCTAAGATGAAATGTGACTGTTAATATTAGGACTGGACGGAAGAGCATCCACCTACACCTACAATGTTTGGAATCCAATGTACACGTAATCCCTTCTTTTATTTAATCTGTGTAGGTCGAGAGCAAGAGGATTGATGGATACCATATTAATGTCTGCAAAGAGTGTTTTGTTAGTCCAAATGTTATCTAGCAAAAGGGGGTTCTTTCACATGGTGCCTTAGTGTAAAACCCAACAATTAGTGTTGAGGAAAACAGGTCTTTATTTACAATATTCCAACCTGGGGTGAGCTGTGAGCATTCTTGCTCAGAGCCCTGTTCTCCCACAGGACCCAGCACTTCCCTTGCTCCCCAAAAGACTATAAACCAAAACCAAGCCCAATAGCTCCCCATCCCTTATCTGTCAGCTCTCTCCTTCAAGATCTGGGGTACAATGTCATCAGCCTCCGTATAACAGTCCAGCAAAACATGTGCCATGTTGCACTGGATCACATATGGTTCTCGCCTCTTTCCTTTCAAAGCTGCATGGTTCTCCCTGCAAATGGCTGCCGCCTTATTTTTAAATCCCTGACTGTGGCCTATGACACAGTGGGTGTGGTAACTGGTTCTTACCATTTGCAGAACCTTGCGAAGGCTGTATATGCTCTTTCCTCACCATTCTATGGTCAAACCCCTCCTATCTCCTTGAGGTCTTGGAAGAACCAAAGCCATTTGCATAATTAAGACACTAGCTACCAGCCGTAGATATGCAAAGACTTCTTGAAATCTGTCCCCTTCCCCCATCCCTCAACCACAGGCTTTTGGGATTTTGGGGGTCCTGCTCTGTAACACAAAGGCATCAGAAGGTATTTTATATACAAGAACACTTGGAATTTGGACCAGTTAATTTGAATTCTATGTCTAATTAACCATGTGACCTTGAGCAAGTCCTTTAACTACTTCGGGTCTATTTCCTTATATGTAAAAGTGAGTGTTAATGTAGGGAATCACTGAGTTCATTTCTAGGTCTGAAATTCTATAGGTCTTTAAATGCCTTGGAACCAGTTTTAAAAATTATCATAAAAACTTCATGTCTTCTTTTTATATTTCTAGGGGCTTCTTCTTCTGATTCAGAAGGGGACCTTAACAAGGAAGAAATGAATCGGTAATTCTAATTCTGCTTAAGTCTTGTCTAGCAGATTAATTTTAATATTTCCAATATTTAAAAAATGAGGTATCCCCAATCAAATATTACCATACCTATATCCACAAAGTGAAAAAAACAACAGTGGTTCAAAAAAAAACTCATGTTTTCTGACTAAATAATAGTACTAACAAAAACATAAAGTCTGGTAATCCTAAATTATATATGTGAGTGATCTAGGCAAGCCATAACCTTTTTTCTAAACAATTGTACTGAATGGTTATATCCATCTATTCATTACTTTCCACAACTTTTCACTAAGTACCTACTCTACACAAGACACTTCACTAGATGCAATGGGTACTAAGAAAAATCAGATACTTCCTGCCTTCCTGATGACAGTCTCATAGAATGAAATATATAGCAAATATAGGAAGAAATGTATACCAAGCACATAGACAATAAGAGTAATAAAGTGTAATAGATCATTGTGTGCCCGATGCAAAAGACTTGGCAAAAAAGGTCTATTGGTTGAGGAGGGAAAGAAATCAGGAAGAGTGACGCAGTGTTGGTGACCTTCAGCTGAGGCTTAAAAGAACAGTAAGTGTGTTACAGAGCCCCTGGGCTGCTCCAATTGAAAACAAACCCATGGGCTCTTTAGTTAGGGGCCCGATTGCCCGCCGCCAAAATTATAACTCTCAATACCAGAGTTTAGTGAAAAGAAAAAGAATTGTTTATTTAACAGTTATATAGATTTAGTTATTTGTGGATTTCTGTTGTTAAGTCTTATGCTCTTTAAAACACCCACAAACACATGTCCTTGCCTCCCCCCCTACCGAACCAGGCTAGTTTTAGAAAAGTTAGAGAAACCGTTTTCCTACTTTCCAAACACAGTTCAGCTTTACCGGCAGCTGCCAATCACTCAATTCTGATTGGGGAGGTCCTTTCTGTGCTGTGGTGTCCTCCAGCTCTCAATGCAGAACCGCCTGGATTCTCAGCCTCCTTGCAAACTGCATGGATCTCCTCTCCTCAAAACCTCATGGCGAGAGCCTCTTAAAGCAGACTGGAGACCCCTTCTCCAAGCCACATGGAGAAGGCCCCTTCACCAAGCCATGTGGAGGGAGCACACAAGAGAGCGAGAGAGCAAGAGCCCAAGAGCAAGCGCGAGAGTGAGAGAGAGAGCTAAAATGTCCGCAGCTGCTTATATATCCCTGACTGCGTCCTCTGCTGCAGTGGGCATTGCAAACAGTTCTGACCATTCACAGAACTTTAAGTAGGCTCTGTGTGCTTTCTCCATACCGTCCCCTGTTTCAAGACCCCTCCCATATACCTGAGGCTTTGGATGCATTATAGCCATTTTGCATTAAAAAGACACTAGCCACCAGCCTCAGGCATGTGGAGGCATTCTGAAAGCTCCTTCCTTCTCCCCATCCCCCAGCAACAAACTCTGGGGATTTTTGGACTCCCCTGTTTCTGTAACAAGTGGACACCCCCAGACAAGTGAGGAAAGGGCATTCTGGCCAGCTGTGGAGAGAAGGCATGGAAACTGGAAACAGACAATAGCCATTCCTTGAGACTATCTGAAACAAGCAGTAATATCTGGAAGACTGGTTAAAGAGTTGTTAATTGTGTTTGCATATTCTGTCCTCCCCTACAGGGAGTAATTAAATTACTCCTTAAGGGCAGAAAACATGTCTTATTCTTCAAAATTCTTTATGTATGCCTACCCTGAAATGATCATTTGTTTTTAGCTTTTCTGCAGATATGAAAATTCATAGCCAGAGTTAATGATTTCTCCCTTCAACTCACCTCCTTATTCTCATGGCTTCAGTTCAATTTCTCCTTTTTTCCTGCCTTTGTATTGCCAGTCACCTCCTTATAGGTGCCCTAGCCTTCTTCTCTTTTATAGTTTCCAAATACAACCAATTATTCTCTAAAAGATAATTCTGATCTTATCATTTTCCTGGCTTAAAAAATTATCTATTGGAAAATAAAACACAAAATAAACAACACCATTTTTTAAAAAAATCTTAAGCCCTGGGTGGTGTGGCTCAGTGGATTGAGTGCCAGCCTGTGAATCAAAGGGTCGCTGATTCAATTCCCAGTCAGGACACAAGCCTGGGTTGCAGACCAGGTCCCCAGTTGGGGGGCGTAGGAGAGGCAACTGATTGCTGTATTATCTTGCACATCGATGTTTCTCTCCCTCTTTCCTTCCCTTCCCTCCTCACTAAAAATAAATAAATAAAATATTTTTTAAAATAAAATAAAATAAATCTTAACATAGCATACAAAACCTTTTTTGTAGAGTATCAGTCAGGCTTTCTTGCCCACCCCCGCCCCCCGCCCAAGCTCTCTACACTGCTGCGGTCTCACTCAAACTGGTTAACCACACCCCTCCACCCCTTCTGCAAGTCGTGCACTTTGCTAGGAATGCCCTGTCTCCTCCTCTGCCCAGTCAAGTTCTATAATAAACTACTCCTCCATTGTACATTTATACCTCCTTCCTCAAGGCTCTCATAACAGTTACAAGCCTAATGGGTATGAGTTTTGATATACATGCTTAAATAAGCAAGAGATATCTCATTTGTTTATTTTCTTTACATCTACTTGTAGTGGGTAGGCTTTAGCTTCACTTATGTGTAATAAAGACTCAAAATAATGACTTAAATAAAACAGATATGTCTCATTTGCATAGAAAATATGGATTTAGCTGGTAAAACTACATCAGAGTCCACTGAGTTTCAGTCTGCTTCTAGCTTTCTACTTCACATGTCATTCTAAGGTGTGGTCTCATCTTCTTAGTCTAAAATTGGAAGAAATAAGGTCATGCCCACCTCCCTTTTAAGGTCATTTCTCTTAAATCACATACATCACTATCTCTCATATGCCAATGACCAGAAAGTAGTCATGTAGCCACACTTATCTTCAGTGAAAGTTGGGAAATGAAGTCTTTATTTAGAGTAGCCATGTAAAGAAATCAGGGTTTCTGTTATTGTAGAAAAAGAAAATAGATGCTTTGGGAACATTGATAGCCTCTGTATCACCACATAATTCTGCTTCTGAGATCCTAACTTACCTGGCTAGGAAAATACTTAATAGGTCATTATTGGATGCCCCCTTCTTCCTCCATGATTGTGGAAAGATCCTTGGGATATAGATATGGATACAGATTGTGTTTGATGTTAAACATTGCTCTATACATTTTACATGAATTACCTTATTTAACCCTCAGAAAGATCCTATGAGGTAAACAATTATTTTCCCATTTGAGAAATGAGGAAGCTGAGGCAGACAGAGATAACATCTAAACAAAAGAGGCCCTATCTGGTGTGGTTCAGTGCATTGGGCACTATCTCACAAATTGCAAGGCCACGGGTTTGATTCCTAGTCAGGGCACATTCCTGGGTTGCTGACTAGGTCCCCAGTTGGGGGCATGTGAGAGGCAACCAATCACAACCAATCGATGTTTCTCTCGCACTTCGATGTCTCTCTCCTTCTCTTTCTCCCTCCCTTCCCCTCTCTCTAAAAATAAATAAAATCTTTAAAAAATAAAATAGGAGCCTATTCTGTGATCAGTCATCTACCCCCACAAGTTACTGTGGAGACATGTTCCAGACCTCAAGTTCCCTTCAAGTGCAGTCCTTTGTTGCTTCCTGATATGCTTGGGTACTGATAACTTTAGCAAGAGTGGCATCCTTTAATCAGAGAAGTTACAATCCCCTCTGGATTCAGGTTCTCCCTCTTGTCAGGTTCTTTGGCAAGATTCACAAAACTAAAATAATCTCTCCTCTGTAACCTCTTCAAGAATATTTCTTGGCTCTCTTGCCCTTCAAATAATCTCTTTAACTTGAAGAACTCATTGTCTCAGTCTATTTCTGCTTTCTGCCATGCCAAAATCCCAGAAGCAAAGATTTACAAGGCCTGGCCTTGTACTAGAAATAGGAGGGGGAGGAAAAATACAGAGGGCAACAACAAAACAAATCTCAAAAATTATCTTCTGCACATGCTCTGTCATAGCAATTGTCTGGATTCACAGTTGTAAATATCCTCAAGTCTCCAGTTTGGCTGAGAGCAACCCACTCAAGGATAGGAATGGAATTTGTCTTCTTCCTGTTTACATTTAACAAAGTGTGTAGCAAAGAAGCTCTCAGTAATCCTTCGTGGAATATTGTGAACCAAAGATTTGTATTACATTTAACTATAAGCAGGGATAACATTACTAACTTTGCTGAGAGAATTTTCACAAGTAATGATAGGTCTCTTTTATATATATTTTAATCACTTCTCAGAATCCAGAAGCCAAATGAGGTGTCACCCCCTCTCACTACTTCTGCAGCCATTCCTTCAGCAGTACCCCAAGCCCAGCATGTGGTGGCCCGGCCAAGTGTGTCAACCATCCAGCAGGTACAAGAAGCTAAGTGAAACACAAGTTCCAGGGACTGTGACAGATGGGCACTGTGGCCATGACCATCTTGTATGGCACGATCATGTTCTCTGTTGTACCTTCATAATGATCTTGGGTAACACAATTCTATGATCGTGATAATCTGTACTTCTGATGTAGGGTATCAGTGGTTCCTATGGCTTTGGGCAAATAAGCAAATTTCATAGGAAAAAAACTATTTACAAATTACTCTGTAATATTCCAGCTTTATTGGCATGAGGGAATTGATACAGTTCTCACAATGGCCCAAGACAACTCTATATCATGAAATTCAGTTTCATGGAGCTGTAAAGAATTCTACTTTCTAAGATGGAAACACTGAAATTATTTTTTAAAATACATTAAAGGTTCTCATCCTTCAAGTTGATGTTGCTGCTGCTGCTGATTATAATACTAATACATGCTTAGTGTGAAAGCATTAGAAAAATAGAGAAGTGTATTAAGTAAAAACTTAAGTCAAGGTTCTACTCCCATGCCCCCCATTCCTCAGAGGTACCTTCTTTTAATAGTTTCTAACAGATATTTCATACATTTTCTAGGCATATATATATATGTGTGTGTGTGTGTGTGTGTGTGTGTGTGTGTTATGCATCTAGTTTTTAAAATATAAAATCATACTAATGCAAACATATTTGTAATGTGTTATTGATATATTTATTGACTTAAAACCATTTTTAAAAAACTTAACCAGTGACTTATCTAAGCTATTTAGTAATGCAGAGGGGTCACATTTTAGTTCTAATCCAGTAATTTCCAAATTGTGATCTGTGGAGGTTCGGGAGTTCTGTGGTAACTCTTCAGGAATTTAGGGTTAACTACACAGCTCTGTATGTGAGGTGGTGGGCACACTTTTACAGCAACTATAATCTAGGGAAAAACAATCAATTCAATAGAAAATTTGAAGTCTGTGATTCATAGACTTAGAAAATGTCAGTCTTTTGGTTTTAGATTAATTTCACACACCAAATTCTGTACATGTGTTACATTTATCTATTTTTTCTATCTGATGATGATAGTGACAATAAATCTATTATTCATTCTGTTCTAACAGTGTCAGAGCCCTACCAACTATTTGCAAGGACTGGATGGAAAACCTATCATTGCAGCTCCTGTGTTTACAAAGGTAATCAAAATATTACTTCTTTCTGTCATGGCTTTAAATATACTACAATGCCCGAAGTTGTAGGATCCAATATTTCCTGATTTTATCTCAGGATTTTGGTCTGTTAGAAGTACAATATAGGATTTGGGACTTTTAGTAGTTGTTACCATGTTATTCAAATCTCAGATTTCTAATAACAATTTGTGTAATGAAAGAAATGTCTTCCCCACTCACCACATTGATCTCCATGGCCATCCTATTGCTGTTAAACACTGTGGCCACAGCTAGGGGTCAGCTGATAAGTTTCTAACCACTTAATACTCCAAAGGTTTCTCTGGATGGACTTTCAAAAAGAATTTTGAGTTGTACCAAAAGAATGTCTTTGGTGCACCAGGAGATGGAGTTAAATGTTCTTAGGAGGCTTAAGATAAAGACTCACTCTAGCACAAAGAGTCCTATTTGTCTATTTCCTGGTATCAGCTATTATGGTGGCATTAATTCTGGGATTCACAGTCTTTGTATTAGAACTGTAAGTTTTACTCAAGGACATTCATTTACAAAGGGAAAAACAAAAACAGAACAAAAAAAGGAGGGCCAGAGAGATTAAGCAATTTATCCAACATCACAAAACTAGTTAGCAGTAGAATCAGGACTAGAAACAAGCTCTCCCAATTCTCACTCGATATTCTTTTGCTTGCAAAATATTGACTTTGTTTATGTATTATACAAGGCAATAAATTAAAAGGTAAAAAAAAAAAAATTGAGTTACATTAAATTTTTTTAGGGAAGTTCTACCCTATCAGCTCATCCAAGATTCTTTTCCAAAATCAACCAGTCTTGAGTGAGACATGTTTATCCGTATGCACATTAGTTAGATCAACATTCTTTGTGAAACAAGATGCCTCTTGATTTTTCAGATTCATTTTTCGTAACCTGTTTTTACAATTTTGACATTGCTTTTTTCAAAGACTTGAAGTAGGAAAGCAACATGTTATACTTGGCAAATGCAAGACTTTGATGAAGAGTTACACATGAATATGTGCATGTGTAGGTGTGTGTGATATAGTTAATAGAGCTATCGCAATTGTCTCTTATCCCACTGCTACATCACTTAGCTTTAAAACAGCTTAAGTGCCCCAGAAATCAGGACACTTTAATTTGTCATGCCCATTTGTCACATCCTAGAGACAGTGCTGACTCTTCAAAGGCAACTAAATCCCAGAATAATATATACCTAGTCCTAACTGAAGTCCCCTCCTCTTTTCTCTTCCTCACTTCCATCTGCCCAGCCAGACACCAGAGAGGTGTTCATGTCTCCTTCCACCCACTTCTAAATCTTCCTAGGTGCTGTCTTCCCTGCATCTGTAATCACCTGGTGCTAACCTTGGTACAACATTCAGCACAGTAATAAAATTGTTTACTTTTATGTCTCTCCCAAGCACCTTGAAAGCTATCTCTAATACCTACCTTACGTAATAATAGGTCCAAAGTCACTTTTATTATTATAAAAAATACAGTAAGATGTTAACACTTATTCTTTACATTTTATTTTCATGGATCAGTTAGAACAACAGGTTTAGCTGCCTTTGTGTGGTGACCCTGATTACCTCCTTCTAATTAGATGCTCTGATTGGCAGATACATATATGCATTTGATGAATAAAAATGGAGAAATGAATAATCATTAGTCTTTAAGGTTTGTTAGATAAATCTCCAAAAACATTCAATCTGTTGTGGGTAAATGGTCCTTAATTCAAAGACCCAAACTCTGATCAGGCTTTCTGAGCCTCAGATGTATGCTTTTGTCTCCATAAATGGGACCAGGATGGTTCAAACAGGGAGACAACGAAAGGCTGAGACTCAGATCCAGAGAGACTTACCAGCAACAGTGTGCTTGCATTAGTTTCCATCAGTGCAGGCAGGATTGATGTCATAGTCATTGCCAGTGTCCTTAGAAAATTTCTGAGTCAGAGCCACTGACGGTGGTAATCACGCGGCATGAGCCATGCTAACTGATCATTTGCATATGTTTATTAGGGTTATTTCTGCTCTATTTACTCCATTAGGAACTTCCGGCATCTCAACCCTCATGACGCACTTTCTATAGTGCCCAACAAAGCATTTTGCCAATACAGTAATAGCAAGAAGCCAAATTTTTAAAAGCATTAATTAAAGAGCAGAGTTTTATTTAACCCCCTGTGCCTTATTTGGTGATAGAGAAGTACTGGTATTGTCTTTAAAGAAAAAAAAAAAAGGTTAAAATAAAATAAGAGGGCTGCCGAACAAATCAGTGGTAGAATCTGAGAGAAGATTGAGGTTCTGTATGTTAGTTCACTGCTCTAATCATGTGTTTTAAAATATTTTATGGAAATAGACTATCCTTCATCCTCTATACAGTATCAAAGACACTTTCACTCTATTTATGGGGGAAAAACAGTGTTCGCACTTCTTGAGTGTGAAGGGAGGTAGGTGGTCAAATTAGAATCTTACACCTATCACTGCTCCCACTCGGGCAGCAGCTGCTCTGGCAGACTTTCAAGGCTTCAGCAGCCCTGGCTCCAGCTGCTTCAGCAGTAATTCGAAGAGTGCAAGGGGGCAGGGGAAGTGAGAATTTAAAGAAGTGTACTTTCATTATATAACATCAGAGGCAGGAAACCCTGAAATAACTGGACCAGTAACTGGATCCAGATTTCTAAAGATTACATGGGCCCCTCTCCCCAACCTGACAATTCCAGAGGCTTTTCTGACTCAGCTGTTGCACAGGGTACCTGTGAAAATCAAGAGGCAAAACAGTCTTCAATCAAACAGTTCTTTATCAGTAAAAAGTGCTCTGACCCCACTCCAGCCTAAAGTCCTAAAAACATTCATTTGCAGCATCTTTTAAGTTGCAGAAAATATCAACCAGATTAAAGAGGGAATAAAATGACAATATGAACCTTGTAGCTGACATCTTTTAATCAATAAGGAAGATGCCCTTCCTCAAGATGTTCCTGCATTGTATTTGTGGGTGGGATCCACTAAGTAGGAACTGTGTCCTTTCAACTCACATTTACAGCACTTGGCACAGTGCTTGGCACAGAGCAGGCACACAGTCATATTTGTTCAGTGGTGAATAACTTTCATTTCAGCTAAGAAGGTATTATTGCTTTTATCGCTTTGTGGGGTCTAAGTGTCTTTAGAGGATATAGAGGGAAAAAATCCACTATCAAATGGCCACGGGAGACATGCTCCTCAAGGCTCTGTGTATTCAAGTCATCCCACAAAGAATGTCTTCCCAGATGATCAGCATGGTGATGATACACAAGACAGATTTGCACTTTGGATACTGTTTACCTCAAGAAGTTGTACGCGTTGGGTTATAGCGACTTCAGTCCAACCCATAATTCTTAGTTAAGAATAACTTAATCTTTGCTAGTTGGGGAATGTTTCATATGCCTTATTGTCTTCATAAAATTTAGATGATTATGATCAAGTCTGTACACAGTGTACACATTGTGCCATTAGTAACAGCCTAAGACCCACTACTGTGTTGAACATGGCACCATCTACACTGTGTTCAAATGGTGCAACTCTTTTGGATGCTGATGTGCAGCAATGTGTGCCAGTTCCTTCCCATGAGACTTTTGTAGAAGAGCAGTTTTCAGCAATAACACCTATCATTGTCCTTCAAGCTATGACTTTCAACAACTTTTTTCTAAAGAGCTTGTAAGATGATCCCTTGGCACTTTCTTTACTGAGTATTGATGATGTGTCACACTGGAATGAGCTTCTCTCTTACATCACAGATATTTAGTGGGTGTATTCCATACACTGCAGTGACTCAGGTATCTTGGCTGGACTCTCACATAGAACACAGGTCTTGGCCATCTATGTCAAGTGAATAACAACAATAACATTGGTCTCAATCGTGAGCAACATATTCTCTTAAGGAGGTTCTTTTTTAAGCAGGACTTTGCTGTAACCTCTTCAGATTGAGAATTGGCTTATATATCTGAACTGAACTGCAAGCCATGTCAAACCATATCAGTTGTCCTCATTCTGCTTACATCTATTTTAAAAATGGGCCATATTTTATTTATTTAATCCCTTCAGCCATCACCACCTTTTGTTGTTGTTATTGTTTCTTTGTTTGTTTTTCTAATTTGTTTGCCTTAAGAAAGGAGGAGCCCTGACTGGTGTGGTTCAGTGGCTTGGGTGTTGTCCCACAAACCTAAAGGTCATGGGTTCGATTCCCAATCATGGCACATGCTTGGGTTGCTGGCCAGGTCCCTGGTTGGGGGCCTGTGAGAGGCTGATCGATGTTTCTCTCACACATTGATGTTTCTCTCTCCCTTCTTTTCCCCTCTCTAAAAATAAATTAAAAAAAAAAATTTTAATGAAAGAATGAAACTCCATTACATATGAATCCCAGGGAGATGTCTGACTGCCATTAAAGTATTCAATAGGCCCCAAAGTTTCTACTTGCTCAGATGTCAGGATGGGGCCACATTTACCAGCTTACCAAGAGCACTCAAGACTCATTGATGTTCCCTGCTTACTGAAAGCATTTCATTCTTGCCACTAGAAGATGCTGTTTTGGGTAGACAAGGAGTAAAGAGGTTTTTAATCAAATCATTCCTTATTAATCCAGAAATCACTCTGTGCAAATCCCATCTTGAATTACTTCAGCAAACAAATTTGGAAACACTAAAAAGAACAAAACACTAACTTTGAACTACAATGGCACCTGGCCATCCCAACACCCTTCTGAGATAAAAATCTCCTACTGTAGCTAAAACCATATGGTTATCCCCACCCCAGTATTCCTTAGACAAATGACATAAATATGATACAGCCAGGCACAACATACCATAAATTGTTCAGACAAGAGCTATAAACAATCACCAAATATTTATAAGAGTGAATGACAGAAGCAAAAATATATATATATATATATATATTGGCCATCCCCTTCTCTGAAGCAAGAACTACTCACTATTTCCTGATTGCAGATCCCAAAACTATAATAATAGAAATCCTTGCAGCATTTGTTACTAAAAAAGCTTGTGGAGGAAATTAATCATAACTTGTCTAGGTTTATAATCTTGATCCAAAATTAAAAACAAAAATATGCTCACACACATACCTAAGAAACATTCCATAATCAAATGAAACACCTACTACACAAATGAATATGTGACTTTAGGTTCACAAATCATGATAAGCAAAAGACTAGTTGTGAAAGGAAAATGTGAGTTCCATTCTCTTGTAGAGACTATTATGGAATATACTGACATTTTACAGTTCCAAATGGTTTTTGTAAACTTTTTTGTGAAAGTGTGGAAAAACATTTAATAATACCTTTAAAAAACTACAAGATATTTTATCATGACCTAAGACTCCAAGACATGTGACTATGAGTTCATAGAGATTGTCATTGTTTATATCCCTGAACACATGTTGAGACTATACTGTAAAGGACACACAAGGAAAACAAAATAGCAAAACAAAAGTCAATTTCCAGGACTATAGAATGTAGAGAAGGCAAAGCTAGGAAAACAGTCAGTTACTGGGGCCAAAGAGATGTTACACCTCATGGACTGCAATATTCTTGTGTGGAAAAAATATACATTATTCCCTTGCTGAGTACACCTAGTAGATACTCACTGCAGATTTTTTTAATTGTTATTTTTGGAAACCACATAGGCATTTAAGAGCACAAGTACTTACCAATAAATTAACATTTTTGGAACCCCTCAAAATGTTTTGCCTAGTATTTAATAAGCTTGTATGGCACTGCAACAGAGAAGAAAAGGAAGAAGATAGTGAGGAAAAAAAGTCATAAAGACTTAATGCACATACATAGAATCGAAGCTGCTGGAGAAGTAGAAGATTTGGAGAAAATTCAAATACAGAGGCAATGGCATTTTTTTCTAAAATTCAGCACTGGAACTAGATTTCAAAAATGTACCATTTTTGGTTCTAATAATATTCTTCTCATTATAGATGTTACAAAATTTATCAGCCTCTGAGGGTCAGCTGGTTGTCTTCGAATGCAGGGTAAAAGGCGCTCCATCTCCTAAAGTTGAGTGGTATAGAGAAGGGACCTTGATAGAAGATTCTCCAGATTTTAGAATTTTACAGAAAAGTAAGTTGATGCTTTAAAATTATTTTTCTGATAATTTTTATAAATGTATACATTTATTTTCATAATTCTTAACTAATTAAAATATAATAAAAAATATATAAAATAAAAACCACTTGTAATTATAATCCCCCAAACTAGACACTATTAATATTTTGGTGTATATTCTCTAAGGTTTTTTTCATGCATACTTTTTAATGAAAGTAGATCATACTCTTTTTTTATGGTGTCAGATGAGTACTGGATTTATTTGGGTGAGCATTTTGTAAGTTATATAAATGTCTTATTACTGGGTTGTACATTAGGAAATGATATAATATTGTATGACACTGTAAATCATACTCTTTTTGTAAGTTAATTTTTTCACTCAACATTTAATGAACATCTTTCCATGTTAATAAATATAGGCCTTTCATACTTTTAAAATTATATTAATATAATTAATTTCACATTTATTTAATATCCTATTGTTGAACATTTAAATTGCTAACAAATTTTTACTATTGTGAACTATTCTTCAATGCATGTTAACAGAGAAAATTTTTGTGAATATAGAATAAATTCAAGTATTAGAATTACTATTGTAAATTCACTTTTCTTACACTTTTAATTATATTGCCAAAATACCATCCCAAAATATTGAATTAAATCTAGATTGATCACATAATTTATCATCCAATTTAAGACACTTTGGTGAATGAAAGAGGATACTGTTAATAATTACATAAAGATCCCAGGAATAAACCAGTTCTGTCCCAGCTGAACTGGGACACATGTTGTCCTAGATATGTTTTACTACAACCAGCAACATATGGGAATGCCTTTTGTCTCATGCTTTCACTAACAATGGGGATTAAATGTTTCTTTTATCTTCACTAATTTTTAGGCCCCAAATGGGAACACTTCTTTCGATCTGCACTTTACTAATTAGATGTGGGATGGAACTCTTTTAAATATTTATTTGGTCTTTGTATTTCCTTATTTTTAAAGTACCTGTTCATGTCCTTTGCTCATTTTTATATTAAACTTTTATTTTTTATTGTAAGAATTACTTATATATTCAAGTGGTTGTTAATTCTTTTCTTGTCATGTATGTGCATTCACCTTGACCCATTTCAGTATAAAATGCATTTGCTTTTTTTGTTAATTTGTTTCTGCCTATCACAAAACTGTAGTACTTGGATCAGTATGGTATATGAATCAAATTACAATCAAGTTTAACAGCAGTAGCAGCAACAGTAATATATTCTGAGTACCACTGAAACTGATAAAAAAAAAAACTTCAATATTCTGTCAGTGTAGAAGATTGTAACTAAGTCCAACAACTACTTACCAAGTGTCTGCAATTTGATAAACATCAATTAAACACCTGTGTGCAGTAACAGGTGGGCACTTTCAGAAATACCAAAGAATTTTAAGATAAAGGACCAGCTCTCAAGGAACCTGTCATCTAATCCTGAGGCTCTTAATATTAGAAACCTTAGAGCAAGAGGTATACTCTACTTTTATTAGGATGTGAAAGCCCAAAGGCAAGAATAATCTCTCAGTCATCACAAAGGTTTTATATTTGTTTGTTTGTTTTCAGGTAAGACTGAATGGGTAGCCAGTCACTCCTGAATTGCAGCTAACTCTAACTTTTCTTCACCTAAGGTTTATATGTCTAAGTAGAACCCAGATACGGCAACATCAAGATACGGCAACATCTCTTAGTTAGCAGCTCTCTTGCTGTCCTTCTGTCACAACCATCTTGTCCCTGTGGAGGCCATTGGTGCTTAAGCCATTTTACTTAACATTTACACCTTACCCTTAACAATTTGATCATGAGTATGCAAGTGACTATGAAATTCTATAGAAAGTTTCTGATGAAAATACAGTCTCTCAGTAAAATAAATTCTTAGACTTTTAATTTTTTTCCCTTTTAGAACCTCGATCCATGGCAGAGCCAGGTAAAGATCATTTTAACTTTAATTTATTAGCATGTAATTAGTGCTTTGATATGTATAACAAAACATATTGGAATTACACTGGTGTCAAGAAAAAGTGAAAAATAAAGTTTTAGGAAAAAAATCCAAACCAACCCTAGCTATTACTGTAGAAGAAAGAAAGAAGAGCATGTGCAAATTTGGAGTTTATATCCAATACCTAATATGAATGCATTTAGTTCTTGGTATTGAGAAATGTTGCTTGGGAATATCTTCCCTCTTTCTTTGGCCCTACTCATGACCTCCCAAAACTGGGCAGAGCAATTTCCATAATACTAGATCAATTCCAACTTTACAGCTTATGTTTCTGAAAACTTATGCATCAGATTTTGAAATTTGCAGAATCAATACAATGTCAGTGATGTCATTAGGTTTAGTTGGAAGGATACTAAGATGACATGATAGTGACAATTCGGTGAAGCTTGCCTCTAAAAAAGACAAGTCACTCACAATCCAGTCATAAACACCTGAATGTCCTCTTCGTGATCACCCTGAAATATCACATTGTATTTTTACCCCTGAGTAAGAACGATGATTTGGAATTTCATTATTATAACTCTCATCTGAAAACTGAATAGAAAGGCATTCCAGAAGTAGACACTGAATATCTATGTTGCCTAGCCCTGCATTAGGCTCTTGGGGATGTGTAGAAAAGACTAGAGGCATCTTATTCTTGCATTGCTTGTAGTAGTGAAGTATTTTTCTCCTTGAAAATATTTCAGGCTTTTGACACATTCATCCAAAGCAGGTCTTTTCACTAGGTAGTCTCATATACAAAATAATTTCAGTCACTTAAAAGTGGTCCCTGCCCAAAACAAACCCTGCCTTTCCCAGCTCCATCATCTAAAATCTCACAGTCAGAGAGTTCTTCCTTCCATCTTGTATAATTCAAGCTCCCTTTGGAAACATAATGCTTTATCTTATCAGGCAGGCATAGTGTAATGTGAATGAATTTATCAGATCATTTTCTGAGAGCAGGTTACTGAAAAAGGAAAGTACAGATATTTGGGAAGGGGAACACAGAGAAGGAAGCATAGGCCAAGGGTTCAGAAAAAGGACAGAGAGGCACCAGAACCAAACTTTGCCTATAATATAGGGTTTTGGGGGCAGTAAGTAAAGAAGACCTAAGTAAAAGTGGCATAAGCAGTAAGAAAAATGTATTTCCTCACATAGCAATGTGCCCTAAGAAATGGCAGCCTTAAAGATTGATTAATTTAGTATCTCAGATATCATCAGGGGTCGTTTTTTGTTTGTTTGTTTTTCATATTCCATTTGCCATTCTCAGAGTATCCTCTCAGGCTGGTTCTAGTCATATACCCAAGACAGTTGCCACAGTTATGGATATTAAATGCATGTGACAATATTCAGAGGCAAAAAAAAGGAATAACATGGTTGTCCCATGTAAAGAACAACTTTCCCAGAAACTCTCAGATGACTTTCCTCAATATCTCATTGATCAGAATTGTGTGTCACATGCCATCACTTAGCAAGAATAGTTAGCATGACTGGCCTAGCATGACTAATCCAATTCACCACCTGAAGCTGGGCAAGGCCAGCTTGCCTTGAAGCACATGATCACTCCAAGGAGGGTAGAGAAAGTTAGGAATCTGTTAACAAGGAGGAAGGAGGATGTAGAATTATTGAACAAGTACTCAACACAGTCTGCTGTGGCCTCCCGTTCAGTTTTCCTAGAGGTTGTCCAGCTAATTTAATTCAGTTATCATGAAACACTGAGATGCCAAGTTTCTCCTTATACAACCATGCTTTTATTAATTTTGTTTTTAGTGTCAGATCTAGTTGATGATAACTGGAGGTTTAGACTACTGTCTTAGTTATCTCTTCATTAGCTGCCAAGGCATATCTAACTATAAGAATTTTAGGCTGTAAGATTATGGTTCTATCCGGGAATCACTTCTGTAGTTATTCAAAAGGGGGTTCATGCTCTGTATTGGAGTAATCCATAAGAATTACTATAGTATTACAAAGGGAAAAATGCAGTTCACTTGTCTTTCATGCAGAATTTCAGGTTATTCTATTGACTAATTACTATTAACTAAGCAAAATAATTATCCAGTTTTAACTTGTGGCTTTCTTTTAAAAGTAACTCACTGCAAAAGTTTCTCACAGAAGTAGTGAGAGACTTCTGTTTAAAATTTATTTTTATTAATCCTTATATTTCACACAAACCACCTTTTGCTGCAACTCCTAATTTGTTTTTGTGATTTTTAAGTTTATTGTTCCTCAGTTCTATTTTTGTCATCTGAACTAATGACATGAATATAGAAGATAATTTGAGAATCCACATAATATATTATATTATCATAAAATTCTCTTGTCGATTGTCTAAATGGACTATTTGTTCTATATGCTCTGACTCATTTAGCCTGCTAATCAGTCAATTCAATTAAAAAATTGTTTAGACTGATTATTTTCAAGCAATCAATGTAATAACTTCTTATATTGACTGACATAGAATTACCATCTGATATCAGTAAATCGCATAACTCCATTTCATAATTACATCAGTAACCATTTTGTTTTATTGGCATTTAGAGGAAATTTGTACTTTGGTCATTGCTGAAGTGTTTGCAGAAGATTCTGGGTGCTTCACATGTACTGCAAGCAATAAATACGGCACAGTGTCAAGCATTGCACAACTAGATGTAAGAGGTAAGGGCTCTTTAAGTGCCAGAACAAGTTAGATTATAACTTTGAATATGAGTGTGGAGAGTTTATATTTTCCTTCCTTCCTGGTTTTCATATGAAGCTTACTTGCCTCTCCTTTCAAAAATTGAATTGAGAAAAGAGTTCTTGAACTATTTCCAATTTTCAACTTATTGCCTTTATAACCACCACCACTAACCCAGTCATCCTATTGTTATCTATTATACTTCCTAAGAAAACATCTTGGTTTTATATAAACTTCTAATATTCTTTCCAAAACAGTACTTAAATTTTTAGTTTAGTTTTTTCCCTGTATCCACTGTTCTTTAATGCCTCAGATCATGTTCTCTGTTTTTGACAAGCATTTCCCCTTTAGCATAATCATCTGATTTGCACACATTCCCCAACTCACGGTTATAATCCTATCTCAGTCTTACTGATTAAGACTAACAGCTCAGGTTCTATTATTGTCGTTTCAGGAAACGAAGACCTCAGAAATAATGGGTCTCTTCACTCAACCAATTCCACCACCAACCTGGCTGTTACTGAGCAACAGCCATCCCCACCTAACCCAGAGCCTCTTTCTGTGGAACAACCCCCTAAACCCAAACTCGAAGGGGTTCTGGTGAACCACAACGAGCCTCGGTCCAGCTCGAGGATTGGGCTCCGCGTACACTTCAACCTGCCTGAAGATGACAAAGGAAGTGAAGCATCCTTTGAGGGTGGCATAGTGGCCACCAACCAGACCAGGCCTGATTCTTTCCTGGAGAAATTCAACGGACAGGCAGCAAAAATCTCTGAGCCTTCTTCACCTGTCAAAGAACCTCCTCCAGTCCTGGCCAAACCCAAACTGTAAGTAAAAATTAGAATGGATAATCAAGAGTGCCTGTGAGCTTCTCTGAGTCATCCCTTCTAAAACTGATGTAGCTGAGAAGGGGACTTACAAAATGAGAAAATAAGTGTTTTAAAAAACATATATCCTGACATCAGTCTAAGTGTACTATTACTATCATCCTTACTATTGATAGTCTACCTCCAAAAAATGTTACACCTAAACTAGCTCAAAAATATGTTTGTCTAATATTAGAGGACTCCAGGTAAAATGCTTCTAAACTGCTGTTATGAAGCCCTTTCTTGCCTCTAATAATCCCAATTGTCTGTAATTTCATCCTTATATTTCCTATTTCTGCTTCAATTTAAGCTTTTGTAGTCATTATGGAAAGGATATTTAGTTTTGTTTTTTGGTTTCTTTTTTTTTGGTTTTTTTTTTTTTTTTTTTTAGATAGTTCTTTGTTATTTCTAGATCTGCTATAGTAACCCCAGAAGGTTGTGTATAAATCTAATGCACAAAAGAAGTCATGATTTTCAGACTCACCTTAGGAGACTGATGTGGTTGTTGCCCTAACCCTCTAGAGAACCTCATCAGAGACATGTTGCAATGTTTAATGTCCATCCATAGTAAAGCAAACACAGAACATGATGCTACTATTATGTTCTGTTTTGTCCACACATAAAAATGATAAACATTATGTTTATAATTACATAAACCTTTAACTCTCAGCATTAAAATCTATAGTTTCAGCACTTCCATCATGTGTTTCTCAACATTTACCACAAGATATTCATCACAAGTAGTTCGTGTTGTTTAGTTTTATATTTTTCTCCCTACCACATAAGGCAAAACTCAGGGCATAAAACTGAATGTTATGAAACATGTCCCTTAGCAAGTTATTGCCAGAATTATCTCTGTCTCCTCAAAGTTCTGCTGGACCCAGGAAATAGGAATCCACTTAAAGCAGTGGTTCTCAACCTGTGGGTCACAACCCCTTTGGAAGTCGAAAGACCCTTTCACAGGTATCGCCTTAGGCCATCGGAAGACACATATATAATTACATATTGTTTTTGTGATTAATCACTATGCTTTAATTATGTTCAATTTGTAACAATGAAAATACATCCTGCATATCAGATATTTACATTACAATTCATAACAGTAGCAAAATTACAGTTATGAAGTAGCAACAAAAATAATTTTATGGTTGGAGGTCACCACAACATGAGGAACTGTATTAAAGGGTCGCAGCATTAGGAAGGTTGAGAACCACTGAATTAAAGTAAAAAGAGGGGAAGAGGATATTGCAGGGATCTATGCAGGAATGGGAAACCAAGCACAGCAGGCCCTCCACAGAGAAGGCAAACTGGAGAGTTGGGAGCTGGGATCACACGGTTAGTCCAGTCTCTCCTTGCTTCCTGAGTACTACCTTGTTTCCTTTTTGCATACCCACTCCACTGTTCCCTCTTTGAAGATCTATCAGTTCATGCTTGGCCCATCATGCCATGTCTCATTCTACATCACGATTTGTGTCAGGTTCCACTGCTAACTAAATCATTCTCAACAGCTCGATTCCAAACACCACCTGGTCCAGCCTGGTCAAGGGTAGAGGACTCAGAGTTTGGAGGGAAGAAGAGTCAAATGGATTCCAGAACTGGAAGGGGGCAGACAGGGCACTTTTCAGAGAGGGGATCTGTGGGAACAAGTAACCCAAAACAATTTCCTTTGGTAATTGCCTCCTTGGTAGAGCTTCCTCTTACCCAGGGACTATTTAGAGGCTATTAGGTATGTCAGTTCAGATTAGGTTTAGTTTCATGTTGCAGAAAACCCAAACTAACAGTGGGTTAAACACATGAGGGTTTATTTGTCTCTCAAAAAAAAGGAATTAGATGGACAGCTGGGGCCATTATGGGCTGGCTTTAGCACTGGCTACTTCTCCAGGTCTCCTCATGGTCCAAGATAGTGGTTTGGTTATCACGCCTACATTTCAAGCAGCAAGAAGGGCAAGTGGGTGAAAGTCCTGACGTCAGACTCCCTTTTTTTTTTAATATGCTTTATTGATTATGCTGTTACAGTTGTCCCAATTCCTTTTCCCTTTGTTCCCCTCCACCCAGTGACCCCCCCACCTCCAGTTGTAACCCCCCCTTAGTCCATGCCCATTGGTTGTGCATATAGTTCTTCTCAACATCTTTCTGTCTACTCCACTCCCTCCTACTATGCTTCTTAATTCCTGTATTCTCTCCCTCCCTTTCCCCCTCCCCACTGCCCCCCCATAATGTTCCCCATACCTATAATTCTTTTCCCACTCTCATTGCCTACTTAGTTTGCTTTTGTTTCATTTCCCTAGCTTCTGTTGGTTGTTGTGATACAGTTTTCACTTTAATGTTCATAGTTTTGATCCTCCTTCTCCTAAACAAGTCCCTTTAACATTTCATATAACAGTGGTTTGGATCTGATGAACTCCTTCAGTTTTACTTTGTCCTAGAAGCACTTTCTCTGCCTTTCTATTCTGAATGACAGCTTCGCTAGATACAGTAATGGTGGTTGCAGGTTTTTGCTTTTCATTACTTTGAATATTTCTTGCCAGTCCTTTCTTGCCTGCAGAGTTTCTTTTGAGAAATCAGCTGAAGATCTTATTGGGACCCCTTTGTACATAATTCTCTTCTCTCTTGCTGCTTTTAAGATTCTCTTTATCCTTAATTTTTGACATTTTGATTCTAATGTGTCTTGGTGTGGTTCTCCCTGGGTGCAGATTTTTTGGAACTCTCTGTGCTTCCTGGACCTGTAAGTCTATTTCCTTCCCCAAGTTAGGGAAGTTCTGCTTCATTATTTTTTCACATATTTTTTCAATTTCTAGTTCTTCTTCTTCACCTTCTGGCAACCCTGATTCGGATGTTGGCCCACTTATAGCTGTCCCATAGGTTTCTGAGCCTCTCCTCATTATCCTCACTTTTCATTTTTGCTTTCTTCACTGGCTGACTGTTTGTTCCTTCTCTATGTTCCAATTTGTTGATTTGATCCCTGGTTTTCTTGCCCTCACCACTAGTTTCATATGTGTTTTTGTTCATTTCATCAGGACTAGCCTTCATTCCTTCCCCATCTTGTTTCAGATCTGCTGTTAGGTCTGTAAGCATTTTTATAACCAAAGTTCTGAACTGTGCCTCAGGAAGATTTCCTACCTGCTGCTTTGTTAGATTAGATATTTGCAGTCTGGTCAACTGCATCACCGGATCTCTATCATGATCTGTGCCATCCTGACAGTTTTGTGTTTACCTTTGCTTCCTGGGCAAGGCTGTCACACCTCCTCCACTACAGGGGGCAGAACTCTGTGCACTCGTCACAACTGGGCGACACTTCTCACCACTCTGTGGTGTTTCCAGTGGGGGTAGGGGTCTAAGATGGATTCTTGCCATTCACTCTCTGATGAGAGACTGGGAGCTTCCTCCTCTGTCCACACCCCCTCTGGGCCCCACAGTCCAAGGCAATGGGGATCTGCCTTCCCCAGCATTGGAATCGCAAGCTTACGGGTTTGGCCTGCAGCCAGTGGTGCTCCCCAGGTGCTTCTCACCTCCCCTTAAATATGGGTGTCTGTCCTTACCGCCGTCCCGCCATTGTTGCTACTGCTTCTTGACCTCGCCACCCTGGCTTCGCCCCTCCTATGTGTCTGGATGAGCACCACTTCTTTATAACTTCATACGTTGGACTTCCATTTATTTTCTGGAACTTCCAGTTATTGCTGGTTTTGCAGTAGTTGTATTTCTTCTTAGTTGTGGAGGGAGATGGAGCATGTCAGTCTAGGCCTCCATCTTGACCGGAAGTCTCCTGTGTGTGTTTGCCTCTGTGTCCCAGGTAGAGCTGTCACTTCTGTTACGTTGTAAGGGGCAGAGCCTTAGGAATTCGTCAGTACAAGGCGATCTGTTTCACCCCGTCGTGGCGCTGTATGTGGGGGAGGTGTCTGAGAAGGAACAATGCCGCTTGCCCAGTACTTACCCCTTTTCCAGACACTTCTCCCGCTTCCGTATGGGACTGGCACATCTCTAGCTGTTGCCCTGGTTGTCATTCCCAGAGGGGGTGGGTCTGCAGACATTCTAGGACCGTGGGGGCCCTTTAAACAAGTGGACTCTGCTGAGAGACTGGCAGTTTCTGCCTCTACCCTAACCCCCACTGGTTTGCACAGTCAGAAGCAATGAGGCTTTATTTTCTCTGGCGCTGAAACTGTGAGCTGTGTAGTCTGGTCTTGTGCTGGGAGTGCTCCCTAGGTGTCCCTCCCTACTTTTTAAAACGTGTGACTGCACTTTCCACTGGCCTGCTGCTGCTGCTACCACACCGTGTCCTCTCCACCTCTCCTATCTGTGTGAGTATTTCTTCTTTATATCTTTGTTTGTTGGACTTACATGCACCTCGATTTTCTGGAACTTCTGATTGTCTCTAGTTTTGAGGTAGTTGTCTTCCTTCTTAGTTGTGGAGGGAGACGCAGCATGTCTGTCTAGGCCTCCTCTTGGCTGGAAGTCCCCACAGGTATCCTTAATGAATCCACATGCCTACAACCTTGTCTTACTGGCTTTAGCCTCTTTTGTTTTAATCTTGTATTGCATTAAAATATGTTGACTCTAAATAATCTTCCTGAGGATACAATTGTCTGCTTGTTCCTTCAATTTGCCATTCATATGAACAACAGATATAATTCTTGGAGATCTTAAAACTGCAACAGAAAGAGAAGCTGTCATTTTTAAATACTTCTCATCATAGCTTAGATAATTCAGACTTTGAAATTTTCAACTTGAATATCAAGTGGTCTAGATCAGTAGTTCTCCATCCTGGCCACTCTCTAGAATAAAATATAGAGCTTTCAAAAATATTTATTTGTTCTCTCCCAATTGAATCAGAATCTCTCCACAGGTTATTTTAATCTGCAGCCAGGTTGGAAACTACTGGTCTGGGGGTGAGACTCTGGCCCCACGCCACCTACTAGATCGGAAGCTCTAAGGGTGGGGCCCAGAAATCTGTGTTTGAACAAGAGACTCCAGAGAATTCTTAGGCTCATTTAAGCTTAAGAACCACTGACCTCCATTTTAAAAGATAATAACTAGATCTGGATCCTTTCTCAGACTAATTGGCTCTCTGGAGCGGGATGCCTAAATCAATGAGGTTAGTTTGTCTCATGCCTTCCAGAAGATTCTAATGTACAGCCAGACAGCAAGGTAACTACTGCTAAAACCACAGCTAAAAGCTGATTGCAAAGACATATTTACTCAGAATTAGTTATCCTAATTAGTGCTGTGCTGGCAAATGTTTCAACAAGGACAGAGCCTAGGAAGCCCTGATTGTATCATTTACAAGTTTCCTTTTCCCATGGCTGACTGATTGCAAGCTACGAAAGAAAGGTCGTTGAACTAGCAATAGGGATGAGATGTGCACAATCTGCTCTCCAGAGTGGGCTCCAGCACACACTGCCCAGAATTGTTGATACCAAAATTGCTGTCAAAAGGTGCAGTATTCCCTCACTTACCATGGGTATTACGTTCTAGACACACACACACACACACACACACACACACACACACACACCCGCGATAGGTGAAAATCCGCGAAGTAGAAACCTTACATTTATTTTAGTATTTACATATATTTTAAGGCTTTATAAACCCTTCCCACACACTTATAAACCATTCCCAGTCCCTTATTAACCTTTCCCACTCCCCTATTAACCTTTTCCACACTTTCATAAACACTACTTATGTTCTTAAACATATACTACACTCTTAAACCTATGTAACTTTGACAACATAAGTATACAGTACCGCCAAATCCCGCAATATAGCAAAAAATCTGCAATAAATAATTAAATATAATATTTTTAAAAATCCCGCAATACAGTGAGGCCACGATAAGTGAACCACAATATAGAGGGACTATTGTATTTGATACAGTATTCCAAGTTTGTTTTGTTGTGTTTGTCATTGACATTTGATCTTGACAGTTCAAAATCCCTCAGAAATTCTTTTGTATTCCAGAAATCACAAGAAACATCCTTGTAATTCTGAAACTGATTTTCGTTTTTACAAATCTGGAAATTTATATTTGTAGTTCAGAAACCAAAAAGTATAATAGCCATTATTTATTGATCACTTATACAGTTTTGGTGATTTATTTATCAGTTCTCTCAACAAAAACAAGAGGTATTACTTATTCCTATTTAATCAGGGAAATCAGGGTCAGAGAAGTCTGGAAACTAACCAAAGCCATACAGATAACAAGTGGCAGAGCCAGGATTAGGACCTAAGTCTGTGTGTTTACAGAGCTCATACATTTTTTTTTTCAGAGTCCATATTTTTTAGCATAATTCTTAACTTGTGGCAACAGAAGAGATATTTTCAAGTAATGCAAGAAAGCTGATAAATCCACAGGAAGAAAATTTGTGCCTAAACCTGATTTCAGAAATCTTTATACCGGGCTGGTTTGATGCATCCATTTTGAAGAGATGGGGGAGCAGGGGGTTCCTCTGTTTAACAGTCTCTAAACCAGGAAGCGACAGAAATTTTGAATCCAGTAACTCGGGGTTCTGCAGCATCTGAGCCCCTCCACCAAAGTTGCGGGGGCAGGGCAGACACCGAGTGTGCAGGGGTGGCAGGGATGTCCTGGTCTTTGGCTTCTCAACTCGGTCCTGATTCAACAGTGAACATGTCTTGGCATGTCAGAAATAGGAAGGTCGTTGATTATTCACAGTTTCAGGAATATGATGATGCCAATGAAGATTACGGAAGAGATTCAGGCTCTCCAGCTAGGAAAATTTGATCATCTCCTCGAGAAGCTGAAAATAAGAGGCTGTCTGGAAAGAATTTTCAAGGAAATAGTGAAGACTCGGAAGAAAAAAATGTGAAAACCAAGAAGGATGATTCCCACTCAGCAGAGGACAGTGAAGAAGAAAAAGATCATAAACATGTGCGCCAGCGATGGCAGGCGGCTTCTAAAACAGCTTCTAAACAGAGAGCGATGCTCGCGGTAGATGTGGGCAGCGAAGAGCAGGAAGAGGGATGAGGCACCATTCCAGGAGAAAGATGCCCGCAGCGATGAAGATTTTGTAATGGAAGATGATGATGACAGTGACTATGGCAGTTCAAAAAAGAAAAACGACAAAATGGTTAAGAGTCCTAACCTGAAAGAAAATAAAATAAAATGCCCAAACCAGGCTAAAGGCTATAGTGAAGCCAAATCCCATGAAAGGTAAAGGGACACCCCACAGCTTAAAAGGCATCCAAAGGAAAAGACTCCTCCCATAAAAGACGAGGAACCAGAAAGCCCTCCAGAAAAGAAACCTACAAGCCCTGCACCTGAGCAGTCTGGGGATGAAGGGTCTGAAGATGAAGCCCAGTCTGGGGAGGGTTAAGTGATGGTGGTTTGGAACAGAATCTTCTTTTTTTTTTTTAAGAGGAAGAAAGGAAAAATGGGCAGAGGAGAAAACCTACGTAAGATAGAACATGGTTTAGGCCATGGCTTGATTATGGGCTTTCAGTGCTTTTTTTCCTTTTGTTGAAAATAACATTTTCTCTCTTTTTAAAAAAACTTTTAATTAAGAAAACCATTGTATGTTTCATTTACCTTTTTGTTTATTGGTCTTTTCTTTACCACCACCCTCTCTTTCCTTGCTTTCTGAATGAAAGCCATGTCAAATTAATCACTGGATTGACTGCTTCATCTTTTTATTTTTAATGGATGGTATACCACAGTTGTAAAGCAGTAAGATTTGAGATGAACACTATGGAAATGTTGCTTTTTGCAAGTTGAGCAGTAATAAAAGAAATAAATTGTTTTAGTTAAAAATGATTGCTTCTTTTTCTACTTAGACTTCAAAAAAAAAATCAATTGTCATCTAATACAAGTTTATTTTTTACCTTAGGGGCAGGGCAGGGAGTAAGTTACCTGACCTTGTTTGAGGGTGTGGGTTGTTTTTTCTAAAGTTCATCACTTGTAGCTCAAAGAGATTCAGAGCCAGTGATCCTTTTATTCTGCTTCAGTCTTTAGGGAATTTTTTAAAAGAATAAAAAATAAAAATAAAACAAGGGCCTCCAAAACTTAAATCATGCTTAATTTCCTATTTTATTCTCTAATGGTTCATGTTTATATATATATCTTGTTTCTTGGATAAAATTTTACCAAGATAAAAAATTAAAAATAAAAAGCCTAGAATTTAAATGGCAAACTCTATACATCACAGTAGACTTCTTCTCAAACTGACCATGTTTAGGTTTTAAGCAAATAAAATACTGGTTAATGTGAAACTCAAAAAATAAATAAATAAAATAAATCTTTATAGCAGCTAAGCTTATAGAAATTTATAACAGGCTGTTACTTTGAACAAGACTGTTACTTGGGATTTTAGAACTAGTATGCTTTATAATTAATCTTCCCTTTCTTTATTTTTTCATTAAGTTGTACCTTCATTGTTATATGTATATATGTAAATTCTATATGTTATCTGTAAATAACCGGTTACTTGTATTACATGTATATATAGAAATATTTTTGAGCCCTGAATAGCTCATACTATCTCAGGCATATTTCTATCTCCTATAGTACCTAGCAAACTAGACACATAGACGATTCAATAAAAGTTCATTGAAAAATGAAATTGACACCTTGCCTTGATGTAATGAATGAGTGGATACAAACTGCTGTTTTAAATCCCTTCTGAAACAAGATAGACTTTAATAAGAAAATTTTTTAAAAACCACAGAAAGAGTGGGAACTAAAGGAAAATAAGAATCACATAATAGTAAATGACTTTCTGACCCCTTTTTATCATCCTTATCTTTCTAAGATTATTTCCTTTTCATATACTACTTTTTCTACTTCCATAACCATAATAAAATACTTATGCGATGTTATCAGATAAAATTTACTCAGAGGACAATACAAACATGTCCTGAGAACTACATAGCATTGTCTCTATTCTACAGCACTCATAAAATGTGACCTGGTGAATACATGGTCCATTAAAAATTTTAAAGTTGTGTATTTTCATGCCATTAGGAAAGTCAACACCAGAAGAAATGATATTAATTGTATAAACTTTTTCTAAGGATAGTCTAGCAAAAACATTTCTGCTTCTCTTAATTGCTAAATCTTTCATCTATGATGAAATAAAAAGAGGAGAAAGAAGTTACCGTGGTAAGTGGAATTCTTAGTTTAACTGAAGACAGAAGTTTTCATAGCTGAACAAAGGATTGCACAGTATGTAGCATTTGACAGCAGTAATGAAAGTGGAGATGGGTTACTATTTTGTGAGGTTACTTTTCCATATATTTTGCATCAGAAATGTTAATGAAGGAAAGAAAAAAGTTAAACTCCAAGAATTAAGAAAAATCAAGGTTTGGAGAACCTTCTGGTTCAAAATTATTGCCCTTGGTGTTGACTTACTTGATGGTAAGCAAATATAAAACCTTCCATTTTTAACAGAGCTCATGTTCAGCAGATCACCATCTGTGTTTCAGAAGCAACCTCTATTTCTGAAGAGCATAAAACCATGGTGGCCTTGGAGCACTGCAGTGTCACTTGCAGATCTCCTATGGTTACTCATTTAAGAACAGATTGTCCTAAACAGTAAAGTTTGACAACTTCCTGCATATATGACTTTTAGACATTTTTATTCATTAAAAATAAGTGGTTTACTCAAAGAAATCAGACTGTGGGACTTAAGGCAAATCATGTAATGCTTCTGTGAATCAGGCTCCTATACAAATGAAGAACCTACTCCCAGCTTGACCTCTTTGCTCCATTTAGGAACAAAAAAAAGTCTAAGGCAATGTTTGTAATTAGGGAGACCATATAATTTATCATTTCAACCATGACATTTTTTAGACTGAAAGAGACTGTTAATAATTATGCTAGGAAAACAGTCGTAAACCAGGACAGTCTAGGATGAATTGGGACATATGGTCACCTTTTCAATAAAGCTCTGTCGTCAGGAGAGGACGAGAAATGCTAAGACACATCTAGCTGCTTTGTTAAGGTTTGCCCTAAAAAAAGACAAAGTGAAGAGTACTGCACATTGACTTGGAGAATTCAACCCCTTTCCATAACTCACATCAGCTTGTAGTACTGTCTGTCCCAAAGCTGAAATACTGTCTGTTCATCTCAGAAATTTGAGCAGTCCCAACAGAAGGACCATAGTTTCTATTTCTTTTTTTCTAATTCATCAATATAAGTATTAAAATTGGGCCACTATGTTGCACAACTCCAGGGTCCCAACAAAAGAATACAATGTAAATGATGCCTCTTGGAGTTATATATCACCCTGGCTTTTTCCTTTTTACAGACAATAACACAGATTTAGAAGAAGGAAAAACAACTCAAGAAATTGATTAGCTAGTTTCCAGTAACTCTGATTGTGTGTTCTTAATTATCCAATACATAGTGATGATTTCCCTGCTCTCTCCCCACTCTTGTTTTATTGCACAGCGACTCCAGTCAGCTCCAACAGCTTCACAACCAAGTCTTACTGGAACAACAGCAGTTGCAAAATTCATCTCCTTCATCTCCTAAGGACTTTCCTTTCAATATGAGTGTCTTGAACTCCACTGCTCCCCAGGCAGCAACAACATCCAACAAGCATGTGAAGCCCCCCTCAACACAGACGTTCAGCTTGGCCCGGCCGAAGCAGTTCTTCCCATCCACGAACACCATTGCCCCTTCCAACTCTCCAGTGTTCACCCTGAGCAGCACTCCTCAAACCATTCAGAGGACAGTGAGCAAAGAAAACCTCTTAGTTTCTCACCCTTTCGTGCAAACCAAGTCTCTAGGAGCAGTTTCAATTCAAAATGAGCCACCTCCTCCAGGTCCAGTAGAGCCAGCACAACTGCCACTCGCATTTTCCATCTCCGGCGGAAACCAGTTCCAGCCCCGCTGCGTGTCCCCAACTCCTGTGTCCCCCACCAGCCGCATTCAGAATCCAGTGGCTTTCCTCAGTTCCGTCCTGCCTTCTCTCCCTGCCATCCCGCCCACCAATGCCATGGGGCTGCCTAGAAGTGCGCCATCCACGTAAGTGTCTTTGCAGTTTCTTGGTGTAAAAGATGTCAGTTGACAAGGGACACGTACATAAAATAGCTTGGTCTGGGACAGGACTCTCATTTAGTGGGTTCCTGAATAATTCTCTCTCTTAGATACAAAATGGATTTTGAACACCTTCGGACGAAGGGCATAATTACTTTAAATATTTTTAGTAATTAAAATATTGAAAACACCTCTACAAACACAGATTCTCTGTGCAGTGCTCAACTTTTGCACACAAGATGCCATCCTTAAGTGCTTGATGACTCCTGGTGTCTGGTTGCCATTTCAACCACTCTGATTTCTAGACCTTTCTACACTGACCAGTGCTTTTCATGGGTGTGTCAGGTATGGCTTTATTTTACAGGCCATCCCAGGGACTAATGAAGAAAAATACAAAGTCTCCTCAGCCAATGAATGATGATTCCATCCGTGAAACTAAGAATGCAGTGATACTAGATCTGGGGAAAAAAATGAATTTCAGCGATGTCAGTGTCAGACCAAACCAGCAGGTAAGATGTTTGGGTTCAGGTGTTTATTGGGATTTCACTGTAAGGAAAATAATTTTGCTTAATTCAGTTCTTCTTTGGATGCTCAGGTCATCTGACTTCGGTAAGGTTGTCACTGCAATCTTAGAAGGTAGAGCACAGATTAACCAAGGGTCATGCAGTAAACTCCATCCACATGGATCTGAAGTTCTTGATTACCCCTGTAGTTAACTCAGTTAACCTTGTTTACAAGGGTTTACCTAAAACAATACATTTAAAGAAGGAGAGAGACTAGATATTCTGTTGTCCATTAACAGTCCTCAGCTGTTTGGGCAAACACCATCATATCTTTGAGCTCTTTCAATATTTGAGCCTTGAGATGATTTAGACTTTAAGGAACTAGGTTCTGATCTGTCCTTTATCTGACTCCTTCAATTTCATGTGCCTGAGATATGCTCACCATTTCCTCTCAATCTTTACATTAGATTGAAACATGTGAAATAGCCATTAGGCAATATCCTATGGTTCGATCTGTACAAATCCTTGCTTACTAGTGTTTACCCTAAAGGAGAAAGAGGAAAGACATATGTGAGCATCTAATAAAAGAAAGATAGACTGTTTTCTTATTTGAATCATTTATTTCTGTACTTGTGAGGTGGTTTTTTTTTTAATGCAGGTTTGCGCTTAGTAACCTAACTCTTTATTTATTTGCCAAGGTGGGAACTGATAAAATCTACCCTGAAATACAACATAAAATTTCAATCAAAACTATATGCCAGCCCTGGCCGCTGTGGCTCAGTTGGTTGAGTGTCATCCCATAACCAAAAGGTTGCGGGTTTGATTCCCCTTCGGGGCACATACCTAGGTTGCAGTTCGATCCCCAGTTCACATTAATATGATCCTCAGTCCAGGTGCATATGGGAGGCAATCAATAGATGCTTCTGTCTTGCATCAATGTTGTCTCTCTCTCCCTTCCTCTCTCTCTATAAGTAATGAAAAAAACTACATGCCAAATATTGTGGAATTTGTGACATAAGTGTTGAGAATAAGGCTGGAAATCAGGCTCCAGATATTCCTAACCATATACTGTTTTTCTTCGTGTTTCTGTCTCTTATTTCCAGTGGACTATGGATGTACAGTATTTTACAATTGTGTTATATGTTAGGCATTTTTTTACTGAATGGATTCATTTGAAAATGTTCTGCTTAAAACCTTTATAAAATTGACTTTAAATTATTAAATTGAAGCAGAATATTTCAGTTTCCCATAATTGAGTACACTTCTCATGTATTATTTCACCAAAGTACATTTATTTCTGGGAAGCAAATAGCAAGACAATGATTTTTCTCTCCCAGTTTCTAGATAGGGAAGACTGAGGCACAGTTGTCAAACCATCAGTTGTGGAACTACAACTAGAGCCCTGGTCTCCGGACACTTTCACATTTTTCCTGAACTCTGCTGCCTTTTTCAGTTTTTTTACAACAGTTACCTTCAAGCCCCATAAGTGTTGCTCTGTCTAATGCAGATTTATTTCCTTATAATACTATCATCTATTTGTGGTTGTTAATCCTTCTAAGTGTCATTGAAATAAGAGCTGTGGTTAGCCCATGCCATTTATAACACGGAGAGGGAGCAATTAGAACCCTGTAAAGATGATACTAGGTCAGCATACAAGCTGTTTAGTTAGTCTGTAGGTAGACCCATGTTAATCCATTGCCCAACTCAGGAGAAAGTAGGATTTTTCTCTTAATTACCTGAAATAAGAGCACATGTAAACATGAATTTCCATAAGTTGAGTGCCAAAAACCCTTTATTAAACCTCTGTTGTGATTTAACTTCAGAGCTAATAGCAGATAGTAAGAGCAGTCTCAAAAACATTTCATTGACCTTGGCCTGATAGCTCTGTTGGTTAGAGCATTGTCCTGATAGGTCAAGTTTGTGAGTTCAATCCCCACTCAGAGCACATACAAGAATCTACCAATGAATGCATAAATAAAAGGAACAAATCTCCCCACTCCACCCCCCATCCTCTCTCTCTAAAATCAAAATATAAAAAACATTTTAAAAAATCTCAGTACTCTCCATTTGAATATATGTAACATGAATCAGTGTTCTTCAGAGAATCATTATAGTAGATTAGTCCTAGACAGCCTTCTATGCATTGAATAATGAAAACCAAGCTGCATAAATGCAATTCAGGAAACTAAGGAGCTGTCTGAGATGAAATGCTTGCATTAGATTGGTAGATGTTGATTCTGAGGAAGTTTTGAGGAATAAAATGACCATATTATAATATTGTTTTATTCATTACTGCCTTGGGAAGTGATAGTGAAAATGTCACGAAGAACTGCCTAAAATGTATTGTGGCCTATTAGTAAAATTAAGAAGAAAATTTTCCTAGAAAAGTAGAGAACAATCATAAACATTTGTGTATTGATAGCCATCTATACCTGCAGCCTGGAGACACAGGAATCAAAATGATCGGTCTTCTCACTCCCATATTAACCTACACATATGAGGGGGAAGCAAGAGCATGCATTTGTGTGTTTCATTTGTTTTTGTTTTTGTTTGGCTTTGAAAACTTTTAGCTCTGGAAAGCTGGACTCTCTTGCACTATTTGATTCCTAAACAAATGAAGAATGGTAACTCTCCTAGAACATTTGTGTAGCCGAGCATTACCACTTATGCTGAGCTTGAAAAGAAATCAGAAGCCCCTGAACAATTTGAAAAGAAATCAGAAGCCCCTGAACAATGACTGATAGATTATAAATAATTTCCTCCTCAGAACTCAAACTTCTAAATTATTTTTTTAGAAAATGTTTTCTTTGATATATCTACTACTTTTACTCCTCTTTTGTAATATTCTGGCATTTATCCTCTAACTTGTTTTGTATAACATTTCTAATTATCAATTAACATTTGCTTGTTGGTTCTTGGAACTTTGTGCGATATAGAGGTGTCATCAGATGTTCATACATATCCATTGAGATATTCATATTTATTAAAATGTTTAGCTCTCTAAACTGGCATCAAAGTTTCTTTGGGTTAGGGTTATGCCAGGAGAGAAGTGTCTGATTTCAAGATTTTAGGCTGCATGATTTTTTATTTTGAAGGTGTCATTTACCACCAGTGGATCATCACTGAACATCAGTAAAATGTAAATGGTTTAGGGCTTCAAGGTGAATCTGAGATCAAAGGAACCCAGGATCGCAAAATGTAATGGAGCCCTTATGACCAATGATTCCAATTCACACATGACTTAGCATGATGTTCTAAACCAAGAAAATATTTATCAACTGTTAATTTCTAAGTCTACACACACACACATTTAATGTCTCATTTTAACTTTCCTGTTTTGGCTCATTTCTTTCGAAACCTTCCCATTTCTTTATTCCCTTTAAAAACAATTAATGTTTCTTAAAAACTGTTGGCAGTTCCTAGATACTCCGCTGTATGACAGGAAAAAATAAGTACCTAATTCTTCCTCTGCCTTTTGTTCTCTAAAATCATCTTCTCTAAGCTGCTTAGTCATTTCCCCTATTTAAATCTTACCGCTTTCATCTCTTACTGTGAATTCTTTATAAAAATCCTCTTTCATGAGCAGTCTTGCCATCCATTTCTTTTCTAATAAAAATACCACGTAGCCAATGGCCTTAGGTTGTCCCCCTTGATAACCAAAGGACACTGTAGTGAAGAAGTGTCCTGATATCATCTGCCGTGGGCCCGCCCATGATATACCAATCACAAGCTCTCTAGTAGCTGGGATTGAGGGGTCACTTGTTCATTATTGTACCCCTGTCACATCTGGCAGAGTTAGTGCTCAGTGAATATTTGCTGAATTAACATACAACAATGGAATTTACATTAGTTTCAGATAGGATGATGAAACTTGACCAAATAGAAAATTTTGGATTTGTTGCCTATCTATAGAAAATATCTTATTTGACTATACAGACTCTGATTATACCTAATTGTGAATACTACTCACTGTGATAGCAATCTATTTTAATCAATTGATTAAAAAGATGAAAACTTTAAAAAGCACACTGAAACTACACACAGAAAAGAAAAAAAGCTGAAATTAAGCAAAACTGGTGCCAAGTAAACATTTAAGTATAAAATAAATCTGTGTATATTTTACTATTTATTCTTAGGGAAAAAATGGATTTAAAGTATTTTTATGCAAGGTCTTTGAAGGTAGAGTCTCTGTTTCACAGAATGTTGTATCTGCAGCACCTATCATAGTATTTAGCACATAGTAGGTGCTTACTGAGAAGTTAGCAGCCAGGGCAGAAAGTAGGCTATGAAGCCTGGTTATTTTTCTTGAAGGTAGCATGTAATTATTAAATAGTAAAAAAAGGCATCCTCTATGTATGTTAACCTCCAAATTTAGTAGGGATCTTTTATCCTCTGACCATGCTATGGATCTCTCTGAAACAAAAAAGAATATTTTCTCTAACACATAAGACTTTCTTTAGTGAACATTGTACACATATTTGGTTGAAACCCTTGAGCAGGCTTCTCCATCTGGTTTGATCCTATTTGATTATTTGCCTCTAAAGTCCAGACTCAGAACCCAGCATGAGCTCAAGGCTGTGAGTGTCTGATGATGGCCCACATTTTGGAAACCTGTAGCCCTGGCAATGCCATATCTGATTGGAATGTATTATTACACTGTGGTTCTTATTTTTTTTTTTGTAAGTATATTTTATTGATTATGTTATTATAATAGTTCCAATTTTTTCCTTTTTGCTCCCCTCTGCCCAGCACCTACCCTCCCCTAGCAATCCCACCCCCACCTCCAATCCATACCCTGTGGTTGTGCATACAAGTTCTCTGGCTTCACCCTTTCCCACATTACACCGTTTTTTAAATAAATAAATAAATAAATATTTTTTTATAACAATCCCACCCCCCTCAGATTTAAGACCCTTTATAATCTTATAAAGGACAATGGGTGAAAGTCTCGAGCTCCTCTAGCTGATTCAAGCTGGACATGGTCATCGTCCTACTTACCCTTGGGTCCAGAAATGCCTAATAAGAGTGGGGATGCGGAGGGGAGGGTGGCCTTCCCACATGCGGAAGGACTGTGCAGACTCCAGGTCATTTGGCTGTCCCCGGACAATGGCGTGCTTGGTTTAACAGGCTGGCATCTTTGTTGTATTCTGGGGGAAACAGATTTGGCAACAGAGTTAAAAGGCATCATTCAATCCATAACCACTAGATGACAAAATGCAGTATTAATTTTTCAATGTCCCACATTAGGGAAAAAAAGGGATCCTTTGGAGGAAGGTGTGCCAGGTATGTCATACTTGTCCAAACCCTTTTGCCCACTACACTTAGCTTGGGCTGAGGAGAATATTTTAGGTCCCCCCTCTCAGACCTCTGGGCCCTTTCTATCCAAGTCATTAGGATAGAAAAGAGAAACCAGTTTTAAAGTGAAGTCCCATTCTTCACCAACCCAGCCACTTAGTTCAGCCAAACCATTGAGTCTCAGGAGGCAGCGATGCAGACAGGATTAAGTGAGGCCTATATGTACAGACAACCACTCAGGTAATGAGATCATAGGCTTATGCCCTTTGAAAACAGAAAACACATGCTAATTTATGCAACATAACCCACAAACCAGTATCTAAATCTGTAAGACTATCTTATTGGAAAGCCATCCAGTTACAAGGTATTTGACATTCTTCTTGCCTGTAAATTAAGCATCTTTGATGATGCCACAGATCTAGTTTAACTTTCAAATGAAAACAAACTTTAAATGAAAAGAAACTTTAGGAAACAAGATGGCGGAAGAGTAAGTGGAAGCTACACTAACTTCCTCCCAGAACTAGTCTGGATTTACAACACAATTTTGGAGAAATCATCTGGAATAACCAACCGAACACCAGCTGGAGAGAAGTCTTATAACCACGGAGAGACAGAAAAGGCCGCTACATCACAACGTGACCGGCAGACCATTCCCGGCCAAGTGGCATCAGCCTGAGGGGAAGCAAAGGCCCTGCCTACAGGAATTAAGCTGCCACACCCACAGTCCTTAAGCCTGACGGCTAATCACAGATTGAATAGATTATCAACTAAAGGAGACAGACAAAGGCAGTAGATCCCTGGAAGTCTCCAACAGGCTGCCTAGGCCCAGACTGGTACAAGATCTGATGCCACCAGGGGCAGATCCAGGAAGTGCAGATCATTCTAAGAAGCACCAACAAACAATAGGAGTCACAAAAATGGGGAGACAGAGAAACAACCCCCCATCGAAAGGAAAGGCAGAGTCCCCAGAAAGAGTGCTAAATGAAAGAGAGGGGAGCCAACTATCAGATACGGAATTGAAAGCATGTATTATGGAGAAGCTCAATGAGCTCAGTGGAAACTACAAAGAACTCCAGAAGAACTATAAGGAACTTACTGAGCACTATACCAGCATCAAAAAGGACATGGAAGCTATCAATAAGAGCCAGGAGGAAATGAAGAATATGATCTCTGAATTGAAGAACACAGTAGAAGGAATTAAAAACAGGCTAGAGGAAGCAGAAAATCGGATCAGCGAGCTGGAGGACAATGTAGACAAAAACTCACAGACAGTGCAACAAAATGAAAAAAGGCTGAACAAGACTGAAGAGGCTCTAAGACAGCTGCAGGACAACATGAAACGTAATAATATCCGTATCATAGGAATTCCAGAAGGAGAAGAAGAAGAGCAAGGGATAGAAAACCTCTTTGAAAAACTAATGACAGAAAACTTCCCTAACATGAAGAGAGAAAGAATCATGCAAGTCCAGGAAGCACAGAGGGTCCCAATGAAGATGAACCCCAACAGGCCCACTTCAAGACACATCATAATTAAAATGCCAACATTCAAAGACAAAGAGAGAATCCTAAAAGCAGCAAGAGAGAAACAACTAATAACATACAAGGGAGCTCCAATAAGGCTATCATCAGATTTCTCAGCAGAAACACTACAAGCCAGAAGGGAATGGCAAAATATATTCCAAGTAATGAAAAACAAAGGCGTACAACCAAGAATACTCTACCCAGCAAGGCTCTCATTCAAAATGGAAGGTGAAATAAGGAGTTTCCAAGACAAAAGAAGATTAAAAGAATACATCTCCACCAAACCAGTATTGCAAGAGATGCTAAAGGGTCTGCTTTAAGAAGATGAAGAAACAGAGAGAGACAGAGAGGAACACGAGTACAAAGGGGGAAAATGACAATGAATAAATACTGAAAGAAAGAAGGAACTTCTACCATTTGCAACAACATGATTGGAACTAGAGAGAATTATGCTTAGCAAAATAAGCCAGGCAACAAAAGAAAATTACCTTATGCTATCACCTGTTAAAGGAAACTAATGAACAACACAAACAAATGAGCAAAATTGAACCAGAGGTATGTAAACGAGGAATAAACTAACAGTAACAAAGGGGGAGATGGGAGGGAGAGAAGTGGTAAAAAGGGGAAGGGTCTAGTCAAGGAACATGTATAAATGATCCATGGACATGGACAGCTGGGTGGGGACTGAATGTGGGAGAAGGGAGGGAAAGGGTGCAGAGAAGCAAGAGGGGGAAAAAAGTGAGACAACTGTAATGGAAAAACAAACAAACAGAAAAATTTTTAGTGGGGGGAAAAAATAAAAATATAAAGAATAGAAATGCAAGTTCAGTGAATATTAGAAGGACAAGGATTTTCCTTCACACTGTATATACTTTCTCCCTATCTGATCCCTCCAGAATTTGGCATTCTAAAGAAGTAAGTAATGACCTAAGTTTCTTTGCATAAAACTAATAAGACCAGTTGTCAATAGCGATTTTTTGACTAAGACTTTGACTGGAATGTCATGCCTAAAGGAGACATGCTTGGGCTTTGGTTGTTACCAAAAAGCCCTGAGCAACTGGGACTGACTTTCAAAGGTAATAAAAGTCCACGAGATAAAAGGCCTGGTACCTTGGATGGATAAGCGGTCCATAGCAATCTTTCCAGGGAAGGAACGAAGGTTGTTTTCCTGAAAGATTGCTGGAAGGGACCTTAAGGCACAATGGAAAACCAGGAGGACCTGGAAAAGACAGGTGTTTACAGGCGAGGCTGAATGCCAGGTATGTGGCTCAGCTTCTGTGCCCTGAAGGGCAGACTGAAGGTCACCCTAAATGTTCCTTGCGTAAGTTCCAGCAAAGCAAAACTAAAGATCATAAGTGATCATTTGCTGCTCTTGTTGTGTTTATGCAAATGAACAGGATAAATTAAAAATGGACTTAATGCAGTCCCTTTAATGACAAGGAGGGTAATCTTAGGGAGAAAAATCAAGATTCAAGGAAGATCACAATGCCCAGTGGCAGACTATAAAGTAGTGCAGCTAACCGTCTTTAAAGTTTCATTTAAAATTTGTTTTCATTTGAAAGTTAAACTATGTCTGTGGCATTATCAAAGATGTTTAATTTACAGGCAAGAAGAATGTCAAATGCCTTGCAACTGGATGTCTTTCCGATAAGACAGTCCTACAGATCTATAAACTTGTGTGTGGGTTATGTTACATAAATTAACATGTGTTTTCTGTTTTCAAAGGGCATAAGCCTACGATCTCATTACCTGAGTGATTGTCTGTACGTATAGGCCTCACTTAATCCTGTCTGCATTGCTGCCTCCAGAGACTCAATGGTTTGGCTGAACTAAGTGGCTGGGTTGGTGAAGAATGGGGTGGTCTGTGGGCTTCACTTTAAAACTGGTTTCTCTTTCCTATCCTAATGGCTTGGATAGAAAGAGCCCAGAGGCCTGAGAGGGGGGAAACCTAAAATATTTCCCTCAGTCCAAACTAAGTATAATGGGCAAAAGGGTTTTGGACAGGTGAGATGTACCTGGAATACCTTCCTCTAAAGAAGCCCTTCTTTTCCCTAATGTGGGACATTGAAAAATTAATACCTGTCTTTTGTCATCTAGTGGTTACGGATTGAATGATGTCCTTTAACCCTGTTGCCCCCAGAATACAACAAGGATGCCAGCCTGTTAAACCAAGCATGCCGTTGTCCAGAGACAGCCAACCAACCTGGAGTCTGCACGATCCTTCCCCTTGTGGGAAGGCCACCCTCCCCTCCACACCCCCACTCTTATTAGGGATTTCTTGACCCAAGGGTAGGTAGGACGACGACCATGCCCAGCTTGAAGCAGCTAGAGGAGCTCGAGACCTTCGTCCATTGTCCTTTATAAGATTGTAAAGGGTCTTAAGTCTGAGAGGGAGGGATTGTTATTTTTTATTGTTCAAATATTTAACTAATTAATTAATTATTTTTTAAAAAAAGAAGAAGAATATATGAAAGCGTGAGCCATGGGCATGGACTTGGGGGGGGGAATGTCGGGGAAGGGGGGTGCTGGGCGGAGGGGAGCAAAGGGGAAAAAATTGGAACTATTGTAACAATATAATCAATAAAATATACTTAAAAAAAAATAAAGAAAGAAAAGAAACTTTAAAGACAGCTGCACTACTTTATAGTCTACCACTGAGCATTGTGATTTTCCTTGAATCATGATTTTTCTCCTTAAGATTGCCCTCCTTGTCATTAAAGGGACTGCATTAAGTTCATTTTTAATTTACCCTGTTCATTTGCATAAACACAACAAGAACAGCAAATGATCTCTTATGATCTTTAAGTCTGCTTTGCTGGAACTTACACAAGGAACATTTAGGGTGACCTTCAGTCTGCCCTTCGGGGCACAGAAGCTGAGCCACATACCTGCCATTCAGCCTTGCCTATAAACACCTGTCTTTTCCAAGTCCTTCAGGTTTTCCATTGTGCCTTAAGGTCTCTTCTAGCCATCTTTCATGAAAGCAACCTTCGTTCCTTCCCTGGAAAGATTGCCATGAACTGCACAACCAACCAAGATACCTGGCTTTTTTTCTCATGGGCTTTTATTACCTTCGAATGTCAATCCTGGTTCCTCAGGGCTTTTTGGTAACAGCCAGAGCCCAAGCATGTTTCCTTTAACGTGACGTTCTAGTCAAAGTCTTGGTCAACAAACCCTCTATTAACATCTGATCTTATTAGATTTATGCAAAGAACCTTATGTCTTTACTTACTTCTTCAGAATGCCAAATTCTGGAAGGATCAGGTAGGGAGAAAAATATACAGTGTGAAGGAAAATCCTTGTCCTTCTAATATTCACTAAAATTGCATTTTCATTCTTTATATTTTCTTTTTTTCCCCCACTAAAAATTTGTGTTTTTCTATTACAGTTGTCCCACTTTTTTCCCTATTGCTTCCCCGCACCCTGCCCACCCCTTCTCCCACAGTCAGTCCCCACCCAGTTGTCCATGTCCATGGGTCATTTATACATGTTCTTTTTACCCCCTTCACTCCCTCCCTCCTCCCCCCTTGTCACTGTTAGTCTACTCCTTGTTTACATACCTCTGGTTCAATTTTCCTCATTTGTTTGTGTTGTTCACTAGTCTCCTGTAATAGGTGATAGCATAAGGTATTTTCCTTTCGTTGCCTGGCTTATTTCACTAAGCATTATTCTCTCTAGTTCCATCCATGCTGTTGCAAATGGTAGGAGTTCCTTCTTTCTTTCTGCTACATAGTACTCCATTGTGTAAATGTACAACAGTTTTTTGATCCACTTATCTGCAGATGGGAACTTAGGTTGTTTCTAGCAGTTGGCTATTATAAATAGTGCTGCTATGAACATAGGGGTGCATAGATGCTTTTGGATTGGTGTTTCAGGATTCTTTGGATATAATCCTAGCAATGGAATTGCTGGTTCAAAAGGCAGTTCCATTTTTAGTTTTTTGAGGAAATTCCATACTGTTTTCTCTAGTGGCTGCACCAGTCTGCATTCCCACCAGCAGTGCACCAGGGTTTCCTTCTCTCTGCATCCTTGCCAGCACAAGTTGTTTGTTGATTTGTTGATGATGGCCATTCTGACTGGTGTGAGGTGGTATCTCATTGTGGTTTTTATTTGCATCTCTCTGATGGCTAGTGATGTTGAGCATTCTTTCATATGTCTGTGGACCCTCTGTATATCCTCTTTGGAGAAGTGTTTGTTCAGGTCCTTTGCCCGTTTTTTAATTGGGTTATCTGTCTGCCTGGTTTTGAGTCATATAAGTTCTTTATATATTTTGGAGATCGATCCCTTGTCTGAGGTGTCATTGGCAAATATATTTTCCCATATGGTTGGTTCTCTTTTCATCTTGCTGATGTTTTCTTTGGCTGAGCAGAAACTCTTTAGTTTTATGTAGTCCCATCTGTTTATTCTTTCCTTTATTTCCCTTGCCTTAAGAAATGTATCAGTGAAAATGTTGCTACATGGGATATCTGAAATTTTCCTGCCTATGTTTTCCTCTAGGACGTTTATGGTGTCACAGCTTATATTTAAGTCTTTGATCCATCTTGAGTTTATTCTGGTGTATGGAGTAAGGTGGTGGTCTAGTTTCATTTTTTTACATGTCCCTGTCCAGTTCTCCCAACACCATTTGTTAAAGAGGCTCTTTTCACTCCATTTGATGTTCCTTCCCCCTTTGTCAAAAATTCGTTGACCATATAGACCTGGGTTTATTTCTGGGCTCTCTATTCTGTTGCATTGATCTATATGTCTGTTCTTATGCCAGTACCAGACTGTTTTGATTACCGTGACCTTGTAGTATAGTTTGATATCAGGTATTGTGATTCCTCCTACTATGTTCTTCCTCAAGATTGCTGTGACTATTTGGGCTCTTTTTTCGTTCCATATAAATTTTTGAAGTATTTGTTCTAGGTCAGTGAAATATGTTGCTGGTATTTTAATAGGGATTGCATTGAATCTATAAATTGCTTTGGGTAGTATGGACATTTTAATGATGTTGATCCTTCCCATCCATGAACATGATATATGCTTCCATTTATTTGTGTCTTCCTTGATTTCTTTCTTCAGTAGTATGTAGTTTTCTGAGTACAGGTCTTTTACCTCTTTGGTTTATTCCTAGGTACTTTATTTTTCTTTGCTATGGTAAATGGGATTTTTCTTTTAGTTTCTATCTCTGATATTTTATTGTTGGTGTACAGAAATGCCTTCGATTTCTGAATATTGACTTTGTACCCTGCTATTTTGCCAAATTCACTTGTTAGGTCGAGTAGTTTTTACGTGGAGGTTATAGGGTTTTCTATGTACACTGTCATGTCGTCTGCAAATAATGACAGTTTTACTTCCTCTTTTCCAATTTGGATGCCTTTTATTTCTCTCTCTTGTCTGATTCCTGTGGCTAGAACTTCCAAGACTATGTTGAGTAGGAGTGAAGAGAGTGGACATCCTTGTCTTGTTCCTGATCTTAGGGGGAATGCTCTCAGTTTTTGCCCATTGAGTTGATGTTGGCTTCAGGTTTCTTGTATATGGCCTTTATTATGTAGAGGTATGCTCCCTCTATTTCTATTTTGCTGAGAATTTTCATCATAAATGGGTATTATACTTTATCAAATACGTTTCCTGCATCTATTGATATGGTCATGTGGTTTTTGTCTTTCATTTTGTTTATGTGGTGTATTATGTTTATTGATTTGTGAATATTAAACCATCCTTGCATTTCTGGGATGAATCTCACTTCATCGTGGTGTATGATCTTTCTAATGTGTTGCTGAATTTGGTTTGCCAATATTTTGTTGAGGATTTTAGCGTCTATGTTCAACAGCAATATTGGCCTGTAGTTTTCTTTCTTTGTTGTGTCTTGACCTGGTTTTGAAATTCGGGTAATACTGGCTTCATAGAATGAGTTTGGGAGTCTTCCCTCTTCTTGGATTTTTTTTTGGAATAGTCTGAGAAGGATAGGAGTTAGTTCTTTCCTAAATGTTTTGTAAAATTCTCCTGTGAAGCCATCCAGTCCAGGGCTTTTGTGTGCCAGGAGTTTTTTGATTACTGCTTCAATTTCACTAGTTGTTATTGGTCTGTTCAGGCTTTCTGCTTCTTCTTGATTCCGTTTTGGAAGAGTGTATGTTTCCAGAAACTTGTCCATTTCATCTAGGTGTCAAATTTCTTGTGATACAGTTGTTTGTAATAATTTCTTACAATCCTTTATATTTCTGTGGTATCAGTTGTGATTTCTCCTCTTTCATTTCTGATTTTATTTATTTGGGTCCTCTCTTTTTTTCTTGATGAGCGTGGTTAAAGGCTTGTCGATTTTGTTTATCTTTTCAAAGAACCAGCTCCTAGTTTTGTTGATCTTTTGAATTGTTTGTTTAGTCTCTATGTCACTTAATTCTGCTCTGATCTTGATGATTTCCTTCCTTCTACTTGCTCTGGGCTTTGTTTGTTGTTCTTCCTCTAGTACTTGTAGCTGTAGGGTTAGATTTTTTATTAGAGATTCTTCTATCCTTTTTAGGTAGACCTGAATTGCTATGAACTTTCTTCTCAGGACTGCTTTCACTGTATTATATAGGTTTGGGTTGTTGTGTGTTTATTATCATTAGTTTCCAGAAACTTTTTTATTTCTTCCCTGATGTCATTTTTAACCCATTCATTATTTAATAGCATGTTATTCATTCTCCATGAGTTTGAATGTTTTTGAGTTTTTTTCCTTGAGGTTGATTTCCAGTTTTAAGTCAATGTAATCTGAGAAGATGCTTGATATAATTTCAATTTTCTTGAATTTGTTGAAGCTTGTTTTGTGTCCTACCATGTGGTCTATCTTTGAAAATGTTCCATGTGCACTTGAAGAGAACATAAATTTTCCTTCTTTGGGGTGAAAAGTTCTATATATATCAACTAAGTCCATTTGATCTAGAGTGTTGTTCAATGCATCAATATCTTTGGTGTTTCTTTGCTTCAAAGATCTGTCCATTGTTGACAATGGGGTGTTAAAGTACCCTACTATGAGTGTGTTGCTGTCTATATCATTCCTGAAGTCTTTCAAAGTTTTTCTTACATATTTGGGTGTTCCTATGTTGGGCGCATATATGTTTACAAGGGTTATATCTTCTTGATGGATTTTTCCTTTAAGTATTATGAAATGTCCTTTTTTGTCTTTTTTTTTTTTTTTGGCCTTTGCTGTGAAATCTGATTTGTCTGATATAAGTATTGCTACGCCAGCTTTTTTTTCATGTCCATTTGTTTGAAATACTTTTTTCCATCCCTTCATTATCAATCTGTGTAGATCTTTTGTTCTGAGGTTGGTCTCTTGTAGACAGCATATGTGTGAGTCATGCTTTCTAATCCATTCAGCTACCCTGTGTTTTTTGATTGGTGCATTTAATCCATTTATATTTAAGGTTATTATCGATAGGTACTTATTCATTGTCATTTTGGCCCTTTGTACTTGTGTTCCTCTTTGTCTCTCTCTGTTTCTTCATCTTCTTAAAGCAGACCCTTTACCATCTCTTGCAATGCTGGTTTGGTGGAGATGTATTCTTTTAGCCTTCTTTTTGTCTTGGAAACTCCTTATTTCACCTTCCATTTTGAATGAGAGCCTCCTTGGTAGAGTATTCTTGGTTGTAGGCCTGTGTTTTTCATTGCTTGGAATATTTTTTGCCATTCCCTTCTGGCTTGTAGGTTTCTGCTGAGAAATCTGAAGATAGCCTTATTGGAGCTCCCTTGTATGTTATTAGCTGTTTCTCTCTTGCTGCTTTTAGGATTCTATCTTTGCTTTGAATGTTGCCATTTTAATTATGATGTGTCTTAAAGTGGGCCTGTTGGGGTTCATCTTCATTGGGACCCTCTGTGCTTCCTGTACTTGCGTGACTCTTTCTCTAATCAAGTTAGGGAAGTTTTCTGTCATTAGTTTCTCAAACAGGTTTTCTATCCCTTGCTCCTCCTCTTCTTCTTCTGGAATTCCTGTGATACAAATATCATTACATTTCATGTTATCCTGCAGCTCTCTTAAAACCTCTTCTTTCTTTTTCAGTCTTTTTTCATTTTGTTGCACTGTCTGGGAAATTTTTTCTACATTGTCCTCCAGCTCACTGATTCAATCTTCTGCTTCCTCTATCCTGCTCTTAATTCCTTCTACTGTGTTCTTCAGTTCAGAAATTGTATTCTTCATTTCCTCCTGGCTCTTATTGATAGCTTCTATGTCCTTTTTCATGCTGGTGTAATTCTCAGTAAGTTCCTTGTAGTTTCCCTGGAGTTCTTTGTAGTTTTCTTTGAGCTCACTGATTTCATTGAGCTTTCCTTATAATCCATCTTTTGAATTCCATATCTGATAGTTTGCTTCCCTCTGTTTCATTTAGCACTCTTTCTGGGGATTCTTCCTTTCCTTTTGTTGGGGGGTTGTTTCTCTGTCTCCCCATTTTTGTGACTCTTCTTGTTTGTTTCTGCTTCTTAGATTGATCTGCACTTCCTGGATCTGCCCCTGGTGGCATCAGATCGTGCACCAGTCTGGGCCTAGACAGCCCGTTGGAGACTACCAGAGATCTACTGCCTTTGTCTGTCTCCTTTAGTTGTTAATCTGTTCAATCTGTGATCAGCCATCAAGCTTAAGGACTGAGGGTGGGGCAGCTTAATTCCTGTAGGTGCGGCTTTTGCTTCCTCTCAGGCTGATGCCACTTGGAGGGGAATGGTCTGCCTGCATATAGGGAATGAGTCAGCACTGGGACCTAGCTGGCTGCTCCCCCAGTTCTCCGCCCAAAGACACCGCCCCAAATTCTACCCAAGTGTCTCTAGTCCTCTCTGCCTTCCCTCTGCTTGAGCCCAGGGTAAGTGGGGGCCAAGATATTTTCATATGTGATCCACTTAAGAGCTCTTTTTCTCCAGCTGTTCCTCTCAGGCTAGCAAGAAACCTTGTGACTTTTCACTTTTCACAGCTGGATACTATTTTACTTTCCGCTCCGTTGCTGTAAGCTGGGAAGCCCAGCTGGAGGTTTAGACCCTGCCCTTCTCAGGGGGAACCTCCAGCTGCTGAGCTGTTTCTCAGTCCCTTCAGCTGCCACCCGTGGGGGCCCAGCCAGCCTTTTTGTGTCTCCGCACTTGCTACCAGTCACATTTTGATGAAGCAGCCTTTTCTGTCTCTCTGTGGTTATAAGACTTCTCTCCAGCTAGTGTTCAATTGGTTATTCCAGATGATTTCTCCACAATTAAGTTGTAAGTCCAGACTGGTCCTGGGAGGAGGTTAGTGTAGCTTCCACTTACTCCTTCGCCATCTTGGATCCCTACACTGCGGTTCTTAACAGAAGAAAATCACTCTCCACCACTCTACCAACCTACCAATTTGAAGAAAATTTCTACAGCTGTGTCCTAAAACTCAAATGTTTCAAGTTGTCAAATTTCAACTTTCAGAGGATTATCTAAATTTAAAGGAAAAAAAGGAATTATATTTTTAAATGGCATATTATTCTTAAAACTTTTTTTTTAAGCTTTTTGTTTTTTTTCATAGAGCAAGTGAATTTCTGTGAAATTCATTTTCATTTAAGGTCTTAAACATAAGCCTGGAAAGGGTGAGTCATATAACATTGACTTGATTGCCACATAGGCCAGACTTACACATACAAAAAAAATTCTCTCCTTTGAGCTGATAGAGAAACTTCTGCTTTTACTCACAAAGAGGACAAGGCAAGGGAAAGTGGAGAATGCAACATAAATTTAGTGCTGGAAATTCAAAATGCCCATCCACCAACAGTGGATTAGCAGTGCACCCTTTGTGCAGAATAGTGCAGAAAGCACCTTTAAATTTAACTTACACATATTTCTGTGTTTGCAAATTTTCTTACAAAATCCGAGTCCCATCAATCATAAATTGGAATAACAACCTTGATTTATATGTAATAAGGATAGTTACACTTGGGGTAACCAACTCTTAACTGCAAAGCACAACAAAAAAATGTCAACTTCTGCTTTGGAGATGGTGTAGATCTTTAACATTTCAAATGTAAAGATTCAGTGCTTTAGTCCCAAGCCACATGGTTGCCTGGCTTCCTTGTTCCTCAGGTTTGACTTTCCAAATGTTTTATGAAATCTTTCATGAGAACTCCTTCACCTACAGTATTCTGATTTTGTTGCTCATCTGCAATTTATACATTATATCATGCAGTTATGTTTAAAAATAAATTTTATTTTTTTCTTCCATTATTTGTTTGAATTTATCTAATTGGGCTAATTCTTCTGCTCCTGGCAATCTCAAATGTGAGGCTATCTCAAAATCATTTTGACCACTTTTAGTTCATATAAGGTTTTATGGTTACTTTGTTGCAAAATACAATATTGATCAAAAATTAATAAAATAAAATAAACAAAAAAAGAGAAATACAATTTTGATCCAGTAATACAAAATTTCCAGTCCTTATAGTAACCAACACTCCAAACCCTATTCAAAACAAAGACCCCCCAAACACCAACACCCCCATCCCCAACCCACACCCCAGGGACTGCTGCAAGATAAGAACCAAAAAATCAGGAAGGAAAGTATAGCCTAGTTTCTCTCTTTTTTGCTCCTTCTTGCCCCATCTTACTAACTGCTTTTCCTGATTCCTTCCTTTCTCAACCATGGAAGGGCAAAGCTGACCCCACACTGACTTTGAATCATGTGTGACCCACCTGTGCATAATGAGAACCATCACAGAACCTCTACCCTGACACCATGCAGGAGTACAGGTTACTCAAACCTGCCTTCAGCTTGCCCATGAATAAAAGTTCACCTCAATCCTCACTCTAGATTTTCTCGGCAGAAGAGAGACCTTGCTAGATAGATTTCAGGTAAAAGAAAGGTACTCTGGGGCTGGAGGTGGAGGTAGGAGACTTACAAACATTAGTAACTGTCTCCAAAGTCCTCTCACTGGATCTTCTCCATCCTAACTCTTGCATCTCTGACAGAAGTGAAGAATTTAAATAATCTAACCTATCCTTAAGCACCTGCTTTGAAATTTCTAGAGAATAGTTTATCTCCCAACTCACTTGTTTTCTGATATGTAGCCCATCTCAGTGTCTCAGTAGAAACTTAGTTAAAATTTGTTTACAACTATATGCTCAATAATTACAAATAGTATTTATAACTAAATTTATTGGGGTGACATTAGTTAATAAAATTATATATGTTTCAAGTGTGCAATTCTATAATACATCATCTGTATATTGTATTGTGTGTTCACCACCCAGCCAAATATTCTTTTATCACCATATATTTGACCCCCTTTACCCTTTATTACCTCACACCCAACCCCCTTTTCCTCTGGTAACCACCATACCCTTGTCTGCATCTATGAGTTTTTGTTTATCTTTTTATTTATTTGTAGCTTTCAGTTTTGTATCCCACATGTGAATGAAATCATATGGTTATTGAGTTTTTACATCTGACTTATTTCATTTAGTATGATGTTCTCAAGATCCACCCATGTTGTCACAAATGGCAGTATTCCTTCTTTTCTTATGGCTGAGTAGTTTCCCATTGTATATATGTCCCACATCTTCTCTATCCAATCATCTATTGAACGACACCTCAGTTTTTTCCATGTCTTGGCCACTGTGAATAATGCTGCAATGAACATAGAAGTACATATATCTTTATGAATTAATGTTTTCAATATTGGGGGGTTGATACCCAGAAGAAGAACTGCTGGGTCATATGATAACTCTATTCTTAATTTTTTGAGGAATCTCCATACTGTTTTCCATAGTGGCTGCACCAGTTTACATTCCCACTAGCAGTGAATGACAGTTCCTTTTTCTCCACAACCTCTCCAACACTTGTTATTAACTTGTCATGTTGATAATAGCTAAGCTAACAGGTGTGGGGTGGTATTTCATTGTAGTTTGATTTGCATTTCTCCAATAGCTAGTGAAAATCATCTATTCATATCTGTTAGCCATTTGTATGTCTTCTTGGGAGAAGTGTCCATTTATGTCCTCTGCCAATTTTTTTAATTGGATTGTTTGTTTTTTATTCAGTTGTAGGAGTTATTTGTATATTTTGGATATTAGCCCCTTATCAAAGGTGCTGTTTGAAAATATCTTCTGCTATTCAGTTGGTTGCCTTTTTGTTTTGTGGATGATTTTTTTCTGATTTTTAGTCTGATGTAGTCCCATTAATTTATTTCTGCTTTGATTTCCCTTGCCTTTTTTCCTAATGCTCACTGAAGGACATTCCTATCAATTCTAGAGAGAAGGGAAGGTAGGGAGAAAGAAAGGGAGAGAAATGTCGATGTGAGAGAGAAACATTGATCAGTTGCCTCTTGCACACACCCCGACCAGGGACCAAACCCACAACCTAGGCTTATGCCCTGAGTGGGAATTGAACCATGGCCCTTTGGTCTATAGGATGACACTCCAACCCACTGAGCAACACTTGCCTTTGAGGTCAAATTCATAAGATATTCTCTAAGACCAAGGTCCATACATTTAGTACCTATGTTTTCTTCTATGTAATTTATTGTTTCAGGTCTTATATTTAGGTCCTTGGTCCATTTTGAGTTCAATTTTTGTGTATGATAACAAATAGCAAACTAGTTTTATTCTTTTGCATATGTCTTTTTAATTTTCCCAGCACCATTTATTGAAGAGGCTCTCTTTTCTCTTTTGTATGCTTTTTGGCTTTTTCAAAACTTATTTGCCCATATACATGTGAGTTTATTTTGGGGCTCTCAATTCTTCTATTTTTATTATTATTATTTCTTAAGTAAAAAATGCTTCCTCTATTACATAATGCCAATATAGCTACTTCTAAGTTCAACTGTTCGCATATCCTATATTGTTCAAAGTGTTATGTCTGTGGTGTTAAAGACAATCACTTCCAAGTGTCATCAGGTAGCAGCTTTCTGTGGGTGTCATCATTTGTCATATCGGCTCCCCATTTCACATATAGTTGGCAAACTGCTCTAGGAAATTAAGAAGTCCTTCCAGGCCCCAGAGTAAACATATACCCAGTGTTCTTCCATATCTTATTGTACCAGAAGCAACAAAGTTCTTTTTAAAAAAACCATCGATTTGTTGTTCCACTTTATTATGCATTCATTGGTTGATTCCTGTATGTGCCCTGACCGGGGTTAGAACCCACAACCTTGGCATATTGTGACAATTCTTCAACCAACCAAGCTACCCAGCCAGAGCAACAAAGTTCTGAAGAAGACACAATTAAAGCTATCACAAGTGTCCTAGCTTATCAGTATACTGTTTTATCATTTTTCTTAACAAAGTGTATCACAATGGGCTCTCAATTCTGTTAGTATTTTTTAAATAATTCACTGAGTGTTCCATTTTCATCACCTCCCAATTTGTAGTATTGGTAAAACAATAAATATTTAACTATGTATACATTTACAGTAAGACAAAATTACATATTTTCATCACATTGCTTGTGTGAAATCAATTAAAACATTTTTAAATTCTGTAAAATCAGGCCCCAACTTGATGAAATCACCAAAACACGTTCCAGATTCCTAAAAGATGTGGTGGAGTTGGAACAAGTGCTTGCCACATGTCATCCATGCATTCACTCATTCTTCAGGGACTCATTAAGTACCTGCCATGAGGCAGGCAGTCACTATTTAGGTCATTGTTGATACAGAGGGAAGCAATATACACAAGATCTCTGCTCTTGTGGAAGTAACATTCCGATGCTCAGAGATATCCAATCATTCAATCAAGAAACAAGAAAAATACTAGGTAGCAACCAGTACTAGACAGAAAATTAGAGTAGAGTTACTTTACATTAAGTGGCCTCGGAAGGCTGCTTTGAGGAGGTGACTTTTAAGCTTGATGGAATATGGCAGGGAGAGTGATTGAGAGGAATTCAGGATAAGTCCCAGATTTGGGCTTTAACTGGGTATATACTCAAAGGGTGGTCTGAGGATCTGTGGCAGTCCGCAAGCTGTGTTCTCTCCACCTTGAGATAAGTACAGAAATTGAGAATAACCATTAAGAAATGTTTATAGTAATTTGACAGAAAATCTTCATGTCTTTTGAGCATAATAATTTTGCATGCTTTTAAATTCTCATTTTTTTTAGTAATTCATTTTTATTTTATGAAAGTACAGGTTAGAAATTTTTAGAAACCTGGTTTTCACTGTGGACAGTGTGGGGAAACACTGGATGAGCAACTTAGCCAGGTGGATGAATAGAGATGCCATTTCCTGAGATGAGAAAGAGCAGAGCAGGAGCATTTCCGGGGGACAGAAGTCAAGTGGGCATTGCTTGGATGATGCTAAGTTTGAGATGCCCATTAGGCACCCAAGCCATGAGGTAGAGTAAATCGTTGGGTATGTGACTCTCATGATTTAGAGTAAATTAGTGGGTGTATGAGTTCTGGGGAAAGATCAGGCTTAGAGATATGCATTTGGGGCCATTCAGCATCCAGAAGGTATCTGAAGCTGTGGGACTGGATGAGATCACCTACCTACCTAGAATTAGGAGCTAGCAAAGAACACTGATAAGGAGTAGCTAGAGAAAGAAGGAAAACCAGTATGGTTTCATGAATACCCACAGAAGAAAATGTTTCAAAAAGGAGAAGTAGCCATCTGTGTCTAATGCTGCTGAGAGGTCCAATAAGGTAAGAACAAGTAAGTGTCGACTGTATTTGGCAAATTTGGAGACCCTAACAATAGTAATTTCAGTGGAACAGTGAGAATACAATCCTAACTAGAGTAGGTTAGCAAGAGAATAGGTGACAAGGAAATGATCCTGTAACAATATAAAATTTTTTTCAAATAGTTTGGTTGTGAAGGGAGCAGAGAGATGCAATGAAGGCTGATATGGAGTCAAGGAAGATTTATTCAAGATAGATTTTCCTCAAGTGTGCAGATCGGAATGTCAGTAGAGACAGGAAATTGGTAATGCAGGGACCCATCAGAATGCAGTTCAGAATAGCTTTGCCAAACTACCTCATAGGCAATTCTACATATTGAAATGGACATTAATAGTAGTTGTGGAAATTACATTCCATCTTCATTCCATTCCCTACAGGATTCTACTGGGGCTCCATGCTCAAGGTGAGGAATCGGGATTCACTAAGGTAGTTTGGGATTATAGTAGAGACACTGAAATCACCTTTAGTGCTCATGGTGAGGAATCGGAAATGGACATGCCTGGTTTATTGGGGCTTTGTGATATAAATCTAACATCTGAACCTTAAAAAGTTGTATCTTCAAATTATAATGACACCTTCCTCCTCACTCGAAGAAATTGCAATTGAAACATGTTTGCCATTTTGACAGGAGTACAAAATATCAAGCTTTGAGCAGAGACTGATGAATGAAATAGAGTTTCGCTTGGAACGTACCCCTGTTGATGAATCAGATGATGAAATCCAGCATGACGAGATCCCCACAGGCAAGTGTATCGCTCCCATCTTTGACAAAAGACTCAAGCACTTCCGGGTCACAGAAGGCTCTCCAGTCACATTCACCTGCAAAATTGTTGGAATACCTGTTCCAAAGGTAAGGGGAGATGATCAGCCAACTGGCAAAACAACAGCACAGAACTGTAGACAGTACCTTAAGAAAGTCTTATGAGACCCAAGCGAAGTATCTACTAAGGGAATAAAAACCAATACCAGAAAATTAACAAAGCCCAGATAGTTTGACTAAAAAGAGACAGTCAGGAATAGGACTGTTAAGTAGGCCAGAAATAAATCAGACTTATGAGTAAGTTAGAATTTTATTAAAATTTTAAAATAAACCTCTTAGTTATAATCCTGTTTGAGGGGCTATTGATTCTCTCAACCATCAAACTTGCCAAATTGATTTTTTTTTTTCACTTAACACTTACTGAATATCCACAGTGTGCCTGTTGTTGTACAAAGTGAGCTATATTTGTATCATTACTATTAGGTTGGTAAATGCTAAAAATGTCATATCATTATCACTGCTGCTTAAAAATCTTGAGTCATCAGATTTTTTGGCAGTCAGCTGAGAGAAGGATTTACACCCAGTATTGCTGTAGCAGGGGAGCTCTCCACTCTTCTTTCACAAACACTAATTAGCATGGTGTTATCATGTAACATTAGGGAACAAGGAAATGTACAGGAAGGCAGCTGCAATCAGTGCTTTATCCCACCCACCCATTCCCTACCCCCATCTTTGAGATATCTCCTTGATAAATGCAAGACTTAACATGAAAAAAATATACTTCTTTTCTTTTTTTCAAATTTTAGCCAGGTGAAAAATTTAGTGAGTGAATCCTGACCTCATTATACTTAACACAATAAACCATACTATCCTTTCAAGCAATGGTGGTCTCTTCTAGACCCTGAGATCTGCAACTGCAGAAGACTTGAGCCTGTAATGGGATAGGATAATGGGAATAGATAATGAAAAAATATTCAGGCTCCTGGTTTTCTTCTTTTTTTTCTTTTTGCTTCTGAAAACATGTCTGGTTCTTAGGGTAACTTTCTAAGTAACTGTGAAGTACAACAAAAATAGTCAAACGTTTCCTGATTCTAAATTATACATAATTTTTGACTTAAGCATTGTATAGGTGCAGAAACATATTACACTGTTTTTAATATGTTTTATAATTCTTTCTAAGTGCTTTAGAAGAGATGAGTGACTTACAGCGATGGGAATCGGCCCTTGCCTCACCCTACTTCCTACTTTATTAACCTCTGAAGATGTACAGAACAATGTATATGCTCCTTTATTACCTTTTATTTCAGGTTTACTGGTTCAAAGATGGAAAGCAGATTTCAAAGAGAAATGAGCACTGCAAAATGAGACGAGAAGGAGATGGAACATGTTCTCTGCACATTGAATCCACCACCAGTGATGACGATGGCAACTACACCATTATGGCTGCCAACCCCCAGGTGGAGATGCAGGGTTCAGCATTGTGCTGCACTCTGAGGAAGGAGTGGTTGATATCGTGAATGAGAACTTGAGAAGTGCAAGTTACTGAGGCTTGCTGAGGAAAATGAATGAGAAGCATTGTGGTTGTGTGTAACTAAAGCACAGTATTGCAATTTAGAAGACCGATTAGCCACTGATGGCTCACTCAACCCTTTAGCCTCTGAAAAAGAACATTAGTGGTATCAATCTATCAAAAAATGATTTGCTGTTTTTGTCATTTAGAGAATAAGCAAGTTACTTCACAAAGTCTTGTGAATATCTCTCAAACTCATAATCTCTTTTTTTTTTTTTTTTTTTTTGGTAAAATTTAGAAAGCCATAATCTTTTGCTTTCCTTTTCTAAATGAGATTGATTTAAACTTCCCCTATAAGATATGGCTGAATAAATATGTTCAACTACTATTAGAATAGAAATTTCTACTCTCACCCACTCTTTCTACTAAAATATTAGTAGGAATATTATCTAATCTCTATTGAGAAAAGTATAATAATACTTAGCCATGAGCCCTGCATGTGGCTGCATAAGAATTTATTTTTTTTACATTTGTAATCTGTTCGTACTTCAGCTTAAAAATGAAAGTCATCCAAATATTCATAAAAATCCCTCCCCGTGGACCATTAACAGTGACTTAAGGAGTCACATTATATTTTTTATCCCCCCCAAGAAGACTTTTAATAGTTAGCCAAAAGGTTCATAATGTTCTTGTCCAAAATTTTTATTAATATATAAATTGAAAAATGTAGAATTCTTATTTTAGTCTTGTTCATTTTGTGTTTTTTAGGGGAGAATCAGCTGTTCTGGCCACTTAATGGTACAAAGTTTGCCTATTCGCAACCGACTAACATCTACTAGTCAGTCTCACAGGTAAAGACAATAAGAACCTTTCTTCTCTAACCGCTCCCAAGCAATCATTCATTACAATGAGCACTGAAGTATTTGGTCTAGAAATTCTTAAAGTGTAGTCATCAACCTGTAGCATCAGCATCACTTAGAGGCTTATTGCAAATGTAGAATCCCAAGTCCCATCCCAGACCTACTGAATCAGAATTACATTTTAACAAAGTCCCCAGGTGACTCATAAGCACACTAAATTTGAGAAGTACTGGCCTACAGCACACTTTTAATGCTTCAGAATTTGTAACCATTATTAGAAACTGTTTACATATAAATCAGACCTGGGATTATAATTTTTTATTTAATAAAACAAAAGCTGTTAATGATATAGATTGAAAATTGTTGTTGTCTTCAATATACCAATTGTCTCTTATAAACTACTTGGCCTTCTTTCTCTCTGATTTTACTAACCACTAAGAGGAAAGAGCATGGCTTTTCCTTGACTCTTATGGCGCCATAAAAATCTTAGCAAAGCATTCCATAGTTGCTGACATGGGTGAATTAAATTTGACTTACCAAAGAAACAAAAATAGTGACTCATGTCTCAGATACAGTATTTCACCACCATTGCACTATACCTTCTTCTTTTTTTTTTTTTTTACAAGAACAGCTGTTACTGTTGGTCATTCTGAACCAGTAAATTCATGATAATCTTTAATGATCTGCCATAATTTATAGCCAGGTTAAACTTCATTACTCAGAGACATAGAGATTGCAGCTGCCTTGTTCTGGGCAATAAACAGGACTTCTCTTTTGGCTCTCATTTGGGGTTCAGCTTGAATACTGACTTATTTATTTTGAAACTTTTGAACAACTGGTCAAACTCAAGGCAAGAGGAGCTGAGCCACTTAACCCAGAGTGACTTCTGAGAGAAAGAAGCTAAAGCCTGTTTATTTGATTACAGATCTCACAAGATAATCCTACAGTGTATGAGATATTTACCACTTTGTTTCTTGCATCAGCTCCACACCATTACTTATTATTTATTATTCGTTTATGGTCCAGCAACACTTTTTCCCTCCCTGACCACCACCTACCCACAAAAAAATAAATAAAAACCTGTTTTTCAGTCCCTATAGCCATGCCTAAATGCCTACTGTCATAAGTTTGTAAACTGGTTTCTATATTTAACACCTAAACATGTTTGTTTTTATAGAGGAAGGTCCCGAGTTCAAGAGAAAGAAAAGGAGCCCCTACAGGAACGTTTTTTCCGACCCCATTTCCTGCAGGCTCCTGGGGATATGGTAGCTCACGAGGGGCGCCTCTGTCGGCTGGACTGTAAGGTAGACCTTAGTGCCATTCTTGGTTCCAGATCCATTCACATTTTGCAATTGTTCATTTGTTCGCACTTACTTTTGTATTTGTTTTGTGGGGTTGTTTTCCAAGGAAAAGAGGACTGGGGAAGGGAGACAGATCACTTTTATTCCCAACATTCTCTTTGAAAGCATTTAATACTAGACAAAAATATTTAATGACATTTTTAAGTCTATATCTTACTATCGGTATTGTATCAAGTTAACTCTGTGTTTGTAAAAAACAACAGAAGAGGTGATATAATTATGACATTTTCCTTATGGTCCCTGGGAAGTCTTTATTACTAGAAAGCCAAAATGTGACTTTTGCATTCTTGAAGCCTTTTAAAAATTACAGTCATGAAAAGATGGCTCCAAGGCAGTTGATGAAAACATATGTTATTTCTCCTGCTAACCATCATTTGTCACCTGTAGCTATTCTACATTAAAATTCTTTCATCAGAAATGAGGTTCACTTGAGCAGCCTGGATATCTCTCAGTATGCAGAGAAACTTAAGTTGCCCCTTCTGCCCCAACAAAGATGCAGAGTGCTATTAAAAATTTAGATGCAAATTAGTAAAGGCTTGATGTTAAACATTCATAAAGTCCACTTCTTTAGGCAATTCTTGCTCTCCCAATGAAAGCCTGAATAATGTTCAGGGTTGACTGTTACTTCTTCCACTCTAAACCCTAGAGATATCCATGCCTGGGTCCCATCCCCAGAGTTTCTGATTTAAGATTACTATGTTAAATCATTGGGATTAGGATTTTCAAACGTTCCCCACATGACTGTATTACACAGCAAGTTTTAAGAACACTGGTTTAATGTCTGTCCTTTACTTGGCTACCTCTCTCTTGTTAAGTAAGAGATATATCATCTTTGAAACTGATGCTGCAATCCTATTTTATCTATTTAGCTTCTTAATTCATATTTATTCTAATCCAGAATATAATTATGACCTGAATTGGGGTCTAAATATTATACAGTTTAAATTTATGTGGCCATTCATCCAGATCCCTCTTGTCCTGATGTCCCTCCACTACGTCATGTTTTCTCTCACTGTTTGGTGTCAGATAAGGTTAAAGAATTCAGCCACCAAATAAATCTGCCTGTCATCAATCTGTCATTTGCCTCAGCTGTTCTTTTTTTTTTTTTTTTTTTTTTAATTAGGTGAGTGGCTTACCACCCCCAGAGCTGACATGGCTGCTCAATGGCCAACCTGTGCTACCAGATGCCTCCCATAAGATGCTGGTCAGGGAGACTGGAGTCCATTCTCTGCTCATTGACCCGCTCACTCAACGTGACGTGGGGACATACACATGCATTGCTACCAACAAAACTGGACAGAATTCCTTCAGTCTGGAGCTCACTGTAGTAGGTAAGGTTCGCTGCTGGGACCCTTAAACGTAACTCCCTCCAAAGTTATTGCCCAAATATACAGAGCCTCTGACAGAATTACTTAGTCCTTTGCCCCACCAAGTCTAATCTCAGTTTCAAAGAAATATCAGTTAGCTAAAAATATAATAGGGTGCATGTAGTAAATGGGAGTCATTGTAATAGTTTATTACTCAATTAATGAGTCCGTTAATTAACTGAGCACTACTAATTTCAAGCCCATTGCCCTACAGTTCATCATCCTGGAAAACACAAGGCTCTTCCTTACCTGACCCTTCAAGCTTCCATGCCTTTGCATCAATGGTCCCTCTACCTGGAATGCCCTTCTCTGCCTAGCAATGTCCTGCTCATCCCTAAGGCTCAATTCAAATGTCACCACCAAGGCACAGTGAATCCACCAGGCACATCCTTTTCTGTTTTCATAGCACTTAGAAAAGGAGAGACTCTTAGAGCAGTTACTGTGTAATTGTTTACTCCTTTGCCCCCAGAAGACACTATAAGCTTCTAAAGTCAGAGATTCTGACTTGTTCTTCTGTGTATCTCCTGTGTCTGACTCTGCCTGGAACATGGAAGGTGCTCAACAAATGTTGGGTCCATAACTAAACAAGGAATTTTTACCTTAAATGATGATGTGAACAAAATTAATGCCTACAAATAAAGATAACAAGTTATCATCACCTAAGTGGTACCAGCCCTTCTGAGCAGTAGTCCAGTCAGAATTAAATTTCAGAATATATAAACTCTAGTTCCGGGCTTTCTCCCATGTGCGGCCCCTAAAGGAAATCAGGGCAGCTGTAACATGTCAATCCTTTCTCCAGGCTAGTGGCTGTTTCCCCTAAATATCTTTTTCTTTTACTCATTCCCGATTTCTTCTTACCAACAGAGTAGAAAAAGTTCATTCTGCAAGGATATATTAATCACCAGCTTTTACTCCCCCCCCCCACTATTTTGCTAAAGTATTGACTCTGGAACACCGAGATCTAAGGTATCTTTACCTTAATTGGTTCTGGCCAGAAAAAAAAAGAAAAGGAAAGGAAAGAAAGCCTCCTTAGAAAGCATAATCTGTGTTTTTTTTTTTTAAATAGAATACTTCTTTCAACTTTTTAAAAAGGAGTTTATTTATTTATTTTTAGAGAGAGGGGAAGGGAAAAAGAGGGAGAAAAACATCAATGTGTGGTTGCCTCTCGCGCGCCCCCAACTGGGGGCCTGGCCCGCAACCCAGGCACATGCCCTGACTGGGAATCAAACATTTTGGTTTGCAAGCCAGCGCTCAATCCACTGAGCCACACCTACCAGGGCTTTCAACTTTTTTGTAGCTATAAACTTCTTCAAAATAAAAGGTTTAGGAAAACTAATATATCTTCTACAAAATAAATTCCTATAAAAAAGAAGAATATATTCAGTACATAAAATACATTGTTTCTCAAAACGTACTACTGAGCAATGAAAGAAACTCCTTAAATTTCACACCTACCATTTACATTGCCTGTGTGCAATGCAGGTCCTTGAGTGGTGTCTTTTATAGGATGTGCACAGACAGTTTCCTCATTTCCTTTTTAATCATTTCTAGAGCTTTTATCAAAGCAGTGTTCTTCACTTAGAGGAGTGAGAAGTGTGCTAAAGAGGAGGTGTAGGGCCAGTGCCCTTTCTGCTAAATTCCAGAACTGTAATGAGTTTGAGGAATGAACCCCAAGGCATTTGCTATTCAAACAAGAATGGTCCTTCTCTTGTTCAGCAAAAGAGGTGAAGAAAACACCTGTGATTCTGGAGAAACTGCAGAACTGTGGAGTTCCTGAAGGCCACCCCGTGAGGCTGGAGTGCCGGGTGATAGGCATGCCACCACCTGTGTTCTACTGGAAGAAGGACAACGAGACCATCCTTTTTACCAGAGAGCGAATCAGGTACAGTCTACACCCACATTCAAGGAGACTTCTAAGCTCAGTGGCTCATCTAGATAAGTCTGTAGCTTTTTGAATCTGCCTTCTTTTACTGAGATTAATGCATTTGAGTTTTGTCCATATGATTGTATATATCAAGAAGTTACTCCTTGTTGTTGCTGGAGGGTAGTCTATTGTATGAATGTCCACAGTTTTAAAACCTTAATTTTTAAGTTTAAAAATGTACTAGGAGGGCCATTTGAGATCTTGCTCCCCACTATGTTGTCAGTTGGGCTCAAGTAAACTCCTATAAAAATTTATTTATTTATTTTTTTAATGTTTTTTATTGATTATATTGTTACAACAGTTCCAATTTTCTCCCCCTTGTTCCCCTCCACCCAGCACCCCCCTCCCCCAGCAATCCCCCCCAAGTCCATACCCCTGGTTCGTAAAAATTAACTATCCCCCCCCTCTCAAATATTAGGACCCTTTGTAATCTTGTAAAAGACAATGGGCGAAGGTCTCAAGCTCCTCTAGCTGCTTCAAGCTGGACATGGTCGTCGTCCTACCTACCCTTGGGTCCAGAAAACCCTAATAAGAGTGGGGGTGTGGAGGGGAGGGTGGCCTTCCCACATGGGGAAGGATCGTGCAGACTCCAGGTCAGTTGGCTGTCTCCGGTCAACGGCGTGCTTGGTTTAACAGGCTGGTGTCCTTGTTGTGTTCTGGGGGCAACAGATTTGGCGAAAAGGGTTAAGAGACATCATTCAATCCATAACTACTAGATGACAAAAGGCAGGGATTAATTTTTCAATGTTCCATATTAGGGAAAAAAAAAAAAGCTTCTTTGTAAGAAGGTGTGCTAGGCACATCTCACCTGTCCAAAACCCTTTTGCCCATTATACTTAGTTTGGGCTGAGGTAAATAGTTTAGGTTTTTCCCCCTCTCAGACCTCTGGGCCTTTTCTGTCCAAGCCATTAGGACAGAAAAGAGAAACCCGTTTTAAAGTGAAGCCCACAGACCACCCCATTCTTCCCCAACCCAGCCATTTAGTTCAGCCAAACTGTTGAGTCTCAGGAGGCAGCGCTGCAGAGAGGATTAAGTGAGGCTTATGCGTACAGATAATCACTCAGGTAATGCGATCATAGGCTTATGTCCTTTGAAAACAAAAAACACGTGTTAATTTATGTAACATAACCGGCAAACAAGTCTCTAAATCTGGAGAAGAAACTTTTAAGACGGTTAGTTGCCCTGTTTTATACTCTACTACTGATCATTGTGATTTTCCTTGAATAATAATTTTTCTCCCTAAGGTTACCCTCCTTGTCTTTAAAGGGACTACATTAAGTCCATTTTTAATTTATCCTGTTCGTTTGCATAAACATAACAAGAGCAGCAAATGATCACTTATGATCTTTAGTTCTGCTTTGCTGGATCTTACCCAAGGAATGTTTGGGGTGACCTTCAGTCTGTTCTTCAGGGCACAGAAGCTGTGCCACATATCTGGCATTCATCCTTGCCTGTACACACCTGTTTTTTCCAAGTCTTTCTGGTCTTTCCTTGTGCCTTAAGGTCCCTTCTAGCCATCTTTCAGGAAAACAACCTTCGTTCCTTCCCTGGAAAGATTGCTGTGGACCGCACAACCAACCATGGTACCAGGCCTTTTATCTCACGGGCTTTTATTACCTTTGAAAGTCATTTCCAGTTCCTCAGGGCTTTCTGGTAACAATCTGAGCCCAAGTATGTTTCCTTTAGGCTTGACATTCCAGTCAAAAACTTGGTCAAAAAAAAACAAAATAGAACCTCTGTTGACAACTGGTCTTATTAGTTCTATGCAAAGGAACTTATGTCATTACTTATTTGTTTAGAATGCCAAACTCTGGAGGGATCAAATAGGGAGAAAAATATACAACGTGAAGGAAAATCTTTGTCCTAATATTCACTGAACTGGCATTTCCATTCTTCATATTTTCATTTTTCCCCCACTAAAAAATTTTTGTTTGTTTTTCCATTACAGTTGTCTCACTTTTTTAGCCCTCTTGTTTCCCTGCACCCTGTCCCTCCCCTCCCCCACATTTAGTCCCCACTCAGTTGCACCTGTCTGTGGGTCATTCATATATATATATATTTTTTAACTTGACCCATCCCCTTACACCTTTCTTTTCCTCCCCCCCGCCCCCCTTGTTACTGTTAGTCTACTTCTTGTTTACATAGCTCTGGTTCAATTTTGCTCATTTGTTTGTGTTGTTCATTAGTTTCCTGTAATAGGTGACAGCATAAGGTATTTTTCTTTTGTTGCCTGGCTTATTTCACTAAGCATAATTTTCTCTAGTTCCATCCATGTTGTTGCAAATGGTAGAAGTTCCTTCTTTCTTTCTGCTACATAGAATTCCATTGTGTAAATGTACCACAGTTTTTTGATCCACTCATCTACAGATGGGCGTTTAGGTTGTTTCCAGCACTTGGCTATTGTAAATAGTGCTGCTATGAACATAGGGGTGCATAGGTTCTTTTGAATTGGTGTTTCGGGATTTTTTGGACATAATCCTAGCAATGGAATTGCTGGTTCAAAAGGCAGTTCCATTTTTAGTTTTTTAAGGAAATTCCAAACTGTTTTCCACAGTGGCTGCACCAATCTGCATTCCCACCAGCAATGCACCAGGGTTCCCGTTTCTCCGCATCCTCTCCAGCACAAGTTGTTTGTTGATTTGTTGATGATTGCCATTTTGACTGGTGTGAGGTGGTATCACATTGTGGTTTTAATTTGCATCTCTCTGATGGCTAGTGATGTTGAGCATACTTTCATATGTCTATGGGCCCTCTGTATGTCTTCTTTGGAGAAGTGTTTGTTCAGGTCCTTTGCCCATTTTTTAATTGTGTTGTCTGTCTTCTTGGTGTTGAGTCGTATAAGTTCTTTATATATTTTGGAGATCAATCCCTTGTCTGAGATGTCATTGGCGAATATATTTTCCCATATGGTTGGTTTCCTTTGCATCTTGCTGATGTTTTCTTTAGCTGAGCAGAAACTTTTTAGTTTGATGTAGTCCCATTTGTTTATTCTTTCCTTTATTTCCCTTGCCTTAGGAGATATATCAGTGAAAATGTTGCTACGTGGGATATCTGAAATTTTCCTGCCTATTTTTTCCTCTAGGACTTTTATGGTATCACGGCTTACATTTAAGTCTTTGATCCATTTTGAGTTTATTCTGGTGTATGGTGTGAGCTGGTGGTCTAGTTTCATTTTTTTGCATGTCCCTGTCCAGTTCTCCCAACACCATTTGTTGAAGAGGCTCTTTTCACTCCATTTGATGTTCTTTCCCCCTTTGTCAAATATTAGTTGACCATATGAACCTGGGCTTATTTCTGGGCTCTCTATTCTGTTCCATTGATCTATATGTCTGTTTTTATGCCAGTACCAGACTGTTTTGATTACCGTGGCCTTGTAGTATAGTTTGATATCGGGTATTGTGATTCCTCCTACTGTCTTCTGCCTTAAAATTGATGTGGCTATTCGGGCTCTTTTTTGGTTCCATATAAATTTTTGAAGTATTTGTTCTAGGTCTGTGAAATATGTTGCTGGTATTTTAATAGGGATTGCATTGAATCTATAAATTGCTTTGGGTAGTATGGACATTTTAATGATGTTGATTCTTCCCATCCATGAGCATGGTATACGCTTCCATTTATTTGTATCCTCCTTAATTTCTTTCTTCAGTGTTATGTAGTTTTCTGTGTACAGGTCTTTTACCTCTTTGGTTAAGTTTATTCCTAGGTATTTTATTTTTCTTGTTGCTATGGTAAATGGGATTTTTCTTTCAGTTTCTATCTCTGAGTTTTTATTGTTGGTGTATAAAAATGCCTTCGATTTCTTAATATTGACTTTGTATCCTGCTATTTTGCCGAATTCACTTATTAGATTGAGTAGTTTTTTTGTGGAGTCTAAAGGATTTTCTATGTACACTATCATGTCATCTGCAAATAATGACAGTTTTACTTCCTCTTTTCCAATTTGGATGCCTTTTATTTCTCTCTCTTGTCTGATTCCTGTGGCTAGAACTTCCAAGACTATGTTGAATAGGAGTGGAGAGAGCGGACATCCTTGTCTTGTTCCTGATCTTAGGGGGAATACTCTCAGTTTTTGCCCATTGAGTATGATGTTGGCTTCAGGTTTCTCATATATGGCCTTTATTATGTTGAGGTATGCTCCCTCTATTCCCATTTTGCTGAGAGTTTTTATCATAAATGGGTGTTGTACTTTATCAAATGCTTTTTCCGCATCTATTGATATGATCATGTGGTTTTTGTCTTTCATTTTGTTTATGTGGTGTATCACCTTTATTGACTTGCGAATATTAAACCATCCTTGCATCCCTGGGATGAATCCTACTTGATCGAGGTGTATGATCTTTCTAATGTGTTGCTGGATCCGGTTTGCCAATATTTTGTTGAGGATTTTAGCATCTATGTTCATCAGCGATATTGGTCTGTAGTTTTCTTTCTTTGTTGTGTCTTGACCTGGTTTTGGAATTAGGGTTATACTGGCTTCATAGAACGAGTTTGGGAGTCTTCCCTCTTCTTGTATCTTTTGGAATAGTCTGAGGAGGATAGGAGTTAGTTCTTTCCTAAATGTTTTGTAGAATTCACTTGTGAAGCCATCTGGTCCTGGGCTTTTGTGTGCTGGGAGTTTTTTGATTACTGCTTCAATTTCACTAGCTGTTATTGGTCTATTCAGACTTTCTGCTTCTTCTTGATTCAGTTTGGGCAGACTATAGTTTTCCAGGAATCTGTCCATTTCCTTTAGGTTGTCAAATTTCTTGCCATACAGTTGTTCATAATAATTTCTTATAATTCTTTGTATTTCTGTGGTATCAGTTGTGATTTCTCCTCTTTCATTTCTGATTTTATTTATTTGGGTCCTCTCTCTTTTTTTCTTGATGAGCCTGGTTAAAGGCTTGTCAATTTTGTTTATCTTTTCAAAGAACCAGCTCCTACTTTTGTTGATCTTTTGAATTGTTACTTTAGACTCTATGTCATTTAATTCTGCTCTGATCTTGATGATTTCCTTCCTTCTACTTGATCTGGGTTTTGCTTGTTGTTCTTCCTCTAGTTCTTGTAGCTGTAGGGTTAAATTTTTTATTAGAGATTCTTCTAGCTTTTTTAGGTAGGCTTGTATTGCTATGAACTTTCCTCTTAAGACTGCTTTCGCTGTATCCCATAGGTTTTGGGTTGTTGTGTGTTCATTATCATGGGTTTCCAGGAACTTTTTGATTTCTTCCTTGATGTCATTGTTAACCCATTCATTATTTAATAGCATGTTATTCATTCTCCATGAGTTTGAATGTTTTTGAGTTTTTTCCTTGAGGTTGATTTCCGATTTTAAGGCATTGTGATCTGAGAAGATGCTTGATATAATTTCAATTTTCTTGAATTTATTGAGGCTTGTTTTGTGTCCTACCATGTGGTCTATCTTTGAAAATGTTCCATGTGCACTTGAGAAATATGTATATTTTGCTTCTTTGGGGTGTAAACTTCTATATATATCGACTAAGTCCATTTGATCTAAAGTGTTGTTCAGTGCCTCAATATCTTTGGTGTTTCTTTGCTTTGAAGATCTGTCCATTGTTGACAATGGGGTGTTAAAGTCCCCTACGATGAGTGTGTTGCTGCCTATATCTTTCTTGGAGTCTTTCAAAATTTTCCTTACATATTTGGGTGCTCCTAAGTTGGGTGCATATATATTTATAAGGGTTATATCTTCTTGATGGATTTTTCCCTTAAGTATTATGAAATGCCCTTCTTTGTCTCTTTTTATGGACTTTGCTGTGAAATCTGTTTTGTCTGATATAAGTATTGCTACCCCGGCTTTTTTATCATGTCCATTTCCTTGGAATACATTTTTCCATCCCTTTACTTTCAGTCTGTGTAGATCTTTTGTTCTAAGGTGGGTCTCTTGTAGACAGCATATATGTGGGTCATTCTTTCTAATCCATTCAGCTACCCTATGTCTTTTAATTGGAGCGTTTAATCCATTTACATTTAAGGTTATTATTGATAAGTACTTATTCATTGTCATTTTCCCCCTTTGTACTCGTGTTCTTCTCTGTTTCTCTCTGTTTCTTTATCTTCTTAGAGCAGACCCTTTAGCATCTCTTGCATTGCTGGTTTGGTGGAGATGTATTCTTTTAGTCTTCCTTTGTCTGAGAAACTCCTTATTTCGCCTTCCATTTTGAATGAGAGCCTTTCTGGGTAGAGTATTCTTGGTTGTAGGCCTTTGTTTTTCATTGCTTGGAATATTTTTTGCCATTCCCTTCTGGCTTGTAGTGTTTCTGCTGAGAAATCTGAGGATAGCCTTATTGGAGCTCCCTTGTATGTTATTAGTTGTTTCCCTCTTGCTGCTTTTAGGATTCTCTCTTTGTCTTTGGATGTTGCCATTTTAATTATGATGTGTCTTGAGGTGGGCCTGTTGGGGTTCATCTTCATTGGGACCCTCTGTGCCTCCTGGATTTGCGTGACTCTTTCTCTCCTCATGTGAGGGAAGTTTTCTGTCATTAGTTTTTCAAGGAGGTTTTCTATCCCTTGCTCTTCTTCTCCTTCTGGAATTCCAATGATACGGATATTGTTACGTTTCATGTTGTCCTGCAGTTGTCTTAGAACCTCTTCAGTCTTGTTCAGTCTTTTTTCATTTTGTTGCATTGTCTGGGAGTTTTTGTGTACGTTGTCCTCCAGCTCGCTGATCCGATCTTCTGCTTCCTCTAGCCTGCTTTTAATTCCTTCTACTGTGTTCTTCAATTCAGAGATTGTATTCTTCATTTCCTCCTGGCTCTTATTGATAGCTTCCATGTCCTTTTTGATGCTGGTATAATTCTCAGTAAGTTCCTTATAGTTCTTCTGGAGTTCACTGTAGTTTTTCTGGAGTTCTTTGTAGTTTCCGCTGAGCTCATTTAGCTTCTCCATAATCCATGTTTTAAATTCTGTATCTGATATTTTGCTCCCCTCTATTTCATTTAGCACTCTTTCTGGAGATTCTACCTTTCCTTTTGATGGGGGGTTGTTTCTCTGTCTCCCCATTTTTGTGATTCCTTTTGTTTGTTGGTGCTTCTTGGAATGATCAGTTCTTCCTGGATCTGCCTCTGGTAGCGTCAGATCATGTACCAGACTGGCCCTAGGCAGCCTGTTGGAGACTTCCAGGGATCTACTGCCTTTGTCTCTCTTCTTTAATTGTTACTATACTCAATCTGTGATCAGCCGTCAGGCTTAAGGACCGTGGGTGTGGCAACTTAATTCCTGTAGGCAGGGCTTTTATTTCCCCTTAGTATGACACCACTTGGAGGGGGATGGTCTGTCTGCTGTACTGGGGCTGAGTCAGCACTGGCTGGTCCTGGGAGGGGGTTAGTGTAGCTTCCACTTACTCCTCCGCCCTCCTGGATCTCCGTCTGTGTTGTCCTTGATGATATTTCTTTAATCTGTCTGGTTGTATTTCAGCTACTTTTTGGTGGATATTTTTCTCTGGTTAGTTGATTGAGAGTCACTCTGCCCACCTTGTCTTGAGATCTTTTGTGAAGGTGCTGCTAAAACATAATTACACAACCCAGGCAAGAAACCCACACCCTCCAATGTCTCCCCCAAATACAATCCCACTATAGGCTGCAAATGAGCCCGTGTTAATATACTTGTGGAGATACTGGGACTCTTATTTCATAGGAGAAACAGAAAGGAGTTGTTTTAAATGAAGGAAGGGTAATTTTTGAGCTGGAAGTTGATAGAGTATTAATATTAGCAATTGGGATCAAGGTTATGTAAGAGAGCAATTAACACTTACACTGTCTGTTTGAAAAGGAGGGGAGGGTTACAGTGTGGAGTGTGAAAGTTGAAGTGTATAGTATTAGGATTATATAATCGGTATATACTATATGATTAGCGTGGGAGGTAGGGTAGACACAACAGACATCCAGGTAGACAGACAGCCAGAAATTGAAAGAGAGGGCTGGGGAGGTTAGAAGGTAGGAAATAGATTGAGAGGGAATTTTTTAAGGATAAAAATACAGAGTAGAGAATAGCAAGACAGGAAGGGAGAGAGGAAAGAGAGAGAGAAAGTAGAGAAGAGAAGGGTAGGAGAGAGAACAAAAGAAGAAGGGGAGGTAGAAGCGAGGGGACTGGATTAAAATTCCTTTTTAAATTATATGTTATAAAAAAGATTAGGAGATTAAAACATGATATAAAGTTGCAAGATAGAGAGAAAAGGTGAATATAGAGAGAGAGGAATAGGAGATAGGAAAGCAAGAGGATTTGGGAGGAAAAGAGCTCAGAGGAGGGAAGGAAATCAGGAGGAAGAGGAGATATTAGGGAGGGGAAGATTGAAATTGAAGAGTTGGCAAAAGATAGGATGAAGGAGAGAAATACAAGAGGTAGGGAAAGAAGTGGGGGTGTTACAGAACCCCTGGGCTACTCCAGTTGAAAACAAACCCACGGGCTCTTTAGTTAGGGGCCCGATTGCCCGCCGCCAAAATTATAACTCTCAATACCAGAGTTTAGTGAAAAGAAAAAGAATTGTTTATTTAACAGTTATATAGATTTAGTTATTTGCGGATTTCTGTTGTTAAGTCTTATGTTCTTTAAAACACCCTTAAACACATATCCTTGCCTCCCCCCCTACCAAACCAGGCTAGTTTTAGAAAAGTTAGAGAAACCGCTTCCCTACTTTCCAAACACAGTTCAGCTTTACCAGCAGCTGCCAATCACTCAATTCTGATTGGGGAGGTCCTTTCTGTGCTGTGGTGCCCTCCAGCTCTCAATGCAGGACCGCCTGGATTCTCAGCCTCCTTGCAAACTGCCTTCTTCCTGCAAATCGCATGGATCTCCTCTCCTCAAAACCGCATGGCAAGAGCCTCTTAAAGCAGCCTGGAGACCCCTTCTCCGAGTCACATGGAGAAGGCCTCTTTACCAAGCCACGTGGAGGGAGCACACAAGAGAGCGAGAGAGCGAGAGCCCCAGACCGAGCGCGTGAGCGTGAAAAAGAGAGCTAAAATGTCCACAGCTGCTTATATATCCCTGACTGCGTCATCTGACGCAGTGGGCGTTGCAAACCGTTCCGACCATTCACAGACCCTTACGTAGGCTCTGTGTGCTTTCCATACCGTCCCCCGGTTCAAGACTCCTCCCATCTACCTGAGGCTTTGGATGCATTAAAGCCATTTTGCATAAAAAAGACACTAGCCACTGGCCTCAGGCATGTGGAGGCATTCTGAAAAGCTGCTTCCTTCTCCCCATCCCCCAGCTGCAAACTCTGGGGTTTTTTGGAACACCCCTGTTTCTGTAACAGGGGGATGGGGTAGAAAAAGAGAAGGGGTAAGAATGGGAGAGTAAAGGGAGAGGGGGATAGATTAGAATTATAATTTGAATATTAAGAGATTAGAATATAAAGTGTAATAGGGAGAGAGAGAGATTATGTATAGGGAGAGAAGGAAAATAAGGACAAGAGATGAAAGAAAAATGAATGTAGACTGAAGGGGGACAAAATAAAGAAAGAAATTTAATAAAGTTGAAGGTGCGTAGCGCAGAGAAAGGAGAGGGTGAGAAAGGGAGAGAACTTAAAATTATAAAATTAACTGAGAATAGGATGCAGGGGAGAATGCTAAGGGGAGAGAAGGGAAGGAAGGGGAGGGGAGAAAAGGAGCGAGAATAAGAAGGGACTGACGGTAGGGGTAGTTAGAGAGAGAGTGAGAGATAAAAGAATGAGGATTTTAACTCAATTCAACTTTTATGCACAGTCTCTGGGTATTTTTGGTTTGTTTGTTTTTTGGTTTTTCCTTGCTTCCTTCCTGAGTCTGCTCCTATTCAAAATTCCATGAGTTTCAAATCTTTTCTGGTTGGTTGGCTGGCTGTGGGAGGGTCCTGCTTGATTCTGGGATTGCTAGTCTTTTTTTCGTGGGCCTACCGCCGCTCTGCTGTGAGCTGCCTTTAGTTGTTCCCTCCTGAGGCAGCCTCAGCCCTCCTCAGGCTTGTCCAGCTACTCCTTCCCCCTGTTGGTCCAGCCTGTGCCTGCCAGCAATCCCCGCCCTGCCTCCAGTCCTGTCTCTATTCCCAGGCTACAGCTTCTGCTCTCTTCCCTGTCTATATGCCTGCGCACCCTACCTCTCTCCCTGTCTCAAGATCGTCCTTTTGTTCTGCAGGACTCTGGCACAGTCGGTCAAAGTGCCGGGCCCAGTGGCCCTTTCCTGCCCAGGGCCTCTCCCCTAGTCTGGAGCTTTGCAGTGGCTTTCCTGCCTGTGCTCTTCTCCTTGCCCCAAAACTTTCTCTATTCCGAGCTACCGCTTCCGCTGGCTTCCCTGTCTATCGGCCTGCGCGCTCTATCTTTCTTCCCGCTCCAGCACCGTCCCTTTGTTCTGCAGGATTCTAGTGTGGTTGGTCAGCGCAGCACTCTCCTTCCCCAGAGCTCTCTGCCGGTCTGGAGCTTCGCAGCAGCCCTTCCCTGCGGCCCCTTCTCCTTGCCCTAAAACCGTCTCCCCTTCAGAACCTCCGCCTCCGCTCTCTTCCCTACTTACACACCCTGCACATCCTATTTCTCTCTTAGCCCCAAACCTGCCTTTTGTTCTGTGGGATTCTAGCGCGACTAAAGAGCAAACACTGATTTCAAGAACACAGTTCTCCCCCGGTCCGGAGTTCCGTAGCAGCTTTTCTGTGCGGCCCGTCTCCTAGCCCCAAAACTGCTCCTTTGTTCTGTAGGGCCCTAGCGCAAGTGCTGGGCGCGCCCGGGATGCCGAGCTTTCCGTCGGAGGTTGCAGCTGAGGATGTTTCTCTCTAGACACAGGTCACACAGTTTTTCCCAGTCCTGGTTGTTCACTGTTCTCTCCCTCCTCTGGCTTTTTCGGCCAAATCCTCTCCCTAGCTCCCTACAAGAATTCACTCCCGGCTAGTGAGCTCTCCGGCTTGATACTGCAAACGCACGGAGTCTCAGAATGACTCAGCCTGCAGTTTGTGATAAACCCCTCCACCCCCCTCCACGCTGCTCCCACGATCTCCTCCCCATTCACGTTATCAGATATTCCCACTCACTCAGTCATTCCTCCCCGAGTTTGTTCCTCCTGGATTGTCTCCTTAACAGGAGCAAGCTGAGAACACTGTTCCTACTCCGCGGCCATCTTGGTCTCCCCCCTATAAAAATTTAAAACAAACAAATGAGGAATTTATGAAGACTATGCATAGTTTCTGTCATGTGTCTTTAGTCATATTTGTAATTGCTGTTACTCAGAAAACCTCTTTGATGGTAATAAGCTAAAATAAACTAAATCAAAACAAAACATTAAGGCACCTATACTCCTTTACCCATCACTACATGGTTGTTGTTTTTTTTAAGTATATTTTATTCATTATGTTGTTACAGTAGTTTCAATTTTCCCCTTTGCTCCCCTCTGCCCAGTACCCCCCTTCCCTCCACCAAACCCACCACCCTAAGTCCATGGGTCGTGCATATAAGGTCATTGGCTTCACCCTTTCCTATATTATTCTTAACTTCTCCCTGTCTATTTTGTACCAACCAATTATGCTTCTTAATACCTGCACCATACCGCCATTTCTCCCCCTCCCCACTCCCAGCTGATAATCCTTCAAATGATCGCCATACCTATGATCCTGTTCCTATTCTGGTTTGCTTAGTTGGAATTTTGTTTTTATTTTTTAGATTCAGTTGTTGATAGTTGTGAGTTTGTTGTCATTTTAATGTTCATAGTTTTGATCTTCTCCTTCTTAAGTAAGTCCCTTTGACATTTCATATAGTAATGGCTTGGTGGTGATGAACTCCTTTAGCTTTGCCTTGTTTGGGAAGCACTTCATCTGCCCTTCCATTCCAAATGATAGCCCCGAAGAATAGAGTAATTCTGGTTGCAGGTTGCTTTTCATCACATTGAATACTGCTTGCCAGTCCCTTCCTGCCTGCAAAGTGTCCTCTGAGAAATCAGCTGATAGTCCTATAGGCACCCCCCTGTAGGCAACTCTCTGCCTCTCTCTTCTTGCCCCCAGGACTCTCTCTTTATCTTTCACCTTTGGCATCTCAATCATGATGCATCCTGGTGTGGTCCCCTCTTGTCCAGCTCACCTGGGACCCTCTGTGCTTCCCGGACCTGTATGTCCATCTCCTTCGCAAAATTTGGGAAGTTTTCCTCATTTTTTTTCAATTCTTGCTTCCTCATTCTGCACTAGTTGACTGTTTTTTTCTTCCTTATGTTCCAAATCATTGACTTGAACTCCGGTTCCCTTCCCTTCACCATTGGTTTTGTGCAGATTTTCCTTCGTATCACTTAGCATAGTCTTCACTTCTTCTCTTATGCATTTGCCGTACTCAAGCATATCTGCCAAGCCTGTGAGCATCTTTATCACCAGTGTTTTGAATTCTGCATCTGTTAGGTTGTCTATCTCCTCATCTGCGAGGTTGGCTATCTCCTCATCCCTTAGTTCTCCCACTGGAACCTTGATCCATTCCCCATTTTGGGCCATACTTCTCTGTCTCCTCATTCTGACAGGCTCCTGTGGTTTTTTTGCCTCCACAACCCAAGTAGAGCTGTCGCTCCTGTTACGTTGTAAGGGGCAGAGCCTTAGGGATTCGTCAGTGCAGGGCGACATGTTTCACCACATTGTGCCCTATATGTGGGGGAGGGGTCCGAGAAGAAACAATGCCACCTGCCTAGCACTCACCCCTTTTCCAGGCACCTCTCCCACTTCCGCACTATACTGGCACCCCTCTAGCTGCTGCCCTGGCCGTTGTTCCCAGAGTGGGTGGGTCTGAGAATATTCTCAGTTCATGCCAAAATTTTACCAGAAAAAAAAAGCATGAACTATATATACACAAACTTCTCAGATGCCCACATTTTGCAAAACCTGACAGATACAACATTCTCTGTGACAAATTCCAATGACTGTGGAGAAATAACTCTCAGTAGAAATTTTTGTACACCAGCTGCTTTTGTGTGCTTGTCCCCTTGTGGCATAAAACCCAAATGGCAAAGAAATAAAGAAGTTATGGGAAATCAAGCAAGGCATCCACTCTAAGAAACTGGGTTGTTAAAGTTACCTTAAAAACAACCATGTAGACCTGGCCAAGATGGAGGCATAGACAGACACGCTGCATCTCTCTCCACAACTAAGAAGAAATACAACAACCTCAAAACTAGAAACAACGAGAAGTTCCAGAAAATCAAACTGCATGGAAGTCCAAAAAAAAAGATATAAAGAAGAAATACTCATCCAGACAGGTAGTAAGGGAGAAGCCAGGGTGGAGAAGACATGGTGTGGTGGTGGCAGCAGCGGCGGCAGCAGCAGGCCAGTGGAAAGCACAGTTACACATTTCAAATAGTCAGGAGGGACACCTGGGGAGCGTTCCCAGCTCCTCACCAGAGGCGCAGCTCACAGTCCCAGACTCGAGGAAAATCAACCCTCATTGCTTCTGACTGTGAAAACCAGAGGGGGTTGAGGTGGAGGCAGAAACTGCTGGTCTCTCAGCAGAGTCCACTTGTTTAAAGGGGTCCATGGTCCTAGAACATCTGAAGACTCATCCACTCTGGGAATGACAGCAAGGCAACAGCTAGTGAGGCACCAGTCCTATACAGAAGTGAGAGAAGTGCCTGGAAAGGGGGTGAGTGCTGTGCAAGCAGCATTGTTCCCTGTCAGACCGCTCCCCCACATACAGCGCCACAATGTGGTGAAACAGGTCGCCCTGTACTGACGAATCCCTAAGGCTCCGCCCCTTACAACGTAACAGGAGCGACAGCTCTATCTAAGGCACAGAGGCAAACAAACACAGAAGCCTGTCAGAATGAGGAGAGAGAGAAGTATGGCCCAAAAGAGGGAACAGATCAAGGTTCCAGTGGGAGAACTAAGCGACAAGGAGATAGCCAACCTCACAGATAAGGAGATAGCAACCTAAAAGACGCAGAATTCCAAACACTAGTGATAAAGATTCTCACAGGCTTGACACACATGCTTGAGTATGGCAAACACATAAGAGAAGAAGTGAAGGCTATGCTAAGTGAAATGAAGGAAAATCTGCACTAAACCAATGGTGAAGGGAAGGAAACCAGGCTTCAACTAAATGATTTGGGACATGAGGAAGAAGAAAATAGTCAACCAGTACAGACTGAGGTAACAAGAACTGAAAAAAAAGTGAGGAGAGGCTTGGGAACCTGTGGGAGAACTTTAAATGTGCCAACATCCAAATCATGGGGTTGCCAGAGGAGAAGAGGAAGAGCAAGAAATTGAAAACTTATGTGAAAAAACAATGGAGGAAAACTTCCCAAATTTTGTGAAGGAAATAGACATACAAGTTCAGGAAGCACAGAGAATCCTGGGCGAGCTGAACCCAGAGGGGACCACACCAAGACACATCATAATTAAAATGCCAAAGGTGAAAGATAAAGGGAGAATTCCTAAAAGCAGCAAGAGAGAAGCAGAGTGTTGCCTACAAAGGAATGCCTATAAGACTATCTGCTGATTTCTCAAAAGACACTTTGCAGGCAAGAAGGGACTGGCAAGCAGTATTCAATGTGATGAAAAGTTAGGACCTACAACCAAGACTACTCTATCCAGCAAAGCTGTCATTTAGAATGGAAGGGCAGATGAAGTGCTTCCCAGACAAGGTAAAGCTAAAAGAGTTCATCATCACCAAGCCGTTATTATATGAAATGTCAAAGGGACTTACTTAAGAAGGAGAAGATCAAAACTATAAACATTAAAATGACAACAAACTCACAACTATCAACAACTGAATCTAAAAAATAAAAACAAAATCCAACTAAGCAAACTAGAATAGGAACAGGATCATAGGTATGGGGACCATTTGGAGGGTTATCAGCTGGGAGGGGGAAGGGGGAGATATGGGGAAATGGTGCAGGGACTAAGAAGCATGATCGGTTGATACAAAATAGACAGGGGAAGTTAAGAATAATATAGGAAAGGGTGAAGCCAAAGAACTTATATGCATGACCCGTGGACATGAACTAAGGGTGGTGGGATTGGTGAAGGGAAAGGGGGTACTGGGCAGAGGGGAGCAAAGAAAAAAATGGAACTACTGTAACAACAATCAATAAAATATACATAAATTTTTTTTTAAAAAAAAAGAAAGAAACACTCTTTCTATGCTAACAATTAATTCATCTAACCCTGGGCTTAAGACAACCAAGTTTTCCCATAGTTTCCTAACAAATTTCTTGTTGAAATGTCCAACCTGGTTTGCAAAAGAGATTTTCCTGGAATTTGGTTGTGACAAGTGGGGATACCCTGGGGGGGACTATGACTCTGGGAGAGTTGGAGCAATGGAGAGGCCAAGAACAGGTCTCGGCCTGCATTACAGCCTCAGCAGGTTCATTGCTGCTCTTTTTGTGACTTCTTTTCTTCTTCAAGCTTGCCTTTGATGTTTGCTTAAAGCTGAGTCCCCCTTTCTCCACCTAGGGACAGGGAAGGGAGGGGAAGCTCTGCATTGCTGGATTTGTCCCCTAACCTTGACAAGGCTGTTTCTGTCCCCAGATACAATGTGGATATATTCTTTCTTTTCTCCAGTATGCACCAGGACACAACAGGGTATGTCTGCCTCCTTATTCAGCCAGCCAAGAAGTCAGACGCTGGATGGTACACGTTATCAGCCAAGAACGAAGCTGGCATCGTGTCATGCACTGCTAGGTTGGATATATATGGTAGGTATAATGGCATCAGTTGAATACCTGTGTGTGATAGGCAACTTAAAGGATCTTTTTTTTTTTTTTCAAGGATAGTTGTAGTAAATTTCCATAAATGAATTGGATGGGTTGTATTTTAGTGCTTAATAGGTGGATTTTTAAAGTTATTTCATCGTTTAAAGTAACTCAGGACTTTGTACACTTTATATGTTATTCTAAGCTTAACCTTCTTCCAAAAGAGGTCCTCTAATACTAGGGGTTACAGCTACTTCAGAATGTACATGTGCTTGTACTTCTGATCATCCAGCATCTTCATGCCGTCTCCTTGGTGCCAAGGGCCATCCACTGGAACTCCCTCCAGCCACACCAGAAGACTTTTCCTGATCTCATTAATTTATTAATTCATGTCACAAATATTTTTGTCCCACTTCCCCAATCAGACTAATAATAAAGAGCTGTCCTAATAATGATATCAAATGACATTTGTATAATAACTTACAATTTTTTTTAAAAAGGACACTTAGATCTCCTAAACCCATGAGATTTTTGTAATTGTTGTTATTCTTATTTAAATGTTGAAGAAACTGAGATTCGGAGAGATTAAGTGACTACATCCAGATACCAATCCTAGGTTTTGTATCATTCCTTTGAGTTATATTTCTAATTTTTAAAAGGATTTAATGAATTAATCTTTGTTCATTTGTTTGTGTACTCTATTCCTCTCCACTGTAATTTTGACATTAACTGGTATTTTTGGAGACATATTCCTTAACCCAAAAGAGTGATTCTTTTTTTCTCCTTAAAAAAAAATAATCAGTCACTTTTAAAGTTTCTTGTTTATTACTCGTTTAATATGAATAACCAGAATAGTATCCCCTTTTTTGAATGCCACGCAGGAGGGGAATTGGCCTGCCATTTTCCTTAGGTTTAATATCCGGAGTGATATGTTTCTTAATCTAGGCTAAGTCCTTGAACCATTTCACAGACTTCACCGTGTCAGAAGGAAATAGGTCTCCAACTCAATACCAATAAACCCTGAAACTTCTGACTTTTCTCAATCCTGCCCTCCAGTGGCAGAGTTCCCAGTTCACTTTGTCCTGACTCACCTCTTTTTGGCTCCTGTCCTATTGCCACAGCACCAATAGGAGGCATTGTGTCCTTAGTTGTGACCTTCAGGTGGAGGAGGGGATGGCGGTCTTCAGCTAAAATCAATCTGCTATGTCCTTCACCACCATTCCCTGCCTGTCTGAGGAATGAGGACAGTAGGTTTCCCTGTCTCATCAAAAAGAGAGCTTTTTATTTTTAAGATTTTATTAATTTTTTTAGAGAGAGGGGAAGGGAGGGAGAAAGAGAGGGAGAAAAACAATGCGTGGTTGCCTCTCTCACGCCCCCTACTTGGGGACCTGGCCCGCACCCCAAGCATGTGACCAGACTGGTAATCAAACCAGCAATCCCATAGTTTTCAGGCTGGCACTCAATCCACTGAGCCACACCAGCAAGGGTGTAAAGAAGGCTTTTAGTAGTAGCAATTATAGTAGTCCAGGTAAGATGTCAGAGAGAACAGGGAAATGTTAAGAGGTGTCGGGCTGGAGGAGAGGCTCGATTAGCTACTCATGGCGGCCTCCCAAGTGCCTGATCTTCAATGGAATCACTGTAAGTTTTGTCCTCAGTTTTGTGACTTCCGAAGCTTGATCTTAGCAGTTCACTTAAAAGTATTTAAACTCTGAAAAACTGATTCAAAACAATAAAATAAACAAAGGACCAGTTTATAAATGGGAATGCTAAAAGGGTCGATACCTTTCTAGAAGCCAATGCCTTAGGGTTCCCCACCTGATGCTCCCCCATCTCCACATCAAGGCCTCTGGAAACCTAATCAGAAGACTGTTTGGTAATTTCTGAATCAGAGACCACAGTGGGAGCTAGACATTTTGGATGGATATTTCATTCAAGCCTAATGGTTGTGCCTGCTAAAATCAGGGTCTACTTTGGATGGTGCTTGGTGAACACGGAAACAGTAATCTATTCTCTTTTGCCCTGAACCATGATTAATCAATGATTACTTTTCAGTCTTCTTGCTGTAACCCATTGGAACCTGATTAAGGTGCTTGGTAGATAATGGACAATGAAGGTGATGAGAGTGTGGGCAAGTGCTTCCCATCTCTTGGCTTCCATTTCTGTAGGTTTCTTGGTTCCACATTCTGAGAGCCTACAGCCCTCTCTACACTGCCTCGCAGGCCGCATGCTAGGACAGAGAGCAGATAATTTTCATAAATCTCCCTACTCACCCACTCTTCTTTCTGATATTCCCAGATCTTACAGGATTAGTATCACAGGTTTTGGAATTAGGGGTTTAGGAGCCCAGTTTCCCTGTTTCTGGCAGAGAAGGGCAGATTTTATTGTTTTCTTTACAAATGAGGCATTTCATACCCAGGTATATTTAAAAGCTTTACCAAGATCCCACAGGAAGTGTTGGCATGGCAAAAGAATGCATGCCTACAGTGTACCCACTAGACTGTACTCCTTTGATGGCAACACATTATTTGGTCCATTTTCCAGCTCAGTGGCACCAGCAGATCCCGCCACCCATGTCCATCCGGCCCAGTGGCAGTCGCTATGGATCTCTCACCAGTAAAGGACTTGACATTTTCTCTGCCTTCTCCTCTATGGAAAGCACAATGGTGTATTCATGCTCTTCTCGGAGTGTAGTAGAGAGTGATGAACTTTAAGAAAAGTCTGGGTACCTGCTGTATAAGGGGGCAGACTGTGGAGGGGGAAGGTGGACAAGCCAGAACCAGTGGTTTCCAAGCAACTGGATTTGAGTAAGTTTCCATGCCGCTGGACCTATGGCAAGAAGTGCTTTGTATAAGACAGCTGGGGACTCTTGCAGTCTCAGCTGGGGAAGAGATGAAGGGCTGTGCCTTTTAAAGATTCCAACAAAAATGTGAGAAGACAATAACAGAAGAACCAAAGATGTGATGCCGCTGCCATCCACTGCTTTGGGGAAAAGCTAGCATGCTCCCCCTGCCCCATGCTGTTAGAAATGTCTAGGTCCTACTAGGAGCAATTAGAAGCCATATGCTTAGGCTGAGAGGAGTTAGACAGTAGTGACCTTATGTATTACTAACTCACCCAGCAATGCAAAGGGAAAAGATGGGGAGGTCTCCATCACCTTTCATTGGTTACATTCATAGCTGTAGTTTTGGTGGCTTCATTATGTCAGCTTCTACTTAGCATTAGGAGATCGTGCCATACAACTCACATATGTGAAGAAGCATTTTTGATTTGCTTATCCTGGGTGTACTGAGCCACATAATAAGGTGATAAAATGTGCCTGAGATACAAAATCACTGAAACACTCAATATTGCACAGTGCACTTATTCTATAGCCGTAACAGGGCTCCACCCACCTGTCCACACCATTTTCTTTTGGATACAATGGTGAGTGGTTTTTCTTTCTGAATTTATATATTCCTACACTCTAGAACTAAGGGGTTGTTAATAAACCAACCAGAAAGAAACCTTCTGGGGGGACACTTTTTTTTAACTACTATCTTCAATTGCCACTTGCAAAATAAGCAAGAATCGTCATCCTCTGCCCAGAAATATACTGACCCTCCCGCTCCTCTACTCTCCCAAAAGTCTGGAAGTGTATGAGACAGAGAGGAAAAAAGAGGTGCAAGCAAGGGGAGGAAGGGATGGGAGAGCGTTCTTCACTTGCCCCCACAGAGCAGTGGTTGTGGAAGGAGAGGTCTTGAATAGTTGTGAACTCCTTTGAGATCATTAATCAAATTGCATTTTCTCTACATAAAATATTATGCTAACTGGAAAGTAGGAGGAAAGGGGAATTTGCCTTTTTATGCTAACCCACCAGTTCAAAACCTGCCTTTCAACTTAAGGAATTTTTAGACTTAAATTCACTGCAATATCCCCAGTGCCTAGAAGGGTACTTAGCAAAGAGCAGACATTCAATAGATATTTGTTGGATGAATTAATCTTATACTAGATAGAGAAATCTACAATTCACACACCAGTCCAAAAAATTGCCCTGGGAATACTGATCACAGCACAGTTTGCTCCCAGGCTCCCTGGTGATATGAGTTGTGAGTATCTATTATCAACCCCCTGTGCCCAAGTCTCTGGTGTTCTCTGAGCCAAGCATTCTCAGCAGGCATCTTACGCAAGTGAACAAATAGTAATTGCTTAGAAAGACTTCATACTTCCTTTTTCTTTACTTCATGGCAAGGATTTTCAGTATAAAAATTAATTGGTTCACTCAAAAAATCATTTTTGTGTATGTAAGATGCTGTGCTTGAGACTGTGGGAGATACAAAGATATGAATAAGACACAGTCCCTGATCACAGAGAGTTTACAGTCTGGTAGAGGTGATAAGATATAAGCCATGTAGAGTGCTGCTTCTTGGGACAAAAAAAAAAAATCTTTTCCTTATCAAATAGAAGTTTCTAGTTCTCTTCATCCTATATTTTTCATGACTCTAAAATCAAGGTTTTAGTTAATTATTTAGCAGAATTATTAGATTTTGTTCCCTTTTTTCATGTATACAGGAATAATACTAAATAGATAGGCAACTGTAATAAAATATAATGCATTTCATATAGAATGCATTCCATAAAATGTTCTATTTCCATAGTGGCTTCTATTATGAAATCTATAACCAAATGGAAGTTCCTCACTCCAGGATCGCTCCTTCACAGCTGTACACCAGACCTGCCCATCACATATCCTTTTGTAAACCCTAGACTGTTCTCCCACGAAAGGATATTCTTCATCGCGATATGTCTTAGCTTTCTGAATACTTTTTTATCTGTTGGCTTTTAGTGTTCAACAGAGAACAGGGATAAATATTATTATATTTGGCCATTAGATGGTGCTGTCTGACCTAAAATATAAAATCCTCCCCCTCCACCACCGCCACCCCACAGCTCTCCACACATCCCCCCCCAGCCCCCCTCCCCGCCCTTTGAAATTTGAGCTATTGGGTTATGTTAAAGCAGGGTTTCTCAACCTCAGCAGCACTGACATTTGGGAGTAGGTAATTCTTCATCTGGGCGTACTGTCCTGTGCACTCTAGGATGCTTAGCAACATCCCTGGCCTCTCTACCCACTAAATGCATAGCAGCCCCTCCTGGGGTTGTGGCCACTCAAACCATTTCCAAACATTGTGATATGTTCTCTGAGATGCAGAATCCCCCTTTGCTGAGGACCACTGAGTTGAACAAATTAGTGCCCTGCTTTGAGAATTCTAAGAGAATTCAATTACGATGAGGAATACTTAGAGAAGAAATTTTAGTTCTGCCAGATATGTTTGAACTCAACATCGTCTTCCTCTTTTTGTAAGTGATTTTTCAACCTAGTTTAATAATTTCTATTAATGACATTTAATAATCCAAATAAAAAGCATCCAAGTCATTTTTACTTTCTCTATCCAATTAATTGATAAATCCTGCTTACTCTAACATTGTTTTATTTACATTCAGCCCTTCCTTCTCATCCCCCTGCAGTTCTCCAATCAGACTTTCATTATTTTATTAATTTCCCTCAATGTTTCTGACCTCAACATAATACTTCCAAGTGGCCTTTCTGCCTCTAGTCCTATTGTTTCTCCCCACTCAAATCCAGCCCAAATCTCAGCATCACCCATTCTTCCTGAAGCACTACTCCAGTCATATTATTCCCCAATTTCAAATCCCCAGTAGCTCCCTGGAGCTAACTCAGGTGCCAGCTGTTCTGCTCTGTGGTATTCAAGGCTTGCTCCAATATGATCCCAAAGCTTTTCATCCATTACTGTACTCAGAAAACACACCCAATGTGGCAGCATACTTAATCCAGTCCCCTGCTTTCCAGCCACATGCCTCTCTTCTGCCCCTACCTGGAAGCCTCTGTCCCTAGTCAACACCTATGGAAATCTTACTTGTTCCTGAAAGTCCATCTCAAAGGCCACCACCGCCTCTCTGAAATACTTTCTGATTCCCCAGATTCCATCAAATACAATTCTACTTTCTTTGAAACCTTATAGCAAATGTCATGAGTCTGGAAGAAGAGAACTTTGTATAGTATTTAATGTAAAACACAGCCTCTATATAGCTGCTTACACTAGATTTTAGCTACCCATTGGTATGGACTGTGTCAAAAGTTTTCTCTTACCTTGTAAGAGTAGGCGCTCAATAAATATTTACTGACCTAAATTGAACTTTAAAATCTATGTAAGTCGGTATGTTTCTATATAAAGTGAATCTCCTGGGGAACTTTTAAGAATCCTGATACCCAAGTCACAACCCCAAATCAGAAAGTCATAAGTTCTGGAGTTGTGGCCTAGGTATCAGTATTTTTTAAAGTTTCCCAGGTGATTCCAGTGAGAACCAAGATTCAGAAGAGTCATTTCAGAACTTACCAAGAAAGGTCCGAAGGGATGCAGATGGCATAAAGCTGTCTTATTGGCATCGGTGAAGAACGTACTCCCCCTCTTTGCCCGTTCAGTGCATGCCTAGAAAGTAGAAATAAATACGCACTTTGGCCTCATTACACCCTACTCTTTTGCACAATGTTCATTAGACATGTAGCATTCTTAAAGGCCCCAGGGGAACCTCAAAAACGTGCAAAAATGGACCAGAGAAAAAGGAAAAGTTGGTGCAATTCATCTGATCCTTTGTTTCAAAAGCTGTACTGATCCCATAACCACCCTTCTCTCCAAAGACCCGAAGGGCTTTTTATAATGTAGTCAGTCATGGAAATGGGGATCGGAGGGAAAGTAGAGAACAAAAATGAGCCATTAAAACCTGTTTGAAATATAGTGTCCTTCACCAAAGTAAGGTTTTAATCATAACTGCCAAATAGTAGAATTGTTTAATGCATCTTTCTATTTTATTCATCATTCAATTTTGGGATGCACCCAATGAAATGAGAAATTAAATGGTCAGAAGACTAGCAGTGGTAGAGCTAGAGCTCTGAATGACACATACCGTGGAGAGTAACTCCCAGCAGGGTCAAAAGCTGACTCTTTCAGGGATGGGGTGATTTGGATAATTTTCAAATGATAAATGGGTTGCCTTCTAAATGTTCACTTGTAAATTGGCTATTTAAAACTCAGAATATATTTTCTTACACACATATCACTCAATGCTAGATTCCCAAGTGAACCCAGTAAAGCCTATTTAATTCGTGATTGAGTTACAGTATGTACTATGCCTGATTGGGTAATGGTTCCAACAGTAGGGGTCCAGGCAAAACAGCCAATAAAAGGAGAAGAAAGACTTCTTCCTCCTCCCTTTCTGTGTCTATGATGTGTCAAAGTTAAAGAATGTCTGTGGTCCTTTCTGCATCTATCCTCAATCTGTGTTTTTCCCCCCAGATGCCCCACGCCTCACGTCCTATAACACCCCTGCTGTAACCCATCCCATCTCACCCTGTCCCTGTCAGCATGCCAGCATGCTTCATGATCCAAAATGCTCTAACTCCGGTTCCATGCGTCTTGTCTTGGTTACCTGAAGAAAGTAGTCCAATTGAACAAATTCTGAATGCCTTTAACTTCCCAGAGGTTCTGCATTTTAAAAAGCAGTTTCTAATTGATAGAATTAGACAAAGTTAAAAAAAAATCAAGCTGTGAGAGAAGGTCTAGAAAACTGACTGGGTCAGACACCCAAATTGTCCTTGTTGATCACAGCCTCTCCCAGGCCTCCTCCTCCCTACACACTCCCGAAGCACCTACCAAGCTGAGATCCTTGCCTGCGTCTGTTCGTATGTGGGCTATAAGTTGGTTGTAAATTTAAAGACAAATTTACTCATCACGACCTCTATTCAAAGTCCCTCACAAGGTCCTAGGGTAACCTGGCCTCAAAGTATTTCTGCTGAGGCTTGAGTTGAAAATCAATGTGCCTTACCAGTAAGATGTACAGTTACTTAGATTGCAACAGAATTTGTTCAAGTCCTTTTCACCACTAATTGCCTTTTCTTGTTTTAAGTGGATCAATATTTCAGAAAGTTAATTACTAAAGCTTTGCTCAAAGAATGCCAGCATCTTCTAAACTTCGACAATGTAGTGGTCATCAATATGCTTAGAAAGTTGCAAATACGATGTTTTTTAAAAACTGTGCAGTGCAAAAAAATGCACATTTGTTAAAAATATGTTTGCCTCATTTCTGTCTAATTATATATTAGTTAGCATAATTGGTATTATGGAACCATAAACAGGATGCCTTTTGTTAACATGTAAACAATGGCCACTTCAAACTCCAAAGAGCAAAAGCCTTGAAATTGCAAGAAATAGAGAAAACACACTTTTCGGTCCTCTGAAAATTGTGCCATAAATGCTAAAAGTAAGCATAAAGAAAATGATTGTACTGTAGAGGCATATAAACACTAATTTGCCAAAAGATTTTAATATATAAGTGAATAGAAAATGTTTCCTTAATAATAATCAAAATATTTAACATTGTTAGAAAATATTTTAAGGCTGAATTGAAGTAAATGTACATTTTTCTTTAAAATGCAGAAAACAGTTCTAATTTCCAGGTTTAAAAATTACTTTTTGATGATAATAGAACTGATTTTTTAATGTACAAAAATATTTGAGATTTTTTTAAGGATTTTAAAAAATTATCTTTATAATTGTATAAATTACAACGTGAATTATAACCTGGCTAAATATGTCTAGAGCAACGGAAAGATGATGGGGTTTTGGTCTTTCTAAAATATCCAGTAGATTCACTAGACTTCTCACAGAATGTTCTTTAACAATCTAAGATTAAAATTCATTCTGCTTCCTAACTAAAAACAGAGACACTTTAAAAAGTAAGACTTTAAACCAGTTTAGATTGAAAACTAATGGAGATACAAGTATAGTTTGTCACAATATGAGGTGTTCTAATACTCACAAGGGACATAAATTATTTTCATATAGTATGATAAGAGTGAATTACTTGATGTTCTAAAATTACAAAGAATCTGATATCTCCGCACAGATTCAGTGAGTTATCTGCAGACTAGAGGCAGATTCTTGTAATTTTCCCACAATTAGTGGTTTAAGAATCCAGTGAACTATGTACGAGTATTGACTATAGTGGTCACAACCAAAAGATTACTAAATGTGAATATGTGCACAGTATAAATGAGTTTACTGTGTATTTTAAGGAGAGTTAAAAACCCTGTAATTCAAATGACATAATTTGAATGCAACTATATTTTTTAACACACATTGGAAAAAAAATTTTATTTTTCAGTATTTTGATTTCAGAGATAACTTATCTTCTTTTCTGATTAATTTTCACTTACTTTTTTCAATCTTTAGCATTAAGTTTCTTGACAATCCCTTCTCTTTTCATTACCTCTGCATCAAGATAAAAATCTGTGAAATATTTAATAGCATTGACAGCTCCTTATTTCTTAGGTGAATTCCTAGAAACGAGAAATTTTAATAATTCTGATGGATTTTCAGATACATTTTCTAATTTGTTTATATATCTGGGGGTCTCTGTTTCTTTATCTATAAAATAAGCAAAGTACTTGTTCCTTTCTCAGGATGGAGGATAGGATAAATAAATGTTTATAGAAGAGTTTATTGTAGAGACCCTAAAAAAAATTGGTAGTTTTTTTTTTTTTTTACTCCAAAGGTAATGTTAAAAATACTTTTTTCCAAAGTAAGTAGTTAATTCATTTAAAAAGTTCACGTTTCTTTTCTGCCTCATCACTTTGCTTTTTCTTAGAAGGGTAATACATAATGGCGAAATCTTCCTCCAAGATGGTATGCAGTTAAAAATATATATGGAAAAAAACAAATGAACTCAAGAAATATCCTCTCTGCTTTCTGCAGAATCCAGAGACATTTATTTTGTCATAGGGAGACTAGCCAAAGCGAACTCTGATTCTTGTGTCTATGGTTGAAGCTAGTGAAAAAAAATAACTTGGCAGTGCACAGGGAAACAACAAAGGAGCTCCTGTATTTTTTCTGACTTACGCAGTTCATGACAACCCCATTGTACAGTTCCAGACCCCAGTGAAGAAACGTTACGTGCTAGCACATCAGTGGCCTTACGCTGAAATGAATCAACTTTAGATAACAGGTAGCTATGGACCCTCACAAATGAACATATCTTTTGGTCTCTGTTTTTCTATTCACAGCTACATCAAGTCTGAATTTAATCCCAATGTTCATTTCAGCCATGAGGACTGACAAAGGATGTATTTGTGCCACAGGAATGTATCTACATGTGCACACACACACGCACACACACACACATACTTTAAGTAAGGAGTCGTGGAGCACCCATAGCTAACCTCATTCGATTAGAAACAAGTGACACCACTTACTTACACTTTTCCTTTCTCTTCCTGTATGAGTTCTTTCCACTGGAAAACAGTCAGAGCCCCAGAAAACTCACAAACATGATATGCTTTCATCTTAGGAAGCTTAAGTCAACTTATTTTGTAAGGTACTTTTTTGGTTATAGAAATCCTAATAGAAAAATGATTTTAGTAGCCACTTTGAAACGTGTGAATTACATAAACTGTATATTTTGCCTCTGTTACTAGAAGACAATAAATGGATCTTGGCTTTTATTCCTGTCCTTCTGCATCGTGCATGTTAGATTGTCTGTTGAACTGATCACTTAGGTCAAAATGTTTGTGAGCATAAACTGTGTCTTTGTTCAGAAGATATATGGTACTGTATTCCGGTAGACCACGTCATCTCCATGACACCTGTTGCTGTTTTCTAGTGATGCTCTCTTAAACGTTTGTTGAGGGTTGTGTTTTGTTTGAAAACTTTGCAATTAGAAGAAGAAAAATAAGAATAAAGAAAACAGTATTTAATTCAACCTGGATGTTTTAAAAAGCAATTTGGAGGATGTGACGGACTGTTTCTTTATTCATTAAATAAAATTTTATTTATTCTCAATTAATTGTTGGCCTTGTGTTTTGTTTTTCTCACAGACTTTGTATGTGAGATGGGTAAGTTCTTGCTGTCAGTGGTTTTCTTTCAGCTCAGGTATTTGTTGGTTACACTACCAATTTGAAATAGCAAACCTAATATCTTGTGTTAATTCAGTGAAACAGTTGTTAAAGCTTATGCTCACTAGTGTATTCATGACTAGAGAGTGGAATGGGTATACATTCCAAGAAGATAAGTCACATATTTATGGTCTTATATACACTTTGAAATTTCTTTCACTAAGTAATAAAAAGAGACATCTTTAGTGACATCTAAAGAAAGCAAAGAGCAGAGTCTAACCAAATTCAGTCCAGAAATAGCACTTCACTTTTACTGTAAGATGGCATAATTTAAATGAACTGAGCCTTAATTGTTGAATCCTGCAGCTCTATTACCCACAACCCAGACAAAAGTTATCTGACTCATATTTAGCAGAAATTTTAGATCTTAATTAATATAAAGGTCACTGCATCAACTTAGAAACTGGCTGTGTTGGGTGTTAAGAAAGATAACCTAATCCTTCTTAACATTTGCAAATAGGAAGAATGGGAAGTTGATATAATTATTTTTTGATAATGAGGTTAATGGTATCACAGTAAATATTGTTTAATTAAGTGGTTCTCAACCCTGCCAGCCCATTAGAATCACCTGGGGAATATTATAAAAATATCTATGCCCAGGCTTCACCTCAGAGCAGTTAAATTAGTTCTTGAGCTGGGAGCCCCAAGCTTGGTATTTTTTCCAAAACTTCCTAGGTGTGATTCTAATGAGTGGAGTTGAGAACCATAGGCTTACATGGCTTTTTCCATTTTGATAGCCCTCTTCATTTGTATATGGTTCTTCAAGGCTTCTGACCCTGGAGTTTAGGGCTTAAACCTCTAGTTGGCACCTAGGGAGAGCCCACATACTATAGTCCAATTGAAAAACCCTGTCCAGGGAGGGTGGGGAGGAGACTTCTTTTATTATTTAATGCCCTTCTTAAGAGCTCTTGTGGCACATATGGTAATAAACTGTTGAATCATTCAGCTATACTCTGTCCAGGACTGCCTATTGATTAATACATGTGTGTTCCCGGCTGCCTGCCCAAGGACAAGGATGGTTTTGAGTATGCCTGGGTATAAGTAGGTAGTTGGTAATATTCGTTGATTTATTTTTTTAAATGGAGGCCAGGTTAATATATATATTTGAATTTCAATATGTCCTGTCAAAATAGAACATGGATTTTCAAAGGTGAGCAGTATAGAATATTGTAGCAACTTTTAGGTTGCTTAGTAATCTAAACCTACGCTGTATATCTGAACTTCAAAAAAAATTATACTTGCTTTATCCAAGTTCCTAATCCATAAACAATGATGGATTTCCCAACATACAGTTTGAGGAGCTTTATCAAAGAGTGGATGCAGCAGATCACTGAGAGCCGGGAAAAAATAGTACATCAAGCTGGGTGGAAAGCTTAGGGATTTGGTAAGAGCTAAACTGCTTCCAAAGATTTCCAACACACAGAAACAAGCAGCTAAAGGCATGGCATTTAACAGATTCCCATTCTTTCGGGAGAGTGGGGATAGGGAAGAAGAGGCATGGGATTAGAATCCCATCATTTTAATTAAATTGTTCAGTTTCATTAAGGAACTGCTGTTAATAACCATAAAAGAAATATTTATTGAGTGTTTATTCTATTTAAACCTCTATATTAAAACCTGTAGAAAGAAAATGAAAGAATAGTCTCTTAAATAGAGTATTTATTCACAAGCCAGGCAGGGGGATGTGAACCCTACCTGGATTAGAGATCTTAGTACATTTTTGAGATCTTCTCTCATTAATACTTTTTTTAGACTGGTTTTATTCATTATCAAACTCTACAAATTTACTGGGATTATTAATGAAGCCTATTAAGTCTAAACAATTAGGCTATTGTACCCAAATAGTGAGGCAGGCAGATGCCCAAAGCCTTGTCATTAGTCCAAATGCACACTGCAGAGTGAAGAGTGACCAGAAAAGGGTCCTATCATAATCCCTTCTAGAACTATGTTGCCTGCTAGACTGTAGTGTCTTCTAGGAGCTGTTGAGGTCAAGAAGTTAAACACTTTACTCTCTAATTTGCAGTGCAGAAGCAAAGTTCTCAACCCTCCTCAGTTTCTTAGCAGCTATCAGAAGGGAAATTTATCATTAGTCTCTCAATGGATTTCTAGAGATACACTTGTGATTTTGTAAGCTTAAATTTATGTGCTGGGTAAGACACGTTTATTACAAACCAAATGGATTTTGATAATTAGTCTAACAAAAAAAGTAAATATTTTAACGGAGACTCTCATTTGCATCAGGTTGTATCTGATGTTAGGTGTTGAAATCCATAATAAAGTTTGGGAATGTCATTGTTTTTGTTGACTTGTGCTCATTCCAAAGATAACTTTGAGTCCTACTTATTCTAATTATTAGCAAGACATTCATTCTCCCAAATGCATTTGGTGCTGTTGACCACAAAGTCACTCTTTCCATTAAGGTTTAGTTTATTCATCCAATAGGTAAGCAAACTTATAAAAGTAATTCAAGCAAATACCATTTGTATTATTTTGCTCGCATCTTGATTAGCCTTGATGGCAGTGAAGCTCTTACTGCTCAATTTGTACTGTTTAAAAGGAAATCACTTCCAAAAGCAACATTTTGATTTATATTAGTGTTAGTTTATGTGTGTGTATATATGTGTGTGTGTATAGGGACAAGTATAGGAACAATGTATATATATTTGGGTACTGTAGGAATTAATAGTAATTGGCTTAAACAAGAACATAAAATATCAAGGAATTTTATATCCAGTTACTTAAAACTAAATATTTCAATTAATTTAATCATTAAAAACAACAAATACATCTACATTTCCAAGTTGACAAAGAAAACTTTCAAATTAATTACTTGTACTCACATAGCTTGTGTGTGTGTGTGTGTTTGGTGGGGGGTTTGAAGAAGCATTAAAGAACAGCACATTTACCATTGGTGCGATTAGATAAACATTCTACGTCTTTGCTCAGGAAAGCACTCAATATCATCACCACTTTAGTGCCATCAGGAAACTTAGCATGGGACCTGGCATAAAAAACAAACTCAGATTTTTATCTATATTTTACAAAATCTATATTTTAATAATGTATACAGTTTTAAAAAATACAGAGCATTCATGCCCATGTACTCTACGGGGTAGTGGAGTCTGACTACTTCATGCATGCACACACAATGCACTAAGCATAAATGCATTTACAAGACAGGAAGGTAGCTCTGTGTTAAGCATACACAAGGAATGGATACCGTAACTTCATCCAAATAGAACAAACTTACAAAGTTTAAGCAAGTGCTTATGTCTCTGAGGACTAAAACTACAGTATAGCCTAATTCTATTTTTTCTTAAGATTGTTTTCTCTCCAAGTAGTCCAGAAAAGGGAGGCAGGGGGGATTATTTTCACAGCAATCAAAACCATTCATAAGATCCATCAATGAAATCTGTAAAATACTGATAAGAGAAAAAGACAGACAATAAAGTTATTGTGTCCATAGACTAGTGATGCGAATAAAAGTAACCTGAAAGTCTGCTAATTTTATTCTAAGACTACATCCTTGGCCACCGAAAGCCCCTGCAGACACTGGGAAAAGGGATGCGGCTCCGGAGCTAAATCCCTGGGCATTCCCCCCACCCCCACCCCACCCCGGCGGGGTCACGCGTCCTAACTGGCCATCTGGAAGGGCTCTGGCTGGAAGCCGAAGAGCCTCTGGCTATAGGGCTCGCTCTCGCCAGGCAGCTTCGCGCCCGCAAACGGAAGGTAGTGGTCGCGACCGAAGTGCTCGCAGTGGAGATTGACCCAATCCCGCTCCGAGCCGAATCGCTCGGCCTCAGCCAGGATACGGGTCAGAGCCATGATGTAGCTCAGCGCCATCTGCAGGGTCTCATACTTGGACAGCTTTTTATCCTGGCCCCATTGAGGTACCACCCTGCGCAGACGGTCGAAGGCAGTGTTGAGACCCTGCATGCGACGGCGCTCGCGCGCGTTGGCCGCTAGGCGCCTGCGCGCTGCGCTCTCCAGCCGGCCGGCTCCGGCGCACGTGCCCGCGCACTCGGCGCCCCCTGCGCACGGGGGCGCGGCCCGCGCTCCGGCGGCGGGGTTGCAGGGCTTGCAGGACTTCATCCCCCGCCGGAAGGAAGGACGCGCCGAGCTCACTCGGTGGCTCAGAAACTGCGCCGTTGGCTGGTCTGTTGAACAGCTTCCCGACGTGGTTCTTCTCAGCAAGTAAGTTATGCACACAGCAACTCGCGTGGAATCAGAGTTTACAGTGGAAAGTACGGGCCTCTGCCTTCTGTCCTACTGGATAACCAAACTGATATCTCTTTACTTGCCCAAAGTTAGGGGAAATTGATATGCTGAAGAGAAAGTCATTTTCCCAGCGTGAAGTTGAAAGAGAAGGGTACCTTCTTGCCGCAGAATTTAGAGTGGTTAGTTGGGGGAAGGCCTTTCAAGTCCTCTGGGAAAGCCCGAGACTTCAGGAAGGTGAAATCTTTCTCGAAGCTCAGATAGGAAGGAGCGTATTTGCCGCAGTAGCTGTGAGAGAATGCTGGATAAATCTTAGAGGGAGGAGAATTTATAGAGCGGGCTAAAGGAAGAAACAGGTGGTGGCAGGTGGGCGGGCGTCCCTCGGCTTCCATCTCAGCACCTTCCTACCCTGGGAACTACGGGGAGGGGGGCGAGGGGGGGGCGATGCACAGCAAAATCCTGACATTACAGCCTTCGTCTGTTGAAGTTTCTCCAAAGCTATGTCCAACAGTAACACACCATCTGGAGTGGCCTGGCTGTTCCCAAAAGAATAACAAGGTGGGGGTGGGGGGAGAGCTTGGTCCAGCTTTTCCCGTATCAACGGGCAGCTCACATATAAAAAACTTAACCGAGGTTTTAAATTTCTTAGAAATCATTTGCGTTGAATATGTTGGTCTTGAAATTATACGTTGTATCAATTTAGTATAAGATTTAGCTTTGTCAAGATGAGTGCCAATTTTGGATAATGCTGATCTCATATATTGACATTTTAATTTTAGCTATTAAGTTGGGACAAATTAGCAGGTCCTAATATTGCAGACCTGGAATTTTAGTCTGCAGATAATTTGGCTGTTCTCTGCAGAATGATTTATCATAACAATCAGAAGATATTAATGGCATGTCAAGATTTTTATATTATTTTCACTATATAATTGGATTGTCTGAGTTGGAAAACTTACCCATAAATTAATTCAGAATTTATACTCCATTTCTCCTGACATAGGTTCATAAATGTTTTGGGGACATACATTAAAATGATAGTCACTTAATTATTTAATTTGACATTTAATCTAATAAAACTAATCCTAATGCACATATATGTGCAAAAAGAAACATCTAAGTAATTTGTGAAGTTTTTTAAAATAACTCCTAATGGAAGGTTTTTTCCCCCACCTCATAAAGCTGTAAACACTTCTTGCTACTTGGAAGTTTCGGTTGTGTCAACAATCCTCAGTAACAATAATGAAGCGTGATTTCCACTATTAATAATGATGAGCTGATATATCCAGAGAACCCATTAGCTTGATTCTCTCATTATAGCTTCTTTCTAGCTCTTAAGGAAGAATAAAGTGGCAAAGAAACCTGATTCAAATAGATTCAAGCCAGGATTATTTCTGGATTCTTCAGGAAGACCAAATATATTATTTTTCCTTTTGAAATATGGGTTTGTCAGCATTATTCTCAGCCATTTTTGTTTAATTACATTACTAACAAACTCAACAAACCAAGAGCTTTTAACCGTAACTTACTTCCCTGACATTTCCTCAGCCTGAAACCCTATTGTGACTGCCATGACTCCAAGTCCAATCTTCCCATAAATAGTTGATTAATCCCCAGCTGAAGCAATGACAATGAAATGAAGTTGAGTAATATGAAGACAATAGAATGTAATTGAACATTAATGATCTGCAGCATGGCAGATGTTGAACACAGACTTTTGCATGGAGCCACTCAGCTCTATTACTTTGGGTATTAACAGGCTTGGTCAGAAACAGTAGTCCTGTGACCGGAAAGACTATGTTAGTCAAGATGTCACATATATTTTTTTGAGTTTTGATGGAAATCTGCTATTATTTCTTATGTTCATTTATTTTGTCCCTTTCCCCAAGGAGCCTCCTCTGTGCTACTCTTTTGAAATAGTTCCCTACATACTATGCACTTATTCTGGACACTAATGACCAAAGTGCTAATGAGATGCATGATTTTGCAGGCAAGGTGTGCATTCTGGGTTGGTGAGATTATACAGCTTGTGCGCCAAAGGAATCAAAAGCAGCCCTGGCCACCGTGTGGCTCAGTTGGTTGAAGTGTCATTCCATAAACCAAAAGGTTGCTGGTTCGATGCCTGGTTCCATCCCCGTTTGCGGCATGTATGGGAGGCAATTGGTGGATATTTCTCTCTGTGTGTGTCTCCCTTCCCCTCTCTCTAAAATCAATAAATAATTTTTTTAAAGAATCAAAAGGATAAAAAGGGAAACAGCAAGCAGTAAGCACACAGCACAGCTGTATTAGAACATAAACTAGCAGATATCTATGACATGAAATTGATTCAAGGATAGAGAGTATTACTGCAATAAAGGACCTCAGGAGGCATATAGTAAGACATTTCCCAAATGTATTCTGAAAGACAATTTACTAGTACTACAAAGATGCTCCTGGAGAAAAGGATTCTATTGTAAGTTAGTTTGGGAAGCACATTTGCTATCTCCTGCTTAGAGAGTCATGAAGCAAAATTGGTAACATTTCTAGGAAGTCCAGAAGTAAAGAAGCCCATTGATTTCCATGTTTCTTAAACTTTCTTGAACACAGAACCCTTTTTCCCTGAAAGGCCTATTAACAGGGTTCCTTGGAACATGCTTTTTAAAAACCTGGTGTAGGGTGTCCCATTTATTTTATGGAGGAAGAGACTGAAATCTGGAGACTAAACCCTGTGCTCAAAGGCACTGAGCAATTTAATGATTGAATTAAGATGAGAAGTCAAATCATCTGTTCCCTTTGATCTTAGAGGTTTTAAAATTATGAGATCATCTAATACAAGCCCCTCAGTTTACAATGAAGCAACTGAGAGCCACCATTGACTTCCCAAACTCAGACAAGTCACCAGTAAAAGTTTCAGGAATAGAATTAGAAAATTTGTGCTTGAAGGATAGTGTCATTTATTTTGTCTAGCACACTGTCTAGCATACTGCCTAGAAAATAATAGGTAATAAATGACCCAGGCTAAATGGCTGGAAAATAAATTAGATAAATGGTAGATAGATGCTGATCAGAATGAGTGCATTTTGCCCTGACTGGTGTGGCTCAGTGGATTGGATATTGTCCTGCGAACCAAAAGGTTCCCAGTTCGGTTCCCAATCAGGGCACATGACTGGGTTGTGAGCCAGGTCCCTGGTTGGGGGCATGTGAGAAGAAACCGATCGATGTTTCTCTCCCTCTCTTTCTCCCTCCCTCCCCCTTTCTGAAAATAAATAAAATATTAAATAAAAAAGAATTAGTACATTCCTAGTAAACAGCCCATGCGAATGATTTTTATTCCCTTATCTTGTAAAGAACACACACCAGCTACAAATTTTGAATGGAAAATGGATTCTTATAAAAAGCACATCCATAACTATTTGAGCCAGAAGAACATGCATGTCAGACTAATTTTCGTAGTGTTTCTACACCGAGGGCATGATCCTACTGGGTGAATTGGCAGTTACTATATATCTGGAGGTTGGCCAAAAATCAAAACTGGCAGATGGAGATGGGAGAGATAACAAGATAGAAGGAGCTTACACCTGTAGGAGCAGAATAATAGAAGGAATATTATTTTAGAGGTAAAAGATCAATGGCTGGAAATAATTACATAACATATGTAGAATAGGGGAGCACTTCTCAGTCCATTGAGATTTTGCTTCTTAGCAATTGTCATCAGTTTGGCCCAAATAAATTCACCAAAAATTCTCTACAGGTTCAAATGTCTCTTATGTTGATGTTAACTTGGCAGAGTATAGCAGTATTCCAAAGAAACCCACCCAGGATCACCTTCCAGTTCGCACTTGCTGCTAGGTCCCAGCAGGGGCCCATTGTGCCTCACTGGCTCCTCGTTTTACAAAGGGTGAACTTGAGCCCTTGGTTTGGAGAGTAAATCTTGACCACGTCTTCCCCTCAGGCTGGAACTCCAGAACAAGTGAATAGGTCTTTTTTCCAGGAAGACTGAAGAAATCTGTGAGGCAGAAGAGCCTCAGATCAGGACAGACAGGAACAGGGGAGCAGTTGTGATGGCTTCAGAAATCCTGGTGAACATAAAGGAGAAGGTAACCTGCCCCATCTGCCTGGACCTCCTGCTAGAACCTCTGAGCCTGGACTGTGGGCACAGCTTCTGTCAAGCCTGCATCACTGCAAACAAGGAGTCCATGATCAGTGAAGAAGGAGAGAACAGCTGCCCTGTGTGCCAAATCAGCCACCAGCCTGGAAACCTGCGGCCTAATCAGCATGTGGCCAACATAGTGGAGATGTTTTGGGAGGTCATTTTGAGCCCAGAGGAGGAGCAAAAGAGAGATCTCTGCGGGCCGCATGGAGAGAAACTCCCGTTCTTTTATTAAAAGGACGGGAAGTTCATTTGCTGGCTTTGCAAGTGGTCTCAAGAGCACTGAGGTCACCACACATTCCTCATGGAGGAGGTTACCCAGGAGTACAAGGAGAAGCTCCAGGAAGCTCTGGGCAGGCTGAGGGCAGAGCACCAGGAAGCTGAGAAGTTGGAAGCTGACATCAGAGAAGAGAGAACTTCCTGGAAGAATCAAAATGAGAACCAAAGCGTCCAAGATTGTTTAAAACACACACACACACACGCACGCACACACACACACACACACACACAACTGAGAGCCATCCTGGACACTGACGAGCAGAAGGAGCTGCAAAAGCTGGAGAAGAAGGAGGGAGATACTCTCCATGACCTGGAATAGGCTGAGTGAGCTGGTCCAGCGGAGCCAGTTGTTGAGAGATCTCATCTCAGATCTGGAGCACTGGTTGCAGGGTTCAACAATGAAGATACTGCAGGATGTGAATGGCATCATGGAAAGGAGGAAGACCTCCACTCTGAAGCAGCCAAAAATTGTCTCTAAGGAACAAAGGAGAGTGTTCGAAGCTCCTGACCTGAGTGGGATACTGCAAGTATTCAGCAAGCTCACAGACATGCACCGCTATCAGGTTCACATTGCCCTGAACCCTCCCAAGGAGAAACAAAATGTTGCCATTTCTGCAGATCAGAGACAAGTGAGATACGAATACCATTTCAACCCGTTGTAATACAAATCAGAACAATGATTATGCTGTACTCAGTGTACTGATTATCACATCAGGGAAACATTACTGGGAGGTAGATGTGTCAGAGAAACATGCCTGGATCTAGGGGATGTGTGGTAAAAAATATGCTGTTAACTCTGGATATCAACCTAAAAATGGCTATTGGGTTATCAGGTTACAGAATCAGTTTGAATCTACAGCTTTTGTGGATTCTCCCTTCTTGAATCCCTATATCTTAACCCTTCTTCTGATTGTTTTACCCCATCGTGTTGGTGTTTTCCTAGACTACGATGCTGGCACTGGCTCATTTTTTAATATTACAAACCATGGGTTTCTCATCTATAAATTCTCATGCTCCTTTTCTCAGAAAATTTTTCCGTGTTTCAATCCTATGACATGTACTGCCCCCTTGACACTGTGTTCTCCAAGCTCTTAAATCTACACCCTCACCCACTTCTCTGTAGTGCCTCTGGCCTTGGGCACACCTAATGCCCTGAGCTTATCTGCACCATTCTCACCAACTTGTTATTGCTGCCTCCCCCCCTTTTTTTCATTTCAACATCATTCATTCCACAGTGGTGTTTACATTTGCCTTGTGTCATGCATATTTCTCCTGATGTCCTGTTTGCATTAATAAAGAATCTTAATTCACTATTTTCTATAATTCCAAAGAAAATGACTAATGCCTCATAAAAAAAGACCTGTATGGAGGTGACATCTATGCCAAATTTTTACAGTTTCATTTCCTATGCCACTGAAAAGAATAAGGAAAGCTTTACAACAGCTTCTTTTATCCAAGACCTCGTATAGGAGTTACTTACTACAGAATGAGTCCTCAAGGATGTGTCAGTTTACCTGTGATGTTCCTTATTCATCAAGGAATGAAGGAGAATATCAAGTATCATAAATAATATGTATTAAGTGGAAGTTTTCTGTCCAGAGTGTCTGAGTTCAAGTCCATTCTCTCCAGATATGTGCAGTGTAACCTTGATATGTGAATGCTGGCTTTATTTACTAAAAATAGTCCTGGTATTAAAAACACACCATAGTTAGGATCATTGTGAGAAGAAAAATGTCTTTAAGTATAAAACATGTAAGGGTCTCAACCTAATAAACATTTTCTCTATTACTGAAAAATAAAAATAAAGTAAAATAGGTTCAAGGGTAAATGTTTCTTTATTATCCAAAACCATCTTTAATTTTTAAAATAGAAACTCTCCAAGTAAACATATAATTAAAAGAGAGAAACCCTGGCCAGGTGCCCAGTTGGTTGGAGCATCAGCCTGTACACCAAAAGGTTGCAGATTTGGTACCTGGGTCAGGGCACATACTTGGGTTGCAGGTTCAGTCCCCATCAGGGCACATACAGGAGGCAACCAATTGATGTTTCCCTCTCACATCAATATTTCCCTCTCTCCTCCTTCCCCTCTCTCTAAAATTAATAAACATATCCTTAGGTGAGGATTTTAAAAAATAAATAAAGAGGGGAAATGCTAGGCCAAAAAGGTTTACTCTGAAATTTGCAGAGAAAAATATTGAAAATGAGGAAAGGGGCTCCCTTCTGGAGGTGTGGCAATTGTGGGTCCCTGAAAGATTCAGCTAAGCCAGCAAAGGACAAAGGAATGATGAAGTTAAGTTCTACTTGTATTTCATTCAAGACCAGAAATGCAAGATATTAAAAGTTCTTAGTTTCATGATGTGCTACGCAGTTACTAAGGGGGGGGGGGGGCGGCACGAAAGGATTTATATGTTTAGAGAAAGGAAGGGATAGGCAATGCCTTGTACCTCTGTTTTCTGCCCTCAAAGATCCAGAGAAGAGAAAACCTAGTGGAAGGAAGGAACTTAGAAGGAACGGAGACCAATAATGAGGCCAAGAAAAATATGGGGGTCCCAGAAAGTACCACCTCACCAAAGGGCCCCAGGTGATTATCCAACCCCCAGTCGCTTCACACACTGCATGAGAATTCTGGCTTGGCCGTCAGATTTCATTATCATCATGACCCAAACTGACTTGCATGGTTTGGACTCTGCATTCATTTTTCTCGATAGTGGATCTTAGCCTTCTCTTAGCATCTGGGCTAAGTCCCATCTTTGAAGTCAATTTTGAATCCTGGATCTCCTATCAGCTACCTGTATGCTCTTCCAGAAATCACTTCTGCTTCTGTGTCTGCAAAGTGGAATGATAAAACCTATCTCCTATCTCACAGGGCAGTAGTGAGCATTAAAATGAGATTGTACCTGTAAAGGACCCTGCCTGCTCCCTAAGAAAGTCACTCTTTAAATGACAACTAATATTACATATTATGAGTAGTTTTTACAAATGATAATGAAAATGAACTCATCAGTTTCTGCATATTTTGAATTTAAGTAATACTTTTTGAACCTTTTACAAATAAAACTGCAGTTGGTAGTGATGTGAATTCCAGCTGTGTAACTTGGGCAACTTTGTTAACCTCTCTATTTCCTCTTATCCTATCTGTAAGAGTAACCGGTTAGTAATAGAACCAACCTCATTAAACTGGTATGAGGCTCTTTGTAAAGCATTTACATCTATGCCTGGCATACAACTAAATGCAATATAGGAGCATGTTTAGATAAACAAAATGACCTGTTGCAATTACCTAAGACATAGACTAGCCATCCCTCCTTATGCTCATTTTTGTTGTATTTCCCTGCTTTTCAGTGTTTGTTCCATAGACTGAGCAGGGATAGGAAGAGAAGGACAAATTCAAAGGAGTTCCTTTTGCCTTTGATATTGGAACAATCTAAGTTTAAAATACAAGACAAGCCAAAAAAAAAAGGGTTTCGTTATAGTGTGAGGTTTGATTTTACAGTTACAGAAACATACACCAGGTCCCCTAACATCTATTCATTCAGTGTTACTATAACATTGATGAGGAAAAATAATTTATTTCCAGCCCAGGTGACTGTATACAAGTAGTTTGCCCATTCTCTCCATGTCCGTGTGGGTTTTCTCCAGGTACCCTAGTTTCCTCCATATACCAGAAACGTGCACATTAGGTGAATCGTTGTGTCTAAACTGCCCTAGTCTGAGTGAGAGTGTGTGTGTGTGTGATGCGCCCTGTGATGTAAGGGCGTCCTGTCCTGAGTGGGTTTATATCTTACTCCCCTGAGCTGCTGGGAGGACCTCTGGTCACCTGCAACACTGAACTGAAATAAGCAGGCTGGAAAAGAATGACCTTACTTGTCCTTTATTAATCTTTCTTAAATGTATAGAAAGCTCATATTTATTTCAGTATTTAATATTAGAAGTGTTTTGGGTCTTTTAGAATTTTTGTTGTGTTCTTGTGACCAGAAATATGCTCTGGGAACTTAACTCTTGTTTATATCAATTAGCCTGTGGTAAGATTGCTTTGTTATACATTTTGCTTGAAGTCTTAGTTTCCAAGAACCTGTCAGTGATGTTAAGTGAGTTCTTGGAGTTTAAAGTGTTAATTTTCAGGGGATGCTCCCTTTTCCCATGACTGAAATTTTTGCATTCACTATCCAGGCCCTTTCCTTCCTGGTACTGAGGTTTTTCAGAGGACAAATCAATAATCGTGTTTCTTCATGAGTTTAGAGGCAGAACAAAAGGAATCAGTCTTAGGGGTGGAAGTTATGTTTTTTTTCGAATCTATATCCTATGTGGTTCCAGGTTTGAGTTCAGCAAAAGTGAAGTTGCACAAGCAATGGGAGGCAGAAGTGAAGCCAGCAGGCTCTGAGCGTCATTGTAGGTTGGAGGCGTGAGAGGGAGACGCAGAGGTGCCAGTGGATTCCGGTTTCTCCTTGCTCTTCCTCGTTGTGTACCCAGTGCTTCCTTCCCACTACCAGCCCTGCTGACCAGCAGCAGCCCTCAAGCCCACTGTCAGATGCTTCATTTTTATTTCAGCATTTTATTATGCTCCAGTTTTATTTCAGCATCTGGATATGCCTGGCTTCAGACTGGGGTCTAAGCTGCTTAGTGACTGTTCTCTGATCCTTAACACTTTTTGAACCTTTATGTTCCTCTTTCCTCACCCAGTTGTGTAAATCCTCATCCTTATATTAAATTCCTTCCATAATTCAATGGCTCTACTTCCCTGGGTAAACTCTGACTGATACAAGGCACCTTTTCTCCAGGCCACAGTAAAGCCATAGGACCTATCCCTGCCTCCCAGTGGAGACCCTCCACACTGGTGCCCCATTGTATGTATCCATCAGAATGGTAGCCTCTGTCTCTTAGACTGTAATTACTATTTCCATCTGTTCAGCCCTGTGCCAAGCAACATCAGGGATAAGACAGCCTTTAGTCTAATGGAATTCACAATCTAGTTGTGGAGATAAGACCCAACACACATCAAAAAACTACCCTGAGTGATAAACCAGGATTCCCCAAGAGGCACACAAGACAGTCCATTAGAGTGTGGGAAAAGATTAGAAATTTTGCAGATATTTATTTTATCTTATTCTTTTTATTTCTATCTTGGGGTGTGTTTTATAATATACAAAGTATAAATACATATATATGAGTATATGCCAACCCTTTTTTTTCAGATAGGATTGTATGATCAAAAAAGGTGGGACCACTGTCCTAGGCATGTGGCAATACATGATTAGTACCAGTAGGAGCTCGGAGTAGAGAGACTTTACTGTGCTTTTGAGGTAGAAGGATTTTGGATGGCGGCTCTAACTCTCTGACATCACCTCTTACTGCTGCCCCCTCAAAAGAATGCTCCTCTATTGCCCATGCTCACCCCCACTTTGGGGCTTCTTCACTGGTTGCTCCCTCAGCCTCAAATGCGATTTCCCCAGATTTCTTCTAGCTGGCTCCATTGTGTTATTCAGCTTCTGATCTGTTAGCTACTTTATGTCCTTAGTTTGTTTGGAAACTCCAGAAACTCAGGGTCTTCCTCTGTACTATCCATGGCTGTGTCTCCAGTACCTAGAATTGTGCCTAGCATATAATAGATGCTCAAGAAATATCAAGTGAAAAAAGAGAGGAGGAAAAGGTGGACAGAAGAACCCCATACACAAAGGGAGAGTACATACTGTTCTCCTATCAACACAGCTCTTTTTTTCTCCTGCTAATATGGACCCTTTGGGGGTAAATTATGTCCTCCAAAAGCAGTGGCAATGGGCCTGCTGCTTTTGTTTCTGCTCTGAAATTGTGGTATTCGCTGTTTCGCAGTGAGCAGGTGGCTTACTTCCCCAAAGGGTGGCTCTCATTACAAACCAGGTTTCAGGCAGTACCTGAGTCAGCTCAGAGTAAAAGCCCAGAGGCCTCACCGGCCCAGGCCAGCAGCTGATGCGGGCTCCCTGCCCCAGGGGGAAGCAGTTTTTTGTTGATTTTAGTTGGTGTTGCTTTTTTGTTTCCTTGTGCGATTTCAGCAGCTTGGCTGAACAGTTATTCTAAATGCCTAAACACCTAGGTCTTTTAATTCTGAGATTGTGTTCCTATCCCTCCTCACCATCATGTTTGATTTTTCCCTGCCTGTGCCCCAGTCGCCTACTGACATCCACTGAAGGGGGAGGATACCTCCATGACCAGACACCTGTGCCAGTCAGATTCCTAGGCTATCCCTAAGTGGAATCCAGCACTGGTAGCCATACGAGTATGCACTCTTTTCTGTTCATTTGGCAACCTTGTACCAACTTACTGAATTTAATTGTTTCAAACTGATTTTCATTTATTCCTTTATTCAACAAATATGTATTGTATTATGTACCAGGTACTGTGGTAGACAGTAGAAATAGAACTGACCACACTTGAAATATCTCTACCCTGGTGAATATTTTAAACTGGTATTGTTAGTATTTTACATGTGTTTTTCTGTTTCACTAATTGGTTATAAGTTCTTTGAGGGAAGGGGCAATTCTTAGATATCTGGGTCTTGCTAGAGTGCTCAATAAATATATTTGTTGCTTGGTTGACTGAAGTTCTTACTCAGGCTTACTTTAAGCTAAGGAAACCAATATTATCACCATAAAAAATTAAAACTTTCAGAACTTCCAGTGAAGATGCAGGCATAGGTTGACACACTTCACTTCCTCGCACAGCCACAGAAAGGATTACAACTAAATCTCAAAACAAATAACACCCAGAACTGTCAGAAAGTTGAATTGTATGGAAGTCTGACAACCAAGGATTTAAAGAAGCCACATTCATCCAAATGGGTAGGAGGGCCAGAGATAGACAGAGGCACAGTGTGACGTGGAGAGGTGGCGGTGGTGACAAAACGGGCATGGGCGGTCCCATATTCACCTGTGGTGGATAAAAAATCAGGAGCAATACGTAGAGAGTGAGCAATCACAGCCCCAGGCCAGACCACACAGCCCAGGGTTCCAGTTCTGGGAATATAAATCCCCGTAACTTCTAGTTGTGGGTGTTGGGGTGGCAGAAGAAAACTGCCAGATTTTCAGGAAACTCTGTTTAAAGGGACCACATGGTTTTAAAAGGTATGCAAACCCACACACTCTGGGATTCAACACCAGGGCAACAGCTGGAAGGGTACCAGTCACATACAGGGGGTGGGTGAAGTGACTGAAAATGAGGTGAGTACTGGGCAAACCCCCAGAAGCCATGTAGTAACACAGTCCCCTCTCTGAGTCCTCCCTCCACACAGAGCCACAAAGCTAAGAAGTGGGTTGCCCCACCCCGGTGATTACCTAAGGCTCTGCCCCACACAATTTACAGGTGCCTTTTCAATAATAGGCTATGATACTAAGACAGGGAGTCAAAGCACCTCTATCTAATACACAGAAACAAACACAGGGAGGCTGTCAAATTGAGAAGACAAAGAAATAAGGCCCAAAGGAAAGAACAGGAAAAAAAAAAAACAGAAAAAGAACTAAACAGAACAGAGATAGTCAGCTCATCAGATGCAGAGTTTAAAACACTGGTGATCAGCATGCTCAAAGTATGGCAACAACATAAAGGATGAAATGAAGGTTACACTAAGTGAAATAAAGAAAAATCTATAGGGAACCAACAGTGAAAGGAAGAAAGATGGGATTCAAATCAATAATTCGGGACATAAGAAAGAAAAATGTTCAACCAGAACAGAAAGAAGAAACAAGATTTAAAAAAACAAGAATAGTATAAGACTCTGGGACATCTCCAAATGTGCCGATATCTGAATCATAGGGGTGCTAGAAGCAGAAGAGGAAGAGCAAGAAATTGAAACTTACTTGAAAAAATATTGAAAGAAAACTTTCCTACTTTGGCAAAGGACATAGACATACAAGTCTAGGAAGCACAGAGAGTCCCAAACAAGCTGGACCCGAAGAGGACCACACCAAGATACATTATAATTAAAATGCCAAAGGTTCAAGATAAAGAGAGAGTCTTAAAAGCAGCAAGAGAGAAGAATTATCTACAGAGGAGTTCCCATAAGACTATCAGCTGATTTCTTTAAAGAGAGTTTGCAGGTAAGAGGGACTGGCAAGAAGTATTCAAAGTGGTGAAAAGCAAGGACCTACAACCAAGATTACTCTATCCAGCAAAGCTATCATTTAGAATGAAAGGCAGATAAAGTGCTTCCCAGCCAAGCTAAAGGTGTTCATTATCACCAAGCCATCATTACATGGAATGTTAAAGGGACTTATTTAAGAAAAAGAAAAAGATCAAAGCTATGAACATTAAGAAGGCAACAAATTCACAATTATTAGCAACTGAATCTTAAAAAAAAAAAAAAAAAAAAAAAAGCCAACAACCAGAGCAGGAACAGAATCATAGGTATGGAAATCATTTGGAGGGTTATCAGCTGGGAGGGGGAAGGGGGAGAATAGGAGAAATGGTGCAGGGATTAAAAAGCATAACCAGTAGGTACAAAATATGGGAATGTTAAGAATAGTATAGGAAATAGAGAAGCCAAAGAACTTACATGCATAACACATGGGCATGATCTAAAGGGGGTATTGCTGGAGGGAAGGGGGGTACTGGGTGGAGAGGGGCATGGGGGAAACCTTGGGTCAACTGTAGTAACATAATCAATAAAATATACTTTTAAAAAATTAACTTTCAAGAAATGCCAAATGCTTACCAGGTGTTAGTTCCTATCTTCATACTACCCTTCGAGTAGGGACTTAAAATTTTCATTTTGTGGCCAAGGAAACCAAGGACCCTGGTGAAACTCAGCTACACTGTCAACAACTAAATATGAGAAGGCACTTCTCTTTCTTTCTTGAGCCCATGCTCTGTGCTGCACTGGGTTTTGTCTGGAAGAGCATTGATGTCAGGGACAAGGCCTATTCATCCCTGTGCTCCTAGTACCTGGAATGATGCCTGGCACATGGTAGACACTCACTAAATATGTGGAGACATGTATGCTGCACTGTGCCAGGTCCAGCCTGCCCCAGCCCTGCTAAATGGGACTGATAATCTGCAGGCACAGATTAGCTATTCCTGTGAATCCAGTCTGAGGTTTCCTGGAAGTGCCATTTCCCACTAGTGGTTTAGAATTCATTCCTGGCCCTGAGCTTGGTTTTTAATATACCTGGGGGTGAATCAGAGGCTCCTGAGGACTCATTGACTTTATCCTTCTTCTTTGGATTCTCCTGAAAACCAACCCCTGCCCACTGAATGTCCTTCTCCTTAGGTTCCTGAAGGGCTGTCCTGACCCTCAGTCTGGTTAGGGGGATCCCTCATTCCATGAGCTCTCTCCTCCCCAAGACATGGACACTTGCTCTCCTCTCAGCAGAGGACTAGGGGCCTGCTTCAACCTGCAAACGTCTCCTAGCCCCAGGACCCACCACTTGGTCATTTCCACATTTCACCATACGCAGAGCTTCCTGCTTCTACATCTCTTCACACAGTATCTGATCCTTCAAAGTCAGCACCAAAAGAGACAGAGCCTAAGTTTGAACTACCCCTCCGACACTAGGCTTCTGACCATCCTCCTCACAGACCAAATTCACCACCGAGTCAGCTCTTCCAACCCTGATCTTCCATTGATTGCGTATTCACCTTCCCAACACTGTGTGTTTTTGAGGCTTCCAATGACTGAGTACCCACACTTTGTCATCTGCAGTGTTCAGATGACAAGTGATACCCACAACCCCCTCCTTTCAGCATATCTGTCCTGTTCCCCAGCAGCTAATGGACGGTTGCCATATAATTTGTCACTCTAGGTCACTTGATTCACCTTAGCAAGTCTTCTCTGCTGCTAACTGATGAACACTGAATAGAGGCCCAGGTAACATTGGTTCCTGCCCCCATGCTCTGTGGTGGCATGTAGGAGACAGAGAAGTCACCTCAGGTGGAAGCCAAAGTTTACTTAAATGCTTGACAATATTAGGCCAAGAAACACTCCGAGGACACAAGTTTTCTGCAGAAGCCAATTATAAAAGCCTCTTATTCATTCAGTCTCCCATATGTCCCAGACTCAGTGGGTCATAGAAATTCCAGGATGGTTACTCTAGCCCTCAATTACCCTTCGCTCTGATGTCTCACTTCACCCACAAGGTCAGCTTTATTGGTTCCATAAAATGTCTTTCCCAAAGTATGTCCTGAAACTGTTACCCTTCAACAAAGAAAAGGAAATTCTGGCTTCAACAAAGCTATGGAGGCTTTTTACTGCAAGACTTTTCAGAGCCTTTACTATGATTGCAGTCCTTCTTGGGATGAAATATGCAGTTTTCCAAATTATATGGCCAAGGAACCTCTTCACCTCAGAGGATATCCATAGAGCAGTATGTACAGAAGACATTTTTGGAAAATGCAAGTGGAATCCACACTTTTACATTAAGGAGAAGAGCATCTTAATACATTTTAGGCTGGTTTTTAAAAAAACTATATATCTTTACACTCAAGTCTTCTAACTCACCATTTTGAATCTAATGCATCAACTCCTTCTCCCCTACATTCTAGTCATTCTTTCCAGTCCTGAAGATTTCTCTTATACTTACTTATGAGTATCCAAATGATCTGGGTGGTGCCAAGGGTGGGGTGGGTGTGCTGGAAGAAGCATATTGGGGCTGGGTAAACTTTCAGGACAAAAAACTGGCTGGAAAAGGGTATGGTCAGAGGCTCACTGCACAGTTGGCAGCCAGCCCAAAATGTATGGACAGAAAGTGCTAATAGAGAGAAGGGCATTGGTGTCAGGCTCAGATTCAAATTCTGGCTTAACACTCAGTTTATTGTCCAAGGCCTGGTAGACATATGGCTGTGAATAACCTACCTTTCTTATCTGAATGCTTCTAATTATTGTTCAATTATCCCATTAAGAAGAGAGAGAGAGAGAGAATCAGTATATGCCTCCTGATGGAAAAACAGCATCTAGTATACCAACTAAAAAATGGAACCCGAATCTTATTAGGCCTCCATATCTAAAAATAAATTTGCATTCAGGATCAGAGAAACATGTAAGTGATACCATGTGGATGCAATTAGCAAAATCCAGAATTGAGAATCTCAACAGACAATTGGCTCTTTTGTCAACAAATATATAGCATGAGGGGGAAAAAGTGACGAGGGGAACCTATGGAACTAGATGAGAGACTAGAACCATGTCAACCGTATGCAATGTATGGATCTTGTTTGGGTCTTGATTCAGATAAGTGAACTCTAAAAATATTTGTGTGGCAATAAGGAAAATTTGGACACTGCATATTTGATAATAAGGAACTGTTGATTATTTTAGGAATTATAAAGATAGGGTTATATTTTCTATACCTTTGCATTTTAGAGATACATACTGAAATATTCACAAGAAATTATATAATGTGTGAGATTTGCATCATCATATACAGGGCAGAGGGAGATGGGTAGAAGTATAAGTAGAACAGGATTGCCCATGAGTTAATTCTTGAAGCTGGATGATAGGGTTATTATGGTTCATTATACTATTCTTCCTGTTTGAAATTCTCCAAATACAAAGTAAAAAGGGAGGTAGCAAGTTGATCATATAATATGAGCTCCTGAAATTAGAAAAAAATTAGTTGAAAAATTTCTTCCAGAGTTATATTTGGTGATACTTTGGAAATGGGATTTCAGAATAGGAGCAGTATGTGTCTTCAGGTGCTGGTAGTCAGTATCAGTGCCTTGAAGTCAAGGAGGTGACCCTTCTGCAGTCCAGTCACACCAGAATCTGCTTTCGGGTTCCCAGACGTTAATCCAACTTCTTTCTGGTTTTACCCTAGACCTTCCTGGAGATACAACTAGCTGCTTCACCCTTGGTCTGATCCCAGTTCCTTTATCTACCATGTGGGGCAGAGAGGGAGAGTGGAATACGTAGGCAAATGGAAAGCACATTAGTCCTCAAGGGGGAAGCTCCATAAGAAGGCTATAACTGCTAATTCATGACATGGAAACATGAGAACTCCAGAGGGCTTGGAGAAAGTTTTGGTGAATCATGTGAAGTTTATCATAAGCTACAGCAATAGCATTGATCCCATGACTGGCTCCTTCAGAAGTGAGGATGGGGTTGCACCAAGGATAAGCTACCTGGGAGGAGGCTGGTTATGGCCATGGGGAGAGGATCCACTCCATGGCCAGAAAAGAAAAGAAATTGAACGGATCTTCCAAGGACTTGTGTCTTTAGTTCTACAACAAAGTTGCCCAACCCTTGGTGACATTCTATGAAAAATCCCTATTTGAGGGAGCTGGTGAGGAGTCTCATCTCTTGCTCAGGGGTTTTGCCCAGCTTCAGAGTTGTCACTGGTAAAGGTACCTAACCTCACATTTGGATCCTCAGAGGAAGGCCTTTGCAGAAGATAAGGCTAAAGCTGTCTCAATATAAATCAGTGCCCATATGTAGATTACTAGTATGGGTCCTATGGAAGAAACCATTTCAAGTAATAAATTAGGAAATCCATGGCATGCCTCACTGAATGATTAGCATAGCCGTTACTGTTCCAGTTAATCACTGAAGGTAATATTGTAGTTCTTAAAGAAAAATAAGTGTACTTAGCTGCTCTAGTGTGTGCAGCTTGGATGAGCCTAGGGCCTTTTCTTAGAGACCTTCGGCATTTGAAGAAATTAATGCTCTGATGTCACCTATTCTTGAGGATGCCCTCTTGGTCATTTTGTGTAGACACAAATTTAAATCCCGGTTTGTCAGATGTAAATGTAAATCAATTAGCCAAGGAACAGATTGAGCTGGCCCACTACCTGGCACATGCATGCAGCCTTATAGCTCCTGTGGTTGAATATGCCTTTTATGGGGGAAATTTTGTTATTATGATGTTCTCAAATTGAAGAACCTGGAAGTTTTGGATTAGACCACTTGGCAGACATTGCAAGCCTACATTCAAAACTCACCCTTCTCTGCTTTTCTTTTCTCTCTTTTTTTTTTTAGTTTTTAGTAAGAAACAGTGTCACTTAAGGTTATTGGAAAAAAATAAATAAATGAAACCCTGATTGGTGTGGCTCATTTGGTTGAGCACCATCCTGCAAAGTGAAAGGTTGCCGATTCGATTCCCTATTAGGGCACATGCCAGGGTTGTGGGTTCAGTCCCCAGTCAGGGCACATATGAGAGGCAACTGATTGATTCCATGTTTCTCTCCCTCTCTCTAAAAATAAGTAAATAAAATCTTTTTAAAAATTAATGAAACCAGTCTTTAGTTAACTTAAATAAAAAAGGAGATGGGGAATGCTATGAGGATCAGCTCCCTAAATCAAAGGAAGCTTTAACAACCAATTCTCTGGCAAGACATGAATGAAGGTGACCTGGGACCCTAGGAGCCATTACTCTTGACCCTGGAGCACTAACTGTCATGCAGTAACTCTGCTCCACCCACTTGTCTATGCCAGTCAAGTTTTCAAATACCCAGGAGAGTAAATTGGAATGGTCAGCTTGTCGGTGACTCTAGCTGTGGCTAGGAAACTGCACCATAGTCACTGGGGGGGTTGGTTGTGAGCCAGAAACCACTGCAGCTTATGTCTGTTAGAGAAAGGGGGACCCTTTCATACTTCCCCAATGATGGGGTCCAGCTGACACTATAAATAAAGAACAAAGTAATGAAGCATCCCATGGAAACTGTGATTCTGGCTGTAGCATATTTCTCCAATCACCATTGTTCTCTGTTCATCTGGGAGGACTGGCCCTTCCTTTCCTGTCCTCCTCACCCTGCCCCACTCAAAAGGGGCTCCTCACTCCTTCTCCCTCGGTGTCCATTGCAATGGAACTGCCTCTGATGGGAGAGAGGAGAGCGTGGGGAACATATGGCCAGGCAGGCCCACGTTCCATCAGATTGTCTGGCCCTGAAGAGGGCAACCCCATCCCCAGCTACACAAAAGTATTTCTCCTGTGTGAGGCAGCACTAGATCTTGATTATCCAATGGTCTCCATCTGAGAAACAGGGCAGAAGCCATTGCTGTGACTATTGCTGGGTTCCCTGGCATTCTGGTTCTGACAGGACCTGGAGATTGACTAATAAGTCAACAAGGGAGAAATGAACAAGTTAAAGAATTCCCATACAACTTTAAGACTACAGAGTTCAATGGTAAAAATGTTAAAATCGAGATTTTAAAACCAGCACTGCTTATTCAAGTCTTCTGTTTCTGCCTATTTTAACATGCCTGTGTCGTTCATATGTGGCTGGAATTATCATTATTATTTTTGTCATTTTTAATACTCAAGATTTATTAAAAGTGCATGAATGTACTAGTCACTATAATAAAACTTTTCAACATATTATTTTAATTGATTTTCTCAGCAGCCCAATGAGGTGGGTACAATTATTACCCCCATTTTACAAATGAGGAAAGTGAGGGCCAGAGAGGGTAATAAACTTGACCCATAGTCCTTCCGTGGGTGAGTGATGGAACCTGAATTTATCTGACAGCAGAACATGTTAAGCACTAAAAATTTTATATCACTCCAAAGAAAAGTGGCGTACTTAACATGGAGCTGCAGCATTGAACATCATGATTCAATATTGCCACACACAGAGGAAGAAGTCACTTGTCTCCCTCAGGCTGTGGTAAGGCTTTGGAGGCTTACATGTATTACATTTGTGGTCAAACGTCCAGGCCTTGGATAAATAGTGGCTAACCCCACCATTAGTCTGGCTTAGCCTGTTCATGGGACTCTAACACCAACCTCTTGTAAACAGACTCTAGTTCAACTTATCAATGGCTTGGGGAGACATCAGACTCCATTGGAACGATCCTGGGAGGATGCTCTGAGCTCTGCTCTGCCCATTAGCAGCTATAAGTTTGTGCAAACAACCATAAAATTAAACAGACCCTGAGAGGGACATTGATTTCCAATTGGCACAGTTCACCAGATGCTGTTTGGTCTAAGAAGTGCTTGACCTCTACTAGTGACGCCACCTGCCCTTGGCTGCATTGCAGGGTGTGTTCCCAGCGGGGAAGGCCTCTCCACTAATGCTTGGGCTGAAGGCGTGGCAGGTTCCCCATATGTTGCAGGGGAGAGGCTAGCCACGCCCCTCTATTGGATTCACCCTCTTATCCAACCCTAGGGCTAAGCTGCCCCCAGGAGATTACAGACGCTTCCACCCCCAACTAATTAAGTAGGTGGCTTCCTGCTGCTAAAAGGGAATGAGGGCAGAACAAACAGTGGATGCCTGATTTAACTAGGACTTGGGTAAGTAGCTTACCAGCCAGACCCAGAAATCACCGATGTGTGCCTAGACAGTCTGTCATGGGTCAGGGTTGTTCTATACTTGAGACCTGGAGTTCTGTGTATTTTTACTGTGTATTTTACTCCATAGTTTTCAAATCTTGTAGTCAAAAACGTTTGTCATAGAAGCTTTACAGATTACTAAAGATACTATTATCTATTAATGAATAGATCTTACAATCATTATTATTACCCACCCAAACCCTTGTGTTAAAACAGAATAAAAGTGACTCCTAAAAGACAGTTTTTCTCATGGGACAACCTGAAGATGATTCTGCCACCTGAAACGTGTGAGCGTGCACATGCACATGCACACGTGAAGAGCAGGCTTCTGGAGGCAAAGCTAAGTGTCCGCCTAAATTACCAGTCCCCAATCTAAATGGCCTTGCAATTGCAAATTTAGATAAAAGCTAAATCATGGTTTGGATTAAGGAAAGAATCTTTTAGAGTTTTTCAGGAGTTCAGCCTACAAGTGAGTGAGTTCTGTTTTCCAGTCTGTTTTTGCTACAGATTGTTGACAGAGGATCTGAGATGCAAAGAGGAAGACAGTTGTAATAATAGAAATTGGACTAAATTAAAATGATACTAAGTCACAGCACAACTTGGCCTCTTTGCCACCAACTTTTGACATTCTAATTAGGATAAAAGATTATGCACATCTAGTCAGTCACTCATTTTCCCCCTAAGCCAGAGTGCCTGTGATTGTTTAATTGAGGACTGTTGATGGCATAATTAAAGCTCTCCTAAAAATTAATTGGGAATTGGAGGACAGTCTCCAAAGATGCCCTAATTTGTGGGCAGCCCAGCACAGCTGTCCTTTTGTCCTGCCCGCCACCAGGACGTCTGGAGCGTCCCATCAAGTATAATAGAACGTGACACTCGAGGTGTTCTCAAGCCTTGTTCCACGAGATGGATTGGAAGACACAGACTGACACCCAGGGTCACTCCTGGATATGTTCAGCTGAGGAAACAAGGTTTCAGGTGAATCCAAAAATAGGTCACAAAACACCCGGTTTGGGGAGCATACAGGAAACAAAATTGGTTATGAGTTCATAAATGTTGAAGCTGCATGATGGGTACATGGGGTGGGGGGAGGGTGCATGGGGAAGGAGGTCAGAAAGAGTATAGTATTTGCTTTGCTTTTATTTGAAATTTTCCATAATAAAAAAATTTAATGTATAACTCCTGTTAATTAAACAAGGAGGCCATTAGACTGAGGTCGTTCTGTTGCCTCAGCCATCTACATCAGCAAACCCAAAGCTAAGCTAAGCCTGTAAATACCTGAAGGTTAAGAAATCAAAACCTAATGACAACTAATCACAAACAGCCAAATAATGCAAGATTGGCTTAAGCTGTAGCAAATCAAGTAATTTCCTTGCTCTGTTCCAGGTCTTCTCTATAAAAGTCTTGCCTCTTATCTCCTGTCAGTGGAGTGCTCCTAACCACTTCTGGCTTGCACTGCCCACTGGAATTGATTTTTGTTCAAATAAACTAAAATTTTTAATATGCCTCAATTTACTGAAATATAACATCTATCATGAGGAGGAAGTTCTTAGTAATAAAAGTCAACTTATGGTTATCCTCTTAAAGGAGAAGAGTCATAAAGTGCCTATCCTTAAACTGAGTATGCTGTTCTATTCTTATCCCATTTACATCACATCCCACCTCCAGCCTTGACTCTTCCTCATTTTGCCCTAATTTGGAATGAAGAACAAAGATGAGGAGAAACTAGGAGAGAAACGGGGCCAGGTGAGAGACAGAAAAGGGGAAACTGGTTGAGTGGACAAGGTCCTCAGCTAATCCATCTAGAGGATAACTGAAAATCAATTAAGAATTAATTCTATGTCATAAAAAAATACAATCCTGTTTGACTTAAAAAGAAAAATAACAAGTAAATTCACCTAAATTTAAAAAGTAAATTGCCTGGTATTGAAGGAGCAAATTCTCTCATTATTAACAAGCTGCCCCTTGGTAGCCATGAGTTAAGATAAAAGAAGCAGTTGGTAGTTTCAGTGCTATAGGTGGAGATTTTTTAAAGATGGGGGCCCTTTGTCTACAGGAATCATAGCACAGGATAGCTTCAGGCCTTGGAGATCACCAGTCTTCCCTGGTGCAGAATGATGCTTTTATCTTTATCTTTTAGGATTACCCATGTCTATGGTGACAGTAATTAATGAGCTAGTAAAAAGCTGCCCCAGTCAGGCTGTGCCCAGTGTTTCCTAGCTTTGTTGGGAGAACTAGCGTGGGCTAATTAATTGGTCTTCAGGTAGTAACTAAATCAAAGGTGTCTTGGGTACGCTGGGAAGCTGGAGTCTCCTCTTTCCTGAGAATCAATCAGCTCAAGATTGATGAAGGGCTGCTAAGGTCAGGCTTAGAAATACAAAACCATCTGCCAACTCTCTAGGGCTGGTACCTGCAGTAGAGCAATTTTAGAAGAACAGGTGTTCACTTTTAACTTACCTCTTCTTTTCTTTTATGCTGAACTCATGATTTTGGCTAGAAAGAGCCTCCAGTTGGTTGAAGAAATTCACAAGCTGTCTATCTATTGTAACTTAAAATAACCTAGCCCAAAGGTATTGTGATAACCTCATTCAGCTCTTGAATAAAGTCATAAACCACTCATCCCTAGGAATGGCCCACTCTAGCCTCTCCAGAAGCATTTGGCAGCATCAGGAAAAATAACTACAAGGCATTGCCCTAAAAAGGCTGTATAGACTGAATGTTTGTGTCTCCCCAAACCTAATTCCCAATGTGATCAAATTTGGAGGTGGGGTCTTTGGGAGGTGATTAGGTCATGACGGTGGAGCCCTCATGAATCAGCTTAGTGCCTTTGTAAAAAGAGATCCTAAGGATCACCCTCACCTCTTCAACCATGTAAGGACACAAGAAGAAAACAGTTGTCTAGGAACAAGGCAGTGGGCTTTCACCAGACATCAAATATGCCATTGCCTTGATCTTGGCTTCCAGCATCCAGAACAATGAGAAATAAATGTTTGTTGTTTATAAGTCACCTAGTGTTTGGCATTTTTGTTATAGCAGCCTGAACAGATAAAGACAAGGAGCTCTAAGCCAAGCAACACTGTTTCACTCTCTGAGTGTGGAACGAATCCAGTCTGGTTCATCCACTTTGCAGAGTATGCTTGAAAACCTGCAAAGTCTTTCAGAGCTGACACTTAAATGTTTCTGGTTCCTTAAAAGTATCTTTTGGTTCAACAGTCTAAGAACATTTCAAAAGTCTTTGATGATGATCTATAAGTACATCTTTATGTTTGTTGATGGTAGTTCAATGACTGGAGTTGTCTTTTCTTGGTTAAAAAAAAAATTCAGGATTTACACCATTTTCTTCTTTTAAATGAAGGTTTTTTGTTGTTGTTTTGTTTTTGTTTCTGCTAATCATTAATCTCTCTAGTTTCCCAAGAATATGGGAAATTCCCCAAAACTCCCTTGTGGTAGATTGTATTCTTCCAAAGATAGCTACAGTTAAATATATGCTCTTACTACAATGTGACATTAGCTTTCCTCCATTAAGAGGTGAGATTTGTGTTCCTGCCCCGTGAGCCTGGGAAGTCCTTTGTAAATACCTCAATCAGTAGAATGTAGCAGAAGTGAAATCGTAAGACTTCCCAGTATAGTCCTAAAAGGTGATAGAGCTTTTCTGCTTGGCTCTCTCAAAGCCTCGGGAGCCAGGCCAACATGGAGGAAGTCTAGCTATATTAAACCCCCATGCTGAAAGCATCATGTGGAAAGACTATATAGAGTTAGGTAAAGCTGTCTAAGGAGTCCAAACCATTCCAGCTCCCAGCTGTTTGAGTGTTCCCAACACAGGATCCAGACATGTGTGTGAACAAGCCATTGATGACCCCAGCTTTGCCTTTGAGCTACCCCCTGACATCAAGTAGAGCAGAAACAAACCTTCCCCACTATGTCCTGTGCAAATTCCTGACCCTCAGAATCGGTGAGCACAATAAATATTTTCAGATGGATTTTAAACAACTGAATGTAGAAATGAAAACATTAACAATCTTGGAAGAATATAGAAGACAACATGTACTGCCTGTTGTGTAGGGAAGAGTAGCCTAACCAATAGCGGAAATTCAGAAGCTATAAAAGAGGCAATAGACAGATTTGACTACATAAATACTTTAACATGTGTTTGATAAAAGTCATACAAACAAAATATTGTGGAAAATATTTCCACACCTATGACAGATGAAGGGTCATCATATATAATGTTTTTGCAGACTGTTAAGAAAATGCAATCTAAAATAGGCAAGATATATGAATAGACAGTTCACAAAAAATACAAATGCTAAGTAAATATATCAAAAGATGTTTAACTTCCCCAGTCAGGTAAATGCAAATTAAGTAACAATGAGTATGATATAACCAGATTACCAAAATTCTGCTGGTGGGATTGTGGTGACGAGGATACAGTGCTAATGGCAATGTGAACAGCTATGTACAACCCTCTTTTGAAAGGTATCTGACTAAATACTAAAATGAAAAATGCACACATTTTTTCAAACCAGAAATCCCTCTCAAATCTAGCCTAAAGAAGTAAAAGTGCCGTGGCTGGTGTGGCTCAGTGGATTGAGCACCAACCTGCAAACCAGAGGGTCACTGGTTCAATTCCGAGTCAGGGCACATGCCTCGGTTGCAGGCCAGGTTCCCAGTTGGGGGAGCACAAGATGTTTCTCTCCCTCTCTTTCTCCCTCCCTTCCCCTCTCTCTAAAAATAAAAAATAAAAAAATAAAGAAATAAAAAGAAAAAGGACATAAATAAAAATGGTTCTGTGTAGTACAGCTTATAATGGTTGAAATTTGGAAATAAAGTAAAAGATCTTCAATATGAGATTGAGGGGGATTGATTGAATGAATTGTGGTACAGCTGTGCTGTGGACTAGTGTTTGACCATTAGAAAGAATACACTAGAGAATGAACTAAAAGATGTATAGCAATTGAATGTTACATTTAAAAAAGGAAGAAGCAGAGGGTTATGTAACATGACACTATTACTTTAAAACAAACAGAGACAAAACCAAAATTGAATATATGTGTGTATAGAAGCTGATGGATTAAATGAATGTGAAGAAAAGTGTGGAACAATATACCAGGTTATCAATAACAGTGTCCTGGGTGGGGAATGGGGAAGGGTGAGTACTGGTTGGAGAAGAAGGGAGTGAGCGTTGGCAAGAAAAGGAAAAAGACTCAGTATTTAGATGGAATGCTGAGCAAGTGCATGAGTAGAAAACTGAGCATTCAGCACCCAGTAAAATCCCTGAGATAAGGAGGAGAAAATCAGTACAAATGGGTGGAATACACCTAACGTAGGGCACACAGACACAGAAGGGACTCAGGGTAGAGAATCCAGACAGGGACCAGAGGATATCCATGTAGTGCTAGTGGTAGCCTGGAGAGTCCAAGCAGGGACTATAGGGCTTCCCTGCAGGATGTGCAGTGGAGAGATGGCAGCTGGCTACATAAAGAGGATTGATCAAATAAATGTGTTAATGATAAAGGAAGTAACATTTCTCACTGTTGGTAAAAGGAGTCACAAATACAGAAAGGGCTGGTGATGTTGGATTACAATTGGAGGTACAGTATTCCCTCACTTATCACAGGTATTACGTTCTAGACCTCCCCACAATAGGTGAAAATCTGCAAAGTAGGAACCTTACATTTATTTTAGTATCAATATATATTTAAGGCTTTATAAATCTTCCCACACACTTATAAACCGTTCCCACTCATTAACCTTTTTCACACTTTTATAAACACTACTTATGTTCTTAAACATATATTCTACACCCTTAAACCTATGTAACTTTAACAACATACGTATACAGTACCGCAAAATCCCACGATATAGCAAAAAATCCACGATAAATAATTAAATACATTTTTAAAAATCCCACAATACAGTGAGGCCGCGATAAGTGAACCACGATATAGAGAGGTACTACTGTATTCATTTGAATCCATGTTTCTCAATATATATAGATTAGAAATAAATGTGTATAAAACATGTATTCCCTAATCATTTCACAATGTATGTAAATCAGACTATCATGCTGTATGCCTTAAACTTATTCAGTGGTGTATGTCATTATTTCTCAGTAAAACTAGGGGGGAGAAAATACATTCCCTAACTCTTGTCAACTGAGAGATGCTGGAGCAACGATACCAAATAGACCTAAGAACTAGATCCTGGCTTCTAAATGCCATTTTGCACTAGAAGGAATCAGGGCTCCTTGGAGAAATGGCTGAGTCCAGGTCTGGGACATAGAAAAAAAAAAGATGAGCTGGAATACCTTATTGTACCAAAAAGCAAGGAAGTAATCAAAGAACCATGTGGACAAAGCCACCTTGAACGGGCTTTCTATAGCCACATTTGGGATTGAGCATCAAAACAAATACCAATAGGAATAGATTACAGTCCATTACATAATACAGATAACCATGAATTCATAGAAATATAGATGAATAAATAAATTGAAAGCTTGTTAAGAAATAAGATATTTAAATGGCTTCAAAGTCCTTCCCCACAAAATGGTTGTTAAATACTACAAAGGAGAAAAGAGTAACTTTGCAGAGAAGAAATCTAGCAGACACCAGCTTAAGTAATCAGAGTGAAAGTCGTCAGTCGTGGGGCTGATCAAAATCATGTGCCACCCAATAGGATGAAACAGGGACACAGTGCTTTCTCTGTGGTATTCCTGCCAATGGTGCCTACCCTGAATCTAACCACAAAGAGGCATCACACAAACACAAACTGAGGGGCATTCCACACAAAAACTGACCTGTAATCTTTAAAAGTGTCAATATCATGAATATTAAGGAAAGACAACAATGAATCAAACTAGAGACTGAGAAAACATGAAAAACTAAATAGACCATGTGATTTAGGACTGGAACCTTTTGTTCTAAAGGACATTGCTATAAAGCACTATTGGAGAAGCACAAATCAGGTCTGAGGATGAATGAGTAGTAAAGTAATGTAGCCAAGTTAGCTTCCAGATTTTGATGGGGGTTTATTTTTTTGTTTTTTGTTTGTTTGTTTTTGTATATATTTAGAGCAATACTCTTGTTCACAGGAAAAACATATTAAAGTATTTGGGATATGGGGCACCTTGAATAGTTCAGAGGGAAATGTTTTTGTACTGTACTGCAAACTTTCTGTGAGTTTATTTTGAAAGAAAAGAAAGGAATAATACTAGAGAGAGATTTTTAAAAATAACAAATAAACACAGACATCTAATTTAGCTCAATTCTAAAACCCACTAAAATTAGAATAAAGATTTTTAAAAATATTTTATTACAGTAACATATATAACATAAAACTTGCCATTTAACCCATATTTTTCTTTTTAAACAACATTTATTTTGTGCACGTCATTAGCACTTTCCCATTTAACCCATTTTTTAAAAGAACTTATTTATTTTTTAGAGAGGGGGGAGGAGGGAAAAAGAGAGGGAGAAAGACATCAATCTGTTACCTCTCAAATGCCCCCACCAGGGACCTAGCCCACAACCCAGGCATGTGTCCTAACTGGGAATGGAACTGGTGACCTTTTGATTTGCAGGCTGACGCCCAGTCCACTGAGCCACACTAGCCAGGGCTCATTTAACACATTTCAATTACACAGTTCAGTGGCACTGAATGCATTCATAATGTGCAACTGTTATGGCCCAAATGTTTGTCTTCCCTCCAAATTTGTATGTTGAAGCCCTAATCTGCATTGTGATGGCATTTGGGGGTGGGAGGTAATTAGGATTAGATGAGGTCATGAGGGTGGGGCCCTCATGATGGGATTAATGCCCTTACAAGAAGAGAAAGAGAGAGCTCTTGAGATTCTTGCATGGAGGAAAGGTTCTGTAAGCACAGTGCAAGAAGGCAGCTGTCTACAAGCCAAGAAGAGAACTCTCACCAGGAACCAAATACGCTGGCACCTTGATCTTGGACTTCCCAGCCTCCAGAACTATGAGAATTAAGTGTCTGTTCTTTAAGCCCCAGTCTATGACATTTCATTATTGCAGCCTCAGGTAAGACAGCAACCATTACCACTACCTATTTTCAAAACTCTTTACCCTCAAACAGAAACTTTTACCATTAAGCAGTAACTCTCCATTCTTCCTGTTTCTCCAGGTCTTGGTAACCTCTAGGTACGTCACGCGCAGAGGCTGCGCGCAACGAGGAGGCGGTCCAGAAAAGATCGAGGCGGAAGCAGCATCAACAGCAGCAACAACAGCCATCTGCCTTCACCTGTAACAAGTGCGGCAGGGATTGTCACTTCGGAGTCAGACTGCACAGCCATTCTCGGCGGTGCAGATAGACTCTCAAGAAGCTACGCCATCGTCTCTCCAGACGGACGGCTGCCGACGGTAACCTCTAATCTACTTTCTGTCTGTGTGAATTTTTCTATTCTAGGTATTTCCTGTAAGTGGACTCATACATTATTTGTCCTTTTGTGTCTGGCTTATTTCACTTAGCATAATGTTTTCAAGGTTCATCATGTTGTAGCATGTGTCAGGACTTTATCCTTTTCTATGGCTAAATGGTTTCTCATTGTATGTGTGTGCCAGTTTGGTTTATCCGTTCATGTGTTGATGAACAGTTGGGTTGTTTCCATATTTTGGTTATTGTGAATAATGCTGCTATGAGCATTGGTGTACAAATTTGTGTTTGGGTCACTGTTTTCATTTGAATACATATGTAGGAATTTAATTATTGGGTCATATGGTAAAGATATTTTTTAAAGGCATAGTTCAAAAGGGTCAAGAGAATAGTGAGGAGTAACAGTACAATTTTAGAAGCTAAAAACATATAATCAAGTGGTAATTGACTTATCTGAACTGAGGATCAAATTCTACACTGGCAGTAGGGAATCACCCCTGAAAGTTATCGGTGGATAGTGGTGTGAAGAACATAATGTGTGGGTTGAAAGTTGTAAGAAGTGGTTATAGAATACCCAATCTGGGCCAGCATAGAGTAAATGGTATCAAACTTAACCTCCTACTATAAAAAAATTTTTTTTTTTTTTAACTTAAAACCTGGCCCTGGCTGGTGTGGTTCAGTGGATTGAGCACCAGCCTGCAAAACAAAGGATTGCCGGCTCAATTCCCTGTCAGGGCACATGCCTGGGTTGCAGGTGGGGGGTCCCCAGTTGGGGGTTCATAAGAGGCAACCACACATTGGTGTGTCTCTCCCTCTCTTCCTTCCCTCTTTTTAAAAATAAATAAAATCTTAAAAAAAAACCTGGACAAAGTATGCAAAGCATGTTGTTGACACTGAGCAGTGACCAATAATAGGGTCATTGAGAAAGGGGAGGCTGCACATTCATCCAAGCTTTCTCCCAAAGGACATGTTCTAGGCCAGACTATGGGGTCATAGAGTAGAGCCAGCAGAGAATTGTTCTCTCACTGGTTAGAGGAAGTAGACTTCAGAGTTAAAGACTGAGAGGTCTGTTGGTATTTAAGGTACAGGGTCCGGAAGGGTGCTATAAAAAAGGAACCTAAGAACTCTGTATGGAAACTTCCTTCAGACCCTGGGTGGCTCAGTTGGTTAGAGCATTGTCCAGATAAGCCAAGGGTTTGTGTTTGATCCCTGGTTAGGACACATACAGGAATCAACTGATGATGCATAAATAAGTGGAAAAACAAATCGATGTTTCTCTCTCTGTCTGTCTGTCTCTCTCTCTCTCTCTCTCAACACCACCACCATCAAAATGAATAAAAACTTCCCTCAGGTTTAACTCCTCATCCATGTGAGAGTTCAGGCTAGGAGACTTGAGTGCTGGGTGCAGAAGGAGTGCTCTTGAGAGATACACATGTAAGGAACTGAAAAAGGCAGGACTGAGCAGAAGGAAAAACTGACTTACAGTCCAGTTGCAACTGAGGCCTCAGACGTACTCTAGAGCTAAGATGATGGTTGAGAGTTTGACAGTTTGAAGAAACGGGCAAGGCCTCAGTATTCCCATCGTAGCCCCTTGGATGGGGGCTTACATGGGGTAAGGCAGTTCCCTGCGGTAAGGAGTTCCCTGCAGTTCAACATAATTCCCAGAGGGGGACACAGCTTTAAGCTGTCAGTGTCAGACATTTGGGCAGCTGGAGGACAAGTTGAGCACCAGAATATCCACTGAAGTTGCACTGGTGACTTAAGTAATGAATAACACCAAAGAAAAGAGGGATTATGTGTCAGCTCATTTTATGAAGTCAGTATTGACACCTTGACACCAATCTAAACAAGGACATAAGAAAGGAAAATTATAGACCAATGTCACTTATGAATACAGATTCAAAATTCTAAATAAAATATAAACAAATAGAATCTGGCAATATTTTAAAATAACAAACATCATTAACATACTATTGTGTATAGAATTGTATGTAAAATGACATGCAATTAGGATGTCCTCCAGGAATACAAATTTGGTTAACATTCTAAAATCAAGGTAATTCACCCACTAACAAAATAAAGGAGAGAATCCATGGAGTCTTTCACTAAATGGAGAAAAAGCATTTTACAACATACAACATTTATCCATGAAAAAAAAAAATTCTCAGCAAACTAAGTGTGGAAAGCCCTGGCTGGTGTGGTTCAGTGGATTGAGCACCACCCTGTGAACCAAAGGGTCACCAGTTCAATTCCCATTTTGGGGCACATGCCTGGGTTTCAGGCCAGGTCCCTTGTTGGAGGTGTGCAAGAGGCAACCACAATTGATGTTTCTCTCCCTCTCTTTTTCTCTCCTTTCCCCTCTCTCTAAAAATAAATAAAATCTTTTTTTAAAAAAACCTAAGTGTAGAAGGAAAATTCTTTAATCTGATATAGAGTATTCACAAGAAAGCTATAGTTAACATCGTATTCAGTGGTGAAGTAGTGAACATTTTCTCCCAAAGTCAGAAACAACATAAAACATGTCCACTCACCATTTCTATTCAATATTGTACCAGAGGTCCAAGACAATGCAGTAAGGCAAGATAAAGAAGTAAAGGGTATAAGATTAGAAAGAAAGAAGTAAGTAAAATGTCACTTAATCATAAACGACATGCTTAGTATGTAGAAAATCTGAAAGAATCTATATGCTATTAGAATTAATGAATTTTAGGAAGATCAGTGGAAAGAAGTTCAGTATATAAAAATCAGTTATGTTTATATGTTCATAATTTTAAAAGATAAGTTTTAAAGTACCACTTATGATAGCATCAAAAATCTCAAATCTAGGAATAAATGTAATGAAAGATATGTGAGACTCCTACACAAAAAAGTACAAAATACTGCTAAGAGAAATTGAAGAAGACTTAAAAATATATGAAAGGTTAGTCCATGTTCATTGATTGGAAGGCTCAATATTATTTGTTTTAAATTTATTGAGGTAACATTAGTTAAGAACATATAAACCTCAGATGTAGAGCATTATAATTTATTATCTGCATACTTTATTGAGTGTTCACCACCAAAAGTCTTGTTTTTTTCCATTACCATATTTTTGACTCCCTTTACCCAATTTGACCTTCTCCCACCCTCCTTCCCCTCTTGTAACCACCATTATGTTGTCTGTATTTATGAGTTTGTTTTTGTATTGCTAGTCCACTTGTTCCTTTTATTTTATGTTCCACGTATGAGTGAAATCACATGGTATTTGTTCTTTTCCATCCACTTATTTCACTTAGCATACTACCCTCAAGATCCATCCATGTTGTCACAAATGGCAGTATTTCATCTTTTTGAAAAAGGTGTGTGTGTGTGTGTGTGTGTGTGTGTGTAATTCTCACATCTTCTTTATCCATTCATCCATCGATGGATACTTACCTTTTTCCACATTTTGGCTATTGTAAATAATGCTGTAATGAACATAGGAATGCATATATCTTTTCAAATTAGTGTTCTCATATTCTTTGAATAAATACCTAGAAATTTCTTGACCATATGGTAGTTCTATTCTTAATTTTTAAAGGAACCTCCATTCTTTTTTCCATTTGACTGCACTAATTTACATTCCCACCAACAGTGTACAAGGGTTCCCTTGTCTCCACATTCCTCACCAGCACTTGTTGTTTTTCTTTTTTATAATAGCCATTCTAAAAGGTGTGAGGTGATATCTTGTTGTAGTCTGGATTTGCATTTCCCTAATTAGTGATGTTGGAAATTTTTTTCATACACTTGTTAGCCATCTGTATGTCTTCCTTGGAAAAATGTCTATTCAGATCCTCTGCCAATTTTTTTTAAAAGACTTTATATATTTTTAGAGAGGGGGTAAGGGAGGGAGAAAGAGAGGGAGAGAAACATTAATGGGTTGCCTCTCTCACACCCCCAACCAGGGACCTCGCCCACAACCCAGGCGTGTGCCCGGAACTGGGAATCCAACTGGAAACCTTTTGGTCTGTGCCAATTTTTAGATCAGATTGTTCATTTTATTTGTTGTTGTTGTTGAGTTGTTTGAACTCTTTATATATTTTGGATATCAACCCCTTATCAGAGCTATCATTTACAAATATCTCCTCCAATTCGGTTGGTTGCCTTTTTTTTGTTGTTGATAGTTTCCTTTGCTGTGCAGAACTTTTTAATTTGACATAGTCCAATGTGTTTATTTTTGCTTTTGTTTCCCTTGCTTTTATAGCTTTCCTCATATTGATCTATAGATTTGATGCATTCTCAGTCAAAATCCCAGCAGGATTTTGAAGACATCATCCTCAAGAGTTGGCCAACTTATATTCTCAGATATTAAGATTGACTTTAAAGTTACAGTAATTAAAAGAGTGTATTGATGTAAAGATAGAGAAATAGGGCAGTGGAACAGAACAGAAAGTCCAGAAGACCCACACAGATACAGTTATTTGATTTAAGATACAGACATTACTGCAATTTAGTGAGGAAAATGTTTCTTTTCAATATACAGCACTGGAGCAATTAGTTATCTGTATGGAAAAAGAGGTGACCAGTGCACAGACTGGGCCGGCTGTCTCCCTGGATGTCTGTCTCTGCACATTCTTTTGTCCTGCAGATGCAGCCTAAAGGTGGGGGCTGAGGAGGGCAAGCTTGCAGGTGCCTTCCCAGACCCCTGCCCTCTGGCCTGGCTATCGGGTTTGCAATGCTGGTGGTCCTCCACTAGTTCATTTCGGCCTCGTATTTGCTTTCTAAGGGGGGCAGCCCTGGGACCCTTCGCCCCATTGCTCTGATGAAGACGGAGGGAGCCCCTCCCTCAGTTCCCAGGCTAAGGTTCGGCGGACCCTGTGGTAGAATACCCTCCCCCACCCTCCCTTTATGAGGCTGGTGTACTCAGCCCTCAGTGACCCAGAGGACTCACTGCTGGTGGCTCTCAGGTGGCCCTGACATCTTCCAGACACTTTTCCTTGATCAGTCATAAACCCCTTTGCTTGGGATGTGAAACTCCCCAATTCCTGAGAGCACCCTGCAGCCAGTGATTGACTGATAGGAGGGGACAAAGGCCCCGTCAACTTGCCTCGGGTGGACCCCCCTCTGAGTTGCAATTCCTGCTGGAGGTTTCCCTGAGGCTAGACTCCAGCCAAGACCAGATTCTTGCTGAACAACCTCCTTCACCCTCTGCTACTTCCTTGACTCTTTATCCCGAAGGAAATGAATCAGCCACGTCCATGTTCCAGGCTTTTCCTTTAGGGAACCTGAACTAAAGCATCTGGGTAAAATCTTTGAGGCCATCAAGTCTAATTACGCCTTATTACAGAGCCTTCTCCCTCCCACCCCAAGCCAGGATGGATTATGTCTTTATTAAAGCTCTCACCGTACCATCTTGCAAAAAAAAAAAAAATATATATATATATATATATAAAAATTCATTTGAGATAAATCATAGATCTATATATGAAAAGTAAAATAATTGTCTAAATGAAAACATAGAAAAATCTTCATATTTTAAGGTTGGCAAAGATTTCTTAAACTGGACATAAAACATACTATGAAAGATAAAATTGATAAATTAGGCTTTATTAAAATTAATTTGCCAATAAAAGACATCATCAAGAAAGTGAATAAGCGTGCCATACACTGTGGGAATATATTCACAATACATACATCTAACAAAAGATTCATGTCCAAAATATATAAAGAACTCTTTTAAATCAATAAAAATGAGAACCCAATTAAAAGTGAACAAAAACTTAGGCACTTTTACAGATCTCCAAAAGTCCAATAAGTCTACAAAGATGTATTCAACACCAGTTCTCAGTGGGATATGAAGCTTAAAACTATAGTGAGATAGCACTACATATTCCCCCAGAAAGGCTAAAATTTAAAAGACTAGCAGTGTCAAGGCTAGTGAGGATGTAGAGCAAGAAGAACTCTCACATATTACTGGTACTAGTATAAATTTATTCAACTATATAGGAAAACTATTTAGCAGTATCTATTAAAGTTAAACATATGCTCAAGTTAATTTAGCAGCTATACTTCTAGGTATGCCATCCAAGGTAAATTCATGTCTTTGTCTACCAAAGGCATACAACAATGTTCACACCACAATGAGCATCAACAGGAAAAGGTATAAACAAATTATAGTATAATTATATAGTGGAATATTATATAGAAATAAAAAAATAACTCAACAGCAGGTATAAATCTCAAAGACGTTATGTTAACTGAATGAAACCAAACAGCAAACAGTATATACTGTATGATTCCATTTATAAAAGCCCAAGAATAGGCAACTAATTTATGGTGATGTAAGTCACAGAATAATGATTCTCTTATGGAGTGAAGGATAAAAAGTTATTTTTCATGTTTGTTTTTGTTTTTTACAGAGAAGGGGAATGAGGGAACCTTCTGGGATAATGGAAATATTCTATATTCAGATGGTAGATATATACTATATACATGTTAAAATACAAATATGTGCCCAAATTTCCCTCTCCCTGCTCAGGGAAAAGTTGGAGATTTTTTTCTTTGGAGACTATAAAACAGAAGATCGCTGGACTTGGGAGCACCAAGCACATATGAGGGTGGGATGCCATACCAAAAATTGGGGGATTAAATAAACCTATGCATGCCTAAAGCTGGTTTACCCCACTCCAGGTTCTTTTCCTCACTTGGCTCCCTGAACCGAGAGCTTACTCATGTCTCATTAGCCAGAGTTGCATCATACGCTTAATCCTAATCCAAAGAACAGGCTAGAAAATGTGCAGGATGGGGCTTTCCCAAAAAATCAGGACCCTTGAAGTCTGTCATCACCATCATCCTTATCATCATACATTTACCATATATGCTCATACCATACAGGCTTGATTGTTATCAAATAGACCAAGATTACACAAATATTCCTGCATCCATTACTCTGATCAGCTTCTCCAACTGTCAGAAGCCTAGCTCAGCTCATGGAGCAGCCACTGCAAGGGCCCCCAGCCACCTCCATGGTACTGCTTCCCTTGTTCAGGATCCAAATACCCAGGAGATCGATTCTGATTTGGCTAAGCCTGAGTAGCATGCTTGCCCCCTAGTTTGCAGAGAGGGAGAGGTACATCTGGTCGCTTTGGCTTCCTTGGTGGGAGTTGGGCACTACCTCCTTGACTGCTCACAATGAAAATTTCCCAACCCAAAGTGCTAGGACAGTGTTTGGATGATGAATTACTCTAAACAAATATTCATAACTACAAAAAAAAAAAATCATGAAATGGCTTTAATCTTGAGCTAAAAGTTGAAAACAATTTTCCTGTTACTTAACTATCCTTGAGTTTACCTGATGTCCCTTTGACTTAACAGTCTCAGTTCTTTTTCTGCTCCTATAGCACAAGGCTGTGAATCCGCTTACTGCGATTCAACATACAAGGTGTGCCTGGTCTCAAGAGTTCACAGCCTCCCGTTCACCTGAAGCTCTCTGGTACAAAGGACTGGTGTGTGGTTTTGACTCCCTCTGCCGTAAATCCCATGCCATCAGTCAGTGGTCTCTGCTTAGCAAAGACTCAGTATAGCAGTTTGCATGTGTATAAAACAGAAAGTAGGCTTGGTCATCTTCCACTTTAACAGTCTCACTAGAGTGCTATATACTTTTTGATATAGGGATCAACTCCCATGAGAAAAGATTACAATATAAATTTGAAGTGAATGATTAACATTGCCAAGCCAACTCCCTAATATTGCATAAAATAAAGTTTGTTTTAGCTCCTCTAAACATCAGTATTTCTTATTCTTGCAGGTCTCAGCAGCCCAACTTGTTCTGCATATGGTGGCATGTTTAATTAGTGATCCTTCTGTAAGTGTCTGCAATTAGCACCATGATGATTAATAAAATAACTCCTTTAAAGCCCTATTTAGCTAGCAGAACTGCACAATCAGGTATAATTAATTCATCATTAATAAATCATGGCTGATTAACTAATCTGTTTATTACCAACACATTACTGAACAGCTCCCACCTGAGCACAGCTAATTTTTCTATGCTTAACAGAACTGGAAGCTTAAAAAAAAAAAGGTCCTCTAAAACTGCACTAAGCAGCAAGTATGTTGGTATGGTCAGGGAGATTTTGAGACAATGCATATTTTCAAGTTATTGAGCTGCATAAACAATTGTTGCTTGGGAGAAAAGAAAACAGTGGCTAAATCTGGAGCCCTGACCACCAATGGTTCTCAAACTTATGCACACACCAGGATCACCTTGGAGGGCTTATTAAAAACCAGATTTCTGATCCCTGCCTCTAGATCTTCTGATTCAGTAAGTCTGGGATAAATCCTGAGGATTTATGTTTCTAACAAGCTCCCACCCAGATGGCATGGACGCTGCTTGCTCGGGGACCACACTTAGAGAAGCACACTTCTGCCATTTCTCATACACTGGGGCTGACTCCCAAACCCTTTCTATAGATTTTAATAATTAAAAAACAATAAAAATAGCTTTCGGTATTATTTATTTGTCCTTGTGTTTACAAGCTCTCTTCAACGGGATTGTTAAAGAATTACTTTCTTTTATTTCTCTCTCAGCCACCACAGAATCTAACACCTACTTTCTAGATGTAGAAACTCAAGACAAAACCCAGGCATGCCTCATGCATTTATCTCTGAATCTTTGTTCAATGCCCCAGTCTTTCTAAGCCCTGTCCTTGAATACTTCTCTGATTATGCCATACTACTCAATGTCTGTGCAACATGTAGGCCCTAATCACGGGCTAGTTGCAAGTACTCATTATCTTTTCCTGAAAGGATGAGCCTTGTCTCCCGTCCCTTGAGACTTCTGTAAGCTCCCTCTCCAATCTTCTTTACAGCCTGCTCCCCACTCTCCACCCATCCAGCTTCTAGCATGGTGTCTTATACACAGGAGACAGCAAATTACATCTTACCAACCAAGTCAGATTGCTGAACAGTGGATCTGACCCACAGGCTGTGAATTCAGATCCCAGCTGGACACTTAACTTGCAGAATACATGGTAATGACAGCAAGCGGGATTCCCACCCTGAACAAAACTTGGAAAGAAGCAGTCTGCCCTCTGAAAGGTAAGCAATACCAAAAAAAAAAAGTCAAGAGAAGTGAAAAACATGGTTAACTTAAAGCAGTGGTTCTCAACCAGGGTGATAGATTTTTCCCCTTGCCCCCACCTCAGGGGTATTTGTCAATGTCTGAGGACATTAAAGGAATGGGAAGGCTTGCCCTGGCTGGGTGCTCAGTTTGTTGTAGCATCCTCTCATATACCAAAAAGGTTGCAAGTTCAGTCCCCGGTTGGGGTGCATATGGGAGGCAACTGATTGATGTTTCTGTCTCATATTGATGTCTGTGTCTGTCTGTCTGTCTCTGTCTCTCTCAAATCAATAAACATATCCTCTGGTGAGGGTTTAAAAGGAAAATAAAGAATGAAATGGCTTGACTATATTCTGATCGAAGAGGAAGACAGGGCTGCTCAGCAGCGGACACCCTTGGAAAGGTTACTCAGGGAGACATGAGGGCCCAGCCAGGTTGGACCTGGGAGAGACAATGAGTTGTGCTATGAGGCAGGTTGTAGACTCACATCTCACACAAGTGCAGGCTGAAGTCACCATGTCTTTAAAAATACTGTAAAAAATGTGTAAGACAATCAAGAAAATAAAACATTAACTGGGTAGTCAATAATAGTTTCTAATTTTCAAATGTTGTAATAGTTTCCCGTTGCTGCATAACCACCACCACAGACTTAGTGGCTTAAAACAACACATGTTTGTTACTTCAGTTTCTATGGGTCAGGCACAGCTTAGCTGGGTCCTCTGCAAGGATACAGTCAAGGTGTTATGGAGGGCTGGGGTCTCAATCTCATATGAACTCTCAGCTGAGGGGAAGGATCTGCTTCCAAGCTCACTCGGGTTGTTGGCAGTATTCAGTTCCTTGCTATTGTAGGACTGAGGACCTCGTTTTCATGCTGGCTATCGACTAGATGCTGCCCGCAGCTTCTAGAGGAGGCGGGGGTCATGGAGTTACCTTAAGAATCTGTCTCCCACAGATTTGATATTGGTACTGAGGTTACTCTTTTTGTAAGAGCCCTTAGATTTTAGAGCTAAATACTGAAATAGTTGCAATGAAAGTATGTCCGTATGGGATTTTCTTCAGAATAATCCAGAAGGGAGGGAAAGTGGGTGGAGATATAAATGACCATGAATTGAAAATTGTTCAATCTGGTAGGTTCATGGGAGCTCATTTTACTATTCTACTTTTGTGTATGCTTGAAATGTTCGTAATAAAATTAAAAATATATATCCCATGCATATTAGTTATCTGTTGCTGCAAAACTAATTACCTTACCACATGGTGACTTAGAACCGCATTTTTTTTCTCAGTTTCTGTGGGACAGGAATCTGGCACCGCTTAGCTGGGTGCTTCTGGCACAGGGTCTCACAAGGACTGCAGGCACCTGAGACTTGATGAGCTAGAGCAGTTGCTTCCAAGCTCACATGTGGCTGTTGGCCAGGGGCCTCAGTTCCTTGCTCATGACGGGCAGCTGGCTCCCCACAGAGCAAGTGCTGAAAAAGAGACACACACACAGAAATTGACCGAAACAGAAGATGCAGTCTTATATAACCTAATGGCAGGACATCCATCACTTCTGAATATTCTGTTTGTCACAGGGACCAACTTGGTGCACTGTGGGAAGGGGCTGCACATGGGTCTGAATATCGGAATGCGGGGCTCATTGACAGCCATTTTGGAGTCACCATACTGTATAACAGGCAAAAATTGGCTGTTGTTGAAGTTATCCTTGAAAATCCTATAAATAACCTTTAAAACAAAGTGTACAGTTATATCAGTGCACAAGCCCAGCACTGCCAGTTTTTTCTCCAGTGCTGGAATACATCACTGTTTTATTGAGTGCTGGATAAAATTGTTGGCTTGAACTAGGTTCCAAAAGTAAATATATTTAAACATTAAAATCACATCTGGCCTTGCCCTAAGCGAATAGTTAAATTCAAGTAAATTAAGTGCTGTATGGCAGGATTCTAATGCATTGTTAAAGTGAGAGAGCTTATTGTGTCTTGATGACATCTGCCATTTAGGTTCGTTTTGCTGACTTCTTATTCTACCTCCATAGTCACCAAACAGCTCTGTCATTGTTATTTGGTTTCCCAAACAAATTCAAATAGGGAGAAAATGCTCTGATCTAAATCGTTCTTTGGTTACATTTCTCATTGTAAAATAAAAAGTTGGTATTCTGGCTTTATATATCAGTCTCTATATGCTAAGTTAATGTGAATCTGCACCTGAGAGATAAAGTCACTCTTGGTACATTCACAATAGTCTTTTGAGCCTGCAGTCCTGAGTCCCTAGACCGTGATGAATTTACCCAAGTAATGCCACCCAAGGGGGAAATCATCTGAGGAGCCTAAAAATCTTCCCAAGGTGTGGCAGCTATATTTACTGTTCAGTGTATCCATAAGCTCCCTGACGTTTTGCAGGTCCCTTGCTCTTAGGTGGGGTTATGTATCCAGTTTGGTCCACAGGCTGTGAGCAGAATTGACACACCACTTCAGTCAAAATATGGTTTCCTGCTGTGGCAACCATGGAGGCCACATGCTGGGATCACAGAATGCAAAATCAAACTGGGCCCCGGAACCCCTCCTGACCTGTGCTAGACAAAAAATATGAGTGCACATACGTTTTATTATATTAAGCCACTGCGAATTTGTAGGTTATTTCCTACATTAGCATAACTCAATGTAACTCAATACACCAGGGGATGCCAACTTTGCTGGGAGCACATTTTTCAATGGTAATGTCACACTTCAATGCTAGGATACATCTCCAACAATCTCTTTCCACAAAGCCTTATACTCACTCTTTGTAAGGCTAGATAGGCAAGAGGAGGGCAGAAGCAGAAGAGGCAAGGAGAAACCTAGCAGGACTACAGATTTTAAAGTGCCCTCAAACCTGCCCTGCTCGTATCAGCAGAAAACTCACTCTACACAGTATGCTGATTCTAGAGGCCTTCTGCTCCTGCTACCCAAAAGTGTCATTTCAGGTCCTCTTGTTTTCTATTCAGGTGTGCCTGTCCTTCCCCTACCCTTGCCCCAGCTTCCCTGGAGGCCACATCTGGAGCGCTGCAGCCACTATGGCCACTCAGTCTTCAGCAGGCTGACCAAGTAAACACATTAAATATAACAATTGTCCTGACTATTCTGTCTCAACTGTTTATTGCTAAATGGAAAACTTTTAAAATCACTTATAAAAGTAAATATAGTATTTAAAAATATAGAATGAAAAGTCAATCCAGATGCTTCAAATAGCCACTTTCATGCAGAAAAAAATTTAGTCATCTCAAGGACTTGTTTCCCCAAAATAACTATTAAAAACTTAGCATACATTTAAGAGATAAAGTTCAGACCCTTTCAACTATGCATTTATATAAAATTTATATAAATTTAATTTTATATAAATTTTAAAATTTATATAAAATTATTCATACAATTCAGCCCTAGGTTGGGAAAACCTTGCACTTTGTGAAAACCTTCCAGTGATTCTTGCCCTTGGTGTCAGAACCAACAGATGAGCTGTGATGAGCTGTGTGTGCAGTGTGTGGTGGGTCATTGGTTACTCATTAAATTTAAGCACCGAAGCTAGTGAATTATTTTCTTGATTGCAAATTAAGGGAAATGCAAGATTACTTCTGTAATAAATTCACTCTCACATGCCTTAGGAAAAATAAGTGAATATAGAAAACATGGTAGCATTAAGGTGAAAAAAATTCGGACAGAACTTCTAATTGATCGACTTGCAGTTTTTGAGATGGCCAAGAACTGCCATCAATGAAGAAACACGTTTTTTAAAAAAATCTTCACCCAAGGATATGTTTATTGATTTTTGAGAGAGGAAATGAGAAAGAGAGAAACATCCATCAGTTGTCTCCTGTATGCACTCAGACTGGGGATTGAACTCGCCAACTTTTGGTATATGGAAGACACTCCAGACAACTGAGTCACCTGGCCAGCACAAGAAACACTCTTAATGACTTGAAAAAGTTCCCAGCCCAGAGTCAGTTATAGGTAGTCAATACTGTAAATTTAACAGAATTTAATGTTACATTAAAACCCCTTTTATTAAGAATTCCCTTTAGTCACTCTTAAGCTATATATCAAGATAAAGATATTACATTACCTTTAGTGTTTAATTTTACTACCACACTAATGTACATATTTTTAATTTCTGGATTTTTTAGTTATTTAGTTAAATGTCCTGATTTTTAGTTATTGAACATGTGTGTTCCAATAAAGAAATAATTTTTAGATACATTAAAATTATTCCCATATTCCCCACATATGAACTATTTTCACTACCCATCCTTGTCCATATTAATTCATATTCTCATAGGCAGCATTAGATTGCTAACATTTTATAATCTAATTTTCTTTTTTAATATTATATCAGAAAATGTTTTTCTATATTTTCACAGTTACCAGGTCTTTTTAATGGCTGCAAAGTTCTACCACATTAACCTAAGTTTAAATGGTTTGATTTTATTCCCCATTCTGTGATCAGTAGTCACAAAGAATAACCTTATTCTTTGTTACTAGTTACTTACTTACATTTCAAATTAAGGTAGAACCAAAACACAGTCAGGGCATTATTAAATCTCCATTAATATGTCTTCATTTTTCTGTATCTAACGTGAGATTAAGTAGACTACTATGCAAGTTTGCTAAAGGCAGTCCCTTCTATTTCTCTTTATGAAAACTCATTCAAGGCGGCAGCATCTCAGCACACCCATCTCTAGGCTGTCAGTGTGCCCTCCAAAACAACAGCAGCACCTCCCCTAATGTCAACTCGTCCATCAGAACGCAGTGAAATCTCCAGTTCTCCTCCTCGGCAGGAACACTGAAAGGCTGAAGAAAACAAAATTAATCACAAATTAAGATCGTTTTCACCCTTTTCAATTAAAAGAGTATACTGAGACACCTCTTACTACAAGTTCTAGAATCCTCCCAGGTCAATTTAAAGAATAAATTCCTTCATCTGTCCATTGTATGGCCCAGCCCAACTGGTTCTCCTGAGGACTGAGGGGCTGCAAATCCAATTGGATCCACAAAACGCACAGCTCCATGTCTTCCCTTCCTGAGCTCCTTCCTTTCTCACTTCCTGAAATGCCCCAGACACACCCCACCCATAGCTTCCTGCCCAGCTCTGTCTAGGAGCAAGCAAGGACATGTGAAAAAATAGACACATGAATTAGATGTCTAAGAAGATCAAGAGGAGTGGTCTTGGCCCTTCTGAGAAGGCCCCATCTTTCCAGTTCTGAATAAGACAAAGGGAGTTCATTCACTCAGTGTGGTTATCAAGCAACCACACATGTCAGGCAGACAAGATGCACAGCCTCAGCCTTCCTGGAGCTCAATGCATAGTGAAGTAACTAGTCTCACCTAAGGAAAAACAGCCTCCCTGCTATCCTTAAATTAGCGTTACAGAGGCCTAACCCTCCCACAAAGTAAGACTGCTACCATTGAGAGTTAGACTCATTTTAATTATTAGGGCTGTGTAGCCTCCAATGTCTGAGATCTATTTTTTCTTCCCCTGAACAATATATTAATCACCTGGGGACTTGGTTTGAAAGCAATTTGTTTGATTCAATTCTGTGACTAGGAATAGCAGTAAGGGATCTTACTGATCATCCAATCTAAACTTGTAACATCATATATAACTTCTCTGGGCTGAAGTTACACAGCTAGTTAATTTTACTCAACAAACATGTATTGGGCACTGCTGTATTAGAAGTGTATCTGTGTGTCAGGAGGGGCAAAGGTGGAAGATGTTTGGGATAGAGGCTATTTTGAGTAGTGGGTTGAGGGTGAAGTAATTTAAAAACCTTTCATTTTCACGTGGGTGATACATAACATTTTATTATATCCTCAGGTGGATAGTACATATGAGAAGGAATACTAGCTTAAGTTTAGGCATTTTTCTTTTATTGAAAAAGGGCTGTCCTACCACGCAGGTCTTTTTTCCCCAGTTGCTGGGACCAGTAGCTGCTGAGAACAGTATGTGCAGACCCTTAAAAGAAATGAAAAGTTATGATACAATCAAAAAGGAAACAGGGGAGACTTTGTGGTAAATTTATAAGCAATTACAATCAACTATCCAGTTTGACTAAATCTTAGATGACTTAGTCACTATGTTGGCATGGTCACAGCAGAGTGTGGAATTATAAATGGAAGACATTATAAAAGAAAGACAGAATTTATGGATAAGCTCCTCCAAATGATACATTTGCTATGTTTTATACTTTCTGAGGCTGGATTAAACTGCAGGTTTTAAATCTTGTCCTGTCTAGAGTTCACTGTCAGCTCATGGTAGGAAAATCAAGTCCTTCACCAAAGTTTTTCTATATCTTTCAAGGGACGATATCTGCTTCCTCCCAGGATACACACGCAAAGGAAGGTGGAAACTGACAAAATGCCAAATTTTCTACCAAACACACATTCCCAGACTTTTGGTGGCCAAAGAACTCTCTTTCAGTGAGGTGTTTTTTCACATGATTGTACCCTAGGTTTAGATGAGAGAATAGACAGTAAAATGAAGACAAACTATAAAGTATTTAACTGCCAGAAAAGTCTCTTGGGGAGAAAGGTTGGGCTGGAAAAGGCTCCTCCTTCAGGAAAACTAAATGTTATAGGAAGTCCACATAGTGTGACCAGCCTGAAACTGTCCTGGTTTCAACAGTGCAGGTCCTGTATGCTGAAAAATCCCCCATTTTCAAGCAAGCTGAGGTGGGTTGGTCAGCACTGTCCAAAAACCTTTCCTCTCTAGAAAAGCATTATTCCGGGGGAAAAACACTTGTCCTCTGTGCCAATTAAAATCTTTGTAAAGCAGCTGTACATCTATAAATCCACTCAGAACTTTTTTCCATGGGGCAAGGTTTGAGTTGGACTGTTTGGAAGTCATTTGGGCATTTTCCTGAGTCTTTAAAAGTACTTGCCTACTGAGCTGTGAATTTCGCATGTTTTGTTCCTTAGAGAGTAACTAAGTCAAAGTCCTGACACCACCCCAGCCCCCGCCATCTGATCAGAACAGGAGTCTGCAAGTCTCTGCCCAGCATCCTCTGCCCTGGCCACCCCCCCCACCCACCAACTTCCTCCATCAAAGCACTGCCCACTTTTGCTGCCCAGCCCATTTTCCTCAGAGGATGAAAGTGCCCATCTTACATCTCATACCTCTGCTTCTGGCTAGTAAAAGATCTTGAATAACCCTATTCCCAAATTCATCCCACCTACTTTGGAAGCAGGTCCAGGAAAGGTAGAGGAAAGGAAAGGAAACACTATTCCTGCCCCTCTTTCCCACTTGCAGCCCAGGAGTTTATCCTTCAAAACCAGCTCTTATCTAGATGTCAATGATCATGCAGGATGCTCACTGAAAAGGACAAAAGACATCAGCCCCTGAATTTAAAAAATGGCAGATCTGGAAGTGTTGGCTCATGGAGGCGGTATCATGGTTATTATTAAAATAGCTAATAGTAAGCCCTGACTGCTGTGGCTCAGTGGATTGAGCGTCCTGCAAGCCAAATGTTGTTGGTTCAATTCCCAGTCAGGGCACATGACTCGGTTGCACATCAGGCCCCCAGTTGGGGGCACAAGTGAGAGGCAACCACACAGTGATGATTCTCTCTTTCTCCTTTCCCCTCTCTCTAAAAATAAATAAGTAAACAAAACAACAAATAAATATTTTTTTAAAAAAGAAAAAAGGCAAAAGACAACCCACTGAATGGGACAAAATATATATTTAAAAAAATAGCTAATAGTTATTGGGCACAGTGATAAGTACTTAAGTTGCACTGGGTTTACATAACCCTATGGGTATTATCTGTATTTTATAGAGGAGGCAATGGAAACTTTTAAAAGGTAAGCCATTTGGCCAAGGTCAACAGCTAGGAAGCTAGGATGCAAACTCAGGCTGTCTGACATTAAGGTTTAACCCTGCTCTACTGCTTCCTTAATTCTGTGTTTGTCACTGGGAGGGATGGAGGTGGAGAAAGAGGGAAACAAAGGCAGCTCAAAACCCAAGCAATCTGACAGTCACATGAAGGCCACTTAAAACTATTTATCCTCCCCCTCCTCACTATTTAACTTGCCCCAGAACCCACGTCAAAAAGTACCTGTTACAGGGTCTTCCGCCACACCAACCCATGGTGCAAAATATCTGGAGTAAAAGTCAAATGCTTGTGTCTGCCCACCAGGCTGTCCTTTAACAGTGAGAATGAGTCCTTTCACCTTCCCTGTGTTCTCTACTTGCGGCAGATCCTGGGTGTTCACTTTCAGTTTCTCCAGAAATGACCTTATTCATGAAAGGGATGGATTAGGAGAAACCAATTCCACAAACCAACCACTACATAGACTCTGTAAAGCAGGCCGCGGTGTGGCTTATCCAAACAGTTCAGCAGGAGGGGAGGGAAGAGCAAATGGGGTATCTTCCTACCTGAGAACAAAACTCTCTTGCTGCATAAATCATTTTTTGACTGGACACAGCACAGCCAGACCAAGCCAGAGCTATAAATCTGGGTGCTTGGCCCTCTCCAAAGTGTTGATGAAGCCAAAAATCTGTTCACCTGTCGTAAGTATCACTGAGCCGGACAAGGAGCTTCCGGGTGTCTGGAGAATAGCGGATGTCCTGGACCAGTGTGTCCCCTATGGCAGTCTGTGGAGAGACCCAAGACTTTTCAGGAACGTGCTCTGGGTTGAGCCCTTGATCCCCTATATGGTGAACAGCCTCTCCTGCGTATCTGCAATGTGCCAGGCACACCCTTGGTTTCTAATCCCTGTGCTTTAGTTCAGTTTCAGGGCTTAAGTGCTGCCCAAGGAAGGTCAGTTTCCTGATGATTAAAGAGGCCTTTAGGGAGCTGAGCTTACCCTGTGAGAGCCAAAGATAGGCATTATTCACAAATGCTTACATGTGCCTCATCACACAATTCCTTCACATGGGTATTTTCCCCACAGATCAGAAGAAAGACTTAAGCCCAAGGGTCTCTCTCTCTCTCTCTCTCACACACACACACACACACACACACACCACCCCCTTTTAACCCAGGTTTTAGGAGCTCTGGAGTCAATGCTCTGATTCACTCTTGTCTACTACTGTCTTCTGAGATGGGGGGAAGCCCTCATGCCCACTTCTTAGGAGTTGTGAGGATTAAATAAAATATATGTGGAGTTCATGAAGCAGTGACTAGAACATTCCACATGGTGAGGACTTGGGGCTGGCAGTTTGACTGGATTTGGGGACCAAGGGACTCACCTTAATGCTGCTGCTCTGCTTGGCAAGCACACTCTTTTCACTTAGATGGTATGCTATAGATCAATAACATAGCAACACTTTCTAAGGATACCTTGATTCACCCTTTATGTAAGACTGTGAGAGAGATTATGAGGGGACAGAAGCCCTTCCAAGCACTACCACTGGCTGCCAGCAGAGCAGATGACAATGGTGATGACACTGTAGTTGTCTGGCAGGCATAGGTGGCTTCAGGTTAGGGACTGAGATGCTCCAGGTCCAAAGGGCATCCACCTTGGGTGGTGCCTGGGCTGTCTGCCTGTGACCACAGTTGACCTATGTCCTTCTCTCTAGAAATGGGAACTCCATCAGTCAGACCCCACCTTCTCTCAGGGACCTTTCAGTCTCTCTAAAGGGTCATCCAACCCTTCTCTGCATGGATTCTTAGGTGATTTGAAAGTTTAATTCTCAGTTGAGAATCTTATTGCCAATTTCTAGGAACACAAAATGACAACACTCATGATAAATAACCCTGTGTCATTCTCATTTTACAAGGCTGACCCTGAGGCTTAAGAGAGATCAGACCATAAATAAGGTAGAAAAGAACTCTGAATACTTTCCATTTACCTGCAAAGTGCTCAAAGCAGTTCTCCCCCTTCCGCAGCCCCTACCATGGAGGCTAATGTTGACAATGAAGAGTCAAGGAAAACTGGTCAAATTTTTCACCAAATAGATTTAATGTTAAAATTCAAACCTCAAATGCACTGTTCACTATTCATCCAAGCTTAGATTGGAACATTGATACTGGTAGCAGGCCTATCTTTTGGGATCAAATGGTTTGTGTTCAAACAATAACAAGTGTTCAAAACACATGAGCTCAGTTTTGATTCTTTTCACTAACCTTTATTAAGTCTTTTACTTCATGGAAGTCCTAGATGGGGAAAAAAAGACAAAAATTATTGTAAAACAGGCAAGCTGTCAGTTGTACACAGTTTCTTAATTAGAAAGAGCTGACCTGGAGTTGGGCTGAATAAAGAGGCAAGTCCAGGATGATACCATCCTCTGCTTTTCTGGCCTTTAGTTCCCCACTCAGCGTGACAAAGGTTAGAGTGCTGTTCACATTTTCTGGAAAAAAAAAGAAAAAAGTCTTATTTTGTCAATCAGAAAATGAGTCAAGAAACAGGCAAATAAACTTTGTTACACTGCTATGTCTGCATGTGCGTTCAGTCACGCTGTCTTCACTTCTCTGGCGGTGCTGTCCTCTCCTGTGAGGGGCCAGGTTGGGTTAGCTGGGGGCCACAGTGGGGAACACCCTCACTGGGTTCTAACTTGGGAACCAAGAACCTGACTCATTAGACTTGGCATCATACGGCAAGGCTTCAGATGCCAGCTCTTTACTGCTTCCTAAGTGTACCCTTGAGCAAATTATTTAACCTCCTTAAACTTCAGTTTCCTCATCAATAAAATGAGGTAATAATTAAATCTATACTGATTTTACCAACTAAAAAGGGTAATAATTAAACCTACTTCATAAGGATACTATATTTTCTAAAGCGATTTTAAAATATCAACCTACAATAACTATAAACTCTACAAGTCTAAGATATGCCAAGCCCTGATAAAGAGAACATACAAATTATGAACAATAATCTGATATGAACAAATCAGATTTATTTGAACTAAACCAAGTTATACATCAGAATGCCCTGGCTGGTGTGGCTCAGTGGATTGAGCATCGGCCTGTGATTCTGAGGGTCACTGGTTCGATTCCTGGTCAGGCGCATACCTAGGTTGTAGGCCAGGTCCCCAGTTGGGGGCATGTGAGGCAACCAACTGATGTTTCTCTCACACATCAATGTTTCTCTCCCTCTTTCTCCCTACCTTCCCCTCTCTCTGAAAATAAAAAAATAAAATATTTTTTTAAAAAAGATCGGACTGCAAATGCTGATATAATAGCCTTCCCTCTATGTTTCTAATATAACATAGGCCACTTAGCCTGACTTCAGTGTGCATGACATTTTTGGTGAAACAAAGATTTGTGACATAATTTGTTTCCCCAGCTAATATTTCGTAAAACTTAACCATATCTCAAAGGTGAGGAAATTTGGCATTGCTTATTAACTTTCACTGAGTATAAAATATACATTCTGGAACCCAAAGTTTACTTTTCTTATTATAATTTAATTATTATTTACAAAGCAGTTTTCTGTAATTTATTTCATCTAACCTTTAAACCACTCAAGGGGAACCTGAGGGCTATCATTGCAAACCTCAGCCTCATACCAACCAAGGTGGGTTTTCAAATCTAACTTCAGTGAAATCTATTTTTCAAGACTGAGTTCCTAAACAATATTTTGTGATACCTGCTTGCCTTCATTCTAGTCCCCTATCCACTGAAACCAAAATTATCTTATTAAAACATAATGCATTACTTCACAGAGGTGCCTTGGACTAACTCTCAATGTCATCTCCTGCCAATCAGCCCCTCCGTCAGGAAGTTCTAGCCTTCTGGTGATACAGACAATGCCTCAGGGGTTTTGCATTTGCTGCTGCCTCTGCCAGGAATGCTCTTCCCACTAGCTCTCTGCACAGATGACTTCAAATTCTTTAGCCTCTAGTGGATGCTGTTGTCCTGAGATGCCTTATAACAGTCACTTGGTTCATTGGAAAGAGTATGCGAATTTTTAAAAATATTTGCTATTTGCTAAGTGATAGGTTCATTAAAAAAAAAAAAATCACATTACTTATTTTGTAAAACAGCACTGCTGCAGAAGCCAGGGTAGCATGGCCACAGAGAGGGACCTCACTCATTGGTGTAAACCACCTTAATCCAAAGCAGGAACCTTCAGAGAAAGACAAACCAAAAAAAGACAAGATTATTCCCATACAAGTGAAGTACAAACTTTTCATTTTCTTATTCTTTTCTAAATATTTCATTAGCATCAATCTATTGCTGAAACATGTTGTGAAAGGAGGAGTGGAGTCTCAGCATGCATCCTAGGGCTCCTAGGTGCTAGATATGGGCTGAAACATTCAAATTAACCAACTCCACTCCCCCAGCTTAACTGAAAACCCAACCAGAACCCCCACCCCCTCTCCTACCTGCATGCAAACAGCAAATGGGCATTTCCCTTAAATATCATTCCCCTACTGGAAAAGCAGCTTCTGGTACCATTCAAGAATGGTTTTAAAAAATACTTATTTACTTTGTGTAAAGTTGTCAGTTGGGTGCAATTTTCGGATGAAAGCAGTTTCTGAGAGGTTCATTTCCCTTGCAATTTTTTGATGCATGTCTTCATCCAATTTCTAAATTAGAAAGAAAAGCTTGTTGAGACTCCAGAAATACAGTCAGACTTCTTTGGACAGCAACTACCATTAGTTAATAACACAATTTATTGATGTTAAAACTTGCATGTTTAGAAGGAAATAATTGCCAAGAAATTTAGGCACTTTTATAAAGATTGCTTTTTAGAAATCCATGCTTGAGCACCTTATGAACAGCTGTGTAGATGTATGAAGCTGGAATAACATTGAAAACCCTACTGGCCTGGCCTGTCCTTTGTGAGATTATTACCTAGACTATCTGAGAACATGTGCTCTCTTCTAAAAACGGAAACTTCACGATCTCTCTTTATTGTTGGATGAATGGGTGTTTGGCACCACATCTGCCTCCATTTATGCATGGTTCACTCCCTTTTATGGGTCAGGCCTTGGGCCAGAGGTCACTTCCTGCAGGATGCCTTCCAGACTGCTCTGTCCAAAAGCACTGTCTCCTCCCCAGTGCTTAGACAACCTGAAATCACCTAGTGTGTCCTTTACTGTCTGTGCCCCCAACTGCCACCTCTGACTCAGAGCTCTAACAGGGCACAGACTGCTATTTGCTTTGTCCTGGCTTGCAACAACGCCCTGTAGTCACCCCAGGATGGTAGGGGCTCAGTAAACGTTTGCTAGAGAATACATTATTCACTTAATCTTTGTTTTTAAAATCCTCAAAATAGATATTTTATCCACTTACAGATGAAAAAATTAAACAGAGAGGTTGTATAATATCCTAAGATCACAATATGCCTAATAAATTGTAGAGTGATTAAGAATGTGAGCTTTGCAAATGATTAACAACCAGTGAATCTAAAGGAAAGGTATATGGATGTCCATTGTACCACTCTTGAAACTTTTCTGTAGGTTTTTAAGTTTTCAAAATAAAATGTTAATCATAAATGTGGGGCCCCAGCAGGTGTGGCTCAATTGGCTGGGGTGTATACAAGAAGGCAGCCATTCTGCGTTTCTCTCTCACAGTGATGTTTCTCTTTCTCTCTCTCCTTTCCTTCTCTCTAAAGGCAATGAAAAGAATGTCCTCAGGTGAGGAAGGAAGGAAGGAAGGAAGGAAGGAAGGAAGGAAGGAAGGAAGGGAGGCAGGGAGGGAGGGAGGAAAGGAGGGAGGGGGCTTTGAGCTGGCCAGGTGGTTCATTGATTGGAGCATTATCCCATACAACAAAGGGTTTCGGGTTTGATCCCCAGTCAGGGCGCATACCAGAGGTGCATACCAGATGTTTCCCTCTCCCTCAAATCAATAAACGTGTCCTGAGGTAAGGATTTAAAAAGTTTTTTTAATAAAAATAATGTGGGCTTTGGAAACAGACAGAATTGGATTTGTATCTGGATCAGCCTCTCGTAGCAGTGTGAGAAAGGGTAAGTCATTTATTTACTCTCATGGAGCCTCAGTTTCCACAGCTTTAAAATGTTAATAATAGTATTAAATCAAAGAATTATTGTGAAGACACATATGTTCATACCATATTTTCACACACAGACACATTCCTCTTAAGAAAAAAAATTGGTCAGAAATATGAGTTTTCCTTTTGAAATAAAATTTTTAGTCAACATAATGCATACTAGCTAGATTTTGAACTCTAAAAACAAATGAATTTTTGCTTTGGCCAAAGTTACTATTCTTAAGATCGTGAATCCCAGAAAGAATTATAACTTTATACTAATAAATTCATAATTCACTTATCTGAGTTATGCAAGTTAAGCACACTTTGTTTTTTAGTGTTATCAAGTTCTTTTGAAACACTTTCCATATATCTATATAAGGCATAAAACAATGTTGTGAAAAATTAGTCAATTTTTAAACTATCAGCTGATATAAAAATCCTAGCAAGAGATTTAGTAAGTTTTCCTTAAAGGAGCATTATATTTAAAAATCTATAGAAGTTCTATAGTGCAATAGAAAGTGAAATTACTTAAGAAATTGGTAACTTATTTTCTGAAAACCCAAACATAACAAATTGGTTTTATTTCTTACTTAACATTTTTCTTTCAAAAGATTAAATCCAGTAATGCACATAAAGTGCTCATAACAGTGTCCAGCACATTGTAAGTACTTGATAAATGTAAGCTTTTTATTTTGAGTGGCTGAAAGCCCGTGCTTTAACCTGCCACATGACACTGCCTCCCCATAACAAAGACAAACTATTATTATCCCTAGAACACACTGCAGACAGGAAAAGCAATGTGCATCAGGTCAAATGGCCCCTGCAATGTTTCTGAGGGAAAGCACAATCAATTACTCAGTACTGAGGACTGTGCTGGGCCAGCAGCATCAGCAGCACTACCGAGGGAATTTGTTAGAAATGCAGTCTCAGACCCCATTGCAGGCCTTCTGAATCAGACTCCATTTTAACTAGATCCCCAGATAACCCATGTGCACACTGAAATTTGAGAAGCCCTGTTGTATAAGATATGGCCCCATGCTCTTGTGGGGAGTCAAGACAGACACCGAAAGCAACGGTGAACACCACCCGTGGGTACATATGTATTCTGAGACTCAGAGCTGTGTACAGTATCTAACTGAAATACATAGATTTTGACAATAAGTATGCTAGGCCTTTAAAGACGAGGCCTTGAAGTACCTAGAAAAGGACAAATTTTGGTGAATTGGACAGGAAAATGTGTGCAAAGAGCTTTGTATTTGGGATGCTTCTCAGGAAAGTTATTTATCTCATATCTGTTCTCCTGTTAAATCTTTGACACTCTAGGACTCTGTGCGCTGAGATAAGGAGAATTAGGATGGTAGCAGTGAGTGAAATAAGCATCTGTCACGCCCGGGGCCCTGGAGGGTGAGGGGTCCAACCTGAGCAGAGGAATGGTGTGGTGGTTGGGGCACCCCAGTCAACAAGGCAGCACTGTTCAGAATTGAACTCAGGCACACTTTCCCTTGGAGCATGACTACGCCTTCCCCTTCCTCCTCTTCTCCCCAGGTGCTTTCCCTTTGCCTTTACCTCTCCTAAGCTCCAAGGGCCCTTCTTTTGCTTCCATAACTTTTTTCCTGAGCCCACCTGGCTAACTTTTACCTCCTCTGTAACTTTCTAAATAAACTTTCTCTTATAATTTGAAAAGAAAAAAAAAAAATTGAACTGAAGCACTTGCCATGGCCTGTGCTCTGTGGAAACTGACCCACATACCTGTGCATACAACACCTGACAGAAACTGGAAGCCATTTAGTTCCCTAATGCAGAATCTGCAATCACAGGGCTCAATGGTGAATGAAGGGGTAACAAAGAAAAGCCTGTGCTGGTCTCCCTAGGTTTGCCTCCTTGACTGCAGGAACCTGCAGTGCCTGCCAATCCTTCCTCTCTCTGATCTGGCCAAACTCTCCCTATCCTTGTCCTTCCTTTATCTATTGACTCCCTTGACCTTTAGGACAAGTCTCTGAAAGCATTAAAGCATTGTAGCCAAACTCACCATCTATTGGTAATGAATTTCCTTGCAAATAGACTATTTTGCACATCAGCTAGAACACATACTTTACTGTTAGCTCTTTAATCCTCTCTACCTTGGTGTATTACACCAATTGCAATTTGAATTTCTGTAACTAATCTCTGTCCCAGGACACTTAAAATCATCTGCTACTTGCATGAGGGACCAGGAGACATAATGTAGGAAGTTTCATAATAGCAGCCCTCAATATGCACCATATGCAGCTGAATTTCTACACTGGAACTATAGGTCAAGATAACGGTGAATCATGAGAAGGATAATATTGGTCTAACTTTGGGAGCTTTAGAAACAAAAGAAAGAGGCTGCATTCATTTAAAATACTGAATTTTGGGTCCAATAATTTTTCTATTCTACACTACAAACTTATTTTCAAATGCAGCACAAAATAGTTACAAACCAACAGCTTTTAATTCTCTTGTTTTAATATCCATTTCCTTTGGCAATGTCATATGAGACAAATTTCCAACGGCAAAAAACAGAGCTGTGATGTTTTTTCTTTTGAGTTCCAATGTTCTGCATCAGGACACTGAGTTTCCACCACCATAAAGCCCACAAAAAATTAATGATCAGAAAATCAAAGTTTTTAAATACTCCCATCTTGTGGCAGTTTAGAACTATGACAGCCTCAATGAAACAGTCTTGCTCTCAGTCTTTATTTGTCCCTCTGCTGCAGATAGAATCCAGCAAAGAAAAAGCAGTTGGATGTAGAAAGTTCTAAATCATCCAGGAAGAAATGAGATTCCTCCTAAGGCACTTGGATTTCTTATTGTGAAGTTAGTCTGTCCAGTGTATTTCTCAAACTGTAGACCATCTTTAGTTGCTCCTAATGGTTCGTATGGAGGCCTAATCTCTCCAGCTCCATCGCAGAACCCAGAGCTCACACTCACTTTCCCGACCTGCCCCACCCTGCTCCACCAATAAGAACATAAGACCAGTAATTGTTGGTTAACTAGAACTCTTCTGAGATTATGCCATAATTTAATTGATTATATTTTTACTTTCACTCAACATATATTTATTTAGTGCCTCCCATGTACTAGGCCAGGTGTGCTGGAACAAGTCAAAAGGGATCTAAGATTGTATAGGATGCGCAGTCTAATGAGGAAGACAGGCATTGAGTGAATTACCAGAGTGATACTTGTTGCCATCTGAGAAGTAAGGGGTGCTGAGGGAGCACATAAAAGAGGAGACCTTGCAGTTTAATAGGAGTACAATGGTTAAAGCACAGGCTCCTCAGTCAGGCAGACCTCGTGTGGGATCCTAAAGTCAGTCACTTAGGAGTGTGTGACCTCTGGCAAAGCACTCAAGCTTCCTCTGCTTCTGTTACCCCATCCGTGAAATGGGGATAATAATAATTAGACTTACTCATAGAGTACTTGTGAGGGTGAAATGAGATAACATATGAAAAGCAATTTGGGGCTGAATTTGTCTGAAGTCACTGCTCCCAAAGCTGAGGGTTATGGTTTAGAAGCCAGTGAGGATAGCTGGGAAGCAGAAATTCCTACATTAACATCTCTTCCTCCTTTGCATTGCTTTTTCCTCAAATGCTAGTCAAAGGAAAACCCTTCAATACCCTAGAAAAACATTCTCTGCACTCCCCAACCCCTTTTCTGGGCATAAAAATGAAATAGGAGGTTGAAACACCCTAGAAACTAAAGAACCCCTACGACCTACAATGTCATCCATCACAATATTTATTACAGCCCCAATCTTAGCCTTAATATTAGCCCTAACTATAAGAAGCCCCCTACCTATGCCTCAACCCCTTATCAACATAAACCTAGGCATCCTATTTATACTAGCTATATCCAGCCTAGCAGTATACTCTATCTTATGGTCAGGATGAGCCTCCAATTCAAAATATGCCTTAATCGGAGCCCTATGAGCTGTAGCACAAACAACTTCTTACAAAGTCACACTAGCAATTATTCTCCTATCAGTATTATTAATAAACGGGTCATACACATTATCAACCTTAATTACCACTCAACAATATACATGACTAGTCTTACCATCATGACCACTAGCAATAATATGATTTATTTCTACCCTAGCCGAAACCAACCAAGCTCCATTCGACCTGACGGAAGGAGAATCAGAGTTAGTCTCCGGGTTTAGTGTAGAGTATGCAGGGGGCCCATTCGCCCTCTTTTTCCTAGCAGAATATGCCAACATTATTATAATAAATGCCCTAACTACTATCCTTTTTCTAGGAGCCTGAAACCACCCAGCCACCCCAGAATTAAATACGCTTAGCTTCATAATCAAAACCCTACTACTTACCATCTCCTTTCTATGAATCCGAGCCTCATACCCTCAATTCTGATACGATCAACTCATACACCTACTATGAAAAAACTTCTTGCCTCTAACTCTAGCACTACGCATATGACATATTACTATGCCAATCACCATCGCAGGTATTCCCCCTATGATATAAGAAATATGTCTGACAAAAGAGTTACTTTGATAGAGTAAATCATAGAGGATAAAACCCTCTTATTTCTAGAATCAGAGGAGTCGAACCTAATCTTAAGAATCCAAAAATCTTTGTGCTACCATTTTACACTAAATCCTAAGTAAGGTCAGCTAAATAAGCTATCGAGCCCATACCCCGAAAATGTTGGTTTATATCCTTCCCATACTAATAAATCCCATTATCTTCTCCATTATTATATCAACCGTCGTATTAGGAACTATAATTGTTATAAGCTCCCACTGATTAATAGTATGACTAGAATTTGAAATAAATATACTAGCCATTATTCCAATTCTAATAAAAACTCACAACCCACGATCAACAGAAGCCTCTGCCAAATATTTTTTCACCCAAGCGACTGCATCAACACTTCTACTCCTAGCTGTAATTATTAATCTAATACATACAGGACAATGAATGACTATTAAACCACTAAACAGCCTAGCCTCATCTATTATAACCCTGGCATTAGCTATAAAATTAGGTCTCTCCCCTTTCCACTTTTGAGTCCCAGAAGTCACCCAAGGGATCTCCCTATCATCAGGACTAATCTTATTAACATGACAAAAACTCGCTCCACTATTAGTATTATACAATATAGCACCCAACATTAACCCAAACCTATTGCTCACAGTATCAGTACTATCTATCTTATTAGGAGGTTGAGGTGGCCTTAATCAAACTCAAATGTGCAAAATAATAGCATACTCCTCTATTGCCCACATAGGCTGAATAACCACCATCATTATCTACAATCCAACTATAACAATTCTAAATCTCGTAATCTATATACTACTAACAACCACTGTATTCCTCATGTTCATTAATAACAACCACAACCCTATCTCTAGCCCATACATGAAATAACGCTCCACAACTCACAATTGCTATACTATCAGTCTTACTATCACTAGGAGGTCTCCCCCCACTTACCGGATTTATACCAAAATAAATAATTATTCAAGAACTAACAAAAAATAATGCAGTCCCACTATCCCTATTAATAGCCATGGCCGCTCTACTTAACCTGTATTTCTATATGCATCTAGCATATGCCACAACACTGACCATATTCCCTACTACAAACAATACAAAAATAAAATGACATCTTAAAAACATAAAACAAACACCATGTCTCCCATTTCTTATCATTTCGACTATGATACTACCACTAACCCCCATTATCATCACACTAAATTAGGAGTTTAGGTTTATTCAGACCAAAGGCCTTCAAAGCCCTAAGCAAGTTCCTTCCACTTAACTCCTGTAAGGACTGCAGGAATCTATCCTACATCTATTGAATGCAAATCAACTACTTTAATTAAGCTAAGACCTTACTAGATTGATGGGCTTCAAGAAACAAGTTAACAGCTAAAAACCCTAATCAACTGACTTCAATCTACTTCTCCTGCTGTTAGAAAAAAAGAAAAAGGCGGGAGAAGCCCCAGCAGGATTGAAACTGCTCCTTTGAATTTGCAATTCAACATGTGTTACACCACAGGGCTTGGTAAAAAGAGGACTTAACCTCTGTACTTAGGTTTACAGCCTAATGCCTGCTCGGCCATTTTACCTATGTTCATAACCCAATGACTGTTTTCAACAAATCACAAAGATAACAGCACTCCTTACATATTATTTGGGGCTTGAGCAGGAATAGTAGGTACTGCTCTAAGTCTAATTATTTGCTGAATTAGGCCAGCCTGGAGCCCTTATAGGTGACGATCAAATCTACAATGTGGTAGTAACTGCATATGCTTTTGTAATGATTTTTTTCATGGTTATAGCAATTATGATTGGGGGTTTCGGTAACTGATTAATTCCCCTTATGATTGGGGACCCTGACATAGCTTTCCCACAAATAAACAACATAAGCTTTTGACTGCTGCCCCCTTCCTTCTTATTACTACTAGCCTCCTCTATAGTTGAGGCTAGGGTAGGAACCGGTTGAACTGTTTACCCACCGTTAGCAAGCAATCTAGCCCATGCTGGAGCTTCTGTAGACCTAGCAATTTTCTCTTTGCACTTAGCAGGAGTTTCATTAATTCTAGGGGCTGTTAATTTCATTACTACTATTAATATAAAGCCCCCTGCTCTAACCCAATATCAAACCCACTTATTCGTCTGATCAATTATAATTACAGCTGTCTTATTATTACTTTCCCTGCCAGTTCTAGCTGCTGGTATTACTATGCTCCTAACAGACTGAAACTTAAATACCACTTTTTTTGACCCAGCTGGAGGTGGAGACCCAATTTTATATCAATACCTATTCTGATTCTTTGGTCACCCCGAAGTATATATCTTAATCCTTTCTGGGTTTGGAATAATTTCTCATATCGTTACCTACTACTCAGGTAAAAAAGAGCCCTTTGGATATATGGGTATAGTTTGAGCCATAAAATCAATTGGATTCCTAGGTTTTATCATCTGAGCCCACCATATATTCACAGTAGGAATAGACGTAGATACACAAGCTTATTTTACATCTGCCACTATAATTATTGCTATTCCAACAGGTGTAAAAGTATTTAGCTGACTAGCTACTTTTACACGGAGGCAATATTAAATGATCCCCAGCTATATTATGAACATTAGGCTTTATCTTTCTATTTACAGTAGGGGGCCTAATCGGTACTGTATTAGCTAACTCCTCGCTAGATATCATACTGCACGATACTATGTAGTAGCACACTTTCACTATGTCTTATCAATGGGAGCCGTGTTTGCCATCTTAGGTGGGTTTGTTCATTGATTCCCTCTATTCTCTGGATATGTACTAAACACCACATGGGCCAAAATCCAATTCCTAGTAATATTTGTGGGTGCAAACATAACCTTTCCCCCCCAGCATTTTCTAGGTTTATCCGGTATGCCCCGACGTTACTCTGACTACCCAGATGCTTACATCACTTGAAACACTGTCTCATCTATAGGCTCCTTTATCTCACTAACCGCTGTTATACTACTAATTTTTATAATCTGAGAAGCATTCACAGCTAAACAAGAGGTTATAATAGTAGAATTAACAACTACTAATCTACAGTGACTTCATGGATGCCCTACCCCATACCACACATTTGAAGAACCAACATACGTAAACCCAAAATAAGAAAGGAAGGAATCGAACCCCCTAAAATTGGTTTCAAGCCAACATCATAACCACTATGTCTTTCTCTACTAGCAAGATATTAGTAAAATTTACATAACTTTGTCAAAGTTAAGTGACAGGTGAAACTCCTGTATATCTCCATGGCATATCCATTTCAACTGGGATTTCAAGATGCAACATCACGCATTATAGAATTATTACACTTTCATGATCATACACTAATAGTTGTATTTCTAATTAGCTCGCTAGTACTATATATTATCTCACTTATATTAAGAACTAATCTAACACATACAAGCACAATAGACGCTCAAGAAGTAAAAAGAATCTGAACTATTCTTCCAGCTCTTATCTTAATTACAACTGCATTACCTTCTCTACAAATCCTATATATGATAGACAAAATTAACAATCCATTAATAACTGTAAAAACTATAAGTCGCCAATGGTATTGAAGCTATGAGTACACCGATTATGAAGATCTAGCCTTCGACTCCTATATAATCCCCACAACAGACCTAAAACCAGGAGAGCTTTGCCTATTAGAAGTAGACAACCAAGTAGTTTTACCCAGAGAGATAACAATTCGAATGTTGGTATCATCTGAGGATGTTCTTCACTCCTGAGCTATTCCATCCTTAGGCTTAAAAACTGATGCAACCCGAGGCCGTTTAAACCAGACAACTCTCCTATCTACTCGTCCAGGACTATATTATGGCCAGTGCTCTGAAATTTGTGGGTCTAATCACAGTTTTATACCCATCATTATTGAAATAGTACCATTAAATCATTTTGAAAAATGATCAGCCTCAATATCAATCTCATTAAGAAGCTAGTAGCGTTAACCTTTTAAGTTAAAGACAGGGAAACTAAACTCCCCTTAATGATATGCCACAATTAGATACATCAACCTGAACTATTACAATCCTATCTACCCTACTAACTTTATTTATTATTATACAACTAAAAATCTCTACCCACCTATACTACCCAGCCCCCCTACCAATAACCACTAAGACAACTAAGTCCCTTACTCCGAGAAACTAAATGAATGAAAATCTATTCGCTTTTTTTATTACCCCAACAATAATAGGATTACCTATTGTTATCCTAGTTATTATATTTCCCACTATTATATTCCCATCAGCAAATCAACTAGTATTCAACAATGATTACTTCGATTAACATCTAAACAAATACTTTCAATTCACAACCAAAAAGGACAAACCTGAGCCCTAACATTAATATCTTTAATTCTATTTATTGGTACAACTAATCTTTTAGGGCTTCTACCACATTCCTTTACCCCTACCACTCAACTATCAATAAATTTGGGCATAGCTATCCCCCTATGAGCAGGTACTGTTATTGTTGGCTTCCGACACAAAACTAAAGCCTCATTAGCTCACTTCTTACCACAAGGCACTCCGTTACCCCTAATCCCTATATTAATTGTTATCGAAACAATCAGTTTATTTATCTAGCCAATAGCCTTAGCAGTACAACTAACCGCCCAATATCACCGCTGGTCACTTATTAATCCACCTTATCAGAGGAGCCACTCTAGCTCTGATAAATATTAACACAACCATCGCTTTTATTACATTCGTCATCCTACTACTACTGGCTATTCCAGAATTCGCTGTAGCTCTTATCCAAGCCTACGTCTTCACACTATTGGTAAGCCTGTACCTACATGACAATGCCTAATGACCCACCAAACCCATGCCTACCATATAGTCAACCCAAGTCCATGGCCATTAACAGGTGCACTATCTGCCTTACTACTAACCTCAGGCTTAGTAATATAATTTCACTTTAATTCCATAACTTTACTACTCCTAGGTCTAATTACCAACACCCTAACCATATATCGATGATGACGCGATATCGTTCAAGAGAGCACCTTCCAAGGACATCACACACCTATCGTACAAAAAGGCCTACGTTATGGAATAATCCTTTTCATCATCTCAGAGATTTTCTTCTTTTCCAGGTTCTTCTGAGCCTCCGACCATGTGGTCGCATTTGTGAGGCTCTCTCTGAGGAAGGCCACAGAGTCTGAAGGTGGGCAGTGCACCATAAGCTTCCCAGCGTGAGGTAAAGCATGGGCTGGACACAGTACACCTCTTTTTTTCCTTAAATACATAACCTACTAAGCTGTAAAGGGGTTTTGGGTGTACTCTAAATTTAAAACTGGAACAGCAAATAGTTCAGGAACTAAAACTAAGCAGTCTTCTTTAAAAATGTGAAGCCAATCTTCCTTGCCATCACTGGGAATGATTATTAATGTTTAAAATAATAATAATTTTAAACAGCCAGTAAGTGCCAGTTGAATTAGAATAAATGTATATATTAGGCACACAACAGTTTTTTAACAGAATAACTCAGGAATAAACCTCTTTAGAAGAGGTATCCTCCGAAGCAATAGATCTCAACTGGGGGCAATTTTGATTGCCATGACTAAGGGAGAAGGGGAGACTCCTGTCATCTGTTGGGTAGAGACCAAGGAATACTGGTAAATATCTTACAATGCATATGGCAGCCTTATATAACACAGAACTACACAGTCCAAAATGTCAGTTGTGCTACTGTTAAGAAACCTTGTGCTAAACACACACACACACACACACCAGCAACAACAACAAAAAATTTGAGGCTTTCTTAGAATATGAAAAATAAACATGGGCTCCCTACCCGTTAATATGTTATTTTCACTAAATATCAAAGCTGGTTTACGGAAAAATAAACAAAATATCACCCCTAAGCACTATCATAGCCCTCTGACCTATTCTAAAAGTTGGTCATGAGTTCTTGTAGTTTTTACTTAGCTGTCATCACAATGTATCTATTTCATTTTTAAAATATTGTTTCCATACATTTTCCATGTGTCTACATAGTCTTTATTGCCAAACTTACTGTCACACATTCAGGGACACCACCAATTTTTTAAGGTTTTAAATATTTTGCCCTGGCCAGTAGCTCAGTTGGTTAGAGCATCATCCCGATACACCAAGGTTGTGGGTTCAATTTCCAGTTAGGGCACATCTAAGAATCAACCAATGAATGCATAAATAAATGGAACAACAGATCGATGTCTCTCTCTCTCCCCCACTTCCTCCCTTAACATCAATAATTTAGAAAAAAATTTTAAATATCTTATTGAAATTATGTTTTATTTATCCCTTAATCTGTTTTTGTTTTCACCTAATGCACAGTGTTACAAGTTCCTCATGTGAAAATGTGAAAAATGGACTTGTTCTTAAAGAAAAACAAAACTTTAGAATATTATAACAGCTGTTGGAACTCTGTTATCCAGAATTTTTTGTTTTCCTTCCAGCAGACTTTTATTTTAAAAGCAATAACCTAATCTTTGGTCTGTCCACCAAGTTTTTCTGTGGTTAGTCTCATCTTGGTCAAATTTTAAACAAAACAAGAAGGATATTCCTTTAAAGCCCTGCATTTAAAATTTGAAGTATTTTCTCCTCCATAAAATCCAGCGTTGTTCTCTGAGTACCCTCTGGGCCTGGCACCTTAGGTCTCTCAGCCTCTGTCGTGATCACTGAATAATGATCAGGCTTACATGTCTATGAGTATGTTCCTCACTAGACTTTGAGCACCTCAAGGGCAGACAAACTTACTAATCTTTGTACTTCCCATCTGAAACCCAGAGCCTGGCTCATGGTGGATGTTGATAAATATTTGTAGAATATGTAAATGACAAGCTAAGCACCTGAATTGTGGTCAGCATTATAAGGTTTAGCACTTATTTGTCTCTGATATTTTCTTGAGTTCACTGGTGTTCTCTCTAGGCATTTCAGGTATCTACTATCTCCAACCATGGGTAAGAGAATCCAAGGGCAGAAAACACAGTTTATACTTCCTTTATAATTTTTATTGATTATTAATTGGGTAATGTGCTAAATTAGCCTCCAGGAGAACAGGATTCTCATGTCCACCGAATAGAAAACTAGCAAATTAGTCTTTAGATACCTTTCAATTGTCCCTGACAGGCCATCAAATTAGAATGGTCTCACAGGTCCAAGGCCCAGAAGACGTGCATTGAAAGACTCTTTTGAGAGCGTCCCGGAGTTATGGACTTCATCTTCTCTTTATTTCTTCCATTTGTACTGAGGCATATTGCTTTGTATTACATTATGTTCTTCGCTTAAAATTTTATTTCCTTGTTTTTTCAAATATATAAATAACATGCAAAATAGATTTTAATGCAGAGGTAGATATAGATAGAGATACATAGCTAGGTAGATAGACAGATAGAGACAGAGATTCTTTAAGTCTGTTGTTTAGTGAGTATACTGAAGATAACAGCAGTAAATTGAGGGATAATGCTAATCCTTGTCATCGGTAAAAACTAAGTACAAAAATCACTCAAAACTATTTTCAAAAATCTTCAAGGATATTACATATGGAAATATGGGCAAATATACTAAGACCCTTGACAAGTAGCTTTGGTCAATTTCACAATTTCTTGAGGTGAAGTTGTGTTTGCCAAATTGTTTCTAAAAAAAAAGTTCACAATTTAGAATCTGGTTGTTAATTATTCTCTCGCTAATCCTCACAAACTCATTGTGCTGATAAAGCCTATTGACTTTACTTTCTTTCCTGCGATTTGTGGTTGAAAAATGACAGCTGCAACATTGCATAATGAATGCATTGTTGAAGTGAGTTGAGGACTCTTGAACTCTCAATCACCATTTTGCTGCCCTACTTGAGATAGAAAACAGGGGTACCAAGGACTCAATTAACAGTATTCACCTTTCTCAGGAAAAGCTCAGGCATTCTCCATGTACATTAGACTCATGAAGGGAGATTAACAAACAGTGCTGCCTGTGTCCCACTCCCAGAGATTGTTATCATTGGCTTGGGATGCAACCTGAGCATAGAAATTTTTAACGCTCCTCAGATGATTCTAATGTGCAGGCCAGGCTGAGGTTCACTGCACACAAATGCCCCAACACACTGCTCAACTTAGTAATATTTATTTAAGATTATGAATTGCTTACTGTGTTTTGAAGTAATTCTCACACATACCCTTGCACTAAGTTCTGAGAGGAAGCGTACCTTGGCTTGTTACATAATACCCAGGGACCAACACAAAGCACTAAGGTCAAGGAATATTTAACTATTCTGTTAATATGTTAATACTTATCCTAATCAAAAAGCCATTTTTAAAATGAGATTTTCAAAAATCCAATTTGGATTTTTCATGCTCAATGTAATATCAGCCATGTCCAGTTACATAAAACTCATCTAATTTTATTCTCCTCCACATCTGGTACTAACTAAAAGAAATCTGATGGCTAAAAGGGAGCTCCAGTTCTTCTTTACACGAATCTTAATTTCTCTAGAATTAAGCATGTAGGTATAAGCATTCTTGCCAAAATCAACTTGTAGACATGAATATTGCTGATATAATTTGACAAAACAAACAAACAAAAAGAGGTAAACAAACTAGGTCTGATTTTTTTTAAAAGAAATATTTGATTCTAGAGGAATCTAGAATTCCAGGCACTGCATTTCCAAACCAATACTTACATTTTCTAGGAGACAAACAGCAGCAGGATTCCCATGAAATGCTTTTGCTGTGAATGCATCTACTATGAAAATAGGGAGCTTCATTTTCCTTGCAAGCTGTTTCTGCAAGCTCTCAAAATTGCTGGTAACCTGCTTTACTTCTTGTTGTTGCAAAAAAATCAAAAAGTTAATGTTTTACTTGGTGTACAGAAGCAACTAACAGTTCCCAGATACAGAGTCAAGCAATTATTCTAACACACCTACATTTAAAGATATGTGATCCCTAATTTTTAAGCCTCTAAATTGAATTTTTTTAAATACTGGATGAATAGAAGTTTCTTTTCAGATTTTGTGTTAACATGTCATACTGTATATATACTTAACAACATAATCGTATTCTTACTTAGACTAGCCAAAACTAGCTTAGGCTATGTTTTTGTTTGGTTTGTTTTTTTTTATTGTTTTTCTATTACAGTTGTCCTACTTTTCCCCCAAGGGCTATGTTTTTGATGAAGTGAATAAAACATCCAAAGGGCACATATGTGCTTATAGTCACCCAATGAATATTACTGTCCTTTTAAAAAGAATGTATTTTTTTCTTATTATAAAAATATGCTTGTTATAAAAAACTTGGCAAAATAACCTGTAACCATGCAATAACATTTTTTTTAAATTTTTGAACTTAATATAGTCAAAGAAGCCTCATGCTTTAAATAATTTTGTGTTATTTTATTAATCATGCAGATGGAGACTTCTTTGAGCTAATGATATAGATTAGTAAAAGCTTTTCATTATAAGGATAATACTTCCTTTTACTAAAAAAATCTATCAAATACAGAAAAACAGATGGGAAAAAAAAGAACCTCCTGTACTTCTACTCCCTAGAGATAAATTCTATTAATTTTCTGGGTATTTCCTTTGCTTTAATAGAAACTTGGACTTTGTCATAGTATAGTACTTTTTGAGAATTCAGCGGATTAGAGGGTGCTTTGATTACATCTAAGTGAATATGACCACCCTGAATGGTGTGGCTCCGTTGATGGGAGTGCTGTATCATAAGTCAAAAGGTCAATTCCCATTCAGGGTACATGCCTAAGTTGCAGGTTTGGTCCTTGATTGGGGTGTGTGTCCAAGCAACCAATCGATGTTTCTCTCCTTCTCTCCCTCCCTTCCCCTCTCTCTAAAATCAGTAAGTATGTCCTCGGGTGAGGATTAAAAAAAAGAAAATAACGTACCTAACATGCATTTCTTTTCTTTTTCTTTTTTGATTTTTAAATTGAATTTATTGGGGTTACATTGGTCAATAGATTATATATAAGGGGTACAATTCTATAATACATTATCTGCATATTGTATCATGGGTTCACCACCCCAAGTCATATTTCTTCCCATCACCACTTATCCCCCATTTACCCTCTCCTACCTCCCAAACTCCCATTTCCCTCTGGTAATGACCATACTATTGCCTATCTAAGTGGTTTGTTTTTTTTCTTAACCCCTTCACCTTTTTCACCCAACTCCTATCCCTTCCCCTCTAAGAGATGTCAGTCTGTTCTTTGTATCTATGAGTCTGTTTCTATTTTGTTAGTTTATTTTGTTCATTAGATTCCACATATAAGTGAAATCATATGGTATTCATCTTCCACTGACTGGTTTATTTCAATTAGCATAATCCATGATGTTGCAAAAGGTAAGATTTCATTCTTCTTTTTATCCTCACCTGAAGTTAAATAAAAGTTGGTCCGCACTTCTGATTCTTTAATTATAATAAATTCTTAAAGTGAAATTCTTGCGTCAATGTGTGTAGACATCTTAACTTACAGACACAGTTAAATTCATCTTCAGAAAGAGTATGCCATTTTAGACAGTATGAGTGTCCCACAATTGCTAATCTGATAGTTAAAAAATATCTTGAATTTTTATGTTTCTTAAATTATTCTAACTAGACTCTTAAGAGCATAAAGACAGAACCTCTTCCTGTTTATCTTTACTGCTATAATCTTGATTCCTAGAATAGTACCAAGCATCCAATAAATATTTGTTGAATTAATTAGGTAACCAAATAATATGATGTGCATATATCAAAACTGAATGTTCATACATTAATTGACAAGAGTTTCTCAACATGGTATTATCTGCTAACCAACACTTCCATTTCAGTAGCATCACCATTATTGATAATAAATTGCAGTTTGTTCATGAAATTACTTGGAAATTTTATTATAGATTGTCTTTATTATTTTAGAAAATTTGAACAGACAACAGGAACAAAGTATGGTTCTTTAAAAAAAAAAGATTTTAGCCCTGGTTGGTGTGGCTCAGTGGATTGAGCACTGGCCTGTGAACCAAAGGATTGCTTGTTCGATTTCCAGTTAGGGCACATGCCTGGGTTGCAGGCCAGATTCCCAGTTGGAGGTGCATGCATGAGAGGCAACACACATTGATGTTTCTCTCCCTCTGTCTCTTTCCCTTCCTCTCTCTTTAAAAATACGCAAATATTGTTTTAAGATTTTATTTATTTTCAGAGAGAGGGGAAGAGACAGAGAGAGAGAGAGAGAGAGAGAGAGAGAGAGAGAGAGAGAGAGAGAGAGGGAGGGAGAGAAACATCGATGTGTGAGAGAAATATCAATCAGTTGTCTCTCACTTGCCCCCAAGCAGGGACCTGGGCTGCAACATAGGCATGTGTCCTGACTGGCATTGAAACCAGGGACCTATCGGTTTTCAGGACAACACCCAACCCACTGAGCCACACCAGTCAGGGCAGGAACAAAGTATAATTCTGATAATGAAACACAGTTTTCATAAAATTAATAGAATTGACACCATTACAAAAATCATCATTTTTGCCAAAAAGAGCAAGTTTTTTGCCTCACTGAACTTCAATCTCATTGGTCCCAGCCATCAGCTACATGTTCAATAGAATGAAAAAATATACATTGAAAAGACTGTCTAACTTTTCTATAGCAATCATAAATTTTGTGTGCAAGTTTAAAAAATAATGTTTGTTTCAATAGTATTCTTAAGTTTTTTTAATCTAATTCAGTAGAGAAGAATAAAATTTTACAATGAAGTATTTTATCAGGCCTCTAGAAATACAGGATGGGGCAAAATTAGGTTTACAATTGTAAATACACAAAACACAGGGTTTATTCTTGTATTATTATTTATTAATTATTGTATTATTTTCCATACAAATAACTATAAACTTACTTTTGCCCCACCCTGTATTGCGCAGCTTCTCAAATGAAAACATTTCTTTAAAGGTAAAAAATTCTCAAAACCCTAACAGTCAAGGTCATTTACCTGTTTAACAGTGATCTCCCTATGCTACACTCCCCTCTTCACCCCTCCAGCAAGGAATCATAAATTGTCCAAGCCAATAAGAACAGTCTCATTCTCCTGTGTCAGATGCTCACTCTTCAGATTCTCTGCAGCTAGAGATGGCCATATGACCCAATTAAGGCAAGATTGCTGGAGGCATTCTGGAGACAATCTTGCTTTCTGATAAAAAAAAAAAAAAAAAGGATGACCTAAGAGGAGAATGGACTGCTACTGCTGATGCCTGGAAATGCAACAATCATCATTTGACCATGAGGTGACAAATATGAAGATTAAAAGCTAACTAAGAAGGCCCTGATTGGTGTGGCTCAGTGGATTGTGCATCTTCCTGCAAACTGAAAGGCTGCCAGTTGAATTCCTGGTCAGGGCACATACTTGGGTTGTGGGCCAGGCCCTTGGTTGGGGGGTGTGTGAGAGGCAAACAATCGATGTTTCTCTTGCACGTGGATGTTTCTCTGCCTCTCTTTCTCCCTCCCTTCTCTCTAAAAGTGAATAAATAAAATCTTTAAAAGAAATAAAAAGCTAATCAAGTAAGAAAGAAGAGAATGGGTTCTTAACAATATACTTAACCTGCTAAATAAATATTAGAGGCCCCTACTTCCAAATTTCTTAAGTAAACAACAAATGTCCTTATGGTACAAACTACTGTTAGTCTGTATGGTAGCCAAAATATGGCTCCCCAGAGACATCCACATTCTAATTCCACAAACCTTTGAATATGTTATGTTACATAGCAAGGAGGAATTTAGTTGCAAATAGGATTAAGGTTGCTAATCACCTGACCTTAAAATAAGATTATTCTGGATTATCCAGGTGGACCCATTGTCTCAGGGGTCTTTAAAGTGGAAGAGGCTCTGGCTCCTATAACTCAGTGGATTGAGCATGGGCCTGCAAACCAAAGGGTCGCTGGTTCAATTCACAGTCAGGGCACATGCCTGGGTTGCAGGCCAAGTCCCCAGTTAGGGGCACACAAGAGGCAGCCACACATTGATGTTTCTCTCCCTTTCTCCCTCCCTTCCTCTCTAAAAATAAATAAATAAAATCTTAAAAATAAAAAGAATAGGTGGAACAACAAATCGATGTTCTTCTCTCTTTCTCAAACTGATAAATAAAATTTTTAAAAAAAAGTGGAAGAGGGAGACTGAAAAGTCCAACTTAGAGGGATTTGAACACGCTACGCTGCTGGCTTAAAGACAGAGAAAGGAACCATAAACCAAGGAATATAGGTTGCCTTTATAAATTAGAAAAGGCAAGGAAACAAATTCTCCCTTAAGAGCATCTAGAAGGAAAACATCTGGATTAGTCAGTTCAGGATGCCATAACAAAATTCTATAGACTGAGTGGTTTAAACAACAGAAAATTTTTCACAATTTAGAGGTTAGGGAGTCTAAAATCAAGATGCTAACAAATTTGGTTCCTGGTGAGGACTCTCTTCCTGCCTTATAGACAGCCACCTTCTTTTTGTGTCCTCACATGGCAGAGAAGAGCAAGCTCTCTGGTGCCTCTTTTGATAACAGCACTAATTCCATCATAAGGGCCCCACTCTCATGACCTCATCTAAACCTAATTACCTCTCAAAGACCATCCCCCTCCAAAATCCCATCATATTGGGGGTTATAGCTTTAACATATTAATTGGAGGGGAACAACTCAGTCCATAATAGCCCCTTGCCAACACCTTAATTTTATCTCAGTGAGACCCATTTTGGACTTCTGACCTCCAGAACTGTAAAATAATAAATGTGTGTTGTTGTTAACCACTAAGTTTGTGGTAATTTGTTATAGTAGCAACAGAAAACTCATACAGTCCAGTATTGTTACTTGCAGCCCAACACAATTCTAACTGCTGCATAAATTTCCAAGAATAATAATAGTTAAATTTATTGAGCACTTATGTGCTAGACATGATTCTAAGAGCATTTGATCCTCAGAGCACCCCACAATGAGGCTGAAATTATTATAATCTTCATTTCCATTTCACAGATGAATAAATGGAGACTCAAGCCCTGGCTGCTGTGGCTCAGTGGATTGAGCATTGGCCTGCGAACCAAGTGTTGCTGGTTTGGATTCCCAGTCAGGGCACATGACTAGGTTGCACGTCAGGTCCTCAGTTGGGGGCGCGAGTGAGAGGCAACCACACAGTGATGTTTCTCTCCCTCTCTTTCTCCTTTCCCCTCTCTCTATAAATACATACATACATACATACATACATAAATGGAGACTCAGATAATTTAAGTAACTTTTCCAAGGTCATACATTTAGGCAATGCCTACATCTGAACCCACAAATACTCTTAACTCCAGACTCTATGTTCTTAATCACTATGACTTAGAATATATCCAAGGACCAGAATTTGAGAAACTCTCACTTGAGGAACTAAAATCTTAGTTCTATTAAATTGTAAACCATCACTGCATAACAAATTTTGTCTTAAGTTTTTAAAACTGATTTTATTTACTTATTTTTAGAAAAAGGAGAAGTGAGGGAGAAAAAGAAGGAGAGAAACATTAATATGCAGGACATCACTCAACCAACTGAACCACGTTGGTCAGGGCTGTCTGAGGTTTTAAAATAATTTTTTACACTATCATTGAAATGAACACTCAGAATTTAAAAATCCTTACTCTGGCTGGGTAGCTCTGTTGGTTAGAGTGTTGCCCTGATACACTAAGGTTGCAGGTTCGATCTCCAGTCAGGGCACATGCAAGAAGTAACCAATGAATGCATTTGTAAGTGGAACAACAAATCCATGTTTCTCTTTCTCTCGCCCCCCCCAAATCAACTGGTAAACAAATAAATATCTTACTTTAAAACACTCTTCAAATTTGCAGACACTGAAGAATACAAAGGAACCCGATACAAGAAACACCAGAAAATTGTATTACATTATATGTGAAAATGAAACAAGATTTATTTCTGAATAAATAAAAAGAGTTGTTGGACTTCTGGCCAAGATGGAGGTGTAGACATGCTGTGTCTCCCTCCATAACTAAGAAGGAATACAACTACCTCAAAACTAGAAACAACCAACGTTCCAGAAAATCAAACTGCATGGAAGTCCAGCAAACAAATATATAAAGAAGAAATACTCATCCAGACAGGCAAGGAGGAGGGGAGAGGACGCGGTGTAGTGGCAGCAGCAACAGCAGCAGTGCGGCAGCAGTGGGCCAGCAGAAAGCGCAGTCACATGTTTTAAAGTCAGAAGGAACACCTAGGGAGCGTTCCCAGCTCCTCACTAGACCTAGCAGCTCATGGTCCCAGCACCGGGGAAAATCAACCCTCATTGCTTCTGACTGTGCAGAGCAGTGGGGTTGGGGTGGAGGCAGAAACTGCCAGTCTCAGCAGAGTCCGCTTGTTTAAAGGGCCCCCACAGTCCTAGAATGTCCACAGACCCACCCACTCTGGGAACGACCGCCAGGGCAGCAGCTAAAGGGGCTCCAGTCTGGTGCGAAAGTGGGGGAGGTGCCTGGAAAAGGGGTGAGTGCTGGGCATTGTTCCCTCTTGGATCCCTCCCCCACATACAGCGCCACAACGTGGTGAAACAGGTCGCCCTGCACTGACGAATCCCTAAGGCTCCGCCCCTTACAATGTAACAGGAGTGACAGCTCTACCTGGGACGCGAGCAAACAAACACAGGAGCCTGTCAAAATGAGGAGACAGAGAAGTATGGCCCAAAAGGGGAAATGGATCAAGGTTCCAGTGGGAGAACTAAGCGACGAGGAGATAGCCAACCTCACAGATGAGGAGATAGACAACCTAACAGATGAAGAATTCAAAACACTGGTGATAAAGATGCTCTAAGGCTTGACAGATATGCTTGAGTACGGCAAACACATAAGAAAAGAAGTGAAGGCTATGTTAAGTGAAACGAAAGAAAATCCACACAAAGCCAATGGTGAAGGGAAGGAATCTGGGGTTCAAATCAATGATCTGGAACATAAGGAAGAAAAAAAAAACCGTCAACCAGTGCAGAATGAGGAAGCAAGAATTGAAAAAAATGAGGAAAACTTCCCAAATTTTGTGAAGGAGATGGACATACAGGTCCGGGAAGCACGGGGGGGTCCCAGGCGAGCTGGACCAGGACGCATCATGATTGAGATGCCAAAGGTGAAAGATAAAGACAGAGTCCTGAGGGCAGCAAGAAAGAGGCGGAGAGTTGCCTACAGGGGGGTGTCTATAGGACTATCAGCTCATTTCTCAGAGGACACTTTGCAGGCAGGAAGGGACTGGCAAGCAGTATTCAATGTGATGAAAGGCAACCTGAAACCAGGACTACTCTATCCAGCAAGGCTATTATTTGGAATGGAAGGGCAGATTAAGTGCTTCCCAGACAAGGTAAAGCTAAAGGAGCTCATCATCACCAAGCCATTATTATATGAAATGTCAAAGGAACTTATTTAAAAAATCAAAACTATGAACACTAAAATGACAACAAACTCACAACTATCAACAACTGAATCTAAAAAATAAAAACAAAATCCAACTGAGCAAACCAGAATAGGAACAGAATCATAGGTATGGGGATCATTTGGAGGGTTATCAGCTAGGAGGGGGTACGGGGGAGAATTGGGGATATGGTCCAGGGATTAAGAAGCATAATCGATTGGTTTAAAATAGACAGGGGGAAGTTAAGAATAATATAGGAAAGGGTGAAGCCAAAGAACTTATATGCACAACCCATGGACATTAACTAAGGGGGGTGGGATTGGTGGAGGGAAGGGGGTTACTGGGCAGAGCGGAGCAAAGGGGAAAAAAATTGGAACTACTGTAACAACATAATCAATAAAATATACTTAAAAAAAAAAAGAGTTCTTGACCAAGTATAGGTGTGACAGGATTTAAGAAGCTAGGAAAAGTCCTGGGCAAGTGGAATAGGGAAACTGAGACAAGAAAATAAAACAAGGCCAAACAATTTGAACAACTTAGAGCCAGCTAGTGAATCACAAAACCTTATGTTCCCTAACCAAGGACACTTGAAAGCAAATGGTTTATACCTCTCCCACCTAACCAGAGAATGCAAAGCTTAAATCACCCTGGTCTGGGAAATAGACAACAGAGACTCAGTTAATGCCATTTGTGCCAGCTAAACCTAAGGACAGATGAAGTCAGAGGAACAAATTACAAAAACCCCATTAGAGCCAGAAAGACCCAAGATAAAAGGTGATTCAGCCCACTTACAGCCCAGATTAGGTGCCCTGTGACTTCTGGCTTTTCCCAAAACTAAAATCACCTTTGAAAGAGGAGTGATTGCAGACCATTGATGATATTCAGGAAAATACAACAGGGCAGCTGATGGTGATTAGCAGAACTGTGTGAGTTGAAGGGGACTGAGGATCACTGTTCTATATATACAGTGTTTCTTGTATCTTCAAGAAATGTCTCTAGTTTTCATAGTACATGGCTGGATAGTCTCTGGACAGACCTTGTATATGAGATATAAATCCAAGAACAAGCATTTCACAAAACATTAGTAAACAGATTTAGTGTTCAAAAGGCATTAACTACATTAATTGGACATACTCCAAAAAACTTACAAGCTTTGCTTATGTTTAGCTTATATGCTTTTTGTATAGGCAAAAAAATTATGATAATCCAGGTTTTATGTTAGTTTAGAATGTCATTGGGGGATATGTGCACAACTATCTTAACCAATTTTTAGGTAATATGCCTTCCCTCCTCCAAAAGTGCAATCTCTTTTGATTTCTGTATTTCTGTTTTTCTCAGGTTCTGCATGGAATTTTCCTCTCCTCTCATCTTTGTGTAATACATGATCACGTGTTCGTTGTCTTGTTTTCCCCTGAGTGGTGTGGGTACTCTTATTTCCTCCTCCTTTTTCATCTTTTCTCTCATTATGGCCTCTAACAAGATCCTCTCCAGGGTCTCTCTGATCTCTATGCTAATGGAAAGCACTGAAATGACTGACTGGAAGACAAAGAGGAAATAAAATCCCAAAAGCAGCTGGGAGCCCTTAGCTCTAACCACCTCTATGGAAATAATGCCATGGAGATCCATCTGGAAACAATTCTGTAGGAATCACTGGAGCAGTGGTGAGCCTGTCTCACCAAGCATTACTTGTAGGACTCAACTTGCAAATGGGAATAGTTGATAGACATTGTTTCTTGTTTTTTTATTTTTTGTTTTTAAGAAAAATAAAATAGCTAAGTACAAAGTCAAATAAAAATTAGGTTTACCCCTGTATAATGTACTTTTTTAAAAACTCAAAACACCCTACCTGCTATAATGATAAAAAAGCAAAAGGAATATATGTACTAATTTCAAGTTCTTCCTAAGCATTCACATTGGCAAACGGCAGAGTGCACAATACAAAGAAAATATGGCCAAATAAAAACATCAAGGTGGGGTGGTAAAAGTCATTACAATGCTTTTAGGTTTGTGGCCCATAACCACACAAAGTAAGTATGTGGAAAGAAGGCCCAACTCAATCAGGCAGTAAATAAATTGTATGAATTCAGGCAAGGGGTGAAAAGGATTACAGAAATCCATCTACCAAATCAGGTGGAAAGACTGAAAGGATAAAGTAGGGATATGACTTGAAACGAGGAAACATCTGAAGTGTGAGATCTTGGAGTCTTACTAACACAGCAATTGTTTTAAAAAGAAGGGTGTAAGGGTGCTCACAGTGTCAGCAACACCGGAACATCAAATTTCAGAGCTGTTCAAAAGTCTCCAGACAATAAATTGTTAACTGCAGGTCTCCTAAGATGGTAATTTCAGTGTTTGTTCCAGGTAAATAACTTAATTTTGCCTAAAATGATGTTTGTTTAAGACCCTGGCTGCTGGTGTAAAATAATTTGAGTTCAAATGCTAGCCTCTGCCACTAGGTGTGTGACCTTGGGCAATATTTTTCACTTTTCTAGAACTCAGGCACCTTTTCTGTAAATTGGGGATAAACTATATTTAACAGTTGTAAATAGTGAATTGAGCACAGCACCTAGCTCAAGCAAGTTCTCAATAAATGTGGACTATTATTAATACATTATCCTGGTTTTGTTTTTCTATCTCTGGTAATAATGACCACACTGTAACCTTCCGCTTTTCTGAGGGGTATTTTGAATGAGTGGGCTCAAGAAAGGTACTACAGCACTAAGGCTTAACGAATACTTACTGTTCCGCACTTATTTTTTCTTTTTCCAAGCTGTAAGAGAAAGTTCATTTAAAAAGTCACAGAGGTAGAAATAAGAGCCATAGAAGAAATGGGCTTCAGGAAACAAGTCACCCAGCTAAAAGAAGGGGCCCTAGGAGCTTAGGAGAGGAGTGTAAAGGTAACACACGCGCGCGCGCTCCAGAGGGGGAGAGCATGCTGTCCCACGCTTATCTTAAGCAGGTCTGAGGATGAATTAAAGCCATGAAATATGTATAAGGTAACTGAAGCTATGAAATGCAAGGAAACTGAACTGCCTTCCTATATCCACTCTACATACTCCAGATTTCATGGGGGGGGGGCGGTATTCAAGCTTCTTCACTGCAAGCACCCCTTGTACCCCTATCCACCCTCTACGTATTTCCCAGTGCCTGTACTACAAAGTCTGCTTAATGAACTTCTACAGGCTAGTTTCACCGACATTTCCTACAGTAACAACCGTGCGCTCAAACTCATTTCCTTCTCTCCGTCTCACTTCACGTCTCTTCCTCAATTTGCCTTATCTCTTTTACCAGGATTGCCCTCCAGCCTCCCCAGAAATTCAGCTTGCATTTTTTTTTTTATTAAAAAAATAAAGCCATTAGGTGTCGCTAGGAACCTTGGTGGTATGAGAGCACAACCACAAAGTACTTATTAGATGTCACTTGTACGCGCAATTTTCAAGGATGCAAAGCTCTATTTAGAAAACAATTCGAAGTCGGCCGTGAGCGGCTAATCGGTCATTCTGGTTACAGAGTGCAAGAGATGAAAGGCAAGAGGAACGCGAAGGTGAGGGGAAACAGCTAGGTGCGATTTGAGGGGAAACGCGGTAGGGAGGAAATCAATCAAGAAGCGCTTCCCCCCGACCCCGCGCGACGAGGCCCACTTGGACAACCGAGCCGACGGCACCAGGGCGAAAGGAAGGAGGCCCCAGCCCAAAGGCCAAAACTGGGGCTGGTGGACAGCTGAATCTCCTCAGCGTATATTTAACTGCATAATGCAAACATGGTGGACAAGGAAAATGCTCCGTTTGGCGGCAGAACCACGTGGCGCCTTTTCCACGCAAGTGACGCTAGGGTTAGGGCGGGGGCTTTATGGAATTTGTTCTTTGTGGAGCAGAGTACCGGAGAACTTTTCCAAACTATGACGCCACTATTCCTTCAAAACACGTTGGCAGGACCACTATTACCACTTACCCTCCCCACAGAGGCCAGAAATGTGGACTCTGAGAATCTGATGGTTGCACGGTGAGCAAAAAGAAAGGAACTCTCCGCCTCTTTCTCTAATTAACCAGCCTGGGCACTTCTCCACCACTAATTAGTCAGACTACCTGCGCGCAAGAGTACTACTTGTCTCCCGCCCCAAGGAGGCCGCGATTCTCTTGTCTCGCGAGAACGGGGCCGACCGGTTCTCGTTGCTCTGGTTCCACCCATCTTCTCCTCGCTAGCTCTCTCCCATCCCCCCAAGCCATTCGCTCTGCTGCGCAGCTCCCTAAGCGGGTACCTCCGCCGGAGACGGTTGGAAGGACCGTTGTGGGGAGCACTGCACTAGGCGAGCAACTTCTTCCTCTCGACCGGACCCCGCAAGCCCCGGAGTCGCCGCTGCTGTCGTTTGACAGGGTATCTGAAGTAAAAGGGGGTAGGTTGGGCTGGTGGTTTCGTGAGCGGAGTCGGGAGGACGAAAGAGTGGGAGGGGGTAGGGAGGGAAGTGTGGAGGTCGCCGCTCGGAAGCGGCCGGGCTACGCCTCCCAGGCGATCTCCCACTTCAAGGCGGGCGGCATTTCGGGGGGAGAACTTGCTAATGTGAAATGCAGTGAATGAAACCGAGGCCCGAAATGGGGTACATCCAGCTTTTCTCCTTAACCTGCTGGGTCGGCCTCCGCCATTTTGGGCACAGTGGCGCGGCCACCTCGGCTTCCCGCCGTTCCTCTCTTTCTACTTTTTGTCCCTCAGCTTCCGAAAACTGATGTAGAAGACCGAGGGGGGTTGTTCAGAGTGCCCAGGAGGGGTTGGGGGTGGGGAACGAAGCGAGCTGGGAAAGGCCGGCAACTGGACGGAGGGGTGGGGGTAGCTCTGGGCTGACGGGCGCGCTCCCGATGGAAATGGCGCTGGCTGGGCCTTGCCTCGCTCCGCGACCTCCCATCCTCCGCAGTCTCGGCTGGGCTACCTGGGCAGGCGGAACTGCCAGTGACTTGACGCAGATTCCCAAGATGAGAGAGGCTGGAGCTGGGGTTGGAAAGCCAATGGCGACGAAGGCGCTCAACTCCCAAATCCAGGACAAAGGAGGCAGGCAGAGGACCTCCTTTGTAACTCCGCCGCCCGGTGGCTAAGGTTTTTAAGCCAGGCTTGGCTGCCGGACGGGGTGGCGGGGGGAAGGGGCGTACCTTCCCTAGCTCTCTGGTCTCTAGGGCAGCTAGATAAACGAAAAGTCTCCGGGGAGGAATAAAGGACGCTTAGCCGGCCCTTATATTCCAGATTTGGAACTGCGAAAAGAGTACGTACTCATTTTCCAAAGGTTTCCCCCCCCCCCACACTTATTTTAAATGTAAAGACTTTAGGAGTTATTGTTTTGTAAGCGGAGAAGTGGGTGACTTACCACATTGGAATGTGAAATGGGCATATTTCAAATGGGTCGTCTGGGCCCAGTGAACTGTGATACAGCTCATTGAACTGGGCAGGTGGGTGGTTCAGCAGTGGTTTTGTAGAGTTTGAGTTAGAATTTAAGTAGGCGTTTTACATTTGGGGAAAAGTTAAGACAACCAATGGTGGCAAAAATGTGTGTTTGGGAATTGAGTTACTGTGTGAAGATTCTTTTGGCATTAGACTGTATAAAATACTTTACAGTTGGGGTGGTTTTTTTGTATTGTGTTTTTGTTTTTTGTAGCTAAGCATGTATTTTATTTAGCGAAGGACTATCGTAATATTTTGACCAGAAACGTAGGCCTACTCAACAGAAAGACAAACTGAAAGCGCAGTCCATATGGTGTGATGATTTTTGGTCCTTAGAACACAGGACAACTGGGTAGGTAATTTCCCTGAAGGCGGTAGGAAAGGGATGAACAAGGCCTGAGAATAGCAGTTTCCAGTAATTCATACAAATCTTTACTATTATCTACATTTCCAGCTTTAAAAGGCTGGAGTTTACTTATAAAGTAGTATATATATAACAGCTTTCCTCAGTGGATTGCCCTAGAAATCTTTTTCTCTGCCCTCATCTGCATCATAATCTGCAAATCCACGTAATTGCCTTTTATATTAACTACTGGGTTCTTCTTTGGTGGCCTCAAATTAGTAAACAGCAGCTGAATATAGTGACTTAGCTCTAGAAAAGAACTCATTTATAATCCTTAAGTGGTGTATCTTCTTTAATTTAAAATTGAGCAAGCACATTGGAAGGGGGGGAATAATAAAAATTTTCCATTTTAGTTAAAACATATCACCAATTTTTTTTGCCAAAATTTAGAGTTCATTCTCATTTTTTTAGGACCAGTGGGCTATCATTTAGGAAGTTTATTGATGGCGTCAAGCCCTTTACATATAGTATCATCTCTGCTATAAAGGAATTTTATTTTATTTGGCCTCTGCTTGATGCTTTTTCTAACAAACTTAAAATCTCCTACAAAACTAAAGTTGCCCTGATATTTCATCTGCTGGTATTTTTAATTGGTGCTAACACTTGGAAATCTTAAAACAGAATTGTGAATAGTCATAATGCTGTTGCAAAGAAAGGGTGAGATGGATTTTCTTGAACAATTAGTAAAAAACTATTAAGGTAGTTTCTGAAACAGCTTTACTAAGATACTGAAGCAGATTGTCTTTTTGTATGCCTTTAGAGTTTGTCTTGGTTTTGTTTTGTAAGAAGATTTCTAGACTCAAATTTTGGTTTTTGAAATAATAGTATGCTCTTTTTAATAAAAATTTTTATTTTTAGAGAGAGGAAGGGAGAGAAACCATATGTGTGTGAGACACACATCAAGAGACTGCCTCTCCCACACCCCCAACCCAGGACCTGGCCCACAACCCAGGGTTGTGCCCTGACTGGGAATCAACAATGCCCATCCCACTGAACCACACCAGTCAGGGCAAGTGTGTTTTATTTTTTTTTATTGAGCACTCTGCATGTGGGATGGAGAATTGTCCTGTTAAGAGCTTCTTTCGAATCTGGTTAACTCCTCCCTGTTTTAAAATTGTGTTTAGCTTTTTTTTTTTTTTTTTTTTTTTTTTTTTTTTTAGAGAGAGAGAGAGAGAGTACTTTATTTGTTTTTATATAGATCTCATTGATGTAGGCTGGTCAGAAAATCAAAACTAGTTTGCAAGTTCTTGTAGTAAAGGTAATTATTTTCACCTTTTTTGTAATTTGTTCCCAAAATAGTATCTTTACATCGACAAAATGTGCTAAATGTCATTAAAAACCACCACATTAATGTCTAGTTTTTAATTTTTACTTATTGACTGTAGGGGGGGAGACCTTGATTTTTGTTATTCTACTTATTTATGCATTCACTGGTTGATTCTTGCATGTGCCTTGACCAGGAATCAAACCCACAACCTTGGCATATTGAGGTGATGCTCTAACCAGCTGAGCCTACCTGGTCAGGGCCTCGTAACAGAGTGACTTTGTAAACTTCTTAAATGTTTCATGAAGTAGTGTGTGATGTTAGATACCCACTTTTCCCCTATTCTGTTTTTTAATGCCCTTTATAGGAAACAGCTGTTATTTCTTAGGTTGGTGCCTTTTTTTTTTTTAATTTAAGAAAATGATAGATCCTCGGGACGTCTAAACTTTTTTTTTTTATTCCCCAAACCAATTTGGAACCTATTTTCAGGGCTACTAGAACAGTATTTTTAAATCATCTAGCTAATAATACATATATCAAAGTAAGCCTTTCAGAAAACCCTCTTTTTCTCTCTGCTTTAGACAATTTCTGAGGAAAAATGAACACTTGTGACACTGTTCATTTCCTATTAAGACTCAGAATACTTTTCTGTCCTTTAAGGTTCAGTTATTTTGTTTGTGCTACATTTCATTAGTTTTACAGGGCCCCTTAAATCCAGTAACAATGGCCACTGGGTGGTTGTCATGCTGCAGACCAAGCACTGGGTGATTCTTAAAATGGTCCAGGAAAGTATTAAGCACCACTGCTGTATTTTATAGTTGGACATGGCAGTTAAGTAATTTGCTTAAATTAAGTAGCCAGTGAGTGACACACCAGGGATTCAGAACCCATTTCTTTTAGAAGTTCGTACCAGTTATTTGTGTACCTGAGAATTAGTTGTAATGTCAAATAAAAATACATATTCTCAACATTCGGGATCTCTATCTAGAGTGGCACCTAGGATTCTTGGTTTAAAAAAACAACAGGACAGGTACTAAAGGTGATTCATATGCAGAAATGATTTGGTTTATAACCACATTTGGAAATTTCTACATTTAGCTTATTTTTTAAATGCATGAATTTCTAGGGAAAAAATTTTGTTCTTTGCAAATGCTGCTCCTAACAGTTGCACTGATAATTCAGTCATGTGAAGTTAAATATTAGTGAATATTGTTTATATGAAGTACAATTCCTGAGCGTAAAGGAATCAAGTGAACAAACTGTTTTATTTACAGGGGAGGAGGTGGTGAGGGAATGTTTTGAAATAATCAGGTGAGTAGGATTCCTACAGCTGCATAATGAAATTTGTAAGCTCTGGTAAGTTTCTGCAGCTGAAGGACTTCTGCATTAACCTTTGTAAAGTGTTCTGGAGTATTAAAAGGAAGTATTGATGTCTTGGGAAGGGAACAGGGTGGATGGGTTCATCTTGGAGGGGAAAGAGAGCATCTCACTTTAGTCTTTTAGTACTTTTTGAATATGAATGTATTATCATTTTTTAAAATTTGTGTCTAAAAGTAAAGCAGTGAGTAAACTGGTTTTTAATATATAATCTCCAGTAACTTCCATAATGGGTGGCTTCAAAAACACTGACACTGTTACAAGGCCTTTTTACCTCCATTTTAAAATTCAGCCTAATTTAGTCATTAACCCTTGGGGAGTGTTTGAACCAATTTTAGTTAAAATAGAGGTATGAATTTTTCCCCTTCAAGAACAATTTGATATGTTCAGAATTATAGTGCATCTAATAAATTTACACTGTTATGATACCATTTTTTCCAACATCAGCTTTTAACTTTGGCCCTTACTCTGAGTGGATGGTGGTACTATGTGCAGACTTGAGAGGTTAAGTTTTAAAGAATTTGCAGAACTATTCAAATGAATAATAAAACCTGGAAAAATGTGAATGAAAATTTGAGAGATGAGGAAGGAGCAGAGTTGATGTTAAGTGACAGCATTGAGAAATAGGAAGAGTTTGAAGATTTAAAGAATTATGTAAGCGTTCTTAAAATTGGGCAATATAGATTTGCTCATCAGAAGTTTGGTGGGAGGGATCAGGTTTCACTGGCTTTTTTTTTTTAATGTTTTTGCCTACCTCAAAACAGGTATTGTGTTGTTACATTGTGTAGCATTGTCACTGGAGTCACTGAGCTGTATGTTACATTTCCTGTTGTGCAACACTGAGAGGTGTTTCTTCAATATCTCTGATAAGAGTATATTTTGATTGACTGCTTTATGTGCTTGTTTATTTTTTTATAGTGTTTAAATCAAACGGTATTGAGATGGATTGGGTTATGAAACATAATGGTCCAAATGACGCTAGTGATGGGACAGTACGACTTCGTGGATTGCCATTTGGTTGCAGCAAAGAGGAAATAGTTCAGTTCTTTCAAGGTACCTCTAGTATTAGTCAAAGTTTAGTAGTAGTTTAACTTTATATTATATTACTGAGTTTTTAATTTGTAAAACCCATTTGCTTGGGGGACTTTTTAATTTGAGTATATCATCTTGGTTAATGTATAAAGTTACAAAATTTGTTCCAGTAAATATTCCATACAGAATGTGTAGAATATGTAAAGCCTAACTAATGTGAAATAAACTTGAGAGTAATTATGTGAGATGATATGAACCATGAATTAGCATATGGAACATAGTTTAATTTGATTTGAGCCTTTTTATGTAATATAGGTGGGCTTTTAGAGTATAATTTTAAAAGACACTGGTCGCAAAAAACATGTAATCCAATATTTGAAAAAAATCTTCCATTTGTATTATGGGGTGATGGGGAACTAAGCGCTTTTTGTTTGTTTTGTTTAGACTTGTTTTAAATATTTGATTCAGATGGGAATGTTTCAGCCTTTAACACTGTTCCCCTTGATGGGGTTATTTGTCCTTGGGTTAAAGGGTTGGAAATCGTGCCAAATGGGATAACATTGACGATGGACTACCAGGGGAGAAGCACAGGGGAGGCCTTCGTGCAGTTTGCTTCAAAGGAGATAGCAGAAAATGCTCTGGGGAAACACAAGGAAAGAATAGGGCACAGGTGGGGATGGAGAGTTTGGGATGGTGTTAAATTTTTATTTTTGGGGGTTGTGGGTCACTTGCTTAAATGGGGGGGTAACAGTAACATTTTTCTGGGGTAGTGTTAAAAGAATTGATAATTACCTAAATTTAACTTGGAAACTACAGATTTGGGTGGGGAATTAATACTAATAGTTTGCTTAAAATTAGATTGTTTCCATTTCTCTGTAGGATGTTGTTGATAAATGTTTTTGTATAATGCAACTATTTTCTCTATAAACAACTATCATGTACTTAAAGAAACAAGCTAAAATACATACTTTCAAATGACTGATTTATCTTTGTAAAACTTAAAATATTATTTAAATTTAGAGGTGTAAAAATGTTAATTTTATGGTGTATTTAGGCAATTTAAATTGGGTTATGTATCTAGATATTGAAAAACTTACTGTATTTTGCCCAATATCTTACTCTTTAATACATTTAAGCTGAAACCTGTACCTTAAACCATTTTTAAATAGGTATATTGAGATCTTCAGAAGTAGCAGGAGTGAAATCAAAGGATTTTATGATCCACCGAGAAGATTGCTGGGCCAGCGACCAGGACCATATGATAGACCAATAGGAGGAAGAGGGGGTTATTATGGAGCTGGGCGTGGAAGTATGTATGACAGAATGCGACGAGGAGGTGATGGATATGATGGTGGTATGTGTATCTAATGAACAAAGGTTCTGTTGTCATTTTCTTAATGTTCCTGACACTTTGTCAAGAAATACAGAAATGGCAGTAATTTCAGTACCTACTAGGTTTTAAAACCTGTTCATGAAAATATGAATTCCCATGGCCAGCTGTGGGACTTGATTGATGCACATATTGGCCCCTAGATAACATACAGAAATTAAAATAAAGGTGTCGGTGTGTTTTGACATTTTGTTTGATATCGGGGCGAAAATTGATTTTGATGTCTATATCCTTTTGAAATTTTTAATTTCTACCAAGTGTTAACTGCATTTTTCACATGTGGGGAGTTACAAACTTGTAATTTAACCAAATTGCTTATGACAAAGTATGCTTGTGTAAATTACATTAAAAACTTATCTCTTTAAAGTGTATTTATGTATTTCTCAAATTACACAGGTTATGGAGGTTTTGATGACTATGGTGGCTATAATAATTATGGCTATGGAAATGATGGCTTTGATGACAGAATGAGAGATGGAAGAGGTAAAATAAACATTAAAAACATACTCATTTTTAGGTGAATTTTGGTATTTGCCTTACTTAGTTGTAATATAGGTGTAAAGTCAGCTTGGGGATATTTTAGTGTATTCGTCTGTAGTGGTAAATTCTCCATTTGATGATTAGCACTGTAAGTTAGATCTCTTGGTGTTGTCAAAATGGTGTGAATAGGAAAAGATGTGTATAGGGAAGAAATGTTGAAATGCTTTTCTACATGTATCAGTTTATAATCTGGAAATGTTTCTTTAGGTATGGGAGGGCATGGCTATGGTGGAGCTGGTGATGCAAGTTCAGGTTTTCATGGTGGTCATTTTGTACATATGAGAGGATTGCCTTTTCGTGCAACTGAAAATGACATTGCTAATGTGAGTAATTTTAGTAATTAATGGCTTAATGCTAATCCTGGTATCTAAATTTTGAAGCATTCTTAATGTTCTCATCTTTATAGTTCTAATATCAGAATCCCTTTAATGTGAAAATATATTTATTTTCAGTAGTTCATGAATATTTTTGTGTTCATTGAGTGCTGACCTACGTAGGATTCAAACAAGTAAAGGCTACATTGATAAAGTCCTGTTCAGAATTTAGTGAAAGACCTGGCTGGGAGACTCCGCTGATTGGAGCGGTGTCCCAAACACCAGAAGGTTGTGGGTTCAATGCCCAATCGGGGAGTGTATGGGAGGCAACCAACTGATGTTTTTCTCTCCCTTCCTCTCTCTCAAATCAGTAAGCATACCCTTGGGTGAGGGTTTTCAGCTATATATCCTCCACCCCACCCCCCAAAAAGAATTTAGTAAAAGCTACTTGACCAGCATAGAGTAGTAATGACTGGGAGATTGTTTCCTTTGTGTGAAGTTTTGAAAATTAAATTTGTTAACAAGTGAAAAGTTTCTTAAGTAGGTTGGTTTGGCTTCCTAGGTTGTATGATGAGCTGAAAATAATAGAAGTAGATGCTACTGTTGATTTGAAACTGGTTGGTTTCATATTGGCTAGATAATCTGCAAACTTCAGCTGATGGGCCATCCAGTCACATTCATTTACTTATTTTTTTGTTCCCAGTGACCTACAAAGCCAAGAGTATTTATTTACTATCTAGCTTTTAAAGAAAAATTTTGCTTTAGCTCTTAGTGGGAACTAGTTGGCCTTTTAAGATCCTTTAAACCTGGTTAACTTGTTATTAGAACTAAGTGATATATTTTGGGAGCTGCCCATATATAGTTGGTGGGCTTATCAAACTCCATCATTCTGACTCATACACCCAATTTCAAATACCTTTCTTGGGAGTGGAGTATGGTTCTTATTCTCCCTCTCAAAAGAACGGCATGAGACTTCCATCTGGTTAGGATAAACTATTCTCTGAGTTAGAAATATTTTTCTTTTCAAATGTAATATCACCTACCTTATTTTAGAAGAGAATAATTACTTTGTTTTCCTATATAGTCGTATATTCCTAGTACCTTTGGAGTTGATGTAATTATTAGTTTTGCAACACAGGGCAGTAGAAGGGCTTGTTTTAATGGAGAAGGAAAAACAAAGGCATGTGGTAATTTCAGTAATATAAGTAGAAAAGTAACAAGTTCTTTTTTTTCTTTAGTTCTTCTCACCACTAAATCCAATACGAGTGCATATTGATATTGGAGCTGATGGCAGAGCAACAGGAGAAGCAGATGTAGAGTTTGTGACACATGAAGATGCAGTAGCTGCCATGTCTAAAGATAAGAATAACATGCGTAAGTAGTAGCCTTGCTATGCTGTCTTGTTTCCTAGGTGTGAACTTGTTTCTTATATGTTCAGCCTTTAAAAGCTTTCTAAGGGAATTTTTCTTGAAGTGTTAATTCACTCTTAATACTTGACATATTAAAGCTTAAGTTATTAAAAGGGGGAAATAGGTATGTTACATGTACTTGCCTGAGTTCCCATGCCTTTTGCAAATTAGTACTGCTGCTTAACCTATACATTGATAAATTTGGGTGAGTTATTCCTGCATTTCATCAAACCAGTTTTTAAGCCAATAAATTTCACCTCAACCAGTGATTCCGAAATCTGGCTACACACCAGTCACTTGGTACTTAATAAAGTTTTCCTGGATACTATTAAGATTCTAATTCAGTTCTATTTTTAGGACATATACCAGCTGGTTCTGAAACAAAGAATCAGTCCTCTTTATAGGTAACAAAACTGAGGCCCCAAACACTTATTTGTTCAGGGTTATACAATTTGAAAAAAATAGTTTAATCTTGTTCAGTGCTCATTTTATTACTCCCCTTGGAATTTGTAAGCATACATTTAAGTCAATATTCAGTAGCCTTTTTATGCTTTGATAAATTTAATCTAGTATTTCTCCCCCCCACCCCCCAGAACATCGATACATTGAACTCTTCTTAAATTCCACTCCTGGAGGTGGATCTGGAATGGGAGGCTCTGGAATGGGAGGCTACGGCAGAGATGGAATGGGTATGTAAAGTTATTTTAAGTAAATGGAGTTAGACACTTAGCGGTCAATCTCAAGGTTTTTTTTTTTTTTTTTTTTTTTTTTTTTTTTTTTTTTTAAGATAATCAGGGCGGTTATGGATCTGTTGGAAGAATGGGAGTGGGGAACAATTACAGTGGAGGATATGGGACTCCTGATGGCTTGGGTGGATATGGTAAGTGTCTTTGGTTACTCTGGTTCAGTTTGTTAGTCCCCATATGTGATGCAGACTATCTTCTACATTGATACCTCATACTAAGCAATTCTTAATATCTTTGTTCCCTAAGGTCGTGGTGGTGGAGGCAGTGGAGGTTACTATGGGCAAGGTGGCATGAGTGGAGGTGGATGGCGTGGAATGTACTAGAGCATAACCACCAACATAATAGCCCTGACAACAGCATCTGGTCTACTAGACTTTCTTACAGATTTCATTTCTTTTGTATTTTAAGAACTTTATAATGACTGAAGGAATGTGTTTTCAACAGATTGTGATGGGAAAATCTGTTTTCTGTAGGTTTATTTGTTGCATACTTTGACTTAAAAATAAATTTTTATATTCAAACCACTGATGTTGATACTTTTTATATACTAGTTACTCCTCTAAGGACAAGCTGCTTTCATAAGCTTTGGGTTGATGTATTTTGTTATTAGCTCTACAAGAAATAGTGCAGTATAACTGTAGAGGACAAGATTCCCCTCTGTATAGTCTGCAAGTCTTAATAAGCAGACATCTGGAATAGAGCTTGGAAAATAGTAAAACTTAATTTCTCCTGGATAATACTGTAAATACAAAACCTAAAGAGTTTAGATGGTTTCAGGAGTATAAGTTCTGCTAATTCTATATTAGTGTTTTTCAAATGTCACTTATCAGGCATAGCTCTGAAATGTCCATCTAAATAAGAGGTATGTGGATTTCTGAATATTCATAATTGGGTTACTCAAGGATGGCAGTGTTCGGCATTTTTAATTCTAGCCCTAGATTTTAGAATAAAATCTCAGTACTTGACTGAAGTACCAAAAAATGTTTCCAAAAATTTAACAGTTGTAAGTCTAAAAATGTTCTAGACTAAGTTAAGATCCTAAAAGTGACATGAGAATTCACTACAAAGGTATTTACTGTGGAGTTTAATTATCACAGGTGTATTTTCAGTTTCAGCCCAATCGTTAAAGCATTTTAAAAAATAACTATAAATACCTTTTAAAATGTAAGAGAAGTCCATGTTGTAGTCTTATTTAAAATGATAGTCCTACAGTTGGATTTTTCATCTGCTATCTGGAGTTTTAGAGCCATTGTGTAAAAAACAAAAAACTATGTAGCAAGGAAAAAGGTGCTTTTTTACTTTTAATCCTTTTGATCAATATGGCTTTTTTCCAAATTGGCTAATGGATCAAAATGAAACCTGTTAATGTGAATTCAGTTATTGAACTTGTTACTTGTTTCTGCTAGCAATGTTAATGTAATAAATATCAGTGTGGGAGATAATAGTGTGGCGTCTGTCCTAGAATGCTTTGTGTCATTTTCTGATTATAAATTGAAGGTACTACATGTGTCTTAATGGAAGATAGACAAAGTGACTCCTAAAGAGTGATCTCTGCCTTAGAGAAGATAACTGTGATAGCCTCGGTGGAGTCTTAACAGCTAAAGCAATGGTAACTCGTAATACCTATACTTACTCCCTTAACTACCCATTTATACCACTTGGTTTTTTGTTTTAATTCTCACCCAAGGACATATTTTCATTTCTTTTTTAGAGAAAGAGAAGGGGGTAGAAGGAAAAATATCAATTGGGTGTCTTCTCATACATGTCCTGACCTGGAATCAAACCCATGACCTTTTTGGTCTATGGGATAATTCTTCTACCAGCTGAGCCATACTGCCCAAGGCCCAATTACATTTTTTTAGAAGTCACATGTTTTTATTTTCCCAGGCATACTCTATTAAAATCTTTTAAATACATTATTTACTGCTATTATAGTTGTCCCAATTTTTCCCCCTTTCCCGCCCTCAACCCAGTATCTCCTGTCTCCTACAATCCCTCCTCCTTAGTTCATGTCCAAGGGTTGTGCATATAAGTTCTTTGGCTTCCATTTCCTATATTATTTTTGACATTCCCCCTGTCTACTTTTTACCTATCAATTATGCTTGTTAATCCCTGCCCCTTTTCTCCCATTTCCCCCTTCCCCCTTCATCTAGTAACCTTCCAAATGATCTCTGTGATTCTGTTCCTGTTCTCGTGGTTTGCTTAAGTTTGCTTTTTTTTTTTTTTTCTTTTTAGATTAAATGGTTGATAGTTGTGAATTTGTTTCCTTTTTAGTGTTCATAGTTTTGATATTTTTTTCTTAAGCGCTTTAAACATTTCATGTAATATTGGCTTAATGATGAACTCCTTCAGCTTGACCTTGTCTGGGAAGCACTTGATCTGCCCTTCCATTCTAAATGATAGCTTTGCTGGATAGAGTAATCTTGGTTGTAGGTCCTTGTTTTTCATCACTTTGAATACTGCTTGCGAAGTCCCTTCTTGACTGCAAAATTTCTTTTGATAAATCAGCTGACAAGTCTTATGGGAACTCCTTTGTAGATAACCCTCTTCTCTTGCTTTTAAGATTCTCTCTGTATCTTTAACCTTTGGCATTTTAATGATGTGTCTTGGTGTGGTCCTCTTTGGGTCTAGCTTGTTTGGGATTCTGCTTCCTGGACTTCTATGTCTTATTTCCTTTGCCAAATTAGGGAAGTTTTCTTTCATTATTTTTTCAATTAAGTTTTCAATTTCTTGCTCTCTTTTCTCCAGGCATCCCTATGTTTCGAATGTTGGTATGTTTAAAGTCCTAGAGGTCCCTAAGCCTATCCTTTTTTTTAAATTCTTTTTTCTTAGTGCTGTTGATTGAATGCTTTTTTTCTTCTTGTGTTCCAAATCGTTGGTTTGATTCTCTGCTTCCTTCCCTCCACTGTTGGTTCCCTGTAGACTTATTTCATTTAGTGCAACCTTCATTTTTTCCTTTAACTTTTTTTGCTGTACTCGGTGAGTTTTTGAGCATCTTGATCACCAGTGTTTTGAACTCTGCATCTGATAGGTTGGTTATCTCTGTTTCATTTAGTTCTTTTTCTGGGGTTTTATTCTGCTCTTTCATTTGGACCATATTTCTTTGTCTCAATTTGGCAGCCTCCCTGCGTTTGCTTCTGTGTATTAGGTAGAGCTGCTTTGACTCCCTGAAAAAGGCACCTGTAAATGGTGTGGGGCAGAGCCTTAGGTGATCACCCAGGTATCACAGGCTTTGTGGCTGTTGGGCAGGGATTAGAGGGGGACAAGGCTGCTACCTGGCTTCTGGAGGTTTGCCTGGCCTCTTACCCTGGTGAATCCCAGAGTGGATAGGTTTGCGGACGTTTTAAGTCTTTGTGGTCCCTTTAAATCAACTCCTGAAAATCTGGCAGTTGCAGCTGCCCCAACTCCCACTGGCTTTCACAGCCACAAATTAAGGGGAATTATCTTCCCAACACTAGAACCCTGGGGCTGGGATCGCTTTATTCCAAGGTATCCCTATTTTTATCCACAACACATGAATGTGGGACTGCCCATTAGGCCGCTGCCACTTCTCTACACCACACACAGCATGGCTCATCTGCACCACTGCCAGTCTCTGACTCCCCCTCCCATCCACCTGGATGTATGTGGCTTTAAATCCTTGGCTGTCAGACTCCATACAGCTCAATTTTCTGGCAGTTGCAGTTGTTACTTGTTTTGAGAAACAGTTGTAATTATCTCTGGTTGCACAAGGAGGCATAGCATGTCTGTCTACATCTCCGTCTTGACCGAGGTCCTCTATTAAAATCTTTAAGCAGTAAAAATATAAAATGTTATCAATGAAAGTTGCCTTTCTAAGGCAGGCTACTTTTCCACATCTTTCATTTAGTTTAAAAATTCACATTTTATTTTAAAACATTACAGGGTAGAAGAATTACAATCACAATTCCTTGGCACCATGATAGCATTACTGGTAGTACTAGCTAGATGAGGGAATGGTACATGAAATTTATTAAGATAAATATTTTCTGTGAGTACAGATCTTGCTTGAAAAGTAAACGTGGAGGTTCACAACTACAATACAAAATCAATGTAACAAAATTCAAAATTAGTAGAAATGGTTTTTATAAAAGAGCCAAACTAAATGAAGCAAGTTGTATTGCTGTGATAAAAGCTTAACAAAAATCTCAAAATCAATGGTGATACATGACTTAAACGGGAAATAATTTAAAGAGGGGACTAAAATTCATGGTTTAACAGCTTTGGAATTTAAGCAGGAATCACATTTTAAAATCTGTCCTAAGCACTAATAAAAAACGCCTAGTATTTGAAATTTTTCCTTTTTGCTTATTTTCATTTTCAGCAATCATAAAAATGTTAATCCATCCTATCAATACAAAACAGTATTCAAGAATATAATTTATCTCTTGAGGACATTTCTGTCAGACCAAGAAAGACCACCTAAAAATCTCAATTCTAACTGAAGAGCTCAAACTTGATTATGGAGAAATCTTGGAGTAAAATATTAGCTTCATACATTGGCAATTTAGAAAAATAATTTTTAAGCTTAATGAAGAAAGGATCCTGCAGAATAAGTAACCATCATAGGGGGTAGGGGGCTAGCCATGATTAAATTCACTAAATATGCTCTTAGGAGTAATGTAAGGTTATCCTAATATGACATTGTTTGAAAGGTTCACAGGCTTAAAAGTGCATGGCTGATATTCAACTAATTTTAAAAAAAGGAAGGGTCCCTAGTAGTGATGTCATTCACATGACTGTGTACAAAGGTAACTTGCTTTTTACAGATTAAATTCTTGGTATGGTAAAAAGCAGTTTTAACAAGGTTAGTGTTTATTCAATCTCATGCTTGAAATGGTTAAAGTATGTATTTCATGGCAGGGCTGGCCATATCTTCATCTGCTAACTGACCCTGGCTTAGAGGTGCTCAATTTATAGTGAATTTTTTACCCTATATACTGCAGTAGCAGACTACTGCAATGTAATGCTGAAAAGTTATTGAAAGATCTGCAAGTAGCAACCGAAGGTAAAAGGATGACGGTTTAACATCCTTTCAAAATAAGGAAAAGGTTGAGGCAACCTCTTTAACCCTCTGCATCAGGAGGGTAGCAACTACAACATAGATTTTAAAGAGAAGGAAGACCAAAAGAAATTTTACAGGATAAAATGCTGGCCTTCTCTAATGCAAAGTGGGCAAAAGAAGGGAGGGAGAAAAGGCCAAATAAATATAGATGACATCTTACCAAGCTGCTGGAATATCTGTTGTATTGGAATATTAACACTTGTAAAAAGTTCTACACATTTCCAGTCTTTCTCTGAGACCCACGAAGCTTTAAAGTGCATTAAGAAAACTATAGGCACCATCAAATACAAACTCGACACTGGAGAATAAAACAATCTGAAGCCCTATTTTTAAGAAGGCCTTTATAAAATAAGGCAGATGTGTGTTATGCTATCTGGCCTTTCAATGTCATTAAGAGTTACGTGATCGTTACATGAATTCAGAATTAGGTTAAAATTCTTAAAGCATCCCCTGTTGAAAATTCTTTTTGAATAACAGTGAAAAGGAAATATCAAGTTATACAACTTAATTCCCATGAATTGAAATGTGAAACATAAAACTGGTACTAATACTGTCTGAATGCTGCTTCAGAAGGGCTGTCTGAAAATGTGCACGTGTTCATACATAACATTCATCACAGGTACTTTCATACAAAGATTTAGTTCTGGAGTCTTATGGCAAATTAGATGAGCATCTCTGAATCAGCAATGCATGACAGGAATCACAAACCCGTACAGGCTTTGGTGAAGACGGCAAAGGCAGTTCGTTGTCAGAGCAAGCATTACAGAAAATTTCTCCACAGTTTCTACAGTGGTGCTATTCATTTGAAGAAGAAAAAGAAAAGAAAAAAATTATGAGTAAAATTAAAAGCCATATTTACACCAAAACTTTTGGACTCACTTTCTACTTCCTTTACCTTTCTCTTAGAGAGTGAGAATTCCTTTTCACAAAGCTTACAATGTGTTGCTTCTTTGTCTTTCAACCATACCAGTCCCTAGTAAGGAGAGTGAGTATTAATGCTCAAATTGGTAACATTAAAAATTACATATAAAAACACACAGCACCGAAAACATTTTACAGGAATGTATACAGGTGAATAAAAAATGAGTCCTTTTTCTTTGAGAGAAATTACTGAAATAGTTGTAGATTAAATGTGTGAACTTTGCTTCAAAATAATCAGTAGGGAGAAGGCATGGGGGTTGAACATAACAAGATTGACCATAATTGGTAAATACTGAAACTAGGTAATGCTTTGTTTTACTCTACAATTATATATGTTTGAATAGTTACATGATAAAATGTTTTTTAAAAATAAAATCTATTACTGATGGGAGTTTTCTTTAAGGAAAGAACCTTTTAAAGATTACCTAGTTCAGCAACACTTAAGGATAAATATTCACTGTGAAATGCATTTGAATTTGGCATTATATATACTTTATATATAATTATATATATATATTATCTGGCTGGTTTGGCTCAGTGGATTGAGCGTCGGCCTGCGAGCTAAGTATCGCTGGTTCGATCTTCCAGTCAGGGCACATCAGAGAAGGAAAACTCTGATTCCAAAAAACCTCCGCTGCCTTGCGGCATACCTCTTCAGGGGAAAGGCTAAGGGAGTAAACCCCGACAGAAAATCCGGAGCCGGAGTCCCTAAGGCGGTTTGACGTTGTAGTCAACACCAGCAACTCCTGCGGCGCACCTGAAACCAAGCTGTATTGACTCCGTCTTTCCCTTGGGTCCTTCAGCTGCGAAGAGAGGGGGGGTCTGCTGCATGGGCAACAGCAGACCCTCCATATCACCCTGCCCAGGCTCTGTAGCTTCAGCTTCACTGGAGAGGACACTCCAGCGTCATCGCAAGATGTCGATTCAACACGGGAGGAGACAGATACCGTGTCACTCCCGAGTCGGACTGCACAGCCATTCTCGGCGGTGCAGATAGACTCTTAAGAAGCTACACCATCGTCTCTCGAGACGGACGGCTGCCGACGATATATATATTATATATATAAGTATATATAATTCCATAAAACTTGAAGAGAATTTGGAAATAGGATATTTGAGTTAAGACTTCACATTAAATTCAGTTTTGCATGACCATTAATTTCCCTAGCTGGTGTGGCTCAGTGGATTGAGTGCTGGCCTGCCAACCAAATGCTCGCTGGTTGGATTCCCAGTCAGGGCACATGCCTGGGGAGCAAACCAGGTCCCCAGTTGGGGGCGCACAAGACGCAACCACATATTGTCTCCCTTTCTTTCTCCCTCCCTTCCCCTCTAAAAATAAATAAAATCTTTAAAAAAAAGTAATCCAGTCCAACTTCAATGCCATAAAAGGGAAGTGACTTGCCAGATGCCCCAAAGCAACCTATTGGAAGCAGCATTGCTTCCTGCCCAACTCTGCCTTAAGAGATGGGGAACCTGATGTGAAGCAGATTTCCAAGCAGCATCATTAGGCAAGAAGGGACTGGCAAGAAGTAATCAAAGTGATGAAAAGCAAGGACCTACAACCAAGATTATTCTATCCAGCAAGGCTATCATTTAGAATGGAAGGGCAGATAAAGTGCTTCCCAGATAAGGTAAAACTAAAGGAGCTCATAACCACCAAACCCTTATTATATTAAATGTTAAAGAGGCTTATTTAAGAAAAAGATCAAAACTATGAACATTAAAATGACAACAAAATCACAACAATGAACAAGAGAATCTAATAAAAACAAAAACTAAGCAGACAACCAGAGTGGGAACAAAATCATAGGTATGAGGAGCATGTGGAGGGATGTCAGCTGGGGGGGAGTAGGGGGAAAAGAGGGGAACAGTGCAGGGACTAAGAAGCATAGTAGGAGGGTGCAGAATAGACGGGGAGAAGTTAAGAACAGTACAGGAAAGGGTAAAGCCAGTGAACTTATATGCACAACCCATGGTCATGAACTAAGGGGGGTGGGACTGCTAGAGGGAGATGGAGCTGATGGGTGGAGGGGAGCAAAGGGAAGAGAAATTGGGACAACTAACAGCACAATCAATAAAATATACAAAACATTTTTGTAGAGATTAAGAAAACGATGTTCAAGCACAACTAAAATTAAAAAAAGACAACTCTAGAGGAAATAAAAGTAGTTAAAATATAATTACAATACAGTAGTCCCTCTCTCGTGGTTCGCTTATTGCGGCCTCAATGTATCGCAGGATTTTTTAAAATATGGATTTTTCGCTATATCACGAGATTTTGCGGTACTGAATATGTAAAGTTACGTAGGTTTAAGAGCGTAGACTATGTTTAAGAACATAAGTAGTGTTTATAAAAGTGTGGAAAAGGTTAATAAGGGAGTGGGAGAAGGTTAATAAGGGACTGGGAATGGTTTATAAGTGTGTGGGAAGGGTTTAAAAAGCCTTAAAATATATATAAATACTAAAATATAAGGTTCCTACTCTGTGGATTTTCACCTATTGCGGGGGGGTCTAGAATGTAATACCTGCAATAAGTGAGGGAATACTGTACATTACTTGGCCCAGCAAAGAACAATACATACATAGTCATAATAAAGGATATCCATTAAATGAATTCCACAAAAATTTTTACTTAATTTACTGGGAGGACAGTAAAGAGAAGACACACCAGAGTGAGAACGAGCAAAACTCCTCATCCAGCACATTAACCAAGCAATAGATAGGTCTAAAATATGTCTTAAATAAATTAAGAGCAAACAGTATATACTGCATATTATTTATAAGTAGGGGGATTAATGTCCAAAGAAACAAAAGAATTGAAAGTAGCTCCCTTCAGGTGGCAGGAACTAGGGTGGATAAGGGACAAGAGGATGAAGAACAAGAGACTGCTACCATTATTTAAATGTTTCTAGCACTATTTGACTTTATTCTCCTGTAACACTTAAATAAAAAACAAAATGTAGCTTGTGCAGGAGGAAGCCACCTGTAAGTACTCACAGAGACTGTATTTTCTCCTTATACTGCAGAAGGGGTTCTGGCATCCAGACACATTCAGAACCACATACTGATAAATTGTACCAATCACTTTCACATATTTTAACCTTCCCAATATTCAAAGCAATCCTATGCAAAATCGTAAGCGCATTCCAGAAGAGGAACCACTTAATGAGGATATGTGACTGACTGAGGGTCAGAAACTAGTAAGTAATAGACCGGCATAGGAACTCAAAGATTCTCCAATTCGAAGGTAATTTCACTCATCATGCCACACTTTACAGGAGGGTGGACGGAGTGAACTGGATCCGCATCACCCAGGGTCCCCCATTCAGTATTTCTGCCTCTATAAATCCTGGGATTCAGTAATGATAGTACTTAAGATTTGTATAAGGCTTTACCTTCTATTGAAGAGTTTCACATATATCTGTACTTTTCTACTTGAGGAAAACACCTTCTACTCACCTGCAATGCTTTGTTGGCTTCTTTTATATCTTCTATTTTAAGTTTTGATCTAAAAAGATTAAAAATAGGTCCAAATTTCAGTACATATATTTAAATATAGAGCATCTAGTAAGTCATTAGAAAGGTATTGCTTTTACACAGTAAATCTTAAAATTGCTTTTTAAAGAATTGGCATTTTCATGTGGCTATGATGATAATAGTAATAGCTATAATTTATTGGCTTACAGTATGCCAGACATTATGCTATAACCTTTGCATACATAACCTCATTTAATCTTCAAAAAAATCTATTTTAAAGATGAAGAAAATGAGTTCTGATGACGTTAAGTCACTTGTAACAGGTCACAGAGGTGGTAACTGGGGAAGCCAGGATTCAAACCTTGGTCTAATGTGACCCCAAAGGCAACATGCTACCATCATGCACATTATTTGTCTAGCAGATGCAAAATAGTGGAAAAATTAAGGAAGATATAGTAGTAATACTTTAATTTATTGGGGTGACATTGGTTAATAAGATCCTGTAAGTTTCAGGTGTACATGTCTATGATACATGATCTGTATATTGCATTGTGTCCCCACCACCCAAAGTCAAACCATCTGCCATCACCACATATTTGGCCCCCTTCACTCCTTACTACCTCCTCACCCCCTTCTCTCTGGTAACCACCATACTGTTGTCTGTGTCTATGAGTTTCAGTTTTATATAATGCTTTTTCTTCTGAAAATAAATGTTAATGAACATGCAGATTATAAATAGCAGTATTTAATTAGCTGTGATCCCACTTCCCAGAAATGATAATCTCTACATGTTGATGGTTGTGTGTGTATTTTAAATGGAATCACTATTGACAGTTTTCCACAACCAACTCTTTTCACTTAACAATATATCCTGAAAGACTCAGAGCTACTGACTTCTTACTAAGTATCTACCACATCATTATATTAAATGGTTACAAGTATACCATGAAAAAGAATATAAAGTAATTTATATAATTATCTATTGTTGAACTTTCAACTTGTTTCAAAATTTTTGCCACGAAAATCACTCATTAAAATTGGAATGACCAACACATTTGTACTATTATTCTTAGAACAACTTAGAAATAAAATTACTGGATCAAAAGGTACATAAAATACTTAAAGCCTCTGCAACTGAAGCAGAAGACTAGGGACTTGCTTCACCCTACAAATGCTCTTTGTTCTAAGACATAAAGAGTGTTAGTCTTTTATATGGCTCATACTGAACTTACATTGGTAATAATTAATGTAAAATTAAAAAGTGTAAAAATATCAACAGAATAATCATTTTCTTGGCTGAATTCATATCTGCAAAATGTGCCCAAAGAACATTGATGCTGGTGGTAATTATGTCCAAAAAAGTAATTATGCTGTATAGAAAAGTTAAATATGGAATTAAAGTAGCTAAATGGCATTCACTACAGAAATACTTCACAAAAATTTACTGGTGTTAATATATTACTGGTTAAAATATCTTTACTCATGCCCTACTCGAGTGGCTCAGCTGGTTGAAGAATCATCCTATACATCAAAATGTTGCGGGTTCAACCCCCCAGTCAGGGCACATACAGGAAGCAACCAATCAATGTTTCTCTCTGTCTGTCTCTCAAATCAATTTTAAAAATACCTTTATTAACAAATATGGAATCTAAAAACCTTGCCCCCCGCACCTCCGATATGAACTGCTAAAATTAAAGAAAGGGGCTTTCAGTTACAGTTTCAAGTACAAGAACACCTCCTCCTTGGCCTAGACAGGGAGGGAACAGATATATATATTATTTATTTTAATTAACTTTTATTTAGAAACATGTATTTAAGTGTGTGAAAATATTTGAACATGGCATTAAAATAGCATAGAGGAGTATCAAAAGAAAACACAAGAATATAATAACTGTGATACAATCAAGCCTCTGGTAATCCTGAAAGCCCTGCTATTGAGGAAAATAACTATAAAAGTTTACTTATACATAAAGAAGAGTATTCACAACATACTATATTTAGAAGAGTCCTGGTAATTTCTTTCTCTAAACTAAAAATTATTCTTGTTGGAATTTAAGCCTTTGTGAGGATAAGGGAGAAGCTGGTTATCATACTTAATGTATTTTAAAACTATCAGTCATTATAACACAGATATGTTAGTTACTTTAGATTCTCTTCCTTGAATATTCCATCCTAATATTTTGTATGCTCCATGTTTTCTTCAAATATGAATAGTTGAAGTTTATTTCATTTATTTAATCCTAAATCGGATAGTCTACTAAAATTACAATTCATTTAGAAGAAAAACATTTAAAACCTTTAAAAATTCTGTCAAAATTCTCTTGATAAGGATCCTTTAATAAGAAACCAAGAGTCAATACTACATTGTTAAAAATATTTTTCTAATTAAAATTAATCATTTACATTTAAAATCCCAGGTTCAGAATGTAAGCACAGGAGAGTAATTTTCAGATTCAACCTACTCATCTTACAGAGAAAAAAAATGATATGCTGTGTACTATGTGGAAAAGGCACTGTGCTAGGTGCTTTCACATACTTAGTCTCAGTTAATTAGATAAAGAACTGCAGGAATTTTATAACTCTAATTTTCAAATAGAGAAATGGACTTAAAAAGGTTAAATAAATGACCCTAAGTCACACAGTTGGTGAATGGAAGAAGGATACTAATTCCTATGAGTGACATTAATGAATACTAACTTTTAAATTTAGTGATAACTTAAAAATGCATATCTTGAATAAGTTTAAAAACTGTTCTTTCTGAATTATTAATTTTCCCTTTTAACAAAATTAAATGTTCCATATTATTCTACATTATTATTCCAAATAATACCCATAGGTCTACATAAGCCTAAAGCCAATTCTGGTAAATTAGGAGCAAAGGTTAAAAAGTATTGACCTAACCTCAGGCCCTCATCATCAAAAAAATTAAGAGATATTCAGCATCCTGTGTATTAGGGAAAAAGTTGTTTTTACTTAATTTCAATCTGATAACATATAGGAGTAGGAGGAGGACGAGGAAGTATTTCAGCTGATAAACTGGTACAGTCTGAGCCCTGACTGGTGTGGCTCAGTGGGTTGGGTGTCATCCCACAAAACAGAAGGTCGCAGGTTCAATTCCCTGTCAGAACAGCACATGCCTGAGTCAGAGGTTTGGTCCCTGCAGTCGGGGTTCTTACAAGAAGCAACCAGTCAATGTCTGTCTCTTACATCAATGTCTCTCTCTCTCTCTCTCTCTCTCTCTCTCTCTCTCTCTCTCTCTCTCTCTCTCCTGCAGTCGGGGTTCTTACAAGAAGCAACCAGTCAATGTCTGTCTCTTACATCAATGTCTCTCTCTCTCTCTCTCTCTCTCTCTCTCTCTCCCCTCTCCCTCTCTGTCAAAATAAATAAGTAAAAACTTAAAAAAAAAAACTGGTACAGTCTGGGAAAACTCACTGGGCCATTGGTCCTTCCTCTAGCCCTGATTAAATTATTGTTACTGCAGAAGAGAACTAAAGTTGACAGAAGTAAAATATGTTCTAACTCACAACTGGTCCTACTCATGTCTTAGGGACTATGGGTCTCAGAAGCAGAAAAGGAAAATATTAAAGCTGCACCATAAAAAGGCAAACATTAGCCCTGGACGAGTACCGTCCTCCCAATACACCAAGTTTGCAAGTTTGATCCTAGATCAGGGCACACATGAGAATCAACCAGTGAGCCCTAACTGGTGTAGCTCAGTGGGTTGGGTGTTGACCCACAGAGTAAGAGGTCACCGGTTCTATTCCCAATCAGGGCACCTGCCTGGGTTGCAGGCCAGGTCCCCAGGTTGGGGGCATGCAAGAAACAGCTGATCAATGTTCCTCTCTCACATTGATGTTTCTCTTCCTCTCTTTCTCCCTCTCTAAAAATAAATAAAATCTTTAAAAAAAAAAAGAATCATCCAATGAATGTATAAATTACTGGAACAACAAATTGATGTCTTTCTCTCCCTTCCCTGCCCCCTTCCGCCCTCTCCCTCAAATCAATAAATTTAAAAAATGTTTTAAAAATGAATTCAAACATTAGCAAGGAAAAAAAAAAAAACATATCTCATAAATGATGTAAAAAGACAAATGACAAACTAATGAAAAAAAGATGTACACCTGAGAGGGAAGAAAGGCCTAGGCATACTGGGCGGGGGCACGAAGTTTTTCTGATTCTGGATGATGAGGAAAGCACTCTGTATTTTGGTTACTTCAGTGTAGGTAACATTATACCTGTCCCTTTGTATTCCTTTTAAGTTTGTAGTAAAATAGTATTTATCAACAATTTGTAAATTCTATTTTGAGGTATTTCTTTTCATCAACTCAAATGACAAAATCTGAAATTTACTTCACTAGGAAAGAATGTGGCTGTAAATGGAAATGCTAACTTCAATGAGGAAAAAATAAGTATTAACACAAGTATTAAGATAATGTAGTAGTATCAATATTATGATATATTGCAATTAAAATGTAAAGTATTAGAAGCTGTAGCATTATTAGTATATACTTCCCGTTATACCTACTCAAAACAATAATTTACAAAGGTCCCATAAGAAAAAGATGAGCAATTCCACCCGAAAAATGTACAAAGTATATGAACAGGCAGTTTTCAGGAAATAAACTGCAAGTACAAACAGAACACAAATAAATATAGATGTCAACCCTACTGATAAAGAAATACAAATCAAACAATATTTTCAATTATCAGAAAGGCAAAAACAGACATTCTCTCCCACTTCTGGAAGGGGGTCTAACATTAGAGGTGGAGGATAAATCAGCACTATCAAAAAATTTTAAAGCACAGTCTTTTTGGCCCAGCAGTCCCCTCTGGGAACTTACTTTTAGATATACTCATTAAAGTATATCAAGATATATCAACATACACTTACAAGAATGTTCACAGTAGTAAACATTTTTAAAATTATAAAGTCTTTTTAATAATTAGAAACAGTTTAAATGACAGCACATTTATCATAAGGCATATCTTTATGTACTGCTATGGAAAAACCTCTAACACATATTCTTAAGTAAAAAACCCCACAAACTTCAGAAAAACATGCATACAGTGGAGCTACTCAGGAATTAGGTATGTAGTCAGTTCACAAGGGAAAAACTTCGTGGTCAAAATAACCCTTGAAAACTCCTTAAGCAATCCATAAAGTTTAGTATAGATTGTTGAGTACATCTGACCATGAGCAGTAATTTTCATGCAAATGAAAATTTGAGAAACATGGAACCAGGATGAAACAAAAAAACAAAAGTCTGAATTCAGCTGTCTGGAGAGCCAAAAGATCAGGCTTTAATACAACTATAAAATCTCTAGTATTGAATAAGAGATGGGCAAAAAGTAATACACATTCCTTGTTTTACTAGTCTAATCTGCTTTAATATTAAACCTTTATGATCTTAATAAACGTAAATATATTTATTTTTTGTGGGAATTATTCACTATTGAAGCAGAAGCTCAACAAGTATTTGTAAAATGAATAAATGGGAAATAAGGCAATAAGCACTTAGCACAGGTTCTGGCTCAAAGTGGTCAGTAAATGGATGTCAAATTAGAATTGAAATCTTGCTTATCAGAATCACAATGCAATTGTTCTTTGAATTTGTAGAAATAAAACTGTTATCATTTTTAAAGCTAATGTTAATGTTTCCTTTTGTGGTTTTAGTAAACTACTCTTCCATCTGCCCTTGGAAATTGGTCTCAAGACTTCCTAATGGAATTCCATCTTTAGCAAAACAGACCACATGGAACAAGGAGGAATATGTGAGACAGAACACCATTTCTTTGTTTTTATAGGGACCCAACACGCCATTGCAATAGAACCAACCACGCACACTCCACGAACCCAAGCCCTTACTCTGGAAGGGATGAAACACCCTTCACTTCTTACAATGTTGGCTCCTCTAAACACTCTAAAAAAACTAGCTTCTGTTGCTCTGAGAAAATATATATTAAGTCCTGAATACTCTGATTTGAGGAAATTAAGCAAGAGTTTTAGCTTTTATCTCCTAAGAAAACATTTAGAACTAAGATCTACTACAAGGAAAAACTTTTAATAAAATCTCTCCAACCTACGGTCTTAATTGTTAATCTTTAAAGTTTTTTTTACTATATTTTTCCCATTACCATTTATCCCCCTTATACTCCCTCCCCCAAGCAATCACCACACTGTTGCCCATGTCCATGAGTCCTCTTTCCTTTTCACTTGGTCCCTCCACCCCCTCACCGCCCATAGATGTCATCCTGTTATCTATCTATGGGTCTAGGTATTTTTTAATAGTTCATATCTTTCTTTTCTATATTTAAACTTTTCTGCCTATTTGGTTTGGCACACTCAAATCTTTATAAAAATCAAGGACTACTTAGATGAAGGAATAAAGAGAAATTACTCGCTAAGTTTGTTGCCAAGTTCTTGAAGAGCTTGCTCCTGTTCATGATATATTTTTTTCAACTGCTGATTTTCATCCTGGAGGTTAAGGAACTCCTTCAAAACGATAAAAAACAGAAAATGCAATTCAAACAAAAGAATCAAGAAACTCCACATTGTATACATACAATTAGGAACACAAATCTTCTAGCTTTTTATAAAAAAAAACAGAATTATATATCCAAAGCTCTTTCATAGCTGTTCTATCAATTATCAAATACTTTCCATTCATTTACTCTCTTTGCTGGTATTTTTAAAGATGACTAGTATATTGTTTTGTTGGTGTAAATGTAAATTATGATTTGATTTCCTTTTTAAATAACTTTCATTGAAGTGTAATTTTAGAAGTTTTACCACCATTTACTTTTTTAAGACTAATGATTTGTTGGGTCTCATTTCTAAGATGAGATAAGGCTTCTTTCTCCTTCTGAAGATCTTCCTGCAAAGTCTGCCTCCATTCCTTCTCAATCTTCAAATCAGTTTCCAGTTGCACCCTTGAATGACAAACAACGAACAGAAGCTCAGTACTATTGTTTACATGAGTTTTATGTATTCTTTAATAAGAGCATCTTTTTGGTTGATAACTTTTGCATTTATAATTCATTTCTTCTGATACTCTCTTTCATAAATATTTTTTGATAAATTCAGCAGCACTGGTAAAAGTACCAGTTTATATGCCAACCACAAAAACTTTTGCTGAACAATAGTTTGTCATTTATTAATTCTGTATATGTAAATGCCGTATAAGCATAGAAAATGTCTGAAAGGCCACATTATACTATTACAACTGGTTGTTGTAAAACCAGTTGTATACAGTGTGAGAGAAATGTAGGGTTTTAATTATTTACATATCCGTTCTATGTGAAAAATTTCACAACAAACTAATGAAATGTCCTGCTCTGATATAAAAATTATAGCAACTTCTAAATCAATTTAACATCAGTAACAGAAAAATCAGCTCTGGTGCAAAGAGCTACTTATCAGATTACTGTCAGAAGCTGACTTATTATTACAGGACAGATAAAGACCAAGGAGACACTGAGGGAAAATCCACACTGCCTTCAAAATACCAGCTCACACTTGAAAGCACTACTTCAACATTCTAACAACAGATGCTAACTGGCAAAACAAAAGTGGTAAAATTCCAACATTTTAGGATGACAAAAAAATCATTTCGATAATTATTGCTCATAAGCAGGTATAACAGGAGAGGTATATACTAATAATGCTACAGTTTCTAATACTTTACATTTTAATTGCAATATATTATAGTACTGAGAATATTACATTATTTTAATATTTTGTGTTAATACTTTTGTTCCCTCATTAAAGTTAGCATTTCCGTTTACAGCCACATTCTTTCCTAGTGAAGTAAATTTCAGATTTTGTCATTTGAGTTGATGAGAAAAAATACCTCAAAACAGAATTTACAAATTGTTGATAAATACTATTTTACTACAAACTTAAAAGGAATACAAAGGGACAGGTATAATGTTACCTACACTGAAGTAATCAAAATACAGAGTGCCTTGCTTATCATTCAGAATCAGAAAAAAATGTGTGCCCCCGCCCAGCACGCCCAGGCCTTTCTTCCCCCTCAGGCGTGCATCTCCTCAACTCTAAGGGTCCCCACAAGACTTGTAACCAGGGAAGCAGTGGGCAGCAGCAGCTCATCCCAGGCTAAGCCCCTGACCCTATCTCGAAGGCCCCCTTTTCCCTGACTTTGTAGTGGGCTAAAAGCAGCCTGCCTTGGCTCACTTCTGTCACTGAAACTTTAACTTCTCAATGAGTCCACACAGCCCTGCGTGGCTCACTTTACTATAACATTTCTAGGGAGCCAAAGCAGCCCTGCCTACGCTCTTCTGTTGCTTCTTCTATTCTAAGGCCTTCCTGTTTCACTGACCCCAGCTTTAATAAACATACATTCAAAAAAAAAAACAAACAAAAAAAAAAAAACCCAAACTTAGTGAATAAGCAAATAAAAAATTTTGTTTTTAAGTTAGTATAGTCAGAACATAGATTGACCACCAAAAGCAGAAAATCATTTAAAAAGGGGAAATATAACTATATAAAAGTTATAAATTTGCAGAATAAAAGACCACTATGGCCCTGGTCTGCATGGTTCAGTTGGTTGGACATCAACCTGCAAACTGAAATGTTACAAGTTCAGTTCCCAGTCAGGGTACATGCCTAGGTTGCAGGTTTGGTCTGGTTGGGGAGCATACAAAAGGTAAGAATTGATGTCTCTCTCTCCCAGCAATGTTTCTCTCCCTCTTTTTACCTCCCTTCCCCTCTCTAAAATCAATAAGAATGTCCTCCAGGGCGGAGAGTTGCCTACAGGGGGGTGCCTATAGGACTACCAGCTGATTTCTCAGAGGACACTTTGAAGGCAGGAAGGGACTGGCAAGCAGTATTCAATGTGATGAAAAGCAACCTACAACCAAGATTACTCTATCCAGCAAGGCTATCATTTGGAATGGAAGGGCAGATGAAGTGCTTTCCAGACAAGGTAAAGCTAAAGGAGCCCATCATCACCAAGCCATTATTATATGAATGTTAAAAGGACTTAAGAGGATCAAAACTAAGAACAGTAAAATGACAACAAACTCACAACTATCAACAACAGAATCTAAAAAATAAAAATAAAAACTAAGCAAACAACCAGAAGAGGAACAGAAACATAGGTATGAGCATCATTTAGAGGGTTATCAGCTGGGAGGGGGAAGGCGGAGAGAGGGGGAAATGGTACAGGGCTTAAGAAGCATAACTGGTAGGCTCAAAATAGACAGGGGGATGTTAAGAAAAGTACAGGAAAGAGTGAAGCCAAAGAACTTATATGCATGACCCATGGACATGAACTAAGAGGGATGGGATTACTGGAGGATGGGGGGTAAATGAGCAGAGGAGAGCAAAGGGATGAAACAACTGGGACAACTGTAACAGCATAATCAATAAAATATACCAAAAAAAAATTTTTTTAAACAATAGATCTAAAGGCAGCTTAGCAAATTATACATCATATGTGGCATGTGGTCTTGTTTAATGATCTGTTACATAATACATAACTCTTTTCTATTGTTGTTTTCTTTTAATAACAAGTGATACATAGTTACTAGGGAAAAATACTGATGTTGATAAAGTAAAAATCAAAATACCCTCGTCAGTCTGCCATCACTCCCGAGATAATCATTCCCCAGAATCTCTATTCTTTAACCTCTTTTCTATGGACAGTTTTAATTTTATAAAAAATAGGATCATACTAAGCATAGCATACTGTCTGCCACTTGTTTTTTTTTTCAACTCAAAGACATATGCTAACATCCTCCTAGTTGGCTATATACAGATCTATCATATGATGTACTCATAAAAATGTTCTCAGAAAACATCATGTTCTTTGATAACAGATGTTCTGTGGAGTTACATAATGGCTATCAGATTAATGTTAACAGCAGAAAGAATAAAACTGTCCTTGAGCAATAAGACAGCAAGACAGTTGAAAATGCTCTATAAACAGTAAAGGTAGTAAAAATATAAGTTTTAATCATAAGTATAAGGGGGAGAACAAAAATGGAATTTATTTATAAAAAATTATGTATTTATTCTTCAATGTTTAAACTTCAGTCACCTTTAATGTACTCTCCATTTGATGCAATACACCTATCGAGACTTTTTTTACACTGTTCAAAACAGTTATTGAACTTATCAGTTTTGATGCCTTTCAGTGCTTCTGCCGTTATTTTGTTTCACCTCTTCTATACCGGCAAAACGTTTCCCTTTAAGGACTTTTTCCATCCAGGGAAACAAAAGAAGTTGCTCGGGTGGGATCAGATGGATAGGGAGGGTGGGTCACAGGGTTATGCTGTTTTTTATCAGAAACTGCTGAACACTCAGTGCGGTGTGGCCAGGTGCGCTTGTAAATCACCCATTGTGAAATGGGCAAACATACTGTAAGTCTTCAAAAAAATTCACTGAAGCCGAATGCAGCCTCTCACAACAACACCAGCTGGTACACTGATACAGATGGGACCCTAGAACACTCACCTAGCAGGGGAAGCCTGTACTACAAGGCTCCGGCCCTCCAGAATATAATTCCAGTTTTTTGGGAGGGGTTCCCCCTTGTATGTTTCCTAAATTTTTTTAATTTTTAAGGAGAACTCCACAATCTAGCTGACATCTAATTAAATAAATGAAAATATAGGTATGTGCAAAAGAAAGGAGGGTGGGTAGACATTATGTTAATACAAGTATTTTTTTCCAAGAGTGCAGTACTCACAGCTGTTCCTCCTTTTGAGAGATTTGTTTCTGCAGACTGTCGGATTTACTCTGACATTCTTGTAGATATTTCTTGTCCTCATCTTCAGCTTCCATTTGCGCCTTCTCTGCTTGCTGCAATCTGGTGTAATTCAAATCAACTTTGGGTAAAACTGAGGCTAGAACTAGGGTGTAAAAGGGTGAAGAAGACAAAAGAAAAATGGGGAAATAGAAACATTTCTAAATGAAAACAAAGTTTGGGGGAAAACTCACAAACTCAAACGTGAAAGAGCCACACAATGTCTAGAAATTGTTTTGTGATTATTTTCAATATAACATATAATATGCCCAGAATACTACTTCAAATTTGTTTTATTTCTTGTTCATAATTGACAATGCAAAGCAATACAGCCTTACCACTTTTATAGAGCATACTGAATCAAATTTCAAAGTATAATAGGTGTGTTACTGCCTTAGTACAAAACCATGAAAAGCATAGTACTTATGTCTATAATAGGTGAAGAAGCTACATTGTTATATATTATGTTAGGATGTATATGCCAGGAATCAAGTGTGCTAACAAGGCCAAGAGCAAAGACCCGCAACTACTTTAAATAACAGCGTAGTCCTCCTTATAGGATCATTATGCATTTACTAAATTATGCCAAAGCTGTATGTATATGCATCTGTATTTTAAGATTTAAAATAATTTAGTACTAGTTGGCAACATTCTCTAGAGATTATTTTTGTTCTCTGTCACTGAATTTTAAAAACTTGCTAAAAATGTGATTTTCATTTTTTTCTGTTCTTATTTGTAAGTCATTGCTTCTCCCTGTGCTTAGCTCCACTCCCTGCCTCCTATGGCCATGTAGGATTTCTTAGATTTAACTTCAATATTTGTGTAAGAAAATATCTCCCAAGTATTTAAGTGATATTAATTCCTTGTAGGGAATCCTAAGACAAATTTCTATTCAACTAACCAAAAAAAAAAATGCCTCTTCTTTTCTTTCTTAATACCATACCAATGGGGCAACCCTCACATATTTCAGAAGTACGAATGCCACTTCCAAGGAAAAGAGAGTAACATTCAAGTTGTCTCTAAATCTAAATTTAAATTTGAAATATTAAGGTGGGGGGAGCTTTTTTCTAATGATATAGAAACTAAAAAAAAACAGTCAGAGTGAGGTAGGCCTTGAAGTTGTGCTATCATAGAGGAAAGATAAGGGGAACTAGAAACTTGAGGTGCTGAAGCACAAGACGATGGCCAATCTGGGTTATAAACTATTTTAAACATTTTAAAAGTTAGTAAAAGCCATTAGGTGAACAGTGGACCAATGGTGAAAAAAAAAAATCTGTGCCAACATATCGTGAAAACAAAGGTTAACTTATTTTTAAGCAATTTATATATTTTTCCATCAAAAAGTAGCTAAAAAGATACTGCATTTGAAAATCCTGACCTCTGAAGGTCAATACTCAAAATCAGCCCTTGTGCACAAGGTTTGGGGGATGTGTTTTTGGAAATCCAAGTGCACCCACTCTGCTTTATGGCTGTGTATTACCACAGCAGCTGATCAAGAATTGTACAGGGTGCCTAATACACTTTTAAAAGACTTAATAGCATAAATTATTTTCTCTGTAATATATTAAAAATTGTTGATTCTCTTCCAGTCTATTTAAATCCAAGTGGTTTTTAGAAAGATATATCTTTGACCAGTTTGTACTGGTCCTGAGTGTCACTACTGGCACATTTCACCAATGACATTGCAATTGTCCTAGTTTGAGTTAACAAATCGTTGTCACTTCATAATGGAATGGACAGAAATCAAAGACAGAAAAAGGTAATAAAGATGTCCAAAATGTAAAAATGGGGATAAAGAAAACAAAAAAGAAAAAAGAAGAAAGAGGATGTCAATAAAAGAATTTCATGTCAATAAAGCATTAATAGTTATGTTTTTCATAAGTAGATTCAAAGAAAGCAATGATAAGACATATGTTGACACCAACATGACAGATCAATGGAAATACATTACATTTTCCAACAATAAAAGTGAAAAATGCCAATATAAAACAATTCAATTTAAACAAAATTATTTCTTGGGTTGGGTTAAGGGTCCTAGTTCAAAGAAACACAACTCAACTGTCAACTCAGAAAGCTTCATTTCTGATAAAAATGGTGAATGACAGAGGATATGACAATCAATATGCATGGAAATCGATCAAGGATAATTCCACCACAGATTTTGTTCGTTTTACACTTTTTCAACGTTCCTGTTCGTGTATTTGCTTTATGTAATGTAACAGATTGAACCACATGAAATTGCTGATATTAGGCCTTTTAAAAAAAATCTGTAAAATGCCAAGTTCAAATGAATCAGCCTAATATAAAGCAACTTGATTCCATGCAACAACCAAAACAGGCTTAAAAAGACCCTGTCCTAATCTAAATTTCCCTAATGGGTTTTGCGGCAGGTGTCAGAGTTGAATAAAGAAAAGGGGGAGAAAGAAAGGAAAATAAGAAACTAAGACTAGATTTGCTGTACCTTTGTTCCAGCTGCCTCATGGCTACAGTAATTTTATTGGTTTTCTCTTCTAGTCGAGCAATTATTTCATTTTTTTCTTTCAAACTATCTTCGGAACCCTATTTAGAAAAACATAAAAGCTACAGTGGTTTTGATTTTTAAACTGAATATTTTTAAGTTTTGTATACCATTTTGCTGTGGGACTGTTACTTTAAAATGAGCAGAGTTAATTTATAGATTAAAATACTCTCATGATATAGAGCAGCAGTACTACTAGTCTTCATTTAAAATAAAGGAAAAAAAACACTCAGCCTTCAATGTTTTTGGAAGACAACAGGATAAGCTCTTATAAAATATGCTCTTTTTCAAATTAAATTGTAAAGGAATTTTGGCAACAAGTCTACTTTACAGAAATGTCACTTTATTAGAGAATTAATAATCATTACAGTAAAGCATTTTTCAATCAAAATTAAATCTTTCTCAGGACTATATTGTATAAAGCCGTTCACAAAAAGGTCTTGCATATTTAGATTGAGTTTTCAAAAAAGATTTAACTTTCATGCTCTTAAGCTTTGCTACATCTCAAGCTTCCATTCAGAAAAAAAAGTCAGTTTTTATAATCAATATAGCACAGTTAAAATAGGCTCATTCCTTAAAAAACAAACCCTTATACAAATATGCATTTTCAATTTATATAACAAGAAATTCCAAGAATTTAAGAACATTCCTTACCTGCAACTTTTGATACATCTCTATGTTAATTGCTTTAACTTCCTCTAGTTGTTGTCTAAGGCCTATCAGAGTATCTTGTTTCTCATGGATATCTTTCTCCAACAACTTCATAGCAAGTTCAATTTCATGCTTCATACTAACTTGTACGGCTAGCTCATTCTCGACATCCTGTAATTGCAACATATCCTCAATTCACATGCCACTTCAGGATGTCAAAAATCAGATACACAATAGTTAATGAGACCAAGAAAGTGTTTCTATTCACTATGTAGACTACTCCTTTCGAATTATAAGTCCCACTAAAGGGAATCAATCAGGCCCTATAACAACATTCTAAATATTTTCAAATGCATATTTTGCTAAAATGAAAGCATCTCCTAGACTGTCAATTATCACTATTCTACTGGCTCAAGGATGAAGTATTTTTATGCCTCATAAACTCAATATTGATTTTCCTTAAACAAAGTGAAAGCCAAAGATAACTCAAAAATCCTATTTCACAATTTTAATTTCTTCTCTTAAAAGAATTTTACAGCAGAAGGAAAAGATGTTTCCTAATATTAAAGACAAATAGCAAAAGTGATGGAAAGGCTGGCAATACTCTCTTCTTCACCTGGGTAGTAAATTACAAAGGTATTATTCATTAAGCTATACATTTGTATTTTTCTGTACGTATTATATTTCATAATTTAAAAGGGTAAAAAAATAAGTTAATAATAAATATGATTTTACTAATATTTGAATATGTCATTCTATTTCCTTTTTTATAATGCTGGTCCTGATCTATTCATTTCAAAAGCACAGATGGTAACAGTTTAAAAATACCATTTAAAAAACACTCATACAGTGGGAGCTTAAAGAATCTGAAGAGTTTAGGGGAGTGAGATGGATTGCTATCCCATGCCAAGGAAGATAAGGCTCAAAGAGATTTTAAGTGGTGTTGCTTAAGTGTAAATAATAACTATTATTATTATTATTATTATTATTATTAGCTAATGTAACTTTAATGCAATTTACCTGTCGTAACTGAGATTCATCTCGAAGCTGCCTTCTGGCTTCACTGTACATTTCATCTAGCCCCTGCCGAGAATGCTTATATGTTTGAAGTTCGGTTTCCACATCCACTTTGGTAACCTAGGAAGAAAACTTTTAATTCTGTAATCACTACTATTAATACAGAACAGAAATACCCAGTCTATACAAAAGTCACCAAAAGTAACAATTGTTGACATAAGGCAGTCTGTTTGCAATCAGTCTATACTTACCTCTAAGTGCTGCTGTGTTTTCATTAAAATCAATTTATTCTCACTTCGTAATTGATGATTTTCTTCTTGGAGTTTAATGATGTTATTCTTTGCTATTGCTAACTAAAAATTATGAAACAGGCAAAAAAAACATTTTAAACATCTTTATACTTGCTTTACAGGTTATGTTCATGATTATAATAGAAAATAAAATCCTAAAACCAGTAAAAATGACTCTCACAATAACAGAAACTTTTATAAGAAATATGTGCTCCTATTACCCCAAGATACCAATTAAAGAAATTTACTAATTTCTACTATTTCCTTTTGTTTGTCAATATATATTATGTTAATCAAAACATACTGTGTTTATCTGGTTTACAATATGCCCTGAATATGAAGGGCCTGAGTAAGCATATAAAGAATTATGTGTTAAACAATGAAACTGTAAACACTTGCATAAAAATAGAAAACATCTATAAGGAAAAAAGGTTATGCTGTGATTGAAAATGACATTTATAATAGCCAAATAGGATACTCTTTGAAATATGGCACACTGAGTGACCCATGCAAATCTGAGACAGCTCTCACCATGAGAGTTAAACAAGTGGCTTGACTCTGAGGCCCAGCATAAAAAGAAGGATCCTAGGAAAGGAAAGCAGGAACCACTCCCCAATATTGGCTTGCAAATAAATTTCTAAATAATTTGTCAAGGATACAACTGAACTTCACAGTGTGCCTAAGGCCAAGAAGAGGCACAAACCAGTGAGCAGCTCAGCTCTCTTTCATGGTCCCAAACTATCCAAATGAAGATGCATTCTTAACTGTAGTTACACAAACAATCATGGGTTCTCTGGTTTGAAAAAACTGGGTGAGTTTTAAAAGAAATAAAAATTTTAATTAACATGGAAAATAGGGTTCATAACACTAATAAAATAACAATTTCTTCTCTATCCTAAATAATTCTGAAAACAGAAAGCAATACTTCTATGGTTTGATAGATTAAACAAAAACTTATATTTAAAAAATAGTATCAAAAAGAGAGCTAAGATGAATTTCTGGTTCTGGGACTACCACTTTGACAATGCAGGGAACCAGAGTACATGGTATGAATTTCACACATGGGAGGATGGAAATAGGGTGGATGTGATCATGCTTGAAAAGAAAAGCAATCTAAAAAGTGGAACAAGAGGGAGAGTATCATTTCAGCAGGAAATTCTAACTTTAGGTGATTCCACTATCTAAAATCAGGCTGTTTAGATTTTAAAATGAGAAGCACAGCTTGCTTACTTATAGAAGAATATGTATGAGTTTCATCTTTGAGGCTCATTTCTAGAAGTTGAGTATCTCAAAACAATTAAGATTCACCTGAGATATGTGGTTTCTCTCAAACTTTTTTTTTTTTGCAAAGGCAAATTTCATTTATTTATTTTTTATTTTCTAAGTTACAGTTTTCATTCAGTATTATTTTGTATCAGTTTCAGGTGTACAGCATAGTGGTTAGACCATCAAATATTTCCAGTACCCACCTGGTGCTGTACATAGTTATTACAATATCATTGACTATATTTCCTATGCTGTATTTTATAACCCCATGACTTTTGTAACTACCAATCTGTACTTCTTAATCTCCTCCCCTTTTTCACCCAGTCCCCCAGACCCCCTCCCTAAAGGAGCTTTTTTCAAAGATGTGAGCAGGATGTAGGGAAACCACCAAGGACAGTGCAGTACTCTGGGCTAAAGACAGCAGGAAGTGATAGGGAGAAGTCAGGCAATTAGTGAAACCTGGAGAGAGAGACAGAGATCCTAGGAGAAGCTGTGTCCTTTGAGGAAAGTCCAGCGACCCTTCATAAATACCTTGACCTTCCTCTCCAGGTTCCTTCTGAAACATCTGTGATTAGCCACCCACGGTTGAGATGGTGGTGCATACAAATTACCCAAATCTCAGCGGCTACCATCAAACTTTTCAATTACAACTAAGTTGCATATTTTCTTCCATCTTCAATATTAAAATGGCTACACAAAAATCCACCAATTTCAATAAGTTGTTTTTAAAATGCATGCTGATAAGACAGCTGTCACAATACAATCTAACAAATTTTTTCAAATGAAATTAAAGACAACTAAGCACTACTAGAGCCACCTTACAGGAAAAAGCAATCTTTTTGGCCAACCCAGTATATTACAAGTATTCCATCATAATGATGAAAATGTGTGTATGTATGTGTGTGTGTGCTTAATATGTTCATACTGCAAATGAAAAAAGAATCACAAATATTAGGTCCATGAAAGACAATCATCTATGGCTGAATGACAATACCTCTTCAATCAGCTTAGTATTTGACTTTTCTAGTGAGTCAACTCTTGAATGGAGACTGCTGACTGTGCTGCTGAAATTAATAAAGAAAAAACTCATTTAAAATCACAGAGACTCACGAAGGCATGCAAAAGTATGTTATCCTGAACTCTATGTTGACTGACATTCACCAATTGCCCTGTCTGAATTGTGAGTGTAGGAATTTCATTAAGTTGGATAACTTGATTTAGCTAGAAAAACAATACAAAAGAATCAATATTATTAAAATTTCATTTGATGCTGTTCATTATTTTTTGTCTTCTTGGGTCCCTTTTACATTTAACTTACAATCTTTAGGAATAAAAATTCCACATAAAGATTATTAAATAGTTAAAACTAAATTTAAAATTATTTTTAAAGGATGAACTTTTAAATGACCATTTTGCAGTTAAGTGGCTTAATGAAGCTTAAAAACAGTGTTCATCAAGAGAAGTCCCATTCTGTTTCCCCTCTCCACTTTCATAATAACTTAAAGACCTCCAAAGTCACCCATCGTTGAGAAACGTGAATATGAGTTACCTAATATCAGGTACGTAGTCAGCCTGAATCTAAGCAAACATCTTGGCTTTCAAGGACATAGTCAGAAGTCAGGTTATATTACATGAACACACTTGTTTTTTGCATTTTTGTTTAAATCAATCAAGACTGTACATTACTGTACATTTTACTGAATCAGATTTTCAAGGTCTGATTGATTTTACCATCTCAGACATTCTCTAATAAAATGTAATATGCTGTACACATTAAAGATGTATAGTAGATTCAACAAATTTTGTACCAGCCTCAGAAACAACTATTGGCATTTTAGTTAAGCTGTGAAAAAGAAAAATGTTTTCTCATCCATATTAAATAATTTTTTAAGTATAACCATTCTTAGGTAAACAACCTGAGGTTTTCACAAACAGCACCATTCTGATGATGAGCTATAACACAGGACCAGGAAATGAAAGACAAAGGTTATAGTCTCTGCTTTCTACTTTCTAATTGTGTGACCTTGTAAAATCTTTCTGAGCTTCAGTTTCCTTACCTGTAAAATCAGACAATAATATTTGACCTACCTTTATGTGAGAATGAAAAAAATAATTAAAAAAATAACTTTTGACATCTTGGCTGGTGTGGTTCAGCGAACTGAGAGCTGGCCTAGGAACCGAAAGGTTGCCGGTTAGATTCCTTATCAGGGCACATGCCTGGATTGTGGGCAATGTCCCCAGTTGAGGGCATACGAGAGGCAACCAATGGATGTTTCTCTCACACATTTATGTTTCTCTCCCTCTCTTTTTCCCTCCTTTCCCCTCTCTCTAAAAATAAATAAGTGACAGCCCTGATTGGTGTGACTCAGTGGGTTGAGCGCCAGCTTGTAAATCAAGTGTCACTGGTTCGATTCTCAGTCAGGGCACATGCCTGGGTTGCACACCAGGTCCCCAGTTGGGGTGTGCAAGAGGCAACCACACATTGATGTTTCTCTCCCTCTCCTTCTTCCTCCCTTCCCCTCTAAAAATAAATAAATAAAATCCTTTTTTTAAAAGTAAATATAATAAATAAATGAAACAATAAAACCTCAATAGTGGTTTTCTTTGGATAACAATAGATGAATTCTACTTTTTAATCTATTTTCTATACTTTTGAAATATTCTAAATGTTCCTGAACTATTTTCTAATTAGGAAAACAATGGAATGTTTTTAATACATAAAATATATAAAAGGCACCAATAGTGCAGTAACTGAAAATACACACATAATTTAAAAGAGACTAAGGAAGCTCATTTGAATCCAATAGAATAGTCTCTAAGATAAACTGTTGAGTAAAAACAGTAATGTACAGAATAGTGTAAAAAAGTAAGCTACCTTATGTGAAAAGAACTGGGGGAAGGTGCAAAATATAAGAAAATACATGCATATTCTTACTGATTTACATAAAGTATCTGTGGCGGCATTAATCAGAACCTAGTATATTAATTATTCCATAAAAGAGAAACTCTATGATTGGAGATCAGGGAACAGGGAGACCTTTCATTTACTGTTCCTTTTGACGTTTGAACCGTGGAAATATATTACCTGTGAATAAAAGTTTAAAAATAAATAAATAAGCAACATAAGGCTGCACTTCGAAATGCAGTCTCAGAGCCCTGGTCAGAGCTCAGCTGGTTTGAGTGTTATCCCGATACTCCAAGGTTGTGGGTTCGATCCCTGGTCAGGGCACACACAAGAAGCAACCAATGAACACATAAATAAGTGGAACAAAAAAATCGATCTCTCTCTCTCATCAATAAAAAAATTAAAATAAAAAGATAAATATACTCTCAGAAGAAATACAAATTACAAAATACACATACATACAATGCATATATTTCCTATAATATCTATTATTAAAACTCCATGATTAAAAAAGAAGACACTGACACAGATCTTCCCTATCTCTCCAACTTCAGAGGGGGAGAAAAAGTTACAACTTACTAGCTTTTCTGCAATAGTAAAATGTTTAATTGCATCTTCTGATTGTAATACATGTTTATTGTGTGAAATGCAGAAAATACAGAAAACTGTAAGAAAAAAATTTAAAATATCCATAATGCTATCATCCAGAGTTAGCCAGTTTTGCTAATTCTTCCTTTTAACTAAAGAGAACAGCTCATTTCTAACTATGTAGCAAATATTCACTATACCTGTGTTATGTAGTATGGTAGCCATAAGCCATTTGTGGCTACTAATAAGTATGTACACTGTGACTAATCCAAATTGAAATGTACTGTGGGTAAAATACATATTGAATTTTGAAGACAGTACCAAAAATTAATGTAAAATATCTCAATAATTTTTATAGTGATTATATGTTGAAATGATAATATTTTGGGTTAAATAAAAAATTTTTAATTAATTTCATCTTTTTTTTCCTTTTAATGAAGTTTACTAGAAATTTTAAATTTCTTTTATTAGACAGAACTGCACTATAGTATTTTACAAACAGATTTCAGATAAGAGTATTCACTGACAGTTCCAACGACCAGGTGACATTGTCAGGAGAAAACTTCCACCATGGAATATGAAAGCCATATTTACACACAAAACCCTTTGAAGTAGGAAAAAAATGAATTTTTGAACCATCAAAGAAATGATATGAACGTCCACCAAATCTAACCTTTTTTCTTAAGTGTACAGGGATAAGTTTGAAATTTTATTTTTAAATTCTCTGAGGATTCTATTTAAAAGTCTCTCATTTTCTATTGAAAATTTATTATCTCCAATAACTTTGTATCCTTAATCTCCATGTTCTCTATCTCCCTAATCCCTTCTCAAAGACGCACAGAAGAAATAGGGTTAAGCTGGCCTTAAGGGGGAAAACCCTAAACAACAGCCATAAATGTACTAAGTATTCCAAGTATCCATAATACTTACTTCAGTTGTCTATTTAATTCTTCAACATAATTCTTCTGGTCTAATATGGCAGCAATTTGAACATTCCTAGTGGAGGAAAAAGTAGTTTTGTGATAATTGGAAAGATATTTAGTGGGTGCCAAAAATAACATCTAAATTGTCTAAAATTGCTGTAAAAATAATGTCTAAATCATTTAAAATCTTTGTAAAATCATAATGGTAAAACCTTATCTTGCCTTTAAAATAAAATTCAATAATCTTTATAACCAGGTAGCAGTAAGATGTGTACTAAATAACTATAATATTTATTAAATAAGTTACTTGCTGATATCAAAGTACCATTAATATATTTAAAATTTTTTGCATCAGTATGATTTTTTTATTGAAATATATGACACTAACATTGTGTAAATTTAAGGCATACAACATATTAGTTCGATACATTTATATTGTGATATCATTGCCGTTGTAGCAATAATTAGCACCTCTATCACATTACATAATTATCCTTTCTTTTTAGTAGTTGGAATAAGTATAATTTAAATTTAAACATAATTAGAACTTGAAATAAACTAGCATATGTAAGCTTGTGAATAAGCTTTCATCCTTTTTATCACAAAACACAACATATTATTAAAATGCATCTCAGGCCCTGGTGGGGTGGTTCAGTTGGTAGGAGCATCATCCCATGCACCAGAAGGTTGCGGGTTTGATTCCCAGTCAGGGTGCATATAGGACACAGCCAATCAATGTTTCTCTCTCACATCAATGTTTCTCTCTTTCTCCCTTCCTCTCTAAGATCAATGTATCCTTGGGTGAGGATGAAAAAAAACTTATAAAATGGCTTACAGGAACTACAGGTATAATCAAAATCATATATCATACCAAAGCCTCCTTCCAAGTGGTTTTTGTTTTTTAATGCTTGTAAATAAATGGAAGTGAAAACTAAACAAAGCAGCAACTACACACAAAGGAAATAAAAATCACTTGTAAATAGATGGACCTCATACTGATCTGTAAAGAGCTACATAAAAAATACATGTAAGCCTTGGCTGGTGTGGCTCAGTAGATAGAGAGCACTGGCCTATAAACCAAAAGGTTGCTTGTTCGATTCAGAGTCAGGGCACATGCCTGGGTTGCAGGCCAGGTCTCCCTGGTTGGGGGTGTGTGAGAGCGGCAGCCAACTGATGTTTCTCTCACACATCTGTGTTTCTCCCCCTCTCTTTCTCCCTTCCTCCCCCCTTTCTGAAAATAAAATATTTTTAAAAATACATGTGAAATAACTTATGAAAATCATACCTTTCTTTATTTCCAATATCATCTTCATTCTTTAAATACATGGAAAAATCAATCACTCCAACCTGCATTTATAAATAAAGTTATTTCTATTTAAAGGGGAGAGATATCTGAAGTGCATTTAACATGCAACTGAATTTCATTCTTAATTTTTCTTTACTGTTTAACAACTTAAAGTAATAGTAATACCTGGATCAAAGAGGAACATTGCAAACTGAAAACATTGCACTTGGTACTAGTCACTTTCACTTACTTGTGAGTCTAAATCCTCTCCTTTTACACACAGATTAGCATCTATCACATTCAGGCCAACCAGTAGCCCAACAATTACTGCTCCTTCTTCTTCCATCATTAGTGCATGATACTCATAGAATTCACTGTGAAAATTAAAATAATAAAAACGTTAAATCACAATTTTATTTTAAAAACTAAACTTTGTAATTTCAGCACCTTATTACAAACATGAAACCAATAAATATTAGGTATCTTAAATTAGCCTGTCTATATGTAAATAATTTAAAATTTTTGAAATTTAAATATTTATACAGAAAGTGTAAAACAAGGAGACTAAAGGAGATAAAATTGAAAAAGAAATTTTGAGTGATAGAGAAGAGCAAAGAAAGATCAAAAGAGGCCTCATTGAGGCCTGAAATGTTTATGACTCTCAGAAGACACAGTGACTATTGTTGATCTGATTACAACACTTTTATTAAAGTTGAATTTTCAATTCTAGGATTTATTAAGACCCTTTGGATAAAGACTAAAGTGAGGAAATGAACATATGAAACATTTCAAAGCCCATGTTCAAGTCAGTGCATTGGATATGTGTATTGCAAGTGTTCTTAATAGATAACCAATAAAATATACTTATAGATATCTATATTCTAAAAAAGAAAGTTCAAATAAGAGACTTGTAAAAGAAATTGGACAGTTTAAAAACTAATACTTAACAATTTATATTAAGAGAACTAGTTATCACTGTCTCATGCCTTCCTAAAGAAGTCCCATGTATAATTTTTAATCACTTCAATTAACCTTCAAAATATTATTGAGAAATTGCAGGTGCTTAAAGTATGGTCATTCTCATTTATAAAATGGGAAAACCCAGATGTATAACTAGAGTCATAAGTAAAACCAAAAATGACCAAATTCTCCAGAACATCAGACATGCACTCTAAAAGAACAAGAGTGAATTGAGGGGCTACCATAGGTCCACTCCCTTTGAGAACTGATTACCTTGGTTTGACAGTCCATCTTAACCATTTAGCCTTCAATTCAAACCAATGGTTTAAAAAGGCCCCCAATACAGTCAAAGCAATAGTTTGGATATCTGAGATCTAAAAAGACCTCTTGAATTAAAGCCCCAAATTCCACTATAAATTTTTATTCATAGAATGAACTGCAATTTAGAAAAAAATGTATATTAGGTTTTTAAAAATGAAACTAACTTAGAAATATAAATTTCCCCCTCATCAGCTGTTAAAAGTCTGCAATATTAATTTTTTAGGCTATTTCCTAATCATGTATGGGTCCCCACCATGATTTTCTCATTCATTTTGCTCCTCCCTTTATTTTATGCCATGTTATTGTATTTTATGAATGCTTTGTTACTACACCTTCAATCTTTTTTGGAAGATAGAATATAAATGAAATAAAAAATGAAAATAAGCATCATTTAATGGTACTAACCTCAAGAGATCCCTTTGAATAATTAAGCAACGAAGGTAATCGGCCATTTTTTTTTGCATGAGGGCTAATCGAAGCCATGCTCTTGCACGACCGAGGGGGGTCCTAAAAAGTAAAACCAATTGGTAAGAAAACAGCCCCAGCCCAAAGATAATGGACTACATGTTCTAACTCTGTTGAGGTGCACATTAATAAAGAAAAACGGCAATTTATCATGGCTTTGCCTTTGTTTCTATAGTTTCAGGCCAGTTTTCTGAGCATGCAAACCAATCCTTGCGAGCTACTTAAGTCCTAAAGTAAGTCTGCACCTATAGGCCATCTAGGTACCATTTTATGCCTTCGAAGAAATGACTCTCTAAAAAGTGAAAATATTTCTACAAGACACATTTAATCAGAATGGGCTTAGCCTTCTAAAAATGAATATGCAAAATGCATCAACAGAATACTATAATGCCTTCAAAAAAAAACTGACAATACATCCAATTGTAAAAAAATCATAACGAATCTAACAAGGTACCAAGCTGGTAACTAATTAGAGAGAAATTACCAGGCTGCTTGCTCTTTCCAAATGTTTCTTTTATTCAAGTATCCTTAAATATTAAATTTAATACCTCTCTTAGCCAAGTTCTATCTTCTAGTAAAAATAAAAGCAAGTAATATGTATGATTTTTTAAAGAGAAAGATATCATTTACACTTTTATGTTTTCTTATTCAGAGAACATTTACACAGGTAGTATGGGAGAAAATTTAATCTTCACTTTTAACACCTTAAATTTCTTATGACTTAGCATTTTAATAACTACTATTCTCAGAAAACATTTTTTACTTTTGTGGAATTTGGGTTTTTAAAAACAATATGAACATGTATTTTCACATTTAAATGAAACCAAATCTTATATATCTCTTTTTAAGAGTTGGAATTTCCTTTTTTCCCTCTTTGTTAAAAATCACTACACCTAATTTACAATTATTAGAAACATCAAGTGTCACTATGCTATACACCTGAACCTAATACAAAATAATATCGAATTTAAACTATAATTGAAAAATAAAATAAAAAATAAACTATGAAATTTTTTAAATAAAAATAAGAAAAATGTAATATTACTTTCTATTTAACTCAAAAAATTGGGTGTGACTCCTGTCTCTGCCACTTACTAACTACAACTTCTCTGACCTTTATTTTTCACATCTATATAATTACAATAATAATCTCTACCCTATAAGACTGATTTAAGCACTAAATTAGATAATCCGTGTAAAAATAACGGTATTACCCTGCTACAACGCTTAATAAATAGCAGCTTACTTTTATCACTCAATTAAGTACAACTTGCAAACATTTAGATCTTCTAATAGCCATAAAACACTACCATATTCCCTATAATATACAATCTCTAAATTTTAAACCTGTCTAAAAGAAAGCAAACTGATGATCTGATGGAAAATACTAAGCATAAAAAAAAAATTATTTCATTCACAAGATAAACCAAAGGGAGCTCTTACATCTTAATCATATCCTGAAGAGTATAAGACCTTAGCCTTAACAACACTTTTTACCTGCAAAAAACTTTCAGCACTCATGAGTTATAGGTAAACTATTCAGCTTTTAGGACATTTCATATACATTTACCTAATGAAACATGCAGGTGACACTATAGGTCCTAATTTTCAGAGGAAGAATGTAATTTGCACATGTCCTATGTTTTATAGACGGCTTATCTGAGAACTCAAATCTCCTGAGCCTTTGTCTGAATTTCACCTAGATTAGTCTCCAACAAATTGTTGCTGACTGCCTACTACTGCAAAATATTTTAACACTCAGGAAACAGAAATGCAATTTCCTGCAATACAATGCAGAAATTGAAGTAAGTGATATGAAGGAATGACTATAGTGATAAGAGTATAAAAGAAAAAGCGATTAATTATTACTGAAAAGACTAAGAAAAACCATGAAATTTGAACTGAACAGTAAATGAACAGAATTTTATTAGGAGACGATGGAAGAAGGCTACTTAAGGCTGACAGAAGATAATAGAATGTGAAGTACTTTTAACGAACAGTAAATATACTTCTGTGGTTACGAATGACTTACTTAAGACCAGGTAAATCCCGGACACTAGCCCCTATTTCCTCTGCTTCTGGGTACAGCTTCTCCACTAGTTCCAAAGGACCCCAGATAGTTTTGTTGTAACTCAAAAATGATTTTCTTACTGAAAAAAGAAAAAAGAATGCATACGACTTCAACATATGTATATAACTGTAGTAAATGCCTTTTAAATATTTAGTTTCAACATTTCTAACAACATACAATTATTCAGAGACCTTACCTCTTTTATCACACTGCACAGCCCTATTGATCAAGAGCCTATTAATCAGGATCCTGATTATTTTCCCTTGTCAGAAATATGTACATTGACAAGGAACATGTATAAATGACCCACGGACATGGACAGTGGGGTGGGGATTGACTGTGGGAAAAGGGGTGGGCTGGGGTGGGGGAGAGCAATGGAGGAAAAAGTGGGACAACTGTAATAGAAAAACAACAATAAATTTTTTTAAAAAAGGAAATATGTACATTGGCCAGTCTTCCATATCAGAAATATGTAGGCAGGTAATTACAGTAAAAAACAACTGGGCTCATTCTTTACCAGTAACAAAATAGAAAGGCTGAGGGCTCTAGAAAGTTGATCTTTATCAGTTTATTAAATAAAGCAAAGACGAATAAGTATATTACTTTCTTTTCAATCCTTACCTGAGGACTTATTTTTTTCATTGCTTTTACAGAGAGAGGAAAGAAGAGAGAGAAACATCCATGCAAGAGAGAAGCATCAATTGGTTGCCTCCCAGACGCACCTGGACTGGGAATCGAACTCGCAATCCTTCAGTTACGGGACAATGCTCCCTCCAACTGACACACACAGGCCAGGGCTAGTTTCATTTCTTTTCAACATGAAAATTTGTGACTTTACTTTTCCTTTAATTTCTTCTGAGATTTTGGGTAATATAAAACCATGAAATCACTACCCATTCCTTTCTTAAGATGGACTAGCTCTCTTGCAGATGCAATGTGCCTACCATATGCTCCACCCAAGGACAACCACAAAGGCAGGCAATTTTTCCTTAGGGAAGAAAATCAAACATCATGAAGTAGCTTTATAATGATTCATCAAAATAAGCCTATGACTGTTAGGACATGTCTCATGATCTTTTGTGAAGTAAAGGAAAATAAAATCAGAAAAGTTTAAAATTAATTATTTTGGCCATCTTTTGGCAAATTCCATTTCAGCAAGTTGAGGTAAAAAATAAATCCTATGTTATTGCTATTTTTTTTTTAATAAAAAGGGAATTTTCAAAAAGAGTGATAATATCAACAGTAAGCAAGCCCTCAGTGGTTGAGTCATCTTGCAAAGCGTTGCCAGGTCAGGGCACATGCCTGGGTTGCAGTTGGGTCCCCAGTGGAAGCACGTATGAGAGACAACCAATCAATGTTTCTCTCTCACATCGATGTTTCTCTCCCTCTCTTCCCTTCCCCTTCTCTCTCCCTAAAAATCAACAGACATATCCTTAGGTGAGAATTTTTTTTTAAATTTTTTTAAAGAAAGTAGATCTTAGAAGTTCTCATTACAAGAAAAACAAAACAAAACCTTGTTATTATGTGCGGTGATGGATGTTAACCAGACTTGTGGCGATCATTTCACAATATATATAAATATCAAATAATTGTGTTGTATTCCTGAAATTAATATAATGTTATATGTCAATTATATCTCAATAAATATAAATGAATAAAAATTTTTTTAAAGAAATTAGTATGTTAATAACATCACATAGAATTTCTCAAATTTTGGTGCCAAGTCTCCCCGTCAGTTTGAAGTACATTTTATTAAAACCATGTTTAGATAAATCCCCTCTCCTGCTTTTTACATTTACCCACACTTTCATGTACCATAACCTTCTAGCCCTCCCAACCTACCCAGGCTCCCAGTGCAAGAAACAAAGCTTCTTTTGCTTTATAATAGTCATCTTAGTAAATGACTGTTACTCACATAGCTGTCTACACAGCTGCTAATCACATGAATTAGAAACCAAAACTGTCAACTGTTAAAAGTTAAAGGACAGTTATTATGCAACATGTTAAATAACTAAATATAATACATCTTACATATAATTCAATATAAACTGTATAGATTACAATAATTCATTATTATCATCATTTTCAGGAAGCAGGCACATTTCTACAATAACCCAACCCAGAAGACAATTTTTCTAGATATGTTCCCATGTGCTAAGGAGGTTTATATTTCAACAATTAATTATTTTAATGTATTTGTTCAATAGGGCTTAGACTAGTAAGAAGAGTTCATATCAGAATCACCAAAGTTAACATTTTAAAAATAATTCTATAAAAGTCCTAGAAAATGGAAACCAATTCAGAGTATGTTGAAGACATTTTAAGTTATATATGCTTTTTAACCCAAGACTAACAAGTAAGCATTTTCTAAGACCACCCATTTCAAAACATAAAGCAGTGGGATATTTTCTCCCCAAACCAATCCATCAAGCATTTTAAAATGTAAAGTAATTATGACCTCCAAAAACAACATACTTTTGAGGATGTTTAAGGTGGGGGGGATTTGATTCTAAAGTTAATTTTTTAAATCTCATGATACCTTTAAGACCGTGTTTCAGACAATGTTCCATAACAACAAAGAACTGCTGCAAGGGGGGATAGTCAGAATCCAAAGTGCGGCCAAAGCTTAGAGCAGATTCAATGAGTCCTTTGATACTCAGTTTAGCCATGTTTAACAAGTTTGCTCTCTCTACAGCTGTGGGGTCTTTTGTAGCTGAAAGCACAAGAAAGAAGTCCAACATCATTTGTAAGACATGACATTGAAAAATATACAAACTCCTTCCTTCCCCTATAAAACCAGCAGTGGCTTGTTTTTCCTTGATGGACGAATTAGTCTTTCTAACTAACCTACATCCCTAGTTAACTTCTCTTTATGTCTCTCTCACACATAGAGTTCTATCATGCCCACTCCTGCCAAAGTTTATGCATTATTCTCAAAATCCAACAAAGTAGCTATTCTCTGGTATTTATTTTATTTTATGGTACCTCTTCAAGGAGAATGAGGCTTCTTTTTTTTTTTTTAATGACTTTCTGTAGAGATAAGTTTGAACTAATAGACAATATGTTTAAGGGTCTCATGCAAAAAGGTGGCTAGCAGGAACCATCCAAGGACGAATGCCAAGGCAAAAAATTTTCAGAATAAACTGGCAATAAAATAAAAGGTAGTTAAAATTCTAAGATTCCAGTATTACTCAGAACAATCCTGACATGTAAATAAAAACAGGGGAAACCATTAAATTTTCACTCATTCTAATTATCTTGTTTTTTCATTACAACTGTTGTTCTATGTTGCATGACTCTTTTATTTTCCAAGAGGAAATAAAAACAGGGTCCAGTTTCACATTAAGGTTCCGTGCAATTTTGCACAGCTGATTCAGTTGACAGATACATTTAAAAACTGATTTAAATCAATATTTTCAATTCAAAAAAATATTTTTTCTTTCCCACAAATTTTATTCTGTTTACTTAGAAATTCAGATGCTTCCCCACACTCTCATCACTGTTTTGAGTGGCAGAAATATTTCCAGCAAACACAGATGATAAAATAAAATGTAGAAAAACGAAGCACTTAGTAAAGCGTTTCATCATCTGTAACAAGTTTACTACCCCAAGTAAACCAAGTGTCCGTTTTTCCTTCGCTGAACAATGATCTAGTTCCCAATGATCTAGTTCTAATCTCAGGCAGCCAGGCAAGAAAGGCAAACAGCCACACCTGCTATGAGCTGGCTAGCAGGTGGAAAATCTCCACACACGTCATTTCTTCAAATCTGCACAGCGCTATGACTCCCTCTTCTTTTCGGGGACAAAACCACTTGATGTTTCATAATCTATGGAAATTCTCCATTTTTCTTAACAGTTCCCATCACAATCCGTAACGTACGTTGCGACAACCAGACAAAGGGCGCTTTTGCAGCTCTGGGAGGCAGGTCCGTGCTGGGCACCAGCAGCTTCCTTGCACCCCGGCCGCGCCCCACCCGGGTTCGGAGATGTGTCCCGCGGGTCGCGGCCCCTAAGTCCCCGATTTTTGTCCGGGCCTAGAGTCCCTTCCTGCGTAGCTATCTTCCCCCGGCAAAGCTGTCCAAAAGGCTCGGGGCGCCCCCGAGACGCTTGCAGAGAGCTCACCCAAAGTCCTGCACTGCATCGTTGCCCCTCTACAGCTCTCGGTGTCAGGGACTCAGTCCAAAACCTGAGATGCTTCTTCCCTCCGCCACCCCCAAACCTGAGATGTCATCGCCTGCCCCCGACTGCTCCCCCGACCAGGGAGCGACACCCGGCCGGCCCTGTCCTCGCTCGCTGGAACTGGACTGACCGAGAGCCCTCGACCCTTAGGCCCCAAAGTCGGGCGGAAGGGAACAAGAGGAGGCCGCGCGTTACCATGGTGACCAAGTGCGCCCCCGATCCCTGGCAGTCCCGACGTAGCCCAGGCCCGGTTCCGGCCCCCGTTCCGACCCGGAGGCCTCGCTGCCCACCACCGCCAATACTCCTCATCCGGCTCCGGCCTTCAGCCCAGGACGCAAGGCCCAGAGCCCGCTCTCGGCCCGCTCCCCTTACCCATGGCGGCGGCGGCGGCGGCGCGGTCTCCGGCGGGGACTGCCTGGGCCCCGCCAGCAGCTCCCTTCAGACGCGCGGCGGCCGCCACGGCGTCAGCGACCAGGCCCGCTGCGGCCTACAGCGCTCCCGGCGGCAGGAGGACGCCCGGGCGGTCCCACAGCGCCGCCAGTGGGGCGGGGGGGCTGCAGAGCCAGGAGAGAAATCCGTGTTCGCTAAGCCTCTCGCCGTCCAGCGGGACCGGGGGAAGTCCTCGGGTCGGTGGAGCCGGAGGGCGGGACCCCGGTCGAACCTCTGGCCTCTCACCCTCAGGGCTTCGACAACAGAGCGCTAAAGATACACATCTCGGCGGGAGTGAGCCACGTGCCAGCGTTTCCATCCACCCTGGCCGGCTGGGTTTAGTCTAACGCACCTGAGCTCTTCCCGCTCAGCTTCATGAACTAATAGAAGGTCAAAAGAATTTAGAAAATATAAAGCGATTAACAGTGGGCAGAAATCTACTGAAACTGTTTATACAACCAAATCATGACATTTAAACCACTAAACACACTGATTTATAAAAAGTAATGAGGATACTAGACCAACGGAGGGATCACTTCGTAAACTATATAATTGTCTAACCACTATGCTGTATGCCTGAAACTAATGTAATATTGAATATAAACTATAATTGAAAATTTTTAAGTGATAAAAATGCAATGAGGAACAATTTTACAAATCAAAGGAAACAAGTGTGGAGATGAAGCTAGCGTTTCTTCACTTCAGGGAGAAAAAAAACTCATGGTCAGATGACACGGTTTAAGTATATCAGTTTGGGAAAAGTGAGCTATTACTTAGTTACATCACAGTTGCTAGAAATAGAGTAAGATATTTCTTGAAAATGGGGCGATGTTTTCTCGTCATCAGTTTAGCTATTAGCAAGTCTTATTATGCTGCTTTACTGCTTTTGGTTTTTAATTTTATTTATTGTGAGGTAATCATATATGGATAAAATGTTTAAAACATACACACAGCTTAAAGAATCATTATAAAATAAAACATCTGGGTAACCACTACCAGATTAAGTGAGCATAGTAGGACAAAACCACCATCCCTAGGAATCACAGCTAGTCACCACTCACTCACAATCCCCCTAGAGGGTAAATACTATTCTGACTTTTATGAGAATTATTTCCTTGCTTTTTTCTGTTACTACCACTCAAGTGTAGTAAACAATGTAGTTTATTTTTGCTTGCTTATAAACTTTTCACAAATGGAATAACACTGTGAATTATGTTACTTGTTTCATTTGCTGCACATCCATGAGAAGTTTCTGGAATGGGTTGTTTCCTGGTTGTACCTACATCCTGGTGCCTATGTGCAAGTCTCTAGGGCATATAATTAAGAATAGAAGTACTGGGAATCACATATATCTTTCTTTAAATTTACTAGATAATGCCAGATTGTTTTCAAAACTCTTCTCAAAATTAACACACCTATCAATCTTTCTGTAGCTACATCTCCAATCTAATACTCGAATTGTGAGAATTTCTTCATTGTTGGCACATCTTGTGGGGAAGTGATTATATTTTGGTTTATTTTGTATTTATCATTACTGATGACATTGAGCACTTTACCCATGTTTACTATTTGGAGATTCCCTTTTGCAAAGAGACTGTTCAAAGCTTTAGCCTATTTTTCTACTCTGTCTTATTGGCTTGTACAAGTTACTAAATATTCTGCACAATAGTGTGATGTCAGTTATGTGTTGCCAATAATTTCTAGCTAGTATTTTCTCTTTATGGAGACCTTCAATAAATATAAATTCTTAATCTTCTTGTAGTTGAATTTATGATTTACTTTAGTGTCTTAAGAAGTCCTCTCTACCCCAAGGTCACGAAGCTACTCTCTTTTAAGAGTTGCATAGGTTTACCTTTCATATTTAGGGCTGTTATTGCACCCAGAATTGATATTAGTTAATGGCATGAGATAGGGTCAAATTTCACTTTTTTTCCATATATTTATAGCCAACTACCCCATTATCCTTTCTCCATTGATCTTCCATGCCCCCTCTGGTATCAATGAGCATGTATGTTTCTAGGCTAGAATCTAAGTTCATTTTCAAAACCATGCCAGTTAGAAAGAATAATCTGCATTTTGCAGATGAAACCCATCTCAGAAAGGTTAAATGACTTACCTGAAGCCACAGAACTATTTTTTAAAATAACTTGTTTGTTTGTTTGTTTTTAGAGAGAGGGGAAAGGAGAAAGAGAGGGAGAGAAACATCACTGTGTGGTTGCCTCTCACTAGCGCCCCCAACTGGGGACCTGACGTGCAACCTAGTCACGTGCCCTGACTGGGAATCGAACCAGCAACACTTGGCTCGCAGGCCAATGCTCAATCCACTGAGCCACAGCAGCCAGGGCAGTCACAGAACTATTAACAGAGCCAGAATTTGAACTAGTAGAAAAGTAGCCTCTATTTTCATAATCTCAAAATGTATGAGGTTTTTACAGTGTTTCAAGGAGTCTGAAATTCATGACATCTAACCTCTTCTATCTTGCTGTTGAAGTTGAAATACAACTGACTTGTTAATTTTTCTCTTCTCCGGATCATGGTTTAAAAATGAGGAATTCTAAGTGCATTAGAAAGGCTAGTAAAATTAAGTATATATTTAACTATTATATAGAGCAGTAAAAACAAGGGAAAAGACCTTTATTTCCTAGATTGCTTCCCCCCAAGGACTTTAGAGATAACACGTAAAAAAGAAATTTAATTCTGCCACAAACCAGCTTTATTTAAAGCAAAAACCCATTCTCCCTTTGAGGGTACATTCTTAAACAGTTGCTGGATACTCTAGCCCCCTTGTGTTGAACAGAATTGGAATTTAGTGTATTATGTTTAACTACATTTAATAAGGTTAAGTAGAATATTAATCTGTTCTGAGTCCTTGATCTACTAAAGCTAAGAATCTAGGTTTTTAAGCTTTCAAATATTATGTAACAAGAATACTATTTTTAAAAGCTTATCACATACTGAAGTATAGGGGTAGAATTAAATGTCTAGAATTTGCTTTGCAAAATCTCAGATTTTTTTAAAATCAAGGATGTTGAAAACAATTGCAGCAAAATCTATTGAATATGGGTGATGAGTATATAGGAGTTCATTGTACTACTCTATTTGGGGGTATTTTTTTTAAGTTTTATAATTTTTAAAACATCATAGAAGATAAGCTAAAGTAAAAAAAGAAAAAGAAAAAATCAGTGTAAAAATCTTGTTATGTGCCAAAGCAGTATCCATAAAAGATGCAGACTTCATCCCGTGCATTCATCTTGATTCATACGTCCCAGGATTGAATCTCAGTCACCTAATGGTCATCAGTGACTTGAGTGGAATTGGATGGGCCTATCCTAATAATTAGAAGCAGTCTGTTTAATCAACAAAGCTATCCACTAAATCAAGGTAGACCAGCTTGTCACATTTACCACAAGCTTCTGTCATAGACCCAGCTATCCCCAAATGTGATTTGCTTACAATGACAACTGTAAGGCTGCCTAACATTCGAATAGCACTTGGAAGATGTGTACAGTATTCCCTCACTTATCACGGTATTACATTCTAGACTCCCCCGCGATAGGTGAAAATCCATGAAGTAGAAACCTTACATTTATTTTAGTATTTATATATATTTTAAGGCTTTATAAACCCTTCCCACACACTTATAAACCATTCCCAGTCTCTTATTAAACTTTCCCACTCCCTTATGAACCTATTCTACTTTTATACACTACTTATGTTCTTAAACATATTCTACACTCTTAAACCTACGTAACTTTAACAACATACATATTCAGTACCGCAAAATCCCGCGATATAGCGAAAAATCAGTGATAAACAAATATATTTTTTTAAATCCTGCGATACAGTGAAGCCGCAATAAGTGAACCGCAATATAGACAGGGACTACTGTACACCACCAAATGCGGAACACACAGTAACTGGGAAAATTGCTGAATTACTAAACACCTGGACTCTAGCAATGACCTGCCCAGGGCCATATGCTAAGACAGAATATCTATGCTAGGTACTCTGTAGGATATAATCCAACTGAGAGAATATCCATGAAAATTGCTGGCAAATTTTAAAGCATGCTACATATTACTACTGCTGCTTTAAGAAGCAGTAAGTGTTAATAAAGCTACGTAAAGCACTGTTACGTCGTCTAAGTATAAAGATGGCAGTAATTCTTTTGTCAATGAAAATATCAGACAACGCTTTTTGGAGAAGGTGACATATTAAAGTCTTTCAAACTGGGTAAAGTTGCATAAATGATAATGGAGGAAAAGACAAATCTAGATAGAGGATACAAATGGGAAGAGGAAAAGACATGTATAGGGAACAGCAAAAATAGTTTATTATAGTTACAATATATATATATGAAGAAGTATTAGAGAATTACTTCTATTGGGTTGGCCAAAAAGTTTGTTTTTCCTGTATTATGGCTCTAGTAGTGCTTAGTTGTCTTTAACTTCAGTTGAAACAATTTCATTAGATTGTATTGTGACAGCTGTCATATCAGCTGCATTTAAAAGAAACATCAAAATCGGTGAATTTTTGTGCAGCCATTTTAATGTTAAGGATGGAAGAAAATATGCAACATTTTCAGTGCATTATGCTTCATTATTTCAAGAAAGGTAAAAACACAACTGAAACGCAAAAAAAAAAAAAATGATTTGTGCAGTGTATAAAGAAGATGCTGTGGCTGATCAAGTGTCAAGTGGTTTGCGAAGTTTCTTGGTATTACTGACATTTTAGCCAAGCAATTCTTTGCTGTGGGGCTGTCTTACGCATTGGAAGATGTTTAGCAGCACCCCTGGCCTCTACCCACTAGAAACCATAGCAGACATACTCAAAATATCCAAATAAATAAAGTTATTGGTGAAAATGAAAAATGTTTATCTTATTTTATGGAAAAAACTAAATGGACTTTTTGACCAACCCTATATTACTATGCATGGGTTCCAACCTATTAGTAGGACATGAAAGCAATTTTAAAAGCTTATAACCAGCTCTGTTTTTAACGGAACAGAGTGGGAAATATTAGGATGTATCACATATAAGAAGGGTAAATATTTTGTTATAGTATCGTTTCAGATGCACACATATGCACATGTCTATGCCACGTCATAATATACATGTATTTCTTATGGGTTGTGGTAATTTTTGTTTTTAAACACCAGGCTAGACCATCATACAACAAACTACCAATAGTTATAACTAAAGGATGAGATCACCAAAACAAAGTTTAATTTTCTAAAATCTTCAGTGTTTGAAATTCTCACTAAAATCAAGTACTGCTCTGTAATTAGAAGGAAAAAGATATTTAAAGAAAGTACACAGACTTTAAAGCTCAGATAGGTGAGGTAGGTGGTATTGTTAACCAAAATAGGGATCACAGAAGGAAGGCACTGTATCAGCAATTTCAATCTTTTTCATCTCATTGCACACATAAACTAATTACTAAAATTCTGTGGCACACCAAAAAAATATATTGTATTTTTTGCTGATCTGACAAAAAAAATAGGTATAATTTTGATTCATTCTCACTTATTGCTGGCTATTGTGTAGGCTGTTGTCATTTTATTTGACGGTCTAAGGGAAAAGAGGTCAGTGCCCCTGACTAAAATGGTCAGGTACTGCATGGTCTAAAAATTCCTGCAGCACACTGGTTGAAAACTGCTGCATTAGATGAAGGTGGGAATTTACATTTTATGTGTACTGAGTCTGAAGCGCTCATAGAAGATTCTGACAGCATGAGCTAGAACACAGTTATAACCAAAACTTACAAGACGTAGGGTTGGGTACAGATTTGGTAAACTGCCACATAGGTGACAGATGAAGCCATGACTGTCCAAGGACAGAGAAGAGGACCAGACTAAACACGCAGGTCTGGGGAAGACCAGCCTTTACAGAGCGAGAGATGGAATCAGAGACAGGAAGAGGGAGATGTTAGCAGGCAGGAACTTTGAATTGATTCAGGAATGAGGCCACTGGAATGGTTACATTGTCATCAAGTTTTGGCTTTATACTACAAGCAAGATCTTATTTATTAGGCTAATGGTGCTTATGATCTGGAACTGAGCAAAGTGAGTGCCCAGTAACATCAGTGTCTGGTAGCCACTGCTATCGTAGTCCTTGGCATGAATATCCTACTTACACTGCACTATTAGCTCTTTTGAGTGCCCATTTTGGGTTTGCCTTCCAGCTCATCCTAAACCTTCAACTCACAGCACCTTATACATAGATGATGAATCCTAACTCTTTCAAATAATTAAGTGGCTAGAATCTTGTAACCAAGACAGATTCACAAATGACAGAAAATATAGAACTCCTCAGGTTCTTCCATAGAGCTTTACTTTACAGGCCATAAAACCTGTAAAGGACCAACCACTGACTAAACAAAAAAAATTTCTTATTCATTTCCAGGAACTGAAATCATCCTACAGTCCTTCCTGTTATGTAATTTCAACACCCCTTGGTTTCATCTTTACAGCATTATAAATATTTCAGTTGTCACTACTGGAAAAAAGTGCTGGACAACTTGAACTTACTAACTGTTTTTCAGTAATTGACACAGTAAGATATAATAGTAGAAAACAATTTATTTAATAAAAACGTCAAGTAACAATTTTTTAAAAAACATGTGAGGTAGAAACAATTGAGAGAAATGAGAGCCTTCCCTCAGAAGATGGATACGCTTAGGTTAGAATTGGTCACCATATACATAATTAAGTATTTTAGGTAATTTTGTTACACAAAATGTCTTTATACAAAGCAGAAAATTTGAGCAATGCCCTGAAGCAAAGGGCATGTGAACATAAATAGGTGACAACAGGGGTATACATTTTTCATTTGTCATCAATTTAGCAACAAAATTTCTAAAGAAAAATAAGAATTACTTTCTTTTATATCAACATCTATTCTAGAATACTGAATACTAAATATAACAAGTAGGAGAGCAAGAAAGAAGCAGAAATTAATTGGAAATAATCAATTTATATGTACTAATTTAAAGGCTAAGCTTTTAAGTGAAAACATATCTGACACCAGAAAGCAAAAGTTAGGGGAAAACACAGTAAAATGGCCTTTAGCTCAGGAACTTCAAAATATAGGAAAAAAAATCACACCTATATTCTTATCACCACAAGATTGTGCTTAAATGATTTTTTTTAATCAATTTTCTTTACCTATATTTCAAAAAAAAAAGATAAAAATCTACAAATTCACATTAACCCTGGAGTTTTAAACTTAAAAGTTTAAACCTCAGATTCCTCCCGCAAATCCATTTCTAAAGCTGGTAAACATTTAATCAAATTCTTTGTAGGTCATACAAAATCACATATATAGTACTATAAATTTAGGCTTTTCAGTTTGGGGTACACTTGTAGTGAAAAATCAATAGTGTTAAATGTTGTATGGTGATAGAACTTTAACAAGATTACATACACACCCTGGAGCTCTGAACTGCGTACATTTACAGCATCTCATATCTTTGGGATAAGTTATCTCCACAGCCTAACCAGGTGCTGATTTCAGAGCATGCCCAAATTACTAATAATAGGAAATTGATAGAGGAGATCGCTATGTTAGTATGAAAAAGCAAGGAAAACAGTCCTTCAGCTTCTTTGAAAACCACCCAATATATGACAAAGACTTTCATGTTCTCCTGATGGCAGATCAATGATGTAAAATAAGTTAAGGAAGACATATTTAACACATTATGGAATCACATAAAAACATTTATGACATAAATATGTAATATTTTGTCATTTGGTTTACAGGACTGCTAAAAAATTGCAAAGTTTTTATGGCTTTCTATGGATAATATTGCACTTAAGCAATAAGATTTATGTACTTTAACCTAACATCTTCATATAATTTTTTTGAAAGATGATCTATTTTTAAAATAGAAGGGAAAGGAGGGAGAAAGAAAGGGAGAGAAACATTGATGTGGGCGATTGAAAACATCGATGTTAAATTGATTGGGTGCCTCTCAGAGGCTCCCAACCAGGGACCTGGTCTGCAACAGAGGCATGTGCCCTGACAAGGAACTGAACTGGTGACCTTTCAGTTCACAGGCCAGTGCTCAACCCACTGAGCCACACTAGCCAGAGCTGTCCTATATTTTTTAAAAAGGGTTATAAATTGAAGTGAGAGAAAACAGAAGAGATAACCAGCTTTCCTAATGTGTCCACGAAACATGCACCCTGTTAATCAGGCAACAGATCAAGTACCTTTATTCCCCTTTCTCACTTCACAAACTATCCTCCATCACCTTCATTATTTTACCTTCTGCTTAAAATTACTTCCTGTGGATTGTTTTCTCTCTCTCCTTTGTAGAATCAGATCTTTGAAATATGCCCATGGAAAACACAAAAACACTGAGTTTTTAATTTATGCAAGTACCTAAATAAAACTCAAAATAGCACAAATGTGACCATATAGAAAACAAAAAGGATATTAATTTTTCTGAGTTTAGATGACCAAGTAGCTTCCCCAAAGGAGGATAGCGGTTTAGTGAGGACACACATCCCAGGAGAATCAGTTTATGTTTGGCTCTGGTTACAGCAACATTAAGACGTCGCCAATCTTTCAAGAGTTCACCAAGCTGCAAGAAATATAATTTTCAATTATTTGAGTTTCCTTATACATTTGAGTTTGTTCTGACAAAGAACACAATCTGTCTCGAACTATTTTATTACTTTTAACACTAACTACTAGACCACCAGGGAAGGTTATTTTATTACTTTTAAAAATATATGTTGCAGCTCTTCCTCTTCCAGAAAGTGACCAGAGGTGACCTCTGAAAATGGTCCGCTATTCACTTGACCCATAAAACCCCACAAAGTCATGCAAATCACTTTAAGAACACACGTGAAACTGCCCAAGCCATCAAGGGTATGCACATTCGAAAGGCCACCAAGTATCTGAAAGATGTCACTTTAAAGAAGCAGTGTGTCCCCTTCTGTCGATACAACGGGGGAGCTGGTAGGTGTGCCCAGGCCAAACAGTGGGGGTGGACACAGGGTCAATGGCCCAAAAAGAGTGCTGAGTTTTTGCTGCACATGCTGAAAAACGCAGAGAGTAATGCTGAACTTAAGTGTTTAGATGTGGATTCTCTGGTCATCGAGCACATCCAGGTGAACAAAACTCCCAAGATGCGGCGCAGAACTTACAGAGCTCACGGGCATATTAATCCGTATATGAGCTCTCCCTGCCACATTGAGATGATCCTCACTGAAAAGGAGCAGATCGTTCCTAAACCAGAAGAGGAGGTGGCACAGAAGAAAAAGATATCCCAGAAGAAACTGAAGAAACAAAAGCTTATGGCCCGGGAGTAAATTCAGCATAAAATAAATACTAATAAAAGTAAAAAAAAAAAAAAAAAAAAAAAAAAAATATATATATATATATATATATATATATATATGTTGCAAAAAGATTCATCAACATATTAAAAAATCTTGACAGTTGGAAAAACTTGCTTACAATGTCAATTTCAAATAATTTATCTTTGGTGTGATATCCTAGCCATAATTTAAAATTATTAAATACATAATAAAAATAGAAAGTAGAGCTATCTTCCACTCATTGTAGCATTGTTTGTAACAGTAATAAAAATAGAAAACTCAGGGGAGTGGTTAAATATACCAGGACACATATATAATGGAAAAGTATGCAACAGTAAGAACAGAATGAAATCTCTTTCTACATATTAACATGAAAATATCTCCAAGCTATTTTATTAAGTGGAAGAGCAAAGTCCAGAATAACATATTTTTATCTTTTGTGAAAAAAGGAGGGAACTATGAATACTGATTCTAATCTGCTTGTAAATGCCTAGGAAATTCTAGTAGGTTATCTAAAAATTAAAAATGTAATTATCTGTGAGTATAAGAACTAAGTAGAAGAGGAACAGGGTAGAAGAGAGAATTTTTACTATGTACATTTTTATAACCATATGGAAGTATCACATAGTCAAGAAAAATAAATCAAGAAGAGGTCAAAATGAAAACAAAACAAAAATTGTAATTATCTATAACTCTAAAAGTATCTGAGAAAGGCTTTATGTTTAAAATGCCCCAAAGGCAAAAGCCAAGAGGTGAAAGCTACCCAGACATGTGTCGATGGATAAATGAATAAACAAAATGTGGTGTATGTATGCAAAGAAATATCATTCTGCCTTTAAAAGGAAGGAAATTCTGCCACATGCTACAACATGGATGAACCTTGAGGGCATTGTTCTAAGTGAAATAAGCCACTTACAAAAGGACAAATATTATAAGGTTCTACTTATATAAGGTACCTGTCAATTTCATAGAGACAGAGAGAAAAATGGTGGTTGCCAGGCTGGAGTGGGAAGGACTGGGGAGTTATTATTCCTGGGTATAGAGTTTCAATTTGCAAAATGAAAAAGTTCTGGAGATCCACTGCATGACAGTGTGAATATGCATAACACTACTGAACTATACACTTAAAAATAGTTAAGGTGGTAAATTTTATGTTCTGTGGTTTTACCACAATTTCTTAAAAAAAGAGAGGAAGAAAAATATGTCTCAGACAAATCAGCAGAAAATACAATTAACTTACTGTTCCATCTTTATTACTTCTAACAAAAGATACTAGAATGATACTTTTGTCTCTTCCTTGGTATTTGTCGACTGTATTAACTTCAACCATCCCAACAGAAGAATGTGCCAACAAGTCATTGATGATCTTTAACTGCTGTCTATATGGTGCAATGATACCAATATCCGAGGGATTACATCCAGCCTAAATGAAAAGGACACAACTTAAAATTATAAAAATCTTGATTTTTGTTATTTAAGCTTTACTAAATTCATTAAATTAAATGTTTATTACATAATGTGCCCAAGTGATGTTTCTAATAGGTATTCCTATTCAAGGAGTAAAGACAATTATTGAATTTGTTTTAAATCAACATTCACATTTTCTGATATGAAATAATTTCCTCATTCATTCTCCCTTGATTTTTAGAGGTTTGTGGCAATGTATTGGTTTGCATGCCACTTTGAACATTGCTGCCATATAAAAAAAAGTATAAAGGAATACATTTCACTTTCTGCTATCCCTTGCACTGAAGTTTCCAAACCCCAATCACACTGACTACAGCACTATATTGACATAATCAGAATTATTTGATGTTACAAAAAGTTATCCTAAAAGGAAACTCGAATGCCACTATAAAAAATTCTATGTCTGCAATAAATTTTCTCAAAATGAAACAATTAAGCTTCCGTCCTCTTAATAAACAAGGGTAAATGCTACTACATCTTAAGTTCCTTGCACTCTAACATTCTATTACTTGGCCCTCAATATTAATTTGCCCTCAAAATAAAATTCTTAATTACCTTAATAAAATTTGAAGTCAGGAAAACGATGAGTTTGGCTTCTGTTATATTGCTCACACCACTCTTTTCAACTTGTTCTGGTGCTGGAACCTATATAGAAAAATAAACATTTTGCTTGTAAAACAATCTCTAAAGTTAAGGGCACACAGGTAGCTATAGAGACTATACTACCAGTTGTGGAGACAGTTGAAAAATTTCTTCATCTTAAAAGTTGAAGGTACAAGAATAAACAAAAACAAATGAGTTTATTCACTTTCAGAAAGCTATCCAAAGGCAACCATTTTAAACATGCCATAGTTCAGACTAAAATTCCTGTGAAAGCCAACCACACATCACACTTCGTAATCCGCCATTTTAAGGAATCAAAGGCCAGAAAAGATAAGTAACTGGCTCAACCAATAAATCATGGCCCTAGGAATCAAAACTTAGATCTGGCTCCAGTATCTGTGCTCTATTTTCTTGTTGCCTTTTACACAAATAATGGAGCAGATAAAATTCCCCAGGTCCTATTGCACCTGATAAGACTCTCCAAGGACTATTTTGCTCCTCCACATCCCCAACTAACCTTGATTACGTTTAATACAATTTACTTGAAATCCTGATGCTGAGAAAGAGAAAACCTCAGTAGCAAAAGTAAAGAACCTGAGCAATCATTGGTGAGGTAAATAACTGTACTGGAAATTATAACTAATAAATTGGAATTGTGGTTTATAAAAGCAGTTATCTGTGAGAACAGCTTAACTGAATAAATTTCTCATAATCTGCCTTCCCCTGGGTGTTAATTCTTGAACCTGAAATGCTCAGAGAATGAAAATTCCATAGGGGTATGCATGGGTAGGCCCTGTTTTTAACAATCAGCTAACTCCACCCATCTTACTAACAAATGATACATTTCAGAGTAATACGCATACATGTAATTGGCCACTATATTTTTATTTGAACTTATGTAAAGACTTCTAAATTGATGCTGAGAAGCACTATATAAAACAAACTGTAGGAGTATCGGGTCAAAACTTTGTTCTTACTACCTAGAAATAAGTAATTAAAGTCCTTGTGAAGATTTTTATTTAATGCCAAGTTTGTAAAGAGGTTTTTATGCATATATGTGCATATATGGGAAACCTCCTTACTTTCAGCTCACTTGTGCTGTGAAGCTAAAAGTACTCTAGGAAAACAAAGTCTATTTTTAAAAAGTCTTTAAAAGGACAAAAATTTGTTGTATCTTCTATCCATTTGTAAACCCAGCCCTCTGACAGTATTAATGCCAGTTTCTTTTTTAGGAAATGTAATTATACTCGAGTTCACTTTCTAGCTTTCCTACTTCAAAAGTCAATTCTGATATCTATCTATCAACAGAAAAACTTCCTCCCAATGATCCTGGATCTACAAAAAAAAATGTTTTTGTGTGTGTTGCAGTAGTGTACAAGAAATATACTACTTTTTCTCCCTTTAATATATCTTATTGGAATCCTTTTAATAAAACCAAGTATTTATTTAAGACAAAGTGAAGAAGTGAGAGCTAAATGATATTTAAGCTCCTCCAAATTTCAAGGCAGTTTCCTTCTCCAGTAAGTTGACAGCTGCTCACACTGGCTAATGCAGGAAGTTTCCAGAATCTGCCCAACCCTAGATAGAGGACATACTTTGTATCTGCAAAATCCATAGTAGCCCAAGAGAAGGACTGTGGCCATTCTCGTCATAGCCTGAAGTGGCAGGAACCATTTCCTAGTCACCCAGCCATCTCAACACCACTCTTCCAACAGGAGTAATCTCAGGCTTTCTGTCACCAGTTTAGTGGTGAATCTGATAAGGGGCACTGCCCCTGGCTGGGCTTCCAGAGCTCATGCTTTGTTGAAGGATAACAGAGTTCTACATCTTAAAGCCCCTCCTCCTGCTGTAGATGGCCTGCGAGAACTAGGGGCCACGGAGCAAACTTGCACAGAGAAGAAGTATACTTCTTTTAACTGACAACCTCCGATGAAGCAGTTGCTATTGAAAACAGGAATTTAAATAATAGGAGAAAAGGAGAAAAACTAAAAAAAAAAGAAAATTTTTTTTTACCTGATCTGTATTAAGAAAACAAACAGGATTGTTTGGTTCAAATGCTCCAATCAGCCAAGGACTTTCCGAATAATCAGCATAAAATTCCAGTTCCAGCTTTACATCTTTAAAATTAGGTAGGTTTATCACTGCATTGGCCACTTTGTCTGATCCACATTCTAGCTTTCCTTCATATGTCAGTTTATTACTTAAGGACATAATTTTACTAAAGGAATTACAAAGACAATTTTTAGTTTTGGTAGATGAAAACAAACATGAAAATCCTTCATAGCTGCCACTGTTACAAATACCTGTTCATTCTGTACTGCACAGTTAATTGTACAACAGCATTTTTATTCTGCTCCAGTCTCTTGAATAAGCTTTCATTCATGCCAAGAGCTCTGTCAACATAAATTCAGACTTATCAGTGTACTGCAACTGTCCCTTAAAAAGAACCTAGTTTAAAATTAAAACTTCAATGACTGCCTACCTTGCTTCATAGTTTAGCACCAGGGGAGGAAGCTGCTGATGATCCCCCACCAGCACAAATCTCCGAGAGAAAAAAAGTGGCCCTAGGCAAACTGGTTGGCTAATTTGAGAGGCTTCATCCACAATACAAAAATCAAAAACTTTACGTGAAAATATTGGATGGTTTATTCCCATACATGTTGTTGCAACTATAAGCTAAAAACAGAAAATAGACCAGTTATTTAATATGTCCAAGAAATGTAACTTCTTTTCCCCATTTTTGAAATTAAAAAATATAAAAAGATTTTTATCCCCATAACAGGAATACCCAATATTATTTAATTCTGAGACATAGCATGCAAAAAATTTTAATTTTTATTACAAAATTGAAAAAAAATGATGTAAAATTTCCAAACACTATATAACAATTCTCAAATTTGCAGACCAGAAACAACTCCAACAAAAGCCAAAAAAAAAAAAAAAAAAAAAAAAAAACCGATAAGGGAAAGCCTAGAAGACAGAAAACTTTTATACAATATAACCACTCTAGTCAAACACCTTAGAAAAAACTGTGGCCTCACCCCCCACCAATGCCAGCAGAAACCGAACTGGGAAGCTAGACTCCAACTGTCCCGAGGTTATAATAGGGCTCCACAGTACCCTACAGGGGCGGTATCAGAGAAGGTCAAGTAGGGAGCCAGGACTTTCACTCCTGCTGGTTGATTATATGCCCCACCTGCAACGTCAGTGGAGCCTGGACTTCCGTCCCATACAGCAGTAATGGGGAGCCCCCACCTTGTATGTTAAAAAGGCCAACTGGGGAACCTGGCAGTAATGAGGTGACATACCCTCTTGTCCTACCACCATAGTGTCAGAGGAAGGCAGCCAGAAACAGAAGCGTTAAGTGACAATACCAAAAAAAAATCATTCTTTATACACAGAACCAAGAAAATCTCAAACTAAATGGAGACGATCAATAGACGCCAGCACCAAGATGTCATCAGAATTATACGACAAAGATTTTAAAGCCCCCATGACAAAAATGTTTCAATGGGCAATTATGAACACACTTGAATCAAATGAAAACACTGAAAGTCTCAAAAAAATAGAAAGTTTCAGCAAAAAACAAAAAGATAAAAGAACCAAATGTAATTTAGGACTGAAAAGACTCATACAATAACTGAACTTTAAAAAAATCACAGAACAGGCTCAACATTGGAGGATAGAGGAAAGAATCAGTGAACAGAGACACAGAAAAAAAATTATTGGGGGGCTCAGTGAAAAAGATGAAGGAATTAAGAAATACAAATTGGCAATTACAAAATAGTCATGGGGACTAGAGGGATTAGAGTAAATAATATTGTAATAACAATGTATGGTGTCAGGTGGGTGCAGGATTTATGAGGGTATCACTTTGTAATTTATATAAACTTCTAACCATTACATTATACACATGAAATCAATATAATACTGAATGTCAACTGTAATTACAAATCTTTTTTAATTTTTAAAAATAATTATAGAAATTATATAATCAAATAACAGAGAAAATCCTAAAAAGCAATAATAAACAAGCTTCATTGACCTGTGGAACATAACAAAAGATCTAACATTTGTGTCCTCACAGTCCTAAAAGAAATGGAGGGGCAGAAAAAAGTATCAGAAGAAATCATGGTTAAAAGGATCCCCAGTTTGACAAGAGACATTGAATCTGTAGATTCAATAAGCGAGGAAAAAATATCAGGGTAAAACACAACATAATTAATATTCCAAAAACTAAAGGAAAGAAAACATCTAGAAGGCAGCCTGAGAAAACCACATCTTGCTACAGGGGAAAAAACATTCTAATTCAAACATCACCATATTCCTCATCAGAAACCATGGAAGCCAGAAGGAAGCAGCAGGATATTTTTCCAGGACTAAAATAATTATTTAACCAAAATCCTATAACTAGCAAAACTACCATTCAGGAATGAAGAGGAAATTGGGACATTCTCCCACTGAAGGAAAACTAAGAATTTTTTGCCAGCTGACCTACCTCCCCAAAAGAATGGATAAAGGAAGGTCTCTAACGAGAAAGAAAATGATAAAACATAGAAACTTGTAGGGGACTGTCCTATATGGTTTCAAGAACTGTAGCCCAAAGCCATGAGTCAGGCTTCTAAGAGCTTTGTCAGGCTCAACCAGAACACCTGAAAGGTAGAGGCAGACATGACTCGAAGGCCACTCAGGAGGTTTCCATGGGAATTGGATTTGAAGAATGCATATTATGCTTTAGAGCTTGCTCTGCTTTTCTTATCTCTTAGTTAACTATAAACAGTGTGTGGCTAAAAACGTATGAAGCCTTGCACCTAATGTCAGTACAGCACCAGGATATTTAACAGACCCTGACACAGACAGGTTACTGTGTTCTTCACATTGATATCTGTAATCAGTAACTGTAATCAGAAACTGTCAACTGTAACTCAAGCATCTAAAGCTTATTGATGACCTTGTATCTCCCGAATCTCCTCCTCAATAAAAGGGACCAGGAGAAAGTGTTCAACACTCTTCTTCACTAGAGAGATTTGACACCTTTCCTCCCTCCAAACAAAAGACAGTGTCCGGGTAATTTTGTTCTCTCATCCATGATCCTGAAACCTCTGCTGGATAGGGAGTTTCCCACCAAGCCGGGGCATTGCAGGCAAACTGCCTTAGAAACTTAGAACATGAGAAGGGAAGAAAAACACAGTAAGCAAAAATACGAGTAAAGACAACACGGTTTCCATCTCCTCCAAATTATCTTTGATGGTTAAAGCAAAAATTATAACATGGTCTGCTGTAGTTCTAAATGTAGAAGAAATAGTTCAGACAATTATATTATTAACAGGGGAAGATAAAGGGCAAAAAAATGAAAGTAAGGTTTATAACTTCACTTGTACCAGTAAAATGACAAAAGTAATAAACTATGTTATGTATATATAATGTAATAACTAGAGCAACCACTGTAAAAACTATTCAAAGTAATACATGCAAAAACACTATAGGTAGATCAAAATGCAATTCTTAAAAATGCACAAGTAATCCACAAGAAGGCAGAAAAAATAAATCAAAGTAACAAAAAACAAAAGAGAAAACAAAAAATAAAGTAGCTGACATAAGCCCTAACATGTATCAAAACTTGTCATAAATGTAAATGGTCTATATATACCACATACACCTAAAAAAAAAAAAAAAAAAAAAAAACCAGCTGGTGTGGCTCACTGGATTGAGTGCTGGCCTTTGAACCAAAGGGTTGTCAGTTCGATTCCCAGTCAGGACACATGCCTGGGTTGCAGACTAGGTCCCTGGTTGAGGACATGTAAGAGGCAACCACACATTGCTGTTTCTCTCCCTCTCTTTCTCACTCCCTTCTCCTCTCTCTATAAATAAATAATCTTTTAAAAAATAAATAAATAAAAAGAAAAAGAAAAAAACATTAAAAGATACCAAGTAAAAGGTAGACTTTAGCAGAGCAGATAAAAAAAATATGTCCCAGCTAAACACTATAAGGAAATCACTTCAAATTTAATGAAAAAGGCATGCTGAAAGTGAAAAAAATGGAGTATCATATTGATTTTCATTTGTTGAATGATCCCATTTGTTCATAGTGTATAAACTTTTTAATATGCTGCCAAATTTGGTTTATGAGTATAGTGTTGAGAATTTTTGTATCACTCAAATATGCCCAACAAATTTTTAACACAGCAATTTAATAGAGGAATGAAAGGTTTTTCTAAGAGGTACAATTGGACATCAACAGGCAAAAAAATGAAGCTTGACCTAAATATCACACCTTATACAAATAAACTCAAAATGGTAATAGACTTAAATGTAACTTTTAGAAACTTTCAGAAAAAATAAAAACATAGGAGAAACTTTCAGCATCTAGAGCTAGACAGAGTTCTTAGACTTGACACCAAAAGCAGAATGCATGAAAAATTATATACTGGACCTCATCAAATTAAAACCTTTTCTGCTGCAAAAGACCCAGTGAAGAGGATGAAAAATATCCTACACAGTGGGAGAAAATATCCACAAATTACATACCCAATAAAGGAATAATATCTAGAAAATATAAAGAACTCAAAACTCAGCATTAAAAAAATAAACAATCCAGCCCTGGCTGGTGTGGCGCAGTGGATTGAGTGCCAGCCTGTGAACCAAAAGCTCACTGGCTCAATTCCCAGTCAGGGCACAAGCCTGGGCTGCAGGCCAGGTCCCCAGTTGAGGGTGTGTGAGGCAACCGATCGATGTATCTCTCACACATCGATGTTTCTCTCCCTGTCTTTCTCCCTCCCTCCCTCCTCTTCTCTCAAAAATAAATAAAATATAAAATAAATAAATAAATGAACATTGAATTCTGGTCAAAAGACATATTGAACACAAACATTAATTTTAAAAAATAAACAATCCAAATGGGTAAGAGACATGAAGAGACATTTTACTGGAGAGGATACTGTAGCTGCCACGAGGGAAGCTATTTTCACCCAGTGTGCTGTGAGAATTTTTAAAACATGCAGTACCTGATTATTTTAGTCAGGGGCTCAGGGGCACTGACCTCTTTTCCCTTAGTTTGTCAAATTAAACAATGACAACAGCCAACACAACAGTAACCATCCAGTGTAAATGAGTAAAAATATTACCTATTTTTTTTTTTGGTCAGATCAACAAAAAATATAAATTCTTTTTGGTGTGCCATGAGATGAAAAAGGTTGAAAATCACTCCCTTAGGGAAATGCCCTAAATGAAAAATAGTAATACCACTAGATGCCGATAAGGATCACTCGTACTTTGTTGGTAGAAGTGTAAAATGTTACAGCTGCTTTAAAATACATTTTGGTAGATCTCTAAAAATCTAAACATGAAACAACCGAATGACCAGAAACTGCACCCCTGAGCATTTATCCCAGAGAAATGAAGGCTTACATTCACATAAAATTCTGTACGTGGACTTCCGGCCAGGATGAAGGCATAGACAGACACGCTGCATCACCCTCCACAACTAAGAAGGAACACAACTACCTCAAAACTAGAGACAACCAGAAGTTCCAGAAAATCGAACTGCATAGAAATCCAACAAATAAAGATATAAAGAAGAAATACTCATTCAGACAGGTAGGAGGGGCAGAGTGAGGGTGGAAAGGATGCAGTGTGGTGGCAGCAGCAGATGTGGTAGCAGCAGGCCGGTAGAAAGCACAGTCGCACGTTTTAAAAAGTTGAGAGGGACACCTGGGGAGCGTTCCCAGCCTCAGACCAGGCTGTGCAGCTCATGGTCACAAGCTGGGGAAAATAAGAGCATCATTGCATCTGACAGCAAACCAGTGGGAGTTGGGGGAAAGGAAGAAGTTGCCGGTCTCTCCGCTTGCTTAAAGGGCCCCCACAGTCCTAGAACGTCCGCAGACCCACCCACTCTGGGAACGACAGCAAGGGCAACAGCTAGAGGGGCACCAGTCCCATACAGAGGTGGAAGAGGTACCTGGAAGAGAGGGAAGTACTGAGCGGGTGGCATTGTTCCCTCACGAACACCTCCCCCATGTACAGTGCCACAGTGTGGTGAAACAGGTCACCCTGCACTGACGAATACCTAAGGTTCCTCCCCTTACAACATAACAGGGGCGACAGCTCTACCTAAGACACACAGGCAAACAAACACAGGAGCCTGTCAAGATGAGAAGACAGAAAAGTATGGCCCAAAAGAGGGACCAGATCAAGGTTCCAGTGAGAGAACTAAGCGATGAGGAGATAGCCAACCTAACAGATGAGGAGATAGCCAACCTAACACATATAGAGTTCAAAACACTGGTGATGAAGATGCTCACAGGCTTGACAGATATGCTTAAGTATGGCAAATGCATAAGGGAGGAAGTGAAGGCTATGCTAAGTGAAATGAAGGAAAATCCACACAAAATCAATGGTGAAGGGAAGGAAACCGGGGTTCAAATCAATGATTTGGAACATAAGGAAGGAAAAAACAGTCAACCAGTAGAGAATGAGGACACAAGAATTGAAAAAAAGGAGGAGAGGTTTAGGAACCTCTGGGACAACTTTAAACATGCCCGTATCCGAATCATAGGGGTGCCAGAAGGAGAAGAGGAAGACCAAGAAGTTGAAAGCTTACGTGAAAAAATAATGAAGGAAAAATTCCCAAATTTGGTGAAGGAAATAGACATACAAATCCAGGAAGCACAGAGAGTCCCAAACGAGCTAGACCCAAAGAGGACCACACCAAGATGCATCATAATTAAAATACCAAAGGTGAAAGATAAAGAGAGTCTTAAAAGCAGCAAGAGAAAAGCAGAGTTACTTACAAAGGGGTGCCTATAAGACTGTGAGCTGATTTCTCAAAAGAAACTTTGCAGGCAAGAAGGGACTGGCAAGAAGTATTCAAAATGATGAAAAGCAAGGACCTACAATGAAGACTACTCTATCCAGCAAAGCTATCATTTAGAATGGAAGGACAGATAAAGTATTTCCCAGACAAGGTAAAGCTAAAAGAGTTCATCATCACCAAGCCATTATTATATGAAATGTTAAAGGGACTTAAGAAAAAGAAGATCAAAACTATGAACACTAAAATGACAACAAACTCACAACTATCAACAACTGAATCTAAAAAATAGAAACAACACCCAACTAAGCAAACTAGAATAGAAACAGAGTCATGGGTATGGGGATCACTTGATCACTTGGAGGGTTATCAGCTGGGAGCGGGGAGGGGGAGAAATGGGTAAATGGTACAGGGACTAAGAAGCATAATCGGTTGGTACAAAATAGACAGAGGGAAGTTAAGAATAATATAGGAAAGAGTGAAGACAAGGAACTTATATGCATGACCCATGGACATGAACTAAGGGGTGGGACTGCTGGAGGGAAGGGTGCTGCTGGGTGGAAAGGAGCAATGGGGGAAAAAATTGGGACTACTGTAACACCATAATCAATAAAATATACTTAAAAAAATAAAAATAGGAATAAAAATTCTGTACATGAATGTCCATAGTCACTTTATTCCCAATAGTCAAAAACTGGAAACAATTTAGATGTTTTTCAGTGGGTAGTGGGTTAAACAAAAGTGGTACATCCACACAATGGAACAATACTCACCAATAAAAAAAGAACAAACTATTTACACATGCAACAATCTGAATCTACAGAGCATTGGGGTAAGTGAAAAGCTCCAGTCCCAAAAGGTTACATACTCTATAATTCCATTTATATAACATTCTTGGATTGACCAAATTGCAGAAATGGAGAACAGGTAAGTGGTTATCAGAGTTTAATGAGGGGTGAGATGCGAAAGAAATGGTATAGTTATAAAAGTGCAACATGAGTGATCCTTGTGGTAACAAAACTATTCTGGATCAATGTCAATGTCCTGGTTCTGATAGTTAACGACAGTTTTTCAAAATTTTACCATTGGGCCAAGGATATACAAGATCTCTGTATTATTTCTTAAAACTGCATGTGAATCTATAATTATCTCAAAATAAAGTTTAATTTTTAAAAAGTCAATCACACTTCAAAAATTTTAAATAACTGGCATAGATATTAGACAGACAAAGGAGTTGAAAGAATAGCTTATTAAATCTAATTTATTTTAGATTATTTTTTAAAGGACAAAAATACCAGTTCAGATTTTCCAGTAAAAATATATCAATGTTAAATAATAAAATATAAATTAGGTTCTATTGTTTGTATACATGCAGCCTAATGATTTTAGATATTAATTTTTCAATCTGTCATTAAATTTTCAATATTGAAAAATAAAAAATAAATTAGGTTCTATATCAAAGTCTAGAAAAACCCATCACAGGACTGTTCTTGCTTCTAATTCAAACTCACTAAAAGAATCCTGATTAATAGTTTTCTAGGTGTGATAATGTGATATAATGAGAAATACATATTTGGTCTTCCTCCCAATTCTTGGCACAGCACTCCTAAACACCCTTGGAATTTCCTGAGTGATGGAGGTGAGAGGAACATCTTTTGTTATTCATAATTAGCACCTTTCAACCAAACCAGAATTTATTGAAATAAGGTGACACTAAAAATGGGAGCTGGTTGCCAGAAGAACCAACCATGTAATTACCGGGTTAGAACTTTCATCCATCCCTCCACCTCCAGGAAGGGGAGAGGGGCTAGGGATTGAGCTAATCACCAATGGCCAGTGAATAATCATGCCTACATGATGGACTAGACATAAAAACCCCAAACAAAGGGGTTTAGTTAACACATCATGGTGCTGGTAGGGTGGTTCCCCTGGAGAGGGCATAGAAGCTCCATCCACCTTTCCACACACCTTACCCTAAGCATCTCTTCCATTTGGCTGTACCAGAATTGTATCTTATATAATATATTCAGTAATAGTAGTAAAGCACTGTCTTGAATTCTATGAGCCATTCTAGCAATTATCTAACCCAAGGAGGAAGTCAAGGAAGCCTCAATTTATAGCTAGTTGTTCAGTAGCACAAGAGGTCCTGATTTGGAATTTAAACTGAAGTGGGGGCAGTCCTGTAGGACTAAGCCCTTAACCTGTGGGGTCTGCAGTAACTCCAGGTAGTGTTAGAAGTGTTGTGAGTAGAGAGAAACGGAGTTTTCCTTTACTAGAATATTTTAAACCAAAACTTCATTTTAGTTTAGAAGGAAATACCAAACTATAAATTAGTAAATTGGTCCTGTGATTTACAGAAATCAATCATGTGCAAATTTGGTCAATGTGACTGAATATCCCAGAGTGCTGTTTCCCCCCTCATTCTGGCTACAGAAATCAGTATCAGCATTATTAATCAGCATTATTATACCATACTGTACTTACTTGACTATTATAGAGTTCTTCTAGAAGAGCTAAAGACTTAATGGACTTTGATCTGCAAATTTCCTCCTCTGTATATTTCCGGATATCTGGATGTACCTTCTGAGTCTGACCCAAGCGCAAAAATCCTATTTTAAACTTGGCTAACTTCAAAAGAATATTGTCAACAGCAGAGTGTGTATAACTGGTCAATAAAACACTAAAACCACAGGCATAGAGAATTCTTACCTAATAATGAATAAGAGAAAGGAAAACAGGATTACTTTTAATTCCAGATCATTTTTAACATGCTTATATTTTTCTAATAGTATTAGAAAACTTAATAGGATGCATATCTAAGAGCTGAACCAAGTAATTTTTTAAAAATTATAAAGTCAAAATGTTTTATGAAAGTAATATGGCATTATTGTTATTAATGATGTTAATAAAAATGAATACATAAAAACTTTGAATAGTGCCTGGCACACAGTATCAATCAATAAATATTTGCTACAATCATCATGATTAATCAGTAAATTACTACTAAGAAATTTACCGATATAAAAAAAAATCAAAGAAAATCTATTTCAGCCACCTCTATATAATTTATCATTTTTTAAAGGAAAGGAAAACATAACAATGATACGTATACCACCAAAACAAAGACATCAGACAATCCTAAATGCAAGAAACTTAAAACATGATTACAACTATTTGTGATTTAACTTTTCTATTTCTCATGTCATTCTAAAGGCAGTTTGAGTTCAAATTCATCCCTTTTGATATCAAACATCACATTCTCTTAATGAAGGAAAAGCTGATTTACACAGTATCTAAGCAAAAGAATAATAACCTTACAAGAGTACATATTGTGGTTGTCTTTCCTGTGCCAGGCATGCCCACGATGAGCGTGTAGTCTTTTGAAAGAAGTACCTTTTTCATTGCTTGCCTCTGAGGCTTATTCAAACCTACATTTAAATTTAAAGATAACAGGAAAAAGTATGTTGAATTTCAATAAGCAAATTAATTATTTTATAAGAAAAGCAGTCTCTATTCAAATTTCTCCAATGCATCTTTGCAAAGTAAGAAAATATGGTGATGTTAAAAAATATATGTAAACTACTTTCAAAGACTTTGTCTGAAAACTATAACTACATATAAATTATTAAAACATGAGACTATAATGTAGATAAAACTATAAATAGAACCAAAAAAATTAAGGGAAGCAGACAGGCTGATAGCATACCTTTTAGAATAGAGGCAACTGTATCCTTTGCATCATGTGGAAGAACAGAACTGAGGTAGGATATGAACTGAGGTTCACGAAAGTCAATGATTAAATCTCGAAGTTTTTGGCTGCAAAGGAAAAAAAGAAATGCATTTAATAATATTTATTAGGAAAGTGGGATAAAATTCCGATTCATTAACTGTTACAAACCTGGCATCAGTATTTTTCATCAATTTAGAAAGATTTCCTAATGGGGTATCTATATCACAATTTTTTTCTTCCTGGTCCAATCTGAACAAAGTTGATTCTGGGAGTACTGACAAGTTCCTAGAACATGAAAACAGATGTACAAGAATGTTTTTCACTTAACATAGTTGATCTATATAAGAAATATGTTATTGTCTGCTAAAAGAGTAAATGGGCAAGCATAGCTATTAAAATGGCTACCAGCCTGTAATTCACACTTTGCAATCAAAGGGAGAAAGGGAGAGCACAAGGCACCAAGGTCAAAAGAGCTAAATCAGGAATCTATGACATTTGCTAACAATTCACTTGACCTTGCTAACTAATCTGGGCTCACCACCCCAGAAGGATCCTGAGCACATGGCTCTCCCTCCACTAGCCTGGAGTACAGGACTCTTTCCTGACACCTTTTTTCACTCCTCTAGCAGCTCCTAAAACCCTGGTGTCCCCTCTAGTCCCTTCTCTGGTCCTCTCTACAGCTCCACCTCGTCATTTTCCCTTAGGTCCCATATCATCACATGGCTGTAAATCCCAAGTCTGCATCTTCAGGCCTGACCTCACATCCTCTCTCACCTGGTTCCTCACCCAGGCTTCAGGTTTGGATATCCAGCAGGCAGCAAGGTCTTTCCACTTGGTTAAAACCTTGGCTAAGAAAGCTCAATATATTCAAAACTGAACAACTCTTTGTCCCTGCTGAACCTGATCCTCCTGGTCCTGACTTCAGTTAACAGCCCTTGCAACTATACTGCTGCATTGATCCTTCCTGCTCTCCTCACCCTCTTCTCAACCTGCATATCCAATCAGCATTCAAATGCCAGACAACTTGACTCTCTAAACACCTGCCTAAGTCACTTCATCCCCTCTGCCAAAACTACCCTGCCCTCATTCACCTCTAGCCTGGGCCACTGCAGCCGTTTCCTGGTTTCTCTGCTTTCGGTTTTGCCTCCATCAACTAATTCTACTCTCCACAGTGCACCCACAAAAAAGCAAATCTGATTATCATTCTTCTGTTTAAAACTCTTCAATACAGCTGAATAAAGTCCAAAGTTCTTAACATGGCATGTAAGACCACCTTTAACCTGACCTCTCTAATCATTCCCGTATCTTTTACATTCCAGAAAAAATCACCTGCACTTTCCTGAATGCTCCACTTCATACTACACGACACCACGTTACCTTCACGTACCATGTTCCCTCGGTCTGAAATACTCTGCTCACATTGCTTCACTGAGATTTAGAATGACCTCTTTCTTTCTTTCTTTCTTTCTTTCTTCCTTTTTTTTTATTGAGGTCATTATGGTGACATTGGTTGATAAAAGTATACAGGAGTCAGGTGTACAATTCTATAACACATCATCTGTATATTGCATTGTATGCTCACCACTCCAAGTCAAGTCTCCTTCCAACACCATTTATCCCCCCTTTACCACCCTCTTCTAACTCCCCCATGTCCCTTCCTTCTGGTATATAATGACCTTTCAAAAAGCCTTCCCTGAGCCTCCTGAAATTGGGTTGAATGGCCTCTCCTTAGTGTTCCCACCAATTTAAACACTTGTTATATTAGACTGAAAATACATTTATATATTTGTCTACCCACAAGACTATAACTCCTTAAGGATTTACAAAGTACCTAAAACATGGCAGTCACTAAATAAATACTGTAAGAGACTCCAAAGAATCTTAACAGACAACACAAATGCTGTGGTTCATATTTCTACATCATGAAATCCAGAGTACGGTTGTTTACAGCTTAACTAGGATGACTGGTAGAGAACAAGCCTGCACATTTCCACTGCATCCCCGTCACTGATCTTCACCCATTAAGAAATGGTGACACATGCCTGCACCTCAAAGCAAGGAAGGCTGGCAGTACAGGAAGAAGGGGATATGGACATTGATAGACATGGATATTAGACTCCACCACAAAATTCTATAGCAACTCTATTATTTACTTAATATTTTTCTTTAAATCAGCTTGCTTTTTTTTAACTGAGATAAATATATCACAACTATAGATGGAAAAAATCATTTTTTTAAAGGGAGGGAATGAAATGGTGAGTGACCAGAGTGCTAAGAAGGAGAAATAAGCTATATATTTAGCACTGAGTATCTGTCCTCAATTCCATAAAGAATACCTACAAAAACCCTACTGCTAACATCATACTTAATGGTGAGAAACAGTAGGCTAAAAAACAAGCAAACAAACAAAAACAGTAGGTTAAGTGAAAAAAGCCAGTCACAAAAGGCCACATATTATATATTCCTATTTATATATCATGTTCAGAACAGGTAAATCTACAGAGACAGAAAAAAACTGGTGGTTGTCTAGGGCTGAACAATGACTGCTAATGGGTATAGGGTTTCTTTTTTAGAATGAGGAAAATGTTCTAAAATCAATTTTGGTGATAGGCATTACTCTGTGAATATACTAAAAACCATTGAATTATATGCTTTAAATGTATAAACTGTATGGTACGTGAATTATATTTCAATAAACTGTTACCCCTCCCCCTCAAAAGGGAACATTTCCTTACCTGTCTAATAAACAGATTACTGTTGTCATGTTAATCTCTTTCACATATCCCTTAGACAAAGCAAATAGTGTTCTCTTTTCTCCACTTAAAATAATTCTGTCACCTGCCATTAGATTTGTGATAGGCATGGCACCATTTTTACGTTGGAAATTATGTAAATATTGTCCATCACCAACTGTCTTTACATGTTCTGTTCTAATCAGATTTCCAATGCAGTTGCCATTCTGCTCCCTATAAAATAAAGAGAGAAAGCTTCCATTTACATCACATATATACTATATCTGTAGTTTTCCACAATTTTCTTATCTGACCCACAGAAACTTTAATGCTAATATTGAGTCTGTCATATTTACATATTCCACAATCCACACTAAGATTTTAGAAATGCTAAGGAAATACTCTCTCTGTTAGCTTTAAAATAATCTCTCTCCAACAGGCCTCTAGACAAGTGCTAGGGAGCCCTTCCCTTGTTGCACCACAGGCTGGGAACTCTGAGAAGCACGTGTGACAGCATTTTGTTCCCTGAAGGACGCCACCGCCTCCTGTGCATAACATAACCTTAATGAAGACAAACTGTAATAATCTCTTTCTAAATCTGATGTGAAAATAATACTAACCTATTTCTTCAGTGTTTACAAAAGGATTTATAATTACTGTTATTAAAATAATAGCAAGCAAAATGATAATTCCACTCCTAGGAAATAAATATTAAGCATTTACTATCTCTACTACTATTAAAAACTATACACTTCAGAAGCTTGTTGGTGTGTACATTTGACATGTTCACTGTACTTATTTAGTCTATGGATCCTACTTAAACTTCCTCCACTGTAATATTTCTTGTGTTAAAGGCTAGTAGTATTAAGAAAGTAGACTTCCAGCCATGATGGAGGCCTAGACAGACACACTGTGTCTCCCTCCACAACTAAGAAGGAATACAACTACCTCAAAACTGGAGACAACCAGAAGTTCCAGAAAATTGAGCTGCATGGAAGCCCAACAAACAAAGATATAAAGAAAAAATACTCATCCAGACAGGTGGGAGGGGTGGAGCCAGAGCGAAGAGGATGCAGAGTGGCAGCTGTGGCAGCTGTGGCCAGCCAGCAGAATGCACAGTCACACATTAAAAAAAGGAGGGAGGGACACCTGGGGAGCACTCTCAGCACCAGACCAGACCATACAGCTCACCACTTGAGTGCTGGGGAAAATAAAGCCTCGTTGCTTCTGACTGTGCAAACAGTGGGGGCTGGGGCAGAAGAAGAAACTGCCAGTCTCTCAGTAGAGTCCATTTGTTTAGAGGGGTCCCCACAATCCTAGAATGTCCACAGACCTACCCACTTTAGGAACAATGGCCAGGGCAACAGCTAGAGGGGCACCACTCCCATACAGAAGTGGGAGAAGTGCCTGGAAAAAGGGCAAGTGTTGAGCAAGTGGAATTGTTCCCTCTCAGTCCCCTTCCCCACATACAGCACCACAATGTGGTGAAACAGGTCGCCCTGTACTAACAAATACCTAAGGCTCAGCCCCTTACAATGTAACAGGTGCAACAGCTCTACCTAAGACACAGAGGCAAACACAGGAGCCTGTCAAGTTGAGGAGACAGAGAAGTATGGCCCAAAAGAGGGAACAGATCAATGTACTAGTGGAAGAACTAAGCGACGAGGAGATAGCCAACCTAACAGACACAGAGTTCAAAACACTGGTGATAAAGATGTTCACAGGCTTGAGAGATATGCTTAAGTATAACAGATGCAGAAGGGAAGAAGTGAAGGCTATGCTAAGTGAAACGAGGAAAAACCACACAAAACCAATGTTGAAGGGAAGGAAACTAGGGTTCAAATCAATGATTTGGAACATAAGAAAGAAAGAAATAGTCAACCAGTACAGCATGAAGAAACAAGAATTGAAAAAACAAGGAGAGGCTTAGGAAACTCCAGGACAACTTTAAACATGCCAACATCTGAATTATAGGGGTGCCAGAAGGAGAAGAGGAAGAGCAAGAAATTGAAAACTTCTGTGAAAAAATAATAAAGGAAAACTTTCCTAATTTGGCAAAGGAAATAGACATATAAGTCCAGGAAGCACAGAGTCCCAAACAAGCTAAATCCAAAGAGGACCAAACCAAGACACATCACAATTAAAATGTCCAAGGTTAAATATAAAGAGAGAATCTTAAAAGCAGCAAGAGAAGAGAAGAGTTATCTGCAAAGGGGCTCCTATAAGACTACCATCTGATTTCTCAAGAGACTTTGCAGGCAAGAAGGAACTAGCAAGAATTATTCAAAGTGATGAAAAGCAATGACCTACAACCAGATTACTCTATCCAGCAAAGCTCTCATTTAGACTGGAAGGGCAGATAAAGTGCTTCCCAAATAAGGTAAAGCTAAAGGAGTACATCTTCACCAATCCATCATTATATGAAATGTTAAAGGGACTTATTTAAGACAAAGAAGAAGATCGAAACTATGAACATTAAAATTACAATAAACTCACAACTATCGATAACAGAATTTAAAAAATAAAAACAAAAACAAATTAAGCAAACAACCAGAATAGGAACAGAATCATATGTATGGGGATCATTTGGAGGGTTATCAGTTGGAATGAGGAAGGAGAAGAAACAGGGAAATGAAGCAGAGACTAAGAAGCATAATTGGCCCTGGCTGGTGTGGCTCAGTAGATTGAGTACTGGGCTGCCAATCAAAAGGTTGCCAGTTCGATCCCCAGTCAGGGCACATGCCTGGGTTGCAAGCCATGTCCCCAGTTGGAGACATGCAAAAGGCAACCACACCTCCATGGGATGTTCTCTCCTCCTCTTTCTCCCTCCCTTCCTTTCTCTCTAAAAATAAACAAATAAAATCTGAAAGAAAAAAAAAAAAGGAGCACAATTGGTAGATACAAAATAGACAGGGAGATGTTAAGAATAGTATAGGAAAGGGTGAAGGCAAAAGAACTTACACGCACGACCCATGGACATAAACTAAGAAAGCTGGGACTAAGGGAGTTGAGACTGCTGGAGGGAAGGGGAATACTGGGCAGAGGGGAGCAAAGGGGAAAAAAATTGGGACAACTGTAACAACATAATCAATAATCAATAAAATATACTTTAAAAAATGCACACTGATATGACAGCTGTCACAATACAATCTAACAAAATTGTCTCAAATGATGTTAAGGACAACTTAGCACTACTAGAGCTACAATACAGAAAAAACTAAACAAATTTTTGGCCAACCCAATACCTTATGATATACTCAATTACCTTATGATATACTCAAGTTTATACTTTTTTCACTGATAAAAAAGGACTTACTTATATTTTTTAAAATGAGATTTCTAGAGGCATATTTATCCTACTGAAAATAGCTAACAATAGTGTTCTACTTAGAAACAATTCATTGATAGCCATCTGGAATTATCATGAATATATGAAATTGCATGTCTTTAACATGCTACATAATCTGTATTTGTCATGAATTCCAAATGACATCCCAATAGCTAATCCAAATTACTGAAGTTTTACTGTATTAAATGTACGACTTACATTTCTGAAGAAGGCATCAACCATATATTTTGGTGATTCTTTTTATTATCCTTTGATTGTGACTCCAGAGTTAACATTAGACACCAAAGGCTGAAATACTCCAAGTGTGTAAGCTTGAGATGTTGGGTTTCTTCTTTTATTTTGGGCAGCATGCCAATCGGGACTGAACTGTCATCCATCTGCTGTTCAACTGCTCTAAAAATAAAGCTCCAAGTCAAGATGTGTACAAAATATTTCACAGGCTGGCTATAAAATGAGGTATTTCTAAAATAAGTACAGCCCTGACTAGTTGGTTGGGCATCGTCCTGCCAACTGAAAGGTTGCCTGTTCAATTCCCAGCCAGGACACATGCCTGGTCGTGGCCCCGTCCCAGGCTGGGGCAAGTGAGAGAGGAAACAAATCAAAGTTTCTCTCATACATCAGTGTTTTTCTCTTTCTCCCGCCCTTCCCCTCTCTCTAAAAAAAGTTAAATAGTAATGTAAATAAATAATAAAATAAGTACACATACACGATGATCATCATAAGTTGTAACTACAGCCCCTAATCTTCTTTAAATGTCATTTCAATATTTTACAAGCCAAACGGCTTTTTACAAAGAGAAAACACTCAAGAGTCTCAATACTGCGTGATTTTGCCTTCAATGACTACAGCCCCAACGACTACTTAAATTCGGTATACTCTGGTGTTCATACCTGTAGGTCACAAGTTTGGGCTTTTTCTACAGCTAAATTTCTCAAAATCACAATATTTGTACATCCAGCTCTATGCCATAAGGAAGTCAACATAAAACTAGGAGAATCATCTGGAATATCAGTTTTTCTTAATGTTAATTTTTAAATTTTATATAGAAACAAATAGGTCATAGGATAGCCTACAAAACATTGAGAATAAAACATAAGATTTCAAAACAAAGTGTTTATACTATAGGCCCAGATTTCCCATTGTTCATGATCCTCTGCTGTTAAGAAATCCTTTGATACAATAGTTTTAAAAGTCCTTTCTGTGAATTTTCAGGCTGAATTAGAATTTTGGTTCTGATTTGATCTTATTTCCTAGTCTGTATTTATATCTAACTACTTTTTTGTGCCCTTCAAAACTTTCACTGGCCTATGAAGGTTTATATGTAACTGTTTATAAGCTAGCTAAAAAACTTCCATTATGTAATAAAATAGACATATATAAATAAGACAAGTTCACTGGATCATACTAAACTGTGTATCTGGATGAAACAATTTCCCTGTTTTTAACTACAAAAGGCCTAAAATTAAAATAGCAACTAAGAAGTGAAAGACATCTTGAAAAAGCCATTTAAGTTGTATTATATTTACAATGTCTATACTACATAGATTTTTCTTAACCAAAGTTTAAAAAGCAGTCTATTATTCCCCAAGGAAATAGGCTTGTTATAAATTATGAACTATGCTTTTTTCCCCCTAGAACTAGACGGAGAATAACTAAAATAAAATCATTTTACAAATACACCCAGAAAAAAAATGACTAAAATGAAATCATCAATGCCTGACCAACCAACAATGTTAAATCATTGTGAGTTGAGTGCATACTTAACTGAAATTAGTATTTTTGGAAGACAGTGTGTTTACCTGCTATAAAGAGCACAGTTGCCCACTTGTGAACAATATTTACAGGTTTGCTGTTCCTCAGTTATTTGTGGCAAAGGAGTAAGCTTTGTCTTCTCCTTTCCAGTAGCTGGTTTGCTAATACGGTGAAACAAAGAGAATGCCATCTGGTTTCTTAGTCTCAATAATTCTATGGGGGGAAAAAGGTGGGTGTCTTTTAAGAATTAAGTAAACTTTATTATACAATATATCTTTCCCATTGCATAACTTCCAGATTCAAAAACATTTTTAAAAAGGAAAGAACTACATTCATATTTCCCACTACACTAGAATAACCACTGTTAACATTTTGGTATAATTCCTCCGATTTTTGTTCACTTGATAAATTCTTTCAACAATCATGTATGTCTCATAACTAGTACATATTGTGAAGTTGGTGTTTTATTAGCTGAATGCTAAGTATAAATATAGCTATCTAGAGTATAAGATAGGAAGTTTAAAATAGCTTTGTATGATAAAATTTCAAAAGGTTAATGTTTTCAACTATACTATATATTGTTAAAATACTTTTTTAAAAAATGCCATGACTACAAATTACAGCCTAGATTAGGCCTAACAAGTACAGTGAGCTACTGTCAGGTATAAATACAGGCACACTTGTTTCACTGCACTTCACAGATGTTGTGTTTTTTTACAAATTGAAAGCAAGACCCTCCACCAGCAAAAAGATTTTGACTTGCATGATGTCTAGTCTTTTTAGCAATAAAATATCTTTAAATTAAAGTATATACATTATTTTATTAACATAATGCTATTATACACTTATTAGACTATAGGATAATGTAAGCATACTTTTTACATGTACTAAGAAACCAAAAAATTTGTGTGACTTGCTTTATTGCTATATTCACTTTACTGTGGTGGTCTAGAACCAAGCCTGCAATACCTCCAAGGTATCCTGTATGTATCACCAACAGTTGAAGGTTAAAACAAACAAACAAAACCCAGAGAAGTAAAATTGAGAGAAAACAGCTCAACCTCTTTTGTCAAGATGGTTGGCAGGCACAGCGTACATCTGGCCAGTCTTAAGGTAGAGGAGCAGGCCAGCCTCTGGATCAGCTCTTCTCTCTTGACTTAGCAATGTATACAGAACAAGCTGTGAAAACATTGTACATTTTGTCAAATAAAACTTTAAATTTCTGCTTTCCCACACAAGTTTTGCAATCAACATATATTGTAATTTTAAAATCAAAATATCAATTACGCTATTTCTATTTTGAAAATGACATGAGCCAAATTAGTAAAGGTAACACAATAAATTAAATGTCAAACATTTAATTTCCACAAAACATAGTTTTTGCTTCTCAGTTTTACACAGACAAAAAAGAAATATTTCAAATTTTTCTTAGTAAATATTTAGGTTTCCAATAAATTAAAGAGAAAATTTAATCAAACTATGTTTTACATTTTGAAGTTAACAGTTTTTAGACACTATTTTTCCTGTTTAAAATAAGTTAACTAAACACTAAAAAACATATTATTTATGTCATAGTACTGTGGCAACTAAGTCAAACTAACTCAAGAGTTTACTATTTTTTTCAGATCTGAGACATTATTAACTACATTAGGTTTATGGGGTGCTCTTCAGAGAAACCATCTAAGACAAGTTACAAATAGCTCCTTCAGTCCATGAAAACACCTTAGCAGCAAGACGAAGTCATTTAGTCATATACAACCTAATAATAAGTTGATTTGTTTTTCATGCAATCTCCAATATTAAAATATTTTATGATTTATGAAGGCCCAGTCTTTAAATAATAAAATTCCAAAATAACAAGATCAGTAATTATAATTAAGATGCCTAAGAATAATGTCAAATTATAATTATATTCTGGTTTTCCAAGCTATATTTAAAATATAATGGTTAATTTATAGAAGATCAAAAGTATTATTTGCAGCATAAATACTAATTATATCTACAAATTCATCATTAGGTGCACAAATTGACAAAAAACAAAAATGAATTTTGTTGATTTTTGGTTTTTGCTTCCACCAAAAATAGTGGTGTTTATGCAATTAGCAAGTGTAATGGAAATAAAGAAGAAACTCCAATATATAAATTTTGCAAAGAAAATACAACCCCAGATACCTCAATGTTCAAGGACATTTATAGAAATTCTTATGGTTATCTCAAATGTTTACAAACTAAAATGTAGAAACATTCCATCTTACGAAATAAGCACACAGAAGTTTGATATTTTAACTTGATATCCTAAATTCATCTGTATACATAAAGTTCATAGGAAAGGCTGTTGCTTCAACATTTGAAGCTATGAAGCATATTTTGGGAGGGCTTCTTACAAGTACCTTACTGTGTTCCCTGACACAGTATAAATGCCAAATAAAACTTTTTAAAATTAAAGTGAACTCATAAATAACAGGGTAGAACCTTGGGGCTGTGGACCAAGGGAGTCATCCAAAACTAATGGTCCTTCTATGTTAGGTTTTTCCCTCAATGGGAACTGAGGCAGAGGAAGAGAAGTATATAAGACTCTGCTCCTCAGACTTACTACAAGGGGAAATTATCAGAAATGAAATTTCCTGAATATTAGGATAACAGAAAGTTGGATTGAAATTTTAAAGTATTATTATAATTCAACTATATTACAAGTTAAATAAGATTTTATGAGCTGGTTTAGGGACCACAGCTCTATATAATATTTTTCCTTTAAAAATGTATTTCAAATGATGAATCACTGAGTTAGAAATAAACTTTGGGAATACAATACATTTATAAAATAAAGATCTTCTCTAATTGAAATTAGTTTATAAGGTTTTTCTCTATTTCCAAAGTGAAAATTTCAAATCTTCTAAGAGAAATCTCTTTCCTCATCCCCAATATCTATATAATTCAATTAATTACTATAATTATTTTTAAAATGTTTCCTCATTTTTTGCACAATGAATATGCAATACAAACTCCAATATTTTTGTTTGACTCTGGCTCTACTCAATCTTTTTTAATACAAGAAATACTATTCTCTCTTATACTATTTTATGCTCAAAAATTCTTCCTGCAGCTTCTCAACTTGCGAAGATAAAAGTTCCAGTTGAATGAAGTTAAACATAGTAACGTTCTTTGCCTTGAAGACACTACAAATTAGAGCAGAATTTTAGAAGATTTCTAAAACTACACCACTTTAGACACTGAAACACTTCTATATTTTTCTTCCTTTTAGCATTCAAAAGTGATTTAAAACTTGTCCGTAAAAAAGTTAAAAATGTACAGTCTCATGTACGCAGGACACATTTTTTCAAGTCTTTGGCATGATTTTCCTTCTCCAAGAGGGCTTTAATCTAGCCAAGTATTTAGTTCATAATATCAGCCATTTCGGTATTATCAAAGTGAAAAGTTCATATCTACTAATAGGAAAAAGCTATTTTTTCCCACTACCTCTAATATCTGTAAAATCTAATAATAAGTGAAAAATAAGATTACCTTACTTTTTCATTCCCAAATGAAAAAAAGCTTTTGTGAGAACTTAGGGTGTTTGGTACACAATTAAGAATGGCAGGAGAGATTTAATAAGAGGAAGCCCTTTTTAAGACAACAAAATGGTGGTTACAAGAGAGGAAGTGGGGTGAAGGGAGGATGAAGAGGGTAAAGGGGGTCAAATACATGGTGATGAGGGAGACTAGATCTTGGCTGGTGAGCACTCAATGCTATATACAGATGATGTATTATAGAACTGTATATTTGAAACTTATATGTTATTAACCAATATTACTCCCCATAAATTTAATTTTAAAAAAAGAGAAAGCTCACCCTGACTGATGTGGCTCAGTTGGTTGGAAGTCATCCCACAAAGTGAAAGGTCATTGGTTCCATTCCTGGTCAGGGCACATGACTGGGTTGCAGGATTTTTCCCTAGTCGGGGTGCATACGAGAGGCAACCAATCGATGTTTCTCTCACATTGATGTTTTTTTCCCTCTCTTTCTCCCTCCCTTTACCACTCTTCAAAAAATAATCAGTTAGACTGGTACATGATCTGACACCACCAGAGGCAGATCCAGGAAGTGCAGATCATTCTAAGAAGCACCAACAAACAATAGGAGTCACAAAAATGGGGAGACAGAGAAACAACCTCCCATCAAAAGGAAACGTAGAATCCCCAGAAAGACTGCTAAATGAAATAGAGGGGAGCGAACTATCAGATATGGAATTCAAAACATGGATTATGGAGAAGCTGAATGAGCTCAGCGGAAACTACAAAGAACTCCAGGGAAACTACAAGGAACTCCAGAAAAACTACAAGGAGCTCACAGAGAATTACACGAGCATGAAAAAGGACATAGAAGCTATCAATAAGAGCCAGGAGGAAATGAAGAATACGATCTCTGAATTGAAGAACACAGTAGAAGGAATTAAAAGCAGGCTAGAGGAAGCAGAAGATCGGATCAGCGAGCTAGAGGACAACCTACACAAAAACTCCCAGACAGTGCAACAAAATGAAAAAAGACTGAACAAGACTGAAGAGGTTCTAAGACAACTGCAGGACAACATGAAACGTAATAATATCCGTATCATAGGAATTCCAGAAGGAGAAGAAGAAGAGCAAGGGATAGAAAACCTCTTTGAAAAACTAATGACAGAAAACTTCCCTCACATGAGGAGAGAGTCACTCAAGTCCAGGAAGCACAGAGGGTCCCAATGAAGATGAACCCCAACAGGCCCACCTCGAGACACATCATAATTAAAATGGCAACATTCAAAGACAAAGAGAGGATCCTAAAAACAGCAAGAGAGAAACAACTAATAACATACAAGGGAGCTCCAATAAGGCTATCATCAGATTTCTCAGCAGAAACACTACAAGCCAGAAGGGAATGGCAAAAAGTATTCCAAGCAATGAAAAACAAAGGCCTACAACCTAGAATACTATACCCAGCAAAGCTCTCATTCAAAATGGAGGGTGAAATAAGGAGCTTCCAAGACAAAAGAAGGCTAAAAGAATACATCTCCACCAAACCAGCAATGCAAGAGATGCTAAAAGGTCTGCTCTAAGAAGATAAAGAAACAGAGAGAGACAGAGAAGAACACGAGTACAAAGGGGAAAAATGACAATGAATAAGTACTTATCGGTAATAACCTTAAATGTAAATGGATTAAATGCTCCAATTAAAAGACATAGGGTAGCTGAATGGATTAGAAAGAATGACCCACATATATGCTGTCTACAAGAGACCCACCTTAGAACAAAAGATCTACACAGACTGAAAGTAAAGGGATGGAAAAATGTATTCCAAGCAAATGGACATGAAAAAAAAGCCGGGGTAGCAATACTTATATCAGACAAAACAGATTTCACAGCAAAGTCCATAAAAAGAGACAAAGAAGGGCATTTCATAATACTTAAGGGAAAAATCCATCAAGAAGATATAACCCTTATAAATATATATGCACCAAACTTAGGAGCACCCAAATATGTAAGGAAACTTTTGAAAGACTCCAAGAAAGATATAGACAACAACACACTCATAGTAGGGGACTTTAACACCCCATTGTCAACAATGGACAGATCTTCGAAGCAAAGAAACACCAAAGATATGGAGGCACTGAACAACACTCTAGATCAAATGGACTTAGTCGATATATATAGAAGTTTTCACCCCAAAGAAGCAAAATATACATACTTCTCAAGTGCACATGGAACATTTTCAAAGATAGACCACATGGTAGGACACAAAACAAGCCTTAACAAATTCAAGAAAATTGAAATTATATCAAGCATCTTCTCAGATCACAATGGCTTAAAATTGGAAATCAACCTCAAGGAAAAAACTCAAAAACATTCAAACTCATGGAGAATGAATAACATGCTATTAAATAATGAATGGGTTAACAATGACATCAAGGAAGAAATCAAAAAGTTTCTGGAAACTAATGATAATGAACACACAACAACCCAAAACCTATGGGATACAGCGAAAGCAGTCCTAAGAGGAAAGTTCATAGCAATACAGGCCTACCTAAAAAAGCTAGAGGAATATCTAATAAAAAATTTAACCCTACAGCTACAAGATCTAGAGGAAGAACAACAAGCAAAGCCCAGATCAAGTAGAAGGAAGGAAATCATCAAGATCAGAGCAGAATTAAATGACATAGAGTCTAAACTAACAATTCAAAAGATCAACAAAAGTAGGAGCTGGTTCTTTGAAAAAATAAACAAAATTGACAAGCCTTTAAGCAGGCTCATCAAGAAAAAAAGAGAGAGGACCCAAATAAATAAAATCAGAAATGAAAAAGGAGAAATCACAACTGATACCACAGAAATACAAAGGATTATAAGAAATTATTATGAACAACTGTATGGCAAGAAATTTGACAACCTAGAGGAAATGGACAGATTCCTGGAAACCTATAGTCTGCCCAAACTGAATCAAGAAGAAGCAGAAAGTCTGAATAGACCAATAACAGCTAGTGAAATTGAAGCAGTAATCAAAAAACTCCCAGCACACAAAAGCCCTGGACCGGATGGCTTCACAAGTGAATTCTACAAAACATTTAGGAAAGAACTAACTCCTATCCTTCTCAGACTATTCCAAAAGATACAAGAAGAGGGAAGACTGCCAAACTCATTCTATGAAGCCAGTATAACCCTAATTCCAAAACCAGGTCAAGACACAACAAAGAAAGAAAACTACAGGCCAATATCGCTGATGAACATAGATGCTAAAATCCTCAACAAAATATTGGCAAACCGGATCCAGCAACACATTAGAAAGATCATACACCACGATCAAGTAGGATTCATCCCAGGGATGCAAGGATGGTTTAACATTCGTAAATCAATAAACGTAATACACCACATAAACAAAATGAAAGACAAAAACCACATGATAATATCAATAGATGCAGAAAAAGCATTTGATAAAGTACAACACCCATTTATGATAAAAACTCTCAGCAAAATGGGAATAGAGGGAGCATACCTCAACATAATAAAGGCCATATATGAGAAACCTGAAGCCAACATCATACTCAATGGGCAAAAACTGAGAGCATTCCCCCTGAGATCAGGAACAAGACAAGGATGTCCGCTCTCCCCACTCCTATTCAACATAGTCTTGGAAGTTCTAGCCACCGCAATCAGACAAGAAAGAGAAATAAAAGGCATCCAAATTGGAAAAGAGGAAGTAAAACTGTCATTATTTGCAGATGACATGATAGTGTACATAGAAAACCCTATAGACTCCACAAAAAAACTACTCGACCTAATAAGTGAATTCGGCAAAATAGCAGGATACAAAGTCAATATTAAGAAATCAAAGGCATTTTTATACACCAACAATAAAAACTCAGAGATAGAAACTGAAAGAAAAATTCAATTTACCATAGCAACAAGAAAAATAAAATACCTAGGAATAAACTTAACCAAGGAGGTAAAAGACCTGTACTCAGAAAACTACATAATATTGAAGAAAGAAATTAAAGAAGATACAAATAAATGGAAGCATATACCATGCTCATGGATGGGAAGAATCAACATCATTAAAATGTCCATACTACCCAAAGCAATTTATAGATTCAATGCAATCCCTATTAAAATACCAGCAACATATTTCACAGACCTAGAACAAATACTTCAAAAATTTATATGGAACCAAAAAAGAGCCCGAATAGCCACAGCAATTTTGAGGAAGAAGAACACAGTAGGAGGAATCACAATACCTGATATCAAACTATACTACAAGGCCACGGTAATCAAAACAGTCTGGTACTGGCATAAAAACAGACATATAGATCAATGGAACAGAATAGAGAGCCCAGAAATAAACCCAGGTTCATATGGTCAACTAATATTTGACAAAGGGGGAAAGAACATCAAATGGAGTGAAAAGAGCCTCTTCAACAAATGGTGTTGGGAGAACTGGACAGGGACATGCAAAAAAATGAAACTAGACCACCAACTTACACCATACACCAGAATAAACTCAAAATGGATCAAAGACTTAAATGTAAGCCGTGATACCATAAAAGTCCTAGAGGAAAAAATAGGCAGGAAAATTTCAGATATCCCACGTAGCAACATTTTCACTGATATATCTCCTAAGGCAAGGGAAATAAAGGAAAGAATAAACAAATGGGACTACATCAAACTAAAAAGTTTCTGCTCAGCTAAAGAAAACATCAGCAAGATGAAAAGGAAACCAACCATATGGGAAAATATATTCGCCAATGACATCTCAGACAAGGGATTGATCTCCAAAATATATAAAGAACTCATACGACTCAACACCAAGAAGACAGACAACCCAATTAAAAAATGGGCAAAGGACCTGAACAAACACTTCTCCAAAGAAGACATACAGAGGGCCCATAGACATATGAAAATATGCTCAACATCACTAGCCATCAGAGAGATGCAAATAAAAACCACAATGAGATACCACCTCACACCAGTCAGAATGGCCATAATCAACAAATCAACAAACAACTTGTGCTGGAGAGGATGCGGAGAAACGGGAACCCTGGTGCATTGCTGGTGGGAATGCAGACTGGTGCAGCCACTATGGAAAACAGTTTGGAATTTCCTCAAAAAACTAAAAATGGAACTGCCTTTTGAACCAGCAATTCCATTACTGGGATTATATCCGAAAAATCCTGAAACACCAATTCAAAAGAACCTATGCACTCCAATGTTCATAGCAGCACTATTTACAATAGCCAAGTGCTGGAAACAACCTAAATGCCCATCTGTAGATGAGTGGATCAAAAAACTGTGGTACATTTACACAATGGAGTTCTATGTAGCAGAAAGAAAGAAGGAACTTCTACCATTTGCAACATGGATGGAACTAGAGAGAATTATGCTTAGCGAAATAAGCCAGGCAACGAAAGAAAAATACGTTATGCTGTCACCTATTACAGGAAACTAATGAACAACACAAACAAATGAGCAAAATTGAACCAGAGGTGTGTAAACAAGGAGTAGACTAACAGAAACAAGGGGGGAGGGGGGAGGGAGAAAAGGGGGTAAGAAGGGGAAGTGTAAAATCAAAGAACATGTATAAATGACCCACAGACATGGGCAACTGAGTGGGGACTGAATGTGGGGGAAGGGAGGGGCAGGATACAGGGAAGCAAGAGGGGAAAAAAAAAAAAAAGAGAGACAACTGTAATGGAAAAACAAACAAAAAAATTTTTTTTAGTGGGGGAAAATGAAAATATGAAGAATGGAAATGCCAGTTCAGTGAATATTAGGACAAAGATTTTCCTTCACGTTGTATATTTTTCTCCCTATTTGATCTCTCCAGAGTTTGGCATTCTAAACAAGTAAGTAATGACTTAAGTTTCTTTGCATAGACCTAATAAGACCAGTTGTTAATAGAGGTTCCTTTTTCTGAACAAGCCTTTGACTGGAATGTCAAACCTAAAGGAGACATGCTTGGGCTCATGTTGTTACCAAAAAGCCCTAAGGAACTGGGAATGACTTTCAAAGGTAATAAAAGCCCGCGAAATAAAAGGCCTGCTGCCATGGTTGGTTGTGCGGTCCACAGCAATCTCTCCAGGGAAGGAACGAAGGTTGTTTTCCTGAAAGATGGCTAGAAGGGACCTTAAGGCACAATGGAAAACCAGAAAGACTTGGAAAGGACAGGTGTGTACAGGCAAGGATGAATGCCAGGTATGTGGCCCAGCTTCTGTGCACTGAAGAGCAGACTGAGGGCCACCCTAAATGTTCCTTGGGTAAGTTCCAGCAAAACAGAACTAAAGATCATAAGTGATCATTTGCTGCTCTTGTTATGCTTATGCAAATGAACAGGATAAATTAAAAATGGACTTAATGTAGTCCCTTTAAAGACAAGGAGAGTAATCTTAGGGAGAAAAATCAGTATTCAAGGAAAATCACAATGATCAGTGGCAGACTGTAAAGTAGGGCAGCTAACCGTCTTAAAAGTTTCTTCTCATTTAAAAAATGGTTTCACTTGAAAATTAAACCATATCTGTGATATCACCAAAGAGATTCAAGTTGCAGGCAAGTAGAATGTCAAGTGCCTTGCAACTGTATGTCTTCCCAATAAGACAGTCTTACAGATTTAGAGACTTTTTTGTTGGTTATGTTACATAAATTAACATGTGTTTTCTGTTTTCAAAGGGCATAAGCCTATGACCGCATTACCTGAGTGATTGTCTGTACGCATAAGCCTCACTTAATCCTCTCTGCAGCGCTGCCTCCGGAGACTAAACAGTTTGGCTGAACTAAATGGCTGAGTTGGTGAAGAATGGGGTGGTCTGTGGGCTTCACTTTAAAACTGAATTCTCTTTTCTATCCTAATGGCTTGGACAGAAAGGGCCCAGAGGTCTGAGAGGGGGGAAACATAAACTATTTCCCTCAGCCCAAACTAAATAAAATGGGCAAAAGGGTTTTGGACAGGAGAGATGTGCCTAGCACACCTTCCTCCAAAGAAGCCCTTTTTTTTTTTTTTTTTTTTTTCTCCTAATGTGGAACATTGAAAAATTAATCCCTGCCTTTTGCCACCTAGTAGTTATGGATTGAATGATGCTTTTTAACCCTTTTTGCCAAATCTGTTGCCCCCAGAACACAACAAGGATGCCAGCCTGCTAAACCAAGCACGCCGTTGTCCGGAGACAGCCAACTGACCTGGAGTCTGCATGATCCTTCCCCATGTGGGAAGGCCACCCTCCCCTCCACACCCCCACTCTTATTAGAGATTTCTGGACCCAAGGGTAGGTAGGACGACGACCATGTCCAGCTTGAAGCAGCTAGAGGAGCTTGAGACCTTCGCCCATTGTCCTTTACAAGATTACAAAGGGTCTTAATATCTGAGAGGGAGGGATAGTTATTTTTTACGAACCATGGGTATGGACTTGGGGGGGGATGCTGGGGGAGGGAGATACTGGGTGGAGGGGAGTAAAGGGGAAAAAATTGGAACTACTGTAACAGCATAATCAATAAAATATATTTAAAAAAAAAAAAAAGAAGATATAACCCTTATAAATATATATGCACCCAACTTAGGAGCACCCAAATATATAAGGAAAATTTTGAAAGACTCCAAGAAAGATATAGACAGCAACACACTCATAATAGGGGACTTTAACACCCCATTGTCAACAATGGACAGATCTTCGAAGCAAAGAAACACCAAAGATATTGAGGCACTGAACAACACTCTAGATCAAATGGACTTAGTCGATATATATAGAAGTTTTCATCCCAAAGAAGCAAAATATACATACTTCTCAAGTGCACATGGAACATTTTCAAAGATAGACCACATGGTAGAACACAAAACAAGCCTTAACAAAGTCAAGAAAATTGAAATTATATCAAGCATCTTCTCAGATCACAATGGCTTAAAATTGGAAATCAACCTCAAGGAAAAAACTCGAAAACATTCAAACTCACGGAGAATGAATAACATACTTTTAAATAATGAATGGGTTAACAATGACATCAAGGAAGAAATCAAAAAGTTTCTGGAAACTAATGATAATGAACACACAACAACCCAAAACCTATGGGATACAGCGAAAGCAGTCCTAAGAGGAAAGTTCGTAGCAATACAGGCCTACCTAAAAAAGCTAGAAGAATATCTACTAAAAAATTTAACCCTACAGCTACAAGAACTAGAGGAAGAACAACAAGCAAAGCCCAGATCAAGTAGAAGAAAGGAAATCATCAAGATCAGGGCAGAATTAAATAACATAGAGTCTAAACTAACAATTCAAAAGATCAACAAAAGTAGGAGCTGGTTCTTTGAAAAGATAAACAAAATTGACAAGCCTTTAACCACGCTCATCAAGAAAAAAAGAGAGAGGACCCAAATAAATAAAATCAGAAACGAAAGAGGAGAAATCACAACTGATACCACAGAAATACAAAGGATTATAAGAAATTATTACGAACAATTGTATGGCAAGAAATTTGACAACCTAGAGGAAATGGACAAATTCCTGGAAACCTATAGTCTTCCCAAACCGAATCAAGAAGAAGCAGAAAGTCTGAATAGACCAATAACAGCTAGTGAAATTGAAGCAGTAATCAAAAAACTCCCAGCACACAAAAGCCCTGGACCGGATGGCTTCACAAGTGAATTCTACAAAACATTTAGGAAAGAACTAACTCCTATCCTCCTCAGACTATTCCAAAAGATACAAGAAGAGGGAAGACTGCCAAACTCATTCTATGAAGCCAGTATAACCCTAATTCCAAAACCAGGTCAAGACACAACAAAGAAAGAAAACTACAGGCCAATATTGCTGATGAACATAGATGCCAAAATCCTCAACAAAATATTGGCAAACCGGATCCAGCAACACATTAGAAAGATCATACACCACGATCAAGTAGGATTCATCCCAGGGATGCCAGGATGGTTTAATATTTGCAAATCAATAAACGTAATACACCACATAAACAAAATGAAAGACAAAAACCACATGATCATATCAATAGATGCAGAAAAAGCATTTGATAAAGTACAACACCCATTTATGATAAAAACTCTCAGCAAAATGGGAATAGAGGGAGCATACCTCAACATAATAAAGGCCATATATAAAAAAATAATAATAATAATAATCAATTAATTTTTTAAAAAGAGGGAAAGCTGCCTCTTTAATCCCTGATTATACTATTATTTTGAATCTGAACCTTATTTTATATGAAATCTGCTGAAGTAAGTGAAATTCCAAGGGCAAAAGGAATTTTAAGTAATTATTACAAAATGTTGTTATTCCCTTAATACCTATTATATCATAAAAATACATTACTCTCTTTTAGTTTTCTTTAATTTTTTAATTTTTAATTTTTTTAAAGATTTTATTTGACTTTTCCAGACAGAGGGTTAGGAAGGGAGAAAAAAAAGGGATACATTGATTGGTTGCCTCTTGCACGCCCCCAACGGGGGAACCTGGCCTGGGGATCGAACCTGTAACTGTTCAGTTTGCAGGCCAGTGCTCAGTCCACTGAGCCACACCAGCCAGGGATCTTTTAGTTTTATCTTTGCCTATTTAAAAGTGCCTAGAACATACTACAAATTGCTAATTTGGAGATGGGCAAAGGGAATGAAAATAATTAGAAAATAAAATAGAACTTTATGTTAATTACTTTGTCACTAAGATTAATATAAATTTCAGATAAAATTGAAGGACAACAGAAGATTGTTATGTTTGCTAACACGAAGAAAAGATGATTTTAATAAGTTAAATTTTACATAATGGTAAGACACAGTTCAATATTTCATCTTAGGTAAAAATCAATATAATCAAATTAATGGTAGGAAATCATGAATTTACATTGATGTTTCCTGAAGATCATCCTATGTAGATGTTAGATGAAAACAAAAGCTCCCTGGTGAGTTAGGTTTAGTAAACATTGGGTTAAACATAGCTAAAATCATACTACTTTAAGACTTCTCAGAAACTTTAATAGGCTAATGTGCATCATTATATCTATAGATATACTTGGTTTCCCCAACTTACATGACCAAGAAATTCTTTTTTAGGCACTTCTGTTTAAACTGATAGTTTAGCAACATAAACTTGGCAACATTGTCTTACAAGTTCAACTGTTATATTCTTTGCTGGGAGAAAACTTTCCACTGTAGCTGTGTATACATTTACAAAACAATTAGAGTACTCTCGATATATCACAAATTGAAAAGTACTATATGAAACTCAAACAATACCTGAATTGAAGCAAAATATATAAAGCAAACTACATTTTAAAATCTATTAAACATTCAATTTTTTTATTAAGATTTATATACCTGGCTACGGTGTTCAATAGAATTTGATTCTTTGCCCGTTTTAAGTTCCAATGGCATTATTATATATTTTGCTTTACATCCTCGATGTATTTTCACACCAACTGTAACATCTATTTTGCCCTTTAATCCAAACCTAGGGGACCAAATGCTTTCTTCAATATCCAGTGATTTTATGACTTCAATATTACATGCTGCATTATTGTTACTACCATCACTTGGCCTAAAAAACAAAACACAAAAGCACTTAATTAGAACACTTAGCTCACTTCTCATCTGCTACTATTGACTTTCCATTGCACACAGAGAACATGAGGATGGAAAAGAATTTACATGCCCCTTACAGCAGGGATTCTCCAAGAGTATCACATCCTAAAAATTGAAATTTAAAAAGTATAAGAATTCTGGCTGTTATAGCATATGATTTAGTTGATACGTTTTCTTATTCTTTAAATTAGTTATTTCTTAACAAATACGAATATTTTCTAAGAAAAAAGAATGCTATCTTCAGTAATTTTTTGAAACTGTTTCAGGATGCTTCAAATAAAATCTCCAGACATATACTTTTGCAATCTTTGAAAAAGACAACAGAGAAACTCAGGGAAGCCACAACTTACCTAAAATTTCTTAAATATTAATGCTTTCTCTCACCAAATATTACCTAATCATGTATGTATTCAAATATGCTTATATGTATGATTTATAAAAATGTCACATTTATACTTAATAAAATTGAGGTAGTAAAACTTCTAACATTGCTTGTAAAATTCATTCCCCTAGAAGAAGTAATATGATTTTAGACCTAGATCTGTGGAACAAATGACAGTGTTTCAATTTAACTGCTATGATTTTAAATCAACCTAATTCTGTAAAACTCCTGTGAGAACCACTTTGAGAGTGGTTCCTTTGAGAACCATTCATTCTCCTTTGATGGAGAATATAGTGTAATGAAAATGAACAAAATATACATTTACTACTTATGGGTGAGAAAAATTGTCTCTATTAATGGTTTTTAAAGGTCTCATTCTGTGTTTTGCAGTCTAAAGGTTGGTTTTTTTTTAATTGATTTTGGAGAGAGAGAAAGACAGAAACGTCAATTTGTTGTTACACTTATTTATGCATTTATTGGTTGATTGTTGTACATGCCCTGACTAGCAATTTAACCTGCAATCTTGGCATATTGGGACAACACTATAACCAATGGAGCTACCCAGTCAGGTCTAAAGTTATTTTTTCAAAAGGACCGGCTATAAACTGCTGCGAAAATGTCCAGAGGAATGCAGCCTTCAGAAACACACCTAAGCTTCCATCACACATAACTGAAACAAAGAAAAGTCTCACACTGAAATACAGAGATGAGAAAGGACACTGAACTGGGACTCAAGAGATTCCTTATGCTAGACTCATCTCCACTAGTGGTTTTTTATATAAAACCTGGACAAGTCGCATCAGTCTCTAGACCTCAGTTTCCCTATTTGAAATCTAGAACTTAGTCTCAAAATTCTCTTTCAAGTCGAAGATGACTCTGAATCCCACTTTCTTTGGCTTCTATGATACACTTCTTCCATGCTACAACCCCTTGCTGATCCATCCTAAGTCTCCTTCAAAGGATTCTACTCTCTCCCTCTGTGTTATCTCCCTGGGTTTCAGGCTCTTCTGTTGCCCTTTGTGCTTTCTCTCAGCAGTTCCCTCCACTCTCTGTTTTCAACTACCACCAATACACTGAGTTCTAGGAGAGTTTTAGTATCACTGTAACACCAATACTTAGAGCAATCCTGAGCACAGATGTGTCATGTAATACATGTCTGCTAAATACACGAGTCTATGAGAATAGGAGCAGTCACTGCAAAAACAGTAAGTAAATATTAGCCTTCAAAATGCTAAAGCAATTGACAGTGAAAGAAAAGCTAATATCTAAAACAACCAGCAAAATGAATATCCACCACAATTTAAAACCTCAAGCAAATTTAAATAACTCAACAAGTAATAAGAAAGGAAGGAAAGAAAGGGAGGGAGGGAGAGAAGGTAAATAAAAAATAGTAAAAATTAGACAACTTATTTCTTTTTCTTTTTTTCTTTTGAGCAGCAAAGCAAGGCATTTATTCATGAGTCTGTTGAGTTGGGCGCACAGACAGCCAGGGGCATGCGTGCCCTTTTTTTTTTTTTTTTTTTAAGGTAGGGAGCTGGTGGTAAATTTAAGGCCCCTACAGAAATAAACAATATGAGAAATAAACTTAATTCTAACAGCAAGATGTCTTTTTAAAATTCCTATGTATTTTTAAAAAGACACATACCTAAGTCCTATTGGCAAACTAAAGGTGGTGATGGTTGTACAATTCTGTGACAATACTGGAAGTCACTGAATTGTAAATAATATAATAAAATAATAATAATTAAAACCCTACTGGCAGATACAGGACATTTAATCATTGCTAGCAACCTTCTAAAATGATTAAAAAATTGTCAAAGAATTCCGGCAATATGGAAAGAGGTAAAATTCCTAAATACCTTTGATGAGGTAGAACCTCCAGTTCTGAGGCTTTAACACAAGGAAATAACTGTCCCCATATCCACTCTCTGAACTGTGTATTTGCACTCCTTCTCCTCTACTCAACAACAGAGCTCTAAGAATTCTCCTATCTCTTCTAAGTATTAATTTTGTCCTCTCTAAGGAAATCTTCCCAGTGGCATGTAAACAAGTTATAGCTTCCATTCTCAAAACACCACAAAGCCCTCTTAGCCCCACATAACCTCTGGCAACTACATTTCTACATACTCTTTCAGAGACTAAACTGCTCAGTGTAGTGGTCTACAGTCCTTGTCTCCAAATCCTCTTCTGCCATTCTCTCTTGACCCCATTCTAATCACATTTTCACCCTGGAATCACAGCCTACTTTTCTTTCCCTCACACCCACATGCAAGCTAAAAACCTATCAGCTCTAACCTTTAAAATCTGACCAAAATCCAACTGATTCTCATCACTTGTGCAACTCTCACTCTGGCCTAAGCCACCACCGTCTCTGGCTTAGATTCTTGCAAGAATGTTCAAATTGGTCGACTTCTGTCCTTATCCTACAACATAGCCCCAAAAGGGCAGCCAGATTAATTCTTTTAAAAATAAATCAGATCAATGCAGTAATCAGCACAGAGAAATTAAGGAACTTGCCTAAAGTTACATAGCTAAATTGTGGCAAAACTGGAATTCACACTCACGTTCAGTATCCTTCAAGGCACAGAGAACATTAACGAATAAATTGTTCCGAAGAGCTGACTGTTTCCAAGATTTCTGATCACAAATCTTAAAACAAGTTATTTAGATCACAAAATGTCGTAAAATATTGAGAATATTAAGACAGGGTTAAGAATACTGATGTAGGTAAAAGTTGTAACTATTTAAAGAAAAATAAAATGTCTTCTTTTTTTAAAGAAATTATCAGATTAAAACTCGCTGTGCAACCTGGTTCAGTGTGTTGAGCAAAGGCCTGTGAACCAAAAGGTCGCCAGTTCGATTTCCAGTCAAGGCACATGCCTGGGCTTTGGGCCAGGTCCCCTACTGGGGGTGTGTGAGAGGCAACTGATCAATATTCCTCTAGCACACTGGTGTTTCTCTCCCTTTCTCCCTCTCTTCCCCTCGCTCTAAAAATAAATAAATAAATAAATAATTTTTTTTAAAAATAAAAATTAAAAATAAATAAAATATTTTTTTTAAAAAGGAAAACCTCTGTGCAAATCTAATCAGAGGCAAAGTCCTGACAGGGACAGAGGACCCTGGAGATTCTGTTCTCTCTCCATCCTCACTCTGCTCCAGACACACTGGCCCAGGTGAATCAGCTGCAGAATGTTTGCCTGAAATGTTCTTCCTGGAGACAGCTACACAGCTCCTTTATTTCTTTCAGGCTCTGGCTCAGTGTCACACTACAGACACCTTACATGGCCATAATATGGAAACAATATGTCCCAGTGACTCTTCTCTCCTCCTTACCCTCCCCGTTGTTCTATATTGCTTTACCACAATCTGGCATACTGTTTTTTCCTCGTTCAGCAGTATAGAAGCTCCATGAAGCTGGTGGCTTTTCTATCTGCTACTTTAATCCCAGCACCTAGAACATTACTTGGCACATATCAGGCACTCAATAAATATTTGCTGAATAATACTTTTTAAAAAAGTATTACCTATAAATTTATACCAAAGCTAGTCTAAGGGAAAAGTAAAAAACAAATCAAATGCCAAAAAATATTAAATTGCTAAACACAGTATTTAACTATACAGCACAAATCCATGACAATCAACACATGACACAGTCCATATGTGATACTAACACAGAAATATACATAAAATTAGGATTTCCCCCAGAAAACTTACTAGTTGATTATTAGAAAACTTTTTTATAGTGAAAATAGAATGTTCTATTTATTAGATTACTTTTTTGTCCTGGAAAGATACTCAGGACTGTAATTTACAAAATAAGCAAACAAAAAGGCTAGTTGTAATAACTCAACCATTAAAAGGCTTTAATTCAAATTACAGAACAGATCCTGTTCTAAACATATGAACAGCATATAAACAAAAATTGATTTCTTACAAAGAGAGCTGCATCTGCGGGAAGTCAGTTGAAGTATATTTATGCATGAAATCTCCAGCCCACTTAGAAAATGAAGGAAGGTACTCTTCTACTTCTTGTTTTACTTCATCTTGATTCAAATTTAAGCGGTACCTGTAAAGTAGGAGATGAAATATAAAAGCTTAAATACGAGCAAATATAGCAAAATCTTAATTGGATAAATGTAAATCTTAATTGTATAAGATAGTGGGTGTAATTTTTCCATTCTTTATACATTTCAAATTTTTCATAATAAAATATTGAAGAAAAACAGCCAACCATAATTCACTAAGAATGTAAAATATTCATTGGTTCTGTTTTCTGAAGAACTCTTAGGAAGAACAAGTGCTGTTTATAACTTTCAATATTACAGAATAAATGTAGTCTATCTTTTTTTAAAAAGCTTAAATATGAAAACAGTAAATAAAGACAAAAACCATCTATGTAAGCAACCCAAATACTGATGACTAATAAACAAAATGTGATCTATATGTACAGTGGCTTATGATTCAGCTTTAAAAAGGAAGAGAGCAACACCTGGCTGCTGTGGCTCAGTGGATTGAGCATCGGCCTGCGAACCAAGTGTCGCTGGTTCGATTCCCAGTCAGGGAACATAACTAGGTTGCACATCAGGTTCCCAGTTGGGGGCGCGAGTGAGAAGCAACCACACAGTGATGTTTCTCTCCCTCTCTTTCTCCTTTCCCCTCTCTCTAAAAATAAATAAACAAACAAATAAATTAAATTTAAAAAATAAAAAGATACTCCTTCTCTAAAGATTCTCACTACTTTAAAAAAAAAAGGGAAGAGAACAGAGCCCTATCAATCCTCTGAAAGAGCTGGTTCAGCAGGGAAGACAAAATCAGCAACCTCAGCTCTGCCAAGATAGCTTCTCCTGAGCACAATAGCAACCTCAAGTTGATAGAGAAGCTGAAATTCCTCAAGCCAGCGAGCAACTGCTGACTCTAAAGTGTCCTCAACAATCACACTTTCAATCTAATGGAGGCAAAGGTTATCCTTGCAAAAGGCTGCCTGAAACCTGGCAACTTCCAGTAGATAACAGAGGATGTAGTTGAAAATGTGGGGAAATAAGAACTCAGGTATTGCGAGCAGAAATATAAACTGGGACAATGCCTATACAGAGCAAGTTGGCAATATGTATCAAAATTTTAAATGTACCCAGACTGGATCTTGTCCCAGAAGGGACAAGATGCTATAGAGCACATTATTGGGCAAAACTAGAAGGTGGACAGATCAGACAAAAGTATTCTATCAGTATTACATTTCCTAAAGTTGGTAACTGTACTGTGGCTACATAAAAGAAAATCCTTATTCTTAGGAATATATACACTGAAGTATATATCATGGTTTTCTACCTCAGGGACATGACCCTGAGTCCACCTTGCTCAGTATCAGCAAGAATATGTCACGAGCAAAGTCCTTGGCCAGCAGCAGGCACTAAGGCCCCACACCCAGCTGTCACCACATGCCCGGCCCAGTCACCACAGAGCTCTGGTAAGAAGAGGCCTAAAGGAAGGTTGAGCAAGGCCAGCTGTGCCCACTTCCGTGGGGGCTCCTGAGCCCACAGGACAACTCATGTTGTCCAGGGCCCTGTTTGGTCTGCTCTGTGGCTGTTGCCTTCATGGTTTACAGCACATCGTGTATTCCATGATAAATACTACTTGATCTTAGAAAAAGTCTGGCTCTGGCTGGTGTGGCTCAGTGGTTGAGTGACAGCCTGTGAACTGAGAGGTTGCCGGTTCGATTCCCAGTCAGGGTACATGCCTGGGTTGCGGGCCAGGTCCCTTGTTGCGGGTGTGCAAGGGCAACTGATCAATGTTTCTCTCTCACATTGATGTTTCTCTCTCTCTTTCTTTCTTTCTCCCTTTCTCTCTCTCTAAAAATAAATAAATAAATAAAATCTTTTTTTTTAATTTTTTTCTTTTATTGATTCTAGAGAGAAGGGAAGGGAGAGGAGGAAGAGGGGGAGAGAATGCTATTTATTATAGCATTGCTAATAAAAGCGAAAACTGAAATGCCACGAGGATACTTAGATTATGATCTATCCATACAATGATACATTATGCCACTATTAATTAAAAATGAGATTGCTCAACAAGTACTGAGATGGAATGATCACCACCATTTAATTCTTAAGTGCACAATGTGCACGGTATGCTACCATCTACATAACAAAATATAAATATGCACACAACACACACTATCACATATAAAAGTTTGAAATCTCTGGAAGGACATAAGAAAACAACAGTGGTTGCCTCTGGGGAGAGGAACTGTGTGATAAGGAAAATAAGGGTAGAAAGGACTTTTTACTGTATACCCTCTTCTAATATTACAATAACATATGGTACACATGAATTTAGAGCCTATTCAGAAATAATATATTCATTTTTTAAAAAATCCTGCACAATTGAATAATCTTTTTCCTAAATACCTTTCTCCAACCATCCTGGGACCCATTCTTCATTTTCATGAACTCCTTAGGTAGATTTTCCCAGGGTTTTACTTTTCACAGATCAGGACTCTTTAAAGTTTCCATACTAGTCCATACTGGTTATTTAATGTCTTTTGCATTTAAAGTCTCCCTTTTTAATTTTGTGAGGTCACAGTAAAATGTAACAGCCTGGTCTTTCTTGAGATTAGTCAGATGTTTAAGGTGGGATCTTCATGCCTAGACTTTTATAGATATAATGGCAGTGTAGAACATGAACAGATAAAAATATGTCCTGGGAACTGTAATAAGGTAGAAGGGCCTATGAGAGAGTGTAGAAAAGAACTTTAGACCTGTTATTTTGGGACCTGGGAATTTAAAAAGTATTCTTTTGAACAGGATTAACACTACCGGAGGGGGCAACATTCCTAAGAGAATATTTTCATAATTATGAAACATAAGCTTTCCCTTAATGACTTCAGATATCACGATTTTAAAAAAGAGTAATATAATTCAGTGATCCAAAGATCTGCTAAGAATGCATTCCCCCAAATTTCTGACCTTCATAGTTCTTATATTTTTAAAAAGTCTACTCTTTCCTATACTGTAATGAAGTTATCAATTCATGTTATATGAATATGAAGGTGCCTCTCTCCCACATGTTGGAAACCAGGTAAAACTGTTAGACACCAGTGAAAAATAACAGGTGCTAAGAGGGTATCAGAGAGACATTCCATTACATAAAGTACACAAGGGTTTTTTTTTAATACATAAACAACATGAATTCTAAGCAAGGCAGCTCAGAAACCTTGTTTTCTTTCATCCTGTTACTCAGGTTAGGTTCTGGATAAATCAGATTGCCTGATACCTAAATACCTGAGATGTTTTTAAATATATCCACAAATTCTTTGACACTCCCTTCAAAAGATGGCACCCAATTCTCCTACCCTTAAGGGAGAGCTGGACTTAGTGACTTGCACCTAGTGAGTAAAAAAAGCAGAAGTGACAGTGTAGAAATTCAAAGACTAGTTTCTAAAAGGACTATGCTTCCTACTTGCTCTCTTTCTTGGACACTTCAGTCCAAGACGCAGTTGCCATGGCATGAGGACACATCATGCAGCTTTATGACCAGGCCACGTGAGGAGAAACTGAGACCTCCTGCCACCAGCCAACCAGGTGTTGAGGCCTCAACACAAGAGACATGTCGAAGCAGATCCTCCTGTGCTGGTCAAGCCTTCAGATGACTACAGCCCCACATGAGAGGCCCTGAGCCAGAACCAGCCAGCCAAACCACCTCCGAATTCTGTTATCTCTGAAACTATGAGATAACAGATTAGATGCTTGTCATTTAAGCCACTAAGTCTTTTTTTTTTTATGTATGTATTTATTTATTTATTTATTTTTAGAGACAGTATAAGGGAGGGAGAGAAACATCGATGTTGAGAGAGAAACATTGGTCGGTTGCCTCTCGTATGCACCCCAACCAGGAACTGAACCCAAAGCCTAGGTATGTGACCTGACTGGGACTCAAACTGGCAACCCTTTGCTTTGTGGAACAATACCCAATCAACTAAGCAACACCGGTCAGGGCTAAGCCACTAAATCTTGATGTGATTGGTTTCAGGGCAATAATCAATATAATACACAACAGATAAGGTATGACCATTTGCTGATTAGGGCGTAAGAAAAAAATTAAAATTTTGAAATGAAAAGTGGCAATAAGGTGATAAGCAGAACTCTTAAAGCAAAAACTTTATTAAATCTATTTATATTCTGAATGCCATGCATGCTATGGAGTCATGAAAAGTGACAACTTCTCTGTGCTTCAGTTTCTTCATTTATAACAAGTTGATATCAGACTATATAAGATATGTCTAAAAGTACTTAACACAGTGCCTGACATATGGCAGGAATTTAAAATGTTTTTAGGACACTATATTATACATCATTAGTAAATCAATTGTGTGAAATTTTGGAACCCATTTTTTCCCATATAGACAGTAAAATGAAGAATTACATCTGGGAAACTAGATAGATGCCAGAATCAAAATCACCCCTAATAAAAACATTTCTGTGAGAAAAGATGGTCTGCAACAGGAGTCAAGGAAGAAACAGACAGCAGAACATGCCAAACTCTCTGCAGTAGTCAGTCACTCATAAAACACCAATGATTAAGCATCTGTGGGTTTATATACATTATTTCCATTGTCACAAGATGCAAAAATGTATTATCTTTTTCTGAATCTTTAAACTGGCAAAGCTAGAATTTCAAATTAGATCTGACTCCCAAACCCAAACAATTTTCAGTAGGTCACAGTTTCTAAAAGTAAGGCAACAAGCTTTTCACACTCTGAAAGTCTGCTGTGCAAATATACAGAAAATTTAGATATTTTTAGCCAGAGTTCCTGTTGGGTAATTTTAGAAGCTTTCTACAGAGCTGCAGTGAGGTACTGCAACTTTGGAATTTGCGTTGTAATATTACACTAATTTATATTGAATAGTCTAAAGGTCAAATACCTTAAAATTCCAGAAGTTACATAATATAATTGTACCTGTAGTTCTCTCATAACTACTTACATTTCCTTCAGATGCTTTATCTCTTGAACCGTTTGAAAAGCAAGTTCTTGTAGCTTTTCTGGGGCAAAGCTATCACTTACTGCTTTCTGAAATACTTCATGGAGAATCGTACCAATCAGCATTTGGCGTGTGGCTGGATCAGAGTTCTACCAAAAAAAGTTTTTTTAATTTACAACATATCAACAGGCATGAATGTATATAAATTATCTAATCTATTAAACTACTATAGCCAAAGTGCATTGGTAAAACAAATGCCAAAACATCAACCAATTCTTTTTTCTGGTGAGTGGAATTAGAAATGACTTTCACTTTCTTCTATTCAGAATGACCTGAATTATTTTACAAGTATGAGATTTTATTTTAAATCTTATATTTCTATTTTTTTAATTAACCAATATGAAATTCAACATATTCTCAAATATTTAATAAATTCATATCTAATTTCACTTTATAATTTACTCAAAGAGAAAAGTCAATAAAAGCATAGCTCACAAACTCATGCAAATAAAAGATATTATTGAAATATAAAATTTAGGCGATTACTCAAGGCTCTGCCACATCCAACTTACGGGCTAACCCAAGCAGTTAACAGTGGCTTTTCTACATTAGGCCACACTAATAAGACAAGGAGTCATAGCAGCTCTACCTAATACATAGAAACAAACACAAGGAGGCTGCCAAAAGGAGACAAAGAAATATGGCCCAAAGGAGAGAACAGAGCAAAACTCCAGAAAAGAAATAAGCAAAATGGAGATAAGCAATCAGTCAGATGCAGAGTTCAAAACACTGGTTATTAGGATGCTCAAGGAACTTAATGAGCACTTCAAAAGTATAAAAGTGATTCAATCAGAAGTGACTTTACACTAATTGAAATAAAGAAAAATTTACAGGGAATCAACAGTGGAGCGGATGAAGCTGAGAATCAAATCAATGACTTAGAACATAAGGAAGAAAAAAACAACCAATGATAACAGCAAGAAGAAAAAAAGATCCAAAAAAACAAGGATAGGGTAAGGAGCCTCTGGAACAACTTCTAATGTACCAACATTCACCTCACAGAAGTGTCAGAAGGAGAGAGGAAGAACAAGAAATTGAATACTTGTTTTAAAAAATAATGAAAGTAAAATTCTCTAATTTGGTGATAGAATAGACATACATCCAGGAAGCACAGAGTCCCAAACAAGTTGGACCCAAAGGGACCACAGATCACAATCAAAATGCCAAAGTTTAGAGATAAAGAGAGATTCTTAAAAGCAGCAAGAGAAAAGCAGAGAGTTACCTACAAAGAAGTTCCATAAGACTGTCAGCTGAATTCTTAAAAGAAACTTTGCAGGCTAGAAAGGATTGGCAAGAAGTATTCAAAGTGATGAAAAGCAAGGACCTACAACCAAGATTACTTTATACAACAAAGCTATCATTTAGAATGGAAGGGCAGAGAGTGTTTCCCAGACAAGGTAAAGCTAAAGGAGTTCATCATCACCAAGACCTTATTATATGAAAAGTTAAAGGGACTCATTTAAGAAAAAGATCAAAACTGTGACCATTAAAATGACAATAAATTCACAACTATCAACAACTGAATCTAAAAAACAAAAACAAACTAAGCAAACAACTAGGACAGGAACAGAATCATAGATATGGAGATCATCTGGAGGGCTATCAGTGGGGAGTGGGAAGAAGTAGAATGGGGAAAAAGGTATAGGGATTAAGAAGCATTATTGGTAGGTACAAAATAGACAGGGGGATATTAAGAATAGTATAGTAAATAGAGAAGCCAAAGAACTTATATGCATCACTCATGGACATGAACTAAGTGGGGGGACTGCTGGGGACAAGGGGGGTTTCAGGTGGAGGGGGGCAAAGGGAAAAAAACCGGGACAACTGTAATAGCATAATCAATAAAATATATAGGTATCCTCCATATAATACAGTACTTCTATAACATGGTTTCGCTCTAACACGGTTAGAGAATTGGGGAAAATTCCCATATAACATGAAATAAGGGAAATCCCCATTCAATACTGAATATGATACAAGCTTTTAAGAGCAAAAGATAACTCATTTAAAATTTTTCATTCAAGTGCATATGTCATATCAGTTAACTCTAAAAAGCATAGAGAGAGGCCTAGACTTAGCCGAACAGTTAAGAGTCATATTTCTTAAATGAAGATCCTTGAGCTGAAAGGAGCACAAAGTTTAAGAGAGAACTTCAAAAGTGCTTAGCACCATATAACGAAATTTATAAAGATCTCTCAGCTAAAAGCAAGCAATCTAAAATAACAGATTTTTTGCAAAAAGTAGAGCATAGAAATCAAGATAATACTGAAGAAACTTCAGAGGATGAGGATATCTTGTCAAAAAGAAAATGCATTCAGTTAATGGAGCTTAGTAGTGATGATGAAGAAAACATTACTTAATTGATATTAATATGTAATACTTATGAAGAAAATTGCTTTATAAAGATATTTCTCTTAATTATAAAAATATAATAGTATGTTCTTTTAATTTTTGGAACCTAACAGCCCTTTTTGTACTAGTTCTTTGTTTCATGTAACACGAATTTGCATTACACAGCATTTGTTAGGAACCTAACAACCATGTTATATGGTTTAAAAAAACAACTGAATCTAAAAAATCAAGCAGAATAGAAACAGAATCATAGATATCAAGGTCATTTGGAGGGTTACCAGTTGCGAGGAGAAGAGGGAGAATGGGGTTAAGGTGCAAGTATTAAGAAATATAAATTGGTAGTAACAGAATATGCAGGGGGTAGTAAAAGAACAAACAGGGGGATGTTAAGAACAGTACAGGAAAGGGAGAAGTCAAAGAACTTAATTACAAGACCCATGGACATGAACTAAGGAGAGAGGGGTCTGCCAGAGGGAGTAGGGATGCTGGGAGGAGGGGGGGGAAAGGGGGACAAATTGGGACAACTATAAGAGCATAATCAATAAAATATTATAAAATAAAAAATAAACCTACAAAAAAGAAACATAAAATTTTAACTTAAGAGATTTTTTGACAACAAGTTTCTCTCCACTAGAAAGGAAGTATTTTTCACAACTTTAAGCCCATATGGAAGCTAGGCTGACATACTCCATCTCCCTCCACAACTAAGAAGGAATATAACTACTGCAAAACCATAAATAACCAGAAGTTCCAGAAAATAAAGCTACATGGAAGTCCAACATATGAAGTTATAAACAAGTGGTGCTCATCTGGACGGATAAGAGGGGCGAAGCCAGGGCGGAGAGGTCAAGCTGTGCTGTCGGCGGCAGCTGCAGCAATGGCGGCGGGAGGGCAGTCAGCACAAACGCCCGTATTTAAGGGGAGATGAGAAGCGCCTGGGGAGCACCCCTGGCTGCATAACAAACCCATCAGCCCTCGATTCCAATGCTAGGGAAGGCAGACCCCCATTGTCTCGGACTGTGAGGGCCAGAGGGTGTGGGGACAGAGGAGGTTCCCAGTCTCTCAGCAAAGAGTGAACGGCAGGAATCCATCTTGGACCTCCGCCCCCATGCAAAACGTCAATGTGGTAAGAATGGTTGCCCGGTTGGACAGAGTGCATGGGCCTCCACCCCCTATAGCACAGGAGGTGTGACAGCCCTGCCCAGGAAGCAAAGGTAAACACAAAACTGTTCAGGATGGTACAGATCATGATAGAGATCCCAGTGACGCAGCTGACCAGAGAGAATATATCTAATCTAACGAAGCAGCAGATAGGAAATCTTTCTGAGATGCAGTTCAGAGCTTTGGTTACACAAATGCTTACAAACCTAACAGCAGATCTTAAACAAGACAGGGGAGGAATGAAGGCTAGTCCTGCTGAAATGAATGAAAACACATACGAAACTAGTGGTGAGGGAAAGAAAACCAGGGATCAAATCAACAAATCAGAACATAGGGGAGGAACAAACAGTCAACCAGTGCAGAAAGAGGAAATGAAAAGTGAGGAAAATGAGGAGAGGCTCACAAACCTATGGGACAGCTATAAGTGGGCCAACATCCGAATCATAGGGTTGCCAGAAGGTGAAGAAGAACTAGAAATTGAAAAGTTATGTGAAAAAATAATGAAGCAGAATGTCCCTAACTTGGGGAAGTAAATAGACTTACAGGTCCAGGAAGCACAGAGTTCCAAAAAAACTGCACCCAGGAAGAACCACACCAAGACACATTAGAATCAAAATGTCAAAAATTAAGAATAAAGAATCTTAAAAGCAGCAAGAGAAAAGAAGACAATTATGTATAAAGGGGTCCCAATAAGACCATCAGCTGATTTCTCAAAAGAAACTCTGCAGGCAAGAAGGTACTGGCAAGAAATATTCAAAGTAATGAAAAGCAAAAATCTACAACCACGATTACTCTATCCAGTGAAGCTGTCATTCAGAATAGAAAGGCAAAGAAAGTGCTTCCAGGACAAAGTAAAACTGAAGGAGTTCATCATATCCAAACAACTGTTATATGAAATGTTAAAGGGACTTGTTTAGGAGGAGGATCAAAACTATGAACATTAAAATGAAAACTGTATCTCAACAACCAACAGAAGCTAGGGAATTGAAACAAAGGCAAACGAAGTAGGCAACAAGAGTGGGAAAAGAATTATAGGTATGGGGAACATTTTGGGGAGAGGTCAGTGGGGAGGGGGAAGGGGGAAAGGGAGGGAGATGCTGCAGAAATTAAGGAGCATAGTAGGAGGGAGTGGAGTAGATAGTAAAATACTGAGAAGAACTATATGCACAACCAATGGGCTTGGACTAACGTGGGGGACAACTGGAGGGAAGGGGGTCACTGGGTGGCGGGGAACAAAGGGAAAAAAAATTGGGACAACTGTAACAGCATAATCAATAAAGCATATTAAAAAAGAATGATTTAAAAAAGGAAGTATTTTTCAATTAACTCTTTTATTAACCTAGGCCTCTACCTTGAAACTATCAAAAAACTAGTTAAAATCCACCAAACCATGCATCAAGAATTTTTAAAAATTACAGAGGAACTCTATGTACTATTTTTGTAAATTCTATGAGTCTGAAATTATTTTAAAATAGTTTTTAAATAGGTTAATATTTAGGTCCACTTTATAATATGTGATTAAGAGAAGTTGATATTCTCCCACAACTGAAGGAAAAAAGTAGATAAAATAAACTACAAATAAGTAACAACTAACACTATTATAAAATCTATAAAGGTATTCTTCCTTCTTTTTCTTTTCTTACTCCGCTGTAATTTTGGTTTTCTACATACATATAGATTAATTGTATAATTAAAATTATACTCTGGGAAAAGGAAACTCAACAAATAAAATCCCAGGTTCTTCAACAAATAAATGGCATGAAACAAAGGGGTAAGTGGAAGGCAGACTAAAACAGATCAGAAGAAACTTAACAGACCCATCAATAAACATAATACAAAGACCTTGTTTGGATACTGATTTTAACAAACCGAATGAATAAAAAAATATTTTTTATAAAAGACATTAGAGATAAATTGAGCATTAATTTAAGAAATTACTGTTTTATACTGTTATTATAAAAATATAGTATTTATGTATTTTTAAAAAATCAGGTTTCATTTACTTGCAAAATAATATAATGTTTGGGAAAGCAGAATGGGTATGTGGGGGTTTATTATACTCACTTCTGTGAATATTTCAAATTTTTCATAGTACCCTTTTTAAAAGAGACTGTAACATTTATTCCAGTTTATTGCAAATCACATGAAGTCTGGAAATATCCAGATACATTAAATTTTAAAATTTATTACTGAATTAATTTTCTTATCATTACATTTTATTTGTGTTGAACAAGAGTCAAAGGACTCAGGCATCTAGCCTTGGGTCGCAGCACTGTCACTTACTGGCTACATGACTTTGGGCAAGTCACTTGAAACTGTGAGCCTGATTATCCTCATGTGTAAAACGCAGCTGATTAATACCATCTACCTCACAGGATTGTTGGAAGGATTAAGTAAAATAAAAGTGTAAAGGTGCTCTGTAAACTCTAAAATCCTGCAGAAACTTTAGCTTTTAATATTATTCACCCTAAAAGTTTCACTCAGGACAGCTCTTCTCACACATCGAATACTACTGGCTATGCTTGTGCCAGAAATCAGCATGTCTGGATACAGAATCAAATATCCACAATCTTCATCTATTAACCAAATATCGGATGTGCAGTCTCCCTCCAAATGAATGATGTCCCCTGGTTCTACTGGTACAGAGCACCTAAAAATAAAGCAAAGGATCAAGACATAGTTAGATTCCTACATTTATTTTTAAGATTTTATTTATTTATTTTCAGAGACAGAGGAGGGCAGAAAGAAAGGGAGAAAAACATCTACACGAGAGAGAAACATTCACCAGTTGCCTTTCACACGCCCTCAACCAGGGATCTGGTCCGCAACCCAGGCATATGCCCTGACTGGGAATCAAACCAAAGACCTTTTGCTTTGCATGATGATACCCAACCCACTAAGCTAAGCCAGTCAGGGCCTACATTTTTTCTTTTCTTTTATTAAAATTGGTTTTAGAGAGAGAAGAAAGGAGAAAGAGAGAGACATCGATATGTTGTTCCACTTATTTATGCTTTCATCGGTTGATTCTTGTCCGTGCCCGACTGGGGATCAAATCTGCAACCTTGGCATATCTGGACGATGCTATAACCAACTCAGCTACCCAACCAGTGTAGGTTCATACAGTTAAGCTTATTAATGAGGCTTCAAAACTAAATATTTTGTCCAGTCGGTGTGGCTCAGTTGGGCGGAGCGTCATCCTGTAGAACAAAAGCCCACCGGTTCAATTCCCAGTCAGGGCACATGCCTGGGTTGCAGGTGTGGGCAGCAACCAATCAATATTTCTCTTATATTGATGTCCCCCCCCTTCCTTTCTCTCTCTGTAGAATCAATAAATATATATTTTAAAAATAAATAAATATTTTGTCTGGAGAAATAAATATTTCTAAATTTCTGGATCTTTTTAAAAACTAAATACCAGGACAGTCTTCTAAATCAACTCCTAGTCACTCCATCCCTTTCCACCTTTGAAACACACTTGACAGTATTCATGGGTTTTCCTTAAATCCCAAAAGGAAAACTGTTTAGCATCCGTATCAAATCTTCAATGGTGTAATATAAAGCACCAATTATGGATGATGTTGTTTTAATAATTAATTTTCTCATTCTTAAGACTTACAGCGTATCTACATCTTCTGTAAGTCTTAAGACATGGAGCTAAACCCAATGTAGCAGGAATAAAATCATATTTATCTAGTTCAAGCCACCCACTTACAGCCTAGACAGAAAGTCTACACAAAATTAGACCTGACCTTCTCTGCCTCTCCCCGTCACCCCTCACTTACCACACTTTGAGTAAAGAAATCTAAGATCAAAGAATGGTCTTATGCTGTAATTAATTTTGCTCATAGTAAGAATGAATTTTAAGCTATAATCTTAAAACAGAAAATAAAGGTAATAGGAAGTAGTCATTTAATAAGTCCTTTTGTAATTTCAAATGACAATCAAAATCAAGTTTTGGAATAAGGGACTTAACATATTGATGTAATAGGCACAAGATTAATATGTAATTAATTCAGGTTAAAAACTACTCTATGAATCATTAAATTATAGTGACATCCACATAAGCCCATGTGAGGGGTTTTAAGATGGTAGCCTTAAGAATGTGCCAGATCAGTGCTCAAAGTCACACACAAATTACCAGCCATTCCTAAGGATGCACAATTCTTTATATTCCGGCAACTGGGAAGCAGTGATGACTAAATGCTTCTCAAGGTTTCCTTCTTCATTCTGTACAACGTCGACTGCTAATACCAGGTATCGATTATCCACTCCTCGGCTCAGAACTGTTTTAGAAGAGGAAGCTTCCACCTTCTTCTGAAATCTAGAGCGTACACATACAAAACTACTGTAGCACAAGCATGAAAGAAGAAGTCACCAATCTCCTTTACTGCAAACCAGCCTTTTAGTTTTTAGGTTTATCTCTTCTGGCAAGCTTACCACAATGACTGTTAGCTAAAATAGATAAAAATTAAGAGAGCAAGGGCATGGTAGAATTCTTATTATAAGAACTTCCCAGAAGCAATGCCATTTATAACACGTTTATGATATGGGATTTTTCCAAATATGAGCTCCATGATTCTGAGGATTAAGGAGAAATTGAAAAACATTAAACAACACACTCCTACCACTGGTGTAAACCTTTCCAAAGTACAAATAAAAGGGAATGTTTTAGACACTATCTTTTTTTGTAAATAAGAGATGTTTGTTATAGAAAAACACAGCATGGTGGTTCACTGAAAGTCCTACTGAGAGCCACGGAATTATATTATTCTTTAAATTAGGAGAACATTTATAAATCACCTTGTCCAATCTACTACTTAATGCAGGAAATCCTTCTATGACATCTCATTAGAGATCAACAGCCCCTGCATTGTACAGAAAGCAAACTCAACACATTAGCTCATTCCTTCACAGAGTAACTCAGAAATTTCTTCTAAAATGGGCAAGTCAATGTCACAATACACTTTTTTAATTTTTCTTTTTATTGAATTTATTGGAGTGAGTGTCACAATACTTTTGTCCACTCAGCTTATGCAAACTAATCTCTCCTCTAGAAAACATGAAGTTCCTATTGTCTTTCCTGTTTGATTGCAGTAAAATTCCAACAGAGTCCAAATCATTCTCTCTCTAATTATAACACCAAAATGCCTTTCACACTAGTCTAAAATTATCTGTCACCCAATCTAGCTTCTGTTATTTTGGAAGTTCCACATTCACCTGCCCCATGAATTTCCCAAAGTCAGCTGCGACACCTTAAATTTCTCCCAAAAGGTATTACTGAGCAAAACCCAAAACACAAGGGATCCGTCAACAATAATCAGCATCAGTGTTATTGCTACTGAAAATAATGCCATATCATGACTGTGGGTCAAGCTTCCCTGACCATTTAAACCGAGGGGACGATGCAGAGTTCTCCCTCGGATAAGTTCTCCAGCTAAACATCGAGAAAAGCACCTCGCAGTCGCAGTTTCCTTTTACTAAGACATTTAAGGTGGCTTGAGACTCTCCAAATTCAGGAAAGACATGAAATTAGGAGAAATAATGAACTGCTGAGGAAGGGAGAGTCTCCAGGCTCCTGTCTGAGTGTAGCCTCAAAGACGACCCTGGGAAGCAGGCAGACCCCAGCTCTGGAGGAGCGTTCGGTGCTCCGCGAGCTGAGCCGGGTCACTGTCCCAGCTCGGGTCCGCCGAACGCGGGTGCTGCCTCTCCCGCTCCTTTCTTTCAAATCTCCCGCTTTGCTCCCAGACCCTCCCCCTGCTCAGCTCACTGCTCCGCGGGCGGCTCAGCCTCCTCTCCGAAACTCTTCTCCATCAGAAGCTCGAGATCACCCAGCTGCTCCAACCCGTGTGCGGAGTCCGCAAACTGCCACCAGTCTAAAATGAGGGGGTCCGGGAGCCACACTGAAAAGAGAAAAGAGCGCCAGTTCACGAGGCGCCGCGCGCATGCGCCGACTCGCCGAGGTCCCAAGTGACCTGCGCGGATGGCCCGTTCAGTGCAGCCTCATTGCTCATTCCTCGAGGTGGTGAAGCACCTGGGCGACTGGGGCGCTGAAGGCTGCTCTGCTCTCTTGCCTGAGGTTTTAGAGAACGGAGAGTCATAATCTGGCCCAAACTAAATGCTCCCGCCTTCTGTCTAGGCGTGCAAGCCTATTCCCAGCCCATGCTCTTTATTTAGCAGAACAATTTGTAGTTGCCCAAACCCAGGAGCCCCTAGCCTTTAGAATTTTGCGTTCCATCATGTTAGCAGTAAATCTACAAAATTACCTGTTTTATAACCTCTTTCCACTTTTTTTCAATAGCGGACAAAACAATCCTATCAGTGAACAACCCTCTACTTCTACTCTATTCCAAGGCCTCTAGTATTATCAAGGGCATTGCTCTTCAGTTATCCCCTCATTCACTGTTGGATTGCTCGCTGTCATATTGTGTGGCCCAGTATCTCCCATCTTTTTTGTTTTTCTTTTTTAAAATGATTTGAGAGAGAGAGAGAGAGAGAGATTTGTTGTTCCACTTATTTATGCATTCATTGGTTGTTTATTATATGTGCCCTGACTGACCAAGGATCTGACTGCAACCTTGGGTATGGGTGGGATGCTCTAACCAACTGAGCTCCGTGGCCTGGGCTCCTCCCATCTTTAAAAGTTGTTACCTTGAAGGGACTTATTCCATCTCTCTCTTGGCCACTCTCAAATCAAAACTTTTTAAAAGACTATTTTTGAAGGCTATCTCCAATTTCAATTCCTAGTCACTTCCCTTTTGTTTTTGATTTTTTAAACTAAAAGGCAATTTATTTTATATACACTTCTAAAATTAATATACTGAGTATTTAAAATATACAAAAAGATGTAAGAAAAATAAAATGATCACCCCAGAAGCCTCTTACATAACTTAAAAATAACCTTTACCAAGAGTTGTCTCTCACATTCGTGTTTATTCATATAAAAATTACGAGCAACTTCTTGAAAAAAAATTGGAAAAGCCTTGCCTGTAATAGATACAGGTTTTGTACCTGTGACACCACATTCTCCTGGTTTTCCTCCAACATCACAGGCCCCCCTCAAACTGCTTTAATGTCTATTCAGTCTCTAAATATTGAAAGTCCTCAGAGTTCAGTTCTTGACGATTTTATCTACTAGCTCTCTAGGTTATGTCATCCCTTTTTAAGGCTTCAAATACCATCTGTACTGCCAACTCTCAAATGTATATTTATAAGCAAGGCTTTTCCTCTGAATTAAAAAACCCAACTGCCTACTTGACATTTAAGAAATATTATTGGGAGTGGTCTCAATTATAATTATAAGATGGACAAAAGTGGAAGTTTTCATTATTTTTCTTATTCTTCTCAGTAATAGCACTATCTCATACACCCAGAGTATAAAGCCAGAAACTCAGAGATTGTTGTTGATTTCTTTCTGTTATTTCTCACACCGAATGCCTAAAACTGTCTTAAGTCTCTCCATGCTTTTCCATCTTCACTGTCACTACCTGATGGTTATCCCTCACCTGGAAAACTGCAGTAAATGCTTACATGTGCTTCCCATTATTATCTACTTGCAGCTCAGTCCTTCTCCCCAATACTTTATCATGAAAATTTTCAAATGTATAGAAAAGTTTAAAAAATTATATAATCAACACTCATATACCTATCACCTGGATTTTACTATTAACATTATTACCTTTGATTAATCACATCTATTTATCAATTCCTCTATCCATCCATGAATTCAAGTTTTTTTTTTAAGCACTTCAAAATATCAGGCATCAGTGCATTTCACCCTTAAAAGCTTGGTGTGCATGTATTTAGCTAAAATTCAATATTTGTTTATGGTAGCTTAAATTTTTTAAATGTATTTTATTTGTAAATTTCAAAATTTACTTAAAATGAAATGCACAAATCTTATGTGTACTATTTAATGAATTTTGACAAATGTGTTTAACCCAAACCCCTACTGAGACACAGAATGTTATCCTCAGACTCAGAAATTTTTTTCATGTCCCTTCCCAGGTAATACCCACATCCATCCCTACTGGAAAGAACCACCAACTTGATTTTATTTTCATCAGAAATTAGATTTGTCTGTTCCACAGTTTTGTATAAATGGAATCATTTGGTACATAGTATTTTGTGTCTGGCTTTTTTCACTCAATCTAATGTTTTTGAGATTCATTCATTTTATTACATGAATCAGTAGTTTATTCCTTTTTATTGCTGAATGGTAGTCTACTTGGCCAGTCTCCTGTGATTGAATACCTGGACTATTTACGGTATTTGGCTATCTTAAATAAAGCTGCTACAACTATTCTTGTACAAGACTTTTTGTGCTCTTTTTTTCTCTTGGGTAAATATTTTGAAGTGACACTTCTGAGCCATAGGTAGGTTTATATTCAAGTTATAAGAAACTGCCAGATCTTCATCCAAGTGGTTGTAATATTTCACACTACCACCAGCAGTGTATGAGCATTCCAGTTTCTGCATATCCATGACAGCATTTGAGGCTGTCAGTCTTTTTAGTCTTAGTTTGCATTCCCCCATCACTAATGTTATTGAGTACTTTATCACGTGCTCAGTCATTTCAACATCTTTTATAAAATGACCAAATCCTTTGCTCATTTTCTTAAATTACATTGTCATTTTATTATTTGAGTCTGTTCAAATTCTTTGCTCATTTTTAAAAAATTGCTTTGTTGTTTTATATAATTCTGGATATAAGACCTTTGTCTGATAAGTTTTGCAAGTATTTTCTCCCAGTGTGTGGTTGCCTATACATCTCCTTCACAAGATCTTTACATATACAAAAATTTTAATCTTTATGAAATCTAATTTATTCCTTTTTTCTTTCTTTTTTTTAAGTGTGCTGAATAATAGTTTTATCAATTTTTTTCCATTTCTTTTATTTATTTTTAATTGTTGTTCTATGACAGTTGTTTCAATTTTTCCCCCATTGCTTTCCACTGCCCCCACCCCTGCCCCCACTCCCACAGCCGATCCCTACCCAGTTGTCCATGTCCATGGGTCCTTTATACTAGTTCCTTGACTAGACCCTTCCCCTTCTTTCCCTCTTTCTCCCCCTCTCCACTTCCCTCTGGTCGCTCACTGTCAGTCTGTTTCTTGTTTACATGCTTTTGGTTCTATTTTGCGTTTGTTTTGTTCACTTAGTTCCTGTATTAGGTGAGATGATATAGTATTTATCTTTTGCTGCTTGCCTTATTTCACTAAGCATAATAATCTTCAGTTCCCTTCACACTGTCGCAAAAGGTAGGTGTTCCTTCTTTCTGCTGCGTAGTATTCCATTGTGTAAATGTATCACTCATCCGCTATGGGCACTTTGGCTCTTTCCAGCTCTTGGTTATTGTAAATAATGCTGCTATGAACATAGGGGTGCATAGGTTCTGTTGAACTGGTGTTTCAGGATTTTTCAGGTATAATCCTAGCAGTAGAATTGCTGGATCAAAAGGCAGTTCCATTTTTAGTTTTTTGAGACAATTCCATACTGTTTTCCACAGTGGCTGCATTTTTTCTTCTTGCTTTTTCCTTTTTGTGATCTAAGAAATCTTTTCCAATCCCCAAGTAATGAAGATATGCTTGTATCTGCTCTTTTTGAAGCTTTATTGTTTTATTTTCATTTAGGTCTAATCCACTCAAGTGTATATCCAGTTTTTCTAGTAGCACTTGTTGAAAAAACTTCTCTTCCCCGTTGAATTGCTTTGACATCTTTGTTAAAAAATCAAATGACCCTGTAAGAATCAGACTGTTCCTCAGCTCTCTACAGTATTCCCTCACTTATCACTGGTATTACGTTTTAGACACCCCCCACCCCTCGCAATAGGTGAAAATCCGTGAAGTAGGAACCTTACATTTATTTTAGTATTTATATATTTTTTAAGGCTTTATAAACCCTTCCTACACACTTATAAACTATTCCCGGTCTTTCATTAACCTTTCCCACTCCCTTATTAACCTTTTCCACACTTTTATAAACACTACTTATGTTCTTAAACATATTCTACACTCTTAAATCTATGTAACTTTAACAACATACGTATACAGTACTGCAAAATCCCATGATATAGCAAAAAATCCGCAATAAGTAATTAAATATAATATTTTTTAAAATCCCGCAATACAGTGAGGCTGCGATCAGTGAACCGAGATATAGAGAGGGACTATTGTATTCTCTTCTTTTGATGTTTGTTGATCCTTATTCCAGTACCGCACCATCACGATTATTACAGCTTTATACTTAGTCATAGTCGAGTAATGAGTCTTTGTTCTTTTTAAAGTTTGCTTTGGAAATTCTAGGTCATTCGCATGTCTATATACATTTTAGGTTGTAAATTTCTATAAAAGAGCCTGCTGGAATTATGACTGAGATTGCATTGGATCTATAAATTTGGGATAATTGATTGCTTTACTCTATAGACTTCTAATTCCTAAATATGATTATGTCTCCATTTATATAGATCTTCTTTAATGTCTTTAAGCAACATTTTGCAATTGTCAGTGTGCAGATTTTACACATTTTTTTGTTAAATTTAAGTATTGTATATTTTCTGATGCTATTATAAATGAAATTGTTTTAAAATTATTTCTAATTACTTCCTGCTATCACATAAAACTATGGTTTTTACATTTACCTTATATCCTGAGATCTTGCTAAATTTACTTATAATTTCTAGTAATTTTGTAAATTCATTAAGACTTTCTATGTAAATAGTCGTATCATCTCTGTAAAGGCAATTTTACTTCTTCCTTTCTGATCTTTATGCTTTTTATTTCATTTTCTTCCCTAAGTTCACTGGTTAAAGAGAAATTGTGACACTGGGCATCCTTGTCTTCTATCTGATTTTAGTGGAAAGCTTTCAGTATTTCACCATTAAATATGATGCTAGCTGTAGGTTTTTCATAGATACCTGTTATGGTTATCTAATGTTATGTATAAAACAAAAACAAACCTCCCAAATGTAGTGCCTTAAAACAACAACAATCCTTTTTTAGTTTATGAATTTTCAACTTGGGCAGGGCTCCATGGGGAAAGCTTGTCTCGGTTTCAGGAAGCATCAGCTGGGAGCTAGAGGATCCACTTTGAAGGTGGCTTGCTCAAATAGCTGGCAAGCTGACACTGGCTGTCAGTTCCTCCACAGGAGCTGGTTGGCTTCCTCACAGTATGGTGGTAGATTCCAAAAGACTAAATGGAGTCCAGTTCAATGTTGTAACAACTTCAGAAGTCACATAGCATAACTTCCACTTTAGTCACAGGTTCACTCAGCAAGAGTCAAGGGGTGGGAACACAGTCTCTACCTTTTGATGGGATGAGTGACATGACACATGAGAAGAGCATGTGAGATGGGATGTATACCTGGAAATTCTTATCTGACAAAATGCCCTTTATCCAAGTGAGAAAGGTCTCTTCTAATGTAATTAGTTTTTATAATAAATCAATGTTGACTTTTGCCAAGTGCTTTTTCTGAATTTATTGAAGGATTGTGGTTTTTCTCCTTTAATCTGTCATTATGGGAAATTACACTATTGACTTTAGATTGTTAAACAAGTTGGCATTTCTAGAATAAACCCAACTTGGTTATGATGCAATAAACTTTTCATATATTGCTAGATTTGATTTGCTAATATGTTATTAAAGATTTTTTTTTTCCAATCTTTGTTCTTAACAGATCCTAGTCTGGACTTCGCATTTTTTGTAACAATTTTGACAGGTTTGGATATCAAGGTTATGCTGGCATCATCAAATAAGTTGGGAAGTACTCTCCATCTTTTAATTTTTAAGAGTTTGTATGAGATTATTTCTTCCTTAGTTGTTCAAAATAATTCACCATGTGAGCCTGGAGTTTTATTTGTGGAAGGATTTTTGACAAATTCAATTTCTTTAATTGACTATGCAGATTTTGCTTCATCTATGTGATCTTTTGTTATGATTTTCAATACATCTGTCCATGTAAGTTGTCAAATTCCTTGAGAAAGTTATTTAGAAATCCCTTTTTTTAATACTCACAGGATCCATGATTATGTCCTCCTTTTTATTCCCAATAATGGTCATTTACATTCTTTCTTTTTAGTTATCAGTCTAGCTGGCGGCTTACCAATTTTGTTGCTCTTTCAAATAATTCATTTGGGGGGTTATTTTCTCTGTTGTCTGTTTTTGTTTATTTCTAGTTTAACTGCAAACCATTGTTGACCAAGTGGGGCTATCATTGTAAAAACATAACCAATTTTATCCCTCTGCTGAAAGCTTTCAAGAGCTTCCCATTGCATTTAGAATAAAAGACAAAATCGTTACCATGTCCTGTAGAGCCCTACATGATTTGGCCTTTGTGTACTTCTCCAATTCAATTTGTTGCTGCCCCTTCACTCACAATGCTCCATTCACAATGTCAAAAAGACATTTCCTATGTTACATCAAGCTTTTTCCTATTTCAGGGCTTTTGTATGCTCTTCTCTTTACCTGGGCCATTCTTCTCCCACAACTCTTTGCATAGCTGTTTCCTTTTGATCCTCTATGTGTCAGCTTAAAGTTTAGCATATCAAAAAATATTTTTCTTGACCATTCTAATGTAGCTCTGATCGTTATATCCCACAATTATTTTCTCATGTTATCTATTTCTTCAATAAGCATTTCCACAAACTTGTCACTTTATTGATTGGTTTTATGTTCACTGACATGTTCAAATTTATTGACATGTTCGAGTTTCATTTGAATAGGATACTACAATGTTGAAATACAGCATCATAGCTAGTAGACTAGGTTGTAGATTCAGACTGGCTGGATTTAAATCTTAGATCCACCTTTTATTGTGTGATCGTGGACAAGTTACTTGATCTCCCTAGGCCTCAATTATCCTACCTGTATTAAAGAATATTAAATAGTACCTATATAATAGTATTGTTATAGAGATTAAGGCATCAAAAGTGCTTAAAACAAGGTATGGGACATAGTAAGTCCTCAGGAAATATACATGACATTATTTGTCATTGATTTCTAGTGCCTAACACAGTGTCTGATAGTCAAAGAATGGATGTGAGGAACCCTCTGGCTGGGTTGTTCAGTTGGTTAGAACGTCACCCTGTACACCAAAAGGTTGAGGGTTTGATCTTCGGTCTGGGGTGTTTGGGAGGCAACTGATGAATGTTTTTCTCTCTCTCTCCCCCTACCTCTCTCTCTAAAATCAATGAACATGTTCTTGGGTGAGGAGTCCAAAAAAAAAATGTATGCAGGGAACTATGTAAAATGTACAGCTGCTATACAAATGTGTCATGTGCCATTGGCTCAACTCTGTAAGGCAATGCATCACTCATATAATATAGGTTTTATTATTTGCCATTCTTCCTGGCTCAAGTTAGGAACAAAACATTTCCGTGAAACCAACCAAATGACTTTCTTTCTAAATTGTTTTTTCCATGGATTATTTGTGCCTCATTTCTCCTTACTAGAAATAAGGTTTCCAAAAACAGGCACCAACCCTTCCTTCTTCCCATCAGTAAACATCACTGAGCACCTATAGGTGTTCCTTGTAGGAGGTGAAGGCATGGCTCTATCCTTGAGAGAATCAATTGGGGGAACATAGGTAAACAGGCAGTTACCATTAAGTGTGGTACATACTTCATTAGAAAAATACCTGATGTTAGGTATTATTGGGCATCCAAATCAGATTGTTTAAGTGAACAGATCTCCCAAGGTAAGCTCCACAAAATGCTGATTTAATACCTGGCACATATGGGTGCTGAATAAACAGATGTTAAGTTCCTGGGGGAGAATGGAGTATAACTACTGCTATACAGGCAACCATTGAGAGCTAGCAGTGGTACCTCACTTAATCCCTAGACCAGACCACTGTCCCATACTATAGATCAGAGGGCTGAAACCACTGAAAGGCAGGAAGAGTGATAATGGAGATCAAAACAGAAATAATGAATCTTTAAATGTAATATAGCCTGGCAAGATGTACTTGGGTTATCAATCTAAAATAAAGCAGATATAAATACAATTATTATTTTAAATATTCTTCAATTCTGACTGCTTAGGTTTAACATTTGTGCTTTAATAATGCCAATAGTTAAAAAAGAGAAATAATTGTAGAAATATGAATACATTTTTAGTATCCTATGTATTCTATAAAAGACATAGAATGCAAATGTATTTTAAAAATATTTTCAGTCCTTTTTATTGATAACATAACTGAGATACTTATTTTATACATTTAAATCATCTTGAGATTTGATAACAATATTTAGCTACAGTGTAATCCAGAAATTAAAAACATACAAAAGTTTTAGGACAGAGACATACCCATAGGTAGGGAACAGCTGTCGGAGTGGGGAGGTGAGGTGATTGCAACGTGGGGGGTGGAGGTGGAGGAGGGTATGGGGGAATAAATGGTGATGGAAGGAGACTTGATTTGGGATGGTGAACACACAATAGTGTACAGATGATGTGTTGTAGAATTGTGCACCTGAAATCTGTATAATTTTGTTAACCAGTGTAATCCAATAAATTCAACAAAAAGGAAAAATATTAAAATTAAATAAGTTTTAGGAACACATGTATTTCTACCTGCACATACATTTATAAGTCATACGAAGATGCACATTTATTTTAAAATAAAGACTTTGAAAATGAAACCAGTTCATCAAAATTGTACCAAGGTGTGACAAGAAATCTTTTACGCAAAAATAAAAACTGAAGCAGAAATAACACTTTCAACTTAGTTTTCTTATGTCTTAAATACACATGAATTCTACAAATCGCTATTTCTGAGGACAAAACTATAACAGTTCTCCTCCCATTTCTGTCATGCTTATAATAAAACATAAAAGTACTCTAAACACAATAAATGGAATTCTTACATTTTAAATCAATTTAATATAAAGGATAGCAATTCAAATCATTTTTACACTGTTCCTTAAGTTTATATTGCACTAAAATTATTTTACATGGAAGAACTAGTTGATGTATGTGTCCTGACAATACTTTAGAAATAGTCCTTGACATTCACATCTATATTAATGGATATTTCACGATCCACTTAAATAAATTTTCTAATACACACCAAATCATTTAACAAAACAAACCAATAATGCTAATCTGTTTTTAGAGCAGACAGTCAATATTTACTATTACTACCTTTGGAAATACACTGGCTTTTTAAAATATTTAAATCCATCAAAATACCTGGTAATAACATTTGAGCAATACCTGAAAATTCTTCATTTATTGTTGAGTCTCCATACGACTACAAAACCCAACCATTATTTTTTAAATGAGAAGAAAAAGAGTTTGTCCCTTCATCCAATGGAGCAGTTTTTTAAAAAGAAATAATAATATTCCAATGCTGGCTTCTAAGCTATGGTTTATGTAACTTAAAAGTTCAGTTCTCATCATTCTTCTGCAAAGCCTGTTTATTGTAATAATAATAACCAACAGTAGAGTCTTTGAAAATCATGATTACAATTGAAAGCTTGGAACAGCATTATAAGCTAATGGCAACCTCTTAAATCCCATTTTAAGTTAGTTCTACTTCCAAACAACACTTTTAAATGATTTCAGACAACCTAACTGATTAGCCAGCATCAGTTTAGGAATTTTTTTTCAATGTTCTATGGTGTAGCTTTTGGTATCAAAGGTATAGCAAGCAGTTTTGATTTGTAATGAATAAAATAATCAAGTACTACAATAATACCAGTGGTTCCTGTGATAGGGTAAATATCCCCCTTCAAGTAATGTTCTCCCACAAATTAAAGAAATATTTTATTCCTCCCTCTGAGAGTTTATTAAGGACAGAAAATCATAATTTTTTTTCAGTTGAGGTGAAAAAACTGCTTCATAAGTTCATATGTTGTAAAAGCCACTGCTTGAGAGGGGATGCAGCGAATGTAGTTCAGAGATAAGCCCCGATACAATCCTTTTCGAATTCCATGGTGTCCATAGACGTACTTCATCGTCTCCCGCATGGTACTGAAAGACAATGGTGAAGTGATATCTTTAGGCCCACTGATGAAGACACAATTTTAAGATCCATAACAGCATTTTTAAAAGAAGCTAAAATGCCATCTTGAATAGTTTTTGGAAGGCAAGTGCTAAAACAAATTAAAAATATATAATAAAGCAGCAATGAATCTTAAACTAGTACAAACACTATGCACAGAATTGCCTGGCTCATTAATAACATATTTTGTTTGTTGGTGTCTCTGATGTTTACTGGCAACACTATTCCACAATAATATCTGAAATAGTGTTGTAGTCTTTTTAAAGGATGTAGGAAGAGTTAGTTATCCTTTAAGCTTTCATTTTAGCTGTGGTTTTATACTATAACTAGCAGGAGGTTACAGAACTAAAGCTTGAAGGTCCATCTTTCACATTTCAGCAACGAAGACTTTATTACTTCATACGGTATTCTCATAGCTTTCAAACCAACATTTTGGGCAATCTGGACTGAAATCTTTAAAAACATATTTTGGGTCAACAAAGGCAATTTAAGGTCCTGAACAAATATTCTGTTCTTCCTCTGAGGAACAGCACATCACCAATCAAACAGAATGATTCTAAATATTAATATCTATAGATTATAGAGAACTCTAGAGTTGTGCTGTGCATTAATGGCAGCAACTAGCCATATGTGGCTCCTGAGCGCTTGAAATGTAGCAACCCCAAATTGAGATGTGCTGTGAACGTAAAACACACCCTGGCTTTCAAACAGTATAAAAAGGGGATGTAAAATACTGAAATGTTTAAGTTATAATATTTTAGATATATTAAGTTAAATAAAAATATTTTAATTTCATGTTTCTTTTCATATATTTTTTTTAATGTGGCTACCAGAAAATTTTAACATACATATGAGGCTTACATTCTATTCCTATTTAACAGAGAGCTGCTTGAATTTTAAAAGAACAACTGGGACCTGAATTAAAACCTTATAATTAAACTATGGGAGATAAAATGGGTGTTCTAGACTACTGGTGAGACACAGTCCTATCTCCCTAGTTACTTTAATCATCACATTTCCTAAAGAAAATGAACAAAAATAAATGGAGAACTTACAGGCACTTTTCAAATTCTGGAAGAACAGTTCCTAATTGCATTCGCCTACGAGTGACATCAAATGGGTAGCTAAAAGAAGAAAAAGGCAGAACTTAAAAATTACTTTTAGTTTTCTGCTTAACAGTTATTGAATACAAAGTCCTATAAATGCTAAGAAATAATGTGTCCCTATTCTCTTATTGTTTGGGAGTCAGGACACAGGCACATGAATAAAATTAAGTAACAATACAGAGGTCATCTGGCCTTTGCTTACATAGTTCCCTCAGGTTTGATGGCTCTTTTCTCCCATCACAATATCAATTTTTATTGATTCCTTAAGGTCAAATAAATGCCACTTCCTGAAGAAAACAAACTGGCTGCTTTTCATAGTTGTTACCTTAAGATGGGGTTTCTCATCTTTGGCAATACTGACATTTTGGTTTGGATACTTCTTAGTAGCGAAGGGTTGTCCTGTGAATTGTAAGATATTCAGGTGCATCCCTGGCTTCTTCTACCCACTAGCAGCACACCTCCAGTTTGACAACCATAAATGTCTCCAGACATTAATAAATGTTCACTGGAGGAAAAATCTCCCCAGTTGAGAACCACTACTTAAAGAACATTCACCAAGACCCCTGTATACAGTAGACCAACAAAAAAAATTTTTTCTTTGAGGGCTAAAATGAACAATACAGATAATTACATTTAGAGGACAGAAAATTTTATGTAAAGATTGCCCGAAATGAAATATACAAAAGTAATCTATTTTCGGAGTAGGATCCCAGGTGATTCTTTTGAAATTTTATTTTGCTAATATTGACTTCTTCTGTTCGATTCCTTGCTAAACAATTTATGTAATTATCTCATTCCATCTTCACAACAATTGCGTGAAGTAGGTACTGTTATCCCAACACTAAGATAAGAAAACTGAGGCCCTGGCTGGTGTGGCTCAGTGGATTGAGCACTGGTCTGAGAACCAAAGGGTCCCCTGTTTGATTCCAGGTCAGGGCACATGCCTGGGTTGTGGGCCAGCTCCCAGGTTGGGGACCTGTGAGGGGCAGCCAATGGAGGTTTTTATGGCACATTAATGTTTCTCTCCTGCTCTTTTTCCCTCCCTTCCCCTCTCTCTAAAAATAAGTCAATAAAATCCTCACACACACACGCAAAAATAAATAAATTAAAAAACTGAGTCTTAGAGACATTCTCTAGTGTCACAAAACTGCTTTCTACTTTCCTACTCATAGATCTCCATGGTACCCAATATATATATAAGTGATATATAACAAAAATAATGATATACTTTTGCATACATTTAAATTTATTATGAAAGTTATAATTTTAAAAAATCCATGTACCAACCAAATATCTCAAGAAATAACATTATCAAGAGTTGAAACTCCCAATGCACTTCAAAAGCATCTCCAAGAATTATTTTTTAATGGTGTATGGGGAGAGGAAAAGACTTTATGGGGATAAAGGGACCAAAACCTCAACCTGAAGGATGCAGATTCCAAGCAAGAAAAGATGTATATGGGTAGAAGTAGATGATTAGCATAAAGAAGAGAATGTAAGAAGATAAGGTATAAGGATCAGAACTAAGGAAATAACAATGACGAAGAAAACAGCACTGCATGCAATGTTCTGAAGTAAAAATTGATAAGACTTAGTGAGTATATGAATATGTGAAATATAAAAAATGATTTCGAGGCATTATCATGACTAGAAGATTCATGTCTAACAATAACAAACAGAAAAGTTGGGAACTGAGGAGTGTCACAAAGAGGAAAGAAATATTTGAATTACAGAGTTGGCACTAACTGCAGAAGTCCAAGTAGAAACATCCAAGAGTTTCTTAGAAAAGTAATAGTGAGTCAACAATGGAGATTAAAATAGAACTGGTTATCTGTAGAGAACTGGTTGTCTTTATGAAACCATAAAGATAGATGAGCTGTTCTAGATATGTAAGGGAAGAGCAAAGGACTGACATCTGGCTGGGCCTTACGAAACTGCCACAGAGTGGTAGAAGGAGGAAGACATGAATCAGCAAAGTACTGGAAAGGGGAAGGTTATAGACAGAATGATAGCCAGGAAAGGGCACTATTATAAAAAAAACAAGGAAACAGAACAATTGGAAGGAAGGTAAAAGACCTCAGAAGGAGCCACTGGATCTGTTAACAACCAAGAGGTACAGAATACAGTTTAAGAGGAAAAGTGGGAAAGAGAAGACAGATTTTAAGGATCTAAGTTGAAAGTGAGTAACAAAGAAAACAGGCAGTAAAACCAAGAAGAGAATCAGAATAGCCAGAGGTGATCATGTCTCTGCAAATGAACAAGGTTCCACAGCCAGGTTTCCAAAAGTAAACCAGACACCTATTTTCTTCTTTACCTTCATTCTAGTAGGCTCTCCTCCCACACACAAGTACAAATTTGCTTTCACAAAGGTAATACTTAATTGTAAAATCCAACGAACAACTTATTTTTCAGTACTTGTCTTACTTTGACTTATCTTTTTCCATTGGATATTCCTTTTTGAGTTTGTGACATTATACTTTCTGTTGTCTTCTGTTTTACAGGATACTCAGTCACAGGACACTTTTTTTCCTATTCTTGAAAAGTTCCTGTTTCTTAGTACTTCAGCCTTTTTTTATCTCACCTACTCAATGTCTCTTGGTCTAGAGTAACTCTTTGAAGCCACCTTTCCAATTACAATATAGTAATACCTTTATGTCTCCAGTAGAACTTCAATAATATATAATTCCACTGTATTGCTATTGTCTCAATAAGAATATTGGCTTCTCGAGGCAATAACTGAGTTTTCCCTTCAGTGAACCTCCCAATGCCTTGTACACTGTCTGACAAAGCAGACCTTCAAGATTTTAGTGCAAGAGAAGTTGTGCCTCTTTGTACACACGTGGCTCAAATTTCAGAAACTTGATACAGGCAAAGCAAATCTGTGAGAAAATATGGATGAAGACTATACTTAGTATTTCTTTCTATCTTTCTTTTGAATGAATCCACAGGAAATTGGGTGGGTTTCAGTAATTTGGTTAATCTGGCACTCAATGATTTATAACATGCTAAAAGTGCAAGCACAGCAGAAAAAAATGTATTAAATTAATATTTATATTTTGAAAGGAATACTATTTTAATAATCTGTTAGAAAAAAAATGATTAACCAATGCTAAAAATCAGGATTGGGTAATTTGACTGAATTAGGTTGACGAAGAAACTTACGATATTGTCTGTGCTATTGCTCCAGCAACACCACCACAAAGTAAGTTTATGTGAGTTTTCAAAACTAAGACATTAGGATTGTCTGATGAAGGTCTGCCAAGAAGGGTAGGAGCATGGGAAAGCCCAACACTCTTTAAGGTACCAAAAGTAAAAAATGAAACACCTGAAAAACAAAATATAAATTCACCACCATGCTTAACAGAACATGAGCTGTGACAAGATACCATTCTTACAAAATAACCAATTAACTCAAGAAACTAACTATGCATTTCCTGTTTCCTGATGTTTGGCTTAATCTAAGATAAAAAAATTAATGTCTATAACTAACCTAAGACAACAAAATTAGCACCTATAAAAAATTATAGCATTGGCTTTCATGCACTAATATATAGTTCAGTTCACTGAATAAAGGCAGTGTTAAGTATAATGCCACCTTATATAGGAACAGAATTAAACTATTTTCCAAGGTTTCACATGAATAAATATTAAATTCATGATTAATAATTACAAGTAAATATGACAAGTTCTATTTATAAAAACAATAATGATTATAATGTAAGATAAGAGGCAAAAAATTCAGGAGTGACAAAGCATTGTTATTTTAACTCAGTATCTAATTTTGTCTTCAAGGAAGAGTTGTGACTGGGAGAGAAATGTTCATATTGACTCACAAGATACATAAAATCTACTAAACATTAAATTAAGTTATTGGTAATATAAAGTTGGTATTGCTGAAAATTTATATGATTTTATAATAGACCCATTAAAGTTGTATATTAACAAAAATCAAGAATAGAATTCAAACATTCCTATCACCTAAACATTAACCAAGGTACCCTGATGTCTACTAAATTTTAAAAACATATTTAAAGAGATACTTCATGCTTTAAGAACAAATAAGCACTAACAAAAATTCAGTCCAGGATAATGCCTCGATATACACATTTATTCTTTATACAAAATTCTTATAATCTTATTGTATTTTGAAATGATGATAGTAATTTTGAAATATTCATACACTTAGTTGGAAAATCTAGTCTAAGGACTTAATCTAAATACAGGAAAAGCTCATGACAATAAAGTTCATAGCAACTTAAACATAAGTAAAAAAAATAAGAACCACCTAAATAATGTGGAATCATATTTAAAAAAATATGACATAATTAATAAAAATGATGTTTGTTTATATATATAACGTATTCAAACATATAAAAAATATTTAGACAATGGGGAAGAATTAATTAAGAGATTATATATGTACATATATTATAAGCATGTAAATATATTTTAAAAACTGAAAATTAAAACAAAAATAAAATCTAGAAAAAGAAAACAGAACAAAAAATTGAAGAGTCCTGCTTCCACATAATGGCCGTATAGGTATTCTGAGGGTCTTTGTCATTGCAGAACAACTATATCCATTGCAAAAAGTATGAGGTATCTAAGAATCCCCAGAACCACCACCTCCCAAAAATATAAGTGCACTTGGGAGTTGTGGGCCCATGAAAGTACTACTTATTGACGCCAATAGCAGTAAAGCCATTGAGATGGATCCTTCGCTGGCCCTACAAAAGATGGAATCACTGAGTTTGAAACTCAAAGATTAGGATCAAGTAATAAGCTCATAATTAAAGACCACCAAGCATAAGAGGAGGAACATAAATTTGTATATTTATAAAAAGTAAAGGAATAAGGATTCATAAAAATAAGCAAACAAGATGAGAAAGAAATTTAAAAAGGAAAGCAACACATAGAAATCAAACAGCAAGGTAAAGAAACAAGTCCAGATATATCAGTGACCACAAACACCATCAAGTGTACTAATTGACAATAAAAATATTTGACAGATTGGATTAAATAAAATATCTAGCTATCTGATGATTATGAAAGAAATACCTAAAACATAAAGACATAAAAAAGTAGAAAATAAAAAGGATGAAAAAAGATATACCAGGCAAATATTAATGTGGACATGGCCAAAAAGTAACTATGAGATGGTTGGGAATATGAACAACGACTAGATGATACTCTGGCCTTTTTTTTAACTTTCAAATGGTATGTAATCATGCTTTAAAAAAAAAACTTAAAGAGCTAAATACATTTATATTGTGGATAAAATAAAGTGAATTTGCTTTAAAACAATTTGAGATAAGGGTGGTGGGAGTAATTAGGGGTTCGATAAAGCAAGATTGGCCCTGAGTAGATCACTATTGAAGCTAGGTTATAGGTACATGGTGATTCATTATGCTATTGTCTACTTTTGAATATGTTCGAGAATCTCCGAATTTTAAGTAAAAACAAATAGAAAAAGAAACTCGGTGGATACAGCTAAAGCAGTATTTAGGGGAAAAAATGCTTACATTAGGGAAAAAAATCTAAAGGTTTAAAGTTAATTAGGTAAGCATCCAACTGAAGAATAAACCCAGAAAAAGAATGAGATAATTAAAACATAAACAAAACTTAATGAAATGGAAAATAAAGGTAGACTAGAGAAGAGAAAGAATAAACAAAATGAAAGGTGGGACACAACCATATAGAGATGTGAAAAAATGTGAAAAAATAAGGAAAACCTTTTAACAAAAATTTAAAACTAGCACAAAACAGTTCAGTTCATAATGGTAAAGAAAGATATGAATTACCAAAAATGACTCACAAAAACCTGAACAGCCCTACAATCATTCAAGAAATTAAACTAGTATTTGTCCCTGCCTGTTGTGGATCAGTAGACTATGCACGGGCCTGCAAACCAAAAGGTTGATGGTTTGATTCCCGGTCAAGGCATATGCCTAGGCTGTGGGCCAGGTCCCCGGTTGGGGGCGCATGGGAGGCAGCCACACATTGATGTTTCTCTCCCTCTCTTTTTCCCTCCCTTCCCCTCTCTCTAAAAGTAAATAAATATTTTAAAAATAAAAATAAAATCTTTAAAAAAAAAAGAAAGAAAAATTAAACCACTATTTAAAAGTCATCCTACAATTAAAACACAAGAAACAGATAACTGTAATCATTTTATACAGATTCTTCCTGAGGATGGAAAATGAAGAAATACTCTGTAATTCATTCTATAAGACCTTGAGGATATTACAAGATAAGAAAATTAGAAAGTAATCTCACTTATAAATATAGATTTAACACTTATAAAAACAGCAATCTGAATCCAACAGGAAATAAAAACATCATTATATCACAATCAATTTGGGTTAACATCTGTTAACATCACTCACCACATTAAAGATTAAAGGAGAAAACAGTATGATCATCTCAGTAAATAGAGAAAAGAATATCTGATAAAATTCAACACCAATTCAGATAAAAATTCTTATCAAAACTTCCTCAACCTGATAATTACTACACACTATAGTAAACACTATACTAAATGAAGTATTAGAAATGTTCCCTTTAAAATCAGTAATAGCCGGCCCTGGCTGCTGTGGCTCAGTGGATTGAGCATCAGCCTGCGAACCAAGTGTTGCTAGTTTGATTCCCAGTCAGGGCACGTGACTAGGTTGCACACCAGGTCCCCATTTGGGGGCGCGTGAGATGTTTCTCTCCCTCTCTTTCTCCTTTCTCCTCTCTCTAAAAACAGATAAATAAAATAAAAATGACAACAAATTCACAGTATTAAAAAATATATATCTTAAAAAAGAAATACAGGATTCAAGCATATAACTCTACAGACTTAAAAAAATAAATAAATAATAGCCAAAATGCCCGGGATCATATCTTTTATTCACTGCTGCACTGTAGGCTCTTAGCTAGTATAGTAAAATAAGACAAACATAAATAAACTTAAAAAAAAATAAGGACTAGAATGAAGTAAGAAAAATAATACTATTTGCCCACACAGAAAACTCAAAACATCTACAAGTAATATGGTGGCTGTCTGTAATATCAACAAGTAGGATAACAGCAAGTTAGAGGATCACATAAAGATTAAATCAAGCAATAAACTTACACTGTAATTTTCTAAAAAACACTACAAAGCTTATAAGGTTTCTATGACTATACCTAGCAAACATGTCCAAAAACTGTATGAAATTTCATTCAAAATCCAAACAACGTTCTTGTACAACATCAAAAACTGATGCTAAAGTATGTGGAATAGCAAAATATCTATAGTCCGTACATTCCGGAAAAAAAAAAAAGCATTAAGTCAGGGGACTTGTCCTACCAAATATGAAGACTTATCAGAAAAAAACTGCATCTATTATTGTTCTAAAAAGTAGCACTGAAGATCACTGGAGAATGGAGAGACTGATTACTTAGTAAATGGTGCCCAGTCAAACGGTAACCTTTCAAGAGTAAAAAAAATAATTCTGACAGATTAGTGACTTAAGATATAAAATGCTAACCTTTAAAAATCATTCTTAGAAGGAAAAAAAAAAAAAAACCAAGAGTCTGCCAAATTTGAAACATACCTGCATATGGAGCCATTCCTAATATAGTAGGCATCAGGCCTCTGTAAAATCCAAGGAAACCACCTTCCTTTTGAGTGAAGAAAACAACAGAAGTAAGATTAGATTGCTCTCATGTTGTTAAACATTAAAGAAAAAAGCATTACATTATAATAAAAAATTATTCTGGTACCAATCTTGAAACACAGATGTGTCTTCATAATTATTATTATTTATAAATAAAAGAATTATTTAGATAATGATCAAACTATTTTCCTAAATATAAAAGAACACGTTATATAGACAAGAAAAGTAAATACAAACCTTTGCATAAATTGTTCTGAATGCATGAATAATTCCTGTGTAAGTGTGCTCCCCTTTCACCTGGAATGCTAGGCGTACTCTAACCATGTCAAGAGGGTAAGTACAGATTACTGCTGTCATACCTGAAAGAGTAAAAACTTAAATATGCAACAAATATTTTGGTATATATATATCTCTATCCTTTCATTACATCATATCATATATACAGAAGATCTATCTGTATCTTTCCTATCTGTTTTGTTTTCAAATTATAGCAATGATGAAAAACCAATGAAATCAAAGGTGATATTGATGCAATTATATCATAAGATCATCAGCTGAAAAAAAACCTTGTAAACAAAGGGTCAGTTTGTAAAAATCTTTTCAAGTTCTTCCCACTGTAAAGTTATATTGTTAGCACCAAAATAGTACAGTGTAAGTAGATCATGAGTATTTTTTAAATTCTATTACTTGTATATTCCAAGGTAAGATATCAGAAGCAAAAACTATCTCCATATCACTAAGCAAGATAGCTGACTTTTTATTTTCTCTAAATCTAAAATAGAGATGCTTTTTCTACCTACAAAACTCTTATAAAAATAAAATAAAGGCATTTAAAAAATTTTTTAAACATTATCATAATTTTTATTTTAGAATTTAGGTAAATTTGTTATTGACTAAACATAATAAAAATATAAATGTCTGCCTTGGCCGGTGTGGCTCAGTGGATTGAGCGCTGGCCTGTGAACCAAAGGGTCGCCAGTTTGATTCCTAGTCAGGGCACATGCCTGGGTTGCAGGCCAGGTCCCCGGTTGCGGGTGTGGGAGAGGCAATCACACATTGATGTTTCTCTCCCTCTTTTTCTCCCTTCCTTCTCCTCTCTCTAAAAGTAAATAAAATGTTAAAAAGTATATATTTATCTATGTCCAAGGAAATAGAAGCAAGCTGTTTTAGGGATAAGATCTTCTGATAAGTAAATTTAATACTAATTTCTAGATTTCCATCAATATGATTTCAAATTCCATAAGATACCCAGCTGAGTTTTTAATTTAAAAAATCTATTTTCGTAAAGTATCAAAGAAATGTATATTTAATGCAGAAAAACCACAAAATAAAGACAATCAAAAAAATTAAATATATATTCATCCTCCAGTAATAACCACCTAAATATGTATTGCAAACTTTTGTGTGTATCTACACACAGGTAAATACACACACTTAAAACTTATAAAATAATTCTATTTTGAAGCTCACTCTGTGAATGCACTTGGGAGGGTTAATGGTACATTCTCTGTCCTAACTGGTTGGCAGAATAGCCATTCTTCTCGCCAGGCAAGCTGAGATGTGCTTGCAATTTTTGCGTATATGCAAACTTTTCTTTTTCTCCCTTCAGTAAGGAAACTGAGGGCTTATGAAAAATTCAGACTGACTGAGACTCTGGATGAGACTGTCCCTAAAGTCTCATCCTCTTACTATCTCTATATTCTAGAATCCCAGGAATTGTGGTAACCCAAGAATATACTTTAGTCAGCAACTAGATTTTGCTGATTTGGAAAGCTTAGAAGCGTTTAACATTACCTTTCATAATTACTAAATGCTTAAATAGAAAACAAAAAAACACCTCTATGGCAAATTATATTTCTAATCAAAATACAAAAACAGATGCTCCTGGTGAGGCAGGAGATAGAACAGGAAATCCTGATATGCAGCTGTCATCAGTCAGCATCTTGATTTCCAATAATCGCCTTGTGACACCTGATAGCAATTAGCATTGTAGTTTTCTCCCCGAGAGGGCAATCAGGGAGGATTGTGGGAAATTGCATGTGTAGAAGCTTAAGTAAGAACCCAATAAAGCCTGTAGCTGTTCAATAGAAGAGAGTCATTTCCTGGCCAGAGATGGCCTGCTCCTATGTCTTGGGAAGTGTACTCCCCTTAATAAAGTTCCCGATTGCTTTGCTTTACAGTACTTGTGTGGTCAGTCCAATTCTTTGTTCACAACCTCCAAGAACCTGGATCCCATCTCCATCTGCAGCACTGGGTTATTAAAATTTTGGAGATTATATTCTGAAAATATGGTAAACATAATTTTTTATTCTGCTCAAGCAAGAAGCAAAAAGGATTTCTTCACAAAGAACCAACACTACAAGGAGGAAGCAGTAGAGAGAAGAGTAGATATTAGAAATTGGATAACGAAGGATTGGAGTAGAGGAGCATATGCTGACTCTCATCAATCTCCTTCTTTCCCCACTTATCAATGAATATGGAAGTAGATTTGAGTTTTCAGAGCTGGCTTTCCTCCCACATCCTTCCCCATCTGAGGCTACCACAGTGGGAATAGCATCCAAAATTTATATACACATTCAGAGACTGAAGTTCAACTAAAAATACATGGATTCCAAGTAAATACTTTAGACAAAGGGAGGGCTGCAGCATCACGAATATAAAAGCTAAGTTAAGGAAATTGGCCTAGAGTAGATGTTCGTGGTAGTTCAATTCTACTTACTATATCCTGTCATTTCTTCAAGCCTCATAATTAAGCATCAGTTGAAAATAACTAAAATACGCCTGTCCATAGCTGTGTGCAATCTCTGATGAGTATTGTAACTAAAATTATGCTCTTTGAAAATATTAATGACGAGATAAATTCAATTAAGACATCCAGGAACTACATTTGCAGCTGTTAGTACACAAAAGAAAAAACTGTGACTTTGGATGGCTTTTGTACAATAGTCTCATGTGGAAATCAGAGGTCTCAGGTAACTGCATGATGAAAGTCTAGACAAAGGCCTAGAAAGCAGACATCTGAACATTCTGTCCACCCTGTCCAACCCTCTACTCCATTCACGCACAAATCAGGCCTCAAATCTATTAACTAAAGAAAGTAAGTTCTGATTTTTAAAAATTCAAGAGTTGGACTACTTGTTCATAAGAACAATTTCTCCAAATACATAGGAAACTTGCTGCTTCTGAATTCTGGATTGGGACTCAAGGGGGATAGAATTCCCTTTTAAATATAAAAGTATCTAGAAAAGGTGCCTCAAAATCACGTTGAAATTCTCAAAAGAAGTGTGTAATCTGTTTTAATAATCACTGGACACACCATACAGCAATTCTAACTGCTGATGTCCAGCTTCTGACCTGATTGGTTGCTGCCCATATCATACTGGTTGTCAAGTATTTTGAATATTGCCTCTATTTACAACCAAAAATGTCCCTATGTTACAAATGAGACAAAAAGAAGAATTTAGGTTGCTGGCTGAAGAGCATGGAACAAGTCTGTGATGTGGAGGCTTTTATAACATTACCTCATATTTATGGAGGACCTGAGATCTTTAAGAATGTTTTCATAGACGGAGCTGACCAACCGTAAGCTCCACTTTAACAAATGGATAAATGAAACATGGAAAGCTTGGATGACCTGCAGGTAGTCAAAGGACAGGTATGTAATGAAGGCTGGCGAGGATCTCAGGAAGTATTCTGTCCTTTCAACCTGCTGGCCTTGAGCCAAAACACCAAACTGAAGTGGACCAGAGAGGACAGACAGCAAGTAGAACTCAGCACATCTCCTCTAGTTTCTAACAACTTCCTTTTTTTCCTCTTTTCTTTATCTGGTCATTCTTAGTTCCACAGGAACTAAGACTGATTTCAAACAACTGAAACATGAAGGAGGAAAGAAGAAGCCCTTACTTCAATATACAAACCTTGATTCTCAGTCTCCAGTTTTTTCTTTTTCTGGTGACTGAGATTCAATATGTATGGATTGTAGTTGCATGATGAGAGAAAAGTTTCGTCGTCGTCGTCGTCGTCGTCGTCGTCGTCAGCCGTCCGTCTCGAGAGACGATGGCGTAGCTTCTTGAGAGTCTATCTGCACCGCCGAGAATGGCTGTGCAGTCCGACTCGGGAGTGACAATCCCTGCCGCACTTGTTACAGGTGAAGGCAGATGGCTGTTGTTGCTGCTGTTGACGCTGCTTCCGCCTCGATCTTTTCTGGACCGCCTCCTCGTTGCGCGCAGCCTCTGCGCGTGACGTACCTTGCCTGACCGCGAGCCTCCAGGCTAGGCGGTCGTCTGCTTGAACTTCCCATGTGTTGAGATTGATGGAGCATTGTGTCATGTCCTTTTTGCAGATGTCTTTGAACCGCAGTTTTGGGCGCCCTGTCATCCTCTTGCCTTCTGCTAGCTCGCCGTAGAGGAGGTCTTTGGGGATACGGCCTGCATCCATTCTTTTGACATGGCCGAGCCACCTGAGGCGTCTCTCGCTAAGAACTGCATGCAAACTGCTCATATTGGCTCACTTCAGCACCTCGGTGTTGCCTGCCAGGCGACATGCAGGATGCGTCACAGGCACCTCATGTGGAAGCTGTTGAGTTTCCTTTCGTGCCTTGCGTAGGTGGTCCACGTCTCGCTGCCATAGAGGAGAGTGCTGAGTACGCGGGCTTGGTAGATGCGCAGTCTGGTTTTCTCAGTGAGGCTGGAATTGTTCCACGCTCGCCGGTTCAGTCTGGCCATAACTGTGGCTGCCCTGGCGATTCTCCGATTGACCTCCAAGTCGACTGACAGAGAGCTCGAGATGGTGGACCCGAGGTAAGTGAAGTCGTTGACAACCTCCAGGGTGTACCCGTCGATGGTGATGCATGGGGGAGTCCCTGTGCCTTGAGCCATAACATTCGTCTTCGTCAGGCTGATGGCTAGTCCGAACTCCTTGCATGCGTGGGAAAGGCAAGTGACTAGCTGCTGGAGTCCCTCTTCGGAGTGTGATGTCAAAGCTGCGTCGTCGGCGAAGAGCATCTCACGGATGAGCACCTCTTTGACTTTGTTCTTGGCTCGTAGACGGGCCAGGTTGTAGAGCTTGCCATCGGATCTGGTGTGAATGAAGACACCCTCGCTGCAGTCCTTAAAGGCGTATTGGAGGAGCATGGAGAAGAAGATTCCGAACAGCGTAGGTGCGAGGACGCAGCCCTGCTTTACTCCGCTGCTGACTGGGAAGGCCTCAGAGGTTGCGCCGTTGTAGGACACCGTGCTGTGCATGTTGTCGTGAAAGGACATGACCACAGCAAGCAGATGTGGTGGACAGCCAATCTTCCGTAGCAAGCTGAAGAGTCCGCTTCGACTGACCAGATCAAACGCCTTCGTGAGGTCGATAAAGGCGAGGTAGAGTGGTTTATGCTGCTTGTGACACTTCTCCTGCAGCTGGCGTAGGGAGAAGATCATGTCCACTGTTGAACGGCCAGCTCTGAAGCCACACTGGGACTCTGGGTAGACGCGGGAAGCAAGGGTCTGCAGGCGGGCAAGAGCGACCCGGGCGAATACTTTGCCGACGACGCTGAGGAGAGAGATGCCCTGGTAGTTGTTGCAGTCGCTGCGGTCTCCTTTGTTCTTGTACATGGTGATAATGTTGGCATCTCTCATATCCTGGGGGATGTAACCCTCCTTCCAGCAGCGACAGAGTAGATGGTGGAGCGGCTGTAGCAGGACTGGTTTCCCGCTCTTTAGGATTTCTGGAGGGATTCCGTCGCTTCCTGGTGCTTTCCCGCAAGCGAGGCGGTCGATGGCTTTGCTGAGCTCTGCCGCAGTAGGTGGGGTGTCTAGCTCCTCCATGACTGGTAGGTCTGGGATGGCGTTAAGAGCAGTGTCTGTTACGGTGTTCTTCGTTGCGTACAGCTCGAGGTAGTGCTCGGTCCACCGCCGCATTTGCTGTTCCTGGTCAGTGATGACCTCACCTGTCTTGGACTTAAGGGGGGCGATCTTGGAGGGGATTGGGCCTGTTGCCTTCTTGATACCCTCATACATTCCTCGTGCGTTGCCTATATCGGCGGCTTCCTGAATGCTTCTGCACAGGTTTAGCCAATAGGTGTTGGCACAGTGGCGGGCGGTCTTCTGGACTTTGTTCCTGGCAGCCCGTAGAGCTTGAAGTGTACTGGGAGTGGGCGTGACCTTGTAAGCCAGTAGGGCCTTCCTCTTAGCCTCGATCACGGGTTCCATTTCTTCCCAGTGAGCCTCGTACCAGTCAGCGTTCTTCCGCTCTTTCTTCCCGTAAGCAATAATGGCGGAGTTGTATATGGCGTCGCGGAGACGTGGCCAATTGGATTCGATAATGTCATCTGCCGCCACTCCCTCGCCGAGTGCATCTTCCATCTTGTTGATGAATTGCTGGGTCTTAACTGGGTTGCTGGCACAACTGGTGTTGATGCGTGGGCGACCCTTCATCTTGGAGTGGTGCAACCTCTTCGGCATTATGCGCACCTTGCTTACCACGAGGGCATGGTCCGTGTCGCAGTCTGCACTGTGGTAGCTGCGGGTGAGGAGGGTGCTGCCAATATCCGTTCTTCTGGTGATGACGAGGTCAAGCTGGTGCCAATGGCGGGAGCGGGGGTGCCTCCATGACACCTGGTGGATCTCTTTGCACTTGAAGAATGTGTTTGTCACGCACAGGCCGTGGTGACACGAAAGCTCAAGCAGTCGCTGACCATTCTCATTGATCTTTCCTCTCCCAAAGTTTCCAAGGCAGGTGGGCCAGGCCATGTGGTCGGCTCCTACTCTTGCGTTGAAGTCTCCAAGGAGATAGAGAGCGTTACTTCTGGGGATCTTGGATAACGCTTCGTCCAGTGCATGGTAGAACTGTTCTTTCTCTTCGATGGTGGCGCAGAGGGTTGGGGCGTACGCGCTAAGAATGCTGACTGGGCCGAAAGTTGTTGACAATCGGAGGGTAAGTAATCTCTCTGTGCCTCCTGTGGGTGGCTCTATGGAGTTAGCAAGCGTGTTCTTCACAGCAAACCCAACACCGTGCTGTCTTGGTTGGTCCGGAGACTTCCCTTGCCAGTAGAAGGTGTAGTTGGTTTCTCTGATAGTTCCGTTGTCGGCCAACCGGGTCTCCTGTAGAGCCGCAATGTCGATGTTTAGTCGTGCCAGTTCCCTATCGATGACAGCGGTTTTCCTGGCACCCTTGATCCACGGAAGGTCTGCAGTAAGTCCGGGGCACATGGTCCTGATGTTCCAGCTAGTGAGGCGAAGAGCCGGAGGCTTCTTTCTTGTTGTTTGCTTGGAATTAACTGGTGCGGGTGTTTTGTGGCCCACTTTTCGAGAGGCGCCTCTCTGATCCCCACGCACCCAGTGGGGCAGGCGAGCCATGGCGAGACGGCACCTAATTGGCTGGGGCTGCCCAGCTTGAGGCGGGCGGTAGCTGTCCAGTGAGGTGCGATGACCTCTCCCACCGTCAGAGGTCAAAGTCCAAAAAATACTTAAAATGAGCTCTTTGGAAATTACTGTGAAAAACATACTATACGATCTTCTATTTCGGCAAATACAAAATTCAAACTTAGATTCAAAGGCCACCAAAGGTACAGGAGCAAAAATATTAGATAAAAATAAATTCAACCAGAACATTGATTTCAACTATTTAAAATCACAGAAACAAAACTTACTTAAACATGGGAAAAAAAGAAAGAAAAGAAATACTGGATAATGGAAGCTCTAGTCTTATCTATAATAGCTAGAATTTTTAAAACCTTTTTCTTTAAAAATAAAAATTTATCATTGAAGCTCCTCTTGTTAACTATTGTTTTCCAATATATACCGAAACCTTTATGTTAACATGTCTTTCATTTCAGAAGAATGGAACTAGAAACCCCATTTGAATGAACATGCTAGTCAATAATCAAGTGTCATGAAAAGGAAATAATACAAACTTTAGGATTTAACTCATATTCATAATCCTACTTCATCTTTCCTACAACTCAAAAAATTTTGACTATTCACTTGTAAAGTTAAATTTAAGAGACAGAAAATTAAAAAGTGATATAAGAAATCATACATTTTAAGATTTAGAAACTTAACTGAAATTTCTCATCTGTAAAATAAATAACACTTTTCTCATAGTAGTGTTCCATGCAATACATGTCAAGTGCCAAAGATGACATGTCACAGGCTCAGGTCTGTGAACAGTACATAGCAAATGTGTAATACACATTACCTAATGTCACTCACCAGCACCATCATGCCAGTGTAAAATACTGAAATACTTCTTTACTACCTGACAAATAGCTGTTGCTCCAACTCCCCAATATGTCCTCTACAATGCCTCTGACAGCTCTCTCCGCCGACCAGAACTTCCCCCCCACCCACCCTGCATACCATCATCTCATGATCCAGCCACAAAAGTTACATGGAGGCTTCAGAACCTGTCCATTTTGTTAGTACCTCTACAAATGGGTTGCTAAATATTCTGAATATTATTCTTGGTTATTTTTACTACTCATTGAACTTGAGTCAGCTAGCTAGAAGACAAGAAGAGCTAAATAAACATTGGATAAGACAAAACCATAGATAAATAGGTCAGGTGGAATAGCATAAATCTAGGTATAAAGGTAAGGCTGAAGAGTTATTGACAAGTAGTACTTGTTAAGTTCCTAAGACCTGTCATCTAAGACCAAGACTGTTGTCTCAACAACCAGGAAGATAATTATCAATGGCTATAGTGTTTCCAACATTTATTGAAAGATTTTTTTTTCTTGTCTTTGCAGCTTACCCATTCACATCTGACTGCATTCCTCTTGCCACCATACAACAAACACATGAAGATCTCAAGAGCTTTTGAACAAATGGAATATTTAATTGTGTATACTGAGTAGCAGGGGCCTATTCACTCAGAAGGCCAAATAACAGATGCTCTCGTCACACACACTTCTCTCTCTGCCACTGCTAGTACTCACAAAGGCATGATACAAAATCTTGGTTATGGAAACCTGATACCACCATGGAGTATGTCAGACCATGATTAAAGTAATAACTAAAAAAAGTTATCTGAAATCCTACAAACCCTGTGACAACCACTAAAATTAAGATGTTTTAAAAAGATTTATTTGCTTTTAGAGAGAGGGGAAGGGAGGGAGAAAGAAAGAGAAACATCGGTGTGAGAGAGAAGCATCAACCTGTTGCCTCATGTGCACCCACACCGGGGACAGGTCCTGCAACCCAGGCATGTATCCTGACCCAGTGACCTTTCGCTCTGCCGAACAACACCCAACCGAGTAACACTAGTCAGGGATAAAATTAAGATTTTGATATATCACCTTCCAATGATCTTACTTCCATTAGCAGAAAAAAAAAAAAAAATTACATGTTGATTAAAGCCTTGCAGAATTTTTCTATGAATATTTATATATGTACTTACTTTTTAAAAAAACAAAAAATAAAACATAATATTGAACGTTCTCTTTTGTAATTTGCTTTTAATTTAAGAAGTAAATATCCTCTTTGTTAATAAATACAATTCTAGCCCTGGCTGGTGTGGCTCAGTGGGTTGAGCGCTGCCCTGTGACCCAAAAGGTCACTAGTTCAATTCCCGGTCAGAGCACATGCCTGGGTTGCCAGCCAGGTCCCCAGCTGGGGATGTGGGAGAGGCAACTGATCCATGTTTCTTTCACACATTGATATTTCTCTCTCTCCCTTTTCAGCTCTATAAAAATAAATTTAAAATAAAATAAAAACAAATAATATTCCACAAAAAGTATATTAATGAATGGCCCTGGCTGGTATGGTTCAGTGGATTGAGCACCACCTGCGGACGAAAGTTCACTGGTTCAATTCTCAGGACACATGCCTGGGTTGCAGGCCAGGCACCCAGTTAGGAGCATCAAGGGGCAACCACACATTGATGTTTCTCTCTTTCTACTTCCCTTCCCCTCTCTCTAAAAGTAAATAAATAAAATATTTTTTAAAAAGCATATTAATGAATGCATAGATTTCTGATATATGGAATTTTTTAAATAGAATAAAAATTTTTATTTAGAATTAGCAAGCTGGACTCAATTTAGATGATCCTAATTTTGTTGGCAACATCCAAAGCATCATAGTCTGGAGCCAGTTGAACATAGGCCTTCTTCCCTCCATCAGGCCTGATCAGGGTGTTGACCTTGGCTGCATGAATGTCAGAGCTTCTTCACAACCTGTTTGATCTGGTGCTTGTTGGCCTTGACATTGACAATGAACACAAGTTTACTGTTGTTTCCTATCTTCTTCATGGCTGACTCACTAGTCAGAAGGAACTTAATAGCATAGTGGTGAAGCTTTTTCTTCCAGGAGCGCTCTTCAGAGGATTTTTAGGCTGCCTTCGCACCCGCGGTGTCTCAGGCCTCTGGAAAGTGGGTGATCTTCTTTTTTGTGTGGCTGTGGACGCCTTTTAGCACTGCTTCTTTGCCTTCAAAGCCTTTGCCTTGGCTTCAGCGTTGGGAGGGGCAGAGGCTTCCTTCTTCGCTTTGGACACCATTTTCGTGAAAAGCTGGACTTTTTTAACTACTCTTCTATTGTTACATATTTAAGTCACCCTTTGTTATGATAAATAAAAGTACAATGAACATCTTTGTTGCTAAATATCACTATACACATCCTTACTTCTTCTCTTAACTGTTATTCACTGAACTTATTATATGATAGAGGTGCTTGAAATCAGGGAAAGAATAAATTATTGAGTAAATAATGTTGGTACAACTGACCAGTCATTTAGAAAAAAATTTTATTCAATCCTCACTTCATTCCTTATATAAAAATATTAAAAAGATCAACATAAAAAATTTATATAAAAATGTTTTCAAAGAAAACATGATTAAATGTTTTATCTTAGAAAGGGGAAGGCATTTATAAACATAACATAAAATTCTGAAGTCACAGAGAAAAAGACTAACACATTTGGCTATGTAAAATATCTGTAAGATGGGTAAAAACAACTTATAGATGATTTTTCTAAAAAAAAAATCACAAATAAGGTGAAAAGACAAATCTAAAACTGGGAAATAAAATATTAGCAATATTTGACAGAAAAGAAAACTAATGTCCTAATTCTAAAACCCATAAAAATGAACATTTAAAGAATGGAAACAACTCAAGGCAGAAAGTAGGAAATATATAATGGTCATTAAAACTTTGAAAAGCTGATCAACCCTACTCATAAATAAAATTTCCAAGTATTAAAAATTTGATAAGAACCAGTGTTGGTATGGTATGTAGGGGAAAAGGCCATTGAAAACATTATGGAGATCAGTTTGTCAAAGCCTATCAAAATTTAAATATACATATCCTTTGATAAATAAAATAATTTCTCCAAATTTATTCTATAGACATAGTCACACAAGTACAATGTGTTCTTTGTGAAACAAAAGCTGAAAATATCCCAAAGGTCAATCAATAGGGGACTAATTAAATAAACTACGTACATTCATACCTTAGAATGTAACAGTTCTAAAAAAAAAAAATTTTGACCTCTAAAAAAAATGACTGTAACACAATTCTTTAACAAAATAAGATCTATGTACTGCTATATACAGAGATAATTAAAAGTTCTTATCCTATCAAGTAATATTAGGAAAAAAGCATATATAAGACACTGCTAACAGTAATTGCTTTTAGGAAATGAAACTATTTTTATTATACAGGAGTGGGTATTACTATAGTCAGTATAATTTTTTAAATTTTTTGAAAGAAAAAAATAAACATTTTAAGGAGAATTATCAAAGGAAATGTATGTTTTTCACATAGTTGCAAGTTTAGACTATTCCTTACCATCTCCCACTGTAAAATACTCTTTTTCAGTCAGGATATTAATGATTTCTTAAATAACTGAATATAGAAAGATAACAAATGTATGCTGTTAATCAATATCACACATATCACCAAACCAAAGTATTTTAATAGAAAATAAATTTGTCAGAAATAGAATAAACCCACTCCCCTTACCTGCCATGGATCCAGCCATTAATCTGTGTACATGACCAGAAATTCCCAACTTTGTAGTAATTAACTAGAAACAAAAACATCAGATTAAATGAGATATTTTTAAATTGCTACCCATTTCACTGTTTAATAATGAAGACTTATTTCAAAAGAGTTACAGAACTAGTAAAAAGAAAATATTAAGTGTGAGTGAAATATGAACAAAATTTTATGAAGCTGGACAGTGTTGTATCACATCATAAACAGGTCAGATATTTTCTCTGTAGTCTCCACTCTAATTTTGCAATTTTACAGAAGCAATTAAGCTTAGAAGTACCAAATATACAACATGTTGATGATCACATATAAAGTGTGAAATGGAGTAGTAGGAATGAAATGCTTCTATAGACAATGAAGTCTTCATATATTGAAGGCATCCATTCTGACAGACTAACTTACAATGTTGTTCCCATCTCTACAGTTTACTTTTCATTTTAAGATACCCTATGAAAGTTAACATACATAACCCATTTCTGTGTTCAGATGTCTGAGAGGATAAACTTTCACTCAACTAGAAAAGAGATATCTGATCAATGAGTAAGATGGGAAAAGCTGTTAACTTAGATCATTACTTAAAAACAGATTTTTACACTATGGTTTCGCTATTTTATTTAGTAAGAAATCCAAAGCCACAATGTTCCTCTCCTATGACTGAGAAACAAATAAACAAACAATATATATATATATATATATATATATATTAAAGAGCTATTAATATTTTATGGGTTTATTATTATCTACTTGAAAAATACTTTGGCTCTTTTTCATAAGTGTGAATATAAAGAATTTACTCAAAAATTACTAACAATTCTGGAATAGATAACTTTAAAACCAAGTTAATTTAAAATTTTAATCACAAGTTTTATTCCTTCAAAAAGGCATTACTTGACCCATTCCTCCAAAGTAACTTTAAAGGCCAAAGCAAATACCTTGTCAACTAAGTATGATAGTTAAGAACACAAAAGAAGAAAACAAAATAAAAAGTTCACCGTTTTATAATGCTCAAATGCCATAAACTGGATTGCACCATAGGGAAAGATTCGAATCATCATTGCACCATTCCCTTTATACAAGCCAAGGTATCCCTCCTTTTGGGGAACAGCACGCAATGTAGAAAATACTCCTATTTTTAGAAGAAAAATACTATTAAGACAAAGAAAACGATCTAAATTCAAATTTTCATGACAATCACAGATAAAGATTACTAATGCCATTATTCATAATATAATTTTGTTTGAGAAATTACATGAATAGTAATTTCCAAGTAAGTTAATACTCCTTAAAATACTTGTTCAAATTATATAAATATACCACATGTAAAAATAAAAAACATTATAGCAACAACAGCTACAAATTATAGTAAATTATATTTACAATTATCACAAATTATATTAAACTACAGCTATCTAAAAATATTAACAACAGAAATATATTCAAGGTCCATACATTGCAGTGCAGATGACCAACACTATCTGGAAGGATGAAGGAAGATTTCCCAGACTGACCCAGATACATGTGTCTTAAGAATACTGCTAGCCCTGGCTGGTGTGGTTCAGTTGATTGGAGTGTCACCACGTAAACCAGAAGGTGCGAGTTTGATTTAGGTCAGGGCACACATCTAGGTTGTGAGTTCGGTCCCTAAAAGGCAACCTATTGATGTTTCTCTTTTATGGTGTTTTTCTCTCCCATCAATGTTCTCTCTCTTTCTCCCCGACCCTTCTCTTCCCCTTGCTCTAAAACCAATAAGCATGTCCTCAGGTGAGGATAAAAAAAATTTTGCTAAATGAAAGAAACAAATAAAAAAACTATTGAAACTATTTAAATGGGGGAGGGGCAAATTTTCATCCTTAGGACACCTTAATTAGGAATACTGATAAAGGCCTAAATTCTGATCCTATATATTGATGTGTTTATTATTCTATTAAGGTTAATCACTAATCCCATTTGCATTACAGATTTCCAGTAAACATATCATTAAATACTTCCATTATTAAACAATTTAAATTCAGGTTCCTTTCCAAATTTGTTAAACAAAAATTCAATCAAATATGAAAGTAAATCACTAGGCTCATTTTGGATTTTAGAATGCAAGTAATAGGCCCTGGCAGTGGATTGAGTGTCAGCCTGCGAGCCAAGTGTCGCTGGTTTGATTCCCAGTCAGGGCACATTACTAGGTTGCATATCAGGTCCCCAGTTGGGGGCGCCAGTGAGAGGCAACCACACAGTGATGTTTCTCTCCCTCTCTTTCTCCTTTCCCCTCTCTCTAAAAATAAAATAAACAAACAAACAAATAATTTTAAAAAAGAATGCAAGTAATCTTTTTATCCCTTCCCAGAAATTAAACTTGTAGGTACTTACTAACATCCAAGAAAAAAATACATCCTAAAAGCATTTTTACTAAGCAAGTATCTAAATGGACTAACAGTCTAGTAAAAAGAATTCTATTATGGCTATATGTATAATATGTAAAATTCTCCCAATATGCATGAATAATAAAACTATATTCACACACACCCCAAGAAAAGAAATTCTATTAAAGACATTGTCCCCTTGCTGAAGAGGGAGCAAAAGTTAAATCCTGTTTAATTTTATTCAAATGCATTTGTAACAATTTAAAGGTAATTAAATTTAGAAGGTCAACTACCTAATAGGGACAGGAAGGCTGATGATGAAGGGGAAGTACAGAAGAGGTTTCAACTGTACTAATACCTATTTCGAAGCTCTGTGTGGGTCCACATGTTTATTATATTCTTTAAAACTGTTTGATCATCAGAAGCAAAATAGATAAGAGTACTTTTTTAAAAAAGGAAATCTAGGAGAGAAAGACTTGAGGAAGGGAACTGGAAAGGACAAGTACAATAAACAAAAAAAAACATAAAATCATAAAATAAGAATGTGAGTGAATAACTAACTCGATGATAGCCAAAAAGAAAATCTGAATGACCAAGTCCTCTATTAAAAGCCAAAGATTCTCACCCTGGCTCAGTGGGTTAGGCATTGTCCTGCAGACCCAAATGTCACAGGTTCAATTCCAGGTTGGGTCACATGCCTGGGGGTTCCAGGATGGGCAACAAGTCTGGGCAGGTGCAAGAGGCAACTGACTGGCCCTAAATGGTGTGGCTCAGTGGATTGAGCGCTGGCCTGTGAACCAAAGGGTTGCCAGTTTGATTCCCAATCAGAGCACATGCCTGGGCTGCGGGCCAGGTCCTTAGTTGGGGGCGTGTGAGAGGCAACCACATATTGATGCTTCTCTCCCTCTCTTTCTCCCTCCATTCCCCCCTCTCTGAAAATAAATAAATAAAACTTTTAAAATAGAAAAGAAGAGGCAACCAATTGGTGTTTCTCTCTCGCATCTGTTTCTCTCCCTCACTTTCTCCCTCCTTTCCCCTCTCTGGAATCAATAAAAGAAAAAAATAATTTTTTTAAGCCAAAGATTCTAAAATTCTGTTAAAAGGCCATATTTAACCACATGCTTTTTACAAAAATCTCACCTAAAACAAAATAACTGAGAAAGACAAACAGATGAAAAATGGATGTTGAATGTTTTCAAATGGCTTTTAAATATCCATTGCGATAACTATTGTTTTTTTCTTTCAACCTACGATCTGTTTTCACTTTGGGAAATAAACTGAAGTTTCCTTTCTTTCTTTTATTTAAAAAAAATCCTCACCCAAGGATATGTTTATTAACTTTAGAGAGAGAGGGAGAAAGAGAAACGTCAATATGAAAGAAACATTGATCAGTTGCCTCCTGACACACCCCAACCAGGGATCAAACCTGCAACCTAGGTTGTGATCTGACTGAGGATCCAACCCACCCACAACCTTTTGGTGTACATACAGGTCGATGCTCCAACCAACTGAGTCACCTAGCAAGGGTTGAAATTTTTTTAAATATTTTTTAATTTTTCAATTACAGTTGACATGTTACAATATTATGTTAGTTACAGGTATACAACATAGTGATTAGGCATTTATATAACTTATGAAGTGATCACCCCAGTAAGTCTCGTACCAATCTGACAACATATATAGTTATTACAGAGATTTTCTTTATGACATAACACTGGACCAATTTTTCCAAATTTTACAAAATTATTTGGAAAGAATATGTGTTCCCTGTAGGGTGGAAAATCCCCAGTGTATCTGTTATACCAAGCTTTTGTGTTATTTAAATCTTTCTCTGTATCTTTACTTAATATCAAGCTAGGATTAGAAGGCACTAACATTTGCTAAAATATAAGCATATGCTTGAATATGTACATATTAGCTGAAAGGAAATGGAAGAAACTTGGAAAAATACTTGATTCCAGAGGGAATAAGAGACGGAGGATGACATTTTGCTTTTGTATTTTCTTGAATTATGAGCTTGTAAAAATATACATTAAAAAATTTTAAAGAAATAACATGTAAAAGCAACAAAATTAGAAGTAAAGATTTTAAAAGAATCCTATTATGATTCATCTACCTATTTTTATATCAAATTTGACTGTAAAAAGCTAAATGGAGATCAAAGATTTGTAATATATTACAGGAAAAAATTCTTTACACTAACTGCGAATTGGGGGAAGGAGAAATTCTAATTACCATACTCCTTTCTTTGCATTTGGCCACAATAATTTTGAGTCAAAATAAAAAGTAGTTTTTGATGCTTTGAAAGCAATGTCATACATTTTTAACTTTTTTTCTTTTTTCCAAAAATTACACCAAGGTAAAGCAGAGCTCTAGTTGATGCAAGTATACTGTGTAGGCATTAGCTGGACTGCTCTATGTGCTCAATGTACAGCAGCGTAACCCCAAGAAAAAAGGTGGTTCACAGATTTTTACAAAGAAGCTAAAGTAGGAGTTTTAGTCAATAGCACACCTTCATCTTTAACTGTGGAAACTCATGCTTTAAAAAACCAAAATTTTAAAAATGTTTATACATACATATAAAAAAGGAAGTATCTAGAATAAAATGCAAAAAAATATTTTCAAGAAAATAAAAAGCCAACAATACCTTTTTTTATGCCTTGTATACTTTTTTTTTTTTTTTTTTTTTTTACAGCTTGTGCATTTTAAAGGTGCATACGTGAAATTCCATATACTACAGCACTGCAGGAATTCCATTTCAAACTCTGTGTGCCTTAGAGGGTACACTGTAACCCGTGGCTTGCAGCCCTGTAGAGCGTGAAATCTAATATGACTATGTAACCTAATGATTACAAATCAGGAAACAAAACAATATAGATCAGCATGGGGAGGAGGTTAAAGGAATAGAACAATCCTGCTCAGTCACTGGCATGCTGGGTCATTGTAAAACATTCCAAGATATTGGATAATATAATTCATGTCCTTTCACCCTCAATTTAGTTAACAAAAGAAAATAATTTCCTTCCTTTCCAGTTTAATATAATCTCTTAATAAGTGCAAAGGTCTGATTCTTTCTATATATGGACAGCACACTGTGAACATACAGAATTTATTGCTGGACACAAAGATGGCAGTAACTTTTTTCTTTCAATTTTAAGTACAGACAGTATTAAAAATACCGACAATAAAGTGAGTTGCAATTAATATAAAATATAAATAGCCATTTCATTTTTAAATGAAAATCATTTCTTTTTTTCTGAACAGGTTTTTATTACACAGAGGGGATGGGGCTCAGTTCTTCTTGGCTGCTATCTTCCTCATGGCTGCAATGACATTGCTCAGCTCCTCTCTCTTCCTCTTGGCACAGATGTGTCCCCACCCTTTTCTTGGTGAATTTCAGGGCCCTCTTGTCCTTAGAGACCTTGAGCAGCTCAATGGCACACCACTCTGGATCCTGCCCCGCACGAACTCATGCTTGACGAGGTGCCCGTGGCGGTGGCTGTGCCTTGGCTTGCTCACGTTCTTTGCCACCTTGTGACCCTTGTTGAGGCCCACGTCCATGGCGTAGGGCAGAGCCATGGCTGCCGCTCTTCAATGGCTGCCACAGTGGAAGGCTTATTCTTATCTACTCTGTTAATCATCCTTCCATACTGATGTGGCATTGATCATGCAGAGCATTCATCATTCCTATCTTTTGAAGCATGAAACTAAAGCAATGAAGTGGTATGAGTTAGTTGCCTTGACCTAATTTCTTTCTTGGTCTCCGTCCATATTAATTTTTTAGAGTTGATTTTTAGAGAGAGAGAAGAGGGCGAGGGAGAAGAGGAGAGAGAAAGGAGAGAAACACTGATTTGCTGTTCCACTTATGCATTGATTGGTTGCTTCGTGTATGTACCCTGACTAGGTACAGAACCCACAACCTTGGAGTATCAGGATGACACTCTAACCAACTGAGCTACCCAACCAGGACAACACATTAAATTTTTTAAAAAATCTTTTCCCCTCTAATTGAAAAATATATGTATGTTCAACATGTGTTACAAATTAGCTTAGAGGAGAAATATTTCCTCTAATCATACCACTGAATATTAATCACTAATGTTAATATTTGTCTTTCTAGCCTTTTGTCCAAGCACATGTTTATTTATATAAAATGCAATATGATTCCACCATTTTGTAATATTTTTAAATTAACACACTATAAACATTGTTCCTAATCAATTAATATTCTGTTAAATTTTTTATGATTGCAAAGTAACCTATAACATGGACTTATTTATTTATTTAAATAATACCTATTTAACTTAGCCAATTCCATATAATGCTTTAATTCTCATACATCTCTGAACACATTTCTGATTAGTACGTCCTCAAAATAACCTCTAGAACTAGAATTGCAAGGCCAAAGAGTATGTATCTGTTTGATGAATTTACCAAAATGCCCTCCAAAAAGGCTATAAAAAATTCTTACTAACCAATGATTTATTATTGCTGTCCATGTTAATTAAATGGCTGATTTTTATGTTTGTAAGGAACAAGTAAGGAAGGGCTTGATATTTTTTTAACAATGCAAGTTTACCCATATATACTAATTGCATTGGGTTCTGCTTATACCAAGATTTCTAGAAGGCATATTTAACTGTGTTTAAAGGAATAAACCTTATCTCCATCGCTGATTCGGTTTTTTGTTTTTTTTTTTTTTTTTAACTGTTATTGATTCCAGAGAGTGGGGAAGGTAGGGAGAAAGAGAGGGAGAGAAACATTGATGTGAGAGAGAAACATGTTCAGCTGCCTCCCGAACACACCCCAACCAGGGACCAAATCGACAACCCAGGCATGTGCCAGGACCGGAATCAAACTAGCAACCTTCTGGTTTGCGGATGATGCCCAACCAACTGAGCCACACCAGCCACGGCTTGATTGGATTTTTTTAACAAAATCAGGCTCAGCTGTTAATGTGCATCTGTCAAGGATGTGACACATTAATCCCAATAAACAAACACTAGTACTTCAATGATTCAAAGATTCTGGGAGGATATCAATACCCTAAAACAATTATAACCACTATGGCAAATGAAAAGATTAAAATGAGTAAGAGATTTATCCCTTGTAAAATCTGCCCCCAAATTTGAACTCCCTTTTGTATCTTCTTTTCACTGTAATTCACAAATGGAAACCAAGCTCACAGATGGATAATGTTTTCATTTATTTTTATCTTCAGCATTTATTAACTCACCTAAATGTTTATAATGGTGATTGTGAGCTTGTAATAAAACCTTTACTCGATCCAAAGGAGCAACTGTTGTTTTAGCACAGCATCCTGCAATACCTAAAAAAATTTTAAGAGGTCAGGGAGATGTTGCATACCATTTCTTTCCAGATAGAAATCATTATTTGTTCAGTCAACACATACCCTCTGATCTTTAATGTGCTCTCCATGAGTAAAACTATCCAGTAGAACTGATGTGCACATCATTTTCTGTAACTTACTTAACTGAGCATGCTGTACTTAAAAATAAGTTTGAAAAGTGTAAATTTGTCCTCTAATACCTGAGGAACACTGCGAATCTTGCTAAATGTGGTTATGGAGACACTTGAAGGTATTTACTCAACTGGAAGGCTCTGTTTGAAGAAACCTCCTCTTCTTCTGTATAACTTTTGCATTGAAATAACCAACTTTTGCCCATAAAATTCAAACATTCGTTCATACATTCAGCAATTATGTATCTGGTGCCTACCACACGCCATTGTGCAGACATGTAGATGACAGTAAAGTACAAAAGTACATACATACAGGCCAGCCCTACTAGCTTGACATTCTTCTAAGGCAATAACACATAGACTTTTTGCTATGTTGTTTGTGCCCCAGCCCCCAATTTCATGTAAAGAACTAATTCCCAATTTGATAGCATTTAGAGGAAGGACTATTAAGGGGTGATTAGGTCCTGAGGGTCCTTCATCTTTATTTATATAAAATATGATTCAACTATTCAACTAACCATGGGATTAGTGCCCTTATAAACAAGGCCCCAGACACCCCTGACTCTTTCCACCTTGTGAAAACACAGCCAGAGTGTGCCGTCTATGAGGAAGAAGGTCCTCATCAGACACTGAATCTGATAGTGCCATAATCTTGGACTTCCCAGCCTCTAGAACTATGAAAAATAAGTGTTTGTTGTTTATAAGCCACCCAGATTATGGCATTTTTGTTATAGTAGCCCAAATGAACTAAGTCACTTTTATAAAGTATCTTGTATGTATAAATGCTCCTTGATTTATGATGGGGTTACATACTGAGAAACCCACTGTAAATTGAAAATATCAAAAGTAGAAAATGCATTTAAATTAAGGGTGAATTTTACTGTATATAAATTATACCTTCATAAACCTGATTTTAAAACAAAGAAAACTATGTAAAAACAAAACAAAAATTATGCAAACTTCTAAAAAATACACAGCTTAATCAAGATTCCTTCGCAGTTTCTGATACTTGCTGTCTGCAATTCTTTTCCTCCTTTTAATAGATTTTAAGTGGTAACTAACTGTTAGATACCTAGAAAAAAGTGCACAAGTTTTATGTCACTTAATGAATGGTGAATACAATCACATAAGGACGACCCAAATCAAAAAAGGAAACTTTACCAGCCTCCCCAAAGTCCTCTCTGTACTCCCATAATCACTATTTGACCCTCCTCAGAGATTACCAATCGGCCTTCTGACTTCTAACATGGACTTAGTTTTTATTGTTTTTGAACTTTATACAAATAAAATCACACAATATGGCTTGCTTTGTGCCTTGCTTCTTCTGTTCAATATCGTGCTGTGAGACTCATCCACATTGTTGCATGTGGCAGTAATTTATTCATTTTCAATGCTGCGTAGTATTTCATTGTATGACTATATCATATGTTGGTACTATGTTATAACATTGATGGGCATTTGGATTGCTTCTGGTTTCTTGGATTGCTTCTGGTTTCGGACTACCATGAATATGGTAGACATGAACAGAAGTATGTATTTTGGAATATACCTACGAGTGGGGCTGCTGGGCCATATGGCATACAAATGTTAACTTCACAGATAACTGCCCAACTAGTTCTCTGAAGTGGTTGTACCAATTTACATTACTACCAGTAGCATATAAAAGTCCCGGTTGTTATCCTCACCAACATGTACCATGACTCTATTTCAATGTTTAATAACATCATAAGAGGTAACGTCCAAAAGTGAACTCCTCATCTGCCCCCAACCTACAACCATCATGAAAACTGCTCCAACCATAGCCTTCCCATTTCAGCCAGTGAGTGAGTGCTTCAACCTTTCAGCTGCTCAGACCATGAGTCATTCTTGACTTCTCTTCCTTACCCCACCTCTACCCTCTTAGAAAGTCCTATATATGTATCCAGATTATCACAATTTTTTACCACCTCTCCTGCTACTAACCTGATCCAAGCCACTATCTAACATCTGAATGACTGCAATAACCTCCAAATTGGTCTCTTTGCTTCTGTACTTACTTTCCTACAGCTATTCTCAACAGAGAAGCCAAAGTGATCCTTTTGAAATATGCCATATCACATCACTTCTCTGTTCAAGACCTGCAATGGCTCCCAACTTCATTCCAAGTAAAAGTCAGAATCTTTACAAGAGAATGCAAGGTCCTTCCATTTTTGCCCCCCTTTATGTCACTAACCTCCTTCTCCCATCAATGCCACTTAGCTCCAGCCATTGCTGTTCCTTGAACAGAGGAGGTTCTCTCCTACATTGAAGCCTTTGCAGTAGCTTTTCTCTCCTCCTGAAATGCTCCTCCTTAGCCATCAACTTGCTAAATTCCCTCATTTCTCTGAGTCAGCTCAAGTGTCATCCTCTTAATGAGACTTATCAGGACTATCTTATTTAATATGCACCCACTTAGCCTCTCCATTTCCTTGCCCCATTCTTCTTTTAACTTCAACCCATTGCATTCATCACTTTGTAACAAACTATATAACTTACTTTTTCATTGTGTTTATTGTTCTTCTCCCAAACCAATGTAAAGTCCAGGATTTTGTTTTGTTCCCTGATGTACACTGAGCATGTAACAGGCACATAGCAGGCACTCAAGTGTTCCTGTATGAATAAATGAATGTCCTTTCTATCTGCAGAATAAACTCAATACCACTGCAGCATACAGATAATTACCTTTCTGTAAATCCGCATAACGTGGAATTTTTTTAATTCCGACGCTTAACAAATAAGTGATGACAACCCAGACAAGCAATTAAGAAAGGGTAGAGATTGAAACACCTCTTTATGGGAAGGCAGACATTTCTGAGAGACAACTGAAGCTTCTGGCCCACAGTCACATCAACTGCAGGGCTGCACCAGCTACCTGCCAAGTAGTTGTAACAGAGTTTACTAGAATCACTGGAATCAGTTTTGGTTGTAGACAGTTTTGCACAATTTCCAAATCATGTTTTAAAAGCTATTTGTTCTCTCTTAAGCAAACAGCAAAATCCAATTCTACACTCGGTCAACTATGGTCTTTACAAAAGAAAGGAGCGCCCAGCATGTTTCACTGAAACCCCGGGGTCTTTTTTTATAAAAGACTTCCCTATTTTCTCTTCCATCCAACCCTGAAAAATGAGTGCCTGGTTCAGCCCTTCCACCTCCCCAGGCGCTCCACGACAGCTCCAGGCCCTTCCTCCCCAGGACCCTGCTGTCACTAGTCAAGTGATGGTTAAGAAGAGGTTACAGCAGGTCAGGTCAAACATCTGGCAGGGGAATGAAGTAGCCACTGTCCAAGAAAGTCCTCGCGGCCACGAGCATCCGACCTGCCCCTGCCACCCCCGGCATGGCCGGGTACCCGCGGCAGACACCCACCTCCGGCCAGTAAGGAGCGCAGCCAGTAGAAGTCTCGGCGGGCGGTGGGCCCTCCAGCTCCTGCTGCCTGCGGCATCGCGGGAGGGGCGTCGGCCGCTGCCAGGGCCGCCGCCGCCGCCGCCGCCGCCACCATCAGGACCAGGGCCGCGTCGCGAGCTTCAGCCTTTAATTTCCAAGACTGCTATGGCTAAGGCCATTGCTGGCGCTCACAGGGCACCGCCCGCCGCGCGGGCGGGGTGGAGTTACAGTTGGCGCTCGGCGCGCGCTGATGGCGTAAGCCAGGGGCGGGGCCTGGGACTCGAACCCTCCCTGACCGGCCAGCCCCCAACTCACTACTGCCGGCTTTCCTTTTCAGGGCCCTCTGGTCAGAGCCGAGAAGAGAAGCGTAGTCAGCAGGAATGTCCCACAAAACCCACCAACTCAGAAAGCTCTCCCTCGTCCATTGACCTGTATTGACCAGTGATCTATAGCCGCCCAAAGGGCTGTCTTCTGACTTCCCTAAGAGGAACCCTTTCCAGAACCAACCTTTGGTTCTTGACTCTTTCCAGGAACCTCTGATATTGCACCATCTCCCACCAAATCAGCTCTGCTTTCTCAGAGCTTCTCACTGACCTTCAATTTCTGCCCTGTCTGTTACCACTAGAGACTGACATGTTGCCTGCTGAGGACCTGCTTCCTGTGTCAGGCCTTGCAAAACAGGCTGTGGCCAGTGGTCACTGTGTTCTCAGAAAAGTCCTCTCCCGGTTTTGCAAGTATCAACCGTTTGAGCCTGTAGTCAGTTCCCTATGCTTGCCTGGACTCTCATAATTCTGTTACCCAGGATTAAAGCCCTTAAAAACCCTGGTCTGTTTTTGCTCAGGGCTGCAGTCACTCCAGATTCAGCCTGCCTTCCTGGATTCTCCAATAAAGGCTTTGAACTTGTTTACACACCTCCTCCCTTCTTCCTTGCACAAATCTAACACTGTAACCCCCTACCAAGCTTTCACCCCACCCCTACTACCTCCTCCAAAGAAATATTGCTAAAGCAGATTTCTTTGGAGCCCCACAAATTACACCTATACTTTCTGCCTTGTGCCTTCTACTTAGTTCTCAAATTCCACCAAGTTCTACCCCCACCATTCCCAAGTCTCTGCCCTAAATTCTTAGAAACTCCCAGTTTCTCCCTGGCCCGCTGTATTCCAAGACGTGATTTCTTAAGCACTCCTTTGCACACTACTCTCTTGCCGTGAGCGCCTCATCAGTTCTCATCAAAATTTATTCCTAGTCTTTGTGACCAAAGTTGTTCTGAACTTTTATAGTCTCAGAAATTATCTCTTATTATTTTCCACAATACTTACTCCAATCTTCCTAATTACTCAACACTGGTCTCCTTTTTCTCTTTCTATGTCTATGCCTCTGCAAGTTGTTTCTAGCCACATTTCCTGACTAATGGTGAGTTGAGTTTATTTCCCTACATGTTCCAAATTTTCAATTTCTACCAGAAAATACAGACCCATATAATAATATCATTATATTTTACATGCCCTTTGTTTGGGGGCGTGGAGGGATCAAGCAAAAAACAAAAACAACACAAAAACTGATGGACACAGACAACAGTGTACTGATTGTGACAGGGTGTGGGGAGTATAGGGGGGATAAATGGTAATGGGAAAAAATGCAATAAAAAATGAGCTATTAAAAAAATAAAATATATGGCAAAACATTTTTTTAGAAAGATCGCTAAAATGCCCTGGCTGGTGTGGCTCAGTGGATTGAGTGCTGGCCTGTGAACCAAAGGGTTGCCAATTCAGGCCCCAGTCAGGGCATAAGCCTGGGTTGCAGGCCAAGTACCCAGCTGGGGGGAAGCATGAGGCAACCACACATTTATGTTCCTCTCCCTCTCTTTCTCCCTCTCTTCCCCTCTCTCTAAAAATAAATAAATAAATAAAATATACGTTTTAAATCCCTAAAATGGAGATGATTGTATAATATTGTGAATGTAATTAATGCTACTGAACTGTACACTTAAAAATAGTTAAAATAGTAAACTTTATATGAAGTATATATTTTTCACAATAAAAAAATACAAAGAAAAAGCTCCTGAAGGTCTTTATGTTACAGCAAAAGAGAAGTGCCTATATTCATATTATATAACTAACCAAACTGCTCCAGTTCCTATGCTAACGTTTACTTTTCCCATGTCTATAGGCTGTACTGGTATACCTCTCCTCATCCATTTCCATCCCAATGAGGTGCACCTTACAGGTTAATTTATCACTTAATGGCCCAAACTCCAAAACCCAATCCAGATCAAGAAAGCAAAGCTGACATAAATAATAACTGACAGGTCTAGTGATTTAAACATCCAAGTATTTCTTCTCCATCTACTCAGCTGGTTACTACTAAACTACCCAACCTACAGATTAACGTTAGTGTCCCAGGGCTCAGTCCATGGGTCTCTTCTATAGTTAAATTCTGAGATCTTAGCCAGCCTCATAGTTTTAAATACCATCCAAATGTTGATGACTCCCAAACTCAACCCTTCCTACTTACTCCCCAACTCTCGTTGGCAGCCGTCCGTCTCGAGAGACGATGGTGTAGCTTCTTAAGAGTCTATCTGCACCGCCGAGAATGGTTGTGCAGTCCGACTCGGGAGTGACACGGTATCTGTCTCCTCCCGTGTTGAATCGACATCTTGCGATGACGCTGGAGTGTCCTCTCCAGTGAAGCTGAAGCTACAGAGCCTCGAGAGACGATGGTGTAGCTTCTTAAGAGTCTATCTGCACCGCCGAGAATGGCTGTGCAGTCCGACTCGGGAGTGACACGGTATCTGTCTCCTCCCGTGTTGAATCGACATCTTGCGATGTCGCTGGAGTGTCCTCTCCAGTGAAGCTGAAGCTACAGAGCCTGGGCAGGGTGATATGGAGGGTCTGCTGTTGCCCATGCAGCAGACCCCCCCCTCTCTTCGCAGCTGAAGGATCCAAGGGAAAGACGGAGTCAATACAGCTTGGCTTCAGATGCGCCGCAGGAGTTGCCAGTGTTGACTACAACGTCAAACCGCCTTAGGGACTCCGGCTCCGGATTTTCTGTCGGGGTTTACTCCCTTAGCCTTTCCCCTGAAGAGGTATGCCGCAAGGCAGCGGAGGTTTTTTGGAATCAGAGTTTTCCTTCTCTGATGTGCCCTGACTGGAAGATCGAACCAGCGACACTTAGCTCGCAGGCCGACGCTCAATCCACTGAGCCAAACCAGCCAGGGGTTCCCAACTCTATTGTTCATATTTTCAATATTTGTATATCTAATTAGCACCTATTTATCATATCCAAAACTCCAAAAAAACCTCCGCTGCCTTGCGGCATATCTCCTCAGGGGAAAGGCTAAGGGAGTAAACCCCGACAGAAAATCCGGAGCCGGAGTCCCTAAGGCGGTTTGACGTTGTAGTCGACACCGGCAACTCCTGCAGCGCACCTGAAGCCAAGCTGTATTGACTCCGTCTTTCCCTTGGACCCTTCAGCTGCGAAGAGAAGGGGGGTCTGCTGCATGGGCAACAGCAGACCCTCCATATCACCCTGCCCAGGCTCTGTAGCTTCAGCTTCACTGGAGAGGACACTCCAGCGTCGATTCAACACAGGAGGAGACAGATACCGTGTCACTCCCGAGTCGGACTGCACAGCCATTCTCGGCGGTGTAGATAGACTCTTAAGAAGTTACACCATCGTCTCTCGAGACGGACGGCTGCCGATATCATATCCAAAACTAAATTCCTCACCTTCCTTTGCAAACACACTACTCCTGCAGCTTTCCTTTATTTCATTAAATATCAACTCCATCCTCAGTCCATACACCTTGATTAATTTCCTAGTCACCCTGCTTTCTCTTGCCCCCTACTGTCTATTTCTCAATATGACAGCCAAAGTAATACTTTAAAACCTAAAACTTGTCATTTCTTATCCCAAAACCCTTCAATGGCTTTGCATATTACTTACAGAATTTCTTACAATGGTCTACTGGTTTCCTGTTATATCTCTGACTTCAACTCCTAGGACTCCTGTTAGTCACACTGGCTTCTTTCTCCCTCATAAACACCAGGCATGCTCCTCTCAGGGCCATTATATACACTGTTCTTTCTACCTGTATGGCTTTTCCCCTAGATATTTCATGTAACTTCCTCCTTCCCTCCCCACCTTCAAGTATTTACACAAATATCACCTTTCTGGGTAACCTTTCCTGTCTCTAATATTTAAAATTACCACCCACTCCAACCTCATTCCTACCAAAACTCAGTATCTATTTTCCCTGTTTTAATTTTATTTTTTTATGCAGCATTTATCAGCATTACATATAATTTATATGTATTATATATGTAAAATTATTTATTTATATAACTCAAATTACATATGATTTATATTATATATAAAATATTTTTATGGTTTCCCTCACTAGAATGTAAGTTCCATGTAGGTAGGGATTATCTGTTTTCTTCGTTGGATATGTCATTAAAAAATTTTTTTTTAAATTGTTTTTCTGTTACAATTGTCCCACTTTCTCCCTCATTGCTACCCCCCACCCAGCCCACCCCTTCTCCCACGGTCCATCCTGACTCCGTTGTCCATGTTCATGGGTTATTTATACTAGTTCCTTTGCTAAACCCTTCCCCTACTTAGCCCCTACCCTCCCTCCCCCCTCCCTGGATATGTCATTTGACGCTAGATGATAAGTGTTGGTAGATCTACATAAGACAGCACTTTCTACCTCTGTTTTTATTTTTAGGATATCCAGTAACTACTAGACAGAGGCTTAAAAAAGGAAGAAAAACCGGTCCTTTCTCTCAAAGAATGTACTATTTCATGGGATAAATAAGACCTAATAATAAAATAAATACATTACACAAATAAAAAGTGAAGATAACACAAGAAAGACAGACTATATCTGTCAGTGGTCATCAGGGAAAGAGGTAACTGAACTGTCATTTGACATGGCTAAGCATGGGCCAAGGCAAACACACGAACACACAAGGAAATTCAACATGTTCAAAAAACAAAGAATAGTCAAGTTTGCCCATCTTAAAATGTTTGAACAGTTCTTTTGACTCCCCAACACTTGTATGGCAGACCACTAACCAATAACATTAGAGAAGGAGGGCAAGGTTATATCATGAACAATTTTAAACTAGAGCTAAAGAGTTAAGACTTAATTCAGTGGATAATAAGTAGCTGGTGACAGCTATGTTATGGAAAAGTTAATCTGGGAGAGATGAATAGGACAATTGGGAAGGCATGCACTGACAGATCTGACAGCAAGGAAGCCAGTTATGAAGCTTTAGCAACAATCCATGCAGGAGGGCTGGTGAGAACATGAAAACATAGTGATCAGAAAGGAAATGAATGGAGGAGATAGCATCTGGTAGGCTTGCTAAGGAATAGATGTGAAGGGGGAAGAGATAGGAAAAGTCAAAGTTGTTGTAAAGTTTTTGATAGGGTGCTTAAAAGACTTGATTATAGCCTTAACAGAATAGGGAAGACAGAAAATAGAACTGGTTTAAGGTACAGAAAGAGGTTAGAGATACTGATACAAACTGTAAAGATGATGAAAACATATAAAAGCACAAAGAAAAAAGGTTTGCCAAAGGTTTTTTTTAAATATAGATAATATATGAATATCATATCTACCTAACAAACCTTCTTTGAAAGCTTCCCCTAATCCCACACATACCGTGACACTTCATGAAACAGACAGGAATCATCGTGCCATTTTAATATGTGTATCCTGGACCTTCAATATCTTGAAGTCTTCTACTATTAGGTAGTCTCTTTTAGACCACAGATAATTAACTTTAATTTACTTACATTTATAAGGAATAAGCATCATATATCAGAAATGCCTTATTATTTAAATTTTTTTTTTTTGCAATTTAATTTACTTACTTTTACAACTTATAATTCCAAAAGCTTAACTTCTTTGTTGGTATGACAGCCTTATTAGTTCAAATCAAGACATTACATATTATACCCCATCATGATGATGCAAAGTTTAGCTGTTCTTTGTAGCTGGAACTCAGTAATTTGTTTCATCCAACATCTCCTGTGACACTCTTTGGACTCCAATCCCTCTTGCTTGGCCATGATATGTTCTGTTCAGAGCTTGTTATAAATGATTTCACAGTCCTCCCATCTCTTCAACATGCTAATGAAAGGGATGTCCTTATATTCAGCAACGTATTGCAGCTGTTCTTATTGCTCCTGGGCAAGACAAGTTGAGGGTAGAGAGAGCTCTCTGACAACCTAGTTGCCCTGTGTGCCTCATGGTAAAACCTTTCTTTAGAACTCGGACTACTAAGTTCTTCACAAAGCCATTCTACATCACACTCCCATCTTCCGACTCACAACCCTCTAAATCATCAGGAAGCACAATGTTTAAGGCAGCTTTTTTGTTCAGATGCACTATCTTATGATTTAAGAATACACTCCTGGCCTGGTTTAATGTCATATTCCTGGACTTTTTCCTCAAACCCTTTGTTGTGCAGTCTGGTGACAATACTTCATTTACCAAGGACATTTGCTCAGGGACCTCTCCAGCTCTGCATCCTGCCACCAGCTCATATCACACTGGATGGCTTCATTGACTTTGTGAAACTATGCCAACCAGGTAACTGAAGGAAAGGCCCTGTTGGGGTAGCTGTCCTCTCTCCCACTTCTTTTTCATATATTTTCTCTGGGGAGCAGTCTTCAACCTCCTGAGGGTTGTCAAGTACACCCCTACATTCACAGACTGTAAAATCCCGTTGCGCTGAACCTGCTGAAGTTCAGTTTGAGTCCATTTTGTTCTAATTTTTCTCCCATAGCCACTATAGTGCCAGAATTGTGCTGGATTATAACACACAGGGAATATAAGTCACAAATTAGGTGTAGTGGGCAAAGGGAATTGAGGTACAAGAAAGCCCGTATATTCACTGGGCACCACTGAACATGGAAGATACAGATTTCCATTTCTGAATCCTGCTGCAGGAACAGAATATGGATTATAGGCAAGATTCTGGTACCAGAAATTTGGGCAAGGCTGCTGGGCCATACCTTCCATGTAATATAAGGCTCTAGTTTGAAGTCTGCAACTAGGAGAGTCCACAGTGGCATGCCAATTTGCTTCTGACCTGACCTCTTCAACCCAGAATGTCTATGGCCCTGTCTCATTAATTTCAAAATTTTGTAGTCATATATAATTTAACCCATAGCTCTGAATGGTGTGGCTCAGTTGGCTGGGTGTCGTCCCACAAAGCAAAAGGTCACTGGTTCAATTCCTGGTCAGGACACATAACCAGGTAGCAGGTTCAATCCCCAGTCAGGGCACGTGCAGGAGGCAACAGATCGATGTTTTTCTTCTCACATTAATTATTTCTCTCCCTCCCTTTCTCCATCTCTTCCCCTCTCTCTAAAAATAAATAAATAGAATTGAGATACACAGACAGTTTTTGCCATATTAAATTCTGTTAGTCCACAGATATATACCTGAAATTCATAATTGCATAGATATATTTTTCATCCTTTTAAATTTATGGATTAGCAACAGATTATAAAGTGAGCAAGCACAAGTAGTTATTAAGAGGAAAACCACTCCATTTTAAAGAATTATTAAAATTTAATTATTCAAATCTGCAAGCATTCTTCTAGTGCCAGCTATACAGTCTTCAATTCTAATGTAGCTGCTGTGTTTGGGCTTTACATTACAGTACAGCTAAAAAGAGTCAAGATTTTTATTTATTTATTTTTAGAAGGATGGGAAGAGTGGGAGAAAAAGAGGAAGATAAAGACGATGTGAGAGAGAAACATCAATTGACGGCCTCTTATATGCTCCCAACCAGGGACCTGGCCCACAACCCAGGCATGTGCCCTAACCAAGAATCGAACCAGTGATTTCTTGGTTTGCAGGATGATGCTCAACCCACTGAGCCACACCATGGCAAAGTTGTATATACTTTTTTAATATTGTATTTATTTATTTTTAAAGATAAGAGAAAGAAGGCAGAAAGAGAGGGAGAGAAACATTAATGTGAGAGATACATTGATCGGTTGCCTCTCGCACGCCTCCAACTGGGGCCCTGGCCTGCAACCCAGGCATGTGCCCTGACTGGGAATCAATCTGTGGCCTTTGGGTTCACAGGCCAGCACTCAATCCACTGAGCCACACCAGCCAAGACTGGTCTTTATATTTAAATATAAATATATAAATATATATTTAAATATGAAGGCTTGTCTTTATATTTTAATGTAACCATTCTTACCCTGGCTGGTGTGGCCCAGTGGATTGAGTGCCGGCCTACAAACCAAAAGGTTGCTGGTTCAATTCCTAGTTAGGACACATGCCTGTGTTATGGGCCAGGTCCCCGCTTGGGGGCATGCAAGAGGCAATCGATTGATGTATCTTGCACATCGATGGATGTTTCTCTCCCTCTCTTTCTCTCTCCCTTCCTCTTTTTAAAAAATAATAAACAAAATCTTTTAATATATATATATATATATATATATATGTAAAGCCAAGAAAAAAAATTATAACACAAGCTGTTTTCTTGGAAACAGTGTTTACAAGTTTGCACCCAGGGATGACTTTGTTACTTTATAACATAGTTCCCAGTTAAAAAAAAAAAAAAAAGTTTCTACTGCTACTGTCATTACAATTAAGAATTAACGAATATCCAGACTTCCAGCCAAGATGGAGGCCTAGACAGACACGTTGCATCTCCCTCCACAACTAAGAAGGAATACAACAACCTCAAAACTAGAAACAACCAGAAGTTCCAGAAAATCGAGCTGCATGGAAGTCCAACAAACAAAAATACTATCAAGAAGAAATATTCATCCAGACAGGTAGGAGGGGCAGAGCTAGGGTGAAAAGGATGTGGTGTGGTGGCGATGGCAGCAGCAGGCAGGCAGAAAGTGCAGTCACACATTTTAAAAGTTGGGAGGGACACCTGGAGAGCGTTCCCAGCCCCAAACCAGACTACGCAGCTCACAGCTCCAGTGGCAGGGAAAATAAAACCTCATTGTTACCGACTGTGCAAACCAGTGGGGATTGGGGCAGAGGAAGAAAATGCCGGTCTCTCAGCAGAGTTCACTTTTTAAAGGGCCCCCACGGCCCTAGAACGTCTACAGACCCACCCATTCTGGAAACAACAGCCAGGACAACAGCTAAAAAGGTGCCAGGTCCATACAGAAGTGAGAGAAGTGCCTGGAAAAGGGGTGAGTGCTGAGCAAGCAGCACTGCTCCCCCTCAGACCCCTCCCCTACATACAGCGCCACAATGTGGTGAAATGGGTCGCCCTGTACTTCAAATACCTAAGGCTCTTCCCTTTACAACATAACAGGTTGAGAGCTCCACTTCAGACACAGAGGCAAATGAACACAGAAACCTGTCAAGATGAGGAGACAGAGATGTATGGCCCAAAATAGGGAACGGATCAAGGTTCTAGTGGAAGTACTAAGTGATGAGGTGATAGCCAACCTAACAGACGAGGAGATAGCCAAACTAACAGATGCAGAGTTCAAAACACTGGTGATAAAGATGCTCACAGACTTGAAAGATACGCTTAAATATGGCAGATGCATAAGGAAGAAGTGAAGGCTATGCTAAATAAAACAAAGGAAAATCCACACAAAACCAATGTTGAAGAGAAGGAAACCGGGGTTCAAATCAATGATTTGGAATATAAAGAAGAAAAACATAGTCAATTGGTACAGAATGAGGAAACAAGAATTGAAAAAAATGAGGAGAGGTTTGGGAACCTCGGGGACAACTTTAAATGTGCCAACATCTGAATCATAGGGGTGCCAGGAGAAGAGGAAGAGCAAGAAATTGAAAGCTTATGTGAAAAAATAATGAAAGAAAATTTCCCAAATTTAATGAAGGAAATAGACATATAATTTCAGAAAGCACAGAGTCTCAAAGAAGCTAGACCCAAAGAGGACCAACCCAAGACACATCATCATTAAAATGCCAAAGGTTAAAGATACAGAGAGAATCTTAAAAGCAGCAAGAGAACAGCTGAGAGTTACCTACAAAGGGGTTCCTATAAGACTATCAGCTGATTTCTCAAAAGAAACTTTGAAGGCAAGAAGGGATTGGCAAGAAGTATTCAAGCTGATGAAAAGCAAGGACCTACAACCAAGACTACTCTATCCACCAAAGCTATCATTTAGAATGGAAAGGCAGGTAAAGTGCTTCCCAGACAAGGTAAAGCTAAAGGAGTTCATCGTTACCAAGCCATTATTATATGAAATGTTAAAGGGACTTACTTAAGAAAAAGAAGATCAAAATTATAAACATTAAAATGACAACAAACTCATAACTATCAACAACTGAATTTAAAAAATAAAAACAAAAACAAACTAAGCAAACAACCAGAACAGGAACAGAATCGTAAGTGTGGGGATCATTTGCAGGGTTATCAGCTAAGAGGGGGCAGGGGGAGAAATGGGGAAATGCTGCAGGGACTAGGAAGCATAATTGGTAGGTACAAAATAGGGGGAAGTTAAGAATAATATAGGAAAGGGTGAAGCCAAATAACTTATATGCATGACCCATGGACATGAACTAAGGGGGGTGGGATTTCTGGAGGGAAGCGGGGTACTGAGAAGAGGGGAGTAAAGGGAAAAGAAATTGGGACTACTGTAACAACATAATCAATAAAATATACTTTAAAAAAAGAATTAACAAATATCCAACTAAAACCACAAATCCTGATATTCTGAAGCTCTGGGACTGAAGTCAAAGGAAGCAGTCTCATCCAACAATAATGACAAATAAAATCAAGATGATCTTGGGCAGTGGAGAAAAGCAGAACTGAGGAGAAAAGAGGTGATGTATCATCAAGTAAGGTCATCAGCCACTTTCTCCACAAAAAAACTCTGAGGCAGCAGAGATCTATGCTGCATGCAACTTGGTTCTCTCCTCTTGTTCCCTCACTCCGACCTATAAAACTCTTTAAGACATCATCTCCCTCCTCCAAAACTACCTGGGACTTCTGGAGTGTGTGGGGTGTAAGTTCAGAGATTCTGGCTTCAAGCAAATATCCCTGAATGTCACAACTTCTAAGTGGCAGAGCTGGGATTTGAAACTAGGGATCATGGCTCTTAACCCTGCTTTGAAGGCAGGATTTAGGGGACCCTCAAAATCTTGCTTGTGGTCTCTGCAATGAGCACTGAGAAGTTCTGCTCATAAGTCTTCAGAATCAGAAGACATGGTGGCTTCTGGAGTGACAGGCCTAGGCTGGAAATTAGGTTGGGTCAGGGGTGAGGCAGAGTAGGGAAAAACAATGTAGGGACCCAGGGAGCCACCCTCCTGTAATTCTATTTTTAATTTCTGATCTTCAGTTTCTAATCTGTAAAATGGGTAATCTCTCCCCCCAGATATGATATGAACAACAGATAAGATCATTGGGAATAGTAGCTACCACTTTGCTCAGCACATAGTAGATGCTATATTTCTCTCAATTCCTTAGTATGTGCACTCTTAGACCTGCAGAACAGATAATTATTTTTTTAAATATTTTATTTATTTATTTTTAGAGCGAGGGTAAGAGAGAGAAAGAGAGGACGAGAAACATCAATGTGTGGCTCTCTCTCACACATACTCGATCTGGGGACCTGGTCCACAACCCAGGCATGTGCCCTGACCAAGAACCAAACCGGTGACCCTTCAACATTGTGAGACAATGGCCAACCAGGTGAACCAAAGCCAGATCATTATTCATTCAGTCAATAAATATTTACTGTCTACATACTGTGTGTCAGGCATTATGTTAGATTGTCAAGATATGAAAATAAAAATGAATATGGCAGCCCTGGTCAGGTAAGCTCAGTTGGTTAGTATCATCCCCATACACCAAAGTTGTGGGTTTGATCCCTGGTCAGGGCACATACAAGAATCTATCAATGAATGCATAAATAAGTGGAAAAACAAATTCTCTGTGTCTGTTTCTCTCTCTCTTTAAAAATTAATAAATTTAAAAAAATGGATATCATAAAATTCCTTTAAAAACTTTTTAAAAGAGCAAGCAGCTATTAAAAAGTAAGTACAATTTATCAGTTATCTGTCCTATATTTGGTGTGTGCATGGAGTACTTTAAAGTATAAAAAGAGGAGACACTAGTTCTTGGGAGTTTAGGAAAAACTCATGATTTGAGCTGCACCTTAAAATATGAGTAGGAATTTCCAAGGCAGTTGTGGGAGAAAGAATATTTCAGAAGAGGAACTGCATTATCTTGATGTAGTTACAATTAGATATAGCAATGAAATAAAAAATGTTTAGAGAACTGACCTAATTTGCTCTTTCATTTGTCCAATAGGTATTTCTTTCTCAGAGATATAACAGTAAATAAAAACTTGGTCCCAGCCCTTTAGGGAGCTGTAATTTCAGTGGGAAAAACAGATCTTAATTATGTAAAACTCAAATTGGGTAAGTACTTCTGAGAGGAGGCTTAGTGCATGATGATGTAAGACCATAAAACGGGCATATGACCTAAATAAGAAGGTTAGAGAAGGCTTCCTTAAGGAAGTGATGATTGAACCCAGAGGTGAAGGATGACTAAGCCTTAACTGAGGAAAGGAGAAAGAAAAAGCATTCCAGGAAAAGGAAATAGAGCCTATGGTGAGAGAGTTCAGTGTCTTCAAGGGTTTGACCACAACCTAGAACGCACTGCTGCACCCAGTCATTCGTGGTTCAAGAATTCAGAGGCCCTGCAGGGAATTAGCAGTTCACTTACATTGACAAATGTGTAGGACAACAGAGGGAGCTACTAGACTGAAGAACTGTAGAAGTTCTTGCCTGCTTGAAATGAAATTTGTCTGCAAATAAAATTCACTGGTTTACAGGAGCAGAATTATTGGTTTGCAAGTACAGAAAAAAAGCCACTGTGGCTAGAGTGTAAAGTACTAGGTTTGTGATAAGAGAGAGAAATAGGTCAAATCTTACAAACAATGGTAGCCACTTGTAGGAGTCTTGTCATTTTTCTAAAAGTAACACGCAACCGAAGTGTTAATAAGTGGTTGTCATGGTCAGGCATATGCTTCGAAAAGATCATTCTACTTATGACTTGGGTACTGGAATAAGGACAAAAGTGAATGCGAGTAGACTATTTTAAGATGTGGCATTTGGTTTAGAGTAAAGGCCATGGAAATGGAGGGAAACATGGATTCGAGACACACTGAAGGAATAAAATAAATGGGACTGGGTGACTTGGTGATGGATTCAATAAGGAGACTGGGAATAACATAACTTGATGGATTCACTGAGGCAGGGATCCTGGAAGAGGATTAGTTTGTTGTTCATTTAGAGTGAGGTGGAAAGACAGGAGAGGATGAGTTGCCTGGTTGGGACGTACTGAGTGTGCAGAGGCCTTGGAGACGTCCATTAGGAGAGAGTCAAGAATTGAACATAGAAGAAGCAGCCTGGGCTGAAGAGACTGTATATAACATTAGTAAATCAAGGCTAAGGAGAGAGTGAGAACCTGGAACTCAGCCTTGAGCAACTGCAATACTAAATGGTTAGTTAATAATGAGCTGGCAAAGGAGACAGGAGTAACTGGAGATGTGGGGGGCAAACAGGAGCTATAGAAACCAATTTTTTAGAAAAAGAGTGTTTTAAGAATAAGGTGGCATCAGAAATGTTGAGTTTGAAAGGTCTATAAGGGATCTAAGTTGAAATAGTGTGGAGTTAAAAAATGAGCTTTAGACTAGAGAAAACTTGGAAAACTTTGGAGCATTTAAGTTGCAGCTCAAGCCATGTTTAATGTATAAAGATGGTACTCAATCAACAGTGACAATTATTATCCACAGAGGAACAATAATAACGCTGATAGCTTTACTTAGTGTTTTTCTCCCAGAAGATAACATTTTGGGGCCCTGGCTAGGTAGCTCAGTTGGTTAGAGCATTGTCCCGATATGCCAAGGTTGCGGGTTCCATCCCCAATCAGGGCACATGCAAGAAGAAACCAATGAATGCATAAGTAAGTGGAACAACAAATCCATCTCTCTCTCTTACCAATAAATTAAAAAACAATTTTTCAATAACATTTTGGAGATATTATCCAATATCTGTCAGTCAATATTTGGATTGTCAGCAGTATTTATTGGGGGTATTACAGTATATGGCCTATGGAAAGATAAGATAAACAAGAAATAGAAGCCCTGGCCAGCGTGGCTCAGTTGGTTGGAGCGTTGGCCTATCACAAAAAGGTTATGGGTTCAATTCCAGGTCAGGGCACACACTTAGGTTGTGGGTTTAGTCCCCATCTGGGTGTGTGCAATCCCCAGTCCTGGAACGCACAAGGAACACCACTAGGTGCATGCTTAGGGGAGCAACCAATTGATGCTTCTCTCTCACATCAATGTTTCTCTCTCTCTCTTCCTCTCTCTAAAGGAGTGAAAAAATGTCCTTGAATGAGGATTTTAAAAAAACTTAAAAAATAGAAATATAAGTCTTACCTTAAAGCTTTCAGTTAGTCAGGGAACTAAAATATTGACAGATGTAATACTAATTGAACAGTGTCAAAACTACATATTAGTGAATACAAGTTAATAAAGTTCAACAGTATTTTTCATGAATGCTGAAGGAGAGATGATAATTCAGAGGTTATCTATGTTTGGTGGGGTTGTTCAAGAACAGTTTCCTACAGGAACTGAGTTGTCAGTGGATTCCAGAGATGGTGAAGGCCTTAGAAACCTTTAAGGCAATTACAGATATTTTTGAAATTATTCTTAAAATATTAGGGGAGGGGATTGGAAACAGACCCACAGAGCCTCTGGGTAGGCCTATAGCAGGTGCTTTATATTTGTTGTTATGTTTAAAGTATTGTGATACTGTAAAGTTTACTGAGAAATTAAACTTATTTGTTGTAAACATTGAATTGCCTATGTTATAGAGTTTAGCTAGGACTTCAGAGAGTCATTTAACAAAGTTTTTTTGAATTATTGGGTGTCTGCTCTGTACTAAGGTCTGAATTAAGCACTGGGAATATAAAAATGAAAAATAAGCCCTTTGAGGGATGTAGGATTTGGTGACTGGAGTAGTGTGTGAGAAATATTCAACACTATGACAGAGATATGGGAATGCTACAGAAGCAGTGATGAGAGAGCTATAAAGCTGCTGATTCTGCCTGGGTCATTACTGAGGCTTCACAAAAAAGGAACTCTGTGAGCTGGGTTTTGAGGGATGAGGATAAGGTTGCCAGGCTGACAAGGATGAAAGTAATATAGAAGAAAGAGAGGACAGAACAAGAAAAAGAAGGACATTCCTGTATCTTCCTCAGACTTTCCAGCCCCTGTCTTCATAAAGCTAGAGAAAATATGTTAGGAGAGACTCACCAGGTAGTTTAAATAGCTTTAAATGAATTCTCAGTGGGGAGGAAGAAAATGTCCAGAAATAATTCAGTCAGTTGTTTGTAAAGTACCTACTACGTGGAGGTTACCACATGTGACAGAAAAAAGAAGCTTCAGAGTGGAGCAGGCCCCAGCACGTGCCAGGTGAAAATGAAAGGAAACAGGTCAGGAGCAAAGCACATGGCTTGGAAAGTTAGAGATCATGGCCTGGATTTATAGAGCAAAACCGTCACGGCTGGAGATTCCACCTTGGAAGACTTTTTGCTAGATCTGGAGGCCCAAAGTGCTTGCAGTGCCAAGAGGGCTCTGAAGAAGGGCGCAACCAGAGAGAGCAGATGGTGAAGGTGTTTTGGTTGGACATATAGGAGGGGAACTAGGGTGGCCTATAGGTGTCCCAGAATTCCAGGGAGGAGACATTTTAAAATGAAGAGGGGCACTGACCGGGCTGTTTAGTTGTTTGGAACATCGTCCTGTAGACCAAAGAGTGGCAGGTTTGATTCCTGGTCAGGGCACATGCCTGGGTTACAGATTCAATCCCCATCTGAGGCGTCTGTAAGAGACAGCCATTGATATCGATGATTCTCATCACGATGTTTCTTGCCTGCCCCTCCCCTTCTTCCTTCCCCTCTCTTTAAAATCAATAAGCATGTCCTCAGGTGAGAATTTTAAAAGAGAGAGAGAGAGATGAAGAGAGAAAAAAGGAGAATGAAGCTGTGTTATGAATGTAGGTAACCTCAGGTGAATGGGTCAGTGGACTTAGGAATAAATAGATATTGTGGGAACAAGAAATAGCTAGAAATAGAATTTGTCATGGAGAGAAATATGTAGAGCTAAAGTTAGGTGGAAGGGCAAGGTCAAGCAAAGGAGGTGACCTGGCCATGATAAACATAAAAGACCTCTAGAGAGCAGAGAAGAAGGAGCTAATGAAGAAGAGACTGAAGATGATAGAAAGAAAACTCATTATTGAAGTAAAAACTGTTTAAATAAAGTATCATGGAGAGACTACGGGCTCAAGGGCACAAGTTAATGCGCAGCTATATAACAGGGAAGGAACTTCAAGTAAAGAAGGAAATAGTACTGCTGAAGAAGGGAGGGAAAGGTAAATAAAGTCTATTGTTTGAAGGTCTCTCTTGATAGCCTAGGCTACGGGAAGCTTTGGAGGTGAACAAAATAACGACTTAAAACAGGCCCCATGTCAGGAAGAGGCTAAAAAGCTTCCAGAGTAAGGATTGCTGAGAAGTAATAAAGATCTCAGGGCAGGGAGGGGCAGAAGACCTCAGGCAGATTTAGGTCTTAAGATTTTGAAGCTGGTTAAGGCTCCAACTGAATCCTGCTACTTGCAAGCTGTTGAGAAAATGGATAATGCAGATTTTAAGGTCAAGTGGGGGTGCTTCCAGGTTGAGTTTGGGAAAGGACAGTTTGAATTATTAGGTTGGAAAAGTTACCATTGAAATTACTAGATAAGGCACAAACGGAGAAAATGGTTTAGTCTTGTTATAGAAGTTGGGGGGGGTGGTGTTGCACCATCACAGGCTCACTTTGACTACACACTCAGTTCTTGATTTGGAACCTGCTCCTTTTGGAAACAGACTATAATATAAAATACCTTGCTTCATTATCATAACTGAAATATATATCTTCATGCTCTACAGTAATTGTGACGATAGGCTAATTTTTCCACTTCCTTCCAAAGCCAATCACAATTTTTTTTCTCCCTCAGAATATCGATTTGATTTCCTCTTTCCTCCACCTCCTCTGAAGTATTTTTTGGTTTGTACATACCACTGTGTTGTATGTACCCTGTGTATTCTTGACAATCTTAGGATTCAATTTAGAAACTTCAGTGAGAAAACAATTTTAGGTCTGCGTCTGTTGGTAAATTGACCGGTAAATGCTGATTCCAGCACACCTGCTCAGTGCAGATTCTCTGGTAATTCCCTTGGGTCTGTTTTTACTCTAAGTTTTTCTTGCTTTCCTGCACTGCTAGCAGAATTAACAGTATTAGATCTTTTCCAATGCTAACTATTACCATAAATTTCTCTTGCCCAGCCACCCCTGTTATCTTCCAGGGCCAAGTAAGATAGTGCTGTGTCACATCACCAAGGGACAATTAATTCTTTCCTACCTACTAATATATTATTTATTTATCTACCTATCCATCCCTGATCTCCATTTAAACTTTTTTTTTTTAATTACAGTTTACATTGAATACTATTTTGTATTAGTTTCAGGTGTATAGCACAGTGGTTAGACAAGCACATACTTTACGAAGCGTTTCCCCTGATATTTCTAGTATCCACCTGGCACCATACATAGTTATTGCAATATGACATCCTTGATGTCTTTATGGAGAATGACTCGGTCTCCCATTGTTGTTGTGCCATTTACACTACCAAAATGTATAAGAGTTTCTCACCAATACTTAGTATTGCCAAGTTTTTTAATGTTTGCCAATGGAAATTATATTCTTCGGAAAAGAAATATTCTGTGTGTGTGTTTGAGGGGAGTATATATATATATTTTTTTCCCCCTAGGGCACCAACCAATGTAATTAGTAAGCAGGGCTGCTAAGATAAAATTAGTTATATCCTCGGCAAGTTTGATAAGCACTCTTCCAATACCTATATTATGTGTATTTCACATCTCTTTTCTAAAGAGGTGATTGGAAATAAGACAGGAATTCTTCCTTTGTTATTAAGGGGAAAAGGTAGTTTTAAGGATAATGAGAAATTGCTTAAACGTTTATTTTTTGATATTAAAGTCTGGAAAGAATTATACTTTCCTTTCTTCTCCTTGAGTAGACACCTCATTTTATTGTTTAGTTTCTCATCACTTGTTCAACTTTTCTGTTCCTATTACAAATATCAGACCAGGATTCTAACAGGTTCAGATGGGTCTGATGTTGCTAGGTACTAAATTTAAGACTCAGGTGGCTTTAAATATCTACACACTGATGACTTCCCAAAATGTTTTTCCAAACTCCAAATTGTCCCAAAATTGGCCAGGGGGAGCAATGTATCCATTTTTTATTGATAGACAGTTTCCAATTTTTTACTGTTGTGACCTAGTTGTGTTGCCACAGCACAATCCCACTTTCAGGGCCTTTGCCCTTGCTCTTTTCTACACATAAAAAACTCCCAGCTTCAGATCATCTCAATGTGTTGATTGCTATATTTAAAATTGCAACCTTCCCTACTCTGGCTGGTGTGGCTCAGTGGATGGGGCACTGTCCTGTGAACCAAAAGGTCATGGGTTTTGTTCTCTGTCAGGGCTGAGCGCTAAGTCCCTGGTTGGGGGCATGCGAGAAGCAACCAACTGAGGTTTCTTTCACATCAATGTTTCTCTCTCTTTCCCCTTCCCTTCCTCTCTCTCTGAAAAAAAATAGTCTTTTTTAAAATAAAATAAAATTGCAACCCTCCCCAGCATTCCAGTCCCCTTTCCTGCTTTTTACCCCTCCCTCTGACCATCGCCATCTGACATATTTGCCTTCTTTATTTTCTGCCCCCTCACTCCCACTCAAAGTGCAGAGGTTTAATTTTGCTCACCGTTGTTTCCCCAGAGTTTAGAACTGTTCCACATGGACGGTACATAGTGCAGACTCAACTAACATTTATGGAATGAAGAAAATGAGTATTACCATGGACAGTTTTCTAAGTCTTTGTGTGAGTTTACCATTTCAATACTTTAAAAAGTGAATAATTTTAATTAATTGACAAAAGCCAGGATATTGCTGTTTCATGATAGTCCTTTCCCTTTTGTTCTTTATGAAAACAGTGTTTCTAAAAAGATTTTATTTATTTATTTTTAGAGAAAGGGGAAGGGAGGGAAAAAGAGAGGGAGAGTAACATCTATTGGTTGCCTCTTGCTCATCCCCAACAGGGGAACAGGTCCGCAACCCAGCCATGTGCCCTGACTGGGAATTGAACTGGATACCCTTTGGTTCACAGGCCAGAGCTCAATCCACTTAGATACACCAGCCAGGGCTGAAAATCAAGTTTTGACTGAAATTTGCCCAACGTTCTTTTCATCTAAATCCAAGGGGATTGTTTCTAACTAGGTATTTACGATTAGGCTTTGGAAACACTGATTGAGAAGAGTCCAGTTTTGCAGGTAAGATGTATTACACATGCTACATTTCTAACTCTTCCAACCAAGGTATTTATCTGACTACAGCATTGAAAACACAGTAGTGCAGTCATTAGTTTGTTTTCCTTGCAAATCTGGAATGCATGTTCCTCCTCAGTAGGAGGCAAATTTTATTTATCTCTGTATGCCTAGTTCCTAGCTCAAGACTATATTTGGCCCTGGCCAGGTAGTTCAGTTGGTTAGAGCATCTACTGGATGATATGCCAAGGCTGCAGTTTCCACCTTTGGTCAGGACACATACAGTATTCAACCAATGAGCCCTGGTCCGTGTGACTCAGCTGGTTTGGAGCGTCATCCTTCAAACCAAAAGGTTGCAAGTTCCTAGGTTGCCCATCCAGTCAGCGCATGAGGCACATCAGGGGGGAGGCAACTGATCACCATTTCTACTTCACATTGATGTTTCTCCTCTTCCCCTCTCTCTCTGAAATCAATAAGCATGTCTTTGGATGAGGATAGATTGATGTTTCTAATCTTTCTCCCTCTCTCCTTTTCTCTCTTTCTCTAAACTCAATAATAAAAAATATACATTTAAATGAACTAATCAGTAAGAAAGGTTGAAAATCTAGGATCTTTCTCAAAAGAACAATTAAAGGAAATACAACAAAAAATAAAAATTATGTTTAGAATGGGGGTAAAAGGATATATGAAAGGCAATGATAGAATGACTTTTTTTTTTTTTATAGAACGACTTTCTCTTCACTTGAAGTTTGATCTGAGAAGAATGACAGTTCCATGGACAAGATTTTCCTTACATTGTGATCCCACTGAAGACCTGGATTCCCATGTCTGTGTAATGACTGACTGCTTGAAGAAGCAACATCCATCACACATTTCGGGAGAAATTTAGATGCTCTAGTCTTAATTTTGGCATAATGCCAGTGGCTATCTATACCTCTTAATGCTGAAAACATATTTCTTCCTGTACCTTAGTTTCTTCATCCATAAAGTAAGACCGCCACCGAGGTACAATGCGAAATAACTACCAAAAATGTTATGACCTTTGCAGACATCGAGCGCTGAGTGAAGGGAACACAACCCTCTTCTGGCGTTTGTCTTTGGTGTTGAGGGCAGTTTTCCATTGCTAGAGACCCAGATAGTGCTCAATGGTGTCATCTCTGATCTTGACACCCCTTTATATATCTACAAACATTCTATTTAGAGATCCTGAAACTTTTCTCTCAGCCCAAGAGCTCCTTGGAAAAATAGATGATGACTGGACACCTCTCTTCCTCTCCAATACTCTGACTCTGCTCTGACCTAAGGGGGAAAAAAAAGGTTGGAAGGGCGGAGGGCGAAAGGGAAGGGGCAGGGGAAGGGTCGAGGGGGGAGTCCAACTCCAGTTTGGGGAAATCCAGCTCGCGTTTTGCCTCCTGCTCAGCGGTGCAGGGTCCAGAGAAGGCAGAGCCCCAGCTTCACTCCCTGAGGTCTGTCCTGGGGAGACACTGCAGCTCCGGGGGGCTGACCTGGCGGGGAGGGGCAGCGCAGACCGCTCTAGCGCCGCTTTGTGCGCGCAGCCGCTGGCCTCTCTGCTCCCGGGTCTGCCCCCCCGGACGCGCCCCTGCCCCGCCCCAGTCATGCAACTCTACCTGCCTCTTCACTGTGGACCTTTGGGAAGCAGCCATCCACCCCGTGGGCTCGAGCCCTGACCGTGCCGGGATCCGGTAGGTGTCCATCCCGGCCCGCCCGCGTCCCTCGTGCCCCTCGCGCTTGCCAGGGCCCCGGGGTTCAAAGTTGTGGGCACCAGCGGGAGCTGGAAAGTTTGCCCGAGGGCCGGTGCAGGGTTGGAGCGGGGGGGACGCGCGTTGCTCTGGGAGCCTGAGCCGGTCAGTGGTGAGTTGGGACCTGGGCAGAGGGTAGGGGCACGCCGAGGCCGGAAGGGGGTGCGGGGGCGGTGTTCTACTACGCTGGACGTGGGCTGGCGCACTGAGTTTGCGGGTCCTCTGGGGCCTCAGGGGTGGGCCGGGTCCCAGCGGCGACCCCCAACTCCGGGCGGGGACCTTTTGTTGAGGGTGGGAAACAATGCCCCCGAGGCCAGGCTGCGGGGTCGGGAGGGGGAAGAGGGAACGCCTCGGGCTCGGACCCAGGGCTCGGCTGGAGACCACGCCGGGGTGGGGAGGCCAAGTGTGGCCTGCAGTGACCCCTGAGGTTGCTGGCAAAGGAGGCGCCTCTTAGGAGATTCGGAGGTCGGGGTACCTCGGGGTTAGAGGAGAGAAGAATTAGGGTAAGTTTCGGGTGGGGAACCTGGGGTGTCCTGTGCTCAAGAGTACCCCTCAAAAAGTTTTCTCCCTCCCCATGTTGGTATAGGGGCAAGCTCGTTGGGAAAACGTTTTGGCGCTTGCCTTCCCTCCGCATTTCGGAGAGGGGGCTTCAGGGACAAACTGGCCAGGGACTGACCTGGAGTTCTATGGATCCGGGAAGAAGGGACTAGAGTATAGAATTAGTGTTTTGCCAAAATGGCTTAAAGAAAAAAAAAAGGAAAAAAAACCTTTTAAGCGCCACCTGGTCGCCGAACGTGCTGGCGTTGCCATCGCTTCGGTCGCAGTCAGGGCCCCGAGGTGAGAGGTTCGCAGGGCTGGGTGCTGGGACCAGCCTTGCTGCACGTGAGGGTCCGGCCCAGACCACGGGGTGGGAGGGGCCGCCGCCACTTCTGGTGGCCTCTTGGCTGAAACCGGGCTGGATTCCTCCCTCATCCCCCTTCCCCTCTTCTCTTCCTCCCCTCCCCTCCGTCTCTCACCCACCCTCCCAACCGATTTAGCTTTCAGAGAGGCTGTGTGCGATCCATATATTCTACCAAAATTGGTCAGGAAGTTCCTGGCCGGTCCCAGTGACCGTTCCACGTGGATGGGAGACCCAAGTTGGGCATTTCTGACCCAATAAAAATCAATATATATATCACCAAGAGGACAGATTTGCTTGATCTAGGAGTCTTTCCCCCGCCCTCAACTAGTCGTCCTCTCAAATTAACCACCTTACACAGGTCATTCCTGTGCCTCTACCCACCTCTTCCCGGTTGCACTCTCGGGTACAAAATGAGCTGCATAGTCCATTAGAGTCATGATCAATTTATGAAGAAATGTTTGAAAAAATGCTTCAAGATCTTGAGCAAAGGAAAAGATTAGGTGCACAAGCTGGTGTCAGCGAGGTGCGCCGCGCGCTGCCCCGGGATGGGTTGAAGGGCGGCGCTCTGGGACAGCAACCTCAGGTCTGCCCAGAACCAAAATGTGCTCATCCTTTACCCCTCCCCCTCCCAACAATCTCAGGTGAAATTAAGTGTTGCCTTTCTTAAGCCTCAGGATGTTAAAACTATGGAAAAGGCGCTTGTTAACCAGTTTGGGCAAATGTTCTTTAGAGCATATTATGAATTTATGACTACAATTAAACGGGGGTGGGGTACATGCAAATACGTAGGCGCGTGAATAAGGAGGTATTTGGAGATTAGTCCGTATTCCAAAAACTAAAGATTTAGGTATTCTGACGTTATGATATTGACTACTCAGGTTAAAAACCAAGTCCTTTCCCTCCTCAATGACGAAATTTTAATAAGGTCGGTTGTCAACCTCTGGCTGTTTAACGCCATGTCATGATTTCAGTTAAACTTAAGAATCAAGTTACATGGGGGTTAGCGTACAGTGTCCCTTTTTTGTTGAGACGATAATTGGCTCAGACTTACAACTCTGGGTCCACCACTTACCATTTTAATGCTAGTTAACTCGCTCTCAGCTCCGGTCTCCTAGAATTGATGGGTCCGGGTTTTGGATCTCTACGGTCTCTGCCCTTTGTTCTTTTTCTCTTCTCCAATCTTCTTTATCTGGTTTGTCTCCCCCACCCCCACCCTCTTTGCGTACTTAAATCCCCCCCCCCTCTGTTTTTGTACCTTTAGTGTTATGATCCCAGTTGTCTTTTAAATATTATGGTTTTCCTTACTATACAGTAAATATCTTCCCCTTCCTCTGTTCGTTGGCCTTTTTTTTTTTCTTTTTAGACATTTTCTCATGCTTTTTCCTCTTCCCAGTGTGTTTTATGCTCTCCTTGTTTCTAGAAGGATCATTCTGTCTCCATTTCTTCTCCCCTTCCTTCTCTGTGGCCCTTCTGGGCCTTTTTATCTTGCTCTCTGCAGGGCAGCAGGGTTGTTTTACATATGGAAGGAGCCTTTGACTAAATCTGCTGGCCTTCTAGTGAGTTTCCTTGAACAGCCTTTCCATGTGCTGAGGGCTCTCACACTTCCTGTGGTAGAAAACTATCTAGGAACAGCACGCAACCCGCCCACCTCCTCTTCCTTTGGATGTAGAACTCGGTTACTGGAGGAAACTAGGCCAGGAGGTGCCTTTTAAAAAGAAATGTTTTAAGTCGTGTATTTCTCAGTCAAGGGCAGTAGTCTTTAAATTCCCAGGAGCTGAATGGAGTGACTATGAATCAGCGTCACTTTTGCAACTAGTTCTCTGTATGCAAATACCACTTTTTTGGCCACTGCTGGTAGTGAGAAGGATTGCAATATAATTTTAAATTGACAGGCGGGCTGGATGGTTACATCATTTCAGCCACTTTCTGCCCAGGGGAATTTGAGAGATCTAGAAGGAGGGAGGACCTATAGGTGGAAGAGGATTTTTGACATGGTGCTGTCAGTATTGTCCTTTACAGACAACTGCTACAGTTTTAGGAAGTCAACTTTTCGTTTTCTAGGCAAAGTGATTACTTCAGTAACTGTTTAAAAAAAAAAAAAAAAAAGCTCTGTTTAGGGAAAGACTGATAACTTAGTAAAGTCAAATAATGTTGAGGCAAAAACTTGATCCTATTTGTTGTCCTATTTGGTTAGGTAAGTTTAAATAATGTATAAATAATTAGTAGATCCTTACACAGGCCATGTTTATTATATTCATCCTGGATCCTGTTCTTCACACTTCTCGAGTCTTCTTACATTCTCTACTTTGGACTAGCATTGTCAGTTCATGTTTCAGATTATGAGTGGCTTCTTATCACTTCCTCTGTGGATCTCATACATTCCAGTCCCCTGTCTCACAGGGACATTTTAGGAAAAAAAATTTTATTGTGTGTTAGGGGTCTTGGTGCCCTCTGGTAAAAAGATCTGTTAAGTAAATAATGTTCTATACTCCACAATCTTTTTTGTTTGTTTCATTTTGTTTTCCAGAAAAATAAGAACACAGAGGATAGTGTCAATTAATTGCAGATGGTTCCCCTTCATGGGCCTACTATATAAGTTTAATAACAGGGACACCATTCTCTTATTTTCTGCTTTGATCATGTTATCCTGTTGCTATCTGTAGCACTCAGGCTCTTGAATACGTATATTCTAGGGTAGAATAAAACTGATTTTGAGAAATACATAACTGAAATGTCAGTTTTCATCAGAACTAAAAAATGGAATTAGTATTCAATTGTAAATGTACTCTTGTAAGACTTAAATACTCTATAATAAATAAAAGCACCAAAAAAGGAAATACAGCATTTAGTAATATTTACAAATTATTAAGGAAAATAAATTTAAGGAGATCAAAAAAACAAAAACAAACAAAAAACCTTGCTGCTGCTTCTCCCAGAGTTCAGTTCTGGAGATAACTTGGTTTATCACAGAAGAAGGTTATGTTTCATTAGTGGAGCCAAGGGTGATAAAATTAGAATCTTGTAGGAGCCCTTATTTTGTGTCTGATTGTCTGTTTCTTTGGCTGAGTGGTACCCAGTGGTTTTTCCCCCTGCAGTTGGGTTTTTCAGGGGTCATTGGCCTCTTTAATGATCTCATAAAAAGGCTGTTACCATTTAAAGAGGCCACATCTTCCCAATTTATGTTGCTCATACCTTTTCCATTTCCTTGGCAGGCTCTTTTTCAGGAGATAAGGTTTGAATGGTAAACATTATCTTAATTACAAGTCTGAATTTCTAAAGCACTTCAATTTAAAAATATAAAAGAATATGTAAGAGATAGAGATTGATTTATAAAGTACTTTCAAAAGCAGATCCCATGACACCCTCTGGCATATCCAGATTACTTGGCTTCATATAGGGATTTTAATTTTCATGGCTGATTACAGTACCTAGATTATATGTTCCTAATAATTTCTTGGCAATGTAATCTTGATACAAGAGATAAAGAAAGCTAATATTGATGTTGCTGAATTTCTAGAGAATGGAATGGATTTCTTTTCATTATCTGAAAAAAAAATTGCTAACTTTCTGGAGATTGTAGTTGGAATGGCTTTTCTTTTCTAAAAATGTTGATGCACAAAGCAGTGGTCTTTAGAGAAAATATCTGATAATTTTTCACAGTCAAAAAGTTAGTGTGAGCCAAAACATTTTTTTTTTTTAAAGAAAAAGGAAAAACAGTAAGTTTAGATGCCAAGAACTCAAGTGAAGTATTCTCTGGCTTAGTGTTTGTATTTGGCACAGATTTATCAAAATGTTATTATGCTTGTGGTTAATGTTATCATTACTGTATATTTAAAGTCTTATAGGCAAAATGCTTTGACTAAATGTTGTGCTTTGGGATCTTACAGTGTGTTAGATGGGAACAGAAACAAAAGAACTAGATTTTGCTTTGCAAGATATGGCAGACTGTGGGTTAAACTCGTTCTATAATAATGATAACCACCAGTTAGCCTATTTTCTCTGATTATTTTTTTTGTATTTTGGAGTTATAAATAAATTTTTATTTTTTTTAACCTCCCATTTATTAAACACCTGTTATGTGCCAGCCCTGTGCTAAGCCTTTATATGTAACATCTTATATTCTTATGGTAACTCAGTGAGTCCAGATTATTATGCTTCCTATCCTATTACACATAAGGAAACTGAAGTTACAGAGAGACCAAGGAATTTGTTAGAATCACATAGCTAGTAATAATCCTGAGCTGGAAACTGAAGCCAGGTTTCCATACTTCCAAAGGCTTTTCTTACCTACTGTTCCCCCTCTGTCCCCTTCAACCACAGGTATCACAAGGATAAAACTAGTGCTTCTAGGCTTTCCCTGTAGAAGTCTGTTGATACCTCAAAACAACTTCATTTCAAATGCAGAAATCTTGACTCAGTTAGTGGTTTGCTGAAGGACATAGCTGGTGATCACTGTTCAAATTCTGGGCTTTTGTGAAACTGGTTCTAGCCAAAAACCAACCAGTGAGTCCCAGGATTACCTGGATCAGGTCAGTACAGCAAAAACAAAAGCAAAATTTGAGAATGATCAAGAGCTGTCAAATTTTTGCTTTGTCAAGTAATAACATTAAAAATATATATACGTCTGTCTATTCCATACCTTTTCACAAAAGAGAGGACTTTTATTACATTTTTAAGGAAGGAGATTTCAATGGGAAAAAACAAGAAGGCATAATTTCAGAATAAAGGAGAGTAGATTAAAATGAACCAATTCAGCTTTATGATACACTTTGCACTGCCTCTTTTTTTCCCCCTCATTTTGCCACAGACTGTTGATCACTTGGTTGCAGACCAGTTTTTGGTAGCCATTCTCCTACAGCATGCTTTCTCACAAATCCAACAACCTGTCACCTGTTAACACATTATCACTCAGCCTGTTGTCAGTGTTGATTCTATGATCTTTGCAGAGTCTGTTGATATATTTTGTATGGTGAGCTTCATTCTTGTCATAGCTTGGTCTTATTTGGGGTCAGGGTAAGCAATCTGAGGAGATGAAAAGGCAATTGAGGATGGCTCTTTAAAAAAAAAATTATTGATTGATTTTCGAGAGAGAGCGGAAGAGAGAAAGAGATTTGTTGTCCCACTTATTTACGCATTCATTGGTTGCTTCTTGTGTGTGTCCTGACCTGAGATCGAACCCACAACCTTGGCATATTGGAACAATGGTCTAACCAGGGCTGGGGATTACTCTTGATCAGCCCCTTTCTTTTCCTTCTCTTTTCTTGCTTCTCTTGCTTGCCTAGTATCCTTTGCTGTTTTAATTACTTAATTTTCTCTTTATTTCCGATTTCCTTGCCTAGGCATTCATCATGAGACTTTTGGGACCTTGGTAGAAGGGTGTTTAGAACCAGCAGCCTTTGGATTAAGTTGGGTGAAGGAGAAAAGGGACACATCATTTCTGGGTTGTGGGCAGTGCCCACCACAATGCCTTCCTTATATATAGTAGGTACTCAACAAATACTTGTGGGACCAGTGAGTCTTACTTGTAACCTAATCTGTTAATACTAAGTCCCAGTTTTTATTGTGAGCGTTTCTCACAAGGGCACATCAGAGAAGGAAAACTCTGACTCCAAAAAACCTCCGCTGCCTTGCGGCATACCTCTTCAGGGGAAAGGCTAAGGGAGTAAACCCCGACAGAAAATCCGGAGCCGGAGTCCCTAAGGCGGTTTGACGTTGTAGTCAACACCGGCAACTCCTGCGGCGCACCTGAAGCCAAGCTGTATTGACTCCGTCTTTCCCTTGGACCCTTCAGCTGCGAAGAGAGGGGGCGTCTGCTGCATGGGCAACAGCAGACGCTCCATATCACCCTGCCCAGGCTCTGTAGCTTCAGCTTCACTGGAGAGGACACTCCAGCGTCATCGCAAGATGTCGATTCAACACGGGAGGAGACAGATACCGTGTCACTCCCGAGTCGGACTGCACAACCATTCTCGGCGGTGCAGATAGACTCTTAAGAAGCTACACCATCGTCTCTCGAGACGGACGGCTGCCGACGACGAATACTAAGTCCTAGTCTTTATGCTATTTTTGTGAGCATGTGAAAAGCTTAAAATTTGTTAGTTGAAATGTGGTTTTAATATTATCGGATCTCCAAGAAGTAGAGCTTGGATTATATAAGCCTTTTCTTTCTCTGGCTTTAGACCAGCTTTGCTGTCAAATGAATGATACCTCTGCCTGTGTGGTGATATGCTGAGGAAAGAGATTAAGAAATAATTTTTTAAATATCCAAGTTTGTGAAGGTTGGGATTTGAGCTTTAAACTCCATGTAACCCCTATACTTACTTTATTCAAATAACTTTATCAACTTAATCAGTTGTCACAGTAACTAAAGAAGCTTTATTGTGACTGTAGGGTTTAAATAATACTTTAGGATTTTTTCTGTTTATTATATTTTTCTTTTGCAGTAAAAGTTTTCAGTTTCTTAATATTAAATAACAATTGGGGGTAAATATTCTGTTTCAGATGGGAAAATGCCTTGGAAAAAGGCTCACTTCCAATGTTTGTTTTTTTTTATTATTTCAGACCAAAACATTGTGCGAGCAAGCCCAGTCATGGTGCATCCAGATTCTCCTCAAAAGTGAGACTTTCCAAAGGACCAATGACTCTGTTCCCCGTGCCCTTTCATTTCTTCGTACCCCACAACTATGTCTCGATCCCGCCTTACAAGGCCTTCCAAATTAGTCAGGAGGGAAGATTTAAACAAAAAGAAAAACAGTCAGCTGAAGAAGACATCCAAGCCAGCCAACAAAAATGTAGCATCAGTCAAGACAATGAGCCCTGGAAAACTAAAGCAATTAATTCAAGAAAGAGATGTTAAGAAAAAAACAGAACCCAGACCACCCATGCCAGTCAGAGGCCTTCTGACAAGAGCTGGAGCAGCACGAATGAATCTGGAGAGGACTGAGGTTCTTTTTCAGAACCCGGAGTCCCTAACTTGCAATGGGTTTACAATGGCTCTGCGAAGCACCTCTCTCATCAGGCGACTCTCCCAACCTCCAGTGGTCAGAGCCAAGCCCAAGAAAGTTTCACCTCCTAAGAATTTAGAAAAGCAACATGAGGGTGATTATAAGGTACTTACTAATAAGGGAGGAAAGCACTCAGCCAATGATTCTGTCTCAACACAAAACTCCCCAAACCCTCCCGATACAGAGAATCTAGCTGGCCTACAAAATACATCTTTAATTAGAGGTGAGAGCCAAGGGACAACCGAGTCTTGGTCCCAAAGGGTTGAGGATTCCAAAATAAATGTTCCTACTCATAGTGACCCTGCAGCAGAGATCCTTTCTGGGGCATTGGAAGGAACACATGGCGATGAAGGACTGTCCTTTAAAGAGACGTTAAATGATATTAGTGATTCCCCTAAAATATTTGCTCAGGACACTCTGTGTGCTCCTTTGCTCCAAAGAGCAGCCCTCAAGGTTACTTCTGAAAGAAACACCAGCATTCAGTTAGAAGATCTGGGTTCACGAGTAGAATCTCTTAAGCTGTCTGATTCTTACCTGGATCCCATCAAAAGTGAACATAATTGTTGCCCCACCTCCAGCTTTAATAAAGTTATATCTGAATTGGACCTTAGAAACTATTTATCTATCGGTGGGTCAATGTATCCTACCTCATTATTAAAATTCCTCTTGGCAGGCTCAGAACAAGGAACTCTTGGTGCTAAACCAGAATATGTAGAGGTACTCAAAGCTACCTCAGATCAGCAGGAAGTTCCTACTAATATCCCTGTCTTAGGACAGGCCTTTAGTGCTGCCCCACATCAATGGGAAGTTCCTGGTGTTAACCCAGTTCATGGAGAAACTCTGGGTGAGATCCCAGACCCACCAGAGATCTCTGGTGCTATTTCAGTCCAAGGAGAGGTCTTGGGTGCTATCCTAAATCAGCAAATCCTTGGTATGGGTGGCGGTACTGCCTCAGACCCACCTGTCTTTCTTCCTGCTCCTTTGAACCCAATTGCTACCTATAGTGCTCTCCCAGAATGGCCTGTTCCCCAGAGCACTGTTGCATATGGGCTTGAGGTCCAGGGCACTATGCAGATTTTGTCTTTGGGCTCAGGTCACACTCCTCAACAATCATCAAACTCAGAAATAAATTCAGTACCTCCAGTAATGCCTATAAGCAATATAGAAAATGAGGAGCAAGTTCATATAAGCTTTCTACCAGCTAACATTCAGGGGTTCACATTAGCCCCCGAGGGAGGACTTGAACATGCTTCACAGGGAATTGTCCAACACTCCCAGGCTGGTCACAGCAAATCGGAAGGAGGGAGCTCCCAGATCAACCCCACAGTGGTGTCTAGGCCAGTGTCACTTGCCAGTACCTCCTCTTCTTCCTACACAACTTTGCTACCTACTTTGGAAAAGAAGAAACGAAAACCATGTGGGGTCTGTGAGCCCTGTCAGCAGAAGGCCAATTGTGGTGAATGTACTTACTGCAAGAACAGAAAGAACAGCCACCAGATCTGTAAAAAAAGGAAATGTGAAGAACTGAAAAAGAAACCACCTGTCACTGTGCCTTTGGAGGTGAGTCAATACCCAAGGGCCTGGGAGACACCTGTGGGACTTGGTAGAGTGATGTGTGGAGACAGTTTGCTTCAGCGTCATACTGTTTACCCTGATGTAAAATGTTACTTTAAGTAGTCTATAAGAATTTGAGGACCTACCTGCAGTATGTCTTGTGCAGGGACACATGAACTTATTTTTAGAATTTGCCTCAGAAACTGAAACTAACAGTTTTTTTATTATAGAATTTGATGGAAGCATAGGGAAATTGTATGAAATGTGATTTTGCAAGTATTTCCATCATGCCTCATTTTGACTAGGTATGTGTCTTTTTGGAAGTTACAGATTAAGAAAAAAAAGTAAAAGTGGAGCAAATTTATTAACTTCCTTGCAGCTTTCCTCTCAGTTTTTGGCAGGTGATTTCCATCTACACATCTCACAGGGTTGTTGGGACGCAATGGTAATTAGAAGCTGAGCCTGGCGCAGTTGGTGTGCCTGTAATGCCAGCTTCTTTGGAGGCTGAGGCAGGAGGATCTCTTGAGCCCAGGAGTACTGGGCCGTAGTGCCTGCACACTACAGTTCCGCATCAACATGGTGACTCCCAGGAGTGGGGGGACCACCAGGTTGCCTAAGGAGAGGTGAACCAGTCCAGGGCAGAAATGAGTAGGTCAAAACTCTGGTGCTGATCAGTAGTGGTATTGCACCTGTGAATAGTCACTACTTGCTAGCCTGGGCAACATAGATCCTGTCTCTTGCCCCTCCCTGCCTTAGGGAATCCTGTGTCTCCCAATATTTTTTATGACATATAAACATTAGTTCTCATAATCATATTTTGTGAACCTAAGGTAATAAAAGTATTGGTTGACTTAGACTTTATTTAAAGAACTTTGTGGAGCTCAGTTAATGCTCAAACTTTACTTTTCAGAATTTTAAAATATCTACTATAGTGTTATGATTTTTAGCTCACTCGAAGTTAATATTTACTTTGTATCTATTATGAATATAGGTATGGTAGAAAAGATTAAAAGTATTGAGAACTTAAACTCAGTGAACCTTTTCTATTTCATTCTTGACTTAAATTATCTGCCCCAAAATGTTGACTTTTTATTTGGCTGAGCCATTGCAAATAAAAGATCAAGCATTTAACCAAGTATATTGATGGGAATTTAACATGTTTCTAAAACATTTTGTTATTTCCAACCTTGTTGCAATGAATAATCTTCCTTTACTCAAGTAACTACACAATATGAGAATTGACCACAATGTTGCCATAACTTAAGGGTTTATAAACATACATCTGAAACAGTAGCAATGTCTTTAGCAGATACCTCCCTTGTAAGCTCCTGTTTTGTAATATTGGCAAGTGACATCATTGCCAAAGATAGACTATCTATAATAGGTATAAACAAATTTGTTCTCTTCTTTTCTAAATTTACTATCCGTGCGCTGGCCAGGTGGCTCAGTTGGTCCTGATGGGCCAAGATTGCGGGTTCAATCCCTGGTCTAGGCACATATAGGAAGCAACCAATGAGTGCGTGGATAAGTGGACAGCAAATCTATGTTTTTCTCTCTCTTAAAAAAAAACAAAACAAAAAGAAGAAAAAAACCCCACCTTGCTATTCATCTTGCATTACAAGTACTTTGTTCAGTGGCTTACCTGTCACATGGCCACCCAAAATGGAAAATTTAGTCATCTCTGATGCCTTTATTTCATTTTTCTAGATTTTCTTGTTCTGCAACATCTGAGCAGTTCTACCTCTCCATTTTCCTGCCACTACTGTAGTTGAGGTCTTTATCTCTTACTGGAACAATTTCAGTGTTCTCTTTCTTATCAGCAAGTATTTATTGCACTTCTACTCTGGGTTCTGCGCTGGGGATATAGCTTTGAGTGAACCACCCAGCAGGAAAGTCAGGATGTGTGGAACAAGCTCTTAGTTCAGTTCAAGGTTTTTTCTGAAACCCTGATTCTCCTACTTAAATACATTCAGTCCTCTTCTGTATGTGTGATATATCTCACAAAACAATATAGATCAAAACTTTTAGTGCCTTCCAATTATAGATGAAACCTACATTTGTTAGCATGTAACACAAGACTTTGAAGCTCTTGGGACAACTGACCTCCTCTTTCTTGTTTGCTGTCACTTCTCCCTACATTGTACTTGAAGTTTCATGAGTATCTGGTTACTTGTAGTTACCCAGGGTCACCGTGCATCTTCCTCCTTCAGTGCTCATTCATGCTCATGGTACATTTTTCTCTCCCTAACAAGACTCCACGTATTCACTCAACCCTTCACTGTGCTGCAACTATGTATTTGTGTTCCCCAAGTGTCATACCTGGACCCTATGTTTTTCTAGTGCCTGCCTAAGCTGGTACAGTGATAAGTACTCAATAAATACTTGTTGGTTAAATGAAAAGAGAATATATTTGCAACTCAAATAATCAGGTTTATATATTTCGATGTTGGTATGTGATTTATTTATATTAACTTGCTCTGGCAAGCAAGTGTGGCCACTGTTGTCAAGTTCTGTCAGTGTGAGAAAAATAGTATTTGTTGATGGATAAATGACATTGACTGTTGGTCATAATCTCCCAAGCACCACATATTTTATTTTTAAAAATCTTTCATTTTGACATAGTTCAGATAGGTAGAAAAGTTGCAAGAGGAATACAGAGAATTAGATGTGTCTTTTAGCCAAATGATAACATTTTAACATACTATTTTATCTCTTTGTTTCCCCTTTATCTCACTGTCTCAGCTCTACTTTTTTCAGAACCAACTGAGAGTAAGTCACAGACATGATATTCCATTATCACTACATACTAAAGAGTGCATTTCTTAAAAAACAAGAATATTCTCTTAAATTATTATCCAAAATAGGAAATTAACATCCAATCATTTTTATTATCTAACCATTAATCTTTATTTGTATTTCATCTATAAGAAAATGTCTTCTTGGCTTCCTTTAATCTGAAACAGTTCCTCAAGTTTTAAAAACTTTATTAAGATAATAATTGACATAGAATAACCTGCACATATTTAAAGTGTACATTTTGATAAGTATGACATACACGTATGCATTCTGTAACCATTACCACAATCATAACCTGTCACTCCCAAAATTTCTTTGTGCCAACCTGCCTCCCTGCACCCTTTCTCCTCAGGCAAGCACTGTCTTTCCACCACTGTAGATTAGTTTGCATTATCTAGAGTTTGGCATAAATGGAAACATACGATGTACTCTTTTTTATTTTTGGCCTAAAACAGTTCCTCAATTTTTGTCTTTTATGACTTTGCTACTTTTGCCAACTGCAGCTTACTTATTTTGCCCCTCAAACTTTCACTACCTAGTTTTAGCATTCACTGGTGATTTTTTTTTTTTTAATTTTTTTATTTTGGTTTTTCAATTACAGTTGTCCCCTTTCCCCCTAATTTCTCTCCCCCACCCTACCCACCCCCTCTCCCACAATCATATCCCTCCCCGTTGTCCATGTCCATGAGTCTTTCATACAGGCTCTTTAATTAAACCCTTCCCTTACTTATCCCCCTTCTCTCCCTCTCCCCTCCCCCCTATTGACTGCTATTCTGCTCTTTGTTCTATTTAGTTCCTTTGTTTGTGTTGTTCTTTAGTTTCCTGTATTAGGTGATATCATATGGTATTTTTCTTTCTTTGCCTGGCTTATTTCACTAAGCATAATTCTCTCTAGTTCCATCCATGTTGTTACAAATGGCACTGGTGATTTTTGACTGATGGTTGCCAAATAGTAATTCTCTTTTCATTATTTCTTTTAAATGTATTAGTTTAAGGAAAAGCTTTTTCTTCATATTTACTATTTTATTTCAGGATGAAGTTGTAGGTTTTTATGATAAGTTATAATCCTTTATTATCATTTATTTTGTTTATTTTTTATTTATTGATTTGAGAGAGAGAGAGACTAAAATTTGTTGTTCTACTTATTTGTGTATTCTTTGGTTATTCCTTTTTTTCCTTTTTTTTTTTTTTCTTTCTTTGGTTATTCTTATCTGTATCCTGACCTGGATCGAACCTGTGACTTCGGAGTATCAGGACTATACAGTATTCTAACCAATAGCTTCCTGGCCAGGAATGTCATTATTTATTTTGATGCTGAAATAGTCCTAAGTTTGGCCAGGAAGCTCCTCAACCATTTGTTCAGTAAATCTTTATTTTCTGGCACAAGTGTTCTAGGCTTTGTGTTTTTTGTCCTGCTCCAGACCCAAAGTTAGCTACTTGCCAAGGAAACTTTGTTCCTTTTAGTGGAGAATGATACTTAGAAAGCAAGATCTTGATAGATGTGATGATCGTGGTTACTGGAATGTCAGTGCTTTGTTCAAAACTAACTTAAATTAGTTTTCTCTCAGTTTCTCAGTCAAACCATCCTCACCCTTCAAAATGGTTGTGTTCTTCATATCAAATACAGTTTAAATATGTTTCTGTTTATTTCCTACTTCAGGGTTTCCCTATGCTTGATGATATTCATATTCTCTCACTCTGTCTTGCCCTCCTGCCCCACAAAATTAACTCTTATCACTGACAAAGTTGATTCTGAAGAATGTACCAGGTTGTCCTTTTACTGAACTCTGGCAGTAAATATCCCATTGAGGCAGAGGCGAGCACAGGCTCTTTGAGGGAGTTCATTCCCGGAGAGCAAGGAAGAGTTGATGATCCTTTTTAAAAAATGAATATTATGATTATGAGATTCATCTATAATGTTGTTGTTGATAGTTATATTCATTGTCATTGCAGTATAGGATTCCATTGTATGTATATATCACAGTACATACTGTTAATAGTAGTGCTACTCTGAACATTATCATAAATGTCTTTGGTGAATATATGCATTCTATTGATTATATTCCTAGGAGTAGAATTTCTGCGTCATAGAATATGCATAGTTTAGCTTTGGTAGATATTAGCAAACACCTGTAGTTGTTCTGATTATGACTGATCAGAGGTGTTTGCGAGTTCCATTGCTCCACATCCATACCAACACTATTTTTTGTCTTGTTTGATTTTAATAATTTTGTTGGGTGTATAGAAGCATCACTACATTGTATTTCCTTGATGTCTAATGATACTGAGCTACTTCTCATATGCATGTTAGCTATTTAGATATCATCTCTGAAGTGCCTGTTAAGTCTTTTGTCTGTTTTTAAGTTGGTTCTTCTGCCTTTTGGTTTCTTTTTAAGATATTTATTTTCTTTTCAAACCCTGTGTTGAGGGCTGACTTTAAAAAGATAACAGCAGAGGGAATGCCTTTTTATTTTAGATTTATTAATTCATTATGATTTTTTGTTACAAATCCTTTGTCAAATATGTAATTCTTTATTGATACCTTTGCCTATTTCACTCTTAGTCATGCTTTTTAATGAACAGAAATTCTTAACTTTAATGTAGTCCAATTTACCAGTCCTCTCCTTTCTGATATCGTTTTATGTCCTGTTTAAGATTTTTTTTTTTTTGAGAATTCCAAGGTCATGAAGATGTTCTCTTTTGTTTTTCTCTTTAAAAATTACCTATGATGTGACCAGTACCATTACTGAAATGACCATCCTTTCTCTGATACTACAGTGTCAACTTTGTCATAAATAAGGTGGATTGATTATTTCTGAATCTCTTTCTAGACTGTTTCATTGAACTTTTTGTCTATCCTTGTGTCTAAATTGTTGTTATTTACCAGGCTTTATAACTGGTCTTAAAACTTGTCCTTCATCTTAGTCCTTTAATATTGATTTGGGGTTTTTTGTTTTTTGCTTTTGTATCTTTGCATATTTTGTAAATATCCACCAAAATATCCTGCTGAGATTTTTATTGTAATTATGTTGAATCTATACATTAATTTGGAGAGTTTGACATTTTTACTATATTAAATCTTCCAGTTGATGACTGGTATATATATATATTTTAATTAACTTTAAATTGAAGTATAGTTGATATACAAATCATGCTATATTTTTATTTATGTAAGTATTTTTTTCAATAATGTTTTGTCATTCTCAACATAGAGTCATTTCATTAGTTTTATTCCTAGGTATTTGATATTTTTTATATAATTTTTTGATATTTTTTGGATGCTATTAATGATTGAAGGTCCTTTTCTTTGATACCTAAGGATATTCATAAGCAAATATATTTTATGTATTTGTTTGTTCTTCAGATTAGAATTATTTTACTTATTGAGAGTTGGAGTGAGAAAGAGAAAATACATTAAAGTTTTAAAATGCCAATATTTGATTTTTTTGTTAGTGCTTAGATGAAACAGAACCATTAGAATTTCTTCTTCTGTAAAATATACTTAGTTCCTAAAGGCATATGCCATTTCTCAAAATGTTAACTACTAATCTCTGGGAGAAGTAAAAAACAGTTTTGACTTACTTTTTTGGGTCATGAATTGCATTTTTGTCTCACAATAAGATTGAATTTCTTTTAATTGTAGAACAATGTGATTAGATAGTCTTTCCAGAGATATATTTTGGCCAAGAGATAAAATGTTATTTTTCTGCCAAGCTTATTTCAACATTCTCCGCATTTAGAAATACAGATAATTAAAACCACTAACTTTATAACTCATAGTCATCTAGGAATTTGCTGTTGGCTTATGTATTCCTCATGTGTATTTGTAATTTAGCATTTTGAGATGTATGCATTACCCTATTTTTTAAATAGTGACAGAAGTAAAGCGGGGGGTGGGACTGGTGCTTTTTAAAGACATAGAGTAGGTGCTTTGGCCAAGCTACACTTTCACAAATAATTTTTAGTATCTAATAGAAGAAAACAAAACCTAGTTTTTTGTAGATATGCTTCTGAAGGCAGGGTATTGCATTATATATATATATATATATATATATATTTTTTAAGTTTTTATTTATTTACTTTTAGAGAGAGAGGAAGAGAGGGAAAAAGAGAAGGAGAGAAACATTGATGTGTGCAAGAGATACATGAGATCAGGAGATGTGTGCCAAAGATATATGATCAGTTGCCTCTCGCGCGCCCCCAACTGGGGACCAGGTTGGCAAGCCAGACATGTGCCCTGACCAGGAATTGAACCAGTGACCTCTTGGTTCACAGGCCAGCACTCAATTCACTGAGCCATACCAGCCAGGGCTGCATTATATATCTTTAGGTTTAAGTTTTGGTGTAGTATAACATTTAATTAACATTAAGTGAATGACTAACTGAGCAGTTTATTGCCAAAGTGAAACAGTCTCTCATATTTATTCTAGTTAATTTGATTTCCCCCCTAAAATATTAAAGGGTTATTGTATGTTTGGTTAGATTAAATAGCAGTGTACTAGGTATCACTGTAAAGTGTGCTGTTTTATTACCATGCTATCTTCTTAGCTAATGCAAATTCCACCTGGAAAAATAGTAGTAGCTACTTATGTTGTGCTTGAAAAGCTAAAAGTAATATTATGTGATACAAATTGAACCGCTGACTGTCCACTTATGGATAATGTATGTGATAACAGTCTAGTTCTAGATATGTCATTTCAGAATTGGTTGACACATGTTTTATTTTATCCATTTTAGTGAGAGTGGGGGTGGGACAAGCCTCTCCTAGCCACTGCTTTTCTTAGTGTTTTCTAACAGCCGGATCTCATTTTGGCATATGTTGTATATGGCATATGGAACAAATTTTTGCTACCAACTCCTTCAATTGAGGGCAGATGTTATATGTCCTTAAATATGCCTTTAAGTCAGGAATCTCTTTGGATCACTACTGAGACTTCAGTAGCCTATCTACCAGAGAGGTGACCATAAGAAAAAAAATAAAGCCTTTGGGGTTTAGGACCCTTTCATCTGTAAATCCTATGTCAGTCAACAAAACCATGCTGATCTTGATTGATTCTTAACCTGTGGGTGTTAGTTTCAGGAATCTTGTTACTGTGGTATATCATCTAATTCAGTAAATAAATGTGTGAAACCAGCTAAAACCTCTTATCTAGTGTTAGCATAATCCAAGTTACACTATTATGTAATAGTGAGCACTGTAGTGTGCTACATGTTTATTTTGCTATGGAGTTTAATTCCACATCTATTTTTTGTTGGTCAACCTCTTGGTTTTTCATTTTCAAGTAGTATTTCAATAGTTCATGGTTTCAAAGCTTCTAAAGTCATTCTCCTTATAAAGCAGCCAGTCACTGTGGCTCTGTTATGGATGCAGCACAATTGTTACCAGGAAGGAGAGGAGGGATATTGTCTTTTTGTGTTATTATCATAATAAAATGAAATAGAAATAGCAAATAAATCAAACTAATCTAAGCAATTCATATCATTACCTTGACAATGAGACCCAGTGATCAAGTCATGAATATCCAGAAAGTCTTGGCTAATTATCATCTGCTCTTCGTGTTTTTTGGGAAAGCAAGAAAAGAGAAATCTTGCTCTTTTCTGATTTAATTATGTCCCATTAATACCGAGTCACTGTTTTTTAAAAGAAGGGCTTCAGAGAAAGCAGTAATTTAAAATGAAATGTTTAAATTACTTTAAAAGCCCAATCCCAGGACTGGCAGGGTGCTAGCCTATAATACAGGCTTAACAAATGTTTGCTGAAGGAATGACTCAATGAATGAACAAATAAATGGATGAATGAATGAATAAAATCCTATCAGAAACATAAAATTCAGTCTCTCTCACATACCGATGTCTTTAAAAACTTGTATCCCAACCCTGACGTGCAGCTCAGTGGATTGGGCATCGTCCAACAAACCAGAAAGTTCACCAGTTTGATTGTTGGTCAGGGCACTTGCCTGGGTTGTGGGCCAGGTCCCTATTTGGGGGCCTGTGAGAGGCAACTGATTGATATTTCTCTCTAACATCAATGTTTCTCTCCCTCTCTTTTCCTCTCCCTTCTCTTCTCTCTAAAAATAAAAATACGCCCGAGTGAGAGGCAACGACACAGTGAAAAAAAATAAAAATAAAAATAAAAATAAATAAAAAATACAATCTTAAAAAAAATTATATCACATGTGTAGTTAACATCTTAGTAGCTAGTACCCTAAAACATTTTGGAGTTTATTCTGTATATGCCATTTCGAGTACTTTATATTAGGGTCATGGGCTATCTGTAACAGAAATTCAAAAGAAGACTTGAGCACACAGGTTTTAAGAAGGCGCAGAGTGCTTTAAAAAATGTGTTTAAAAGGTGCTGCTTATGTTGTTTAAAATTATTGCCGTATGCATTTCTGATTGAGTTATTCCAAGATGCAAAGTTTGGACAACTTAAACTTCTAAAGGAGAAGGAACATGAAAACTCAAAATTATGTATTTTTCTAATTGTAAATGGAATTTAGAAAAAATAATTCTAGAAAAATACCTCCTGAACCAAACTGTTATAGTATTTACCTCTGAGGATTAAGGTTTTTTTTTGTTTTGTTTTTTTGGATAGAGGAGGGATGTATTATAAAATATGCGACTAACTTTTTGCTTTATTTTTTTTCTTAAAATTGTTTATTTATTCATTAACTTTTAGAGAGAGGCAGGGAGGGAGAGAAAGAGAGAAACATCAATTTGTTATTTACTTATGCATTCATTGGTTGATTCTTGTATATGCTTTGACTGGGGTTGAGACCCTGCAACCTTAGATTATTGGGATGATGCTCTAACCAACTGAGCTATGCAGCCAGGGCTTCAATTTTTCTATGTAGTTTGAATTTTTACATAAAACATTAATAAAACTTACTAAATCTAAGTAATTAATTTACATTTTGAAACTTTAGAAACAAGGGGAAAAAGTATACTCCTACTACCAAAAGGCAACAACTAGGAATATATTGGTATATTTATTTCCAGTATTTTTTCTGCATTAAAAAAAGCGTAGTTGAAGTCAATTGGGTAAATTTTTTTCTTCTTTTTTATTCACTATATCATCAGCATTTTCCTTTGTAATTAAAAAATTTGTAAAGATTTTTAAAATATGTGCATAAATAAACATAACCAACCAAATTATTTTTTGGTGGATGTTTTAAGTTTCTTAAAATTTTTCTTATGGTAGTGAACTCTTTGTATAAATCTTGGTTCCCATTTTAGATTATTTCCTTGACACCGAAATCATTAGTCTTTTATTTAAAACTAAAATTATTAGCATAACTAAAATACTTAGGTTACTGCCTAATGATTTCTAAATCTTTACCACTTTTGGAAACCAGGTATTTGAGTCAGGTCCCTTTCCTTCTCCCAGAATCAGAAACTGAACTTGAAATTACATTCTTTTTGGTGAACACATCTTAATACCCCTCAAAGAGTGTGATTGAGCTGGCATTTTAGCGTATGTCCTAATTAATGACTGGATACTAGCCACATCAGATTAGATACTTGGTGTATTTTTAGCTACTATGGGAAAAAAACAGAATTTCAAAATTTCTAGTATTATATTAATACTTTAGTCTCATTAAACTTGCCACATATTTTTGGTTACTAGACAAGAATTCCCAAGACTAGATCCCAACACTCATCTTTCATGTGATGTTTCAGAAATCATAAAAATAGAACTTCTGCTTCAGAGGGTTGTAATCTGGTTGGGCTGCAGTGCTCCGTTGATCCTATTTCCTCATAATTTATATGCAACATATTGTTTTTATATGCTTTTTTCTGGAAAGATGGTCCATAGCTGATCTCATCTTTTCAGAATTATAAGCAACATATTTTTATATGCATTTTTCCAGAGAGATGGTGAATAGCTTTTGTTAGATTTTTCACAATATGTCACATCTTCTATTCCCCAAAAGAAAAACAAGTAAATGAATCACACCACTTTTTGAAGACTTTGAAGGAATGAAATTGACAACTTGCTAAGTAAAAAACTGTTATACTAAAGAGTTTTGGCATTCCCCCATGTGGTCATCAGTATGAGAATGGATCTATTCTCATTGTGATCATCAGACCAGTGAAGCAAGGCTGCCCTGAGCAGAAGAGATGTCAGGCAGAGTTCCTGCTACAGAGTAGGTACTACTTGAAAATGGCAGTTACTGTTACAGGTAACCCCCGTACAACATGGTTGTTGGATTCCTAACAAATGCTGTGCCATGCGAATCTGTGTTATATGAAACAGAGAACTAGTACAAAAAGGGGCGTTAGGTTCCAAAAATTTAAAAAACATACTATTATATTTTTATAATTAAGAGAAATATCTTTATTAAAGCAATTTTCATAAAAGTATTACATATTAATATGAATTAAGTAATGTTTTCTTTGTCATCACTACTAAGCTCCATTAACCAAATGCGTTTTCTTTTTGACAAGATATCCTCAGCCTCTGAATTTTCTTCAGCATTATCTTGATTTCTATGCTCTACTTTTTGCAAAAAATCTGTTATTTTATTTTTTAAAAATATTTTAAAATTTATTTTCAGAGACAGGGGGATGGAGGGAGGAATGGAGAGAAACATCGATGTGCGAGAGGAATATTGATTAGTTGCCTCTCGCACGCCCCCCACTGGGGCCCTGGCCCGCAACCCAGACATGTGCCCTGGCTGGGAACGGAACCAGCTCTTCAGTCCGCAGGACAGTGCCTCAGTCCCCGAGCCATACCAGCCAGGGCAAAAAAATATGTTATTTTAGATTGCTTGCTTTCAGCTGAGAGATCTTTATAAATTTTGTTGTATGGTGCTAAGCACTTTGGAAGTTCTCTCTTAAACTTTGTGCTTCCTTTCAGCTCAAGGATATTCATTTAAGAAATATTACTCTTAAGTGTTCGGCTAAGTCTAGGTCTTTCTTCACGCTTTTTAGAGTAAACCGTTTAACTTTGTTTTCATCAGTGCTATCGTCCTCTAAGTTATCTTGGCACATTCCAGATGTCATTTCCACCAAAATTGCTTCATCAATGTCTTCTTCTACCAGCAATTCTTGGATGTCTCCTACAGTCATAATCATGTTAGAGTGAAAGCGTATTTATAGAACTACCATGTTATACAGGGGGATTTCCCCAATTCTCTAACCGTGTTATACATGTACCGTGTTATATGGGGGAATGACTGTATATCCTTTTAAAGATTTGCATATTACTTTTACCCATTTCTATCCTGCCACTTGATTCATATTATTTAGAGGAAAGTAACAAGTCCTCAGAAGTGGCCATCAAAAGGCAAAAACATTTTTTCCTGTTGGAGAATTAAGATGCATTATTAATGAATTGGTTTCACTGTTCCCATGTGCTAAAGCATTACAGTTGTGGTTTCCAGCTACACGACAATGCCAGTTATTTTCTTGTCCTTGTGCAATGAGAGGTTTTATTGTTTCTACTGTGTTCTGCACATTTACACTATACCGCTTATTTTCATATCATACTTTGTATGAAACACCATTTTGTGGTGACTTTTTTTGTTAAAGAGAAAAGATGAGATCAAGGCAGGAGGAATTGGGAGGACAAAACAGTGCAAGCCCACAGTTGATCCAAGCCATGGACGTTTGGATGGAATTGGTTTATAATAGTTTAGATACCCAGGTATGTGCCCTGACTGGCAATAGAACCAGCAACCTTTTGGTTTGTAGGCCAGTGCTCAATCCACTGAGCCACACCAGCCAGAGCCTAGATTTTAACAAAATTTAAACTTCTCAACTTGAAACACAGAAATCTGGCAAAGGAAAGAAATTGACATTTATTGGGGTCTGCTATAGACCAGACACGGTGCTAAAGAGCTTAATGTTACCGTATTAGGTTCCGACAAGTGACTCATAGTGTACCATAGTTCCGCTCTATATCCCGGTTCACTTATCATGGCCTCACTGTATCGCAGGATTTTAAAAAATATTTAATTATTTATGGCAGATTTTTGGCTATACCACAGGATTTTGCAGTACTGTATACGTATGCTGTTAAAGTTACGTAGGTTTAAGAGGGTAGAATATGTTTAAGAACATACGTAGTGTTTATAAAAGTGTGGAAAAGGTTAATAAGGGGCTGGGAACAGTTTATAAGTGTGTGGGAAGGGTTTATAAAGCCTTAAAATATATATAAATACTAAACTAAATGTAAGGTTCCTACTTCGCAGATTTTCACCTATTGCGGGGGGCGGGGGGGTCTAGAACGTAATACCCACGATAAGTGAGGGAATACTGTACCAGTAATTAGGACTATAATTTTGCAGAATAGGAAATAGAAACCTACTTTAAACAAAAAAGATTTTAGCCCTGGCTGTTGTGACTCAGTGGACTGAGTGCCAGCCTACGACCCAAAAGGTCACCGGTTTGATTCCTGGTCAGGGTATATGCCTGGGTTGTGGGCCGGGCCCCTGAATGGGGACTTGTGAGAAGCAACCACACATTGATGTTTCTCCCTCTTTTTCTCCCTCCCTTCCCTTTCTAAACATAAATAAGATCTTTAATAAACAAATAAAGTTTAAATTCACACTAACTACTGTTATTTTAAAGATTTTACTTATTTATTTTTAAAGAGAGGGTAAGAGAGGCAGAACGAGAGGAAGAAAAACATCAACGTGAGAGAGAAACATCAATTAGTAGCCCCGCACACGCCCCGACCAGGGACAGAACCCGCAGCCCAAGCATGTGCCCTGACTGGGAATCGACCGGCGACCTTTCACTGTGCGGGATTATTACTGAGCAAAAGGAGGCTCTTTCACATGGTGCCTTGGTGTGTGACTCAACAATTAGTGTTGAGGAAAACAGGTCTTTATTTACAATATTCCAACCTTGGGGGGCTAGTGACCACTTAAGCTCAGAGCCCTGTTCTCCCACAGACCCAGCACTTCCATTGCCCCCCAAAAGGCTATAAGCCAAAAACATGCCCAGAAGTTCCCCATTTCTTATCTGTCAGCTCTCCTTCAGGACCTGGGGTACGATGTCATCAGCCTCCGTATAATAGTCCAGGAAAATGTGCACCGTGTTGCACTGGATCATGGTAAAGTCCAGAAAAATTCAGAGTCCAGGTCTCCAAAGTGGAGTTCTTAGCGGCCTGGAGTCCGCTGAAGTTGGCCTGATTAAAGCAGCAGCAGGCTGGCTTTCTTACTAGCCCAGGCCGCATGGCCTCCCTTTCCTTCTTTCAGACTGCATGGCTCCTCACTGTTTCAAAACCACATGGTTCTCCCCCGCTAATGGTTGCCACCTTATTTTTAAATCCCTGACTGCACCCTGTGACGCAGCGGGCCGGGTGACCAATTGCGGCCACCCCCGAAATCTTACGCAAGCCCTGCAAGCCTTTCATCACCATTCTATGGTCAAAGCCCCTCCCATCTCCTTGGGGACCTCCCGGCGTAACAGGATGACGCCCAACCAACTGAGCCACACTGGTCAGGGTAGAAACCCACCTTTAAAAATGTGTTTAGCCCTGGCCCATGTGGCTCAGTGGATTGAGCGCAGGTATGTGAACCAGGGGGTCACTGGTTCGATTCCCAGTCAGGGCACATGCCTGGGTTGCGGGCTGGGTCCCTGGTTGGGAGTGCGTGGGAGGCAACCACATATTGGTGTTTCTCTCCCTCTTTTTCTCTCCTTTCCCCTCTCTCTGAAAATAAATAAGTAAAATCTTAAAAAAACAAAAATGTAAAAATGTGTTTAAACCCTGGCTGGTGTAGCTCAGTGGATTGAGCGCTGGACTGTGAACCAAAGGCTTGCAGGTTCAGTTTCTAGTCAAGGCACATGCCTGGGTTGCAGGCCAGGTTCCCAGTTGGGGACGTGAAAGAGGCAACAACTACACATTAATGTTTCTCTCCCTCACTTTCTCTCTCCCTTCTCTATCTAAAAATAAATAGATAAAATCTTTTTAAAAGTGTGTTGTAAGCAGTGAAGGGATTAAGCAAAAACAAAACAAAACAACCTTATAGACACAGACAACAGCATGGTGATACCAGAGGGAAAGGGGGGGTGAAGGGAGATAGAAGAGGTTATGGGGGGATAAATGGTGATGGGCAGACGCTTGACTTGGGGTGGTGAACACATGATACAATATACAGATGATGTTTTATGAAATTACGCACCTGAAACCTATATAATTTTATTAACCAGTGTCACCCTAATAAATACAATTAATAGTATGGTAAAAAAAACTAAAGAAAATAAAAGTGTTTAATTTCCTGTAGCTAACAAGTAGTAGCAGCAGTCGTTCCACTATGATAAAGGAGAATTAAACAATTAATCTCTTCTTTTAAAAAATTTTTTTTGAGATTTAATTTACATATCGTAACACCCTTTTTTAAAAAATAGATTTTTATTTATTTATTTTTAGAGAGAAGGGAAGGGAAAGAAAAATAGGGAGAAAAACATCCATTTGTTGCTTAATTTCTGAGCCCCAACCACAGACCGAACCTGCAACTCAGGCATGTGTCTTGATCAGAAATTGAATCTGCTACCTTTTGCTTTGCAGGACAATACCCAACCAATTGAGTCACATGAATGAGGGCATAAAACATTTAAAATAAATTGTTCAATGATCTTTAGTATATTCACCTGATTGTACAACCATCACCACTAATTCTAGAACAGTTTTTTCTTTCTTTCTTTTTTTTTTTAAAATACTCATCTTAGGATGTTTATTGATTTTAGAGTGAGAAGATGGGAGAGAGGGGGGAGAGAGAAAAAGACATACATACAGACAGACAGACATCAATTAAGTTGCTCCTGTACACTCCTGACCAGGGATCAAATCCATAACCTTTTTAGGTGTAATGGATGATGCTTCAACCAATTGAGCCATCGGGCCAGGGCCTAGAATATTTTCATCAACCCCCAAGAGAACCCAATACAATTAAGCAACCACTCACTGTCCATTCTTCCTCTAGTTCCTGGCAACCACTAATCTGCTTTTCTTTGTGGATTTGCCTTTTCTGGACGTTTCATATAAATGGAATCATACAATATTTGGTCTTTTGTGTGTGGCTCACTTAGCATAATGTTTTCAAGGTTCATCCCTGTTTTGGCATGCATCAATACTTGGTTCAAAGTTCTAGAGTCTGGGAAGTCCAAAGTTAAGATGCCAGCATGGTCGAATTCTGGTGAAGACCTCTCCCTGGTTCATAGCTTGCTCCTTCTCACAGTGACCTCACATGATCAAAGAGGCTAGGGATCTTTTGAAACCTTTTTTATAAGGCATTAATCCCATTCAGGGGTTCCCATCCTGATGACTTAAGCACCTTACAAAGTCCCACCTTTTAAAAGTACCACATTGGGTGTTAGGATTTTAACATGATTTTAGGGGGGACACAAACATTCAAACCTTAAGCAAAGTCCTTTGCTCATTTTAAAATTTGGTTATTTCTCTTTTTGTTGTTGAGTTGCAAGTGCTCTTTATATTTTCTGGATACTAGGCCCCTATGACCCTGGCTGGTTTGGCTCAGTGGATTGAGTGTCGGCCTGCGAGCTAAGTGTCGCTGGTTCGATCTTCCAGTCAGGGCACATCAGAGAAGGAAAACTCTGATTCCAAAAAACCTCCGCTGCCTTGCGGCATACCTCTTCAGGGGAAAGGCTAAGGGAGTAAACCCCGACAGAAAATCCGGAGCCGGAGTCCCTAAGGCGGTTTGACGTTGTAGTCAACACCGGCAACTCCTGCGGCGCACCTGAAGCCAAGCTGTATTGACTCCGTCTTTCCCCTTGGATCCTTCAGCTGCGAAGAGAGGGGGGGTCTGCTGCATGGGCAACAGCAGACCCTCCATATCACCCTGCCCAGGCTCTGTAGCTTCAGCTTCACTGGAGAGAACACTCCAGCGTCATCGCAAGATGTCGATTCAACACGGGAGGAGACAGATACCGTGTCACTCCCGAGTCGGACTGCACAGCCATTCTCGGCGGTGCAGATAGACTCTTAAGAAGCTACACCATCATCTCTCGAGACGGACAACTGCCAACCGACCGACTAGGCCCCTATCACATGTTTTTACAAACATTTTATCTCCAAGAGTTGTCTTTTCACTCTCTTGTAATCTCTTTGAAACACAAAAGTTTTCCATTTCGATGAATTCTATCTATTCTTTCTCTTATTGCTGTGTTTAATCTTTTTTTTTTCAAAGTTACAAATGAGCTTTAGTTTTTACTATGTAGAAACTTCACTGGATTTGCTTGAAGAAGCTAGAATTTTTTTTCTTACCCTTAATTTATCTTACTGTGCAGTACCTGTCATTTGGTAGACACCAAACAAATATTGACTGAATTGAATAATACTGATCATCATAGATATGGGACTGGTATGTAGTAGACTTTGATAATTGAAGAAGTTAATAGTAACTATCAGGTATTGAGTACTTACTAATTACCCAGTACTGTATTAAGCACTGACGTGCTCATCATCTCATTTAATCCTTACAACAATCCTATGAAATATACAATCTTTCCCCAATGTATAAAGTAAGGCACTGAGGGCTAGAGAGGCCAAGTAATTTATCTAAGACAACACAGTTGGTCTGGGATTAGAACCCTTGGCTGGGATGACATGTGCTCATTTTAGCCACCATGTCCCTTAGCTAGGGCAACAGTAAAATGTGAAGAACCTGAAGGATGAAAGGGTGTGGGACCAAGAGGTAGATTGGTTGAGGGTAGTCATGTTAAGGTTATTGCTATCTTTCGCATACGTGAAACTGAGAAAGAGACGTGTAAGAATTTTATAGGTTCATTTTGAAAATGAATCAAATATTTAAACGCTTTTGAGTATGCTAATTTCACTGCTCCTGTATTTTAATTTCAAGGTTACATTTCTCGTTCACCATCTTTCTAACTTTTCCTCTCCGTTTTAAATTTTTACTTAAAACATTTTTATTCTCCCTGGACCTCATTCTGCTCTGAATCCTGGTTTGGTAATTCTATACTGTAATGTTAATTTTTCACTCTTCTGTGCCTGCCTCTAAGATATTTAAAAGATATATATTTTATGTAGCTTTTCTAATTATCTTCAGTAGGATGGTTGTTCCAAATTATTATTTCTTTTATCACTGGAAGTGAGAGTTTCTTATTCTTTTAAACTAGTAAATGTAAAATTGTGTTTTGATGGTATGATGGAAATAATATGGCCCAACTCTAGCAGAAATCTTTCTTTTTTTCCCCCTAGCAGAAATCTTGTTAATATATTTATCTGGGAGAGGTTCCAATGTCCCAAAATATTGTGTGCTTGAATACCTCCAATTTTTTTTTTTTGAATACCTCCAATTTTTATATTAAATGAGTTTTAGTTGCTTATTACATTGTTTATTCGTACATAGTTTTCTCAATTAGTGACAGTCATCATTCTCAACATTGCTTCATAAACCACCTGGAGGTCAAGAGCCACATCTTTTCATAGCCATTAGGGCATCAAATCCTAATGTCGCTATTGTTCCTCACTGAGTCTACAGGTTGTTGACTTGCTCAAGGTCCCATAGTTAATAACATCATTGGAATTTGGATGCCACCAGGGAGATACTGATCTTGTAGAAGATAATAATTTTGATATTATGTAATACACTATTTTGAGGTGAACAGGCCAGGAGGAAATAATAGTTTTCTAAACATCTAAAGGAATTTTATTTTATTATAAGCATCGTTAGTGATTAAGGGAATTGTTGGGTGTCGTGATTCTTCATCCTCTCAAAACCCACTAACACTTCATTTATGATGATGATTGGCAAAAGTAGTCCTGTAAAAATAAAGGTATATATGTTCATAAAGTTAAAAACTATTAATTTACAGCATTAATGAATGTAGTTTGACATATTCTTAAATGATATGCTTGGAGAAACTGATGTTATGGGCAGCAAAAATGTCAAGTCATAGTTTATAAACATGTAGTACAAACATTTATTTAGTTAACTTTAAACATTAAGAGCTAATGTCCCCACTTAATAAGTATTTGGAAGTCAGGTAAATAAAACAGATTATGGGGAAAATTGGGTTTTCTTAATCAGCTGTTAAAAGCACCTATGGAAACATTATAATTATTTATGCTAAAATATTTGTAATAAAGATAGGCAAATTTTTCATTTAAATCTGCATGGTTAACACAATTATGAGCTTAAGCTCCTTATCTATTTCTAAGATGGACTGTGGTAAAAACAACCTTTTTGTTTTCTTGTTACAAGTATATCTCCTGACCACCCTACAAGGTATTCCTGAAGAGATTTACATCTGACAGTCAAAGGATCCCCTTCAAATGCAGAAGAAATGTCTCTAGTAAGAACATCAAGGACCATTTACCAATCTTGTTTTTCAAAAAGAGCTAATGTGCCCATTAAATACTTATTTGTGTGAGAAATGTTCGCAATAAAACACCTGGACAAAGCCCTGGCTGCTGTAGCTCAGTGGATTGAGCGTAGGCCTGCGAGCCAGATGTAACTGGTTCAATTCCCAGTCACGACACGTGACTAGGTCCCCATTTGGGGGCACAGGTGAGAGGCAACCACACAGTGATGTTTCTCTCCCTCTCTTTCTCCTTTCCCCTCTCTCTAAAAATAAGTAAACAAAACAAATAAATAAATTATTTAAAAAAAAACCAAAAAACACACCAGGGCACAGGACTTGAGCAGCAAAGAGAGGCTCGTTTATTCACGAGTCTACAGAGTCAGGCACGCAGACAACCAGGGGCATGTGTCTGCAAAGTAGACAAAGAAAACTGGTTTTATACTAATTTGATGAGTTCCCCCTCTCCCGTCCTTCTCCCTTCCCCCTCTCCCATCCTTCTCCCCCGTTTCTCCATTACTGGTTACTCCAGAGTTACAATCTAACGTGATTATCTAAATGCCCCTATTGTGATTTGTAAATATGCTACTACTGTCAACTACCTTCTCCCATTTTCCCTTTGTCTGGTGATGACTATCTTTACTCCTTCAGGATGCCCCTTTTGTTATTTGTAAATATGCTAATACTGTCAACTCCCTTCTCCCATTTTCCCTTTGTCTGGTGATGACTATCTTTCTACTGGTTTGGGAGTCACTATTTCCTTGTTTCTTACACTTTAGATCCCAGAGATATGTGTTAGGAGCTGTGGAATGTCATTTCCTCGCCCCTTTTCCATGATTCATCTGTTAATTATCCTACTGGTTTGAGGGTCACTGGCTTGCTTCTTTATCCCTAACATTTGGATAGCAGGAAAAGTGAAGTCTTTGGAAAAAAATTAATTTTAGGCATTCCGTTATAAATATTATGGGCTCATTCACAATTTTTTAAATTTTTTTGGTTCCCCCCTGAAAAAACTGTAATTTATTTCTTTTGAGTTAAGCCCCATGGAAAAAATTATTCATTAAGTCAGAGATCCCACAGATGTTAAGCAGTGCTCCTAATATAGTTGGTATTCTCTATTCTCCTTCAAGAATGAATGAAGAAAAGGCATCCCTCACTCCAAACATAGAAGCATCTGTCCAGTACAGAATTACGCAGGTCAAACAGTAACTTATTTCTAGACAGACAAGTTTTACATCTCCATAGATTGTGTGGGACTCTAGCAAATGAGTTTAAAAAAACTAGAGAAATTAACGAGTTAAAAAAAGACAAACTAGAGAACTAATGCTTCTTAAATAATTAATGTTATTTCAACAAAAGCATCTTACATACATACACTCGTTCTCAAAATCAAACCTTTCTCTGATTAGGAGATTTAGTTAACATGAAGTGTTCTCTACCTTGAAAGCAAGGCTTTTGAGCCCTGCGACAAACTAATCACTTCTCCTTAGTTCTTTCCTTGAGAAGATAGCTGATATTTATAATGATCAGCCTAACAGGAGCATCATTGTTGGCTTTTGAAAGGACCAAAAAAGGTAACATTTCAAACTGAAATGGTAGAGATTAAAGGCTGGTTATTTTTTTTCATATGCCTGCACCATGAACCAGCCTGACTGCCTAAGTGGTAATACATATATTTGTATGCTTTTCTCCCCATAGCACCCTTCACGGCCATACTAGTGTATGACTTCCAGTAGCTACAATGCTCCCAGTGTCCTTACACATGTTGCCTCTGTTGGGACACATACCTTTCTCTCTCCATCTATATTTCACCAGTTCCTATTTACCTGTCCTTAGGTTTCACCGGAAATGACACTTCCTCTCAGAAGCTGTCTCTGCCCACTGTGGCTTTCTGGGCTCTTCCCCATTCTATATATCACATCATAATTGTGTGTATGTTTTTCTGTCTGTCTTGAGATGGTAAGTTTCATTATTAAGTTGTTGTAAGGGTTTGGTTTTTATTTTTTAAGATGTTATTTTTTTTTTTTTAAGGGAGGTGTGAAGGAAGGGAGAAAGAGAGGGAGCGAAACATCACTGTGTGGTTGCCTCTCGCATGCCCCCAATTGGGGCTCCAACCTGCAACCCAGGCATGTGCCCTGACTGGGAATAGAACTGGTGACTCAAACCAGTACTCAATCTGCTGAGCCACACCAGCCAGGGCAGGGTTTTTACTTGTTAAATTAGGGAAGTTCATTGTAAAGGAATTGATTAACATTTTAAGGAAAGCATTTTTGGATGTGGAGGAGTGAGGCAGGGTTGCCTCCAACACCTTAGGCTAGGTTGGAAACTGCTCTGTCCAGCAGAGGTTTCATGACCATGGCGGAACAAATCTATCCAGGACACTATTATGTTTAGGGGAAGGAAGGTGGTTGCTCTCTCTAGGGGAGAACAGCGAGCGATCAGACCTCCTTTCCTCATACCTTTTATTGAGGAGGATACACATGGGAGATAACAAGGTCAAAATTCATGAATCATTAATAGCTTTTAGGAGTTTGGATTACAGTTGACAGACAATAACAGATTACATGTACCAGTACAGAGGGCACAGTGGCCAGTCTGTGTCAGGGTCTATTAAACATCTTGATGCCGCATTGGCATTAGGTGCAAGGTTTCATACATTCCTTGCTAGAGATTATTTATGTTACATTAAAGATAAGAAAAGCAGCACAAGTTCTAAATCATAATAAGCATTCTTTAAATCCACTTCCCATGGAAACACTCTGAGTGGCTTTCAGTTATGTCTCACGCGCAGCCTTACGTTGAGACTTAAAGACAAGCACAGCTGGAGTGCCAGCGGCAGGTCATGTTCAGGCTGGGGCTACAATTCCCTAAACCACGAGGAGCGGTTCCCTACAGAGGAGTGTTTTAGGATTTGTTCAATAATTTTAAGTATGATTTAGCTAAATTTAGAAGATACCAAGATCTAACTTTCTCAGAAAGAAATTGTATGTGTGTGTGTGTGTGTAAAATTCTTTGAGCTTCTCAGTGAAACAATACATTTTCATGATGAGACAATTAAATTTTCCAGAACTGAGGGTACAACAGGTACACAATCTAAATTAATCTGACAGTGTTCTGCCATGAATTATATAATCTGAAGGTACAGAGCTTCTTTTAAAAAATGCATATTGATTATAAAATAATCAGGGTAGACTTTCAATAATAAGAAGCAAAAGGAGAAATTTTTCTAAATAGCAGCCTCTGTGATTTCTTTGTTTTTGACAAAAACCTGTAGATGCTGTTACTGGCTTTCTCTCCAAATTAATGGATCTATACTCTAAATAGAGGGATTAGGCCTGTCAATTTCAAGTTAGTACTAAGAATTGTTTTGAAATTGGGGAGAGGTGATATTTTAGCCCCATGAGTCTCTGGCTTTATCTATGTTTCACCTCACTGGCAATGATTGACACTTGGCAACTGTTGAGGATCTTTAGTTCAATTGTTGCTTAATTCTTGCTACTGAAGAGCAGTTATTTTATCTGCGGTGAGCAGAACTGCTAGAGGGAATAGGGTGGACACCAGGTAGACTTGGCCCCTGAAGGGCAAAAAGGCTACTGTAGATAAGCCGTAGGGAAGTAATTGAGGAGGGAAACCAGGGAGAGGCTGCCAGAGGGGATTAGCTGTCTGTCTACAGTATTCCCTCACTTATCACGGGTATTACGTTCTAGACCGCCCACTCACCCCCCACGATAGGTGAAAATCTGCGAAGTAGGAACCTTACATTTATTTTAGTATTTATATATATTTTAAGGCTTTATAAACCCTTCCCACACACTTATAAACCATTCCCAGTCCCTTATTAACCTTTCCCACTCTCTTATTAACCTTTTCCACACTTTTGTAAACACTACTTATGTTCTTAAGCATATTCCACACTCCTAAACCTATGTAACTTTAACAACATACGTATACAGTACTGCAAAATCCCACAATATAGTGAAAAATCCGCAATAAATAAATATTTTTAAAAATCCAGCGATACTGTGAGGCCGTGATAAGTGAACCATGATATAGAGAGGGACTACTGTATACCAAGACTATTATTACTGATTCAATCACTGAGGAATATCTCCATTTTTAGTATTCCAGGGTCCTATGTCTCAGAAGGAATAACCAAAACTAAACTTTAAGATCTCTATCAGAATTGTGAAAGTATGAGCTTTCTTTTCCTTACTCTTATTGATCAGAAGTTTACAAAAGATGGTACTTAGAATATCTTTATGAATTTATCACTGCAAAAACTATGACTCTCCCCAGCACAACAGTAGAGCAGCAAAGAAGAGAGGTATAGAAGTGAAACTGGCAGAGCCGTTGTCTGTGCTGCCTGTCAGTACCAGACCCAATAAGCAGAGACAGGGACTGAATCTTTATGGGCGCTTTATTCAAATGGTCCGGGAGCTAAGAGGGTGGGTTTGTACCCTAACAGACCGTATTAAATTCCATTGTAAGTGGGCTCTTTATAAGGAAAAGAAAAGTGTAGGTAAGGGGTTTGGAGTTCAGGGAAAAGGTTAATTGGATAAAAGCTGCAGCATTCTTTCACCTGTGCCCTGGGCGGTCGTCCTTGTGTCCCTGGCGGTGGTTGTCCCACCCTGGAGTACAATGGCTCAGATACCGTCTTGATTGCTTGCAGTAGTCCTCAGGCACAAAGGTGGAACAGTTTATGGTTTCCTGGAATCAAGGTGGGTCATACCTCCAGTTCCTGAAACAATAGCTTTTTACATACGTTGATTACTAAGTTTATCAGCTATTACCTGAAAGTAACCTTTTTTCAACATTTGAGTCCCCTTTCAGGCGCAGGCAGAGTTTCTTATGATTAGAAAGAGAAGTAGAATTTTGAAACTTTCCATAAATTTATCTATGAAGGCACAAAACATATTTTGCAAAAAGCATACCTAATATAGTGATGATTTAAAATACCACAAAGGGGAAAAAAATTGGGACAACTTTAACAGCATAATCAAAATATACTTAAACAAATAAAAATAATTTAAAAATAAAATACCAATCTTGCCTTGACTGGTGTGGCGCAGTTTGGTTGGGCAGCATCCTGCAGGCTGAAAGGTCAGTTTGATTCTGGGTGAGGGTGCATGCCTGGGTTGCAATTTTGTCCCGGTTGGGGTGCAGACAAGAGGCAGGGCTGATCAATGGTTCTCTCTTGCATTGTTGTTTCCTTCCCTCTTTTTCTCCCTCCCCCTCTCACTAAAAAGAAAATAAATAAAATCTTTAGTAAAAAATAAAATAAAATACCAATCTTATTGCCCTGTCTGAGTGGCTCAGTTGGTTAGAGCATTGTTCCAACATGCCATTGTTGAGCGTTTGATCCTGTTAGGGCATAATACAAAAAGCAGTCAATGAATGAATAAGTAAGTAGAACAACAAATCAATATTTCTTTCTCCCTTTCTCTTTTTCAGTCCCTCTATACTCATAATAAATTTTAAAAAATTAAGAAAAAGAAACAACTAATGAATGCATAAATAAGTCAACAACAACATATTGGTGTTTCTCTTTCTCCCCCTTCTCTCTAAAATCAATCAATCAATAAATAAATGTTTTTTAAAATTATGTTTAAGTATTGGAGTGATAGGCATAATCTGTGGCTGAAATGCACGGCACTTTAAGAAATGCAGGGCTATCCTTGTGTGCATTGTTGATGGGAATGTAAAATGGCATAGCTGCTATAGAAAATGTTTTGAGCCCTGGCCAGTGTGGCTCAGTTGGTTGGAGCATCATCTTGTAATGGAAAGGTTGTAGGTTTGATTCCTGGTCATGGCACATACCTAGGTTATGAGTTTGATCCCCAGTCAGGGCTCATATGGGAGGGAGCCAATCCATGCTTCTCATTTCCTTCCTCTCTAAAAGCAATGAAAAATGTCCTTGGGTAAGGATTAAAAAACTGATTTGGCAGTTCCTCATAAAATTAAACAAAATTATGATCTAGCACTTCCATTCCCAGATATATACTCAAAAGAATTTAAAGCAGAGACTCAAATAGATACTTCACCTGAGGATGTGTTTATTGATTTGAGAGAGAGAGAGAGTATCAAACCTGCAACCTTTGGTGTGTAATATGCCACTCCAACCAGCTGAGCCACTTGGCCAGAACTGTACACCCATTTTTGTAGAAGTATTTACAATAGCCAAAAGATGAAAACAACCCAAATGTGCATCAACATAAGAATGGACAAATGGTGTGTATACACCCAATGAACTATTATTTAGCCTGAAAAAGGAATGAAATTCTGATACATCTTACAACATGGATGAACCTTAAAAACATTATGTTAAATGAAATAAGCCAGACACAAAGGGGAAAAATATTGTGCGTGATACCACTTATATGAGGTACCTAGAATAGGCAAATTGGTAGACACGAAAAGTGGGATATAAGTTAGCAATGGCTAGAAGACAAACGAGGGGTTATTGTTTGGGATGGATAAAAAGGCTCTGGAAATGGTGAGCGGTGGTAGTTGTACAATATTGTGAATGTACTTAATACTACTAAATAGTACACCTAAAAATGGTAAAATGGCAAGTTTTATGTTACAATATTTTACCACAGAAAATCTCCAAAGAAAAAGAATTGTAGAGTTTGCACCTATTTTTAAGAAAATGTCTTGCACCCATTTTCAAATCTTGTTGTGTTTGATCCTGTTTTTCTACCTATCTCATGAATGCTTCATTCCCTCCAGAGAGCTTCTCAGTGTGGGCTCCGTGCGCTTGATGTTACCCTGATGGGTGTGGTTAGGTCAGAATCCATTAGTTTTGCTATAGTAGGCTTGCTTCTTATATTTGTTAAAAATTTTGAGGGTGGGTGAAGGAGAGGTAGTTTAAAATGGAATAACAATGCATGCTGGAGTTCCCACTCCAAGATGGAAAGCATGCTTTTGGGTCAAACTGAAAGGCTAGGAATCAAGGGTGATGAAATACAGGACTTCTCGCCATCCCAATTTCTGGTTGTAGGAATCTGTTCTGAATCCAACTGCAAGTGAAAACCCATCTTTGCCCCTCCCACCAATCCCCCAGTTGCACTGCTGAAACATTGGCCCTGTGAGGATGGAGCTGAGGCTGGCTTCCCAAGATCTGTGTAGCTGTCAAGGTGGCAAGGATGGAGTTGGGACCGGCCTCAGCAGTGAATTTTGGCAATGACCTTGAGACTCGCCAGCTCACAGCAGCTGTACTGGTTCTTGCTCTACTGCCATTATTGCATCACCAGAGAGTTACAGGGAGGGAGCTAAAGTCCTCTGGGTCTGCCATTCCCAGGATCTGGCAAGTTCCAGCTATGGGGCCAAGCTCTCCCAGCACCTACCACCCAGGTCACGGGAGCAGTCCAGGTGTGTGTGGGGGTGGCTGCTTGTTCCACTTCTGGCTCAGGTCTCATTCCTAGGAAGTGGTTAGCTCTCTGACCATCAGCCTGGCATGCAGACAGGCTCCACATGGGGCTAACCTGCTTAGCATCTCTACAGAGGGATGCTCAGTGACAGTTGATCTTGGGAGATAGAGAGGCCAAAACCAAGGGACTTCTTTGTCCCAAAGGTATGAGGGAGAGATTTCTTTGGGAAATGAAGGTCACCAGAAATGTTCAGAGCAAAAGGGAGAAATATTTTCTCTCCAGCGAGAGTGGCAAGTGTTTTTTTGAAAACTTCTCCTCCCACTCCTTGTCTTTATCCTGTCCTTTGCCTTTTAAGTGGCTTTATTATTTTTTTAAACCCGCCTTTGTCATTGGACATTTATTGACAGAAATCAAATTGCTGTGTTTCTGGGCAAAGCGCCTGCTGCAGAGAGGTGTGGTTCCGGAGGAATGAGACACGCAGCCCAACAGCTGAGCCTCCACTGTCCTCACATAACCTCCCTGCCTTAAATATCGCCAATATTTAGCCTTGCCTTTTAAAGTAAAAATGCACAATACCTTCCAGAATTTCATCAAGCCCAAATACCGTCTGCCTTCCCCCCAGCTCAGTTATATCTTCTGTATGTTGGAGGCAGCGCTGCACAGCCCCCCTCTTCTCCTCCCACCGCAGACCTGCCCTCGGATCCACCAAGAGGTTACTAATCAGGGAGACTTCGCCATCGATCTGATGGCGGAGACCTGGGGGATTTGTGTGCATTGTTTTTGCTGAAGCCTCCTATGAATTCATTGCGACCAGATCCTCTGCAGCGAACTCCATGTCGCAGCTTGTGGCTGCCTGTGTCCTGTGGTGAGAGCAGAGCCTGCACAGGAGATCCTTTGTCTAGGAAGGCTAGGCAGAGAAGATCACTTTGGAGTTGCTAAGCTCTGCATTGCCATTGGCTGCACTCTTTGTGGGGCTGTTTTTGCAAAAGGCATGCCCAGCACTTCTACAGTGCTGGCAGGCCAGGGCTGCCTTTAAACACCATGATAATAATACCAAAAAGCAGTTTGCAGAACTGTTCCACTGTAGAGGCTTCCTCTGCAGAAGCAAGCAAGATGGCTACCTCGTGGGCTTCGCCGTGAAGAATGCAGAGGCTAATTAAGACAGACTTTAAGGGGAAAAAAGGGTATTTCCCTACTTCATCTTTATGCAAGTCTTTTTTTTTTTTTTTAGTGACTTTTAAAGTATACATTTAACATAAGCTCTTTATGTTCTGCTTAGCAAACATGTTGATGATATTAAATGGTATAAGTAGTTTTATAGAGAAATAGCCAAAAATTTTTAGGGGGTGGGAGTTAATTTTTTTTTTTTAAACGGAAGCTCATTTTGCAATTTGACTTTTTTTTAGGTTATAAAGGAAAACAAGAGGCCCCAGAGGGAAAAGAAGTCCAAAGTTTTAAAGGTAATCAGCTATTGATTAAATCATATTTAATTTTTTTCCATTTCATATAGTATTTTTCTGTCACTTAGAAGTAAATTTGGAGTAGAGTGGATGTGAATTTTCCCAGACTTTCAGTAAATGGATTTTCACTCAAGTAAAGTGTTTTCTCTTTTTTAGATGTGCTGCACAATGTGCATATTAGCATCCTTTATTTTCAACTCCACGCAGATTGGCAGAAGGAAAAGTTTATGTGCAAAGTGTTGTGAATAAAATTTATTTTTCTTCATAGCTCCCTTTGTAGCATCTGCATTTGTGGTGTTGCTCCAGTGTGTAAACTTAAGCTCTTAAGAAGAAAGACACTATTTGAAGTTGACAGCTATGATCCATTATAATTTAAATAGACTTTCCTTTACATACTATTTTAAAATGTGTGGTTTTTCTTTCCAAAAGAAAGGTTTAGAGGTTTGAGTTAATCTTAAAATGTGTAAGCCATTGAAATCTTACAGCCAAATTACAATTGCTGAATCCCAAATTTTTATTATATCATCTTTAATTTTGACATTCATAAGAGCTGTAGGAATATGCATGTTTTCTTCATTTTCAATAGTTTGCCTGATGAGTATTTAGTAGTAACCTATTTGATTATAGACTAGCAATTCATGTTATGAGCTTTATACAGTATTTAAAAGGGTTAATTTAAAAGCATATAGCATTGCTAAAAGTTCAAGGGTTAGCTTTAGTCTAGCAAATAAGTCCTTATGTGTTAAAGGTTTCAAGTGATATATTGCTACTGTAAATGTAAGCAACCTGAGCAAGTAACATTTTTGATTCAAGAAGACATAAGCAATAAAACTACTGGTCTTTAAAATTATATTTTGTGCACTTATTTAATATTTTAATCTATAGCTCTTCTGCAAATAAAGTTTTAGCATTCAAAAAGAAACATGTTGAACTATGAATGTGGCAAATTTTTATTTCACTTGTTTCCCAGTGTGTATTTTGAAAATATTATTGACATGGAGAACCAAATCTTACATTGCTTCTTAATTTGCCTGATCTCTTCAAGTTTCTGTTTCCTGTGTGTAGTACACAACATTGCCATGTACATTTTTCACCAACCAACAAGCATTTATTTAATATTTACCACATAGTCATCTGTGTGCTAGGCACTGTAAATGAGTGTAATTGCTTGGCACAAATTCTCACTTGGCCTGAGCAAATAGAATACTGCTTATTTTCAGGGTAAATTAAACCCTCTTCTGTTTTTTTATTCCTGCATATTGATCTACCGACCCCCTACTACTGACCCCCTCCCCCAACTATAGAAGTATATCATCTGAAGTCCTACTTTAGGTGTTTTGCCTTAAAATCTTCAAGAGAGGAATTGTTTTAGATCTGCTATTATAAATGACTCTCGTATTTGTGGGAGGCAGGGATGAGGGCATAAGATAAAAGGATAGACTATAATGGACAAGCTTGGTAGCTTAAATCACCCGCCTTTGCTAGGAAGTAGAATTGGGCTTTGGGAGTACTATTTAATTCTCTATTTATTTTGTTAGTCTGTGGGTGTTCTGTCACCTGAAATAAATTTCAGACATAAATATACTGTGTGTTGCTTTTTCAAATTATGACAGTAGACTCTGACTTTTTAAGAGAATATTTGCCTGTGGGTGGTTGAAATTCATGTAACACAGCAAGCAGAACTGAATTCTTCCTCATTCTCCTCTAAAGTTATTGACTATTGTACAGAGTAGGAAAACATGTCCTAACTGGTGTGGCTCAGTTGGTTGAGCATCCTGCAAAGTGAAAGGTCACCAGTTCGATTCCCTGTTGGGGCACATGCCTGAGTTGCAGGTTGGTCCCTGGTTAGGGTGTGTGCAACAGTCAACCAATCAATGTTTCTCTCAAACATTGATATTTCTCTCCCTTTCTCTAAAAATAAATAAATAAAATATATTTTTTAAAGTAGGGAAATGCTCTGAAAAGAAAAAAAAAATTTCCCCCTGTTGTAGGCATTTCAAAATATTTTACTTAATGCTCTGTTGGGCACCATATCTTTTGTTTTTCTGAGAAGGCTTTGTTTCTTTGCTCCATAGAAGAAGTGCAAACATACTTGGAGATTTTAGCTTGATTGTATAAGAAACAATTGTAATAAATGCAGAATATTATGTAACCCTGAAGAAGATGTTAAGAAAACTAAATCCACATTTTGGGAAAGAGGGAGGGAGGAGTACAATCCACAGTTTTATGGATGAGGACTTAGTATGAAGCTGGCTGCTATCCAGGGGATCAGTGACAAGGTCTACAGGTTATAGCTTGATGTCTTTTCATAATTCTTTTTGTCTTTGGCATTGTACCAGAAAACTAGTCTGCTTCCTCTGACTCTGGCCTCTTAGATCTTCAGAAATCCTGAGTTCTTTTCTCTTTGTCAGGGTAGGTGTTATAGATATCTTGACTAACTTTCATCCTCATCTATTAGGAAGTAGTTGGATAGATAAGAGTTTGATGAAGAAAACTGGGTATAGAATTGAAGCTTGTCTCATCCAACTCTGAACCTGTTAACTAATAAATACTGAATCCAGTTATGGGGCTGAAATTACCTGGTGTGTCTCACACTTACCTTTGAACAATTTATTGTCTGTATGAATAACCTATATTCATTCTGTAATTCAAAATTTAAAACTGTAAATAGTGATCTCAAATTTCTGACTATTTTCATATATAGATGGCCACTTGTTAGCTGTGCTGTAATTCTTCCCATGATTCTTGAATAAGGTAAAGGCATGAAATAATTTCAGGCCTTGATTCTTACATTGGACTTGTGGGTGGCATTGTTTGGGACTTTCCTTGTTAAAAACATTTATGTAAAATCTTTACTTTGTGTGTTGGGGTAGAAGGATATATTCCCTTAAAGAAAGTCAATTTTGCCATAACATCACTAGGTTAGATTGTCTGTCTTTGTCTCTAGAGAAAATCAGGTTGCACAGTCAACTGGGGTTATTGAGGAAAATTTAATAAAGGGATTGTTTGAAAGGTGTGGACAGGCTAATGGAAAAATGATGAGTCTAATGACATCACAGAGCTATTGCCACTCCTAGGCCTGAAGGGACAAGGGATTGGGAGCAGAAGCTTTTGTTGTGGCCCTTTGGTAAAGGGATCCTTCTACAAAGAGAAGGTCATAGAGAAGGAGGTATGGAAGTAAATACCAGCCCTTCAGTTTCCTGCTGCTTTCATTGGTTGATCCCAATAAGAAGTGAAAAGGAAAGGGAGTCCACTGATGAAGTATCTCTTGGTCAGCCTTCTCTGATATGTAAGAGGGTCTAGAAGATAGAGTGTGGTCCTGAAGGGGCAAACAACATATTCAGCATTGCTGGTAACCATAGGAACAGTATGGTAGGGTCAGAATTAGTCCTACAATCACGATTATGTAAGAAGGTAACATTGGGCAAGGCTTGGTGAAGTATATAGAATTCTATAATATTTTTACAGCTAATCTCTAAATCTAGGATCATTTCAGTATAAAAAGTGGGGGCATCCTTGAGAAAGGGCCCCATTTACATTCTGTAATTATATACCCTTTCTAGGAAGGTAAGGGATATTTTCTAGCTATTTGGTTATAAAGTACCTTCAAAGTAGTATTTAGAAGACTGAGTGAACAAATGTAAAGAAATGTCATGAGGTATTAAAACAGGAAACTGTCTACAGTTTGGAAAAGTGAAAATGAAGACTAAGTGATCTTCCTGCGAGCTTCTGCATTGGCAACTGTGCACTTTCCTTCCTTGATGGTGGTGATAAAGGAGAACAAGTGATGGTGGAGTGATGGGGAGTGGCGGACATAAGGTATATATTTCGCTCAAAGAGAACAGACACTCGCATGCATGCCTTTATGAAATCTGTTTTGGGTGGAGATGGAAGAGGGAATAAGGGGAACAAATGGGGAAAAAATACAATGAAATATGTTTTAAAATGGCAATCAAATCATGCATTAATCACATTCATGCATAGCCCTGATTTGCGTGACATAGTTACATTCAAAATATTTAGTACTACCATCCTTTCCTAGGAAATAGTAAATGTTTAAGAAATGTTCTTTCCTAAACACCATTATTATTAACAGTAATTAAATATATTTTTAGCACATACTAAATGCTGGGGCTACAGTGGTTTCTGCCTTCAGGGAGACTATATGGTGCTGAGGAAAGGTGTGCAAAAAAAATTAAAGACAAATGGGTAAATTACAAATTATGGTGTATATATATATGTGTGTGTGTGTGTATATGCATTGAAGGAAACAAAGAAAAGTGCTGAGATAGGGAAACCACCTAGGGAAATTTACTTGATATCTCTGAGCACTATTCCATTCAGTTATAAATTGTTATACATACTAATGCTAAGTAAAAGTACCAAATTGGCTGTCATTGAGTTACCTTGTTTATTTTTAAAGTCCATTAAACACACACACACACACACACACACAGAGAAAGATAACAGTTACTAAAGATTTTTCTCTGCACACTTATCTACAAATTTGTTTCAGTTAGTAAAAGAAATCTTTGGCAAAATGATAAACTTTACTTAACTCTGGTTATAATGTAACATTCCATGATTTATAGCAACATGTAATAGGTCAAATACTGAGCTTGATCATTATTTAGGACATAAAACATGCCATTTTGATAGAGTCCTTCGTAGTCCTAGGCAACAAATCTCAGACTTCTGAATATAACTGACCAGTGGGGGTGGGGCGGGGGGATTCAGAGTTCGTGGTGAGAGTATTTATAACAGGGCACCAGCTTAATATATATAAAATGGAAGAAGATAATCTCAACACAGGATGCTCACATAAACTTTATAATTTAGACTTAGGATTCAACATATGGTCCTTATTTTCCTCATTATGTCATAAGCTGGCAAAAACTGTCAAAGCCGTGTGTTCATCCATCAGTGTTTATTCACACAATCAAAGGCACACATGGAGCTTCTGGTTTGCATACGCACGAATGGTAAGATAGCATTTTGCCCAGAGATGATCAGACTGATTTCAGGGCTGAGTTGTCACTAATCCAGCTCACACACAATCAAATCATTCATTTATCATTGGACCATGTACGTTTCCAGTGACTCAAGACTCCTTTCTGTAATTTCTAGGAATGATCCCAAATAGAGAATGAGAATGAACGAAAGCCAAGTGGTGTGAATGGGCTAGAAGAAAATTTCATTTAGGCCACAACAAAAGTCTGTTGAATTATTTCTAGAGCAGAAAAGAACATATGCCTTGCTTCTTGAATACTTGCGCTCATCTGTACTGTGCTTGTGTGTGCATGTGTGTGTGTGTTTAATTTTTATAATAGTTTATTTAAGTCAAAACTGACAACAGTTGCTGGAAAAAATTGTAAAATAAATTTGTAAAAATCTCAAACGTTTCAGAGAATCTGTGCTTGTGTTTTGAGAGTGCTGGATTCATACTGTTTTCTGAGGTCTACCTTCCTTATTATATAATTCTCCATATACTTACAAAATCTTACTAGTATCTTAATTCATTTTCAGATTATAATTCATTTAATAATGCTTTTCTGTGTTCAAAATATGTCATAACATTAATATTTTTAAAGATTTGATGGCAAGATTTACCTACCATGGCCTATACAAGAGAATAAGATTATAGTATCTTTTTAAAGCCTGTTCTGATGCTTTATAGTTATTATTGCCTTTTTTATTGTATTTTTTCCATTATCATTTATCCCCTTTCTACTCTTTTCCACCTCCACCCACCCCTCCCTGCCACAATCACCACATTGTTGTCCGTATTCATGAGTCCTTTTTTTGGCTCAGTCCCTCGACCCCTTAACCCCCACTCCCCAGAGCTATCAGCCTGCTCTCTATTCTGTCTCTAATTTGCTTGTTAGTTCAGTTTGTTCATTAGATTCCACATATGAGTGAAATCATATGGTATTAGTCTTTGTCTGGGTAGCTTATTTCACTTAGCATAATGTTCTCCAGGTCCATCCCCACTGTCTCAAAGGGTAAAATTTTCTTCTTTTTAACCGCTGCGCAGTATTCCATTGTGTAAATGTACCTGCTGCTTCCAAATCTTGGCTATTGTAAATAATGCTGCAATGAGCATAGGATGGGGGTGCTTCTTTCTTTTGAGGTAGTGTTTCAGTTTCTTTGGATAAATTTTCATAAGTGCAATCGTTGGGTTATAAGGCAGTTTCATTTTTAATTTTTGTGGTAACTCCATACTGCATTCCACAGTGGCTGCAACCAATTTGCATTCCCACCAACAGTGCAAAAGGATTCCCCTTTCTCCACATCTTTGCTAGCACTTGTTGCTTGTTGATTTATTGATGGTAGACATTTCTGACTGGTGTGAGGTACTATCTCATTGTGGGCTTAATTTACATTATAGTTTTAAATACTAACTGCTTTAGTCCTTTTTGAATGAGAAGGTCTTTCTGTATGTGGCAAATTTTAAGGGAAGAGATGCTGAATTTTATCAACTATGTTTAAAATTTAATGATGTCATATGAATTTGATGAAAACATAGATTCTTTTCATGGTTCTAAGGAACCAGATGTTAAACAATAAACTTACTTTAGGAACTTAGTTTTAAATAACTGAATTATTTATTTTAAGTATTATGTTGTGTGAATTTTAAATATAGTATACACATACACATAGCCATATAAGATCACGGGATTGTTAGGGAGTTAAAGGAATTTATTATATGTAAAGTGCACTCTGACCAGAGTAGGTCAGTGGGTTGGGCGTTCTCCTGCAAAATGAAAGGGTTGCCCATTTGATTCCAATCCAGTCAGGGCACAGGCCTGGGTTGTTGCAGGCCAGGTCCCTGGTTGGGGGCATGTGAGAGGCAACCAATTGATGTTTCTCTCTCACATCAATGTTTACCTCTCTCTCTTTCTCCCTCCCTTTCTTTCTCTCTAAAAAATAAATAAATAAAATCTTTTAAGAAGTATATGAAAAGTGCGTAGGACAGTAATTTCTCAATTACTTATATTATTATTATATGTATTTAAAGGTGTAATAAATGTTACTAAAAATATTAAGTGAACCATTCAAAAAATGTGTTTTTTCTTAGTGTATTCATAAAGACTAAAATATCATCAATGTGAAAAAGAAATTTCACAGTTGATGGTTAGTTTGCTTTCTAGAACTCACAAAGATAATGGTAGATTGCGATGAACACATTTGAAACAGGATACAAGATCCAGTGATGTTTTTATACCTTAAGCATTATTTCTTCCAGATAACAGTCACATAAGAAAATTCTCAAAAAACAATCTTAAATATCTGAAGATGTTTTTTTCTTAGAAATATTTTCACTTACTATCTTGTGTATTCATTCTGTTTTAGAAAAGGAAAACAATTTATCTAATTGAGTATTTCAATTTTTGAAATAAATGTAAAGTTATTTTAGATATAACTTCCCTCTGGAAAATTTCTGAGCATTTAAATTTTGATGCTACAGTGCTTTTGATTACTTTCCATGTTTTAATTTTAACTGTGGATCTCTGTGGTAACAGCAGTACCCAAAGGAAGGTGCATGACCTTTAATGTCACACAGTTCTGGCTTTAAGCCCTACTTCTATTACTAAAGTGACCTAAAGAAATTTAACTGAACTCTTTGAGCTTTATTTTCATTATCTGTAAAAGAAGAACAGTAATTAATCCATAGGATTGTTTGGTAGAGTACACAATTTAAAATTTTGAAAAATTTATTGATTTTGGCGATAGAAACAATAATTTGTTGTTCCAGTTATTTATGCATTCATTAGTTTGTTGTATGCACCCTCACTGAAGATGGAACCCACATCCTTAGTGTTATCAGGATGGTGCTCTAACCAACTGAGCTACCCAACCAGGATACATAATTTTTAACTTACTGAATTTATCCCATGTATAGTAGATGTTCAATTAATGGTAGCTGTCATCATCATCATTAATGTTTTTGTTATGATTATTAATATGAAATCCTTTATAAAATATTGATGTGTTTAAATTTTAAGTTCTCATTATTCTTTAAACTAGATTGTAATACTTTTTAGTTGATAATAGCAATCAACTTTGTCCTGCATAGTATCTTAATGTAATATCTTGTGCTTATAACTTAATATGTCAGTTTAATGAATAATTGAATCAATGCACGTCATGGCCTAACTTTAGTCAGTTAGGTCTCGAATGTAGAAATTACTATGATATCTGGGTATATAAGGAAAACGTATATGCTTTCTCAAATGATCAGGCTATCCTTGAATAGTCTCTAATGAATTGCTATAGAAACCAGGACACATTTGACTTGATTAATTTTTTCTTACTATTTGAAAAAACAGACCTATAGAAAAGTTGAAAAAATAATACATTAAACATCGATATATTTTTTTATACTTCTTTTTTTGTTGGACCATGTGACATTTTAACTGTAAATACTTCAGCATACCCTCCCCAAGAAAAGAATATTCTGCATGAGCACAGTGCAATCACACACTGTAGAAATCTTACATTGATTCAGTCTAATCTAACCTAAGACACTGTTCATTAAATAAACTTTTCAATTGTCCTTCCTCCCTGCCCTGCCTCTCAGATCCCTTCTAGCTGTTTTCCTCTTGCATCCAAGCCAATCTTAGATCATGTCTTGCATGTGGTTGTCAGGTCTTTTTGGTCTCCTTTTACCTGGCCTTCCCACCATTCTGTGTGTGTGTTTCTTGACTAATAATTTTGAACACTACGTGTCTTTCATTACATTTGTATAAAATTTTTTGATTTGAAGATCAAAAAACCTGAGTAACAGTAAAATTTCAGGTTTCAGGTAGACTGTACAGTCCACATTTAGGAGTTGGTGTCCTTGTTGGAGAGTGTCCATTGCTTCAGAAATTCAGCTATCTGCTATGTACACCAGTTGGTAGTAGGGAATGGAAGAAATGGGATGCCGTAATTATTGTCTCACTGAGATAAATAAATGAAGAAAAGATGAAATAGCAGTAGTTATAGAGCTATGAGGAAACATCAAAGTATTATTGGATTGAAGTGTAAGGGTTTTGATGAACCTTATAAAACTTTGAAGGTTATTTGCTGATTAAACTGATTAGAACCTATTTCAAAATGTTAATTTTGTCATTCCACCCATGAAATATAGTTTATACCTTCAGTTAATGGATGATATAAAATAGCTAGCTGCAGTCCTGGTTAGGTAGCTCAGTTGGTTAAAGTGTTGTCCCGATACACCACCAAAGGCTTGGGCTCGATCTCCAGTCAGGGCACATACAAGAAACAACCTATGAATACATAAATAAGTGGAACAGCAAATTGATGTTTCTCTCTCTCTTTCAAATCAATAATAAATTTTTAAAAAAAAGCTAGCTGCACTGCAGGCTAGAATGTTTCGTCAGAAATTTAATCCATCTCTCCAGAGTTTATTTAAGGCCTCTGATATTTGACCACTTCGCTGAAACAAGTTAGGTCCATCAGAAAGCGGAGTTACCTGAGCCACATTTCCTAAGGTACTTTGCATTATGACATATGATACAGTTCTATAAGGCCCGACTGGCTACCCTCTGCCTACTATAATGTCAAAAGGTTTTAATTGAAAAATTAAAATTAAATAATGTCTGTGAAGATTAATTTATGTGCTACCCATGGTCAGAAAAAAAAGACAATATAAACTGTGTTTTCCTGTTTTGACCTTTCAATTAGAAAACGCAGACAGATTTATTGTTCAAGCAGTATAAAGTGCTCAACTCTGAAATAAGAAAATACCTTTCTACGTATTTCTTAGGGACTTCATTAAATTTTTTTTTAATTAGCATAATTTTAAACAACAGAAAAGCTGTATAAGAGTAGTGCAAAGTATTATCAGACACCATTCACCCAGTTTACCCAAATGTTAACATTTTATCTTGTTTGCTTCATCTCTGTCTCTCCAAATAGGTTTTCCCCTGAATTCTTTGAGAGTAAGTTTCAGCCATGATGTCTGTTTATTCGTCTTGTAACATAACTATCGTACAGTGATCACACCTGGAAATTAATTAACATTGATACAATACTATTGTTATCTAATTTACTGATGAGATTTTACTAATTGTTCTTAATAAAGTAGTAACATCATCTCAGATCATGTTTTTCATGCATTTAGTTGTGTCTCTTTAGTCTTGTCAATCTGATGTTTTCAAATACAGATTAGTTATTTTTTGTAGCATGTCCCTGGATTTGGGTTTATTCAGTGTTTGCTTATGCATTTTTAACAAGAATGCCACAGAAACAAGTTTGTGTTTTTTTACTGAATCATATCTAGAGGTACATTATGTCAATTTGTTCCATTAATATGATTTTAATATTGACCATTTTATTAAGGTGGTATCTGCCAAATTTCTCCAGTATTAAGGTACCTTTTCCTTTTGTAATTAAGTATCTTTTGTGGAGATACTTCCTATAACTTCTCACTGATTTTCAGTATCCATTCATGATTTTTGCCTAAATGAAATACTATGATGGACTCCTTTTTTTTTTTCAAGTATATTTTATTGATTATGTTGTTACAGTAGCTCCAATTTTTTTTCCCTTTGCTCCCCTCTGCCCAGTACCTCCCTTCCCTCCAGCAACCCCACCCCTTTTAGTTCATGTCCATGGGTCGTGCATATAGTTCTTTGGCTTCACCCTTTCTTATATTATTTTTAACTTCTCCCCGTCTATTTTCTACCAACCAATTATGTTTCTTAATTTCTGCACCATTTCCCCATTTCTCCCCCTTCCCCCTCCCAGCTGATAACCTTCCAAATGATCCCGATACCTATGATTCTTTTCTTATTCTGGTTTGCTTAGTTGGATTTTGTTTTAATTTCTTAGATTCAGTTGTTGATAGTTGTAAGGTTGTTGTCATTTTAGTGTTCATGGTTTTGATCTTCTTTTTCTTAAGTAAGTCCTTTTGACATTTCATATAATAATGGCTTGGTGGTGATGAACTCCTTTAGCTTCATCTTGTCTGGGAAGCACTTCATCTGCCCTTCCTTCCATTCCAAATGATAGCTTTGCTGGATAGAGTAATCCTGGTTGCAGGTTGCCTTTCATCACATTGAATACTGCTTGCTAGTCCCTTCCTGCCTGCAAAGTGTCCTCTGAGAAATGAGCTGATAGTCCTATAGACACCCCCTGTAGGCAATTCTCCACCTCTCTCTTGCTGCCCCCAGGACTCTGTCTTTATCTTTCACCTTTGGCATCTCAATCATGATGCGTCCTGCTGTCGTCCGTCTGGGTCCAGCTTGCCTAGGACCCTCCGTGGTTCCCAGACCTGTATGTCCATCTCCCTCACATTGATAGACTCCATTTTAACCTAAATTTTTCTGTGTTATATTTTGTTACCTTTAAGGCACCTTGACTTTATTTTGGGCATAGAAATGGCATATGTCTTAAGTTTTAAAGATTAAATGAATACAGTTTTCTAGTAATAATGAAATGATTCTTATGGCTCTGTTGAATATCCTGTTGCACAAAGTAGCAAAATGGTTAACTTTGAGAAAGTTGGAACTCGGATTGCTGTATGAGGGTATAGTACTTGGGAAGTTGAAAGAAACAGCAGATAATTAGAATGATAAGGCTAACTAGGCATAGAATTCCAAGGGAATGTGACATAGACTTCATTCCGTTTTTAGCTTGCTCTTTCTGGCTTTTATCTTCCACACAATCCTCTCTTACCAAGAAAATACAAAAGAAAGAAGCCCAACTCAGAAGCCCAATAGAAACAAAGTAAAATGGAAGATAATCAGTAACAACATACTTCCTCAATTGAGGACCAAGTAGCTTTGAAGAAAAAAAGACATAGATTTGCTTATGAACCTGATAGGTAACAAATTGCGTTCAATAGCCTTTAGGAAAAATAAGAGAAACCAAACTCACAAAATTATCTTTGGGTGAAGTTTGTAGCTGGTCATAATGGCAGTGAAAGTATACTACAATCCTATGTACAATTAACAATCTGAAGGAAACATCAAAGTGTAGTAAAATTAAATTTTGTTACAGAAGAAAAAGCAAACATAAGTATATTTATAAAGAAATAAAATAAATTCATTTAACAAGTTAAAAACAAAACCAATCTTGAATTTCAAACAAATGTATGGAGAAGAGGTAAAAGTTCTCCTATATACTCACAGTCACTCTTTCCAACCTTCTTTCTCTCACATCTGAGGTACTTAAAACTTTTGTGGATATTCTATCAGACAGTCTACATCTACATACAAGTGTATCTGTAGTTACATGTATGTCATGTATATATACAGATGTGTCAACTAATTCTTTGTTTATAGTGGATTGTTTTTTGAAATATATTTCATATACAGTGAAATACTCAGTTCTTAAATATATCATGCAACCAGTTTTGATAAATGTATAGGAAGACACCACTCATTTCTGTCACCCCAGCAAGCTACCTTGTGCTTCTTCCTAGTCAATCTACTCCCCTTCCAAGCAACTAATGATCTTATTTCTATCGCTGTAGAAATAAATTTTTACATATGGAATTTTATATAGAATAGACTTTTATTTAAAAAATAAAATAAAATTTAGCACTGGCTGGTGTGGCTCAGTGGATTTAGTGCCAGCCTACAAACCAAAGTGCCTAAAGTTCGATTCCCAGTCGGGGCACATTCCTGGGTTGTGGACCAGGCCCCCAGTTAGGAGTGTGTGAGAGGCAACCACACAACGATCTTTCTCTCCCTCTCTCCCTGCCTTCCCCTCTCTCTAAAAATAATAAGTAAAATCTCTAAAAAAAATAAGTAAATACAATGTGGGTTCTGAGGATATGCACACCAGTCCTAGAGAGAGGAAAAGGGAGAGAGAGAGGGAGGGAGGGAGAGAAACATTGATTGGTTGCTTTTCACACACACCCCTAGCAGGCACTGAACCCACAACCTAGGCATGTTCCCTGACTGGGAGTCAAACCCATGACCTTTAGGTTCACAGGACGACACTGTAACCAACTGAGCCACACTGGCCAGGTCTGTGTTTAACTTTTATAGGAATTGCCGAACTTTTCTAAAGTAGCTGCACTGTTTTACATTCTCACTAACAATGGATGAGAGAGAATTTTTCTACATTCTGGCCAATACTTTTTATGATTTTTCTTATTTTAATCCCCTTTGTGGGCAGGTAAGCAGTATCTCACATAGTCAGTGATAGTAAAGATATTTTTATGTGCCTATTGGCCCTTTGTCTATCTTTGGAGAACGGTCTATTCATTTTTTATTTGGGTTATTTGGCATTTTATTGACGACTTGTAGTAGTACTTTATATATTCTACTACTAGTCCTTTATCAGTTGTATGATTTGCAAATATTTTCTCCCATTCTGTGTATTCTCTTTTTACTTTCTTGATGTGTCTTTTTAAACACAAAAGTTTTAAATTTAAAATTTTTAAACTAATTTTTACTCAAGGATATGTTTACTGATTTTGAGAGAGAGAGAGAGAGAGAGAGAGAGAGAGAGAGAGATCTAAGTGAGGGAGGAACATTGATCAGTTGCCTCCTGGGACCAGGGACTGAACCTGAAATCTTTTGGTGTACAGAATGATGCTCCCACCAACTGAGCCACCTGGAAAGGGCCAAGTTTTAATTTTGGTGATGTTCAGTTTATCTGTCTTTCTTTGATAGCTTATGCTTTTGATGTTATCTAAAAATCCAAGCGTACAAAGATTTACACCTGTTTTATTTAAAGATTTATGGTTTAGCTTTTATATTAGGGCCTTTGATTCATTTTGAGGTAATTTTTATGTAAGGTGTGGTGTAGGACCCAACTTCTTTCTTTTGCATGTAGATATACAATTTTCCCAATACCATTTGTTGAAAAGTTTGTTTTCCCATTGAATTATCTTGGAATTCATCACATTTTTGAGTTTTATTCATGTTGTTGCATGAATATCAGTCATTTGTTCCTTTTTATTGCTGAGTAGTATTTCCTTGTAAGAATATACTGCATTTTGTTTATCCATTCTGTCATGGAGATGTAGGAATTGTTTCTAGCTTTTGGCTATTATAAATAAAGCTGCTACGAACATTCTCATACAAGGTAGTTTTGTTTTTAATGGGCATATGTTTTAATTTCTCTTGGATAAATGGGAGTTAAATTGCTGAGTCATAGAGTAGGTATATGTTTAATACTTTAAGAATCTGACAGTTTTCTGAAGTGAATTACCATACCTTCACTGCACTTACGAGAATTTCCGTTGTTCCGCATCTTCTTCAACATTTGGCTTGGCAGTTTTTTTAATTTAGTCATTCTAGTGCTAGCTACATTCTTGTTAATTGTTACCCATCATATGGTTAACTGCTTTAATTTATTTTTGAATAATATATATCTTACATAAAAATAGTAACCATTAAATTGCAGTAACATTTTTGGAATAACAGTATTGTTTAGGAGAATTAATTGGTTTTTAGTTTTTCATAATTAAAATTACTATTAAAGTAAACATACTTCACTGGACATAGATTTTGAAAAATGTTACATAATCTGTGCATGTCGTGTAATATTGAGCATGTAGTAACAGTATGGCCTGGCTGGTTTGGCTCAGTGGATTGAGCGTCGGCCTGCGAGCTAAGTGTCGCTGGTTCGATCTTCCAGTCAGGGCACATCAGAGAAGGAAAACTCTGACTCCAAAAAACCTCCGCTGCCTTGCGGAGGGTATTCAATATACCCGTATTTCCAGATCCACTAGTCAACATTGGACAATATAATTTTTTAAAAACATAAGGCAAACATTTTATCAAGTATGATCTTAACCTTTCTAATGACAATAAAATAATAGGTTAAAGTCCAAGAATATTTTCTCACTGATTTTAGGCTTTAATTTTTGTCTGTATTGTAATGTGGAGAACTGGTGTTCTGAGAATTCACAAATTTTTTGCAACTGACTCTGAAGAAATTGGGAATATTTTCAGAACCCATATTCTTTATTCTTATATGTAAAGAAAGAAAGAATTTAGATTTTCTATCTGTTGGAAGAAAGACCAAGAAAAAGATAGAATGTTTATAAAAATTTTGTAAACGTATGTTCTAGGTATTAACAATTTACATATTCTGTGAACTTGTCTATTGTTCTATATGGCAAATAGCAAAACCAGAAGTCTGTGAATACAAACAACATATTATAAAAGGCTAAGGGAGTAAACCCCGACAGAAAATCCGGAGCCGGAGTCCCTAAGGCGGTTTGACGTTGTAGTCAACACCGGCAACTCCTGCGGCGCACCTGAAGCCAAGCTGTATTGACTCCGTCTTTCCCCTTGGATCCTTCAGCTGCGAAGAGAGGGGGGGTCTGCTGCATGGGCAACAGCAGACCCTCCATATCACCCTGCCCAGGCTCTGTAGCTTCAGCTTCACTGGAGAGAACACTCCAGCGTCATCGCAAGATGTCGATTCAACACGGGAGGAGACAGATACCGTGTCACTCCCGAGTCGGACTGCACAGCCATTCTCGGCGGTGCAGATAGACTCTTAAGAAGCTACACCATCGTCTCTCGAGACGGACGGCTGCCGACGACGACGAGTAACAGTATGAAAAAATTTAAAAGTGAGGTGGGGTGGATTTTATTGCTTTTATTTTTTTTATTATTCTAGGGATTGGTGGTGCATTTTAGTAATTGCATAGAGGAAATAAGACTTATCTTGTAGTTTTAGCATTTGCCTTTAATCTGTCAATTAGTGGATAATAGAACATAGAGAGGAAGGACTGAATTTCAGAATGTTTAACGATAGTGTACAAAAGCTCCTAGTTGGTCTGAAGAGAGCTCAACTTCATAATTATCATAATACTGACAGTACTTGGAAATAGAGCACTTCGGTATCATCAGTGATGTTTATGATGTCATGGAAAATAAAAGAGGTGCCTGGAAGTTTAACTAAAAGAGAAAGCTTACTAAGCTTACTAAATGGTCAATTTCACAAAAGAAGAAATTATTTTTAAATGGCCAGTCTCTAATAATATGAATTTGGAAAGGGAAAAAAAAACAAGGTTAGTAAATTGGGAAATTTGAGTTAAAATGAGACAGTCTTAATACTCTGAGAAAGTAAGTTGGTATTATCTGGAGAGCAGTTTGGATAGAGTCTTGAAAGTATTTTATGTATCCCTACTACAGTCTAAATAAAGCAGCGGTTCTCAACCTGTGGGTCACGACCCCTTTGGAGGTTGAACGACCCTTTCACAGGGGTCGCCTAAGACCATCGGAAAACACATATATAATTACATAATTTTTGTGATTAATCACTATGCTTTAATTATGTTCAATTTGTAACAATGAAAATACATCCTGATATTTACATTATGATTCATAACAGTAGCAAAATTACAGTTATGAAGTAGCAATGAAAATAATTTTATGGTTGGGGGTCACCACAACATGAGGACCCGTATTAAAGGGTCGCAGCATTAGAAAGGTTGAGAACCACTGGTCTAAAGAAAGGAAGAGAGATTTAAGAATTATTTTTTAAGTGAAAATATAGATTACAAAATGATATATGATGTAGATCTCATTTTTGCTTTAAAATTACAATGCATCAAATATAATATATTTACTTACACAACAAAGCATGTGGCAGACTGCTTTCTAGTTTTCCCTGATTAGATAACTTGGAATTTTTTCTCTGGTTTTCCTTATATGTATATGCTTTTTTTTCTTATTCTTCTTCTTTCTGTAATGTGAATGTAATGAAATTAAAATTTTTTCTAATTAGAATAAAAACTGCAAACCCTAACAATATATTTAAAGAACAGAGTGAGCAAAGTATAATACAACACAAGGAATATAGTCAATAAATAGTGTAATAACTACGTATGGTGCCAGGTGGGTACTGGAAATATCGAGGGGATCACTTTGTGAAGTACTGATTGTCTAACCACTATGCTGTACACTGGAAACTAATACAAAATCGTATTGAATGTAAACTGTAATTGAAAAATAAGATAATATAAAATAAAAAGCAAAAGGAGCCACACATTGAACATATCCACACCATACCTTCTGTGTGAAAGTTCCGGTTAAGCCTTGGGCGGGGAGCCTTAGGGAAAGGGGAATGGGCTCTAGGCTCTGATATATGTAAGTTTTATTTGGGTATCATTTCTAATTCTAATTTATAAAAATATTGTAAAACTAGTGCAAGGAATTTCCTTATACAGTTTACCTAACATCCCTCAATGTTAACATTTTACATAACTGTTGTACCACAATCAAAATCAGGACATTAACATTGACACTATACTAATTGCTATTCTAAAGACCTAATTCAAATTTGGCCTATTTTCCCACTGATGTTCTTTGGGGGGTTCGGTGTAGGACTCAGTCAGGATCCCTCATCATGTTTAGTTGACATGTCTCCTTAGTTTCCAAATTGCAACAGCTGCTCAGTGCTTTGGAAGTCTTTCATGATATTTGCACTTTTTTAAAAAGCTTAAAATTTTTAAATTATTATTGATATAAGAGTGAGAAAGGGAGAGAGAGAGATTCATTGGTTGATTCTTGTATGTGCCCTTACTAGGGATCGAATATGCAACTTTGGGGTATTGGGACAGTGTTCTAACCAGCTGAGCTGCCCAGCCAGGGCAACACTGGCATCTTTGAAGAATCCTGGTCAGCTGTTTTGTAGAGTAGACTGTATCTCAAGTTGAGTTTGTTTGATGCTCCCTTATGATTAAATTTAAGATATGCATATTTGGCAAGAAGCCACAAAAGCAATATGCCCTTCTTAGTGTATCAGGTCAGGTCTCATATCTGAGTTAACCTTGATCACTTGGCTTAAGTATGTGCCAGGATTCTTGTCTATAAAATGATTGTTTTCCTTTGTGATTAACAAGCACTTTGTGGAGAGATACTTGGACACTGTGTAAATATCTTGTTTTCATCATATTTTTACTCATCAAGTTTAGCATACATAGATAATTCTTACGTCCAATAATAGTAATTATTTTTACTTCCAGTATTTATTAATGTGGTGCTTACCAAATGGTCTTTTTCTGTTTCTACCATTTCTCTCTACTAATGGCAATTCTGGAAGGAGACCCCATCCCTCTTCTCCCACTCTTAATTAATTACTATATTAGTATGGGCTCACAGCTGTTTCTGTTATTCTTTGGGCTATATAACCCACCACTGATAGATAATTGAAGGGTAGGAAAACGACTTGCCATATTGGTTCCAAGGATAAAACAGGACTGATGAGTGAGGAGTAGGAAGATACAGCATACTAGATTGTTTGGGGGTAGTTAGATTCTTGTTACTTTGGGTACTTAAGCAAAGGTTGATGAATCACTTTTAATATAGGTAATACAGAGATAGTTCATGCCTTGTAGCTAAAGATGGACTCCGTGCTTTTAAAGATCTTTCTTAACCTTGAGAGTCTGTCAGCAGCTTAAGCAGAAAACACAGATGGCCACTTCATAACTTATTTAGCCACTAAGCTTGTGTAGTAAGGGTTTTATATCAGAGCTTTGTTTAGCCTCTGTGTATCTGGCTCATGATTAGTAAAACCCAGCTGGTACACAAGGCAAAAGGTAAGGTGTATGGAATTTAAATGCAAATAATCTAAAAATGCCAGACCTGACAGATTCCACCAGTTTCATGTAGCTGGGTTCTCACTTCTTAAAACAAAACATAATGATGTATAGGTTTAGCTCTAGGTGACTTTTTCTTGGGATATACAAAGCAGATTATTGCACTTGCTGATATAATTGTGTTGTTTTCTAGTACGAAGTACATTGCTTTATGACTTTTTGCCTACTGACACTTCAGTTCCTTTTCACCACTTTTTCCTTAGATTTCAGCCTTGATTTAGTTTCCCTCAGACATCTCCATTTTTAAAAATGAATTTTATACTTGTTTTTAGTTCCATGATTTCTGAAGTTTCCAATGCAGTTATGTATGTTTTGACAATTTTATTTTGTTTTTTTATGTTTTAAAATTTATTTTAGTATACCAAAAATAGCAACCTTTATTTTTATTGAAACTTTTAAAATTTTTCATTAAAATTTTTTTATTATTATTTTTTTTTTTTTTTAGATTTTATTTATTTATTTTACAGAGAGAGTGAAAAGGAGGACTAAAGGGAGGGAAACATTGATATGCAAGAGAAAAGTTGATTGGTTGCCCCTCACATGCCCTCAACTGGGGACATGGCCTGCAGCCCACACATGTGCCCCGACCAGGAATTGAACCAGTGACCTTTGGTTAATAGGCTGGCACTCAAGCCACTGAGCCATACCAGCCAAGGCTCATTGAAACATTTTTAAAATTTATTTTTCTTAGTTTTATTGAAATACAATTGATATATACCATCACACTGTAAGTTTAGGGTGTAGAACACTGATGATTTGATATATGTATATACTGTGAAATGATTATTACATATTTATGTTCTTTTAGAATGTCACTGAAATTTTCTTTCCTTTTAATAGCTTGTAGCATTGGTTTGATTTATCACTGGTCCCAAATTTCTCATTTTTGTATTTTCAATTAATTATTAGAAGGTTTTTGTTGTTACTTGAATCTGCTATCCAAGTACTACTCACCCTTGGCAAGGGTCCTTTGTGTACCATATTTAATCCATCTTTTAGTCCCTCTGATTGCTCTTTCTCAAGCTGATTTGTTTGAATCAGTTTTGCAAGTAAAATATCAATAGGCCTTGTAGGAATTGCTTCATTATTAATGTTCAAATGTATAACATCTGCTGCGGCTTCTTCATGCCTGAGCTTTGTGTTCTCAAAACTCAGATTCCATGGCTGTCACTTCATTTGTTAGCAAGCATCAAAACGGTTTATAAACAGGCCCATGAGTCTACCTGGCAACTTTCCAGAGAACGCAGAATAGAGGGATTGTAGGGCCAGGTTGTAACTTTCGTAATTCATGAAAAAGAAGTGGGAAAAATGTAGCCATAGATGAAAACCCTGTGTTCACAGACTAGAATATGATTTTTAGGTGTTATTTTTGCTGATTTTTATTAAAAACCTTACAGCTGTGTCAGTCTCTCCCATCCTCAGTTGTATGATACTAAAATTTGGTGATTGTTCTAGTTTCTTGTGTAACAACAATCTTTTGGGAACTGTGGAATTCAGAATCTTGTTTCTTCTTTCTGATTTCTGTTTTTATTCTTGTCTTCCTTTTCCTTCAGTGGATTTATATTCCATGATACTTAAGATGTTTATGAAGAATTAAAAAGTAATATAGTTCCAGATTTGAATTTGACTTTTTATAACACTCAGAGACATCCCGAAGAGGAAGTGGGAAAATACACTGCCCTTTTCTGTATGTCTGTAATGACTTACACCTTTAATAGATTTTTTAATTCAATATAATGCTTTAATTTTTTTATCATGCATTTTATTTGCTCCAGGAAATACATGAAACAATGACAGCAACATATGTGCTGGTCTTTTATTTCAAATAATGTGTGAGTCCAAACAGATAAGATTCTAGACACTTACTATCTCTTTTTAATTGTAAAATTTTTTATAGTGGACAGTTCACCTCCCCTGACTCACCCAGATAGACCTAGTATTAATAGTTGTCATATTTTTTTTCAGATCATTTCATTTAATTATTTATATTTTAAGAATTTTTATTTTTGGAGAGAGGGGAAGGGAGAGAGAAAGAGAGGGAAAGAAACATCAATGTGTGGTTGCCTCTTGCACACCCCAACTTGGAAACCTGGGCCACAACCCAGGCATGTGTCCTGACTGGGAGTCGAACCAGTGACCCATTGGTTCTCAGGCTGGTGCTCAATCCACTGAGCCACACCAGCGAGGGCGAGACCGTTTTTATTGAATAATATAATTACATATACAAAATGGTATCATATATAATAGTGTTCTGCCATATGCTTTTTAAACTTCTTTAAAGTCCTAAAATATAAATACAAGGGTTTTATGGAAGACATTTGTATAGTTCAGAATGATTATAGGAACAGTCTTAATCACCAAATAGTTAAGAAAAAGAACATTGCCAGTCCTGTAAACATCTGTGTATGTTTTTCTGCCATCTCATTGTCCTGCCAGCTCCCAAGAGGAAATTTCTTTCCTGAAGTTAAAATAATCATTTCCTTGCTCTTCTATATAAAGTTTTACTGCTTCCGTATGCATCCTTAATAATATGTGGCTTTTTTTCTTTCTTTTTCTAATCCAACCCACAGACTTTATTCAGACTTTACCTATTATCCTACTTGTCCTTTGTAGTAAGAAATTTTCAGGTCCAATATCTAATCCAAGGTCACCTGTTGCATTTCAGTTGTCATGTCTCTTCAGCTCTCCTTCATCTGGATCAGTCTTAGTCTTTCTTTGTCCTCTCAACTTTTACATTTTGAAGAGAGCCAGTTACTTGTAGAATGTCCTTCGATTTGGGTTTGTCTGATACTTCATTAAATTTAGGTTATACATAGGTGGTAGGAATACCCCAGAAGTGATGCTGTGTTCTTCAGGTGATTCTATCAGGTTGCAGGTGATTGTGACCCGTTCCCATACTGGTGATATTTGATGCTCCAACCATGTAATGATTTTTAAAACTTCTGTCAATACAGATCCATGAATTCTGATTTTATTCAGTGGGATATAATTCATTACTGTTATTACTTATTTTGATGTTCAGATTCTTGCGGATTTGGCCAGCGGAAGCTCCTTTAAGCTGGCTTCTGTGCCTGTCACTCTTTGGACACAAGATGGTCTGACCATACTCTCCCAGCCCCAGCCCTGGACTCAGCCATTTTGCTAAAGACCTCTGGTTCTTTTTAGTGGGGAATGATATTAGAACCTGACATCTGGAAGCTAAGTGTGCTCATATCACTAAGGTTGTCATGGCTCATGCCCTTTTATTGGACAGATGGGTGAAAAGAGCCACTTCATATCATTCTTGCCTTTCACTGTTATTTATTTGTAGCTCTTTTCCCTCACCATGAGAAGCTTCATTCCCAAAAAATTCAATATAAACTGAACAAGCAAAATAGAGACAGGCTCATAGATAGAGAGCAGGCTGACAGTTTAGGGCAGGTGGGAGGGAGCTGGGGAGTGGAGGGATTGAGCAAAAAGAAAAAAGAGAACTCATGGACACAGACAACAGTGTGGTGACTGACAGGCAGTTGTGGGTGGGTGTGGAAATGGAAAAGTGTATGAGGGGATAAATTATGATGGAAAAAATAAAGGAAAATTTTTAAATTAAAAAAAAAATGTGTGTGTGTGTATGTTGTGTGTGTGTGTGTGTGTATGTGTGTGTGTGTGTGTGTAATCCTAACTGGTGTGGCGCAGTGGATTGGGTGTCATCCCGAAAAGAGAAAGGTTCATTCGATTTTGGTCAGGGCACATGCTTGGGTTTGTGGGCCAGGTCCTGGATTGGGGGTGTTTGAGAGGCGACCTATTGAAGTTTCTCTCTCACTTTGATATTTCTCTCCCTCCCTTCCTCTCTCTAAAAATAAATAAATAAAATCTTTTTAAAAAATTAAAAAGTAAATATATATACTACTTTGCTCAAAACACATAAACTTGTTTTAGAATTACTATACCCACATTACTATTAACAATATGCCTACCTTCCTGGCTGGCATGGCTCCATGGATTGAGTGCCGGCCTGCAGACTGTAGGCTTGCCAGTTCCATTCCGGTCGGGGCAGGTGCCTGGGTTGCAGGCCAGGTCTCCAATATGGACATGCTAGAGGTGTCCACACATAGATGTTTCTCTCCCTCTCTTTATCTCTTCCCCCTCTCTAAAAAGAAGTAAAATATATATTTTTAAAAACAATAAGCCTACTAATCTCTTAAGCCAAATTTAAGTTTTCTTTGTAGTTCTTTAGACTGAGAGAAGTGAAAGTACTGGAGCTAAAAATACTTGGATCCTTTTTTTTCCACTTTACTTTAATATGGTTCTTACCCATTTGATATATAGGTAAGTTGATTTGTTCTGTTTGTTTCCAGCTTTGAAGTTAAGAAAAAATCCTTGTTGATTTAATTTTGGGCATTTTCATTATATGTGTCCTGGTGTGGGCCTCTTTGTTTTCATGTTGTCTAGGACTCTTAAGCTTCGTGGAACAGGATGTTTGTTTCCTTCACCAGGTTGGGAAAGTTTTGGGCCATTATTTTTTTAAATAGGTTTTCAGTCCCTTTCTATCCCTCTTCTGCAACCCCTATGATTCGAATGTTGGTACTCTTGACATTCTTTCAGAGGTCCCTTCAACTATCCTCATTTTAAAAAATTTGGTTTTCCTTTTGCTGTTCCAATTGGGTGTTTTCCAATACCTTGTCTTCCAAATCACTAATTGGATTCTCTGATTCATCTAATCTGCTGTTGATTCCATCTAATGTATTCTTCATTTCAGTTACTGTGTTCACTTCCGACTGGTTCTTTTTCATTTTTCTATTTCCTTTTTTATGTTGCCTATTTCCTTGTTAAAGTTCTCAGAGATCAGTGAGCATCCTCATAACCAGTGTTTTGAACTCTATCTGATAGATTGCTTGTATCTGTTTCATTTAGTTCTTTTTCTGGGGTTCTGTTCTGGTCTTTCATTTGGGAAGTATTTGTTTCTTCATTTTGGCTGTCTCTCTGTGTTTGTTTATATGAGTTAGGTGAAACAGTAACCTCTCCAGGCCTTGAAGGAGTGACTTTGTGTAGTAACCATCCCTTTGGAGACTGTGTGTCTTTGATGTCTTTGGCAGGCCAGCCGAAGCTGGAACCACATGTGAGCCACAGGGAGTGGGAAAGGACAAGCCTGGGCCTGTAGCTGAGTGGGGACAGGCACTCTGGAACTTAGAGCTGAAGCTGGAACCAGTGTAAGCTGTAGGGATTCCCAGAGGCAAGCCACAGTTGGGCTGAGGCTGTAGCTAGGGCCTTGCAAATTGAGGGGTAAGTAGAGAGGAGTAACCAAGGGAATCCCTGGGGCAAGTTAGACTGCTGGAATCTGGGGCTGGAGCAAGCTGCAGAGAGACCTGTTTCTGTGTGGTTCTCTCTCTCTCCCTCTCTTTTTCTCAATCAGTCCTCAGTTCTATTTCAGGAGGAAGTGCTGTCTGTAGGTGTATATTCAATATGTTCCTGGAAGGAGGTGAGTTCAGGGTCTTTCTATGCTGCCATCTTTGACCAAAGCCATAATATAGTTCTTAAGGATTAATTCTTAGAAGGGAGACTTGGTGATGGGTATGTAGTTGTAACATCTTTTCTTTTGCATAAAATATTGTGTCTTTTATTCTGATTACAAAAGTAATCATGATTATTGTAACTATTTGAGCTCATTATACAAATTAATTAAACATTATGGAATGTATGATGCCAAAAGTGAAAGTAACTAACCCCGTACTAAGTTACATATACTTGGTTTATGTTTCTATGCCTAAAATAATATTTATTATTTTATAAAAATTAGATCGTGAAATATTCTTTGCAACTTGGTTCTTTTCATATTAATTTATTTTTAGGGGTCAATATGTATGAATCTCCGTTGTGACTGAGAAATGCTAACGTATGAATACTGCTTAAAGACATAAAGGGAATCAGTAGTAAATTTAAAATAGAAGATGTCTTTTAAATTAATAGGAAAAGAGAATGAAAACAAAAAATGACCCATTAGAAAAAGAACTTCCAGCACCAAACATTTATTATTTTGATAAATGTCTATGAAATATAGTCATCATATAAAAGAAATGCCTCAGATTATGTAAAAATAACAAACCTAAATTGTTATATTGTTCATAAGGGATACCCCTAAAGCAAAGGGAATTAAAATGCAATAATTGGCAACAATATTCCAGAGAAATGTAAACAAAAATAAAACATACTTCCAGGTGTGATGGTTGTGATATGTTGTATGTATATGTACATTGTAAAGAATTCTTCTCATCAAGTTAATTAACACGTCTGTCACCTCACACATTTACCTTTCTTTTTTGTAAGAACATTTAAATTCTACTCTTTTAGCAAATTTCAGTTATATACTACAGTGTTACCTACTGTATTATCACCATGTTACACATTAGATCCTCAGATTTGACTCATTTGATAATTGGAAGTTTGAATACACCATGTTACTATCCTCTCCCTATTTCCCCACTCACCTAGCAATCACTTTTCTCCTCTCTGGCTCTATGAGTTCGACTTTCATTTGTTTTTTCAGATTGCACATATAGGTGATACCCTGCAATATTTATCTTTAACATATTTTACTTATCAGGTTCATCCATTTTGTTGAAAATGACAAGATTTCCTCTTTTTTAAAAGTTGAGTAGTATTTCATTATATATCACATTTTTAAACCCATTTTTCTGTGGAGAGATGCTTAGGTTGTTTCTTTACCTCGGCTATTGAGAACAATGCTGCTACCTCATTAATATAATGTCTCATTGTGGTTCTAATTTTCATTTTTCTGATGATTAATGATAATTAGCATCTTTTCATGTACCTTATGCCATTTCAGCATGTGATATTTTAATGGCTACTTAGAGTTCCATTGTTGGAGATACATTGTTCTATACCTTATTCACCCAGTCCTGTATAATTTTGAAACATTTACTGTTATGATGAAGCTCAAAGAAACCTGCCATAAATGTTCTTGTATATCTTTTTATTATTTTTTTATTAAAGAAACATCTAAATCAAGAAATATTTTTAAGTTATTACTTTTACTTAAAAGGGAAAGATGAAAAGACATTTCCATCATTGTAGTTATCTATGGAAATAAAAGGAGGAAAAAGGACTAAATCCACCATGGTATTGGATTAGCATGTACTTTGCTTCATGACTCTTGCCTAAAATTGCTTATCTTAGTTTTTCTTCCTGGCTTTCTAAGATTTAGTCATGCATTCGAAGAAGTTAGATTGACCTGGTTGGTGTGGTTCAGTGGATTGGGTGTCAGCCTGCCAACTGAAAGGTCACTGGTTCCGATTCCCAGTCAGGGCACATGCCTGGGCTGTGAACCAGGTCCCCAGTTGGGAGCATGCAAGAGGCAACTGACTGATGTTCCTCTCACATATCCATGTTTCTCTCCCTCTCTTTCTCCCACCCTTCCTGTCTCTGAAAATAAATTTAAAAAATTTTTTTTAAAAAAGGAGATTTAAAAAACAAAACAAACAAAAAAAGACCAAAGCTCTGGTTAAGGTAAGGGGTTATTGTGGGTGACACAGAGTCGGTGATATGAGGTCCTGCAGACGGTTTTGCAGGAGACAAGAAAGTATTAATACACTAATCATAACTTTCCTAACCAATTCTGCCTGGCACTTAAAGTATCTGGTTCCAGAAGAGACACCTTCTGAAAACAAGTGTTGGAAAAATTGACATTTAGAAAGGAGAGGACTCTTATTACTTTATTCTAAAATAATATTTACAAGTGAATGCAACAGAGTTGGAAAAACCTCTCCAGATTAATTCACCATGTAGACCTGTGTTTCTTCTTCTTTTTTAAAAATTTTATTTATTTATTTTTAGGGAGCGGGGGTTATGGGGAGAGACAGGAAGAGGGAGACAATTGTTGACCTGTTGGCTGCCTCTCCTGTGGGATGACAACACCCAAACAATTGGGCCACACTGGTTAGGGTGGCCTGTGGTTTGTTTGTTTGTTTTTAATTTTTATTTATGTGTTTATTCATTTTTTTATTAAGATAAGCATTCAACTTTAAATTTTTTTATTTATTTATTTTTAGAGGGAAAGAGAGGAAGAGAAACATCAATGTGTGGTTGCCTCTCACACGCCCCCAACCAGGGACCTGGCCTGCAACCCAGGCATGTGCCCTGACTGGGAATCAAACCGGCAACCCTTTGGTTTGCAGGCTGGCACTCAATACACCGAGCCACACCAGCCAGGACAACATTCAACTTTTCAAATGAAAATTTTCAAACAAAACAAGTTGAGAGAATAATGCAACAAACACTGCTAATACCTATGGTTTTAATTCAGTAGTTGTCTTTTTATTTAATGAGTGTGGACCCTTGGAAAGTTGTAGGTATCATTATTAAAGTTTTTACTCTTAATAAGACCATTCTACACAATCATAATACCATTATTACAATTCCCTAATAGTACCTAATACCTAGTCTATACTTAGATTTGCTCATTTGTCCCCAAAAACACATTTGAGCCTAGAGGACAATCACCAAGACCAAAGTCTAGAATGAGGAGACAGCATTGCAAACAAAGTGCAGTCAATTGATATGATAAATATCTGTGCAAAGATAGTGAAGGAAGTAATGTTCAATTCTATCTGAAGCAGGCTGGAGGATAAGCAATACTTCATCCTATCACCTGGGTGATTGTTAAGAAATAGTTGATTCCTCAGATCACCTTTTCTCTAGTTCTGTGTATTTTGGGGGCAGTTGAATGACCAAAGGTCATTCTATGTTCAAGTTGCTATGTGAGACAAGACAGGTTGTTTAAAGTAGCTTAGGGGAAGCAAAGCTGGTGTGGAAATAGTTATTGCAAGAGACATTCTGTAAAATTTGGCCAAGGCTAAGAACTGGAGTCTCTGCTTGCTGGACTAAAAACTATGTATTTTGTTCTGGGGATTGATTAATGGTTCCCAGGTTTCCTTTCCAAGCTCTTTGAGTCTTTGAATCTTTATAGAATTTTTACCTCAGACCTAAAGGAATTGTATGGGTTAGTTTAAAATCTTGATTTTCCAAAATTCCCTAAAGTGGTGTTGGTGTTTAGCCAGGTGCTATGTGGAATACGGCCTAAAGCAACGAGGTTTGCATTTTAAAAGAATACCTTAAATAACTGCAGTGCTTAACACTTGAAATTTGGGTACTGCAACTAGAAACTGATTTTGTGATTTTATTTTAATTAATTTGAAATTTAAAACTGCAGTCAAATGGATTTTTTTTTGTATATTTTATTAATTAGGTTGTTACAAATGGAATATTTTTAAATTAAATAGAACTTTGTTTTGGTATAACTGCATTTTACATGGCTACCATCAAAAATTTAGCTTGAACTGAGATTTGTGAAATATGCATTAATTTCATAGACTTTATTTTAAAGTATATTTTAGATACTTTTTTAAATTAATTCATGTTGAAATATTTTTGTCATGGTAGCTTAAATACAAATATATTAAAATTTATTTCATTGGTTTCTTTTTTCTTTTAACAGTCTTTACAATGTGTTCTCTGTAAGAGCTGGTACCTTTTCTCTCTTGGTAACCAGGCCTACCAGCATGTTATGTTATCTATAAATATTTGTTGAATGAATGCACTGAGGTAGAAGCAGTAGGAACGGAGAATGCAGGATGAATGGGAGAGGTTTTAAGGAAGACTCTGCTGAAGTTGTAGGCTGAGTTTTGTTCTTGAACATATGCGGCACTTCAGAAGAATTATGAGTTATTAGGTAGGTTTGGGGGTTCAAGCGGGCTCGGAGAAGTAGTAATTAGTTAAATTTTGGACATGGCTGAGTTTTAATTGCCCAGTGAAGATGTCCGACTGGTGGATGACTGAGTTTGAAATTTAGGAGAAAGATCTTCTCTTGCTGTGTGAGTCACCAGCAAATAAGTGTAGGCTGAAGGCAAGTATGTAACCTGTGGGGGAAGGAGCTAGAAGGGAAAAATTTATGGGTCTTGAAACTTTGTCGGTAGAATGCTCTGTTTCAGTTAGGAATGTGTAAGTAATTCTGGGCATATCACCACCAGCTAAGTGCTGAATAAAATACTCATTATACTTGGAGCTTATATTTTTAGAAGGCCCAGACAGGAAGAAAATTGGAGCAACAGACTAGAGATCCAAGGCCAATGAGCAATGTGGAAGAAACTGGAAGTCCAGACTTAAATTGGGGTCTTGAAGGATCATGAATGGGCTAGTTATCTATTGCCTGCTAAATGGAGTTATGTGAGGCAAGTTCCTTGAATATTATCTTTGATCACGATGAGGGAGCATTCCAGACATTATAACGTGATAACAGGATTTGTCATGGGACAAATATTCTGAAATCTTTGAGCATTTAAATGGCATTTAAAAAAAACAAAAATACCAACAACAACTAAGGTATTTGGAGCTTGCCCTCTACCACGAACCTCCACAGTATAACTGCATATAAACCACATCTGTAGAACTAGTGTGATTGAATCTTCTCTAATCCAGAGAAGTGTGTTTTAATCTTCTCTGGTTGAATCAGAAAATCTACAATTTGTTTTTGATTCTAATATTTTTTATTAACGTGGCAATTCATACTGGGGTATTATTTAATACCAATAAGCTTTCACTGAATCTTAGTCTCCTAATTATATGAAACTGAAAAATTTGAGGAAAAACACTAGGAAAAAGGTAAAATATATCAGAGTCATCCAGAAATTAGGAGTACTAAAGTCCAAGGAACATCTGGAGGAAGATGGATGGGGACTGCTGACCACATCTTCAAGAAGCAGATTTTAAATTGATTATAATTTTGATGGGGGCTCAAATGTTGGAAAACTTTAGTTTCAGGTAACAGTAAATAAGCTTAGTAATCAATGTATGTAAAAAGCTGTTGTTTCAGGAACTGGAGGTATGACCCACCTTGACTCCAGGAGACCACAAGCAGTCCCACCTTTGTGCCTTGGGAGGACTGCAAGGAAGCAAGACGGTATCTGAGCCCTTGTACTCCAGGGTGGGAATACCACCACCCAGGACACAAGGACCACCGCCCAGGGCACAGATGAAAGAGTGCTGCAACTTTTATCCGATTAACTAATGGACTTTGTTATAATGTTGAAACCAGATAAACCGGTGTCCGTGCTGCCTGTCACTACCAGGCCCAATAAGCAGAGACAGGGACTGAATCTTTACGGGCGCTTCATTCAGATCTTCTGGGAGCTGAGAAGATGGTGGGTTTGTACCCTAACAGACCGTCCTAAATTCCGTTATAAGTGGTCTCTTTTTATAAGGAGAAGTGTAGGTAAGTGGTGTGGAATTCAGGGAAAGGGTTACCCAGATAAAAGCTGCAGCATTCTTTCATCTGGGCCCTGGGCAGTGTTGCTTGTGTCCTGGGCAGTGGTCACCTCACCCTGGAGTACAATGGCTCAGATACCGTCTTGATAGCTTGCAGTCCTCCCGAGGCACACAGGTGGAACTGCTTATGGTCTCCTGGAGTCAAGGTGGGTCATACCTCCAGTTCCTGAAACAATAGCTTTTTACAAATTGGTTTCTAAGGTTATTAGCTGTTACCTGAAACTAAAATTTTCCAGCAGTTGAGTCCCCCATCATACCCTCACTATTAGTTTTTAAACGGTGTTTTCTCTGAGATCAGTTTCAGTTGGAAGTACTCATTTTGTTGTTGAGCACGTATCTTAGCATTAGAAATACGTTAATTGCAGGTCTACCTAAGGGGGCACATTGTACACAACAACACGCTATGATAAAGCACAAACAGTTTTTAGCATATTTGACAAAAGGTGCACACTCTCCAGCCTTGGCTACATGAGTGACTTTTAAGGAAAGCATTTCCCTGTCTTTTAAAGATACTAGATTCCCAATTATAAATATCGGAGTACGTTATTTTCTTACTGATATACTTAAATAAAGTATAATCTCAAAGGCTTTCCAAGGGAATACAAACACCTATAAGACATGTAGTGAAAGTTTGTTTAACCTAAGTTCCTCCTGCAAGACAAAATTCATGGATATTTAGAACATTTTTGCCAAATATACCCGAATATTTTCATCTTATTTGAAAGGAACAAGTTCTCCATAACGTGGGGTTAAACAAAAAGTAATGAAAAGAATATAAGTCATTGATTTAAAAGATGACTCAGGTCTTCTAGAGGCTCCGTGGTCCATTGTTCCTCCCATGCTTTCTTTACCCTGGTGCGATGAATCCACGGCTTTGTTCCTGCCAACTTCACCACAGTGAAGGTATACGTGAGGAGTACATCCCAGAGTCCAGTCCACTTTCCTTCTAGTTGGCTCTCTGGAAATCCTGTCTTCCAGGTCTTGAGTAGCACCTTATCTTCAGTCTCAAAGAAATGTAGCGAACCTGCAGGGGAGAGGCCTCTAATACAAGCAAGGTCATTAATTACAGCTAAGGTCTGACTTAAATATTGCACATTTTCATTACCTGAACTTTTTGATCTATATATATATAGATATCTCCCATCCTAATCATAGCCCAAAATGGTCGCCCGCACACAATTTCATAAGGATTCATTGAGTCTCACCTCGAGAAGCCACGCTTATCCTGAGCAGGGCAATAGGTAGAGCTTGATCCCAATGAGAGATGAGTTTCTTGGCATAGCTTGGCTATATTTTTCTTCAAGGTGTGATTCATCTTCTCTACCTTCCCAGAAGCCTGAGGTCTCCATGTCATGTGGAGTTTCCACTTGATTCCTAAAAATTTACTGACCTTACGTGTAATTTCTGAAACAAAAGCAGACCCATTATCGCTCTGTGTGCTGCCAGGAAGGCCAAAGAGAGAGGGATTATTTCCTTCAGTAAGGCTTTCACTACCTCTGAGGATTTCCCAGGTCTAGTAGGGTAGGCTTCTATCCATCCTGAAAAGGTGTCAACAAAGACTAGCAAATATTTCTATCTTTGGACCCTTAATATCTGGGTAAAGTATTTTCCAGTCCTCAAGTGGACACTGCCCTTGGAATTATTTCCCTTCTTTGTTTTGATGGGGATCTGTCTTGGGGTTGTTCTTCTGGCACACAGCACATCTAGCAATTATTTTTCGTATGGCTTTAGAAATTCCAGTACTTGTGAGGCACAGTTTAATATACATGGTCAATAAGTCCCTTGTGTAGTGAGCGGCCTCATGCAAATGCTCCATGACTGGCTCTACTGAATGTTCAGGAAGCAGTATAACTCCTTTCTTATTCCTTCTTCATCCACTATCAGCTTCTTCTGCAGTCAAATATTCAGGGTCAAACTGTGACAAGGCTAGAACAGGTACTAAAGGCATTATAAACATTCCTTTAGCAGCTTCTTTTGTTGCTTGATCAGCCAGATTGTTTCCCCTAGCCACTTCATGTCCTCTTTCTGATGCTCGGGTCAGTATATAACTGTCACCTGTAAAGGTACCTGAGGAGCTCCTAATACGTAATTTTAAATTTTGTGCAGCATGCTTAATCTCCTTTTTATGGGAGGTTAACAGTTCTTTTTCCTTCCAGATAGAAGCATATGATTGCAAAATTAAGAAAGCTTACCTTGAGTCTATACACACATCCACTTTCTTTTGTGTGACAATTCCAGTGCCTTTGTCTGTGCAAGCAGTTAAACTTTCTGAGCAGAGGTTCCTGGCAGCAAGGCCTTGGCCTCTACTACTCTTTCAAGAGTCACAACTGCATACACAGCCTTGTTTCCTTCATCCATGTAACTGCTTCTATCCGCATATAGAGAGTCCAGTCTGCTTCTTCTAGAAGATGGTCCTGTAAATCAATTCTGCTAGAATAAACTTCATCAATTATCTCAGCCACAGTCATGTATTAGCGCAGCCAGGTCAGGTTCTGGGAGAAAAGTGCAGGATTTAACTTGCTCGTTTCAGGAAGATGTTGTGAGGATCAAGAAGAATGGGTTGGTACCTGCCCACTCTCCCAGCAGTGAGCCACAGTTACCTTTTGCGCCAGCAGGCTCAACACTTGGTGGGGTGCATAAATGGTGGTAGGCTTTCTCAAGGAAGATTTTCAGCTTCCTGTAAGAGCTTGCAGGTGGCTGGCACAGCTCTCAAGCCGGCTGGCCATCCTTGGACAGTGTGATCTAGTTTCCTTTACAAATAAGCAATGGGTTGTGAAATGTCACTAAGCATTTGAGTGAGAACTCCTAAGCCAATGCCCTGCCATTGATGGAGGTTTAACTGAGAGGACGTTAGCTGTTTTGGAAGCCCCAAGGCTGTTGTAGAAGCCAGGCGCACCTTCAGAGACTCAAAAGCCTGGGTGCATTCCTTCGTTCATTCTAAAGGGATTATGCTCTGGTCTTTTTCCAGTTTAACATATCTGATTTACAAAGTGGAGTATATGCCCAATAACATCCAGGGGGTTGCCCTCTGGCCCTTCTCCCACTGGAAGTTTTCACAAAGAGTATTGCCCTGCCCTAGTAGGGGCTTTTCCTCCACCAAATTTGGTTCCCTGAAGGATTCAGGACCAGTTCAGGCTCACTTTCCCCAGTTCCTTCAGCCAAGAAGGAGAAGGTCCCCCAGAACTGAAGGGGCTGTGGGAACCCTGACCATGCTCACAGCAGCCATAATACCTAGATCTTCCTGGTCCCTCTCCTCTAAGCTTCTGCTGTCTGTCATAGGCAAATTCCCTTTTCTCTATACCATTAACTTATTTCCCTTTAATCCTGCATCCTGATTATATAAATCATGAAAGTTTCTAGGTAAAACTTTTGTCCAACTTCCCTGATGTTTACAAAACAATTCTAGTTACAGTTATAATCTAGCAATTTGAAGACCATTCAACGGCCAGTGCTCTCATGAGTCTAGATTATACAACACATAAGCCAAACAGTATTACAATGAAAAAGCATTTTCTTTTTAGTCATAGGTTTATAAGCATAGGTTGACCACTCAGCCAAAATTTGCCCCAAAGGGCTGCTCCCTGGAACAAAGACACCACCACCACCACCACCCCGCCACCATTCTACCAGACAGTATTCCCTCACTTATCGCGGGTATTACGTTCTAGACCCCACGCAATAGGTGAAAATATGCGAAGTAGGAACCTTACATTTATTTTAGTATTTATATATTTTTAAGGCTTTATAAATCCTTCCCACACATTTATAAACCATTCCCAGTCCCTTATTTACCTTTTCCACACTTTTATAAACACTACTTATGTTCTTAAACATATTCTACACTCTTAATCTATGTAACTTTAACAACGTACATATACAGTACCGCAAAATCCCGCGATATAGCGAAAAATCCACGGTAAATAATTAAATATAATATTTTTTAAAATCCCGTGGTACAGTGAGGCCGCGATAAGTGAACCGTGATATAGACAGGGACTGCTGTATCACAAAAACCAGGAGGCGCCTTTTAACCAGACAGAGCTCTGTAAACCAGACAGCACCTTAAGGTGCCTTAAACCAGAAGACGCCTTTTTACCAGAGAGAGCTCTGTAAACCAGACAACACATTTTTGACTGGCAATTTTATACAAAAACTATCTCATGTCAGTGGCTATTTTTTTGTATTTATATATGAAAATGAAACAATCTAAATAAACTTCCATATGCTTTATTTATACATAATGTATTGAAATGAAACTTTGTATATATCTTCTACATAACTTTTAGTAACTTTTTGGTATGATAAACTGTATAGCATTAACCTATGTGCAATGGTACACAACGATTGTTTTATTTTCTAACGTTTCAGTAATAGATACAGTTATAGTAATTATCCTGGTAAACATGAACCCAAGAATAAAAATACGGCTCTAAGACGGAGAATGTAGTTTCTTGTAGCTTCTTGCCTTTACCCAAATAGATTTTGAAATTGCAAATGTAGCCAGTCTCACTTTCACAAAGCATTCTCACTAAAGTTCCATATTTTGTTATCTTTGCCAGATATGTGCTGAAGCTGATATATGGTATCATTGCTTCATTTAGGGATAATTCCTGTTTAGGTCTATAAAAAGACTGAAATTTTGGAATAAAGTAATCCAAAAGAGACCCAATTTGATGTAGCTTGTGAATTAGCATCAGTAAGATGGGGAAAAAAAAAAAAGGATTTGCTTGAACCTTATTCTGATCATAGTTTTAGGAAATGCAGGCACTTCAAGCAAAGGGTTCGTCGACCAGTAATCTCTCCAATGTCATTTTCTGTCCACTCTTCTTCAAAATCGCTTTCACTATTAAATTCTATCACATTTATTTTTTTTTTTTTTTTGCCATTTTGGTGGTCTAATATCAGGTTCATAACTATCTTCTGACAGACTGTCATCTTCCACATCACTGCCACATACTTCAAAGTCACTCAGACAATCAGAAAATGTGTCTGCATATAATTGAAAAATTCTTCACCATCGCAATGCTCCATATTTGAAATTTTTGCAATACTAAAATTGTGATAAAACGTGGAATATCTAGAAAAATAATTTTTTATAATAAAGTGAACATGATTGAACACGATTAAAAAAACTTATACAAAATCCTATGTTACTCTCAGTTTTAAGAATTGTATAAGCGAATGCAAGTGCAAACACGAATGAACTCATTGTCTGTCAACAGCGTTTAGTCTTGAAAACACGAGTTTTTTTCGTGACTGGTCAACAGTGTGTTAAACCAGAAGACGCCTTTTAACCAGACAGAGCTCTGTAAACCAGACGGCACCTTATACCAGAAGACGGCACCTTAAATCAGAATACACCTTTTTACCTAATGATCTTAGTCATGACCTGTGATTATAAACCTGAACCTGAAAGTGCAGTGATTCAATCAAAAAACAATAAAAAATGAAGACAACGGGAGGTGCCGAGAGTCAGAGGAGGAGAATCCCCAAGTGAAATCACTCGGCAGCCGCTAGGGAGTCTCCAAATCCACTCCTCTGGCCCCCCAAGTCCAGGTAGCCAGTGGGATTCTCCACCAAAAACTGAGACTTACCGGAGAGTCCTGGCGTGGAATCGCCAAAATATGAAATCTGGAAACCCGGTCCGTGCTGCCTTTCACTACCAGACCCAATGAGCAGAGACAGGGACTGAATCTTTATGGGCGCTTTGTTCAGATGGTCCGCGAGCTGAGAAGATGGCAAGTTTGTACCCTAACAGACCGTCTTAAATTCCATTTTAAGTGGGCTCTTTTATAAGGAGAAGGGAAGTGTAGGTAAGGGGTTTGGCATTCAGGGAAAAAGTTGATAGATAAAAGCTGCAGGATTCTTTCTTCTGTGTACTGGGCTGTCCTGGGCGTTGGTCTTTGTGCCCTGGGCTGTGGTCACCTCATCTTGGAGTGCAAGGGCTCAGATACCATCTCGATTGCTTGCAGTCCTCCCGAGGCACAAAGGTGGGGCTGCTTATGGTCTCCTGGAGTCCAGGTGGGTCATAACTGCAGTTCCTGAAACAGTAGCTTTTTACATACATTGATTACTAAGCTTATTAGCTGTTACCTGAAGCGAAAATTTTCCAACATTTGAGTCCCCCATCATTGTTATTGCTTACTTGATGCTGAAATTATTATTTGTACAACACTGCCTTGGGGTTAAAATTAGGACATTGTTATACCTCTGGTTTGAGTCCTGGCACTAAGAGTATTGATTTGACATTGACTAACCTTTCTAAAACCTTATCAGAAAGTTTCTTTTTAAAAAAATGGAAATATTAATGCTACTAGTATCAGGAGATAAAAGCAAAAGAGATAATTCCTAAAAGTGATTATAAGGATGTGTGAAAAGTAGTAAATGCTCAATACATAAATAATAGCTATTAATAAATATTCTTTTCTTCATCGTGGATTTGAGCCTGGAATGACTAAGGTTTTGTTACGTGTTGAAGGACAGGTAGAAAACTACCTAACATGTATTTTTACCAGACAGTTCTTTTCCACACATATTAAGATCCATGGTTTTATTTAATTCTTATAGTAATTCTGCTCAGTAAGTGGTATTACCGTGTTTCCCAAAAATAAGGACAGTGTCTTATATTAATTTTTGCTCCTAAAGACGCGCTAGGTCTTATTTTCAGGGGATGTCTTATTTTCTCATGAACAAGAATTCACATTTATTGTTTAGCAATAAAATCAACATTTATTAATATAATGTAGTCATGTCATTACGAACATCAGCATAACCAGCCAAACTCTGAATTCCATCAAGAATTTGGGAGAAGCTGTAGCAATGACTGCCACTAGGTCTTATTTTCAGGGGATGTTATTTTCTGGGAAACAGAGTATAGTCCCGATTTATCTTAAGGAAACTGGCTCAAAGAGGTTTCACAGAGCAAGGACTTGCTCTGGGCCACATGGTTGGTAAAATATGGAGCTGGGCAAGTAGCCAGTTTGTCTGATGCCAGCAAAGCCCACATTTAAAAAAAATATATTTTATTTATTTATTTTTTGAGAGAGGAGAAGGGAGGGAGAAAGAAACATCGATGTGGTAGAGAAACATCTGTTGCTCCTCGGATGCCCCCAACCGGGGACCCGCCCCACAACTCAGGCATGTTGCCTGATCGGGAATCCAATTGACGAGCCTTCGACACTTCAGTTTATGAAACGACACCCAACCCCGTTGAGCCACACCCGTCAGGGCAAGCACACACTCTATAAAAAAACACCATGAAACAATTAAAGTATACAAAAAGTATAAGGACTTATACACTGAACACCAGAGTTGGTTATTAACTTAAAGCATGGATAGGATCGTTCATGAAAAAGGCAGCGGGTTTCAATTTAGAATCCTTTAAGGAGTAGGCTCAGGGACACACACCTACAGTCCGGGGAGAGGGGTGATGCCGTGTGAGAATGAAGGTCCAGGGCAGACGTAGGTCTTAGAGATTTAGTTGAAAATCTTGCTGAGAGCCTATAAAAGAGCAGGTTAAATCTATGAACTTTAAGGAATGATTTGAATTTGGCAACTGTGAACTGGGGGGTAGCCATTTAAGATATCTGAATGAGGGGGGAATTTGATAGGATGATAGCTTGAGCCTGATTTGGGGTCTGAATGGTTGAATGGTTTTTGTCTTTTTGATTGGGCATACTGTGTACTGTTTCATAACACCAGAGGAAGAGGTCCAGAGATAAGGAAGGACCCCTGTGACTAGAGAGGTTTTACTCTTAGTTCAGTCAGACTTTCCACACAGTTGGAACCAATCTCTAACTTAGGCGGGGTTTTCTTGTTTTTTGTTTTTAATTAATTAGAAGTGGTCTCTCCCTCTACTAACTTGTCTTCCCTCTTTTGCTCCACCCCAAGTTAAAAAATTTACTTTGGATTGTAGACAAATGAGGGTGGAGTTTTTGTTGAGGATAGGAGTTTAAAAATTAGAATATACAAGAAGTCTGAATCTGGTGTGGAGAAGTGGGAAATTTCTGAACTCTCTGCCATGGCTCCTTGTTCAGCCCAGACAAGGACAAGGACGTAAGGCCTTATGGCACTAAGGTAGGGCAGGTGAGAATGAGTACTGACCCAGTCCCTTAACACCCCATCTCCCTTCCATAAGCCAGTCAGGTTCTGCCTTTCTGTGGCCTTTGAACCCCTCATCAGGCAGCTGTAGGCAAACTGGAGAAACAAAAATCATAAGCAAAACTCAATGAATATTAGGGTTACAAGACTTAGTATGCTACACGTCTTCTTTTTATACCTAAAAAGAAGAAAAAGGGAATTTAATGACTGGGATGCTGGAGTAGACAATTCCTAGGAAAACAAGACAGCTCTTTTACAGGTCCCTTGGAAGGATGAATTTTTTCATGTGTGTTAAAACTTTATTTTAGAATCTCTTTGGGTGGATACTTGGTGAGCGACTGGTTCATCTTTTATCTTGATGTAAATTGGTTTTGTTAGCAAGCTATTGTGGTGAGCATTGCACCGTGGCACAGTGGTTGGTTGCAAAGCAGGGGTTTTCCTCCATGCTTCTTATTCTGGAATGGGGGGTGGGGCAGTGGTAAAATGTAGTATTGGGCATGATTGTGTCATTTTTTAAAAGATTTTATTTATTTTTAGAGAGAGGGAGGGGGTAGGAGAAAGAAGAAGGAAAACATCTGTGTGAGAGAGAAACATTGACCAGCTGCCTCTTGCATGCCTGCAATCCAGGCATGTTTCCTCACCAGCAAATGAACGGGCACCTTTTCAGTTTGCAGGATGACGCCCAACCCATTGGGCTGTACCAGTCAGGGCAACTGTGGCTTCTTAAAGCCATCATTAATGGACGCGCCAGTGGTTCTACCCAGTTTTTTCTCAAAACACTCAATTTCAGGTTGAGAGCATAGATCCTAAGGGTGTCACTTCTGAGTAGGCATAAATACGTTGTGGGCTGCTCCTTGTGCTCTACATGTTACTTTTCAAAATTGCTATTTCCTCAAATGGATAAAAATTGGTTATTGGTGGAAGGGAGAATAAAACAATCTTAGATATTACAAGGAGGCCACACTACGTAAACAGATACTATATATGCTGTATTAAAAATTTCATGGGGAGAACTATCAGGGGAAAAATATTTGAAAAGACTCCTGGACTGGGAGTGAAAAAAAGATAGCAGGCTGAGAAACACTGATCTACCTGAAGTAAAATGTCACAGTCTCTTGTTGGACCATGTCTGTGAACATGTTTTGAAAGGTTTTATTTTTCCTTGTGATCTGAGCAACTATTTCTTGAGACAGGAAAAAAGCATGTATGGAATGTGAGTGTGTGCTGGGAGGGGCTACAATCAGATCTGTCCAAAGGGCAAAATAATTTCAAAATAAAATACCTCTTTGCTCAATTTGAGTTCCTTCAAGATTGGTGTAAGAATATCATGATGATAGGAATGTAGAGAAATGAGAAAATGGAGGGAGCTTGGAAACTATTGAATCCAGATCTGATCTGAGAAGTTCAACATTTCTGTTGGTTCAGAGTGGGTAGTACACTGAGCAAAATCTATGAGTCTCAAAATTAGTATAGAGGAGAAGGCAGAGAACTAGGGGACTTTGGACTTCTTACTGTCTTTTAAACTGTACTCTTGAACTCTTTGGGGCATAGTGGGGGGTGGGGGTGGGGAAATGATGAGGTTAGGGGGACAGAGGAGAGGAGGAGGACAAAGGTGTGCCGGTGGCATGGGTTTGGTGTTCCTAGAGTGTACATGGAAATTGAAGATGTAAAATAGCCACTCTTCCAATAGTCTGAAAACATTTCCTTCACAGAATTGGCTTCTCTTTAGAGATACTAGATGTTAAATATTTTGAGATTCAAGATGGATGTTTGGGAATACACTATATCTAAGCAGATTAAGCACCAAGAAAATCTGCATTTAAAAAAATTATAGTATAGCTAGTGGAACCTATTTCAAGTAGTGGTTTGAATTACAGTTCACTGATTATGCACGTTTCTAACCAACTCTTGCTCAGGTGGTCAGTCATATTGATAGTTTACAATCCGTCACCGTGGGCATATTTACACTACAAACAGTGGCCAACACTACAGAACAGGGTTCCTCACCCCCCACTTTCCAAGCTGATTGTTAAGCATTTACCAGCATACCACTGAGTACAGTATCGATAAGGCAAATGTTGACAGTTGCACCTAGCCTTCCTCAAATATTTTAAACTAGCAAATGCACATGTGTGTATATTCTGCACCCCTTCTCCTTATGCTCTACTTTGTTTATAACTTGATACTACAGAAACTATTCTACCTTTAGCTTTGCTTCATTTAATATACCCTAGAAATCTTCCGACAGAGAACATCAATTTTGGGGTTTCATGTTAAAAGAAATGTCAAAATATCAAAACAATATTTTGTCAGTCTGGGTCTAATGGCTCCCAAGCTTTTTCTGTTTTCTTAATGTTAACTATTGCTTCTAACTTCTTCCTACCCACCACTTGTATTGATTCCTTTTGTATCCTTTTTGAGATTCTTTATACAAATATGAATATATATAATTTCTCTATGCTTTAAAAAATTTTTAAAGATTTTATTTAATTATTTTTTATAGAAAGAAGATAAGAGAGGGAGAAAAACATCGATGTGTAAGAGAAATATCGATCAGTTGCCTTTCACACGCCCCCAGCTGGGGACCTGGCCAGCAACCCAGGCCTATACCCTCACTGGGAATCAAACCTGTGACCTCTTGCTTTGTGGGTGATACCCTAACTCTAACCAGCGACCTTTTGGTTAGCAGGCTGCAGCTTAGTCCACTGAGCCACACCAGCCAGGGCTCCCTATGCTTTCTATACAAAAACAAACATTCCATACATAGGTTCTATATCATTTTTTACAATATCCTGGACATCCTTCCTATTAACAATGGAATATTTTTCATTATAACTACAAGGTATTATGTAGCTGTATCACAATTGAGTTAGTCTTATAGATGGGCATTTGGATATTTTCAGTTATTTGTTAAAACATACAAAACTGTCAAACATATGCAATTTTGTATAGGTATAACTAGTATACATTTCCAAAGGTAAAAGTGCTATACCAAAGGATAAGTTGCATTTATAAAATTTTAATAGTTTGTTTTTTATTGTATTTTTTTATTACCATGTGTACCCCTTATAATTCCCCAAAGGCCTAGGTAGTCAAACTTTTTGATGTTTGCTATCTGGTAAGTAAAAAATGTTATTTTAGTTTCTTCTTAATTTGCATTTTTCTTAAGTTGAACACCTTCCTCAGGGTTGTAGTGAGGATTAAATGTGAGTGTATTATAAAACAGCTAACATTCTTTGAATTGTTAAGTCACTAGACCTCATTTTTAGTCATCTATTCCCCATCGCTATTTATGTGATCCCTTATAAAAAGGAAACAAGTAGCATCATCTCCTAGGTGACATAATTCCTCAGGATTGCTCTCTTCTCTCTTCCCCACCTTAGTGTTCAAGATTAACCAGTGATAGCAATTAGGTTGGTTTCTTTTCTTTATAACACTTCTATTTAAAAATAAATGTTTATACATATTTAGATGTATTTTTAAATAAGATGATGTTACATATTTTTTAAAAAATACAAACAGAAGTTTATTTAGAAAGTCACAGGGGTGGGAGAGTGAGCTGAGCTGCAGGGGTTCAGGAAGAAGTTCGAGGGAAAAGAAGGGCCGTTAATGTGAAGGAGAAAGACAGCAAAGAGACACGCCTAAAGGAGCAACGCATGGGCTGCTGGAGAGAGCTGCTCTTGGTCCTTCGTACTAAGGGCTTGTCACATATTTTTTAAATTGCTTTTTCACTCATCTGTACTGATTCACTTCTTTTTTGGGGCGAGGGGATAACAACTTTATTAAGATACATTTCACATACCATACAATTCATGTTTTGCCAATTCATTTTGACATGGCCTGAACTTGGGTTTTTCCCCAAGAAGTGTTTACTCTGGCTACTCGGTTTCACAATGAATGGCAAGTTTCACTATGAAAACTTAGTTCCTCTGTGAGCAGCAAGAACAAAAGTAACCATTTTGTTAGTGCACATGCACACAACCATGTACACTAGTACATTTAATAGGATGTGTTTGCAAGAGTTCAGGGGTGATTTCTGAGGATACAGAACTGAGAACATCTTATTATCCCCTAATGAAATGTAATCTGTTCAATTGTTTTCCTAAAGTCCAGGTTTAGTATTTGACAGTGTGTAGAGCATGTTTTCATGTAATTATAAAGCAGTGATTTTAAAAAGCCATATGAGATATAGCTAAATAATAAAGATCTGGATCTGTTATTTTTAATTATGCTCATTCATTAATGAGAATGTCTTATGATTTGAGCACGTAAATTTTAAAGGAACTTAGGATCTTTTCTGTAGAGGAATGTATACATCACAGTTCTAGTGTACTTGGATATGTGTAACAAATATTTAAAGCATCAAGTGAAAAAAAAACTTACATAGTGGTAAATGCTATTAACATTGTAGGTTTATCAAACCAGCTTTTTGTAGTGCTAGACAAGTATTTGTGTGTTTACATGAAAAGGGATGATAACATCACACCTGTGGCTTATTTACTTGGGTCGATGATATGATGGGTATTTTGCCATGCAATCACTAGATTGATACACAGAATAATGTCTGCACATTATTTTGGTTTTAGAGAAAGAGAGGAAGGGGGTAGAGAGAGAGAGAGAGAGAGAGAAACATTGATTTGTTTTTCCACTTACTTATGCATTCGCGGTTGGTTCTTGTATCTGCCCTGACCAGGCATCTTACCTGGAACCTTGGCATATCGGCGGATGGTCTAACCAACTGAGCTATGTGGCCGGGTTCGAAAAGTATGATTTTATCATATACAAATTATAATCTAATAAACCTGACTAAAAATTTTATACATATAAAAAAGTAATAATAACTCTTTAACATGTGTTGTGAATATTTTTGCAGTCTATCATTTGACTTTTGAATTTTTATGGCAATATAGCTCCTACCTTTGTTGACAGCTGTACATGTCAAGAAATACATTTTATATCGTGATTCAGTGCCACAGACACATCAAACACAACATTAAAGATTTACATGGTGCCCTGGCTGGTGTGGCTCAGTGGGCTGGGTACTAGCCTGTGAACCTAAGGGTCACAGGTTTGATTCCCAGTCAGGGCACGTGCCTGGGTTGCAGGCCAGGTCCCTGGTTGGGGGGGCGTGTGAGAGGCAACCACACGTTGATGTTTTTGTCCTTCTCCTTCTCCTTCCCTTCTCCTCTCTCTAAAAATAAATAAATAAAATCTTTTAAAATATTTACTTAAAAAAAAGATTTACATGGTAATTATCTTTACTAAATATAGTGTACTCCTTTTTTTTTTTTTTTTTTTTTTTTTACCACTATTAAAAAATGTCACAAAGAACTAAATTGGTATTTGGATTCATGAATTGTGATCAGCAATTTGATAAACATATTATGGTTTCTATAAGCTGGAGACTTGATTGAGTAGGACAAAAGTAGAAGAAAAAAATAAAATTGTTTATATTAGATAGCTATCTTTTCCTTTAGGCCTCTCACTTTTTATGCTTGCATTGGAAGATTTTTCCAACTTTGTGAATTTTCTTCTTACATCTTTTTATATTTAAATTAATATATCTGGAATTTTTGTTGCATGGTATGTGATAAGGATCAAACTTCCTTCTTGTCATTATTAAGAAAATGACACTTTCTCCGCTGCTTAGAAATCAAAGCATTTTAATAATAAAATATTTAATATTCTTGAGTTTAGTCTGTTAGTTTATCTACCCTGTATGTTAAAAAATTATATTACTTTTAATATTAATATTTTATATAATTGCTGTATTTTTCTTAAAAATCGATTATTTGATATTTATTTTTTAAGTTATTAAATGTAATATACATACATAAAAATGTGTATATGATAATTGTATATTTGGATGAATTTTGATAAACTGAACAACTGTGTAACCTGTACCCTGATCAAGAAATTAGATTGTTTAATGTCATATTACACAATTGGGTAATGCTTACATATATTATATTCTGAAAATAAGTATTGCCCTTCTGAATTCTGATACATTCTCTTAGTGAATACTCTTGGTTTTTCTGTGGAGTTAGTTAAATCACCTTCATTCAACAAGAATTCTACTAATTTTTGATATTTATATTTTTCTCTCCTTGGCATTGATTAGAACATCCAGTGCCATGTTTAAATGTTAATAGTATAGAAGTTATCCTCCTTTTGCTCCTGACATCAATAGAAATGCCCTTACTGTCTCAATTCTTGTATAATTTTGGTTGTGCTGTTTCAAGGTTTTAAAAAATGGGGATAAAGGAAAAGAAGAGAGTGGTTGCTTTAATGGGTACATGGTTTCTCTTAGGATGATGAAAATGTTCTGGAATTATACAGATATGGGTTTTGCACAACAATGTGAATATACTAAAAACCAATTAAGTGTACAATTTTAAATGGTAACATTGAATTTTATTTTATGTGAATTTGATCTAAAAATTTTTAAGGGGATTATATGGTTACCAACTTGCCAGAATGACCAAAATGAAAAGGCAGAAAATACTAGTTGTTAATAATAATGTAGTACCATTGGAGCATTCATGATTACTGGTGGGAGTGTGTATGGATAACCACTTCAGAAATTTTTTTGCCCTACTTACTAAAACTGAAGATGTAAAGACATATTTACACACTATGAACTAACATTTTCACTCCACTCAGTGTATATGTATATATGTTCACCGAAAGACAGCAGTAATAAAAGTATAGGCATGCTCTGACTGGTGTGGCTCAGTGGGTTGGGCATCATCCCACAAAGTGAGAGGTCACAGGTTCAATTCCTAGTCATGGCACATGCCGGTTGGGAGAGAGCAAGAGGCAATTGATGGGTGTTTCTCTCTTACATTGATGTTTCTCTCCCTCCCTTCCCCGCTCTTTAAAAATAAGTAAATAAAATCTTAAAAAATAGTATAGGCGTATACTTATAATAACCAAAAACTAGAAATAACTTAAATCTCCATCTGCAGTAGAATAAATACACTGTAGTATATTCAGTGAATTACTATATAGCAATAAGAATTAATGAATTTTACAAGTATACTTAACAACATTGTTGAATCTCACAAATATAATTTTCAGTGAAAGGAACTTGGTTATATCAAGTTTAAAAAAAGCAAAAGAAACCAATATAGATGTCAAAGCAATGGTTTCCTTTTTGTGGTGGGGTGATGACTGGATGGAATTTTCTTGGTTGGAATCTAGGCACATAGGTGTTCATTTTGTGAAAATTCAACAAGCTATGTACTTATGATTTGTACATTTTCTTTGTATATCTTCTACTTCGGTACACTTTGCATTAAAATAATGAATATTACTAACTGAATGGTACCAACTTAAAATTATCTTTAAAATTTACTTGGAAAAAATGCAAAGTATACCAAGTTATTAACTAACAGTCATGCAATTATTACAGTTTCTACGTTTTTTTTTCTTTCTCTCTATACACCTCTTATTGGTATTTTATGACTTCTCTGGACATGTAAAAGTGATATTTTCTCTAGGGCTTGACATTTAGTTTCTGTTAAATTGTAAAATCCCTATGGCTCTTATTCAGATATTTAAAGGGATAATATGAATATTTTCTGTGTTTGTTTTACAGGCAGATTTTAACAACAAACCAGTAAATGGCCTCAAGTCAGAATCCATGGAATTCAGTAGATGTGGTCATGGGGAAGAAAAAAGATTGGAATTGAACCCACATCCCCCTGAAAATGTAACTAAAAATGAAGAAAGTATGACAGGTATTGAAGTAGAGAAGTGGACACAGGACAAGAAATCACATTTAACTGATCAAGTCAAAGGAGAGGTTAAGACAACTGTGACAGAAGCTGAAAAATGGAAAAACTCTGAAGATGACAAGAAAAAAGTCCTACTTACTGATCTCCTTGAACCTCAAAAATTGTTTGCACAAACTGTAAAAAACGGCATTAAAAATGTATACTATTTACCAACTGAAACAAGTGTGTCTTTTAAAAAATTCAACATTGAAGAATTTGGCAAGGCATTTGAAAACAGTTCCCATAAACTCCTGAAAGACGCTGCAAACCATAACAATGCCATGAGCTCCATTGCTACTAATGCAAGGTATGATCATCTGAAGGGGAGAAGTAATGTTTCAGTCTTCCAGAAGCCGGCTTCAAACTGCAAGACTTTTCCAGATCCTGCGAACTTCAACTTAAATAGTCATACCAGTACGCCCAATGAAAGTGATCAACCAAAATCTTTAGAAAATTTACCAAGTAAAGAACCAAAACATGGATCTCCAGTTCAACCCAGTCTTCTATCCCTAATGAAAGACAGGAGATTAACTCTAGAGCAAGTAGTTGCTATAGAAGCTTTGACTCAGCTTTCAGAAGCTCCTTCAGAAAATTCCTCACCATCAAAGTCAGAGAAGGATGAAGAAACAGAGCAGAAAACAGCTAGTTTGCTTAATAGCTGTAAAGCAATCCTCTGTTCTGCAAGAAAAGACCTCCAAGAACCAAATTTACAAGGGGAGCCTCAAAACCTTCTTCACTGTCCATCTTCGGAAAAGAAAAGTTCATGCAACACAGTGGTGTTCAATGGCCAAAATATCATTTCCAAGTCACACAACAGTTCAGCCACTAACCAAGCATCCACAAAGTCACAGGAATATTCAAAAGTGAAAAATTCAATATCCCTTTTTACACCGAATTCAAATTCATCTAAAACTGACACCAATAAAAATGTTGCTCCAAGTAGAATTAATCTTGATAGTTGTTCCAAGAATTTGCATCAGTTGCCACCAACAAGTAATAAATTGGGTTACTGCAACCAGTCACTGGATAGCAGTAAAAAGTTGGACTCAAAGAATGGTCCATTATGTCAAGATACAGTTCATAGCAAAATAGAGGAAGATGTTGCAACACAGTTAACACAACTTGCATCGATAATTAAATACAATTACACAAAACCAGATGAAATAAGTGTTGAAAGTCCAGCAACAAACCTTGTTGAGTGTAATGTACAGCAAAAATACAGTCAGGAGAAGAGCACAGTACAACAAAAACCACCTTCCAGTGTGCAAAATAATCATAGCTCATCATTAACAAAGCAAAAGAATACAACCCAGAAAAAGACAAAATCTACCCCATCAAGAGACCGGCGGAAAAAGAAGCCTGCAGCCATAAGTTGTCAAGAAAATGACCAGAAAAAGCAGGAACAGCTGTCATCTGAGTATAGTAAGTTACATGACATTTGGATAGCATCTAAATTTCAAAGATTTGGTCAATTTGGTCCACATGATTTTCCTATCCTGTTGGGAAAAATTCCTCCTGCAACTGAAGTATGGAAACCACTGACTCAAACTAGTTCAACATTAGAACACAAAAAATTATTTCCTCCACTCACTCAGATAAAATTTGAGCGATATTATCCTGAATTAAAACAGGAAAAAACGATGAAGGTTGATCCATGGGATTCTCTTTCTATATCCCAGTTACAAACAGAATCCAATGGGCAGGCGTTTACAGAAAAAGCTTATCATTCTCAGGTACAGCCAACAGTGAATGTCAATCAGAAAGCTCATCCTTTACTCCAGCCCTCTTCTCCAACTAATCAGTGTGCTAATGCGATGGCTGACAATGACCAAACACAGTTCCAGCAGGATGCTAAAGACCAACTCATGCATCAGAGACTGCCGGCATTGCCTGGGATCTCTCATGTGACCCCTTTACTGGACCCAGCACAAATTCTCAGGAATGTAAATGTAGTATGTTCAGGTGGAATGGCAGTGGTTTCTACCAAAAGTGAAGAGGACGTCTGTTTATCCAGTGTTGGAGCATCAGAATTTTCCCCAGTAGACAATGCACAGAAAAGTTTTAATGATTATGCCATGAACTTCTTTACTAATCCTACAAAAAACCTGGTATCCACAACGAAAGATTCTGAATTGCCAACCTGCAACTGTCTTGGTAAGTGCATGTGTATGGTGTGTTGTGCTTCTTCATTACCTGCGTTAATTATCTTAAGTCATGGCTGAATCAAGTTTTGATTTATATCTTACATATGGCATTTTTGCCCTACTCATATTCTAGCTAAGATGGATTACATAATTCTATATTCATTTTTCTGTGGGACCGTTATTGATTCTATTCAGATAAATTGGAAATTCAACTCATAGTTGGGAAACTTTCTCAAATGGAAAATTTGCTGATTTCTCTCAAGGCTAACTGTCTTTCCAGTTGTTTATTGCCATAAGAGTGAATTCCCTTAATACTTTATTACAGTTTACTCTTTCTATATTCAAAAGAATTTTAAACTGTAAACTTTTTGCTTAAGAAATATCTTTTTACTGTACATGCATACAGAGAATGTAAAATATATGTACAGCTTAACAAAGAACCATAGAAAGCATCTGTGTAATTGATACTCCAGCCAGAAACTGGAACTGGTTTATTTCTTTTTCAATGCCTAGAGCTTTTATGCTCTGCAATATAAAGGGTGTGCCTACATATTAAAATTTTTATAATTCTGGCTAGTTGAAGAATTTGCAAATATTTTGGAGTTTTAAAATACTAAATTGTTAAATAAAGATTGATTTCCTATTTCAAACAACAATAATAAATAGGTTTGTGCAAATAGCTGTGTTGTGGACCAATGTCTAATTAATGTGTTTGTATATTTTGTGCCTTACGAGACACTGAAAGAGAATATTTAGAAACTAACAATTAGAAGTTTTATCAGTGTTTTAAAAGCTCAGAGAAAATCTTCATGGAGTATAGATTTTCAGGCAGGTTTTATGAGAAATTTGCTCAATATTTGAAACATATGAAAGCTTAATTTGAAGCCTGTACTGATTAGTCAGTGCCTATGGTCAGGCTTCATGTAAGTGCTCAAATATGAGAAGTTTATTTCCTGGAAGATAGCTGGAAAGTAAGGAGGTTAAAGAGATTGTGTCATTAAAGTTTGTTAGGCTGCTTGAAGCCCCATTATTTCTGCTTTTGTACAACTTAATGATAAGACAAAATTTGTAAACTAACCTGTTTTGAACCCAAATAGGTTTAATAATACAGTTTTTCTTAAAATATGCCCCATATCACAGACTCAGGCTTTTTATTAGAAGCATCTAGTTTATTCCAAATTGGGTAGTTAAAGGATTGTTTGGAAAAATAGAGTATATTATTCTGATTTTTTTTAACCACTGTAGAAAAAAAAAATTGTGAAGCGTAATAATGACTTGTAGTTTTCAATTATCCAAAGTACACTAGATATTCTGAAATAAATTCTTCTTTTTCTACTCTTCGTTCAACACATAGTTTTGACAGCCTACCATGTGTGCCAGGCACTAAGGATAGGCTCCTCTGAGAAGGTTCTCACAGTTGAGAAAGGGTGACAGTGCTGTCTGTGTAGGGATGAACTGGGAGAATGAAAGGCTCTTGGACTAAGGACAGAAGAGTACAATAATGATAATGGCATCCATTCTAGATATTTTATTGCAAGTCTGATACAGTGCGATACCCTTGATTTACATTCACAACAACCTTACAAAGAAAAGACTTATTCCCGTTTTACAAATGAGGAAACTGAGTCACAGAGAAGTTTTTACAGTAGTAAACAAATAAGATGGAATTCAGAGATAGGCAATCCCAACTCCAGTGCCTGTGTATGTAACTTTAACCATCTGTTGCTTCAAAAATCTAAAGAAAAAAAGTAAAAATAATTTTCTGAATATCATTATGAATGGAACAAAAATCTCTAATTTAAAATGCCATTAAAATTTATACACCTGAGGCAGTCTGATTACTGTATGCTGTGTGCATATAGTTTCAGTAGAATGATTGTCTAGTTCCAAGACCCTTTCCTTACACATAGGAACTTGTCACAGTGTAGGAGTTAAGCAGCTAGTCGTTCAAAGTTATTAAGTATCTGCAGTGGAAACAGAACTGTTTCATACACTGTCACTTAATGTGTTTTTCTGTAATCATTACATGTGAGGTTATTGTGCTCATTCTATAGGAATAGGAACGTAAAGAAAAGAACAAAGCGCAGATTCACTCAGAAATCACCCCAAGTTGGGACCATTACATCTAAGGGTAAAGGATTTCCATGGAGAGATTATGTTCTAGCAAAATAAAGACAATTAACCTCTAGATCAGGTCAAATTTACCACTATTAGCATTTTAGATGGAATAATTCTTTATTGTAGTGAGACTGCCTTATGCATTGCAGGCTATATAGTGGCACCCCTGGCTTCTACACACACACACACACACACACACACACACACACACACACACACACACACACACACACCCCACAACCAAAAATATTGTCAAATACCCCCTCAGGAACAATCACCCCTGGTTCAGAGCCACAGTTCTAGATCACCAGTAGTTAGGTTAACATCTATTCAATATATCTTGCTTAAGAAGCTACTTTACTTAATCCCAAATTGTATTTGATGTCCAATCAAAATAGTTCAATAATGACCTTTGGTATAGGTGGGCACACCATGGTCAGAAATTCATTCCACAGTGATTCTAGATAAAAATGGTTCTAAGAGAGACCAAGTTAAAAAATACTATTTTCTAAGTTATATTTAATTCACATTCACAAAAATTCAAATGGTACAGAAATATAATGCAGACATCTTACAATCTCACTCCCTAAAGACAAAACCTCTTACAGTTTTTCTATATGAATAAACATTATATTGATTTTTAAAAAGATTTTATTCATTTATTTTTATAAAGAAGGAAAGGGGAGGAGAAAGAGAGTGAGAGAAACATGTGCAAGAGAAATGTCAATTGGTTGCCTCTCATAACACCCCAAACTGGGGACCTGATCCGCAATCCAGGCACGTACCGTGACTGAGAATCAAACCTGCGACCTTTCAGTTCAGATGCTAGCGCTCAGTCCACTGAGGCACACCAGCCAGGGCAACATACTGATTTTAATTTTGTTTTAAATTTTACAAAATATATCTTTTAAAACATACTACTTTTGCAATTTGCTTTTTTATCTTGAGAATTCTTAGATTTTTTTTTTTAGTACACCTGACACTAATGCAAAATAATAGTGAATATCAACTATAATTGAAAAAGAAATTTAAGTTTACAAATTTTTTAGATTTTTTCAATGCTTGTAAATATTGTTTTAATAGCTTCGATGTTTTCCACTATATAAACATCTCCTAATTTATTTACCACTTACTGACAGATGTTAAGGGTGTTTCTCTCTCTCTCTCTTTTTCTTTTGACATTTTCATTGTTTGTAATTAGAAACATTCTTGTGTACATTTGCCTTGTAAATACGTAATTGTGTGAGTGAAGAGTAGAATAAATTCTTAGCAGTGCAATTGTTGGGCTCAATTAATAGGATTCTGAGGCCATGCTTTTAAAATATATTGCTCTTGGATAAATTTTAATTTTGCACCACAATTAATAGATTTTTTAAAGCAGAAGAGAAGAGAATATATATGACCCACATCTTAAAATATTTTCACCTCTCTGATTTTCAGGGGAAGAATGAATTAGTTAGGAGTAGAAAGGAACAAGAACAAGTTAAATTCCAGGTCCTGTTGCCCTAGAGTTTAATTATTAAAGCTTACCAAAACCTTGTCAAGATTCATTGTTCTGAATTGAAAGAAGAAGAAGAAAAAAAAAAAAAAAGTTAAAATAGCTCTTCCTTGCCCCTACACAGTTCTGTAAAACTTTGGGTCTAATAATCTTATTCCTTCCACAGATCGAGTTATACAAAAAGAAAAAGGCCCATATTATACACACCTTGGGGCAGGACCAAGTGTTGCTGCTGTCAGGGAAATCATGGAGAATAGGTGAGGAAATATGCTTCCCTGTTAAAATCATTCATTATTGTGGACCAGACTCAATGCAGAGAAATCATCTCTGGGAACAAGCATGAGGTGAATGGAGAACCTTCAGAAGTATGAGTTGGATGTTTCTTAGGGCCCAGGAAAAGAACAGTTTCCTGGTGTCCCTGCTGAGTCACTTATCACATGAGCCATCTCAATAAGACACTCATAAAGCAAGGCTGTCTCTTAAATTCAGAAATATTCATTTTTATATTATTGCATAATAATGGTAGAAATAGTTCAAATTACTTCAGTCAACACCATACACATTCTTTTTGTCTGTCTGGGAGCCAAGCTATTTTACAAGAGTGATCTTTAAGGGGAAGTAAACAACTGGATAACAAAATATCTGCCACACAAAACTAGATTTTTAACAAAAGTAAATTATAAAGAATGTTTGATTTTTATACTTCTGTAAATCTGTATCTTATGCACATTAAAATGTTAAAAGTGTGTCTTGCAATTATTTCCTCTTCAATGTGTTTTGTACTCAGGTATGGGCAAAAAGGAAGCGCAGTACGGATAGAAATAGTAGTGTATACCGGAAAAGAAGGGAAAAGCTCTCATGGATGCCCAATCGCTAAGTGGGTAAGTATTTTGTATTTACACATTTTTCAAAATGGATTGTTCCACATATAAAATAAATAAATACTTTATTAATAAATACATTATTTATAAAATTAATTTATTTATTAAGTAAATCAATTTTTTTCCCCATGAAAACATGGACTAGAAAAAGACCCACTTCCATTATTCCCAAGGAAATCGTAAGAAAACTATCTATCTTAGCCTGGGCCTTTTATGTTAAATGAACGAAAGTGTAAAACCCTTCCCAGTTGTCAACCAATGATCTTCATCTCCCCAGCATCACCACTTTTATCAGTTTCTTGTGTACTTGTAGAAATCATTCAATGCATTTATAATTACATGACACAAATAAATGGTACTAATCTATGCATGCTACATTTTTATCTTTCTTTTATAAGTTAGTATATTTTGAAATTCTTTCCAATTTGGTATCCAGAAGGCCACCTTAATGGAAATCATGTAATATTGAAAACAAAGTCAGATTTTTTACAACATATTCCCAAAATCGTTCCTATGACTACTTTAAGTTTTGTGAAAATGTAGAGCTATAAAAATAGTAAGAACTGGATTCAGCTTCTTTAGGAGGTTTTCAATCGAAAAACTGTTCATGGCCAAATGTATATTCTCTGTAGGATATTCACATCCATAAGGATATTAACCAATTTATTTGGAATTCTTGACCATATAGTCATTTAAGACCCCTGTGCTCTCACTTGTCGATAATGATGATTATGATAATAATAATAAATAAATAATAATAATAATAATAATAATAATAACTACTACCTTATATTACATATCAGGCACTATGTTAAGAACATGACATATTGCCTCATAAATCCTCACAAAGAGACTATTACGAATGTGGAAAAGGTAAAAGCCATTATTTTTATACTCCTTTCAGAGATAAACATTAAATGCGAAATGGAGATAGGGTTTGAGCCCAGGTGTTTCGAAGTGAGATGTTTGCCACATCCTTACCTACTCTAGGAGACTGTTATTGGTTATTTTTCAGCCTTTGAAAGGTGATAGCAGTTACAAGCACAAGAGTTGCACACTGAACACCACATGCTTTAGAATACTTTGTTGCTTCCATCTATTTGAAGAGCATAGTCTTGGTAAAATACAGATAAGCTCAGGGAACTGAGATATATCTTGTTTAGTTAGTTATCTTACATCTGATAAAGTGTAAAAATCTTAAGCGTACACATCGAGGAGTTCAGGTAATGATATAAATCATTCTAGCATCCCAGTCAACAACTCCACATAAAGATAACTACTATTTTGACCTGTATTGCTATAAAGAACATTAAAAAAAAATTCACTCCATATAACAAGAATCATACAGTATGTACTTGTGTGCGTACCTCCTTTCACTCAACATTTATAGAACGTGGATTTCATGGCTTGGGATCCAACAGCCACCTGGAACCACGAATTGACTTGATAGTGGCAAATTTGTACTAGGATTGTGGGAGAAAGATAGAAGCCTGAGTCCCTGATGATACCAATGAAGCTGCCACACCAACCCCAGGCCTTCTTAAATCTGGATTTCTTTAACATGAGAGAGATTTATTTTTTTTAACTTGTTGAAAACCTGTTATTTGGGGTTTTAGAATTAAGTCCCAACTAAAATGCCTGCCTTTAATTTGTTAACAAATGTGGATAAATATTAAGTTCTACCGGTCATTTCACTGATGGGGAGAAACTGTCCTAGAGTCACATTAGCCATCACAAACACATTTTGAGACTAGGCTTGGTGACTAACATTCAAATTATTCTCTGGTAACACACATGTTTGCTGATGTCACTTTGGCTTTTAAGAAAGAAATAAAATGTCCTAAAATGCTCCCCTGGAAGTCTGAAACTTCCCCTAAAACTTTTGTGAATGGTTGGGATGGGGCTGTGGGTTGGTGGCTGTGAACTATTATTTGTTCATTTTTATGGGTCAACTTCTTGTCTTGCTATGCTCTGATTTTCACACTGTTTCCAACTCAGCTATGAAAGTTGAGTACCCCTCTCAATTTCCACAAAACACTGACTCATACAAGTCCACCTCCATGAGTGAGAGTTTTGGTGAGTCCATCTAAACAGTAGCTAGAGTGATCTTTATTTTATTGTATTCACTCATTTTGGAAAGGTAACCTAGTTGGTTGAAAATATTTTAAAGTAAAATACTACATAGACTCCCCATTAGTCTTCTATTGATTTTATAGGAACTCCTTTAGGAAATTGACTGTTTGTGATAAATGTTGCAAATATATTTCCTCAGTTTGTCATTGTTTTTAACATTCATGTTATTTAAATGAAATTTAAAAGATGAAAAATTCTTTCATCTTCTATGACTTTAGGATATTATGTCTTAATTTTAAAATATCTTTACCACTTCTGCTTTATAAATAATTCTCCCATTTTCTTTTTGTAGTTTTTAATGGCTTTATTTTTTCAGACATTAACTATTTTATTCATTTTTGTACACAGATTGTTAATAGCAATTTTTTTTCAGTTGACTACCCAGTTATCTTGTTCCTACTGATTTATATTTGTTTATATTAGAAGATTTTTTATTCTTTTACATCCGTGTTATGTCTCTCCTGTATCAACATCAAATTGCTCTAATTATTTAGGTTTTATAATATGTTTTCATATGTGATAGAACTAATTCTTCCTTTTAAATGTTCAGAAATTTCTTGACTATTGTTGCCTTGTTTATTTTTCCATGACTTTATAATCACCTTGTCTTGGTGCAAGAATAAAACCCTGTTGGTATTTTTATTGGAATCATACTACGCAGAGAATTTGGTGAATTTGTATTTTTTTGATGTTTAGTCTTCCTGTCCTACCTATGATGTCTTTCCATTTGCTAATGTCTTTTGTCCTTCAGGGTCTTTTAAAGTTTTATTCCCACAGGGTTTACATATTTTCTGTTTTCAAATTTATTTCTTTTGTGTATTTGAGATGTAGAATCATGTAATCTATTTTCCTTTCTAAATTTTATACTTTTAATTTCTTTCATTTAATACACTTAGTCTACCAGACTAACTCATATTTTATATTGCTTTCAATATGGCCTCCCTATCTTGTTCCTCTCTTTAGTGGGAACCTTCCAGGGTTTTCTCATTATGAATGGATCATCAGGGAAGACTGCTCTGGGAAGGGGACATTTAAGCTGAGATCTGAGTGACAAAAAGGAGCTGAGTATGCAAAGAATGCCTCCAAGAATGTAGGAAAGAGCATTCCTGAGCAAAGAAAGCAGTGCAAAGGTCATGGAAGAGAGTACATTCTTTAGTAATCTAAGAGGAGTCATGAAGTTGAGGAGGTAGAGAATGGAACCAGGTGAGGGTTAAAAGGTAGGTAGAAAGCAGAGCATGGATGGTTTCATAGGTCATCATGAGGAGTCTGGGTTTGAGTTTACAAACATGAAACCTTTGACATACTTTGATTAGGGTGTGTTATCTACTTATTTGTGTTTTTTAAAAAGCATTCTAAGGAGTTAATTGATCAAACCTGTATTAGTTATCTGTTGCTGTTGACCAAGTTACTCCAAAATTTAGTAGCTTTGCACAGCAAACAGAGAGTTTATGGGTCAGGAATCTGAGGGTATCCTAGTAGGAAGCTGCTGGAAGGTCTCTCATGAATTTGTAGTTATTTGAAAATTTGGGGATCCTGGGATGTCATTTGCAGGAGCCTTGATGGTTGTGTGGTAGAGGTTTCACTTTCTTAAAAGACTTCTTACAGTGCTTTCTCATGTCATGGCAGCCTGGCTTCCCCTAGAGGGAGTCAGTCAAAAGATAACATGGAGAAGGGAAAATAAAACGGTAACGTGGAGGAAGTCATAATGTCTTTTGTGACGTTAGCCTTGGAAGTTGTTACATAAGTAAGCCCTATTCAGTGTAGGAGGGGACTGTGCAAGGGCATAAAAACCAGGTGGAGATCATTGGTGACACCTTGGAGACTGGCTGTATATGTCTTCTTCACTAAATATCAACATGTAAAGGATATTACATTGGCTTAGTAAAACATATCTATCTTAGCCCTATTCAACATATCTCATGCCTGCTACAGCTAATCTATCTACCTTAGCCATATCTCCTCTAAAGACAAAATCATTGAATTTGTGAGTCTTCATTTATAAAATAATGCTATTAAACATAAACATTGTTTTTTATAGAATATACTAACTGAAAAGCTCATGAAATGGAAATTAATAAGAGCAAGGTAGCTGGATTAAGTTTAGGGATTTTGGATGATTATTCCTTTCCTTCAAACCTCCTCAAATGTAATAACAATAATTACACTAATAGAGTTGGTTTACATTTCTATTTTTTTTATGAAAATAAGGATGAAGTCTGCAGCATAAAGAGTTCGGTAACAACTTTCTCTGTTAAATTCCTCTTTTGGTTCAACTCTTCTTCAAGGGTTCTTAGGTACAAAGAGAGTATTTAGCATTTTCCATGTAGCAACTGTAGCAAAATTACTTTATTATTTTCCCTTTTGCAATATTCAGATTAAATGGAATATTTTGATATATAGTGTTATATATATCTCGCAGTTGTCACAAATACAGAAACAATCCAGTGATAAGGAATAAAATAAAGCACAGGTGCTAAGCAACTTATTGAACACTTTGGTATCTACTAATGACAATTCAAAAGTATAATTGTAATAACAAAACCAAGAATTGATTCTGTATGTCTGTGAAAAAGAATGAAATTGGTCTCAAATGATTATATATGTTAGAAAAATCATAATGTTAATCAAAATTCACTTTGTGCAGAATTTCCAAGTTATATCATTTAAAATACTCATATTGTTCATTGTTAGTACCTAGAGTAATGCCCAGCATAGACAATACTTAATGTTTTTGTTGACTGAAAGAACATGGAACTTAAGTGAGAATATTTTAAAATATTTTAAATTTGAATTGGTATCTTGAAATGGTGCTGTGGTATTCATTATTAGCTTTTTTCTGAAGCATGGGTAATGTTTTGTGATAGAACTAATAGTCTGCTAAAGTTGTTCACCCCAAACTTGAACTTTGGATAGGAGTGAAATGAAAAAGCATGAAAGAATTAGGTTTCTCAATAGTATACATAGTTTTTAGGACTTTATAAGTAGATTATTTTGAACAACACCAAGGCAATTAAGTCTTACATATGGATGCTTTATGTAGGAATCAAGTAAAAACGGGGTGAGGGGAAATGAAGATCAATTATTTTAAACTAAGGAATCTAATAAACATTCGACTAGTGGATTGCAATGCCCCACATTTTCATCTTGCATAGTGTACATTTGCTATGTACTTAATATTAACCTAACTTAAATCAAACATTATGTGATTTTTTTTTTTAATGTACGTTTTTCCTCTCTGCAGACTCTGTTAATAGTAGTTGAATTCTTTTTTATTTTTATTGTGCTACACTTCTCTTTTTTTTTCTTAAAGGACAGGTTTATTATTTCTTTTTATACTTATATTTATTTTTTATTTATTGACTTGAAAGAGAGAGGAAGTGGGGGTTGTGGAGAGAGAGATTTGTTTTACCACTTGTTTATTCATTCATTGGTTGATTCTTGTATGTGTCCTGACCAGCGATCGAATCTGCAACCTTGGCATGTCTGGATGACGCTCTAACAAACTGAGCTACCCTGCCAGAGCTTGCTTCTCTTTAAATGGTCACACACAAAATGCCTAATAGCAAATTCTGACTGGGCAGCACAACTTTTTGAGCCATTCTCATGTTGTTTTGCCTTTACCCTTAACACTGTTTGATTCTTTTTCTTGAAATCTTTCTTATATTTGTCAGGGACTAGTAATCTTGTTATTCAGATTTTGGTGGAAAGGATGATACAGTTTCTTGGATGCATTATGATCTATTAACTCTCCTCTCTCCAGTGGAGCCTTTGGAACAATGGCAGGAATAAGAAGGAGAATTCAAACAGGCTGCCCTGATGGCCCCTATGCCTGAGCCAGTCACACCAGGCACCAGATGATGGGTCCTCTCTGGAGGATTATATACAGATGAATATGTTTTAGCCTACTCTGGTCAGATGTTGGATCAGAGTTTTGGGGTGAGGTGTAAACGAAGCCTAAGTATCCAAAGAGTTTCAAACCATCCTGCCTGGATTTATACAATACAATCTTCAAAGACCTTTGTTTCCTTTGCCGAAGGTTCTACCTAATAGCTGACTTGGTTGTCTTTACCTGTACCATGGGGCTGCTTTTTTCTGTGCCTGAGTTTGGCACCTCTGTGTATATTACCATGTCAGTGTAGTAACAGGAGTAGCTGATGTCCTGGTTTACTTGTTGGTTTGGTGGATGTGGTATCTTGCTGGTGTGAGAAAACCACTTTATGCTTCTTTGATGAAAAGTAGACAAAAGCCAAGAAATTGATTGTCAGCTGATGTTAAATTGACTTAATATCTTCACTGCCTGTTTCTGTCATAGCATTTTTCTTCACTTAAGCCTGTCGTCTGTTGATGCACCATTAGAACTACTTTTATGTTAGCTTACTTACTTACTTAGTTCATTTTTAAGGAAATTTTTTATTCAACCATAATATACACAAAGAAAAGTACACAAGTCATAAATGTTCAGTCCAGTGAAGCTTTACAAAGAGAACACATCCACGTAACCACCACCCAGATCAAGAAATAAATCATCTCCCCGCCACCACCACACACACAAAGGATGGAGTTGATCGTGGTCTAAACCTGCCTCAGGAGCTCCCATGGGGAATTTAAATTGCCCCCTCCAGACCAATTTAGAGTATACTTTTCAGGGTCACTCATATATAGGCTGCTGAAGCACAATAATTTATAACCCAGGATAAGGGGACTCTGTCATAGAAATGCTAGGAAATTTTTTTCTAGTCTTTTATTTCCACCCCCTCTCAGAAAGTGCTATCCCAAGGGTCACCAAATACCTTAACTGCCAAAGAAAATTGAGGTTTCTTATAATCTTCCTTCAGCAGTTAAAAATATTGAAATAAAATATGTATTTGCTTATCTGTAGTAACACAGCTTTCTCTAATCACTCCTTCATTTTTTCAGTCAACCAGTCTATAATATGCCTTCTTAGGTGAACTTGTTCATCACTACGCATTAAGCAGTCACCAATGTACTATATAGTCACTATGAAATCTGACGTAACTGCTAGAGAGTGGCATGTAAGGGAAGCAGAGAGGAAACTAAGGGAACTGAGGGTCCAGAAACAGCTCTGGAGTGCTGTTGACCCTTGAGCTTTAGCTTGAACACTAGGCAAGCATTATTTTTATGTCAGAGATTCCAGTATTAGAACCAGCTATATATAATAATTTTTAAAGAGAAGGTTTATAATTATAGAAGCCGTACGGTAACAGTACAATGGGTAGAATTCTTCCTTAAATAATATGCTTGCCTCATGGGACTTGTTTTCCAAACATTTTAGAATTACATTTATATTATCTTTTCTTTTTTTTTTAATCTTTTATGGTAAACTCTTTTTAGTCCTTTGAGAAGAGTCTCCTCCACGAAGCCTTCCCATTCTCTTCATATAGACTCTGGCTTTCCTTTGCACCCTTATTCATCCAAAACCCTTACAACTGTCTAAAACAACGGTTCCCTCTTATCCATGAGGGATGTGGTCCAAGACCTCCTCAGTGGATACCTGAAACCTCATACAGTACCGAATCCCATTTATACTGTGTTTTTCTCTATATATACTGTGCATACCTTTTTTACTTAAGGGGAGCACTTTAGGGATTCTCTTTAGCATATCTGAATTGCTAGCCAAACTATTGTTGCTTTTGGGGGCCATTAATAAGTAAAATAAAGTTATTTCAATACGGGCATTGCAATGGCTGGGATAGCTACCAAGTGGCTTGGTGGGTGGGGAGCATTAACATCCTGAATATGTTGCACAGACACAAACCAGGCTGGATTAAGCAGGAGAGCCTGAGACTTCATCATGCTTCTCAAAGTGGTATGTAATTTAAAACTTATGAATTGTTTATTTCTGGAATTTTCCATTTTATATTATAGACTGCAGTTGACCCCAGGTCATTGAAACTGGAAAACGACACTGTGGAAGGGGGGGGTGGCTAATGTATTCCCCCCCAACAATATTACAATAGAAAATTGCATTCCTAATATTTTCCCATTAGTGCAAATGATAATATACATTCAATTTCGTGTCTGTATCATTCACTTACACTATTAATCAGCTTCGCAGGTGATTACAAATAATTCTCAACATATCATAATTAGACAAAATGCCGTCTTCCTAATACAGTATAGACAGTATTTTGAACGAAGCTGCTAATTGCTATATCTAAGTTCACATACTTACTAATTCACATTAATTGACTTAGGATGTTGTCTCAACCTTCATATACATCAAATATTCCACAGGTTGACTTTAACTGAAAAAAATTTTTTTTCCTTTACAAAAATTCCCCCATTGTTCATCCTCAGGTTATGCTCTTCTTGCATCTTTTCTGACAGAGGCCTGTTTTTCAAATCACAGGAGTTGGTACTTTCTGTCCAGAGATCCGTCTGTAGTTTGCCTCTTGTGTTGCATATGACCCCTCCTGTCAGTGACTGTCCTGGAGCCTTTCATTACTGAGGGCCGTAACCATTTGAGACCCAAGCTTGTATTGAGCATAAAATATACAATGTCTTGAAACTTTGGCCAGCACCACAGAAATGTTTTCTTAACATATTATTTGAAGTAATTTCAGATTTACTAAAAAGTTGCAAGAATATACAGAGAATTTCTGATACTCTTCACTAACATTTTCCAAATATAACTTTTACATTTACTTTGCTTTATCTTTCTCCATCCTGCTTTCTCTCTTGCTCTTTCTCCTTTATATTTTCGTTTTTTAAATTTTATTTATTGTATTTTATTTTTTAATAAGATTTTATTTATTTTTAGAGAGAGGGGAAGAGAGGGAGAAAGAGATGGAAATATCAGTGTGAGAGAGAAAGATCAATAAGTTGCCTCTCACACTCCCCTAATGGGGAACCAGGCCCCAAACCCGGTGTGTCCCTGTCCGGGAATCAAACTGGCGACCTTTCTATATGTGAGACGATGCCTAACCCACTGAACCATACCAGGCAGGGCTAATTTATTGATTTGAGAGAGAGAAACGTTGATTTGTTGTTCCACTTATTTATGCATTCATTCGTTGATTCTTGTATGTGCTCTGACCAAGGATCAAACCAGCAATCTTGGCATATGGGGAAAATGCTCTAACCAAGTGAGCTACCCAGCCAAGGCTCTCCTCTGTTTTTTCTGAATACTCTAATAGTAATTTGTAAACTTGTTGCCCTCTACCCCTAAATATGTTGGTGTGTTTTCATAAAAACAAGGACATTGCCTTACATAACCTCAAGACAATTATCACTGCTGATACAATATTGTTATATAATCTTTAGATTTTTATATCCATAATATTTTTTATGGGAAAAGATAACAAATTTTTGTCCTGACTCAGAATCCAATCCAGGATCACCTCTTTACATTTATTTGTCATTCATCACAGTTTTAAAATTCAAACTTTACAATGAAATAAATTGTCATGAAAGGCCTAAGTGACATGAAGAGTTGTCATTTAGTAAACAAGGTTTAGATAGTCAGTTACATTTTCTTTCTCAGTTGGATCAATTTAGAAAAAAGGTGTCATTTGCTAACACTGGTGGGTTCTTGGGCTTTTCTTTTTGTGTATTTGATACTTATGTGAGTATCTCATTGCAGGGTTTATTGGAACTCAAAACCTGATTGTGTTATTTCATGCCTGTGGAACAATTTATTAACCAAGAATTTTAAAAGTTCTCTTCTGTGTGGAATAAAAGACTTCTCTACAAGAGATTTTCTGCTTCTTTTCAAATTGGAGCGCAAAGTAGCCTCTTTTGAAACTTTGTTAATTATCAGCTACTTTTCAAAATTGAGAGCATAAGGTCTTTATTTCTCTCCGCAAATTTAGTTGAAGCAGTATTTTTTCCCCTGATAATTGCTTTTGCTGTCTATGTCTCTAGAAATTAATAGAAGGGAGATAAGATTAGATATCACAGTATCTACCCAGGACTCTGTTATTCAAATAATTTAACAGAGTGAAATTAATAGATGCAAGTTTTTTTTTTAAGTTATATTTTAATGATTATGCTATTACAGTTGTCCCAATTTTTACCCCTTTGCCCACCTCCACCCAGTACCCCCCACCAGTATTCATGTTCATAGGTCATCAGTATAAGTTCTTTGTTTACTCCATTTCCTATACTGTATTTTATTTACATCCCCATGGCTGTTCTATAACTACCTATTGTACTTCTTAATCCCCTCACCTCTTCACCCATTGCCTCATACTGCCTTCTATCTGGAAACCATCAAAATGCTCTCTGTGTCCATGATTCTGTCTCTGTTTTTCTTGTTTTCTTTGTTTTTTAGATTCAGTTGTTGATAAATATGTAGTTATTGACATTTTCTTATTCTTAGTTTTGATATTCTTCTTTTTCTTAAATTAAGTCCCTTTAGCATTTCATATCATAATTGTTGGGGGATAATGAGCTCCTTTAGTTTTTTCTTGTCTGGGAAGCTCTTTATCTGCCCTTCAATTGTAAAGGATAGCTTTGCTGGGTAGAGCAATCTCAGCTGTAGGTCCCTGCTTTTTAAGACTTTGAATATTTTTTACCAATCCCTGTATGCCTCTGGTGCCCTTCAAGCTGCTACCTTGGTGCTAGTGTTCAGAGGGAGTGAGTCTAAGTCCGTGAGTGGGTTCTTTAAGAGGAACTACTTGGGGCTCCAGGAGTTTCTTCCTCCGACTCAGTCTCCTGGTTTTTGCAGCCAGAAGTTATGGGGACTTAGCTTCCTAGCACTGGAATCCTGGGTTCATGGCCCTGGTGTGGGGCTGGAACTCCTGGCTCCTGAGATATCCCTCTTAAATTTTACTCACCACACATGGATGTGGGACCAGCCTGTTTCACATCTGCCCCTCCTAAGAGTCGCGATGGATGTGGTTTCTTTAATTCCATGGTTTTCAGATTTTCATTCAACTTGATTTTTGATGGTTCTGAATGGATTGTTCTATATTTTAGCTGTATTTTGACATGGTTGTGCAAGAGGTGTGCTGTGTTTACCTATACTGCCATCTTCAGTCCTCTGCATTTTTATATAAACAGGTTTGTCAGTTATCACCCACCAAAGCAAACTGATAGGATTTTGACTGAGATTGCATCAAATTTAGAAGTTGCTTTGGGGAAAATTGACATCATTATAATAACAACTGTTCCATGAACATGGTATCTCTCCATTTATTTAGTCTTTAATGTCTTTCAGTAATATATTTAGTTTTTGGAGTTTTTTTTTTTTTTTTTAAGATCAATTATATTTCTTAGAGAGAAGGGAAAGGATGAGAGAAACATCAATAAGCAAGGGAAACACCTATTAATTGGTTGCCTCTTGCATGCCCGCAGTGGAAACCTGGCCCACAACCCAGGCATGCACTCTGACTGGAAATCAAACCGGCAACCTTTTGATTCGCAGCCCTGTGCTCAATCCACTGAGCCACATTATCCAGAATTTCAGAGGTCTTTTACAGGCCTTCTATTCATTTCAGACTGCTATGCAAAGAACACCAAAATGGGTGACTTATAAACAACAAAAATGTATTCGTCACGGTTCTGGGGTTTGGAGGTCTGAGATCAGGGTGCCAGCACAGTTGGTGAGGGCTCTCTTCTCTTTGTGTCTTCACGTGGTTGAAGTGGCTAGGAAGCTCTGTGGGGTCCCTTTTTATAAGAACACTAATCTCATGAAAGCTTTCCACCTATGACCCAATCACATCCTAAAGGACCCACCTTGTAATATTTACAATCACATTGGAATTTAGGACTTAAGGTGTGAATTTTGAGGAGACAGGAATATCCATGTCATAGTAGTACTTAAGCAATTTATTGAACCTAGATCTAAATTTAGATATTCATATGCTTAAGTTTCTATTGTTCTGTGAAGGAAATTTGAAAAATATTGTGGAAAAAACACAAATACCATGAATAAATAGCATTTTAGCATATACTATACAAAGAATGGATCGTTATAACTTTGTTATAGTCTTGACAATTTGAAAATTATCTGGTATGATTTTGTTTGATACAATATATAGCATTCTGTATTTAAGCTTTTTTGAAAGCAAATGTATTCTTATTTGCCTGTAAAGAACATATAATTATAGAAAAAATTTTAATGTAAATAATTGTGTTTAGGGGGAAGGTCCTAAAACCAACTCTACTCAAGGGATGCCTTGGTAGCAATGATTGTAAACCATCTGGAGTGACAGAAGAAAGTGATATTGGGTAACTAACAACTTAAGAAGTTTCATCTCAAGTTTATGTAATATTACTATAGCAAAAAAAGTGGAATATACTGCTATTGGTTGCTCCATTTTGGTTACAGGAGTGGGCAGAAACAGTTACTGATTACGTACTGATTAATGTGGTCAGTTTCTTCCTTGTAAATCTGTAATACATGGAGGGAGTTTTAAAGAGAGGTGGATTATTTATGTAATTTTTTTATAACACTAGGACCACGGAGCAGTATTTTAAATACTTTTAAAGCCTTTTCAGCGCCCTATGTTAAATGGATAAATACTCAAAATTGATTGTTGTGTTTCACATTCACCATGTTCTTTAATCTTATGATAAAATGGGTATGATAAATCCTGGTGATGGCATGGAAGGGAATCACAGGGACATTGCTTTACATATTAATTATTCTATTTAGTAAACCATTCGCTCAAGGAAAAGATCCGTAACTTTCCTCAGATGCTAAATTTGATTGCTCAAGTTTATTTTTAATGGTGGGAGTCCTTGGATATTTTCAGTTAGCTAGATTTGTCCTGTTGTGACATTTGTGTAAAAGCAGTTAATTAGTTAGGCTCTTTTCCACAGGATCCTCTGTTACCTCTTTTGCAAAACTGTATCAACAGTGCAATAAACACAGACTGCTCTGGCCTGCTTTTACAAACAATAACCACATACCACAGATTATTGTTCTGCCTGTTGTTTGTTAGTCAAGTAACCTGGGATGCTCTGTGATGCGTTGTGTGGAGGAAGCTAACTGAGGGTCCTATAGGCTTCAACCCTTTGAGAAATAGTAATTTCAAAAAATTAAAGGCAGTATTACAGCACTTTAAAAACAATACACATTGTATTTGACTTTAGGTTTCCTGTTTTCCATAAATGCATGCATTCTGCTTCTGCAGGTTTTAAGAAGAAGCAGCGATGAAGAGAAAGTTCTCTGTTTGGTTCGGCAGCGGACAGGCCACCACTGTCCCACAGCCGTGATGGTGGTGCTCATCATGGTATGGGATGGCATTCCTCTTCCCATGGCAGACAGATTGTATACGGAGCTTACCGAAAACCTAAAGTCATACAATGGTCATCCCACAGACCGAAGATGCACTCTCAATGAAAAGTAATCCTATCTGTTTTGTACTGTTTTGACATTCAGACCTCTAGTCATAATGTTAAATTGTTAATTAGTTACCAACTATATATATGGGAGAACAAGGTTTTAGATATACTTTTAAAAGATTTTATTTATTTATTTATTTATAGAGAGAGGGGAACAGAGGGAGAAAGAGGAAGCATCACTGTGTGGTTGCCTCTTGCGCGCCCCCAACTGGGGACCTGGGCTGCAACCCAAGCATGTGCCCAGACTGGGAATTGAACCAGTGACCCTTTGGTATGCAGGCCAGCACTCAGTCCACTGAGCCACACCAGCCAGGGTAGATTTCGCCAGGGCAGATTTCAGATATTGTGCAACTAAAAAGAAGGGATCATTTCTTTAAAGAGAGACGTGATTTCATAGTGAGCTAAGACCATTTTAGGATAGTCTTCATTATTCTTTTATTGCTTTCTTCTTTGCTGTCTTATCCCACTCACCCCAAGAATCTGGAGGAGAGCAATTTTTTCATAAAGAGAAAGCCTCCACAGGGAATTGTACTGCTTTGCCTTTCCTCTAGTCATGTCAGAGGGTATCTGTTTTCCTATGGTTTTGCCCATGAATATGTTGTCAGGCTTGAGTTTTTGCCCATTTAAATAGGTAATAAATTACATCAGTTGACATTTGATTTTGCATTTTTTGTATTATGAGTGGAAGAATCTTTTCATCTTGTTAAGAGCTATTTGCCATTCTTTTTGTTTGTTTTTTTCGTCAACCATCTGACAATTATTTCAGCCCATATTTCTAAGGTTTGTCCACCGTATAGAAATATATTGGAACTATAAACCCTTTGTGTTAGTGAATGCTTTTTAACACTTTACTAATTGTCCTTTTTACTTTTGTAGTGTCATCTTTTGCAAAAGTTTTCTTTTTTAAATCTGTCTTTATTTGTGTCTCAATTTTGGATCGTACTTGACATTTTTTATCTCTCAAGTTATAGAGTAATTCACCCATGTTTTCTTTTAAAACATTGAAATCATAAATACTTTAAAACACAGATCATTCATATATTTAAAATTTATGCTACTCAATGGTAGGAAGAGGAGATTAATTTCCATCCTTTTTTTCATTTATCCCAAGACTGCTTTCTAAAGAGTACTACTTTTCTCATTCTGTATCCTTGTCCTGCCTTTTCAGATACTGAGTACCACGTTTCTTAAATTATAGAGACTTTATACTATATTTTAATATTTGGTAGGGTTAGCTCACCATTCTTACTCTTTTTCAATGCTTTCTTTCTTAAGTTTTTTCTTTGTGCTTCCAAATAAACTTTATAATAAATTGTGTAGTTTTAACATAAATCTAAGGATATTTCTCATGGGATTGCATTAAATTCTAATAAATGAACATCTTTATGCTATTGAAACTTCCTAACCCATAATGTGGTTTTTCTTTTCGTTCATTCAAGTTTACTGGTACGTCCTTCAAGAGTGATTTATGTAGTTTTCCTCAAAGATGTCTCTCTTTTAAAAAAAGAAATATCATTATACAAAATATTACAAAAATATATATTATTTCCTCTAATCCCCACAGAAGATTAATTTGTATACATACTAGAACATTAATTTATACTTATAATATTTTAATTCCATTATATTTTTCTTACCTTTTCAATGACAACAATATGTGTACATCTTTTTTTTTTTTAATTGATTTTAGAGAGAGAGGAGGGGAGAGAGAAATGTTGATTGTTTTTCTAATTATTTATACATTCATTGGTTGATTCTTGTATGTGCCCTAATCAGGGATTGAATTCTAAACCTTGGTGTATGGAGATGATTCTAACCAATTGAGCTACCCAGTCAGGACCTGTATACCTTTTTTTTTTTTTTTTAATACTGGGAAAGCACCAATGTGATTTTTTTAAAGTCCTCACCCAAGGATATGTTTATTGAATTGAAGGGGGTGGGGGAGAAGAAGAGAGGAAAGATGTTAGAGAGAAACATCAACTGGTTAACTGCTAATCACACCCCACCAGGGATCCAACCCCCAACCTTTTGGTGTAAGGGATACACCTTGTTTTATCCCAATCAGCTGAGCCACCCATATAGGGCATTAATATCTAGTTATTTTGTTATGCAGATACAGTATAAAAATTACTTCTTATATGAAGACAGTGCTCTAAAAGATAAACATAGGTTGTCTTATTTATTCTTCTCAAGAATACAATAATTCTATTTACCCAATGTATAACTAGCCTTTTTTAATTGTTTACAGAAAATATCCAGAATACTTTAATGATCTCTTACATGCCCTTTACCTAGATTACATAATTGTTAATAGTTTATTACGTGTGTACTGAATACACATAGGCACACATTAACATAAATATATTATCACTGATTTTTTTTTAATACCAAATTAAGGCTGATAGTGGCATGCTGTCAGTCAGTGAGTTATTACTGATTTTTAATATTTTTTCTGGATTATTTGTGAGCTAGTTGCATACTTTATGCACTTCTCCCCTAAATCATACTTCAGAGGGTATTTCCTAAGACATTTTCTTACATAAACCCAGTACAATGATCAAAATCAGAAAATTTAACTTTGACTTTAAAATAGATAAAATTATTTAATTTATAGTTTATATTTCAAATGTTATCTGTTTCCCAATATTATTCTCTATAGTAATTTTCCCTCATTCCACCAAGGATGGGTTAAATTGTTTTGTCTCTTTGCCTCTTAATCCCTTAATCTCAGTTCTTTTTCCTTCACAGCATTGACAGTTTTAAAAGGAAAGACTTCATTTTGTAGACTGTTACTCAGTTTTGGTTTGCCTGATTGTTTTTGCCTGATTCAATTAGGTTCAGGAATTATTGGCAGGAATAGTATACTCAATCCATAATATTAGGACATATAAGTCAATCTGTCCCATTTCAGTGATGTTGACTGTTTCAAGATATTTTACACAAGTTCTTTTGGGTCTCACAGTCTTTCACATTTCCTATGTGTTTAATTTTTAAATAACTGTCATTAGTTAAACTATATTTTTCTCTCCTTCCCATATATTTCAATGACATTTTAAATAAATCATTTTTCTGTTTGGCAACTTAAAATTTCCTCTGCAATTTCAATTTATCTCCTTTTTTCCCATTTGCATTGCACTTTTCTTTCTTATCAAAGTCAGTACAATAATTTGTCCATTTAAAACATACTTCCATCTTTGTAAGAAGATTCACAGGGAGTTAGAATATTTAAGCTATTCCTCCTCTGTTTTATTCCTTCAGAGTATTTTTTATTTTAAATATTTTTAGAGAGAAGGGGAGAGAGAGAGAAACGTCAATGCTCAAGAGATACACGATCAGTTGCCTCTGACAGACCCCCAACTGGATACTGGGCCCGCAGCCCAGGCGTGTGCCCCGACTGGAAATCAAACTGGCGACCTTTCAGTTTGTAGGCTGGTGTTCAATCCACTGAGCCACACTAGCCAGGGCCATAGCATCTTGAAGATCTTTTTTGTGTGCTTTCTTTTTGTATTCAGTGTTATCTTAGACTTTTTCCTGATGTTCACAATTAAAAGATACTAATAGTTTTGATCTCTAAATTTTTACATTTTTCACGTAATGTTTATTTTATTATTTTTTATTGAGGTAACTATGGCTAATAACATAAATTTCAGGTATACAACATTATAATTTGATAACTATACTATGCTGTGTGCTTACTTCCAAACGTCTGGTTTCCATGTTGTTTGTATTCTTAGGCATTACATAAGTACTGCATATATACTATTGGAAGTTTCAAGCATTACACAAATAGCAACCACTGAGTGCATGTTACTTCTTGGTTTCATATCTTTGTATGTGCATTCCAATCATTGTCATCTTTACTATAGAGTATCTAGAGCTTCAGAAATGCCCCACAGTGATAAAATTACCCAGTTACCAAATGTAACAGGCTTCCTGTTTTTTTCTCTTGTGGCATTCATAAAGGCTTTCTTTAATACTGATGAAGTGATTTCACACACAATATATACCATCCTTGTTAGTACTCAGAAGATAGTATCATTTTACAGATGGAAGAGCTAAAGTCCAAAGAGATCATGAGGCACTGCAGTTTTCATTTCTGGTAGGGAACAGATCTAGGATGTAAAATCCAAGCCCTTTATATTTCCTCCTGAGACCATCTTCAAATCAAACAAGGTTATGATTATTTCTGATCTGTATCTTTTATTTTTTAAAAGGTCAGTATTCTTTTTTGTTTTTGTTTTTTAACAGTTTGTTTTTAGAGAGAAGGAAAGAGGAGAAAGAGAGGGAAAGAAACACCAATATGTGATTGCCTCTCGTGTACCCCCAACTGAGACCTGGCCTGCAACCCAGGCATGTGCCCTGAGATTCCCAGTCCCCAGATGGGGGGGGTGTGAGAGGCAACTGATCGTGTATCTCTTGAGCATTGACGTTTCTCTCTCTCTCTCTCTCTTCCCCTCTCTAAAAATATTTAAAATAAAAAATACTCTGAAGGAATAAAACAGAGGAGGAATAGCTCAAATATTCTAACTTCCTGTGAATCTTCTTACAAAGATGGAAGTATGTTTTAAATGGACAAATTATTGTACTGACTTTGATAAGAAAGAAAAGTGCAATGCAAATGGGAAAAAAGGAGTTAAATTGAAATTGCAGAGGAAATTTTAAGTTGCCAAACAGAAAAATGATTTATTTAAAATGTCATTGAAATATAATATATGGGAAGGAGAGAAAAATATAGTTTAACTAATGACAGTTATTTAAAAATTAAACACATAGGAAATGTGAAAGACTGTGAGACCCAAAAGAACTTGTGTAAAATACCTTGAAACAGTCAACATCACTGAAATGGGACAGATTGACTTATATGTCCTAATATTATGGATTGAGTATATTATTCCTGCCAATAATTCCAATCGAATTGAACCAGTGACACTTTGGTTCTTAGTCCAGCGCTCAATCCACTGAGCCACACAAGCCAGAGCCTGATCAGTATCTTTTATTACCATGTATTTGAATTTACAATCTTGGACAAATGTTATAGTTTAAAAAATTAGTTCTATTCACGTACAGTTAGCTTTGTGTTAAGGTACTTTAGATATAATAAACAATAAAAAAGATGTATTAAAATCAGTTTATTAGCCATCTATACTAAAGTTATACGGACCTGAAATGTTCTGTCTGAAGTATTGTCTTGCTTTATCAATTCATTCCCTTGCGATTACATCTTACAGTCGTACCTGCACATGTCAAGGAATTGATCCTGAGACTTGTGGAGCTTCATTCTCTTTTGGCTGTTCATGGAGTATGTATTTTAATGGCTGCAAATTTGGTAGAAGCCCAAGCCCTAGAAGATTTAGAATTGACCCAAGCTCTCCCTTACATGTAAGTATCTTTTTAACTTTTTAATTTACACAATGAATGTATAAGTGCATTTCTTTAAAATGTTTTTAAATAGTAAAAAAATTAAATACTAAAAAGTAGTGACAAAATAGTAAAAATATATACTTATGTAAATAGATTAAAATTCTAAATAAGTTAGGTAAAGTCTTTAATTGTTAGCCCAAATTCCAATTGTCCCTGGCTCCTTCCTCCTCCTCCCCTAACCCCAGAGAGAACTATTGTTAAAAGAATCTAGAATTTTATACCCAGCCTAAGTAGGAAGAATAAATAAAGCCATTTGCAAACATTTCAAAGACTCAGAAAGTTTACTGCCCACAGAGCTACTATGAAAGAATTACTAAAGGACGTAATCCAGAAAGAAGATATATGAGACCGGAAGCAATCTGTCCGGGACACGAGGCCATGGTGAGCAAAGAAATTAGTCAACCTTACTGTTAAGTTTAAATAAGTTGAGTACTTACATTTTTAAATTAAAAATAACCTATAATTCCATTCTCTTTAACACCTCAAGGGTGGGTGGGTAGTGGGAGGGGGTGGGACACCTATAAGAACTAAGTGTGGTGATGTTTTATGCTTTGTTTGGAGTGGGAAAAATTTAGATACTGATTAACTCTAAGATCAGTGTTTTTCAAACTTTGAGCTGTGACCAAAAGTTAAAACATTTTATATTACATACCACTATACAGACAAATATATACAAGTAAATAATTTAAACAAAACTATCAGAAAAGAAGACTTAGCCTTAGTATAGTAACAAAGAAAGTATTTTAAAAGTTAATATCCAGTATAGTTATTGCTAAGGATCTCTATGATGCATATAATATTTTAAATAAAATTTTATTTCTTTATTAAATGCTAGTTGTGACCTATTAAACTGATTTTTTGGCCCACTAATTAGTCATGACCCAAAGGTTGGAAAACACTGTTCTAGATGTCAGAAAAACATATTTAACAAAGTGCATGTTTAAAAATTGTTTAGATGAATAGAAATAGAATTTATAGCTTTGAACTAGTTGTGGGGAAAATTTTAAAAAGCAAGCAGTCTGTTTGCAAAATCATTGGGATACAGGATAAATAGAAAAGAAAATAAAACAGCAGAAATTAATCCAACTGTATAATACAATGAATATAACATCTTTCAAAAAAGCTTAGACTTAAATAAATAATGATCCCTTTAAAGAGGTAATTAAAATTACTTAGCATTTTCTAGAGTTTCCATCTATTACAATAAAACAAGGAAAAGATTTGAGAGAGAGAAGTATCATTTGCAGACAAAGTATTATACAATACTATAGAAGTCTACCAAGAAGTGTGTTAGATCTTTAGGGGAGAAAACTAAATATTAGTAAGGGACATATAAAATACCTGTTAATGGAAAGCTACTATGTTCAAAGGTCAGAACAATTGATAATGTGATGTCAGTTTTCCCTTAAAATTAGCCTGTTGTGTTTTCTTTCCAAATATGATATAATGAAACTGTTAGCGTATAAATATATTAGTAATATTGACATGACTTAAACTTTTATTCTATAATGATACTGTCATACAATTAATAAATGTGAGATCAGTTTTTGCTTATGTTATTATGATAATGAGTAACATTTATATAGTGCTTATAATACAGGATGAAGCATTGATCATTCCAGGAACTGAGAGGAGGCCAGTATGAAGCTCAGCAGGCAAGGGAGAGTGAGGTGCATGCAACGTCCTTGTAAGCCATGTCAAGATTTTGGAAGATCGTTGAAGGGTTTTAAGGAGGAGAGTAATATAATTGCACTTGTCTTTTAAGGAGCTCTCTATGGCTGCTCTTTGAATAATGGATTGCAGTTGGCCAAGAGTGGGTTTAGCAAAATGAGCTAGCAATGAAAAATAGTCGAGGGAAGGGATAATAGTAGCTTGGATTATGGTTGTAACAGAGGAAACGATGAGCAGTGTTTTGTCTGGGAAGATTTTTTAAAATTAGATGGTGGTGCTATTTCTTGACAAAAGGTTATGGTGAAATAGCACCAGCTTGGCAGATGACAGATTATGAATTCAGTTTTTACATGTATTGGAGATCCCCTAAAGAGATTCCAAGTGGGGATTATCACATCAATAAAAATCTGAGACTCAAGGGGTAATCTGTGGTCCAGGTGGTAATTGTAGCCATGGATGTGGATTTGATGGTCCTAGAGATCAGCTATAGCATGAGGAGAGTAGAGGGATGTTGGCTTGAGCCCCCAACAGGTAAAAATCTGATAAGAAGAAGCCTTTGTATCTAATAAGTCAGCTATACAATCTTTGTTTGATTTATTTCTATTTGCCTCTTTTTTTTTTCTTTTTTTCTTTTTCAACATTTCTACTCAATAAATGAAATATAAGATGACAAGTCTGACTGTGACACTGGATAGTTGGTAATATTCTACTGGCAGTGAAACACAATTAAACCATCCCACCCACTATTTCAAGTGTTAAGGGAAAAAAAAATCTTTTTTAATAGATATTTAAATCATAATTCTAAAGTTTTCTCCAAATAAAATAATTAATGTGTATGTAAACAGGAAAGTGTTTTTAAAGTAGGATCCTAACTTTCCTGACTGTATTTATTAAGCTACATTAAGTAACAGATAATTAAGTATACAGATGAATGTAACAGTAATTTAGATATAGTACTTATATACATAAATTTCTTTTTCAATGAAAGCATCAACAAATCAATAGGAAGTCAAAGGGATTATCACTGATGCTTTACAGTTACCAACATTGAGGCTTGTTAGAAACACTCATAAATTTCACTTCTTATGTCTACTTTGCTGTATGGCTTTGGCTTTTATAATAATCTCGTGCATTATCAGAGGTGAACTGATCTTTATGAAAGTCTTCTTTCTGTGTGCTTGGTTGGTATCCACCAAGCTTCAAATAATACACAAGGCTCAAACCTTAAGTTCCTCCTTCATTCTTGTCCTCTGTTCGCCTTCAGTTGTCTTCCTTTCATGTGACTGATCATTTTTTACCAAGTCCTTGACTTGATTTAAGATTATAATTATCTGAAAAACTATGACAGTGGTCTTTCAACTATTGTTTTAGAAATCTTTCTCTGCCTCATACCTCGTACTGTCATCAGTGACATTTTTAATCGACTCTTGTCATGACACTTTTCCTTTGAAAAAAGCTATGTTTCTACAATATTATTAGTAGCAATCCAGAAACTTTTTTTTAACTCTTTATTGATTTAAGAAAGAGAGGAAAAGAGAGTCATCTATTTGTTGTTCCACTTATTTATGCATTCATTGGTTGATTCTTGTACATACTCTGACCAGAGATTAAACCTGCAACCTTGGCTTATTGGGACAACATTCTAACCAAGAGAGCTATCGGGCTGAGGTTGGCAATACAGATTCTTAATAATGGTGTTAAGGTTCCTCACAGTTCTCCCAAATCTTCCTCAATTTGTAGTCTTTATGGTATAGGAAAGAAAACACTGGTTTTTAGAAAACCATTACCTACTTATTTCATTTGAAGCTCTTAGCACAGGATCTGATACATGATGTGTACCTTATGTGCATTGCTCTGCTATCTCTGTTATAGAAAATTGTTCCATTGTGTCAGAATTCTGTGCTTGGACATCTCCTTTTGCCAGCAGCAACTTTGCCTAGTACCATTGAGTAAATATAAAATATGGTTCTCATTTTTAGCCGCATGAGCAGTTTTGCAACTTACTACTAACACCATTTAGATTTTTAATTAGCTTATAACATAGAATTTTAGTTTCAAAAGACTAAATTAAAGAATAACAATCACTAATATATGTGTATATATATATATATTTTTTTTAAATCCATGCTATTTTCTATGGTAGCTCTTTTCATCAGGGTAAGTATGAATTGTGCATCAACTATATATCAGTTTCATAACCTTAAATGCACCTTACATGTCATTGTGAAACAACTTTTATGGACTGTCTTTTCCTATAGGAAAAAAATCTTGAAGATAATTTACAGAGTTTGGCTACGCAATTAGCTCCAATTTATAAGCAGTATGCTCCAGTTGCTTACCAGAACCAGGTATGTTTTGGGACCTTATGGTACTCTTAAACATGGTTAGAATTACTATATAAACAAAATTACTGTTATAGAAAACCTTTCCAATTTGATCTTTGATGAATATTTATTTTAATTGACCAGCTTTAAAATTATCTAGCTTATTAGATATTATTATGATAATTGAGTTGCAACTAGTGACAGAATTACGGTTATTTCTAAAAATAAAACTTATAAAAACAGAAGCCCTGGCTGGTGTTATTCAGTGAATTGAGCGCCAGCCTGTGAACTTGAGTGACCAGTTCGATTCCCAGTCAGGGCACATGCGTGGGTTTGCAGGCTAGATCCCCAGTTGCGGGTATGTGAGAGGCAATCACACATTTATGTTTCTCTCCCTCTTTCTCCCTCCTTTCCCCTCTCTCTAAAAATAAATAAATAAAATCTTTAGACAAAAAAACAGGAATGTGTGATTTGTTCAGCACATGAAAATTAATCAATGTAATATACCATATTAATAGAACAAAAAACAAAAACCACATGATAACCTCTATAGATGCAGAAAAGGCAGTGAGTAATTTGACTCTCTTTCATAATGAAAACACTCAAAACCTAACAATAGAAGGGAATTGCCCCAACCCGATAAAGGACATCTATGAAAACCTCAGAGCTAACATCATAATTACTCATAAAAAACTAAAACCTTTTTGCCTAACATCCAGAACAAGATAAGAATGTCAATCTCACCACTTTTATTAATTATGTTTTTAGAGGTTCTAGTCAAGACAATTAGGCAAGTAAAAGAAATCCAGACCATAAAAGAGAGAGAGAAAATTATCTCTAGTTGCCAGTAGTATGATTCTGTATGTAGAAAATACCGAGGCATTCACTCACACACACAATTAGAACTAATAAAGGAGTTCAGCAAGGTTTCTGGATACAAGATCAATATGCAAAGATCATTGTACTTCTATATACTAGCAATAGCCAATCCAAAATGAAATTTAGAAGAAATAAATAATCAAAATTTTAAACTTTTGTGCTTCAAAAACATCATTAAGAAAGTATATGGTAGGGAGAGATAGTGAGATGTTAGTCAAAAAATACATATATCCGTCTATAAGATACATAAAATCTGGACTCTAATGCATGTGAATTAAGAATACTGTATTATATACTTAAAAGTTTTTTTAAGAGATCCTAAATGTTATCACTACATGAAGGGATTAAAATGTTAACTAACCATATTGTGGTAATCATTTTGCAATACACGTATTGCTCACCTTAACCTTACAGGCTGCTATATGTCAGTAATATCTCAGTAAAATGGGGGGGGGTTAAAAAGACAACCACAGAATAGGAGAAAATACTTACAAATCATGTATCACACAAAGTAGAAAACAAGTGTAGTCTTTCTGTTATTTTTTTTTTCATAGAAAGAAGAAGGGAAACATCAATTTGTTTTTCTGCTTATGCGTTCATTTTTATTAAATTTAAATTTTAAACAGAAGCATAGGTTCCTATGTTTTTAGTTGTCTATTTGTATTATGAATAACATGCTCTCTGTTAAATTCCAGATTTTCACTTAAAAATTTCATAAATACACTTTCTGTACTAGCTTATAAATATGTATATATATTTACTTTTTATACATTTGAAAACCCTGCATACATGATCAAATAGTGGAATGATTTAGGCTACTCTACTTGTTGATGTGTATAACCAGTGGCTATTAGTGTCCTCACCCTGCCTTCAGCCATAGTAATTATCATTTTACCCATGTATTCTCAAACTCTTTATCATGAATGTTACTAAAACTACATTCGTCGTCGGCAGCCGTCCGTCTTGAGAGACGATGGTGTAGCTTCTTAAGAGTCTATCTGCACCGCCGAGAATGGTTGTGCAGTCCGACTCGGGAGTGACACGGTATCTGTCTCCTCCCGTGTTGAATCGACATCTTGCGATGACGCTGTAGTGTCCTCTCCAGTGGAGCTGAAGCTACAGAGCCTGGGCAGGGTGATATGGAGGGTCTGCTGTTGCCCATGCAGCAGGCCCCCCCTCTCTTCGCAGCTGAAGGGTCCAAGGGAAAGACGGAGTCAATACAGCTTGGCTTCAGGTGCGCCGCAGGAGTTGCCGGTGTTGACTACAACGTCAAACCGCCTTAGGGACTCCGGCTCCGGATTTTCTGTCGGGGTTTACTCCCTTAGCCTTTCCCCTGAAGAGGTATGCCGCAAGGCAGCGGAGGTTTTTTGGAATCAGAGTTTTCCTTCTCTGATGTGCCCTGACTGGAAGATCGAACCAGCGACACTTAGCTCGCAGGCCGACGCTCAATCCACTGAGCCAAACCAGCCAGGGGCTAAAAACTTCATAGTCAGTGCAATAATACACTAGTTCCAGAAATCTCTGAAATTACAAACTAATTAATTTAAGAATTTTGTCATGAAGTGATTTTTACTATTTACTGAAATTGATTCTTTCTGTCTCTTAAACTGTATGTTATACATTTTTTTAGGTGGAATATGAACATGTTGCCCGAGAATGTCGGCTTGGCAGCAAAGAAGGTCGTCCTTTCTCTGGGGTCACTGCTTGCTTAGACTTCTGTGCCCATCCCCACAGGGACATTCACAACATGAATAATGGAAGCACTGTGGTATGTACCTGGGTGGCTTTTGATTCTAAAAGCTCCATTGCTATGTGCTTAGGCTGAGGTCCTTAAATATGACTTATCATATTGTATATTCTGATCATGTATATATAATAATAATATAAGTTATTATTGAAGTACTTCCAAAGATGTTATAGAACCGCCCTGACTGGTTTGGTTCATTGGGTGGGTCATAATTCCTCAACCAGAAGGGTCGCCGGTTTGATTCCTAGTCAGGACACATGCCTTGGTTGCGGGCCAGGTCCCCAGTTGGGGGCGTGTGGGAGACAACTGATCATCGCTCTCTCACACATAGATGTTTCCCTCTCTTTCTTTCTCCCTTCCCCTCTCTAAAAATAAAATCTTTTTTTAAAGTTTTCCTTTGGTGAGAATAAAAAATAAAAAACCTACAGAACTAGCTTTCAACATATATTTTGTTGAAACCCTTGAATTATCTATTTAATTATTGTATGTATGTTGGGAGGTAGGAGTTATTCAAAGCCACAATTCTACGCTATCAAACTGGTAGTTAGGAAGTTAAGTAACTTAATGTTTCTTTTTTTGCCATCTATACTTCACGGTTTTTATGAGAGAACTATGCCAAATTTATCATCTCCTTAATGCATATTCATTTGTAATAAAATTGCATGAATATTCAAAAATTATTACAATATTTGTATTTATGTGTGCATACAATGTTTATAGCCATGAAAAGGATCACATGCTTATAGTGTGAAGTCAATCAAGAGATACTTAAATTAGGTACAAGACCCAGTGTAAAATCTAGCAATAGTCCTTTATTAAGAGAAATGAGTTTGCTTCAAGTAATTATTTTCTTCTAATCTTGTAAAAAGGTTAATGAAGAATAATTATTTTTGTAATATGCCAGTTTGGTTGTTTGGCCCAGTATAAGATGCAGCTACAGGGTCTCAGCTGTGATTTGAAATGCACAGTCTAATTCATGGCTGGTCAGTGAAGTCTGTCAGAGATAGACTAAGGAACCAAAATAACTTTTTGCATATTACTTGTGCACTGATTATGACTATAATATTTGAGACCGCTGTTACTTCCAAATGTTGGAATTTTAAAAATCTGTCCAGATGACTCCTAGCCAGAGAGTAGTTTATCATCATTACTTAGCTAGTACATTTTACCTGAATTGCCTCATTCCAGAATATCTGATCAGGCTGGATTAGGTTTATAGTCAAACTAAATTTTGGTTCTTCTTGTCTGCTGCTTCTTCCATGTTATTCAGTGCTCGCTCTTCTCTGATGCTTTCATTATTCATGCTATAAGGCTCGTACCTAGAACTTGGCCTAATTCCAAATTTCCCCATCTTCAAAAACCTGAATTCTTAAAATTCTACTGTCAACTCTTCTTCCTCCCTGCTTCCCCAGTCTTTTTAATTATGTTTCTCGTGTCTAGTCCTTGTCCGCTTCTTAGTTTCCCTATGGACAAATAAATAGATTGAAGTAAACATTTACTAATGAAAGATTTGAATTTAACTTAATTTTCTAAAGTTATTAAATTTAAAAATATTGAACTGAAGCCTTGCTGGAAAATATGACCATAGACGTTGAGAAAATATTAAGATTTTTAAAACTTTTAGCCTACTTGACTTTCCCATTTTTATCCATCCAATCCTAGCAATCTTGGAAATCAAATTTGACAATTTCACTTATTTCCAGTTTTATAATATCTCTGCTATCTTAAAAAGAGCTCTTAAGAAAAATGTTTTCAATAAAAAATAATAAAACCATTGGTTATGCTTTTAATGGATCTTTAATGACATTTGAAATTTTTATAAAAATAATAGTATATGAAGAATATTTTTAGGTATCAAATGTCAGGAATTTTCTGTATATAGTTCTATATTTTCATTGCTATACGATGAATAAAATAAAGTAACAATAAAGGCTGAGAGATAATTTATATAAAAGGTAGAATTTTCTTAATTTGTCCTATTTCACATCCAAAATAAAGTCAGGCAAAGTTATTGATATGCTCCTAACAATAATATAAGCAAAATGGAACAGAAAGAGAAAATGTATCAGGATAAAATATTTCAGTTATTTCTTTAAAACAAGTAGAGTATAAATCCTACCTCTTTTGTTTCATTGATAACTGTCAATTTATTTATTGAAGGGAAAAACTCACCCTGGTCCTGACCAGCGTCGCTTAGTAGGTTGGATGTCATTCCACAAAGCAAAAGTCACTGGTTCAATTCCCGGTCAGGGCACATGCTTATGTTTTGGGTCAGGTCCCCAGTTGGGGGCATGCAAGAGGCAACAGATTGATGTTGCTCTTCTTTCTCTTTCCCTTCCCCTCTCTTTAAAAATAAATAAATAAAATCTTTTAAAAAAATCAACCTGAAAAGGAAAGCAGAAAAAATTTCTATAAATTTCACTTACAGATGTGAAAATATCCTAGAGGAAAACACAGCAAATTAGGCAATTCATCATAATTAAATCCCCTCTACCCCAAGGAATGTGACGTTATTCAAATATTAAGAAATAGGGTGTGTATAGGCTAAAATAGTATCTTCTTTATAGTTAATATTTAATATGAAGGTCATGAACAGTTCACTAACTGTTCTTAACTTAGTTAAGATAGAATGGGAATAGCCCTGGCTGGCATGGCTCAGTGGGTTGAGTGCCGGCCTGTGAACCCAATAGGTTGCCGGTTTAATTCCCAGTCAGGGCACGTGCCTGGGTTGCAGGCTGGGTCCCCAGTCAGGGGGCGTGTGAGAGGTAACTGGTGGATGTATCTCTCACATATTGATGTTTCTTTTTCTCTCTTTCTTCCTCCCTTCCCCTCTATCTATCTATCTATAAATAAATAAATAAATAAATAAATAAATAAATAAATAAATAAATAAATAAATAAATAAATAAATAAAATTTTTTGAATGATGGAATATAACATAAAGAAGGCTTAATAGTTAAAATATTATAAAATACATTAAAAAATACAATATCATTTACTTATAAAATCAACTCAAAATTACAATGGTCTGCTTACAAACAAGAAATTAATTACTAGAATTTAATAGTGTTGGGTGGCTTGACATACAAGACATTTATTTAAAATTAATATACCTGTAGTAACCAATTGCAAATGAAACAAGAATATCGAACCCTTGCACTGTGGCAACAATAAGAAGATGGAAATAACTTTGATGAATGTGCAGGACCTATATTTTCCATTTCATGTTTTCTTCCTATCAGGTGTGTACTTTAACACGAGAAGATAACCGCTCATTGGGTGTTATTCCTCAAGATGAGCAGCTGCATGTGCTACCCCTTTATAAACTTTCAGACGCAGATGAGTTTGGCTCAAGGGAAGGAATGGAAGCCAAGATCAAATCTGGGGCCATTCAGGTCCTCACACCCCGTGCTAAGAAAAGAACATGTTTTACTCAGCCAGTTCCTCGTTCTGGGAAGAAAAGAGCAGCAATGATGACAGAGGTCCTCGCGCATAAGATAAGGGCTGTGGAGAAGAAATTCATTCCTCGAATCAAACGGAAGAATAACTCGATGACAAACAACAGTAAGGCTTCATCACTGTCGATTTTAGGTGAGGTCTATGGACTGTGCTAATTTTCTGTGCACAACGTTCAATTGGCAGAAGTTTGCAATTTCTTTTGCACTGTATTCTGCCTCTCCTTTATTTTGGCTAGTCTTAGGAATAAAGCATTATGGAAAGAAAACTTTTATGTTAGATATCAATCAATTAAGATAGTTAATTGTTCTTATATGTCATTTGTTTTAATATAGCTTGGTTAGAGCTCAAACTATACATAAGACACCAAATATATTTCTATATACATACTTACCAAAATCTAAAGTCAACAAAACAAGTGACCCATGTGTATTTCTTAATATTTTCTTCTGTTAATGCTTTAAAAAAGAAAACAAAACTTTTTTTTGTCCCCATCTATCTTGAGGACCTACTCCTTCTTGGCATACATAAAGTAACATCACTTTCTTGAAGTGTTCCTGATCATCTTTAATATCAATTTAAGTAACCTACTCAACAAATGTTACCGAGCACCACTTTGAAGTGTTCTAGGTATTGGAAACACAGCCGTGAAAAAGAGGAGAGATAGTGCTGTAAAACAATTTCATTTAGATAGGGTTGTCAGAGGATTCACTAAGCATGAGGCATTTATGTAAAGTCCTGAAGGAAATGCAAATCTGCAGCGCTTGTATTTGGAGAAAGAGCATTCCAGACTGCGAAAGTGGCAAATGCAGAAGTCAGGGGGCAGGGATTTCCCTTGAATACTTGATGCAAGCAAGGAGGCCAGTGTGGCCAGAGCAAATGTGAAATGAGAATATTTGGAGATGAGATCAGGGAGGTAAGAGGGGATCTGAGCAGTTCATCTCAGGTTTTCTAGATTGCTGTATACACTTTGGTCTTTATTGTGAGTGACAGGAAGTTTACTGGAGATTTCATGGTAGAAAAGGGTTATGATGTGACTCAAACCTAACATTCTGGTTACTGGGTTAAAACTAGACTAGAGTGGGGCAGGGAATAGAAAAGCAGGATGATCATAAAGAGGCTATCCTAACAACTCAGCAGAAAGATGAGATGTTGGAGCTTGGACTGGAATGGCTAATAAGGACATGAAAAATGTCTGATTCTGGATATGGTTTGAAGGTAGAGTCAATGGGGTTTCTGATAGATTAAATTTGGAGTGTGGGCCAAAAACTGTCACCGTTTTACTCTGATGTTATTGGCATGGAACTGGAAAGATGCAGCGGAAGATCAGCTCACTTTTGTCTGAGTGTGGTTCTGAGAAAAGGGTCAAGCTGGAGATATAATTTAGGATGTCAATTTTATAGAGATAGTATTTCAATAAGCCATGAGAATGGATGAAATCACAGAGAAACTAACAGAGATAGAAAAGAATTTTAATCAAGGACAAAATCCTGCAAATTCTCAATTTGTAGAGACTTCAGACATGTGGAAGAATCAGCAGGAGAGACTCGGTATGTCCGGTGAGGTAGGAGTGAAACCACAAGAGTGTAGTGTTTCAAAGGAGTGATCAACTCTGTCAAATGCTGTGCTGCCCCTGTGTCAAGTGAAATGAAGACAGATTATTTCACCATTAGACTTGAAGGCTATTTTAGAGGTCCTGCTAGAGCAGATTTCATTGCAGTAGAGTGGGGTGAGAATGAATGAAGTGGATTTACAGGAAAAAATAGGAGAAATCCTTGTGGTTAGCTATAATGAAGATGAATTGAATGAAGTGAAGGTTATATAGTCAAGGTTCTTTCTTTAAATGGAAAAAAAATTTTATGAATCCCATGTCCCTCATATGCTCCCAGTTTAAAATTTTTTCAATACATAGCCATTCTTATTTCATCTGTGCCCTTACCAGACCCCACCCCTGAAAAAAATTTTATAACAAATTATAGAAGTCATATCCTAAAAACCAATGATTCATCAGTATATGTCACTAAAAGATAAGGATATTTTATAACCATTATACTTAAAACAAGCAAAAAAAACTTAATAATGCCATAATACTGATTTGTGTTCAAATGTTTCATTTGTCTCTTAGTTGTTCTTTTTGTTTTATACATTTGGTTAGTTTAAGACAGTATCCAAAGAAGGTTGCACATTATATGTGGTTGATATGTCTCCTGTGCTTTTTTTTTATTTAAAGCTTGCTTTTTTTCCCTCTTTTTTTCTTTTTTCTTTTTTCATTATAGCAGAAACCATTGTCCTGTAGAGACAAATTCAACCTCAGTTTTTTTTTTCTCTGAAAATTCATATGGCAAGAGCACCATCTGTGATTCTTACATTTCTGTTTCTTTACATCAGGATATACATAGTATCTGATGGTATATCTTTTTGTGATGTTGAGCCTGAATCATGGGTCAGGCGTTGTCATCCTAATTCACTGATTATATTATTCCCCATCAGCTTTTTACCCAATGATTTTAGGTAAATTTATATTCTGTATTGTTTATTTCATTAGGAGTAACAAAATCTAACATTCTTTTTCCATTTGTTGGTTCATCTTCTTTTAAAAGGAATATTGCCCTTATCAATATTTGTTCATTCTGAGGAATGGTTCATATCGGGAATTCAGAATAGATGCTTAGCTATTTGTCTTTATTCATCAGATTTCAGAAGGCAAGTCAGTTCCCAAACATCTTCTAACGTGGTCAGTTTTTAGAAATTTAGTGTTTTTATCTTGTGATTTTTTAAAAAACATAGTTTATATTTCATTACATAGTAAATAGTTTATTTTTTAATCTAAATTTTAAAATGCTTTTTAAAAACAATCCTCAAATTGTCCCATCTTTATAGTCAGTAAAAACCCACCAAGCCGGCTTCTGAATTCTTTTGTCATGACCCCAATTATCTTTGATAGCCGCTTTTCTGACAAGATGTTCCAGGCTCATCTTATATAATCCTGCCCCGTATCTAAAATCAGCCATTTCTCCAAGGAACTTAAAGGAAAAAATACACCCTGAGTTTATACAGATATTCAAATTTAGAATTAAAGGGTATTCTTTAACTTCTTTGAGCTTTATGTTTATAAGAGAGGTGGTTTATTTTTTGTTGTTGCTGGTTTTCTTTTTTGAGATGAGAGAAATGACAGTGCAGATATTTATAATGATGGAAAAGATTCAATAAAGCGATGGGGAAGAGGGAAGGCAGGGAGAATTATCACGCCTTTTTGCCTGTAGCTTCATTTTACAGATTTTAATATAGGTTTATTTTAAGATTCACTTAACTGGTTACGTGCTACTTGAAAATAACAATCATATTATTTTCATCTTTGTGTCATTCCCCACTAGACAGCACCTTTACATGCTAGTTTTTAAATAATATATACCTTATTAGTAGCCATATGTACAATATTTGGTCCATAACTTATTGACTCCTATGTAATCTTACCAATAAAATCTTTCTTTTATGAGTTTTATACAACTCAGTGAAAGACTCATCACTATTTTAATGTTTCCTTTCCACGATTTATATTTGTTGACCACTTAACCTCTATAATAATAGTTGTAGCCATAGAGAGGAGCTTGGGTTTTTTGACATCCCACTCTTTGGTTCCTATGTATAAGTCCTCTTTAGAAATGAGAACCAATGTGTCTCTAGGTTATATTGCCTGGGTGGAAAATTGCAGATCTTCTGAAGTAGATGTTTGCTCTTATATTGTTAATTATTTGAAAACATAGCCATTTTACTTTTTCTGTTTCTTGATCAAAAAATTCACTGTTTTTGCATTTCCAAAATGTTTTTAAAACTTCAAGAGAGGGAGAATGTCCTCAACAAGAATATTTCTATTTGATGTGATGTTTGTGAGGGTGTCAGAGCAGTCGCCCACATTGGCCAGTCTGATAACAATGATCCCCCCCTACTCAGTGAAAAAGAAACAAGTTTAAATGTGTGTGTTTTTAAGGGTTACAAATGACTTATTTTCAACTAACATTTGTTACGTGACTCCCCTTCACTAATAAATAACTTTGCCAGTTATGATGCTTTCATTTCCCAGAAATACTTGTAAACTATTACTTATTTTTATTTTTCCAAAAATGAGGTCGTGCAATACCTAAAATCCATCTAAACATATCCTTGTGTAGTTAAATATGTTGTCATATTATCAGCTGCATTATATTCCATTGTATGGTTTTAAAAACATTGACTTAATAGCCAATTAGGTCATTTCTAATGTCTTACTATTTTACACAGTGCACATCCTTCTGGCGAAATCTGTGTATTTACTTATGATTATTTAGAAAGTGAGAAATTACTTAAGGAAAATTATTAGGTGAAAACGCTACCAAACTACATCCAGTATTTTAATGTTTGCATGTGTGTTTGAGTTAAAGTAAATAGAACAAAACCAGCCAACATTACCATCATCTGTGTTTTATTATATTATTCTTTGTACTCTAAAAATACTCTTTAAAAACAACAATTACCAAAAGTAGTCTGTACTTATCTTCACATTTGATTCCTTTTCTCTGTTTAGGGAATAAAACTGAGACCTTGCAACCTGAAACAAAAAGTGAAACTGAACCCGATTTTATCTTCAAAGGTTCAGACAACATTAAAACCTACTCACTGACCCCATCCATTCCTCATCCAGTGAAAGAGGCAAACTTGTCTCCAGGTTTCTCCTGGTCCCCTAAGACTGCTTCGGCCACCACATCTTTTAAGAACGATGCATCAGTTTCGTGCGGGTTTTCAGAAAGAAGTAGCAATCCCCACTGCGCAATGCCTTCTGCAGGACACAGTGGTGCTAGTGCTGCTGCTGGGGAAGGCACTGGAATTGCACAGCCTCATGAAGTGAGTCCTCTTCCCACCTTGTCTACTCCCATGTCAGGTTCCCTGGCTTATTCAGAGCCTTCCACTGGTCCATCTGAGCAGCTAACTTCTAATCAGCCAAACCAGCAGCCCCCACTCATCACCTCTCCTCCTGAACTTGCTTCCTCTCTGGTGGAAGAAGAAGAGCAGCATTCTGACGCAGATGAGCCTCTATCAGATGACCCCCTATCAGATGACCCCCTGTCACCTGCTGAGGAGAAATTGCCCCACATTGATGAGTATTGGTCAGACAGTGAGCACATCTTCTTGGATGCCAATATTGGCGGGGTGGCAATAGCACCTGCTCATGGCTCTGTTTTGATCGAGTGTGCCCGGCGAGAGCTTCATGCCACAACTCCTGTCCAACACCCAAACCGGAATCATCCTACACGCCTGTCCCTAGTCTTCTACCAGCACAAAAACCTAAATAAACCCCAACATGGTTTTGAACTAAACAAGATTAAGTTTGAGGCTAAAGAAGCTAAGAATAAGAAAATTAAGTCCTCAGAACAGAAAGGTCAGGCAGCTAATGAGGGTCCTGAACTGCCCCCTGAAGTTAATGAATTGAACCAAATTCCTTCTCATAAAGCATTAACATTAACCCATGACAATGTTGTCACTGTGTCCCCGTACGCTCTCACACATGTTGCAGGGCCCTATAACCACTGGGTCTGAAGGCTTTTCTCCTCTTTTTAATGCCTTTGCTAGTGCAGTGTATTTTTTCAAGGTGCTGTTAAAAGAAAGTCATGTTGTCGTTTACTATACCTTCATCTCACCCATTGGAAGGCTGAGGTAAAAAACAAAGGGTGGGTATTTCTTAACTGTGACTATATTTTGACAATTGGTAGAAGGTGCACATTTTAAGCGAAAATAAAAGTTTTATAGTTTTAAATACATAAAGAGATGTTTTGGTTAGGTGTTAACCTTGATAGAATCACTCAGTTTGGTGCTTTAAATTAAGTCTGTTTACTATGAAACAAGAGTCAGTTTTAGAGGATTTTAACAGTAATGTGCTATGATGTAAAATCAAGATACACAGTGTTAACTCTACACAGCTCCTGGTGCTTAACCACATCAACACAGTTAAAAATAAGCTCAACTATTATTTCATGGTGCCATTGTTCCAACATCTTCCAATCATTGCTAGAAAATAGGCATATTCCTTTGAAATAAACCAATGAAATGTTTTCTCTCTGAAAGTATCTCTCCTGTATAAAATAACTCATTATTGTTAGTAATGGTTGGAGGCTGTTCGTAAATTGTAAATATATATTTTAAAAGCACTTTCTATTTTTAAAAGTAACTTGAAATAGTATAGTATAAGAATCCTATTGTTTATTGTTTGTGCATATTTGCATACAAGAGAAATCATTTATTCTTGCTGTGTAGAGTTCCATCTGATTACCTGCAATATGTATTCTAATCATGTATATTGTTTGTGTTTTTAATGTGTTTTTCTCATGCAAATATTAGCTACTTATATAAAATAGTTCGATCATGCAAAAATTGTTAATTATCTCTAAAGCTGGAATTTGAAAGCATATCACCAATATTGATTAACATTTTCTTGGGAACTAAGTAATAGTGTTCTCTTCTGATTTATTAAGCAACATTGGCCCAAATTTACTTTCACTGTAGTCTTCTTAATATAATCCATGAAAAGTGTTTCCAAAAGAAGATGGGATATTATAGGATTTAGATGAGTCAAATGCTTCTAAAGTTTCAAGGTTATAAAATACAAAAATTAAATAGTAAGAACCTTTCCCATCCCAAATTGCCTTATTTGTTCTGAAAGTCATTCTGGTACAGAATAAGAATTAAATTTTTGTAGAAATATTTCGAAAACAAATTTCTTATCACACACCCCAAACAAATAGTAAGAATGGTATTAGAAATATAGATCTATTCATAAGAGCTAATCCAAAGTAGTTCAAGCATATTAGTTTTGGGAAAATGATGACGCATCATCTGTGATAATTGCCTATGTTCTAGGTAACAGGAAAAGAGGCATTATATTAATTTTAGTCCTCCTATTATTTTTTCTGTTACTTTATTGGTTCATAGCAAAACAAAAAGAATTGCCCAAAACAAACATTTAGAACAAGAAGAAATTACAATGAAATACTTGATTCTTTTAAAATGCAGAGGTGCTATAACATTTAAAGTCTCAGATTCCTTGGGAGTATGGAAAACCTAATGGTGCTTCTCCCCTGGAAATGCCATAGGAAGCCCACAACCGCTAACACTCAGAATTTTGGTGCAAAACAAACAGTTCCAGTAAGCTCTCTAAAGAAAAACAAATTATAACATATTAAAATAATATATGGTGCAAAGTATTAGTTTCAAGCTTTGACTAATCAAAGTAAAGGAATATGAAGGGATTGTAAATAACAATATGTTCATTGATAGACCATCTTGTACAAGTAGATTTCTGCTTTTGAATATGTAAAATAGGGTAATTCATTGACTTGTTTTAGTATTTTGTGTGCCTTAGATTTCTGTTTTAAAACATGTATATTTTTGTGAGCCTAAGGTTTCTTATACATATAAGTATATAAAGAAGTGATTGTTTATTGTTTCAGCTGCTTAAATAAGATATTTACTAGTATTAGACTATCAAGAATACACCCTTGTGATATTTCATTTTAGTTTTAGACCTTAGCTCCCACTAGATTATTTTCTCACTGTATTTAATGGATAAAGCTTTACGATCCTTTATCCATCCACCCATCTATCCATTCTTCCACTCAACACTTATTGAATGTGTGCAAAATTTAAGTATTAGCTTTTGTTTTTCTTCAAATCACCACCCATGACAGTAAACTTGAAGAATTAAAATTTTAGAAGATACTCTTACACATATTTTGCAAAGAAGTAGCACATTTTCTTCAAAACAATCCATGTGATATATCTGCAGCAATTGAGCTGGTCACTAACTATAAATAATTTCCTTAACAATCTAAACTTGAAGCACCAAAGTTGATATAGGGAATGTTGAGATTTTTTAAGTTAGTTGCATTTAACCAAAACAAGTACATGAAAATATCTAGTCTCAACTAAAAATGTCTCCATTCAGTTATTGTAATTAACACCGTGAATGGCCTGCTCAGCTGTTAACCATAATGGGAACCACACATGATTCCTGCGTTGTTGGATTCTTTTATAAGTTTAACAGTTTACCGTCCCATTGTGTGCCCTGTACTTTTTAAAAAGCTTGTGCTTATTTAATGTTCTGCAGCATTGTGATTGTATGCTGGCTACACTGCTGTTAGAATGCTCTTTTTCATGAAGCAAAGAAATAAATTTGTTTGAAATGACATTTTCACTCAGAAAACTGGTCATCTAACATTATTTCTACACCTCTGTTATATTTTACTGTAATGATCACTTTTGTTTTACCTTTTTTTATAGCACTCAGATTGGGTTTTCAAACTTCTGCCTTTGTTCATGGCATGATAATTGAATTAATTTGTACATGGCTCCAAGGTTAGCCCAACCTGTTCGTAATAGGTTACAAACTTAACCACGATGGAAGAATACCTCCTGCCTATTGTAGAATTCTACAGAAATATGTAGCCCTTCAAAATCCCATTTCAAATGGCTTGTACACTATTATTCAAATTTTTCTTGTGCTTGTCAACCTCACCTACATCCTCTTTCCAGTTCATCCACAAAGCACCAAATATATCATGTCATAAACCTAATTGAAGTATATCAGCGATTTTCAACTGGTGTGCCACAGCAAGAATTTTTAAAATATTCAATACCTGACCTCTTTCCCCTTACCTTGTCAAACAAAAAAATGACAACAGCCAATGAAATAGCCATCTGGTGTGAATGAATCAAAATTAAACCTTTTTTTTTTTTTTTTTTGTCAGATTGGCAAAAAATTTATAGTTTGATGTGCCACAGAATTTTAGTAATTAGTTTATGTGTGCCATAAGATGAACAAGGCTGAAAATCGCTGAAATATTATTATTGGAAAGTGAGCCTAACTGAAAATGTATACCTGTAAGTTAATTTTTGCAACATATTAGCACAATGTTTGCATCTTAAATAACCTTCCAACATCTTTATGCAGTCTGCATGTGAATAAAGTAATTTTGTTTGTTAAATATAGAATTTTACTAGATTAGATCCATAAGCAATTTACTTAAGACATAACCCCAATACATACTTAATTGAATGCATACCCTTGTGTAAATGAGATTCTGACTTAATTCATATGAAGTAACCTACTTTCTAATGTTAATACTTCCATGGATTCCTACTGATTATCATTTATTTCACAATAGCATGTATGCAAATAACCTCGGACTATTTAAGTTTAGTCTTTTTAAACATTATATTGAAAATCTTATCTGGGACAAAGTTTTGACTTTGCATGACAACATCTACTGATAGTGGGCACAGCATTTCTTTTGAATGTGCTAAGTAAATCAGTAGTTGTATGTGACCTTTAATAATACATAGCTACCTTCTATTTCACAACTTTTTAATGCATGGAAATCTGGGTTTTTTTGTTTGTTCATTTTTTGTACAATTGTGAGTTTTGATCTTTTGTAGAAATTTATGACAAGCATTGTGAAATAAGGTAATATAGTAGTGGCCTCCCACAGCGTTGGAAGACACCTTAGACATCATAAAGTTCAATCACTGGGCCCCAGAGAACAGATTTTAATGTCAGTGTGTAATTATTTTTGTAATTAGAATTTAAAGAGTCAAATGAAGGCCACTTTGTGGTTAAAATGACTGTAGGCAAACACATTTGATTTGATCACCCGTAAGGTACTTTATCAATGGGAAATAACCTTATTTTGATACAAGTCAAAAATAAAATGGCTTTGGGTGCTTTTTCTGGGAGATTCAGGGAAAATCATTATGTGAAATTGGATCAAGATTTCTCTCCCTTCAGAGCTTCTTGAACCATGCATGGGAAATTTAACTCATGTTTACCTATTAAGCTAGCCTGTTAAGACACCCTACAAAGTGTGGCAATAGTCTTGTTTGCTATTTCAATAAATATCAAGTATCTATACAGTACAGGGTTTTATTGACCCCTGGAACAAGCGTTAGGCATATATGAGGAGTTATAAAAAATTGAATGGTTGAAATAATCGGGGCAAGTGTTGCCATTGTATATACTACCTAGTCATAGTTGTACAGTCTATCCACATTGTCTTATCTAGTTGTCCTAACAATTAAGTCCCTGCATAGTTCATTTTGATGTGACTGTCTACATATTAGAATACTGTCTTATTGTGCACAGCTACTAAACTTGCCCATAAGTATATTGAACTTGTAACCTCAACATCTGTAGTATGGCACCCTTAAACAAGTGATATAATCAGTGCCCCTATTTCTAAAAGTATGGATTTATCAAAATTAAATCATGCTCTTACATTGAGCTGTCATCTAACAGCTCAGGTTTAGGAAATTAATCCATCCGTAGTTCTAGAATGCAATTCAGAAAGAATCAGTGTGTCCTTTCTCAGAAGCTGAATGTGTGTGTTTTCTCAGAATTATTGAGATTAACTGGCATCTTTTTGCTATTCTCTTGTGTATAACATAGAGACTAAATTCCTCTGTTAATATTGGAGACAGTGAAACTGGCTTGTATCCAGAACATCGCTCTTTTGGTCCACAAACTTTAGTTCTCTGCATTCCAGTATCTAGTTTTTTTCAGTCCCTGCTTTTTATGGGTGCCCATTCAAATACTATTGGTTGCTTCAAAAGGCATGTATTTCATTCCTTCAGGTGCATTTCTCTTGTGGTCATCTGCAATTTTTTGTATTTTTAGCTTTAAAGTCCAGCACATCTTTCCTTTATTGGCTGTACTTCTTTCCATCCTTACTGTGATATCCGTGATCCTACCTTGGTCCTAAGTTTTTTTCTGGTTTGTTCAGCCATAAGTGTCCCCTAAATTAAAGCAAAACTTAACCTAAGGTAGGAATGTTATCAGATGTTAAACATCTTAGCTGATCTAACCTGTTCATGTTTCAGTGCAACTTTGGAAACTCTTTGATTGACATCATAAACCTAGGTTTTTAAAAAATAGAAATTTTGTCCCTGTCTGCTGTTATGAAAGTCATTTTCTCTTGTTCATCAGAACAAAATCTTGCAGCTGTCAGAAACATTTGCATTTTTCCAGAAACAATATTGGAAAGTAATTTGGTTTCTCATTCATTTGACTAGATGTAAACTTATAATCTGACCAGAAACTTTATTTATTTTTTTACAGTTTGTATCCTTCTGATTTTCTTTAAACCCATTGTTTCCCCTTTCTCTGTCCTCTATTTTCCAATTCCCCTACACAAATACACATGGCTCATTTTAAGAATAGCAGTGACCTTGGTCATTTGCCTTTTCCTGTCTTTTAAAATATGTTTCTGAAATCTTTTTTGGCGTAATACCAAAAGGAACCAAGAGCTTATATTCACTCAGTTTTAGTTAGAGGCGAATTCAGTTTTTAAGAACAGATATGATCACAAGACCACAGGATAGCATCTAGTGTTCTCTCTACCAATCCCAACGTTTGATTCTAGCTCATGTTATTAGTGTTTGAATGTTTTACAAAAAGTTATATAAGTTAAATATTCTACTGCTGCTTCTATATGGCTTTCTTATTATTGTATAATGCATCTTGACCAGTGACTTTCTTAGTAACTGAACTGATCTATAGAAGAGACAGTATTTTTTTGCATGTTTTTCTCCCTATCTTCCAGCCCAATTTTGTGGATGGTACCTATTTACTAATGTAAATTTACCCCTTTGGAATTTGGTTGTTGGCAATGATAGGAACTGTTCTATAATCTGGATGAGAAAGATTAAAAAATAAACTGAAAGAATTTGAAGAATCCTCTTTTATATTTAATTTTTATTTTTAAACTTAATGATTTTACTGAGGTGACCTGTGTTAATAATTAAATTCTTAAAGATGGGAAATGTCAGTCATTACAAGCTCTTTCAAATGCAGTGGGGCAAGTTAAGGGGCAGGAATGATGGAGACTTGTGTTCCTATCAGCAACCTGCAGGTTTACTCTACCAGCTCAACACCAAGAAATACTTGACTGTTTCTTCTCCCTATGCTATACCAGTTTTCTCTGAAAACAGCAGCTCAAAATGAGGAACCATTTTGAAAGCAAATATGATAGTTAGAAAATTATAATTAATATTTGTATGTTATAATGTTTTAGGTTATCAAACTGCTTTATTGTGTGCTACTTTTTTCTCTTCAATACTGAGGTTTTGGACAAAATGTTCCCATCTTACTGGTGACAAACCTGTGAATTGGCAAGAACAGCTAATGACTTGCTCCAAGTCACACATCGAGTCAACCCATCTGTACTAAAACTATCTGCAGACTGCTAAATGCATTTCTGCACCATAAACTATGACTTAGAAAGTGTTACCAACTTAAAATGTCAGACCTGATGTAAAAATAATATAAAACCTACTTGTATGCAAAACATGCTTCTGAAGTGTGGTTTCCACTATTTATGTTTTCTAGTAATTACATCTTCAATATTTTGTCAAAGAAGAACCTCAAATACAAATAGTCCTGAAATAAAAATAATGTAGGCAGGATTTTTTGAGGATGTATTTTTTAAGTTCTACAACCTTTAATAACTTGTATTGTAAAAATTTAAACTAAAAGAAAAAAACAGGAAAACTAGAAATTTAAACATCTTTCACAGAGTGTTGTATTTTTTTTTTTTTTAGTTATTGTTATTATTTTGCCTAAACAGAGGTGAGCTAATTTTTTGGAAGCTTCATCAGCAGGTGAACTTCATCTTGGTCTCCACTTTATGTCTTTCGCTCCATGAAAACGGCATCTGTCTATGGAGAATTTAAACAGGAGTCCTCATCATTTTCTTCCAATTTCTTGAGTTCCTTCTGTATTCTGTGGTGATACAGCATCAGCTGTTTCTGCCTCTCACTGCTAATAATAGGTTTTCAGGCTAGAGCTCCTTGTCCCTTTTGCTGAATCTTGACCATAATTTTTGTTTTGTTTTGTCTTCATTTCTGCTCAAGTAGTCTGAAAGATTCTTTGTTCTTAACTCCTTGGTGGCCCACCACAGTTGTGCTTCTGACTCCTCAGTGACATTGAGTTCTGCCTGCCTGAGTTCCCAACAACTGTTTTCAAATTCCATCCAGATGGGGTCGTATGGTGGCAAGTCCATTGGATAAACAATCATCACTGCCCCTTGGAGTTGGTCCAGGGCATCTTTCACCACCTCCATGGTAACATATACTCTGGCTTCCACTTGTTTCTTCGATATTATTGGTTTGGCTTCTTGTATAGTCTTCTTTAAAACCTGCTTCATTTTTTCATTTGGAGCATGCCCATTCCTTCATCCAATGTCATCTTATTTAAATACTGCACCTCCCCTGGGCACACACTTTTCACCCGGTTAATTCTTTAATTTCAGTTCGTCTGTCTGGTCATCAGTCAGTCCTTGCATATTAGGAGAGAAAAATATGGCATGTTCTGCTCATTATTCCATTTCTGAGTAAATGCACCTTGAACCACGCATTGTAGACCCAGGTCACCTACACCGTGCGCTCCTTCAGCTCATTGCTCCTAGATGCCTGCAGCGGGAACCGGCTCTCTCGCCCCTCTGCACCTGCAACAGAACCTCAGCGGCCCCACACACCCCCCACCTCCCGTTCCCCGCCCAGAGGGCAAGAAGGCCCCAAAGAAGCGTGGCTTGCGGGGGCCTGGGGGGACAGCCCCACCATTTATTTAACCGGCTATTTTCTTGTCCGTTCTTAAGCTCTCCCCAGATTTCCAGGTCTTCCGCGTTAGGGCTTAGATTAAGTTTTGTTTTTCCCTATAAAAACAAATTTTTTTTTTAAATAAAGAGTTTGTACTCCTTAAATAGAGGGACACCTCCTAAGTAACAATCATTAAAAAAAATATTTTTTAAAAGACTAAAGTCAGAAACTCACAATCAAAGTTTAATGTATTTGTTATACTATTGAAATGGAGGTTTCTTGAAGGGTTGTACTGGTAAACTAACCATTCTAGTTCCCAGGCCTCATAGTAAAAATGTAAAATTGGCATCTCTATGAGATAGTACTGTCTCCCACTTTTTAAAATTTGTTTTGTTTTGGTTTTTTGTTCCATTTTGTTTCTAGCTACATACAATCTCTTGATTAAAGGTTAAACATACCTTTGCCCAGAGAATTAAGAAAAATTAGATGTTTTTGTAAAAATTTTAGTAAGCTCTTCATTGGTGCAAACAGGTTAGATATTTTGGCTATTCCATCAGTACATTATGGGTTGCTAATGAAAAAACCAGCCAAACTGCCCTGAACAGCCAAGTTCCACTTTTGGTGACTTAGTTCAGTAACTGTCTATCCCAACAAATGCCTGTTTATGATATTATAAAAAGACTGACTACACCAGACTGTACAAAAACAACTCTTTAAAAAAAAGATGAAATATTTTTATCACTATGTATGGTTTGTTTTTTTAATTTTTATGAAATATCAATGTGATAGGTGCTTCAAGAGAAATATTTTTTCAGGAATGGTTTTATAGTAAAAATGAAGTTTAGCTTTTGCATTGTGACGTATGGGCGGGTGGTCATCTTTGGGTTACTAAGAAATCATGAAGTGTTCCCTAAAGAGAAACTTGTAAAAGTACTTAAAAGAAAGAAAAACGTTAGTTTCTGTTTTTTTCGTTTTTTCTTATGCTGTATGATGACCTACCAGGAGATTCACGTGCATATCAATAACTTGGTTCAAAGGAGAAGACCGAGTGCTTAACATTAGTGGGAGTAAAACTCACAGAATCTGAACCATGGTGAAATAGAGTAGTACTAAATTCCCAACAGAAATATCAATTTCACAAGTTAATATTCCTGTCTCTAGATGACTTTTTCTCTTTTGAGAGTATTTACTATTTATTTTGTACCTTTAATTTTTTGCTTTGGGGGACTTATTTTTACCTACTGCTGTCCTACTGTATTAAATATACTATACAATACAATAACAAGGAAAAGATTTTAAAACTCCACAAATACCCAGTTTTGGTTCTTAACATATGGAGAAAACAGTTTAAAGAAAAAGCACTTCATCATGTAAAAGGGATAAAGATAATCATAATTATGATTATTTCAGTTCAGGATCAACATGTAGTGCTCTGCATACAAGGGAACACTTACTAGTAGTACTTGAACTTGTGAGTTGAAATTGCATGTTACTTGAAAGATCGAATTAAGCTAAATTTTGGTGCACAGCAGTTGTACATGATTTCATGTTTATGTAGCAAAATGCATTGAAATGTATTAGTATTGAAACATACCTGTAAAGATAGTTGTGGAAATGTCTATTATATTTTCTCCTTGTGTTTCATTTATTTAGAGCATAAAGTTTCTTTTTAAAAATTGTTCTAAATGATAAGGCTAAATAAATACTGTAACTGAAATTATATTTTAAATTTTTGTCATGAGTTTTTAAAAAAAAACTATTGCAAATTGTATCATTCCTGATTATACAGAACTTTGTGGGTGGTTTTAAATAAATTTTATACTTCTATTTTGCACCTGGTAGTCTAATTTTTTTTTCCTTCACAAAATAACTTTTCGGGATTTAATATTTGAAGATGACCAAATGTATGGATTGTGTTCACAAAATCAAGACGCCTACATTTATGGAAGCCTTATTATGTCCCAGAAACCTTGCATTTTATTTTATTTTATTCTATTCTTACTGTAATGATATTAAGTATGGGCTCTTAGTAACCACATTTTATAGATCTGTTCTGAAGCTTAAGCATTTAGGTTTACAACTCGAGTAATTGGCAGAGGTGGTAATAAACCTGGTCTAGAATGTATTATGTCCTCCCTTGGGTTTATCATAATTTTAATAAACTTAATCCTGAACACAGTATGCTAAAGTGTTTATTAAAACCTGAAGTGGCACTGATTGGTGTATCTCAGTGGGCTGTGCATAGTTCTGCAAACTGAAAGGTCTCTGATTAGATTCCTGGTCAGGGCACAAGGACAGGTTGCCAGCCAGGTCCCTGGTTGGTGGGGGGGAGGGGTGTGAGAGGCAACCCATCGATATTTCTCTTGCACATCAATGTTTCACTCCCTCCCTCTCCCTTCCCCACTCTCTAAAATAAATAAATAAATAAATAAATAAATAAATAAATAAATAAAATCTTTAAAACAAAATAAAACCTGAAGTGAAAAAGATATTGACAATAGACTTTTAGTGACATTACAGCAAATATCACAGAATAATAAATTACTTGAAATTCATCTAATTTGAAACCAACTCCCCTACTGTAGTATACTGTTAGTCCTCTTCTAGTGTCAGTAACAACTTTATCCCCAGTCGCCACTCATTCCCCAGGTAGAGAGGTAAGCAGCTAGAGGCTACATTTTCCACCTCTTTCCCGACTGGTTACAAGGGAGACATGAGTTAGGCTGACCACACAGACATGGGCAACACTCTAGGACATGGCAGAAGAGCAAAACAGAATGAACTTGGGCCCTGACTGGTGTGGCTCGGTGGACTGGGCATCATCCCGCGAAAACCAAAAAGGACATTGGTTTGATTCCCTTTTGAGGGCACATACCTTGCTTGGTTGCAGGCCAGGTCCCTGTTTGGCATGAGAGAGGTAAACCCAACAATATTTCTCTCCAACAGGGATGTTTCTCTCCCCTGTCCCTCTCTTCACCTCTCTCTAAAAAAATTAAGTGAAATATTTTAAAAAATATATTTTAATGATTACGCTATTATAGTTCCAGTTTTTCCCTTTTGCCCTCCTTCGCCCCGTACCCCCTTTCCTCCAGTAATCCCCACACTAAGTTCACGTCCATGGGTGGTACATGTAAGTTCTTTGGATTCTCCATTTGCTATACTACTCTTAGCATCCCCCCTGTCTATTTTGACCCATCAATTAACCTCCGGGATAAAACATTGATGAAACCAATCACTCATGAAGAACTTTGTGATCCAAGCCTTAGGGTTGTGCATTCAGTACACAGGCAACACATTCTTATTTTTGTTTTTTAGGGCCCTTGGGTTCTTGGACTTATAAATAAGCCCTGGCTTTATCATAAAGCCTGCAGCATTCCCACACATGATTAAAGTTACCCTATCTTTTTTGGGCCTTGAAACCAAGGGCTTTTGCTTCTCCCTTCATAATGAAAGTGCAAGATGGCATTCGTTTCCAGAATAAGCCCATTTTATCCATGTTGAAACTTGTTCAGGCTTATAGCCTCCTTCCTCAATGATGTCTTTGAACGTGTTGTTCACATACTCCTTGGCTCTGGCTTTATCTGCAGAGGCAGCCTCTCCATGCAGAGAAACACTCGAGTCCAAAGCGTTTCTGAAATTTGTCAAACCAGCCCTTGCTGGCACTGAATGGGGTTGGTCTTGTTGGAGAAGCACTCGAAGGTTCTGCTTTAGTGGCATCGTCGTCATCTTCTTCATTCTCATCACTGTCATGATCATCCCTTTTTGCTGCTAAACGATCATACAGTTGCTTGGCCTTCATCTGGATGGTGTTTGTATCCAGCTAGATATTCTTTTTTCTGTAATCGTTTATCCACACAGCTAATGCAGACTCTATCTTCACAATGATCTTATTGCGGGAAGTAACCATCCTCTTTGCTGTTTTGTTGAAAGTCACTGATGCCGTAGATCTGATATTCTTCTCGTCCTTCTTTATATAGCAAACCGTAGACTCGTTGATCCCATAATGGCAGCCAACAGACGCATAGCTTCTCCCTTCCTTCAACATGTCGAGAAGTTCCACTTTCTCCTTTATGGTAAGCATCTTCCTCTGGTGCTTGAGTTCACTGCCAGGATCCTTAGAAGATGCAGAACGTTTGGGTGGCATCATAGGGCTTGCAATAAATTCAGTCTTTAAGGAAAATTTCACAAAACACAACACCACAGAACAAAACTATGCACAGTGATCAGAGGTAGGAGTGAAGTGGACAAGGAGAGATGCTGAATGTATGCGCACAGAGCGGGATAGCAGACAGACTGATGCTCTGGTTACTGAGCCAATCAGCTCCCAGAATACACAAGACAAGGCTCTGGTTGGTCACCTTCCATCAATCAGCCAATCGTGTGCTGTGTACAATCTCACATAGACAAACGAGCTTGAGCATACATCTCATTTTCAGCGTAATGTATGTGTTTGCAAAAAAAAAAAAAACATTCTGTAAACAGTGTGCAGTATTTTATTTCGACTTAATATTCTTTTAATGTCAGAATAATTTATTACATATTTTATATTTTTTTTGAAAATTTTTAGGCAAAAATCACTAAAATCATAAATACTACACATATAAATACGTATACAGTACTGCAAAATCCCGCAATATAGCAAAAAATCTGTGATAAATGATTAAATATAATATTTTTTAAAATCCCACGATACAGTGAGGCCATGATAAGTGAACTGCGATATAGAGAGGGACTGCTGTATAGGAAAGTGTGAAGCCAAAGAACTTATATGCATAACCCATGGACATGAACTGAGGGGGGTGGCATTGCTGGAGGGAAAGGGGGTACTGAGTGGAGGGAAGCAAAGGAAAGAAAATTGAGACTACTGTAACAATGTAATAAAATATACTTAAAAAAAAAAAAAAAGAAAAAGGAACTTGGGTCTTTGAGTGAACAACTTCCTTGCTCCGCCTATCAACTTTGTCTTTTACATGAAAAAGTAAGTATTCTTTTCTATTATTTTGATCTCTGTTAAATAGCTCAATCAATAACCTAACTAATCATCCACTGTACAAGACAACTATCACATTTTTAAAACAACCTGGCCAAATATACTATTTCTTCAGTGTTCCTCTAGTGGTATGATTTCTAGATCCTTTATCTTCTTAATGCTTTCTAGATAACAGCCAGAGTCGGTCGGCAGCCGTCCGTCTCGAGAGACGATGGTGTAGCTTCTTAAGAGTCTATCTGCACAGCCAAGAATGGCTGTGCAGTCCGACTCGGGAGTGACACGGTATCTGTCTCCTCCCGTGTTGAATCGACATCTTGCGATGACGCTGGAGTGTTCTCTCCAGTGAAGCTGAAGCTACAGAGCCTGGGCAGGGTGATATGGAGGGTCTGCTGTTGCCCATGCAGCAGACCCCCCCTCTCTTCGCAGCTGAAGGGTCCAAGGGAAAGACGGAGTCAATACAGCTTGGCTTCAGGTGCGCCGCAGGAGTTGCCGGTGTTGACTACAACGTCAAACCGCCTTAGGGACTCCGGCTCCGGATTTTCTGTCGGGGTTTACTCCCTTAGCCTTTCCCCTGAAGAGGTATGCCGCAAGGCAGCGGAGGTTTTTTGGAGTCAGAGTTTTCCTTCTCTGAACAGCCAGAGTAATCTTTTAAAAAGAGATTGAGGATCACGACATTCCCTGCTTAAAACATTCCAATGGCTTCCCACTCTAGTATGACACCAAACTACTTAGTCTGCAAAGCTCTGGGTGACTTGGCTCATGCCAACTTATCTGATCTGCTCAAGCCACCCTGAATTCTGCAGTTCCTTGAAGAAGCCAAACTCTTCTCTAACTCAGAGCCTTTGTACCTGCTGCCTGGTTGTACCTTCAGATCCTCATATGGCTAGCTCCTTCCTCTAGTTCCCGTATCAGCTCAAATGTCATATCATTTTTAATATCTACACAGCGTTCTATCACTCCTATTATTGAGCATTTTGACTTTTTCTGATTTTTTTACCCTGATAAACACTAAAATGCTGGATTAAAGGGAATGGACCTTAATTTTTTAAAAATGTAATAATTAGCCCTGGGTGGTATGGCTCAGTGGATTGAGTGCTGGCCTGCAAACCAAAGGGTTGCTGGTTTGATTGCCAGTCAGGGCACATGCCTGGGTTCCATGCCAGGTCCCCAGTTGGGGGTGCTCCAGAGACAACCACACATTGATGTTTCTCTTTCTTCCTCCCTTCCCTTCTCTGTAAAATAAATTTAAAAAAAAATTTTTTTAATGTAATAATTAAGACATGTCAGTTGGTACAATGTTCAAAAGATTACAAAGACATTAGAGGGAAAAAGGTAATGACCTTTCTAACTCTGTTGCTGAGTGTTTATACTCAGGGTGCTCCTGGCTACAACTAAAAATGGTTTAAACAATGAACAATGTATTTTCTGACATAAAAAGAAATCCAGAGATAAGTGATTCCAGGTTAATAAATTCAGCAATTCAATGTCATCTGAGTTCCAGATCTGTTTCTCTGTACTTCTTAGCATTTTTATACCTAACAATGTGGTCACCTCACTAGAACTTTAGAGACAGAAATTATTTAGTAGCATTTTAAAACAAAGGCCTTTAATTTTTTTTAAAACAGTTTTTAAAGTTATATTTATGGTGGCATAATTTACTACAGTAAAATCCATGCTTTACATGAGTGCTGTGAGGTTTTCTTTATTAGTTTTTATTTTTATTTTTAATATTTATTTTTTTATTGTTGACACTATTACAGATGGCTTTCATTTCCTTCCTTTGTCTCCCTCCACACATTCCTGCCCCTGCTTTCAGCACATCCTTGTCTGTGTCCATGGGTTATGCATATGCATATATGTTTTTCAGCTAATCTCTTCTAGTCCCTCCTTCCCCCACCACTCTGAGATCTGTCAGTCTGTTCCTTGTATCCATGCTTTTGATTTTGTTTGTCACTATATTTTGTTCATTAGGTTCTGCATATGAATGAGATCATATGGTGTTTGTCTTGAGTGCTATGAGTTTTGATAAATGTATATAGTCAACATGATAATCAAGATGTAGAATAGCACTGTCCAATACAAATCTGAAAGTTAAATTTGTAATTTAAAGTTTTCTAGTATAACCACATTTTAAAAATGAAACATGTGAAATTAATTTTAATAGCAATTTCATTTAACTCAATATATCAAAAGTAGTATTTTACTGTGGAATGAATTCATGAGATATATTTTCTTGTTTTGTACAAGTTTTTTAAATTTAGTGTGTATTTTTATAGTACATGCTAATTCAGATGTTAAATTTTTATATGAAGTACTTGAACTGTTTCATGATATTTATAATTAAAAAATTAGATATGACCCTGGCTGGTGTGGCTCAGTGGAATGAGCACTGGCCTGTGAACCAAAGGGTCAGGGCACATGCCTGGGTTGTGGGCCAGGTCCCCAGTTGAGGATGTGGGAGAGGCAACCACACATTGATGTTTTTCTCCCTCCCTTCTTCTCTCTCTAAAAATAAATAAAATCTATTTTTAAAAAAGTAGATATGCATGCCCAAGTTATTCCAAACATACTTAAAAGATTTTCAAAACTAAGTCAATTATTATTTTTAAGTCTAAATTTTGACTAATTAAAATTAAATAAAATTAAAAGTTCAGTCCCTTTGTTGCATTAGTCACATTTGAAATGTTCAATACCATGTTTGGTTAGTTTCTCCTGTATTGGATGGCTCAGATCACAGCAATTTCCATGAGTCCTCAAAAGTTCTGTAGTATCTTTTTTACTCATTTGCCTCCCTACATGGTTGCTCCTGGTAATGACTCATCAGATTTCTTTCATTTAGTTTTTGCCTTTTACAGAATGTTATAAAAATAGAACAGTTAAGCTTATTTCATTTAGCTTTTGAAATTCACCTAAGTGGAGACTTTTTCTTGTCCTTTAATTTTTTTTTAAAGATCCTATGGAAATCCCAAGATGACACCAGGACTTTTTATTTTCTACTAAAATAACCTTAAGTAATAATCAGAATGGTGTCCATGTCAGTATCCCAGCCCTCCAATGATGAATTTGCCTTCCTTGATATGTTCCTTTCATGTATCTCAGCAAAACTGAAACAAAGATTATAATAGTTTATTCTATGCCAACACTATTCCAAATGCTTCCCTATAAAACTTTACATGTTTAATAGTCATGTAATTCTCAATCAGGAGATAAACACAGAAAACTTAAGTAGCATTCCAAGCATTAGCACAGCTATTAAGAGCAGGAACCTAGGTAGTCTGGCTTTACAGTTCATGCTTTTAATCTTCATTTCCCTCCACCCATCCGTGCTCCATCTCAGGTGAGGACTTGGTCACTACCTCCCCACTTTGTTATGGCCTCCTTCTTGTAAGCCCAGGACTGATAATGAGTGGCGGAGTTTCTCTATTCTTTAACAGAGTAATACAAAATAGTGAGTATGCCAAAATTTTCATGACTTTGTGCAGAATATGAGGTCTGAGAAAAATGATCCATTTTTCCTCTTTCCTTGGTTAATTGTATATAAATTATTTCATGAAGATGAAATAGCCTTGCTCACCTAGAGACAACTTATTTTTTTAGTTCAGTTCTTTAATCAGTTTTTTATTTTTCAATTACAGTTGATGCACAATATTATATTAGTTTCAGGTGTACACCCCAGTGATTAGACATTATAACTTACTAAGTGATCATCGCAATAAATCTTGTACCCATCTGACACCATACATAATTATTGGACTATTATTGACTGTATTCTCTATGCTGTATTTTACATCCTCATGACTATTCTGAAACAACCAAGTTGTCTTCTTAATCCCATCAACTTTTACGCCTACCCCTCAAATACCATCCCATGTGGCAATTGTCAAAATGTTCTCTGTAACTATGAGTCTGTTTCTGTTATAGTGGGTTTTTTTTCAGTTGTTGATAGATATGTATTTATTGTTATTTTATTGTTTATATTTTTATATATTTTTTTTCTTCTTAAAGAAGATGCTTTAACATATCATGTAATACTGTTTTGGTGGTGATGAACTCCTTTAGTTTATTTTTTCTTGTCTGGAAAGCTCTTTATTTGCCCTTTGATTCTAAATGATAGCTTTGCAATGTAGCATAATCTCAGTTATAGGTTCTTGCTCTTCATCAATTTGATGGCAATTCTTGCCACTTCCTCTTGCCTGCAAAATTTATTTTGAGAAATCAGCTGACAGTCTTATGGGAATTTCTGTGTAGGTAACTAACTGCTTTTCTCTTGCTGCTTTTAAAATTCTCTCTTTGTCTTTAACTTTTTGCATTTTAATTATGATGTGCCTTGGTATGGGCCTCTTTGAGTCCATCTTGTTTGGGACTTTCTGCACTTCCTGAATTAGTATGTTTACTTACTTCACCAGGTTTGTGAAATTTATTGTCATTATTTTCTCAAATAGGTTTTTAATTTCTTGGTCTCCGTCTTCTCTTTCTAGCATCCTCAAATGTTGGGACATTTAACTTGTCCCTGGGGCTCCTTTGTGGGTTTTTTTTGGATTTGTTTGTCTTCTGTTCTGACTGGGGTTTTTTTGTTTTTGTTTTTGTTTTGTTTTTTCCTGCTTATATTCCAAATCCTTGCTTTAATTCTCAGCTTCATCTACTCTACAGTTGATTTCTTGTAAATTAATTCTTCATTTCAGTTATTCGTTTCTGACAGGTTCTTTATTTTTAAATTACATTTTATTGATTATGCTATTAAAGTTGTCCTGATTTTTCCCCTTTGCCCCCCTCCAACCAGCACCCCCCACTCCCTCAGGCAATCCACCCACCATCATTCATGTCAATGAGTCATGTATATAATTTCCTTGGCTACTCTAGTTCCTGTATTTTACTACATCCCATTCTGTGACTATCTATTTGTACTTCTTCTTCTTTTTTAAAAGATTTTATTTATTTACTTTTTTGAGAGAGTGGAAGGGAGGAAGAATGAGAGGAAGAGAAACATTCATGTGTGAGAGATAAATCAATCAGTTGCCTCTCACATGCCCCCAACTGGAGACCTGGCATGTGCCCTGACTAGGAATTGAACCAGTGACCTTTGGGTTCATGGGCCAGTGCTCAATCCACTGAGACACACCAGCCAGGCTACTGGTGCTTCTTAATCCCCTCACCTCATCACCTATTCCCTGACACCCCCGTCCCATCCAGCTACCATTGAAACACTCTTTGTACCCATGATTCTATCTCTGTTCTTCTTGCTTGCTTTCTTGTTTTTTAGATTCAGTTGTTAATAGATATGTATCTTTGCCATTTCATTGTTCATAGTTTTGACCTTCTTTTTCTTAAACAAGTCCCTTCAATACTTGAGATAATTATGGTAAAGTGATGATTAATTCCTTTAGCTTTTTCTTGTCTGAGAAGCTCTTTATCTGCCCTGTGATTCTAAACAATAGCTTTGCTGGTAAGAAGCTGTAGGTCCCCACTTTTTAAGACTTTGCATATTTCTTGCCAATCCCTTCTAGCCTGTAAAGTTTCTTTTGAGAAATCAGCTGACAGTCTTATGGAAACTCCCCTGTAGGTAACTACTTTCTCTTGCTGCTTTTAAGATTCTCTCTTTATCTTTAACCTTTGGCATTTTGATTATGTGGTATCTTGGAGTTGGCCTCTTTGCACCCATCTTGTCTGGGACTCTCTGCGTTTCTAGGACTTGCATGTCCATTTCCTTCACCAATTTAGGGAATTTTTCTTCCATTATTTTTTCAAATAGATTCCCAATTTTATATTCCTTTCTTCTCCTTCTGGTACCTCTATTATGCTAATATTGGACCTCTTGAAGTTGTCCCAAAGGCTGCTTATACTATTCTCTCTCTTTTTTTTAATTCTTTTTTCTTTCTGTTATTCTAATTGGTTGTTTTCTGCTTTCTTATGTTCCAAATTATTGATTTGATTCTCAGCTTCCTCCACCCTACTGTTCTTTATTTCAGTTAGTGTATCCTTTGTTTCTGACTGGATCTTTTTTATGCTGCTGGGATCCTCACTACGTTCCTTGAGCACCCTTATAACCAGTGTTTTGAACTCTTTATCTGATAGATTTATTATCTCCTTTTGTTTAGCTCTTTTTCTGAAGTTTTTATCTGTTCTTTCATTTGAGCCATGTTTTTTTGTCTCTTTGTTTTGACAGCCTCCCTGTGTTTGTTTCTATGAATTATGTAGAGCTGCTTTGACTCTGTGTCTTGGTAGTGTGGCCTAATGTAGTAGGTGTCCTGTAGGGTCCAATGGTACAGCCTCTTCTATCACCCAAGCTGGGTACTTGAGGTGTGCCCTTCGTATGGGCTGAGTATACTCTCCTCTTGTAGTTGAGCCTTGATTGCTGTTAGCAGGTCAATAGGAGGGATTTACCCAGGCCATTCAACCACAAGTATTGACTGTGATCACTTACCACCAACTTCCACCTTCCATGGAGGATCAGCTGTGCAGACGCAGGGTGGTGGTGCTCCGACATGGCCTGTAGCTGTCCACTGGGTGTACTGGCACTGAGGTTTCCCAGGTGGTGCAGGCCTGGGTCAGTCCCCACCTGTGTTTTGTCTGGCATCTCCCTGCTTGAGCTATAAAGCAATCTGAGATGGCTGATACTTATGCTGGGCTTGGAGCTTCCCAGGTGAATACAAGCTATGAATCTAAGCTGGCTGCTGCTAGTGCCAGGCCTGGGGCCCACTGAGGCCAGCTGTTGCTTATTTGAGAGGATTTAGGAAGTTGTGTGGTATGAGCCAAGACTAACAACTAATTTGGAAAAGTAGTTTGGGCAGACCTGTCATTGAGTGGGGTGGAGAAGCAAGCCATATACATCTATGCCACCATCTTTCTGACTGGTTCTTTTTTATGGTTTCCATGTCCTTTATTATGCTGTTGAAGTTATCACTAAGTTCAGTGAACATCCTTATAACCAGTGTTTTAAACTCTGCATCTAGTAGGCTGCTTGTCTTCATTTTGTTTAGCTCTTTTTTCTGGAGGTTTGTTCTCTCCTTTCATTTAGGGCATGTTTCTTGGTCTCCTCATTTTGGCAGCCTCCCTGTGTTTGTTTACGTGTATTAGGTAGAGCTGCTATGTCTCCTGGGCTTGTTAGAGTAGTCTTACATAATAGGTGTTCTGTAGGTTCCAGTGGTTCAGCCTCCCCAGTCACCCAACCTGGGTGTGCCACCCTCCCTTACACCCTGTGTGGGTTGTGTCCACCCTCCTGTTGCAGCTGAGCCTTGATTTCTCTTAGCACATCAGCAGGAAAGATTGTTCCCAAGTCAATCGGCTGTATGGACTGGCTGCAACCACTGACCACTGACCACTGACCTCCAACCACTGTGGAGGGTGTACAAGGGTTCACCCAACAGAGAAGGACTTACTTTACTGGGGCTTTGGTGCCCACAGAATCTGCCCCTTGGATGTGTTGCTTGTGGATGTGGTTTGTTGAAGCTGTCAATTGGGTGTGCTGACTCTGGAGCCTCCAGCAAGGTGTAGGCCAAGATCAGCCACCACTTGTCTTCTGCCTGGGGCTGCTAGTTGTGCTGGGTTTGGAGGTGCCCAGGTGAGGCCAAGCTGCTAGCACTGGGCCTGGGGTCATTTAGCAAGAGGTACAGGGTTTACTGAGGCCAGATGCTGCTTGTTTGAGAGATTTTAATAAAGTTTGAAACATGAGCAAGACAGGCTATTCATATGGAAAACCACTGGAAACAGCTTGGGTGGGCATGCAAGTTAGGTGGGGCAGCGTCTCAGGGAATCACTGGGCAGGGCGAATAGTGTGAGCCAGGTTTATGGAGATTCAGACATGGTGCCAGCCTGCTGGCCCTGTGGGAGATGGGGGGAAGAATCTCAGCACTTCTGTCTGGCAGAAAACTGCCTCCCCCCACCCCCATTCCTGCCCCAGGCAGCACTCATCCTGATACCAGACAATTCAGTTCTTCCTTGTATGTTCTTGCTTCTTTTCAAGCTGCCACATTAGTGATGGAGATCAGAGGAAGTGAGTTCAGGTATATCTGTGCATGGGCTTTTTAAAACAAATGCCTGAGACTTAAGAAACCCTCTATCTCACTCATCCACAATCCTTGCTGGCTTTTACAACTGGATCCCTGGGCTGAAGAGCGTGGTGTAGGGTTGGGACCCCTTACCCTCAGGGGACATTTCCACAGCTGAGATGTCCCTCATGATTTTTATCCACTACATGTAGATGTGGTGCCATCCCATTCAGCGTCTCCAGCCCTCCTACCAGTCTCAGTGTGGCTTCTTTATCTTTTTATTTTATTTTTAAAATTTATTTATTTTAGAGAGAGAGGAATGGAGGGGGGATAGAGAGAGAGAGATTTGTTGGTCATATATATATATGCATTCATTGGTTGACACTTGTTATGTGCCCTGACTGAACCTGCCCTGACTGAACCTGAAACCTTGGTGGTTGGGGACGATGCTCTAACCAAGTGAATTGCCTGGCCAGGGCAATGTGGCTTCTTTTTTAAATCCCTAGTTGTAGGATTTCCTTTCAGCTAGATTTCAGGTGGATCTGAATGATGATTTCTTTGTAGTTTAGTTGTAATTTGGATGTGGTTGTGGGAGGATTCAAGTACCACATTTACCTACACCACTATCTTTTCCAGAAGTCCTAGAGACAACTTATTGATTCCATATATTAATAGGTGAAGAAAGCAGTCATATGGCATATGGCTAACAAGACTTTTGATTTACTAAGGTTGGATTATCCAGAGATTCCCTGACATGCTGGCAAAATCCCAACTCTCATAGTCACATAGTCACAATTATCAGTATCAACAGAGCCCACACTTCCAGTCAAGATGGAGGTGTAGGTAAGTATGCTTTGTCTCCTCACACAACCATAGAAAGAATTACAACTAACCTCAAAACAAATAACACCCAGAACCATCAGAAAATCAAGCCATATGAAAGTCCAATAACCAAGGGTATAAAGAAACCACATTCATTCAGATGGGTTAGAGGGGCAGAAACATGGAGACAGGTGGATAGGTGTGGAAAAGCAGTATGACAAGGAGAGGCAGTAGTAGCAGAACAGGCATGGGAAGTCCCACATTCATGAGTGATGGATGAAAATTGGGAGGGCTACCTTTGGAGCAAGTGATCCCAACCCTGGGCCAGACCGTACAGGCCAGGGTTCCAGCCCCAGGAAGATAAATTCCTATAACTTCTAGCTATAAAAACAAATAGGGGCTGGGGTGGTGAGAAAACCATTGGATTTTCAATAAACTTTGCTTAAAGGGCCTACATAGACATAGAATGAATGCAGACCCACTCTATCTGGGATTCAGCACCAGGGCAACAACAGGAACAGCAGCAGTTGCATACAGGGAGTAAATAAAGTGACTGGAACAGGGCAAGTGCTGGGCAAACCCCCAGAAGCCAGGCAGAAGCATTGTGCCGTCTCTTGTGACCTCCCCCACACAGAGCCACAAAGTGGTGACGCAGGTTGCCCCACCCTGGCAATTATCTAAGGCTCTGCCACATACAACTTACAGGTGCACTTTTCTACAATAGGCCATGCTACCAAGACAGGGAGTCAAATCAGCTCTACCTAATACACAGAAACAAAAACAGGGAGCCTGCCAAAGTGAGAAGATGAATAAATATGGCCCAAAAGAAAGAACAGAACAAAACTCCAGAAACAGAACTAAGTGAAATGGAGATAACTAACCTATCAGATGCACAGTTCACATCACTGGTGATCACTGGTAATCAGGGAACTGAAAGAACTCATTCAGTGTGGCAACAACATAAAAAAGACCCAAGAAGAAATGAAGGTTACAGTAAGTGAAATAAAGAAAATCTACAGGGAAACAACAGTGGAGGGGAGGAAGCTGGGATTCAAATCAATAATTTGGAACATAAGGAAGAAATAAGCATTCAACCAGGACAACAAGAAGAAGAAAAAATTCCAAAGAATGAGGATAGTATAAGGAGCCTCTGGAATATCTCCAAACAGACCAACATCTGAATCATAGGGATGCCAGAGGAGAAGAGGAAGAGCAATAAATTGAAAAGTTATTTGAAAAAATAATGAAAGGAAACTTCCCTAATTTGGTGAAGGAAATAGACATAGAAGCCTAGGAAGCAGAGTCCCAAACAAGTTGGACCCAAAGAGGACTATAGCAAGACACATCATCATTAAAATGCTAAAGGTTAAAGATAAAGCGAGAACCTTAAAAGCAGCAAGAGAAAAGCAGAGAGTTACTTATAAAGGAGCTCCCATAAGACTGTTAGTCAATTTCTCAAAAGGAACTCTTCAGGCAAGAAGGGACTGACAGGAAATATTCAAAGTGATGAGAGGCAAGGACCTACCTACATCCAAGATTCCTCTATCCAGCAAAGCTATCATTTAGAATGGAAGGGCAGATTAAGTGCTTCCCAGACAAGGTAAAGCTAAAAGAGTTCATCATCACCAAGCCATTATTACAGGAAATGTTAAAGGGATTCATTTAAGGGAAAAAAAAAAGAAGATCAAAACTATGAACATTAAAATAAAAACAAACTGACAACCATCAACAACTGAATCTAACAAACAGAATCAAACTAAGCAAACAACTAGAACAGGTACAGACTAATAGATATTGAGATCATATGGAGGTTTATCAATGGAGAGGGGGATGCCAGAGAATGGAGGAAAAGGTACAGGGATTAAGAAGCATAATTGGTGGGTATAAAATTGACAGGGGGATGTTAGAATAGTATAGGAAATGGAGAAGCCAAATAACTTACAGGCATGATCCATGGACAGGGGGTGATTGCTGGAACAAAGGGTGGTATCGGGTGGAGGGGGGCAATTCATGAAAAATTGGGACAACTATAGTAGCATAATAAATAAAACATACTTTAAAAAGAGGAAAGATCAGTCTAAACTCTGGCATCATAAAACAAACATAAAACTGCCCTTAAACCCATATCCCTCACTTAGCACTACCATTTCTCTCTCCTTCTCATCACAGTCATTTTGAAAATGGTTATTTTCATAAGCTCCTTCTATCTTCTTACATCTGGGGCCACATCTAGACACCTGTAATTGATGAGCTTTCCAATTCTCTATTGAAATATTAAAATCTGAATAGAGCTATAACAAATAAAATTTTGAATCAGTAATCAAAATACTATTAACTATGAATAAAATAAGTCTATTACAAGGTAGCTTTCTTGATTAATTTAATCAAATATTCTAAAATATTTAACACCAATTCTTTTCAGACACTTTTAAAAGAGGAGGAAGGAACACTTCCTAACTTATTCTATGAGCCAGGCACTTATCAGATACCGTAGCTGGTATAATCTTTACAAGAAAGCTGTACACACACACACACCACAAATTCTAAACAAAATACTATCAAATAAAACCAGTAGCATATTAAAACAATTATACACCATATGTAAATGGGAATTATGCAAGGATGAATAAACATGCAAAACTCAAGCAATGTAACATAATATATCATTTCAGTTCAATGAAGGAAACATCCACATGATAATCTCAATCGATGAGGAAAAACCATTTGACAATTACTAAACCCTTTAATGATTAAAGCAGCCAATAAACTAAGAAAAGAACCTTCTTAACCCGATAAGAGACGTCTGTAAAAAATCAACAGCTAATGTCATACTAATAGTGAAAGACTGAAGTTTTCCTTTTAAAATCAGGAACAAGACAAGGATGTCTGATCTCACCACTTCTCAACATTGGATTGGACATTCTAGCCAGAGCAATTAGACAGAGGAAGAAAAAAGAGTAGAAAACACTCAAATTGGAAAGAAAGAAGGAAAGCTACCTCAATTAACAGATGATATTTGAGATGGTTTTATAAAGAAAATCCTAAAAAGCCCACACACACAAACTATTAGAGCTAATAGACTAATTCAACAAAGTTGTAAAAAGATCAATAGATTAAAATCAATTGTATTCCTTTACACTAGTAATAAATAATCCAAAAATGGCACTAAGAAAAAAAATCCCACTTACAATACCATCAAAAAGAATAAAGTAGCTGGAAACTAAATTTAACCAAGGAAGTCCAAAAATTGAACCCTGAAATTTATAAAACATGTTGAAAGAAATAAAAGAAGACCGATATAAGTGAGAAGACAGTCCACATTCATGGAATTGATACTTAATATTGTTAAGATGACAATATTCCACAAATTGATCTACAGATTCAAAGCACTATGAAAATTACAACTGCCATTTTTGCAGAATTAGACTGATCCTAAAATTCATATGGAATTACAAGAAACCCTGAAAGCCAAAACAATCTTGAAAAAGAACAACTTGGAAGACTCACTTCTCAAGACTTTCTACAAAGTTACAGAAATTATAAAGACTGTGGTACTGTCATAAGGACACAGATCAATGGAATATAATTTAAAGTTTAGAAATATACCTATTTGTATAAGGGCAATTGATTTTGACAATGATGCTGAGACCATTCATGGGGAAAGAACATACTTTTCAACAAATGGTTCTGGGACAACTGGATAGCCACATGCCAAAGAATAAATTAGACTCAACTCACACCATATACAAAAATTAATTGAAACTTGATTAATAATTTAAATGCAAAGCAAAACTACACAACTTGGAGAAGAAACCATAGAGGTAAATATTTATGACCTTGGATTTGGCAATAGGTTCTTAGGTACAACATCAATTGGGGAAGCAACAGATAAGTTCAAGTTTAAGAAAAATCAGGCCCTGATTGGTGTGGCTCAGTTGGTTGGGCATTTTCCCACAGACCAAAAAGTCACTGGGTCAATTCCTGGTTAGGGCACATGGCTGGGTTGTGGGCCAGAGCCCTGACTGGGGGCGTGGGAGAAGCAACCAGTCAATGTTTCTCTCTCACACTGATGTTTCCCTCTCTTTCTGCCTCCTTTCCCCTCTCTCTAAAAATAAATAAATAAAATATTTAAAAAGAAATCAGTAAATTTTGTGCATGAAAAGACGCTCTTAAGAAAGAGAAAAGAAAAGCCACAGAACGAGAGAAAATATTTGCAAATCATCTCTCTGATAAGGCTCTAGTATGCAGAACTAGAATTCTCACAACTCAACAATAGACAAATAACCAGATTTAAAATTGGACAGTGCTTATTGTACAATGCTGTGAATGTTGCTAATGCCACTGAATTGTACACTTTAAAAACAGTTAACCATGGCTGGTATGGCTCAGTGGATTGAGCGTCAGCCTGCGAACCAAAGGGTCGCCAGTTCTATTCCCACTCAGGGCACATGGCCGGGTTGTGGGCCAGGTCCCCAACTGGAGGTGTGGGTAAGGCAACCACACATTGACGTTTCTCCCCCTCTTCTTCTCCCTCCCTTTGCCTCTCTCTAAAAATGAATAAATAAAAATCTGAAAAATAAATAAATAGAGACAGTTAAAATGATAAATTTTGTTATATATATTTTACCACAAAAAAAAATTGCTAAAAACATGGAGGGGAAAACAAATGACTTTAATAGACATTTCTCCAAGCAAGATGTACAAATGATCCAAAAGCTTCTCAATATTATTAGTTGTTAGGAAAGTGCTAATCAAAATCACTTATTTTATGACAATAAAAGGAATTGAGGACGGTATAGAACATTGTTTGGGGGGATGTAAACTGGTGTAACCCCTCTGGATTAATAAAGGGGTTCTATGGAAAGATCACCTCACAGGGTGATCTGATCATAAATTCCTATATGGGCAGTTTATGGTGGGTAGTCATGCCCTAGGCTTGTAACTTCTTTAGTGAGAAGTTTTAAACCGTCTCTGCCAATTGTTTGAAAAACCAGATGTAATACCCCAGGAAGGCAGTACAGTAGTCCCTCTATATCGCAGTTCACTTATCGCGGCTTCACTGTATCGCGGGATTTTTGAAAATATTATATTATATTTAATTATTTATCGCGGATTTTTTGCTATATCGCGGGATTATGCGGTACTGTATATGTATGTTGTTAAAGTTACGTAGGTTTAAGAGTGTAGAATATGTTTAAGAACATAAGTAGTGTTTATAAAAGTGCGGAAAAGGTTAATAAGAGAGTGGGAAAGGTTAATAAGGGACTGGGATCGGTTTATAAGTGTGTGGGAAGGGTTTATAAAGCCTTAATATATATATATAAATACTAAAATAAATGTAAGGTTCCTACTTCGTGGATTTTCACCTTTTGTGGGGGGCTCTCTAAAATGTAATACCTGCAGTGAGGGAATACTGTATTAACCCTCAAGAGAGTGTATAATCTTAATCTTTCTCTCACCTCCACATACATTCCCGCCTTAATTTCAACTGCAAAACCGGAGCTGCAAACTGTTCCTCCCCAGTTTCTTTTAAGGATGGACATGAAAATGGTTGCACAATCTTATGGATATACTACCAAAATCCACTGAATTGTATAATATAAAATGTTTAAAAGTGAATTACATGTTAAATGAATTTTATCTCAAATTTTTAAAATAGGGAAATACTACAGGATACATCCATTCTACCAAGTACTTCCACTAGAAAAAAAAAGGGGGAGATGGACACAAAATGGCCGCGGTTTTTGCGATCACGTGACTGGAGTTTTGGTTTTGATTTTTTCCCTTCCCATCGTTTGGAAAGCCTTTGCCACGGAGCTTGCGCGTAGACACAGGCCTGGCTCATTGTTAGGGCAAAGCCGACGTAATGCCTTGTAGAAACGCTCTAGCTCTAGCCGTATTCAAGTCGAGCTGGGGAGCGCGCACGTACAACGTAAATCCGTAAGCGTCGCTCCTCGGAGAGATGGGTAGCAGGGGAGAGGCGTGGAAGAAGAGGGGGAAGTTGGCGCATGCGCCCAAACCCGATGGGTTTGAAATGGCTTCGGTGTTAGACCGGACCCGATTCAGGTGAAGGTCTAGTCCTCTCCGTTGTAGCGGCGGCGGTGGCGGTGGAGCTGGGGCTTTTAACGCCCTGTTGATCGGCGGAAGGCCGGGGAGCGACCGTTTCGGTAGTACGGCGTCTGTAGGCTGGCGACGGTGGGGTTCTCGTGGGACAGAGGCGGGAGGGACACGGTCCCTTTTGTGCCGGTCGGAGCAGGCCCCGCGCGCCCAGCCCCTCCCCCATCCCTCGCGGTTCCTCGCGGCCGGTGAGGTGTTCCCCCAGCGCCCCTCAGCTTCGGTCTGACGGTCCCGGAAGGACTGTTGACGGCCGTCCCTAGGTCCCGAGCCACTGCGGTTTTGGCCCCCTGGCCTCCGGAACATTGGGGCCACTCGGAGTACCGTGGGTTTGGGGAGAGATGGAGGCTTTCTTGGTCCAGCCCCGGGTTTCAGGGGATCGGGGCGCTCAGTATTCCTTTATTGGCCCTTCGCCCAGTCTCGTGGGACGAAGGATTCCGTCTTCCCTGGTCTGAGACCCGCGAGGAGCTGAGGCTGGAGGAAGATGGATGGCAGAGCGCCGGCCCTTCCGAGTCGCGGGGCAAGGACGGGCTGCGCCGGCTGAGACCTTAGCTTTCTCTGGCTTGTATTTTGGAGGGGAACATCTTCGCGATGTTTCTTTGAAGGGCATCCGTTATTTCAACTGTCTTTCCTCTCGAGGGAGAGGAGAGAAAGGGGACCCCGCCGTATTCTTCCCTATTTCAGAAAGTACGGAGATGTTTGTTACTGAGATGATATTCTTAGATACCTTTACTCGGTGTCTTCCAATTTCCGTTATTGGTTTCACCACTTCGAATCCGCAACTCATTGCCAAAGTAAACGTGCAGACTATATTTCCTTTGAACATAAAGCTGTGCCCTTCCTATTGTTAAGAACTGGGTAGATAACAGCAGGGGGTCTTCTGTTTAAATGTGACTGTAGTCGAAGAAAGAAGTGCCTTTCTTGAAAGTCTACCCCTAATGTCATATACGTATTGAAGTTGTATACTTTTCATGAGCTACCTGATAGAAAATTTTTTGCTGCATATGGGACATTCATATGCCCTTTTCAATTTATACTTAGATCTACGAAGATGTCCTTGACAAATTAAATATTTCTTTGTGATATTTATAGTTTGGTTGAACTTTAAAATGTGGATGCTTTCTTAATAGACCGCTGCCATAGAAGATAAACGCGCTAAGGTTTTCCCCCCCGGCTTTCATCATGGCTCAGTTTGGAGGACAGAAGAATCCACCATGGGCTACTCAGTTTACAGCCACTGCGGTATCTCAACCAGGTCAGGCTACTGAACACATGTACTGCAAATGGGAGGGGAGGGGAGCAGCGGCATGATATAACTGTGAATTAGACTGTGCACAATGCTGTAAAATGTGCGCAAATGCTATATCCTTTCATTTTGTCTGGGAAGTTCATGAGTCAACCAGCAAACAAACAAACAAAAACATTTTTATACATCACTTTGGAAGTTTTATAGTTTTTCAGATGTTAAATTGATTAACTTTTTATTGATTTAATTATGTTAGAGGTTAGCAGTTATTCATGAGAGTTTACCAAAATCATTTGGCATGTTAAGGTGTCAGTATTCAGAAGTTATACAGTTAACCCTTGAACAAGCGGAATGGTTAAGGGTAAGGAACCCCCCCACCCCCAATGGAAAATCTCTGTACTATTTTTGACTCTCCCAAAATTTAACTTTACCAATAGCCAGGTGTTGACTGGAAGCCTTACTGATAACACAAAAAATTCACACATTAAAATAAGCTAGAGAAAAGAATATATTATTGAAAGCATAAGGAAGAGAAAGATACAGTACTGTTCATATTTATTGGGAAAAAAATCCTTGTACAAGTAGACTGCAGTTCAAACTTGTGTTCAGGGCTCAACTGTATTTAAAAATAAATCTCAAAAATGTATACTTTATGAAAAATTATACATCACTGGTTTTCAATTATTTGAATTTAAAGTAGAAAACCAGCTCTAAAGAATTTATCACGTAAGGGAAAAGCTATAAAAGGAGCAAATGAATATTTACATTTTCAAAATAAAGTCAACAAAAATGTCATTGAAAATGTTTCAGTAAGTTTCTTCCCATTACTCTTAGGAAGAATTTTTTTTACCATTCCTTGACTTAAGGTTTGAATCTTAAATAAGATTGTACATAACGAAAATCTGAGTTACTTTGAGTGCCCAGAGAAGTTGCAGCTTTTCTGTTAATTTGAATATGTTTTTATTTATGACACCTGATACATTTTACTTACTTAAAGTGTTTATTTTGTAATTTGAGGTCAACTGCAGAGACACTGCCATCTTCTAAATTGGGTATTCTAAAATTTGATGCATATGACTAGTTATGTAGGTGACCTTTCCCTGGATAATTCAAGAGTTTTTGTTTTAATTATTCTTGATTTGAGGGGTGTAAATGATCAGTAGTTACTTCTGCATGCAACTGAGAATAATATGAAATACAGTTATAGATTATATTCCAGATTCAGGTGTTTCTCTTTTATGTTAAATAATGGTATTGACTTCGTTTTCATGAAATAGGAATTATTAGCAGTTACTCTGTATCAAGAAGCAAGTGTTATGTACTGGTATTTTGGTAAACTGAGCATGTTTTACCTGGTTTTTTCAAAATATAATTTTAAAAATATTTGTTTTAAATTCATATTTGTATTATTTCAGTATCGTAGCTGTTATGATAGAATTCTACTGTCTATAACTTTTAACGTTTGTACTGTAATTACATAAGTGTATGTTATACTCTTATTTTTATTTTAAGACTGAGAAAAGGAGACACCAAATGTTTAGAAAACTTGTCTAAGTCAGTAGTAAATACAGATCTCCTTTTTTATATTTGGCAATAGAGTCCAAATGTAAATAATGGGATTTGTGTAAGCAGGGCTTGTATTTGTGCTGTGGGAAATTATTTATGGGTTTTATTGAAACTATCATTAATCAAGAGTTTTTCAAATTCTAAAATTTTACATTATGACTTCAGTAAGTAGGCAAGTGTTTTGTTAGCATCTATGCTTAGCTTTTCTGTAAAAATCCCAGAATAGTTTCTCAATGGCACTTTCTGGTGACTTTGTTTTTATTGAAATATTTGATTTCTAGGTATTTTATTGTGGGCTGATACGTATATATACATACACATACAAGCATACATACGCATACATATACATATTTTAGAGAGAGAGAGAAACATCGATTTGTTCTTTCACTTATTTATGTGTTTATTGGTTGATTCTTGTATGTACCCTGACCAGAAATTGAATCTGCAACCTTGGCATATTGGGATGACACTAACCAAGTGATCTACACAGCTAGGGTTGGGTTAATAGTTTCTTGTCTTCATTTTAAAGCCTTTGTGACTAATCGTTATTTCATTTTATTAGAGGTGATTCTCAGGACCAAGCAAATTTCTGTCAAAGTTAAATTTTTTCAGTTTTGAGGCAGTTAAAAGGTCTTATTTACACCTCATCTCAAGAGAACTTAAATATAAAAATGACAACAAACTCACAACTACCAACAACTAAATCTAAAAAATAAAAATAGAATCCAACTAAGCAAATAGGAACAGAATCATAGGTATGGGGATTATTTGGAGGGTTATCAACTGGGAGGGGTTAAGAAGCATAATTGGTTAGTACAAAATAGACAGGGGAAGTTAAGAATAATATAGGAAAGGGCGAAGCCAAAGAATTTACATGCACGACCCATGGACATGAACTAAGGGGGGTGAGATTGCTGGAGGGAAGGGGGGTACTGGACAGAGGGGAGCAAAGGGAAAAGAAATTGGGACAACTGTAACAATATAATCGATAAAATATACTTTAAAAAAAGAGAGAACTTAAGTATAAACATTTGAGAAAAAAATTTAACGAATGACATTAAAATGACTTAATTAAAGTAATAGTTTAGGCGCCAGTTTTACTGTGCTAAAAAATATGCATCTGCCCTGGCTGGTATGGCTCAGTGGATAGAGCGCCAGCCTGTGAACCAGGGGTCGCCAGTTTGGTTCCCCATCAGGGCACATGCCTGGGTTGTGGGCCAGGTTCCTGGTTGGGAGCGTACGGGAGGCAGCCACACATTGATGTTTCTCTCCCTCTCATTATTTCTGCCTTCCCCTCTCATTAGAAGTAAATATATTAAATCCTTTTTTAAAAATGCACCCATTGAAATATGCCAGATATATATTAGTATAGAGACCACTGTCATATATCAAATGATCATGCAACAGAAGAGATTAACTGAATAATTCAACTCCAACGAAATATTTTTATCTTTGTGCCTATATTTCTGACTCATTTTATCCTGAGTAATATATAAAAATTATATTTCCTTTTTTATATATCACTTAAAATGGTTTGTTCAGTTAATAGCTTTTCTCACAAGGTTATTTTGCATTTTTACTGAAAATTCTCAGATAACAGTGATTTGAAATTTCAGTGCATTCACACAGTTGACATACTTAAATATTAAAAACTTCAGTAAAAGCATGTACACTAGCAGTTTATTGCTGAAACCTGTTTTAAAATTGAGGATCAATATTTGAATTGTTTCTGATTAATTTTAATACTGAGCCTATTCAGTTAAAAGAGTAATTCCTCGGTTTTGTCGTCTGTTGTCTTTAATGTTTCTTTTACCTGCCATATTCAGTCATATCAAACCTTGACATTTTTCCCTTTGAAAATGCCTTCAGTATACTCCTGTGTTTTACATGTAGGCCCTCTGCACTTAACATTTTGGGTGTCTGCATCAGTAGAAGCTTTCTCTTGCTTACGTCTTATATGCCAAAGCCTCATTTAAATTTCAGATCCTTCCATACCTTTCCCAAGTCTTTGTATGTTAATCCATAGTGCTTACCATAGATCCTTCACTTAAGTCAGGAAGCCCTTTTCCCGTTTCTCACTTAGTGATGATGCTGTATATTACCCTTTATTTAGTTCTGTTTTTATTTGCTTTTCTCTCACTGGAAATGCTTTTCCTTTCTCCCACAATTTTAATATACTTGTCAGTTGTGATATTCCTAAAAAATAATTCCTATCTAAATCACAGTTTTTCAAAGCTGGATGGGACCTGTGCTATAGATTCTGTCTAAACTTTCTCTAACAGATGAGGAAAGGTGAAAAATTTGTTTAGGTTTTACGGGTCACAGGAGAATCAATGTTAGGACTTCAGAAATGTGGTTCATTGTATCGCCTGCTCTCTTTAATTCATCTGCAGGAATACCTGCAAGGACTTTCAGAATACAGGTCAAACTTTTTGGGGTGGTATTCAAGGTCTTCTGACTTTCTAGGCCTATTTCTCATTCACATTGAAATAATTGTTCTTAATATTTACCCAATATTTTCATCTTCTAGCTGAAGTGCTGTGGTACTAATTCACTGACAGTCATATTTGGGACCAGAGATTTTAGGTTGAAAGGTTTAAGTTTTTTTGTGGCAAAGAGACATTGAGAGAGCTAGCTAGGGAATCACTGATTGAATCTTAAACTAGCCCTTAGATTAATTGTATTGATATCTTTAGTATATATGACTCAGAATATTTTCATATGTATATGCATAATTGCAACAATATTATTTAAGTGTGTGGATGGCCCTGATGGATGGAGCTCAGTGGATTGGGTGTTGTCCTACAAACTGTAAGGTTACCAGTTCAATTCTGGGTCAGGGCACATGCCAGGCCTGCGGGCTGGGACCCAGTAGGGGGTGTGCGAGAGGTAACCAATCAATGTTTCCCTCCCTCTCGCCTTCTCCCTTCCCTTCTCTAAAAATAAAATCTTCTAAAAAATAAGTAAATAAAGTGTGGGGACAGATTTAGCAGGTTCAGACCTATTTTCTCACCTGTTTCTTTGACCATTTGTAAGACAACTGCATTGTGGCTATATTGAAAAATGAACTAGTCCAGGAGTTAGAGGTTTATGTGGTGCTTTTAATATAACACAGGTGACTGACACTATTACTAATATAAGTGTGTTACATAGGACTCCATTTTTTCTACCTCTTCATTCTGGCCTGATGGTCATCTTTTAAAACCTAGTCTCTTGCCCTGACTGGTGTGGCTCAGTAGATTGGGCCTTGTTTTGCAAACCAAAAAGTCGCTGCCAGTTTGATTCCCAGGCAGGGAACTTGCCTGGGTTGCAGGCCAGGTCCCCAGTTGGGGGCATGCGGGAGGCAACCAATTGATGTTTCTCTCCCTCTCATTCTCCCTTCCCCTCTCTCTAAAAATAAATAAAATCTTTAAAAAAGCCAGTCTCTTGAATCAGCAGCTCATAGTCTTAAATTCCAAGATTCAGTCTTTTGAAAGAAACAATAGCTGATGTACCATGTATACTTCACTTACCTTAGTCATCACTTGATAGAGTTGGATGTTTCCAACTCGGTAGAAAAGGAGGATTGCTACTGGTGTGGCTGTTTAACCCATTATTAGTGCTGTGTAATAGCTGATTGTCTCAAATATTTTTCTAAGAGTGAAAACATGGCTATAAAATCTGTTAAGGCTCATTTTAATACATATTTTTTCCTCATCCTCTGAGTATGTCTTAACTGCTCTCATTCAGTGAGAGCTGCATTAACCTAACCAAACTACAAACCAGTTAGTGCCCCATCTCTATCTTGAGTTGAGTGTGCAACTCATGTTTATGCAGTTGTGGCTTCTCTTACACTCTGTGTCTTATGATCTGGGACATGATTATGATATAACTGAAAATGTATCAGAAATAACATTAAAAGTATGAGTATTAACACTGGGCGATACAGGAGTCCTTGAAAGAAATGGGGTCAAAAAATAGGTAAATATCAGAGGCAATTAAGGTTGGAAGAAATGATATGAGGTATCTTCAACTACCTGGAAGGGTTGACCAACAATTATTTGAATAGTAGCTAGAAGAGACTATGACCAGAATCACTAGTCATTATTTCAGTGCAACTTTAAGAGAGTGGAAGAGCTATTACCTGCTAGTATGGTAATATTTATAGAGACTATAAGAACCCCATGTAACCAATTTAATTAAGGCTTTTGTCCACTTATAAGAACTTTCTGTGATGATATATTTTATATCTTCATTGTCTAATATTGTAGCCACTGGCCACATGTGACTATTGAGCACTTAAAATGTATTTAGCTCTGGCTGGTGTGGCTCAGTGGATTGAGCGCTGGCCTGCAAACCGAAGGGTCGCTGGTTCGATTCCCAGTCAGGGCACGCACCTGGGTTGCAGGCAAGGATCCCAGTTGGGGGCACATGAGAGGCAACCATACATTGATGTTTCTCTCCCTCTCTCCTCCTTCCCCTCTCTCTAAAAATAAGTAAAATAAAATAAAATAAAAAGCTTTCTGAGACATTGGCTCTGAGATCTAGGGTGGCAACTATCAGTACTTTCCAAAGTTCTAGAAATTGGTACCAGCGGAATGAAACAACAGAGCTGAGGTCAGAGTTCAGGTGGGTGAAGGAGATGATGAGAACTTAAAATACTAACAATTTTTCCATGGGTTTCCCTGTTTCGTGATTATATGAGAATTTTGCTTCTGATATCCTAGAACAGTAGTTCTTAATCTTTTTTGAAAATTGTTGAATTTCTGGAATTCTTTGGAATTTCTGGTCTGAGATTTTGTGTACAATTTTAGGAGGTTGGCAGGACCCACTAGTTAGAATCTGTGCCCTAGATTTTGGTACCTTTTTTTTTTTCCTATTCTCATTGCAGGTAACCTCATTTTGAATCTAACGTACATTGGTGTTAAGATATTGTCCACTTCCTTCTATTTAAATTCATTTAGTTAGTCCTATTTTCCCTTTCTACTCGTCTATGGTATCTGGCTTACCTTAGAAACAAAAGAAAGAAGATTAATGTAGTAATGATTTAGTACTTCGAAGGTCCCCGCCACCACCTTAGGTTCTGTTTCTTTTTCCTTCTTTTTATTTATTTTTAAGATTTTATTTATATATTTTTAGAGAGGGGACGGGATGGAGAAAGAGGGAGAGAAACATCGATGTGCAAGAGATACATTGATCGCTTGCCTCTCACACGCCACCAACTGGGAACCTGGCCTGCAACCCAGGCTTGTGCCCTGACAGGGAATCAAACCAGCAATCTTCTGGTTTGCAGGCCGGCACTCAATCCACTGAGTCACACTAACCAGGGCTCTTTTTACTCCTTTTTAAATTTTGAATAGTGTTTTTGCAGGGAATAATTTGTAATTTGCAGGAATCCCAAACATGATTTCTAGGCTTTGTTTTCTGCTTTTTGCCTTATTTTGTTGTTGGTTTGTTTTATTTTTAGGTAAAATTAATCTGTACTCTTAACTGATTGGTGATGAATTTCACTCTCTAAAAATTTTTCTGGGATATTTTAGACTAGGTGCTTTGTTTAGTTCATGAGTGTTCTCTGTTCTATTTTGTAACACATAACACTTTTTTCTATGGGATTATTAACTAGTAGCTATAAAGCGGCTATTTTTCAAATTATTCTTAGATACAAGCAAGATGTATCAGAAAAGGGAGTGTTCCTTGAGCAAATACTGCTTTTATGGTAACTTCTTTGAGATTCATAATTCTTAGTGACATAGTAAAGATTTTGGAAAATCCTGAAGTAAGAATATGTGCTTATTGCCCTGGCTGGTGTGGCTCAATGGGTACAGTGCCAACTTGTGAACTGAAAGGTCCCTGGTTCAATTCCTGGTTGGGGCACATGCCTGAATTGTGAGCTTGTGAGAGGCAACCTATATATCTCTTGCACATTGATGTTTCTCTCCCTCTCTTTCTCCCTCCCTACCCCTCTTTCTAAAAATAAATAAACTCTTTAAGAAAAAAATCTATTAAAAAAAAAAGTGCTCATTTAACTCACTGTATCTTAGATTTTGGAGCCCTTTTTTTCAAACTTTAATGATCTGGGGAGCTAGTCATTGTTCCAGTAGATACAATTTGAAGTGCAGTACTAGACTGCAATTTTTAACTGATTGCTTTTTTGCATTTAATGGAATTGCATTTTTAGCATTTAATGGAATTAATAAAAACATCAAGTAAAATCTTTCTTGTGTTCTCTTCAGCTTTTAGCCCTGTCTAAGCATATGATGGAGGATCTACCCAAAACTGGAGTTATCTTCTGGAGGGTGGGCCCCTTGTAGTACAGGTTTCCCCTGCTAGGTCAGTGTTCTAGGAACTCATCCATATCAGTGTACCAGCTGGCGTTGTTGTGAGAGGCTGCATTCTCAGTGAATTTTTTTTTGAAGACTCAGTGCATTTGCCCATTTCTAGATGGGTCATCTACAAGTGCACCTGCCCACACTGAGCTGAGCATTCAGCCCTTTTTGACCAAAAAATTCCCCCCCCCCCCCATTTACTCGATCTAACCCTGAGAAACTTTTTTTGTTCCTGGATGAAAAAAGTCCTCAAAGGGAAGCGTTTTGCTTATGTGGAAGTGGTGAAACAATGGCAGAAGTGCAACTGTTTTGAGCAGTGGAAAAAGTCTCACTAGATTTATTGCATCAGATGGAGAGTACTTGGAAGGTGACTGAAATTTAAACACAAGAATAAATATACAGTTTTTTTATATTAAAATCTGTTCTTTTGTGTGTCCCCCATAAATTAAACACTAATTAAACCTGTCATTCTGAAACCCCCCCATTACTTCATTAAGCAAATGATCACTTTAAGTCACTAAGACATTAATTTTATCTCTCATTGCTCAGTACAGTAGTGCATTAAAATTAAAACCTTTTTGTACTTTTAAATTGTTGCTTTTGTCTGTTTTCTAGTTTTACATTTTCTTTTTTCTTTTTTAAGTATAATTTTACATTTTCTAATGCAAAATAGAAGTACATGAATAGTCTGTCCAGTGGGAAGGTTTAAGGGTGGATAAATTCCAGCAACACTGCCCTTGATATATAATTCTTACCTGCTTAAAGATAAAACAGTGATTTTATAGTAAAATAATTTATTTTTTGCTCTTCCTAAAAACACTTTTTTTTTTCCCCCTACTAAGCAGTATGGTTTTTGTTTTCGTTTTTCCTAAAAATACTTCTTCATGGTACTGTAGCCTCTTGATTTAGGTAAGATTGATTGGATTCACTCTGTAGTTTAATTTTGTAGATGAATGTTTTCTTTTTTAGTAAAAGGTGAAAGATTTATTTGTTCTGAAGAGAAAACAGTACTATTTTCTTATGTGTATGATGACATGAACACTTAATACAAAGCCATTGGGAACCGGGTTGGGACATTAATAAGTTAAATTCAACAAGCATTACTGAACATTTTCTCTAGGATTTTACTAAGTCATGGTAGACCATATGTATAACTGAACTCTCATGGGAAATTTCCAGAAAGGATCCAAATAATCGTGATTTCTCCCCGCCCTTTAATCTCATTTTAGCTGCACTGGGTGTTCAGCAGCCATCACTCCTTGGAGCATCTCCTACCATTTATACACAGCAAACTGCATTGGCAGCAGCAGGCCTTACCACGCAAACCCCAGCAAACTATCAGTTAACTCAAACTGCAGCATTGCAGCAACAAGCCGCAGCTGCAGCAGCTGCATTGCAACAGGTGAATCTTTAATAGGTTTTGATATGTGACATAGAAAACTATCAAATCTGTGTGGCAAGGGTAGGTACCTTCACTTTTTAAAGAATGAATAGTTGTGGGTTTTTATTATGCTTGGCTTTTTGTGAAGATAAAAATTACGTATGCCTAGGACATATAGGGGAATATAGTTGCATAGTCAAACTCTTAAATGGGACAGTTCTTAAACCTTATTTGAACAAAATTCAGTTCTTGATGGATCCCAGAGTTATGATCACTATTCTGTTTATTTTAGATGACACTTGGCTGTTCTATAAAATTTCTTTTTGGTGTAATTTGGGTTATAATTTGTATGTTTGTGTTTATATTGTTTTTTGAGTGTAAATAAAACAATAATACATATTTTAAAAAATTTTTTCTTCCTAGCAATATTCACAACCTCAGCAGGCCTTGTATAATGTGCAACAACAGGTTAGTTTACGTCTTCCATGTTAAAAACTGATTTTTAAAATCATGTTTCAAATTTAATCATATATAATTTATTTCCTATCAGCTACCTTGATGTGTGATTTTAATTATTTTGGGTTTGGGGAAATGAGGTAGGTAAAAAAGGAATGTCTTCGAGGAAAAGGAGGAGAGGAGACAGGTTCTGAAATCCTAATTTTCAATTAAAAGTCAGTGTTTGCCACTGACTTTTATGAAGAAAACAATCTAGAAAGACTCGCTCTGTTTCTCAGTCTTTGGTCCAATATTCTTGTCTGCAACCTGTAGTCCTACTGTGCAGTACTAGACTACATGTGAAAATGAAAAATCTTCATTCATTCATTCAGTCAATCAATCTTTATTTTTTCAAACAACACAACTCTCCCTCCTCCTTTATCCCTAATGTTGTTATATGTTGTTGAAACCCAATATACAAAATACTAAAATAGAGCTGTTGAAAATGAGAGGAAACCTACCCTTGTAGTTTCCATGCTACTCCCAGTTTGGAAACTCCTGTCTTAGACTAAAAGTAAGTTTCCTTGGTTCCTCTTCCCTAGGCTCGTATTCTAATCATGTTTCTCAAGGTCTTATATCTGTGATGGTAGGAAGAGGAAAGAAAAAATGAACCTAAGGAGAAGCTTATCAAGGAAAAGTGTTTTCCCTACAGATATCTAGATAGATTCTATCCTAAGCACCCATTCTAGGCTTTTCCAGGGTTAAGAGATAGTTTCATTCCTACTCAGTGCCTTTAAGAAGCTTCAGGAAAGTAAAGCAGTCAGGTGAGAAAAGGAGGAGACGATACAGGGGGACCGAAACTTGGATTCGAAGACACTATGAAGAAACAGGCTTCCCTATCTGTAAGTTCTCATCCCTAGATCCATGCCACAGTTTCATCCTTGGCTTAAGTACTTTGGGGTTTCAGAAGCTTTGTGTTTTCTTTGAGGATTTCAATATCCCACCAATCATTGCTTTAAACTTCTAAAAATTGACAAGAGATTGATGTTAAAGTTGGCTATCTTGTTTTCAAAATACCCTTAGACTTAGTTTGTACTGTTTATGAAATATGTTACTAAGATTATGTATTAGGTTGAACCATGAAAATGTCAATACTCAAAATGATCTTGCCTTTAAAAAAGGCATTACTTTTTTGTTTAATAAGAAGAAAAATTTTATTCTATCCAAATGAATGAAATTAAAAACAAATTATATTAACTCAGAAGCATATAGTGAGATCTCTGGACTTCTGAGAAAGCCAGCAAAGTTACTATTTTACTCTGATGCTTTCCTGAAAGCTCTTGGAATTAGGTGAAATGCTTCATCTTCAACACCGTACTGTTCAGAGACTAGTGAAGTACACACTTAATAACATTGTTTAACTAACTTGAATATTATTCCACTGGACTGAGTAAGGATTTCTAGAACTAATGGAGAAGGTGATGGGTTCATAAAAGCAACCCAAGATCAAACAGAATAAGAATTAATTACACATGGGACTGAATGAACTGATGAAAAACTATTAAAATTATTCTAGCCTTTTTGTTTGGAACCTCTCTGATTTTTTAATATATTTTATAAAGATAGGGAACCTTTTTTCTCTTAAACTATCTTTACAACAACTTAATAGGTTATGCTTTTGTAAGTAAAAATGAAATGTTATCTCTTCTCCTTGATCCCTAAAAAAATAAAAAGCTCCTACTGAGTATTCTTAAAAAAAATACAAAAAAAAAAAATTTCTTACTGAAGAATAACAATATTATTCGTTTTGATTTACAGAAAAATGGTAATTTTATTTATTTAAATCCTCACCTGAGCATGTATTTATTGATTTTAGAGAGGAAGGGAGTGAAAGAGAGAGAAACATTGATTCGTTGCCTCCCATACATGCCCAGACCAGGAATTGAACTGCAACTGAATTATGTGCCTTGACTGGGGACCAAACCCGCAACAACCTTTTGGTACGTGGGACAGTGCTCCAACCAACTGAGCCACCTGGCCAAGGCAGTAATTTGATAGATTTAACCTCTAATACATAGTGACTCCACGTAAACTGAGTGTTTTGAATTAGAACTTCATATAGGTTCTTTTAGTCCAGCTTAAGTCAAGTTTGTATTCTAGTTTTAAAATTTCCCCCTTTATACCAATTCCTTTTACTTTCTAGTAATGTTACACTTAGCTCTTGCTGGAAAAATTATACATCAGAGCCCTGGCTGGTGTGACCTAGGGGATTGAGTGCCAGCCTGTGAGGGTTGCCTGGGTTCAATTCCCAGTCAGGGCATATGTCCGAGTTGCTGTCCAGGTCCCCAGTTGGGGGCGTGCGAGAGGCAACAGATCGATGTATCTCTCGCACATCTATGTTTCTCTCCCTCATTCTCCCTCCCTTCCCCTCTAAAAGTAAATAAATAAAATGTTTTTAAAATTACATGTAAGAGTATGTGATCTTTATCATCTGCATGGTTGGCTAATTAGACGATCCAGAATGCTTCTCATTTTAGGGTCGTATGTATGACTTGGATAGCCAGTGACATTTTTGATATAAGTAGCATATTGATGATATGGAATCATTACTGTAGCATGGTAATTAATGTGTGGCAGAACTAGAAATCTACCTCACTAGGGACTTGACTTGTGGGTTGTTTTTGTTGGGGTTATTTCTATAAAATAACAAAAGATCAATTTCTTCATTGTTATTGAAAGTTGATTATATATCAGGTCTGCAGTTGTTAGAAATAGGTGTAGGAAACCTTATACTTAATGACCTGTTTTTGCATATTTCTTAATTAGAAGTACTCATTTAATAGGAATATTTTCTTATATGAAGAAAGCATATATGAAACAATTCTGATTGATTTTTTTCCTTTCTGTTTCCTGTTTTTGTTTGTGTTTTCTAATTTCAGTTACAGCAGCCTCAGCAGACCCTTTTAACACAGGTTAGTTTGACTATTTCTTTAGGATGTCTGAATGAAGAGTACACCAAAGTTTTTCTTTCAGGATTTAAAGATGAGTATTTTTTGGATTCACATACTAGTTTAGCAGTATGTTAAATAAAGGAAAGCATGTTTTTGTTTTTTACAGATTTTGACTACAGATTGACCTGTGATCTAATTTGAATAAATATGAGGTCTTATTTTAAACTTAATCCTGATTTTGGTTTTCATGTTTTCTTTGAATTAATATTTAGGAAAGTTTTTGTACATGTTATATATCTTTTCAAGGTTGATCTTAGGTGAAATAACCATGTTACATTGTCAGCTTAATTTTTAGCAACATTAAACAGTTTTGGAACTTCACACATGCAGTGCTATTTAGACTTTTTGGGCCACTTAGAGTCTCTTGCTTTTTTTTTAATATTCCATAAAGAGCGTAAAAACTATCCTTGGCTATATGCTATACAAAAATCATAAGCTGTATGCTGAATTTGCTGTACAAAAATCATAAGCTGTGTGCTGAATTTGGCCCATGGGCCATGATTGACCCCTGTTATGTACTTAGAGTGAAATACTATGTAACAGTTCAAAAGGAAGCAGGATCTCTAATATATATTGCCCCATGGGTTAGGGAACTGAGTAACTGAGAAGAGAATAAGAGAGGAATAAGAAAGGCTTTTTACTGTGTAACTTTTCATACTTTCTTTGTCTTGAATCTTTTTTTTAAGACCACTTCAAATGAGAAATCAACCTCACTTTCTGTTTTAACTAGAATCAACTAGTATCTATTTCATATTTTCAACCTCTAACACAATTTCCAGATTGAGTGAAAAGCTGTGAGGTTTGTCTTTTCTTCGAATAGCATTTCCCAAAGTTTGCCCATAAACCATTAATGTGTTAGGATGTTAAAGATATTGCATGATAAAATAGTTTTGTGATCATAGTTTAAGAAATGCCGAGTTCCTTTGTTATATGTATATAGGACTTTCCTTTTATATTTTTTAATTGTAGAACTTGGAGACTTGCTTTATTGAGCAGGTGTAAAGCAAATTCTATGGTTTGACTGGAAGAATCAGATAATTGTTCCTTTCCTTTATTTTGATTTTATTTCTGTTTATATACAGAAGTTTTAATCAGTAAGATGTTATCCATGCTCAATTGTGCCAGAAAAGATCAGTGAAAGTGTCAACATTTTGTTGGTTTTTTTTTCAGTTTTGTTAAGATGTAATTGATATATAACATTGTATTAGTTTAAAGGTACAACATAATGACTTGATATATGTATATATTATAAAATGATTACTATCACAGTAAGTTTAGTTAAATACATCACCTCACATAGTTAGAATTTTTTTCTTCTGATAAGAACTTGAGATCGCTATTAGCAACTTTCAAATATACAATGTAGTATTATCAACTGTAGTCATCATACTGTACATTATATGCCCAGAAATTATTTATCTTGTAACTGAAAGTTTGTCTTTTTTGATCACCTTCAAACATTTCCCCCATATTCCCACATTCCTTCTCTGCAGCCACCATTTGGTTCTATTTCTTTGAGTTCTTTGGTTTTTTTAGATTCCACATAAATGAGTTCATACATACTGGTCTTTTCTCTGTCTGGCTTATTTCGCTTATATAGGGCTTGCCAGAGTCTTTGTTATGCCACTATGGATTTTTAATTTCTAAGAGAGAGCTAAAATATGCACTGTTTTTTAAACTTGTAATACAGTATCTTTTTCCTGGGACAATCTTTTAAAGCATTGATCTGAGGAAACTTGATGAAATAGATAAAAATAGCAAAAATTTTTGGACTTGATTCTCATCTGACGGTGTATGTGTGTATATGTATTTTCTAACTTCAAATAAATTATTTTTGGCATTTTGAGTTTGTTATAGTTATTTTTAATTTCTAGACTATTTCAAATCATTACCTTAATTTGATGCTGATTTTGTTTTATAGCCAGCTGTTGCACTACCTACAAGTCTTAGCCTGTCTACTCCTCAGCCTGCAGCACAGATAACTGTATCGTATCCAACACCAAGGTCCAGTCAGCAACAGACTCAGCCTCAGAAACAGCGTGTTTTTACAGGGGTGGTTACAAAACTACATGATACCTTTGGATTTGTGGATGAAGATGTATTCTTTCAGCTTAGGTAAATCTCATTAGGTGTTGGCAGATGCCTTATTGTATTTAACATTAAGTATATTGATAAGGTTTCTGCTTATTTGTATCATAGGATTGTGATTTTGCTATAATTTTCTGTTTTAATCATTCAGCTTGTTATATTTGTGCCTGTGACCTTTTATGAGGGAGAATGTGACTGAAGATTATTGAAAAAACTAGTTATGGTGAATTCTTTATAAATGTTTTATAGGAGTGAGTTATTTCTGATTTTTCATGGGCAGGCATACAGTGATATTAGGGATGGAAATGATCATATGCCTTTTTTTTCTTTAAGATTTTTAAAAGATTTAGTTTATTTTTAGAGAGAGGAAGGGAGGAAGAGAGGGAGAGAAACATTGATGTGTGAGACAAACATTGATTAGCCCCCTCTCACACACACTCCAACCTGGGATCAGCCTGCAACCTGGGCATGTGCCCTGAATGGAATTGAACTGGCGATTGTTCACTTCGCAGGACAACACTCAACTAACTGAGCTCTGCTGGTCAGGGCAGTCATATGCCTTTTAAACTTTATCTTCTGTTTGACTATATATGCTAAAAACATTTTAAAATTGAAATATTAATAAGATTGATTAATAAACTAACACTGAAAATAGTATTTTTATGTGTTGCGGAGGATCCAAGAAATGTGAATTTTCTTAGATATTTCAAATATATTTCTAATGACATTTCTTTGAAGTACTTTACTTAGGAAATTAAGTTTAATTACTATATGGTTTTTCTGAAAGTGGGGCTCCTATTTTTCCATTTTATGTGCATTTCTCTCATCTTTCCAAAGCTCAAAGCAAATCTTACTTTTGGGGTATAAAATTAGAAAATGTTGTAGAGGGAGGGACATAATATTAGGAAAAATTGGGGGGGAAATTATGTCTTTCACCTTAAATCCTCTGTTTAGAGAAGTGGAAATACCAGTTTTAAAATACAATTAAGTCCAGGAGGATTATCTACTTTTTAAAAGAGGTTTTTAAGCTTCCGTATCAGTTATAGTTTATTTTATTTTGTATTTTGTATTGAATTTTTGGGGGGTTAGATATAATTTACTTTTAAATGCCATGTATATAAATCTGTTTTGGAGGAATCTTTTAAATATGTTTATATTTAACTTAATTTTTTTTTCCAGTGCTGTCAAAGGGAAAACCCCACAAGTGGGTGACAGAGTATTGGTTGAAGCTACATATAATCCCAATATGCCTTTTAAATGGAATGCACAGAGAATTCAGACACTACCAAATCAGGTATATAAAATACTCAGTTTGGTATTACTGGAACTTGGTAACTGAGTCAATTCACAAAGATTTTTCGTAAATTTAATTTAATTTTTTTTTTGTAAGAATCAGTCCCAAACCCAACCTTTACTCAAGACTCCTCCTGCTGTACTTCAGCCGATTGCACCACAGACGACATTTGGTGTTCAGGCTCAGCCCCAGCCCCAGTCACTGCTGCAGGCCCAGATTTCAGCAGCTTCTATTACTCCACTATTGCAGACTCAGCCGCAGCCTTTATTACAGCAGCCACAGCAGAAAGGTATTAGTAATGTATCTGCTTTTTATGTTTCAGGCTAATACATAACTGTTTCATTGTTAAAATAAAGAGAGTATACTTTAATTACAAAAAGCCAGGGACTTCCACAATACTTAAAAGGAAGGTGAAGTATTTTGTGTATACAACTTCTATTTTTATAGCTATTTGGAAACATTTTTATTTTATTACTCTTATTCAAAAACATGGTCTTTGTTGATTTAAACTCAAAACTATTAATCCCCTGTCCTCCTATTGGTATCTTATCTGTAATGGAAGAAAATGTTTTTGAGACTTCTTTCTTGTAAATACAGCATCTTAGTTACATGTAGAGTCTGGTGATAGCACTTTTAAGTTCCTCATTGAACCATAGTACATCAGGTAAATGAGCCGTGTTATAAATTTTCTTTTGCAAATTGATTATTTGTAACTCTGGATGTTTTCTTATCAAAACTGTTAAAAATGATAGTCTTAGCTTAATAGAAGCCTACTTATTTGGTATTTTAAAAAAATATAATTGCAGCACTTCCTCTTTTATTGTAAATTATGACATAGAGCAAGGTGGTAAAAACAGGTAACAGTATAACGCGTCATAAGTGAATGCCTATGTAATCACTACTTGGGTAAAAAACTAACATTGCTGGTTAATTCTTTTTTAATAGTTTTATCCTCAAGTATACATCCTCATAACACAATTTAGTTTTGTTTTTGAATTCTACATAATTTGTGATTCCATTTATATAATCTTTTGTGTAAGAGTTCTTTTGTTCAACGTTTTCAAGTTTTTCATACTACTAATTCCATGTGGTTCTGGTTTCTTCATTTCCTTATTGTATAATATTCCATTGTATAAATACTATATTCTTTAGTAAACGTTTGGATTGTTTCTAGTTTTTGGTTGCTGGGGCTTCTCCTATGAATGTTTAAATATATTTGTCAGGAGCAATTTGCACAGATTTCCCTAGGGCATGTATCTTCTGGTGGAATTGTAGGGTCTGAGGGTTTATGCCAATCAAACTTTGTAGGTAATGGAAGACTGTTCCCAAACTACTTGGTTCATCTATGTATCTGACCTTTAATCCTATGATTTCTGATTATTTTTCTCATCTTTTTTTCCTACGAGAATTTGTTTTCAATTGTGAATAGAGACTTTGAATACCTTTTTTTTTTTTTCTCTGCCATTGTCTCAAGAAGACCTATGGCTTCTGTAGGAGGGCTCAAGGAAGCAGTGTTTTTGATGGTGGTGATGTATCCCATGAGTTTGGTAGATAATTGACAGGAGCAATAAGAGTACGGTTGAAAAAACAGGAGAGAGAGAAGGGGTCAGTGTAGTGTGCTATGGTTCACTTGACAGAAGGGTAGGGGGATCTCCATTGGCAACTAGGATTCCTTCAGCAATACCGGCCCATTAACCTTTAGCTAGTATAGTATTACTTAACATAAGAAATATTCATAAGTTAGCTGTTTTTTTCCTCTCCCAAATTCCTTGTGAAAATTTTCAAGTATATAAAAACATTGAAAGAGCACTATCATGATCACTTGTATACTTACAGCCTTGAACAGTTAACATTTTACCAGTGTGTTTGGTCTACATGTACAAAAAATATATACATTCTATTAGTTTAAACATATGAGGTAATTACCAGACATGACATTTCACTGCCATATACTTAAGCAGGGTTTCCTGAGAGTTTTCTTAGATTACCACAATCTATTATCACATCGAAGAAAAAGCATTTTAAATATCCTCTTTATATTCAGATCTCTCCAGAAGTCTCTCAAATGTCTTTTCAGGTTTTTTGTTTTCTAACAGAAAGCCAAGTTTCATGCATTGTATTTAGTTATGTTTATTTAGTCTTTTTTATTCTAACATACCGGTAGTTTCCTACTTTCTCATTCTCTTTTTTTTTAATCATCTTGACTTTTTGAAGAAATTGGACTAGTTGACTTGTAGATTCTTTTGGAATGTTGTATTCTGAATTTGTCTTGATTCCTTGTGATGTTTTTACCTTGTTCCTCTATCCACCATATAAACTATAAAGTCTAAAGTCTTTATAAGTGATTTTTACAATTCATATTGCATCATATTGCGAGGTACATGTTGTCAGATACTTCCACTGTTATTGATGCTAAATTTGATCACCTGGTCAAAGTGGTGACCATAAATATTTCTATTGTAAGAGGGTTGTTTTTCTCTGTGTAGATAATCTCTGGATGCTATTTTGACATATTGTTAATATCTTGTATTACCAGTCTTTGTTTTAATGTCAGTAGATCAGGGGTTGGCAAACTATGGCCCTTGGATTTGTTCCATGGTCTGGTTTAATATGGTCCCTGAACTAAAAATAGTTTTTGCATTTTTAAAGGGTTGTAAAAAAGTATGCAAATAATACCAAATGGTCTCTACTATTGATGGGCCATAGAGCCTAAAATATTAAGCTCTGTCTATAAAATTTAACCAGATAATGCTATTGAACTTGGTTGGCTTAAATAGTTAAAATATTTTTTTCTCTATCTTCTAAAGCTGGTTTATTGCAGCCTCCTGTTCGTATAGTTTCACAGCCACAACCAGCACGAAGGTTAGATCCACCCTCCAGATTTTCAGGAAGGAATGACAGAGGGGATCAAGTGCCTAACAGAAAAGATGACCGAAGGTATGATTTTCAAAGTATACTTCTGATGGTAGTGATGGTTGCATAACATGATGCACTTAATGCCACTTAAAAATGATTAAAATGGTAAGTTTATGTTATGTATATTTAACCAAAATTTAAAATTTTTTAATTTATTGATTTGAGAGAGAGAGAGAAACATCGATTTTGTTGTTCCACTTATTTATGCATTCATTGGTCGACTCTCGTGTGCTCTTGACTGGGGATCAAGTCCCCAACCTTAGTGTATGGGGACAGTGCTCTCCAACTGAGCTACCCAGCCAGGGCCCATTTCACCACAATTTTAAAAATTATTTTAAAAAGCATACTGTTAAATCTTGCTTATATTACCTATTATTATTTCATCAAAGAACTTTTGGATGTCAGAAAAATTAGTAATTTCAGAAAAATTTGCTTTAAGTCGTGAAAGGGAGAGAGAAAGACGTAGATCCAGAGAAAGATCTCCTCAGAGAAAACGTTCCCGGGAGCGATCTCCTCGAAGAGATAGAGAACGGTCGCCACGGAGAGTTCGCCGTGTTGTTCCACGTTACACAGTTCAGTTTTCCAAGTTCTCTTTAGATTGGTAAGTTGTTTGTCCCCCATCATCTTATTAAGTTATTAGGTTTGTAATTTTGTGCACTTGGTAGAATATATTATGTACAGAGATATATTTCTTGCAACTTTTATTTCCTGACATTTAGTGCTCTTAATTTATTTAAGAGCAGAAATGCAATTGAGTATCAGTTCTTAGCAAGAGTTGTGTTATTTTCACACACTCATGAAAGATATCAGCTATTGGAAAAGGCAGCCCCTCTGTGATGAAGTTAATCCTTAGTTAGAATCATTTAAGACCCAGATTAACTGATAACTATTAAGTTCATGCATAGTTCATTGTGATATAGTAATACAGTAGTAGATTATGTAATTATTTCAAGTTAAATATTTCAAGGATTAAATATTTCAGTGTAGTGTAATAGGAACATACAGACGTGTATATGTTTACATAAATACATTTTTCAGCCTTTGGAATCAGAAGTAATGGGCAAGTTACCAAGAATTTTTGTGTTTCACCTGCAAAATGGAAACAATATATCAACTAGCAGAATTATTCTGAGATTGAATTAATGTATCTAAAGCATTTTTAGATACTCAGTAATAGCTGTGAAGTTGTCATTCATAGAAAGGCAAATAGATAATTAATTAATGTACTCTAAGGGAAAGGAAGGCCCTGGGACTGGCAATGGTGTATAAGAAAAATTAGAGAAAACAAATTGATAGTATAATAAAAATGAATTATTAAAAGCAGCATTTAAAGCTGTTTCACATAGGAACTATAACTGTGTACTTCAGTATCCTGAGAGGGTATTACTGTATTTCAACGAAGTGTGATAATATTCATAATATTGGACTAAAGAAGTTAAAATTTCTATCTATATTCGGTTCTAGATTGAGTAAACCAATATAGTTTGTTTATGCTACTCAATGCCAAAGCAATCATCCTCGATAACTTTGCTTAATTTTTATGTAGTTGGTGTTCGTTTACTCTTGCTGTGGTCAGGTCAGCAACTACTCTTAATTTATACTAGTTTTCTTCTCTTTTTTTTTTTAAACGTTTAATTTATTTATTTATAGAGAGAGGGGAGGGGAGGGAGAAAGAGAGGGAGAGAAACAGCAATGTGTGGTTGCTTTTCACGCACCCCTAACTGGGGACATGGCCCATAACCCAGGCTTGTGCCCTGACTGGGAATCGAACCCACGACTCTTTGGTTTGTAGGCTGGCGCTCAGTCCACTGTGCCAGACCAGCCAGGGCTATACTAGTTTTCTTGTTATCCTTGTGTTCACTTGTATACTTAAAAATATCTGGTCTGTGTATTTAAGAAAAATATTTTGAACCAAAACCACTTCTCCAGCCTTAAGAAATACTAAGTAGTGCAGCTCTGCTTTAAACTCATCTGGGAAGAGTTGATGCATAGGATGTAAATTGAACAAGCCGTCTCCTTTCAAGTTAGACCTTCACAGTTTCACGTCATCAGTTTGAAGTACATTCCCAAGAACATCAAATGAATCCATTACAAATAAAAATGATTTTAAAGTTTTTATATCTCTCCTTATAGTTAATGAAAATCAAGATTTTCATATAGTAATATGATTTATAAGAGACTGTATGCCAAGAAATGATTTATTTGTATTTCTTATCTCTTATAGATTTTACTCCTATGGGATAGGATGCAACTTTAGAAATTCCAGTGTTGCAAACCTAGGAAGCTATTACACATACTTTTTGTTTTCAGCATTTCTTTAAACAACAAAAACAGAACTCAAATGCCTGTTTTTTCACATTTTCATTATTTAGACATCAGAATTTTATCCACATAAAGCATAAATATATCAGTAATCATAGCTGACAAATAAATTTGTCATTCTGTATTTTTAGGCTTCAAATAAAAAGACATCCCTATAAATATATTAGTTCACATTTTATACCCCTGTTTTTAGTTGTCTTTTAAAAAGATAATATAGTTTATCTTTTCATTTTACAAATTGCGTTTTCCACTTTTCATTATGCTTTTAACAGAGATCTCTTGGCTTTTTACCAGATTGATTTACCTTTGAGTTTCTCTCCTTTAAAAGCTCTGCTTCTTAGGAAAAAGGAAATGATCCTTTAAAAAAAATCATTATGCCAGATTTAAAAGGCAAGAAGCTTATCCTCTCTTTATATAATAAAACAATCAGGTATGGATTTTAATCAATAACATAGAGAGATATGGTAGTGTGGATAATCCAAAGAACATTTGGGTTTTGCTTTCATGTGAATTTTGATTAATTTTGAGTGCACATATTTTTGACCTAGGATCTTACTATAGAATAAAAGTTGTATTTTTCTACACTGTATATAAAGCTGATTGAGGAGCACTCATTAATTTGGTACCACTCTTATCACTTCTTTCTATTCTATGTGAATATAATTTTCTTAAACGTGCGCACTTTCTACTGAGGCAGAACTGCTTTTGTTCAGATCTTCTCTGGAGCTGGGGTTGAAGTTATTTCAAAGGGTCTTCTCTAATGAATTTTAAGCTACACACAAAAAGTAAAGAAATGAAGGTAACATTTAGATATGTTATTTTTTTCAAAGCTGTAAGTAAACAATTTTAAAATGAGATTTCATATGCCTTTCTGTACACCTATAGCTTATTAATTATTGATCATTCTCAGCTGGCTTTTAGCCATATAAGGTTATATATTTAGCCTCAGAATTGAGTAAATGTTTGCATAATCTTTGGTATTAAGGCTATTTATTCACTGCTTATGTCTTTTTCAGTCCTAGTTGTGACATGATGGAATTAAGGCGTCGTTATCAGAATTTATATATACCTAGTGACTTTTTTGATGCTCAGTTTACATGGGTGGATGCTTTCCCTTTGTCAAGACCATTTCAGCTGGGAAATTACTGCAATTTCTATGTAATGCACAGAGAAGTAGAGTCCTTAGAAAAAAATATGGCCATTCTTGATCCGCCAGATGCTGACCACCTGTACAGTGCAAAGGTTTGTATTCTGTCATACACAGCTAAAATTTCTGATCAATTGGTCATATTAAGACTGTATGTGGAGTTAATCTTCAGAGAGTGGTTTAAGATCTGAATACCTATGTTTTCTTTTCGGCCTGAATCTGTTTTGGTATTTAAGTAATTAATGTAACTTCTCTTTGCTTTACCTCTTAAACTGTAAAATTGTGTGTTTTTTGTTTTTTTAACACTTGGAATCTCAAAAATGTGAAGATGAAGTTGACATAATGAGCTTTTTGGAATGTTCTATCACTTTGGGTAGACCCAGATAAAACATAATGGTGGGTGAATGTCCTATATGTTAGTCTGCAGGGTAACATTTAATATACTGCTATGGTCAATAGTTTTCTGTTATTTTAAAACATCAAAAAGCATCCCTTGAAAAGTTAAGACCATATAATTATAAGGTATCTGATACTATTTCTGCTGTAGCATTTACTTTCCATTTTTATAAAAAAATTTTAGTATCTAATACATAAGGATAATTAGTAGTATGTCTTGGTTTTTTACATTAGACTTTTGACAGGATTGAATTATCTGACTGTAATAGGTAATGCTGATGGCTAGTCCTGGTATGGAAGATTTGTATCATAAGTCATGTGCTCTAGCTGAAGACCCACAAGAACTTCGAGATGGATTTCAACATCCTGCTAGACTTGTTAAGGTAAAATGAAGCATTAAGTTCAGGTGTATGTTTTCTTTGCTTGGTTCTAACTTTATATGTATAAAATTAAAAGCACTGCCTTTTTAATCTTGTTAATTTAATAATAAGTTTAGTATTGAGGCACTCAGAATTGAATGATGTAGATTTTATTTTCACTGCAGATTATGGCTATCACTCATATGTCACTAGTTCAACTGTCATTTTGATATTCTATTTATGGTATAGAAAAATTTCAGTGATAATGGATTTGGTGTATGTTTGGATGCTGTTAAAGTGTGAATTATAGCTTGTTTCTTTAAAAGAACTCTATCTGAAGAAATATTTTAGAAGGATGAGTTATGATGTGTAAATCCTATTCCATTGCTGAAATGCAGTGTGGAACATGATGAACTGAACTCTTCCTTGACTGACAGTTACCAGAGGTAGTCAAAATGATATTGGAAGGGTTTGTACCTTTCCTTTCCAAGTATTTTATGTGTAACTTGATAAGTTACATAATATATGTAAATGATTATTTGTTTTAAATTAGTTTTTAGTGGGCATGAAAGGCAAGGATGAAGCCATGGCCATTGGAGGCCACTGGTCTCCTTCGTTGGATGGACCGGACCCAGAAAAAGACCCGTCTGTGTTGATAAAGACTGCTATTCGTTGTTGTAAGGCTCTGACAGGCATTGATCTAAGTGTATGCACACAATGGTAAGTACCAATTCATTTCTTGATTAGAAATGTTTTACTGATAGTTTATTTAGATGACCGTGTTTATCACCTTCATCTCCCTCCTCCCTTATTTTAGCAACCTTGATCATGCAGGTAATCTCAAAGAAAAAAATCCATATTTGTAGCAAAAGTTTATTTGGTGCCAAAATGTTTTTTGGGGGGAGGATTAAGAACTAATAAAAATAAACTAAAATTTAAATGTTTTGTTATGCTGTACTTCGGAAGTTGGATGTATGTTGAAAATATTTTTCATTTCATGTATAGCTGGAGAAGATCGTCAAGAGAGAACTTCATTTCATTATAATTCTTTTGTTATAAAATGATGTAGTTGCTGATTATTTTTGTTCAGCCATATTTTCTCTTGAGGCTTATTTGTCCTGTATATTTCAGTATATTTCTTGTGACTTAATTGAGAATTTTTTTTTTAGCACATGAAATCTGAACTGCTATCCAGCTTCTTCAGGTATTCTGTAAACTATGGGTAGCTCTGTGATAAAACTTGAAAATGCCTTGGAAAACATACTCTTCTTTTAACTATAAATATTGTACAAATTTACCAAAAGAGGAACTATGGCTTCTATAATTTTTTTTTCTTTAGACCAACCTCAAGTCTTGCAGCAAAATTTCTTTACTTGATGTGCTACAAGTGAACTAGGGTCTTTAAAATGTATTTTAGAATTTTTTTTCCAACATGCTTCTTCCCTTGCAACAGGTACCGTTTTGCAGAGATTCGCTACCATCGCCCTGAGGAGACCCACAAGGGGCGTACAGTTCCAGCTCATGTGGAGACAGTGGTTTTATTTTTCCCGGATGTTTGGCATTGCCTTCCCACCCGCTCAGAGTGGGAAACCCTCTCCCGAGGATACAAGCAGCAGCTGGTCGAGAAGCTTCAGGGTGAACGCAAGGAGGCTGATGGAGAACAGGCACTGAACGCTAATCCCTTTTTCTATTTTCGCTTCTCACAGGCACAGGAACACAGGCACAAATGCACACCACACACTACATAACAAACACACACGGAGGAACATAACTGGTAACAGCGACTGGTAATCCAGCTTTCAGCAGTATAGTTGTATGTTCTTTTCTCTTTAAAAAAGAATGTTTATTATGCTAACTTTAAGAATGCTGAAACAAAGGAAAATAAGTTGTGCTTAAATTGCACAGAATTTTGTTTTTATCATAGGTCTAGTTGCTGGAATCTGGGACCAGTTGTTGAGCAAGATTCAGTATTAAGCCATTTTAAACATTTTGCCATTTTCTAAAATTTAAAAAATTTTCTCTTTCATGGTCATCAGTTCTAGTCATGGATATTTGAAATTGGACAACCACAAGTCTGAGAGATTTGAAATTTCAGGCTTTGTGGCATCGTCTTTGGTACATTTGAAAGGTCTGACTAAATCAGTCTTAACTTTGGGTGGCTTGAAAATTGGGGCAAGATCACACACTGTGTGGTTAGTGGAGACCGGCAGTGTTTGTGCATCCCTGATATCCTTTGTGTTGTAATTTATCACCCTTTTGTGTTTCACAGATCTGGCTTTGATTGGCTGATGAGTGTCTTTGTGGTCAATTAAAAGTGGTAGAATGTATGTACATGGACTTGCCTAAATAACTTTAGGAGAAGATAATCTGAAACATTTGTGACCTTGCACAGATCAGCAACAGACTATTAAAAATAAATTACCTTTATTTTAAGGTTTCAGAATAGTAATTAGGTTTTTAACTTTGTATATCAGGATGAAGAAGAGAAAGATGATGGTGAAGCTAAAGAGATTTCTACTCCTACCCATTGGTCTAAACTTGATCCAAAGACAATGAAGGTAACTTTGAAATAGGTAGTATTTTATGTGAAATCTCTAAACAGGAATAGAGAATGGGGACAGTGTGTTGTTTGTTTTTGTTGTTTTCAGATAAAAGCCATTAAAAATGAAGTGCACAGATTTCATACATTCTTTATTGTATTTATGTATGTATATATAAAAATTAAGTAAAAGGAGAGCAGAAATCAGTTCAGCTAATGTCTGTTGAATGCAGTATACAAGGGCCTGTGGCATAAGCAACTGGTTTTTAATTTGGGAACGGACATAAAGCAGAATTTCTGCACTCAAGAAACTTAAATTCAAGAAGGAAAGAAGAAACATGGGAAAAAGATCCAGGTTTTAAAATAAAATGTGAAAGTAAAAAGTGGATTGATATACAATACACGGTGGGATAAAAGTAGGTTTATAGTTGTTCATATGGAAAATATGATAATACAATAATTAACCCTGGCCAGGTAGAGCACTGTTCCTATATGCCAACATTGAGGGTGTGATCCCTAGTCAGGGAACATGCAAGACTGAGCCAATGAATCTATAGAAGATGGATGGAGCAACAAGTCGATGTTTCTCCCTTCCTCCCTCTCTCTGAAATCAATTTTAAAAAAAGAAATTTAAAATAAAATAATACAATAATTAAAAATAATATAAGAATAAACTTGTGTGTTTCAGGTACACACAACTGTAAACCTACTTTTTCTTACCCTGTACATCTGAACTGGGAAGAATGTAATTTAAGAGCCTCTTGAAAATCTAGTTAACCTGAACTGCCTATACCAATTTTGTTTGTTTTTGTTTTTGTTTTCTTTTTTGCCCCCCCAATGTCTCTGGACCTATTATTGTCCTGTAGTTTTGCATCTTTGGGCTTATAATATGAATGTAGATCCATGGATTCTACATATATACATTCTACATAGATCAGAAGATTGGAGGCTGATCATTACTTGCTTTTGCAGCTTGTTATTTAACACAGAAAAGCTGATTAACTTCTGTTCTTAGCAAAAAAACCCCACAAAAATGAAAACCACAAAGACACCCTGAAACAGTTTTTCTTCTTTATGAAACTAGCTTTTTAACCCACATAGAGTCCTTATAGAGTCAGAAACACAGACAAATAGATTAAACCCTACATCCCAGGACTTTTTGTCAAACTAATGGCTTTGCTATTAAGTTTCTTATTTTAAAACTTGTATTTATTTTGATTATAAATGTAATGCATGCTTATTTTAAAAATTGGTACATATGTAAAAAATAAAAGAAAAAATTGCTTGAGCCTATCACTCAAATACAACCACTCTTAAAATTTGATGCATTTTCTTCCATTCTTTTTCTGGATATAAGCTTTGTGATTGGTTGGTTGGTTGAGTCTAAGCATGCATAAAAAGTTGCTATCTCATCCTTTTCAATTAATATCAGTGTTTCCCATGTGATTATTTTCAAATGTTGTATACTGTTTCATCTAGTTGATGTACTGTTTTTTCTTAGGTATTACTCTTTTATTGAATATTTAGATTCTTTTTTGGAGAGGAGACTATTAACACATTGTATGTGGACCTATAAAATTATGTTTTCTCAAACTGCATAGAGTGCAGATCACGTAGTAATACTTTTTTTACAGACTGGTGGTAGAGTGCAGGAAACATAGTTGTTGGGGTTATTACATGTGTGTATGTTTGTTATGCCTTTTCCCTATACATAGTACTATGCAGATATAAACATTCCCACAATAATAGATTAGGTATGGGACAACAAGATCATAAATAATAAAGGTAAATGGGCCTATAACAAAACATCCTAACTGCAAATTTACGAATTTAGCGGTGTTTATTACCACTTCATAGAGGTAAATGTTTTGAGCACTATCACACTTTAAAACATTATTAGTGTTCATGATTTATTCATTAAGTTATTTGTTGATTGAAAATTTTTGTAATAAAATTGACGAAAATTAAAAATATTTTCTTTTTTGTGTTTTCAACCATATATTCTATATTCATTTGTACAAAAAAGTGCCTTTATCTTTCATAATAATGATGAATCCATTCTAAGGTAAGAATATCAAAGTTTCATTAAAAACATCAAATAATTTTCAACTTATAGTGATTTTATGTAACGAGAAAAATTCGCATGCTATTTCAAAACATCACCCGCTCTCACCATAATGCATTGGCACTAAATGCTCACATACAGTGTGTTAAAAGGAATGTGTAAAGGTTTTGTTTGTTTGTTGTCACCTGTGTTTAGGTTATTTCCTGAGGGTAAGATCCCAGAAATTAGGATTACTGGGTCAGAGAGCATTAACTATTTTTAAGTAGCTTAAAACATATAAATTGCTTTTCAAAAATATTCTAATAAGTTTGCATTTTTACAAACATTTTATGAGCTATATAAGTATCCCTTTCACCAGTTTTTTAAAACATGGAAAATGAATGCATAGTTTATTCTCTATTTCAATATCACATTTTCTTTTCCTGTGTTTTTATGATCTGTATAATTTAGGTAAATGATCTCCGAAAAGAATTAGAAAGTCGAGCCCTTAGTTCCAAAGGGTTAAAATCCCAATTAATAGCCCGATTGACAAAACAGCTTAAAGTAGAAGAGCAAAAAGAAGAACAAAAGGAATTAGAGAAATCTGAAAAAGAAGATGAAGAGGAAGATGATAGGAAATCTGAAGATGATAAAGAGGTATATATTACATTTTTTAAAAAGTATATTTTATTGATTATGTTGTTACAGTAGTCCCAATTTTTTTTCCCTTTGTTCCCCTTCCACCCAGTACTCCCTTCCCCTCTAGAATTCCCACCCCCCCTAAGTTCATGTCCATGGCTCATGCATGTCAGTAAGTTCTTTGGCTTCACCATTTCCTATATTATTATTAACTTCCTCCTGACTATTTTGTACCAACCAATTATGCTTCTTAGTCCCTGCATCATTTCCCCATTTCTCCCCCTTCCCCTTCCCAGCTGATAACCCTCCGAATGATCCCCATTCCTATGATTCTGTTGCTATTCTGGTTTGCTTAGTTGGATTTCGTTTTTATTCTTTAGATTCAGTTGTTGATAGTTGTGAGTTTGTTGTCATTTTAATGTTCATAATTTTTATCTTTTTCTTAAGTCCCTTTGACATTTCATATAATAATGGCTTGGTGGTGATGAACTCCTTTAGCTTTACCTTGTCTGGGAGGCACTTTATCATCCCTTCCATTCTAAATGATAGCTTTGCTGGATAGAGTAATATTGGTTGTAAGTTCTTGCTTTTCATCACTTTGAATACTTCTTGCCTGCCCCTTCTTGCCTGCAAAGTTTCTTTTGAGAAATCAGCTGAAAGTCTTATAGGCACCCCTTTGTAGTTAACTCTCTGCTTTTCTCTTGGTGCTTTTAAGATTCTCTCTTTATCTTTCACCTTTGGCATTTTAATTATGATGTATCTTGGTGTGGTCCTTTTTGGGTCTAGCTTTTTTGAGACTGTCTTTGCTTCCTGGACTTGTATGTCTATTTCCTTTTCCAAATTTGGAAAGTTTTCCTTCATTATTTTTTCACAGAAGTTTTCAATTTCTTGCTCTTCCTCTTCTCCTTCTGGCACTGCTATGATTCAGATGTTGACACGTTTAAAGTTATCCCAGAGGTTCCTAAGCCTCTCCTCACTTTTTTCAATTCTTGTTCCCTTTCTGTACTGGTTGACTGTTGTTTTCTTCGTTATGTTCCAAATCACTGATTTGAACCCATTTCCTTCCCTTCACCATTGGTTTTATGTGGATTTTCATTTATTTCATTTGGCATAGCCTTCACTTCTTCCCCTAGACGTTTGCCATACTTAAGTATATCTGTCAAGCCTGTGAGCATTTTTATCACCAGTGTTTTGACCTCTGTGCTTCTTAGGTTGGCTATCTCCTCGTTGCTTAGTTCTCTCACTGAAACCTTGATCCGTTCCACCTTTTGGGACATACTTCTCTGTCTCCTCATCTTGACAGGCTCCTGTGTTTGTTTGCCTTTGTATCTTAGGTACAGCTGTTGCACCTGTCTGGATGAGTATTTCTTTATGTCTTTGTTTGTTGGACTTCCATGCAGCTCTATTTTCTGGACTGCTGGTTGTTTCTAGTTTTGAGGTAGTTGTAGTCCCTCTTAGTTGTGGAAGGAGATGCAGCGTGTCTGTCTAGACCTCCATCTTGCCTAGAAGTCCAAATTATTTAAATATACTTCTTACCTTACTCTACTTTGGCCTGACTCCCTACCCTATGCTGTTTCTCTGTGTGGATGCCCTCCCGGCTCCATTTGCGTTTAATGCCTGGCAGTTTGGGAGTTCACCTGCGCTGGGTCATGATAGCTGTCCTTTCCTGCCAGCCTCCATCGCTTGTATAGACATCTGCTTTTCTTGAAGGAATTGCTTTAGAGCTCAACTGTTCAGGACCAGAAGAGTTGAGTCGAAAATGGTGATAATTCTTATTTTATTTGGTTACCCAGTGGTACAGTTTTTAAATTCACATACATCATCTCTCAGTATCCCTGAAGGATTGGTTCCAAGACCCCACAGATACCAAAATCACAGATAACTTAAATGACTTAGTGTTTGCATATAACCTATATTTGCAAATAGGGTACAGCAGGGTATGCCTGCACATCACTTTTTTTGAGTGGATTCATTATGATGCTTTTTGTATCGAAAATTTCAGTTTTGCTTTTTAGAAGAGTGGGATTTTTTTTTCCTCTTAATTTTTTTTTTTTAATTGATTGATTGATTTTGAGGAGGAAGAGAGAGAAAAATTGATTTGCTGTTCCACTTATTTATGCATTAATTGGTTGCTTTCTTGTATGTGCCCTAAACAGAGCATGAACCTTCAACCTTACAATATCAGGATGACGCTCTAACCAACTGAGCTACCTGGCCAGGGCTCCTTGCATATTTTTGATCCACAGTTATTTGAATCCAGGGATAAAAAACCTGTGGGCACAAAGGGCTTACTGTAGAAGGCAGAATCAGTATTTGATTCTTTTTTCATCCTTGTGCAGGGACCATGCTAATCTTCTCCGTATCATTCTAATTTCAATATGTGTGCTGCTGAATGAAAAAGCACTACTTATCTGGTTCTCAAGATAACGAATTAGGTTCCCTCTCATCTTCAGATGTTTACACGGTTGTTTTTTAAATATTTATTTGAATGGATTTTGGGTCTTTGCATTTCTTATTCTTATTAAAGCTCAAATTGTCCCTTTTTTTGCCAGTGGATGGAAATATATTCAGACACACGATACTAATGGTGCCACCATCAATATTATTGCTGAAGCTAGTTTAAAAATATTTTTCCATTTTCTATTCCTATTTTGTCCTTCTTGTTTTTATGTTGTGCTATAACTACATTGTCTAAGCATGTAGAATTGCATACTGTAATATCTTCTTATCCTCCTTTAATCTTGATTCTACAAACTAAATATCTGATGCTCACTACTAGTCCTTTTGTCATTGTCCCTGAAGCTCATCTCTAGTAGGTTGCTCAGAGTTCATGGTAGCAATATTTAAGTATGTTAACAGTTTAAGGACTTCCGGCCAAGATGGAGGATTAGACGGACACACTCGGTCTCCCTCTATAACTAGAGAGGAATACAACTACTTCAAAACAAAAGATAACTAGAAATTCCAGAAAATAAAACTACACAGAAGCCCAACATATGAAGTTATAAACCAGCAGCACCCTTTGGGCAGGTAGGAAGAGCAAAAGTGGGTGGTGCTGTTTGCAGTCGCACCAGGGACAGCGGCAGGGAGAACAATCCCAGCAGCAGGGAGAACAATCCCAGAGGCAGGGAGAACAATCCGGGCTGCAGTCGAACCCCCAGCAGCTTGCAACCCCAACGCTGGGGAAAGCAGCCACCACATCGCCTTGAACAGTGAGGCCCAGAGAGCGGGAGGACGGATCCCGGTCTCCTAGCGGAATAACTGTGTGAATCCATCTTGGATCCCCGCCCCCACACAAAGCGCCACAGCGCAGCGAGAAAGGTTGCGGAATGGCGCCGGTTGCTGGGTTGTGATGAGTACACAGGCACTGCCCCCTATAGCCGGCCCAAGAAAACAAAACACATCTGTCAAAATGAGGCAGACAACTATAGAAATCCCGGTGGCGCAGCTCACCAGGCAACAGATGAAGAATCTGACAGATGAACAAATAAGAAACCTGTCAGAGGCTCAGTTCAGGGCCATTGTTATCAGGTGGCTTACAGAATTAACAAAAGATCTGGAAAAAGAAAGAATCGAAGAACACTCATAATGAAAGGAACAAAACCACATACGAGACAGATGGTGACGAAAAAAAATCCAGAGTTCATATCAACAAACCAGAACATAGAGAAGGAACAAACAGTCAACCAGTGCAGAGAGAGGAAACGGGAAGCAAGGATGAGAGGATCAGAAACCTCTGGGACAGCTATAAAAGGCCCAACATAAGAATCATTGGTTTGCCAGAGGGTGAAGAAGATGAACTAGAAATTGAAAAATTAAGTGAAAATATAATAAAGCAGAACTTCCCAAACTTGGGGAAGGAAATAGACTTACAGGTCCAGGAAGCACAGAGAGTTCCAAAACAACTGGACCCAGGGAGAACCACTCCAAGACACATTATAATCAAAATGTCAAAAGTTAAAGATAAAGAGAGAATCTTAAAAGCAGCAAGAGAGAAGAAAAGAATCATGTACAAAGGGGTCCCAATTAGACTATCAGCTGACTTCTCAAGGGAGACCCTGCAGGCAAGGAGGGACTGGCAAGAAATATTCAAAGTAATGAAAAGCAAAAACCTACAACCACGAATATCCAGCGAAATTGTCATTCAGAATAGAAGGGCAGAGAAAGTGTTTCCAGGACAAAACAAAACTGAAAGAGTTCATTAGATCCAAACCACTGTTATATGAGATGTTAAAGGGACTGGTTTAGAAAAAGGAGGATCAAAACTATGAAATCTAAAATGAAAGCTGCATCACAAGAAACAACAACAGAAGCTAGGGAATTGAAACAAAGGCAAACTAAACAGTCAACGAGAGTGGAAAAAGAACTATAGGTATGGGGAACATATTTGGGGGGAGGTCAACAGGGAGGGGGAACGGGGAGAGGGAGGGAGATGATATAGGAATTAAGGATCATGGTAGGAGGGAATGGAATAGACAGAGAGAGGTTGAGAAGAACTATATGCACAACTAATGGACATGGTCTAAAAGGGGGGGACAACTGGAGGGAGGGGGGCCACCGGGTGGAGGGGAGCAGAGGGAAGGGATATTGGGACAAATGTAACATTATAATCAATAAAACACATTAAAAAATAAATAAAATAAAGACACACACACACACACACAAAAAAGAAAAAGCAGTTTAACTATCCTTTATGTTTGAAAGTCAGCTTTGATGAGTATAAAATATTTAGCTCACACTATTTTTCTTGAGTATCTTAAATATGTTACTATTTTTTTTTTTTGGACTGGAATCCACCTTTATTAGGGAAATAAATGTCGACTCTTAAAGTGTATTTTATTTATTATGCTATGACAGTTGTCCCAATTTTCCCATAGCCTCCCTCCACCCTGTACCTCCCCCTTCCCTCCAGCAATACTCCCCTTAGTTCATGTCCATGGGTCATGCATATAAGTTCTTTGTCTTCCCCATTTCTTACACTATTCTTAACACACCCCTATCTATTTTGTACTTTCTCATTATGCTTTTTAATCCCTATACCTTTTCCCCCATCCTCCCCTTACCCCCTCCCCGCTAATAACCCTTCATATGATTCTGTTTCTGTTCTCATTGTTTGATCAGTTTGTTTTTGTTTTTTTAAATTCAGTTGTTGATAGTTGTGAAGTTGTTGTCATTTTAATGTTCATAGTTTTGATCTTTTTCTTAAATGAGTCCCTTTAACATTTCATGTAATAATGACTTGGTGGTGATGAATTCCTTTAGCTTTACCTTGTCTGGGAAGCATTTTATTTGCCCTTCCATTCTAAATGATAGCTTTGCTGGATAGAGTAATGTAGGTTGTAGGGCCTTGCTTTTCATTACTTTGAATACTTGGCAGTCCCTAATTGCCCACGAAGTTTCTTTTGAGAAATCGGTTGATAGTCTTATGGGAACTCCTTTGTAGGTAACTCTCTCCTTTTCTCTTGCTGCTTTTAAGATTCTCGCTTTATCCTGAAACCTGTGGCATTTTAGTTATGATGTGTCTTGCTGTCGACCTCTTTGGGTCCAGCTTGTTTGGCACTCTGTGCTTCCTGGACTTGTATGTCTATTTCCTTCCCCAAATTAGGAAAGTTTTCTTTCATTATTTTTTCAGTTTTTCAATTTCTTGCTCTTCCTCTTCTCCTTCTGGCATCCTTATGATTAGGCTGTTGGCACTTCTGGGGATGTAGCAGAGTTTTCTTATACTATCCTTGTTGTTTTGAATTCTTTTTTTTTTTTTTTTTTAAGGTTTTATTTATTTTTCGAGAGGGGAAGGTAGGGAGAAAGAAAGGGAGAGAAACATCGATCGGTTATCTCTTGAAAAGCCCCCAACTGGGGACCCAACCCACAACCCAGGCAGGTGCCCTGATCTGGGAATCAAATCGCTGACCTTTCTGTTCATAGGCTGGCACTCAATTCACTGAGCTACACCAGCAAGGGCCATTTTTTTTGAATCCTTGTTTCTTCATTCTTTTCTGGTTGAATGTTTATTTCTTCCTTGTGTTCCAAATTGTTGGTTTGAATCCCGGCTTCCTTCATTTCACTGTTGGTTCCCTGTGCATTTTTCTTTATTTCACTTAGGGTAGTCTTCATTTCTTCCCGTACGTATTTGCCATAATCAGTTAACTGAGCATCCTGATCACCAGTGTTTTGAATTCTGCCTCTGATAGATTGACTCTCTCCGTTTTGTTTAGTTCTTCTGGGGTTTTGTTCTGTTCTTTCATTTCGGCCATATTTCTTTGTCTCCTTAATTTGGCAGTCTCCCTGTATTTGTTTCTGTGTATTAGGTAGGGTTGCTTTGACTCCCCATCTCAGCGCTTCTGTTAAGTTGTATGGGGCAGAGCCTTACGTATTCACCTGGGTGGGGCAACCTGCTTTGGTTCACAGGCGGGTGCTCAATCCACTGAGCCACACCAGCCAGGGCAGGGCAACCTGCTACACTGCTTTGTGGCCCTGTGGGTGGAGGGCAGTCAGAGAGGAGACTGCTGCCTGGCTTCTGGAAGCTTGCCTGGCACTTTGCCCATTTCCAGTCACTTCACCCACCTCCTGTATGTGACTGGCACCGTTCTGGCTGTTGCCCTGGTGGTCAAACCCGGAGTGGATGGGTTTGCGTACTTTCTAAGCCCGTGCAGGCCCTTTAAATGGACTCCTGAGAAACTGGCCATTTCTTCTGCCATCCCAACACCCATTGGTTTTTATAGCCAGAAATTGTGACACTATCTTTCTGGCACTGGAACCCTGGATTGTGTGATCTGGACTGTGGCTGGGATCACTTGCTTCCTAGTATCCCTCCCGATTTTTATCCACCACATGTGAATATGGAGCTGCCTGTTTCGTGCCACCATGCTGCATCACGTGCTCTCCACCCCTAACTCCCTAACTCCACCCCTCCTACCACTATGGATGAATTTGGCTTCTTTAAATCCCTGGTTGTTGGACTTCCATAGTTTGATTTTCTGGCAGTTCTGGGCTTTTTTGTTTTAAGGTTAGTTGTGATTCTTGTTTTGCGCAAGGAGGCGAAACATGTCTATCTACCTACACCTCCATCTGGACCAGAAGTCCCCTAAATATGTTACTTCTTTCCTGAGAAAGTTTTGCTGTCAAAAAGTGATAATGCAGTTTGCTTCCTGATACTATCACTTGCTACTTTGCCTAGATGTACAAATTTGTCATTTTAATGGAAATGTGTTTAATATTGGTCATTCTGGATTAACTACTTGAGATGCATGGTGTGCTCTTTCAATAAGTAATATCTGATTTTTTCAGGAAGTTTCTCTTTAACAGACTTCTTTTTGTGGTAAAACATTACATAAATAAATTACTGTTACACCACACAGTACTAACTCTACAACCCCTCTCCCTTATTCCCTGGTAACCTCTATTCTAATGCTTTCTGTCTCTCTGAATTTGCCTGTATCAGATACTTGATGTAAGTGGAATCGTACAGTAAATATCCTTTTGTGTCTGGCTTCTCTCCCTTAGTGTAATGTCTCCAGGGTGCAACCATGTTGTAGCATGTATCAGAACTTCATTTCTTTTTAAGGATGAGTAATGTTCCATCAGATGTATACAGTATACCACATTTTGTTTTTTCATTCATCTGTAGCTGGACATTGGATTGTTTTTACCTCTCTGCTATTGTGAACAATACTGTCATGAAAAAGCAAGTCTCTTTTCTCTTCCCTTAAGGCATTATTTCTTGAGTTTATTTGCTTTTGTATTCCTTCTAGTTTTATTCTTAAATTTCTAAATCTATTTCTTGAATGCTAAAACCTTATTTTTCGCTTTTTGTATTTTTATGTTCTTTTCATGTCTTGTAAGTTTCTTAATGTCTTTTAGCACACTGTAAAATGTAAGTGCTTGTCACCATGTCTTTCTAGCCCACTTTCATTACCCACAGGGTTGTAATTGTTCTCCTTTTTCTCTTTTTTAAAAATACTAACTTTGTGTGGAATTTGAACTGAATAGTTTCCTATCGCTCATATTTGTGTGAATTTAGTTTGCTTAAAATTTTATCAGAAGCGGGTTGCTTCAGATAGCTTTTCTGACTTCACAGAGCTCTGTGTTCTATTGTCTTCTTGTTCTGTCAAAAAACATGGTGGATTGCTGAGATTTCTCTTGCCCTCTATCAGTTTTATCTGGACCTCCTCCTTCTATGTCTCTGTTGTTGTCCCTGTCCTGCTTACTATTGATTTTAATCTCAGAAGTTTCTCCTCAGTGTGGGACCCTGTGCTGGAAGTATGCCCTGGTAAATCAGCTTTGCAAGTTCATAGGGCTAGAGTGCTCTAGACCATTTCAGATTTTAACATGGACCCCCGTGTCCTCACTATTGTTCAAAGTAGAATCTTGTCCATTTTCAGCTACTGTTCTTAATTGACCTGCTGAGCTTTTCAGTTGAATTCCCATTGACTTTTCCTTTCCCGTTGACTTTGTGATTTTCCTGCTCTTAGATCCATCAGACAACTCCATTACTTCCTTCTGCTTTCTCCACACACAGACACCAGTAACACATATATATTTTGGTTCATGTGGCTTTTTCCCACCCACTTGTACATTGGTGGGTATGGAGGTACCTTGTTACCTTGTTTTGTTGTGAATGTGCATGGATTTTGGTTTTGGCATCTAGATTATTCTGTCTCTTTTTAATGAGGAGATTCAGGAAGATCCAGAAGAAACTGTGTTAATACCAGTAATTTCCCCAAATCTCCTGATTTATATAATGTTAATATAGGTATTCCTGTCCCCCTCTTTAAAAGCAGTTTCTTATGTTAGAAAATTTAAGGAAAGAGAATTAGAATTTTTAGTAAATTTGAACTCTCTCCCTTCTCAGTCCTTATCGTTGGTAAAGGAATCAGGGGAATTTTTTCTTTACCTGGTATACATTTGATTACAGTTGACCCTTAAACAACACTGGGGCTGGGTTGCCAACCCCTGCTCAGTCAAAAATCTGCGTACAACTTTTGACCAAAAACTTGCTACCCTTGTTATCTGTCGGGGATTGATTAGTTCCAGGAACCACTGTGGATAACAAAATAAGTAGGTGCTCAAGTCTCCTAAATAAAATAGCTTAAGTCAGTGCATATAGCTAGCCCTCCACATCCGCAGACTCCCAGCCATGGGTCAGAAACGTTACAAGTATTTATTGAAAAAACTCACATATGAGTGGGGCTGTGCAGTTCAAACCATGTTATAAGGGTCAACTGTATGCACATATTGTGCATGGAAGTTTAACTTTTTTTTTTTTAAATTTATTTGTTTGTTTGTTTGCTTATTTATTTATTTATTTAGAGACAGGGGAAAGGAGAAAGAGAGGGCGAGAAACATCACTGTGTGGTTGCCTCTTACTCATGCCCCCAACTGGGGACCTGACATGCAACCTAGTAATGTGCCCTGACTGGGAATCGAACCAGCAACACTTTGCTCGCAGGGGAAGTTTAACTTTTACTTAAAATTTCAAATATGTAGGAAGAAGAAAGAAAGCGTCAAGAGGAAATGGAACGCCAGCGTCGGGAAAGAAGATATATTTTGCCTGATGAACCAGCCATTATTGTACATCCAAATTGGGCTGCAAAAAGTGGCAAGTTTGATTGTAGCATCATGTCTTTGAGCGTACTTTTGGACTACAGATTAGAAGATAATAAAGAACATTCATTTGAGGTACTGTTTTAAGTTTGAATTGGGATCCACATAAGGGCCGCATGATTTGGGTAATTCAAGGTTTTTTTTTACTGCTTCTGTTTTTTTGTTTTTTTCCTTGCAACTTACTATTTTGGGGGGAAAAACGTGATTTTTCTGCACTCACCTTTGCTGATTGTATTCCTATGGTATGGTTTGAATGTCCCTCTGGACTCTCCTATTTCCTGTAAATCGATAGTTGGATCTTAAGTCTTAGGTTCAGGTTTGATTTTTTTTCCTAAGACTACTTTATAGGTAGTGGTATATTCTTTCATCAAGATATCAGATGTGTGGTACATAATGTCTAATTACCTCTCTTGGAAATGAGGTAATACTTTTATTATTTACTCTAAAATTAAAATACCAATTAATGGGATTGAAAATTTAACTTGTGATTAATTGAGGTGTAAGATAAAATAATTGATGTTCATATTTTCAACATGAATCTATTTCTTTGTACCATTATTTTAGAGCTGCTTTATAATATACAGCTTATCCCATTTTTTCAAAACAACTGAAGATGTTTATCCCTAAATAAATAACTACTTCATTTTTTGAATAAAATGAAACATCCCAAAATATTAATTTTATAATAGCCTGAACAGAATTATAATTGTGTTCAATTACTGTATCTTACCAGCATCTCACATTATTTTACAAATGATATTGGAAAAATCAGTCATACTTACTCGACCCAAAAAGTCATTGTCCACCAAATGGTAAGATGAAAATGAAATACTTAGACTAGAGACATTTTAACACATGTATGGGGGGCACACACACACACAAAAATTATTTTTAAAACATTTTGTATTTATTCTTATATGTTTAAACTTTAGTCACCTTCAAATTACTCTCCATTTGATGCAATACACCTGTAGAGACATTTTTTTCCACTGCTCAAAACAGTTTTTGAACTCATTGATTTTGTTGATGCCCTTTTTTGTTTCATCTCTCCGTATAAGCAGATATTTCCCTTTGAGGACTTCTCTTCATCCAGGGAAACAAAAAATTGTTTGGGATGAGTTACAGTGAATAGGGAGGGTGGGGCACTGGGATCATGCCATTTTTGGTCAAGAACTGCTAAACACATGCTGTGTGGGTAGCAGCACCTGTAAATCACCCATCATGAAATGGGCAAACCTATTGAAAAAGTCTTCAAAAAATTCACTGAAGCCAAACACAGCCTCTCACAGCAATGCCAGCTGGTACACTGATATAGATGGATTCCTACCTAGAACAGTCACCTAGCGGGGGAAACCTGTACTATCTCCGCCCTCCAGGAGATAATTCCAGCTTTTTTGATCCCCCCCTTGCAGAGGATTACTGAGACAGTTAGAAACATGAAATGCATTTATATTGGTCTTGATATAAAATGTTATAGATATTAAAATATTTATTTTTGATACATTAGTGATTCCAATAAGCCAGTATCCTTAAACATTATCTACTATATGATTTTATTTTTATCACTAGTTGCCATAAGTTTAACTCATAGTAGTGCCCATCATGTTGTAGTCATTCAAGAAATACGAACAAAAGTCTTTGGTATTCCTAATGCTTATAAAGTATACGCTGTATATCTAACTGATGGTGTAAGGGGATCTCTAATTAATGCTATTTGGGTGGAAACAAAGCAATTTGTGAAACAACTCTGTGCTAACAAAATGATCCTTTTTTTTTTTTTTTCCTCCCCATTTAACATATGCCCCTGGTTAGATTCCTTTTAACCTATCATTCGAATTCAGAAGTCATTTTGATGCATGAGTTTAAAGGAAATTATTCTGTAGCCATATTACATTAACAATGTAATCTTTGCCTGATTTAATATTAATGCTAGGTGTATATATGTCTTTCAACACTTGTAGGTGAAAAACTATGAAGAATTAATTCTGCTCTTCTAGTTACTGTTCTAGATTTCTAATATTAACACATTTTAATTATTGCTTTTTATTTCTAGGTAATAGGGAACTAAGGAAAATATATGCCTCTTGCTATTTATTTACCCAAAGGGAGATTTTGTTTAGCTTAAAATTAATGGTTAAGAGAAAGTAGATTTTTCAACATCTTTAATGGTCATTTTATGGATAATAGAATTTTTAATTTAAAAATGTGTAAAGATAGCCCTAGCTGGTGTGGCTCAGTGGATTGGGCACTGGCCTGCAAACAAAGGGCTGCTAGTTCAATTCCCTGTGAGAGCACATACCTGGGTTGCAGGACAGGTCCCCAGTTGAGGGTGTGTGAGAGGTAACCACATAATGTTTCTCTCCCTCCTTTTCTCCCTCCCTTCCCTTCTCTCTAAAAATATATAAATTTAAATAGATTATTTTATTTTATTTATTTTTAGAGAGAGGGGAAAGGAGGGAAAAAGGGAGGGGAAGAAACAGTGATTGGTTCCCTCTCACACATCCCCAGCTGGGGACCTGACCCACAACCTAGGCATGTGCCCCCAACCAGGAATTGAATCTGCAAATTTGTGGTTCACAGGCCAGTGCTCAATCCACTGAGCCACACCAGCCAGGGTTCTTTTTTTATTTTTTTTAATTAAATAAAATGTGTAAAGACAGCAGGAATTAAAGAAAAATTGATTATAAGATCAATTATAAATTTGAATATATTGTATTATCCTTCATGATCAGGAAAACAGTCTGATTAAAGTGTTTTACCAAATATACTGAAAAGATTGCAAAAGATTACATATTTAACATTTCAGATTAATCTATTGAAAACAATGAACCATAGAAATATTTACATAGGAAATTAAGTATATAATTTTAGGTTCATAAGTATGTTAGATGTCATTATGCGTGGACTCTCAAATTGTAGTAATACATTCTTCCTTCTCAGACTTTTTGGGAGGAGGGTCATCTTGTTTCCTGATTTTTTTATTTATTTTATTTATTTTATTTTATTTTATTTTATTTTTTATTGATTATGCTATTACAGTTGTCTCAAGTTTTCCCCCTCTATCCCCCTCCACCCAGCACCCCTCACTCCCTCGGTCAGTCCCCACATCATTGTTCAAGTCCATGGGTCATGCAAGTTCTTTGAGTACTCTATTCCCTATACTGTACTTTACATTCCCCATGGCTGTTCTGTAACTACCTATTTGTACTTCTTAATCCCCTCACCTACTCAGAATTTTGAATTGGTTTCCCCTGCCTGGTGTGCTCTTTTAGTACCTATATATGGCATTCCTCTACCATCTTCAAGTCAGTTTTCAAAATGTCGTCTCATCAGAGATGCCTTTTCTGATTACAGTCTTCTTACTCTCTGTGCTCTCATCCTGCTTATTTTCTTATAATTTGATATTGATGTGATTATTCCATACTTTTCCCCACTATATTGTTAGTTCATGTGAGTTGGAATTTTTTTTTTTAATAATATATTTATTTGTTTGTTTATCCTTAGAGGGGAAAGGAGAAAGAGAGGGAGAGAAACATCACTGTGTGGTTGCCTCTCACGCACCCCCAGTTGGGGCCCTGACGTGCAACCTATTCATGTGCCCTGACTGGGAATCGAACCAGTGACACATGGTTTGCAGGCCAACGCTCAATCCACTGAGCCACAGCAGCCAGGGATTGAGTTGGAATTTCTGTCTGCTTTTTTCACACTATATGCGAATACCTAGAAGAATCACTGGTACACAGTAGGCATTTCATAAAAACTTGGTTAGTCAATGAATAAAGTATATTCATCATGAAGATTAATTGTATAAGGTTGTAGAAATTCTTTTATTGAAAGTTATTTGATAAATTACTGCTGGCTTTTTTTTCAGTAGTTCAGTTAAAGTTGTCTGGTTTACTGTTGGTGTCTTTTTATAGGTTTCATTGTTTGCAGAGCTTTTCAATGAAATGCTTCAAAGAGATTTTGGTGTCAGAATATACAAATCATTATTATCACTTCCTGAGAAAGAGGACAAAAAAGAAAAGGAAAAGAAAAGCAAAAAAGATGAGAGAAAAGATAAAAAAGAAGAAAGAGATGATGAAATTGATGAGCCAAAGCCCAAGCTGAGAAAATCAGGCGATGATAAAGATAAAAAAGAAGATAGAGATGAAAGGAAGGTCTGTAATCAGACGTTTTCAGTTATTCTTCTAGAGCGCAGCAAATGTTGGATTCCATCAGAAGAGTGAAACATAAAGGCAAAACTAAAGGGTTTTAATTATTAGAAATTTAAGTCTTTGAATTAAGTCGATATAAGCATCTGTAACTAGTTTTATAGTAGTTTATTCTTTTTGTTTAGTTTAACCTCACAGAATGATAGTTTGATTTACATATATTAGGGATGGCAGTTTATTTTTAGTGTATTATTCTTATAAGAAATTTATAATGTGATTCTATTTCAAGTAAATCGTGGATTTAAAATTTGGGGAGAGGGGTTAAGTCAACTTTTGGTGCGATATCTTGCTCATTAATTTTAAGATTTTAAATTATAGAAAGAGGATAAAAGAAAAGATGATTCTAAAGATGATGATGAAACTGAAGAAGATAATAATCAAGATGAATACGATCCAATGGAAGCAGAAGAAGCTGAAGATGAAGAAGATGGTATAATTCAAATTTATTTTTTTATTTTACATTTTTTATTTGGTGACTATCATTGAGATCTATAATTTTACTATTTTAGAATAGACACTTTAGTGAAAAATTTATAGTAAGTAGTTTTATTTTTAGGTAAGAGAATAAAGATGTATATTTTTGATTATCATATATTCCACATATAATTAACACTTCAACTTGAAACATTTCCCTGAATATGGTGCTTAAACTGTTGTAAAAGGTGTGATAAGCTCTGTTGTTTCATAGAATATATTCTGTTTTTATACTCACCCCAGGACATACATGCTTATTGATTTTGGAGTGAGGGGAAGTGGGAGAGAAACACTGATGTGAGAGAGAAACACCAATCAGTTGCCTCTTGTCTGCACCCCAGCTGAGGATTGAACCTGCAACGCAGGCATATGCCCTGACCAGGAATTGAACCTGCAACCTCTTGGTTTATGGAACAGTGCTCCAACCAACTGAGCCACCTGGCCAGGGCAATTTTCCGTTTCTGTTTTTGCTTTTTTTAATAACAGTTTGAGGTTGCCAGTACCTACCACAAAACTCACCCATTTTAAGTATACAATTCAATAATTTTTAGTAACTATAGAATTGTGAAACTATCACCACAGTCCAGCTTTATATTTGCCTATTTTCTTTTATGTATAAAAGCTTTATTGAGATAAAATTTACATACCATAAAATGCACCCATTTAAAAATATACAACTTAATGATTTTTAATATTCACACAGTTGTGCAACCATTGCTATATTCAATTTTATAACTTTCATTACCTCAAAAAGAAACCCCTTATTAAAAGTCACTCCCATTTCCCCATAACCTCTTCAGCCCTAGGCTCTCTGTTTCTTTAATTCTAGACGTTAAGAGTCATAAAATATGTGATTTTTTTTGTAACTGGTTTCTTTTCTCTTAGCATAATGTTATCAAGGTTCATACATGTTTTAACATGTATATTCTCTTTAATATAAAGTTTTCTCTGTATCGTTACCATCCAAATACATCTTAACCTAAAGCAGCCTTTCCCAGAGTATCCCAAGATATTAACAGGTATTAAGCTTACTAGAGCATATTGCAGCCAAATAAATTTGGGAGGCTTGGGTTAAGCAAAGATCTGCATATTTTACCACAGAATTTCCTAGCCTCCCCGCCCCCCTTTTTTTTAAATATATTGATTATGTTGTTACAGCATTGCATTTTTTTCCCCCTTTTCTCCCCTATGCCCAGTACCCCGCTTCCATCCAGCAATCCCACCCCCTTTGTTCATGTCCATGGTTCATGCATATAAGTTCTTTGGTTTCACCTTTTCCTATATATAACTCCCCTCTGTCTATTTTGTACCAACCAATTATGCTTCTTAATCCCTGCACTATTTCCTCATTTCTTCCCCTTCCCCCTCCCAGCTGATAACCCTCCAAATGATCCCCATACCTATGATTCTGTTTCTGTTCTGGTTTGCTTAGTTGGATTTTGTTTTTATTTTTTAGATTCAGTTATTGATAGTTGTGAGTTGTCATTTTAATGTTTATAATTTTGATCTTCCTTTTGTTAAGTAAGTCCCTTTGACATTTCGTATAATAATAGCTTGATGATGAGTTCCTTAAGCTTTACGTTGTCTGGGAAGCACTTCATCTTCCCTTTCATTCTAAATGATAGCTTTGCTGGAGAGAGTAATATTGGTTGTGGGTCCTTGGTTTTCATTACTTTGAATACTTCTTGCCAGTCCCTTCTTGCCTGCAAAATTTCTTCTGAGAAATCAGCTGAAAGTCTTACAGGCACCCCTTTGTAGATAACTCTGCTTTTCTCTTGCTGCTTTTAAGATTCTCTCTTTATCTTTCAACATTGGCATTTTAATTATGATGTGTCTTGGTGTGGTCCTTTTTGGGTCTAGCTTTTTTTGGGACTCTCTGTGCTTCCTGGACTTGTATGTCTATTTCCTTCGCCAAATTTGGAAAGTTTTCCTGTATTATTTTCTCACAATAAGCTTTCAATTTCTTGCTCTTCCTCTTCTCCTTCTAGCACCCTTATGGTTCAGATATTTGCACATTTAAAGTTGTTCCAGAAGTTCCTAAACCTCTCCTCATTTTGTTCAATTCTTGTTTTCTCATTCTGTACTAGTCTGTTTTTTTCTTCCTTATGCTCCAAATCATTGATTTGAATCCAGGTTTCCTTCCCTTCACCACTGGTGTTGTGTGTATTTTTCTTTGTTTCATTTAGCATAGCTTTCACTTCTTCCCTTATTGTATTTGCCATACTTAGATATGGTATCTGTCAAGTCTGTGAGCATCTTTATCACCAGTGTTTTGAACTCTGCGTCTTTTAGGTTGGCTATCTCCTCATTTGTTAGGTTGGCTTTTCTCCTCGTCGCTTAGTTCTTCCACTGGAACCTTGATCCGTTTCCCCTTTAGGGCCATACTTTTCTGTCTCCTCAACTCAACAGGTTCCCGTGTTTGTTTGCTTCTGTGTCTTAGGTAGAGCTATTGCACTTGTTACGTTGTAAGGGGTGGAGCCCTAGGTATTTGTCAGTACTGGGCAACCTGTTTCACCACGTTGTGGTGCTGTTTGTGGAGGAGGGGTCTGAGAGGGAACAATGCCACTTGCTCAGCACTTGCCCCTTTTCTAGGCACTTCTCCCACCTTCGTATGCGACTGGTGCCTCTCTAGCTGTTGCTCTGGCTGCCATTCCCAGAGTGGGTGGGTCTGCGGATGTTTTAGGACCGTAGGGGTCCTTTAAACAAGCGGACTCTGCTGAGAGATCGGCAGTTTCTTCCTCCGCTCCACCCCCCACTGGTTTGCACAGTCAGAGCAATGAGGCCTTATTTTCCCCAGCACTGGGACCATGAGCTGTGTGGTCTGGGCTGGTGCTGGGAGTGCTCCCCAGGTGTCCTGACTTTTTAAAACATGTGACTGCCCTTTTTGCCAGCCTGCTGCTGCCACCACCACATGTTTCCTCTCCACCCCAGCTCCGCCCCTCCTACCTGTCTGGATGAGTATTTCTTCTTTATATCTTTGTTGGATTTCCATGCAGCTTGATTTTCTGGAACTTCTGGTTGTCTCTAATTCTGAGGTAGTTGTATTCATTTTTAGTTGTGAAAGGAGATGCAGCATGTCTGTCTAGGCCTCCATCTTGGCTGGAAGCCCTAGAATTTCTTAGCTTTTTATGTGTGTTATAGATGTTCAAGAAGGGAATATAGTGTGAAATATTTATATCTTTGTAGCTACTTAAGGACTGTTTAATCTCTAGTGTTTACTATATCTCCTAATGTATTTTATTAATAAACCTTTGTTACTCTGCACTTTTTGATGGAGATCCATTTGAGAGAGCCAAGGAGTTTCTAGAACCAAAATTTCTCTTGAAGATTTTTCAACATAATTAAATAACTGCAAAAAGCTATTTCATATTTACATATAGTTCATGAAAGAATTATGTATTAGTTTACAAGGTCTACTGTATAAAGTACCTCAGACTGTGTGGCTTAAACAGTAGAAATTTATAGTGTCTCAGTTCTGTTGGCTAAAAGTGAGATCAAGGGAGACACTGGAGTTCATTCCTTCTGAGTAGTAGCAATAAAGAATCTGTTCCATGAAGCCCTCCTTGGCTTGTAGGTAGCATCCTCTTCCTGTATCTTCACATCATCTTCGATCTGTACATGTCTATGTCCAACTGTCCCCCTTTTTTTTTTTAAGTATATTTTATTGATTATATTGTTACAATAGTTCCAATTTTTTCCCCTTTGCTCCCCTCCGCCCAGCACCCCCCTTCCCCAACAATCCCCTCCCCAAGTCCATGCCCATGGGTCGTACATACAAGCTCTCCTGCCTCACCCTTTCATATATTCTTCTTCTTCTTTTTTTTAAATAATTAATTAATTAGTTAAATATTTTAACAATAAAAAATAACAATCCCTCCCTCTCAGACTTAAGACCCTTTACAATCTTATAAAGGACAATGGACGAAGGTCTCGAGCTTCTCTAGCTGCTTCAAGCTGGACATGGTTGTCGTCCTAACTACCCTTGGGTCAAGAAATCCCTAATAAGAGTGGGGGTGTGGAGGGGAGGGTGGCCTTCCCACAAGGGGAAGGATCGTGCAGACTCCAGGTTGGTTGGCTGTCTCCGGACAACGGCATGCTTGGTTTAACCGGCTGGCATCCGTGTTGTATTCTGGAGGCAACAGGGTTAAAGAACATCATTCAATCTGTAACCACTAGATGACAAAAGACAGGTATTAATTTTTCAGTGTCCCACATCAGGGAAAAGAAGGGTTTCTTTGGAGGAAGGTATGCCAGGTCCATCTCACCTGTCCAAAACCCTTTTGCCCATTATACTTAGTTTGGACTGAGGGAAATATTTTAGGTTTCCCCCCTCTCAGGCCTCTGGGCTCTTTCTGTCCAAGCCATTAGGATAGAAAAGAGAAACCAGTTTTAAAGTGAAGCCCACAGACCACCCCGTTCTTCACCAACCCAGCCACTTAGTTCAGCCAAACCATTGAGTCTCAGGAGGCAGCAATGCAGACAGGATTAAGTGAGGCCTATACGTACAGACAATCACTCAGGTAATGGGATCGTAGGCTTATGCCCTTTGAAAACAGAAAACACATGTTAATTTATGTAACATAACCCACATACAAGTCTCTAAATCTGTAGGACTGTCTTATCAGAAAGACATCCAGTTGCAAGGCATTTGACATTCTTCTTGCCTGTAAGTTAAGCATCTTTGATAATGCCACAGACATAGTTTAACTTTCAAATGAAAACAAATTTTAAATGAAAAGAAACTTTAAAGACGGTTAGCTGCACTACTTTATAGTCTACCACTGGGCATTGTGATCTTCCTTGAATCGTGATTTTTCTCCCTAAGATTACCCTCCTTGTCATTAAAGGGACTGCATTAAGTTCATTTTTAATTTATCCTGTTCATTTGCATAAACACAACAAGAGCAGCAAATGATCACTTATGATCTTTAGTTCTGCTTTGCTGGAACTCATGCAAGGAACATTTAGGGTGACCTTCAGTCTGCCCTTCAGGGCACAGAAGCTGAGCCACATACCTGGCATTCAGCCTTGCCTGTAAACACCTGTCTTATCCAGGTCCTCCTGGTTTTCCATTGTGCCTTAAGGTCCCTTCTAGCCATCTTTCAGGAAAACAACCTTCATTCCTTCCCTGGAAAGATTGCTATGGACCGCTCATCCATCCAAGGTACCAGGCCTTTTATCTCGTGGGATTTTATTACCTTTGAAAGTCTGTCCCAGTTACTCAGGGCTTTTTGGTAACAACCAAAGCCCAAGCATGTCTCCTTTAGGCATGACATTCCATTCAAAGTCTTAGTTAAAAAAAAAACAAAAAAAAAACCTCTATTAACAACTGGTCTTATTAGTTTTATGCAAAGAAACTTAGGTCATTATTTACTTCTTTAGAATCTCAAATTCTGGAGGGATCAGATAGGGAGAAAATATATACAGTGTGAAGGAAAATCCTTGTCCTTCTAATATTCACTGAACTTGCATTTCTATTCTTTATATTTTTATTTTTTCACCCCACTAAAAATTTTTCTGTTTGTTTTTCCATTACAGTTGTCTCACTTTTTTCCCCCTCTTGCTTCTTCTCTGCACCCTGTCCCTCCCTTCTCCCACATTCAGTCCCCACCCAGTTGTCTATGTCCATGGGTCATTTATACATGTTCTTTGACTAGACCCTTCCCCTTCTTACCACTTCTCTCCCCAAATGTCCCCTTTCTATAAACAAATCAGTCATATGTCCCTTGGGTAAGGACAAAAATAAAAATTTTAAAAAAAGACACCTGTCATTCGATTAGAGCTCATCCTAATGACCTCCTTTTAACTTGATTGCCTCTGTATAGACCCATTCTTTTAATGAGGTAACATTCTGAGGTATTGGGGGTTAGGACTTCAACATATGGATTTTAGAGGCTACAATTCAATCCTTAGCAGATTATTTCTTTAACATTAGGGGTCTCAGTAAGCTGGTAAAAGTGCTTGACATGGAGAGAATAAAAAATCAAGAAAAAAGAAAAAGTGCTTGACATGAAGGTGATGGCTGGCTGAGGTCTTAGAGAACTGTGTAACCTGGAGATAGGAAAGGGAAAGAAGTTTACTTTTTTGCCAGTATCTTATTATGTATTTTTAATTTTGGAGAAGTTGCATTATATATATATTTTTAATAGCAAAAGATAGTATTGTAATCTAGAAAAAAAATTAGTGTCATGCCTTGACTGATGGGGCTAAATTGGTGGGGCACTGTCCTGCAAAGCAGTGAGTTGCCATGGAGTCAGCTAGTTGATGTTTCTCACATCAGTGTTTTCCTCTCTCTCTTTCTTGTTCCCTTCCCCTCTCTAAAAATAAGATCTTTAATAAAACTAAAGTAATGGTCATGATTTGTCTAAACTGCTCAAGTATACTTTTTGGTGTTCGAATTTTATTAAGACTATTTACTAAAGTACACACTTCAAGTCAAATCTTCCACAGTTACAGATTCACCTTACTAATTTTTTTTTAAAGCACTATTTTTTTTTTTACAATTTTACAATTTTATTTATTTATTTATTTATTTTTATTTTTAGAGAGGGGGAAAGTAGAAGGAGAGGAAGAGAAACATCACTGTGTGGTTGCCTCTCACGCGCCCCCAACTGGGGGGACCTATTGTGCAACCTAGTAATGTTCCCTGACTGGGTTTTGAACCAGCGACACTTAGGTTTGCAGGCCGATGCTCAATCCATTGAGCCACAGCAGCCAGGCCTTCACCTTATTAATTTTTTTTTTAAGATTTTATTTATTTATTTTTAGAGAAAGGGGAAGGGAGGGAGAAGAAGAGGGAAAGAAGCATCAGTGTGCGGGAGAAACATCAGTTGCCTCTCACACCAGGGACCTGGCCCACAACCCATGCATGTGCCCTGACTGGGAATAGAACCAGCAACCTTTTGGTTCACAGGTCGGCACTCAGTCTATTGAGCCACAGCAGCCAGGGTTAATTTTTTTTAAGACTAATTTATCCAAGTTTTCACCTTTTATTATGGGAAACATATAGTAGTGTTAGTACATCTGGAAAATCTGGGTATTAACACAGGCCTTAATTATCTTAATATTTCATTACCTCATATGTAGTGTTATTTTGCAATAATTTATCTGTAGTCAGTTTTACTATGTTGGCTGTTTTTCCTTTTAGCTTTTAGAAAATATACTTTGCTCTGTCTTGTTTAAGTTTGTGTAATAGTTTTCAATTTTATGTATAAAATTCATTTTTTGAACTGTGTCATGTAGATAGTTATAGAATTAAGTTCTTTAGTTCAGTAAAGTAAGTTTTTTCTTCTCACTAATCTCTTTATAAAATTCTTCCTCCTCTCATTCTTTATAATCATTTCTTACAAAATCCAAACTATTTTTATTCATATGTTTCTTTTCTAATGTGTCTTTTAAAATTTAATTTATTGGGGTGACATTGGTTAATAAAATTATAGGTTTTATAGGTACAGTTCTTTAATACATCATCTATATATTGTATATTCACCACCATATTTGCTAATGTGTATTGAAACTGATCAGTAATAGAAAAGTATTTTTGGTCTCTGTTGTAGTTGAAAGTCTGTAATAATGAGTTTTTTGCTGCTGTTGTATTTTATAGATCGGGATGAAGAAGAAATAAACAAACGAGATGACAAAAGGGATATCAACAGGTACTGCAAGGAAAGGCCCTCTAAAGACAAGGTATTTATTGTTTCCTGTATTCTCTATAATGTGATAATTCCATTTCTTAATAATCCAGACTCATTAAACATAACATAGTCATGAAGTTTATTGGTCTTTGTATATCTGTATATTACCAATCAGAGCAAACTTCTGAAATCTTGGTACTTGTGGTTGTCAGATAACCAGTATGTCTTATTCCTTTCTCCCATACACATAAACCAGATCAGCTTATTTTAAGCTAAGATGAGGTAAAGGTCTTTTCCAATTTTTGCTATTATATGGACACAGTCTCAATTTCTCATTTTTCAGGGATAAAAAGTATACTATGTCTTCTACATTTTCTTTAGGAAAAAGAAAAGACTCAGATGATCACAATTAACAGGGATCTGTTAATGGCATTTGTTTATTTTGATCAAAGTCATTGTGGTTACCTTCTTGAAAAGGATTTGGAAGAAATACTTTATACTCTTGGACTACATCTTTCTCGGGCTCAGGTAATCTTGTGAATACTTAAAATGAAAACCATTTTTTAGTACTATCTTTTTAATCTTTTACTTTTTGAAATATAAAAGCGATACAGTAATATGTACTAAATATAATGGGAATACAGTCAAGCACTTCTGAAATGTATAAAGTAAAAGAGTTAAAAGTCCCCTCTCTATTTCCCATCCAGGATGCATGAAATCATTCTATACATATTGATAGATAACTTTTTTCATTTAACAATCTATCATCGGCATTATACCCTGAAAATAGACTCACTTCATGATTTTTATGACCGCTTTGTATTACATGGTATATAGATGCATTATAATTGCCTTAACTAGTCCCAGTTGCTGGCTGGCTTTCCATTTTTTAGAATTGTAAACTATGCTGTAATAAACACTTGTTCAAACTATACTATAATAAGCATCTTTGTACATCTTTGTGTTAGTGTTTCAGTGTTAGACTTTTTTTTTTTAACAAAAGTTGTTTCAAATGATAATTGGGATTTTAGGTTTATAGGGAAGACAGTTCAAAGATTAAATGTTCTAATTGAGTGGGAGGGGATACCTGAGAAAGGAGATGCCATCTGTGTTTATTATATGTGAAAATTAGAATGTGGTTTTGTTCTGGGGGTGTCAAAAACTTAGTTTAATTTTTTTAATTTGTTTAACTTGTATAACAAACAGGTAAAGAAGCTTCTAAATAAAGTAGTACTTCGTGAATCTTGCTTTTACCGGAAATTAACAGATACCTCTAAAGATGAAGAAAACCATGAGGAGTCTGAAGCACTGCAAGAAGATATGCTAGGTTTGAGTATATTATTTTAAGATTGTGCCATTATATAATTATGTTACCAATTAAAGAAAAATAAAAGATGGTATGTTCTGTATTATATCATAGGAAACAGGTTGTTACTTCCAACACCAACAGTAAAACAGGAATCGAAGGATGTGGAAGAAAATGTTGGCCTTATTGTATATAATGGTGCGATGGTAGATGTAGGAAGCCTGTTGCAAAAATTGGAAAAGAGTGAAAAAGTAAGAGCTGAAGTAGAGCAGAAGCTACAGTTACTGGAAGAAAAAACTGGTAAGGAACAGAATTGGGTATGACTGTACTTCTAACACCCTATTGGGATACATATGTGTGTACATATACACATACCTGTACATGTATGCATAGCCATACCATGTGTTCTATGTTCTAGTCTAGGCCACATAATGTAACTTTACTTTTGACCATTTCTGTTAAAGATTAGAGATTGCTTAGCTTTATAAGACTTAATCTTAGATCTTCATGTGTATTCTCAGGTTCGTTATCATTCAATTTCATCCTTTTAATCCTCTTAGTTTTGTCCAGTGTCTGTTACCTATCTAGTCTATACAATCATCTAAAAATGGAACCTGGATTTAGAAGTAATACATAGGTAAAATGTGAGTATTGCAGTGTGCTTTATAACTGTTGAAATGGACATTTATGGCCATTTTAGGGAATTATATATGCTTTTTTTTGACAGATGAAGATGAAAAAACCATATTAAATTTGGAGAATTCCAACAAAAGCCTCTCTGGTGAACTCAAAGAAGTTAAAAAGGACCTTAGTCAGTTACAAGAAAACTTAAAGATTTCTGAAAACATGAATTTGCAATTTGAAAACCAACTGAATAAGACAATCAGAAACTTATCCACAGTAATGGATGAAATCCACACTGTTCTCAAAAAGGTTAGTAGTTTTGTACATTTCATAAGTTTTTCAACATTTTCATTATTTTTATTTTTAACCCTTTGAGTTCCGTGCGTAATTTTAAATTTGTATCAACATGAGAAAAAGTTATATCAATATATAACCTGAGGTACAAAAAAAGAACAAAACATAAAATATGAATTATTCCATTGTTATTTACATTTATAGTCATCGAAAAAAGAGTCACTGGGAGTGATGCAGGCATTTTTTGGGAAAATTTGTCAGCATCGCTCACAGCGATGTTGGACTTAAAGGGTTAAATATTTCTGGCAATTTTAATGTTATTAAGCTCTAGTGGTTTTTCTGGGAGCAAATAATTGTCGTACTCTGCCCTTCATCAAATTACTCTAAAGCAATTCCAAAAATATTATATTTTTCTAGAACTTAATTGGGATATCAACATGGTTTATATATACAGACTTCCTTTTTTTCCTTTTTTAAAAGAACAGGTTGGGGTTTTTTTGTTTGTTTTTAATCCTTACCCAAGGATATTTTTTATATTGATTTTAGAGAGAGAAACATCAATGTGAAAGGGAAATATCAATTGGTTGTCTCCTGCCCCCCACACAGTCCCCATATGCACCCTGATGGATCAAACCTGCAGCCTTTGGGTTTACAAAACGATGCTCCAGCTAACTGAGTCACCCAGCCCAGGCACCATTCACATCCTTTTGAAACCCATTTACTGTGGGGCAGAGTTGAGAAACTCTTTGGCACTCTCAAAATTAATTAATTAGTATTTTTTGTTACTAAAGAAGAATCTAGTAACTCAATGCCATTGTAAACTAATCTCAGTAACTGAGAGATCTGCCACAATCTTTTCTTTCAGAACAAGAAGGAAAAAAATTTGTAGTACAAGAATTTCACTGTTCTTATTCCTAAGGGTTCAGATGGCTTTTTCAAATACTAGAAGCTGCTCTGCCTAGAATTGAAAGATTTCTTTCATAGTTGCCTCCAGGGTCAATTTTCCATAGTAAACAATGTCTCTGTTTACTAATGTTTAGTATTTTTTAAAGTTACATTTAAGAGAATTTAATAAAACATACTTTTTCCTTGTCTTTATAGGATAATGTGAAGAGTGAAGATAAAGATCAAAAATCCAAGGAGAATGGTGCAAATGTATGATGATACATGCAATGATGAGGAATGCTGTTAAATAATGTAATATAAAAAAATCATGATACAAGATGTTTGAAAGTGATGCATGTTTGATTTTAATAGTATAAATGTCTGTTAGTTCAAATGATGTATAAAGTTTTATGAATGTGAGAGTCTTTGCTTTTGAAAATTGCTTGTAATTCCTGGCATTCAAATTATTAAACTCTCCTTGAGTGAAATAATTTTGCATTGCAAAATGTTTTAGATGAACTTTGTTATAGTTTTAACCCCAATAAAGTTCATCTATTTAATTGACAGTAGTATTTAATTACTAAATGTCTTTTATTAAAACACCTAGACAATTGTAGCAATTTTATTTATTTAATTATTGGGGTTTAAAAATTTTTTTTTAGTATTTTAAAATTTCACTATAAATCATAAAATAGCATGATGCTTAAGTTGTGCAAGTGTTATGAATGTCATAAAAACATTCATTAAAATTTCAATTCAGAGGACAGCCATCAAAAACTAAGAAAGCAATTGACAATTACCATTGATATTATATATGTAAGGCTTTAAATAGAATTAATAGTTCTGATGTTAATGTTACTGCTTTCAAGGAATTGTTCTATTTTCTAAGAATAACATCTATATTACTTATAATTTTGAGAGGTTTTTTGCAGTATATATCAAGTGTACAGTTTAGTACCAAGCCAGTAGATGTCAGTATGATGCCTTAAGTTAAGCCTTGTTTAATTAAAAATAATATTTTTATTAGTCTGTGTACTTCCTTCAGAATTTCATTGGATACATGAGAGCTGATTAGCTGTTGAGTGCAAAGGGTAGGAAATGTGATACACTGTTCAATAATGGTTCTCAACAGGTGGTGAATTTGTTCCCAGAAGACATTTAGCAATGTCTTGAAATACTTTACTTGTCACAACTGAGTGAGTTGTATTGGCATGTAGCTGATACAGGTCAAGGATGTTGGTAAATACCTACATTACATAAGATAGCCCCCTTCAACAAAGAATTATATCTAGCCCAAAATGTCAGTAGTACCCAGGTTATCAAATTCTGATTTAAAGTAGTACAGGGTTAAGTGATATGTCCTTAAGTTGCTGTTTTCTGGTCCTATCATTTATTGTACTTCTCTGAAGTCAGATTACAGATTAATCCTTTATTTACAATTATTTTCTCCATCTTTTTAATTTTTAAGTAAGATGAAACATAGGGCAGTTGGAGATAAACTTTCAGCTAAAAATCTTGGAGATAAACTTTTAACTAAAAGACAGCAAATAATACAGTTCTTTAATAGAGTATTTTTATTGTAATAAATGAGAGAAATAATTATAAAGTCCACCGGTAAGGCTTATTTTTCCCAGAGATATTTAAATGAGAATAATCTTTCCATATTTCTTGGAGGGAAATTTCTAAGCTAGGAAAAACAAGTTATAGAAAATTAGGTGTTAGAGAAAATGAGTGAAAGAGAACCTGTTTTTGCCTTTTTAAATTGTTTTGAATATTCAGAAGTAAAAGCGACATTAACCAAGTGAAAAATTTTAATCATATAACAAAGTAGTCTAAGATTTAATTTTATTTTCCCATCATTTTTATGTTTTCAGTGCCTGTTTTTGCATTTCTAGTACTTGGTTCAGTCATTGTGGGACAATTGAAATTTTAAGAATTTAGTATTTCTGAATTTTAGTATTTCAGAAGTGTAACAATGCAAATTTTAAGAAAATAACAGTGACACTTAGACTTTGCATATGTATACTTCTAGTCCTCAGAATTTTCAGTAATAATCCAACACATACTTTTAAATATTTACTTGGTCTGATCCCCTAACCACAACCTGTTATTACTTGGAATAAGAGGTGACTAAAAATTGGCTTATGAATCAGAGTTTAGTCAGAAACTATAGGATTCTTTTCCAACTTGCTTAAGTTTGGGTGCCGCTTTGAAGTAATTTGAGGTGCCCTCGCCTTTCATCCTAACAGTCCTAAATCTGTGAATCAATGGATAGTTCTACCGATGAAGAAAATAAGAATCTTGACCCATTAGAAAATTAAGTGGCAAAAGAGTGCTGGTTCTGGGATATTAGCTGTCTTAATAGAGGAGAGAACTTCCTGCTTCTTTTCTGTTGCGAAATTGATAATGAACCATAATAAGAGACAGTGGAGCTGCTTGTATTACTAAAAAGAATCCAACATATTTTGGAGAGGCAAAGATTGGGCCTAACCCTCTAAAAATAGTCAGCAAGGCAAAACAATTAAAATTTTTTTAATGCAATCCAAAGGATTAATGTTACAGGATACTGTTTCAGCATATTTGAAAAATATTCCATAAACAAGATTCGAGAAACTATCAAGGGAGAAAGCTCATCAGAGAGTCAGAATTAACCACTCACTGACACTTAATAGACTTGGAAAATTTCAGAGGTGGTTTTGGTATTATTTTAATAACATCTGATTTTGGATGACAGCAAATCTTACAGGTTTATAGAATATTTTAATGTAATTAACGTCAATGTATATTAACAATTTGAACAAATTATGTTTCAAGGAATTCTTTTACCACTTCCCTTTTCATGTGTTTTAGTATAGTGAAAGCTAAATAATTTAGTTGTCAATTCTTTGGAAAACATTGTCTCAATATAAGTGTAAAACAAAAGAAACGTGTAAAAACCCTGAACTGGATGAGTTAAGAGTAGGTGGAACAGATTAGATGATGCCCTTTCCGTCTGCCTTCTCCATGTACCCTGGGAACTTAGAGTAACACTGAGTGTGTTACCATATAACTGCACCTCGCCCCCTGCACAGGTGCAAGACTTGCAGTTGTGTACCTCTGGACATTCTCTCTTTAATTCCTTAGAGTGGCCAGGATATGTAATTGTACCTTTGCTAAGGGCCAGAGCTTTGGCAATTTTTCCCAAAGGTGGACTCAGGAGGAATGACACTTGAGGTTGTGCTTTTATATTTTTGACAAATTTTAATGTCCATTTTCAGCAGCAGTAGAGACTTATGAACTTGGACACAGGACCAAAGACCATGACAATCCCAAGAGTCTTAGCTTTTAGGCACCTTCTCTGTACTTCAGATGAGGAACAAATATCAAATGCCTTTCTCTCTACTGTGGTGCGCAGTCTTAGCCAAGATCAAGGGAAGGAAGAGCAGGTATTTCTGCTACAATGACAGTATAATTGTGTTGTGCCTTAATACAGATATGGTAACTTCTTTCTGGTAAGAAAGCTGGTGTTTATGAAAAAGGCAAAAAAAAAAAAAAAAAAGGGTTTAGAAACATAATTTCCTGCTAAAGAGAAGAATTTGAAATTTGTTAAAACATGGATAAGTTTCTTATTAGAACATGGACAGAACTTATAAGTGTGTTACGGAGTTTGCCCATGGATATCGATGTTTGCAAGGCACTAAGAAATGTAATGAAAACAGGTCATGCTTCTTGTATATAGCAGACAGTAAAGAGACCCTCTCTAGGTACCTAGAGAAAACTTGACAATTTCAGCAGGAAAGGAACAGTATCTTAAGTGGTTAGCTGGGCCCAGGCTGCTCTGTGTGTGTTCTCTCTGAGCCAGGTAATAATTGACCTTTGAGAAGCTACTTAGAGCCTGAATTCCCTTAGCTACTTAGATCTTTACTGACTAGAAGTCATAAAAAATACTACAGTGGGGACTTAAGATTCATTTTTAGGATTTGAAATGATACTGAAGGGCCCTCGTAGCACTCTTGACAGTCATATACATAGTGTAGAATGAACAGTCCTTCCCTACTTCCTTCGATGTGGCCTTTTTAGCCCAGAATGCTCATATCTCATCAGACCTTTGCAAGTACACAACTTAACTCTGAGGTGGCATTATGATTAGAGGTAACCTGGAGTAGGTTTTCATGGTAAGAAGCCATGTATTAGGTTAGCCAAAAAGTTTGTTTGGTTTTTCTCATAAATGGCTTTAGTAGCGCTTAGTTGTCTTTAACTTCATTTGAAACAATTTTGTTAGATTGTATTGTGACAGCTGTTATATCAACGTGCATTTTTTAAAAACAAAATTGGTGAATTTTTGTGTAGCCATTTAATATTGAAGTTGGAAGAAAATAAGCAGCATTGTTGGCACATTGTGTTTTATTATTTCAAGAAAGGTAAAAATGCAACTGAAATGCAAAAAACGATTTGTGCAGTGTATGGAGAAGGTGCTGTAAACTGATCAAATGTGTCAGTGGTTTGCAAAGTTTTGAGCCAGATTTCTTGCTGGATGACCAGTTGAAGTTGATAGCAATCAAATCGAGACATTAGTTGAGAGCAATTGTTGTTATACCACGTGGGAGATAACCGACATACTCAAAATATCCAAATCAATAAAGTTATTGGTGAAAATGAAAAATACCTTATTTTATGGAAAAAACTATACAGAGTTTTTGGCCAGCGCAGTAGATTTGCTCCTACTAATGCGAAGTAGGTACAATGGTATGTATTGATTTTAGGCAAAGGATTGATGTGAACACTCATTTGAGGCACCATAGAAGGCTCATCTGTAGGACATAGTGTGCAGCACATGCCCTGGTTTAACTGCAATGCAATTGCCATGTCCGGGTTCCAGGAAGGAAATTTGTTCCACCACAATTTTGTATTCAGATTGTTTTAAAGTTAATTAAAATTAATATTTAAGAATATTTTTACACATGGTTTTTGTTAAATGAAGCTTAATGGAATGATAAGAATTTTTCAGGAATTGTTAACACATTTCACTGCTTTATTTTTTATTAAATAAAGTGGGTGATATTTAGGCCATAATTTATTGTCTAAACTGGAAACTTTTTGAGAGGACAGTGCCAAGAATAATATCAAGACACCAAGTATAAACCAGGATTGTCTAAGGCAAACTGATTATCGTCTACCTTTATTCACCTTATGGGTAAAATTGACCTGCTTTTGGTGTTCACTAGTTTAAAAACAAGCCTCAGGTTTGTACACGGGTGAAGATTAAGTCACAAGATACGTTTGACTAAAAATTATATACTTAGTTTTTCTTTTATATATAGAGGACATATGTCATAGTCAGAGAAGGTACTTAAGTCACTGAGTCAGCTCCTTATTTCAGCCCCATTAATGATGGAGTCTGAATGTGATAATTATGCCTAACTAAGGCAGGGGTTCTTAAACTAGCATGCGTCAGAATCACCTGGAAGGCTTCTTAAACTACTGATTGGGCACCAGAATTTCTGGTTGAGGTTGGATAGAGTCCAAGGATTTACATTTCTAATAAGTTCCAGGTACTGACCGCTACTGCTATTCTAGGTTAGCATACGTAGAGAACCTCCAAACTAATATATACACACAGAGTAGGTAATTCCCTACTTGATATGTGATTAAAAAAAAATAAACTCCAAGAAAAACAGTGGTTGCCTCAGAGATATTTTGAGCAACTTCTGCTTTTTCTTTAGAGGTAAATATTACTACATTCAGTAATATTAGGTATAAGCTATTATTTGTTGAATGAATGAATGCAAGTCTAGGAACCTGTAGGGGATAGTCCCTTTGAAAAACTACTTTAAGATAGTTTATGGGAAGGGTCATAACTGCTCAAGCAACTGAATTAAGCTGAGAAAAATCAGTTGTCTTTATAGGCTTTTTTTGTTTGTTTTTACTTCTCACCCTCAATCTGACATCTCTGTAATTCCTTTATGAGGTGTCATATTCTGAACATACTCTAATGTCGAGTGTGTGTGTGTGGTCAGCGTGGTTTCTACTGTCAGGTGAGTGACAAGTAGGATGCTCAGACATAATGGTTTATGAAGGTTGTTAAGTGCTCCACAGGTAAGTGGTAAGGGGACCTATCAGCTGGTTTGAGCAAGAACACTAGATTACTGGGCTGAGAGGAAAAAAGAAGATCGACAATGGTCAGCAGAAGTAAACAATAGACAAGGATTAGGTAGATATGAGAAGCCAGTGAGGGAGGATCTCTTGAAAATACGTGAGTTGTGAGCAAAGGCTATCATTTCAATTCTAGGTTGTCTGTGTCTCCAGCCAGGAGTTAGTCATCTTCCTGAATCTTAAAGGGACTAATCTTTAAGGCAGTGATTTCATCCTTGAAAGCCTTAACTGAAGAGATTTGTGTTCTCTCCTTGATGCAAAAGGGGAGCTTCCATGACTAGTTAGGGCCTTGTAGAGAAATTGCTTTTATTGGGCAAGGCAATGGTGAGAGAAATTTATTTGGGGAAAGATACATTTGAAACTGTTGCCTCATTGAGTTATGGAACTAGGGTATGTTGGTAATCAGTGGGACTGGTGATTTGGAGGGGTCATCCTAACGTGCTCCCCCAGGCCCTAGCAAGGGGAGGCTAGTAGGCTGACTTCAGTGTCCAAAGGAGTGATCTGGTGGGTGGAGAGAGTGAAAGGGGTGAGGACATGGTAGTACTCTAGGCTGTGTCATTGTTGCTAAAAATCAGATTATAATCTTAGTTGCAGGGAAGTTGACCAATTTGAATTAGACCTCAACCAGGGGTAGGGCCATGAAGGCAGAGGCCATCCCCTAAAGAGAGGATTATACAAATTGTCAGGACCCCAACTACAGAGGCAGGATTGAGAGGTGGTCCCCCATTTCAGCAAACAATTTAGGCAGAGGCCAGGAGCAAAGATGGAGGCTCATCTATACAGATTTTGATTGAAGACCAAGGCCCTGTGAGGATGGTGACATTCGGGTTTGCAGCACATTTAGGACAATGAAAGTAATGCATCCTAGACATTGGTGTGACGAACACTTCCTAAAATGTCGTGTGACTTGGGTCAGCTCAAAAACCTGGTGAGCCTAAATATGCAGTTTAGAGATAACCTGATACATACAGCTAGGCAGGGCTAAAATGCAGGCTTAACTTCAGGTGGTTTACACATATTTACTAATCAAAAATATCTAAGCATTCTGCCCTGGCTGGTGAGGCTCAGTGGATTGAGTGCTGTCTGGTGTACCAAAAGATCACCAGTTCAATTCCCAGTAAGGGCACATGCCTGGGATGTGGGCCAGGTCCCCAGTTGGGGGCATGTGAAAGGCAACCAGTCAATGTTCGTCTCCCTACCTTCACTCTCTAAAAATAAACAAGTAAAAAAAAAGGTTTTTTTAATCCTTTTATTTTCTGTAGGAGATCCTAAACTGTTGTGAGCCTGTGTTGACATTTTGTTATGTAAAGTGCATGAATCTCTCAGGAGAACCTCCTTCTAATGGTAACAAAAATCACTGGACATTACTTGGCTTATCCCTCACTGAATTTTTCCCCCTCATATTTTCTAAATGTGTATTTAAAAACATCTAATCTTTACTAAGGTATTTAAACTTTAAAAATATTATGGAGTCATCCTGACAGGTGTGGCTTAGTTGGCTGGGCAGCATCCAGCAAAGCAAAAGGTCACCGGTTCGATCCCTAGTCGGCACGTGCCTGCGTTACAGGTTTGGTCCCCAGTCGGGGTGAGTTTTAGAGGCAATTGGTTGATGTTTCTCTCTCACATCGATATTTTTTACCATCCCTTTCCCTTTCTCTAAAAATATAGGGCATCTTTTTTTAAAACCTTGAAAAAAAAATATGAAGACTAGGTTTAGATGCCTCAATCACCTTTTAAATATACGGCACTTGACGTTGTTTTACAGTGTCATGAGAGCAGATGGCTTTCCAATTCACCAGTTTTTAGAACCCCTGTGCCCTGGATCTAGCATCAACGAATGCCATGTAATCACTTTAATTTTTCTCCCTTGTTGCACTACTACAATTTCAATATTGTAACGTGGTTAAGAGAGCACCTCTTTGAATGAGGTTTGTCCTGGGTTAATTTAACTTCAAATTTTAACTTTTTCCAAGACATTCTAAAATTAGCAGTTGTATTTTCATGGCCTTTGCCCTAAAAGTTATCTGCGCTACTAAGTCAGGTGCAGATTTCACCTTTGGTTACATATGCATGTGACCTGACAAAGGATGATACTGTATTGTTGCTCTAGCACTTCAAGCAGCTGCAGCTTTTTAAAGTGCAGGCAACAATTTTAAATGTGATCTTCAGGAAACTAAGAGAAGTTATTACAGACTTCCGGTCAAGATGGAGGCTTAGGTAGACACGCTGCATCTCCCTTCCCAACTAAGAAGGGATACAACTACCCAAAACTGGAGACAACCAGAAGTTCCAGAAAATCGAGCTGCATGGAAGTCCAACAAAGATAAAGGAGAAATACTCATTAAGGCAGGTAGGAAGAGTGGAGCCAGGGTAGAGAGGACGCTGTGTGGTGGTGGCAGTGGTGGTGGCCGGCAGGCGAAAAATGCAGTCAAACATTAAAAACAAGTCGGGAGGGACACCTGGGGAACACTTCCAGCACCAGAGCAGACCATACAGCTCACAATTCCACCGCTGGGGAAAATAAAGACTCATTGCTTCTGACTGTGCAAACCGGGGAGGTGGGAGTGGGGGGGGGGGGTTGGGACAGAGGGAGAAACTGCCAGTCTCTCAGCAGAGTCCATTTGTTTAAAGAGTCCCCACAGTCCTAGAACGTCTGCAGACGCACCCACTCTGAAAACCACAACCAGGGCAATAGCTAGAGGAGCGCCAGTCCTATACAGGAAGTGGGAGAAGTGCCTGGAAAGGGGGCGAGTACTGAGCAAGTGTCATTGTTTCCTCTCAGACTCTCCCCACATACAGCACCACAACGTGGTGAAACAGGTAGTCCCGCACTGAGGAATACCTAAAGTTCTGCCCCTTACAAAACAGGCATGACAGATCTACCTAACACAGAGACAAACACAGGAGCTTGTCAAGTTGAGAAGACAGAGAAGTAAGGCCAGGAAGGGGGAAGAGATCAAGGTTCCAGTGGAAAAATTAAGCAACGAGGAGATAGCCAACCTAATAGATGAGGAGATGGCCAACCTAATACACAGAGTTCAAAACACGTGATTAAGAGGCTCACAGACTTGACAGATAAGCTTGAGTACGGCAAACACATAAGGGAAGAAGTGAAGGCTATGCTAAGTAAAATGAAGGGAATCCATACAAAACCAGTGGTGAAGGGAAGGAAATTGGGGTTCAAATCAATGATTTGGAACATAAGGAACAAAAAAACTGTCAACCAGTACAAACTGAGGAAACAAGAACTGAAAAAAGAGAAGAGACTTAGGAACCTCTGGGACAACTTTAAACGTGCCAACATCTGAATTACAAGGGTGCCAGAAGGAGAAGAAGAAGACCAAGAAATTGAAAACTGAAAAAATAATGAAGGAAAACTTCCTAAATTTGGTGAAGGAAATAGACGTACAAATTCAGGAAGCACAGAGAAGCCCAAACAAACTAGAGCCAAAGAGGACCACACCAAGACACATCATCATTAAAATGCCAAAAGTTAAAGATAAGAATCTTTTCTTTTAAATATATTTTATTAATTATGCTGTTACAGTTGTCTCGGGTTTTTTTTTTCCCTTTGCTCTCCTCTGCCCATAGCCCCTTTCCCTCCAGCAATCCCCTACCCCCACCCCCCAGTTCATGTCCATGGGTCATGCATATAAGTTCTTCGGCTTCACCCTTTCCTATATTATTCTTAACTTCCTCTTGTCTGTTTTGGACCTACTAATTATGCTGCCTAATCTCTGCCACATTTCCCCATTTCTCCATCCTCCTCCTCCCAGTTGATAACCCTCCAAATGATCCCGATACCTCTGATTCTGTTCCTATTCTGGTTCTTTGCTTAGTTTCTTTTTTTTGTTTTGTTTTTTAGCTTCTGTTGTTGATAGCTGTGAGTTTGTTGTCATTTTACTGTTCATAGTTTTGATCCTCTTTTTCTTAAATAAGTTTCTTTAACATTTTTTAAGTGTATTTTATTGATTATGTTGTTACAGTAGTCTCAATCTTTTTCCCCTTTGCTCCCCTCCACCCAGTACCTGCTTTCCGTCCCCCCTTAGTTTATGTCGATGGGTCGTGCATATACGTTCTTTGACTTCACCCTTTCATATGTTACTCTTAAATTCCCCCTGTCTATTTTGTACTAACCAATTATGCTTCTTGCTCCCTGCACCATTTCCCCATTTCTCCCCCTTCCCCCTCCCAGCTGATAACTCTCAAAATGGTCCTCATACCTATGATTCTGTTCCTATTCTGGTTTGCTTAGTTGGGTTTTGTTTTTATTTTTTAGATTCAGTTGTTGATAGTTGTGAGTTGTCTTTTTTTTTTTTTTTTAGAATTTATTTTTTATTAAAGAATTTATTTATTTTTAGAGAGAGGGGAGAAAGAATGGAAGAGAAATATCAATGTGTGGTTGCCTCTCATGCACCCCCAGCTGGGGACCTTGCCTGCAATCCAGGCATGTGCCCTGACTGGGAATCAAACTGGCAACTCTTTTGTTCACAGGCCGGTGCTCAATCCACTGTGCCACACCAGCCAGCGCTGTTGTCATTTTAATGTTCATAATTTTTAACTTCTTTTTCTTAAATAAGTCCCTTTGACATTTCATATAATAATAGTTTGGTGATGATGAGCTCCTTTAGCTTTACCTTGTCTGGGAGGCACTTTATCTCCCTTTCCATTCTAAATGATAGCTTTGGTGGATAGAGTAGTCTTGGTTGCATGTCCTTGCTTTTCATCACCTTGAATACTTCTTGCCAGTCCTATCTTGCCTGAAAAGTTTCTTTTGAGGAATCAGCTGAAAGTCTTATAGGCACCCCTTTGTAGGTAAGTAACACTCTGCTTTTCTCTTGCTGCTTTTAAAATTCTCTCCGGACTTCCAGCCAAGATGGAGGCATAGGTAGACACGCTGCATCTCTCTGCACAACTAAGAAGGAATACAACTACCTCAAAACTGTAGACAACCAGAAGTTCCAGAAAACTGAGCTGCATGGAAGCACAAAAAACAAAGATGTAAAAAAGAAATACTCATCCCGACAGGTGCGACAGCTCTATGTAAGACACAGAGGCAAACACAGGAACCTGTCAAATAGAGAAGATAGAGACGTATGGCCCAAAACAGGGAAGAGATCAAGGTTCCGTGGGAGAACTAAGTGATGAGGAGATAGCCAACCTAACAGAGAGTTCAAAACATTGGTGATAAAGATGCTAACAGGCTTGAGAGATCTGCTTGAGTATGGCAAGCACATAAGGGAAGAAGTGATGCTAGGCTAAATGAAACAAAGGGAAATCCAAATGAAACCAATGGTGAAGGAAAGGAAACCAGGGTTCAAATCAATGATCTGGAACATAAGGAAGAAATACACATTCAACCAGTACAGACTGAAGAAACAAGAATATAAGAAAATGAGGAGAGGCTTAGGAACCACTGGGACAACTTTAAACATGACAACATTCAAACAGGCCAGAAGGAGAAGAAGAGCAAGAAATTGAAAACGTAAGTGAAAAAATAATGAAGGAAAACTTCCCTAATATGGCAAAGGAAATAGACATACAAGTTCAGGAAGCACAGAGTCCCAAACAAGATAGCCCCAAAGAGGACTACATTAAGACACATCATAATTAAAATGCCAAAAGTTAAAGATAAAAAATTTTAAAAGCAGCAAGAGAAAAGCAGAGAATTACCTACAAAGGGGTTCCTATAAGACTATCAGCTGATTTATCAAAAGAAGCTTTGCAGGCAAGAAGGGATTGGCAAGAATTATTCGAAGTGATGAAAAGCAGGGGCCTACACAAGATTTCTCTATCCAGCAAAGCTATCATTTAAATGGAAGGGCAGATAAAGTGCTTCACAGACAAGGTAAAGCTAAAGGTTTTCATCATCATCAAGCCCTTATTATATGAAATATTAAAGGGACTTATTCCAGAAAAAGAGGATCAAAACTATGAACAGTAAAATGACAACAAACTCACAACTATCAACAACAGAACCTAAAACTAAAGAAAACAAAACAAAACAAAACAAAAAACCTAAGCAAACAACTAGACTAGGAACAGAATCATAGGTATGGGGATCATTTGGAGGGTTATCAGCCGGGAGGGAGAAGGGGGAGAAATGGGGAAATGATGCAGAGATTAAGCAGCATAATTGGTAGGTCCAAAACAGACAAGGGGAAGTTAAGAATAATAATAGGAAAGGGTGAAGCCAAAGAACTTATATGCATAACCCATGGACATGAACTAAGGGGCGGGAGGATTGGGATTGCTGGAAGGAAAGGGGCTACTGGACAGAAGGTAGCAAAGGAAAAAGAAATTGGCACAATTGTAACAGCATAATCAGTAAAATATATTTTTTAAAAGTTATAACACTGATCTTAAAGTTCCAAACTTTTTGAAAACTTTCATATCTAAGGAGACAAAATAAGCCCTGGCTGCTGTGGCTCAGTGGATTGAACATCGGCTTGCAAACCAAGTGTCTCTCTGGTTTGATTCCCAGTCAGGGCACATGACTACATTGCACATCAGGTCCCCAGTTTGGGGAGCGTGAGAAGCAACCACACAGTGATATTTCTCTCCCTCTCGTTCTCCTTTCCTCTCTCTAAAAATATATAAATAAATAATTTTAAAAAGAAATTTCATAATTAAAAAAAGACAAAATAAGGGGAATTTGCATTCTCTGGTTCATGATCATTAAGTTTTCTAATTCCAGCTAAACCAAAAATATAAGTAAGCCTTGGAATTATTTACTATGATAAATTCTCCTTTGCAAGGGTCTTGTCAGAGTTTGGAAAATTGATAGAGCAGTTAGTAGTCTATGCTTCGCAAAAAAAATAATATAAAAATAAAATAACATAAAATAAAATTTGGTCATGTTATTTTCCCTATTCTAAAGGTGAGAAAATGCAACCTCCCCCCTCAAAAAAATCAAAAGTTACTCCATTATGCTCCCCAGATAAATGGTGAAAGATTTAGTATTGCATATCATCTGACCTCAGTAAAACTTTAGATCCATTTCCTGGTTGAACCTGGCCTCCCAGTCTTTATATAAGATTGCACTTCTAAACGCAGCTCACTGGTTAATTCAAGCTTTTTTTTTTTTGTCTTCCTTCAGCAGGGAAAGAGCAGAATCTACTTCTAATGTCATACAAAGAATAAATATTTAATGTCCATTTATTTTTTTTAGCCAGATAGACCTGTTGAAACCACTTTGTGGCACAAAGACTGCTTTCCATTTCTGACTATAACATAAATATTTAATTAAAGTCTCTTTAACCCATTCTTACAGAATAAAGTACACTTGTAGCCTTGGGCTACCCTTATGCCACTTTCCAAACCCATCTATTCTTTATCCCAGGCTTTTTCCACTCAGGAAGCATTCACCTGGCTGTTGGAAATATTTCCAAGAGGTGAGTGTTTAACCTTTGAGCTACTGTTTTCAGAACAGAACCAGCCAACCAACCATCACCATGAGAACTGGAATTTGGAATAAAATGAGAATTCTACCATTCTAAAGCTAACCCTTTAAACCACAGTTGTTTCTGTTTTAAGTCTTGGTCACATTTGACTCTTGGTTGCCTGGGCCTCCAGTAGTCTGCAGATTACCGTAAAAAAAACTGAAGCCAAGGTCAAAGCTGTGGTGTACAAGCTTCTTGTTTTTTTGGTATTCAACGTTGCTTCAGCAGTACTCTTGTTTTAAATTATTACAGATTTATTATAAATATTTTTAAATAAATAGCAGGCCAGTTCCTGTTCCCTAGTAATCAATCTTTCTCTGCTTGAATAGGACAAAAGGTTTTGAAGAAATGCATCATCTGAGTTCATTGCCCAAGATTATGTAGTCACACATACAGTTGTGTTACAATTTTTGAGAGAATGGGCAGTTACTCTGTTAATATACCTATATCCAGAATAACAACTGGAAAAAGTAAAAGGTTGAAATGTCATGGTGTGAATATAAGAGATAGGAACCTAATAGAGATATGGTATAAGGGGTTTAGTCAGTGCAAATAGGACAGAATGAATGACCTACGCATGAAAATGTTACAGAAACAGGGGAGTCCAAAAATCCCTGGAGTTTGTGGCTGGGGGATGGGGAGAAGGAAGCAGCTTTCAGAATGCCTCCACACGCCTGAGGCTGGTGGCTGGTGTCTTTCATTATGCAAAATTGCTTGGATGCTTCCAAGGCCTCAGGTGGATGGGAGGAGTCGAAAACCAGGGGACAGTATGGAAAGCACACAGAGCCTACGTGGAGTTCTGTGAATGGTCAGAACTATTGGCAACACCCACTGCATCAGAGGACGCAGTCAGGGATATATAGGCAGCTGCGAACACTTTAGGGAGGGCATGCTCTGGGGCTGTCTCCCTCGCTGGTGGGTGTTCGCAGAGGTGCTCTGGAGAAGTAGAGGAGATCCACGCGGTTTACAGAAAGAAGACAGTTTGCAAGGAGGCTGAGAATCCAGGTGGTCCTGCATTAAGAGCTGGAGGGCACCACAGCACAGAAAGGACCTCCCCAATCAGATTGAGTGATTGGCAGCTGCTGGTAAAGCTGAACTGTGCCTAGGAAGTAGGGAAATGTTGTTTCTGACCTCCCTAAAACTGGCTAGGTTTGGCAGAGGGGAGGCAAGGATATGTGTAACTTAAATAAACAATTTTCTTTTCACTCAACTATAATATTCAGAGTTGTAATTCTGGCGGCGGGCAATCGGACCCCTAACTAAAGAGCCCGTGGGTTTGTTTTCAAGTGGAACAGCCCAGGGGTTCTGTAACAATTTGGCACCCCAGGTGGGACTCTGTAACAAAAACATAGGTCCGTAAAAAATTTTGAAGAAGAATCCAGTTTCCAGCTTTATTCTACACTTAAAAAATGCTGATTCAGGCCAGCTGTGATTTAATGGTGCTTATATATATTTAAAAAAATTTATTTATTGACTTTACAGAGAGAGGAAGGGAGAGAGAGAGCAAGAGAGCAAAACATCAAATTGTTGTCCCACTTATTTATGCATTCACTGATTGATTCTTGTATGTGCCCTGACTGGTGATAGAACCCACAACCTTGTTGCTCCAGCCAACTGAACTACCCGCCCAGGGCTAATGGTGCTTATATTAACAGTAAAACTCTTTATTAAACTTCTTAAAATAACAGTTGAAAGTCTAAGCTGCAGGGTCAGAGCCCCTCCTGTCTTGTATTGTTCCTAGCAGTACCTATTTAAGTGCCATCTTGCCCAGCTTAAAATGCTTCCACCTTGTAAAAGAACTATTCAGTATTAACCTTCTAATTTAAATTACTTTGAGCAAATGTATATTCATTCAGGTCACAGCAAAGATTCTCATACCTTTACTAAATACCTTCAAACACTCTTAAATAAAAATGGTTTTACATCCAAATTTTATTTATTTATTTATAAATATTTTATTGGTTATGCTATTACAGTTGACCCAATTTTTCCCCCTTTCCTCCCCTCCAACTGGTACTCTCATTCCCTTCAGCAATACCCTACCCCTTGATTCATGACCATGGGTCGTGCATATATGTTCTTTGGCTACTCCATTTCCTATACTGTTCTTCACACACCTCTGTCTATTTTGTACATACCAATTTGTGCTTCTTAATCCCTACACCCTTGCTCCCATCCCCTGCAACTGATAACCCTCAAAATGGTCTCCATACTTATGATCCCATTCCTGTTTTGCTTGTTTGCTTAGTTGTTATTTAGATTCAGTTATAGATAGTTGTGAATTTACTATCATTTTAATGTTCATCATTTTGATCTTTTCCTTAACATTTTATATAATAAAGGTTTGATGATAGTGAACTCCTTTAGCTTTACCTTGTCTATGAAGCACTTTATCTGCCATTCCATTTAAATGATAGCTTTGCTGGGTAGAGCAGTATCTTTTAAGAAATCAGCTGACAGTCTTATAAGAATTCCTTTGTAGGTAACTCTGCTTTTCTCTTGCTGCTTTTAAGATTCTCTTTATCTTTTTTGGCATTTTGATTTTGATATGTCTTGCTGTGGTCCTCTTTGGGTCCAACTTGTTTGGGACTCTCTGTATTTCCTGGACTTGTATGTCTATTTCGTTCACCAAATTTAGGAAGTTTTCTTTCATTATTTTTTCAAATAAGTTTTTAATTTCTTGCTCTTCCTCTTCTTCTGGCATCCCTATGATTTGGATGTTGGTATGTTTGGAGATGACCCAGAGGCTCCTTAGCCTATTTTTATTTTTTTTAAAATTTCTTTTCCTTTTTGCTGTTCTGATTGGATGTTTTTTTCTTCCCCAGGTTCCAAATTGTTGATTTGATTCTTGGCTTCATCCTTTTCACTGTTGGTTCCCTGTAGATTTTTCTTCATTTCACTTAATCTAACTGTCATTTCTTTGTGGGTCTTTTTTGTTGTTGCCATACCCAATGAGTTATTTGAGCATCCTGATAACCAGTGTTTTGAACTATGCATCTGAGAGGTTGCTTATCTCCATTCTGTTTAGTTATTTTTTCTGGAGTTTTGTTCTGTTCTTTCTTTTGGGCCATGTTTCTTTGTCTCCTCAATTTGACAGCCTCCTGTGTTTGTTTCTGTGTATTAGGTAGAGCTGCTTTGAATTCCTTAGTACTATGGCCTATTGTAGAAAAGTGCACCTGTAAATTCTCTGTTGTGGAACCTTAGGTAATCGCCAGGGTGGGGCAACTCATGTGGCTTGGTATAGGGGGAGGGCTCAAAGAGGGGACAATGCCACTGCCTGGCCTCTGGAGTTTTGCCTGGGAAGAAACTGTCTCTCAGCACTCGCACTGTTGCCAGCCGCTTCACTTTCTCCACATGTGCCACTGGTGTCCTTCCAGCTGTTGCCTTGGTGCTGAATCCCAGAGGGGGTAGGTCTGCATGAATCCTAAGTTTACTGCAGACCCATTAAGAAGAGTCTCTTGAGAATCCCACTGTTTCTTTCATGACCCCAACCCACATTGATTTTATAGCCAGAAGTTATGGGGACTTATCTTCCTGGTGCTGCAATCCTTTGCTGGGTGTTCTGGTCTGGGGCTGTGATCCTGAGGGATCCCTCCTCATTTTTACCCACCACAGGTGGATGTGGGACCGCCGTTTCCATATCTTCGTGCCTGACCACCTCTCTGCACCTCTTTGCACATCTCTGCATCTCAGCTCCTCTTGCCCGTCTGGATGAATGTGGCTTCTTTAAACCCTTGGTTGTTGGACTTTCATACGGCTCGATTTTCTGATGGTTCTGGGTGTTATTTGTTTTGTAGTCTAGTTGTAATTTCTGCTGTAGTTGTGCAAGGAGGTGAGGTGTGTTTACCTATGCCTCCATTTTTACCAGAAGTACATCCAAATTTTAACTGAGATAATGATATAGGAAATATAAATCAGCACCAATAAGCTTGTAATAAGAGACTATGATCTCTGAAATTTTGTATAAATGAGATATATAGTTTATAAGATGGCTGTAATATTATACTTATTTTGTAAAATCTGTGTTTCATAGTATAATGTATAATCTTATTTCAGTATTTTTTACCCCTCTTCTATCCTAGTTCTTACCCTAAATCATGCTTCACTTAATCATCTTCTAAAAAAAACTATTTGTTTGTTTGTTTATTTTTAGAGAGAGGGGAAAGGAGAAAGAGAGGGAGAGAAACATCACTGTGTGGCTGCCTCTCACTGGCGCCCCCAACTGGGGACCTGATGTGCAACCTAGTCACGTGCCCTGGCTGGGATCGACACTTAATCATCTTTTAAAGTTACATGATATAGAGTTTTTCCTCATCCTACCAAGTTGCAGGTGGGAACACTGAGGCAATGTACCAGGACTGTGGGGATTTACCTGGGATCACACATACACTTAGAGAACTGTTTGCCTGCCAAACCATTAACACTAGTTGACGTCTTCCCCAGCTTCATAAAGAAGTGAAAACATTTGGATTGCTTTTCTTAGTTCTCATGATAGATACCAAATAAAACCAAGATGTCTCAGATTCTCTTTGTAATGAACTAGATTACTAAAAATTCTTCTTTGAGAGCCTATACTATTTTTGGAAAAATAGTTTATGATAGATGTAGTTTAAGAATGATGTAGCTTAAAAATAAAAAGAATGATGTAGCTGTGATGAACTGATCAGAAACTGATGTGTTGCTGCTTTGGCAATAACTTCAGCCCTCTCTCTCCTTTCTTGCTCATAGTATATCTACAGTGGTTGACATGGTTCTGCACATAAACTTCTCTTAGGGCATCTACATTGCTGTCAGGCAATTCGAGTTAGGCACTTTAATACATAAAAGTCCTTTGTGGTTTCTCCCTTTCTTTTGCAGATATTGAGCATAGGGGTTTAAGAATGGAGATGTTATCAACCATAATGAAAAGGAATCAAACATATAGAATGTTTGAGGGTGAGGAATGGATGAAAGACAGCCCAGAGGGCAGACTTCATTCTGGATGCCGAGCAAGGGGCTGTCCCAAACACCTGGGCTGGGGAATGGTATATTGAGTTTTAAATGGTGAAATAAAGTTATTTTTGCTCATTATCCTGTATTAAAATGGGCTAAAAATACAAAAAATAAAATAAAATAAAATAAAGGGAAAACTCCCACAGCCATAACTACCATGAAATGAGCATGTACCTCCACTCTTAGACCTTGAATATGTATATTTCTCACAATTGCCACATTCTTTAAAGGAATATTCTTGGCTAAAGCAATCTGATAAACCATCAAGGACAGGCCACCAGAGAAATAGGATATTCTTGTAGAGACCTGGTTTCTGTCTAGGAAGTAGAGCTGGGGATAAACTAAGCCATTTGTATGATTTCTGACCTAGCTTCTTACTTAAGGAGAAGCCTTAGTGGTGAAATGAGTGAAAGAGCTGCTTTGGTAGCAATAGACAGAGGGCTTTGCATTAATTCTCTGGCATCCTGAAAGCTGAAGGGAGATGTATTCCTAGTGACAGCAAAGGAATGACAGATTTGGTGAAAGAGCATTTGAAATAACACAAGGGGAGTTTCCCCAACGAACATAGGACCTAAGTATTTAAAAAAAAAAAAAAAAAAAAAAAAAAAGTCCCCTCTACATAGGAATATAAACAAAAGGCAGATTAAAAACATGATTTCACAAAAGAAATTCCCCTCTAAGAATGGGCTCAGAAAAAAGTTCTCTATGATCTTTAAGAAATATTTCTTTTTTAAAAGGTTGAGGAACTACAAACATTCATAGGAGAGATAAAAGCAAAAGAAGAGAAAAAGTAAACTGGTAGAGCTTATGAAACACATAGAAGTCAGGTAAAACTGTACAGAAAAAACCACCTAAAAATCAGTTAAAAATGGAGTGACAAACTGAAAACCTGAGAGCTAACAGGCTTGAAGAAATTAAAACAGAATGAAAGATAGTATATTAAGTTGAACCACATGAAATTGTAATGTCTGATTATTTCACCTACAAAAAGGCAATTTCTAAACTTATTTCTTTCTGTCTATATATTTACCTAGAAAAATGTTCACCTTGCTAAAGCTGATTATTTCTGAGTAGGGAATTTGAAATGAATATTTTTCTTTTGTATGTTTAAATTTTTAATTATGAGATGTATTATTTTTCAAAAACAATAGAGATTTTTTTTTTAAGTGTATGGTTTGGGGGAAGGTTGTGAGAGACTTAATGCCCCCAAAGAAATATCTACAACCTAGAACCCCCAGTAAATCTGCTTTCTGAGTTATTGCAGTTTAAAAGAATTCACTTTTCCTTTTGTCCACTATTGTGACTTACCTCTCATCACCATCTGACAATTTGAATGTCCAAGAGGAACAGTTTATTGGTTTAAAACAGTGATTTTCAACTTTTTCATCTCATGACACACATACACTAAATATTAAAATTCTGCAGCAAACCAAAAAAAATTTTTTTTGCTCATCTTTCCAAAAAATAGGCTTAATTTTGATTCATTAACACCAATAGCTATTGTTGTGTCAGCTGTTTTCATTCTTGTATTTGACAATCTAAGGGAAAAGAGTTCAGTGCCCCTGACTAGTCAGGTATTGCACGTTTTAAAAATTCATGAGTTGAAAATTGCTGGTTTAAGAAAACAATTCTTGACTTCAAATTCTTTTGAAGAACAGGGATGCTATGGATGTATGTGCTTTCTTAATATTTATAATATAAATGAGAGTTTAGGCAAATGTAAAAAGGCTACACTGACAAAAAAAATCACGGCATTATGAATGTACTGAATGCCATTGAATTGTTTACTTTAGAATGAATAATTTTGATTTATTTGGAATAAGCAATTTATATTACATGAATGACACTTCAGTTTTAAAAATGAGATTATTTTGAATAACAAATCTGTGTTCTCAAAAATTTTTCTAAATTTATTTTGAAATGATCCACTAAAGGGTTTAAGTAGTAAACTCTGCTCATCTTAAATATTCCAATATACAACAAAAAAGTTTATGTACAACAAATTTTGGGGAACTCTTGTATAAAATAAAGTTGCCTATAAATGCATATTTTCCCTCATGCAAAAAAATATTTTCACTTGAAAAAATTTATTTCGAGAACTCACTGGCCCTTGGAGATTGGTTTCTGATTTGATTTCCTTAAAAAACTGGAATTCTGAAGTGGAGGGCCTGCTATCTGGTACTCCTCAATTGAATTCGAACGAAATTGATTACTACACATGGCTCTAATAAAGTTTTGCCATAAACATCTGTGGGAAGTCTAAGGGAAGTCTTGTAGAGGGATATTTAATTTGCAGGGTCTATTGGCTATTTACCCCTGAAGTGTTAGGTCCCCTTCTGGTAAATGAGGTGAGTTCTTTGACACTGCTATCCTTAGGAATCCTGAGAGCTCTAGGGATTGGTTAGAAGGGTGCTTTTCACTTTTTAAGCCATAGTTTGAATCTAACCAGGTTAACCTTATGACCCTCAATTGTTTGTGTGAAAGGAGGTTGTGATCTCAGTCTTGCCTTAAGGAAGAGCTTTTCACATAGAAATTGGCACTAATTGGTATCCTTGTTGACAGGCTTAGCTGAGAGGCTCCATGATTGAAGGGGCAATGAGAACAGAAACTAAATTACTCCACCTCAGCTCAGCATGTTGGCTGGAGGACACACAGGGCAGCTACCAGTTCTCTCCTCTTTTAGCAGCATCCAATATAAAGCATAAAGCAACTGTGTTGAACCAGGAGGCCCAGGACGCCTATCATTTGTGGAAGAATACTTTTCATATGACTGGCCCAGTTCTTTAGGGCCATTGGGACACTGATAGGGCTCTAGACCAAGATTCTGCAAACTTTTTTTTAAAATTGATTTTAGAGAAAGAGGAAGGGAGGACAGGGAGAGAGAGATAAATAGAGAACACTGATCTGTTGTTCCACTTACTGATGCATTCATTGGTTGATTCTCGTATGTGCCCTGACTCTGTATCGAACCTGCAACCTTGGTGTTTTGAGTCGAGGCTCTAACCAACTGAGCTACCCAGCCAGGGCCAGATTCTACAAACTCTTTATGCAAAGAGTGAGAGAGGAAGTATTTTAGCCTTTTCAGAACATCAAGTGCCTGCTGCAAACACTCAAGTCTGCTGACAAAAGCAGCTATAGAAAATAATACATGCATGAGTATGCCTGTGTTCCAGTAAAACTATACACTGAAATTTGAATTTCATATCATTTTTATGTGTCAAGAAATAATTTTCTTCTTTTGATTTTTTCAACTATTTAAAAATGTCAAGATCATTCTTGGTTTGCAGGCCATAATTAAACAAGCAATGGGCCAGATTTGGCCTACTGCCCATAGTTTGCCAACTTCTGCTCTAGCCTAAGAGTAGGAGATCTTCCTTACTTCCCCTCCTTGCCCAACCACTAACTAGGTATGGGACCCTCGGCCTTGCTTAACTTCAGTTTAGGCTTTAGTTTCTTTATCAAGTATGTTTTGACAAAATAGGAGAGGGAGGAACAGATGAAACAAAGATTTTATTTTTTAGGTATAATATTAGATTTCCTGACTGTATTATAGGAGCAGAAGTCAACCCAAGCAGTGAAATGGAAATTAGTTCATTTAATGAAAATACATCTTTTTAAAAATATATATTTTATTGATTATGGTATTACAATTGTCCCAATTTTTTCCCTTTTCCCCTCCATCTGGCACCCACCTTCCCTCCAGCAATCAACCCCCTTAGTTCATGTCTATGGTGTCATTCATATAAGTTCTTTGGCTTCTTCATTTCCTATACTGTTCTTAACATCCTCCTGACTATTTTGTACCCACCAATTATACTTCTTAATCCCTGTACCTTTTCCTCCATTCTCCGGCCTCCCCCTCTCAGCTGATAACCCTCCAAATGATCTCCATATCTATGATTTTGCTGCTCCTGTTCTAGTTGTTTGCTTAGTTTGTTTTTGTTTTCTAGATTCAGTTGTAGATAGTTGTGAGTTTGTTGTAATTTTAGTATTCATAGTTTTGATCTTTTCTTAAATGAGTCCCTTTTACATTTCATGTAATAATGGCTTGGTGATGACGAACTCCTTTAGCTTTACCTTGTCTGGAAAGCACTTTATCTGCCCTTCCATTCTAAATGACAGCTTTGTTGGATAGAGTAATCTTGGTTGTAGGTCCTTGCTTCTCATCACTTTGAATACTTCTTGCCAGTCCCTTCTTGCCTGCAAACTTTCTTTTGAGAAATCAGCTGATAGTCGTATAAGTACACTTTTGTAGGTAACTCAGCTTTTTTTTTACTGCTTTTATGATTCTTGGCATAAAAGAATCTTTTATGATTTTTGGCATTTTAATGATGATGTGTCTTGGTGTGGTCCTCTTTGGGTCCAACTTGTTTGGGACTCTTTGTGCTTCCTGGACTTGTATGTCTATTTCCTTCACCAAATCAGGGGAGTTTTCTTTCATTATTTTTTCAAATAAGTTTTCAATTTCTTGCTCTTTCTCTTCTTTCTGGCATCACTATGATTCAAATGTTCCAGTCTTCTTATTCTCCCCTCATTTATTTGAATTCTTGTTTCCTCATTCTGTACTGCATGACTTTTTGTTTCTTCCTATGTTTCTTTTTTTTTTTTTTCAATGGGTTGCCTTTTTATTTTCTTTTTTTTTTTTAAAGTATATTTTATTGATTATGTTGTTACAGTAGTTCCAATTTTTTCCCCTTTACTCCCCTCCACCCAGTATCTCCCTCCCCCAGCATCCCCCCCCAAGTCCATACCCATGGTTCGTAAAAAAATAACTATCCCTCCCTCTCAGATATTAAGACCCTTTGTAATCTTGTAAAGGACAATGGGCGAAGGTCTCAAGCTCCTCTAGCTGCTTCAAGCTGGACATGGTCGTCGTCCTACCTACCCTTGGGTCCAGAAATCCCTAATAACAGTGGGGGTGTGGAGGGGAGGGTGGCCTTCCCACATGGGGAAGGATTGTGCAGACTCCAGGTCAGTTGGCTGTCTCCGGACAACGGCGTGCTTGGTTTAGCAGGCTGGCATCCTTGTTGTGTTCTGGGGGCAACAGATTTGGCAAAAAGGGTTAAAAAGCATCATTCAATCCATAACTACTAGGTGACAAAAGGCAGGGATTAATTTTTCAATGTTCCACATTAGGAGAAAAAAAAAAAAAAAAAAAAAAAAGGGCTTCTTTGGAGGAAGGTGTGCTAGGCACATCTCTCCTGTCCAAAACCCTTTTGCCCATTTTATTTAGTTTGGGCTGAGGGAAATAGTTTATGTTTCCCCCCTCTCAGACCTCTGGGCCCTTTCTGTCCAAGCCATTAGGATAGAAAAGAGAATTCAGTTTTAAAGTGAAGCCCACAGACCACCCCATTCTTCACCAACTCAGCCATTTAGTTCAGCCAAACTGTTGAGTCTCCGGAGGCAGCGCTGCAGAGAGGATTAAGTGAGGCTTATGCGTACAGACAATCACTCAGGTAATGCGGTCATAGGCTTATGCCCTCTGGTTCAATTTTGCTCATTTGTTTGTGTTGTTCATTAGTTTCCTGTAATAGGTGACAGCATAACGTATTTTTCTTTCGTTGCCTGGCTTATTTCGCTAAGCATAATTCTCTCTAGTTCCATCCATGTTGTTGCAAATGGTAGAAGTTCCTTCTTTCTTTCTGCTACATAGAACTCCATTGTGTAAATGTACCACAGTTTTTTGATCCACTCATCTACAGATGGGCATTTAGGTTGTTTCCAGCACTTGGCTATTGTAAATAGTGCTGCTATGAACATTGGAGTGCATAGGTTCTTTCGAATTGGTGTTTCAGGATTTTTCGGATATAATCCCAGTAATGGAATTGCTGGTTCAAAAGGCAGTTCCATTTTTAGTTTTTTGAGGAAATTCCAAACTGTTTTCCATAGTGGCTGCACCAGTCTGCATTCCCACCAGCAATGCACCAGGGTTCCCGTTTCTCCGCATCCTCTCCAGCACAAGTTGTTTGTTGATTTGTTGATTATGGCCATTCTGACTGGTGTGAGGTGGTATCTCATTGTGGTTTTTATTTGCATCTCTCTGATGGCTAGTGATGTTGAGCATATTTTCATATGTCTATGGGCCCTCTGTATGTCTTCTTTGGAGAAGTGTTTGTTCAGGTCCTTTGCCCATTTTTTAATTGGGTTGTCTGTCTTCTTGGTGTTGAGTCGTATGAGTTCTTTATATATTTTGGAGATCAATCCCTTGTCTGAGATGTCATTGGCGAATATATTTTCCCATATGGTTGGTTTCCTTTTCATCTTGCTGATGTTTTCTTTAGCTGAGCAGAAACTTTTTAGTTTGATGTAGTCCCATTTGTTTATTCTTTCCTTTATTTCCCTTGCCTTAGGAGATATATCAGTGAAAATGTTGCTACGTGGGATATCTGAAATTTTCCTGCCTATTTTTTCCTCTAGGACTTTTATGGTATCACGGCTTACATTTAAGTCTTTGATCCATTTTGAGTTTATTCTGGTGTATGGTGTAAGTTGGTGGTCTAGTTTCATTTTTTTGCATGTCCCTGTCCAGTTCTCCCAACACCATTTGTTGAAGAGGCTCTTTTCACTCCATTTGATGTTCTTTCCCCCTTTGTCAAATATTAGTTGACCATATGAACCTGGGTTTATTTCTGGGCTCTCTATTCTGTTCCATTGATCTATATGTCTGTTTTTATGCCAGTACCAGACTGTTTTGATTACCGTGGCCTTGTAGTATAGTTTGATATCAGGTATTGTGATTCCTCCTACTGTGTTCTTCTTCCTCAAAATTGCTGTGGCTATTCGGGCTCTTTTTTGGTTCCATATAAATTTTTGAAGTATTTGTTCTAGGTCTGTGAAATATGTTGCTGGTATTTTAATAGGGATTGCATTGAATCTATAAATTGCTTTGGGTAGTATGGACATTTTAATGATGTTGATTCTTCCCATCCATGAGCATGGTATATGCTTCCATTTATTTGTATCTTCTTTAATTTCTTTCTTCAATGTTATGTAGTTTTCTGAGTACAGGTCTTTTACCTCCTTGGTTAAGTTTATTCCTAGGTATTTTATTTTTCTTGTTGCTATGGTAAATTGAATTTTTCTTTCAGTTTCTATCTCTGAGTTTTTATTGTTGGTGTATAAAAATGCCTTTGATTTCTTAATATTGACTTTGTATCCTGCTATTTTGCCGAATTCACTTATTAGGTCGAGTAGTTTTTTTGTGGAGTCTATAGGGTTTTCTATGTACACTATCATGTCATCTGCAAATAATGACAGTTTTACTTCCTCTTTTCCAATTTGGATGCCTTTTATTTCTCTTTCTTGTCTGATTGCGGTGGCTAGAACTTCCAAGACTATGTTGAATAGGAGTGGGGAGAGCGGACATCCTTGTCTTGTTCCTGATCTCAGGGGGAATGCTCTCAGTTTTTGCCCATTGAGTATGATGTTGGCTTCAGGTTTCTCATATATGGCCTTTATTATGTTGAGGTATGCTCCCTCTATTCCCATTTTGCTGAGAGTTTTTATCATAAATGGGTGTTGTACTTTATCAAATGCTTTTTCTGCATCTATTGATATTATCATGTGGTTTTTGTCTTTCATTTTGTTTATGTGGTGTATTACGTTTATTGATTTACGAATGTTAAACCATCCTTGCATCCCTGGGATGAATCCTACTTGATCGTGGTGTATGATCTTTCTAATGTGTTGCTGGATCCGGTTTGCCAATATTTTGTTGAGGATTTTGGCATCTATGTTCATCAGTGATATTGGCCTGTAGTTTTCTTTCTTTGTTGTGTCTTGACCTGGTTTTGGAATTAGGGTTATACTGGCTTCATAGAATGAGTTTGGCAGTCTTCCCTCTTCTTGTATCTTTTGGAATAGTCTGAGAAGGATAGGAGTTAGTTCTTTCCTAAATGTTTTGTAGAATTCACTTGTGAAGCCATCCGGTCCAGGGCTTTTGTGTGCTAGGAGTTTTTTGATTACTGCTTCAATTTCACTAGCTGTTATTGGTCTATTCAGACTTTCTGCTTCTTCTTGATTCAGTTTGGGAAGACTATAGGTTTCCAGGAATCTGTCCATTTCCTCTAGGTTGTCAAATTTCTTGCCATACAGTTGTTCATAATAATTTCTTATAATCCTTTGTATTTCTGTGGTATCAGTTGTGATTTCTCCTCTTTCATTTCTGATTTTATTTATTTGGGTCCTCTCTCTTTTTTTCTTGATGAGCCTGCTTAAAGGCTTGTCAATTTTGTTTATTTTTTCAAAGAACCAGCTCCTACTTTTGTTGATCTTTTGAATTGTTAGTTTAGACTCTATGTCATTTAATTCTGCTCTGATCTTGATGATTTCCTTCCTTCTACTTGATCTGGGCTTTGCTTGTTGTTCTTCCTCTAGATCTTGTAGCTGTAGGGTTAAATTTTTTATTAGATATTCCTCTAGCTTTTTTAGGTAGGCCTGTATTGCTATGAACTTTCCTCTTAGGACTGCTTTCGCTGTATCCCATAGGTTTTGGGTTGTTGTGTGTTCATTATCATTAGTTTCCAGAAACTTTTTGATTTCTTCCTTGATGTCATTGTTAACCCATTCATTATTTAATAGCATGTTATTCATTCTCCATGAGTTTGAATGTTTTTGAGTTTTTTCCTTGAGGTTGATTTCCAATTTTAAGCCATTGTGATCTGAGAAGATGCTTGATATAATTTCAATTTTCTTGAATTTGTTAAGGCTTGTTTTGTGTCCTACCATGTGGTCTATCTTTGAAAATGTTCCATGTGCACTTGAGAAGTATGTATATTTTGCTTCTTTGGGGTGAAAACTTCTATATATATCGACTAAGTCCATTTGATCTAGAGTGTTGTTCAGTGCCTCCATATCTTTGGTGTTTCTTTGCTTCGAAGATCTGTCCATTGTTGACAATGGGGTGTTAAAGTCCCCTACTATGAGTGTGTTGTTGTCTATATCTTTCTTGGAGTCTTTCAAAAGTTTCCTTACATATTTGGGTGCTCCTAAGTTTGGTGCATATATATTTATAAGGGTTATATCTTCTTGATGGATTTTTCCCTTAAGTATTATGAAATGCCCTTCTTTGTCTCTTTTTATGGACTTTGCTGTGAAATCTGTTTTGTCTGATATAAGTATTGCTACCCCAGCTTTTTTTTCATGTCCATTTGCTTGGAATACATTTTTCCATCCCTTTACTTTCAGTCTGTGTAGATCTTTTGTTCTAAGGTGGGTCTCTTGTAGACAGCATATATGTGGGTCATTCTTTCTAATCCATTCAGCTACCCTATGTCTTTTAATTGGAGCGTTTAATCCATTTACATTTAAGGTTATTACCGATAAGTACTTATTCATTGTCATTTTTCCCCTTTGTACTCGTGTTCTTCTCTGTCTCTCTCTGTTTCTTTATCTTCTTAGAGCAGACCTTTTAGCATCTCTTGCATTGCTGGTTTGGTGGAGATGTATTCTTTTAGCCTTCTTTTGTCTTGGAAGCTCCTTATTTCACCCTCCATTTTGAATGAGAGCTTTGCTGGGTATAGTATTCTAGGTTGTAGGCCTTTGTTTTTCATTGCTTGGAATACTTTTTGCCATTCCCTTCTGGCTTGTAGTGTTTCTGCTGAGAAATCTGATGATAGCCTTATTGGAGTACCCTTGTATGTTATTAGTTGTTTTTCTCTTGCTGCTTTTAGGATCCTCTCTTTGTCTTTGAATGTTGCCATTTTAATTATGATGTGTCTTGAGGTGGGCCTGTTGGGGTTCATCTTCATTGGGACCCTCTGTGCTTCCTGGACTTGCGTGACTCTTTCTCTCGTCATGTTAGGAAAGTTTTCTGTCATTAGTTTTTCAAAGAGGTTTTCTATCCCTTGCTCTTCTTCTTCTCCTTCTGGAATTCCTATGATACGGATATTATTACGTTTCATGTTGTCCTGCAGCTGTCTTAGAACCTCTTCAGTCTTGTTCAGTCTTTTTTCATTTTGTTGCATTGTCTGGGAGTTTTTGTGTAGGTTGTCCTCCAGCTCGCTGATCCGATCTTCTGCTTCCTCTAGCCTGCTTTTAATTCCTTCTACTGTGTTCTTCAATTCAGAGATCGTATTTTTCATTTCCTCCTGGCTCTTATTGATAGCTTCTATGTCCTTTTTCATGCTCACGTAATTTTCTGTGAGTTCCTTGTAGTTTTTCTGGAGTTCTTTGTAGTTTCCGCTGAGCTCATTCAGCTTCTCCATAATCCATGTTTTGAATTCCATATCTGATAGTTCGCTCCCCTCTATTTCATTTAGCACTCTTTCTGGGGATTCTACCTTTCCTTTTGATGGGAGGTTGTTTCTCTGTCTCCCCATTTTTTTGACTCCTATTGTTTGTTGGTGCTTCTTGGAATGATCTGCACTTCCTGGATCTGCCTCTGGTGGCGTCAGATCATGTACCAGTCTGGCCCTAGGCAGCCTGTTGGAGACTTCCAGGGATCTACTGCTGTTGTCTGTCTTCTTTGATTGTTAATCTATTCAATCTGTGATTAGCTGTCAGGCTTAAGGACTGTGGGTGTGGCAGCTTAATTCCTGTAGGCAGGGCTTTTGCTTCCCCTCAGGCTGACGCCACTTGGAGGGGAATGGTCTACCCGCAGTACTGGGGATGAGTCAGCACTGGGACCCAATCAGCTGCTCCTCCAGTTCTCCCCTCAAAGCCACCGTGCCAAATTCTCCCCAAGTGTCTCCAGTCCTCTCTGCCTTCCCTCTGCTTGAGCCCAGGGTAAGTGGTGGCCAAAATATTTTCGTATGTGATCCACTTAAGAGCTCTTTTTCTCCTGCTGTTTCTCTCCGGCTAGCAAGAAAGCCTGTGGCTTTTCGCTTTTCACAGCTGATACTATTTTATTTTCCACTCTGTTGCTGTAGGCTGGGAAGCCCAGCTGGGGGTTTAGACCCTGCCCTTCTCAGGGGGAAACCCTGGCTGCTGAGCTGTTTCTCAGTCCCTTCAGCAGCCACCCGTGTGAGCCCAGCCAGCCCTTCGGTGTCTCCGCACTCCCTACCGGTCACGTTGTGATGTAGCGGCCTTTTCTGTCTCTCCGTGGTTATAAGACTTCTTTCCAGCTAGTGTTCCGTTGGTTATTCCAGATGATTTCTCCAAAATTAAGTTGTAAATCCAGACTGGTCCTGGGAGGAGGTTAGTGTAGCTTCCACTTACTCCTCCGCCATCTTGGATCTCCCCTATGTTTCAATTCATTAATTTGAACACTGGCTTTCTTCCATTCACTATTGGTTCCTTGTGAATTTTTCTTTATTTCACTTAGTGTAGCCTTCATTTCTTTCCTTATGTATTTGCCATACTAAATGAGTTCTCTGAGCATCCTGATCACCAGTGTTTTGAACTCTGTGTCTGATAGGTGGGCTATCTCCATTTCACTTAGTTTTTTTTCTGGAGTTTTGATCTGTTCTTTTCTTCGGGCCATATTTCTTTGTTTCTTCAATTTGGCAGCCTCTCTGTGTTTGTTTCTGTGTATTAGGTAGGGCTGCTTTGACTCCCATCTGGGTGCACCTGTTATATTGTAAGGGGTGGAGCCCTAGGTATTCATCAGTGCAGGGCAACCTGTTTCACCGCTTTGTCACACTATATGTGGTGGAGGGGTCGGAGAGAGAACAATGAGGCTTTCTCTGCACTTTCCCCTTTTCCAGTCACTTTACCCACTTCCTGTATGTGACTTGTACCCCTCTAGTTGCTGCTGTGATTGTGATTCCCAGAGTGAATGGGCTTACATATGTTCTAGGACCATGGGGGCCCACCAAACAGACTCTCCTGAGACAGGCAGTTTCTTCTGCTTCCCCAACCCCCACTGGTTTTCACAGCCAGAAACTGAAGCTTTATTTTTCCGGCGCTAGAACCCTGGATTGCTGACCTGGGGCTTAGATCACTCCCCAGGTGTCTCTCCCAGCTTTTATCTGCAATACATGAATGTGGGACTTCCCATTCCACTGGCCACTGCCTTGCCACTGCCACACTGTGTCCTCTCTGCCCCAGCTCCCTGTGTCTGCCCCTCTTACCCTTCTGGTAGAATATTTCTTCTTTAAATACTTGGTTGTCATATTCAATACAGTTTGATTTTCTGGCAGTTCTGGTGGCTCTTTTGTTTTGAGATTAGTCCTGATCCTTCTTATGATTTGGCAAGGAGGCAAAGCATGTCTACCTACGCCTCCATCTTGGCCAGAAGTGAGGAAATAAGATTTTGGCCTAAAATGAGGAACAATGTCACAACTCTGACAGCAACCAAAATTGGTAGTTTCCTAACTGTATTTGAAGTCTCAGAACACTTCCTTGTGTTTTCTAAGGCTCTATTTTTCTTTCTTGGGTGATTGTTTATTTGTTTTAGTTTTTATGGGTGGGGAGAGTATAATTCCACAGTTTATTAAAAAAACAGATATTTTTCTCCTTCAAAGATGTTGTTTTAAAATATTAATGTTTCTCTGTTTCTGGCAAGTATATTTTATAAGTTCTCTCCTACCCAGATGTACCTTATTATAAGAGGTGATGACTGAGGGTCAGTAATCATTTTTATGAAGAGCAGAAAAGAAAATTACCAACTTATCTAACACACTGATATATATATTTTAAAGGTTGAGGTATTTTGTGGGGTTGTTGGGAGGAGGACAGAAGATGAAGGAGGAAAGTGGAGGTATTTTAAGAGCATATTTAGACTTCTAGTCAAGATGAATGTGTAGGTAGGCCACTTCACCTCCTTGTACAACAACAAAAAGAATTACAACTAAGTCTCAAGACAAATAAAACTCATAACTGTCAGAAAATCAAACGAAGGATTTAAAGAAGCCACATTCATCCTGACGGTTAGGAGGAGTGGGGATGGGTAGAGAGGTGCAGGGTGAGACTGACAGGAAATGGCTGTGCCGGGACAGGCACAGGCAGTCCCACATTCATGTGTGCTGGATAAAAGTTGGGAAGGATATCTCGGGATCAAGTGATCTGAGACCCAGGTCAGATTGCACAGCCCAGGGTTCCAGTGTCAGGAAGGTAAATCCCCATAATTCCTGGCTGTAAAAACAAGTGGGGGTTAGGGCAGTGGAAGAAACTGCCAGATTTTCAGAAAACCCTGCTTAAAGGACCTGCATGGTCTTAAAACATATGCAAACCTACTCACTCTGGGATTCAACACAGGGCAACAGCTGGAAGGGGACCAGTCACATACGGGGAGTGGATGAAGTGACTGAAACAGGGTGAGTGCTGGGAAAACCTCCAGAAGCCAGGCAGTGGTACAGTCCCCTCCCCCCACACAGAGCCACAAAACAGTGAAGCAGGTTGCCCAACCCTGGTGATTACCTAAGTCTCCAACCCACACGATTTCCTGGTACCTTTTCAACAATAGGCCGTGCTACCAAGACAGGGAGTTAAAGCAACTCTATGTATATAGAAACAAACACAGGGAGGCTCCCAATTTGAGGAGACAAAGAAACACGGCCCAAATCAAAGAACAGATTAAAACTCCAGAAAAAGAACTAAGCAAAATGGAGATAGCTAACCTATCAGATGCAGAGCTTGAAACACTGGTGATCAGAATGCTCAGAGAACTCATTGAGTATGGCAACAACATAAAGGAAGTAATGAAGGTGGCACTAAGTGAAATAAAGAAAAATCTACAGTGAACCAATAATGAAAAGAAGGAGGCCAGGATTCAAAGCAAAGATCTGGAACATAAGGAAGAAATAAACATTCAACCAGAACAGAAAGAAGAAACAAGAATTCAAAAAAATGAGGATAGTAAAAGAAGACTCTAGGACATCTCCAAACACGCTAAAATCGGAATCAGAGATGATGAATGAGAAGAGTAAGAGCAAGAAATTGAAAACTTACTTGAAAATATAATAAAACTTCCCTAATTTGGTGAAGGAAATAGACATACAAGTCCAGGAAGCACAGAGTCCCAAACAAGTTGGACCCAGAGGGGACCACACCAAGGCACATCATAATTAAAATGCCAAAGTTTAAGACTAAGAGAGAATCTTAAAAGCAGCAAGAGAAAAGCAGACAGTTACCTACAAAGGAGTTCCCTAAGACTGTCAGCTGCTTTTTCAAAAGAAATTTTGCTGGCAAGAAGGGACTGGAAAGAAGTATTCAAAGTGATGTAAAGCAAGGACCTACAACCAAGATTACTCTATCCAGCAAAGCTATCATTTAGAATGGAAGGGCAGATAAAGTGCTTCCTCGACAAGGTAAAGCTAAAGGAGTTCATCACCACCAAGCCATTATTACATGAAATGTAAAAGGGACTCATTTAAGAAAAAAATCAAAATGATGAACAGTAAAAAGGCAACAAATTCACAACCATCAGCAACTGAATCTAAAACAAAACAAAACAAAACAAAAACCAAGCAAACAACCAGAATAGGAACAGAATCATAGGTATGGAGATCATTTGGAGGGTTATCAGCTGGAAGGGGAGAGGTGGAGAATGGGGGGAATGGGGGGAATGGGGGAAAAGGTACAGGGATTAGGAAGCATAATTGTGGGTACAAATAAGACAGGGGGATATTAAGAACAGTATAGAAAATAGAGAAGCCAAGGAACTTACATGCATAATGCTGCACATGAACTAAGGAGGGGTAGGATTGCTGGAGGAAAGGGGATGGCTGGAGGGACAAAGAGAAAAAAATTGGGACAATTGTAATAGCATAACCAAGAAAATATACTTTAAAAAGTAAAGTAGAGCCTATTTATTTCTTCATAAATTATATTTCATGCATTCCTTTGTTTTTCCTTTCATCTTTATATCAAATATCCATTCAATGTTCAAATTTCTAATAAATTGTTTTACATTTCGTTTGTTCAAATTGGGATCCAAATAAGGTCCACACTTTCCATTGCGTTGGTTGACATGCCTCTCAGTCTCTTTTAAGTTCCCTCTTCCCCTGCTTTGTTTTTCTTGTCATGAATTTGTTATGAAGGCTCTGATATTTTGAAAAACACTAGCTTGGCCCTGGTTGGTTCACTCGGTTAGAGCATCAGAGCGTCGTTCCAATATGCCAAGGTTGTAGGTTCAATCTCAGGTCAGGACACATACAAGAATCAACCAATGAATGAATAAATGGGTGGCACAACAGATCAGTGTTTCTCAAAGAAAGAAAAAAACAAAACTACTAGCTTGTAAGCTATTTGAACTAATGAAAATGCTTATCTTTGTGTCTTCCTTTTTATTACCCAAAGCAGTACCTGAAATTTAGCAGGCTTAATAAATATTTCTACAAAGTCTCATATTTCCTTTGGATCCTCTGTAGAATGCTGAATGAACTACATCTGTTTAGTACTAAGCCAGGTTTGGTTGGTACTAACTTGAAGGGCTAGGGCTCCCCTCTCACTCTTTTGTTCTTTACCATTTTAGTAAGGGGGCCATTTCCTTGCTTTTGAGCAGAGCTCTGTGGAGGCATTCTGGAGCATGTATGTGGATGAACAAGAGGTAATCCTGGATTCCTGCTGTTAAGCTTAAACAACTGGTAACAGGTGGATTGTGAGAACAGGGAAAGCAACAGTTTGTTTCCCAAACTCTGAGAATTTCAGTGCTTGAGTGAGATGCCTTAGTATCTTTTCTTCCCTCCCTTCATAAGAACACAGAGGAAAGAGACTTGTAGCTAGAAGGCAGTGGCCTTCTGGAAACAGTTCCTTTGAGATCTGAGCACCTGGAGCTGGGCCAACTCATTTTTTTAAATCTGATTTGCATGTAAATAGTGGAGTTTGAGGCCCAGCTTTACCCCCTTGGCTGTAATAAAACTGAAGAGAAGTGGTTTCTCCTTTAAAATCCTGGGACTGGTTTTGGCATCTTGCCTCAGACCTCCATACTTTATTCCTTTTGGGGGGTGTAAAGGGTGCTGTCAGGAAAGAGTTAATCTGATTTTCCCTGTTTCCAATTTTGCTGACTTGCTCTGGCTCCAGGGCACTTAGTTGCATGCTTTTTTGACAGGCTGGTGCTCCAACTTTCTTTCCGGAAGTAATTTTTTCCACCTCTGAGATCTGCCCTCTGACCCTGAGTTTAATGGGGAAGTAGAGTGATGGAGTCTCTTCATTTTGGTTAGAAAGTTTATTGGCTTTGACGGCCCCAGTGTAGGAGAGCCAGCTGCCTTAACTTCTTTTCAACCGAAGTTATTGGGGCTTTCGTTTATTATAAAATTTTTGGAAAGTATAGAAATAAACTCGAGTAAAAATTGCTTGTAATCCCACTATCTAGATAAAATTTCTGTTAATATAATAATAATTATCCCAGTTCCCTACTTCTCAAACAAAAATGGGATTATGGGATGTTTTATTTATTTTTTCCTTTTTATTGAATTTATTGGAGTGACCCTGGTTTACAAAATTAAACAGGTTTTGAGTGCACAACTCTGCAGCACATCATCTGTACCCTACACTGTGTGTTCATCATCCGAAGTCAAGTCTCCCTCCATCACCATTTATCCCCTCTATATCCTCCTCCACCTCCCCCCAACCTATGGGAAGTTTTTAATTTTTTTTAGGTATTAATTCTTTAATATAATGGGGAGGGGCAGAGTAACAAGAAGTTTTTAAAGGCTCCCAACAAAGGCTCTTGACCATACTTTGGTCAGGTTCCTATGAGGCTTTGGCCTTGGGCCCCATCCTGTCTTCTGCCTGCCCAGCCAGTCTTATCAAGAATCCTGCTAAATCAATTTAATTGAGATCCTCCACCCTTGATATCTGATCAGTTCATCCCCCACTTTTGATGTATAAATCCTTGATCTGCCATTAGCAAGATTTCTGTTAGGTCAGTTTAGCAAGAATACACCTACTCTTTAAGGTCTTCCATTAGTAATTTTCTATTCACTAATGCACTCATTCTGCTCATTGGCAAAAATCCCCTGCTCTTTGCTGTATTTGTTTTATAGCTGTCTGCTGTCTAGACTTCGTAATAATTATTTTATTTTTTTATTATTTTTCTATTATAGCTGTCGCATCTTTTAGCCCATTGCTCTCCCCTACTCTGCCCCACTCCCACAGTCAATCCCCAACCCCGTTGCCCACGTCCATGGGTCATTTATACATGTTCCTTGACTAGACCCTACCCCTTCTATCCCCCCTTTTCCTACCCCCCCTCCCTCTAGACTTTGCAATAATCTTGAATAAAGTCTTCCTTACCATTTTAACAAATGTCAGAATAAAATTTTTTTTCTTTTCTAAAAAATATTTTGTTTATTTTTAGAGCGGGGGAAGAGAGGGAGAAACATCGGTGTGGGAAAAAAACATCTATCAGTTGCCTCTGGTACATGCCCCAACTGGGGATTGACCTGTAACCCAGGCATATGCCCTGTTTGCAGGACAATGCTCAACCAACTGAGCCCCCCCGGTCAGGGAAGAATAATTTTTCTTTAACACTTGTCGCATCAGAACCATGGGATTCCTAGTATTCTTAGCCTTTTCCAAGCTAAGAACCTTTTTTTCTCCAATACTATTTTCTTTTTTGGCCTTTTGCCATTGGAAAGATAAAGAAGTGAATTGTTTAAGGCAAATCAGAGTCAGCTTGGGGGGTACCTAGCTCTTACTACCTCATTGGATTCAATGACTATTTGAAATACATTAGGTTTCTATCTTTGGGTGTGAAAGTGGAGCTGTAGAATCCTGAGCCTGGAAGGGACCCTAAGAAATCCTTCAGGTCAGCCAAATATTTTTACTCCCATTTTACAGATAAAGCTAGTGTGGTCCAGAGTCCTATCTAAGTTAAGCATATAAAAAGGTTAATAATAAAAAGAAAATTTTTTTAAAGAAATGGCATTAATTGTCATCTCCTGCCCTCACCTCCTTTTTTCTGCCCTTTGAATCAACACAGTTGCTTAGCAAAATCTCACTTTTTCATTTGAGAAATAGAAACAAAAGCCTCCAGGGCTTTTTTTTTTTTTTTCTTTTTTCTTTTTTTTTCCTGATAAAGGAAAGAAAGGTGTCAGAGAAGTGGAAATGATTATAATAAGGAGAATCCAAATAGGAAGTGCTTTCTAAAGCAGCCTTAGTGTTAAGGCTTAATTTTTCCAAATTAAGGCATAGGAACTTCAGTCTGATGAATTTGATGTGGAAAAAATTTTAAGGTGATTAATCCAAACATCATCCTCAGTGTAACATGTGTGTTGTGAGCAGACTCCAGACAAGTCACTGAAATCAAGGTGCCCGGGGGTGTGAGTCCTGGGTGTGCCTGTCCTTGAGACTTTGCCCTGGGCATTGAGTGTTGAACAACCAGATCTTCCTGTGATTCACCCTGAAACCAGAAATGTGTTTGTGTGTAGTGACACCAGACCAGTGAGAAAGCAGCAAGGGCACAGTTATCCTGGAAAAAGCATTAGTTAAATTAGATTTGACTTAGGTGGAATGAATCTATAGCCCAGCCATGGGGCTATGTGTTGGGTCACAGAGATGAATCAGGCAGGAGCCTGGCCCTCAAGGACTCTCAGGTTGACCGATGGGACAGGTAACTAAATCTTATAGTCCTCAACACATGTGTTAGCAATGTACTCCAAGAATAGATGAAATCTTTCTGGATGTGTCACAGGCTTTATAAGCTAGGCTTTGTAGGATACTACCTGGTAGAAAGAGAAAAGGCCTTCTAGGCCGATGGAATTGTGTAAGCAAAGACATGGGAGCATCTGCTTGGGAAGGTGTGTAATTTTGGGTTGCTGGATCACAAGATTCTTGGTGAGTAATAAGAAAGGAGGGCAGGAATGGAAATGGAGAAGCTAGGAAGACAGGCTGGAGTCAGGGTGTGAAGAGCGTTGAATGTTCTGCTTAGGAAAGGCACCAGGCACAGGTGAGCATCAGTGATCCAATTTACCTTCTATAGCAATTATAATGTACAAGTGTGAACTTCTTTTTCAGGCCCAGTTTTCTAAACCAAATAAAATCAATTTCCAAATACCATTTGCCAGACTTGGCCAAAGATTGACTCTTAATCATGTTTTGGGGTTGTCAAGAAACAAAAACAAATACAAATACAAAAACACAATGTTGGGATTTGTAGGGTATGCAGAAACTGGGGAAAGGGGCCTGGTCTTTTCCCAGGATGCTCATTATAGTTACCTTGGCACATACTGCCACATTGTACTGATGTCAAGGGCTGCTCCTTCACCTCCACTGACTACCAAGCTCTGAAGATCTGTGTTTGCTCCGAGAGGGCCACACAATGGTTTATGGTATTGCTTCAGAGACCCTTTCATTGTTGTTCTCATGGCCAACCCCTTGGTCTAGTCTCCGAAAAAGTATCAGCAAGTACTCGTTCATATGGGCTAGTCTTTAGAAAAGTATTTCCCAGCAATGTCACTACATAATTCAATTAAAGGCACTAGCTTCCCATTCCCTCCTCTCTAGGACAAGCCATGTTAATCTTCCTCAAAGGTACTGAAGCCCCAAAGCTCTTTACAGATCCTGTGTCCTGTCCCATGCAAGGCCACTGTCCTTTTAAAATCAACAGCGAGACCTGATGGGTGTGGCTTAGTGGATTGAGCGCCAGCCTGTGAACTGAAAGATCACTGGTTCAAATCCCTGAAGGGGCACATGTCTAGGTTGCAGGACAGGTCCCTGGTTGGGGGCGTATGAGAGGCAACCAATTTGATGTATCTCTCACACACCAATGTTTTTCTTCCTCTCTTTCTCCCTCCCTTCCCATCTCTCTAAAAATAAATAAGATCTTTTTTAAAAAAAGATTGAAAAGGAGAATAGTTAAAAAAAAAAAAAGAAAGAAAGAAAGTAATGAACAGCAAATTGGATGAGCTAAAAGAATCTTCACAGAAATGTGATAATGGGATGTGCCTTATCAGTGAATCTGGAGACACGTCTTCCTAGGTTGGGATTATCTGGACAGGAATTTCAGACATGATAAGGGGGACAAGAAAAGGATCATCTGGAAATAGGAGAGGAGAAAAGTGAAGTAAATTGTGAGTTGTTAAAATTCCCATTTGCCAAAATGACCAGAGATAATATCTTAATGTCCTGATATGTATTTCTGAAAGTATTTTTTGAACAAGTATTTACACATGGTAATTAATGCACAGTGAAAAAAAGCTTCCCTTTACCCTATTCTCTGTTCCTTTCTCTAGAGGTAACCATTGTTATCACCAGCTTCTAATGCACCCTTACCCTTCTACAGATTTTCCAGCTACAGTACATGAATATATGTGCCCATTTTTTCTTAAAAAAAAAACACAACTTTTATTATTTTTATTTCTTGATTTTTAGAGAGAGGAAGGGGAAAAGAGAGAGAGAGAGAGAGAGAGAGAGAGAGAGAGAGAGAGAGAAACATTGATTTGTTGTTCTACTTATTTATGCATTCACTGGTTGATTCTTTTATGTGCCCTGACTGGGGATCGCACTCACAACCTTGGTGTAATAGGATGATGCTCTAACCAGCTGAGCTACCTGACCAAGATAAGCTATTTTTTATTTTTTTAACACAGTAGTTGGTCTAGCATACTAGACCTACTATTCTATTTGCATTTTTTTTTTGCTAAAAATATATTTGAGATATTGTCTTGTGTAAGTATATAAATTTCTGTCAACTTTTTAAATGACTTGCCTAGCATACCATTTTGATTTGTATGTAGTGTTAGTATTATTTTGTCCTTTCTCAAGCATGGAGTCCATTGAAATTGTAAAAAAATTAAAAATCCCCCTATTCTGAGAATTTTTAGTTTAGTTAACTAGTCTGTGCCTCTTAAAGTGGAGAACGAATGTTTCTGCATCTTGTGTGCAAGGACCACAAAGATGGAAGGTCCCTGAGAAGTTCCATTTCTCTACTTTCACCATGTAATACAGGCCATTTAGGTTGGAGGCCTGTAGTTTTCCTTTTAACATTTAAGACATGTTCCATTTTGTGGGAGTTTGAGAATTTGGGGATGGATAGGTAGCTGATCCTTAGAAAAAATGAGTGGATACATATTTGGCTGTACAGTTTAAATTTTTTATTTTAACTTCCTTTCCCCCTTCTTTATTAACTGGACTAGATTAAATAAAATAAGGGAAAAATTTGAACATTTGAACAAAAGTTTCCACAGCTTAGGACAATTCTATCTCATAACTTCAGGCCATGAAACTTCATAGCTGGGTCTACCTTGGGGCATCCTTGCAGCTACAGGTCCTTCTAACAAGGGTCTGATTGTCTCTGGGTATTTCCAGTTAAAATTCTTGGGCAAGAGAATCAAGTTCAGAACAATTTTTTCACACCAGGCAGGTCCAGTGAATCAGGGTGACGTCTTCCGACCTCCCCTTCAAGCCAGGTGAGTGGGTAGGGAGATATTGGGATCTCTGTTTCACCATCTGTTAGTTGTGTGCCTCAATTTTCTACACTTTTGTTTTTCTTGTGGAAGATGAGGCTTAATAATATTACCCCCTTTCAGAGGGTTAATTTTGAAAATAAACTTATATCCCACATGTAAAACCCTAGGCAGAGAGTAAGCTGAAAGTAAATGGGAATCACCATTGTCATAATTATTATGTAGAAAACACTATACTGGATGCTACTCTATGGAGTTCAAAGTCGTAGTTACTCATGATGAGAGAATTCTGAGGAGGAGCTTTTGTTCTCCCTGTGGATTATACAGACTGAGGAGTTTAGTTCATTTGGGCTCTGTGCTGTATTTATCCATCCATCCATCCATCTTAGAGTCAGAATTCAGATGTAAAAGTGTTCTCTCAGGCTTGCATGCTTATTTGAACTGAAAATTTTGTCATATTTATTTGTCAGAGGGAACCTTGGTTTGGCAGTTTCCTGACCCCATTTCTTACTACCTTCGTGACTGGGATACACATCTTGCTCGAACCTAGCTGCAGTTTCCTCATTTGTAAATCATAGATGCTAACAGAAGTTAATACGGAGTTGTGACATTAATGCCCCAGTATACAGTGTTCAATAAATGTTAGTGATTGTTATTTAATAACTTCATCTATAATTTATTGTGATAATGGCTTACTAGGGACCAGGTATAATGACCTCAGATTACTACAGTTGTAATTGGTGATGGGTAGTGAGGGAGTGGGGCGTCTGCAATGAGGCCCAGGTCTTGCCAAGCACCTCTGCGCCCTCTTCTACTGCCCGTTTGTAAAGTAGTAATGCCCTTCCTCTCTGCCTATTCTTCCTCACCGAGCCCCCACTCAGTGCATCTGGATTGTCTCTCATTGCTCTGACGCACTGGCTACAGCGCTCTGTCAGATCACAAGTATCCCCAGATCCAACCCAGGGCACCTCTGGAACACTTTATTTTCCTTATTTCCAATGTCCCAGGGGCGGGATCAGATCCTAGAACCTTAGAAAGTTGGGCGAAAAGGTCTTTAGGCTAGAATCCCAACTCAACATTTTACAGGACAGTACGCCGAAGCTTAGAGAGAGGGTAAGTAAAATGCCGTTGGAGGCGGCTCAGCTCTCTGGGGGCTGCGGGGCTCCTGTAGGACTTGGCACAGGTCCAGTGCAGGCCCATGGGAGCAAGGGGAGCTCCGGGCTGCTGGGAAGTTGGGAAGTAAGGGGAGTCGCGGGGCGGGGAGGGCAGAGCCCTGGCTAGGGTGTGGAGAGTGACCTGGTAACTAGGTACTGGGAAACCCTTATTGGGCGCCTCGTGGGTGAGAGCAGCAGCCAGCCCTACGGCCACACGTCCCGCCCCACCCCCTGCCCCGCGGAGCATCGCTGACCCCGCCCCCTCGAGCCCAGTTCTCTGGACAGCAGGCGCCGCGCGCAGTAAACCGATCTCTCCCGCCAGGCGTGCGACGCTTCAGTCGCTAGGGCTGCCCGCCCTGCATGCCCGCTGGCCCGCCAGCCTGCCGATGCGCTAGGCTGCAGGCGGCGACCGCCCTTTCAGCATGGCCCAGCCCGTGCAGCTGGCGCCGGGTTCGCTGGCGTTGGTGCTATGCAGGTTGGAGGCGCCCAAGGCGCCGGGGGTCGCGGAGGACCCCGGTGGGCGCGCGGTGTTCTGCGCCTTTCGCCGCGCCAACTCGCGCTGCTTCTGGAACTCGAGGCTGGCGCGCGCCGCCTCGCGGCTGACCTTCCAGGGCTGGCTGCGCCGAGGGGTGCTGCTGGTGCACGCGCCCCCCGCCAGCCTGCAGGTGCTGCGCGACGCCTGGTGCCGTCGGGCGCTGCGCCCGCCCAGCGGCTTCTGCATCAGGGCGGTGGGTGAGTGCGGGGCCAGGAGGGGAGGGGCGCCCCGCGAGATCTGTGGGGACCGAGCCATGGTTACCGGGGCGCGCGTAACTGCCGGCTTAACTCTAAGGGAGCGGGAGCGGGGCGGGGGTGGGGGGAATGAGGGATGAGAAAACAGGCCCGGTTAGCTGGAGGAGGACTGTCATCCCAAGGCATTCGCTCCAACAGGGACACTGAAGCTGTGCCCTCTGAGCTACTCCTGGCCGCTGCCCTGGGCCAACTCCAGGAGGCCTCCATTCTTTCAATCTTTTCAGCCAGGGGCGCTCACAGGTTCCTGGCCAAAGGAACTTTCTACTTAGAAAAGCGGTGCTTTGCGGAGAAAGACTTTGTGTTTGAGGAGCCAGAGGTTCGGTCAGGAAATAGGGACCTCTGTCTTTGCCCCATGGGGAGCCCTAAGGGTTGACCAGAATTTACCGATTGTAAACTGACTGCCTTTTTTGTTTGTTTGTTTTTGTTTTAAATTTTATTACAGACTTGGAGCAAAGTTTGTGGTTTTCATATACTGCTGTATGGGATGGTGTGCTGGTCTTGGATCAGGGCCTAGCAGAAGGTTTGGGGGTGTTAATTGCTTGGGTAACAGAAATGACAAATGGCTCTCTGGACACATCCCATCGACTAAATAGAATTCCTCCTTTCCAGTCTTTTCAGAGAGCCCATTTGTTCAAAGACAGACAGCAGCTTTTTGCCCGTGAAAATAGCTTCTCATTTGAGAAACTAAACCACTCTACCTTTGAATGAGTGTTCTCTGGCACCGTCCACCAAACTCAGGCAGGCTGTCAGCTCCCTGTCACAGCCTGGTTCTGTCCACCTGCATTTATGTGGGCTTGTGACAACGATTTGGTGGTGTGCTGTTGACAAGTCACCAGTTGTTCCAGCCCAGAATTTTGACTCCTACCAAGGAACCCCACTCTCAGTCCATAAATCCTCCTCCTCAGAGGAGGAGCAGCAAATAAAAAACATTTGTTTTAGTCCCCAGGGGTAAGAGGCACTTGATGTTGTGCATCAGCTACTCAGAGATGATGTCTCTACACCCCAGGTCAGTGAGGTTAAACCTGGGCTTGTCACCTCCTCCATGCTTTACCATTCTGTCTGGTATCACCCCACCCCCACCCCACCACACAGCCTTTTTCTTCCCTTATGAGCAAAAAAAGAGCTCATTTGCAAAGCCACATAACATTTCATCTTTTACTTGCAGGACTGAGTGAAGAAAATAGGTTTTTGGCTCTGAAAGCCAACATTCTCACTGGGAAAGGGGTCTTTCAGACAGGCTGAATGAAAAACTCTTTTCAGTTCTGTGTTCTCGGTTTTTCTGGTTTGAATTAGCAGTTGCATTCTCTGGTTCCCCCACCCCCTTTCGGAGGATAAGCATGCATGTATTGCAGAAAGGGGGTAGGTGGAGTTGGGGTCTAGACCTGAGGGTGAAATAGAGAGGGCTTGTGCGGAGCGAGAGGCAGCCATGTTGCCACTACCTGGGGTCCAAGGAGCAGTGGTGAATGCTGGGTCCTGGGTTGGCCCTGTTTGCTGTCATCTGAAAGATGCAGTGGACAAAGTGAATGCATCACCAAATGCTCCAATTCTCCACTGACTAGGTAATGCTACCTCATTGCATAACTATGGATGCAGTGGGCACTGTACTCTATGGAATGTACAATAATACAGTGGTATTTATGCTGGGTCATCACCCCTGACTTGGGTGTCTTGGCAGAAATGATTTTGAGGTTTTTAACAGAGTCCTGATTAGAAATAAGACATTTAGCTGGAATTGTACAAAACCACCTATTGGGACATTTTGAGGAGCAAAATAGGGAAAGAACTTTATTTGGTGAAGGTCAGTGGATTCACATGGGGAGAGGTTGTTTTGAATAGAATGGCTAATTACTAATCTAACTTGGGGTCCTTGGGTCAGGGCAGAAGAGAGAAGGCATCAACGCAGCTCTTGGGCCATCGCAGAGCCCCAGAAGGTCGTGAAGGCAGGAGGAGCTGCCTTGCCCAGAAGAACTTGGGAGTTTCAGTCCACTTGCTCTCCTGAATCTGGCAGCATTCGCTTCCAGAAGCTAAAATGGGTTTCCAGGGATGCAAGGGAAGAGCAGCTGTGCACTATTCCAGCTTGTTATTTTGTGGGAACCAGCAGAATACTAGAAAAAGACATGAAAGATCAGTTTGGTTAGATCAATGTGGTCTCTTTGATATATTTTTTTAAGGTGTACTTACTCCTTCATAAAAGTATTTGGACATAAGGAATATTCCCTGAGACAAAATGCTGGCAGGGAAAGAAGTATGGCCATGAGATTTATAAACCCACTGTGCTCCCAGGGTTCTTCTGGACCTGAGGCTCATGGGACCTCATAAGATATGATGACCAAACAGACAGAAGTGACCCCAGCTGCAGATGCAGACCTGATTCTGAGTTCTGTAGGAGTTTGTTTTATCCATGTTTTGTGCATTTTCTTTCCCTCTTCACTTTCTCTACCTCATCTTCCCGCTGGTAAGAAAATATTTCCCAGGCTGAGAGCATTTCCCTAAACAGAAGGAAATAGGATCTTTATTTTTTATATTATTTTCAATTACAGTTGACATTCAGTATTATTTTATATTGTTTCAGGTGTACAGCATAGGACCTTTAGCATGGTAACCTGGAGCTAACTGTTCTTTTGTGCTCAAGTGTTTTCTTTTTTATTTCTTTCCCTTTTCTTTCTTTTAAATTAGCAAATGACATTAGCAGATGAAAGAGGTGAGCTCTGGAAGCTGGAGGGAAACACATCTGTTTACCTAGCTGAGCCACTGCAGGTGGTAGGGGTGGAGGACACCTGTATTTGTTTGGGTGAATCAGTTGTTACTCTGGATCCATACATACTAGGTAAGTGAAAGATTGATGATGGCTTCCCAGGGTAAGGGAGGGGAAGGCCACTTGGCCAAACAAGTTTGTTCCCTTCTCCTGAAATTTATAGCTGAGGTATCTACTCTTTCATCCCCATTATGGCCTTCCATCTTTCCTCATTGAATAAGAATGCCTATGGCTCTTAAAATACTTGCTTCATTAATTTGTTGTCTCATTAATTCATTGTTTCTATGTTTTTATGTATCTTTCATTCAGAGTTGCATGTTCTCAAGGAGGAAATGGAATCAATTTGTTTCTTCCACATTCATTTCAAGGTGGGGTAGTTGGCCCTGACCTGTGTGTCTCACTTGGTTTGATTCCCAGTCAGGGTGCATACCTGGGTTGTGGTTCCGTCCCCGGTTGGGGCACATGTAAGAGGCAGCCAATTGATATTTCTCTCTCACATTGATGTTTCTCTGTCTCTTCCTCTCTTCCTCTTCCTCTAAAGGCAATGGGAAAAATATCCTTGGGTGAGGAAAAAAAGGAAAAAAAAGAGGGGATGGCAGAGAGGGAAGCTATGTTCAGGAAGCTGGCTGGTTCACAGTCTTCTCCATTGCACAGAGATGTGTGGGCAGTACAGGCTCTGCCTCTGGTTTAGTTAGGCCAGAGTTTCCTGATGTGCACTTTGGAAGCTGGATACTACAGATCAGGCAAAACTGCAAGTGCCCTTGAAGAGTAGAGACCAGTACTCTTTCCTGATGGCACCAAACATCCAAAATGTTGTCTGACTTATTCTGTGACTTAGGGAATGGCATAGGGAGTGCGCAGAGATAGTAAAGAGAGAGAGTGGTCCAGCTCCTATTCTGTCTTGTTTCTGAGGTCCTGCCTTGAATGGCAGGCAGTAGAGCATCTTGTAGGTTTTAGTAGCCGATTCAGTTTTTAAGATGAAATTTATATTTAATGAAATGCACAAATCATAAGTGTAGTATTTGATGCATTTTTCAAATATATAAATAAATGAGTGTAACCCAAACTTTTTTTTTTTTTTAAGATTTTATTTATTTATGTTCACAGAGAGGGGGAGGGAGGGAGAAAGAAAGGAAGAGAAACATCAATGGGTGGTTGCCTCTCACAACCAGGGACCCTGCCCACAACGCAGGCATGTGTCCTGACTAGAACCAAACCAAAGACCTTTTGGTTTGCAGGCTGGTGCTCAATCCACTGAGGTATACCAGCCAGGGCTAACCCAAACTTTAAGCAGGATTTAGAACACTATCATTACCCAAGAAAGTTCTCTTTTGCCCCTTCCCAGTCACCTCTGCTCCTGCTCTCATAAGTAACCACTCTTCTGATTTTTTTTAACCATAAATTTTGCCTGTTCAATAACTTCATGTAAATGAAATCATTAGTATGTACTCTTATGTGAGGATTCTTTTATTCAGCTTTATGTTCCTGAGAGTCATCTTTCTTGTATTGCTAGTTTGTTCCTTTTTATTGCTGAGAAGAATTCCATTTTATGAATATACCACAGTTTATCCATTTTCCCTTCAGTGGACACCTGGGATATTCCCGGTTTATGGCTATTATTAATAAAGCTTTTGTGAATATTAATGTACAAGTTTTTTTATGCTTCTGTTTTTCTTGGGCTCTTACCTAGCAGAACTTACTGAGTAGGTTATGTTTTTTGTTTTTTTTAAATTGATTTTGTGGGAGGGGGAACATCTATTTGTTGTTCCCTTTATTTATGCCTTCATTGGTTGATTCTTGTATGTGTCCTGACAAAGTATCAAACCCACAACCTTAGCATATCAGGACAATGCTCTAACCAACTGAGTTACCTAGCCAGGGCTGAACACTTTTCGTGTGCTTATCAATTTCCATTGTGAAATGCCTGTCCAAGTCTTTTTCTTTCTTACTGGATTGTTTGTCTTTTTACTAATATTTATTATTATTTGTTATTATCATCAAATTGTATGAGTTCTTTATATATCCTAAATACCAGTCCTTTGTTAGAGATATGCTTTGTGACTGCATTCTAGCCAGTGGCTTGTTTATTCAGTTTTACTGTGGTATCTTTTGGAGTTCTAAATTTCGATTGTCTGAGTGATGTATTTACTCCTTTATGGGTTGTACTTTTGCTTCCTCTATAAAGAAATTTTGCCTAACCCAATAATTTTCTTCTAGAAGTTTTATGGTTTTACATTTAGGTCTCTGACCCATGTTGAGTTAATGTTTGTCAATGATATGAGGTCTAGGTTGAGGTTTTTGTTTGTTTGTTTGCATATAGGTGTCTGATTGTTCAAGGATAGTTTGCTGAAAAGACTAGCCTTTCTTACTAAATTGCCTTTGCAAATTTTTTGAAAATCAGTTGACTGTATCAGGGTCTGTTTCCATTGAACTTGAGTCTATTCTTTCACCGATACCATACTGTCTTATTGTACCTACTATAGTAAGACTTGAAATCAGATTTTGTGAGTCTTCCAACTTTCTTCTTCCTAAAAAATTGTTTTGGTTACTCTAGGTTCTTTGTTTTCCCTATATATTTTAGAATCAGCTTACCAGTTTCTTTAAAAAAATCCAGCTGTGATTTTATTTGGGATTGTATTGAAACAGTAGATCAATATGAAGTTAGACGAGAAACTCATCCTGGTTTGCCTGAGATTGCCCTGGTTTTAGAAGTTATAGTCTTGCCATCTTGAGAACTCCTTCATCCCAGGCAGACTGTGAGAACTGGTCACCCTAATTTTGGGAGAATTGACATCTTAATATTTCATGAATGTGGTATATCTCTGTTTGAGTGTCCTTAATATACTTTTTAGTGTACAGGTCTTGAATATATTTTGTTGTTTATATTCCTAAGAACTTTATAAATGGTATTATTTTAAAATAAATTGTATTTTGGAATAATTTTAGATTTATAGAAAAAGTGCAAAGATATTAGAGTTCTATATTCAGCACCCAGTTTCCCATAATATTTTACCTCACCTTTAAAAAAAAATTGAAATATAATTCACATAGCATAACATTTACCATTTAAAAGTGCATAATTCAATGGGTTTCAGGATATTCACAATGTTGTACAACCATCACCATTATCTAATTCCAGAGCTAGCAATCCCTTTCTATTCCGCTCCATAACTGCTGTCCACCACTAATCTACCTTCTGTTCTGTCTCTATTACTTTGCCTGTTCTAGATATTCTGTTTAAATGGAATCACAATATGTGGTTTTTTTGTGCTTGGTTTCTTTCACTTAGCATAATGTTTTTAAGGTTTATCCATGTTGTATCATGTATTAGAACTTCATTCATTTTTATGACTGAGTAATAAAAATCCATTGTGTAGATATACCACATTTTGTTTATCCATTTATCAGTGGATGCGTATTTAGGTTGTTTCCACTTTTTGGCCATGAATAATGCTGCTGTGAACATCTCTGTGCAAATCTTTGTATGGACTTATATTTTTATTTTTGGGTAGATCCCATTTGGTTATCTTAAAATAAATATCTTAAAATCTCTCATGGTATTTCCAATTTGTTCATTACCAGCATATCTGATCTCTCAGCATAGTTATATCAGTTCCTTTAAAATACTTATAATTCTAACAGCTGGGTCATCTCAGGGTTAGTCAGTCTCATTGGTTGCCTTTTCTTTGAACAGGTCACATTTTCCTGTCTCTGTATTGTCTAGTACTGTGGATTATACCTCTGGCATTATGAGTGATGTGTTGTAGAGACTCTGGATTGTATGTCCCTCTATATGGTATTGTTTTTTGTTTGTTTATTTTACGGGGTACTACATTTGGCTGGACTCCAAACTTTGAACACTATCTCCCCTGCAGTAAATGGCAGCTAAAATCTCTTATGGTGGGCTCCTGGTGCCCATTGCATATGTAGTTCATATTTTAGCTATAAAGTCAGGCTGAATTTTTTTTTTTGTATTTTTATATTTTTTTACACATTTTTAAAAAGATCATTTATTTATTTATTTATTTATTTATTAGTAGAGAGAGGGGAAGGGAATGAAAAAGAGAGGGAGAGAAACATCAATGTGTGGTTGCCTATTGCACACCCCTAGCCATGAACCCGGCCTGCAACCCAGGCATGTGCCCTGATTGGGAATCAAACTGGCGACCCTTTGGTTCGCAGGCTGACACTCAATCCACTGAGCTACACCAGCCAGAGCCAGGCTGAATTTTTATGCAAAATTTGGGGTTTCATATCTGTGATTCAGTCTTTTCCAACACTACTTTCCTTCTGCTGTAGCCACTCCAAACTGTGTCCTTAGATTCTTTAAGTTAATAAGACTGTGGGTTTCTATCAAAGTTTTAGCCTCCTGGCCTGGCTCCTGATGGGGCCTGCATTTAGGTGAAGAGCTGTAAAAAATGAAAACGTATCCAGTGCCATTTCTTTTCAGGAGGACCTCTTCAGTTTCTACCTGGTTTTTGTTGCTCTTTAGTACCTTCAGGTAAAGGTTTTCATATTTTGTCCAGAGTTATAGTTGTTATTGGCAAAAGGGTTGGTCTAACAGGATCTCGTTCACCATTACTGGAAGCAAAACCCTAGTAATGAATGTTTTTAATTCCTGTCTTTTCTCCCCTTCTAAAATGTCATTCTGTTAATGAGCAATGTCTAGGTTGTAGAGAAGCTCCTGGTCATGACAAGATCGTTTAGATAGTCATCAAGAACAAATGCCTATGTTCCATTTCTACCCTCTCCAGACAGTTCTTGGTTTCTCCCCCATCTTTTCTAGCTTGATTATCCCTTTTCTTCTGTTAGGTGGTAAACTGGAAAAATTCTGCCCATTTTGCAGACAGGAAACAGAATGAAGGCTGTGATTTGACTGGTGTTGCTAGGGTTTCTTGCCTTTCCTTCTATTCACCACCAGCCCTCCCAGGGTTCCTGTAAAGGCCCTGGTTTTTTTCACCAGCACTCATGCTCCCTGAGAGGCTATCAGATTCCCACCAGGCTTTTTAGTCCACTCCAAGGCCCAGAAAAGGGCAGAAACAGCTGCTCTGACCATGCCCCTGCTCTCACCTCCCTCCTTCCCACCCACGATCTTTCCAGCCATATTTTTCTGGCTTTGTTCTGCCAGATGTTGCCTTTTACCTTATTCCGTGCAGGGGCAGTTGAAGGGTTCAGTTTTAAAAAGCCAGAGGGCTCACACCAGGGTGTCTTGTAGAATATTGTTGTTATCAAGCTGGATGATCTATATTAGCATCTGTGTAGTTAATGAGAATCTCCGGCTCCATGTTTTGATTAAGCAACTGGTAGGTAAGAGAAGACACCTCTAGTTGCTACCATGTAGTATTGAGGTCTAGTGGGATAAAAAGAGCCATTCACCTGAAAATCAGCTTGGATTACTCTACCTTGTTTCTGTTGCCCCAGGCCAGTAGGTCACCAGGTTGCATGAGGTTCAGTCCTCAGTGTCCTTCAGATCCATCCCCTTTTCTCCATTTCCACTACTGGGCTTTTGTCCACCCAAGATCACACCGTTTCCTATGTGAATTATGGCTCCAGCTTCCTCCCTTTCTGTGGTGCCATCTCCTGTGTGACCCTGTACGCTCTTGTTCATTCTCCATCCTGCAGGTAGACAGGCTCATGATGCTCTGAAAGACAGATCTAATTCTGCTCTTTATTTGCTCAGATCCCATCTGCTGCTTCCCTTAGTCTTTCAGGAAAAGTCCAGAGCCTTTAACATGTACTGCGAGGCTCTCTAAGACATTTCCACCCTAAGCCTCCTCTTTCTTTCCACCTTCTAGAAAGATGCCTGCCTTCCTATATCAGTCAAGGTTCAATCAGAGAAACAGAACCTACTGATTACCAGGAATTGACTCTGTGTGATTGTGGGGGCTGGCAAAGCAAGTCTGAAATCTGTAGGTCTGGCCATCATGAAGGGCAGGCTGGAAATCTCAGGCACAAGCCAAAGATGCTACTCATAGGTAGAATTCTTCAGTTCTGCTCTTAAGGCCTTTCAATTGATTGAAACTTAGATTAGATTATGTAGAGTAATCTCCCTTACTAATCACATCTATAAAATAGCTTCACGGCAATGCCTGGGTTACCGTTTAAAAAACAAGGCTGTAGCTTATGTAGGCTAACATGTAAAACTGACTATCACATTTTCCCTTCCGCCAAAGGTGGGTGCTGTCCTCTTAACAAGCTGGGCTCTCATGTAGGTTGTTTTTGCATGCTGTTCCTTCTGCTGGGTGCCTGAGTTGGGTCCTCTTTGGTTTTCCCCATGCCTGTCAGTAGTAGTGTCTCTTACCACTGGTGTACTTACATGTCTGTTGCTCTTCAAGGAAAAGGAAAGTATTGAGTCATTCTTGAGTTTTAGCAAGACTTTTTTTTTTTTTTTTGAGAGAGAGAGAAACAAACATTGATTTGTTGTCCCATTTATTTATACACTTACTGGTTGATGCCTACATGTGCCCTGACTGGGGATTGAAACCACAACTGTGGCACATTGAGACAATGTTCCAACCAACTTAGCTACTTGGCCAGGGCTCATTCCTGAGTTTTAGACATTTTCATTATTTCTTCTGCTGCTGACTGAGAGGTGAATGTTCTAGAAAGTTTGTTGGTCAGCTCCATGCTTTTGTTTGTTTTCAAACATGGTCGTCTTCCTTCTCTCATTGTACCAGGCATGGAACTTTTGAAATACCCTTGTGAATCTCATGTGCATTACTACTGAAGAACACCAATGCAAAATTATTTTCAGGTGCAGATGGCAAAATTGAGACTTGAAGTGTCACTAAAAGCTATAGTTTAAAATTTTCACATAACCCAGAACCACTCTGGTTAGTGGAGAAAACCTGGGTTCAAATGCCTGTGCTGCCACTTAAGCTATGGGACCTTGAGCTACTTACTTCATGTTTCTCAGCTCTATTGACTTCATGGTACAAATGAGGATATAATAGCTACTTTGCAGGTTGTTTTGAAAATAAGATACCCAAGAATTCTCAGCTTGGGCCTTGTCCAGAGTCAAAGTCTGGAAAATAAACACATGGTATCTCCAGCATGGAGAAAATAGAAAACGTGCCTCTAAGTTCTTGTTCTCTAGATCGCCTGTCTTCTCTGGGATCTGTGCTAATTATTGCTAGTCTGGCACATGTTTATTTTCAAGATCTCTGTCTTTTTGTCCTGTCCTTCCTGTTATATTCTAGACTCCTTGGTGCTGGTCAGGTACACAGCTCTCTTTTGTCCTGTGCCTCAGCACAGGTCCCAAAGGGTGCCTGGTGCTGCAGGAGGAGGCCTGAACTGGGAATCCAGTGCCCAAGTGTGGAACTAAACCTGTTGCTAAGTTGCTGGGAATCTTCAGGTCAGTTAGCTCACTTCTCTGGACCTCTGAGTCTAAAGTTGAGAACAGGTTACTGCTCACTTTGGCTCTGTTGACTGGATGAGGCTTCCCTGCTCCTGGCTTTGCAGCAGCCTGTGGCTGGATCAACCTCCTTGTCACCTGTATCAGGAGGTCAAGGGAAGAACAGATGAAAGCTCACATTGAAGTCACTTAAGATATCTTCCACAAGCAGGGAAATTGTACCTTCCCCTTAGTCCTGCCCAGACAGTTTGATTCTGTAATACTGTTCCCCCTTTTGAAGCATCTGTAGTATTGCATCTGTTGGAGCAACGGAGCAACAACATCATCCTGGGCCTCCCTTGCTCTCACATTTGTTAGGTATGCATCAAACATTTACTCTGTGCCTGGTCCTGCACTGGTCAATGCAGAGGGGGAAAGGGCTCATGTCCTGACCTCAAGGAGCTCATAGTCTAGGGGTCAGATGGACGAATAAGTGATACAGAGTTATAGGGAGCAATAGAAGCTGACCAAGAGTTGTGTGTGTGTGTGTGTATATACACACCTGTTTTCAGGAAAGACTTTCTGGAGGAAGTGATGCCTAAACTAAGAACTAGTAGATGTTAGCTTGATGAGAAGTGCATTAAAAAACTTTTTAAAATTAATTATTTAGTTTATTGATTTTTTAGAGAGAGAGGAAGGGAGAGAGAGAGAGAAAGAAAAACACTGATTCATTGTTCCACTTATCTATGCATTCATTGGTTGATTTTTGTTGTGCCCTGACCAGGGATCAGATTGGGAATCTAACTGGCAATCTTGGTGTATCAGAACCATGCTCTAAGCAACTGAGCTACCCAATCAGAACAAGAAATACATATTAAACAAAGAGGGAGGATAAGTGTCCCAGGTAATGACCCACATGGGGAACCATAGCAGCTGAGCACAGTCAATGCATGGAGTGGGAGGTAGGCAGTGGCACGAGGGCCTGGAGAGGGACTGGCCTGTGACAGGCCTTGACTGCTATACTGAGGGGTGTGGATTTGAGCCTGAGGCCACTGAAGAGTATTTAGTAGTAGAGTGTACATCTGTGTATATGATTAAATTTATAATCTGTTTAACATGAGCCATAGAAAATACAGGGCAGGGCAAAAGTAGGTTTACAGTGGTGAGTACATGAAAGAGTTTATTCTTTTTTTAAAAAAAATAATTTATTTGTTTGCTCATTTATTTTATTTTTAGAGAGAGGGGAAAAGAGAAAGAGAGGGAGAGAAGCATCACTGTGTGGTTGCCTCTCACTTGTGCCCCCAACTGGGGACCTGACGTGCAACCTAGTAATGTGCCCTGACTGGGAATCGAACCAGTGACACTTGGCTCACAGGACGACGCTCAATCCACTGAGCCACAGCAGCCAGGGCTTATGAAAGAGTTTATTCTTGTATTATTTTTTATTAATTATGATATTATTTTCCATACGAATAACTGTAAACCTACTTTTGCCCCACCCTGTATTTCCCAGCCTTGTGTGGGCATTATCTTCCATCAGGATTGTTGCCTGCAGTGGCGGTACCTTTGAGGGGTTATATAACCCCTATGGACCTGCTGTGCTCTATGCCATTGGTGCTCATTAAGTGGTGGTCTGTCATCTGAGTAAGACCATAGAAAGAAACTGAGGGCTGTGCAGATCTAATCCTCTGTCATTGATCAGTTGAGTGACCAGCCTCTCATCCAGACCTATTGAGGCTTTGGATTCCTTGTCTTTTGGTGAGCATTTATCTGCCCTTTCTACTTCACAGAGTTGGCATCAGGCTGGATGAGATACTTATCTGTGAAAACACATTGAAAAGTACAAAGTACAAGCACCAAGATGTCTGTCCATTTATTTATTGTGTCTGCTTTATCTTTCATCAGTGTTTTATAGTTTTCAGTTTATAGGTTCTTTCATTTCCTTAACTTTATTCCAAAAGATTTTATTCTTTTTGATGCTATAGTAAATGGGATTCTTTTCTTAATTTTCTTTTTGGATAGTATATAGAAATGTAACTGATTTTTTGTATGTTGATTTTGTATCCTGCAACTTTACTGAATTTGTTGATTATTTGTAAAAATAGTTTTGTGGAGTCTCTAGTGTTTTCTCTACATATGATCATGTAATCTGCAAATAGATAAATTTACTTCTTTTTTAATTTGGATGCCTTTTATTTCTTTTTCTTGCCTAATTGTTCTGGCTAGGACTTTCAGGACTGTTAAATAGACATGGTGAGAATGGACATCCTTGTTTTATTCCTGATCTTAGAGGAAAAGCTTTTCAGTTTTTCCCCATTGATTACTATGTTAGCAGTGGGCTTTTCATATATGACCTGTATTATCTAATTTAATTAAGGTTAATTTAAGGTTATTTTATCTTATTCTTATGGAATAAAAGACTTGATATTTTAAAAATGTCTATGTTACCCAAAGTGATCTACAGATTTAGTGTAATCCCTATCAAAATCTCAATGACATTTTTTTACAGAAACAGAAAAAAACAACAAAATTTATATGGGATTGCAAAAGAACCTGAAAATCCAAAACAACCTTGAGCAAGGAAAGCAAATCTGCAGGCATTGCACTTTCTGTTTTTAATGTTACAATGCTACAGTGATTGAAACAGTAGGATACTGGCATGAAGACAGACATAGACACCAATGCAGCAGAATAGAAAGTCCAGAAATAAACCCATATACAGTCAACTGATTTTTGATTAGGGTGTCAAGAATACACTACAGGGAAATGATAGCTTCAACAAATGGTGCTGGGAAAACTGGATATATCCACGTGCAAAAGAATGAAATTGGACCCTTGCCTTACACCACCATACACAGAAATCAATTCAAAATGGATTAAGAGCTTAATGTAGTACCTGAAACTGTAAAATTCCTTAAACAAAATAGAAAAAGACCCTAATGACGTAGGTCTTGGCAATGATTTCTTGACTATGACACCAAAATCATGGGCAACTAAAGCAAAAATAGACAAGTGAGACTGAAGTACAACACCAAATATTAACAGTGGTTATGATATCTCTGGTGTTGATTATGGCTGGTATGTGTGCGTGCATGTGTGTGTGTGCATGTGCGTGCACATGCACTTGTGAATGTTTTTATATATTTTAAAGTATCACTATTTTTAGTACCTGTTTTATTTTATTTTTTATTGCCTTGAGAGAGAGTGGAAGGGAGAGAGAGAGAAACATCAATTTGTTTTTCCACTTATTTATGCATTCACTGGTTGATTCTTGTATGTGCTCTGATCTGGGATCAAACCCACAACCCTGGTGTATCAGGACAATGCTCTAACCAACCCAGCTACCCATTCAGGGCAGTACCTATTATTTTAATTTGATTTTAACTTAATGGGTTGCTAGGTAACATATCCTCATGATACAAAATGGTACACAGTAAAAAGTCTCCCTTTCCCCTGACCCGAGCCACCCATTTCCCTTCTCTAGAAACAGCTACAGTGACCAGTTAGTTCCCTAAATCGTTCCAGAGATAGTTTATACATCTACAATCAATATGTATAGAAGTATCCTCTCCTACTTTTTACATAAATGCTAGCATATTACATGAATATTTTTCTCTTAGAAATAAAAAGTTCCCTTTTTATTTAAAAAGGAAAACTATAAATGCAAGGAAGTTAATAGCACTGACCTAAATGTGTATAGAAACACTAGCTCCATGACATGTAAATAGGTATTACATGAAAGAAAGTTTCCTAGCTAAGTGAGTTTGGAAACCACTCTTAAACAGGTTTCTTTACTGAAATATTTCTGGGCGACCTTGGTTTGCTGATTGTCTACATCCAGGATGCAGGAAAAAAATCCAGTGCTTCACGCTTATTCTACCATGGAAACCCCTCTTCCCTAACTCCTCCTTCTGGGGCAGATGTTTGAGGCATTCTTGGGAAGTTCTGGGTTCCTATGGAGCATCTGCCTATGGAAGGAGTTGATCAGCACATAGAGCGGACCCAGAGGCCTGCCCTACAGAGGGCCACAATCTCAGAGCATCTGTGATGGTGGGATGGAGAGAGAAAGTAAAAACTGCCGAAGTGTCTCTCCCCCAGGGAGGTAAGTGTGTTGAAGGATGGAGGTGGGGGGAGGCTGGGCTATGGGAGCAGCGGACAGAGTCCGGGTGGTTTGAAGAGTATTAATCATGTGACCTGGGGCAGAGTTTTCCCAGCACTCTGATCCTGCAGCCCTCCCCATCTGAATGACCATTGCCATGCTTGCCCCTGCTCCCAACACACACGTACACACACACACACACACACACACACACACACAAAACTATGGAGGTGACAGGAAAGGGTAGAGTTTGACTTCCTTTGAATTCACAGGTTTCATAGATCAGAGGATTTTCAAAGGCCCCCTGGAGGTTCAGCTAAGTTGTGCTAGTAGGGAAGTCAGACTTTAAGCTTTTACAATATAGAGAACTCTTTAACTTTTTACAGATGAGGAAACCGAAACTGCTTGCCCAAGATCATTTGTAATATTGATCATTGACTTAAAAATTTTATCTGTTGGCAACTCTCCGCTTCTCTCTTGCTGCTTTTAGGATTCTCTCTTTATCTTTCACCTTTGGCATTTTAATCATGGTGTGTCTTGGTGTGGTCCCCTCTGGGTCCAGCTCGCCCGGGACTCTTTCTAGACTTGTATGTCTTTTTCCTTCACAACATTTGGGAAGTCTTCCTCCATTATTTTTTCACATAAGTTTTCAATTTCTTGCTCTTCCTCTTCTCCTTCTGGCACCCCCATGATTCGGATGTTGGCACTTTTAAAGTTGTCCCAGAGGTTCCCAAGCCTCTCCTCATTTTCTTCAATTCTTGTTTCCTCATTCTGTACTGGTCGACTGTTTTTTTCTTTCTTATGGTCCAAATCATTGATTTGAACCCCGGTTTCCTTCCCTTCACCATTGGTTTTGTGTGGATTTTCCTTTGTTTCACTTAGCATAGCCTTCACTTCTTCTCTTATGTGTTTGCTGTACTCAAGCATGTGTGTCAAGCCTGTGAGCATCTTTATCACACGTGTTTGGAATTCTGCGTCTGTCAGGTTGGCTATCTCCATATCACTTAGTTCTCCCACTGGGACCTTGATCTATTCCCTCCTTTGGGTCATTCTTCTCTGTCGTCTCATCTTGACAGGCTGCTGGGTTTGTTTGCCTCTATGTCTTAGGTAGAGCTGTTGCTCCTGTTATGTTATACTGGGTGGAGCCTTAGGGATTCGTTACTACAGGGCGACCCATTTCACCACCTTGTGGTGCTGTATGTGGGGGAGGGGTCTGAGAAGGAACAATGCTGCTTGCCCAGCACTTGCCACTTTTCCAGGCACCTCTCCCACTTCCGCATGGGACTGGTGCCCCTCTAGTGTTGCCTTGGCTGTCATTCCCAGAGTGAGGCAAATAAATAAATAAATAAATAAAATGGAGAAAAGATTTTAGTACACACTTCAAAGAAGATACAAGTGGTAAACAAGAACATGAAAAGAGGCTCTACTCACTAAGCTTTGGGGAAATGCAAATTAAAACCACAATGAAGCCCTGATGGGTGTGGCTCAGTTGATTGGGTACTGTCCCCTGCAAAGGGAGAAAGTACAGGTCTGATTCCTGGTCAGGGCACATGCCTGGGCTATGGGTTCATTCTGTCCCTATAGTTTTGCCTTTTCTGGAATGTCATATGAATCACATAGTATGTCATCTTTTATGTCTGGTGTCTTTCACTTTGGATAATGCTTTTGAGATTCATTACCATGTGTATCAGTAATTCATTCTTTTTTGTTGCTGAGTGGTAGCTGGTTATGAGGACAGTCCACAATATGTTCATCCGTTCACCTAGCTGATGGACATTTAGCTTGCTTACTGATTTTGGTGATTATGAATAAAGCTGCAATAAACAGTTACTAACAGGTCTTGGTGTGACTATATGTTTTTATCTCTCTTGGGTAAATACTTGGATGTGGGATGAAAGGGCTGTTTTCCAGAGGACTGTACCATTTCACATTCCCACCAGCAATGTATTCCAGTTAAGCATTTGATATTTTATTTCTTAGCTATTCTAATAGGTGGATAATGGTATTTCATTGTGTTTTCTTTTTTTAAGACTTTATTTATTTATTTTTAGAGCGAAGGGATGGGAGGGAGAAAGAGAGAGAGAAGCATCGATGTGCGAGAGATCCATTGATCTCTTGCCTCCTGCATGCTGCCGTACTGGGGAACGAACCCACAACCCAGGCATGTGCCCTGTCTGGGGATTAGCCTTGTAACCTCTCCCTTTGGGGTGACAATACTCAGTTAACTGAGCCACACCCATGACTCTTTTCATTATTATTCTTACCAGTGGCTTGCAAGTAAGAGTTTTTAATTTTTAATGGTCTAATTTATGAGTTTTTTCTTAATCATTTGTGTGTTTGTCAGGTACCAAGAATTCTTCGACTAATCAAGGTCACAAAGATTTTTTTCCTATGTTATCTTTAAAAATTTTTTGTAGGTTTATATTTAGATCAATGATGCATTTTATGTAAATTTTTGTATATGGTGTGAGTTTTGGGCCTATGTTCATATTTTTCTTGAAGGTGTATGTCCAATTTTGTGAGAACCATTTGTTAAAGAGACTGTCCTTTTCTTCATTGAGTAACCTTGGCCCTTTGTCAAATATAAATTGACTGTGTATATGTTGGTCTATTTCTGGACTCCATTCTCTTCCTTTGATTTATATACCTATCTTTTCACCATTACTGCACTGTCTTGATTACTGTAGCTATATAGGAAGTCTTTAAATTAGGTATTGTAAGACCTCTAACTTTGTTTCTTTGTTTTTGGCAACTATAGGTCCTTTGCTTTTCCTTATGAACTTGAGAATCAATTTGTTAATTTACAAAGGAAAATAATTTTTAGGCTTTTTATTAGGATTGTGTTAAATCTATAGATCAGTTTCAAGACATTTCACACCTTAATATCCAGTCTTCTGATGTAGGTACACAATAGATCTATTAAATCTTCTTTGTTTTTGACTGTGTGTTACAAATGTAAATTTTGGCCTTTGACTTCTGAAGTCCTTGAAAGGCTTCTCTGAAAGCAAATGCTTTCCAGACACCAAGGAGTAAGCAATGCAGGTGCCTGAGGAATTAGACAAAAGGGAGCCCTCAGAAGATCCATTTAAATTCTCAGGAGGCTGAGGGACACAGAGGATAACACATCCCTTGGGTAGAATTAGGACATTCATATCCACTGAGGGGGCAAATATTTTGAAACGCAACAAAAGATGGCCCCAGGCTTAAGTCTTAAGAGCATCAGCGGGTACATGTTTATGGTGATGGCTTGGGTTGCTGGGGAGTATGTTTTGTCAGGTTGGGTGTGGGCTTGGAGAGGGAAAGAGAAGTATTTTCACAGTTTATCTTTCCCTGCCTGCACCTTGTCTAGAAAGGATTGTGGTCTTTTTTTAGTTGTTGATCAAGGACCACACTAGGCCACCTCTGACCTGGGTGCCAGGCAGGACACAGTGAGGGATTCTGGGTCTCCCTGCCACATGGGCATAGGCTGAAGGGCATTTCCACCACACTGAAGAAAGCATATATATTATATTTCTTTTCATCTTCATCAGGTTAGAGGCAAGAAGCCTGTCTCTAGTCTGTGCTAATTGACCATAACTGAAGGTGATAATTCTGGCCAGACCTCAGCCAGGTCAGGCCCAACCCAACTTCACTGGCTGCCTTCCTTCTGAGCTCCAGTGGTCCAAAAGGCTTTTCACCCAGCCTTTGATGGGCTGTTGAGGGGACTATGGTGCCACTGTTCAGGGCTGATATTTAAGAAGGAGGAAGAGGTAATTTTAGAGCATAGTGCTCAATAAATGTCAGTAGTCAAGAGCACCAGCTCTGGATCTAAACTGCCTGGCTTCAAGTCTGTTAGGGCTACTAACCGAGACAGTAGGCAATTGTCTTCATGCCCCTGCTTCCTCTCTGTAAAATTTAGATAATACAACTACATTGGGTTGTTGGAGGATCGCATGAAATATATAAGTAAAGTACTTGAGTACCCAGCAACAGTGAAGTCTTAATAAGTGTTAGCAATTCATTATAATTGTGCACCTCGTGGGGTGCCAGGCCAGGCAAAGGACTGGCCTGACATCTGAGACTGTCCTGGAGGCCTCTTCCTGTCACTCAGAATGTGTGCTTTGGCTCTCTTCATTCCATGTGCTGAAAAATCACTACATTGTGAAAACAGACATAGAAAGAACTTTTATCTTTATTAGGACTCTATTAGTGTGGCCCAGGCTTTGCTTTTTCATATTCAACCAGGCATTATTGGCATATGAGGCTGTGAGACCTGAATTCCAGTCCTAACTCCTCCCCTAAATGGCCAGTCCCTGACTGTCTGGACTTTACCTTCAGTCTGCAGATGTATTCCATACAGCAATGTACTGTTCTCATCCCATTGAATAACTGGATGATTCTCATAGGCCAGTAATTCCTGCCTCTTCCTATTGCTTAATTTATAAATCAGTATTTTCTAAAATATGGAATACAAATTATATTTTGAAAGACTGAAAATTGTGTGATTTCCGACCATTCCCCACCCAGCAGAGGCACTTTCAACCTCTGAGAGCAGCGGAAGAAGTCCGCAACCAGGGGAAGTTCACCTCTGGATCAGACTGAAGAGAACCAGGGCACCAAAGCTGTGTCTTCTGTGTGAGGCCTCTGCCATCCGATTGGTCCCTAGGACCTCTCACACAGAAACAGAAAGCTAGGAGGGGTGGGACCTCAGCAGGACAAGATCTGTGTGTTTGACCCTCAAATTCTTTTCATGAATGTTCTTTTATCCATGTTTCAATTTTTGATTCTTATTGGAATACAGGTAAAAAAAAAATGTACACACAAGGAACAGTTTTGGTGTTCATTTTGTTTTTTGTTTTTATCCCAGCCTTTGCCAGAATCTGTTTCTCTCCACAACCCTAAGAAAGGGAATAAAGGAATGGTGTGCCCTTTAAATGGTAATAGTGTCACATAAAACGGGCCACCTTTGGAGAGCAATAGCATTAGGCATGGTGCTTTTCAGAAAGCGCAGGGCTATATGTGTTTTTAAACTGGGCTTAATTGTCTAGCCCTGCAGTGGTCTATAGTTGTATTTGCTGATTGAAAGCCTTGGCAATAACTTCTTTTTAGTGTTCTAACTGAATCAAAGCACTGTGGTGGAGGTGAGTGGTTACTTGATGTGCCTTTAAAAAGAAAGTAAGTTGAAGACAATTTTCTGAGAAGGAAGCCTGGTTCTCAAACCCAGGGCATTTCATGAGACAGTGCCTTCTGTTTCTGTTCTTACTCTTTCATTCCACACAATGGAGAAGTGCATTATTTCCAATGTGTTCTATGCATAGTATTGACACAAGCTGATTCAGGTATACATTTAATTGTTAATTTCTTTAAGACAAACTAAGAAATGCCTTCTATTTAGCACATGGTACAGATTTTCCACTTAAAGTAAGGACATAAAGTTCCTTCAGTAATGATTTAATTTATTTTTGTTTTTAAAGTATATTTTATTGATTATGTTGTTACAGTAGTCCCATTTTTTTTCCCTTTGCTCCCCTCTGCCCAGTACCCCCATTCCCTCCAGCAATCCCAACCCTTTTAGTTCATGTCCATGGATTGTGCATATAAGTTCTTTGGCTTCACCCTTTCCTATGTTATTCTTAACTTCCCCCTGTCTATTTAGTACCAACAAATTATGCTTCTTAATCCCTGCACCATTTCCCAATTTCTCCCCCTTCCCCCTCCAAATGATCCCCATACCTATGATTCTGTTCCTGTTCTGGTTTGCTAAGTCGGATTTTGTTTTTATTTTTTAGATGCAGTTGTTGATAGTTGTGAGTTTATTGTCATTTTAATGTTCATAGTTTTGATCTTCTTTTCCTTAAATAAGTCCCTTTAACATTTCATGTAATAATGGCTTGGTGATGATGAACTCCTTTAGCTTTACCTTGTCTGGGAAGCACTTTATCTGCCCTTCCATTCTAAATGATAGCTGTGCTGGATAGAGTAATCTTGGTTGTAGGTCCTTACTTTTCATCACATTGATTACTTCTTGCGTGCCCTTCTTGCCTGCAAAGTGTCTTTTGACAAATCAGCTGATAGCTTATAGGCACCCCTTTGTAGGCGACTCTCTGCTTTTCTCCTGATGCTTTTAAGATTCTCTCTTTATCTTTAACATTTGGCATTTTAATTATGATGTGTCTTGGTGTGGTCCTCCTTGGGTCTAGTTTGTTTGGGACTCTCTATGCTTCCTGGACTTGTATGTCTATTTCCTTCACTTAATTTGGGAAGTTTTCCTTCATTATTTTTTCACATAAGTTTTCAATTTCTTGCTCTTCCTCTTCGCCTTCCGGCACCCCTATGATTTGGATGTTGGCACGTTTAAAGTTGTCCCAGAGGTTCCTAAGTCTCTCCTTTTTCTTTTTCAATTCTTGTTCCTTCATTCTGTACTGGTTGACTGTTTTTTCTTCCTTATGTTCTAAATCATTGAGTTGAACCCCGGTTTCCTTCCCTTCACCATTGGTTTTGTGTGGATTTTCCTTTGTTTTACTTAGCATAGCCTTCATTTCTTCCCTTATGCATTTGCTGTACTTACATATATCTGTCAAGCCTGTATCTTTATCACCAGTGTTTTGAACTCTATGTCTGTTAGGTTGGCTATCTCCTTGTCACTTAGTTCTTCTACTGGAACCTTGATCCGTTCCCTCTTTTGGGCCATACTTCTCTGTCTCCTCATCTTGACAGGCTCCTGTGTTTGTTTGCCTCTGTGTCCTAGGTGGAACTGTCTCACCTGTTACATTGTAAGGTGCAGAACCTTAGGTGTTCATCAGTACAGGCGACCTATTTCACCACATTGTGGTGCTGTGTGTGGGGGAGAGGTCTGAGAGGGAACAATGCCGCTTGCTCAGCACTTGCCCCCTTTTCAGGCACTTCTCCCACTTCCGTATGGACTGGTGCCTCTCTAACTGTTGCCCTGGCCATCGTTCCCAGAGTGTGTGGGTCTGCGGATGTTCTAGGACTGTAGGGGCGCTTTAAATAAGTGGACTCTGCTAAGAGACTGGCAGTTTCTTTCTCTGCCCCAAGCCCCATTAGTTTGCACAGTCAGAAGCAGTGAGGCTTTGTTTTCCCCGGCACTGGAACCATGAGCTGTGCAGTATGGTCTGGAGCTGGGAGCACTCCCCAGGTGTCCCTCTCCATTTTTTAAAATGTGTGACTGTGCTTTCCGCTGGCCTGCCACTGCCGCCACCACCACCGCCACCGCCACTGCCACTGCTGCCACTGCCACCACACTTCATCCTCTCTGCTCCGGCTCCTCCCCTCCTACCTGTCTGGATGAGTATTTCTTCTTTATATATTTGTTGGACTTCCATGCAGCTTGATTTTCTGGAACTTCTGGTTGTCTCTAGTCTTGAGGTAGTTGTATTTCTTCTTAGTTCTGGAGGGAGATGCACCGTGTCTGTCTACGCCTCCATCTTGGCCAGAAGTCCCTCAGTAATGATTTTAAAACAACTGATTTAAGATAAAGGTATATGTGGATAGTCCTAAATCCCAAAGGTGACCCAAATGGTTTATGTCTAGGAAACAATGGACTAAGGTCTCTAAGATACCAACTTTTCAAGTTCCTTCAACTATAAGGTAACCTCTGGGGGGTTTTCTATTACAGGTTTCCTTGGAATTGAATACTGTGTTACAACTAATTTTAAAGTTGACACTTTGTCAGTAGCTGAGATCCCATGACATCTTGTTTATTTATACTTGTGTGGGTTCACCAGACCTCTTGGAGTATGGGGGCAGTAGCAACAGAAGCAGTGACTTGGACCACCAGCCTTAAGTACAGAGTGGAGGCATATAGAATGAGGGGAAAACAGGAAGCGTGAATTCTCTAATTTATCTACTCATTCTCTCATTCTCTGCAGATGCCAGCTAGGTGTCCTGCAATTCAATCCTAACACTACCTGGAGTTAGCATCCAACTCACAGGTCTGAGGTTCAGTCCCACAACTCTCCCTACTTCAGATGCCAGTTGAAAGTATTGGGTCCTCCCTGTACTCAGGGACCTATGCTCCTTCAGGCGGAGTTCTTCCTCTCATCTTCCCCCACTTTTCTAGGACTCGCCCTGAGTACATCTCCTACACCTCCATTCTCTTGCCCTTCTGGGGGCACCTGGTCCCAGGAAATACGCTGCGCTGCTCCCTCATAGGTCTCTTTCTTCATTTTTCTCTGTGGGGTAAAATGCTGCCTCGGCTCTTGATTTAGTTTCGCCCACGGGCATCTGGGCCCTGGGAAGGGGCTCTAGGCTGCAGTTGCCAACGTGGCTGCCTGCTGGGTAGCCCCGGGAAGCCATTCCCATTACCTGGCACTCCTTGTGCTTCTCTCACAAACTCCATTTCTGTCACATTTTTTATAAGAATTTCCCTCATTCTATGGGGCCATAAGCCTATTTAGTTTGGAGCGAAAGGGATGCCCTATCTGAAGGAAAAGGGTGTGGAGTCCGGTCAAAACTTGTTTTTTTCCAGTGGTTTTCTTTGCTGGCTCGGAGCGGTGGTTGATGCCCTGGAGCTGGGAGGGAGAGACTGGGTCTCTTATCTCTTAAAACTCCTCACTTCCTACCACTTGGATTTGAAATTCAGTCCTGCACTTTTCTTCAAAGCGAACCTTTCTTTAAAAAAAAAAAAGAGGGAGAGACTTTGAGTTTGATATTAATATTTTAAACTTAAAATTGGCTGGATGTGCCCCATGATTGGGGAATGGAGGTATTGTCTGTCCTTCCTCAGCTTCCTCTCCAGCTCCAAGGATCATAAATTTTCCCTTTTGCTGACTCATTCTATAACTGGAGAAAGAAGTTCCATTCATTGAAACCATAGGGCAGCAAGGAAGTTTAAACTTTTCTTTTAAATTAAAAATGCTAAGGATAAAGCTGGCTGCTGTGGGGAGGGGCTAGGGAAGTGGAGAACAGGAGTGGACTTCTCCAGATGAATGCACCATAGATGCATTACTGGCCTTTTGCCTGTAACACTTTATTTTGACCCTCTATGCTCCCAGTTTAAAGAGGACTATGTATTTTACCCACTTTCCAGATGTCCTGTATCTCCTCCTCTCTCTGGAATTGTATTTTCTAATAAGTGACATTTGAGGGGGGAAAAAAAATGTATTGGGTTCTCAGCTTTTGTCCAACCTGTCTACAGCCGCTCTCCTCAGGTTCAATAATTTGCTAGAGCAACTCACAGAACCCAGGAAAATGCTTTACTTAATGTTACCAGTTTATTATAAAGGATACAGCTCAGGAACAGACATGAAAGGGTTGCAGAGGGCAGGGTAAAGGGGAGAAGGAAGGGTTCAGAGCTTCCATGTCCTTTTCAGTACCTTGATGTATTCAATACCAACCCAGAAGCTCTCCTACTTCATTGTTTAGTTTTTATGGAGGTTTAATTATAATGACATGATTTATTACATTATCGGCCATTGGTGATCAGTGCAATGTCCAGCCGCTCACCCATCCCCAGAAGTTAGGAAGTGGGGCTGAAGGTTCCAAGCTTCTAATCAAAGCTCAGTCTTTCTGGCAACCAGCGCCCATCCTGAGGCTGGCTCAGGGCTCACCAATGACCCTTACCACTCAGGAAATTCCACGGGTTTTAGGAGCTCTGTGCCAGGAACTGGGACAAAGACCTCATATCTTTCCTGATTTGATAAGGGGAAGCATGTCTCCACATGAAGTCACACACAACTCCATCTTGCAAAAAATGGGAGGAGGAGCCTCAGCATTGTGGGAAGTTTGAATGTTCCATGATTAAACAACCATGTGAGTCTTAACTCAATTTCTAATATAATCGTCCTCCAATTGTGTCAGTGAAAAGTTATTAAATTTATATATCTTTTAATTAGAGCATTGTTGGCTTTTAATATTCATCTTTATTAATTTAATCTGGAATGCACACATGAGGTATTTTGGATAGAGACAGATTATTCTTTCATCACTTTAAATATGTTATCACACTGCTTTCTGGCCTCTGTTATTTCTGGTGAGAAGTCAGCTGTTAATCTATTTGGAGCTTCTTTGTATGTATTGAGTTGTTTTTTTGTTGCTGCTTTAAAGATATTTGTGTGTGTGTGTGTGTGTGTGTGTGTGTCTTTGGCTTTCAGTGTTTTCATCCTCTGATGTGTGTGTGTAACATTCTCACACTTGGAAGTTCTTTGAGGTTTTTGGATGTATAGATTGTTTTTCAGCAACTTTGGGAAGATTTTACTAAAATTTCTTCAAATATTTTTTTTCTTCTCCTTTCCCTTTCTCCTGTCCTCCTGTTATTCCTCCCTACACACAGACTGGTGCACTTAAAGGAGTCTTGCATTTCTCTGAGGTTCTGTTTTTCTTCATTCTATTTTCTTTTTGCTCTTTGGATTGCTTATATAATCTCTGTTGACCTATCTTCAGGCTCATTGATTCTCCTGACAGTTCAAATCTAATGTTGAACCCCTCTAATGAATTTTTAATTTTGGTTATTGTACTTTTCAACTCCAGAATTTTTATTTTTAAAAAAATAATTTCTCTTTATTGATATTCTCTGTTTGGTGAGAGACTGTATTCATACTTTTCTGTGCTTTTGAAAGAATGGTTTTCTTAAGTTCTTAGAACATATAATGGCTATGTTGAAGTCTTTAAATCTGATATCTGGTCCCTCTCACAGGCAATTTCTGCTTTCTGCTTTTCTCCCTGCATATGTGTCACGGGTTCCAGGTTCTTTGCATGTCTTGTGATGTTGAAAAGTGGACCTTTCAGGTGATATATATTATAGCAACTCTGCATGCAGATTTCTCTTTCCCTTTTCTGGGACTTGTATTTGTTTGCTTTTGTAACTTGACTAGGCTACTGTAGCAAAGTCTATTTCCCCAGCAGCATGAAGCCTTTGGTGTTTGTCTTCAGAGAATGCAGCCTAGGTCTTCACACAGTCACCCTGGGATGATAGTGGTTTTTAGCAGGGCTCTCTTTGACTCTTTGTTAAAACATCTGCTTCATTTGGTATTATACCACTCCTCTGAGGTTCTAATAATTACTAGCTGATTGCGCTATTGTTTTTAACAGTGCTCTCTCTGGGCCAGAATTGCTCAGCAGTCTGATTCAATGAAATTCTGGCAGGGATCATTTCTGAGGTCAGCCTTTGAGGTTTTATCTGACCCCAGGAGTGTTCTCCTTAGCAGTCTCCTTTTCTGGTTCTCTCTGGTGCACACACTGGTCTATAGTTTACCTCATTGTTCCTAAGAGGAGGTAGTTTTTTAGAAGTACTCTTAGGCTTGAACTTTCCTGCACACTTTTTCAAATAGTCAGTTCCTTTGGGGAGTGTTTTATTTATTTATAAAGATTTTATTTATTTTCAGAGAGAGGGGAAGGGAGGGGGAAAGAGAGGGAGAGAAGCATCAATGAATGAGAAATATCAATTGGTTGATTGGTTGCGTCTCACACTCACTCAGCTGGGGACCTGGCCCACAGCCAGGCATGTGTCCTGACTGGGAATCGAACTGGAGACCTTTCAGCTCACAGCTGCCACTCAGTCCACTGAGCCACACCAGTCAGGGCTGGGGAGTGTTTTAGAACTCTTTCTGATGGACTGCCTCTCCCCCTGGGCAAACTGGGCGACTGTTCTGGTGCTGGGCGCCATGGTAGCCTATATAGTCTTCTCAGCCTGCTCTACCAGGATGGAACCTATGCCCTATGAATGAGCTGAGGTGAAGGTGGTTGAGGTCCAGTATTCTTGGCCTGCTGCTCCTGGGGTAGAGCCAGGACTAGGTGGGTAGGGACTGGGTAGAGGAAGGGAACCCCCAATTTCTTGGCCATATTCTTCAGTAATTTAATGTAGCTTATTCATTTTGGAGTAGGAAGGATGGGAAATGCAACAGCCTGACTCTCCTAATGAGACATAGTAAACCTTGATCAGGAACTGAGAGAGAGGGAGCCCTGGAGTCTTGGCCATATTCACCTGGACTGGAGCTTTAATCAAACTGAGCTGGAGTTGGGGGAAAGGGCAGGGGATAAAGCATGTGGTGGCTCAGTTGCCATAGAGACATTGTCCTTAACAAGCGTTACTAGATTTTCTTTCTTTTTTTTTCAGGGTCATTTTATTTTTGCATATTTTTAATTTATTTTTTATTGTATTTTTTTCCATTGCTATTTATCCCCCCTTACACCCTCCTCCCTCCCGCAATCACCACACTGTTGTCCCTGCCCATGAGTCCTTTTTCCTTTTTTCTTGATCGCTCCACCCCCTAACCTACCCCCCTGCCTTAGCTGTCATCCTGCTCTCTATCTATGAGTTTGTCTCTATTTTGCTTGTTAGTTCAGTTTGTTCATTAGATTCCACATATGGGTGAAACTATATGGTATTTGTCTTTCTCTGACTGGCTTATGTCACTAGATTTTCTTGAATAAATGTTTCCTCATTTGGTGTATGCCCTTAGAACAATTTCCAGAGACTTTGAGTGGTGGTTTTTTTAATAGTATCCACCAACTTTGTTTTGGTAGGAGGTGGTCCATGGAGTCCCTCACACTAACCAGATTAATTATTACTTCTGTAACAACTACATCAGTCCTGAGGGGACGCCATGAGAAGCAACTGGAAAAACCTCCCACACAAAATGGTGGAATATTCCATAGGCATGCAATTGAGAACAATTGATTTTCTCTGCTTATACACAGGAGAAAGGCAATAGCCTCCCCTTCTTCAGAAAGGAGAAAAACCTTTGCTACTTAGAGTCAAGATAGAAAGCATTCTGGCTTCTCTAACCTTTTGCAATGTAAACACATCTCTCCAGGGGTCAGATAAGCTTCAGCTTTTTGACCTAGCCATGTACCCAAGGTCCTGGGCCTCATTTTCCCTTGAAATATAAACACATACCTCCTGAGTTAGGTAAATCTATCTGGAGTGCTCTATTTATACAGTTGCAAATTACTTTTCCAAGACTTGCTCTTAACCCAGGATCCCAAGTTTTCAACAAATTTATTTAGAAAACTCCAAACACAGAACTATTTTTTCTCTACCCCATGATTCCGCCTCTCACGTTTCTCCTTAGTTGTCTACTGGTAAAATTTTCCATAATATGCCACTCCATTGTCATTTTGTTTTAATCTGACCAGAAGGAGCTAGAACAAAATCCACTGGGTTTGTTTTAAGCACCCAGCTATTGCCAGCAATACTCTAAGGACAGGATGAGGTCAATCCCACTGTATCAGTCTTAGTATTGGCCTTCAAGGCTCCTCCTCGTTTTAATCAGTTGAACAAATTTTATTTACCATAAAGGTCTACCTTAGAATGCCTAGTGGCTTCCTCAGGTTTCTGTATTAACCTGACCTACATGGCCCGAAGCATATACTCAGGCCCAGCTGGATATGTTAATACTTTGCACAGACTTTGCCATGGCCTGCAAGAAAGAAATCTATGGAAAATTCTGTCGTATATTTTGTCTGAGTAAGTTGAGGCTAACTTGAATGCCTTTGAGCCTGAGCTAAAGTGAGAAATAAATTTCTTCCTGCATTTCTAATGGAATAACTCACATTGTAGATAAGCTGCTCACAGAGTTCATGTCTGAGGGCAACTTGGCCTACGTGGGATGTTTCCTTAAACACTTGCAAGTTTCTTATAATACCTCTAGGTGTAAACCAGTGTTTTCACCATAGTTAAGTTCATGCCTGCCTTTCATAAACACAGCCCCAAAAGCCACATGTGGACCCCCCCCCCAGAACAAAGTTTACAATTGTTGGGGCCCCCAAGTGGGTCTATACATCATTTAGGCAGCAAAAATGGGTAGAATCCCTAATGTGACCTCCCACCTCCCACCAGTTAATAAGTTTGGGCGCTTCCTACCTCAGCCTAAGTAACGCAGGTCACTGCAGTTCTTGTTTTCAGAGGGACTGCCTGCAGGCAGTTTCAAGCAGTCCTACTTACTTAGGACACCAGCTCATCTTTTTCCAAGGTTTGGACAACACCTGGAGGTGGTCTGCGTGGAAAAATGCAGGAGCTTGGACCATCCCCTCCGGCCTGTGGTCAGCTGTCAGGCAGCAAGAGTGTGCTCAGAGCTCAGTTTGAATTCAAAGTGCTCACAGCATCAGGGAAGGCAATTAGGAACTCGGCACAGGACAACAGGTGGAGAGAGCAGCATGCGAGGCCCTCCTTTTCCCAGGAGGGCTCCAGGAGCAGACGCTAATGAACAGAGTCTCTGCAGTCTAACGTTTTCTCTTCCCTGGTGCTTTGCTTTTTGCTTTTCTTTCGTTGTTAAACAATCAGTGTGTCTCACTGCTATGACTTCTCAGGTTTTTTCCATCACCCTCTCCTCTCACCCAGATCTTTCTTACCCAGGTCTTTCTTCCAGAAGGGTTGGGTGCAAGGGAGACAGAAAACCTCTTCTCAGAATATTTCCCACACAATTCAGACAGACTTAATTAAATCTAAATCTCCTAAAACCCCTTCCTGGCAAGCTGATCTAGGATTCTTGTTAGGGGAGGGAGAGAAAGATACATCATCATGTTTAGGAGAATGGCCAGGGCAGAATTCTGAAGTTCTGCTGACAGAGCAGGACAACCACATGTTTTCAGCTTAACAAAGCTGAAAACCCCAACAGGCACGAGTGAGCCTGGCCCCCCAGCGATGGAGGGAAACTTTGTGAACCTAGGACTCCCTCTGATTTTCCCTAACGCCAGCCAGCGGCTTCTTCCTGCTTGTGGCAGCAGAAGGGAATAGCTGCCCCTTTCTCATGCAAACCTAAACTGCTGCCTGGCTAACAGGGCCTTTCTTGCAAGGACTTTTTTTTAAAAAGCTCCTCTCCGAATCTATTTGTATCTGTCAGTTGTAGAGTTGAGTTGACCCATTCTGCACATAGGCACATCTGATTTCCACAAGAGCCCATTAGCAAGCTTCAAAGGTTGCTTTTCCAAAAGGCACATGTTTCGTAACCGTGGCTGGAAACGACCTCCCTTCTAGTGTTCTCGTGGCACCCTGCTTTCCTACGACAAACATCACAGCAAGAATTCTGCACTTGTTCTGTCTCCCACACCTAGAGGCCGAGAAGATTTCAGACTTCCAATCTGATGGCAAGAAGCCAACAGTTTTCTCCTCTTTGCCAGAACCTCAGGGTTAAGAAGCATCTGTTTTGCCCACAGGTGGCAAAAAACAAGGGAGTCCCACCCACACTTTTCTTTGTAGCTTTTCCTGATCAAGACAACCATCTCTAGCCCTGGCTGGTGTGGCTCAGTGGATTGAGCGCCAGCCTGCAAACTGAAGGGTTGCAGGTTTGATTCCCTGCCGAGGCACATGTCTGTGGTGTGGGCCTGGTCTTCAGTTGGGGGGCATGTGAGAGACAACGGATTCGATGTATCTCTCACACATTGATGTTTTTCTCTCTCTCTCCTTCTTCCTTCCCGTCTCTCTTAAAAAAAAATAAATAAATAAATAAAGAACTGTCTCCAGAACTTAAGATAAGCATGTAACATTCAGATTAGTTTCTGCCATAAATTCTGATGTAATAGCACAGAAAACAATGCAAAGTCATTTAAAAACTTTTTTCCCCACTGCAGAGTTTTGCATGAACTCCTAGTAGCTCAGGTTAGCCTTTACAGGGATAAAAATCACAGCCGCAGGAGAAGCTGTAGCCGTTTCCTCCCCTGTGGCGAGTGCATCAGTGAGGCACAGTGCAGGCAGCAGGGTGGCATTTTGAACAGCCCTCTCCTTTCCCCGTCCATCCCTGGCCTCTGTGAGAAGGCCCCAGCACTCTTTCTGCTCACTCACGGAAGTTTCACTCTGCCTTCCGTGGCATATCCATCTACGCCAGGCCCCCTCTAGTATCCGACAGGGTGATCAACATTAAAAATCTCCCACCTAATCCCTGTTTCCACCTGTGTAATGGGACTAGTGGTGTGTTTCTTGAAACAGGAAGACCAGCTCGGGTAGAAAGGGAGCTAAGGGTCAGAGGGGAGCAGAGAAGTGCCCCAATGTAGCCAGCTAGACACTGCCCTGAGGCCTCAAGCAGTTTAGCTCTGCAATCCTCATAGACTTACTCTGGCTGAAGGAACTGATTAACGCTCTCTCCTCTCACCTGTAGGAGAGAGCAACATAAGCTTCTCTTGTCCCACCTTCATCCCATCTGTAAGAGTTTCTAGGAGGAGATAAGAGAGCAAAATCCAAAAGTGCCAACCCTTTCAACAGTTCTGCTGCTGGTTCCCATGGGTGTACTTCAAATCCTGCTAACCAGCCTCAGGGCTCTCATCTATCTCTCCTAGTAAAGGATGTGACAAATGGGATCCCATCATCCTTGCTGCCATAACTTTTGGGCTCCATTTATATTATTTTTTACATAGTTTAGTTGTAAATTAACTTAGCTGAGGATCAGAAGATTTCAGCCTCACCCAAGGACACATTCATTGATTTTTAGAGACGGGGGAGAGAGAGAGAGACAGAGAGACAGAGACAGAGAAACATCAATGTGAGAGAGAAACATTGGTTGCCTCCTGTATACAACTTGGCCTGGATCAAACCCACAACCTAGGCATGTGCCCAGACCAGGAATCGAACCCACAACCTTTAGGTATATGGACGCTTCACTCAACTGAGCCACAATGGCCAGAGTAAGATTCAGCAACATTTACCAGAAAGCCCCAACTCTTCAAAGCCAAACATTCTGTTTCTCTTGTTAACAGTTTGCTCCATTGGGCCACATTGGAAGCAAAATGGATGCGTGACTTTCTTAACCCAGCAGTCTGTCTTGCTCCAGGCAATTCTGCTTTTTGTCTTTACTTTCCTACATCTGAGTTGAGGCATCATGACTGGGCTGCCAGGCGTACAGCCTGAAGTGGCAGTGGGAAGGTGGGGTGGCTTGGGCAGGAGGGTTGGTGAAGTAAGCAGGAGTACCAGCTATGCAACACTTGGGAGCGGGGATATTACATGAAAAATGGAGAATGTCAGTCTTAGACTAATTTAAAAAAAGAGGGTATTAGGGAAGAAATAAGCCAGGAAACAAGTGTACAGTAGTCCCTCTCTATATCGCAGTTCACTTATCACAGTCTCACTGTATCGCGGGATTTTAAAAAATATTATATTTAATTATTTATCGCGGATTTTTCGCTGTATCGCGGGATTTTGCGGTACTGTATACGTATGTTGTTAAAGTTACGTAGGTTTAAGAGTGTAGAATATGTTTAAGAACATAAGCAGTGTTTATAAAAGTGTGGAAAAGGTTAATAAGGGAGTGGGAAAGGTTAATAAGGGACTGGGAATGGTTTATAAGTGTGTGGGAAGCGTTTATAAAGCCTTAAAATATATATAAATACTAAAATAAATGTAAGGTTCCTACTTCGTGGATTTTCACCTATCGTGGGGGGGTCTAGAACGTAATAACCACAATAAGTGAGGGAATACTGTATTTGGAAGATATGTTGGGAGCACCTTCTCTGGGTTGAAACCCACGAGAGTGAGGAACAGAATATTTGCTTTTGTTTTGCGTGGGATTGGGGAGCCATATATCTGTGTGAAAGCCAGAGAGAGAGGTCAGATGACCTCTGCAGATGGACCCTGGTGGTTTCTGCCTGGACACACAACATGATGGGCATAAACCCACACACTTTCTACCACCATGTAATCTGAGAAAACGTCTGGCTGCTTTGGGTCAACGTTACAGTGATGGATGGCTTAGGCTGAAGTAAGTAGGTGGTCGGCTCCTAGAAGCAGTGATCAGATGACCCTCATGTGTAGAAACCAGAGCCATTGATATTAAGCAAGACCTACAGCTTTTTAAAAGATTTCTCAGGGTGGAGAACTTTGTATTTCATTTCTAAGGCAATGACCTTGTGAAAATTTGCTGAAGTCCTGCTGAGGCACAGTCACATCTGCCCAGATTTAACATGAAGCCTTCTGTGCTGAAGAAAAGGGAATTCACAATCTTAAAATTGAAAAGTTTGTCTTTAAAGTTTCTAACAGCCTAGAAATACTTCTCAGTAAAACTACACTTACGTGAATTGTATCCCTAGAGTGGCTTTTATCTTTTAAAAGTTAATATTTCAGGAGGCCAAAAGAGTCTGTAATCAACTTGAAAGCAGCTGGAGCATAGCAGACCGTCTGGGAGAAGTGAAAGGGACCATTGATGCAGAAACTCAGCGATGCTTTCCAGATTGGTGCAAGAGCAGTTCAGGGTGGGAGGCAGGATGGCTGACTGGGCCAAGCAGCATTGCTGAGGGGGCACCTCTGGGCATGGATTCTGGGGAGGACCCTGTTCATTATTCTGGGCCCCCAACCCCCACCTTCATCAGTAGGAGAGGAGCAGGCAAGGCTGCAGTTTTGGTGATGCTTCTGGTTAAGTATGTATGTATGTATGTGTATGTATGGTCTGGGGTAAAAGTGTGTTGATCTCATGATGTAATAAAGTAGAGCTTTCTCCCAGCTTCTGTCACTACGGAACCCTCCTGTTGTTGGCACAGGAGGCCACTGCTGGGCTCACTCCACCACCACACAGACCCAGCCATGGAGACCTGGGGCCTGGGTGGATCCAGGCTCTTTCAGGACCAAACACTCCTTCCTTCAACAAATGGCAGGAGGGATTCCCTGCCCCTGAAATATAAGTGGGGTTATTCATTATTTGTCTCTTTAAATCCCGAGTTAATCTTACATTGATGTTAACAGTGATATTGACTTTTGGCTCCATTTCACAGGACTTCCTTTCAGGAGAGATCGAAAGGCATCCCGTTCTCAGGGCTGTAACTGTAGATTCCCATTCTGAGCATGGGCTGTACAGCTGTGACAGTTCTTATCTTCCCCTCTGGTTTCTACATGCAATAAGAAAGGGCTGCCTACTGGAGCCCTTTTAGTACAAATTTTCCCCAGCAGTTAAAAATAAGCAAAACTGGCTAAAGCTTCTTTCTGCATCTCCTTCTTCTCAAGGCATGTCTCAGACTTGACATGGTCAAGCAGCAGCAGCCCTGACATCTTTTCTGTAATTACTCGTCAGTATGTCATTCCAGCTTCACAGCAGTTAAGGTGCTAGACTAAAAGCATTGGCTGGTATAAAATCCAGAAGCTTTAATCAAGGCTTTATGAAGACAAAGATTTTGCTAACGGCAGAAAATATGAGGAGGAAGTAAATGTCAGATGTCTCTGCCTAAGTATTTTGGTTAGAGATGTGTTTTACTGCGGCATGAACAAATGGGGGTTAGATTGGTCTCATGACAAGTTTGAAGGTAGTGAGCCTGGGGCCAGCACAGCAGATCAACTAGGCTTCCGGACACCTGGGCTCGCTCTTTTTCTGCTTTGCCTTCCTTAGTGGGTGGTTTTTTTCACATCGTGTTTGTCACTTCACAGTCACAAGATGATTGCATCCTCTTCAAGATCCAGGCTGGAAGAGAGGATCAAGAATGTAAGGGTAAAAGATAAAGGAAGGGCCTTTTCCTTGAGAGGCCTCTCCTGGCAGGGCCAGCCAGATGCCTTAATCTCATTGACCATGGTGATTCCACTAGTTTCAGCTGAGGCTGGGCCCTGGCTGGTGTGGCTTTTTTTTTTTTTTTCAGTGGATTGAGCACCCCTGCCTGTGAACCAAAGGGTCACTGGTTCAGTGTCCCCAGTTGGGGGCATGTGAGAAGCAACCAATTGATATTTTTCTCCCTCTCTCCCTCTCTTTCTCCCTCCCTTTCCCTCTCTCTAAAAAGAAATAAAATATTTTTAAAAAAATTTTAGAAAAAGAAGTTTTTTTTTTTTTTTTTAAGTGAGGCTGGGAAGTCCGGTAACTTGCTCTCCTGCATCCACACTAGAGGAAGGCAAGGAAAAAAATTATTGGGAACACATGTTGAAAGTGCCAATCCTAAAATATCTGCCACAAGGGTAACAATAAGATGTCACCAAATAGGGTAGTACCCGCACTGCTGCTGCCAAGTCCGGAACCATCTCTGCGCGCCACTGACGCCATCCCGCCGTGCACACCCGATTCCTTTTGGTTCTAAGTCCAATATGGCAACTCTCAAGGATCAGCTGATTGTGAATCTTCTTAAGGAAGAACAAACCCCCCAGAATAAGATTACAGTCGTTGGGGTTGGTGCTGTTGGCATGGCCTGTGCCATCAGTATCTTAATGAAGGACTTGGCAGATGAACTTGCTCTTGTTGATGTCATGGAAGACAAATTAAAGGGAGAGATGATGGATCTCCAATATGGCAGCCTTCTCCTTAGAACACCAAAAATTGTCTCTGGCAAAGACTATACTGTAACTGCAGATTCCAAGCTGGTTATTGTCACAGCTGGGGCACGTCAACAAGAGGGAGAAAGCCGTCTGAATTTGGTCCAGCGTAACGTGAACATCTTTAAATTCATCATTCCTAATGTTGTAAAATACAGTCCCAACTGCAAATTGCTCATCGTTTCCAATCCAGTGGATATCTTGACCTATGTGGCTTGGAAGATAAGCGGCTTTCCCAAAAACCGTGTTATTGGAAGTGGTTGCAACCTGGATTCAGCCCGGTTCCGTTACCTAATGGAGGAAAGGCTGGAAGTTCACCCATTAAGCTGTCACGGGTGGGTCCTTGGGGAGCATGGAGACTCTAGTGTGCCTGTGTGGAGTGGCGTGAATGTTGCCGGTGTTGCCCTAAAGACTCTGCACCCTGATTTAGGCACTGATGCAGATAAGGAACAGTGGAAACAAGTTCACAAACAGGTGGTTGACAGTGCTTATGAGGTGATCAAACTGAAAGGCTACACATCCTGGGCCATTGGACTATCTGTGGCAGATTTGGCAGAAAGTATAATGAAGAATCTTAGGCGGGTGCATCCAATTTCCACAATGATCAAGGGTTTCTATGGAATAAAAGAAGATGTCTTCCTTAGTGTTCCTTGCATCTTGGGGCAGAATGGAATCTCAGATGTTGTGAAGGTGACTCTGACATCTGAGGAAGAGGCCCGTTTGAAGAAGAGTGCAGATACCCTTTGGGGGATCCAGAAGGAGCTGCAGTTTTAAAGTCTTCTAATGTCGTACCACCTCACTGACTGGGCTACAACAGGATTTTAGTTGGTGATTGTGCATATTGTCCCTTTTATCTGATCTGTGATTAAAAACATCAATTTCCTAAAGATAGAAGATAGAAATGATAATGGTCCATAAAACCCTGCATCTGTATCCTGATGCTGGAAGGTATTTATCTTGTGTAGCCCTAACCTGTTTAGTGTGAAATTGTTCCACCTCCTCAAAGGCACCACTGCCAGTGTTGCACACACTACAGTTGCCCTTCAAACGGGGTGTGTATTCACTCTGTGCTATATAACTTGTGGTTCCTTTACCCAATGTGCCTAGTCCAGCTTTTTTTCTCCAGTCAATCCCATCCTGGGATCCAATGTATAAATCTAATATTGCATGTCTTGTGCATAACTGTTCTCAAGGATCTTATTTTGTGTACCATATGAATCAGACTAGTGTACATTGCCATATAATGTAAAATGAAAAGTCTACATATAAATAATGCAACCAACGATCCAAGTGTCATACCAACTAAAACACCAAGTAAACCTTGAACAGTGAAAAAAAAAAAAAGATGTTACCAAAAAGAACAAAGCAGGACTAGCTGTAAGCTTTACCAACATAAATTGTCATTTTCCAGGTTTTCTCCAGATCATGGTCAGGACTGGTTTCTGGTCAATTAGGCTGTGGGAGTTGGGAAAAGTCAGAATTGGCTAAGAAATCCATCCATGTGCAGGACCACTGCCTTACAAGAAAAATAATGACATGGAGCAAGGGATGGTCGAGTTTCATATCCATATTTTGAGAAGAAAGCTAAAGAGTTCCAATATTGATAGAAAAACTATGTGTCAAATCTTATCCCAGGTACTTTTGGTGATGTTTTCCCACAATAACGTTTTGGCTAGATACTGTTAATCATATTGAAAAGTTATGGTCACATAACAAAAGTTATGGGCACACAGTCTGGAAGTAGAAGTGGATGATTTGGGTCCAGGTCTGCCTGACCAATTCCAGGGCTCCCTCTGTTATCCTGTGCCTAGGTACCCCAGGGCCCCAGAGGGACAGACCTGACTCTTCTTCCTTATGAAAGTCCTCCCCAGACATCCACACTCTTCTGAAAATGGCATTCAGCAGAGGGACCCAGGAACACTGAGTCCCAGTCTTACCAATTATAACTCTCATGTTTGGTTACGATTGCCTCACACCACTGCTCTTCCACTAGAATTGGAGCCCCTTGAGGGCAAAGACTGTCCTGTGTCCCCAGTAACTGGCATATGGTAGGTACTCAATAAATATTTGCTGGATAAGGGAAGGATTGTTCTCTTACTGTCAGTGTGTGTGTGTACGTGTGTGTACGTGTGTGTGTGTTGTTGATTTTAGAGAGAGGGAGAAGCATAGATTTCTTGCTCCATTTATTTATGCATTCATTTTGATTCTTGTATGTGCCCTAACTGGGAATCAAACCCACAACCTTGACTTATCGGAATGATGCTCTACACAATTTATCCGTGTTTTCTTAGTACCTAATGCTACACTATAGTAGTCACTTGTTAAGTTTTTCTTAATTGATCCATGTAGGAAGGAGAATATATCTATATTTGATGGACTCAGAGAATAATTCATGGGAGAGCCTGTCAGCATTTGAGCCACTCATCATGAGAGAGTTTTTAAACACTTTGGTGTGGGGAAGAGTGATCTAGGAGGAGGAAATAAGGACATGGCTGCTGAGATGAGAAAGTACAGATTATGGGGGGGGAGCAGTTAAAATGGACAGAAATCACAGCAGTTATAGGTATTGCAGAAAAGGGATTGTTGCCAAATATAACTGGAAAACATTGGGGTAAACTAGGTTGTCCATTACAGTTCTCAGAGCCTTTAACAATGCCCCTGTGACTCCAAGCAGTATTTCTCAAAGATGTGATCTTGGGACCTCTTTCTTGCAGAGCATTTCATAGAATAACTTTTCCACAGAACACATTTTAGGAAATGCTAATCTAGCTCAGTCCCACATTTATAGACAAGGAATCTGGGACCCAGAGAGGTGACTTACTCAGAGCCACATAGCTCTGGATTAGAACTCCTATCAGATTACTTGATCTCCAGTGTAATGCTCATTTGTAATGTAAGACTATGTGTATATAAAGGACAGCTTCTTCACTGCAGGAAACTTTTATTTATCTTTATTCAAATAACAGCCTTGGGCTAAAATTTCCCCCCAGTTTTATACACTGTTTTTTTTTTGTTTTGTTTTGTTTTATTTATTTATTTATTTATTTATTTATTTTGGTCATTTTTACTTTGATTAGCATTGATTTTTATGCTAAATTTACTTCTGGGTCCTAAGATTTATTTTTCTTCTTAGATATCTTTTTCTCCTGTACAACCTCTTCTGGTTTAGGAACAACCTGCTCTTTTTCAGGAAGGACCCTCTCAGTGGGGCAGGAAGAGCTCGTGTGTGGGTGAAGCCGCCCACGGGCTCTGTAAATTCTGGGCTGCACCTGGGGAGCTTTGTTACCTGGATGTGCTCAATGACCAGGAATCTGCATCTAAACCCTTAAGTTCAGCATTACTCTCTGCATTTTTAAGCATGTGCAGCAAAAACTCCGCACTCTTGTTGAGCCACCCACCCTTTGTCCAGTCCCCCTGTTTGGCCTGGGCACACCTATCAACTCCATTGTAAGGATGGAATGGCACACACTGCTTCTGTAAAGTGACATTTTTCATATACTTGGCGGCTTTTTGGGTGTGCTACCCTTGATGGCCTGGGCAGTTTCACACATATTCTTAAAGTGAACAGGAAAATTTGAACATCTTGATTTGTGTGGTTTTGTGGGCTTTTTTTTTTTTTTTTTTTTTGGTTAGTTGAATAGTGAACCATTTTCAGAGGTCACCTCAGGCTGCTTATGGGAAGAGGTGTACAGTGGTATTTTATATCCACCACCATGGCTCTGAACAAAGGTGACTGCCACCGCCTGTGTGGCCTCCAGAATCTTGGAAAGAAGGTTCACCTTAAATCAGTCCCAGGCTTGCCTGGAGGGCAAAGAAAGGATGGTCTCCTGCACAGCCATTTCTAGGGAGACACTGCAGCAGTTTACAGTTTGTGCCTTTTTCCACAGCTACTCCTCGCCCCCAACCCTTATACCTAGTGTGGTAGGCAGAATGGCCCCCCAAAGATGTCCATATCTGAATCCCTGGAATATGTGAAATATTCCCTTAGGTGGCAAAAGGGACTTTTCAGATATAATTAGGTTATAGACTCTAGGGAGATTATCCTAGATTATCTGGGTAGCCCCAATCTCATCACATGAGCCCTTAAAAGCAGAGAACTTTCTCTGGCTGAAAGAAGAAGCAAAGCAACTAAGCAATAGGAAGAGCTAATCTGAGCATGAAGATGATGCCGTCTTTGAAGACTAAGAGGACAACATGACAAGAAATGCGTGTCGCCGCTTTAAGTTGCTGAGAAGAGGTTCCCCCCTGACAGCCATCAAAGGGACAGGGACCTCAGTCCTCTGTCCTATGACCACAAGGAACTAAATTCTGCTAGAAATCTGAATGAGCGTGGAAGCAGAGTCTTCCCCAGAGCCTCCGATTATAGCCCAGGCAATGAGACCCAGAGCAGAGGAGCCCACCAGATTTCTGACCTATGGACAGTGAGATAGTAAATTGGTGTTGTTTTAAGACGCCTCGTTTATAGTAATTTATTTTGACAGCCTTAGAAAACGAACACACTTGGGTAATATCCAAAATGGAAGCCTTGAAGGGAAGAGAAGTTAGAAAGCACACCCCCTTCCCCCCACGCCCCACCTCAGGGCTTTGAAACTGAATGAGTTTTAATGTTTTTAAAAAACCAAAGGGGTTGAGTCATTCACATCCATCCCTCTCAGTCTGTGGTCCCTCTATCTCTACCCAAAGTGAAAGTAGTGGCCATGGGGGAGGCTGCTAGAGGTTCAAAGGGCTCCCTGAGGTAGGACCACCCCTGTGTCTCTCCTGTGACAACCAAACTGTGGTGCCTCCAAGTCATAAGTGGCCCACGGGCTCTGCACCTCAACTGATAGTGGGTATTAATGAATATATCACTTGATGGTTATTAAAGAAGATAGTATTAAGGGCCCCTGCTGTTGAACAGCCCAGCCTTCTCAGGGAAGCTTTTAGCTTTTCAATAGAGGGCATTTCCCAGAGGGGGACCATTTGTCTAGAAGTCCAAAATAAACATCATCGTGCTTGAGAAAGAATTTCAGCTGCCATGGTAGATAAACCTACTACCCCCTTAGACTACAGCCAATTTCTGAGTCTTGGTACTCTTTTGTTTCTAAATGTGGAGGAAAGTGTTTGCATTCTTTTATTTTACTAAAATAAAAGGGCGGCAGGGATAGGGGCTTGGTTTTGCTGGCCTGAAATCTTTCTTTTTGTTCCCATTTTGTTTGATTTTTTGAACCTATTTAGAGTTATAACACAATAGGTCTAATTATTTAAAGCCATAGAAATTTTTGCACAGCATCTTATCTCTGATGAGATGCACATTGTTACAAAATACTTTCATTTTTTAAAAGGTCAGGATTAATTTTAATGTTAAAGAAATTTGGAAATTCTGTATTGGATAAAAGTACAGTTTAAAATCAGGGAAGCTTCTTGGATTACTTAGAACAAAACATCCTTTTTTATTAAACTCGAGTGTATCTGCAGGCTGTTTTATTCATGCTCTATTGTCATCTCTAATGCACATAGAAGATACCTTTCCCACAGTGTGATTCAATACAGGCGCCCAAAAAAGATGGTCTCAGATTTCATGTGTCCAGGTAATTAGCATAGTTTGAGTAGCTCAGTTTAACCGTTTGAAGGTCAATATTGCATGAATTTTTGGCAGACTGCCTAGCACAGAGTTCACAAACACATTTGTATAAACTAAATATTTTTATACTAGAGAAAAGTTTGTGTTTTGAATATGAAACAAGGCAAGTTAGGATTTGTTTTGCCTAGAATTTAATTTTATGACAAATTCATGTTTTAGTATGACACAAAAAAGTTCTGATGTGAATGTTTCCCAAATTTCCAAAGAACTTTGTTTTGCATATTTGGTAGTGCAGTCTCTTATGGACCTTAAAATCAAATGCAAGCATCCCCGATTAAAGTGTCAGAATTTCATTCCCATAAGGAGACCCTTTGGCAATTTGCTTAGATGCTTTAAAATATAAGATAAATGTAAATATAAGATAAAATGTAAATATTACCTTTCCCTAAAGGTAAAGATCTTTTTGTATTTAATTTAACTTTATTATTTTTTAAATTTCTTTTTTTTTATTATTGTTCTATTACAGTTGTCCCATTTTTTCCCCTCGTTGCTCTCTAAAGGTAACATTTTTGTGTAAAACTAATTTGTCCCTGAAATTTAACTAGAGTATCAGATATCAAAAGAAACACACTCAAAGAAAGATGGCGGCTACAGTGTGGAAAAGAACTCAGCTCAGTGATTCTGGCAGCTGTCCCTTCAGCGCTTTCCCCAGAGCCACGAACCCCAGTCTCTGCTCATACACCTCTAGTCTGCTCTGCCCTCTCTTTGCGGGAGCCCAGTAACCAGAATCTGGTGCAGCTCCCATGATGCCTCGCAGCCCAGGAAGTCCTTCCCCTTTTAAGGCAGTGGATGAGAGCAAGAAATTCTAAAATGCCAAAGTAATTAAATGACAAAAGGAGAATCTTTCAACAAATGATGCTGCAAAGAAGGACACTATTTGCACAAAAATAAACTCATCCTTTACCATTCAGTTTTTACAAAATTTTATTCAAATTTAATCATAGACTGAAATGTAAAACACAAAACTGACATCTTTATTGGTAATATACAAATTATTTGTGATAAGCTGGATACAAAAATATAACAACTATTTCTCTTATACTTTCTACTGTAACAAAACTACTATCGGAGGAACACTGGTCTGGAAATAGGTTCTTGCGATGTCAGGGGAAACGCAGGATTTGAATGATAGTGGCAAGATTTATTAGAGCACAAGAGTATAGCTGGATACGCCATGCCCGATGTCTCATCCATGATCAGGTGGTTTAGCTCCGTCTTACTGAAGAAGGAGTCCAGCTTCCAGAGCTGCAGGCCTGCACTTGTGCCCACCAGGCCCAGGAGGGCAGCGCCCAGAGCTGCAATGCCTTCACTGCCTCCCTCCCTCCCCCGAGGCTCCAGTAATCCAGCTCAGTCTCTGTTCCCCTGGCATCAAAATTCTTAGCTGTGTGATCTTAGCAAGTTACTTAACTTCTCAGTAAGTAACATTTCCTCATCTGTACATCTGCTGCCAAGGCTCAATGGCACCTGGGCAGTAAACTGCACTAAACCCTGGCCCCCATGGCTACCACCCCATATGGACCTTTGCTTAGCTTTAATTAATTACCTTGGGTTTGAGAAGGGGTAGGATTTCCTTCAAACTATCCAGTCTCTTTTCTGGTTTTTCCTGGGACTGTGCTAGTGCCCTCCCCTTAATCTAATCCTTTTTCTGGATCTTCTGGGGTTTTGTGCCCTTATCCTATCCAGTCTTTTCCCCAGATGTTCCTAGGGAAGTCTCCTCCCCTTTATGGGCACCATTTTGGCTCCTACTGCACATGGACTTAGTAAAGAAACTGCCACCTTCACTGTTTCTCCTCCTTCTTTAATCTGGGAGAACAGGCAGGTTGTTGTGATGGAAAAGCCAGTCTTTCCTGCCCTCCAGCTATTCCCTAGAGTGTCTGTGAAGCTGTCATTTCCCAACTTAATCAGGCTCAGCCTGTTTTCTCCCTTTTGTTAATACCTAACGAACTGCCTTACACTAACAAAACCTCATTCTTTTTTTTTCTTCATTTTTTAATTTATTGATTTCAGAGTGAGAGAGGAAGCGAAGGAGGGAATGAGAGAGGGAGGGAGAGAGAAAGAAACGTTGACTTATTGTTTCACTTATTTGTGCATTCATTGGTTTGTTCCTGTATGTGCCCTGACCAACGGTTGAACCCACAGCCTTGGTGTATCAGGCTGACACTTTAACTAACTGAGCTACCAGGCCAGAGCAAAACCTCATTCTTTTAATAACAGTTGCATAGCAACAGTGTGCCTGATACTGGAAAGAGCATGTGGAGGGGAAAAAAAAGTATCTTTGCTTATATGGAGTTTACAATTTAGGGAACTGTAACATTAATCAAACATTAATCAAATAATCAAAAAGTTAATTATAATAAATAAAGTAAATCTATTGAAATCTCATATTCATTTTCATTTGACTCACAATCTCAGGAATGTATCCCAAAGATACACTGACAATAACCAGAACTTCCACCTTCCATCTTACAGTTGAACCAGTACTCCAGAAGATAATAGTTATAAAACCTGTACATAAAAATATTTTAATTACTTGGGAGAACTATAGGGTGACTCAAACTAGCCAGATATTGGGTATCATACAGAGATTGTTCTCATTTGTTTTAAAGACTATTTATTTATTTTTAGAGATGGGGAAAGGGATGGAGAAAGGGAGAGAAACATCAATGTGAAAGAGAAACTGATCGGTTGCCTCTCATACATGCCCCAATTGGGAACCAAACTTGCAAACCAGGCATGTGCCCTGACTAGGAATCGAACCGGTGGCTTCTCACTTTGTGGAACAACGCCCAACCCACTGAGCCACACCAGTCTCGTTATTTTTTATACCTCCACAGCACACCACTGTGTTTGCCATTGCTCAATTCACCAGCCGCCTCTTTATAAACAAATGTTTTATTTTTCCCTTTAGTCTTTTGCTATAATGACAACAAAAATGCAACAATAAATAGCCTTGTGCATGTCATTTGAAAGAAAAAAAGAAACACACTCAATTTTGCTAAAGATAGTTCACTTCAAGAGTTTTCTCAGTGGACAAAGCAAACACAGGTGATTGAGCCAGGCTGACTGTAAATTGATTTGGGTTCTGCCTTTCTCACTTGGAGACCTGAGGTCACATGTCTTTTTGCATCCGGCTGTTGCCTCTCAAATGCTCATGGTACAAAACCTTGCCTTAAACTAATTGATAATCAATCACCTTTGAGATGTGGAGAGATGTTGTTTGAACCGTGGGAATGCTTTACACTTCTTTTGACTTGTGCTCCCTCCTCACCAGCCCTGAGGAAAATAACCTGCGGGACAAGCCACTATGCTGACACCAGTGCTTCCCATTAATGAGGGTGAAAAGTTGAGGCTTGCTTTAATTTTACTAAAGCTTCCAACTGATGATCTGTAACTGGCAGGTTTAGGAGTCCAGTATCCCTGGTTGGAGATTTCCCCAGTACTACGGCTAAGGGAGGGTTTGCTCGGGCTCCTTCAGCTGCTTTCTCTGGGTCTGGTGAAAGGCAGCCTTGCTGTGTCCCTCTTTGTCATGAATGTACCTCTTGCTGTTCTACCTTGGGGCATGAGTTTTCACACCTCTTGAACTGGCCAGGAAATGGCTCTTTCAGCCCTTTTCTTTGCTGTTAGAGAACAGCCAGGATAGGATATTCATCTAGGGGCTTCCACCTGAGGCATAATGGGGTGGAGTGGGGGGGGGGGGCAGCGGCGTTGTGTCCTGACATAAACCATCCCCCTTTCCTTAGAAATCTGATGAGATCTTTGACTGCACCAGATTATTATGGAACTATTGTCACCAACTCCAGGAGCAAGCCACACTTTTCCAGGGCTCTGCTCCTATTGGCCAGGGGCTTCCTAGGCCATTGTCATTAGGCACCAGGGGGCAGGGACTGCTTGCCTAGGTTCACATGAATTTATGCCCACACAGGACGCTGACTACTCACAGTTTTAGGATCCCAAGCTATAACAGGCTTGTCCTGGACTTTACTGGATATCATAAGTTTTGATAGTTAAAGAGTTCTGTGTTTTCACTTGCTGATTGGGCATCTACATGCTGAATACATTTAATCTGCCTTGCACTATTTTCCCCCAAAACAAGACTTACAAAAAGTAATTGTTTTAAAATTCATAACTTGCCTTATCACAACTTAGAAATTTAAACAAATTTTTTATACCAACTAAATCCTTTGGAAGTCCAGCGAGGTATCAATAAGTTAATAAAGATGTTCTTTGCAGCAAATGTGTCATTAAATGTAGCAGGTACTAACCTAGATGATTCTCCTTTGTGCTATTTTTTGTGAAACCAGTCTTTCAGCCTAAACACTTTTCCCATTTCCGGAAAACCCAGAATACAACTGTGTAAACAGAGGCATTGCTGTGAACTGTTTACTCTGCCCCACAGCCTCTCCTGGCCTTCTGATCCCTGCTCCTTCTCAAGGGTCAGGGGTCCACAGCAGGCCTGAACTTAAGGGTGCTCTTCAATTCTCAACAGTAGTTGAGGGTAAAGCTACAGGGCTGGCCTTCTCTTATTGTGAAATCTATAAGTGGGATCTTATACACAAAAAATTAATTTTCATGTTTTAGTTATTGTATCCTAAAACCCCAAGAAATGCAGAAGTAACCAAAACAAACTGGCTGTAGTTTGAAAATGATTGCCGCATTCGTCACAGATGTTCCCATGTCAGGGTTCACTCCGCTTTCCTGCACAAGAAACTCTTGATTTATGCACCTGCAGACGTATCTTAGCAACGGCTGTGAAGGAAATGTACTGAGAAACTTCTGAGTTTTGTCTAGAAGGGGGTTCCAAAGCAGAGGTTAACTGTGATTTAGCATGTTCTCTAAACTGCAGCTGACTTACAGCTGTTTAATTTTAAGGAGGAAAAAAAGGTAAATTGTGTTCCTAGTTGGTAGTAGATTTGTTTACACTTGTGATGATCACTTCATAAGGTGTATAAATGTTGAATCCGTGTGATGACACCTGAAGCTAATATTGAATGTCAACTATAATTAAAAATAAATTTTAAAAATTAAAAACATAAAGTTAAAAAATGAAATACACATTCCCCACCCCAGTAGGATTATGAATAGTTCCTAAGAGTGTTTTTGGATTTACCAAGCAGTGTTAGGATTATTTTTAAGAAGCTTTTTTGGGTTTTAAAAAGAAAAGAAAAAGGTTCTATTTCTCATACATTTCTGCTTGTCAACCAAAAGTACTGCTTTCTGAAAAATCTATTTTTTAACTTTTATTTTGAAATAATTGTAGATATATAGGAGGTTGCGAAGAAATGTATAGGAACATTCCATGCACCCCTGCCCCTAGCCCCATAGAAACTATTTTGACTATAAGTTTTCCTACAAAAAGAGGACAAGCTTAAGGATTGAACTAGAAAATGGGCTGCTTCAGATCTAGCCCAAATAATGGACCCCAGTAACAACTTCCTTGTTTCATTTGCACAGAAACGAAGGAACTGCCACTGGTATTCCCCCCCCCCCCCCATCTCAAAGTTCAAAGTGCCTAGGGTTAGGGTAGGGGTGAAGTGAGCCTTGAAAGTGTATTGTGTGCTTGAGCAAGAAGGCCTTCTTAGGTGTTGCCCTCTGCTCCAGTAATTCAGCCCATATCTCTCCAAGAGAGGAGACCTTTTCTCCCTTCTGTTTGAATTAAGGATTTCTAGTCCACATGAAGTCGGGGCAGGCGATCAATTTAAGATCACATACAAGAAGAAAGTCACAGCGTTTGGGAGATGAGGAAGAGAAATATATAAAAGTTTAGTCACTTATTTTAAATAAGCACATAGAGTTATGTTAAAGAAGTATACAAATATGTGAAATTGTACTTTAATTTTATGTTTGTCTGGTTGAGGAGGGAGGTGAAAGAGAAGAAAATAAATCTCAGATGTGGAGGGGGAAAAGAAAGGCGGAGAGGAAATGAAGTTAAGGGGAGAGGCTTATTACCGTTAGTTTAGAGGTAGAGTTTCTAGGAGGATTTTGAGTTTCGGGCAATTACTGTCCCACTTGGACAGTTTCAGAGCACCCCCGCCCCCATCACTGCCCTTTGAAATTCTAATTGCTTAGCCATTCATCCTAGCTACTCAGAACCCAATGGGATAGCCACAAGCACACATAGAGGAGGTCCTTCCCTAGCTGTCAAAGCAGCAGTGCTGCCCTGTGTTGTGACCTTCCAAGGCTAAAGTGCCCCAGCGTGCCAGACAGAGAAGCTTAAGTAAACAAGAAAGCAGACCAGTGTGAGCTATAACAGCAAACTGCTTTCAGTTTCCTTAAGGAATTCCTTTATCTTAGTGCAGATACGATAGGTATTATGGGCTGCTCGCCAGTTTTGGTTGCAACCCTTCCCACCTCGCCAGTCCTCACCACCTTCCTTCCCCCTCAGCAACCAGCGCAGGGTACCTGCTTCTGGACTGTCACTGCAGGATATGTACCGCCAAGTTTTCTCAGTTCTTTGGCTTCCTTCTGGCTACACTTGACTCCCCCTGTCATCCCAGGGCCATGTTTATTTTTTGAATGGTTAGCTACTTTAACATTGCTGTCGTTAACACCCTAGCCCCTATTGCTCCAAAGAATGGACATCGCCCTGGGAGGTTGTAAGAAAGGCAGAATCACAAGTTCCGCTTCAGACCGTCTGAATCAAAATCTGCACATTAGCACAATCCCCTGGTGATTCTCATATACCCATTAAACTTTTAGAAGCACTGCTGGCCTCTCGGACTCTCACCACACTTAATTCACCTTGAGACTCGGGGCTCCTTCATAATCTTCATATTGGTTTTTAAAATTTCCTAATATACTCCGAGAACAGCTCCTCAAACTTCCTTTCCACCCTTCATGTTGTCATTCCCATTTTTTCCTCATCCCATTCCCATCCACTCTCTCCCGATCTAACTTTACAGGGATCAGAAAACCTTGCTGTGCTCATTTTTTCCCCTTCTATGCCCTGACATATTTTTGGTCTTCTGCCACCCTCGTTTTTTTCCCTTGGGTCTCAGGTGAAGTAGTATCTTCCTCATTTCTAAGCTAGTCCTTCTACCTGTGCCTTTAATCTCCCGGATATTTGGCAATGCAGACATTTTTGGTTGCTGCAAATGTAGGAGATACTTCTGGCACCTTGTGGGTAGAGGCCAAGGGTGCTACTAAACATCCTACAATGCACATGACAGTCCCGCACAACAAAATAATTATCTGGCTAGGGTGACCTGTTTGCCTTCGACTTTCTCAGGTATAGCACTGAAAATCCTACATCCCAAGAAATCTCTCAATCCTGGGCATATTGGGGTAGTTGGTCACCCTGTATCTCTGGCCCAGAATGTTAAGAAACCCTGCCCTACAAGGAAATCCATTTACTTCACTTTTTCCTCCAACTCCCTTCCCTTCAACCTATATTTCATTTGTGTTCTTTTCTATGGAAGCAGTTTTTGTGAAAGTCCCTATTGGTCATCTTTCAATCAAGAAATCCCATGACCCTTTCCCCTCCTCAACCATTTTGATCTCTTTCAAACATTTGACACTGTTGTTTTGCTATTCATTTTGCAGTGCTTTTTTCCCCCTCATATTTTTTGTTCGCTCCCTCCTACCCTCATTACTGCAGTTTCTCTCTTTTGTGGGTTACTATTTCTACTATCTCTTAAATGTAGATTAGTTTCTTAGTTAAGTGTTCCTTGGCTCTCTTCTTTACTCTTCTATTAAAGAATTGATTCTGCTACTTAGCTTCCAATCTCATCTCTGTTAGATGATTCCCAAATTTCTTTCCCGAGTCCAGTCTTTTATTTCCAATGAATTGAGGGGTTCCCTTGGATATCCAGCAGAATCTAAAGCTCAGCCTGAGTAATGGAAAGGTAAGAAGAACATATAATAAGCTGGCAAGGAGGAAAGTCAATATAGTATAGCTTACATTTCCAGCCTTATCTTCCATTTTGTTCAGATGTAACTGTTAAACTGTGTCAAACCGAGGATAACTCTACCCATGCTCTTAAATACTTTGTGTATTTTTCCTTCCATAGTTTTACTCCATGTCTTCTTGCTAATTGGAAAATACTTCTGCCCTTCCTTTTTAAAAAGATTTTATTTATTTGTTTTTAGAGAGAGGGGAAGGGAGGGAGAAAGAGAAACAGCAATGTGTGGTTTTCCTCTCGCGCGCCCCCAACTGGGGACCTGACCCACAACCCAGGCATGTTCCCTGACTGGGAATCAAACTGGTGACCCTTTGGTTGGCAGGCCAGTGCTCACTCCACTGAGCCACACCAGCCAGGGCTGCCCTTTCCTTTCTAAAGTCTTTTTTTCCTCTCTTTTCCCCAATACATTTATTCCATTTAAAAAATATCACAAATACGTTTGAGGAATCATCTGGCATCTTTCTGTTTCTGTAGCTGGACAGCTTAGATCCTATTCCTCAGCCTGCTGAACTATTCCTTTTTCAGAAACAGCTACCATCCAAAAATTTTCTGATATCCTTGTTTTTAACTGTTGTGGCTTGCTGCATTTGATACAAGTTCAATGTCATTTCTTTCAAGAATCAACTCATCTTTCTGGGCTTCAGATACTGAACAAGTAATGCTTGACCTCATCCAAATCTCTTGGATATATTTTCTACCCAAGAAATTTCTGATTTCAACAAGGGAACCATTCTCCTGAATAATGACATTGTGAGTGTACACAGACCTCATCTTGTAACGGAAGCCCACGGTCACTAACACCCTGGATCATGTTCTGTACATGACTGCAGATAGTGCAAATGTTGGCCACTTCCTTTCTATTTGCCTGCCATTTGTCAACCCACAGTCTCTTCTTTTTCTTTCCAAGGAGTCTGAGTTCTACACTGATGTGTTTGAAGTCCTCTACAGGGTGCCTCTGGGGCCCTTCACAGTAACTGTGTGTCCCTTCAGAGTGATGTCGACATTCCACAGAATGTCGACAGTCTGACTGCTGAGAATGGTCTTCATTCTTGCAGTAGATGTGGCAAAGAGTTCAAGTGTTTTTAGTCATTCCAACCAGGAAAAGTGTAGAATGATGAAAATACTGGATTAGGCATTAGAAGACCTATTTCTGTCACTTGCTTTTAGACCTTAGGACAATTATTTGAGCTTTTATGGCTTGATATATTTTATTTTCATGGCTTTATATATTTTATTTTATATTTTGACTGCTGTTAGCAGTTTTATTTCATCATCGTCATCATCATCATCATCAATAGACATGGAGTTTCTTCCTTGTACATGGCTACATTCTGTCTGTGGTACAAGATTTATAAATACAATATATGAATACAAAGTTGAAGCCATTAAGAGTTTAATGTCAACTAAGACATAAATGTGTAGTGTTGATGGAATCTGTGAAAGATTTATAAACAACACACAATCTCAAATATTACAGTAAATGTTTTACTTGGGAAGGGGTAAAAGAGGAACTTCTTATGTGCTGCTGAAGAGTTTTCTAAGTTGCTCCAAGTTTATTTTCTGCTATTTTTTAAAACAAATATTTTATTTATTTGTTTGTTTATTTATTTATTAGAGGCGAAGGGAGGGTAAAGAAAGGGAGAGAAACATCAATGTGTGGTTGTCCCTTGTGCGCCCCCAACTGGGGACCCAGCCCGCAAGCCACGCATGTGCCCTGACTGGTAATCAAACCAGTGACCCTTTGGTTCACAGGCTGGCACTCAACCCACTGAGCCACACCAGCCCAGGGCTCTGTTATTAATTATCTTTAAATACCACAAAGCATTGTGAGTGGCATTGTTCTGTGCATTGTCACAGGAGATCCCAAAGCCATGACAGTGATGGGACTTGTGGACAATTCGGCGAGACACTGATACTGTCCATTGGCACTCGGTTCTTCTATATCCAAATATGCTGTATTGAAACCTTGGTGCTTGGCGATTTCCCCAAGCATTTGGATGTAATCTGTATTTGGAATACTGAAGAGGCTTCTTTTGAGTAGGTTGGTCTTTTCACCAGGAGAATTCCTCAAGGAATGCCAAGTACATCCTAAAGAATGTTGTACTGCCCTGATTGGTGTGGATTCATTGGTTGGGTGTTGCTCAGAAACAAAGGGTCATTGATTGTTTCCCAGTTGGGGTACATGTCTCGGTTGCAGGTTCGGTCCGCAGTCAGGGTGCATGTGGGGGATCACCGATGATGTTTCTCTCACAATATTTTTATTCCTCCCGTCCCCTCTCTCTAAAAATAAAAATAAATAAATAAATTCTTTAAAAAAAAAAGAATGTCCTGCATTTGTTAGAGAAATGTGGTTCTCTGGAGAAATATTACTGAACTTGGCAAGAAATTTCTCAGCAGCATTTCTCTTGGCTTGTTTTTTTGATGCCCCCTTTCCAGTTTCCACACATGACTGTATCCTGTACCTTGTGGTGTATTCTCTCTTATGAGCAGGTCCTCTCTCCTGGGGAGGGGTATATGCAGGAAGTCTCTAGCCACGATGAATGGCCAGTTCCTGACATGAACCAATAGAATTAAGCTGGTTCTTTGGTTGCTTGGAAGGGTCAGGCATTAAGGGGTCAGGCATTGCAATGCAAATACTTGCATTGGCTTTCAAAATGCTTCTGGCAGCCTCTGCAGCTCTGTATTTCCCCAGCTTCTTGTACCTTCACCTATGCACGTTATGTCACCACCAGTTACTCTGAACGTAAAAGTGGACACGTGTATTTGCACATAGGATCTTTTGCATTCCTAAACCAGGATGTTCTTGGTCTTCATTTGGTATTTGTGTAATATTGAATCAGTGTTTTTCCTGCTTTAGCAGTAATCATTTTCGCCAAACTGAAAGTCCCACAGTCCTTGCCACTGCCCCGCGCAGTGCGGGCTCTGGGACTAGGGGAGAAGGCGAGGGGAGAGGAAGAGCGGTACAGATCCATGTTTTCCTTGCTCCTCTGGGCGGAGATCCCGGGAGGAGTGCTCCAGCGCTGCCGCCACCCCCTCCTTCCCTCTTCCTGCCGCCTCCTGGGTCTGCCTTTATATAGTTTAAAGAAATAATCCCATCCCTGTCTGTCTCACGTAGCTAATATTAAAAAATGCTTTTTAATTAATCTTTTATCCTCACCAGAGGACTTTTTTTTTATTGCTTTTAGAGAGAGGGGAAAAGGGAGAGAGACAGACATTGATTCTTTGCCTTCTCATACTCATCCCTACCGGAGATTGAACCCACAGCCTAGGTGTGTGCCCTGGTAATCAAACCTGTGACTTTTCTGTCTACCAGATTATGCTCCAACGAACTGAGCCACACCAACCAGGGCTGAAAAACACTTAAAAAAAAAAAAAACACACAAAAAAAACACCTCACCCAAGGACATGCTTTTTGATTTCAGTGAGTGTGGAAGGGAGGGGGAGAGAGAGAGGGAGAGAAACAACCATGTGAGAGAGAAATATTGATCAGTTGCCTCTTGTACTCACCCTGACCGGGGATTGGACCCACAACCTAGGTTTGTGCCCCAACTGAGAATCGAACCCACAGCCTTTCAATTCACAGGACAAGGCTCCAACCAAGTGAGCCACACCAGCCAGGGCTGAAAATGATTAAAAAAAAAAAAATTATTAACTGATTTTTAGAGAGAGAGGAAAGAAGAGAGAGAGAAACATCAATTTGTTGTTCCACTTATTTATGCATTCCTTGGTTGAATTCTTGTAGGTGCCCTGACCAGGATTGAATTCACAGTCTTGATGTATCAGGATGATGCTCTAACCAACTGAGCTACGCGGCCAGGGCAAAAAGTGCTTTGAAATAGTGAATTGTCATATAAGTATTGTCTGATCTGAACTATGATAGCACTTTGTGCCTTTCATATGGAAACTTTTTCTTGTACTGACAAATACTACAAACTTCTTAAAAGTAAGGACTATAATGTAAACCTTTTCCTTCTACAATTTATATTCTTCTGCATGTCATGTTAACAGATTCTGAGTACTGAGGAAAGAATAGCACTTCCACCTGCTGCTGTTCAGTCTTTATAAATATTCTTGATTCACTAATTCCAAATGTTTTACATTTTGTCAAATTTATCACCATTTCTTTTCTTTTTTTAAATCTCCAATTTAGGTGATGTCTTTCCAGTGCAGATGAACCCAATAGCCCAATCACAGTTTATACCTTTGGCTGAAGTTCTTTGCTGTGCTATATCTGACATGAATGCTGCTCAGATTGTAGTAACACAGGAATCACTGTTGGAGCATTTGATGAAACATTACCCAGGTAGAGTAACAAGTTTTTCTCTATTAGTTTGGTGGTTTCTATTTATAAATCATCTTAAACACAAATTGGGTGATATCTATTTTTAAGATTTTGTTCATTTTTAGAGAGAGGGGAAAGAGAAAGGGAGGAAGAGAAGCATCAATGTGTGAGAGATATATGGATCTGTTGCCTCTCACTCACTCTCCAACTGGGGAACCAGCCTGCAACACAGGCATGTGCCCTGACTGGGAATTGAACTAGTGACCTCTTGGCTTGCAAGCCAGCGCTCAATCCATTGAACCACACCTGCCAGGGCCTTTTTTTTTTTTCTCTCTTATAGAATCTTATATTAAAGCCCTGCCAGAAAAAGGCCTACATCAACAGATTTGATAAGGGTATTTATTTTATGTTCCAATAAACTTTTTAAAAAACAATGCTAAAAAAACCCCAAAACAATGCTTATGGCAATAAATAAATCAGATTGTGGAGAAAGGAGTGCAGAGGAGAAAAAGTTCTTCTCCCCCCACTCCTATTTTTCCATTGACACTTCCCAGAGGAGATTATCTATTTATTATTTATTTTTAGAGAGAGAGAGAAAAAAAGGGAGAAAGGGAGAGTCCCCAATCAATGAGGACCAAAACTGCAGCCTAGGTATGTGCCATGACTGGGAATTGAACCGGTGACCTTTTGGTTTGTGGACAACATTCAATCAACTGAGCCACACCAGCCAGGGCCAGGATGTGATCATTTCTATTGTCTATAGTTTCTTATGTATTCTTTCATAAATTGTATTCTAGTATATGTATTCTTTTTTAAGATTTTATTTTATTTTATTTTTTTATTTTTAGAGAGAGGGAAAGGGAGGGAGAGAAGCACTGAATGGGGATCAGTCGCCTCCATTCTCCACCCCATCCCATCTCCCAGGCTGGGGATCTGGCCCGCAAGCCAGGCATGTGCCCTGATTAGGAATTGAACTGACAGCCTTTCAGTTTTGCAGGCTGGTGCTCAGTACACTGAACCACATCAGCCAGAGCTGATCTCATTTTTTTCATAGCTGCATGATATCACAATGTGTGAATGTAGGAGAGTATTTTTTTATTTTTCTCAGTATAAAATGAATATGCTTATTATAGAAAAATCTAGAAAATATAGAAAAGTAACCACTTACAGTGTCACTGGCCAAAAAAAATCAAGGTTAACATACTGATATATTTTCTTCCAGTGTTTATACTTACACAAACATTTTGAACATTCTTTTCACCATATAAATATAATTTTGAACCCTGCTATTTGGAAAAGGAAATTTCTTTTAAAATTATCAGTTACCTTTCCAGTTTGAAAAACCACCATAATCCAGATCTTAGGTAGTTTGCCCTCACCCAAGCACGAACTGGTTTTCATTTTCTCCTTAGATTCTTAAGAGTTAAGCTACGAGTCTGTTTTCATTCTTTTTTGGAAAAGAGATTCTATTTATTTTCAGAGAAAGAGGAAGGGAGAGGGAAGGAGGAGGAAAGAAACACCCAATGTGTGAGAGAAACATCCATCTGTTGCCTCTTGCACGCCTCCAGCCGGGGACCTGGCCTGTGCTCTGACTGAGTATTGAACCAGTTACCTTTTGGTTTGTGGGAGGATGCCCAAGCCACTGGGCTACTCTAGTCATGGCTGAGACTGGTTTTCAGAAACTCCCATGTTTGCATTTACAAATGCTTCTCTTAGGCAAAATTGAATTTATAACAGGCGTATAACTTAGTGTTTTATTTGAGTGAACTCATATTATTTTTCTCTACTTAAGTATTAGCCTAGCCATATGCCTTTGTGTGGACCACATTGTATTCCTAATACTCAATTAAATGATGATTGTTAATGCTTCTTTGGCATTTTAATTATGTATATAAATTGTGTTATAATTAGCTCTAGGTTCATCAAATGTATGCTCATTTCTGTGTTACTGACTTTACTCATTAAAATGTTTCTTATTCAAAATCTATCAGTGTATAATGTTTTTGTTTTAGGCATTGCAATTCCATCTCAAGATATCCTCTATACCACTCTGGGAACTCTGATTAAAGAAAGGAAGATTTATCACACTGGAGAAGGGTATTTCATAGTTACTCCTCAGACTTACTTCATCACAAATACAACCCTCCAAGAAAATAAGAGAGTCCAGTCAGATGAAAGGCATGCGATGCCAACTTGCATCACATATCTGGTGAGCATGGAGAGCTGTGCAGAGTTTGCAGAGTTAGCCAAAGAAAATGCTGTCCCTGTTTCCCATTGTCAGTCTTGCCAGTGTTTCCCTGATGTGTGCACTCAGGATCTACGGGAACCACCAGCTGCTCCAGAAGTGACTAGAAAAGGCCAGAAAGGTCTTGGGGAATCCAAACCTTTGGTACAGAATCAAGCAGTTTCTGTGTCTGAGGAGAATCATGTCTCTGAGAGCACCAAACCTTTGTCATACATAAAAGATAGAGAAAAAGGCAAGAAGTTTGGCTTTAGCCTCTTCTGGCGCAATATATCCAGAAAGGAGAAGTCCAGAACAGAACACAGGAGTTTCTCTGCCCAATTCCCACCAGAAGAATGGCCTGTCCGAGATGAAGATAATTTGGACAATATCCCTCGAGACATTGAACATGAGATAATCAAACGAATTAATCCCATTCTTACTGTTGACAACTTAATCAAACATACTGTCCTAATGCAAAAATATGAACAACAGAAAAAATACAATAGCCAGGGCACTTCCACTGATGTGCTGACAGTCAGGCATAAATATCCTTCAAGAGAAGGAGTTAAGAAAAGGCAGGGCCGGTCTGCAAAGCCTCGAAGGCGGGGCCATTCTTATAGGGATAGACTCAAAGTCAGGAGTCAGGAAAGTGAGCCTCAGCCAGCAAGCATGAGACTGGAGAAACACCCCAAGCTCCCTGCTACACAGCCCACCCCCAGAATTAAAAGCTCAAATGAAACAGTAGTTCAGAAACCACTTGGTGAGAACTCATCAGAGCTAGGTTCCCATTTGATTTACAAAAAACGAATCAGTAATCCTTTCCAGGGTTTGTCTCACCGAAGGAGCCCAATAACCAAAGGGCACAACATCCAGAAGACCACTGATCTCAATCCCAGTCAGATCAGACCAAAGGGGAAGTCTTTCCAAAGGTCAAGATCTTTAGATTCCTCACGAATCTTTGAGAGGGAGGCCACACAGCCATATGCTGAACAATGTAATGAAAAACTGAGGGCAGAACCCATTTATATGAATAATTCTACTGTCAAAGCTATCAGTGATGACTTTAGAGATCACCTCTTAAATTACTCTCAATGTAGTGTTTTGCAAAATGATAGTCAATGCTGTTTCTTTAGGGAAAGCATGTTGACATATGATGCGTATGACAGAGAAAACAAAGTAATCCCTGAGGTCTTGAAGAAAAGTTATTCTCATTTTGACACACGAGGGGAGGCAAAAGAAACACAGAATGTCCTTCCATCATCAGGTTCCTTCTCTTTAGACCAAGCATCCTCTGCTTGTAAATTAGTTGACAAAACAGCACGTCAGTTCCAAAATCTTGGTCTTTTGGATTATCCACTTGGTGTGAACCATTTGAGACAATCCGAGAGAAAAGACAGAGACTCAGAGGAAACGCTAATGAGAATGGCATTTGTGCAGGAAGCAGAGACTGTGAGTCTAGAAAATGAAGTCCTTTCTGACGATGACCAAGCCTTATTTCAAAATAAAGTGGAAGATGATGATGGTGCCTGCAGTTCATTATGTCTAGATGAAGATGACTTTTCTGAGAATGATTTGTGTCAAATGCTGCCTGGCCACATTCAATATTCCTTTACTGGGGGAGGCAAATGGAATCCTTTAGGAAAACAAAAGGTCACTGAAAGATCTCTGACTGAGTACAGCAACAGCAAAATACAGAGTTTTGAGCCTCGTGTGCTTATTAAAGAAAATGAATGTTACAAACCCTCTGGGTTGCTCACTAACCCCGGTGAAAGCCAAAAACCTAATCTCTCTGCTGAAAGCTGTGGCCTCAATTCAGGGACCCAGTCTAGTTTTAACTATAAAGAGGAACCCAGTGTTGCTGAAGGTACACAGGCCTCAGCATCTGCTGATGGAAGTATATTTGATTACTACAGCACAAGGAAAGCCGGCTCTGAGGCTGAAACCCCACAACACTCTGTTAGTGACACCGAAAAGCAATCAGCTAGCTGGACTCAGAGTACTCAGGCAATGAGAAAACAGTTCTCACAAAAGTTAGAACCTTTCAGCACTCCACGGATGCCAGTGATGACTCAGGATATCCAACATGAACACAGTCACTTGGAAGGAACAGAAAATCAGAGCATGGCAGGAGATAGTGGAATAGATTCTCCACGGTAAGTGCACATAAAGTGATTAGCCACTATCCCACTAGAATTATTAAAATCAAGGGCATATTGAGTTACCTAGTGGGAAACTCCTGAGTAAACTTTTTATAATGATATGATTCTGCCAGCTTTTATTTTACTGAAAAAAATTGTATAACAGTACAATGAAATCTCTTATATAATAAGATATAGTTCATTAAAAAAAAAACTTCACCCAAGGACATGCTTATTGATTTCAGAGAGAGGGGAAGGGTGGGAAGGAGCAAGGGAGAGAAACACTGATGTGAGAGGGAAACATTGACTGGTTGCCTTTTGTATATGCCTTGACCAGGGACTGAACCCTCAACCTAGGCAAGTGCCCTGACTGAGAATCAGACCCACAAACTGTCAATTTACAGGATGACACTCCATCCAACTAAGTCACACCAGTCAGGGCTGATATAGTTCATTTTTAATGGGGGCCAAAATTTGACTGTGCCACTACTACTAAATCTTGAATTATTTCTAAAAATAGGAAGTAACTGCTATAACCCAAGAAGCACTGCCTGAACTAAGGGTTGGACGTTTTCACTTATATTCCTGGTTCTACACAGGTTAAGAAAGAGATGTGGCTACTTTCCACTAATATTTCCAGACCAATTTGTATAAATAATACTGTTCAGATTATAAAATAGAATATTTGAGAAGTATTGAAAAGTATTTTTTTTAAATACCTAACATCACCCTATCATCTACATACTTTAAAAAGTCCTTTTATATTTAGTATATTTATAATGCTTCAGTTTGAATATATCAATCTATATATTTTGTCTTTTGGGCTCATATTGTAGTTACTATTTTGCATGTTGCTTTGTTCAATTAATAGTATATCATGAACATTCCTCTCATGTTATTAAACGGTTTTCTAAAGGTCATATTAAAATTTGCCATATATCTTTATTAGCTTTTCCATTATATGAAAATATTGTGCACCTCTTGCCCTGACCAGTGTGGCTCACTTGGTTGGGCATCCTTCCGCAAAGCCAAGGGTCACCAGTTCATATTCCCAGTCAGGACATGTGCCTGGCTTGTGGGTTCAGTCCTCATCTGAGGTGTGTATGAGAGCAACCAATTGATGTTTCTCTCTCACATTAATGTCTCTCTTTCTCTCTTTCTCCCTCCTTTCTGCTCTCCCTAAAAAAACATAAAAAATTTAAAAAAATTATTGTGTACCTCTTTTAGAAAGGGTAGACTAATACAGAAATGTAAAAGTAAAACTGGAGGTCTCCATTCCTCAACCTTTCTATTCCTATTCCATAGAGGTTATTTAACTATTGTTAGTAGTTTGGTATATATTCTTTTAGACTTTTTCCTATGCATTTGTAAATATAATTATTTTAAACAACAAATCATATGGAGCTGTGGCTTTCTTTTTTTACCTACCTTATCATGGCTATCTTTCAATCAAAACATATATACCCAACTCTTTCTTTTTAATGGCTGCTTAGTATGCCATTATGTAGACTCCATTATGTATATAACCATTATTTCCCTTCCTTTGACTTTTTGATTATTCTAATTTTTTTGCTATAATAAATCTGCAGTGAATGTTTTTACATAAAAATGTTTGCAGACATTTTTGATTATGTATAAGAGGCTAAGTATCTGGAAATCCGCATTATTTTTATTTTTAAAAATTTTTTAGCAAGGTTACTTTATTTTATTTTATTTATCTGTTTTTAGAGAGAGGGGAAAGGAGAAAGAGAGGGAGAGAAACCTCAATGTGCAGTTGCCTCTCATGTGCCCTGGGGACCTGGTGTGCAACCTAGTCATGTACCCTGACTGGGAATCGAACCAGCGATACTTGGTTCGCAGGCTGATGCTCAATCCACTGAGCCACAGCAGCCATGGCTGGAAACCTGCATTTTTAAAAATGTTTTTACTTCTTTATTGGGGAACATATCTTTTCTGCTTGAAACAATACCTTGATTCATATTAAGTCTTTAATTTATCAAAATATATTGCCTCCAAAGTAGACAGTGGTAGTGGTAGTGAATAAACCATTGCTTTCCTGTTTTTCTCTGTCAAAAGCTAAACAAAATAAAAAACAAACCCAAAACAGATAAGAGAAATTATTTCTTGACATGCAATTGAGAGTTTAAATTTGTGAAATCTTGAGAAATTTAATTTCTTAAAAATTGCTTATGGTTTAAAAAGAGAACTTGTAACTATAGTCCTTAAAGACATGTAGAGAATAAAGGAGGGAAGATAGCATTTGAAATCCAACTATGTGCCATATTGTTATAAGGATTGGGGAGACAGAGATGAACAAGATACTGTTGCTACCTGAAGGAAGCTTACAATTTAATTTAGTTATGGAGATCAACAAACAATAAACAGGCAAACTGAACTCAAAACAAAGCATAAGCTCTTCATAACTGCCAAAGAGATGTGGGATTAAAAGTGATGGGCTGTTTGGGAGACATATTGGAGGACACATTTTAAAAAAGATTTTATTTATTTATTTTTAGAGAGAGGGGAAGGGAGGGAGAGAGGGAAGAACCACAGTCAGTTGCCTCTTACAAGCCCCCAACCAGGGACCTGGCCCACAAGCCAGGCATGTGCCCTGACCTGAATGGAAGCGGTGAACTCTAGGTTTGCGGGATGACGCCCAGCCCACCGAGCCACACCAGTCAAGCCTGGAGGGACACATTTTTGAGACATATCTTAATGTGGTGGAGATGTGATAAAGAGGAGGCAAAGTAGAAAAAGGGGAATGTCAAAAGCAAAATGCCCAGTGTGGCGGAAGCAAGGTAGATGTGTTAGATAAGGGACTGACATAGCTTACAGCTCCAAGGCAGGGAACGTTTTCAATATGAAAAATATTGTAGTTAGCCCTTACCTTCCATATGACTTCTCAGAAAATAAATTACACAGGATTATGTTGGTTACTTCAGTAGTATAGAAGAGTTTTTCAGGAACTTCTTTTTCTTTATTGACTGATTTTTAGGGAGAGCGAAAGAGATAGAAATATTGATTTGTGTTCCACTTATTTATGCATGCATTGGTTGATTCTTATATGTGCCCTGAGTGGGGATTGAACCCCTCAATCTTGGTGTATTGGGGCGATGCTCTAACCAACTAGTTACCCAGCCAGGGAAGGAACTTATTTTTGACTAGAATATGCTTGATATTGGCTCTGAAAACAGATGTTGTTGAGAAAATATGAACTTCTTGGAAAGCAGCTGTCAAATAATTGAGGTGCTATTGTAAAGCATTTAAAATATAAACAATAAAATAAAATAAAATATAATATAAAGAATACTTTAGCACTGGCTGGTGTGACTCAGTGGATTGAGTATAGGCCTGTGAACCAAAGGGTCACCGGTTCAATTTCCAGTCAGGACACATGCCTGGGTTGCTGGCCAGGTCCCCAGTTGGGGGCGTGTGAGAAGCAACCATACATGATGTTTCTCTCCCTCTCTTTCTCTCTCCCTTTCCCTCTTATTAAAAATAAATAAAATCTTAAAATATATATATAAAGAGTACTTTAATTTTTAAGAAGTTAACTTATTTGATAAGTGCACCTTAGTATTAGTAAATGTTATATTGCTACAAAGAAATTCAGCCCCCTTTGAAGGTAATAATTCTATTTTTAATATTTTTAGGACACAGAGTCTGGCATCTAATAATTCAGTCATTCTGGATGGACTAAAAAGAAGACAGAATTTTCTGCAGAACTTTGAAGGCACAAAGAGCAGTCAAACACTCACACCCAGTTCCTTACTACAACTAACTCCAGTTATAAATGTTTAATAGTTATTTTTCTTTTGGTAACATTTTTTCTCTAAAAATGTACAGCATCATATAGGATGTTTTAATCAACTGAGTATATAACAATTCTCTAAAGACAAGTCTGTATTTTATTAACCTCATTACATATTTTGAAGCAGTTACTGGCTTTTTTCCTTTTTTGACATTTTGAAGCTTTTTTAAAGCTTATTTTACTATGAATTTGTTTGCAATTAAAAAAATGGACTTCTTTGTCCTCTTCCAATTAAATGTAATCACCTTTAATTTTCATTAGTTTCTCAAATACATAGGATGCTAACTTACTACCCAGTGTGATATTCTCTACCCACACTAATAGTGGGTCCTTCTGTTAAGTTGAAAAGTGGATCTCACTAGATTCCAATAGAAAAATCCAGAAAATAGTGTTTTAGGGTTGCAAAGATACTTGTTTACAACTCAAGACTTTTATTGTTATTAGAAAGAATTTTTATAGGTGTGTTGGGTACTTTGCAACAAGAATTCCTCATGTCCTATCATTACTGCTTATGATCTTTGTGATCAGCTTGAACAATAACAGATGGTTCCACATTGTGATTGGCCATGTCCAAAATACCTGTGGCAGTAAACATCTGGCTCTATTATTTCTCTGGTTCCTCCCCACATTTGAGGCTCTTTCTATAGCATGGCAGTGGGAAGTCAGTCTGTTCTCAGAAGGTGTTGAGATAGAAGGGAAGCAACGTGGTTGCAATGGTTTGTGAGTAAAAGAGAGGTTCTGAATTAGAGATTTAGAGAAGAGAAACCATTTGATTCATTTCCACTCATGGTAAGGCCTACATAACTTTGCCAGAATTTTTTCTGGCAGGCCTTTTCAGACCAAACAGTGGAATAGTCAGTTCTCTTGGGTTTAAGGAACGTGGATGAGTTAAGAGAGGTTTTATGTAGATGCTATACTGACGTATGGTTGAGGAATGTTTCTTTTAAGAGGTTTCTAAAGGTTGTTAAGGACTTAGATCTCAAGGATAATTGAATAATTGGAGTGTGCCTCTCCAACTCTCACTAGCAGGGAACAGTGAAGGCCAGGTGAAGCTCAGCACTGTAGAGAGCTGCCTCCAAGTTCTGTGGGAATGCAGAAGAGGGAAAATCAGATACATTGCTTTGGTTTGCAATGGGTGGACCACTCAGTACTGACTTGGTTTTCAGTGGCCCTCACCAACCTATCCAAGAAGATTAGCTATGGTGACAAGGACGTTCGAAACCATGGGCAAAGTACTAAGAAGGGTAATCTGTGTAGAAAAACCTTTGGGGGAGGCATTGTTTAGGGGTCTTGTAGCTTGGAATTAGCATCAGTGAATAGAATTTAGGAGACTCAGCTCAGTAGGAAGAATGTTCCATTACTCAAAACTATCTGTAGATGAAATAAGCAGCTTTGTAAATGAATGAATTTCCCATTATTTAGAGCACTCAAGTAGAGGCCTGGTGATCCATGGACTGACATTGCAGAGATATTTCTAGTACTTCGTTTAGCAGGATGGCTGAACTAAATGATCTTGAAGATTTCTTTCAACAGTAAGGTTTGGCGCTTCAATGAGGGTTACATGTCAAATATATCTCAGTTTAAAAAAAAAGATTCCGTGAAATACTGAACTCATGTAAGATTCTTGATTATTGCTTTCAGTTCTCCATTCCTGCACCTATCCCTGCCAATCCTTGGAAAAAGGAGCACCAACTGTGTTTTATCTGATTTTTTTTGGATCTGGACAAGTTTCTTAAGAGAGTGAGAAATCCGAAGTTTTTTGTGGCTTTAGCCACATCTAGGGATCAATGAAAGCCATCTAATTTTCCCACTGGATGCATTATTACACTCTAAATGTATTAAATGGAGCCTGTTATGAAACCAATAAACCTCCATTCTATTAAACACAACATATGACTACAGATTAAAGGTGAGTTTATGTGTTATTAAATTGTTGTTCGGGAGATTATTCTCTAAAATAGGTGACTTGCATTTTTCCCCAATATTAATTTTTATATGTGGAAATTTTAGTTCTTGATTTCTCTTCCCCATTACAGCCTATCCTCTAATGAGAAAACTGGTCTCTTGAGGCAGCATGATGACCTGAGCTTAGGAGAAAGACAGGTTTGAATCTCAATTCCAATACTTGGTAACTCTGTAATGCAGAAAGTTGCCAGGCTTTCTCACCTGTAAAAGAAAGATAGTAACAATATCTATGTTGTAGATTAAGATTTGAAGATAATTTACTGAAAATACCAGTGCAGGAGGCACGTAATACAGTATATGTGTGTGTAATTCTATACATTCAAAAAACTTGTGTGATAAATAAATACATGGACTACTATACAGGTCTCCTGTTTTTGCCCAGGTTGTCTGGAGTTCCTCCATTTAGAGTTCAATTTATTTAAAGATTACAGAAAGTATTGTCAATCAAAATTTAGATATGCCTGGGGAAGTTATGCTTCTGGCATAACTATTGATGCTATCAATAGGAATAAATTATACAAAGCAGGGGCTTATTGTAGACATTCATACAATGTGAGATCCTGTTTGCTCTCTCAATCTTGGAACTCACACCCCTAGGAATCCTCAGAGAGCAGCTGGCTTCTGTAAGCTATTTTTTAAATTTATTTTTCAATTACAGTTTACATTCAATATTATTTTGCATTAGTTTCAGGTGTATAGCACAGTGATTAGACAATCTTATATTTTACAAAGTGTTCCCCCCCAATATTTCCAGTAGCCACCTGGCACCATACATAGTTATTACAATATTATTGATATTCCCTATGCTATATACTTTACATCCCCGTGACTATTTTGTAACTACCAATTTGAGTGTAAGCTATTTTCAATATTTCAAAAATACTAACAGAAATTGTACATTTCCTTTGCCTAACTCCTTGTTAACTAAAATGTTAGTTCTGTCAATGGCTCAAATGATACTAGCTCAATAATACAACACTATCATATGCTGGTGTGACACTGTAAAATTGCATTTGTATTTTACTTATAGACTAGAAGGATGATTATGAATCAATTATTACTAAATGAAATTTAGCATACAGAATTTCTCAAAATGTCAGATCCGTGAGATAAAAACAATGGAAAGAGCTGTAGTAGTGAAAAGATTGGGAACCACTCCTTTTTGAAAAACCCATCCTCATGTTCTCTCTTTAATCAGTAGCAGCTTCCATTTCTTGGGTAATGGTGCCCTCTTCTGGGGTAAATGATATGACTACTCCCATCACTTGATTCAAAATATGTATAAAGTAATTAACCAAAGAAACAGGTTAGACCTTTCTCCATATTTAAAACTCTTTTCAACTAGTTTGGACTACCGGCCAAGATGAAGGCTTAGACCGACAGGCTCCGTCTCCCTCCACAACTCAGAATACAACTACTGCAAAACCAGAAATAACCAGAAGCTCCAGAAAATAAAGCTACATGGAAGTCCAAAGTATGAAGTTATAAACAAGTGGTGCTCATCTGGATGGGTAGGAGGGCGCGAAGCTGGGGCAGAGAGGTCAAGCTGTGCTGGCAGTGACAATGGCGGGACGGCGGTAAGCACAGACACCCATATTTAAGGGGAGGTGAGAAGCGCCTGGGGAGCACCCTCAGCTGCAGACCAAATCCATCAGCTCATGATTCCAATGCTGGGGAAGGCAGACTCCCATTGCCTCGGACTGTGAGGGCAGGAGGACATGGGGACGGAGGAGGAGGCTCCCGGTCTCTCAGCAGAGAGTGAACAGCAGAAATCCATCTTGAACCCCCACCCCCACACAAAACGCCACAGTGTGGTGAGAAGGGTTGCCCTGTAGTGATAAGTGCATGGGACTCCGCCCCCTATAGTGTAGGAGGTGTGATAGCCCCACACAGGAAGCAAAGTAAACACAGATCTAACAGCAGATCTTAAGATGGGGAAGGCATGAAGGCTAGTCCTGCTGAAATGAATGAAAACACATACAAAACTAGTGGTGAGGGAAAGAAAACCAGGGATCAAATCAACAAATCGGAACATAGGGAAGGAACAAACAGTCAACCAGTGCAGAAAGAGGAAATGAAAAGTGAGGAAAATGAGAGGCTCAGAAACCTACGGGACAGCTATAAGTGAGCCAACATCCAAATCATAGGGTTGCCAGAAGGTGAAGAAGAACTAGAACATGAAAAATTATGTGGAAAAAAAATGAAGCAGAACTTCCCTAACTTGGAGAAGGAAATAGACTTACAGGTCCAGGAAGCACAGAGTGTTCCAAAAAAACTGGACCCAGGGAGAACCACACCAAGACACATAATCAAAATATCAAAAATTAAGGATAAAGAGAGAATCTTAAAAACAGAAAGAGAGAAGAAGAGAATTACATACAAAGGGGTCCCAATAAGACTGTCAGCTGATTTCTCAACAGAAACTGCAGGCAAGAAGGGACTGGCAAAAAACATTCAAAGTAATGAAAAGCAAAAACCTACAACCACGATTACTCTATCCAGCGAAGCTGTCATTCAGAATAGAAGGGCAGAGAAAGTGCTTCCAGGACAGAGTAAAACTAAAGGAGTTCATCAGATCCAAACCACTGTTATATGAAATGTTAAAGGGACTCGTTTAGGAGAAAGAGGATCAAAACTCTGAACATTAAAATGAAAACTGTATCACAACAACCAACAAGAGAAACTAGGGAATCCAAACAGAGGCAAACTAAGGCAATGACAGTGGGAAAAGAATTATAGGTATGGGGAACATTTTGCGGGGAGGTCAGCAGAAAGGGGGAAGGGAGAAAGGGAGGGAGATGGTACAGGAATTAAGCATAGTAGGAGGGAGTGGAGTAGACAGGAAGATGTTGAAAAGAACTATATGTACAACTAATGGGCATGGACTAAGGCGGGGGACAAATGGAGGGAGGGGGGTCACTGTGGGAGGGGAACAAACGGAAAAGAAATTGAGACAACTGTAATAGCATAATCAATAAAGCATATTTTTTAAAAAACTAGTTTGAATTAGGAGCTAAATACATACATAAATAGACATGTGCTAAATGTGTTCACAATGGTCCCCAATGCTTTCTTATCAGTACAGAGGTTACTTATTTATTTGTTTATTACACTTATCAGGTCATGAATTCATAGGGAATGGGTTCCAGCAGTTCAGGTCCCTTTCCATTGGTTCCCACAAAGTGTGCTTCTCTGAGTGGAGCAGGCTGATGCTTCAGTTGAACCCAGGTACCTTTCTCTTTGCCTTGCTTTTTTGATCATTTTCCTTCCTGTTTGAGGAACTATCTCAGCTCCTAGAGTGCTTACTATGCTCAATATATTCATTGATTCCCTTGGCAAGTTTCTTGCCCTTCACTTGTTTGTTTACAACAATGCCCACCGCATGCTGGGTGACATTGTAGACTCTTCCAGTTTTACCATGGTAACAATTGTGGGGCATCCCTTTTTGAACAGTGCCAATGCTACAATATCACCTTTCTTGTAGATTCACATGTATCTACAGGCTAAAGGAACCACTCTGTGTTTTCTAAAAGACTTAAGAGAACATATAGTGGGTGCCTCTCCTTTTTCCCTTCGCGTTAGTGATTTTGGCGAATTACTGGAAGATGGCAGTTATAGTCGAAAAGTTCCAATGCTACCCTGGCTGGTGTGCCTCTGTGGGTTGAGTGCTGGCCTGTGAACTGAAAGGTTGCCGGTTAGATTCCCGGTCAGGGCACATGCCTGGGTTGCAGACCAGATGTGCAAGAGGCAACCAATCAATGCTTCTCTCACACATCAATGTGTTTCTCTTTCTCCCTCCTTCTCCCCCTCCCTTCTAAAAAATAAAGGATTAAACGAATTTGGGGCTTAGAGTTAGGCAGTTTGTAGAGTGTCCTAAATCACAGAAGGTCGTTCTGAAAAACACTAATAGAAGTCTCTTGCATAGGAAGAATAGAAGTCTAGTCCTTTTTTTAATGGACGTGCTGTATGACCTTTGACATAAAAATGAATGCAAAGAATAGTCTAAAAAGTTCACTTCTGTTCCTTTTATCCCAATTTTGTGTGACATTATTAACCATATCCACTGTGTTCCTCTGCACATTATACCCTGTTGTAGGGCTATGAACTTCACCATGGTAGAATTGAGTGTAGGTGTTGAAAAAAGCAGATTTAGAGATGCATAGCTATTTTCGTCATCTAGGGAGATACATTTTTCTACAATCATTAGCTGAACACTCCTTTGATTCACAGTATTGAAACCACAAGGTAATAGCCCTTGACTTTAGGCCCTTTCGTAATTATGTAGAAGGCCTGTGGCAAGCAGATTTAACATTTGTGGTTTCAGTTACTCAGGACCAACCCCTAAATTCCATGACATGTAGCAATTTGTAATTTTGCTAAGAAGTTTGATGCTCAGGTTACAAGAGGTTTGTGAGGTGCTCCTGCACCTACATCTCAATTTGGCTTCTTGTTTTCCATTCAAGCATAGCCGGATTGAAGAGAATATTAAGAGAAAAGAAATGGCTCTGAAAAGAAAGCCAACCACCTAACATAGATGATGTAAGAAAAAGTATATGTTAAGGAATTAACCCTTTGTATTGTCAAACGGTTTCTAGTTTTGTGTAAGAATGTATGTAATTCAGGGACAGTAAAATAAAACCTTTTTATGCACTTAAAATACATAATGTATTGAAGACATTTCGGCTTGTTTTCTCTACAAGTTCTCCTACTTATTACTTATTCTGTTTCATGAGAGCAATCTTCCCCAAAATGCTTTGCTAAGAAACCCAAAGCTTTCAGGTTGGTGTGGCAGAAAAGGCACTGATCTTGGATTCAGGAGATGCGTTCTCTAGTCTTCACTGTCACTTAACTGATTGTGTGAGTTCAGACGAGTAAATTCCTTTCTAGGAGTTTAGTTTCCTCAACTTCAATGGGGAATGTGGGGAAGACCTAAAAGGAACCAACGACCAACTTCATAACAAAAAAAACCCTAAGCCTTGCGGGACCATTGTCCGGTCCCGGCCTTTAGGCCCGCTTAGCCCCTTCCCAGCAACGCAGAGCCGCAGGCATCGCGCGAAGCCGTTGGACGTCAAAACTTCACTCCCAATAGGCGGGCGGAGGCCTGCAGCTTCCGGCGGCGAATGGCGGGGCGGCACGTGACGCTCCCCATTGGCTCCGAAGTGGGCTGTCCATGCGCCAGCCCGCCGCGCGCCAGTAGGCCGTTTTAGCCGCCGTTGAGGGGCTTCCTAGTTCCCGCACTGAACGCTGGGAAGTCCAGAAGCGCCTTCGCGGCGCCGAGAAGTGTTTGGGCGGGGGATGAGAGCAACCCCCGGCCCTCACAAGCATTTTATGCTAATCAGCTCTCGTGTCCTTTATGGGGATTGGCCGTTTTTACTCTTAGAAGCCAATCACTTTAGAGCAAGGGTAGGCCAATCGAGCTCTCTCACACTCATTGGTTGGAGATTGTAACTCAAGGGAAGAATTTAAACCAAGAGTATCCGGGATTACTTTCTCCCGCCCCCACCGTGCGGTGCGTGTCCCGGAAGTGACGTATGGCTTTGACCGGGCGGCCGCCCTTCCCCCGCTTCCTTTCACGCTGTGGCTAGCTGTAGGTGGTTGTGTCCACCGTGACCAGAGGGAGGCGGCGGCTACCGATGATGCCTGGGAAACTCCTCTGGGGGGACATTATGGAGCTGGAAGCACCCTTGGAGGAGACTGAGAGCCAAAAGGAAAGGCAAAAGGTACGCTGAGGATGGGCCGCGCCTCCTTTTGGGCTGCGCCGGCTAGGGCGGGGAGGGGAGTTGTCCCTGATAGCCTGTCACTGCCGGGCCAAAGCATCCGAGGGCCGCCCTTCGCGCATCACTTGTTCCCCTGATGTTGTTCCAGGACCGTTCCTACCTCCACACCCCCAGCCTGGAGAAGGGCGGCACTGGGCTTTGGTCGGCGCCAACATGGTGGGTAGACTCAGGCTCGCGTCGACGCGTAATCTGTTCTTATTCCTTAAACAGCGAGGCCTGTCATTTGGTTCTTGGCCGTCTTAGAAAATGGTTAAGAAAACTAATTGCCTTGAATGTGTGTTACTTCTCCATTCACCCTGACTTTTGTGCGAGAATCTTGAGAGCGGCCCTAGGTTTAAAAACCTCAATAACCAGTCGTTAGAGGCTTAACCAAGAGTGCCATAGGCAGCGTTGCCAGGATTTGGCTGTGGCGGAGATCGTGTGGGTTGTATTAATAGACTTTATTGTTAGTATTTCCATTCAGTTCACAAGTATTTATTGAGCCTAACTTGTGCCTGACTCCTTGCATCAAGGAATTTAAGTTCCTGCTCTCAAGGAACCTGTAGAGTTGTAGAGTCTTCCCCTTTCACCCAGCCCCTCCAAAGAATGAGACCTGCAGAAAAAAGCTGAGAAGGGTAAGGAAGCGGTATTTGATGGCTGATATTTGACGAAAGAATGAAAATATTCTGTATAGTCCCCAGAGAGCAGAACCTTATCACTAGGTAAACTTACCAATCCAGCCAAGCAGTCTTTTCTAATTTATTTTTTTATTTAAAAAAATTTATTGATTTGAGAGAGAAAGAGAAAGGAAAACATCAATTTGTTGTTCTACTTTTTTATATATTCATTGGTTGGTTCTTGTATATGCCCCGACCTGGGCTCCAACCTGCAACCATGTCTGATCAGGACCATGCTCTAACCAAGCAGGCTTCCCCGCCAGGCCAGTTGGGGTTTTTTGTTGTTGTTGTTGTTACTAAAATATATATATGCAACATAACATTTACTATTTTAACCACAGTTTTTCCCTGGCCGAGTGGTTCAGTTAGTTGGAGCATCGATCAGTACACCAAAAGTTTACGGTTACATCCTGGGTCAGGGCACATTCCTAGGTTGCAGTTTGATCCCCGTCAGGGCGTGTACTCAGGCAACCATTTGATGTTTCTCTCACTGCCTCCATTCCTCTCTCTAAAATCAGTAAACATATTCTCAGGTAAGGATTAGAAATAATAAAACAAACTTTACAGTTTTGCAGCATTAAGTACATTTTTATTGTTCGGCATCTATCGCTGCCATTTATCTCCAGGACTTTTTCATCCTCCCAAAGTGAAACTGCTCATTAGACACTGGCGCCCCTTTGCCTCTTCTCCTCAGCCACTGGCAACCACCATTCTACTTTCTGTCTCTATGAATTTGATTACTCTAGATACATGTGTAAGTGGAATCATCTAGCAATTATTTTAATTTTGGCTCTTCCTGAAATACTTGTTTCTCTTTTCAAATTCAAATCCTATCCATTAAGGTTTAATATATGTTCTAACCACTCCGTTGTGTACACATAATCTCATTCCCCTTTGAAGTCTTGTTCCAGTGCTGTCTTTATCATTCGATTGACATATATTATGTACTTCCTTATAAAGTTAGCTCATTTTTTCCTGTGTATACCTTTTTTTAAAAGATTTTATTTATTTTTAGAAGGGAAGGATGGGAGAGGAAACATCAATGTGTGGTTGCCTCATGTGCCCCCAACTAGGGACCTGGCCCACAACCCAGGCATGTGCCCTGACTGGGAATTGAACTGGCAACTCTTCGGTTTGCAGGCTGGTGCTCAATTCACTAAGCCACACCAGCCACGGCTCCTGTGTATATATTTCCCAAATATTCTTGAGGGAAATGGCCATATATTTGTCCATTATTACATTTCACTGTATTCTTGTAAACTGTTGGTTTTCAGATTGTAGATTATCCAGAAGCACTTGCTGCAAAACTGTACAGTTTAAAATGGCTAAAATGGTAAGTTTTATGTTGTGTATATTTTAATATAATTAAACTGCGTGGCTGGAATGGCAGGTTTACCTTGGTGATACGGTCAGAAGGTGGTAAGGTTTCTGCTCTTGGGGGCTATACGGTTTGGAAACAGATCGGAGTACTAAAGGAAATAACTTGAAGAGAACTTTGGTTTTGGGTATGTTGAGCTATGGAGCTGGGCCTTAAGTTCTCAGAATTCAAGTGCAAGTGAGAAAGGAAGCCTGGCAGTGTACATGGAAGCCATGAAAATGTTATGAAAGTGTACATAGAGAACAGACTTAAAGAGCATCCACAGAAAGAGGAGGAAGAGGAACCACCACTGAAGGTGGAGGTAAGAGAATAAGGAGAGAACAGAGTGTTGTGGAAGCCAAGGAAATGGAGTGTCAAGCACTGTGGATCAGATGTGGAACAGTGTCTTTCATCACCTTGCGATATTGCTGGGCTTGGACCTAGAGGTCTCACTTTACCTTGCTTCATTTCTCTGAAGTGCATGGCCCAAGAGCAATTCAAACTCCAAGGCTGGCTCTGTAAATAACCTTGTATTTCTATAGAAGCTATTGATCTGGGGAGATGTGGGCTAGTTCACTTAATCAAAGATCAAATGCTGTGACATATAAATGTATAATTTAGGTTAATTTAAAGCTCTACTGTTTACAAAGCATTTTCATACGTTATTCTGTTTTCACTGCATCTCCTGTTTTATGGATGAGAAAATTGTATGTGAAAATACTCTAAAAATTGTATAAATTATGGTGGAATTTTTGATGGTAGTAGCTTTTACTATCACTAATCAGTACTAATTTATTTTGAACATTTGATCAAGTAATCATGAAGTCCTACATTTTCAAATCATTTATTGCTGTTTGCAGATATTAAAACACTGGCCACTAGTCTGATGTTTTAAAACTAAATTTGTGGAATAGTCCTTTAAAAAAGAAATGTTAACTAAATTTGTAAAACTTTAAAAACTTGCCAAGATTTCTAATATACTTGTCCTTCTATGGGAGTATAACAGTTGGAGTTTTACATGGATTATTTCCTATTCTGCAAAATTATAGTCCTAATTACTGGTACAGTATTCCCTCACTCCCTCCGCTGCCTTGCGGCATACCTCTTCAGGGGAAAGGCTAAGGGAGTAAACCCCGACAGAAAATCCGGAGCCGGAGTCCCTAAGGCGGTTTGACGTTATAGTCAACACCGGCAACTCCTGCGGCGCACCTGAAGCCAAGCTGTATTGACTCCGTCTTTCCCTTGGATCCTTCAGCTGCGAAGAGAGGGGGGTCTGCTGCATGGGCAACAGCAGACCCTCCATATTACCCTGCCCAGGCTCTGTAGCTTCAGCGTCATCGCAAGATGTCGATTCAACACGGGAGGAGACAGATACTATCATGTCACTCCCGAGTTGGACTGCACAGCCATTCTCGGCGGTGCAGATAGACTCTTAAGAGGCTACACCATCGTCTCTCGAGACGGACGGCTGCCGACGACGACGACGATAATTTTATTTGGTTTATTTTTTTATTAACCTATGTTTATCAAAATTCAGAGAGGAAGCATGGTGTAAAAAGATAATGGGTTTTGAAGTCAGATGGGTCTTGACTTCTAGCACTTCCACTTGACTTCCACTTGCAGGAAATTTAACATGTGGGTTTTTGGCAAGTTACTTACCTCTAAGTACTTTTGTTTCCTCATCTGTAGAATGGCAAAGGTAATACAGGTTCTCTATCCCTTATCCAAAATCCTTGGGGCTAGATGTGTTTTGGAATTCAGAAATCTGGGGATTTTTAGATGGTTAACACCCCAGTAGGGTTTTTGGGCCCCCAACCTATAATCAAACACCTTAGTATTGTTAAATATGAATATTTATACTAAGTATAATAAATAAGGATTATAAATAACCTCATATTAGTTCAAGTCAAATTTTGCTGCCAAATGAGTTCAGGTAAGGTAAGGTTTTGTCTCCAAATAAGTTACAAAAAAACTTTCGGTTTTCAGAGCTTTATGGATATCGGAATTTCGGATAAGGGATTATGGACCTGTACTTCCCTTATAGGGTTGTTATGAAGATTTAAACAAGATAAGCCGAAAACACATTACACAAATCTGGGTAGGTACTCAATAAGTATTAATATTTTTTTCTCTTGGAGATATTTGAAGTTTTTGTTTGTTTTTTAACTGATGAATCTTGGGTTTCTCATTCTTTTTCTGAAAATGAGCTATTTTAATTTCCTCTAAGTCTAATAATGGAATTTGAGAGGGGCTAGAAGCCAAGTCTTGAGAATATAAGAGATGAGAGAGGAAGCAATAAATGAGGCTAAGGCTTGGCATTAGAAACCAGTCTCCATTACTTTTCAAGATAATTGTAGATTGAGCTTTGCTGTTTGGGGAGTCATGCACTAACTTCTCTTAAAGGAGAGTTGTGACTCTTTCGCTGCTTCTTTGTTTTTTCACAGAGTGATAGAAGGAAGTCAAGGCACCATTATGACTCAGATGAGAAATCAGAAACAAGAGAAAATGGTGTTTCGGATGACCTGGATGCTCCCAAGTCCAAAAAAGCTAAAATGAAAGAGAAGCTAAATGGAGACACTGAAGAAGGATATAATAGACTTTCAAATGAATTTTCTAAATCTCATAAATCAAGACGAAAAGATCTGTCGAATGGAGATATTGATGAATATGAAAAAAAATCAAAGCGAATATCTTCCTTAGATAGTTCCACCCATAAATCAAGTGATAATAAACCAGAGGAGGTATGGATTTTTTTTTTTTTTTGCATTTGACATTATCCTTGAAATACAGGCAAACTTGATTGTTTAGACTTACTAGAATTAATTTTATAACATTTCCTTCTTAGTATCCAGTATTCTCATTTGGATCCTGGAATCTCTGCAGCCGAAACCTGAGCCTCTTTTTTTTTTTGTCCCTTGTTTCTTTTAAGGTATTATATTGCCCTTTCTTTGGGATGGAGGTGGGAGAGTCAGATTTAAACCTTTTCTATACATTTGTGTTCTTAAACATTTTTTCCAAATTGCTTATTGATGGTCACCTACTTGCATTCCTTACGGTTTTTTTGGTCCCTACCCACACTCATGAATTCACTTCTGACTTCCTGAAACAAGGTACATAAGCCCTCTTGACTTTGTGTTTTGCCTTCTGCTTTTTCTGCTTTTATAACAATAGGAACTTTAAATGATCTTTGTCTTTGTAACTCAATATTCAAGCTGCATTATGAAAATGAAACAAAAGTGATGTGAAAAAGTCTGTTCTCCTGGGTATTTGGGGGGAAGTGTAGAAAACATATGTAGTATAGAATTTTTGTTGCTTTTGCCCAGTACCTGTTAGAGTAGTTATTTTCTTGCACAGAATTTGTTCTGTTTTCTCAGAGTTCATAGGTTTTTCTAGGTATTACAAATTGTCCATAAATTATTTATGTCCTCAGAAAGAAACAGTGTTGATATTCTTAATAATTCTTGGTAATTAATAATTCTTTACATTTTAAAAATCTGGTAGTTGCTGATAATTTAAATACATTCAAGCTTAATTTAATGTGTAATCTTGGGGAGCTTTGGGAAAAGATGTTGAATCTTTGCCTTACAGTATGGTGTTTTTATATTTGTGAATTTGCTATTGGTCAGGAAGCACATATGTTAGAGAGTTTATCTAAATAAGGCCCTACAAATCTGTGTTTGGGTAAAGGACTGTACAGGTTGCTCTTGCTCTTTTAGGATTTTGCCTGATATAATGCTCTGTATTGTAATAGGCTTACCTGTTTATAATTTTATTTAGGTCATGTTAAATTCAGTAATTCTACTTCTAGAAATTTATCTTCCTAAGGAGATGAAAATGAGGTGTGCAAAAATGTATAAATAAGTACTCTTATCATAGTGACATTGTTGATAATAGCCAAAAATTTAAACATTCTAATTGTTTGGTAGTAAGCAGTTGGCTTAATAAAATATGCTATATCTATGCAATAGCATACATCTATCCTAAAGGTCATAGGAGAGTGTTAGGAAGGCATTCAGTGTCTCTTATTAAATGAACAAAGCAGATTACAAAACAGTATATACAGTGTTGTATTATTTTTACTTTAAAAATTTATATGTGCAGAGTGAGGACTGGGAGAATGTCTGTTTCAAATGAGGCTTTAGCTGACTAGATTATAGATGAATTTTTTTCTCTGTTTATATATCGTTTCTAAAATTTCTACAGTGAAAATATTACTTTTGATATATATATATATATTTTTAGTCTTAAAAACGTGATAGCATTGATGTTTGCTTAATGCCTTACAATTTGATTTTGCTATTAATGTCTTTTATCTGATTCCCTATTTGAAAATTGCTATTGTGTGTGGTTCTGGAACTACTTTCTTTAAACACAGTAATAATAAAGTTTGTGGATAGTTATATTGTCTTTGTTCTATATGCACATTGACTACCGGTACAAAAGTTTTTAATAATTGTTAAATGATAATGTCATGCTAACATATATATATATATATATGTTAAAGAAATGTTCAAGCTTATGGGAACTGTTCTTTGTGACCTAAAAAATGCTTTGTAGGGCTGTAGAACGACTTCCTTTTTTTTTTTTTTATAATGGAACATTTTGAAAACGATTTACATTGCTCTGTGTATAATTTCTTTTAGGGTTGTTTTATTAGCTAGTGTTAATCCTCATAATATTGTTTGTATTTGTGAATATGATTTAGATGATTAAATAGCTCTTTTGTAATATCTTAAAGGGCACTATAATTTGGTTTATGTAGTAGATGTATTTCTAAACAGAATTTTATGTGTGAATTAATTATTTTTAAATGTATTATGGGAAAATGTATTAAGTAAGCTTGCTACAATATTTAAAGGGATACTTTTGAAATTAAAAGAATTTCCCGCTAATTTATCTTGTAAATTAACCTCTATAGTTTTTGCAAGTACTAACTAAAGTTGATTTGTTAACTTATTTAGTAAAACTAAAAATAGTAAATGAGTAAAAGATTCTAAATACCTAGTCAGATATAAACTTTATTAGAACTTTTGATTTCATTTTGACAGACCCTAACACGTGAACAGAAAGAAGGAGCCTTCTCCAATTTCCCTATTTCTGAAGAGACTATAAAGCTTCTGAAAGGTACTATGAATTTTAATGGATATGCAGTTGAAAATCTAAATCTAAAAACTAGATTTTCTGAACAAAAGGAGAAGATAGAAAGCATAAATAGCTCTTCTTCAATTGCAGTTATTTCTACATCATCCTTTTTGGTATTCTGTTCTCTTTTTCAATCTAAAGAATCATATGTACTTGTCAAAAGTTTCGACCATTTTTAAAAAATAATTCCTCTTTGGGGTAGGAATAACTGTAAATGTCACTAGGTGGTATATCTTTAGACAGATGTTGACGAATCAGGATTATCATTTTCAAAGAAATATATTTTTTCCTAATTCTAGTTTTAAATAAATATTTCAATGAAATCTCATTTTACAGGTCGAGGGGTAACATATCTCTTTCCTATTCAAGTTAAAACCTTTGGTCCTGTATATGAAGGAAAAGATTTAATTGCTCAAGCACGGACAGGAACAGGAAAGACATTCTCTTTTGCCATTCCCTTGATTGAAAGACTCCAAAGAAATCAAGAGACTATTAAAAAAAGCCGCTCACCAAAGGTAACCATTATAGGGAGTAAAAGGTTTTAACGTTAATGAAAAGGGAAAAAAAGAGCGTACTGGTTTTAAGTTCAAGGCCTCCCAGGATAGAAAAGTTAGCCCTGTGGCATAAAGTAAAAATTTGGGTCCTAAAGCAAACATTTATTGAATTTTTCTTTTTTAAACAAAAAATATTTTATCCTGACCAGTGTGGCTCAGTTGTTTGGGGAAAGTCCCTCAAAGTGAAAGGTTGCTAGCTCCATTCCAGTCAGGTCACGTGCCTGGGTTGTGGGTTTGGCCTCCAGTCGGTTGGGACATGTATGAGGTGCAACCAACCAATTGGTTTCTCTCACATTGGTGTTTCTCTCCTCTTTCTTCCTCTCTCCCCGTCTCTAAAAAACAAATAAATACATCTTTAAAAGTAAAATCTCAAGTAAAGCTAAAGTGAAGTAGTTATCGTGTATGAATGTAATGTTTTTGGACCCATAGGTATTTTTGATAAATGTATAATTATTATGAAGCCAGCATATCTGACTTCAGGAGCAGTTATAGTTAGAATATTTAGTGAGCTTTCTCTTCTCTTTCTTTGTCATAACCTTTGCTTTTAAATAATGAATTTGCTAAAGAGGTGTTCATTTATTTGGTCATTCAGCAAATTATCAATTTTTTCATTGGTTGACTTTAAGAAGAGATTATAGAAATGATATTGCTGGTCTCTACATTATTGGGGTGTTGGAGATCTGTCTTAATGTATAAGTAGTAAAGAACAGAGGGGACCTAGTGAAATTTTAGCTTAAAATTTGACCTTTTTAGAACCCATGTTTATTTTAAGATTCCTAAAAGTTAAGAGCCCTGGCTGGTGTTGCTCAGTGCATTGAGCATTGGCCTGTGAACCAAAAGGTCACTGGTTTGATTCCCAGTCAGGATGCATACCTGGGTTGCGGGCCAGGTTCCTTGTTGGGGCTGAGCAACAGGCATCCAGTCGATGTATCTCTCCATACATCATGTTTCTTTCCCTCTCCCTTTTCCTTCCCCTCTCTAAAAGTAAATAAAAACTTTTTTTTAAAAAGTGAAGAAAAATCAGCATCATAATTTGAAAAGATAATGTAACTAAAAGTAATTTGCTCTTTGAGACTATTAAATGGTAATGCAGTCTGAAAATATCACATAAATGAATATACTTAAGTCATAATGGTCTTGGATCAGGTTGGCCAACAGAAAAAAGTCTTTTTCAGAGAGTTCTGCTTCTTAGGTGATATAAGGAAAGATTGCAAGTAATAGAAATAGGACACAGTCCCAGCACTGCCTTAAAATGCTTTTATGCTGAAAGGACATTACTAGAAATTCCAGCTCTATCACTTCTAGCTGTTTGAATTTGGGCAAGATTCTTAACTTCTCTAAGACTCAGGTTCTATATTTGTAAAATTGGGATAATCCACCTCACAGGGTTTTTGTGAAAGTCAAATTAGGTAATTCGTGTAAAGCACTAGTGCCTGGCACATGGTGAGCATTTATTCATTCAACAAATACTTTTTGAGTATCTGTTCTGTGCCAGGTACTGTTTGAAGAACAAGGCATGCAGTAATTCAAATGGACATAAATCCTTGCCTCATGGAGCTTACATTTTAGTGGGTGAGAGACAATAAGGAAATAAATAAAATATAAGTATTTTATATGGTATAAATGCTAAGGAGAAACTGAGGCAAAAGGATTTGAAAAGAGGATTAGGAAGCTCATTGAGAAAGTGAGTTTTGAAAAGGGACCTGAAGGAAGTAAGGGAGGATATAGTAATAAATATAAGCTATTGTTCTTGTTATTTGCGTTGTCTTTAAGTACCATGACATTAATGTTGAGATTCCTACTTTTAATTTTACCTTAAAAAAGTCTTCTCAATTTGAATTTTGACATCTTTAGAAAAGTATCTTTTTGTTTTTTAAACCTCTTGCTCAGGTACTTGTTTTGGCTCCTACAAGGGAACTGGCAAATCAAGTAGCCAAAGACTTCAAAGATATAACTAGGAAACTCAGCGTAGCATGTTTTTATGGTGGAACATCATATCAAAGCCAAAGTGAGTAACTATGTATGATAATAGCACAAAAATCTATTTGCTACTTTAAAAATCTAAAGAAATAATAGGAAAATATATATTTGATTTATAACTTGCTGATATTTCTCTCCTCTCACAGTTAATCATATTCGAAATGGTATTGACATCTTGGTTGGGACCCCTGGTCGTATCAAAGACCATCTGCAGAGTGGCCGATTAGATCTTTCTAAACTGCGCCATGTTGTCCTTGATGAAGTGGATCAGATGTTAGATTTGGGTTTTGCTGAGCAAGTTGAAGATATCATCCACAAGTCCTACAAAACTGGTATATCCTAATTCAAAATAAGCATATTAGCAATTATTCTCATCTAAAAACTTAGGAAATTTTTATTTTGTAATTCTTACTACATTGTACCCAGTGTTCTAACAAAACTGAAGTTATTTGGTATCTGTTCTTTTTATGAACAAGGAAATACAATAGCATACTTTAAATAACTATTTTCTTAGCTTTCTTCCATGTATTTTTTATAGTCAGTAGTTCAATTTACTAATTCATTTTATTGGCTTCTTTGGTCATTGTTCCTTCTTAAATTCTCACCTTCCTTCTGATTTCAGTTTTCTTTATATTTTTCCCTAGTTTTGACAGTTGAAAGTTTTAATAATTACAATGAAGTTTGTATGTTCGAAATTCACGTTTTAAAATTTTCACTTATTTCTTTGACGTTTGGGGGGATTTTTAAGAGCTCACTGCATCGTGGGGTATTAAAAAAGCATTTGAATTCTTTTTGTTTAAGATTCTGAAGACAATCCTCAAACTTTACTTTTTTCTGCAACTTGCCCACAGTGGGTATATAAAGTTGCAAAAAAATACATGAAATCCAGATATGAACAGGTTGACCTTGTTGGAAAAATGACTCAAAAGGCTGCAACTACTGTGGAAGTAAGTAGCTTTCCAGCAATGGTAGATTTTAACATATAGTTGGTATTTTGAAATTTGTTGAAGCTAACTTACGTTTTGGGTACCACTTCAGTCCGAATCTTTTTTGCCCTTAGTAATATACTATGTAATTCTATAGTCTGAGACTGAAGAGCCTAATAGAATAAGTAGTGGAAAAACGTGTGTGAATAGGCATACTCCAAGAGGTAAACAAGCAGCTGAGACAGACTTATAAGGTATGTAGAATGTGACTCAGTGGATTGATAGCCAGCCTGCGAACCAAAGCGTCCCTGGTTCAATTCCTAGTCAGGGCACATGCCTGATTTGCGGGCCAGGTCCCCAGTTGGGGGCACGTGAGAAGTGAACAGTTAAGGTGTCTCTCGCACATTTCTCCCTCTCTTCCCCTCTCTCTAAAAGTAAAATAAATAAAATCTTTAAAAAAGAAGAAATAAAAAGGTTGATAATTTTGACTCCATGAAAATTTAAACCAATGATATGTTTTTTAAAAAAGGTATTGAAAAGGAACATGTATAAATGACCTATGGACATGGGCAACAGGGTGGGGATTGACTGTGGGAGTGGGGGTTGGGCGGGGCAGGGGAGAGCAATGAGGGAAACATTGGGACAATTGTGAAAGAACAACAATTTAAAAAAAGAAAGAGAATGTCCCAGTATTTTCAATTACATGTCTCAGAAATTATTTTTTGTTTTTTGTAAAATTGTAAATTTGAATTATTTATTAAAATGAGTATTAATATAACTTAAAAAAATTAAAAATGCATTAAAGGTAATATTTGCATGACTTATAGCTATATACCATATATATAACTTTTTTATTTAATAGATGTACATATATGTGGTTGTAGATAAAAGCAGACTAAATGAGCAATAGCATAATCTGTAAATACAATGCAATGCTTAAAAAGAATAGATTTGAGCAGTAAAAACCAAATTATAAATGATATGTACAGAATTATACTATGAAAAAACATAAAAATGATAGACTTTTTAGATATATAAATGTACAAAGGTTGAAAGGATAAAAAATATTAATAGTTATTTCTAGGAAAGAGGACTTTTTATAGTATAGGATGGTCAGAAGAAGCTTTGTATGTTTTATAATAGCTGAAAGTTTTATGATAAGAAAGTAAAGTGTATCAGTGAAAATATTTTATTTTGGATGTTTTCAAACATTTACAAAAATTGAATAGTATAAAGGATTTGATGTACCAATACCAGGCTTTAAGAATGATCTTTTCTATACCCCCATACAGTCTTCATCCCTATATTTAAAGCAATCTACTGCCCTTGCCGGTGTAGCTCAGTGGATTAAGTGCCGGCCTGTGAACTAGAAGGTCACTGGTTCGAATTCCAGTCAGGGCACATGCCTGGATTGCAAGCCAGGTCTCCAGTTGGGAATGTGCGAGAGGCAAACCAATCGATGTTTCTCTTCCTCTCTTCCTCCCTTCCCTTGTTTCTAAAAATAAATAATCTTTAAAAAAAATAAAGCAAACAAATCTTATTATTTCATCTTCATGTAATTTAATATATTTTTAAAAGGATATTAAAAAAAACTCACAAAGTTATTATCACAGTAGAAGAAAACATTAATTCTTTAATATCATTAAATATCCAGTGTCCACATTACCCTGCTATGTCTTTTTTCTTTTTTTTTTAAGTAGTTTGAATCTAAATCCAATAAAATCCTTACATTGTACTAATTTGTTATGTCTTAAATCTTTCATAATCTGTAGATTTCTCTGTCCCTTTTTTTCCCTTGCAATAAATATTTTGTTGGAAAGAATTGGTCAGCCCTGGCTGGTGTGGCTCGGTGGATTTAGTGCAAACCAAAGGGTCGCCAGTTTGATTCCCAGTCAGGGCACATGCCTGGGTTGCGGGCCAGGTCCCCAGTTGGGGGCATGCGAGAGGCATCCACACATTGATGTTTCTTTCCCTCTCTTTCTCCTTCCCTCCCCTTCTAAAAATAAATAAATAAAACCTTTTAAAAAAGAGAAATTGTAAAATGTTACAGCTACTTATGAAAATAAAATTCTTAAAAAATTAAAAAAAAATAAAATTCATTGGTTGCCTTACAGAGTTTCCCATAGTCTCAGTTTTACTGATTTACAACCCTGTGGTGTTCTTTAACATGATCCTCTGCCTTCATTTCCTGTGAGTTAAGGTTAGATTAATGGTTAGGCTTGATGAGATACAGGTTTGGTTTTTTTTGAGAGTGGGGGAAGCAAGACTTTGTTGTAGATGGTAAAAATGATTTCTTCTGTGTGCTTTTCTCTGTTTTCCAAGTGTTCAGTAATTTATATATTACATTTTTAAGACAGTTTTGAGATATATGTTAAAATGCACATATTTAAAATGTACAGACTGTAAGTTCTTTAACCATGAACATTTCAAACAACAAAAAGTTGAATTTCACAGTGAACACCAGCTGGAGTCTGTCGTTAACATTTTACTATATTTGCTTTGTTACCTATCTACCCATCCCTATATCCATTTTATTTTTTGATGCATTTTGAATTGCAGAAATCAGTGTACTTCCCCCTAAGTATTTTAACATACATTGTTTTTAACTAGAGCTCAATATTTAGTTTTTTTATTGAGGTAAAATTCTAATAATTTAAACTTGTGAAATGTACAATTCAGTATCATTTAGTACACTTAACAGTGTTGTACAACCATCTCTTCTATTCCCAAAACACTTCATCATCCCAAAAGGAAACCCATAACCATTTAATAGTTGCTCTCTCCTTCCCTAGCAACTGCCAAGCTGCTCTTAGTCTCTGTGGATTTACCTGTTCAGCTATTTCATAGAAATGTAATCATAAAACCCATTCTTGTTGGGGTTTTCTGGACCCAGGGGTAGGTGGGACGACGGCCATGTCCAGCTTGGGGCAGCTGGAGGAGCTTGAGACCTTCGCCCGTTGTCCTTTGCAGGATTGCAGAGGGTCCTGGTGTTTGGGGGGGGGGGGATAGTTAATTTTTGTGAACCAGGGGTGTGGACTTGGGGGGGATTGCTGGGGGAGGGGGGTGCTGGGTGGAGGGGAGCAGGGGGGAGAGAATTGGAACTGTTGTGACAATATAATCAATAAAAAACATTATATAAAAAAAAAAGAAATGTAATCATAAAATATGTGACTTTTTTGTGTTTAGCTTCTGTCACTTAGCATGATGCTTTTGAAGTTTGTCCTTATAGTATTTACAGTTGTTAAAGATAAGATTTACATACAAAAAATGCAAAATTTTAAATCTGCATTCACTTAGTTTGACCAGTTCATACATGTCTGTAACCCAAACCCCTATCAAAATAAAGAATATTACCATTATCCCAGAAAGTTCCCTCATGCTTCTGCCTACTCAATTCCTCATACTTAGGCAACCACTGTTCTGATTTTTTTCTACCACAGATTAGTTTTTCCTGTTTTACAACTTAATATAAATGGAATCATACTATGTATACGCTTCTGTAAGACTTCATTCACCCAGTATATGTTTTGAGATTCATTGTAATGTTGCATGTGTCAATAATTGGTTTCTCTTTCTCTTAGCTAGTTCCTATTCATTACTCGGTAGTATTCCATTATATAAAGATACTATTTGTTTATTCTTTCACCTATTGAGAGCCATTTGTATATTGTGTTTAAATAGGATTGGGCAGAATCATTATTATAATGTCTCCCAGGAAGGCTAATTCTTGAATAATTAGAAAAAAATATACAAGAGAAATCATTCTGACTAATTTTAATGAAAAAGATATTTGACATTTTGTTTCCTTAAAGCATTTGGCCATCCAGTGCCATTGGTCTCAGAGGCCAGCAGTTATTGGAGATGTCCTTCAAGTCTACAGTGGATCTGAAGGGAGGGCTATTATCTTCTGTGAGACCAAGAAGAATGTAACTGAAATGGCCATGAATCCACACATAAAACAGGTAAGCCTTTTTTCATGGTTTCTCTAACTGAAATTATAGGGGTGGATGCAACAAAAAATTATATTGTCCTTTGTGGCCCAGGTTCAATAGTCATTTTAGAATTGAGTCTAATTCAGAAAGAAGTTGTAGCCAGCCTCCCATGATCTGATAAGTCAGGACAAAATTATACCCATTTTTCATCAGATTTGTTAAGATTTTGCAAATGTGAGCTTGAAAATACAGAGATGGAAACAGTTTCTCTGGGTAAGAGTGGGTAATACTTTAGAGTTTTGTTACAAAATGAATCACAAATACTTATTGAATGAATGAATCAGAGTACTAAGTCCATATCTTTTATTTCTGTTAATTTTTTATTGGAGAAAATTTCAAACATGCAAAAGTCAACAGTGTAATGAACCCCTATGTATTCATTCTCCAGCTGCAATAATTATCTTATTTCATCCAAATTCTCACTTCCTGCTCGTAAATGATTTTGATGCAAACTCTAGATAACATATGTCCATAAATATTTGGGAATATGTCTCTAAAAGGATATTTTAAAAAACCCACAATGCTGTTATTTAAACAATTAAGTGATTAATATCTCGAAATATCAGTTAGTGTTCAGATTCTCAGTTGCCTCATAAATGCTTTGCTTTGCCTATTATAGTTTTTTTCTTGAATCTGGATACAAATAAGATTCTTACATTGTATGATTTCTTTAAATTTCTAATATATGGATTCCTCCTATTTCTTTTCTTAAAGGTTTTTATTGTTTAAGAAGCCAAGTTTTAGAGTATTGCTTCCATGTGATATTGTTTCACATGTTCGTCTGTCTTCTGTATTCCCAGAAAATTTAGGTTCGTCTGCTTTTTTAGAGCAAAACTATTTTATAGGTGGTATACTTCCATCAGGAGGTGTGTAATGTCTAGTTCTTTTCTTTGTGATGTTAATTTACCATCCATTGATGATAATGCCATCAGTCTTTATGTCATCGTCTCTTTAGTTCCTTTTTTATTTTTAACTTCACCCTTTCCTATATTTTTCATAACTTCCCCCTGTCTGTTTTGTACCAACCAATTATGCTTCTTAATCCCTGCACCATTTCCCCATTTCTCCCCACTTCCCCCTAACAGTTGATAACCCTCCAAATGATCCCCATACCTATGATTCTTTTCCTATTCTGGTTTGCTTAGCTGGGTTTTGTTTTTATTCTTTAGATTCAGTTGTTGATAGTTGTGAGTTTGTTGTCATTTTAATGTTCATAGTTTTGATCTTCTTTTTCTTAAATAAGTCTCTCTGACATTTCATATAATAATGGCTTGGTGATGATGAACTCCTTTAGCTTTACCTTGTCTGGGAAGCACTTTATCTGCTCTTCCATTTAAATGATAGCTTTGCTGGGTAGAGTAATCTTGGTTGTAGGTCCTTGCTTTTCATCACTTTGAATACTTCTTGCCAGCCCCTTCTTGCCTGCAAAGTTTCTTTTGAGAAATCATCTGATAGTCTTATAGGCACCCCTTTGTAGGTAACTCTCTGCTTTTCTCTTGCTGCTTTTAAGTTTCTCTTTTTATCTTGAACCTTTGGCATTTTAATTATGATGTGTCTTGGTGTGGTCCTCTGGGTCTAGCTTGTTTGGGACTCTTTGCTTCCTGGACTTGTATGTCTATTTCCTTCGACAAATTTGGGAAGTTTTTCTTCATTATTTTTTCACATGAGCTTTCAATTTCTTGCTCTTCTTCTTCTGGCACCCCTATGATTTGGATGTTCGTACATTTAAAGTTCTCCCAGAAGTTCTTAAGTCTCTCCATTTCTTTCAATTCTTGTTTCCTCATTCTGGACTGGTTGACTTTTATTTCTTCCTTATGTTCCAAATTATTGATTCGAACCCCAGTTTCCTTCCCTTCACCATTGGCTTTGTGAGGATTTTCCTTCATTTCATTCAGCATAGACTTCAATTCTTTCCTTATGCGTTTGCCGTACTTAAGCATATCTGTCAAGTCTGTGAGCATCTTTATTACCAGTGTTTTGAATTCTGTGTCTGTTAGGTTGGTTATCTCCTCATCTTGTTAGGTTGGCTATCTCCTCATCGCTTAGTTTTCCCACTGGAACCTTGATCTGTTCCCTCTTTGGGGCCATGTTTCTCTGTCTCCTCATCTTTGCAGGCTCCTGTGTTTGTTTGCTCTGTGTGTTAGGTAGAGCTGTGGTACCTCTTAAGCTGTAAAGAGTAGAGCCTTAGTTCTCTTTAATAGTTTGTTTGTTGTTGTTTTGTCTGTGATTTGTTATCTAGTATATTCCTGAGGAAAGACTCGTGGAAACAGTATTGCCTGTTGATAATAGCTTGTTTGTAGCTTTATATCTAAAAACCATTTTGGCTGGATATAAAATTTTTGGTTCACATTTTTTTTTTTTATTGTTTTTTGAAATAAAGTATACCATAAAAAGTCTGATGCTAGTCTGATTTTTTTTTCCTTATAAGTGATTTTGGTCCTTTGTTTGAATGCAAAAGACATTTTTCTTTTTCTTCAAAAATCAACAGATTTCCTGGCCGGTGTGGCTTAGTGGATTGAGCGCTGGCCTGTGAATCCGGTCACAGCATATGCCTGGGTTGCGGGCCAGGTCTCTGGTTGGGGGCATGTGTGAGGCAACTGATTGAGATGTTTCTTCTTGGACATTGATGTTTTTCTCCCTCTCTTTATCCTTCCTTCCCCTCTCTAGAAATGAATAAATATCTTTAAAAAATAAATAAACATCAATGCTTAGAATATATTTTGGTGGTATTCTTGGTTACTTTTTCTGGGTACACAATGTACAGGTGCAGTTTCTAGTGTCAAATATATATGTTTTTAATTTCAACAAAATTTTCTTGAATTTTAAGTTGTTGGTATTTAGTTTGATTGCTTTGGGGTTTTTCTTTACCGACTCTTATTATATGTATGTTGATTCTTCTTTTATCTCCTTTTTCACTTAATCTCAAATCCTTTTCATCTTTTTCTTCAGTTTTCCAAAATTACTGTTTTTAAGGCATCATTTACTGCGTTTACTCAGTCTTGTATTCCTTCCAGTATAGTCTTCATTTGTATAGTGTTTATCTTTTATTTCTACTTCTGACTTGAGTAATGGAACCTCAGTTCTTAATTTTTCTCATTTTGATATTTCTTGTTCTTTCATATATCATTGAAAAAAATTTTTAGCTCATCCAGAAATATGCTATACTTTTCATCTGTTTGGTGTGCATGCCTTTCTAGAGCTCTTTCATTATTTCTGAGAATACTAGTCTGCATATTTTTTTCCCTTTCCTAGTTAACTTTTATGGAATTTAACCCTTATCTCTTCTGATACCAATTTTTAGATGAAATTAATCTTTCTAAAGCTGGGGAGGTGTGAGTTTTCTAATTCATAGCTCTAGAGCTGCTGCTTCTGTTATTTTTGTTAGTGTTTAAAAATTTGTTCTGTAAATTGTATTGCAATAAAGGTGTTTCAAAAAAACATATAAAGGTGTCCCACTTTCTCAACTTTGGTCGTCTTTTCCCTCACTTTTATCTGGATTCTCTCTCTCTCCTTCTGTGGTCTCTGGCATCCTCAGTTTGGATTCTAGGTCCAACAGTTTCTCCTCACTGTGGGGCTTTGTCCTGGCAAGGAAGCATTGGCTCATTCGTTTTGAAAGTCCTTGTAGGGTCCAGGCTGCTCCAGCCTCTTTCAGACCTTACCTCTGGCTCCTCAAAATCATCCTTGAATTTGTAAAAACTCCCACTTTCCTCTGTTAGTTTCAAATTGGCCTGTTATGCTTTCCAGGGAGTATCTGTTCTTAGGACTAGCAAATTCCTCACATATATACAGGTATTGTTTATCTGCTCATATTTTGGAAATCATGAAAATACCTCGTCACTTAGTTTTGTCATAGATGTTGTCCATGGATTTTTAATTTTGTTATCCTTTTTGCTGTTTGTTTTTATGTGGAAACGGGAAGTTCAAAGGTGCACTGTCACCATCTTTCCCAGTGTCATTTAAACTAATTGTATACCTTTAGGTTTATATCCAGTGTAAACAGATAGATGCTAAATAGTGTTGGAATGTAGTTGATTTACCTTTCCTGTTACTTTTTAAGAATACTCAGCAGCAGCTGTCTTGCAGAAGCTATTGCTTTATCTTACAGGGAGGAATTACCTTGCTGCAAAGATTGAGTGAGATCCCTTCTTACCAGATAATAATCATTTTCTGTGGTTGAGAATAATGCAGTTTCTCCTCCACTGGTTTGCTATGTAGGTAAAAAGCAGTATTAGCTTATCATTATGGATGATACAAGATTTTATGGACTAATGAAGAAACTTAAGTATTAATTATTTTTTTAATTTTAAAATTAAAATTTAATTTTTTAAGTCAGTTTTTACCAGAAGAATGTCTTCTAAATTCTAAACAATTACACACAGAAACACACACACATACGAGCACAAAATTTTGGTAAATAACTTACTCATAAATTGGAGACCTGGTAATCATTACTAATACCATGAATGTCTTATGTACCCCTTAGGACTAATTATCAAGTGAAAAATTAGTGTTGTATCAGATTTTTTTAAAGTGAATTTGAAAAATTTACTATGAAAAACTGTCCAACTTAAACTGTGTTTGCTTGTGGCTTTTTTAAAAAGTAAGAAAATAATGTTTCCTTTTAAAACATATACATGTAATTTTGAGAATTGAATAATAACACTGACCTTTTATTATGAGAAAAAAGAAACACATGTAATTTTGAGAATTGAATAATGAAATGACGTTTTTATTATGGGGGTGGGGGGGAAACCATTTAACTTTGGTTCTATGGGATACAGGTTTTTGTCCTTCTGGTGGATCTTTCCCAGTTTTGTTAAGGTCTTTCTGTATTCTTGCTGTGCTTTAAATATTGCATTTCTCACGTTTCTAACCTCTGTACTTGTTTCTTCTCAGTGCAGATATTCTTCCTGAGCATAGTTGGTTAATAGCACAGGCTTTGGAGTCACACAGATCACGGTTTAAATCCCACTTGTGTTACTAGCTGTGTAACCTTGAGCACGTCACTTTATGGTTTTGTGCCCATGTTTCCTTTTTTATTTCTTTTTAAAAATTTTTTAAAGATTTATTTATTTTTAAAGGGGAGGGGAGAGAGAAAGGGAGAGAAACATCCATCAGTTGCCTCTTGCAATCTAGGTATGTGCCCTGACTGGGAATTGAACCGGCCAGTGCTGAGCCAATCCACTGAGCCACACCAGCCAAGGCCATGTGTCATTTTTTAAGGTATTAAAAATAATTTTTTAGCCCTGGGTGGTGTGACTCAGTGGATTGGGCACACCAGCCTGCAAACTGAAAAGTAGTCAGTTTGATTCCTAATCAAGGCACGTGCCTGGGTTCTGGGCTAGGTCCTCGGTTGGGAACCTGTGAGAAGCAACCAATCAATGTTTCTCTCACACATTGATGTTTCTCTCCCTCTCTTTCTCCCTAGCTTCCTCCCCTCTCTGAAAATAAATAAAAATAAAATCTTAAAAAAAAAAATTTTTTTTTACACTTTTAGGATTTAAATAGTCATTTAAAACGTTTAGCGCAATACTTACAGCAAGCAGTTAAGTATAGAAGTACAGAAGTATAGCTATATGTATAGATTCATATATCTAATTACTCCTATAATGTTGTCTATATGCTGATGATGTCCAAATCTTTTTCCAGGTTAGTTTTGTCTCCATTATCTAGACCTGTATTTATCATACTGGCTGTAGACATTCTGATCTATTATGGGCCTAAAATTGAATTCATTCTCTTCTGTACTCCTATACCTACTCTCTCCAACATTCCCTATTGTTGAATGATATATCAGTTCATAAGCCAAAAATCTATCACCCTTGACTTTTCTTTCTTACCATTTGCCATCTAGTTAACTACAAAGTATTTTTTGGATTCTATCTCTTATTGCTGCAAAAATTCAAAATCTAGGAGTCATGTATAATGTTTTTTCCATTATACTCATTTCCACTCCCTTCACCAAGTCTTCCCAGTTTCATCTAATAGTTCTTGAATTCATTTATAGCGTAGCCTCTACTTACCTTTCCACCCTCATCTTATTATTACATTTTTCCCTAATTTCTGCACGCTCTCCTTATATGCCATGTTTTCTGTCACCACAGGGCTCTTGCCTAGCAACTCCTATTCATCCTTCAGATATCAGTGCAGAGCACCACTTTTCAGGGACTTTTTCCTTGTCCCAAACTAGGTCAGGTTGTCTGTTATAAATGGTCTTTGGTTCTATGACCTGTGAATCATCCATTACACTTGTTAGCCAAATTTATTTGTGTGCCTAATTATTTGATTTTTCCACACTAGAGGACTGAAGCAGTCTTAAATTTTTGTTTGCCATTTTACTCCTTGTGCCTGAAATGTTATATATTACAGGATAATTGTTGAATGAATAGATGGTCATTGTCACTGCCTTGGTGAGGCCAGGGATATCTCTTGAATTTCCGCAACAGCCTGCTACCTAGGTCTCCCTAGCTTTTGCTTCGCCCTTTCCTAATATGTTCTATACATTATAGCGAGAGAGTTCCTTTTACAATGCAAATATGTTAATGATAGTCTGCTTACAAACATTCAGTTGTTCCATATTGTCCTCAGGATAAAATTCGTATTCCTTTCACCCTCATCTCTCACCACTTCTCCTTTTCACTTTGTGCTTTAGCAATACTCAAATATTTGTAGTTCTCCAGATGCACTATGTATTTTTTCTGCCTGGAGCTCTCTAGCCTTCTGCTCTCCCTTTTACCTGACTACTAGTTCCTTATTAGATGTTAGGTCTCAGCTTCATTGCTACCTTCTCAAATAATATTGAGTTAGGTTTCCCTGTTAAGTAATTCTATGCACTCTGCCCTGGTTATATAGCACATGTCACACTACTGAAAATGCCTGTCAACTTGTCTGTTCCTGGACTGTTCCTTTATGTTTGTTCCAGAGCCTGGCAGAGTGCCTGGGGCATAGTAAGTACTCAATGAATTAATTCATGAATGCGTTAGGGTTAAATACTAAGGTTTAGACACTGCTGGGGTTAAATCATTGTTATAAACTTTTAAATTTTAATAGTGGCTTGGAATACTAGGAAGTTTATAATAGTGGGAAAATTATTTGCAGCCAAGTGGTAAATAAATATATAAATAGTATAAATAGGTTCAACTTCAGTAAAAATCATAGAAATGTAGATTGAAATAACATCAAGAAATCGTTTTTGCCTAATAGTGTCACAAGAATTATGATCCATAATATACAGGGTAGGTAGGGTATGGGAAAATAAATAACTCAATGTTGAAGAGTAAATGGGTATAGTCTCTTTGGTTAAATGTTTATAAATTTTGATCCAGAAATTAGGCTTCTAGATACATATCCTACTGAAATACGCACATAATGAGGTGTTTAGAGGTACAGGGTTGTTCACTCTAGCATTATTTCTGAAAGTGAAGATTTGTATATGACCCAGATGTTCATTACTAAACACAGAATATTGCTAAAAGAAATGATACTGCATCCATATGAAGGAATCATATATCCAGTTTTTAAAAAATAAGTAAGGTTATAATATAGATGTGGAAAAATGGCTAAGATTATTTAAGTAAATAAATAAAATTATATGCTAGTATATGTGAGAAGTGTGTGTGTTTTAAAAAATATATATATATATATATATATATTCCTGGCTGGTGTGGCTCAATGGATTGAGCGCTGGCCTGTGAACTGAAAGGCTGCTGGTTCTATTCCTAATCAGGGCTCGTGCCTGGATTGCAGGCCAGGTACCCAGTTGGGGGTGCGCAAGAGGCAGCCAACTGATGTTTCTTTCTCACATTGATCTTCTCTTTCCTTCTTTCTCCTTCCTTTCCCATCTCTCTAAAAAGAAAAAATCTAAAAAATAAATAAAAATAAATAAAAATGTATACACACACACACACACACACACATATATATATATATATATATCTGGAGGAAAATTTACCAAACTGCTAGCAATGAATTATTAGAAGGCTGATTTTAACAGAGCTTTTCTGTAATGTTTGATTTTTAAAAAAATAATAAGTATGCGTTATAATTATCAGAAAATAAAATTAAAAAACAAAAAACACAGAATGTATGGTATTAGGGTGCTATTGATTATAAGTATGAACTGTACACCTACTTTTCCCCCTTTTCCAATAGAATGCCCAGTGTTTACATGGGGACATTGCACAGTCACAAAGAGAAATTACACTGAAGGGCTTCAGAGAAGGTAGTTTTAAAGTTTTGGTTGCAACCAATGTGGCTGCCCGTGGTTTGGACATTCCTGAGGTTGACCTGGTGATTCAGAGTTCTCCTCCACAGGTAGGAAATGAGATTTGATATTGGGGAAGGAGGAACAGCTGTATAATTTACATTTTATTTATAAGATATTGCTTTGGATATGAAAAATGTTACATGTTCTTGCTCTTAGCCTTTTTTTTTTTTTTTTTTTTTTTTTGTCACTGTGGTACTTAAATTGACCAGAATCTAATTAATGCCCTTGCAAATTACTAACTTCATTATTTGGATTTGAAGCATGGATCCATGCATGGGAATTATAAAGAGTTGGGGTGAGGTAGACACTAAGGTTTTTAATCATATCCCCTTTGTCCCAAAGTACTGCATAAAAATTCTTTGGAATGTTGGAAAAAGCAACAGATTGAAATAAAAATATTAGTAGCAGTAGTTTTGTTACTAGCATTACTACTTGGATGCTGGAATGACTGTAACTTGCTAGATTTTTTAAAAGTATTACCTCTTTTATTTTTAGGATGTTGAGTCCTACATTCATCGCTCTGGACGCACAGGTAGAGCTGGCCGGACAGGGATTTGCATATGCTTTTATCAGCCAAGAGAAAGAGGTCAGCTAAGATACGTGGAACAAAAAGCAGTAAGTAGAGTTAAATTATTTCAGCTGTATTATCTAAATGGTACCTTAAAAAAGAGTTCTTTCTATATTTGTCCTCACAAATAGGTCTTTATTCTCAGTTTAATCTGCATTTGGATGTGAGGCATGTGGAAAGCTAAATATATTAGCTGCAAGACTTTGTTTTAATATAGCTCTTACTGTGAAGAGAGAAGAGCTGATTTTCATAATTTTCTCTTGAATTTCTCCCTTGATACTACAATCAGAAATGCATTGTGATTTCAGTAACTCTTAGTGTCCAGCATTGTAATGGTGATTATCACATTGCCTTGGTGTAGTAGTTAAGATAATATTGAGTAATGGTACAATAGCTAGTTCCTGTACGAAATTACACATTTTTTGTAGTCTGGATTTTTTGTGATGTTTGTCGTTTTTTATTTTTATAGTGTGTTTTTATATACTGTTTCATGTATTTTGAGATAGGGTAATAAGAAAAGAATTGATAGTGGTAAACCACATTTTTTTCTTCTTTTTGAATCAGTTTTATTTTGCAAGTGAAATTCCATGTTTGTAACTAAGGAACAATTCAAAAAAAATCTCTTTTCTTTCTAGATTTTGCAATTGGTTATTTATTAGAAAAAGCAGCTCTTTTGATCTGCTAGGGCTTGGAAATCTCTAAATCCAAGAAATGGAAATTCAACAAACTATATTAATTTAGGAGTTAATTGTAAAGACTTCCATTTTTCTTTAATGTAATTCTTTCATTTTCAGGGAATTACTTTTAAACGTGTAGGTGTTCCTTCTACAATGGATTTAGTTAAATCTAAAAGCATGGATGCCATCAGGTATGCTTTCTGACCTTGCTGAATAAGTTTTTCTTTTGTATTAGGCTATTCATCTTTAAGCTCTCCTAGTTCAAATATCAGAAAATTTAATCACCAGTTTTACCAGCAGATACTTAGTTATAATAAAATATAAAAGCATTGCTCTTTCTTTTCCCATTCATTCTCCTTAAATATTTCCCTTTGCCTTGACCAAGAAAATTTGCTATTTTTAAACCATAGGTCTCTGGCTTCCGTGTCTTATGCTGCTGTTGATTTTTTCCGACCGTCAGCTCAGAGACTGATAGAAGAGAAAGGGGCAGTGGATGCATTGGCTGCAGCATTAGCCCATATCTCTGGTGCATCAAGTTTTGAACCACGATCTTTGATCACCTCTGATAAGGTAGAAATCTGTGACAAAATTGTATGCGCTTGGAAAAAGAGATTAAACATAGCTATCTATCTGGAGAGAAATACAGGAAACCTTCACTTTGCACAGCACTGTGTTAACTGAAACTTGCATACTAAAACCTATTCTTCATGTTTTAAGTTGCCTTGGAACCATGCCAGTCAAGAAATACTGTGAAGTTGGCATAGCACCGTGCAGAGTAAGGTTGTCTGTGTATGTGGAGGGTGTGAGGGTGTGTGTGTGTGTGTGTGTGTGTGTGTGTGTAACATCATCTGGCCTGCTCCACTGCCATGTCAGTTTTACATGTCAAACACCACAGGCATTGCTTGCAAGTACTTCATAGATTTATTACTCACTGTGGTATAAGTGAGGGGAGTCACTGGGTGAGGGGCCCCATCAGAAAAAGAGCTCTTGCCTGAGGGGAGGGGAAGTGGGAGGAGTGGGGGAAGAAGGGGAAGAGTCTAGTCAAGGAACTAATATAAATGACCCACGGACATGGACAACGGCATGGGGATTGAATGTGAGAGGGGGGAGGTGGGCGGGGCTGGGGGGAGCAATGGGAGAAAAATGAGACAACTGTATTAGAACAATTTTTAAAATGGGGAAAAAAAGATCTCATGTCTGGGTGGAGAGAGTCAAAGGGACATTGTGAGAGTTGGAGGGAGAGGGAACAAAAGGAGCAGGGAAGGTAACTGCATGTGACTTACTTGGTGTAGCATAAATGAGTACAGCTGGGTCATCTGATTTGCCCACTTGACAGGTGTTAGTGGTTTACTTTAGCCAAATGTCATTTTGCTGAGAGTGACTTTTTTTAATAGGAATTTTTATTTAATGAGATAACTTAGTTTTAATTTGTTAAATTAATATTTTAAAATTGATTTTAGAGGAAGAAGAACAGGGAGAGAGGGAGAGAGAAAGAGTGAGAAACATCTATTTGTCGTTTCGCTTATTTGTGCATCATTGGTTGATTCTTGTATGTGCCCTGCCTGGGGATCAAACCTGCAACCCTGGTGTATTTTGGTACTCTAATCAACAGAGCTGTCCAGCCAAGGCTGAGAGTGACTTAATGTCCAACTCTATCCCTCCCTTCCCCTCTCTCCATCCTCTCCCTCCCCCCAGATACATCTTTTATAAAAATTAGAATCCAATTAAAGTTTATATGTTATATTTGGTTATTATGTCTTTTAATTTGGGACTGTTTGCCCATCTTTTTTATTGATTTTTTTTTTTTTTTTGAAGAGTCTAAGTTGTCTAGATCCGTTGTCTAGATAAGAGTCTAGAATATCATAGAAACAGAGTGTTAGTGGTTTGAAATTTCTTTGTGGTTTAAATCAAATCCAAAGTCTTTACCATAAATGTCTTCCAGGGTGTCTTCCCCTTGCTCCCTCTTTGACTTCATCCCTTATCACTCTCCTCTTGCTTGTTTCAGCTACCCTAACATACTCACTATTGCTCAAATACAAACCTGCACCTACACAAGGCCATTGTACTCGCTTGCACTGTTCAAATATTATTTCCTTTTAATAACCACATGGCTTCCTCCTTCACTTCATTCTGATCTCCTCAAATATCACCATATCAGAGGTCTTTCTTGATCATCCTAAAATAGTTTACCTCTTTGTTACTCTCTGTTCCCTTGCTCTGCTTTTCTTCTTCATGATGCTTATTACTACCTGACATTCTATATACTTTTAAGTGGAACAACACAATCCATATTCCCCCCTCCCCCCGGTCTCTCAAATTAATAAATAAAAATTTTTTAAATGCTATCTTCAGTGGTCTCTAAACACTCATCTTCTCTCAGTATAGTTTCAGAGAAGTTATTTTTTAGCACTGATGTTATACTGTTGGCTCATAAGTTGGCATGTTTGTCATGAAGGGCTGTAGAATTGGAATTTCATTGCTGCTCTGCTGCAGCTGCTTTTTTCCCCAAACATAATGTGACTTTTATTCCTTAAGGGGTTTGTGACCATAACTCTGGAAAGCCCAGAAGAAATACAGGACGTCAGCTGTGCTTGGAAAGAACTTAACAGAAAGCTGAGTAGTAATGCTGTGTCCCAAATTACCAGAATGTGCCTCCTAAAAGGAAATATGGTAGGCTTTTCTAGATAAGTATAAAGCTTTTTAATAAACTACTGTAAATGTTTATAAAGACTAGCAGGTTTTGTTCCTTCTTTTTTTGAAGTCTAAAATGGGTCGAATAATTCTGTTTTCTCCATGTGTTAGTTTTTTCCAGTTATAAATGTTTGTGGGGTTATTTAAATAACCCATTACTATATAAAACTAAGTTATTCTGCTTAGTTTGACTATTAAGTTATTGAAGTTTCTGCCCTTATATAGTTATTGTATGGTGTATGTGTTTATTTTGTAAGACTGAGTATTGGGTTGGCCAAAAAGTCTGTTACGTCTTTTCCATAAAATAAAAGACACATTTTTCATTTTCACCGATAACTATTGATTTGGATATTTTGAGTATGCTGACTATCTTTTGCTATTGGCTTTTAGTGGGTAGAAGCCAAGGGTGCTGCTCAACATCTTTCAATGCATAAGATAGCCCCATCGCAAAGAATTAACTTGGCCAAAATGTCAAAAGTACCAAGAAATTTTGCAAACCACTTCTGACGCATTCCATCATTCACAGCACCTTCTCCATACACTGCACAAATCTTATTTTGCATTTCAGTTGAGTTTTTACTTTTCTTGAAATAATAAAACTTTTAATATGCCGAAAATGTTGTATATCTTCTTCCATCTTCAGTATTAAAATGGCTGCACAAAAATTCACCAATTTTTATGTTTCTTATTTTTTAATGCATGCTGATATAATAACTCTCACAATACACTAACAAAATTGTTTCAAATGAAGTTAAAGACAGCAAAGCACTACTAGAGCCATCATGTGGAAAAAACATAACATTCTTTTTGGCCAACCCAATAACTTATGATAGCAACAGCTAAACAACTCTGTTATTTAGGGAATATACAATATTGATTGTTGAATGGCCTGCTATTGGTTGTTAATGGGGATGATGAAGTGAATTAAGTATTTTAATACATTTATGAAATAGCAAAGTTAAAACTATCTGTAATCTTAGTGACTGTTGTCTTCTAATGGTTTTGAGAAAAGATGTTTTATTACTCATCTAATTTTACTACAAAGCTTCATTTTAGTCTAGATTTAATAACTTGATTCGCTATTGGAAATAATTATCTCAGAGTTTAATATTATTTACATTCAAGGAGATTTGCAGCAAGTAGGAGACAAATATACAGATTCAGGAAAAAAGTGGAGGGGAGGGAAAATATAACAAGATCCTTAAGGCTAAACTAGTTACTATATTTAAGTATTTAAGTTAACCTTCAATTTAATTGGCAACCAAGACCAAAGAGGAAACATCTTGGATTACTATCTGCTAAACACTGCAGCTCTTCAGGAGCGAAACTTTCTGGCATTACATTTTTTAAAATTTATTTGTTTGTTTGTTTATTTAAAGATTCTATTTATATTTAGAGAGAGGGGAAGGGAGGGAGAAAGAGCGGAGAGAAACATCAATGTGTAGTCGTCTCTTGCAGGCCCCATCCCGGGCATGTGTCCTGATGGGAATTGAACCGATAACCCTTTGGTTCTCAGGCCAGCATTCAGTCCACTGAGCCACACCAGCTATGGCTGGCATTAAATTTTTAAATGAATTTATTAGATCATTTTATCAAGGACATGGGACAACATTATGGTGTCTGCAAAAACTTTTCTAGAGAATGCTTTGTATTCTTAGTAGTAGTAGATTCTTGTTAGATACAGTGTTGAGTTACTTTTCAGATTTAGAAAGTACAATGAGCAGCCACTCTGTCATGCATTATTATATATATTAGCTGTTTTAATCCTATAAACAATCATGGAACACACTAATTTTTTTTTTTTTTGTAGCAAATATAAAGATTACCAGCAAGTATTAACATATTAGTGTAAAAAATAAAAGAATCAACTCATGCATCTAAATAAAAATGTTTTCATTTTGCCTTTAGGGTGTTTGCTTTGATGTTCCCACAACTGAGTCAGAAAGGTTACAGGTATTTAAAATCTTTTATCTGTTAAATAGTTGGGCATGTTTCTCTATAAGATAGGAATTAAGAACATAGTCACATCATTATCATGCCTAAGTCAGTTAATTCCTTAGTATAAAATATCCACTCTGTATAATTTGAAACATTTTTGTAAATAATATCAAACATAGAAAAAAATAGAATTGCATAAAAATTCTCATGTACCCATCATTCAGCTTCATCATTTATCAACTTTTCATATCTATCCCCATCTATTTCCCCACTCTTCTGTATTACACTTTTGAATCAAATTCTAGCTATTTTATAATTTCAACTACAAATATTTCTATATACTTAAATATTAAGGACACTTTATTTCTCTTGTGGTCTCCTAAGTATTTTTTAATATAAGGTCTGTAAGGTTCATACATCATAATTTTATGCTTCTTAAGTCTCTTTTTTTTTCTTTTTAAGTCTCTTTTAATCTATAGGTTCTCCCTCTTTTCTCTCTCCTTTTAAAAAACTTCCTTGTATTTTATCTGTTGAAGAAAGATTATCTACCAGGTTCCTAAAATATAGAATTTGTCTATTGCATTCCTATACATATTTATATACATAATTTGAAACAAGAGGGGATTGTTCTGTTTTTTAGGGCTTTTGAAAAGATTCAGATTCAGAACATATTGTGAATACATTTCTGTGTCAACTATACTGTTACTTATTTTTAATGGCTTCCTGACATTTGGCCATATGGGTGTCCAACTTTTCTTAATATCCTATTTTCTGACATTTAGATTATTTTCAGTAATACACTATTATAAACAGGTGAGCCCTGAACATTATTATAGCTGACTCTTTATACATTGCCATGTTTACCTCTTTAAGATGAATTTTTAAAAAGGTTTTATTTATTTTTAGAAAGGGGGAAGGGAGGGAGATGGAGAGGGGGGATAACGTCAATGTGAGAGAAACACTGATCAGCTGCCTCTCACATGTGCCCCAAACGGGGACTGAACCCACAACCTAGGCATATGCCCTAATCAGGAATCAAACCTGCAACCTTCTGCTTTGTGGAATGAAGCCACATCGGTGAGGGCTCTTTAAGATGAATTTTTAAAGGTGACTTCTTGGCCAAATGGTTTGTACATTTTTAAGGCTTTGGTTCATATATTGCCACCAATGTTGTATGTGGGTGTTTGTCTCTGCTCACTCTTACCAGCAAGATATTTTAATATTAATTTTGCTTCACAACTCATGATCACAATGAAAAATAGTTAATGTAGCAGGATATGACATAGCGATGCTCTTATGAGCTGCTGATTTGTCTGTGTTGTTTATCCCGATATCAAATTGTTTCCAATGGCTACAGTTTTTTTTTTGTCCCCAGCTGGTTTTAATTTTCATAATGAGCTCTCCTTGCTTCTGTCAATATACCTGCTGAAAGCCATGCACTACTTGTTAATGGCCTATTTGTTTTATGCAGAGAAATTAGTGCTCTCTTTTAGAATGTATAAAATTTTTAATAGTTTATTTTCTATTATTTTTTCTTTCATTACCATTTATCATCCTTATACCCTCTTCCACCTCCATCTACCCCCCTGGAATGTATACATTGAGTATGAATTGAGTCTCAAAATGGGCCTGAGAGTTTCACGAAACTAAGACTAAAACTTAGTAACTTTAGTGAGTGTGCTTTTAATAGGTCTTTTCCTGATTTTAAATTTTGTTCCATATACTTTTAATTTAATGGCCTTTATCTAATAGATAATAAGTATGAAAAAAGTGTCCTATACTCATGTGCTTGCTTATGGTTTCTATTTTGCATTTATATTAATCATATAAATTTGCCCAACAGGCAGAGTGGCATGATTCAGACTGGATGCTGTCAGTGCCAGCCAAGTTACCCGAAATTGAAGAATATTATGATGGAAACACATCTTCTAATTCCAGACAGAGGAGTGGCTGGTCAAGTGGCCGGTCAGGCCGGTCAGGTCGGTCAGGTGGTCGATCTGGAGGCCGGTCAGGTAGACAGAGTCGACAGGGTAGTCGGTCAGCAAGTCGACAAGATGGTAGAAGACGAGGTGGGAATAGAAATCGATCAAGAAGCGGAGGCCAGAAACGGAATTTTGAATGAGAATTTGATAATTAATCTACCAGTGTGAGCTTACCTATTTCTGCCTAATCATGTACATTATCCACCAAAAATTAGATCATCGTAGTTGCGGTATGTGTCTGCTATCTGCAAAGAACTTGGTTGTATTTTTTTAAAAACTATTTCACAAGAATGGATATAAACCTACTTATCCGGTTACACCTTTGAATAAAAAAACCTTCTTTTATTGTCTCTTTTCATTATGTGTTAGAATTTTCCTGAATGTAATCTTTTAAATTTTTTCTATAACATGGCATTCGAGTTAATCTTACTTAGGTTTACTTGCATTTTACAAAATGTGTATCTGTATTTAGATTATTCCTTCCATAGGATATAACAAGAGATCTCTTCCACATTAAAGGGCTATATAAATTGGTGACATGATTGGTTAGGTGTAGCATTTTAAATTCTAGGTGTAAAAGAAATTCTAGGCTTAGTTAATTAAAAGGGTGTACAAGGAGTCGTCGGCAGCCGTCCGTCTCGAGAGACGATGGTGTAGCTTCTTAAGAGTCTATCTGCACCGCCGAGAATGGCTGTGCAGTCCGACTCGGGAGTGACATGGTATCTGTCTCCTCCCGTGTTGAATCGACATCTTGCGATGACGCTGGAGTGTCCTCTCCAGTGAAGCTGAAGCTACAGAGCCTGGGCAGGGTGATATGGAGGGTCTGCTGTTGCCCATGCAGCAGACCCCCCCTCTCTTCGCAGCTGAAGGGTCCAAGGGAAAGACGGAGTCGATACAGCTTGGCTTCAGGTGCGCCGCAGGAGTTGCCGGTGTTGACTACAACGTCAAACCGCCTTAGGGACTCCGGCTCCGGATTTTCTGTCGGGGTTTACTCCCTTAGCCTTTCCCCTGAAGAGGTATGCCGCAAGGCAGCGGAGGTTTTTTGGAGTCAGAGTTTTCCTTCTCTGATGGTGCACCTTCAGTAATTTACACAACAGATATTGGTTGGACTGTCTACCATGTGCCCATTATTATAGTAGTTACTAGGGATAGTGGTGAACAAGGCATGGTCACTGTCCTCAATGACCTTATATTATAAAGACAAGTCATTGTGAATGAGATTAACACTTCTAAGATGAAGGGTAACACCTAATGGCTAAGGTGAAGGTAGGTATGAAATCTAAGGACCTGGTGGGGTGTGCCTAACCAGTTTTAGGAGTTAGGAAGACTTTCAGAAGTGATGCTCAAAAGAAGTAAAGCAGAAGTATCAGTTGATCTAGCCAGGTATGTGTATGGTGGGAAGAGGAATTTACAAGGGAGAGGCTTTGTAGGCAGAGAAAACACCATATACAGACACCCAGAGGCAAAGAATAGCATGGTGAGTCTGAGGACCTGCAATCACTTCAGTATGGTTTGCTTGTTACAAGTAGAGAAGTGGAAAAGGAGATGTAAGAAATTAATACTGGGACCAGATTTCAAAAGCTTCTGTGCAGTAGTCAGGAAGGATAATCCTTACCTGTTCCTCTTTTTGAAGGGCGGATTATAACATGATGATTGGAGTTCACATGATTACTGGTTAGCCTCTCTGCTTAAGTAGTACTCGTGACACCTTGATTGCTCCTGTCTGATTCTTTCTGGGACACACAAAAAAGCTTATGTGCATTGTGCATTGTTTAGGAGTTCAAACATTCCTTGGAAAACATGATGAGATTTGTGTTTGGAAAGATTACTGGCTGCACTGAAATTGGATTGCAGAAAGGCCAAACTGGAGGGCAGGAGACTTTTTTTTTTTTTTTTAATTGATTTTAGAGAGCGAGAGATATCAGTTTGTTCTATGCATTTAATCAGTTCTTTTATGTGCCCTGACCCGGCATTGAACCCTCAAACTTGGTGTATTGGGTTGATGCTCTAACCAACTGAGATACCTGGCCAGGGCTCAGGAGACCTCTGAGATATTGTTAGAGCAGTAATTTTCAACCGATGTGTTGCAAGAATTTTTAAAACATGCATTACTCGACTCTAATGAGTGACATTGACCTCTTTTTCCCTTAGATTGTCAAATTAAAAAATGACAACAGCCATCACAACAGTAGCCATCTGGTGTGAATGCCATCTTGAACCATAAATATATAGGTCATATAATAGAACTGCATCTTATTGGTCACATGGCATAATAAGGTTGCATCTGATTGGTTAATTCTTGGTATCAGAAATCCTTATATATAAGTATAGGTACCTGATTTTAAAAAGTCACTTTGGAGCAGTAAAAGGTTGGTTATTACTATTACTTTTTATAAATCAAAATTACACCTGTTTAATCAGATTGGCAAATAAATATTTCTTGATGTGCTACAGAATTTCAGTGATTATATGTGCCATAAGATGAAAAATACTGAAAATTGCTGTTAAGAGTAATCCAAGATATAGGTGATGATGGCCTTCACTAATGATAAGTAACATATTTTGAGTCATGAGAACTGAGACGCTTGAGAAGCTGTTGGTAGTCCAGAACCATGCAGCTGGATAACACATAGTGGAATGAGGATTTGAACCAAGGTAAATATAGCTTCTGAACCAACACTTAACTAAGCACTGTGCTAACTAGTGACAGTGGACATTGAGAAACATAGATTTCAGAGGTTTATAGAAAGTAAAAGTTTTAGGACATAAGTGCTTTGAATTGGAAGATGAGAGAGGAAGAATGAAAACAGGTTTTTGTCACTGAGATAAGCTACTAGGACAAAACCAGAAAAGCTATGTAGGGAGGGAGTGCGAATATGATTAGTTCAGGATTAGATATATTTTAGTATTGAGTAGCCCATGAGATATGGAAGAGGAGATAAACAGCATTGGGTTTATAGGTCTGAAGCAGAAGAGATGTGTTGTAAAGATTTGGGAATGGTAGCCCTGGCAGGTGTGGCTCAGTGGATTGAGTGCCGGCCTGTGAACTGAAAGGTCACCGATTCGATTCCCAGTCAGGGCACATGCCTGGGTTGCGGGCCCGGCCCCTGGTTGGGGGTGTGTGAAAGGCAGCCAACTGATGTTTCTCTCCCTCTCTTCCTCCCTTCCCCTCATTCTGAAAATAAATAAAATCTTTATTTAGTTAGTTAAGGTAGATGGGATTATCCAGGGAAAGTGCAGTTTTAAAAATAAAGGACTGAGAAGGGAACTCAGAGGCACACCAATTTAGTTACTGAGTATCAGAGGAAAGGGGATTCTGTTAAGGGCTAAGCAGAAGAAGGCAAAAAGCTCCAAGGTGTGAGTCTCAAAAGGAATCAGTAGATGAGCCTGAAATGCCCATTGGACTTTGCAAAAAAGACATTTGACTTGAACTATATTAATATACCGGTGAGAGTGGAAGCCATTTAGCAGTGGGTTCAGCAGGAAAGGGAAATAAGAGACAACAAAGATGAACATGTCTTACAGAAATTTGGCTGTGAATAGGAAAGAATAAAGCTGGACAGAGAAGAAAGGATATGAGATCACTGAGAATTGTGTGTCTTGTGTGTGTGGGGGGGTGTTGGGGATGAAGAGGCTTGAGCATATTGAAACACTAATATGGGTAGGAGCTAGAAAGTAGGGAGGAAGAGAGAATACATAATGGAGAAAAATCCCTATGAAGACCCAGTGGGATGAAATCAAGCACACATGAGATTTTAGCCTTAGATGATAAAAGCACATGTGTAACATTGTCAGGAAGAAAGTGATTAAAAAATTGAGAGTGCCTGCTTTGTGTCTTCTATTTTTTTTCTTGAATCAGCTACTGAAGGTGGAAAGGGAAGTACTGCCTAGGAGGTTTGAGGGAAGTGGAGAAATGTTGAAATATTAACTAGAACGAGATGGAGAACTCACCAGGCAAACCAGGGTCACAGTTAGCTTTGAGGGTCTAGTTGAGATTAGAGACTGAATTTGTAGTGGCAGCAATTAGAGTGGTGGAATGATTTCCTAAAGCAACACTCAGCATTCTGTTGTCGGAAGGGAAATGGGAGACAGTTGGACTGCTCCAGGATTGGGGTTTTGCTCCTTGAGCTGAAAGAACAACAAAGAAAATGTTAAGGACTTGCTCTGGTTGGGTAGCTCGGTTAGGGCATCATCCCAATACACTAAGGTTGCAGGTTCGATCTCTGGTCAGGGCACATGCAACCAATGAATGCATAAATAAGGAACAACAAGTGAATGGTTTTCTCTCCTTTTTTAAAAATTAATTTACAAAGTGTTTTTAAAAAATGTTAAGGACTCAGCAAAAGTGATTGGAGTAATGGTCCAGAGTCTAAACTGCCTAGAGATTGAAGTGAAGATGGTGTTTATAATAGAGAGTGTAAAAGGCCAAAGGACTGAAGATCAGTGAGGGATCCTGAATTTGAGGCTTCAAGAGTAGAGCAGTTGGGAAGACAAGTGCAGGGTGTGATAGTAGGCTTTTGGGGGACAAAGGTTGTTTCAGGTGAGTAGTCCCAAGAACTGAGAAGCTGCCCTGGCTGGTGTGGCTCAGTGGATTGATTGCCGGCCTGCAAACCAAAGGATCACTGGTTCGATTCTCAGCAGGGCACTTGCCTGGGTTGCGGGCCAGGTCCCCAGTTGGGGGCGTGTGAGAGGCAACCACACATTGATGTTTCTTTCCCTCTTTTCCTCCCTTCCCCACCTTCTAAAAATAAAATCTTTAAAACAAAACAAAACTGAGAAGTCTATATGGGTAGTTTTCATGGACAACGAAGTCTCTAGAATGAAGACAAACCAGGAGTGAGGAAGGGAGAAGCCGGGTGGGCCAAATTTAATGAATAGCGGAGGTTGTTAAATTACCTGAATTAGGTAATTCCTTCAAAGAGACAAGTGTATTTACATGAAAGTGAAGGAGTAATGGTTTGCAGGAGAGGACACTGACACTCCAGGCAGACAGGGTACATGGAATGTGAGGGAATGAGCAAGCAACATGTACATGAGAAAGCTACCAGGGGAGTATTTTTCAGGAAGAGCCAGATTTCAGTTAAACCAGATGTAGGAAAGGACTCAGTGCTAGACTGAGGAAAGAGGAAATTTTGACGATGGGGAACAGGGCTCCAGATAATTATGTCTGGGGGCAAAAATCTGAGTTAGATCTGATTTGAATAATTGTGAGCTCTGGATTTATACCCAAGATGAAATAAGATCTCTATTTCTAGGTGCACGAGTACTAGTTCTTGAGTCAGAATGCATTGTGTATGTATAATGTCTCAGGCACTACGTTTGAGGTACAAAGGCAAAGGAGTGCAGAGTCTTTGCCCTCAGGGGTTCAGAATCTAGTGACATAGTTAGGCACATAAACTTAGGTCCATGGCAATGACTATATGGAATGACTTGAGAGCTCTGCACAGGGCACCTAGCCCCAGAAAAAGATTTTGGACATGATGATTGCACATGAATTAAGTCAGGTAAAAGGAATGGGAAAATGGGCAAAGACAATAGCTACTAAACAATAAGGTCTAAATATGGCAAACAATAAATAGCTCCTATTGCTGAGAGCTTCACTATGAGGAAAGCAGTAATGAGAACACAGCAAGTCATGTTTTGGAATGGTTCAGAGGCCTTGTTTCAGCCCCTGAAGTGTTTCAGGAAAAAGTGAAAAAAGCACGTAGGTAAATGCCAGCAGGGTGGAAATGGATTTAAAGGGTCCCCTTGCTAAAGACTGGCTTCCCTATAAGTAAGGAAGGTAAAGCAGATCCTAAAGAGATTAAGTAATAGCTTTCCATATCTTCTGGAAGGAGGAGGAGGCAGGGCAAATTCCTTACCAAAATCTCAGCTTTGGACTGCATTCAGCCCCTTGCCTTTACTCTGCTCCTTCCTCATAGAGCCCAGCACCTCATGGTACTACTTTCTGGCCATTCAGAATCTCCAGTTTGGTACTCTGCCCAGCTATTTGAATTTGAATCAGCTGCTTTGTTCTTCAGTTTTTGAATTAGTAAATGCTTTATTACCTTCAGCATTAGACATTTGAATAACAAATTCACATTTAAAAAAAATTGATTAATTGATTTTAGAGAGAGCAGGAGAGAAACATTGATTTGTTGTTCCATTTATTTATTCATTGGTTGCTTCTTGTATGTTCTCTGACCGGCGATGGAACCTGAAACCTTGGTGTATCAGGATGACACTTAACTCAGTGGTCTCCAAATTTTTGCCACCATGGACCAGTTTTGTGGAAGACAATTTTCCATGGATGGGGGATGGGGAGGGATGGCTTTATAGCCTGCTACCAGATGCAGCTTAATTGTCACTTGCCACTCACTGGTAGGGTTTTGACATGAGTCTGCAAGCAGTTGATTTATTATGGTCTCAGTGCAGTCAAACCTCTCTGCTAATGATAATCTGTATTTGCAGCTGCTTACCAGTGCTAGCAGCACTGCCTCAGCTCCACCCCAGATCATCAGGCATTAGATTCTCATAAGGAGCACGCAGTCTAGATCCCTCACATCCCTACTGCAGTTCACAGTAGGGTTCACACTCTTATGAGAACCTAATGCCACTGCTGATCTGATAGGAGGTAGAGCTCAGGCGCTAATGCAAGTGATTGGGAGCAGCTGTAAATACAGATGAAGCTTTGCTTGCTCAGTCGTTGCTCACCTCCTGCTGTGCAGCCTGGCTCCTAATGGGCTACAGACCAACACTGGTCTGTGGCCCTGGGGTTAGGGACCACTGCTCTGACTGACTGAACTACCCAGCCAGGGCTTTAATTTTTACTGAATTTATTGGGGTAACCTTGGTTAATAAAATTATATAGGTTTCAGGGGTACAATTCTATACTACATCATCTGTATATTGTATTGTGTGTTCACTACACAAAGTCAAATCTCCTTCCATCACCATTATCCCCCATAACAAATTCACATTTAGATGTGACTGTCTGAGTACCTCCTCTCACAATGTTTTTGTTTCGTACATTTTGGGGTTATGCTTAATAAGTTTTAAATGCCAGATTTTTTTAATATTGTTAAAAATTTGAAAAAAGAGAAAAGAAAATGGAGTAAAAACCACCCATAATCATCACATCACTCAGAGATTATTACTGCAAACATTTTGTTGTGTAGACTTGAATTCACTGTGTGTGTACGTGTGTGTACACATACTTTTTGAAACAAATTATCCTCTTTATGAAAATATCATATATCACCTACATCAGAGGAAAGTAGTCTGGTGCAACCAATATTCAAGCAGAACTTCACATATCCTATCAGATGTATATAAAACTCAATTCTTCTACTTGTTACTAAATTTTATACTGATGACTAGATTCAATACAGTAATTTGGCCACCTTTGAGCCAAAAAGGGTCTTTGGCATGTTTCCTCTTACAATTTTGGCCTTGTGCCTATGTACAGGTATGTTACAAAGGAACTTAAATACTTTATAAGTCTTGACAAACTTTTTCCTTTAGTAGTGTCCTCAGCTCACTCTCCTGTTGCACATCTGTTAGTAATAAAAATATCCTTATACTATTTATAGCAGTATCACATAATTTTGTGGTTTATCAACCAGATGTGGTTTATCAACTTGAGTCAGGGAATGCTCTTTTACTCAAGTCCTCTATAGTCTGCAGTACAATCCCAAAATCCCAGATGTTAAGCATTTTGTTAGTCTGTTGGTTGACTGCACTTATGTTTGCTCCCCCTCTTCTCACACCTAATACCAGGATGATGGAATTGCTTTCCTGCCTGGGCATATAGCTAGAATTTATTTCAAGGGGTTTTCCCCCTATTGCACAATGTCCTTCTTTTAAAAAGATTTTATTTTTTTAGAGAGATGGGAAGGGAAGGAGAAAGAGAGGGAGAGAAACATCGATGTGAGAGAGAAGGGAAACTTGAATCAGCTGCCTCTCGCATGTGCCTCAACAGAGGACTGAATCTGCAACCCACGCATGTGTCCTGACTAGGAATTGGACTGGCGATCTTTTGGTTTGCAGGACAAGACTCAATCCACTGAGCCACACCAGTCAGGGTGACACGCCATTTTAATGATCAATCAACATTTCATGACAGGCTACTATGTACCAGGCACTGTCTGAAATCTTAAGGATACAAAGACGGATAAATCATGGCTCCTGGCTCAAGGATAACACAGAGTATTAGTTACATAAACTTATTTGTTAAAAATTTGAGACTGAAATGTCAAGTAATAGTTTATGTGGAACATGAAATTTTTTTCTTTAAACTGTCATTTTTTAAATGTACAGTTAAACTAATCTTATGAAATACAGAAATAAAACCTGCATTTTCTTTTGTCTAATATTATTAATTTTGAATTTCCTGAACATCTTGACACTGCTTCAAGTTTTAATAGCTTTCATTTATTGTGCTCTATATGCGAGGCATTGCTAAACCCTTTTCATTCATTGTCTTAATTTTCTCAAACGATGAGGTTGGCTTTGTTATACCCGTTTCATCCATGAAAAACTCAGGTAATGTGTCCAAAATCACAGAGCAAATAGTGCAGGTTTCAAAGGCATATTTTCAAAGCCAGCCATGATTTCAACCCATTTTTTAAATATTTATTGATTTTAGAGAGAGAAAAGAAGAGAAACATCAATCTGCTGTTCCACTCATTTATGTATTTACTGGTTGATTCTTTCATGTGACTTGATCCGGCATCGAACCCACAACGTTGGTGTATTGGGAAGGTTATCTAACCAAACGAGCTACCTGGCCAGGGTCTTAACCCATTTTTAAAAATATTTTTATGATGAATCGGCTCCCAATTCTTCGGATTACTAGTTCTTCAGAGGAATTTTAGGAAGTTTGTTGAGTGCATGAATAAATGACCAGACCCTACTGAGTTCTAATTATACACCAGACTTGAGTCTGGGCGCTTCTTTTCAGTGTGGACAAAATAATCAAAGTATACACGTACCGCGAGTCTCCTCGTGATCATATAGAGCACTTAAGAGGCGCCACTCAAAAGCAACTACAAGTTTGTCTTTAACGCACAGGGGCTAGCAAGAATCTGGCCAGTGTTTGAATACAAAGCTAACCTTTGTGGTTCCTTCCAGTTCTAGCCTACTGTAGATACACTCTAGTTCAGGGGCCGAGCAGTCGACTCACCAAACCCAGACACTAACAGCTGGTGCTTAGGAACTACCGCGTGTGCCTCGAACTGCCCGGGGCTTCCTTTTTCCGGGGGAAACGTTTTGCTACAGGAAGTGACGAAACTGGGTGGACCGAAGGGTTCCGACTGTCTCTTCCTCTCCACGCGGTAGTCGAGATCGGCAGGCCTAATACAGCTTGTGCTGAGTGATGCCGGGGAAACTCCTTTGTGACACGGATTTGGAATCAGACGCAGCCATGGGAAAAGTGGAGATACCGCGAAAACAAAATGAGAAGGTGCCGCCGAGGGCGGAGGGACGCGAAGCTGGGGTGCTGAGAGGCGCGGGGCCCCGGCTTGGGAGGGCTTGGAGCGTGGCGCGGCCCAGCTTGTCCGGAGATCCGCGTGGGTCTCGGCCAAGGGACGTCTGGGAGTATGTAGTGTCCTCCGCGGGTGGTGGGCGCGCCGCCGTGCTGCGGGAGCTTCCACGCCGGGACCCGGAGAACTCGGAACTGAAGGGAGCGCCAGGTGTCCCACGTGGCCCCGGAGTCTGGGTGGCCCGCAGCAGGTGCACAGAGTTGGATGTTCACGGTTAGGTCCCACGTTTTTGCTCAAGTTCAGACCTAAATCCCGGCGAGTGCGTGTGCGGGGGAAATTGTAAGGCAAGTCAAGTTAGGAACTGACAGACTGCACACGTGGGTGGTGTAAGCAGAGACATTTTTATCCTACTAAGGCAGGTATAGTTTTCTGGTAAGTAGCACTTAGAAAATGAAGTAATTCAGTTCCTCTTAATGTTTATTGACCAGATTACCCTTTGAAATGTAAAGCTGTTATGCTAACTGTACATCATGTTTTTGAGATAGCCCAGTAGAGTGCAGTAGTCTTGTTACCTTGACAGCTGTCTCCCTCCTTGCTGTTGCTTCTTTAAATAGTGATTTAACTGTGACTGAGTCTGTTCTGCGATACGGTCAGTGGGAACCAAGATTGTCCCTGCGCTTGTGTTGTATACGACTTTTCTTCCTCTGCTGTTTCTGGGTCCTTTTGTTGGGGAGCTTTACAACAGCAATATTTGGGCCTTGTAGGAAGCCGAGGGACCACAGACTTGTCTTCCCAGGTGGGGCGGACACTTCGCTGTCTTTACCTGCTCTGCATCAGTGAACGTGTTCAGTTGTGAGGTGCTCAAATTAGGAGGGACATGACCAAACTCCATTATATTAACAAAGGAGACCACCGGGATGGGAATCCACTCCACTCTTACTTGGTGGAACCAGGTGATGAAGGAGCTGAAGTCATGAGGGGGGTGGCGGAGGGGCGGGACAGGGTTATTTTTCAGATGTCTGAAGGTCGGTCACATGGGAGAGATTACCCTCATCCATGATTTGAGAGTAGAGGCCAGGCTTGAACTTTTAGAGGCAGATTTCAGCTTAATTGTATACTTTCTGTACTTATGGGATTGTGCTGGGGCTCTGTCAGAGAGGTTTTAACATGCTACACTTGTCTATAATTGTTTTCAGTAATAGTAAGTAATTAAGCTTTCAGTAATATGAAAAATTGGAGAAGGTAAAGCCTTTCAAGTAGGAGCCATAGTCTGGTTTGGTATTGAGATTTCACTCATTCCACACCCTCACCCCTTCTTTTAATTAGATTCATCTTTTTTATATGTGGGTTGATTGATTGTAAATTTTTATAGCTTTTTGATACAGGAAGTGTTCTGTAATTTCATTTGCACCTGTGAGATAGTCAAGGCAGATAATACGAATCCTTGTTCTACCTGTACAGGAATTCTAGGAAAGAAAAGTCTGCCCAACATCTTCCATCCGTGGACATATATATCCTTTCTCTTATCAGAATTAAACTGTACTTGATGACTTGCCATAGTGTATTTAGTTTAGAGCCTGGTGGGGCATCCCATGAGCCATCCCAAATCCTCTGTGAAAATTTGATTGTACTTATTTGACCAACATGAATTGAATAGTTACTAAGAGGCGTTCTCTTCCAAGCTAATAAAATTATTGATGTATACTTATCTCCACATAAAGTACTAAAAAGCATGTTGTTTGATTTTTGCCTTATTGCAAGGTAAAAGTACGAATGTTGAAAAATGCCCCCAAATTGTGTTCTTCATAATTGTGTTATCTTGAAGTAATGCAGAATTGATATATTATACAAATTTGTCAGATGTTTTGTTCAGTGTTTGTATTTTCTTTATTGATTTTTTAGAAAGGTAGAAAAGTGAAGCCAAAATCTAATAAGATTGAAGAGGCAGCAGAAGAAAAGGAAGAAACTATTTCCCCCAAAGCTAAAAAGGTTAAAAAGAAAGCAGGGCCTTCTGAGGTTGACATGAATTCTCCTAAATCCAAAAAGGAAAAAAATAAAGAGGAGCCATCTCAAGATGATGTGATTTCTCCTAAAATCAAAAGTGTAAAAAAACCCAAAGAGCCTATGGAAAAGAAAGATGTTTCTTCCAAAACCAAAAAAGTTAAAAAAAAGGAAGACCCTTCTGAAGAAGAAGTAGGTGCTCCTAAGCCCAAGAAGATGAAGAAAGAAAAGGAAATGAATGGAGACGTTGGGGAGAAAGCCCCCAAACTAAAGAATGGATTCTCTTATTCTGGACCTGACTCTAACTCCAATGAAGCTGCCAGTGAAGAAAGTAACAGTGAGTTGGAGCAGGTAAAGTTTAGATATATAGAATATATCTTTCATTGTTGTCACTTCAGATAAATAAGTGGGTAATTGCTACATATTATTTAATAAAGGGAGGAAATTTGATTTGTCAGCTCTTAATGGGGTCATTTGCATGCCTCCTTTTAGAGTAAACAGATCTGTTTAAGTTTGGGAAAATTCTTCTTTCCAGACAAAGTCAGCTTATTTGCAAGTCAGAAATCAACAGGAAGGATGCAATCATGCAAATAGGCCCTAGCTTCCTTCTGAGGGGTTTACCAAATAAATCACAATTAAGTAGGACCACTAAGTCTCTCTGTTTAGACATTTAATAACCTGAGTTGAACAATATGATTAAATAAATCTGTCTACTTGGAAGCTAATTTTGGTAGCTTTCAAAACCTCAAAAGAAAAATCCTAATTCTAATAAACAATTTTGTGTTTGATAGACATGATCAACATTTAAAAACTTTTTTGATTATAAAAAATAATACGTGATTTAGAGAATTTAGGAAATATAGAAATTTATTTTTAAAAAGGCTCCCTAGAATTTCTGCATTCAGTAATTCGGTGACTATTAAGCCGTTTTCAGGTACAGAGGTAACCTATTGACTTTTGATATTTCCTTGCTGTACTTTTATATATAGAACTTTTTTTTTTTTTAATCAGATTAGGATTGTATTATATGCAATCTTGTATCCTGACTTTTCCATTTTTATATAGCATGTCCCACACTTTTATTTAATTTTTTCTTTTACTCCTCACCTGAGGACATGTTTGTTTATTAAAATTGTGAGAGAGGAAGTGGGGGGAGAGAGAGAGAGATCAATATGAGAGAGAAACATCAATTGGTTGCCTGCCGGGAATAGAACCCGCAACCTTTTGTGCACGGGACAGCACTCCAACAAACTGATCCACCAAACCAGGGCTCCCCCACTTTTATTAGCTATTTAACTTATTTTAATTATTTTATTTATTATTATTGTTAAATAAAAATATTGTCTTCTTAATGGTTACATTATCCATCATATAAATGTTTAGATAGTCACATGGCTATTGTTGGGCATTCAGATTTTTTACTATTAAGTGATGTCACCATTTATTCCTTATTTTCTGTGGATGTATATGGGAGATGTTACTGTGGACAAGGGCTAGTGACCTGTGCAACATTATATTCATTTGGAATAACAATGGAATGGTTCTTAGTTGAGGCTGATTCTGCCTTCACTAGCTATATGTAGTGTATGTGTAGTAAATATTTGCAACAGATTTTTCTTTTAGGGTTTCATAGGTTATTTCCTTTTTTAGATCTTGATTTATCTACCGAGGATTTTATGGGGTTTTTGGTGGATTGAGAAGAGATATTTTGGAATAGGTTCTTTAGTTTATTTTCCAGACTTCTGTGTATTAACCTGTAGGGGTAAAATTATTTCTTTCTGTGGCCCTTTGCTTGACAGGAAATATCTGTGGAACAAAAAGAAGGAGCTTTCTCTAATTTCCCCATATCTGAAGAGACTATTAAACTTCTCAAAGGTAATATTCTTAGAAATATTGAATAAATTAGAACGTATTATTTGGAAGCACTCTGCTGTTTTTGTTGAGATGGACTGGGTGTGTATGTGTGTGTGTGTGAAGATTTAAAAAAAATTATTTTTTTGAATCGTAAGTCCCTTTTTCATATTTTTTTTTTAAAGATTTTATTTTATTAATTTTTTTAGAGAGAGGGTAAGGGAGAGAGGAAAGAAGAGAAACATTAATAGTGGTTGCTTCTTGCACACCCCCAGCTGGGATTCTGGCCTGCAGCCCAAGCATGTGCCCTGACTGGGAATCGAACTGCCGACCCTAAAAAATCTTTATTGAATTTTTTTCCCATTCCATTTAGTCCTCTTTTACCTCCTTCCCCCTTTTAAGATTTTACTTATTTATTTATTTATTTTTAAAAAGAGGGAAAGGGAGGGAGAAAAAGGGAGAGAAACATCAATCAGGTTGCCTCTTGTGTGTCCCCAACTGGGACCTGGCCTACAACCTAGGTATGTGTCCAGACCAGGAATTGAACTGCCCTAACTGGGAATTGAAGTGGCAGCCTTTTGGTTTGTGGACGATGCCCGACCCACTGAACTACACCAGTCAGGGCAGGATGTGTTCGTATATACAGCCATAAAATGAAGTAGATTCATATATTTCAACATAGGACTAAACTAGTGATGGCCTTTGTTGACTATTAAACAGGTGATTAAAATTTATTCAATACAATATGTATATTCAGAAGTGTAATGACGAGTGCTGCTGCAATTAAACAGTTGATGCCATGTTAATTTTTTTTTTTATCCTCTTCTACTTCTTTTTTCTTTAAAATTTTTTACTTATTGATTTTGGAGAGAGAGACATCGATTTGTTGCTCCTCTTATACATTCATTGTTTGATTCTCTTGTGTGTCCACACCTGGGATCAAACCCACAACCCCAGTGTATCAGAATGATGCTCTAACCAACTGAGCTACCTGGCCAGGGCTTTTCTACTTCTCGAGGTATATCTAGGTTATAATACCAACCTGGCTAAGAATTCATCTGAGTAGTGTGTCTGAACGAGCTATGTGGCCGCAGATGCTCAGCTAGATGTTTTCTAAACCAGATGTGGCACAGTCTAGACTTGGACTGAATGATTTTCAGGCTTATACTGACCCTGTGGATGAGATTTCATGACAAGCGACTTAATCTCTTAAAATAATAAATACTTATTATAATTTGGTGCTTTAAAGTTTGTTGATATTTTTCAGTCAGGTAGATTCTTTACTACCACAATATATTTGAATGTGACTTTGTAGATGTTGATCAAAAAGTAGAATTTCTCCTCCAGTCTGGTTGATAACACGGATGATTTGTTTACAGCCCGTGGGGTGACCTTCCTGTTCCCTATACAAGCAAAGACATTTCACCATGTGTATAGTGGAAAAGATGTAATTGCACAGGCACGGACAGGAACTGGGAAAACATTCTCCTTTGCCATCCCTTTGATTGAGAAGCTTCTGGGAGAATTGCAAGACCGGAAGAGAGGCCGTGCTCCTCAGGTACCTCTCATAGCTTTAACACAGACCTCGGGCTCCAAATCCACAACAGGAAAAAACATCTCTTGGGCATTGGTTACAAACCTACTGTTTTTAATTTGGTTTTCCTTAAAGCCTTTTTTGGGGTATTTACTGTGATCTGTATCTTCGGGTATACCAGGATCACTTTCAAAGTGTTGGCCACAAATCTATATGTTTAAATACTGTAATCCATCCCATGGTTGTGATCACTTGAATTATTTATTAATGCTCATCATGTTCCTTTCACACTGTTAGATGTCCTGGAGCTCACAGGTTTGGTCAAGTGTCTTTACCATTTTGGTTTTTAATATAGAGATGCATGAATATAAGGAGAGGCTAAGCCTACTTCCCTCACTGAGACGCCTCTGTTATCATGTTGGCTGGGGGTTCTTGTACCTGGATTCTTGGCTCCACCTCACTTGTTTGTTGGCTTTCTGTATCCATGCCACTGCCTCATTAGTTTATTTGTTTACTGCTGTTACCAAATACAGCAGTAAATGAATTATTCTGGAACCTAGAATACTGTCTGGCACATAGTGAATATTCAGTAGATACCTGTTAGATGAATGTATTAGGTTGTGGTTCTTATATTTGTGTCACATTGTTATCCTACTAGAGGCTCTGTAGTGGGTTTATGTTGTATGTCCTGTTGCATCAAACTCAGACTGCTCCAGGATTCAAAGACCCGCATGTTGGCCTTGTCCTTGTCTGTTATCCAGTCTCCTTGAAATTCACTGTGGTATAGAGGTTCAGACCACAGGTGTTGGAGCCTGACTCTGAAGTTAAATCCAACCTTGGCCTCTTATTAGCCTTTCGTTTTAGAAATCTCATATATTATTTATTGTAGGTATTAGTGTGAAATTGCATGATGTAATTGTAGATATTATAAATGAGTAACTTGTGAGAATTAAATGAGAGTGATGCATATTAAGCATTTAGTAGAACCCGAGATACAGTAAAAGCGCAAATAATAGCTAATGGTATTGGCAGTATTACTCCTTGCTCAAGTTGTTCCTTCCCTGGCATGCTGCTCTTTTAAGTAATAGCAGCCCCATGAAACTTTCCCCAGTTCCTTCAGCCTGCTCTGTGCAACCCTCCTGGAGCACCATACCTTTGGATACCTACTTTTCTTCTCATTGGTAAGATCATAACCTTCTGTGTAGGTTTGTCAGGAACTATATTTTATAATCCTTCCACATATACAGCACATTACAAAGCACATAATAGGTGTTTTGAAAATACTTGTTAGGATGAGGTGGACCTTCTGGTGAATTCCAAATTTATTAAGAAACGAATACTGAATAATGCTACGAATTTAGTTTAGGAGTTTTTATTTTATTTTATTTTATTTTACTTTATTTTCAGGTACTGGTTCTTGCACCCACAAGGGAATTGGCAAATCAAGTAAGCAAAGACTTCAGCGACATCACAAAAAAGTTGGCAGTGGCTTGTTTTTATGGCGGAACTCCCTATGGAGGTCAAAGTAAGTAAATCCAAAAGTGAGGGAAGGAAAATGCCATTTGTTGTTGGATGCCCTGCTTGGATCCACTCTTGACATCCGGCTTTACCTGGTCTCTAGTTCTTTGGTGGTTTTCTTTGTCACTATTTTTTTCTTTCTTTCTTTTTTTTTAAATATTTTATTTATTTATTTTTAGAAAGAGGGGAAGGGAGGGAGAATGAGAGAGAGAAAAACATCGATGTGTGAGAGAAACAATCAGTTGTCTCTTGCATGCCCCCAAATGGGGACCCGGCCCTCAACCCCGGCATGTGCCTTGACCGGGAATTGAACCAGCAACCTTTTGGTTCACAGGCTGGCACTCAGTCCACTGAGCCACACTAGCCAGGGCTCTTTGTTATTATTGTTTAAAGATGGTCAGTAACATGGTCCTGCATGATGATGTGTCAAGTCCTGTGTTCCTTTCTTAGGACTTTAGTGTTATCTATGTTTATCTAAACACTGCAGAGCTATATTACTGAACTCAAGGACCCTCGGAACTAGAAAGTCAGAATTCAAGGTTACTCTTTTTATCTGTCAAGGACCTTGGGTCTCTGCCTCTTCTTGCATTCTGGATTCTTTTTTGCTTGCTATATGCAGGCTTTCTTTTCCCTCAACCCAAGGGCCAAATGTTGCAGCCCAAGCTGTGGTATAGAATTACTTCCAGTTCATGACCTTGAAGCTTTATTATGCAGAGCAGATATATAATTCAGGAAAGGGATTCAAGGAATTTAAAAAGTCAGCATTGGCACACAGAGCTTAGTTCTGAAGTGGAATTAATGTAGGCTTTGGCATCAGAAAGACCTGAGTTTGAATATAGACTGCTCACAGAGTAGCTTTGTGATTTAATATCCAAGTTGCTTGATTTTTCTTACTTTAGTTTGCTCATGTATAAAATAATGTTGCTAAACTCACCCTGAAGTGGTATGTGAGGACTGAATGGGGTGAGGTGTGTAGAGTGCCTAGCATCCCGAGACTGCAGTAGCAGCACCATAAAAAGCTGCATTATTACCATCTCATCCCAGTTATAGTGAAACTCTTCTTTTCCCCTGAATGTCTCTATGTCTTCTTAAAATACTTGCCTTTCTAGCTTGTCTCATCCTGTCTAAATTTTAACCTTAAAAAAAGTTTCTTTTTCTTTAAGATTCTTGCTCTGGCCTGTGTGGCTCAGTGGATTGAGCGCCAACCTGTGAACCAAAAGGTCACCGGTTCAATTCCCAGTCAAGGCACATGCCTGGGTTGCGGGCCAGGTCCCCAGAGTTGGGGGCGTGTGAGAGGCAACTAATTGATGTATCACACATGGATGTTTCTCTCCCTCTCTTACTACCTCCATTCCTCTCTCTCTCAAAATAAATAAAATCTTGCCCTGGCTGGTGTGGCTCAGCGGATTGAGTGCCGGCCTGTGAGCCAAAGAGTCGCTGGTTTGATTCTCAGTCAGGGCACACACATTGATGTTTCACTCCCTCTCTTTCTCCTCCCTTCCCCTCTCTCTAGAAATAAATAAATAAATAATTTAAAAATAAATAAAATCTTAACACATTGTTGACCAGTTGTGAAAAAACTGGTGTGTTCAAGCTCAAGTGTTTTTGACTGAAACAAGTTAACTCGTGTTTGCACTTGCATTAGCTTATACAATTCTTAAAACTGAGGGTAATATAAAGCATATTGAAGTTTATTTAGATTGTTTCATTTTCATATTTAATTATGAAAAAGCGGTTGATGATATGGGATAGCTTTTGTAAAATTGCCAGTCAACAACAACAAAAGATTCTTACTCTCCCTTTGTGAAACCTTGACACTTTCCACCAGCTAAGGAAGTTGTTTCTTTCCTGCTGCTACCACCCCCCACCGGTACGTTTTTCTGTTATGTCACATAGTACACTGGACTGTCAATTCTCACGTGTTTCTCCCACTAGATTAAGGATTGTCTTGGTATCTTTCTCTTCAATACATAGCATATTATCTTGTACTTGTAAGTATTTTAGAATAAAAAATATTTTTGATTGGTACCCCAGCCTAATAAAGGACTTAAAAACCATTGTTACCATTATGTTCTTTATAGTTGAACGTATGCGGAATGGGATTGACATCCTGGTTGGAACACCAGGTCGTATCAAAGACCACCTGCAGAATGGCAAGCTGGATCTCACCAAACTTAAGCACGTTGTCTTGGATGAAGTTGACCAGATGTTGGATATGGGGTTTGCTGATCAAGTGGAAGAGATTTTAAGTGTGGCATACAAGAAAGGTAAACTCCAAGTTCAAGAAACTGGTAAAAGGGATCAGAAGGGTGGTGATTACGTAGTTTTCTAAGAGTTAAATGAAGCTTTCAGAAATTGAGAAGTGATTGATTATATCCAGGAAAACTTAAATTAACAATAAATCATGATTTATCAAACGTGGGAAATTTGAGAAACTAAAGAGGAAAATTTTGTGTCTACCAGTTTGGTGTACTTGACTTTTGTATATTTCTTTCTGACTTTGTGCTATTGTTTATAAGTATGTGTGTATGCATTAACATAACTTTACTGAACATATAAAAATTTGGCATAATAGGCCATGATGTGGTTGTACTATGGTTTAATTCCACCTATGTGTTTTAATTTTTAGGTAGTATAAGTAATTCTGCTTATAGGCAGAGACATCTTTATGCAGATAGCTTCCTTTCATATCACAGTATTGGGATTAGTTCTTTAGGATAGATTTCCAGAAGTGAAATTACTGAGTTGTAAGATAGGAATAGTTCATGCTCTTTAATATATATTGTCAAGTTGCTCTCCAAAAGAGTTCTACCAGCTTATATTGCCATTTGAAATATATGAAAGTGCGATGAATTGGTGTTTTCCAGTTGGTAGGATCTGTTATAATGGAAAGATTTTCCTTGTGGTTCATAAAGGCCAATGGTCAGAAAACAGAGTAAGTTTAAAGTGCTTTTGCTATTTTAAGGATCCTTTACATAAATTACTTAGGCAGTGTTTCTTTGCCTGTTGGGAACCTCTGGGTTTTTTGTTTGTTTGTTTGTTTGTTTGTTTGTTTTGTTTGTTTTTCATTTTTCATTTTTGTGCCTTCAATGCCTGGCTTGACCTAGTGTTTACTGTAGGGTGTTAATGGACCCAGGAGGAATTGGGTAAGGTGGAATACTCTGTAGGTTTGTTTGGGTTTTTCATATTAACTTTTCCCCCCCTCCAAAGATTCAGAAGACAATCCCCAAACACTGCTTTTTTCTGCAACTTGTCCTCATTGGGTATTTAATGTTGCTAAGAAATACATGAAATCTACATATGAACAGGTGGACCTGATTGGTAAAAGGACTCAGAAAACTGCAATAACTGTGGAGGTAAATGATTTATTTACTTTCTGGAATTAGTAATAAATTGTATATCATTTTTTTCTCTGATAGTTTTAAGCCTGGCAGATTTCTTTGTGAATACTAAATCCATGTGAAAAGCCAAGTAAAGATGTATTTCTGTTGGATTTGTTTATGATATTGATATTTTAAACGTCATCATCTTTTTGCCTGATTTCACAGTCTTTTGAAACCTAAATCTGTCTGAATTATCTAAACAGAAATTGCCCTTAGACGTTGAACACTAGAGGGCAGTGGAGAAATCTGGTGCTTTGTGTTGAAGCTGTTTTTTGTCTTAGGGTCTGGTGCCTACACACCTTCATTACACCCAAGGAATAGACGTGTATGGTGGACAGATTCCAATTTTTTTTTTTTATAGTATTTTATGTTTTTTTAGAGGTTTTCATTCATTTATTTATTTTAGAGAGAGGGGGAGGGAGAGAGAAAGCAAGGGAGAGAAACATCAATGTGTGGTTGCCTCTAGAGCGCCCCCAACTGAGGGCCTGGCCTGCAACCCAGGCATGTGCCCCAACTGGGAATCAAACCGGCGATCCTTTGGTTTGTAGGCCGATACTCAGTCCACTGAGCCACACCAACCAGGGTGGATTCCATTTTTTTTAAATCCTCACCTGAGGATATGCTTATTGATTTGAGAGGGAAGAACATCAATGTAAGAGAGAAACATTGGTCAGTTGCCTCCTGCATGTGCCTGAACTGAGGATTGAACCTGCAGCCTTTTTGGTGTACAGGACGATGCTCCAACCAACGGAGCCACCCAGCCAGGACCTGATTGCATTTTTAAGTGGATGAAAGGACAAAACATGCAGAAACGTTTCTCGTTGGTTATTTGCTTATTAGGAATCTGAATGATATTTCTTTTCCTACATTTTCATGATTTGGTCAGAAAATAAAGAAGTCACATGGTCTTTGGAAAAAGGGAAAAGGCTCTCTGCTTTCGTGGTTTAGTTTTTTCTCTCAACAGTGGTGGTGTAGTCTGACTTAAACAGCTGCTTCTAGTGCCATTAGTGGTGAGCAGGTAATTTCAGGTTCCAGCTGAGCTTTGTGAGATTGATCTTTTTCCTCCCTCTCTTAAGCACTTGGCTATCAAGTGCCACTGGACTCAGAGAGCAGCAGTTATTGGGGATGTGATCCGAGTGTACAGTGGTTTTCACGGGCGCACCATCATCTTCTGTGAAACCAAGAAAGAAGCCCAGGAATTGTCTCAGAATGGCTCCATACGGCAGGTGGGTCTTTCCTCTCCCTTTCCTTTAGGGAGGAAGCACCTTTTATTTTTCTAAATTTTATTTATTGTTTTTTAGAGAGAGAGAAACTGATTCGTTGTTCCACTACTTATGCATTCATTAGTAGACTCTTTATGTGCCCTGACCAGGTGTCAAACCCGCAACCTTGGCATATCAGGACAACACTAACCAACTGAGCCAGCCAGGGGAGAGGAAACATCTTGATAGAGTATACATGTTAGAGCTGTCAGTCTCATTTCAGAGATGAGGAAAGGTGGCTCAAAGCCAAGGAAGGTTACACCAGCAATATAGATTTGATCACTTAAAAAAAAAATTTTACTATCTTAACCATTAAAAAAAATAATTTTTAATTTTCTGTTGATTTTTAGAAAGCGAGACGAAGGGACAGGGAGAGAGAAAGGAACTTCAATTTTTTGTTTCACTTATTTATCTATTTATTGGTTGATTCTCTTATGTGTCCTGACTGGGGATTGAACTCGCAACCTTGTCATATTGGAATGATGCTCTAACCAAATGAGCTATCCAGACAGGGCAACTTTCTTTCTTTTCTTCTCTCTCTCTTTTTAAAGAGTATTGATTATTGATTGATTGATTGATTTGAGAGAGAGAGAGAAACATTTATTTGTTCAATTTACTTAATGCATTTATTGGTTGCTTCTTTTATGTGCCCTGACCAGGGATTGAATCTGTAACCTTGGTTAATCAGGTTGATGCTCCAACCAACTGAGCTACCCAGCCAGGGCCAGATTTGATCACTCTTATCTGGTGTTCTATACCTTGTAAGTATAGCTGGGTATAGTTTATTTAATGCCCAAGGATAGGAAATAGTTTTGAGGCTTGTCCACGGAAGGCGCTTGTTTTCTTTCCCCTTTGTATTACTTTCAGCAGAAGTATCACCAAAATACGAATGTCTTCTACAGGGCTCGTTGGTGAAGTATCAGTATTGTTGGATCTGGTATTCTTAAGCTAGTTTATTTCTTTGGCAGGATGCGCAGTCATTACACGGAGACATTCCACAGAAGCAAAGGGAAATCACCCTGAAAGGTTTTAGAAATGGTGATTTTGGAGTTTTGGTTGCAACCAATGTTGCTGCACGAGGGTTAGACATCCCTGAGGTTGATCTGGTTGTACAGAGCTCTCCACCAAAAGTAAGTGTTTTATATTTTGTTGTTTCTTGTGGGTACTAAACCAAAATGGACGTTGTATTGTTTACTTTCATGTGATTAATAATAGCTGTTTCTTGAGTGCTAGGGGTGGTTTTAAAATTAGTTGTGAGGCTTTCCCCTCAGAACTGGCAGTTGAATGCAAGTGTGATCACTGCTCAGAGGTTGGAAAGATAGTTTCTGAGTAGAGGGTGAGTGCTGGAAGGCTTCATGGAGGTAGAACAATTCTGAATGGGACTTTGGATATGACTTAGATGGGGTGGAGGTGGCTGGGATAAACTCAGGAGCTAGAGGATAGAGAAGGGAGAAAGGGCTGGTAGTTAACAGCCTTCGTGGTTGAAATTGCCGGGGTTTGTGGGAGATGGGAAGGGAACCAGCCTCTCAGGGAGGGCCCTGAAGCATAGTTTATGTGGCGTGGACAGTACTTCACATAAATAAAAGTTGGTCTGAAGGAACCTGTTTACGTATATCACTTCAAGCAAGAAGATCCTATAACCGCCCCCCAAATTGGCAAATCCGTCAGGATTAAATGTTGTTTACAATGATGAAAAAAATACCTGATTACTATGAAATCATCAGTTCTTATAAAGGAAATCCCATGTGTGGCATAGACATTGTTTAAATGAGCCTGCATACCTGTCTGTCTGGTATGATAGCCACAGCCATGTGTAGCTGTTGAACACTTGAACTGCACCTAGTCTGAATTGATGTGTGCGGTAAACATAAAACACATATTGGAATGTCTTTTATTTTAGACTTTATTATATGCACTGGATTTTGAAGACATGAAAAAAATTCAAAATACCTCATTTGATAACTTGTTTTAAGTAGATAACATTGAAATGGTAAAACTTTTAGGTATATTGAGTTAAGTAAAATAATATTAAAATTAATTTAACCTTTTTATTTTACTTTTTAGTGTGGTTATAGAAAATACAGGTTGAAATGACATATGATTCTGTTGGTCAGCACTGTGTAGACGATGCTTTGTGCATATTGGCCCACAGGCTAGGGACTCATTCTAGAGGTTTTGAAAAATTGTTACAATACCAAATATAAATTGAAATGCTAGTTTTCCCTCATACCTCCTCATATTACCACCACTCTTCCCTCTGTGTAGACTGCTCAGGTCTTTGTCTCTTTTTGTTCATGTCATTCATATTTTTCTTCAATAGGACGTAGAGTCGTACATTCATCGTTCTGGGCGAACCGGTAGAGCTGGAAGGACTGGAGTTTGCATCTGCTTTTTTCAGCACAAGGAAGAATATCAGTTAGCACAAGTGGAGCAAAAAGCGGTAAAACTATTTCTTTTAGCCTTATTCCACAAATATTGAGTTCTAAAATCAGTTCTTGATTTCTTTATTCAATTTTTATTAACATAAAATTAGTTTTAGTTCCAGCATGTGACCATGACTATTGTTAGATACATGTTTTATATATTGTCCTATAATATAAAGCCTGTTTTGAAATAATTTTGCAATTAAAAGCAGTGCTTCTGTTTTCATATTTACAATTATAAGGGGTGTTTTATGTTAGGAAGGCAGTTTTCAGACAATAACATAAGCACATCAGAAATACTTAAGCATGGATTAGGGAGTTATAAGAATTATTCTGTAAGGAAATTCGTATGTAGGAACTTCTCCAGGTGGTGGAACTTAAATCTCCCTCCTCCTTGAGTGGACTGCACTTAGTGACTTACTTACAAAGGCTAGAGTAGGAATGGAGGGGTAGAGGAGACTTCACAGTGCAGAAAGCAGCCAGGTGATCATCAGAGATAAGCATGTACCCCTGATAGGAAGTGATGAGGTGGCATTCACCTCTGGTCTTCTTCCCCAAAACCCATGACCCCAGTCTAAGCATGTGAAAAATATCAGACAGCCAAATTGAGGGACAGTCTACAAATACCTGACTAGGACTCCTTAAAACTGCCCAGGTCAAAAAAAACAAGGAAAAACAGACTGCCTCAGATCAGAAGAGACTTAAGGACATGATCATTCAATCCAGTATCCTGGATTGGATATTGGAACAGAGAAGGGATATTAGTAGAAAAACTAGTGAAATTCAAATGAAATATAGAGTTCAGTTAATAGTACAGTAGCTGTTAATGATGATTTTTGAAATTAAAAAACAGTTGAGAATCTCTCTGAAAAAGACTGAAGATAATTTTTTAAGTAACTGAAACAAACAAACAAAAATAGTACAGTAGCAATTGGGTTTCTTAGTTATGACAAACGTACCATAGTAATAACAATAAGAAAACTGGGACATGGTATATAGGAACTCTGTAAATCTAAAACCAAAGTTCATCTTACAAATATGTAATAACTATTGTAAATATAAAGAATTACTAATCTCAATGGAAACAGTTAATAACCAAGTTGTACATTAAACTATGGTTCATTTTCTTTAGGGAATTAAATTTAAACGAATAGGTGTTCCTTCTGCAACAGAGATTATAAAAGCTTCCAGCAAAGATGCCATCAGGTATGTTTCCTACTGCTGCTGGGGTTCTGTTCTAGTGCTTGCTATTTTTACTGCCTGTCTTTGTACAGCAGTGAGATTGGTCTTTTTTAAAATGAATTTTCTTTATTAATTATTTTTTTAAATATTTATTTATTTTTAGAAAGAGGAGAAAAACATCAGTGTGTGGTTGCCTCTTGCATGCCTCCAACTGGGGACCTGGTCCACATCCCAGGCATGTGCCCTGACCTGGAATCAACTGGCAGCCTTTCAGCCCCCAGGCTGGTGCTCAATCCACTGAGCCACACCAGCCAGGGCTTTAGTCTTTATTTTTAATAATTTATAACCCTCTTGTTATAAAAACACTCGGATGGTGCTGAAACAATTACGCCAAGCAGAAATCCTCATTTCTGCTCATCCCTGCCTCATCCTATTCACTAGTGGAAACCGCTATTTAATAGTGTGGTTTGCCCTGGACAGTGTGGCTCAGATGGTTGGAGTGTTGTCCTGTAACTGAAGGACTGTGGATTCAATTCCTGGTCAGGGCACACGCCTAGGTTATGGGTTCAATCCCCAGTCTGGGCGCGGGCTCGTGCAAAGCCCGGTCAGTGCTTCTCTTGGGTATTCATGTTTCTATGTCTCCCTTACTCTCCCTTCTCTCTCTAAAAAGCAGTGACAAAAATGTTCTCTCATGAGGGAAAAAATGGTTTGGTTTGTCTAGGCAGTTTAAGGAACTATATCTTATATAGTTCCCATCTGGAGACTGATTAGATCACAGATTATATTCCAAGTCTACATTAATCCAGTCCCCCACTTGATAGGAATGAGAGTTAATTATTTTAGTTATAGTAAATATCTAGATAAAATTAGATTAACAGTGTTTGTCTTTAGAGGTACTACTGTTAGGGGCAAGAAAATGTTTTATTGTGTGGGACTGATCTACAAATTGAAAGACGTTTGACTCTTTGGCATCCAGCTGTTCAGTGTATATACCTGGCAATGAGTGGGACTGGCATGAAAATGAAAACGGTCTTGTTTTCCAGATGTCCCTTGCTTAGGACCAGAGTCTGAGCATTATTTTGAGAATTCCACAATTACTTATAAACGTGTGACATGCTTATTTTAAAAATCGACAAGGGAGTTCATGATCAAAAGAAATGCTGGATATTAGCATATTAATAGCTTGGGAAAGTTATTAATGAAAAACTGCAAATGAAAAGACTAACTCAGCATTTTTCAAATTTATTTTAGTGTGCTTTTCTTTAAACATCCTGCAAACAGGATTTCCTATGACACCAGTTAAGGAAATTTGGTGTTAGATGGCCAGGAAGGAGAGCAGAGATAAGGTTGCTGGTGGCTGTGTGTGAGAGATGGCCTCAAGAGGGGCGGGCCTGCCAAAAGAGGCTGCCTCACGTAGCCTTGTTCATCCTTGTCCTGGATGATTCCTTTCAAATTTGAGGTGTGACATTTATTATCTCCAAGATGATAGTCACTCCCTGATAAAGGCCTATATCATTTTTAACCTAATTTGGGAGACTTTTTCTTTTATTTCAGAATGGAAATACCTAGAGTATTTTCTGATTCTAAAAGTAACACATGCTTATTGTAAAAATGTTCATCATTTATTAACACCAGGTTTAATGACAGTATGGCATTTCATTGTATCTATTTCATTTTTTAACTTGTTAATACACATTTTTAAAAATTTTACACTTTTTTCTATAACACTGATTAACATCTTAATATCTTATTAGGATAAAGCTTTTGGGGGGAGTTGGTTAGAATCATTTAGATACAATTAAAGGAAAAGGTTTATTACTATAGAAATGTGGTAGTTGTATACATTGAATCAAAAGGATATGTTAAATGTATGAAAGATTTGGGTTGAAAGTTATTGATTTATTTTGAGATGTTGCTGTCTTAAAAATGAAATCTGTCTACTTCTACTGTCCTTCTCCTAACAAATATATTCTCAACCAACCCATAGGCTTTTGGATTCTGTACCTCCCACTGCTATTACCCACTTTAAGCAATCAGCTGAGAAACTGATAGAGGAGAAGGGAGCCGTGGAAGCCCTGGCGGCAGCACTGGCCCATATTTCAGGTGCCACATCTGTAGACCAGCGCTCCTTGATAAACTCAGAAGCGGTAAGGGTCCCTATCCAATTTTTGATGCTTTGGCCCTGGCCAAGTAACTTGGTTAGAATATTGTCCTAATACACCAGGACTGGGGTTTTAGCCCCTGTCAGGGCACATAACAAGAATCAGCCAACAAAAGCATAAGTAAGTGGAACAACAAATCTATGTTTCTCTCTCTCAAATTAAAAAAATGAAAATAAAAAATATATATTTTTAAAAAGCAAATTTCTGGTGCTTGCGGCATACCTCTTCAGGGGAAAGGCTAAGGGAGTAAACCCCGACAGAAAATCCGGAGCCGGAGTCCCTAAGGCGGTTTGACGTTGTAGTCAACACCGGCAACTCCTGCGGCGCACCTGAAGCCAAGCTGTATTGACTCCGTCTTTCCCTTGGATCCTTCAGCTGCGAAGAGAGGGGGGGTCTGCTGCATGGGCAACAGCAGACCCTCCACATCACCCTGCCCAGGCTCTGTAGCTTCAGCTTCACTGGAGAGGACACTCCAGCGTCATCGCAAGATGTCGATTCAACACGAGAGGAGACAGATACCGTGTCACTCCCGAGTTGGACTGCACAGCCACTCTCGGCGGTGCAGATAGACTCTTAAGAAGCTACACCATCGTCTCTCGAGACGGACGGCTGCCGACGACGACGACGATAATTTGGAGTTTGAGCAGGATTTGAAAGTGTTTCATTTTAAACTTCCCAATTGTTTCAACTTTTTTTTCTTTTTCTTTTTTTAATTTTCAATTACAGTTAGCATTCAACTTTATTTTGTGTTAGTTTCAGGTATAAAGTATAGCAGTTAGACAATCATATACTTTACAATGATCCCCCCAGTAATTCAAGTACCCATGTGGCACCGTGCATACTTATTACGATGTTGTTGACTACCCCAGTTGTTTTACCTTTTGCAAGAAGGTAGATGCATATAAACAAATCCACAGAGACATAAAGTAGATTAGAGGTTGCCAGTGTACTGGAAAAGCGGGGGAATGGCAGTGCCTGCTAATGGGTGTGGGGACTCTAGTTCGGGTGATGAAATGTTCTGGAATTTTAGATGGTGTTGATGGTTGCAAGCTTTGTGAACATACTAAAAATCCCTGAATGGTACACTTTAAAATGGTGAATTTTGTGGTTATGTGAATTACATCTCATTTTTAAATTCCTAAAATATATGCACACATACAGTTACATATAATTCATTCAGTTAGCATACCTAGAAAGTTTAGAAGGTGTATGCCTTTTTATTTTTCTTTCTTTTCTTTTTTTTTGAAATTTTTAAGATAATGATAGGTTTGGTTTACATTTTGTTGTGAGAGGTAATGTAGTGAGATGCCTGTACACTTTGCCCAGTTTCCCCCAGTGGTAATAGTTTACAAAACTATAATGTCACAACTGGATTATTGACATCGGCACAATCCACCAATCTTATTTGGAGTTCCTCAGTTTTACTTGTGCTTGTTTGTGTGCGTGTGTGCAGGGTTGTATCTTTTTAGGGAGAACTTTTCCAGAAATATTTCAGACACATAAGGGCAGGTGCTTATCAGTTAGGTTTGGTTTTGAGGCTTTAATTTTGTTCCCCTTTCTTCCGTAGGGCTTTGTGACCATGATCTTGAAGTGCTCAATTGAAATGCCAAACATTAGCTATGCTTGGAAAGAACTGAAAGAACAACTGGGTGAGGGGATTGATTCCAAAGTGAAGGGGATGGTCTTTCTCAAAGGAAAGGAGGTAAAGAAGGCCAGAACCTCTTTTGTGACCTTGCTTTGTGGTTCAGTAGGCTTATGTGGGCACACGATACTGTGCGGTGGTTTCTCCCTATTCGATGGGGATGCTGCATCTTTTTACTCTGTAGTTTTCTCTGGGAAGTGCCACCCATGACTCTCAGTTCCACTTAGTCACTGACAACTCCCCTTTGTCTCTAGCCTGAGCCATCTGCATCCAGTGCTGGACTTAAAGATGCAGCTGCTTCCCTGCCCTTTCCCTTAAGATGGGGTTTGTTAAGCAACTTAAAACAAGCATTCAAAATTGAATTCATAATCTTTAATTCAAATTTTAAAATCTTGCCTTCCAAAACTGGTATTCTATCTTTTGAGTCCTGTTCTCAGTTAAGGGCATAGACCAGCATAGCAATTCTCAAACATTTTGGTCTCATGACCCCTTTAGATTCTTAACAAATGTTGGGGACACATTTGTTCATTGGGTTATAATCAATATCTATTGATATTTTCCATATTAGAAGTAAAAACTGGAATTCTAAAACATGAACATCGTGTTCAATTAGCCATCAGAGTAATGTCATCACATGCAGTGTAGTGTCTGGGAAACTCCACTGTACCCTCATGAAAGAATGAGCATGAAAAGGACAGACAACATTTTAGTATTTTTTTGAAAATAGTTTTGACTGTGAAACCTCCAAAAGGATCTCAGGATTCCAGGGTCGCGTGGACTATACTTGGAGACCCTCTGGCCTGGTGAGCCAAATCAGGCTTATTTTCAACTCATTGTATAATTGACCATGTTGGTTACCTCCTTAATTCACATACAATGTGCGATAAACTCCCAGCTTCCCCATGCAGGGTAAGATCCTAATCTCTGCCTCCTCACCACCAGCACTCTCCTCTACCCCAGTAATGCCAAGTTTACCTTGCTTTCTCTCATCCTAAATGCATGCTGAACCCACTGTTTATGATACTTCTTCCATGTTATGCTTTATGACTTGGCTTGGCCCTCTGTCTCCCTATGAAGCTTCCCTGAGCCATACAGCGGAGTTGGGGGCATCTTTACCTGTCCTGCAGAGTTCTTAGGGCACACGCTTATTCGGGTAAATTTTACTTCTTGTGCTTGCTGGCTGAGAGCCTCAAAAACACCAAGGGCAAAGACTGTTTTCTAGTTATCTCTATACCCCAGTCCCGGCATTGAGTACTTAGTAAACATGTAAATGAACATTCCCACAGACGACAAAGTGTATTGGTACCTGGTGCTCCCTGTGTTATAATTGGGTAAATTGGTGGGTAGACGGGAGAGGGGAGTGTTCCTCGTAAAATACTGCAATTAAACACAACCAGCGGAGAGAAGGGTGTCTATGTCAGTTGCTAGGGGTAGTTTGAATATAGTATTTGCAGAGACCAAAAACCAAAAGGACTTCTTTAATTAGAGATGATGTCTCTGCTAATTATCAAAGATAGTGTCCTATATTTAATATTTTAGAAGACTTTTTCATAGGAGGCTGAATTATGAAAAACTAGAAAGCTAACCATAGAAGATAGTTTATGTTTTCTCTTTTAGTATATTTTAATGGTTTTAGACCATAGGTTTTGGAGCGATACTGACCAGAATTTTAAAACCTACTCTATCAGCTGTGGGGCCTTAGACAAGTCAGTGGGCCTCTCCAATCTTCTGTTTCCATGGCCATAAATGTAGCTAATAGTTACTTGGGGATGAACACAGTGTGATAGCCAAAAATGATCTCTAGTAAGTTCTAAATCATTTTTAAGTTCTTTTATTTTATATCCTTTGCTTTTTGCTATTGTGCTTCTAGGAGGTACAGTGTGTTGGCCTTGGTCTAAAGTTTACCTAAAATTAATGCCTTATTTTGACTCAAGAATGATAGATTTATTCTTTTCCATGGGTTCATTTCTAATGGGCATTTATAAGAAAAGAGTCTAGTGCACTTCTAACCCTATGCATTTAATTTTTTTTTAAAGATTTTATTTATTTATTTTTACAGAGAGGGGAAGGGAAAGATAAAGAGTGGGAGAGAAACATCAATGTGTGGTTGCCTCTTGCATGCCCCCAACTGGGGACCTGGCCTCCAACCCAGGCATGCACCCTGACTGGGAATGGAACCAGCAACCCTTTAGTTTGCAGACCAGCGCTCAGTCCACTGAGCCACACCAGCCAGGGCTCATTTAATTTTTTTTTTCATACATTTAAAATTTATTACTAGCTACATAATACCCCTTCCACAGTTTTCCTTTCTGGTATTATGTTAGTAAGAAGGAAGAAATATGAAAAGTTAAAAAGAAAGAGAACAAAATGGAAATGAAAGACATAAGAAGCGTTTGACTAAGTTATTGATGACCAAAATAATAGAGGCTATTTTATAAACAGCATTTGCTGATTATGTAATTTTGAAATATCTTAATGTGAAATATAGCATTTCTTTTTGCCTAAATACCTGGTCATTTAAGAGTATCACTTAATGTGCATTTTATAATTCTAGTCAAAAGCTGGATTAACTTGTATTTGTTTTGATTTCTAGGGTGTTTGCTTTGATGTCCCTACTGCAGCAGTAACAGAAATACAGGTATTCTTTCTCTTGGAATTTGAAGTTAACATATCTAAATTGTAAAATGTTCATTATTGAAAATACAGAATAATAGAAAAGGAAACAACGGCTCTAGTCCCTTTACTAAAAGACAATTAAGAATTTTAGTATTTTTTTCTCCCCGAGTTTTAGCCTGATATTTTTTCTTGTTCAGCCTGCGTGTTTTTCTTTTTATAGGGTTGTGAACCATATCCAGCCTTTTGTCCCCATATATGTTGTATGGGTTTACATAAGCAGTTTTAATTTCTATATGTGTTTTTTTACTGAGTACTGCTGTGAGAAATGCTTTTGTATGGTATATTTATGTTTCACTACCTGACAGCTTTGGATATCATAGAGTACTGGAATTGAATAAATGATACTGTGATGATGATACACTGTGAGGGTACTTCTTACATTGAAACATATTTTTCCACACTTTGGTGACTAGCTTTTGGGCCATAAAAGTTAGTATTTTTGACCAGTGACTTTTTTAAGCACTTAGGTTATGAGTATGGTTTTTCTCTTTGAGAAAGGACAAAAATGTTGTCTTTCTCCTGCTTTTTTAAACCAAATTCAGTTTTTAAAAAATCAAAAAGGTAAAAACAAAAGTATCTCTCAACAGGAAAAATGGCATGATTCACGGCGCTGGCAACTCTCTGTAGCCACGGAGCAACCGGACCTGGAAGGACCACGGGAAGGATACCGAAACTTCAGGGGACAACGGGAAGGCAATCGAGGTTATAGGGGGCAGCGGGAAGGAAACAGAAACTTCAGGAGACAGCGGGAAGGAAATAGAAACTTCAGAGGACAGCGATCAGGAGGTGGCAACAGAAATAACAGATTCCAAAACAAAGGCCAGAAACGGAGCTTTAGTAAAGCGTTTGGTCAGTAATTGAAGTAGAAGATTTATATGGCAAAACAGAACTATGTTTGGCAACAGGGAACTGAACTTTTTTTCCCCCCATACAAAATTAAAAGCATATTGTTTCCTTCCTGACCACTTATTCAGGCCCACCTCTTCCAGAGACAGGCTTCATCCAAATTATTTTCTCTGATAATGATTGTCATTTATAACTTGATTGCTACTTCTATATTAGGCTTTCCTTTTGAGAAGGTATATAAATTCATTACATTTTTATTCTAATGCATTTTTTATGGATTATACGATAAAGTTAAGCATGTATTTGCCTACACTTTTAGGTCGACCTGTCTTTATACTTAAAAAGGTATCTCTTAACAGTATTCTTCCCTGAATACCTATGGGGAATGCAACAATCTCTGGAGAAGCACTTTGTTCTGTAATTGGCATTTCTCAGCCATCTGCCTGACAATGCCTCATGTGGTCCTATAACATGTCTTCTGAGAATTAATACTGAGCAATATTTTGAAGCAAGATTTCAAACTTAGCTTGGATATAATAAAGTTTATGCCAGCATATACTCTAGATTTGAAGGGTGGTGATGCATTTGATAGGAGACATTATGTGGATTAGCCATCGTTATGTGCATTTTGATACATTTTTAGCTTCTCAATATAAGGGGATTTATGCTTCAGTGAATTCTTCACAGATTTTATACATCTATATTATAACAAAATATTTTAATAGAAAGCAAGTATCTTTAAGGAATTCCAAATGTATGGGATGGCCCCATAACTTTCTTTGAAAGTAAGAAGGCTGGATAAATGGGGCTTGATGATAATGTATTCCACTTCCTATTGGAAGATAACATTATTTACCAAGAAGGAGTTAAGGGAGTTAGGGGGCAGAGATTTGCATTGCTGAAGAGTGAAAAAAACAAACAAACATTGAAAATACTTTTCATATGCGAGAAGGAAATATCTGTTGAGAGCAAAGAGAAGAAAAAGTGAAGATGCATGATAAAGCATTCTTTTAATGGTGAAAACTTAATGGGTCATTAATGTTTCTGGAGGTTAACATCTAATGGGCAAACTGAAATTTTTAGGTAAAATGATCTGGTTTAGTTTCTCAAAGACCTAGTTCCTATAGCCACACTATAGGAATCTTAGACTGCTATTCCATTGGGAGGTTTTAGCTACTTAGGAAACTTGTTTTTTTTTTAAGACAAATTCTGTGGTGGTTTTAAGTTGTTGCTTTAAGGGAACTGAAGAACTTGATATAGCCTCTGGCTAGGCAAGTCTGAGTTCTCAAACATTACTTCTCTGGGAAACTTTCTGTATGGCCCAGGAACTTAAGAGCGCCATTGTCTTCTCGCCTTAATTTCTAGAAATTCTGTACTGCGAATCTCAGGGAATAAACTATGATGGGAGAAGTTAAACTACATGGTCTGTTGTGTTTTTATTTAATTGACTGAAAATTTTCTAGGACCTGGTTTCTCTCACTTGGTTGAATCTTTATATCTAACTGCCTCTTTCTTACTTGACCACCTTGTGATAAGGGATTCAGATGGCTGATTCTTGAGGCAATGTCCTTTTTCTGTTTGGACTCAGTTCCATCTTTGAATCCTGACTGGTGTTTCTCTGTTCTCAGAAATTCTCTTGGGTTTTTGTTTTTCATTTCTTTTTTTAAAATTTTATTGTTGTTCAATTACAGTTGTCCCAATGTCCCCCCCCCCACCCGTTGCTCTCCCCTGCCCCACCCACCCCCCCTTACATTCTCTTGGTTTTTATTCGTTAATCCACTTGTCAATGTTGCCACTTTTCCTCCTGTTCCTCATGACTTCCTATCAAGCCACAGGGATTTAGGAGAAGGTGTTTCATGAAAAAACTGATCTTGTGGATTATAATTTGTTAGATTCTGGTTTTTCTCAAGGTTTTCATAACTACCAAAACATTTCAGTTTGGATAGAAATGGGTACCTTATCAAGCAGGTAAAAGGACATAATACCTGCCCTTCATTAAACCTTTATGTAGATTAATCTAAAGAAAAATAATCAGGGCTATCAAAAGTAAGAGGAAGATTATTGGATATTTCACTTTAGCAACTGCTTGATTGAAAGCGTATTGGGCTAGCCTGGGGAACGTTATCATTTTTACTATATTCTAAATTGGAGAATATTTTCCAATTTATGAACATAAAATACAGCTCATTTTTACATTGTTTATCTGTACAGTGGTTTCTTTATAATTGTACATAAAATTTTTACTATAAAACTGAATTAATGTATGAAATACTGCTTTATGTCATAATAAAAGTCTTAGTACTTTTTATGTTTTTGGTGACTTTTTTTCCTGAAATTAAAAATTAGCTTGAAATTTTTATTTTAAAAATAAATAATGGGTGGCCCTGACTGGGTAGGTTGTGGGTTTGATCCCTGGACAGGGTACATACAAGAATCAACCAATGAATGCATAAATTAGTAGAACAACAAATCGACGTTTGTTTCTCGCTCGCTCACTCTCAAATCAATAAAATTAAAATAAGTAACGTAATGGGTGTAAAGTCCAAACACTGGAGGGAAAAACCAACTAATTGTTCATAGTTTTGATCTTTTTCTTAAATCCCTTTAACGTTTCATATAATAATGGTTTGGTGATGATGAACTCCTTTAGTTTTTTCTTGTCTGGAAGGCTCTTTATCTGCCCTTCGATTCTAAATGATAGCATTGCTGGGTAGAGCAATCACGGCTGTTGGTCCCTGCTTTTCATGATTTTGAATATTTCTTGCCAATCCCTTCCAGCCTGCAAAGTTTCCTTTGGGAAATCAGCCGACAGTCTTATGGGTACTCCCCTGTAGGTAACTAACTGCTTTTCTCTTGCTTCTTTTAAGATTCTCTATGTTTAACCTTTGGCATTTAAAAAAAATATATATATATACATATATATATATACATATTATTTATTTATTTTTAGAGGGGAAGGGAGGGGAAAAAGGAGACAGAGAAATTAATGTGCAGTTGCCTCTCAAATGCCCCCAGCCACAACCCAGGCATGTGCCCTAAATGGGAATTGAATCGGTGACCCTTTGGTTTGTAGACTGGCGCTCAACCACTGAGCCACACCAGTCAGGACAACCTTTGGCATTTTAATTATGATGTGTCTTGGGGTGGGCCTCTTTGCATCCAACTTGTTTGGGACTCTCTGTATTTCCTGGACTTGCACGTCTATTTCCTTCAAATTAGAGAATTTTTTTTCATTATTTTTCCAAATAGATTTCCAATTTCTTGCTTTCTCTTCTCCTTCTGGTACCCCTAATATGCCAATGTTGGACCTCTTGAAGTTGTCCCTTAGGCCGTTTATACTATCCTCATTTTTTTGGATTCTTTTTTCTTCTTGTTATTCTGATTGGTTGTTCTTTGCTTCCTTATTTCCAAATCATTTATTTGATTCTCAGCTTCATCCCCTCTACTGTTGTTTCCCTGTCAATTGTTCTTTATTTCAAGTAATGTATCCTTCATTTCTGACTGGATCTTTTTTATGCTGCTGAGGTCCTCATTAAGTTCCTTGAGCATCCTTATAACCAGTGTTTTGAACTCTGCACCTGCTTTCTTATCTCCATTTCATTTAGCTATTTTTCTGGAGTTTTGATCTGTTCTTTCATTTGGGCCATGCTTCTTTGTCTCCTCATTTTGGCAGCCTCCCTGTGTTTGTTTCTATATGTTAGGTAGAGCTGCTTTGATTCTGTCTTGGTAGTGTTATGGTTTGTAGGATCCAGTGGCACAGCCTCCTCCTATCATCCAAGCTGGATACTCGAGGTGCGCCCTTTGTGTGGGCTGAGTACACCCTCCTCTTGTAGTTGAGCCTTGGTTGCTGTTGGCAGTTCAATGGGAGGGATTTACCCAGGCCAGTCAGCTGCAAGGATTGGCTGTGACCACTGACCACCAACCTCTGCTCTCCGTGGAGGATCACTGTGCAGGGGCAGGGTGGTGGTGTACCAGTGTGGTCTGTAGCTGTCCACTGGGTACACTGGCCCTGGGGTTTCCCAAGGTCAGTTCCCACCTGTGTTTTTCCCAAGACCACCCTGCCTGAGCTATAAAGCAATCTGAGGTAGCTGCCACTTGTGCTGGGCTTGAAGATTCCCAGGCAAAGCCAAGCTGTGAATCTAGGCTGTCTGCTGCTAGTGCTGGGCCTGGGGCTCACTGTGGCCAGCTGTTGCTTGTTTGATAGGATTTAGGAAGTTGTGAAGCATGAGCCAAGACCAGCCATTCATATGGAAAAGCACCTTGAGTGGGCCCATAAGTTGGGTGGGGCAGAGTCTCTGGGCAAGTCAAGTCCAAGGCAAGTCAAACAGTGTTAGCCCAGTTGATGGAGTCTCAGATATGGCACTAGCTTGCCAGCTCTGTGGTGGGAGGGTTTAGAAAAGAGTAATAGCCTCTCCTTGCCTTGATGCCAGATACTTCAGTTCTTCCCTTTATGCCACTGGTGCCTTTCAAGCTGCTACCCCAGTGCTGGTGCTCAAAGGGAGTGAATCTGAGTAGGTGAGTGTGTGAGGATGATTTAGGAGGAATTCATTGTGGCTTTAGCAGTTTCTTCCACTAAGTTAATCCTTGCTGGTTTTTGCAGCCAGAATTTGTGATTTACCTTCCTGGCACTGGAGCCCTGGGCTGAGGGGCCTGGTGTGTGGCTGGGACTCCTTACTCCCTAATTTTTATCCACCACAAACGTGTGGTTGAGGTACCAGCCGATTCTGCACTGTGCCCATCCTACCAGTCTGGATGGATGTGGCTTCTTTAATTCTATAGTTGTCAGACTTCCATTCAACTCGATTTCTGATGGTTCTGAGTGATGGTTGTTCTATATTTTAGTTGTAATTTTGATGTGGTTGTGCAAAGAGGCGAGCCATGTCTGCCTATGTCACCATGTTAACCAGATGTCCTGTGTGGGATATTTTGACAAAGTGTTAGTTTTTATGCAGTTGTAGCTATTATAAGAATCAAGGAAATAGTGACTCCCAAACCAGTAGAAAGTCATCACCAGACAAAGGGAAAATCGGAGAAGGTAGTTGACAGTAGTAGCATATTTACAAATCACAAAAGGGGCATTTACATAATCGCGTTAGATTGTAACTCCGGAGTAACCAGTAATGGAGAACCGGGGGGAGAAGGAGAGGAGAGGGGAAAGCTAATCGCGTTAGGGAAGGGGAGCTAATCACATTACTATAAAACCAGTTTTCTTTGTCTACTTGGTGCGCACTTTCTCCTGGCTGAGGGTGCACCCGACTCTGCAGACTCCTGAATAAACGCCTCACTTTGCTGCTCAAGTCCCGTGTCCCGGTTTTTACTGTGAGCATTTATCACAATTTGGGAGCTCGTCCGGGATCCTCCGTCTGTGTGCGGGAAGGGGCTCTGAGCCAAGGTGGGGAGACGTGTTCTACCCTCTTTTGGGTGGCTCACTTGACCCAGGGCCCACCCGTATCACAGTGTCCAGAAATGACCCAAGACTTCTTGTTGGGACAGCAGTAGATCGATGCAAGGGGGAAACGAGCAAACACTGTGGCAACCAGGCAACCTCATGCATGGGCCAAGGTAAGAAAGTTGGACTTAAGTACTGCCTTGGTGGTTGGGCATCCTCGGGAAGCTGATTGTATGGCTGGGATGTGTCTCAAGACACGAAGCAAGTATGGAGCGCCCCTCCACGGTTCTGTTCTCCCGTGAGGGAAACGGCCGGAGACGGACGAAACATCTCAGGCTGTGTGTAAAGTCTGGTAAGAGGCTTGAGCACACAGGACTGTATGTAAGAAACTTCCAGTAAGGGAGGTTGAGTATACAGGGCATGGGTAGAAATTCTCCAGTATAGGGGGATTGAGCTCATGGGGTCTGTGTTCAATAAGTCTCTGGTAAAGGAGGTTGAGAACACAACTGGATTCAGCCACAGGAATCAGCTGAGGATGGGAAATAGAAATTCTAGGCCTAGGGAAGTTAAAAGGGGTGGGGCCAAGGAAGGCCCCATAGACATTCCACCCAACAGTTCATTAGGGATAATGTTAGAGCACTGGGGAGAGGATCCCCGGACCAAAAGTAAGGAAAAACAGGCAATGGTAAAATATTGTTGTCTCCTGATGCTGGAAATCAAGGTTCCTAAACTGAGGCATGCTCTCATGCCTCTCGGTCTGGGTGCTCTATGACTTGAGCTAGTAAGCTGGACTCGCTGGCGCCAACAGTCTTTGACTGCTCAGGCTAAGGGTTTCAAGACATTCTGTGACTTAAAAGGAATCTTGCAGAGTACTCCATCCTCCCTGATGTTGCCAAGGAAACCAAACCAAGCCAAGAACAGGTGGTGTTTAACCCTGTGTGCTTTCTGTTAAAGTTTAAGGAACAGTGTGGCCGTTCCCATAATCTTAAAAGAATAGATCATTGAATTCCTATTTTTTTGCTTTTGATAGAAATCATTCTTCATAGTTTATATATTAACCTCCCATTGTTTTAATCCCAAGTAAGTAATTGTATATTGTAATCATTATTGGAATGTACCTGTGAGCTCATTCTTCACCCTCCCTGTTGATTTCTATACTTGCAAAACTCAATAAAAGGAAAAGTCTCTGCACAGCTCTTCGCTGACCTGCCAGAGCGTGCGGCAGCCCTCCATCCGACCCATTCTCCTTGCTGGAATTACTTCCGCGCCCTCGCCACATTTAATACAACAGTCTCCTTTAGCCAAAGGAACCCATTAAGGGGAAATCTGTCTTCTGGCCCTAATTTGGATCTGATTAATGTTGGGTTTCTCAAGCCCTGGTCTTAAATGTGAGTGATCAGGCATCAGCTTCTAAGGAAGAGAAGGAGTATACTCTCCACCGGTTACAACCTACCAGCAGGTCTACAGGTCTCTTCCCTGTAAACGAAAAAAAAAAAAAAAAAAGATAAAGCCTGGGACCCTCTGTCCTGTCTCCCGCCACCTATGGCCCTGGCCAGCTGGCAGCCTACTGGGCAGAGGCACCGGGGACAGACAGTACAGACGGAAGAGGCCAGGAACACCTAGCAGATACCCCACCAGTATCCGCCCCCATGACACCTACGTGGCAGGTGGGAACTTATTCTAGATTAAGAAAGGAATTAGAACAATGTAAACAAGACCTAAAGAACTTCCCCATTCCCTCAGAGCAGCCGTTGTTTCCCCTCAGGGAGGTCCCCATAGGTCCAGGGCAAATTGGATGTGTCAGTGCTCCTTTAACCAGCTAGACCAGTTCCTTGGACCCTGCACATACACATGGACAGAATTAATGTCTGTTCTAGACATCCTTTTCAGTGGACAGGAGAGGGGAGTGATCAGACAGGCTGCTATGGGGATATGGGAAAGGGAACATCCTCGGGGTCAGGTAATTGTCCCGGCCTAACAAAAGTTTCCCAGTATAGACCCTGAATGGGATAACAGGCCAGAGGATAGGGCTCAGATGAGAGACCTTAGGAGCCTCATCATTAGGGGAATCAAGGAGTCCATTCCCCAAGCACAGAATGTCTCCAAGGCATTCGAGATACAGCTCCAAAAGCATTCCTACAGAAGCTCAGGGACCAGATGAGGAAGTATTCTGGTCTAAATACAGAGAATGCTGTAGGGCAGGGACTCTTTAAAAGTCACCATTGTAAAGAAACTGGCCAGATATTTGTAAGAAATTGCAGAAGGTAGATGAATGGGCCAGATAGAACAATTGAAAAACTCCCAGGAAAGCTCAGGAAGTGTATGTTAGAAGAGAAGAGGAGAAGCAGGAACTTCAAAAAGCTGCAGGATATCTCTGCAAATCTAGGAACTTTTAGCTGCCAGATACTGAGTTTGAGTATAGTCCTTCACCATGTGGAAAAGAACAAGGATTGGAAGCATGTTATGGTTAAATCTAAAGAAGTAAAGGGTATTTAGAAAGTTTGTGAATGTTGCAGAAGGTCTGAGGAAAGTTGTAATGATAAAAAGGAAAGTTATGGAAGTTTTTTTTAAACCTGGGAAAAGGAAACCTCAGCTGCTTATGTTCTGATTTATAAAAGTGTACCTTGGTCTGTTCTGCTGTGGAATTCTCTGTATCTGTTTTTGACCAATGAGACCTAGATAAGGTTGTCTGTGAACCAGTTGGCAAAAATTCCTTTTGCCACCCAGGACCCAGGAAGGGTCATTCAGGGCTGCTGGGTGCTCCAGCCTGGGCAAGTGAGCATGTCTCTGCCAAGGGCACGTCTCTCTAGGAGGCCAGTGGACATACTGGAGAGAGAGGGCCTAGCTATCTGCGTTTTGAATTATTGCTCTGTTTATACTTTGAAAGAAAAAATTGAGGTTTCCAAGGGAAATTTAAAACTTCACATAAAAGAAAGGGAACCAGGAAAGTGTAAGGCATGTAAATGAAAAGGTCTGTTAGAAATTTATAAAGGTTTTGAAAAGAAATTGTATGGTTTTAGTAATGGAAGGTATAATGCATGGAAATGCAGTTTTGAAGGACAAGGATTTTCCTTCAGGCCTTTATATTTTTCTCCCTACCTAAACCCTCCAGTATTTAGCATTCTAAAGAAGTAAGAAGTGACATAAGGTTCCTTTGCATAAAACTAATAAGACCAGTTGCTAATGGTAATTTTGTCAGCTGAGGCTTTGACTGGGATGTCATGCCCGAAGGAGTCATGCCTAGGCTCTGGTTGTTACCAGAAAACCCTGAGAAATGGGAGTTGACTTCCAAGGCTAATGAAAGCCAAGGAGGAAAAAGCCTGATATTCTGGTTGGTTTTGCGCTTCATGGCAATCTTTCTAGGGAACAAAGGTTGCTTCCCTGATAGATGGCTCAGAGGAACCTTGAGGCACAATGGAAAACTTGAAGGACTTGTAAAAAGCATGCATTTTACAGGCAAGACCAGATGGCAGATGTGTGGCTCAGCTTCTGTGCCCAGAGGGCAGACTGAAGGTCAACCTGAAGGTTCTTTGTGTGAGTTCCAGCAAAGCAGACTTAAAAGATTTATGTGATCAATTGCTGCTCTTGTTATGTTTATGCAAATAAACAGGCTAAATTAAAACTGGACTTAATGCAGTCCTTTTAACAACAAGGAGGATAATCTTAAAGAGAAAAATCATGATTTGAGGAAAATCACAATGCTCAGTGGTAGACAATAAACTAGTACAGCTAACTGTGTTTATAAAATTTATTTTCATTAAAAGTTTGTTTTCAGTTGAAAGTTAAACCAGGTCTGTGACATTATCAAAGATGCTTAATTTACAGGCAAGAAGAATGTCAAATGCCTTGCAGCTGGATGTCTTCCCAATAAGACAGTCTCGCAGATTTAGAGACTGGTTTGTGAATTGTGTTGTGTGAATTAACATGTGTGTTCTTTCTGTTTTCATAGGGCATAAGCCTATGATCTCATTACCTGAGTGATTGTCTGTACATACAGGCCTCACTTAAGAAGCCCATCTGCATTGCCGCCTCCTGAGACTGAACAGTTTGTCTGAACTAAGTGGCTGGGTTGGTGAAGAATGGGGTGGTCTGTGGGCTTCACTTTAAAACTGATCTCTCTTTTCTATCCTAAAGGCTTGGACAAAAAGGGCCCAAAGGTCTGAGAGGGGGGGAAATCCTAAAATATTTCCCTCAGCCCAAACTAGGTATAGTGGGCAAAAGGGTTTTGGACAGGTGTGACATGCCCTGCACACCTTCCCCCAAAGAAGCCATTTCTTTTCCTAATGTAGGACATTGAGAAATTAACCCCTGCCTTTTGTCATCTAGTGGTTATGGTTTTAATGATGCCTTTTAACCCTGTTGCCAAATCTGTTGCCCCCAGAATACAACAAGGATGCCAGCTCTTGGAAACCGAGCATGCCGCTGTCCAGGATTTCTAGATCCAAGGGTAGGTAGGACGATGGCCATGTCCAGCTTGAAGCAGCTAGAGGAGCATGAGACCTTCGCCCATTGTCCTCTATAAGATTATAAAGGGTCTTGAGGAATTGTTACAGAGTAAGTTCCCCCCAAGTTCCCCAGAGCCTGTAGTTGGAGGATGGGGGAAGAGGACAGCCTTCAAGATACCTTTGTATAGCTATGGCTGGTAGCTAGAATCTTAGTTATACAAATGGTTTTGGTTCTTCCAAGGCCCCAAGGAGATGGGAGGGATTTTGACTATAAAATGGTGACGAAAAAGAGGTCAACGGCTCCTGGTGGATTATTCGATCCTCACATCTGTATCGATGCCACTGGGGTTCCTAAAGCAGTTCCAAATGAGTTTAAGGCTAGGAATCAAATAACGGCAGGGTTTGAGTCAGTCCTCTTCTGGTGGTCAACAATTAATAATAGTGTTAATTGGGTAAACTGTATTTATTATAATCAGCAAGAGATTTATTAATTATACCAGGGATGTTATATAAGAAATAGCTCTGTAGTCAGATGCCACCAGTCGAATGACTTGGGAGAATAGGATGACACTGGATATGATGCTAGCAGAAAAAGGAGGTGTATGTGTAATGCTCAGGGGACAGTGTTGCACTTTTATCCCCAATAATACAGCTCCTGATGAAACTATCACTAAGGCGCTACAGGGACTGAAAACCCTAGCAAATGAACTAGCAGAAAACTCAGGAATCAACAATCCTATAATAGGATGGTTTGGAAGCTGGTTTGGCAATTGGAAAGGAATGATCACGTCAGCTCTTGTCTCCCCTACCTCATAGTAGTAGCGGGTGTCCTTACCGCTTTAGGCTGCTGTATTATTCCATGCGTCAGAGGTTTAGTTCAGAGACTAATTGAGACTGCATTAACTAAACAAATGCCAACAACTTTTCATAATCTCCTCCTAGTGGCCAAAGGAAATCCTAACTATGAGGAAAAATGTTGAGACATCCTCCTTAGATTTGAAGGGATAAATAGAATGGTTTGAGTAGTCAATTTCCCAAGAGAAGACAGGGAGAATTGTAAGAAACAAGGAAATAGTGACTCCCAAACCAGTAGAAAGATAGTCATCACCAGACAAAGGGAAAATGGGAGAAGGTAGTTGACAGTAGTAGCATATTTACAAATCACAATAGGGGCATTTAGATAATCACATTAAATTGTAACTCCGGAGTAACCAGTAATGGAGAAACGGGGGAGAAGCAGAGGAGAGGGGGAGCTAATCGTGTTAGGGAGAGGAGCTAATCACATTACTATAAAACCAGTTTTCTTTGTCTACTTGGCACGCACATTCTCCTGACTGAGGGTGCTCCCGACTCTGCAGACTCATGAATAAACACCTCGCTTTGCTGCTCAAGTCCTGTGTCCCGGTTTTTATTGTGAGCATTTCTCACACTATCAATTTTTCACCATTTCTGGCTCTCTTATGCTTAGAAAAGTATTCCCCATCTCCAAGGTTATAAAATTTTCAGTCATTTTCTTTTAGAAATCTTGATTATATTTCAATTTTTAATTCATCTGAGATTTAGTGTAATGATCAAGTAGGGATCTAGCTTTATTTCCCCCTTCCTCCAGTGACTAATAATTTCACATCATTTATTGAATAATTCATCTTTCTCTCACTGATTTTTAAATATGATCTTAACTATATATTTTAATTGGAGACCTTAAAATATTTTCAGTTACAATTGACATTCAATATTATTTTATATACAGTTTCAAGTGTACAGCACAGTGCTTATACATTTATGCAATCTACAAAGTGATCCCCCGATAAGTCTAGTACCCACCTGGCACCACACATAGTTATTACAATATTATTGACTATATTCCCTGTGCTGTACTTTATGAAACAAGTCTCTTTTTAAAGGTAACTTTAAAACATTTTTATTATGTTTCATTGGAACTGCATAGAATTGGGAGTCTTCTCCAAGAGCTTCTTACTACTTACATGTTTTAAAAAGATCTTTTAATTTTCATTTTGAAATAATTTTAGAGCTACAGAAATGTTACACAAATAGTAGAGTTTTGTGTACTCTCCACCTAGTCCACCAATGTTCATATTTTATATAACTAGTACAATTATCAAAACCAGGGTATTAAAATGAAGACTGTCATTCTATAGATATTGCTTTGCTTTTTTTTTTTTTTTTTTCATTTTGCTTTTCCTACCTTAACAGAATATCCTGGAAATCCAGTCCACATTTATTCATAGAGAACTTTTTTTTTTTTTACCTCTGCATCATACTGCATTTGTGTGGGTATACCATAGTTTATTCAACCGTTTTCTTTTTCTTATGTAAGAGCACATAGGCTTCCTGTATATTTTTTAAAGGTTTGTTTTATTCTCATTTGAGAGAGAGGGGGTGGAAGAGAGAGAGGAACATCCATGTGAGGGAAACACCCATCTGCTGTCTCCTGCATGTGCCCCAAATGGGAGATGGAACCTGCAGCATGGGCATGTGCCCTGACCAGGAATCAAACTGGTGACTTTTCAGTTACTGGATGGATGACGCTCCAACCAATTGAGTCATGCTGGCCAATGTAGTTTCCTATAATTTGCAGTTACAAACAACACTCTGGTGAGAAATTTTGTGTCTATGTATTTCATATTGTTGGAGGTGTATCTTCAGAGTAGATTCCTAGAAGTGGGATGGCCTGGTCAAAAGGTAAGTGCATATGTAGTCTTTTACAAGTATTCCGTATGTATTGGCAAATTCCCCTCCAGAAGTGGGATTCTTTTTTTTTGCAATTTAGTTTTTGAAGAAGCCAGGCCATTTGTTTTTCATTGTTACTATTGATTATTTATAAACTTGTAGATTTTAACATATATAATATACTTTAACTTATTGCAGTTATTTATGCTCAAATTGTCCCCTCTTTGAACAGCAAAAGCCACTTTTTAAGCTGGCGCTTTCTCAGTCCTTTTGATCTGACTCTTCTAGTCTTTGATAGTTTCTTTGATTTCTGGTATGACAATACCCAGGTTCATCCTGTCCCAGAACCAGAATGGTTTTGAAGGAACTATATTTCCTTATAATAGGTAATGCTTGTTTAGGACCAATAATCTCAGAAATAAGACTGATGTCTTACATTCTCATTATTTTTATGTAGCTCATTAAATAGCTTAAGTTTATGATAGATTTTTGTTGTTGAGATCATGGAAGTGATCTTTTTCTCCATTGTATCTTTCCTCCAGTAAAAAAAGGTTGTTGATTTTTATACCTTTATTTGTGACTGGCCTACTTACTAAACTTTTAAACTTTTTCTGTGTTCAGTTTTACTTTGATTTTACAGGAAGACAATCATATCATCTATAAATAATTATAATTTTCCTATCTTCCCAATAACTATATCACTTACTTTGTTCAAAAGAATTTCCAGTTGCACTTTCTGGCACTTTCAGATTAATTTTATATACTACAGATGAGAGTCACCCTGCTCTTATTAATGAATTTTCCATTAACTTGGCTCCCTGATGTAAAAGACAAAGAAATTAGTACTCTTATTAGTGTGTTATTTTTACTGAATGAACATAAGTGATAGACATTAGCTGTGCTCCGACCAAACAAGTTAACTCCCCTTCTTCACAACATGCCTTAAATTGGATTGGCCAAAAAGTCTGTTTAGTTTTTTCCATAAAACAAAAGACGTTTTTCATTTTCACCAATAACTTTATTGACTCGGATATTTTGAGTATGTTGGCTGTCTCCTGCTATTGGCTTCTAGTGGATAGAGGCCAAGGATACTGCTAAACATCTTCCAATGCACAAGACAGCCCCACCTCAAAGAATTATTTGGCCACAATATCAGTACTACCAAGAAACTTTGCAAACCACTTTTGACACATTCCATCAGTCACAGCACCTTCTCCATACACTACATAAATCTTTTCTTTGCATTTGTTGTGTTTTTACCTTTCTTGAAATAATAAAGCATAATACACCAAAAATGTTGCATATATTTTTCCATCTTCAATATTAAAATGGATGCACAAAAATTCACCAATTTTGATGATTTTTTAAAATGCATGTTGATATGACAGCTGTCACAATACAATTTAACAAAATTGTTTTGAATCAAGTTAAAGCAACTAAGCACTACTAGAGCCATTGCACGGAAAAAAACAAATGAACTTTTTGGCCAACCCAATACTTTTGTCTCTTCTAATTGTTATCTTCCATGAGCTAGGTTTCAGGTCCCTGTACTCTCCACCACTCACTGGAGAAATTCCACAGGGGCTGCTTTATAAGATCTCACAGGAAATGCTCATCTCTCAAAATACTGGTATAACAAGATGGCCAAGAGAAGAAATACATTCCCCAGCTAGCGCTCTTCCATCTCAAGTTTCCTAGGCTGATGTCTTTATTAGGTGTGTCTGGGTAAAGATTTTTCAAAAATATTTTCATTTTCATCTGGCTGTTCTTCCAGCTGGATCTTTAAAGGTCAACAGCATGTGTCTTGGTGGTTTATTTATTGAACTCCTACTGCGAGACAATATGGCATAATGATTAAAAGTGTGTGCTCTGAAGCAAAACCGCCTACTTGTTGTATGTCATTTTTGGTAAATTATCTCTCTGGACCATAATTCCTAATCTAAAGAAAAGGAATAATAATAGTATCTCACAGAGTTGTTCTAAGGATTAGATGATTTTAATATATAGAATGTTATCTAGCTCATAGTAAATAATTAGCTGCCATTACTGTGTCAATCACTTTTCTATTCATGAACATATATATACTGAGCATCTATTATGTTTATTACAGTAGTTTCCTTACCAGTCTTCCTGCTTCTTCCCTGTCCCCTTTCAGTTTTCTGAATAATCCTATAAGTCAGATCTTGTCATTTCTTTCTTGGAAATCATCCATGACCTGGAGACCAAGTTTTGGAAATGAGCAGCACATGTAATGGGAATCCTAGAACTGCAGGTCTCTGGGACAAAAATTAGGATGGAATCCTGAAGAGCACTAACATTTTTAAAGGAAAGACATTTAATTTCTTCTATTCCTTAGAATAATTCTGTAGAGATAAGTAATATATTATCACTTATGTTTTCCTATGAGACATTTGAAGCTTAGAAAAGTTAACTTGTTGATTAGCATATCTACGCTTCCAAAATCAGTGCTCTTTTGTATAACTCAAGACACTTTACATAGCTAGAGCTTAATGGTTAAAACCTTCTCCCCCTCCCAACCCCGACCCGTATTTGACCTGGCTAATTTATGAAGGTATGTAATGGAAAAAATCGAACTTGTGGTGGCTTGTCACAGTTCTGGGATTTAACTCTTGTGTTACTTTGGGAATTTGTGTACATCCCTACAATCCATATGTCAGGGTCGAAGTGAAAATATTTGCTTATCATGGGATGCTTTTTACATTCATACCTTTCATTCCACAGTCCAAACAATTCGGTTCTCGACCAAGTTGCTGATGGAAAAAAATGTCTGGGAGGTCAAACAATACTTCACCCAACAATCATTTCTTGCTGATACCTATATGTTAGTCACTGTCTCTCAGGTGACAAAGGAGATTCCGCTTTCCAACAAGGCGCTTCTGGAACAGCCTTCCTGAACGAATTAAGCTTGAGAACCGTCGTTCCACTGTTTATTAATAATAATGGGATCCCTGTTACATTTTTATTGTGATGGGCTAATAATATCAAAAGAATAATGTCTTCCAGCTTCTGTAAATTAACAAGAGTAGGTTTGTTTGTAAACAATATTTCCATATGTTATATTAAGTCAGCCAGTAGTTTTGTAGATAGAACTTCACTGGGTCGAAGAAGAGATGAATTCATCAAAGTACAGCTTGGGGCCGCAGGTGGGGGCCTCCTTAGACAGCTTCGTTTCCATGACAGCGGTTGCTAAGGTAACCACCACGCCTTTCCATCGGTCACTGCCGAACAAACTGCGGTTCCCTTGGCGGACTTCATTGGTTACAGTTCTGCAGCGCACAGGCCCATTGGGGCCGTAAGTGAAGTGTCGCAAAGCAGAAGGAAGGCGGGAGTCCCGATTGAAAACACCAAGGAAAGCTGAGCTGCGGAGTTCACTATGGCAAGTGGTGCGTGGGCCGAGATTCGAGAGAAATTCCAGGCTGCGCTGGCCCTGTCGCGGGTAGAATTGCATAAAAACCCCGAGAAGGAACCTTACAAGTCCAAATACGGCGCCCGAGTTCTGCTGGAAGAAGTCAAAGCGCTGCTGGGCCCCGCGCCTGAGGATGAGGATGAGCGGCCTCAGGTCGAGGAGGGCTTGGGCGCGGGGGACCACGTCCTGGGGCTGCCGGCGGAGGTGGTGGAGGTTGAGGGGCCCCTCGCCCAGCAGGCAGTGAGGCTGGCGGTTATTGAATTCCATCTTGGGGTGAACCTCATCGACACCGAAGAGCTGTCGGCCGGGGAGGAGCATTTGGTGAAATGCCTGAGGCTGCTGCGCAAGTACCGGTTGTCGCAAGACTGCGTCTCTCTGTACGTCCAGGCGCAGGTGAGAGCGAGCCCGGCCTGCGGCAGTCGGCCAGAGGCGAGGTGCTGGAGAGGGTCCCCGACTCTTGCCAAGGCCAGAGTCAAGTGTTATAAGGCACAATTTGTCCCACGTGTTTGAAGCTTTGGGATAGCGTCTTGCCGCCCCCCTCTCCACCCTCGTCTCCCATTTCAGCATCGCTTGCTGCTTGGCTTAGTCCTGCTCCATTCCATTGTTTTCCCGGGACCCTCCTGCGATCGTCTGCCTTTCGCGGCTCTTCTCCACCAGTCCTAATCCTGTTCATTCCGTTAAGGAAACAGCAAAATAATTTTAATCTTAATTTAAGGTCTCAAGGAAATTACAAAGAATGTCCAGAGTTCATTCTTAATTTAAAACAAAATCTTAAAATTCTTCAGTTTCTACTATTGCTAGTCATTCGTTTGTTCTCCACGGAATTCCTTGTGCACAGTCTTTTTTTTCTTCTTCAATTTTTTATTTATTGTGTTTCTATTACAGTTGTCCCACTTTTCCCCATATTGCTCCCCCCACCCTGCTCACCCAGCCCCCACAGCTAATCCCCACACTGTTGTCCTTGTCCATGGGTCATTTATATTAGTTCCTTGACTAGACCCTTCCCCTTCTGCTCCTTGTTTACATGCCTCTCATTCTATTTTGCTCGTTTGTTTGTTTTGTTCATTGGTTTCCTGTATTAGGTGAGACCATGTGGTATTTGTCTTTCACTGTCTGCCTTATTTCATTTAGCATAATACTCTCCAGTTCCATCCATGTTGTTGCAAAAGGTAGGAGTTCCTTCTTTCTTCTGTATAGTACTGCATTGTGTAAACGTACCAGTTTTTTGATCCACTCACCTACTGATGGGCACTTAAGTTGTTTCCAGCACTTAGCTATTGTAAATAGCACTGCTATGAACATAGGGGTGCATAGGTTCTTTTGAATTGGTGTTTCAGGATTGTTAGGGTATAAATCTAGAAGTGGAATCACTGGCCCAAAAGACAGTTCCATTTTTAGTTTTTTGAGGTAATTCCATACTGTTTTCCACAGTGGCTGCACAGGTCTGCATTCCCACCAACAGTGCAGTAGGGTTCCCTTCTCTCCACATCCTCGCCAGCACAAGTTGTTTGTTGATTTGTTGATGATGGCCATTGTAACTGGTGAAAAGTGGTATCTCATTGTGGTTTTTATCTGCATCTCTCTGATGGCTAGTGATGTTGAGCATTCTTTCATATGCCTATGGACCCTCTGTGTGTCCTCTTTGCAGAAGTGTTTGTTCAGGTCCTTTGCCCATTTTTTAATTGGATTGTCTGCCTTTTTGGTGTTGAGTTGTATGAGGTCTTTATATATTTCGGAGATCAAACCCTTGTCCGCAGTATCATTGGCAAATATGTTTTCTCATACGGTTGGTTCCCTTTTCATCTTGCTAATGTTTTCTTTTGCTGAGCAGAAACTCTTTAATTTGATGTAGTCCCATTTGTTTAGTCTTTCCTTCATTTCCCTTGCCTTAGGAGATATATCGTTGAAAATATTGCTGTGTTAGATGTCTGAAATTTTCCTGCCTGTGTTTTCCTCTAGGACTTTTATGGTGTCACGGCTTACATTTAAGTCTTTGATCTATCTTGAGTTTATTCTGGTGGATGGTGTAAGTTGGTGGTCTAGTTTCATTTTTTTGCACGTCCCTGTCCAGTTCTCCCAGCACCATTTGTTGAAGAGGCTCTTCTCACTCCATTTTATGTTCCTTCCCCCTTTGTCAAATATTAGTTAACTAAATATACCTGGGTTTATTTCTGGGCGCTCTGTTCTGTTCCATTGAGCTATATGTCTGTGCTTATGCCAGTACCAGACTGTTTTGATTACAGCGGACTTGTAGTATAGTTTGATATCAGGTATTCTGATTCCTCTTACTGTGTTCTTCATGTGCCCATTCTTTAAAAGTCATCTTGAGGCTCACCTCATACTTCTAGTAAATTTATTTGGATCGTTTTGTTCCAAATTTATCTCTCCCCTCCTATCTTGAGTTCTTATTTCTCATCACTTATTGTTTCCCATTTATATGGTACCTGGTTTACTAAAACATCGACATTCTCGTCAGGAACATAAACACTTCAAAAGACAAATGTGTATGAACTCCTTGTATGTACCATTTACCAAAATTGATATTATGGTAAGTAGGCCTCAAAAACCTCAAAATTCAAAAGGAAATTGCATAGGTCATATTTTATGATCAGGGCCCAATAGTTAAAAGCTACATTATAACAGGAACTAGATCTCTTTTTGCTCTCTATTTGTAACCTTAGTATCTGGTACCTTGTAGGCCATTCTAAAAATTTGTTGAATAGATGAATGATCTAATGAAATTATAAGATATTAAATTCAAACAAAACCTCAATTATTTGAAATTTTTGTTAACCACATGTCTGCTTAATATCTTAAACATTTAAAAATTCAATATCTCAAAAATAGAAACTTTTTAGTGTATAGAATGTCCACTGTTTATTGTATTTTATTACTTTTAATATGCACATTCTTTCACATTTTAGTATTTTTGAAATCATTGTGTCTTTATAGCTGATGGATTTTGTGTTATAATTTACTTGTCAATGTTTTCTTTTTGGTACTTAAAGTGATTGTGTGTCTTACAAATTTTGACATCTTACCTTCAATGAAATACGATATTTCAAACAGCGAACCTTTTCTGAAGGGTGGTTGATTAGAAGTAGCCTTACTAAACCAGGAACAAAACCTTGATTAGACATTCTGTCCATTGTAATAATATAGAGAGCAAGTGCAAGTTATTTTGGAAACGAAAAATAATTTATAAAAATAAAAATCTTGTGTGATCCTTGGTATACCTAAAAAACCTGAAGTCATCAGCTGAGAAATTATTAGAATTATTGTTTATATAAAGCAGGAGGATATAAGGTAAATATATCAGTAATATTCCTGTATATAAGCAATAATTTGAAGAAAATATTATTTTTAGAAATTGCATTCACAATAGCAGTGTTAGGGGTAATAGAACTGATAATCTTAAAAGGAGAGATATACCATGTGCCAGGGAAGCAAAATTAAACATAATAGTATCATTATCCTGATATTTATTTGTATTCTGATGCAGTTCCTGCTGAAATCACAGTAGGTTTTTTTCTTGGAACCTGGCAAAATGAATACGTTTATCTGAAAGAGTAAAGAAAAGTGAATATAAAAATATGAAAAATAATGCACTAAAACTAGCCTACCAGGTACTAAAACAGTATAGCAATAGTAATTTAGTTAGATTCTGTTTGTGCTAGTCTGTTTCTTAACTCTGCTGTTCAGTTGATCTGTTTATTCCAGGGGCATTACCATACCATAGCATTTTATTACACTTAATATTTGTTATACATGATGAGAGATTTGACTTCACTAATAAAGCAAACTAAAAGAATGAAATTGAAAAATTATATCAGATTGGGAGAGAGTATTAAAAATATTGATTATATTGTTGGAGAGACTCAGAAAATGAATACTAGCAATTTGTATAATTGCTAGTGGAAATATAAATTTATCAAACTTTTCTGGAGATCAGTAGGTATCAGAACTTTTTTCCTTTTAATTTTATTTATTAAAAAAAATTTTTCAGTTGTATTTTTTTCCCCATTACCATTTAGCCCCCTAACACCCTCCTCCCACTCTCCCCAACCCCTTTGCATATCAGACCTCTTAAGATTTTGACTTAAAAATTTCATATCAAGCTCTGATTGGTGTGGCTGTGGACTGAGCGTTGGCCTGCAAACCAAAAGGTTGCTGGTTCAGTTCCCAGTTAGCGCACATGTCTGAGTTGGCGGCCAGGTCCCTGGTTAGGGGCGTGCGAAAGGCAACAAATTGATGTATATCTCACACATTGCTGTTTCTCTCCCTGTCTTTCCCTCTTTCTAAAAGTACGTAAATAAAATTAAAAAAAAAAATTAAAAAAGTTAAAGTTAAAAAAGAAAGTACTCTGTATCTTTAAAAAATTCCACATTAGTATTCTAAAATAATATTGGGATTTGTATGCACGTTAACATGGATGTTCACCGTGGCATTGTTAATTAAAAAAAAAAATGACAGAAGCCAACAGAGTAGCTGTCCAGTCTGAATAAAAATTATACCTATATTTTTTTGTTAAATCAGCAAAAATTTGAATATATATATTTAGTGTGCTGCGGAATTTTAGTAATTTGTTTATATATGCCATGAGATGAAAAAGGGTGAAAATCGTTGCTGTAGAAGAACAGTATGCAGTCATTAAAAATAATGATTGATATTTGTTAACCAAAAATACCAATGTTAAGAGGGAGAGGGTTGTTTAGAATTATGTAGAATGATTCTTTTTTGGTAAAAGACTGTTTAAAAAGTTTGAAAGTATCACTTTATGGGAACTGATGATATTTTGACTGCCACAATCTGGTGTCTTCTTCCTGGGAAATTATAGATATACAGAACCTGGACCCACATTATCAAAAGAAACTGTCCCCTCCTGTCTTTACCAGGTTCTTAGAGCCTTAGGAATGATTTTTCTTCTAATTTTTGCTGTCCACAATATACACTTGCATTATCATCTTGAGTGAAATTTATAACTATTGTACATTACTTTAGTAAAATTCCCTAACAAATTAGCAAATTGATATATTATCCTTCCCTCACCCCCATCTTTGCCAGGACATGTCTAAGGAGTAACTTTTATGTGTGTTGATGGCTTCATTGAGGTACAGTTTGATACATGATAAAACTACACATATCTAAAGTATACAATTTGATGAATTTTGACGTTGCATATACCCATGAAACGATCACTGCAGTCAAGGTAATGAAAATATCACTACTGAAAGTTTTCTTGTGTTCTTTTATAATCCCTCCCTCTCCTTTACTTTTCTCTCTTCCTTCTTTCCCTCCTGGCCCACATTTTCTAGAATTTCATACTGAAATCATATGGTGCATACGCTTCATTTGGTCTCACTTCTTTGACTCAGCATTTCTTTGCTGCATCTGAGGTGATCATGTTTTTTTATTTTGTAGTCTGTTAATATGGTGAATTTCATTGACTTTCCAATGTTAAACCAACCTTTTCTTCCTGTGATAAGCTCCACCTGGAGTTTTTAACCAAGTAAAACTTGGGTAAAGTATTACCCTTTCTATACACTGTCGGACTCAATTTGCTAAAATTTGATAACATTTTTTGTATCTATGCTCATGAAGGATATGTCTTTAGTTTTCTTATGTCTTCGATTTAGTATGAGATGGGAACTGTTCGTTTCTCTTCGCTTTTCTAGAAGAATTTATGCAGAGTTAGTATTACTTCTTCCTGACATGTTTGGTAGAATTCACTGCTAGTAGTGTTTTTTTACCTGTTTTTATTTTATATTTAACTTTTTCCCTTCCTAGTGTGGTGTCTTGAGGGCAAGAACATGATGATACTCTGTGAATGGTACAATGCTTTCTGGTGTATTATTGTAGGATTTACATTATATTTAAAAAACAATTCATGTGGAATGTCAGTAGCACTTACCTCTGTGGCGTTAACACTTAAAACATGAACACTATAATTTTGCCTGGTCCTTACCTTCAAGACCTTAATAGGTTATAGTTCAAAAGAAAAACTAGTTATTTGTAGGTTTCTACTTGGTTTAAGATTTATCACACACCAGAGTTGTTGCTTTGTGTGGCACAGCCTACCCTGGATCTAGCAGGCTAAGTGCATCAACAGACCATCAAAATAGCACAATTGCAGTTAACCAGTTCCTGGTACTAAATCTCTAGACTGCCTAAGCTAGGTACAGTATGCTGGGTTTGGGCTTACTGGTGTCATGGCCAAATGGAGTATCTCAAGGAAAAATAGATTGAACTAGGGAGTGAGAAAAGGTAATTGTGGATCCATGTCTAAGATCAGGTTATGAATGTTAAGAGAGATTATATCTGAGGCTGGGTGGGCAGAATAATTTGTAAGTTAGTAATGGGCCTTCAAGCTTCCGTGGCATCCTGCAAAGGACCTCATAAGTAATATAGAGGAGGAAACTGCCCAATCTCTCAGTATATTATCACTGTGATCTACGGTCCTAGGCACTGAGGACCAACCAAGTAACTTGAAAAAATTATAGAATAGATATTTTATGTGAAGCCAGACCAGAGAGGTCTTTGTTGCAGGGGAACACTCATCTTCAAACTGTAGGGTTTTCAAATATTTTTTTGTGCCATGTGCCCCTTTTACAGTCTAGTGGGGCCTCTATTTCATAAAACAGAGTAGTGATTTTAAATTTATATAATAAATAGTAAAGGATTGTAAAAAGAACCATAATATAGAAGTTATCAAAATATTTTTAAAACAAATGTATGATATAGTAATATATTAACTTTATTAATGTTAAGAATACCGATGATGTATCTAATGTCTATACATTTAAAGTAATAATGAATATAATTCTTACGATATCTGTAATATGTAGATTTTTTCACTTCTATAGGTCACAGAAATCTCAGCTGTGCAAAATATTGTTGCATTTTTTTTCCCATATTCATAATTAGAAGGTGCTAAATTTTAGTAGAATATAATGAAAATAAATTATAATGTTTTTTCCATCCACGTTCATAGACTGAATTCTATTCATGGATACCTTGTGCATTTGGACCCCAGGCTGAAAATCTGCATTAAAAACTTGTTTCCTTATCTTATTCCCTTCCCTAGGGAAGTTTAAAAAAAGGGGATGGGGGTATAGAAACCCTGCCTCAGAAGTTGCCTTGTGCCTGAAGGACTATCCAAAGGGGTGGGAGGCAGTCTTAACTTTATTTTCTAAAGGGGAACTGGCGTGCAGTCTTGAATTCTGACCATCTAAAAGGCCCTGATTTGCTCTGTACAGGGCCTGATAAAGAGTCATATGGCAGGGAACAAACTGTCTTGGTTTTAAAAATGTTATTTAGCATATAACCCCAAATCTAATCAACTTCTTAGCACCTTCATGGTAGCAGAAGGAAGTTGTGCTATGGAAATCAAAAGGAAGTGATCCGAGAAAAGACAATACTAATGAATAATTTTTAGTTGACTGGATACAATTACAAAGCTATATAATTTTTAATATTCCAGGAAATATAAGCATACGTTTTAGTGTTTGAAATGGTAAACATTAGGAATCCGACTTAACTGATGAATAAAGGTATATAGCATCTTCAGAGTTTCCATAACATAATTTGAATAATTGGAATTTGAGAGCTCATCTCCATTTCTTCAGGCTTTGAACCAAACAATAACTGTTGAGGCTGTTTCGCTTTGTTTTTTATGATTTTATTTATTTTTAGAGAGGGGGAAAGAAGGGAGAAAGAGAAGGAGAGAAACATCAATGTGTGATTGGATAATGTTTCATTTTTAAGAGGGCTCTGGAGATTGTAGATATTTGAAAACATGTTTCTGGCTCATCTTTATGTATATTATCTATTGCTATGTAAAATTTTACTCCAAATTTATCATCTTGAAAAAACAAACTTTTATTATATCAGGAGTCTAGTCATGGCTTTGCTGGTGGCCTGTGGCTCAAGGTGTCTCATCAGATTGTTGTCCTGTTGGGGCTTCAATTGAAGGCTCAGCTCAGGGAGGATCTTCTAAGCTCTCTCATGGGATTGTTGGCAGGATTCAGTTCCTTACAGGCTGTTGTTCTGAGGGCCTCAGTTGACCTCCCTCTGTTCTTGCCACGTCAGTGTGTACACAGGGTGACTCACACATGGCAGCTGGCTTCCCTCAAAGAGAACGGGAGAGGGAGCACCCAAAATGGAACCACAGTGTTCTGTAACCTAGTCTTGGAAGAGATGTTCTGTCATTTCTGCCATATTTTGTTTGTTAAAAGCAAGCCATGTCCTGACCAGTATGGCTCGGTTGGTTGGGTGTCATCTCACAAAGTGAAGGGTCTCCAGGGCACATGTGTGGGTTGCAGGTTCAGTCCCCAGTTGCAGCTGATCAGTGTTTCTCTCGCACATCGAGAGAAACATCCTTCTGTTGCCACTCAAAACGCCCCCAACCCAAAGCCTGGCCCTCAACTCAGGCATGTGTCCTGGCTGGGAATTAAACTTGCAAACCAACAACCTTTCAGTTTATGAGACATGTCCAGTCTGCTGAGCCACACCAGTCAGGGCAATAAATTAAATCTTTAAAAAAAAAAAAGAAGAAGCAAATCACTAAAAATCACTAAATCCTGCCCATACTTCAGAGGAAGAGATTATACAAGGTCATGAATACCAAAAGGCAGAGATCGTTAGGGACCCATCTGCAGCTGCTTGCCACTACATAAGGGCAATATTATTATGAGTAATTCATTGTTAGTAAGACCCTAGTACTATTTGATAAGTAAATATTGATTTTGAAACTATGAAACTTACTGTAATTAGAAGTTTATATTGTCATTGCTTCTCTTCTTTATTTTCCAGAATAATCTGGGTATCTTATGGTCTGAAAGAGAAGAAATTGAAACAGCACAAGCCTACCTAGAATCATCAGAAGCACTATATAATCAGTACATGAAAGAGGTATGTTGCATGTCAGATAAATTTTAAGATTTGATTGAAACTAAGTCAAGAATTGATTTTAAGAATTTCTCACTCATAATCTTAGTATATGACTCTAGTATACATAGGGACCTCCCTATAGAGCTGTTTAAGTGATCACCTAATAGCGTACTTGCCAGCACTATTATAAGTGATTTACAAATTTTAACTCATTTAATCCTCATGACAATGTAGGAGGTGGATGCTTTTATTATCCTTATTTTAGAGATTAGAAAACAGCACAAGGATTAAGTGACTTGCCTCCGCACACTAGTGAGTGGTGAAGCTGGTGTTCCAACCCGCAGGATGTGGCTCCAGAACCCATACTTTTAACCAGTATGCTGCCCGACTTAGTAGTTGAACTTAGAGTAAGCTACAAGTGCGAGGTGCTCCTTTAAGAACAGTGTAATGTCAAATGATGATAGCAGATAGAAGGAATGTGCTATAAGCAGAATGCACAGACTGAACAGTCCTGTTTGCTTTGTGAATTTAATTCATTAGACGTTTACTGTTTTTACTATGTGCCAAGTACTATGCAAATATGCTGGAGAATCAAAATATGATCTCTACCTATACCTGGAGGATAAAGATTGGAACAAATCAACATTTAATTATACCCACAAGAAATTTTAGAATGTATATTTAGAATATATGTTTATAGGCCCTTAACACTTATTTTTTCATGAGGAATATACCCCCAAATTGGAGAATTTTAAAAGTCATGGCTCTTCTACCTTGATGTTACTACTTTTCTCCTGAAGTACTAAGGAGAGCAGAGCACCACAAAGACATGAGATGTTGGTCTTTTATGATTTTAGGCTCTTGCTCTTAATACATGAACTTATTAAATTAAAATATGTAGATACCAGATACCTATCATATTTCATTTAAAAATAGTACTGCCCTGGCTGGTGTGGCTCAGTGGATTGAGTCCCGGCTTGCGAACCAAGGGGTCTCTAGTTGATACCCTATCAGGGGACATGCCTGCGTTACAGGCCAGGTCCCTGATTGGGGGCGTGGGAGAGGTAACTGATTGATGTTTCTCTCCCTGTCTTTCTCCCTCCCTTCCCCTCTCTCTGTTTAAAAAAAAAAAAAAAAGTATTAATAAGAAACATAAAACACATAACAAAATTCTGTATACTTTTATACCTCTATTTTGGTTAAGAGAGTGATTTAACTGTTAGTGTCACACACAAAGTGTGATAGTCATAACAATAAAGTATATATGTAAAATAAAACAGATTAATTCCCCTCATCAATACAGGGGTAAGCGTACTAAATAGCCCTCAAAATTGTTGATGTGGTCTCTGAAGAATTACTTATGTATTGTGTTTGCCTTGCTTCTTGACTTTGTCATTTTTACTTTCTGTGAATTCTAGAAGCCCAAGTCATGATTTTCAGGTTTGCATCCAGAATGTAAGATCACTTTTTTTTTTTAATGGGAAACATTATTGCTATTTGGTGATTAGTGAATTCAGTTTAAAGCAAACCTGGGCATATAGATGTGACTTTCTCAAAGAGGTAGAATGAGGCAGAGGTTAAGTACTATTCTTTTGGAAGACTTGAAATACATATATTAACTCATTGAATCCTCGTAGCATCCTTATGAGATATATACTCTTATTATTCTCATTTTATAGATGAGGAAACAGAAGCACAAGGCAATACAATGGATTGACTGGTTTTAATGTTCCTCTATTGAAAGAGGGTAATATATACTTGTTTCCTTGAGGAAAAAATGCTAGAAAAATTATTTAAAATTTGATTTTTCATTACTGGTCAGTTTAGAACAGTATCACTCTAAGGATGTATACATTTTTCCTATTTGTCATGCTTATGTAGGTGTTTTTTTTTCTTTTAGGATTTTATTTATTTTTAGAAAGAGAGTAAGGGAGGGAGAAAGAGAGGGCGAGAAACATATTGTGCGAGAGATACACGGATTGGTTGCCTCTTGCCCGCCCCCAACTGGGGACCTGGCCCACAACCCAGGCATGTGCCCTGACTGGGAATCAAACTGGCAATCCTTCAGTTTGCAGGCCAGCGCTCAGTCCACTGAGCCACACCTGCCAGGGCTTATGTAGGTTTTTAAAAGAACTTTTTTATCATAACAGACTTAAGACTTAACATAGTTAAAAAAGCAACGTGTTTTTCTTTTATTTTGTTTTTTACTGTATTTGAATTTCACCTGAAACAGCAGTTAAAATCTTGTCAAGTGTGAGTTTGTAGGAAATCTTTTATTTCTTTGACTCTTTCATATATTATGGTTAAGAAAATTACTTCTTGGGTAACATGAACTGGTAAAAAGTATATTGGGCTTTTAAATTTGATCGGGCTTTTAAATTTTTGATTTCTCCAGTTTCTCCAGAAGAGGGCGCTTGGTGTTTACAGTAAAATTTTAGAGTTTCGTTTTTCTAATTGTAGATTGGTAGTCCTCCTCTTGATCCTACTGAGCATTTTCTCCCTGAAGAAGAGAAGCTGACTGAACAAGAGAGATCAAAAAGGTGAGAAATGCCCTCACGGGTATTTCTACATAGTGGTAGGTGATTGTTCAAAAAAAAGCATGTTTTCTCCTTCAAGGCACTCTTTAAAAGTCTAGAGTGTAGATTCTGATACAAATTAAAACCTTCATTTGCCATTTACAAATATGTGACCCTGTTCAAACCTAAGGCTCAGTTTCCTTATCTGTCAGGTAGATGCACTAGCCGTACCCAATTCAAGAGTTGGTGAGAGGATCAATGTAAATATATGTGAATGTTCTGCCTACGTTGTAAATCATTACGTGAATACGGGTTTTTTTCTTCATAGATTTGAGAAGGTTTATACTCATAACCTATATTACCTGGCTCAAGTCTACCAGCACATGGAAATGTTTGAGAAGGCTGCTCATTATTGCCACAGCACTCTAAAACGCCAGCTTGAGCACAGTGCCTACCATCCTGTAGAGTGGGCGATCAATGCTGCTACCTTGTCACAGTTTTACATCAATAAGGTAGGCTTCTTGGAGTGGTTATCTAACAAAGTTACTGATAGAGTATATGAATATAGACCAAATAGTATCTTGAAAATATCATCTTTTAAAAATAGGTAGCTTGTATTTTATGATATAAACTCGATAGAAAAGTGCATCCTAATTTGGCAGTATACTAAAATTTTGTAGCTTTGTTGCATTAATCTACTGAATCTTAAAATACTGAGTTTTATCATTGTCTAACATGTTCCTAGTTTCTAAAATTACATGTTACCTAAGACCAATTATTTTTTGATAAAAGCATGCTGTCTCAATTCATTTTAGTGAGATGTTACCTTAAATTGCAGATTTTATCTTGTAGATATAATTTTATCTTTAGGCAGTGGTAATCTGGTAGTTACGAGAATTTGTCTGAGGAAGTTGACTGTTAAATGTGGGCTTTGATAAAAGCATGTGATGCATTTCAGTTATTCTTTAGAATTAATTCCTTTATAATAAAATTTTTTTATGTTGGAAAGATCTCTGCTCAGTTCCAGAGTTCCAGGTCTTTATTATCAATATATACTTCACTGGAGTTTTGCACAGGGACGAATTTGAGCTTTTTAGTTGTTTATCAAAATTATTCAGAATCATGTTGGTATATTCTTAATTGACTTATTTGTTCCTCTAGTCCTAAGAGTTTTTAATGTTGAAACACTTTTAAGCCACCTTTCCCAGCTAGATTTTCTGATAATCCTCAATAAGATATCTCAGCAATAGAAATTACTTTTATTTGTATTTCTGATTCAGAAGCCTCTGTGAAATCTCAATAATTTTTTGCTTATCAGAGTTCCTTCTTAGATCTCTCTGCTTACGTGCTGCTGTATCCTTACTGGGCCTTTATCCTTTCTAAAATTTTTGTTAGTGCTGGTTCTGTAAATACGCCCTTTTTTAAAGTATTGCCCCACAGAATTTCATTCAGAAAAGCTATTAGCAGGAGAGAAAGGGCTGTGGCGACTGCAGCATCACTTCTAGGACTTTGGTCTAAGATCAAGCATGTAAGTAATGCTACTGCGTATTTCAGAGCGTTCAGCTAAATCTAACTCATGCATCCATTTCATTGTGGCCATCATCAAAAAGTGGTACCTGGTGCCTCTGCTTGTGGCACCATTGTTATAGCTTCTGGAGGCCCCTTATTTGTTTTGTTTAGCAACTTTAAAATTACATGTTCACTGTGATTTTAATTAATACTTAAAACAACATTGATGTTAATAATGCTTAGATATCTAGATATTAATTTAAAGTAATTTAACATTTAAAGTTGTTAAGCATTGCTTATGTGGAGCATGCAGTAATTTTCATCAGTATCTCCCCTACCTTGTGCTTTTATGTTTTTTTACCAAGATGTTTTACAAGTTTTTGTTACAAGTAGCTAAGATATATTGCAAAAAGAGATTTGAACCATGTTTTTAAAAATAGAATTGTCATTTATATCATCCTCATCTTCATCTAGTTCCAGTGATGAGGTTTTGCTACTTGGTGAGTGCCTACCTGGCAAGTGCTAAAGTCCCACATTTACCAGCCACCTAGAGGGTACAAGGGCACTGTTCTAGTAGTGGCTGCTCACAGGGAACCAATCTGGAAAAAGCCGAAGTGATAATGATGGGTAAGGGATTGTGGAGGAACAATTAAAGTTGTTTATGTAAACTGCCACTTTTTGGTTTTTGAGGTTTAATACCAACACTGATCTGTAGATGTTGCTGGACTAATGCTATACATGGTCGGTCCCCAGCTATTCTCAAGGTGGCTTCTGAATTTGCCGTAATGGAGAGCTACATTTAATGCTGACATTTTAAAGTCATAGTTAACCATGAAAAATTTCCTTAGCAAAATCAGGTATATCTAATATGAAGTAGGCAATTATATTTAAGAAAGTGGCTTCCAACTAAAAGTTGGACTTGCATGATAAATGCAAAATGTTTATATTAACAAGGAGATCTTTTCCAAGTGTTTGAGAAGTTTACTATGCCCAAATTTGAATTACAAAGTCTTCCAAGTGTGTTGCTAAAGCAGTTTCATAAAGTTGTCTGTGAAAATCTTTTGACTTGAAAACTTTGTGGAAAGCCTCATTATAAATTATAAAGGTTTTAGAAGACAGGAATCTGTTCCTATCAAAATTGATTCTTTTTTACTTTGAATGGTAGGATATAAAAGGGATCTTTAATCCTAAAAAAATTAAATCTGTAAATCCTTTGACACAATGTAAATGGTCTAAGAATTTATCATGCATGGAACTTTGACTATCTGGAATGAACCTAAAGACTATCTGAGGCCTGTTGGGTCTATGATAATAGTTATTGTTGCATACTTACTGATTACCTGAGGAGCGCTACCTCAGTCAGCAGCTGTCTTCCAGCCAGTTTGGAGTATTAAGAGTTTAGGGGCATTATACTTTGATGTAGCTTTTTAACCTGGTAATACTATAATATGTCTTATATACCTTCTTAATGTTCAGCAATTTTCCAGGGTCTCCTTAGTGGTTTTTGCCTGGTTTTAATAGCTTTTCCCATATCAAAAGACATGATGCAATATCAATTGTAAATAAGGCTGTGGGACAGTTGCATTTACTCATGTTTATTTCCTTAACAGCTATGCTTTATGGAGGCTAGGCACTGTTTATCAGCTGCTAATGTCATTTTTGGTCAAATTGGAAAGAACCCAACCACAGAAGACGGTAAGTTTATGTGTGCATGTTTTATTATATATAGCTTTTTAAAAATATTATTTTGAAATATTTTTAAACTTGAGAAAATTTAAGAACAAAACAAAAAACTACCTACCATATCCCCTTCTAAATTCACCGGTTTTTAATATTTCCCTCATTTGAAGTCATATTTTATTTTTCTTTCTGAACTAGTTGAGAGAAAATTACATACATTATACCCCTTTACCCCTAAATACTTCAGTGTGTTTTTCCTAAGAATAAGAATGTTTTCTTATGTAATCATAGAATGGGAACTATACAATTCTTTTATTTATAGTGCATATTTCTATTTCATTAATTGTCCTCATAATGTCCTTTATAGCAGTTCTTTTCTAATACCAGAATATCCAGTTCAAGACTGCATATTACATTTAGTTGTCACACCTCTTTAGTCTTTTTTAATCTGGAATGTTCCTCAGCCTCTTTCTCATTTATCACATAGACACTTTTTAAAAATATAGTCCTATCATGTCATAGAATTTCCATTAGTTGGTGATTCAGTGTTTTCTTATGCAAAGATTCAGAGTACAGTAGTGCCCCCTTACCTGCAGGGGATACGTTCCAAGACCCCTGGTGGATACCTGAAACTGTGGATAGTACTGAACCCTTATATATACTATGTTCTGTTGGGGCAAAACAAGAAAAAACAAATTTACTTATTAAAAAATTGTGTATTTATTCTTACATGTTGAAACTTCTGTTACCTTCAAAGTACTCTCCATTTGATGCAATACACCTATTGAGACTTTCTTTCTACTGCTCTAAACAATTTTTGAACTCATCAGTTTTGATGTCTTTTAGTGTTTCTGCCGTTTTTTGTTTCACTTCTTCCAGGTCAGCAAATGTTTCCCTTTGAGGACTTTTTAAATCCAGGAAAAAAAAAAAAAGTCACTCAGGTTGAGATCAGGTGAACAGGGAGGGTGGGTCACAGGGGTCATGCTGTTTTTGGTCAAAAACTGCTAAACACTCAGGACATTGTAAGCAGATGCACTTGTAAATCACCCATCATGAGATGGGCAAATTGGTTAAAAGAATCTTAAAAAGAAAATTTACCGAAGCCAAGTGCAGCCTCTCACAGCAACGCCAGCTGGTACACGGATGCAGACAAGTTACTAGAACATTCAAGTAGCAGGGGAAACCTGTATTACAAGAGGCCTGCCCTCCAGAAGATAATTCCAGGTTTTTTGGGTCGCTCCTTGTATATACGTACCTACTATAAAGTTTAAACCACTCCTGTGCTTTGGGGCTATTATTAAGTAAAATAAGGATTACTTGAACACAAGCACTGTGATACCGCAGCAGTCACTCTAGATGACTACTTAGTGTCTGAGAGCAAGTAGCATGTATACAGCGTGGACAAAAGGGTGGGGCAGGACAGCATGAGCTATCATCACACTACTCAGAATGGCATGCAATTTAAAATTTATTAAGTATGCCATGGCTGGTATGGCTCTGTGGATTGAGAGCTGGCCTTTGTATTGAAAGGTCGCCGGTTCAATTCCCAGTCAGGGCACATACCTGGGTTGCAGGCCAGCTCCCCAGTTGGGGGTTGTGTGAGAGGAGCCAATATGTGTCTCTCGCATATTGATGTTTCTCTCCTGTTTTCCTCCCTCCCTTACCCTCTATAAAAAATAATAAATAATTTTTAAAAATCAAACTTATGAATTATTTCTGGAATTTTTCATTGAATATTTCCAGACCATTATTTACCTAGGGGAGCTGAAGCCACAAAAAGCGAAACCACAGAAAAGGGGGTACTATTGTATACATTTTTGGTTGAACTACTAAAGAAGTGACGTGTCAAAATACCCATTTTTTTTAAATTACAGTGTTTTATTTAGTCTCAAAAATCACAGTTAACATTTATATTTGAGCAAATCAAAACCACATTGAGATATCACCTCACACTAGTTAGATTGGCTAGTATCAGAAAGTCAAGAAATAAGTGTTGGTGAAGATGTAGAGAAAAGGGAACTCTTATGTACTTTTGGTGGGAATAAATTGGTGCAGTCACTGTGGCAAATAGTATGGATGTTTCTCAAAAAATAGAAATAGAGCGACCTCATGACTAGCAATTCCACTTCTGGGTATATGTCCAAAGGAAAGGAAAACACTAACGAAAAGATACCAGCACCCCCATGTTCATTGCAGCATTATGTACAATAGCTAAGATGTGGAGCAACCTAAGTAGCAGTTGATGGATAAGTGGATAATGAAATTGTTTATATACAATAGAGTATTATTTAGAAGGAAATCTTTTTAAGAGGAAGGTACAAACTTCATTATACAATAATTAAGTCATGGGATTTACAGCATAATACTGTATCGCATATTTGAAAGTTGCTAAGAGAGTAAATCTTAAAAGTGTTCAAGAAAAAAAATTTGCCTATATGATGACGGATGTGAACTAGACTTATTTTCTTAATCATTTTGCAATATGCAAATATTGACTCATAGATCTGAAGCTAATGTTATATGTCAACTACAATTAAAAAATACTTTCCAAGATGGTAGCATAGGCAGACATGGCTCACCTCTTTCCACAACCACATCAAATCTACAAATATAGACAACCATCACTCAGAACCATCAGAAATCAAGTTGAATGGAGCCTGGCAGCTATGGAATTAAAGAAACCACATCCATCCAGACTGGTAGGAGGGATGCAGATGCAGAACAAGCTGGTCCCTCACCCACATGTGGTGGATAAAAAATTCAAGACAGATATCTCAGGACTGAGGAGTCCCAACCCCACACCAGGGTCCCCCACCCAGGGTTCTAGTGCCAGGAAGCTAAGTCCCCACAAATTCTGGCTGCAAAATCCAGCAGAGATTGACTCAGTGGAAGAAACTGCTGGGGCCCCAACCAATTCTTCCTGAAGAACCCACACACAGACTCTGCTACTCAGACTCACTCCCTCTGAGCTCCAGCACCAGGGTAGCAGCTTGAAAGGCACCAGTGGCATAAAGGGGGGAACTGAAGTGTCTGGCATCAAGGCCAGCAGTGGCCATTGTCTCTTTCTAAACTCTCCCTCCACGTGGCTGTTGCCATATCTGAGACTCCACCAACCGGGCTAACACTGTTTGATTTACCTTGGAGATCCCCAGAGACTGCCCCACCTAACTTATGGGCCCACCCAAGGTGCTCTTCCATGTGAATGGCTGGTCTTGGCTCATGCTTCACAACTTCCTAAATCCTCTCAAAAAAGCAACAGCTGGCCTCACTGAACCCCAGGCCCAGCACTACCAGCAGACAGCCTAGATTCACAGCTTGCCTTTGCCCGGGAATCTTCAAGCCCAGCACAAGAGGCAGCTACCTCAGATTGCTTTATAGCTCAGGCAGGGTGGTCCTAGGCAGAACACAGGAAGGGGCTGACCTTGGCCTGTACCACCTGGGAAATCCCAGGGCCAGTGCACTCAGTGGACAGCTACAGACCACATAGGAACACCACCACCCTGTCCCTGAACAGCTGATCCTCCATGGAGGTTGATAGTGGTCACAGCCAGTCCTTGCAGCTGACTGGCCTGGGTAAAATCCCTCCCATTGAACTGCCAACAGCAACCAAGGCTCAACTACAAGAGGAGGGTGTACTCAGCCCACATGAGGGGCGCACCTGGAGTACCCAGCTTGGTTAATAGGGGGAGGCTGTGCCACTGGATCCTACAAGCTATCCACACTATGAAGACACAGAGTCAAAGCTCTACCTACACATAGAAACAAACACAGGGGTCTGCCGAAATGAGACAAAGAAGCATAGCCCAAATGAAAGAACAGATCAAAACTCCAGAAAAAGAGCTAAACGAAGTGGAGATAAAAAATCAGGTGCAGAGTTCAAAACACTGGTTATAAGGATGCTCAAGGAACTTAGTGAGGACCTCATTTATTTACAGGTATGATTCATGCATTGGTAATGAAGCAACAGTATTGATTGCTTTATTGTAGTCCATTGTAATTGATAATGATTGCTTCACAGTAGCCTAACATATGTTAATGAATGAACCATTACAGAATTTCCACAGCCTATAGTATTACAGTTATAGTCATAATTCAGTATTGAAAACATTATATGTCTTTGAGAAACCACTTACCTGTGATGATAAGGTAATATGTACCTCGTTTCTTTAATTATGAGGGATAGAGGCATAATGTATGGTAATGTAATTCTTTGAAAGCAAAGTTATGAAACAGTATGAAAATAAAAACCTTATTAATTTTACATTAAATATCATTCACCTTATGCCTATGTAAGGGTAGGCTATCCACTTCAGTACAGGTCTTGCAAATGATGTTCTTACACGATGAATACTTAGATGATGATGACAAGGATGTTTGATACAGGTTTTGCCATACAGTTATTAGATTATCACATTAAGACACGTACTCAACAGATAAGTTCATTAACTATACGGCATGATGATGATTTACTGTTCATTAAGTGTCAGTGGATCGTCAAAGAAGTCTTCATCTGGTTGTCTTCATGCTGAGTAGGCTGAGGAGGAAGAGCAGGGGGGGTTGGTCTCACTGTCTCGGGTGGCAGAGGCAGAAGAGGTGGAAGCGGAGGCAGGAGAGGCAGGCACACTCGAACTATACAGAAATATGTTTTAATTTCTGTCTGACTTGTCTGCTCTTTCATTTCTCTAAAAATGTTTTTATACAGCACCAATCCTTCCACTATTTGCTTTACGTGCCCGTTATCAGAGAAGGGTTCAGGTAATAAAGCAAGGCAAAAGCAGTCTTGAACGATCAGAACCCTTCTGCCAGACTGATGAGTGTCCGTTTGTTTTCTCGCGCTGCTTCTCCCACCTTTTCTCCCTCATCCTCTGCCTCTGGTTTGGAAGCGCTCCGCCCCCTCAAGTCGCCTTCCGGCATGGTGTCTCTGATTTCTTGAATTGCTCCAAGCTTCTTAAAACCCTCGCCCCCACTACTGTTTTTGCAATAGCCACACTCTCTTACGATTTCCTTGATTGGTTGTGTCGTAAATCCTCTGAAGTCACGCACATCATCTGGACAAGGTTTTCCCCAGCAGGGTTTTATTGTTTGGGCTTGATGCCTTCGCAGTGATGGCTCTTGGATGTTGTAATCCTTCTAGACTTTTATGGTGTTCTGTCTGTCAGGGTTCACTTCCATAGCATTGACAATACTTGCCGTAGAGTACTGTGTATAATGAGCCTTACAGGTCTTTATGACCCCCTGACCTATAGGCTGAATTAGAGGCGTAGTGTTTGGAGCAAGTAGATCACTTAGCCACCTTTGGCGATGAACTCATGGGGTCTGGGTGGCCAGGGGCATTGTAATATTTCAAAAAAGAACTTTAAAAGGCAGCTCTTTACTGGCAATGTACTTCCTGACTTTAGGGACAAAGCACCAATGGAACCAGTCCAGGCTTTCTTGTTGTATAGCCGGAAGATTGGCAGCTGGTATTTATCTTTTCCTTTCAAGGCTCAGGGGTTAGCAGCTTATAGATAAGGGCACTGCTGATCATAAACCCGACTGCATTTGCACAGAACAGCAGTTAGGCTATCCCTTCCTGTCTTAAGTCATGCTGCGGGCTTTCTTCCTTAATAAATGTACTTTGTGGCACGTTCCACAAACTGAAAGATCACCAGTTTGATTCCCACTCAGGGCAGATGCATGGATTGTGGGCCAGGTCCTGATTGGGGGTTGAGAGAGGCAACTGCTCGATGTTTTCTTTCTCACATCAATGTTTTTATTCTCTCTCTCTCTCCCTCCCTCTTTTCCCTTATCTAAAAATAAATAAACAAAATCTTTAAAAACAAAACAAAACCAAAAAAAGACCCAGTTCAGGCAGATATTCTTTCTCCACAATGATTTTCTTAATGGCATCTGGGAACTTGTCTGCTGCCTCTTGGTCTACCAACAGTGCTGTTTCTGTTACCGTGACATGTTAAAGCCAAACTTCTTTCTAAAAGTAACCATCCATCGCTGGCATTAACTTCTCCAGCTTTTAGGTCCTTCACCTTCCTTTTGCTTTAAATTGTCATATAATGACCTTACTTTTTCTTGAATCATATTCGGTATGCTTTGAATCTATAGATATGCCTTTTTTTTTTTTAAGATTTTATTTATTTAGAAAGAGGGAAAGGGAGAGAGAAAGAGAAGGAGAAAAACATCAATGTGGGAGAGATACATAGATCTATGGTCAATTGCTTGTCACATGCCTCCAACTGGGGACCCAGACTGCAACCCAGGCATGTGCCCTGACTGGGAATTGAACCAGCCACCTTTTGGTTCACAGGCCAGCGTTCATTCCACTGAGCCACACCAGCCAGGTCTACGTATGCATTTCTTAGGCAATCCTGCACTCACATAAAAGCTGCATCTTTAATGAGATTAAAAGGTTATTTCACGAGAAGTTCAGAGTTTTCGTGCCTGCTGATAGAGCTACAGTGATGGCTTCACAAATTTCCTTTTCCCTTTTTACAGTGATCTTTATGCTGGATTCATCTATCTTGAAATGGCAGGCAGTTGCTGCTGCAGTACTCAGTCTCTGATACATATCCAGCAATTCAGCTTATTCTTGTAATGACTTTGACTTTTCTCTGCTTCTTGGGAGCACTTCCAGCATCACCAGAGGCACTTTGTATGGGTCCCATGGTGTTATTCAATGATCATGGTATTGCACTAAACACGATGAAAAATACATGAGCACCATGAGAGATCACTTTTTACTGCAATATGCAACTTACTGGAGAGATGAACTGCTCAGAGATTATTAGCATTTACATAGCATTTTGGGCAGATACAACACTTGAGCTCACCATATTAGCAACAGGAGGTGGCTACGAAATTATTAGAGTACTACAGTATGTATGACAGTTAATTTACAGTTATAATCATAATTTACAGTTGCGATTTAATACTGCATCTTTATGTTCACTTTTCTCAACTGCGAACGGTGTGCTATGTATAGTTTGTGTTTGTGCATAAGTTTTGATAAATTTGAACTTTGTATAACAGATTTGTAATATTTTATGGTAGTAATGCTTTCTGCATAAAATATGTGTACATACTAGTTATTTTATTTTTCTTGGTTTTTTAAAAATATTTCTAGGCTATATGATTTTTCTGGGAGTTTTTTGAATTGTTGCAAATCTTCAAAAATTTTTCCAATATATTTACTGAAAGAAATGCACATATAAATGGATTCATGCAGTTCAAATCCATATTGTTCAAAGGTTCACTGTAGTTCTTTTTTACCCCCTTAATTTCTTACAATGAATTAATTGTAGATTGGTTGAAATCTAAGAGGCATTTGTCCCCCCAAAATCAATAAAAATTAAACCACCAGTAAGATTTGTTTTTTTAGTGTTTAGTCTTTTTTAAGTTAAATTTATTGGGGTGACATTGGTTAATAAGACTATAGAGGTTTTAAGTGTACATTTTTATGATATGTGATCTGTACATTGCATTGTGTGCCCACCACCCAAAGTCAAATCATCTACTGTCATCATATATTTATCTCCTCTTTACCCTTTACTTTTTCCCTCAACCCCCCATTGTTTTACTCTTCAAAATAGGAAGGTTAAAAAAGTGACAATGTCAAATGCTTTCATTGAGTAGCTGGATATATTATTGTTGGTTAGAGTATTTGTTGAAAATAATTTGATAGTATGTATCAAGAACATTGAAAATGATGTAAACTCTGACCCAGTGAACTCCACTTATAGGAATCTGTCCTAAGGAAATAATCCCAAATTCAGTCAGATTTATGCACAGAAATCTTGTGTTTGAGTTGTTTGTAATAGAAGAAATAGGAAATGACAAATGCCCAACATTAGAAGACTGGTTAGATAAAGTATGGCATATTTATTTAATTGTATATAATGCTATACTTAAAAATGATGTTAAAGGGTTGAAGATAACATGGGTAAAAAAGTTAGTGGTATAATACAGGAAGAAAAAGCTATATTCAAAACAGTGTATATCATGGCCTTTGTTTTCACCTAGAGATAATACATAAGAAAAAACTACCTGGCTGCTGTGGCTCAGTGGATTGAGTGTTGGCCTGTGAACTAAGTGTTGCTGGTTCGATTCCCAGTCAGAGCACATGTCTAGGTTGCACACCAGGTCCCCAGTTGGGGGTGCATGAGAGGCAACCACACATTGATGTTTCTCTTCCTCTCTTTCTCCTTTCCTCTCTCTCTAAAAACAAATATAATAAAAAATAATATAATTTAAAAATGTATAGTTATAACATAAATAAGTCATGGGGTTGTAAATCACAGCAGAAGAAATACAGTTGATATGATAATTAAAAAAAAAGAAAACTAGAAAGAACTATGCAAAAACAATAGAAGTGGATGCCTCTGGTAGAGGGGATGTGGAGTGGAGTTTTCCCCTTCAGTGCTTCAATGAAGATCTGTTATTTTTATAACAGGAAAAAGTGATATAACAAAGAATGCAGTACAATACACAATGAAAATTACTATTATGACCATTAATTTAAACAAATCATGTTTGTAATTTTAGCTACTGAAGCTGAAGGAGATGTGCCAGAGCTTTATCATCAAAGAAAAGGGGAAATAGCAAGATGCTGGATCAAATACTGTTTGACTCTCATGCAGAATGCCCAACTTTCAATGCAGGTAATACAGTCAAAAGCCGCCTTTTCTTTCTAAATGAGCAAGACATAAGTGCAAGCTTAAAATTGGAATTATGCTTATTGGGCTCACTGTATGTTTATTATGCATGACATGTAGAATGCTCTCATAAATATCTCTGACTCTCCATCTCTACCTTTTAAAATATTACTTATCATTCAAGGCCTATTTCAGATACCACTTCTTCCTGAAGACTTTTCTTTGGATAGAATATGATTTCCTGAGAAGTGGGGTCTACATCATATTTATATCATCTCCAGGTATAATAGGTTCTCAATAAATAATTATGAAATGCATAGTTCTTCAACTCCTACAGATACCTCCTTCCTTTAAGCTCCATAGAACTTTTCTTACCTCTTCCTAAGTCACTTAAATTCTGCTTTGGATTGTCCCTGTTCATGTTCCATTACTTCTTGTTAGACTATAAGCAACTTGAGGTCAGGAAACAGTTCTTACTAATCTTTATATAATTTATGCAGTATATACAGTATATACAAGCAGTTCTGGGCAAGTCCCTGATGGCAGCCCACTGGAGAGAATTTTGGAAAATTGGGATATGTACTATCGTTATCCTATGACTACCCTGGCTGGTTTGGCTCAGTGGATTGAGCGTCGGCCTGCGAGCTAAGTGTCGCTGGTTCGATCTTCCAGTCAGGGCACATCAGAGAAGGAAAACTCTGATTCCAAAAAACCTCCGCTGCCTTGCGGCATACCTCTTCAGGGGAAAGGCTAAGGGAGTAAACCCCGACAGAAAATCCGGAGCCGGAGTCCCTAAGGCGGTTTGACGTTGTAGTCAACACCGGCAACTCCTGCGGCGCACCTGAAGCCAAGCTGTATGGACTCCGTCTTTCCCTTGGACCCTTCAGCTGCGAAGAGAGGGGGGGTCTGCTGCATGGGCAACAGCAGACCCTCCATATCACCCTGCCCAGGCTCTGTAGCTTCAGCTCCACTGGAGAGCACACTCCAGCGTCATCGCAAGATGTCGATTCAACACGGGAGGAGACAGATACCGCGTCACTCCCGAGTCGGACTGCACAGCCATTCTCGGCGGTGCAGATAGACTCTTAAGAAGCTACACCATCGTCTCTCGAGACGGACGGCTGCCGACGACGATACAGGGTAGGACAAAAGGTTTATAGTTTGTATGGAAAATAATACAATAATTAATACATAATAATATCAGAATATACTGTTTTGCATACTCACAACTCTAAACCTACTTTTGCCCCAACCTGTAAAAAACATACTTTAATAAATATAAATACAAATATAAATATATCTGGAAAAAGCCCTGCCAGTTTGTAGCTATGTGTTCTTGGCAATTTACTCAATTTCCTCACCGGTAATAATACTACGTACTTAACAGTGTTGTTATGAGAGTGTGTGTGTGTGTGTGTGTGTCTCCGAAAAGTACCTGAGACATACCAAGTCTTCAGTAAATGTTGATCACCATCATTATTATTACTGATCCAGACTAGAGTCTAGTTTCTAACCACTAAAGAGGAAAGAAAATAAGTTATTTGTATGCAATATACTAAGTGTAGATACATAGGCTTTCCTGGAGGAGCTATTGTGCTTTATTTTTTCTATTTTTATTTATTAAAGTAAAATAATTTTTTACTAGTAAATAATACAGAACCTGGTAAAATTGTTAAACAAAATAAAACTACAAAACCCCAGGAGCATTTTGGAGATGGAGGGTAGGGAAATAGGGAAAAGAACTAGGGAGTTTAATAGTTAGAGAAATTAGAGCCAGGAAAAACTCCACTTTCTTTTGCTCTAAAAGCAGCGTAGAAAGAATGCAAACAGACAAGCAGCCAGGAAGCAAGTAAGTAAACAAGATTTAGAGACTTACAGCCTGCATTTGAAGGTATTGTGTTGAGCAAAATACGTGGTTTAACGCTTACCCTTCAGTTAGTTGATGTTTTCCAGGCTGGGCACTAGAATCTGTAACCTGACTGCCATGCATCAAAAATTATTCAGATTTTCCTTAATCTGACCTTTTTTGTTACTTTAACGTCATCATTTGATCATCTGCTTATTTCAAAAGGCTTCTTCAATTAGACTTAAACATGCACAAATTTATTTAATTAAATATTTATGCCAGGTCTATGCTAGTCACTGTACTCTGATGAACAAAAAAACCTGGTTTTTGACTTCATGTAATAGTGCAACTTTGATAAGTTCCACAAAGACACATGATATGAGAAGACATAATAGGAGAAAGTAACATTTGAAGGATGCTCTGGGACTGGTAGGAATTACCTAGACTGGAGAAATGGGGCACCACCATTCCAAGGAGCGGAAGCAGCATGTTTTAAAGTTCTAGGGCATAAGAGCCTGGTATTAGAAGGGATGGAACAAAGAAAGGCCTGTGAGGCTGGAAGAGAGTGAGAGAGCACGTGATGTAAGAGAGTTAGAAAGGGGCTAGAACATGAAGGGCCTTCAAGGAATGGAAGCCTTGAAGGGTTTTGGAACAATCACTTAGGTAGCAGATTGGAGAGTAGAGGGAAAGCAAGAGTGGATGGGGGAGATAAGTTAGAAGAGCACTGCAGCGGTCCAGGTGAGATGTGAAGAAGAAAACAGATTGGATGCAAGTGGTACTTTGAAAGCAAAACATTAAGGACTTGGTGACAGATTGGAAGTGTGGGGTAAAGGGAGAGGAGAGGAAATTCTCAAGGATCCTAGGTTGCTGGCTGTCCCCATTGAGAAAGTGTTCTTCCCTAAAATAACACTAGGATAGGAACCTGTTTGCTGAAGAAGAATAGGAGTTCCGCTGTGTACATGTTGAAGGTGAGATGCCTCTGAATCTTCTGAGAGATGTCATAAAGGGGCTGTAGTTCCGGGTCTGGAGCTTGAAAAGGGGTCTGGGCTGTAGCTGTAGACTTGTGAGTCATCCTCCCACGAATGGCGATTGCGGCTGTGCGTGTGGACGGAGTCACCTGTTTGGAGCAGTGCTGTCCAGTAAAATAGAATACCAGCTACGTATGTAATTTTACATTTTCTAGTGGCCACATCAGAAAAGGAAAAAAAGAAGCAGGTGAAATTAATTTTAATTATTTTTTAACCCAGAACATAAAAAAATTTGTTGTTTCTATATGTCATCAGTATTTAAAAATTAAGAGGTTCCAACTGGAGCTTTATTCATACAAGAATTTCTTGGAGCCCTGGCCAGTGTGGCTTAGGTAGTTGGAGCATTGTCCCATGGACCAATGGGTCATGGGTTCTATTCCCAGTCAGGGCACATTCCTGGGTGGCAGGTTCCGTCCTCTGTTGTGGCGCGTACTACTGGAGGCAGCTAATCGCTGTTCCTCTCCCGCATCAGTGTTTCTCTCCCTCTCTCCCTCCCTTGTCTCTAAAATCAATAAGCATGTCCTCCTCGGGCGAGGATAAAACAATTTTCTGTTCTTGGAGATTGGATAGTTATTATTTTACACAGCCCACATCTCAGTTTGGACTCATGCATTTCAGGCAGTAGTCATCCACACATGTCTCTTTTTTTGAACAAGGTAGGTCTAGAGAGACAAAATCAGGAGAAAAAAAGAAAAGATCTTGAGTCTGAGCAATAAGGGATCTGATGATTAATTTTATTGGCCAGGAAGAGGAGGGTAAGCTTACTCTATTTCTTAACCATCTTAGCTATCTATATAGCTATATCTATATACTTACATATGTCTATATATACATCTATATATGTGTGTGTGTGTGTATTTTTTGTCCCAGGAGGCAGGAGGGATAACTTTAACTACAAAGGTAGATTTAACTCTTTATCTTTACTTTCATGTCTTTAAAGGGCCTAGAGCATTTCTCTGTAAGATATTTCACTAAATAACTTAGAGCATAAACATTGTATCATTAATCTTAATGGAATATCTGAAATATTTTTAGGATTTATATTGCAGTTTTACTTTAATGCTAATAATAACATATTACATGTATATAATGTTTCACATTTTTTAATGTTTTTTTATATGATTTATCTTATCTGAGTAACTATAAATTAGTTTGAGTTCCCTAAAGAGGAATAAATAAAGTATGTAAGTGGTTTATCTATTTAAATGCTTCTTCCTAATTTCTTATATTTTGGAATATAGTTAGAAGGAAAACGTTTTAAAAGATGTTTAAGATTGTAATACCTCCCTAAGTCAGTCTGGGAAGTAAGAGGATTTTCTCTTTTTAACTCTGCAGTTGCTTTAATATTATTTGACAGCAGGAGGTCAGTGTCCTACTTAACCATAATTATTTTTTCTTTCAGGACAATATAGGAGAGCTTGATCTTGATAAACAATCTGAACTCAGAGCTTTAAGGAAAAAAGAACTAGATGAAGAAGAAAGTGTTAGGAAAAAAGCTGTGCAGTTTGGAACCGGTGAACTCTGTGATGCCATCTCTGCAGTAGAAGAGAAAGTGAGCTATTTGAGACCTTTAGATTTTGAAGAAGCCAGAGAACTTTTCTTGTTGGGTCAGCACTATGTCTGTGAGGCAAAAGAGTTCTTTCAGATTGACGGTTATGTCACTGACCATATTGAAGTGGTCCAAGACCACAGTGCTCTGTTTAAGGTGCTTGCATTCTTTGAAACTGACATGGAGAGACGGTGCAAGATGCATAAACGTAGAATAGCCATGCTAGAGCCCCTAATTGTGGACCTGAATCCACAGTATTATCTGTTGGTCAACAGACAGATTCAGTTTGAAATTGCACATGCTTACTATGATATGATGGATTTGAAGGTTGCCATTGCTGACAAGCTGAGGGATCCTGATTCACACATCATAAAAAAAATAAATAATCTTAATAAATCAGCATTGAAGTACTACCAGCTCTTCCTAGACTCACTAAGAGACCCAAATAAAGTATTTCCTGAGCATATAGGGGAAGATGTTCTTCGCCCTGCCATGTTAGCTAAATTTCGAGTTGCCCGTCTCTATGGCAGAATCATCACTTCAGATCCCAAGAAAGAGCTAGAAAATTTGGCAACATCATTGGAACATTACAAATTTATTGTTGATTACTGTGAAAAGCACCCTGAGGCTGCCCAGGAAATAGAAGTTGAGCTAGAACTTAGTAAAGAGATGGTGAGTCTTCTTCCAACAAAAATGGAGAGATTCAGAACCAAGATGGCCCTGACTTAATAATCCTCATTTTTAATGAAAGAACATGTGCAATATTGAAGATATTTTTTTCCCTTAGTGAAATGGGCCCTAGTCCATTGTGTTACTTACTTTTATAGCCAGATGCATGCAGTTTGAACTTGAGATAGACCAATTGAATCTTAATAGGACTTTAATCAACAAAAAGATAGTAAGTTGACACCTGATTATGTAAATTGCCTTGTTAAAGTGACATGTGATTGGTATTTTAGATTGCTTGTTTCCTATTTAAATATAAACCTTTCCTGCCTCATTTTCTAAAGATAGGTTCTTTGTTGTGTGGTACTTGATGGATTCTTTAAGAGGAAAAGTGCTGAGTAACATACCTGGTAGAGAAGCCTGTTATTATATTAAAATTGAAAAAGTAACTTCCTGTAGTTATTCTTTCCCAAGTATTTACTTTCTTAAATTCCCAAAGAAACATTTTCTTTTTGAAAATATTAAAACACTTAAGTTATGTTGTTGTAAAGTATTGTAAAATAGTTTGTCTTGTTTATGGAAAAAGGCCTTGTTGGAAATATAATAAATTGACTTGTTTCAATAATTCATTTACTCGTTTTTTCTAAGAATTGATGTATTATTATTTTTATTTATTTATAAAGAGAGGGGAAGGGAGGGAGAAAGAGAAGGAGAGAAACATTGCCTCTTGCCCTCCCCCAACTGGGGACCTGGGCTGCAACCCAGACATGTGCCCTGACTGGGAATCGAACCAGCAACCTTTTGATTCATAGGCTGGCACTGAATCCACTGATCTACACCAGCTAGGGCAAGAATTGATTTTTGATACTTTGGAGGTATTACCTTATTTGATGCCAGAGAAGAATATTTCTTCAGTAACATTGCACAGATAGAAAACATTAAAATCTCATTTATTGGATAAATATTGAGATATGTTTTGTGCCAGAAAAATCTTAATTGGCTGCTGTTTCTCATCAGAGGATCCTGGTATATTTTATAAATCTTTAAAAACTGTTGGAAAAAGATATGTACTTCACAATACATTGTTAATATATGTTAGTCATTTTAAGAAATGCAAAAATTGAGATGGGGTCCCTTTCCAGTGCAAAAATCAAGATCAGTTGTAACGTGATACAGAGAATAAATAGCTCTGTATGTTGACTTGCCTATTAATTTGTTTCAGAATGCTTAGGTCTGGGTCACCCCAAAGAGTCTGTAGCACTTATATAGTGTGATAAACACCTTGTTTCTTGTTAGAGGTCAGTCTGCCAGGAAAAAAATTTTTCTGAGAGTAATAGCAATGTTTAGTGCATTCAATATTTAATTTTTATGAAATATACACTGTGGGTCAGGCACTTGTTTCCACTTTTCTAAGTATAGAGTGATGAATGAGATAAGCACGGTCCTGCTCTCCTGGAGAACGTAAATAAGCAAGATAATGTCAGGTTATGAGTGTTGTTTTGAAAGGAACCAGAGTGATATCGTAAACATTTAATGGGAAGGGGTGCTTTTTTAGCTCCAGTGATCCGAAAAGGCCCGTGAAAAGGTGGGAGTTTACACTGAGCTGAGAACTAGTGGGGGAAAAGGAAGCAAAGTAGAGATTCCTTGGTAGAGTATTCCAGGGAATGCTAGGTCCTCAGGCTGGAACAAGCTTTGGAAGGTACTGGACATTTTATTTATTTTCATTTTTTATTTTTTCTTATAGCTATTTTCAGGGACCTTAATGACTCCAGCGTCTTTAAGGCTCGTAACATGGTTTTACTATTGCCAGCTTCCTCTAAATTTCTGCAGAAATGCATTCAGGTGAGCAGACTCATTGGCTGGCTTGGCCTTAGACATTTTAGAAGATGGGACAGGCCAGTGTGGCAGGTGCAGAAGAGGATGGGGAGTGGGAGGGAGTGGGGCAGGGACGGGATAAGCAGTCCTGATGAAAAGGCTTTGTAGGTGAGGGAGAGGAGTTTGGATTTATTGTAGGTACAGTGGAAAGCTTCATAGAATTGTTAAGAGGAGAGTGGCATGGTCTGATTGGCATTTTGAGGAAACCACTCTGGCTCCTGAGGGGAGAATAGTTTGTAGGGGAAGGGAGTGGCACCAGAGGGGAAGCAGGGAGGTAAATTAGATTCAAATAAGATTAATCCAAGCGGCTTGGATAAATACAGTTTGTGCTTTGGAAGTAGAATCACAGGACATGCTAAAGGATTACATGTGAGGCATGAGGGGGGAAAGAATCAAAAACCATGTTAAGCTGAAATATGTAGGAGAAACATGTTTTTATGAGGGAGATGTAGGGTTAAAAATTAAGAGTTCTGGTTAGGTCATAGAAGGAGTTTATTTTTTTAAATCCTCACCTGAGGACATGTTTACCAATCTTTTTTAGAGAGAGAAGAAGGGAGAGAGAAACACCCATCAGTTGTCTCTTGTATGCGCCCTGAACGGGGATCGAACCCACAACCTAGGTATGTGCCCTGACTGGGGGTTGAACCCACAATCTTTTGGTGTAAGGGATGATGCGCAACCAACTGAGCCCCTGGCCAGTGCAGGTCATGTTGAGTTTAGATGCTTGAATTGAAATGATTGATAATAACATCCCTTAATCAGACTTTAAAAGGAAAATAAAGAGGATCAGGAGGAGGCAAAGAAGGTGACTTCTTAGGCATAGTGATAACAGCCCTGCACCTCAGTTACTGTCATTATAAGCCTTTCCTGATAGAGCGATTTTTCTACCAACTTATTCAACTTCATGACTTCATTTATATAGTCACTCACTCATTTTAACAAGTAACTTGCTGAGCTCTTCCTGTGTGCTAGTCATTGTGCTAAGCTCCAAGAATATGGACTGTAAGTCACAGCCTCTAAAATCTTGATAGCTTTTCTTCTTTCCAACAGATTCAGGTTGAGTTCAAAAGATAAAATTCACGTATAACAGACACTGGTCTGAAAACCAGTCTTTATCCTAATACCCATCAACACACTCTGCTGTTTGTCATTTACTTTTTGTAGTGATTTTTCACATTTTAAGACTTTGTCTTTAGTTAGCAGCAGCAACTCTCACTGACTGCTTTGCAGTCTTGCACGGTACTCGCGTAACCTATTCCACAAACTGCTTTCCCTGAGCATGGCTTCCCAAAGACAGCTGCCCTCTAAGAATTCATCATTTCTCTAGATTTTAGTAATTGTCAGACATTTTGGTCTCAAAGCTCCTTTGCACTTATGATTGAGGATGCCGTCCTGGTCGGGTAACTCAGAGCATCATCCTGATACTCCAAGGTTGTGGGTTCGATCCCCAGTCAATGCACATACAAGACTCACCAATGAATGCATAAATAAGTGAAACAACAAATCTGTGTTTCTCTTTTTCTCTCTCCCTTTCTCTATAAAGTGAATAAATTTTAAAACAAAATAAAATAAAATCGAGGATGCGAAAGAGTTTTTGCTTATATAGTTTATATCTTTTTATGTTTACCCTATTTGAAATTCAAATTAAGAAAAGATTAACAATTTATGTTAAAGTGATAATACACTCATTGGATTTAAACAGAATGGTTTATGAAAAGAATTATTTTCCAAAAAAATGGCAAATTTACATTTTTGCAAGTATTTTTAACGTTTAGCTTAATAGTAAAGATTGATTTTTGTAACATATCATGTAGCCTTTGGCAAACTCCACTGCACTACATTTGTGAAAGGGTGAAGTTGAAAAGGTCATGTCTTCTGATTCTGAAGTAGTTTCATTGGAATCACCTGCCCCACCCGGAGGTTCCCTAGAGCGGAGCCCTTTGAGAACTAGTACCCTAGCCTGTTCTGTGCTGGGCACTGTGCAGACAGAGTGGGTGTTGAAGATAGGTTTCAGAAACTTAAAACAGGGGTCTAGGTCTCACATCCGAAGGAAAACTTGAATCCCTCCATTATTTAGTACACATTGGTTTGGGTTGAATCTGGAGTCCTGGCAATGGTGTGTCTTTAATTGTTATTTTATTATGGAATTTATTGGATTTTTTGGTAACACTGGATTCTTTTAATATTGTTTTGGAGCATTTGAGATCATACTCCCTGACATATGTCATCAGTTTAACTTAAATAAACATAAAAATTTTTTTAAATACTGGTTTATTTGCTTGAACTCTGACAAAGCTTTGTCATTGTTTATGTTTGTTTGTTTTTTTTAATACCTGTTACTATATAGAATCACTAATGTGTAGTAGAGGCCCTTCGTTACTTACACACTTGGTTGTAATTCTGAACTAATTTTGTAAAATCTTACATGAAATGCATATGCCCAGAACCCTTAGAAGTGTTGCGATCATGATAGAATTTGGCTAGAGTAATGACCTACCACAGCCATAGATTTCAAATAACCTTTTCTCCTCTTTTTCCTTACCCCAAAACCAATTATTAGGGCAAAGACTAAATACTGAGCTAATAAAAAAATGATTAAAAAATATTTTTTAAATTTATTTTTAGGGAGAGGGGAAGGGAGAGAGGAAGAGAGGGAGAGAAACATCAGTGTGTGAGATTGCTTGCCTCTTGCACGTCCCCAACTGGGGACCTGGTCTGCAACCCAGGCATGTACCCCAACCAGGAGTCAAACCAGCAACCCCTCGGTTTGCAGGACAATGCCTAGCCCACTGAGCCACACCAATCAGGGCTAAAAAAATGATTTTTGACATAAAATTCCTTTGCAATTTGTTTCCATCTTGCTAGATTTAGACAATTATAGGCTTAAAGGCATCACTCACTTCACTTATTCACTTATTCAATAAATATATATAGAATGCCTACCTATCATAAGACTACATAATAGCTGAGCAGTTGTCTGAGAAAAACATTGAAATTTGTATGTATGTGAATTTTAGGGTCTTATGGTATGGACTATCTTTTGGGGGAAATCTTAGTTATTAATAACAGGTTTATTTAAATGCCGATCTCACTTCTTTGCTGTTATTTTGGGGGGACCACTGGATGAAGGAGAGACTTTTCCTTTTCCCTTGCAGTTCCTCTGGGAAAGTTGTTGCAATTGCCTACAACTCAGTGGACTCTTCTAGGTTATCTACATCTTGTTCATCTCTGCTCCTCAGCTCTCAGTTTGAACCAAAGCTGTCAGCTTCTCCCTGAATCATGTGAGAGGAAGGGCTTGATAGATATGCATTTTCCTTTTTTTCATTTTTGTGTATGATTAGAAAATATACGTGTCTACATTTCAAGTGCTATTTGTTATGGCCAATTAAATTTCTTCCGACACTCGGTGGTTGATACACTTTCTGTAAAGAGCCAGATGGTAAATATTTTGGACTTTTCAGGCCATACAGTCTTGCAGCTATTCAATGCTGCTGTGAAAGCAGCTGTAGGCAATGTGTAAATGAAGGAATGTGGCTACGTTATAACAACACTTTATACACGAGACCTGACATGGTAGCTCAGTTGGTTAGAGCATCATCCTGATGTGCCAAGGTTCTGGGTTCGATCCCCAATCAAGGCACATGTAAGAAGCATCATTCAACCAATGAATGCATAAATAAGTGGGAACTACAAATTAATGTTTCTGAAATTAATAAGTAAAAATAATAATAATAAAAAAGAACTACTCATGAGGACAGGTAGTTTGCTCATGAAAACAGGTGGTGGGCCAGATTTGGCCTGTAAGCAGTTTTGCCAGCTCTTGCCTTTTCTGGTTTACTTTTAGAGTTTCTTTATACCTTATACATAATGTAGTTATAAAAGCTAATGTTACCGAGCACTATCTAATCTATCCCACACGCTCTGCTAAGTATTTTACATGTATTATTTCATATAATTGTCTCAAAAACTTTGACATGGATACTATAATCCTCCTTTTACAGAATGTGAAACAGGCTTATCAAGAGCTTCAGTGACTTGCCCAAAGTCACATATGAGTACCTTTTACAAAGTTAACAAGTTGGTTCTATCAATTTTAGTTTGAATGGACGGTAAGAAGAGACAACAACACCTAAAGGGAGAACTCAAGTAAAATTGTTGAGAAGCCATTAAGCCTGACAGAAACTATAATATGGGAAGATTAACCTAATATCATACATTGCCCAAACCATACTTATAAATATGGCTATATAGATATACATAGATTATTTGAAAATTATTTGTAGCAAAGTACCTGTTGCAGTATTTCCAAGTTTGGTTTTTTAAAGCTCCAATTTCTTTTTAAAAATATTTTTTTTATTTATTTTTAGAGAGCAGGAAGAGAGGGAGAGAGGGACAGAAACATTGATGTGAGAAAGGAGCATTGATCAGTTGCCTCTTGTATGTGCCCCGACCAGGGATTGAACCTGTAACCCAGGCATGTGCCCTGGAATGGAACCTGCGACCTTTTGGTTTGCAGGACAACGCCCAACTAACTGAGCCACACTGGTCAGGGCTCCACATTTGTTTTTGAGTATCAGAATAAGTTACTAACCATGAGATATGAAGAGAGAAAACACAAGTATGTATGTTAGGGCAATGACATTTATTATTAATTTTTAAACATTTCTTAAATGGCTCAGTGTATATAGATGCGTTCACAGTGTAAGGGGCAGTACACAAACGGGCCTTTTAATCACTTTATACCTCAGAAGGATGTAACCTTTCAGGGAAAGAAAAATCAAGTGGGGATCATAATGGCAATTCCCATTGTTTTAATCGTTTATTATTATTGGACTTTGAAAAAACCTAGAATGGGGAAGAAAATTCAGGAAAGCAACCAGGAACTATGCATCAAGGAGAAATCCCAGAGAAAGTATAGCTCACATAAAATCTCACCCATGTAACCTATTCAACCATGTAATCCAACCAGACTTTTTAAGCCAGTAACTTTTTTTCCCAGGAAGGTCATGACCCAGTATTAATTTTTCAACTACAGGAAATAATAAGAAAGCCTTATACATGCTCTATATGAAAGTAGGGTCCAAAAATAGTTAAGAAAAACAAACTAGAAAACCTGGTAAATGATAATGAGTTTCTGAACGTGTCATGACCTGCGGCAGCTGCATACCAACTTGATCAGTACAGAGTACTCCCCGCCCCCCCCCCCTTTCTTCCGAATTATCTCACTCACTTTTTCTCCACTGGTTATCTTAATCAATTTGCCTTTCCTGTTACTGCCCTGAAGTCATCTGTAATCTTATATGGATGATTTTTTTGCTTTTAATTTTCACCTAAAAGCTATTTCTTAGACACTAAGAAAATCGTACAATCATCTAAAAAACTATAAAAATGAAAACAGAATAATTATCAATTTGCTCTATTGATTATGCAAAAATAGAATGGCTTTATGTTACAAACTTACTGTTCTTATAGGCTCAATAGTTTTGAACTCTGCTTCTGAATATTTAATCCTTCATTTATTATAGAGTCCATAAAATCAAATTGCATTCCACTTAAAAATAAGAAATGATTCCCAACCTCCTCTGAAAGGGTAGCTTAAATTTCACTCATTGGGCATGTGCCAGAATGTTCCAAATTGTAATTAAATTCCATGCTCCTGGGCTGCAACACGACGAGGAGCCGCGGCCCGTTTGGAAGTGGTGAGTGAGAAGCTTCTGTAAACTAAAGACTAAAACGGACACCCAGCAGGACGTCCAACCCCCAACGCAGCAGCCGATGATATATATCTGTGGAGACTGTCATAGAGAAAATGAAATTAAATCCAGGGATCCAATCAGATGCAGAGAATGTGGACACAGAATAATGTACAAGAAAAGGACTAAAAGTTGGTGGTTTTTGATGCTCGATGAAACATGGAATTCAAAGAAATATCTTTGTCTGCATTTGAATTTGCTGCTAATGTTTAGCTTTTGAATAGTGTACTTATCTTCGTGAATGCAACTATACACATAACAATTTCATTTTAAAAACCATATTGTATTTAGGTATCAATAGTTTATGTAAGAAAATTTTCTGTTCAATTACATTATTTGTAATTTAATTTTATTGTATGTGTCATCTGGTACAATGAAGGTTAGAAGTGCTTCCCCAAATCACACTCTTAATCAAAACCTGAAATCGTTGGGCCTCTTGTTAAAAATAAAGGTTTATATTATCAACTGTTAAAAAAAAAAGAATTCCATAGGCCTGCTTTTACCTTCTTAATTTGAAAACAATGTATCTTATCACATGAATTTAATAGAGTATGTATACCAAATATAGAGGTATGTTTGAAATGATCCTACTTGACACGTGCTTTGCATTATAAATGAAAGTCACTTTTAGATTCCTTGGGGTGCTTAGAGAACTGACACCTTCTAAGAGCAGCTGATAAGAAGGTATGTGCTTACATGACCAGTCTTCCACAGAGGTGGTACCAAGCTGCCATGTGGGCAACTCTGTTGTTTCAGGGTTACCAGCAGGAATTTTCTTTTATATAATTATTGAATGATTGTTAATGACTATTAAAGAATTGGGATAATTATACCTAAGGTCCTATTTTCAATAATAGCTTTAGGGAATTGTTTTCTAGAGTCAAGTCCCAGGACCACCTGCATCAGGATCATGGAGAGGAATTTGTTAAAATGCTGACTCCCAGGAATTAGCCCAGAACTAATCAGAAACTCTGAAGTTGAGTTCCAGGAATCTACATTTTAGTAGAACCACATGTGATTCTTATATACATTAAGTTCAAGGACCTCTGCTCTTAGAATTAAGAGAAGGAAGCTAGAGCTAGAGTGTATTGGAACACCTTTTATAGGGAGAAGCATCCTGAACCAGAAGGTTATTCTGAGTTATTCTGTGCCTTTGGTTTCCAAGGAGAACCCAGCGTGGGGACAGAGGGACAAAAATGAACATTCCCAGCAGCTTTAGGTAGTCTAGGAGCTACAAGTGTCTCCTCCTAATTCTTTCAGGACCTCCTGTACTAGGAGGAGAATTCTGCTGGGTGCGTGCCAGTGTGCAGCTGAGACTGGTAACCACAGCACTAGGTCTCTAAGGGCCCAAGGGGAAGCCTTCTAGATGAAAGCTAGAGACTCCCTAATGACCCCTGCAGAATATTTTAGAATGCCTCAAGGGAGGTGAGGAAAAGGAAAGAGAGGCTATTTGACAAGGAATATAGACTGGGCAAGCAGCAATTCTTGGGGGACTTGAAATATCCATGTGGTTGTCCTGGTGGCCTGATGTTAACTACTCTGCATATAAAGCCAGGACTCTCTCAGGAACCTGACAAGTTTGGGGCACAGCAAATATTCAGATTCCCCCACTCTCACACCCCAAGAAGGGCTGTGTTCTGGTGACATCTGATTAAAATGAAAGTGAGTGTCTGCTTATGGGGATGCAATTCTTTCTCCTATAGTACACAGAACATCTTAGGGAAATCCACAAACTGCAGGACAGACATGTGTTTGTAACTTGGACTTGCATTTAATACCATCTACATTTGGAGGGAATGAGAGTCACATGCCAAGTGAATAAGAGCTTGGACCTCTGAATGAGAAAAATGCTACCCTACCCTCCTATTTCTGTAGCCAGGCAGTCCAAGACACCTATGTATACACATACAGTGCATAGTCCAATAAACCAATATATGTGCATACAACATATGATGGACTTGGGCCATTGACCAGAAGTCCAGGGACCTCCATATCATTAAACCTAATGGAAAATTTTCAGTCATCATTCCTAACCTTCTGATAGCATGGTGTTTGGCAGACTGATGCTTCCTCCTTCTTTCCTCATTCTTTCACAACACTGCACTTTCACACGCTTTTACCTTGCCAGGCATTTCTTGTGTTTCCTTTAAGAGCTTTTAAAATCCATCACTTAAATAAATATGATCCTTAGGATTCTGATCTAGGTTCTTAGTCTCTCTAGGCTCCCAGGGGCAAACTCACCCTTTCTTAAAGATCTTGGTTATCATCAATATCTCCAAGTTGGAATTTGTTGCATGTTACTTACACTCCCACACAAAACTGCATTTATTTCCTTTTTTAAAAAGTTAAAGAATCTTAAAAGCAGCAAGACAAAAGCAATTAGTTACCTACAAAGGAGCTCCCATAAGACTGTCAGCTGATTTTTCAAAAGAAACTGCAGGCTAGAAGGGATTGGCATGAAATATTCAAAGTGATGAAAAAAGCAAGAGCCTATAACCAAGATTAGTTTACCCAGCAAGGCTATCTACCATTTAGAATTGAAGGACAGATAAAGAGGGTCCCAGACAAGAAAAAGCTGAAGGAGTTCATCACCACCAAACCAGTATTACATGATATGTTAAAGGGTCTTCTTTAAGAAGAAAAAAAGATAAAAAATATGAACAACAAAATGGTAATTTATACATATCTATCAACAACTGAATCTAAAAAACAAAATGGGAGGCGGGTTAGGGGTTGGTGGGAAAGGTGAAGGGATTAAGAAGTACAAATTGGTTGTTCCAGAATAGTAATGGGGACATAAAGTACAGCAGAGAGAACATAGTCAATAATATTCTAATAACTGTGTATGGTGTCAGATGGGTACTAGATTTATCAGGATCACTTAGTAAGTTATGTAATATTTAATCACTGGGTATACACCTGAAACTAATGTATGTCAATTGTAATTGAAAAAATAAATACTCTTAGCTGAAAAAAAATAGTTTCAAAGAGTTCAAAATGAAAAGTAGCAGCCCTGAGTACTATCCTTTCCTATACACCCCCCTCAACAACTCCCAGGATGGAGCCTATTTAACTTTCTTCTGGTGGTTACCTGGATATGTGATAGTAACATGTTCATATCACTACTTCTTAATTTATCAGTTTAAAAGATTATTGATTGACTTCTTACAATGACAGTAGAGAATTTAGCTCACTTAAAATACCCTACTTCCCCTCCTCACCTCTTTCAATATAGCTCCCAATATTAAATCTGTTTTTGGTTATATGTTGTATATAATAATATGTAACAAATGTGTATATATGTATATACATATGTAAATATATATGCATATACATGTGTATTATTCTATTTATTGACCATTCACTAAGGTAAGGTAATTAGTTCCCTTTTAACTTCCTTTCTTCAACCTCACAAATCATCTACCTTTTCATTTATACATTGCATTCTGGAGAAATACACATTCTTATATATACATTTTACTCTGTCATAATCAATTTCTTGTTTTTTTGTAGGATTCTAAAAGTATATAATGAATAATGAACTATATTTATATTGCAATGATTATATAAATATCACCATTGCAGCATTAAGTAAAATATACTATGATTATATTTATTTCTTGCACAGATTTATGTTCTTCTTAGAGTTTCTAACTGCCTTTTCCCCGCTCAGTGTTTCCCTTTGTATTTTGAATGTCAGATTCACTGTCAGTCATGTATTCATCCCTTCCCCCCAAAGACCTCCCTCCAGGAGCCTTGCCCTCCTGCTCTGTCCACATGGACTGTTCTCCAGATCTGATGCTCGGGTGTTCTCCTGGGGCAGCCCTTCACTTCTCCCCAGGGGGCAGCACCCTTACCTGGATCCCCTACCTTCCCTTTTCTTGGTTTATTAAAATTTTAAATTAAAAAGTTAGTATATGCTTGTTATAACAATTCAAGTATAGATGAGACAGGATAGTAAGAAGTTAGGAAAATTTCTTGGCAAATGGAACAGGGAAAGTTAAGACAGTTAGATGAATACAATAGCCAAGCAATTTACAGCCAGCTATTGGTCACCAGGGTGGAAGGCTTGGCAGGGGCAAAACTGGGAAAACAATGGCCTCACCCTTTGGGTAACCTCTTCCCTCCTGGCCTTTCCTCCCTGGAGATAACATCTGGGCCTCAGTTGTATTTCAGCTCCAGGACCAGAAAAGCAGCAAAACCAGGTGGGCAGCACCAGAACCAACTGCAATGACTAGACCCCTGCCCTGTCACTGACCAATCAGAGGAGACCATGACCCTGAAAGGGCACACCTGGAGAACTGATGAATATTCTGCTGAAACCCTCCCCTGAGACTTCCCTAAGGTTCCTGCCTGCAAGACAGAGATAAAAGCCCCAAGATAAAGGATCCAGCACTCACATTCTCCCTCTGGGGAGCAGCTTACACCATTTCCTTTCCCTTCTTCTTCCCCCACTTCTTTCCCCACAGGCACGTGTCTCCTAGACTCTAAGGCAATGGGCAGCTGGCAGCATGTCCCAAGCTAATCCCCTGAACCTGTTCCCAAAGCCTCCTTTCCTCTGACTTCCCAGTGAGCTAAGGCAGCCCAGCCCAGGCTCTCTTGTTGCTTCTTCTATGCTAAGCCCTTCCTAGTTTCACTGTCCCCAGTTTTAATAAACATATCCTCATAGTTACTGGGACTCATATTGTGAAATCTTTCCTACACAAAGTCAAGAACCCACACACTACAGCTGGCCCTAGGCAGACCTGCTCAGGGACAGGCCCCTGTCCAGTAACAGAAACATAAAAATCTCCCTCATTTTCCTCCAGCCTTGCATTCCTGAGGGAATCTAAATGAACAGTGTGATGGGTGCCCTTCTATAATTTTATCTGTGCTCAGGTACATATACAGTTATATTCAAACATATGACTACTGGTTCTGAAAGGGGGTACAGAGTGAGAGGTCCCCAACAGATATTCCCCACAGTCCATGGTTTGCAGGAGGAGAAATGAGATGATATGACTTAAGATACTTTTCTTAACAATGGCAAGGTAATAGCCATGCCTTTCCTGAAGGGAAACTGTGCTGCCTCCCAGGTAAAATGTGTGACTTTCAGTACATATAGTGCCGAGTAGGAGGGTACATAGGAAACTCCAGATCAGCATTTAAAAATTGGGGCATCCAGCCATGACAGGGAGCGATGAGAGAGGGAGCCATGTGGTTTTAAAGCATATAGAAGGCCCCCTCGCCCCTCTACCACGAGATCTGGTGTGAATGGAGGTGCCATGTGGTTTTGGATTAAGAGCTGGAGTAAGAAAGAGGAGACCCACTGGGAAACCTGCCAGGTGAACACAGTAGCTCAGCTGATGAGGCTGGAATTGCGGTGACCTGCCTAACCAAGCACGGATTAGTGGGGAGGTCTCTGGAATGCTGAATTGTGACTGGGAATATGGAGCCGTGGACTTCTGCTTTTCTGAAAACAGTACCTATGACTGGAGTATTCTGAAACTGGCCTGGTTTGGCAGGGGGAGGCAGTACTAAGTGGTTTTGGGTGTTTTAAAGGGAGTGGGACTTAACGGCAGAAATCAGCCGTTATCCTGAATCTGTATAACCTTTAAATAACCCCCCTTTCCTTTTCCACCAAACTTTTGTATTGGCGATGGGCATTCGGACCCCACAGCTATTCCAGAACAGCACAGGCTGGGGTTCTGTAACAGTTCCTTCAAGTTTGTTCTTGTACAAAAATGGAATCTTATTGTTAGATTCATGTGAGGAAGAAGGGAGGAGACGTGTAAACCAGTTCAAAGTCTTTATTGGGGAGGTGCAAGCAGGAGGGCTGAGTCTGGAGTGACTGCAGCCCTGGGCAGAAACAGAGCTGGGAGGGTGTTTAAGGAGTGGGTGAGTTGGCAGGACTTCCAAAAGTCCAAATGGAGCTAGTGATAGGGAAGTAGGGGCTAAGAACAGGGAAGTTACTAAAATCTTGTTAGCAGAAAAATATATCTTTGTTAAACAGGATAACCGCAGGGCAAACAAAGGCAGTTACTGGCATCAGCAGTCACTGGGGGCAGCAGATTTATTGCAGGCTTGCTGAAATTAGACCTGAATTCCTGGAACCCAGGTCTTATGCCTAAGACTTACTATACATCTTACTCTGTAACTTTTTACCCCCACTTAGTAATTTGCCATAAACCTTCCTCCAGCTCAATACAGATTGATATAATGTTTTTTATAAGCTGCTTCTAATTCCATAGCATGGATATACCCTATTTATTCACCTGTCCCTTATAATGAACAGTCAGGTTATTTTGAATTTTCATGTTACTGTAAACCAAGAAACATAGTTGTAAATAAATCTCTACATATTGATGTTTTTTAAAAAATAGGATAGATTTCTAAAAGTGGAATTATTGGATCACAGAACATGCATATATTATTTTAACTTTCTAGTGGAGTATAAATACATACCAAAAAGAGCATTCATCATAAAAGTACAGTTTAATGAATCTCACAAGCAGAACACACAGTGTGACCAGTACCCAGAACAGGAAATAGAATGTGGCCAACACCTGAGGAGCCCACTTCATGCTCCCTTTGGATCAATCCGCCCCTCCCAAGAATACCCACCCTCTATCCTGACCTCTAACAATGTGCATAATTTTCATTTTAAAATATGTCCACATTATTCTCCCTAAGATTTGTATCAACTCATGTTCCCTTAGTTAACGCACAAATGTATGCTTCCCCACATCCTCTTTAACATTAAAACTTTGCTTTCCTGGTGGGTGAAAATGGTATCCATTATTATTTTATTTTACCCAGTAACCAGTGAGGTTGAGCATGATGGCCCAGACTCCTTAATTTACAGATAAGAAAACCAAGGCTCAGAGAAGAGCACGGATCTCACCGCCAAGTCACTTAACAGTTGCTTCATTTCTGTGGTTCGCTCAGTGAAGCAGGGCTTGCAAGGACCACAGATCACTCCACAGAGTGGAGTTCCCTACACAGACCTCATTCACGATGTAAAGGAGGGTAGGAAAAGAAGGACACACACAGGTCTTGTTATTGAGCTGGGCCTGGGAGACAATCTTGGTTTTGCTCAAACAAACCTTTGTGACTTTATAGACTCAGCTCAAAGACAGGTTCGGGGGCAATGAGGGAGGGAAGCCATGCTGAATGCAGGCAGAGATGGCTGGCTATGGAAAGAGCAAGTACAGTATTCCCTCACTTATTGCAGGTTTTACGTTCTAGACCCACACGATAGGTGAAAATCCGCAAAGTAGGAACCTTACATTTATTTTAGTATTTATATATATTTTAAGGCTTTATAAACCCTTCCCACACACCTATAAACCATTCCCAGCCCCTTATTAACCTTACAGTGAAAAATCCACAATAAATAATTAAATATAATATTTTTTAAAATCCCGCAATACAATGAGGCCGCAATAAGTGAACCGCGACATAGAGAGGGACTGCTGTAATCCAGCCTCACTGAGGAAACAAGCAACGACAAGTGCAACAACTCTCCAGTGAGGGCCTGGAGGCTGTGGGGGAAGTGGGAAGATCGGTGGACTGAAAGCCAAGAGGCTATCGCTTACTCTCCCAGAGTCTGTTTTCTCCCCTCTAGGAAGAGGGGCTTGAAGATGCTGAGATCCACAGCCTGGGAAAGAGGCAGGCCCTGGTGAATCTGCAGTCCAAAGCCAGGCACGACACATGTCCTTACTCATTTGAAACAGTGACAGCACAGGCAGAAGTGGTCCATGCCCCAATGAGAGAGAGAGAGAGAGAGAGAGAGAGAGAGTGTGTGTGTGTGTGTGTGTGTGTGTCTGTGGAGGCTGAGGATGAAGGTGATCTAGGAGAGGTGGGACTAGAGCTGAGCTCTGAGGGGTGGTGGGATTACACTGGGCAGAAGCAAGAGCATGGTGGAACCTGTGGGGGAAGAGATGGAAAGGGCAGTTGGGTCAGTGTTTTTAAATTTTTTTTTTCAATCCTTACGCAAGGATATGCTTTTATTGATTTTGAGAGAGAGAGAGGAGGAGAGAGAGAGAGAGAGAGAGAGAGAGAGAGAGAGAGAGAGAGAGAGAGAGAGAGAGAGAGAGAGAGAAACATTGATCAGTTGCCTCTGTTTGCACCCTGCCCAGGGATCAAACTGCAACCTAGGTATGTGCCCTCACTGGGGATTGAACCTGCAACATTTTGCTCCAATCAACTGAGTCACTCAGCCAGGGTGGGCTTGAGTCATTTTAATACCAAAGGCCCAGAGAGGAAAATGAGAAGAATAGCTATGACTGAAGAAGATACTGAAAAAAGCACTTAGGGAAACATGAGGCTGGACAGAGAGGCTTAGGCCAGACTGGGTGGTCCATGAAGGACCTGACTGTGGACAGGTGCAGTCAGTGGCTGTGATTTAACAGGGCATTGTTAGGAGGCAAGTGGTAAAATACAGGACATTTTCATTTTCTAAACTAAACTGTAACAAACTACCGCAAACTTAGTGGCTGCTGTAACAAATTACCAAATAGTTGGTGGCTTAAAACTACACAAATTTATTATCCCAGAGTTCTACAGGTTAGAAGTCTGATATGGGTCTCACTGGGCTAAAACTAAAGTGTTGGCAGGGCTCCGTTCCTTTCTGGAGACTCTAGATGAGAATCTGTTTTCTTACCTTTTCTAGCTTCTAGATGCTTTCTGCATTCCTTGGCCTGTGGCCCCCTCCTCCATCTTGAAAGCCAGCAAAGGCAATTCATGTTCTTCTCACATCACATAACCCTGATCTTTTCTTTTGGCTCCCGCTTCCATTTCTAAGGACTCCTGTGATTACACTGGTGCTACCTAGATAATCCAGGATTGTCCTATTTTACAGTCATCTGATTAGCAGCATTAATTCCATCAGCAAATTTAAGTTCCCTCTGACATATAAGGTAACTTAGTCTCAGGTTCCAGGAATTAGGATTACCAGAACGCGGACATCTTTGGGGATGGGGGTCAGGGGATCAATATTCTGCCTACCATCCTGTGTTATCTGGGACTCTGCAAGAAAAAACAAATAAGCCCTGGCTGCTGTGGCTCAGTGGATTGAGCGTCGGCCTGTGAGCCAAGTGTCACTGGTTCGATTCCCAGTCAGGGCACATGACTAGGTTGCACGTCAGGTCTCCAGTTGGGGGCATGAGTGAGAGGCAACCACACAGTGATGTTTCTCTCCCTCTCTTTCTCCTTTCCCCTCTCTCTAAAAATAAATAAATAAATAAACAAAACAAAATCAATCAATAATAAATTATTTTAAAAAAAAGAAAAAACAAATAGAAGGCAATATATTGACTTAAATAACTGAGGCCTCTGTATCTTTATTTCTTCACCTCTGGATCTGTTTGCCTCTCTTTTGGTTTTCAGGCAGTCTCCTGAAACTTGTTGGGGATGCCAACTCTTAGGCCCCACCCCAGACCTATGAACTCTGGGGTGGAGCTAGCAATCTAGGTTTTAACTAGCCCTCCCAGTGACTGAGGCAAACTCAAGTTTGAGAACCACTGTTTCCAAATGGTTCTTTTTTTTCTAGTTCTGAATATTTTAAACCTGAGTCTCTTTGAACAAACAGATTTTAACTGTGGATTTTCAAGGGATACAAATCATTGCTAAAGTGATACATGATACACATGGGAACCCATGTCATATTAAATTATTGGCCCTAAAATGTTAAAAATAAAAATAATATATAATTATAATTTAAAATCCATAGAAGGACAAGGAATCTTGGGTAGAAAACAGCAAGAGAAATCCACAAATAGCAGCTGCAGGACAAGGGGAATCAAGGACAGCCTGGAAGCCAGAAAACATCTGAAGGTTCTTCAACAAATTTAGATACGAGGTGTTGAGGAAACCAAAGGAAAGACAGTAAGAGAAGCTTTAAATCAGTGGGCCTCAGACTTGTTGGTCTTAAGACCACTGGCAGCAGTGAGAATGGCACCAGGTGCGAGACTGGTGGGTTGGGCAGACCCTGGCTCAGCAACCTCGGTGCTTGAGTTCTCACTGAGAAGGAGCTCAGAGTCAAGGTTCAAAATGTAAGAGAAAATTTATTTGGAAAGTCACAGAGGTAGAAGAAGTGACCCGCAGAAGAAACGGGTTCCGGAAACACGTTGCAGAAGAAGGACCCTTGGAGCTTAGGAAAGAAGGAGGCAAGGAAAACCTGCTTGGGGGGGAAGAAGAAGGAGGAAAAAGAGAAGGGCAGGCTGCTCCTGGGAGGGAGAGCCTGCTGGGTCCCCCCATCCTAAGGCCTTTTAATGGTGGGGGTTTTAGGGGAGTTCCCAGCTTTCCAGGTGTGTCCTTTCAGGGTTGTGGTCTCCATTAACTGGTTGGCTCCAGGGCAGGGGGACATTAGTCAATGCATCTGGTCCTGAGGTCAGCCATGGCATCACTTGCCTGGTTTGGCTGCTTTTCCGGGCCTGGAGCTGAATCACAACTGAGGCCTAGATGTTATTTCTAGGGAGGAAAGGTCGGGGAATTCAAACTACATGATTAGCAATATACTAGGGGAGGAAAGTTTACCCTGGGGTCCAAGTCCTTGTTTACTCAGTCTTGCCCATTGTTAGGCACCCAAGGCTTTCCACCCTGGTGACCTTCTGTGCCTGGCCCATCCTCCTTGCTCTGCTCCTGTCTGTCTGCCTGCCTACCACAGACCACTTTATATATTTTTAAATTATTGAATCTTGTTGCCATAGGTTATATTCATTGATGTTTATCATATTAGACATTAAAACTAAGAAAAAATCTAAATAAAAATAAACCCATTACACATTAACATATTTTATGATAACTATATATGCCAAAATAAAGAAAAACCAGTGAGAAGAGTGACATTATTTTACATTTTTTCAAATCACTTTGATGTCCAGCTTATGAGAAAAACAACTTGTTGAATTCTTATATCTATCTCTGCATTCAGTCTACTGTGATACAACATATCATGTAGCTTCTGAAAACCCATGGTACCCTTGTAAGAGCATGAGAGTTAAGGCAAATAACATGTTAATATTATTGTGAAAATAGTTTTGACCTCACAGATCCTTGAAAAGTTCTCAGGGTTCCTCAGGGGTTTTTGGACACACTTAAAAAGAGAAAGAAAATACCCTGCTGCTCATTGGAAACAGACCTGGATTTAAGTTCAGGCTATGCTACTTCTTAGCTGTGCAAATGTGGGGTCAATGGACGTGGCCCTTCCCTTCCTCTTCCCGGGACTGAGGACCGAGGGCCCCTGTCAGAACGAATGTGCATTGTTTTGGGAATGGATTGTAACTCCCCCCTTATCTTCCTTTGGGAGAGGCTCCTTGTCCTGTGACTGCTTCTTGACCCTTTTACACACTGAGGTAATGTAGGTTAGTCACACGTAGGACACGTGCCTCCTTTTTTCTGGGACCCCTTATAACAATCCTCAGACTGGAGGAGGTGCGGTCTCTCTTGCACCCACCCGCAGCCGTCCGTGCGCTCACCTGTAATGGGAGGAATAAATGGCACGTCCACATCGGCTAGTCCTTCAGGTGGTTTTTCATGGAATATCATGAACAATTAAGCAGCTCCCCTGCTTGAGTTTGGAGCTCCTGTGCTACAGTGACCGTGAGCAAATTCACCTTTCTGAGCTTCCCTTTCCTCATCTGAGTTCACCTCATGGCTTTGTGTTGAAGGTTAAATTAGATAACGATGTGCGTGGAACATATTCATTACTCAGTAAATGAGACCCATTTCTATTGTCACTGAATGGGTATGTGAAGGGCAAGAGGAGGCTGGTAAGCAAATTCGATGAGTCATGGCATATCTGAGTTGATGACGGGCAGCCCAGATGAATCAGCCACGCTGGAGCCCTGGGGTCAGGTCCCAGCTGGAGGTCACAATTTGTGAGTGTGGCAGGTTCACAGGAGGAAACGGAAGATGGAAAGGCCACAAATGCCGGCTGCGTGAGGGCAGGAACAGTGTCATGGAGCCCAGCTCTGAGAACAGTGCCAGGCACACAGTAATATTTGTTGATGTGGTTGAATACACTCTGGGGGAGATCCAGCGTTCAGGAGTGGAAGTGGAAATGAACCAGGGAAGAAAGGACAACTAGTCCTGGACTGTGGCGATGAAGGAGTGACTCTGTTCTGGCTGCCCTGAGATGGACAGGGGTTGCCAGTCTCCCCGGGGAACGTTTGCTTTTATCAACAAGGGGATCCTTCCTGGAGCTTTGGTTGGGACACACACCATTTTAATTGGAACCTAGGCTTAAGATCTGGACAAACAGGGGTCAGAAAGGGGTCTTTGCTTTACTCAGGTCCTTTGGGTGTCACTTCACACTTACTTGCACATTCATTTACATAGGTTACTTTGCCTCCAGGTTGTCTTATTTCATGCTGCGGAAGAGAGGGAAGCTGTGTTTTCAGGTGATTCTTGAAGGCAGAGTTTATAGCAGAAGGTCATCGACACTCCAGTCCTTAACTCTCACAGAAGAATGAAGAGAAGTGGCAAGACAATCTGCGTCCGTCCTGCCCGGATGTGCAGGGAGTGCCCAGGATGGGGACCCTCCCGTCCCACCCTCCCCTTGGCCCAGGACTCTCCCTTTCCAGGATGTACATGCAGGCCATTGTCTTGGAGGCAGCAGTTCTGTGTCCCCATAATTTTTCCACCAAGCCTGGGATGAACATTTTTAAGGTCAGTATGATTTCAACAATCATTCTTTCTTAATTTTCAATTTTATTTTAGGCATCTTAGGGCAGTGTCAATGGCTGAAAACTACTGGATAGTGGGGATCTGGGAGCCCGTCTTGACCTTGCGTTACTGGACAGGGGCCTGGCACTGAACGGGTCTGCCTAGGGCCATCTGTAGCATGTGGGTTCTTGACTTCATGTAGGAAATGACTTCATGTAGGAAAGATTTCACAATGTGTCCAGGTGACTATGTGGATGAGTTTATTGAAGCTGGGGACAATGAAACTAGGAAGGGCTTAGCATAGAAGAAGCATCAAGAGAGCCTGGGCTGGGCTGCCTTCGCTCACTGGGAAGTCAGAGGAAAGGGAGCTTTGGGGATCAGCCAAGGACAAGCTGCCAGCTGCCCACTGCCTTAGACTTTAGGAGAAAGAGGCATGCCTGTGAAGAAAGAAGTGGCGTGTGGGGAAGAAAGGAGAGGGAATGGCGCAGGGTGCTCCCCAGAGGGCGCATTGGGTCCTTTGTCTTGAGGCTTTTATCTCTCTCTTGCAAGCAGGTATCTTAAGGGAGTTCTCAGGGGAGGGTTTCAGTAGAATATCCATCAGTTCTCCAGGTGTGCCCTTTCAGGGTCATGGTCTCCTCTGATTGGTCAGTGATAGGGGGCTCTTTGGTCATTGCAGTTGGTCCTGGAGCTGAAATATGACTGAGGCTTAGAAGTTATCTCCAGGGAGGGGAGGTTACCCTGGAGGTGAGGCCGTTGTTTTCCCAGTTTTGCCCCTGCCAGGCACTCCAGGCCTTGCACGTGGTGACCATCAACTGGCTGTAAATTGCTCAGCCACTGTGTTCAGCCATCTGTCTCAGTTTCCCTGTTCCATTGGCCAAGGAATTTTCCTAGCTTCACTTAGGGAAATAATTTCCTTTTATATGTTCTTTTGCCATAAGTTGTGTATTTTTAGACTTAACTTTAACATGCAAAAACAAAAACAAAAAACCCCACTTTACCATGCAAGGTGAACTCTCTGTGGAGGGCTTCTTGGTGATCCTTTCTTGAATGGATATATCTGCTGGCCTAATGCTTCCTGTAGGGTGCCAAAAACCACAGACAGGTCACTGGGCTGGCCCTTGGGATGGGGTTTGGTCTCCCTTCAGCTGGTGCATTAGTAGCATCACTGTTCAAAAGACCCCCTGGTCAGGCCATCTAGAGAGGCAGCTGACACCTGTGGCTTCTGTGTTCCCAGAGGAATGGGTCATGAGGATGTGTCTCGGCTCCCATGTGGCTCTCAGAGCTGGCGGAATGCATTTCCCTGGCTGGTAAGGCGGCTCCGCTACCACTGACACTGGTGTGGAAGACCGGAGGCCTGGCCCCTTTATACTCTGCTGCCAGGGGCCCCACTTTGACCTGACCCTGCTCACCATGTGCCAGACACTGAGCAAAGCACTCATGTGTGCACCTTGTCTGACCCATCCCAACAACTTTATGAAGCATGTATTGTCACTGAGGCCAAGTCACAAAGCTAGTTAAGTGCCCAACATAGTAAATTTTATGTGTCAGCTTGGCTGGTCAAACAGCAGTCTAGATATCGTTGGGAAGGTATTTTTTAGATGTCTTAGACTGTCCGGGCTGCTCTGAGAGAGTACCATAACTGACTGGCTTAAAAACAATAGAAATGCATTGTTCCCAGTTCTGGAGGCCGGCAGGCTGAGGTCCGGACACAGCTAGAATGGTTTCTGGTGAGAACCCTCTTCCAACTGCAGACACCTATCTTCTGTCCGTGCCTTCATATGGTGGAAAGAATGTGCTAGCTCTCTGGCCTCTTCTTATAAGGACACTAGTCCCATTCATGAGGGGTCTGCCTTCATGATCTAATTATCTCTCAAAGGCCCCACCTGCTAACACCTTAGGGCTTCAACATATGAATTTTGGGAGGACACAGTCGGTTCCATGCAGATGAAATTAACGTTTAAATCAGACTTTGAATAAAGCAGATTATCTCTCATAGTGTGGGTGGGCAACATTCAATCAGTTGAAGGCCTTGAAAGAAAATTGTCTTCTCCCAGGAGGAAGGAATTCTGTTTCCAGACTGCCCTTGAACTAAGACCGCAACATCAGCTCCTGTCGTCTTCCAGCCTACTGCCTTTCCTACAGTTTTCAGATTTGCCCCCACAATTCAGTTAGACAATTCCTTAAAATAAACCAATTGTAACATGGGAAGGCTTTTTGTAGGCAGAAGCTGGGTGGGACAAGAAAGGTAGTAGCAAAAGAAAAGAAAGCATTGTTTCAGGCCAGCAGACCTTTTGCAGGGGAGGGCAGCGGGGGTCTTATCAGGTAGAGTACCTAGTGTTGACCAGGAAATTCCAGACGGGTTGAGACTGAAACTACTTTTAGATTAGGTATTAAGTCTTGCTGGGGCTTGAACATCCAAACCGATAGAGAATTTTTATTTATTTATTTATTTATTTATTTATTTATTTAGAAAGGCAGAGGGAGTAGAGAGAAAGAGAGAGACATCGATTTATTGTTCCACTTACTTATGCATTCATTGGTTGATTCTTATATGTGCCCTGACCGGGTATCAAACTCACAACCTTGGTATATCTGGAAAACACTCCAACCAATTGAGCTATGTGGCCAGGGCTATGGAGAATTTTCATAAGAGTTTGAGCCAAAACTGATGATAATGCCCAGAAGCCAGATCTGAAACACTTTGCAGAACAATTCTGCAGTTTCTTTTATGCATTTGGAATTAAGGATGGGAATTTAAGGAAGACTATGTGAAGGTAGGAGAAAGCTAGGTGGGATTAGATTATAGGATAGTTAACAAGATTATGTGCCCTTTTGAGGGTGGTTGTGCCTTTGAGAGGTGTTACTTCTTATATTTCAAAGGTGTGCTAAACCTAGAGGCACCAGAACAATGGATAGAGCTGGCTTAAAACCTCTCACTAAGGAAGTTATAGGCCTAGGACATAACTACCTACCATGACCTGCCCAATTACGGGTTTGTGATTTATTACAGCACCGCTTTTTTTTAGGGGGGGGGGGTGTGAAGCAAACACCTCAGGGGGCTGACCCCACTTCTTGCTAATTCTGCATCAGCACTGGCAGACATTAATGTCCCACAGATCTAAGTATAAACTGCTATTTAGTGCCCTGAATCCTCTTTTATACTCTGGATGCAAGCTTGTTTTTAATTTGTTATTTCTGTATATAAAGTAGCCAGCTTACTATTTTTTTCCTTTTCATTGAAATTTGATAAACTGTACATCCTTCTGTGAGCAATGCTATAAGGAAAAAGGCAGGTGCCTCTATAGGAATCTGTGGAGTCTGAATGTGTCTGTGTGTGTTATGAACGTGACAAGAATACATTCTAGGTTTGGGTATAGATGTCTTCTTCTGCACAGTGTCAACAATAAGACACAGTCCTTGTCCTCAGGGGTGTGCAGTCCAAATGTTCTCCCTGAGGCCTGGATTTGAGGGGAAGTTGGGAGCGTAGTGTTGGGACCCTCAAGCTCTTTACTTTCTTAGCTATTTGTTATTACAACCAAGGTACTATGAACTTAGTAAAAATATTCTCTGTTTGAGTCAAAGACATTGGCATTTTTTAGAGCAGGCTAGCCAGAAGTTACTACTGTTACTTCCAGACTCTACGAAACCCACTATAGCACTTTCAGTTTTTGCCCCTAACATTTGATTGTGTATATCATGCCTCTGAGCCCAAGCTTTGTTATCACCCATACTTGGGCTTGGGTCCCAACCATACCATTCAGTAGCTGTGTGATCTTGGCCTCATGAGTTAACCTCTCTTGACTTCTCTTTCCCCACCTATAATACTAATTTTGATAGGGGAACTCAAGAGTTAAAGATTATAGCTCCAGTCAGAGTTGATAGGCTTAGGTGCTTAATGCATATGGAAAGCTGTTACTCCAGGAACTAGAGTGCATGGCCTACGTGACTCTAGGAGGTCAACAAGTAATTCAACTTTTGTGGCCCATCGGGTCTAAAAGCAATGGAGATGGTTTCTGAGCCATTGTGTTCCAGGAAAGGAAGTGACTCAGGTAAAGAATTCTTGATCAGCTCAGTGAATTGAATGCTGGCCTGCAAACCAAACTGTTGCCAGTTAGAGTCCCAGTCAGGGCACATGCCTGGATTGCAGGCCAGGTCCCCAGTTGGGGGTGTAACAGAACCCACGGGCTGTCCGGATTGAAATAGAACCCACAGACTGTTCAGTTATTAGGGGCCCGATTGCCTGCCACCAGAAGCATAACTCTCAATACCAGAGTTAGGTGAAAAGAAAAAGAATTGTTTATTTAATAGTTATATAGATTTAGATTATTTGCGGATTTCTGCTGTTAAGTCTTATTTTCTTTAAAACACCCACAAACACAGTTCTGCCTCCCCCTACCAAACCAGGCTAGTTTTAGAAAAATCAGAGATACAGTCTTCCTACTTCCCAGACACAGTTCAGTTTTACCAGCAGCTCCCAATCATTCAGTCCTGATTGGGGAGGTTTGCCTGTGCTGTGGTGCTCTCCAGCTTTTAATGCAGAACCACGTGGAGTTTCCAGCCTCCTTGTCAACTGCATGGAGTTCCTTTCCTTTCCAAGCCGCATGGGGTTCTCCGCTGCCCTCTTTGCAAACCGCATGGATCTCCTCTCCTCCTCTCAAAGCGACATGGAGATTCTAGCTAAAATGTCTGCCGCCTATTTTTGAATCCCTGACTTCGTCCTGTGATGCAGTGGGCGTGGTGACCAGTTCTGATCATTCACAGAACCTTGCGCAGGCTCTGTGTGCTCTCTGTACCATTCCATGGTCAAAACCCCTCCCATCTTCTTGGGGCCTTGGAAGAACCAAAACCATTTCCATAGCTGAGACACTAAACTACTAGCCATAGTCATGCAAAGGCATCTTAAAAGCTGTTCCCTTTTCCCCATTCCCCAACCCACAGGCTCTGGGGATTTTTGGAGACCCCTACTCTGTAACAGGGATGTGTGAGAGGCATCCACACATTGATGTCTCTCTCTCTCTCTTCCCCCCACCCTTCCTCCCGCTCTAAAAATAAATAAATAAAATCTTTTTAAAAATTATGGATCAGCAGATAAAGAAATACTAGGAAAATTGCCATAGGACTGCATTAACCTCTTTCCAAACCCATTACCTACCCTTTCCTTCTCCTTATAAAAACGTTTGGCTTGAGATGAGCTGTTAAGATGGTTTTTGAGGGTACATAACTCACTGTCTCCTCAGATCGCTAGCATCTGAATAAAGCACTCATAAAGATTCAATTCTTGTCTCTACTTATTGGTTTTTATAGTGAGAGGCAGCACAAAAGTGGAAAAGTGACTTTTCCACTTTCAATTTGTGGAAAAAACAATTCTATACTTATTACCTGGTGAGCCTTTTGGAGAATTTAGTGAGATGATATACCATACTTCTTAGCATAAGTGCTAAATAAATGTTAAATCCCATTATTGTTCCTTATCTCCTTACTTATCTATTCTTGATTCCTCAAGGGCAAGGACCACTTTTTTCCTTCTCTTACCCACCTCCTTGTTCTAAATAGGACTTAAGACAAGTTTCAGCAGGTTGATGATAAAAATAAGGAAAAAGTGAAGATGCAAACATAAAATGGATCCAGTGAAGAAGCTAATGCAGAAATGGACATCCTCATTTTGAAGTGTCACAGGATTGACTCTGAGCTTCCTAGCTACCAATGAGAAAAGGGAAACTGGATTTAGTTACACAACTCAACAATGTGCTTATGAAATAAAACAAGCTAATGACTCAGGAAAAACATACTCTGGGCAGCATTTTTCCTTCTCAATATGCTTTCTCTTTGATTTTATATTTCGTTTTGTTGAAAAGAAGCCCATTTATGAAAAAGTTTTTCTGAAAGTGACAGAGGTCCTAACCCTGAGTAGAGGCTCATCCCTCATGTCTCCAGCTGATCTCATAGCGAAGATCTAGTTCCTGGACCAGAAAACTAATCTTGCAATAGGCCTATGTGTCTGAAACCAAAAGCGTCAGTGCAGATAACAAACAAGATATGTGCACACTGTGGTTAGGCTATTTTGTACAAACATTGTTTCCTCTCTTTTGCAACTTCAGGTTCTACCGGGACTTGACCTAAGCATGAGTCATGCGGGTCTCAGGCTGATATAATTTAGACTAACCCCTAAATTAATTTGAATTTCCACTTCTACCCCTTGGAGGGCGTATCGAATCCAGCAATCAGCAAAGCTTTATCAAACACTTCTTTTGTGTGAGACCCTGCACTGGCCCCTGCCTGAGAATCCAAGCTTCCAGCTCCCAGTAAAGAGGTCAAAGAGGAAGTGCAGGTAACTAAGGCTCTGGGAACTCAGAAGAAGGAGCCTGCAAACTGGGGGACCTGGAGAGACCTGGAAATTTCTTGGAGAAAGTGGAACTTGAAGGATGAGAAAGGGTGAGGAGTTCAAGACGGCACATGTGGAGATGAGGACTCAGGCTAGGATGGTTCAGTGGAGTTGAGGCACCAGGAGGAGCCTGGCCTTCATGGAGTGGAGGTGCATGGGGTGGGGAGGGGAAGAGAGTGTAGGTGTGAGGATGCGCTGGGAGGCCAAGGCTGCTGGAGCTGCTCCAGCCCTCTCAGGGGGCCTCTGAGAGTAATCTCATATGCAACTTTCTGAAACCATTTCTTCCTTGGGCATTTATGGACTTAAAAAAATACATAATCTGTAAGTGAGTCAACATTAACATTTCTGTCAAAGAAAATTGTAGGATTCCAGCCACTGACTGTGGAAAATCTGTAATGTTGCTTGGGATCATGTCAAGACTCTGAAATAGATTTCGGGAATATTCTTTATCCATCCTTTGAGGGAAAATAACTGGTTATCTTTATTTTGATGACTTGGGAGGAACTCAGGGAAGTGTCTTCACCCTAAATATGCTGGAGTCTGGAACATCTGGTTCTTCAAGCCACTAGATATTTTCTTGAAAGAAACTTCCCTGTTATATGGGGGAGAATGGGAAGTTGATGTGGGGGCGAGAGAGAGGGCGAGGGGGAGGCCCAGGAGGCTGGCACCTGCGAGGAACGAAAGCAGGTCTCTTAACAGCTGTGAGTGGTTTAATATCATGTTCTCTCCATTCTGTAGGTGAGGAGATGGAGACTCAGAGAGGTTAAAACAAAAATTACCCAAAGTCTCAGAGCTAGAAAGTGACAGGAAGCCAGCTTCAAAATTCAGGTAATGGCAAAGGCCAATTCTCACTCTGCCACGTCACCTTCCTTAGGAAAAAGAAACAAATCCAAAGGCAAACACTAACAGAATCATCTATTCCTGCGCCCTTTTCCTAGAGATTCAGGTGTAATGGGTCTGAGTCCCACCCCCCCCCTTCCCGCTCCCCTCCTCCCCAGGTGATTCTGATGAGCAGTCAGATTTGGGGACTCCCATTATAAAGGAGTCTTCACTATAGGTCTGCCCGAGGATGGGGGTGCAGGGCTTCTACTGGGAGCGTCCCTCTGAGAGGCAGGGTGGAGATCCCTCTGAGTGGCAGGGTGAAGACTCATAGATGCTGGGCTTTTGATGAGGAAGATGGGACAAGAACAAAAATGAAAAATAAAAAGAGGAAGTTGTTCTTTCTGTGGAAACTTGTATGAGAAAAAAGATACGTGTAGAAGAACGTGTCACACTTGTAGGCGCAAGAAGCTGTGGAAACTGCTGCATGCTGACTTCAGTTCCCACCCCCACACCCTCCCTACTGCTGATGTCACACCAAGGATCCCAGTTGCCCTGGAGGGCTGGGGGCAGAGGCAGTGGTTGTGGTGGGGGGAGCCAACAGGGCCTTGAACCATGGCTTTTAGTCTGAACTGTATCACAAGGCAATAAGTTCCCTTGAATAAGGCACCCCCTTCTCTGTCCACAGGCTCCTGGACTGGAAAAGGGGAGCTGGGCTCTGTCCTCAGCCTGTAAGTCTACAACCACTCCAGGGGCTCTTAACGCTTTGGAAAAGTCCAGACTCCTTTGAAAATCTAGTAAAACTATCAACTCTCTTCTGAGGAAAAAGCACATGGACTTGAATTTTAGCTTGTAGTCTCAGGGAAATTAATGGACTTCCCAAAGCTCATTGATGAAGCCCTGGAGGTCCACGGGCCTATGTTAAGCTCAGCTAGTATGCCTGGAAGCCTCCACGACTATGTTGTCTAGTGCGGCTTCCTCTAGATGGCTGGTGGGAATTGTGATGTGCTGTGCACATCTGGATTTTGAAGACTTAGCATGAAAGAATAAGTCTACCTCAATAATTTTTACATTGATTATAAATATATGAAAAGATAAGTTGGATATTTGGGGTCAAATAAAATATTTTATTAAAATAAATTTTACCTCTTTCTTTTGCTTTTTGAATATGTGCTTAGAACCTTTGAGGTGAACATACGTGACTGACATTATGTGTGCATTGGTCAGTGCTGTTCTGTGACAACATCCTGCTGGTGGGGACTTTTCACTCAGCATATCCATCTTCACAATGTCCGCTTGCTTCACTGCAGCTCCATCACTTCCTCTTCCTGGAAGACACAGTTTCGAGAATGGGCAGGGAAATCTTTGCAAGCTGTAAATAAGCTGTAAATCACGTCTTCCCCACCAGCTCCTTGAGAGCAGGGATGTGTCTACTGCATCTGGGACCCTCCATGGATGGGCACCCAGCAAGTGGAGTGATCCATCTTTGGTCACGTATGAGACTGGAGTTCCAGATAACAGTTCCTATGGCTGCCCTAATGAAGCCCCACAAACTGGCCGGCTTGAGACAAAAGTTTTTCTGTTCAGTTTTGGAGACTAGAAGTCAGAACTTAGGTGTCACAGTGCCACGCTCCCTTTGAAGATTGTGGGAGAGGATCATTCTCTTTTCCTAGCTTCTGGTGGGGGCCTGCCACCCTTGGCTTGTAAGTCACCCCAATCCCTGCCTCCATGGTTACATGGTCTTCTCCTGTCTCACACCTTCTTCCCCCTGTGTCCAAGTTTTTTCTTCTTGTAAAGACAGTTGGAGCTCTTTTCCGGGTTTTGCGGCACGAGGAATCACAAACAGCAAAGTCTCCTGCGACACCCTCCATGAGGCGGTGTGGGAAGTCCTGCAAGGGACCAGCGCAAGCGCTGAAAGTTTTGGGAGACTGTGGAGCTGCAGATCAGCTTGAAGAACTATGACCTCAGAGAAGGACAAACGTTTCTTAGGCACCTTTAGGCTTAAGTCTACTCCCTGCCCCAAGTTCTCCGTGTGTGTTCTGGGGGACCAGCAGCACTGTGGTGAGGCCAAGGCTGTGGACATCCCCCACATGGATATCAAGGTGCTGAAGGAACTCAGCAAGAATAAGAAACTGATCAAGAAGCTGGCCAAGAAGCATGATGCCTTTTTATCTTCAGAGTCTCTCTCTGATCAAGCAGATCCCATGAAACCTGGGCCCATGCCTGAATAAGGCTGGGACATTCCCTTCCACAATGAGAACATGGTGGCCAAAGTCAATGAAATGAAACCTACAATTAGTTCCAGATGGAGAAGGTGCTGTGTCTAGCAGTGGCTGTTGGCCATGTGAAGGTGACAGATGATGAACATGAGCTTGTGTAAAACATCCACTTCTCTGTCAACTTCCTGGTGTCACTGCTCAAAAAGAACTGGCAGAGTGTCTGGGCTTTATGCATTAAGAGTGCCATAGGTAAGCCCCAGCGCCTGTACTAAGGCACAGCTTAAAAAACCATACTGCTACCATTAAAAAAAAAAAAAAAAAAAAAAAAGACAATTGGATTAGGGCCATAAGAAATGTCCAAACCTGTGAGAACTTTTATGAGTTTATTTGAGTCAAACTGACAATTGACAGGAAGCGAAACCTCAAGAGGCTGACAAAATGCTCCAGAAAATGGCAGTTTTGCATCTTATTTTATACATTACAATCAAAAGAGGTGGTATAAGGGGGTTACAAGAAATCCATTGGTGATAGATTAGGGAGGTGGAAAAAAGCAAAGCAGGAAAGGAGGACCTCTGGGACTGGATAAAATAGTAAAATGATAGACACATACTTCTTTCAGACAGGTGGGTACAGGACAGTTAACAGTCAACAATTAACGTGATAACAATAACAATGAGGGGATTTATGGTCTCCGCTCTGGTGCCCTCCTTGTGCTTTCAGGAGTCTGAAAAAAGGAAATTATGTTGACATTCCAAAGGTGTGTTATCATAGATACAAAAAGACAGTAGACAGGCCCAATCAAGGTAAAGATTGACTTTCGTTAGGGAAGATTCTAGCCTAGCAAAGGACACAACCTGCTTTTAGTTAGACAATTTTAATTCCAGGCCATCTTACCTGGTTACTTTAGGTCTCTGAGTTTGTAAGGCCACCATGCAGGCCTTCCCTGAGCTTGTCAGTTCTAATCTGTGGCCCCTTTTTGTCCACACAATGATGAATATGACACAGTCTTTGGCCCCATGGAGCTCACTTTCTACTGCCCTAAGAACAAGCAGTACATTGATGTATAACGTGATATCGGATTGTGGCAATCAGGGTAGGGGAACGGGGTGGTAGAGGTGGTGAGCTATTTTAATAGTACAGGATGGGCAGGGAAGACCACTGAGGTGCCAGTGAGTGGCAGAAATATCTGGTGGCAAAAATGTAGGCAGAGACAAGAGCAAATGCTAAGCTCCTGAGATTGGACTGTGCTTGATGAGTTCAAGGAATACAGGGAGAAGGCAGGTGATATGGGTGGCCCAGGGTGGAGCGGTGGCGAAGGCCTGGGCTCGGGGCTGGGCATCTGGCTGTCCAGAGCTGCTGTGCTTGGGTGGGGAGAGCCTTCCAAGGCTCCTGGCTCATGAGTTTCACTTCCTCCAGCCCCACTTCCCCCATTGTTTGGCTGGGTGGAGGCTGGTTATCCCTGGCTCTCTCTAGAGCAGTCCAATGCCATTTTCATGTTGTCTTTTCCAGACAATAAGAGTGGAATTTTCTTTCCTACTAGCTCTTGAAGTTCAAGTTCCTAAAACCCCTTCTTCCATTTCTTCCTTGTTTTCCCCAGGGACAGGCTGGCCTCCGTTTTCTTCTGGAAGGAGGCAAGCGGCCTCCAGGCTCCTGCGTGGCTGAGCTCTCCATGTGGCTCACTTCTTCACCTCCTTCAAGTCTTCACTCTGATGTCACCTTCCCAGATGAGCACCCTTGACCACATTATTTAAAAAAAAATGCATCTCGCTTCCAACCACCTGACCTCTTTACTTTGTCCCTTCCCCCTCAGCACACTGTATAATTTCCTTAGGCATGAGTGTTCGTGTCTCCCCCATGCCCCATCCCCAGCCTGCCAATGTGTAAACTCCGTGAGGGCAAAGATTGTACCTTTTCTTCCCTGACACAGCTCAAGCACCTAGAACAGATCATAGGTACTCAAATACTTGTGGATTGAACTGAATAAACAAGTGAATGGGTTGTGAAGAATGGAAGAGTCCAGAATGATTACTCCCCTGCACCTTCCTCTACAAGGGAACTGAGACACAGAGAACAGAAAGGAATTCTTTAGAATACGCGCAGTGTGTGCCAGAGTCAGTGCGAGAAGCAGAGGGGCAGCGGGGAGTAGAGCTGGACACAGAGACGCCCTCGAGGAATTTGCATTCTAATCAGAACGGGCAGTTCCCCTCTTCGTACAACCTCAAGGGGCACCGTTTTCATAGAACCCAATATAAGTGGTGTCCTTGGAGTTCTTCAAGGCAGTTGCCTGTGGGTGAGGTAGTTTGGGAGAGGCTGTGGACGGGCCATGGTGTGGGGCTCAGAAGAGACAGTAGGTACAGCTGTGCAGGGTGCGATAGCTTGGCCTTACTCAAGAAAGAGCATCACCAGCCCAAGGCCAGAAGGAATGCGGATTGAGGATGGCCTCCACTATGGTGTTCTCTGTGCCCAGCACAAGGCCCGACCTGGGATCAGCTCCCTGTGGGTGAAGGCTTGATGAATGGGCAGTGATGCCCAGGCTCCAGTCTTGCGAGGAGAGTTCAGGCTTGCTCTTGTGCCCAGCCCTCTAACATAGTGAGGCTCACTTGCCTTGGTTCTGTCCCTCTAGCTGGTGGCTCTTCACTCTGGCCACACAGTAGAATCTAAAATCCCCTGGAGAGTTAAAAAACAAAAACAAAAAACGCTGGATGCCAGGGTGCCATCCTCAGGGATTCCACTTAGGTGGGGCCAGTATCACCTCACCAGGTGATTCTTTCATGTCGCGGTGTGAGAGCCACTGCCCTGGAAGTCCTGCTGTTGTCCCATGACGGTGAAAGGATCCAGGTTAAGGATTCTTAATACTGTAGCCCCACAGACAGAATTCCAAGGAGTCTGTGAACTTGAGTGGGAATAAATTACACCTTAATTTCCACTAACCTCCAGCTGAAATTGAGCATTTTCTTCCACTATGACTGTGGGTGTCAAACCACAGTAGTTCCTGTGACTTTGTCACCCATAGAAATCACAGATATTTTCATATCATTTTATGATTGTTGTGGGGTACCTTGGAATATCATTTTGAGTTCATCCCTACTTCAAAATTAAGGTAAGTAAAGATTTACGCCTAGATTTTGTTATTTAATGCATTCATAAGATGCACATGTATCACTTTATTATACTTTTTAAAATATTTTGATTACTAGTATTAAATATGATTGTTTTCATTGAAATTCTATGTATCTTATATGTATTTTAAAACAGCATTCTGAGAAGGGGTGTATAGGCTTCCGCAGATGGCCAGAGGGGTTCCTGACCCGGGTGAAGATGCACCTTCAGAGAAGGCTTGCTCTCTTGTCCTTTGTGACCTTTGGGCAAAGGTCACATCATTCATGGTTAGAGCTACCTGACCTTCCCCTTGGGATGGGCGCCCCTGGCTCACTCACCCCATTTCCCATCTTTTGGTAAAAGTACCCCTTCATCCTCCCTCCTGTTGGTGACCAGCTGGGGCTTCCCTTTCTGTCATGTCAGCCCCTCAGGAGGGGGTGACCCAGAGAAAGGAAAACAAGAGCTTGCACTGGAGGAGAGTGACAGTTCCCCGAGCCTCTGTGGACTGTGGGCTCCAGCTGCCTTCCCACCATTCCACCCGTCCCTGTGATTGGCAGTCAGCAGACGGAGGAAAGGGGCATCCCGTGGATTTCCGCAGATGGCCCTCTAGAGCCCTTCTTCAATGTAGTGGATGCAGGGGCATTGGACCCTAATCCAGACACAGTCCCTGCCCTCAAGAACTCAGAGCCCGGTGAGCAAAGCGGGGCCAAGAACTCAGAGTAGTAAGAGATTACAGCTGTACAAGGTTTGGCGCTGAGGGCAAGTATAGATTTGTAGAGCAAACCAGAAACAAATGAGTTAATTATGCATGCTGCCTCCGCACTCTCACACCCATTCCTAGCTGTCTTGGGTTGCTCGGTGTGCCCACAGCTGTTTAGTGGAACAGGCGGGCAGCGGAGGCTCAGGGAGGCGTTGGAGCAGTCTGCGTCCACTTCCTGGGCTGCTGAGCTCACGATGAGAAGACATCATTTCCAGGCAGCCTGGATGCAAAAGCCTTTGGCCTACTTTCCTTTCAGATTTCAGTGAGGGCGAACACTCTGGGTCACTGGGTCACCGTGGTTTGGTTCTTGTTAAGATCCCGAACCTTTTCTCTGCTTGAGGACTGCCTTGGATGGAGAAGAGGCTAGAGTGTCAGCTGCCAGGTTCACAACAGAGTCCTTGAGGTCCATTCTCCCCTTGCCCTGGTGAACATGTGCCCTGTAAAAGGCAAGCACACCAGTGACCAGCAGGAGAGAGGTGGCAGTGTCACTATGGGGAACTTGTCCTCTTGGTTCCACAACACAAACAAGACTTGGTTAAATAAAAGGAATCATGGTAGCCCTGGCTGGTGTGGCTCTGTGGGTTGAGTGCCGGGCTGAGAACTGAAAGGTCACAGGATCGATTCTCAGTCAGGGCACATGCCTAGGTTGCGAGCCAGGTCCCCAGTTGGGGGCATGTGAGAGGTAACTGATGGATCGATGTATCTCTTGCACATCAATGTTTCTCTCCCTCTCTTTCTCCCTCCCTTCCCCTCGCTCTAAAAATAAATAAATAAAAATCTTAAAAAAAAGGAATCATGGTTGTGGATGGCAGGAGTCCCGGAGGATCATCAAAGAGCTCTGGCAATGTCTGAGCTGCGGGTAAAAGGTCACTGAGGGGAGAGCCTGCATAATACCCTGTCAAATGGCCACCATGTCACCGAGAGTCAGAGGACAGGACCCTCAGTCATGACCTTTTATCCTCATGAGGTCGGTGAACTCTTTCAGACCCTGGTGAAAGCACAGGCACTTTTATCATTTGAATACTGCACCCCATTCTGGAAGTTCTCACCCAAAGTGTGGAAACCCCATGTTTGAAGGAGAAAGAAATAAAGCTAGAGACATGGAATGAATTCCCCACGACCCACTGTACAGCTGGTGGCAGGACCAGGCCCCCAGGTTCCTGCTGCCTTAATCTGTTGCCGTTTACCCTCCAGTCCCCATCTCCCCTGGGAAGGAGGAAGTGGGTTGGAGGGTAGGCTGCACTTCTGGTTCCACACCGTACTGGGGAAACTAGCCGGTAGAGATAAACGCAGGATACCACGTGTACCAAAGGTGGCAGAGGCCTCTAGTTCTCCCCAGGTCTCACCCTCCCTCCGAATTCTTGATTCCAGTGCTGAAGACCACTAGGTTTTCTCCCTGAGGCATGACTTGGGGAAGTTACACAGTCTTCTAGCTTTTACTAGATCCGAGACTCTCTCCTCAAGCAGAGAAGGGTTTCAGGATTTTAACAAGAACCAAACCACGGTGACCACACAATCTCTACCGGACTGAAATCTTAAAGGAAGGTGGGCCAAAAGCTTTCCTTGCCTGGGCTGCCTGGAAATGTCTTCTCAGCATGAGCTGGGCAGCCCAGGACAGACTCCTCTTCCCAGACACCTCTTGGCAATGGTGAAGGGGCTATTAGTGACAAAAGGAACCTACTGGAAATAAGTAGAGGATCACCCACACTCTCCCAACTGCCTCCACCTAAAAACAAGGAGGAAAGGGAGGGGACTGTGCTTTCTAGTGCGCTGATCCCCTCCCAAGGGTAATTCAGGCTACAGGTATCTGAGGTCGAGTTTTAAGAGAGTTGGATTTTCTGAGTCAGATATGCTATTTCCCTTCAGTTGTGTGCCCTGGTTATTGATTCAGAAACTCTGTCATTACAAAGGGTTTGGGGCAAAGCCCTGCGATGCCTGGTGTGGGTGGGGCTCTGTGGTGTCTAGGAGTTTGTGGATTTGGGTACTGTCCCCAGCTTTCACGCTCCAAGGTCTGATTGGTGTCTGTTAAATGCCAGTTCAGCATGGGCCTGTTCAGACCTCTTCTCTGTTTTCTCTCCTTTTCTTCTGTATTGCCTGATTTTAGTCACCACCAACCTATTATTTTATTTTATTTTTCAATTACGGTTCACATTTAATATTATTTTGTATTAGTTTCAAGTGTATAGTGGTTAGATAATCACATGTACTACAAAGTGTTCCTTGATATTTCAAGCACCCAATTGGCACCTTACATAGTTATTACAGTATTATTGACTGTATTCCCTCTGCTGTATGTCTTCAATCTATGTTTGATTTTACAATCAAATTTAAGACTAATTGATGAAAAGTCTGTCTTAGAGAATATTTGAAAAAGGGAATCTAGATAAGAATGGTTTATACTTAGCATGTCCCTTGACTAAACTGGGGTCTTAGCAGAATTTGTTCTCTTACCTTTCTTTTTTTTTTTTTAAGATTTTTATTTATTTATTTTCAGAGAGGGGAAGGGAGGGAGAAAGAGAGTGAGAAAAACATCAACATGTGGTTGCCTCTCTCGTGCCCCCAACTGGGGACCTGGCCCACAACCTAGGCACATGCTCTGACTGGGAATTGAACCGACAACTCTTTGGTTTGCAGGCCAGTACTCAGTCCACTGAGCCACATCAGCCAGGGCTCTCTTATGTTTTCTTAAATCATTAATGCACAGTTCACTTGCCCTAATAAGGGTAAAAGTCCAGCTCCACCCCTGCCAAAATGAGTGAGACTTTTCTGAATTTAGAATTATATTTGGGGGCTCCTTTTGGGCAAAATTTCTCTGGTTTATAAGTGCCTCTGAATACAAAATGGACAGAAAGCAGGAGCTTTTTGACACCCCAGTGAGCTCAGGTACCACGATGAGATTTGCAGGGACAATAACCCTCCCCCCACATAGCTTCTGCCCCTCAGAATTGCAACAGAAAAGAAATTGGAAAGCCACTTAAAAATATATATGTATGTATGTATATATATGTGTGGCTTTTATTTTTATTTTTGGATTCTTTATCATTGCAATAGAAAAATTCTGTTTCTCCTTTTGATAGAAATAAGTAGTTCATCCTTAATGAAGCCCACTTGAAGAAAATGCACCTTTCAAAGGCAAAGATGTTATTTATTATTCCTCATGAACTTCTGAAGATTAAATATGGGACATGCACTACCAATGTGTGATCACCTTTGCATCCTTGAGTGGGAAGAAATTTTTTTTTAAATTTTTATTTGTTTGTTTGTTTATTTGTTTGTTTTTAGAGAGAGGGGAAAGGAGAAAGAGAGGGAGAGAAACATCACTGTGTGGTTGCCTCTCACACGCCCCCAACTGGGGACCTGATGTGCAACCTAGTCATGTGCCCTGACTGGGAATCGAGGGAAGAATTTTTTAATAGCCTCTGTCCTAACTCTTAAGCAAGTGTTGAAGCCAACCCAGGAAACTTCTCAGGGACAGAGTGTCGTTTTGGAGTTAGAGTATTCCTCCAACTACTGGGCTGATGATGCAGATGGCAGTTTGGGAATTACACAATTTCTTCATAACTCACTGGATGTCAGCTAAATGAACACTTTCTGTTCCTGTTTTGTTTAATAAAAATAGAAAAGGAAGCATCCATGAGGTCAGGAGAGGAAAAAAACCCAAACAGCAAATTCTGTTCCATTCGACCCAATTGATGTGCACGATAGTATCAAAGGACATCTCGGAGAGCTCGCTTTTCCTTTTGACCTTGCGTACTTCCTGTACTTGGCCGCCTCTGCTTGTCGTGCTGCCCAGACAGTGCCCCGCTCCTCTGCAGCACTGCCATGACGAGGCTGGTGACAACCCTGGGCTGTGGGTGTCACTCTGTGTGGGCAGGGCACTGAGCTCACAGCAGATCCCGCCATGGCTCTAAGAGGCAGCCGCCCCTACCCACATTGCACAGGCCAGAAAGGAGCTCCGAGGGTCTCAGCAACCTGCCCAGGTCAGGTGGCTGTAGGTGCTAGGTAGAGCGGGACTTAAGACCCAGGTCTGTCTGGTTCCAGAGCCTGTGGCCCTACCATCCACTCTATTATTGCCTCCACTTGTTTTTCTCGCCATTTTTTGTTTGTTTGTTTTTTAGCAGTGTAAGAGTGAGAAAGTCTGGCTTCTAGGAACTCACGATCTAGTTAAGAAGAACAAATAGATAAAAAGCATTTCCTTCTTTGTTAAACGAGGAGACTGGCATTCAGGGGTTCTAACTGGAGCATCAGACCAAATGAGCTGAATTGCAGTTGCTGGAACAGAGAGCACTGTGGGGATTTGAGTTAATTCCAGCCAGAGCTGCATAGGGGGCAGGAGGGGCAGTGGTGGGGAGACATGTGGGAAGTCAGAAGGACCAGGATTCATTTCCCTGAATGCGGGGTAAGGTGTACACAGTGCAATGGCAGCCTCAGCAGCTAATATTTATTTGAGGTTTACCTAGGCTAGGTTTTAAGTGCTTTACAGGTTTCGATGCATCAAATCCACCTTACACATCCCTCAGATTAGGTACTACTGCTCTGCCTGTTTTTTGTATGAGGAATAGAGACATAGGGAGGGTGTTAGAGGGCTCGCCGGGCTAATCCCGTAGCTAGTACTTGGGGTGCAGGGATTTGAACCTGGGCAGGCTGGCTCCAAGCCCAAACTTACTACACAAAGGACAGGACAGGTTACACTATGTCCTCTTGTAGACCACCATTACATTATCAAAACAGTCATCATTGCCTACTGTCTGTTTTCCCCACCAGACTGTGCCTCTGGGAGGGCAAAGATGTTTATCTCCATCTCAGAGGTCATTCTAGCACCTTGCACAGAGAAGTCACTTGGAAGTTTTAAAAATGGACAAACAGCATTGCAGGGAAGCAGAGGATTCCTTTTCAGGAGCAAGCCCATTAGTTCCCTGTGGTCCGCCATTCAATAGCTGGTGAATATGAGCAAATCTCCTCACTTCCTCTTCACCTCAGCTTCCTCATCAGCAAAGAGAGGATGGTAACAGTGGTGAAATTTTAGAAAACAGTCTGGCAATTCCTCACAGAGTTCAATGTAGAGTTATCATCTGACCTGGCAATTCTACTCCTGAGTATTTACCCTAGAGAACTGAAAATATAGTATATGTTCACACAGAGATTGTATGTGCATGTTCATAGCAGCATTACCATAACAGTCAAAACATGGAAACAACCCAAATGCCCATCACCGGATGAATGGATAAACAAATGAGGTATATCCATACTTGCTAAGTAAAGAAGCCAGTCACAAAGACCACATATTGTATGATTCAATTTACATGAAATGTCCAGAATAGACAAGTCCATGGAGGCAGACATGGATTAGTGGTCCCCAGGGCCAGGTGGGGGGAGGAATGGGGAGTGTTGGAGAGGGGGAGAATTAACCCTCGGCCCTATTTTAGTTCTTATGGCTGGACTATTTACAAAGTAATAAAATTGGCACAGGCTAGGTTAACAAGAGAAAAACCAAGTTAATATGTGCACACAGGAGAATCCCAGTATAGTAATCAGATCATAAAATGAGGCTGAAAGAAATAATCAAGCTAGGCATCTTTTAATTCTTTTTAGACAAAGAAACAATGAATTTGTGAGAAATAGAACAAAGAAAGTTAGTACTCATTAGCAAGGACTCTAAACAAGATTTGGGCTTGGGTGGTAAATCAGTGAAGAAGCTGCAAGGTTAGTTTACACAGGCTTTTTCATCTCTGGGGTTTATATCTCTTGCGATAAAGTTGTCCCTCAGCCTTCAGGAGCAGGGAGGGCTCCCATCACGTGGAGATTTATGTCCTGCACTTAGAGAGACTGAGGAGCGTCAGGGAACTCTTTCTGCTCCTGCTGCTTCTCAAGTGATTTTAATATTAAATAATTAATATGCCATTGTGAGATACCTTACAAGAGTGACTACTAATGGGTACAGGTTTCCTTTTGGGAGTGACCCAAATGTTCTGGAATTAGATACTAGTGGCGAGGGTTACTAAAACACTAAAACGCCCCCACTGAAATGTATGCTTTAAAATGGTGAATATTATGTCATGTAAATTATATCTAAAAAAACAGAATGCAAGTGAAAACAGTATGTTAAGTTCTGCATAAATTTAGGTTAGCTACTTATTTACATTTTGTAGAGGATTTTGGAGGTCTGGGCATAGTGTCAAGAACAAGGGGTTTTTTGGCCCCTGATCTTGTTCAGACGTCGATGCTAAAAAGAAAGGCAAGGAGGAGGGAGGAGACACTTAGGTCTGAGGATCCCAGTGTTTGTGGCTCCACAGGCTAATGTGTGGGGGGTAGGGCAGAGCACTTGGGCTGGGAACCAGCCAGCTCTAGACTTGCTTGGCCTAACATTCCAGAATTCTCCCTGCACTTTGCCTTCATCCACTCTGCCACCATCCGTTTATAAGCCACTGTTAATTTGTGTCTGAGCTACTGCAATTGTCTCTCAAGTGCTTCATTCATTCCTGAAATACTGACTGAACACCTCCTAGTGCTGGGCACTGTTCTGGGTACTGGGGATCAGCAGTGAACAAAGCACAATCCCAGCTCTCATGGAGCTGACATTCCAGCAGAGTCAGGCAATAAACAGATAAATAGGCAAACTGTTTGATGTGTTAGAAAATGGTAAGTACTCTGGAGATAAATAAAACAGAGGAATGAGGTAGTGAATGCTGGTTAAGGAGTTGCAATTATAAATTTGGAGGTGGAGACGGCCTCATTGAGAGGGTGTAATTTGAGCAAGGATTAACAGATGAGGAGGTGAACCATGTGGCTATCTGGGGGAAAAGTGTTCTAGGGAGAGGGAATAGCCATTGCAAAGGACTCAAGGTGACTCGCCTGGAGTGGTCCTGTTTGTGGAAAAGCCAGGAGGTCAGTGTGGGAAAGAGGGAAGATATGAGATCAAAGAGGTAAGGAGAGGGGACACCCCCTAGGGTCTTAAAGTCATTTATTCTTTCTTTGGAAAACCTTCCAGTGACTTCTAGCTCCTTCTCACCTACAAGGTTCCACATGGTGTAACCCACTGCCTCTCAGACATCAGTGCCTCCTGTTGTCCCCTTACTGCTTTGCGAAGTTCTTTCCCACCACAGGACCTTTTCCCTTGCTGGTCCCTTCTTCTCCTGGTTGGCAAGTTATTGTCATTCTAATCTCAAACTTCACCTTTTCTGTGGACCCTATGTAAAGTAGCCCCTGCCCCTAATTATCCCATCACTGGTTTCATTTTCTTCTTGCTTTATGACTACCTAAAATGCCCTTGTTTGTTTTACATGTGTTTGCCCCCCTAGAAAGGAAGCCCATGAGGTCAGCGCTGTCCTCTGGGTCATTTACCTGGTATCCCTGGAGCCTTCCTCAGTAATTATTTATTGAACGCACAGATGAATTTGATGACCTCAACCTTCTGCAAATTCCTCTGATTGAAGGGGTGGCTTCTGGGTGTCAACAAAGCTAAGCTTTCCGGAGGGGCTTATCACCGCACTATCCAGCACCTTTGCCCTAGGAGAAGACTATGTGCACCTTGGGCTGGGACCCAGAATTCTTTCCCTCTGTCTCTGTTAAAGAGAATGCTTTATGTCCTCCTCCGTATGTTTGCCCTCAGGACTTCCAAGGTCCTATCTGCTTTCCTCCTAATCTCACTTCAGCTGGCCAGCTCTCTGAAAACAGGGGGCAGGAGGAACTTCTGAAATGACTTATGTCTAAGATCTGAGAGTACATCAGGGACTATCTGGTCAAAAGAGTCTAGAAAATTCATGTTACAGATGGAGACACTGTGGCCTATAGTAGGGAATGAATGTGTCCAGGAGAATTGGTGGAAGACCCTAGGTAGAAGACAGTGAGGTCTAACTCTGGGTGTTTATTAAAACCTTTAAAATACACGGCGGTGCCCCGGGTGGACTCAGCGCTCCACCAGGGACGACCAGGCCCTAGGGGTAAGTTCGAAAATGGTGGAGGGGAAGAAGGAGGGGCTCTGCATGGTGGGAGGCTGGCCACCAGGGCGGGGGAGGCAGGAAGGGAAAAAAAAAAAACCTTTAAAATTATGTGTATAATTTTATGGTTCTGTCATTTTTCTGAGACGAGGATTCATCAATGTCTTAGGGGTATATGTAATGGCCTTGGGAGTTAAGAACTTCGAGGGACATGAACTCCTTTGAGAAAATCATAAATGAACCCCTTGGGGTGTTACCTTACTATTCTCCTTATAAAGAGCAGTGCCAGGCTCATAGCCCATGCCCCCAACTATCTATTGAATGAGTGAATAAATGAATGAATAAGGAGTGAATAAATAGATTAATGGGTTGATAGGTGAAAACATCTTTTCCATTTAATTTCAGTGCTTTTTTTTTTTACCAAGCCACAAATGTAAGAAATTAACTCTTGCCCAAAAAGGACTGAGGACCTTGGATTCTCATCACCTCATCCTGGACTGCCCCACCCCTCCAGGATGATCCTGGGGGCTGGCTGCCTATCTGTGCCTTTGGGGTTGGGCAGACCTTGAGAAATAATCTCTGAGCCCTCTGTTTGACCAGACTGTCAGCTAATCTGAAGATGGTCCCATTGTATGCAAAAGACTCAAACTGTCCCTGACTTTGCCAGGTATTAAGAAACCCAACCTCCTGCTCAGTTTGTCTTTGGTAGCAGCTCCAACTGGGACAGGGACAGGGACTGGGACAGGAGCCAGAGAGGTGAGTGCCTAGAGGTCCAAAGTTTCCTTCCTTTCCCTCGCATAGGCTAGTGATTCTCCCGAGGGGTCGAGGGGTCGTTTGGTTTGGGACACAATAAGGTCCATTAAAAAAAAAAATCACCAGGCCAATCCTTGTGTTTTAGACCTCAGTCATATTGGCCCAGAAATACCCAGACCAAGGGTCTGGGAACAGTTGAGAGAAGGAGAGTTGGACTCAAGGCTGGGAAGGCTGAGAGGTGGAGAGTGTGTGGTGCCAGGGCAGCCTTGCTCTGAGAAATCACCCGGAGACCACTGTGGGATCTGGCAACAGGTTTATTGAGGGAAAAAAGGGAAGCGGGTGCAGGGGAGAGGTAGCTACCAGACCTACTCAAGGGCCCCTAGGAGCAAGGGGAAAGGGGAGCAAGAAAACAGGGGAATGGGGATGGGGACTCCTTGTCCTCCTCATGGGCCCGTAGGAGTCCCATTCGCATTTCTGCGGGCACATTTTTTCTGTCAGCCACACATTTCGGTGAGGGTGAGTTTGCTTATCAGCATTTTCGGTAGGCCATTTACATCTCATTGCTTCCCTCCCCACAGCAGGTTAGTTAACGTTGGGCTAGGTCCATTACCATTTCCCCTGGGAACGGGTTCAGTCTATCAGCATATCCTTTGAGAACCGCTAAATCCTGGGCCAGGGTGATTAGCATATACCAGAAGTCCAGGTGTGCATTCTAGCTGCTTCCATGTTCTGACCCGTGGGGGCTGGAGGCTGGGGGTTGGAGACCGCAAACTTGGTTTCACTGTCAGTGCCCCTATTGTAAGAAGGGCTTTGGACTATGACTTTTGTTAGGAACTCTGAGACCTTCCTGCATTATCTCACAATGGCTGCTGGGAAAGAGCACTGGACTTGAAGTCTGGTCTTATCCCAGCTACTTTAAGCTGAAAAAGCTGGGTCTTTGGAGACAGAGGGGTCTCTCTCTCTCTGCCTGGCACCTGACTTAGGACAACATGCTTCACATTCTGAGCCTTGGATTCCTCTTCTGTAAGATGGGGACCCTGACTCATTTTGATCCCCACCACCCTGTTAGCGCCTTGCCCTGGATTTGGTGACAAGCTTAGGAGAAGGGCATGTCCCATGTCCCACTGGATTTCCCTGAGGGCAGTGGATGTCCTTCATTGCTCCGGAATCAGGCCGGGCCCTTTTCCTATGCTAATGTTACAGAGCAGGGTACCCAAGAAGATGGGAGGGGCTTTCACAGTAGAACGGTGACAAAAAGCTTACGGGGCAGCTGCAGACAGGCATTTAAAAATAAGGAGGCAGTGGGGTCATTTCTGGCACTGAGACGGCAGGATGAATTTAATTCAGATTGTGCGTGACCACTGGGTACATGTACTTGTCCCTATGGGATTTGTCATTGGATATTACCTAGACAAAAAGAATGATGAAAAGCTAATTGCCTTCTGGAATAAGAGTTTGTTATTTAAAAGGGAGTTGAAACCCAATGAAGAAGTCACCTGGAAGTAAAGGCTGTGTCTGAAATACAGAATGTTCACATTATGAGAAAAATAAAAACATTTGACTACTTTAAAAAAAAAAAAAAAAAGGAGGCAGCCATTAATGAGGCGAAAGGCCACACAGTTTGCAAAGAGGCTGGGAAATCCACAAGGTTTGCAATGCGGTAGGAGGGGAGAACCACATGGTTCTGCATTAAGAGCGGGAGAGTACCACAGCACAAGCAAAACCTCCCCCATCGGACTCAAATGATTGGCAGCTGCTGGTAAAACTGAACTGTGTCTGGGAAGTAGGGAAACAGAATCTCTGACTTTTCTGTTCTAAAACTGGCCTGGTTTGGCAGGGGGAGGCAGAACTATGTGTCTTTGGGTGTTTTAAAGAAAATAAGACTTAACAGCAGAAATTCGCCCTTAATCTAAATCTGTATAATCTTTAAAAAAACAATTTCCTCCCTTTTCACCAAACTCTGGTATTGAGAATTATGCCTTTTTGGCAACGGGCCATCAAGCCCATCATAACTGAACAGCCCGTGGGTTCTGTTTCAGTTGGGGCAGCCGATGGGTTCTGTTACATTCATGTTGAGCCTCCTGCTTTGCACTTACTCTGCGGAACCTCTCCCCCCCAGAGCTTTCAGCCCTTCTACTGCCTCATTTTCTCCTCTGCCCCCTTTCCCAGTTGCCTCTCACAGTACTCATCACAGAGTCTCTTTAGACAAAGAAGGTGAAGAATTCCATGCCAGTCCCTTCTTTTAATGACTTCTCCAGGCTCCTTGGTGATTCCATGGCACCGAGGAAATGACACAGAGGTGCGGGGCGAGCTGACGGCAGAGAGCAGAAAGCTAGCTCTACTCCTCATGTTTGGGTTCCACAAAGGCAGCTGGTTCATGAAGTGGGTTGAGCAAAATTAGTGATTCTTAAGACAGCCACAGAATTCCCTTCTCATCTACTGGTCAGAGGCTGGGTGCAGGCCGGAGAGAGGGGGCGTTGCAGTAGCGATGGAATGATATGATACCAGAGGACGTTTCTTGTATCCTCCTTATTTCAGAGAAAGCTTTCTGGATTTTTTTTAAGGCTCCAGGTGATCCCAATGTGCAGCCAGGTTTGAGAAGTAGGAGGCTACAGCAAGGGAGCTGTAAGCCTGGGCTCCCGCAGGACCACCTGGCCTACATAAAGAATGAGCAGACACAGCGAGTGTGGAGAGCTGTGGAGTCAGGAGCCAGGTGACCGGGTCCTAATCTCCTCCTCCTCTGAATCTCTGTGAGCCTTGGCCATGGCGCAACCCTCTGGGGGGCTCAGCTGCAGACTGGCACGTGGAGGGGCTGGGCCCAAACCTCGGTTAATGTCAGGATCACCGGGGAACTTACAAAAAAGTATACAGTGGTGCTTCGGCACCCGTCATTAATTCATTCCGGAAATCCTGACGAGTGCCAAAACTGACGAATACCGAAAAAATTTTTCCCACACGAAATTTCCTCTTGTGGGGCAGCATTGGGAATCATACAGGTTCTAGCAAGTGTGACAAGTCCTGAGCAAGTACCAAGTGCTGAAACATTTTTTTCTTGTCAAAATGGGACTAGGACCAGGTTTGAAGAGGTCTGAAGCTGGCAAGTACTGAGGTATGACTGTATAGACGCCTAGGGCCTGATTTAGGAGGTCTGAGCCTGCTTCTGGAATCTTGTTTATTTATTTTTTTAAAAGATTTTGTTTATTTGTTTTTAGAAAGAGGGGAAGGGAGAGAGAAAGAGAGGGAGAGAAACATTGATTGGCTGACCCTCGCATGCACCCCAACCAGGGACCAAACTCGCAACCCAGGCATGTGCCCTGACAGGAATCTAACCGGTGACCCTTCGCTTTGTGGGATGATGCCACACAGTCAGGGCTTGTTTATCACCTCCCCCCGCCCCCACCCCCTGCGTTCCTCAGCCAAATTTAGGGACTTCTAACTTGAGCTAGCATGCACCAGAAGGCATTTGTTTGTTAAATACTGATTGATGGGTCTACCCCCAGAATTTCTGCTTCTATAGATCTGGGTTGGGACCCTGGAATTCACGTTTCTAATAAGTTTCCAGGCAGAGCTAATTTTGCTGACCTAAACCATACTTGACCCATATCAGAGCAAGGGGATTCAACCTTGGCTGCGTAGTAGAATCCACTTTGGAGCTCTTTCTACTGTTGACTCACAGGCTATACTAATCCAATCCATCTCTGGGGTGGGACCAGGCATTAGAATTTTCTTTCCAATATTGCTTCATGAAAACGTTCAAATATATAGCAAAATTCAAAGAGCTCTACAGTGAATGGCCAAATACTCACCACCTAGATTCTGCCATGGCCATCTGACTTTTCTTGAGTCACCCAGTCCTCTAACATCAGGGTTTCTTACAGCTGTAGCTCCCCAGGGTTCAGTCAAGTTTGAGAACCAGGTGCTCGTGTTTCTGGGCTTCTCCTGTGATAGGCTGTTTCTGGCTGTGGTTTACAGAATCTCTGCAGCTGCTCCTTATCCCCACCTCCTGGGCTTTGGCAAGAAAAAAAAAACATGCATTTCTTCAGCACCTACCGAGTACCTACCATTGGGGAACCCTTTTCCTTTAGCTGACTCTAGTGGGAGATTTCATTTTCTGAAATGTTCCAAAGTCAGAAATTCAAACCAAATTGTTTAGTGTACTTAGTATGTAGCCCTGTGCTGGTGGAGAGGCTCCTGCTGTCCTCCCCTCACCTGGACCTGACTGGATCTAGATGTGACTTGTCATGGATCCCCTAGCTAATAAAGACAAGGAGGGGATGAAGCTTCCAGAGAGGGTTCCTGATTCACTGACTCCAGGGTACTGACCAGGTTGTCGTGAGACCTGTGCCTGACCTCAGAGCTCAAGGCTCTGTGGGGGCAAGTACACTGCCCTTCAAAATGTAGTGTAATCCTATGTGGTAAGTGCTCTGCCAAGTTCCCCAACGGAAGCTAGCCCTGGAGGGGAAAACAATAAAGAATTCTGCTGTGTGGAAGCTTCCAGAAGGGCAAATTTGACCAGTAACCATCACTCCTATCATACCACCGGGCACACAGCTGGTCCTGTGGGGCCTAAGAGTGTAGAGGAAGACGGAGAACCCACAGCTTGCCCTAGGCTGCCTGAGACCTGGAGCTTCCAGCTGGGCTGTGCACCTTTGTTTTTTATTTTACGTTAAGTTTCTGGCAGCTGAGATAGGGGTTTTACGAGAGAATGGTGTTTTATGGGAGAGACCATCTTGGTGGGGTAGGGTAAGTGAATGTACATTCTTTTATTTCTAAGGAAGCAGTGGAAAACATAGTTAATGAGAAAATCCAAGCCACGGTTCCCCTTCTAGGCTCCTTTCCCACCCTGTTTGGAGTGAGAAGTGGAGGGGAGAAAGAAGGTCCAGAGAGGCCAGCTCACACGGTAACACAGGCCTGACCTCCCAGCAGGAGGGGAGTCTGGGATTTCCTGGTAGGCAGTAGGGTTATGGAGTACATTCTGAAATGAAGGGGATTTCCCTTAGTTGCCAATGAAATCAGAAGAGTTGCCATTTAGAAATACAACTTTGTGTGGAGGTAGTTTCAGCTCTGCTGGTGACAACTTGGGAGCTGGGACTTCCTCAAACACTTTACTACAGTCATTTTGAAAATGTAGAATTCTTTTGGGCCCCTCTGACTTGAGTCCCTTTTGCTGGGGCTTTTTAGTGTAGCTCACTTTTATGTCTTCCAAGGTATTCTTTCATTTTATTGAAATGGTTTGCTGATGTTCCTTGGGACTTTAAGGGCCAATAGGACCTTGATCTTTATGGTGATCCGAGTTGGTTGGTTGCCCCCTGGCCCCCTGGTGCTCCTGGCGCAGGCCCTGAGTGGGGCTCCAAAGTCATCGTTGAGTCAACGAACACACCTATTTTCCACAACTCCAAAAAGAAAAAGGTGAAGGTCCCACAATGGGGAAATAATTTGTAATTCTGGCACAGGAAGCAGGCTAGAATAGCAGGGAGCCTTTTGAAAAGCTAATTATGAAGACTGGGCAGAAATATATAAAAATGTAAATGGTAGGAAAATATTATTTGGTAGGTATGTTGGGATTGCTGCTGCTATTTGAAAGCATGATGTGTATATATGTTGTAGTTTGGAACCAGAGGAAGAGACAAATGGAAATCATTGTGCTAAGGCAATGAGGTTATGGGCAGGGACTATTCAAGGTTTTTCTTACATTTTAACTGTTACATCCTCATTACAAGCTAAAAACCCAACCTCTGCAGCACTGTTCCATGAGAGATATAACCAGGACTTAGGTGGCTGAAGTCCTTTGTTTGTCCTGGATAGATGAAGCTCTTCATGACCAGGACCCATTTTGTTCCTGCCTCTCACCCGGCCCCACACCTAGCACATAGTAAGTACTCAATAAATACTTGCTGAACAATTGCTCAATGGCTAGCTTACGCCTAAGGTTTAGCTCTATTTTGAAGATACTCATGGTATTTTGATAAGGGGACACAAAGCATTGGGAAAAGAATCAAATCTGATCTACAAACCACCAACCAAAGGAAAAGTTTAAGTACTGTGACCTCTTGTCTTAATAGTACATAAGTTGGTTCCTTTTAATTAAAGTGGTTTAGTAAATGTATAACCAAATAATTTAATTTTTACCTCTAAGCCTTTTTTGTGTGTAAGTCAAATATAAAAGGAAGTGAAAGCCCTTTGTCTACATGAGACCCCATTCTGGGTTCAGAGTCCAGCGAGGGTGATAAAGGCCACACTTGGGAGGAAGCTGCCACTTGACAGCCCCTTTGACCTGGAACTGAGCGTTCATAACTGCAGATTGATTTCCCTCTTGCTCAAAATGTGGGCCTCTTTGGAGCTGGGAGGGGGGCATTCGCTGCCATCTTTCCCTTCCTGGGGTCCTCTGCCAGCCTCACCAGGGCCTCACTGCCAGCATATGGAATGACTTGGCTTGTGGGCAAAGGAGCGAGTGGGGTGTTTTGGTTTGGTTTGGCATTTGCTAACTGGTGCAGGTCCTGCCTCCGAATATTCCCTCACTAATACCCTGTGTCTGAAATACCTCCGCTGGCTCCTCCTTGAAAGCAGGGTTTTGAAGGCTCCTGCTCAGGCACAGATCTGGAAGGGGAATTTCTCTGGACCGTTTCTCCAATGAAAACACAGCCATGGGTGACTCAACTTGGAGGGAGATTAAGCACAGAAACAAGCTGGGAGGTAACTGTCCTTAGCAAGGGAGGCTCAGAGCAATCAGTCTTTTCTGGAGTATGTACCTGGATTAACATTAATTCATGTATCTAGCCAGTTCATCACTCAACTAACAAGACCTGAAAGAATGGAATAAATCACAGTGAATAGTTGACTTCTTACTTCTTATCCATCTTTCCAAGATGTGCACTGAGTCCTTTGCTCAGTATTATGCAGCTAAATACAATAATGCTAATTAATGCTGTTTACTACTAGAGGACTCTCTTAATACCCATAACATCCTTGCGAAGGAGGTTATTACTCCATTTTAACAAGTGCAGAAACCAGGGTACAGGAAGGTTAAAGGGTTTCCGAGGGAGCAGATGTCAGAGCAGAGATGAGAACACAAGACAGCTCCTGTCAATTGTGTTCCCAGCCCCCACGCGGTATACGTACAGTAAGTGTAGGGTGCAGCTATGTCTGGTCCCCCAAAATGTACTAGAGCCTGCTGTGTGCCAGGCACATACAGCCCTCATGGAGATCCCATGATGGTGTCATGGCACCAGGACGGTCTGGAGACAAGCCAAAGTGCGGAAAGTGTTGGGATAGCCAGGAGTAGGACATCCAGAGGACAGTGGGCCCAGACAGGAAGTGGCCTTGCTTCTCGTCTCCCCTTGCTTGCGAAGGGCAGTCAGGGGTGAGCCTAACCTCATCCTTTGTGGCTACTCTGAGGTCATGATCATCCTCCATGGGTGACTAAAGCAAGAGGTCAGGTGTCTCCAAGGCCTGTTATCTCCAGGATGTGGACCTCTCTCTGCAGGGTCTTGGCTTGCACACCCATTATGAGTTTCCCCCATCTCTGCTTCACACACACCCACCACAGAATAGGAGATGCTGCCGATGAATCCTACCAGAGAAGTTCCTCCCAAGATTTTGAGGCCAGGAGTAGGGGTCGTAGATCAAAATTTCTGCCAGGGAGAGACTGTGCTTGGTTGGCTTCAGGGCTGTGCCTTTGGAGAGTCAGTAGGAGTGTGACATGACCTGGCTTGTGTTGTAACAAGCTGACTCTGGCAGCTGCCTGGGGACAGCATTGGCAGGGCCTGAGTTGGGACTCTTTCGCTAATAGAACCCACCTTGGGTTGGGAACGTCTCTTTGTCCTGCTCCCCTGGAGCTCAGCCTCAGCGGATCAGACTCTATCCTTAGTTTCCTTAGCAGTGCAATCCTCGGTGCACCGTGAGGGATTAAATGTATTAATGGGCGGTGCCTAGAGCCCTGCCTGCTCATACTTACAAGTGAACAATTATTGATATAATCACACCTGGGCTTATTAATAGAGATGAACCTGTGGGTTGTGGATACTTAGGTCAACCTGGTCAAGTTGTGTGAAGGTTGCATCTCCTACCCACGGCCTGTCTGGCACATAGTAAGTAGGCCCTTCCTCCTGAAAGATCAAAGAAAGTGGGTTTAAGATTTCTCAGGAAGCTTTTGCTCCTGCTTATTTTCCTTCCTCACTTCCCAGTTGTTCATCCTCTCGCAGCCACCTTCCACCAAGCTGCCCATCCTCTGGCTCCCACGTCTGTTGTCTCTCCCTGAGCTTCTGTCTCAACTAGGATTATTCTTTGGTCCCTACTGCAGCTGTCTACCTCTGAGAAATGGCATGTACCTTTAAGGACTTCTAACTTAACCACACCTGAATGGTAAGAGCGCTTACTTACTGGGTCTGACTCGGTGCCTGGCTTTGTTCTTTACTGCCGCCCCCCAGGTCTTCACACAGATGTGCTTGTTTGATCCCAAGTGTTCCTAGGAGATTGGTGTGATTACCACCCATTTAAAAGATAGAAACACTGAGGCACAAGTGGTTAAATGACTTGCCTGACACCACAACCAGGAAGTGACAGGTTTGAACTCAAGTAGTCTCTCTGTCTAAGCCTCCCAGCCACTTTATTTACTTACCACTGTGTGACCCTGTGTTTAGAATCTGTAAGAACTGGGGAAAGGAGCATCATCCTTGTCCTATCTAATGTCAGAACTTTATTTGCTTGCTTTTTTAAAATCAAAAGATATTTTACTCCAGGATTGGACATCTCTAATTTCCCCTGGTTATATTCTGCTGGTTTTTCATCTCCTAAGGAAGACATTCTTTCTAAATCTCACTAAACTCTTGTTATACTCAGAAACAGGCATATTTTCACTTGTTCTGTCACCTGTAGAGACGGAACACTGCCAATCAGCACATTCTTTCACACGCTCGAAAACAGTCTTATGATTTCCCCAAATCTCTCTGAGCCTATTCTTTTCTGAAGCAAGAGGGGCCTGGCTGGCTTCCTGTCTCCAGCCCTGAGTTTTCCAGGCTCTCTCCTTATACTGGTTATGCTCTGGACAGTGTCACACAGAGTCCAAAGCAAGCCATACCGGGGTCCTCTGCTACACTCAGAATTTTATTTTACAAGAGCTTAATTTATTTTCATATTCCAGAACATTTAGAAATGAAATAAAAGTGTAAAGAAGTAGCAAAAACAAGTTATCCTTAAGACCTCCTTCTCTGACATTTTATGCAGATTAGAGTTGACTTTGAACCTGAGGGCCTGCCTTTGTGCTGGGCACTGAATCATGGGCCTATGGCAGGGATACCATCCTTGCCCTGAGGTTCTTACAACCTGAGCTGCTGAGCATCTAGAACAGCTTTGAACAATTTCCATTTAAACCATCTACTGTGACCAGAGATTCTTCTGCACACTTGGGGAACACAAAGTAATGAAGGCAGACAGTGAGTTGATAAATGCTACAGCAAAAAGAAAAGGAAGGGGGCTGGGGTGCAGAGTGTGTTGGGGTAGACTGCAGTATTAAATGGGGATCAAGGCCTCATTAAGAAGGTCAGATTTGAGTCAAGACTTGAAATAGGTGAGGATTTAGCCTCGTGGGAATCTGGGAATAGTGAGTTTCAGGCAGCAGGAATAGTTAAGGCTTCAGAGGAACAAGATCCAACACAAACATCAGGAAGGGGCCAATGAAAGATAAGGACTCTGAGAAAGGCTAATGGGAGGGAGGAAGGAGGGCTTGCATGCCTGTGCTAATTGCATTGTGAGGCTGCCCTGTTGTGTGGGGTTATTTGCCCAACCCTGGAGACCAGCTCTGCCCAAACCTCTGGGTTAACGAAAATCAGCTCTGATCCAGGCTCTTTCGCAACCAAGATATGGCCTTGAGTAAGCCACATACTCCCTGGGCTTCAGTGGTCACATCTGTAAAAGAAGATAGCCAACATCTGGCCACGCTCTGGACTCCTGCCTGCCAGCTCTGAGTGCACTTTGTAATAGTAATAGTAATAATAATAGTAATGCTAATAATGTCACAAATGAGATGGCAATTGCAGCATCTTTAGAAGGTGAATAACTTATGTATTCTTATTATTGAGACTTTGTGAAATCAAAAGTAAAACCATCTAATTTCTGTGGTTCCTAAGGAAAAGAAAGGCAAAAGCATGACCTTTGGTCAGGGAAAAGAATTTGGTGAAAGAGGCAAAAGACTTCCTCTCACCAGCAATTAACTGTCTTTCCCTTGTAGGAACTTGCTCCGAGGGCCCCCCTTGGCTCCTTGAGAGTATTTCCTTAGCTGAGCTTCAGAACATCCGCAAGCAGCCAACGGTCAGTTCAGGAACGTTTGGGAAGTGTTATGCAAAAGGTGAAAAAACGGTCTTTGACAAATAAAAAAATTAAAACCTGGCAAAGTTTCCTACCCTTTAGGCTGTTGGGGCCAGAAATGCAAGATTGTGTTTTCACAATCCACTGAGTTGCTGAAAGGAGGGATTGAAAGCACCATACTGTTATTATCAGAGTTGGTTTTGCCCAAACTCCAGGATTCAGTGTCCTGTGACTCTAAGGAAGGGCTTTCCCTACAGACAGGATTGTTTGGTATTTTTAGTGCCAGGAGAGAGGTAGGATGGGTTGGTTGGGGAAACGGAACTAAAAAATAACACCCTCGCCCCACCCCAGGAAAGTTCATCCAGAAAGGAAAACTCAAGTGAGGGGTCACAGAACTGGTAAGAGTCAGGGTCAGAAGTCAGATTACCAAAAATCAAATCCCACTTGCATGTACACCTCTCTGTGCCTCAGTTTCTTCATCTGTATAATAGGTATAACTTCATAGGACAGTTATGAAGATGAAGTGAATTAATACACAGGAAGTCCTTGGAATGGTACCTATGTCCTAGTAAAACAGCCAACAGCGGGTGCTTTTGCCTTTGGTGACATGGGTTTTTCCTAACCAATACCTGAGTGTTTTTCATTGAGGTCTATGTAGTAGAGGACATTTTCAGTGCAAGCACACTTTCCACACTTTCAAGTCATGCATCTTTCTTCTTTCTATCTAAGGGTTTCCTCAGTCGTAAAGGAGCCATCATTTTCTTTTCTTTTTTAAAAAGTATATTTTATTGATTATGCTATTACAATTGTCCCAATTTTTCCCCCTTTGCCCCCCTCCACTGGGTATCCCTCTTCCCTCCAACAATCCCCTGACTTAGTTCATGTCCATCAGTCATTGCATATAAGTTCTCTGGCTTCTCCCTTTCCTATATTATTCTTAACAACCCTCTGTCTATTTTTTACCAACTGATTATGCTTCTTAATCCCTGCACCTTTTCACCATTTCTCCCCCTTCCCCTTCCCAGCTGATAACCCTCCAAATGCTCTCCATACCTTTGATTCTGTTCCTGTTCTGCTTGTTTGCTTGGTTTGTTTTTGTTTTTGTTTTTTCGATTCAGTTGTTGATAGTTGCAAGTTCGTTGTCCTTTTTTGTTGTTGTTGTTGTTGTCATTTTAATGTTCATAGTTTTGATCTTTTTTTCTTAAATAAGTCCCTTTAACATTTCATGTAATAATGTCTTGGTGATGATGAATTCCTTTAGCTTTACCTTGTCTGGGAAGCTCTTTATCTGCCCTTCAATTCTAAATGATAGCTTTGCTGGATAGAGTAATCTTGGTTGTCAGTCCTTCTTTTTCATCACTTTGAATACTTCTTGCCAGTCAGTCCCTTCTTGTTTGCCAAGTTTCTTTTGAAAAATCAGCTAATAATCTTATGAGAACTCTCTTCTTTTCTCTTGCTGCTTTTAAGATTCTCTCTTTATCCCTAACCTTTGGCATTTTAATTATGATGTGTCTTGGTGTGGTCCTCTTTAGGTCCAACTTGTTTGGGACTCACTGTACTTCCTGGACTTTATGTCTCTTTTATTGTATTACATTATTTTTTCACTTAAGTTTTCAATTTCTTGCTCTTCCTCTTCTCCTTCTGGCCTCCCTATGATTCAGGTGTTGGCACTTTTGGAGATGTCCCCGCGTCTTCTTATACTCTCCTTGTTTTTTCTTTGAGTTCTTGTTTCCTCATTCTGTACTGGTTGAATGTTTGTTTCTTCCTTATGTTCCAAATGATTGATTTGAACTCCAGCTTTGTTCTCTTCCCTGTTGGTTCCCTGTGGATTTTTCTTTATTTCACTTAGTGTAATTTTCATTTTTTCCCCTTGTGTTTTTGCCATACCCAGTGAGTTCTGTTAGCATCCTGATCACCAGTGTTTTGAACTCTGCATATGATAGGATTGCTATCTCTGTTTCATTTAGTTCTTTTTCTGGGGTTTTGTTCTGTTCTTTCATTTGGGCCATATTTAATTGTCTACTCAATTTGACAACATCCTTGCATTTGTTTTTGTGTATTAGGTAGAGCTGCTTTGACTCCCTGTCTTAGCTCACCTGTTAAGTTGTATGGAGTGGAGCCTTAGGTATTTGCCACTTTGTGGCTTTATATGTGGGGGTGCAGGGAGTTGGAGAGGAAATAATGCTGCTGCCCGGCTTCTGGAGGTTTTCCCAGCACTCGCCCCATTTCCAGTCACTTTACCTACTTCCTATATGCAACCGATGCCTTTGTTGCTGTTGCCCTGGTGATGGTTCCCAGAGTGGGTGGGTTTATATATGTTCTAAATCTATGATGGCACTTTGAAAGGACTCTCCTGAGAAACCAGCAGTTTCTTTCACCACCACAACTCCTACTGGTTTTTATAGCCAGAAGTTGTGAGGCTTTATCTGCCTGGCACTGGAGCCCTGGGTTGCGTGGTCTGGCCCGGGACTGGGATCGCTCGTTCACATGCTATCTCTGCTGATTTTTATCCACCACGCGTGAATGTGGGACTGCCTGTTCCACCGCTGCTGCCGACTTGCCACCACTCCATGCCACACCACGTCCTCTCTGCGTGGCTCCCCATTTCAGCCCCTCTTTAAATCCATGGTTGTTGGTTTTTCATACAGTCAATTTTCTGGTAGTTCTGGGTGTTTTTTATTTTGAGGTTTGTTATAATTCTCCTTGCAGTTGTGTGAGGAGGTGAAGTGTGTCTCTCTATGCCTCCATTTTGACCAGAAACAGGAGCCATCATTTTCTAAGCCAACACTGCAATAGAAATATAATGCAGGCCATGAATATAGACTGCCCTATGTGACTTCAAATTTCCTAGTAGCCACATTGGAAAAAGTAAAATGAAACAGGTGAAATTAATTTTAATAATGTTATTGACCCAATAGATCCAAAATATTATCATTTCAACATACATTCAATATAAAAATGGTTAGATTTATGTTCTTTGTTACCATACTGCAGTTTTGAAATCCAGTGTATGTATTACATATACAGCACATTTTAATTCAGACTAATGGTGATTCAAGTGTAATAGTCACATATGGCTGCCATGGTGAAATTATAAATGATAGGAGGATAGATCTTAGCTTGGGTGAGCTAGTCAGGCTGGGCTCTGACTCTCTCCCAATCACTACTATGATAACTAGAAAGGTCTGTGAGATGGGGAAGAGGGTCTTCTGGCCATATGAAAAAAGGAGGATCTTGATGCAAGCCCTACAAGTTCAAGAGTGTGGTTTTGAACTGAAACCTATTGAGTAAAGCCTTGTATGCCTGTAACAGTGTTTTCCTCCCTCCTCACTAACCTCAACCTCGATCTCTCCGTGTCTTGAGGATTAAATTCTGAAATCATCTTATTAATGATTATCATCCCCTATTAAGGTACAAATACTGGGATAATACCTTATTGAGTATCCACTGTGACTAAGGTAGTTGAGATGAAGATTAGGATGGGAAGTAGAATGCCTTTTTGGGTCCTATTTAAGATCTCTGAGAAGTGACATTGTTGAAGAGCTCTAGTGATAGGAAAGCCCTGCAGAGCTGAATCTGCAGGGTCCCAGCCTTTCACGAGCCCTTTCAACACAAGTCATTTAGCTCTAATGCGAACTTAATTAACTAAAGGCAGCAGCTGTGAGAGGAGGCGCGGATACCAACATTCCAGGCACCATGGGTCCGTATTTTTATAGGTGAATAAATATGAATCTGAAAACTATATGAGGCATTTCTTAAAATAGGAGTTTTCAGATTTGTCCTGCTAATCCATTCCCAGCAGCCCAGAAGAAGGAGAGGCCACTCCTTTCCTTCTGGGGAAATGCCCTTTGATCCTATTCAAGGAGATTTCAGTTTGGTCTTTAAAGTAGAATGTGCCACCCTGACTAGTGTGGCTCAGTGGGTTGGGGGTCCTCCCGCAAACAGAAAAGTCACCGGTTCAATTCCCATTGCATGCCTGGGTTGCAGGGCCAGATCCCTGGTTGGGGGTGTGCAGGAGGCAGCCCATCAATGTTTCTGTTGTACACTGATGTTTCTCTCCCTCTCTTTCTCCCTCCTTTCCCCTCTCTAAAAACAAATAAATAAAATATTTAAAAAAATAAAGTAGGGTGTGCCTTGGAGAAGGCTGACTTGATTTTGAGGATAGGAGTTTCTCACTTTATCTCTTCCTCATTTCATTCTGTTGTTTTAGGGTGAATTTGCAATTATTTCCTCCAGTTCATTATTATGAGTTTGCTTGAAGAGGGTCTCATTTCTCTGTTTCCAAGTTCTTGGGGAGAACGGAAGGGACCTCTTTTATACCCATATGTTAGCAGTAATTTTACCTCATGGATACTCTAAAATGTGAAAAGAAATTCTAAACTTACTTCATCTGTGATAAGATTGGACTATCTACTTAACGCACAAATGTTCTTTCCCTTCAGTCTTCCTGACTACTACTTTTCTCCAATCTGTGGTATTCCCAACTACATTGCCTTGAGGTTAACTATTTTTATCACGCAGTTCCTAAGTGCTGATCTCTGATCCAACTTCCTTAGTCTCACTGTGCCCACAGGGAGGTTATCAAAGAATGCTCTCCATTAATAGTGATTATTTAAGTTAAATTTTTGTCAACAATCAAAATATTTTTATTGAGTTGTTTTTTCTTGATTACTAATATATGTAATTTTCTATAAATTTGGCATAGTCCGGGAAAGATGAAGAAGAAATATTTTCATCCTCCTGTCTAGAAAACACCATTGCTAACTTTTTGGCAATCAACAGTTTTGGCCCTGGCTGGGTCGCTCAGTTGGTTAGAGCATTGTCCCAACACACCAGGGTTGCAGATTTGATCCCCAGCCAGGGCATATATATGAATCAACCAATGAATGCATAAATAAGTGGAACAAGACTGATGTGTTATACCTCTCTCAAATCAATAAATGTTTTAAAATTTGAGTTTATTATATTTTATACTGATCAAAGCTATATCTCTAGAGTAGTCTAGGTGTGAAGATAAGACTAGCACATGTGGAGCACGCCTGCACCTTTCTTCCCTCTCAGGCATGCATCTCTACTTTTTTACCTAAGCACTAAGGGTCCCCCAACCAGGGAAGCAATGGGCAGCGGCAGCTGCCCTGGGCTTACCCCTGGAACCTGTTACTCCAAGACCTTCTTTCCTCTGACTTTTCAGTGAGCTAACAGTAGCCCCACTCTGGCTCACTTTTTTCCTAGAATGTTTCTTCTACTCTAAGTCAGGGGTCCTCAACCTCCAGGCCATGGACTGGTACCACCCAGGCCTGTTAGGAACCAGGCCACACAGCAGGGGTTAAGCTTGAATGTAATGTGCTTGAATCATCCCCAAACCATCCCCCACCCCTAACCAGCCACAGAAAAATTGTCTTCCATGAAACAAATCCCTGGTGCCAAAACAGTTGGGAAATGCTGTCCTAAGTCCTTCCTTTGTTTCACTCTTCCCAGCTTTAATAAACATACCCTAAAAAAAAAAAAAAAAAAAAAAAGACTAACACATGCAACAAAATAGAAGTATTTGATACAGAATTCATTCATTTATTCATTGCCTTGGGGGAATGTACAGAAATGGACTAAACTAATCTAGAAGTTTAGTCCATTCAGGGATATCATCAAATAAAGGTCATCAAATGTAGACCATATTATCTAAGTCAGGAGAGCTACTGATTCTAGCAGTAGATACTATCTTTTTGGATTGAGGATAGGCAGTTCCTTTTATTCTTTGGGGGAGGGATTGGGTTAAAGTTAAGATTCCCCACGAGAAAAATTTTTCCTATCCCAATGTAGCAACTATGACCAAATGGTTAAGCTTCTAAATAGCATTTCACTAAGCTATTCTGTATGTTTTTTCATGTTTGTGACGAAGACCAAAAAAAAAAAAGGAGCCTAGAGTCTAGCAAAAAATAAGAACCAACTAAAGTGTAGTAACTACAGGTAAATGTGGTCAGCCTGGGAGGATTGAAACCAACAAGCTGTTGCAAACCTGCTTGATACTCTGGTAACAAACTAAGGGGCAAGAACTATTCTCTTCCTTAGTGACCAGTAACCTTAAGTATAATTGCAAATATATAAGTGGAATTTCAGTATGTGTTTTTGGAAACAGGAGTGCGGTTGGGTTGTGAAGCCTAGGAAATATTATCACTGAGTTTGGAAACTTGGATAGTTTGCTTTCTGCAGAGGTGATGAATTGATGGGTGGGTTATAGGTTGGCTGGAACCAACAACCAAGTTAGTTCTGGAGACATTTGTGGGGTGAAGTAGTGACACAGGGTAAGGTATAAAATAAAAGCAATAAGAGGAGATAAGAAGGAACCCATGTATGGCAAGTAGTATTTTCCACCTTGAATTACCAAAGGCATGATATGGCAGTAATAATCTTTGGATGGAAGGTGGTGAAGGATTTGTCTTTTAAGTCTCCCCTTGCCACTCGCCAATTGCCCACTTTTCCAGAGTAAGCATTATTAATTTTTTAAATTAGAAACTATATACAGCATAGTAAATGTAGTCAATAATATTGTAATAACTATATGTGGTATCTGGTGAGTACTGGAAATATCAGGGAGAATATTTTGTAAAGTATATGATTGTCTAACCACTATGCTGTACCCCTGAAATTAATACAAAATAATATTCAATGTATACTGTAATTGAAAAATTAAAAAATATAATTTACTAAAAATATAAAAAATAATTTAAAGTAGTATTGGTAGATAGTATGTCTTAGAAAAAAGATAAGACTTTAAGAAGTTGAATAAGGACCTCCTTTCATGATTTATTTTTAAAGGGTCTGATTATCCTTAACCTACATGTCCATCCCTGTTCCCTCACATCTAAAATTTTCCTTAAGAGATTTGTTTCCAATATTTTTATCCCTGTGAAAAATGTTCCCAAGAGAAGTAACACACGCTCCCGTTCCTAGTTATTTACATCAACGATATTCAGCATGTGGCTCTTCCATTGCAACTTTTGGTTTTTCAAAGACATATAATTTATGAATTGAAATGTCATATTTTACTAGACTTAAGGTAGCATTTCAGGACTCTTTATGTAGTTTTTTTAAAAATTATTTTTAGAGCAGTTTTAGGTTTACAACAAAATTGAGCAAAAGGTACAGAGAGTTCCTATATATCCTATGCCCCTACTTTTTATTCTTGTAAAATTGTAGACCCAAACTGTGGTGAAGGAGCTCTTTTTCTCCCGCATTCCCAATCCAAGATTAAAACAGTGAAATTCCCCATATTTTATGTACTTGGCATCACCTGAGGAGGCTTCTGGACTAGGTCCATGGAAACCTTCAACAAGAGGGGAATCCTGCTCTTGGGAAACTGGGTGTGTGGCTACAGTTATAAGAAAGGAGGAGCCAGGGATGGAGCCCTTGGCTCAGTTGGTGATGCTCAAGAGCCTGTGTCCACTCCCGTGGCCCCCATCCTGCAGGCACTCATCCATTGATACTCAGTGACGAGACTGAGAACACAACGGCAGCTGCTCCCTTGAGCCAGAAGCGTCAAGATGCTTTTCTGTCTTGGTCACAGTCTCCCCACCCACTAAGGGGGAGGAGGTAAGAATGAGAGTAAAAGTGGAAAAAAAAAAGTGGGAAAAATAAAGTTTTCCCTGCAAGGTCCCTTTTATAGTTAGATGTTTTCCTATTTATCTGGACTTCAAATAAGATAAGATACCCTTTTAAAAGGTTGATTTTTAAAAAGTGTTTACTATGGAAAATTCTCAAACATATATTAAAGTAGTGAGGCTAATATCATGAACCTCCATCTACCCATTGCTCAGCTTCAGCAATTAAATGTCCACTTTTATACCTCTCTTATCACTCTTCTTCATACTAAATTATTCAAAAGCAAGTCCAGCCATTTTATCATTTCAAATAGAAATACTTTGGTATTTACCCTAAAAAGAAAATGATTAAAAGGATTAATTCTGATGATTTATAAATCTTGTTTTCTCATCATTCTTCATGTGTCATTGAACTTTGAATTAAGTAACGTGAGTTCTAGACCTGGTTTTGCCTCTCACCAGCCATGTGACCAGCGGCAAGTCATGCATCTTTCTGGACTTGAATTTTTCCCATCTGGGTGGGTGAAGTAGATGATTTCTAATATCTCTTCCAGCTCTAGAAATAAAAAATTTTTGCAAGCATCATCCTTTAAGCCTCCAGAGACATATAGATTTGGTACAGGATCTATTTGCTGTTTGGTTTTTGGTGCAGTGCTCAGTTCACAGGCAAGACCTTCCCAGTCTTCACATCCCAGAGGCTGCTGAGTGGCAGAATCTTAAACTTGGAGCTTTAAAAAAAAGAAAAAGAGCCTTGAAGTCATTCCTTAGAGCAGTTTTTGCACAATCATTATCTCACAACCTCAATTCATGTTAACAAGTATTCTGCTGAGTTGCGATGCTGGGAAGGTTCAAGTGTTCCAAACAGATTCTTCTTTTAAAAAGACTACCCTGAAGTCAATAGCTGGTAAAAAGTGATGTTTAAGTGGTTTGGAGATAGAGGGGGTAAATAACTCTTACACAAAGAACTGATCAGTGTCCTGTTACATGGTAATTGTAAAGATATAAAGATGCCCATTTTACAGGCAGATCAATGGAATGTAAAGTAGGGTACACTTAAGTTGCCTGATAAATAAAGGATTAAGTCTAGAATAGAAGATGTCTTGAAATTATGGAGAACATGCTTATTGTAGAAGCTGGGGTTTAGAGAAAGACAGGGATCCTCTTTGGTTAATGGAGGAAACTTTCGGCAAGAAGATGGTACCCAGCCTGGAAGAACACTGCCAATGCGACCCTCACAGAGTATGCCACAAGCTTCTGTGGGCGTCCTCCATGGGTTTCTAACAGCATCGTTAGAGCCAGGTTGGGATTGTGAAGCACAGGTGGCTCAGCATGTCTCAGCTGGGAGGTGAGGTAGACAAGCTCTGATCCTGGGTTTCTGGCCACTGCTGGCATCTGTTCCATTCCACCACAGCTTGAAGTGAAACAGGGAAATCAAACTGGAGGAAAGCTGTTTGAGAAAAAGAAACTATTGGTTGTCAGTGTATTGGCTGAAGAGCAAATGCTTCTAAATACTGCAAAATTAAAAAAGAAATCACTAAATTGACTTCTGGCCAAGATGGAGATGTAGGTAGATATGCTTTGCCCCCTTGCACAGCCATAAGAAGAATTACATCTACCTCAAAACAAAAAGCAACCAGAACTACCAAAAAAATTGAACTGTATGGAAGTCCAACAAACAAAGATATAAAGAAGTAATACTCATCCAGGCAGGTGCAACAGCTCTACCTAAGACACAGAGAAAAACACAGGAGGCTGTCAAGTTGAGGAGAAAGAGAAGTATGGCTCAAAAGAGGGAGCAGATCAAGGATCCAGGGGGAGAACTAAGCAAGGAGGAGATAGCCAACCTAATAAACACAGAGTTCAAAACACTGGTGATAATGATGCTCATAGACATTATTGATTATGGAAAAAGCAGAAGGGAAGAAGGGAAGGCTATGCTGAATGAAATGAAGAAAAATCCACATGAAGCCAATGGTGAAGGGAAGGAAACCAGAGTTCAAATCAATGATTTGGAACACAAGGAAGAAATAAACAGTCAATGAGTACACAATGAAAAAAAGAATTGAAAAAAAAAATGAGAAGAGGCTTAGGAACCCCCAGAACAACTTTAAACATACCAACATTCAAGTCATCAAAGTGCCAGAAGAGGAAGAGCAAGAAGTTGAAAACTTATTTGAAAAAATAATGAAGGAAAACTTCCCAAATTTGGCAAAGGAAATAGACATATAAGTCCAGGAAGCACAGAGAGTCCCAAACAAGCTAGACCCAAAGAGGACTACACCAAGACACATTATAATTAAAATGCTAAAAGTTGGAGACTTCCTGCCAAGATGGAGGCATAAAACACATGCTGTGTCTCCTCACAACTAAGAGGGAATTTACAACCACTTCAAAACTAAAAAATAAACAAACAAACAAGAAAAAAAACCCAGAAAATCGAAACTACAGGGAAGGTCAGCAAAGAAATAAAGAAGAAATAATCAGCCAGAAAGGTAGGAGGGGTGGAGCAGGGATGGAGAGAAAGAGGAACAGAGCAGTGGCTGCGGGGACTGTGCTGGTGGGTGAGCAGCTGTCGGGTGCAGCTGGCAGAGCAGCTAGCAGTACAGAGACTGTAGCTGTGGTGAAAAACACAGTCATACAGTTTAAATCTGAGAAGCGATCCCAACCCCAGACCAGACTAGGTAGCTTGCAGTTCCAGTGCCAGGGAAAATAGAGCCGCATTGCTTCTGACTGTGAAAACCAACAGGGGTTGGGTGGAGGAAGAAGCTACCAGTCTTGGAAAGGAGGCAACTTGATTAGTACAGGAAGGGGGAGAAGTGCCTGGAAAAGTGGCGGCAACCGGCACTGTTCCTTCTCAGAACCCTTCCCCACATACAGCACCAAAATGCAGTGAAACGGTCACCAGTACTAAGGAATACTTAAGGCTCCGCCCCCCTATAACGTAAAAGGTGCAACAGCCTTTACACAAATCACAGAGGCAAACACAGAAAACTGTCATGATGAGGAGACAGAGAAGTACGGCCAAGAAGGGGCTGCTCATCAAGGTCCCAGTGACACAACTAAGCAACGAACAGATAAGGAACCTAACAGATGAGGAGATAGCAAATCTAACAGATGCACAATTTAAGGCATTGGTGATAAAGATGCTCACAGACTTGATAGAAAAGATTAAACAGGATGGGGAAAGAATGAAGACTATCCTGGGTGAAAAGAAGGAAAATCCACACAAAACAAGTGGTGAAGGAAAGTAAGCCAGGGTTCAAATCAACAAATTGGAACATAAGGAAGAAATAAACAGTCAACCAGTACAGAAGGCGGAAATGAGAATTGAAAAAAATGAGGAGAGGGTTAGAAAATTCTGGGATAGCTTTAAACATGCCAACATCCAAATCATAGTGTTGCCAGAAGGTGAAGGGGGAGAGCAAGAAATTGAAGAATTATGTGAAAAAATAATGAAGGAAAACTTCCCTAATTTGGTGAAGGAAATGGACATATGGGTCCAGGAAGCACAGAGAATCCCAAACAAACTAGACCCAGAGAGGACCACACCAAGACACATCATATTCAAAATGCGAGAGGTTAAGGATAGAGAGAGAATCTTAAAAGCAGCAAGAGAGAAGAAGAGAATTACGTACAAAGGGGTACCTATAAGGCTGTCTGCTGATTTCTCAAAAGAAATTTTGCAGGCAAGAAGGGACTGGCAAGAAGTATTCAAAATGATGAAAAGCAAGGACCTACAACCAAGATTACTCCAGCAAAGCTGTCATTCAGAATGAAAGGTCAGAGAAGGTGCTTCCCAGATGAGGTAAAGCTACAGGAGTTCATCATCACCAAGCCATTATTATATGAAATGTTAAAGGGACTTACTTAAGAAAAAGAGGATTAAAACTACGAATAGTAAAATGACAACAAACTCACAACTATCAACAAATGAATCTAAAAAACAAAAACAAACTAAGCAAACAACCAGAACAGGAACAGAATCATAATGGAGATCATATGGAGGGTTATCAGCAGATAGGTGGAAGGGAGAGAATGGGGGAAATGGTGCAGGAATCAAGAAGCATAACTGCTAGGTACAAAATAGACAGGGGGAAGTTAAGAATAATATATGAAACGGTGAAGCCAAAGAACTTATATGCATGACCCATGGACATGAACTAAGTGGGGATGGATTGCTAGAGGGAAGGGAGGTACTGGGCAGAGGAGGGCAAAGGGAAAAAAATTTGGGACAACTGTAATAGCATAATCAATAAAATATACTTAAAATGCAAAAATTAAAATAAAAAAATAAAATAAATAAACATCAGAAAAGAAATAAAAAAATAAAAAAATCATGACCCAAAGAAGGAAAAAAAATGAAGTACCCGAATGGAAAAAGCCTCCAAAATCCCCATTTGAAAGCACAAGTTCTAATTAGCTCTGACATTTTGCTGGGAATTAATTGAAGTTATTGACAGGGATTATCATTTTGGTGCCAGGGTTTTAAACTGGGGGATAAGATTAAAAGGGACCAAACATGAGCGCTGGTCTTTCAAGCTGACACCAGTGTTTCATAGTGGGAAATTCCTTGGGTCCGGGAGTTTGGGTTTATTACTGCACTCAGAGGAGCTCCTGGACACACTTGCAGCTGGCTCCGAGAAGGGTCAAATTTGTGCATTCTTGGTGACCCTGTGGACTTGCACCACAGCTACTCAGCGATTAGATGCTGAGGCCTGTCCTTAGCAGGAAATGGTAAAGGAATCAGCAGGAAGCCGAAGCCAAGGGAAGGGAAACTCCTCCCTCCTGTCAAAGGACAGGCCAGAGTGAGGTTGAGGCGGCAAGTGGGAGCTGTAGGCATTGAAAGGGAGCGTGGCTGAATCTTGAATGGAATTAGGAAAAAGCATGTGCCCCAAGGGCAAGAACATGTGATAGACTGTTGTGTTTACCTGAACCTGGTGTTGCTCAGTGCTGCTGAAGTCTGCACACCATCCCTGGGACCTGAGAAAATGCTTTTGCCTCATTCATAGGGGGCAGTGGATTGTATGTTTTCTGAGCTTCAGTAGCCCACTGAGGACGGCCTCCCCCTGTTTCTGATTTTCAGCTTATTCAAGGCTAGAGGACCTGAACCTCAAGTTGAAAATTTTTTCCAGGAGAAAAGAGGAAAGTATAAATGATATCAAGTCATAAGAAGTACTCAGTGTGAAGGAGCAGAGGAATGCAAAATCACTTCTGTTTTACCCAGTTCTTTGTAACAGAAAATACTCTGTTTTTGAGCTAGAGGGAGGGCCTGTGATTCAATGGGAGAAACTGAGTTCAAGTAGAAGAAACCGATTATCTGAAATCTGACAATACTTTCTTGTAGATTAGAACTCAGCTTTGAAGATTCACTCTTGAGCTTGGCTCAGTGAGTTCTGCTACTCCTGAAGAAAAAGAAAATTAAGAATATTTTATGTGGAAAGTATTCAGTGATGAAAAAGCAGTACCTACACCTCCCTTATCTCATCAGCAGGGCAGTAGACTCCAATGCTAGCAATTTCCTGTTTAGACTGTTACCTGAAGAAAGAGAAAACAAACTGTACTGAATGCTGGTTCTACTGTTTCAGTGGGAAAAAAATTTCTAACAGGCAAATGGCAAACAACAAAGCCTTTGAAAACCCAGACCTGGGAAGAGTAATGCAGTTTCATAATGGGTATGAAAAGTTATTTTGCTGCTTTTTTTTTTTAATCTTTGAATTTTTTTTTTTGATGTGGATCTCTTTCTATTTGTTCAGGAAATTGTGACGTGTGTTCTGGGCAGGGTCTGAGGTTTTAGAACCCTTTCTAAAAGGGACAGAGAACACCCTGCTACATTTCCTAATCGTGGCGTTGACGTGCAGGCGGTAGAGCTGAAGTGAGCTGGTCACGATGCTGGTGCTTCTCCGGTGCAGTCGGCTGGTCCTGGCTCTTGCCCTCATCCTGGTTTTGGATTCTTCAGTTCAAGGTAAGCCCCAGGACTCTGGTTCTCCTATTATCTTCTTTGGAAGCCCCGGGATCCACACAAATGAATATATTCACTTTAAGGTACAGAATATATTACATTGTGGGAAAGTAGGCAAAGGAGAAGAATTTGTGGTGACTGAACTTCGTGTGAATTTGGTTAAGTTTGATGCCAAGAAAAGTTAACCTCTCAGACAGACGCAGCCTTGTAAACTCTTACAATGATTGAAATGTACTACTTGATCTTTGGATGAAAATGTATGATTTATAAACTTTTTAAAGCTCAGGAAGGAATAACGACCTGCTGCTTGGAGGAGATGGCCCCTCTGAGTGTTTTGGAGCATCTACCTGCCCCACGTGTCTATACCTGTCCACATCCTAATGCATCACAGTGGCATCGTCATTATTGTAACACTGGGAAGTGCTAGTTTTTAATCAAAGGAAATTTTTTTTTAGTTTTTAAATGTAAAAATGTGTCTATTTACAATTTTTGAGATGCTATCATTCCTTCAAAAAATTCTTTATGAATAAAATGTTAAAAATTACAATAGTAGCTTCTGCCAAACCAAAAATATACCTCTGATCTAAACAAATTTTAAAAAGCATAGTCCAGGCACTATGAGTATATATTACTTTTAAAATATTTCCCATGACATAGCTACAGCTTAAATTATGTTAAGACAGACATTAATAACATTATCTAAAATGTTTACATATTTAAAGTATCATATTTATTTCTATGAGATTAAAAATATGAAACTATAGATGTCATTGCCTAGCAGTTCAAGTATTGATAGGACTACATGATTTTTTAAGTACAGCAAGAACTTTAAGTTACTGTTTATATCTGGACCTTCCTGTATTATTGAAAATATATACTGTCATTGTTGCAAGAAAAAGAAATTTAAAAAACACTAAGGAAAAAAATCAAAAGAGTGCTTAATGAAACCATACCAATCCTCAGCAAAATCAAGATGAGCAATTAGGGAGTGTCTTTATAATTGATACCTAAACTTTAGAGAAGAGAAGAATTCACTGTATATCACAAAAAGTAGTTATATATATTGATATATTTAGTTGTATCCCATTAATGCACCTTGTATTAAAAAGCAAAGGAAAGCTTAATAAAAATCAACAGGTCCTTTCACACGAGAAGGGATTTTATTTACTTTGAAATACCCATATTACCATTTTATTTCTCATTAAATCATGCACAGTGACTATGTTCTATGTAACATCTTTCTAAGAGCAGTCATTGGAAATATAAAGTTAAAAATAATGTCACCTAGAAATGTAATATATCAATTAACTTTAAAAGCAATATTCATTTAGAGTGCATGTAAAAGGAAGTGACTGTGTATTTTTTTCTTTTTTAACTTCGTTCTTAGTGAAAATTCAATTATGGTTAGGCATGGTTTATGAAAATCCTCTCAGATTTTAAAAAAAGACCAAAGAATTTTAGTATTTGTGCTGTTGTTGCTCAGAGAAACATCACATTTAGAAATTTCTTGTTAGGTTTCTCTGTCATTTAGGGTTGTTTAGTCAGACTGAAACAACTTAAAACCTTGAATAACTAAACAAACAGAAATGATCAATTTCTAAGAGATATACAATGTCTGCCCTTTTGGTAAATACAGGATCCTGTCTAAATAAGGCAGAAAGCCATGGCCTGATAAATAAATGGGAGAATTTATATTAGAAAAACATCTAAGTTACCCTAAATTGTAAAGGAAATATTGAGTCACGGTGACACACATGTCCCGCCCGATTTGTTTCTTTGAAGTAACTTATAGTTGTTTGGTTTTTACTTCTTGTGGAAATGAAATTGTACAGATGATATCAGATACATTAATTATGTATTAGAAACTTATAAAATTATTTTTCTTGTTGTGCAATTATTGAAGAACAAACAGCAAGTAATGTTGCTGAAACTTTTCCACTAGTCTAATTATTTTTTAAAGTATAAAACATTGTTAATTTTAGGGAACAGGATTTACTTGGCTCTTTTAGGGAATATGTTCAGCTTGATGAAATAATTCCATGTTTCTCACAAGATCGAGAGCAGAGAGGTGTATGTTTGTTGCACAGACTAGATTGACCAGTGGTGTGCTGGGTCTACCCTGCCAGAACTATATAAGTCTTTACATCATTCAAATTTCCCAGAAATGTCACATTCCCTACTAAGATTCGACAGATAACACTAGAATTAAAACAAAAGTGTTCCAACAGAGTAGGTATTCATCATAAGGAAGTGAAGCAAGAAAGAAACCATTATGAAATTGTATAACATACTAGCACTTATGTCATCACCTGGTAGGTTTAGCTACTGGTTGGAAAAGAAACCAAAAAAGAAAATGAATGGCCTGAAAAACTAGGGTGTTTCCAAAGGAGAAGTGCTCTTGGTGTAATTAAGGATTTGTGTCCATTTCTGAATAAGAAGGGAACTAGAGGCCCACGCACGCAGTGTGTGTGAGCGACTAGCTCAAGGCTGTAGTGCTAAGAGCCATACCACTATGTCACTGCACAGCTATATGGTGCCAGATGTGACTCGACAGCATTCTTTCCCCACCTTGAAAATTTTTTTACTTAACCCATTGGTTTGACTGAACTGGTCATATTTATTAGGCTTTTGGCTTGCTTTCACTGAATATATTCAAAACATCTTAGCTTATGGTATTAGTTTGCTAGGGCTGCCATAACAAAGTCCCACAGACTAATGACTTAAAAAAAAGAAATGTATTTCTCCATAGTTCTGGATGCTGGAAGTTCAAGATCAAGGTAGATGTCATTCTGAAATCTCTCTCCTTGACTGATGACTGACTGTCTTCTCTCTGTATCCTTACATGGTCCTTCCTCTATATATGTCTGTGTCCCAATCTCCTCTTCTTACGAGGACGCCAGCCATATTGGACTAGGGCTCATCCATGTGACCTCATTTTACTTTAATTACTTATTCTCTAAAGGCCTTATCTCTAAATGCAGTCCCATTCTGAGGTACTGGGAGTTACGACTTCAACATACAAATCGGGGGACATAATTCAGCTCATATCAGTTACTATAAGTTAAACCCAAGTAAAGACATGGTATAAAACTGGCTACCGAGTCAAAGCAATGGAAGCTTGGCGATGTGTGTGAGACCCTGGTGAGCACAGATGGCTAATCAGTTTAATGTAGAAAGCTCCAGGGGATTGATTATAGATGAGGCCTGTGAACCCTAAACTCTTTTGTTGCCTGTCTTTTTTGAAGATGCCCATAAAGAGAGAAACTGGAAAGCCCATGAGCAGGGATGGTCAAGGGTGTCAGGGCCAGAGCATGTGTCCATGCCACACTGTCTCCTAGGTCACAGTAATGATATCGATTACACCCATGTCTGCTGCTGTTTGATTGTAATGGGTTTTCACATCCATTCTCTGGTAAATGATCATCACATTCCCTGTGAGGAGGAATTAACACCAATTTAGAGAGGAGGAAACTGGATCATACACTCACCATCTCACTTGCTCTTTACATCAACCTTTTGCAAATAATTTATGAGACTTGCCCAAGGCCCATTACAACTAATTAATGACAGAGCTCGTTTGATTTCTCCTGCAATTTGGCTATCTTCTTGGTGAATTAGAGATTTTCTTTATTTGAAATAAAAAGACCTTGCTTTGACTAGAAATTGAAAGTAAACTTGATACTTTACATAGCTTGCAAACCATTCAGGGTGGGGACTGCTTTCCGTATTGTAGAATTGACTGGTCATTAGGAAGCAGCTTCAGCTTAGTGAGGTCTGTGTGAGTACTGTCAAACAGTGAATCAAAATGGTCTTTTTTTCCCCCTCCTCCCATGGCAGTTCCTGCTTAGGTTTCTCTAACACACCTGCAGCAAGTCTAATTAAGAACAGGAAATTAGTAAATCTTGATGATGTTGGGGCAAAATTGTACTACAATATAAAAAGATACAGAGCGCTTACTGGGGTAATTTATTTGCTCTCATAATGTTTATTTATAGAAAGTGTTTTGGTAAAGCATGACTAGTGGCAGAGAGAAGAGGGGTGGTGGGCGATGAGGGAAAAGGATTCTCAATAAAAACCATTCTTCGCTCTGGAATCCACAACAAAATCAACCAACAGCTCCAGTAAGTGGGGCCTTTTGAGAAGATAATCCATCTTCCTGTTCATGAGCATACTCCCTTTTATTTTTTAAAATATGGTAATCATAAAGTATTTCTCTTAAGCAAGATAGAGTCAATATACTTCCATAGCATCAGGGGCTGGAACTGTTGAATTTTCACATCCTGCCAACATCTGTGAATAGATAGGTCAGAAACTATGTGTTTGTGATCATTTTCTTTATTTTAAAATAGATTTAAAAGCATCAGTCCCAAATCAGAGGAACTTTTGGAGTGCGGGGTGACTTCTACCTTTAATTTCTTTATAAATTTTAAACAGGATTATTGAGATAGAGTTCACATACCATACAATTCACCCATTTAAAGTGTACAGTTCAATGGTTTTTAGTGTATTCACAGATACATGCAATTATAACCATCATCTATTTTAGAACATTTTGTCACCTCCCCCCAAAAGAAATGCCCTTTATAAATTTTAAAAGCTGGGATTCTGAACTCTGGGGAAAATTTTGTATTTTAGATTTTTAAAAATTAATTTATCAAAGTTGTATTTGTTATACCAGAAAAAAGATGTGGTCAATCATCTGGATTCTTCCTCACAAAGTATTAGATTTACTTTTCTGTTTAACTTTCTATCTCTGAAAATAGTTCTTTGGCTTGATATCCAGTGCATCAGCCTCACGTAGAGACTGCTTAGACCTACCTGATCTGTCCAGAATGGTAGTCACCAGCCACTTGTGACTACTGAGCACTTCAAATGTGTATAATGTGGCAAGTCCAAATTGAGGCGTGCTTTAACTACAAAATATACACCAGCTCTGAAGTCTTAGTATGAAAGAAATAATGTCAAAAATCCATTAATAACTTTTTTATTGATTATGTTAAATAACTATATTTGAATATGTTGGTTTAAATAAAATGAATTTCACTTGTTTCTTTTTACTTTTTAAATTATGGCTGCTATAACATTGAAGTCCATATGTGGTTTCATCCTCTGTTTCTATTGGACAGCGTTGGTCTAGATAAGTGATTTTAAACCATTTTCATCTCATGGCACACATAAACTAATTACTAAAATTTCGTGGCACACCAAAAAACATAGTTTTTGTCGATCTGACAAAAAATAGGTATAATTTTGATTCATTCACACTAGACGGCTATTGTTGTGTTGGTGTTGTCATTTTTTTTAAATTTGACAATCTAAGGGAAAAGAGGTCAGTGCCCCTGACTAAACACTCAGGTAATGCATGTTTTAAAAGTTCTTGCCGCACGCCCGTTGAAAATCGCTGGTCTAGAAAACACAAACATAGGGTGTGAATAGAGCGCCCTCTGCTGGAAGCAATGTTGCCGCCCCCGGCCCCCCCCCCCCCCACAAGATGAAGCTTTTAAGTAGAAATTAGATTCCAAATTTAGTCTGTTTCAGGAAAGAATCAGAGGAGAAAGAGCTAAAATGTATTAAATATCTACCATATGCAAAGGCTTGTGCTATATGTTTCACAAATGTATATCTTGCTTAAACAGGAACTCTTTGGAATATTATTATTCATACTTGAAAGATGAGAAATTGAGAATCAGAGAGAGGCATTAAATGGTAGAACAATAAATTGTGGTCTCTCTACAAGCTACTCTGTCAGAGATAGGTCTTTGTTCTCCTATACAGAGGAACTAACTCTTAAAGAGTTCTGATCATGGTGCTATCCTAAAAACCTAATATTTATATCTCATTATTAGATCTACTACTGTCCCCATTTTATGGATGAGGCAATTGAGGTACAGGGAGGGTAAGTAAGTTGGTCAAGGTCACACAGCTGGTAAGGGGCAGACATTGTGATGTCATCTTGCTATCTTATCCCCAGCCTCTAGGCAGTGACAGGGCTAACCCATTTTAAATGACTAGCTGTCCCAGACTAGACGTTGTATTCAGGAACCATGGGGAGGATTGTGATAGAATAGTAATTCCAAAGGAAGGAAAGAAGGAAGGAAGAAAGGAAGAACAGTGGAGAATATTTACCTTTTTCTACATTAGAATCTCGCTTTTGTTTATATTTTTAAAGAAATATTGTTTTTTATAGCAATTTAGAAAATTAAATGAGAAAAAATTACCAGTCTACTACTAGTTATTTTTGTGTATTTTCTCCCATTTCTGTTCATATCTGTTTGTGTAGTTAAACTATTATGCATACAGAGTGGTATTCTGCTTGTTTTCACTCATTTTAAAATATAGATTTTCCTATGATGTTACATAGTCTTTTTCCATAACCAATTACTTTTTTTTACCATTTGGTTAACATTCTCTCATATGAATGCACCATAATTTACTTGCATATTTTCTATTGTTTTGATTACTTATTATGAATAATACAAAGAACAGTTTCATGTATCTTTTATATTTTATCTATATATTTCTCTATAGATGCATATAAACATGTATCATGTATATCTTAATGATATGATAACTTGGCAATGTTGTATTTATAAAATTAATCAGAAATATTAGCTAGAAAAAAACTGAAGATAGAGATAATAGAGGATCACAAGGAAAAGGGATATAATGAGGAAAAATGACATTTTGAAAAAGTTCAGTGGTTCTGCAGTCTTTTAAGAACAAGTTATTGGCTGTCCCATTGAGATATAATGTGAACTTGACCTCAGAAGAGGCTCCACTTTTCAACCTCTGATAGTTGCTGTCTGTAGAGCAGGGGACACAACTTGTGCATACTCTCCTAGAAACACAGATACCAAGCGGGGAGAAAAGCAAAACTCCAAAATCCATGATCTCTAGGGAGATGGATAATGACATTAGAAGTAATTTTCCCTTTCTTTTGTTTGCTACATTTTCAAAGTTTTCTATAATGAACACATGTTTTTTTCTAACATGTTATTTTTAAAAATTGCAACAAAAGCAGTCTAGATGTAAGGAATATCTAAATAGACTCCATTTCCAGGAGAGAGTACTGTAAAAGGTGGAGACCCTTCTTGACTGGTCCCTGAGCTAAAACAAAGTCACAAAACCCTTTGACAAGTTGCTGTGTGGGTCCATTTATATAAAATTCTAGAAAATACAAACTAATATATGACAGAAAGCAGATTAATGGTTGTGGAGTGATGAGCTGGAATCATGAGGAATGAGGGAGAAGGGCAGGATTACAAAGGGCCTAAGGAAATTTTGGGGCGTGTTGGATATGTTCATAGTCCTGATTGTAGTGATGGCTCCATGGGAGTACACATAGATGAGGTCTGTCCAGAAAAAGTCCAGCCATTGTTAATATAACGAGAATGGTTTGCACAACATCAATGTAACCTGGCAGCCAAGGAGGGTGGAATGGAATGTGCATGTGTGAACAATGACAACTTCACTGTACTAGTCAGTGGAAGTGGTAAATGCTGGTGAGGAAGCATGTGTACTGTGTGGCTGTAGCATTCAAAATGACTGAACAAATAGAGCAACGAATCTGCATCAAATCTTGCGTTAAGCTGGAACATTCCTCTGTGGACACTATTCAGATGATTCAGAAGCCCACAGCTATGGGCAACAGGTGATTGGCAGCTTCATCATGACAATGCATCTGCTCATGCATCACATCTCCTGCAGAGTTTTTTTGGTGAAACATCAAATCAGTCAGATGACTCAGCCCCACCACAGCCAAGATTTGGTGCCCTGCAACTTCTGGCTGTTCCCCAAACTAAAACCACCTTTGAAAGCAAAGAGATTTCAGACCCTTGATGAGACTCAGGAAAATACGGTGGGGCAGCTGATGGCAATTGGGAGAACTGTGTGAGGTCCCAAGGTGTCTGCTTTGAAGGGGAATGAGGTGTCATTGTCCTATGTACAGTGTTTCTTGTATCTTGTATCTTCTTCAATAAATGTCTCTATTTTTTATATTACATCGCTGGATTCTTCTGAACAGATCTCATATGTCAAAATATTAAATAGTACACTTTAAATATATACAACTAATTGTCAGTTCCACCTTAATGAAGCTGTTAGAAATTTAAAAAGCAATTTTGAATAGACAGTGCATAAATGCAGCTCAAAAATTGAAAGGTTCACAAGGAGATGTGGTGAAAAGTCAGTGTTCTTCCTTCCATAGTCTTCTAGCCACACATTCCCTCCATGAAGGCAATCAGTTTGTGGTGTATCTTTTCAGAAGTGTTCCATGCATGTAAGCATATGTGTAAATACATTCTTAAAAACACAAAATCGTAAGTGGTAACATACACTGCATAGTGTTTCTTACTTTTCTTTTTTTTACTTAATAATATACCTTGGAGATTATTGTATATCAGTACCCAGAAAGCTGATCATTCTTTTCATAGCTGTTTAGTATTGTAGACTGTACCTTATTTTGTCAACATTTAATTTTCCAATCTTTTGCTATCGTAAAAAATGCTGCAGTGATTATCCATAGCGCTATGGATAAATTTTAGACATGCCCCTTCTCGCTAGGTGGTTATTAGTTGCACTTATGTGAATAAAGTGTGTGCTTGGGGTGAGGAGGAGATGACCCTTTTGAAGGATGAAACATTTCTTACCACCCGGCCTTTATCCTTGTTAAGTTGAGGAATGGGGAATTTAATGAATTAATTAGGGATCTCCTATATAATATCAAAATACCTGATTTGGAGCCTTTTGCACAGAAACTAAACTCAAAAGAAGCTATGAAAGACTAGGGTATTCCAACCTGTCTGTCCCCCTGTGAAGAGGAGCCTTGTTCTTCTGAAATCTCTGACTAGATTGGAGGACAAAAAAAGAGGCCAAGTTTTTATCTACTTTTCATTCCTAAGAACACTATATTGCCCTAAAGAATTAGGGCTCTGTAACATGCCAGGTACTTTTAGTATATTCCTTAACCTTTTTGAACAAGATTTGACTCATCTCTATAAGAACAGACATGTTTTGGGGTCAGATACAGGTTTGAATCCCAGGTCTTCTATTTAACACCTGTGTGGCCTCAGTTTTCCTTTGTGTAAAATGGAGATCATTGTGCAAACATAATAATAGTTAATATTATCAAGTGTTTACTGTGTGCCTGGCACTATGTTAAGGTCTTTACACATGCTTCTCATTTAATTTTTGTGACCAGTTTATGAAAAAGAGACACTATTAGTACTTTTGTTTTATAGTAAGAGCTCGGGGAAGTGAATGTTTCACAGGTCATCAGTAGCAGAGCTGGGACTTCACTCCAGGCAGCTGATAACCAAAGCCTATTCTAACCTTCACCTCTGGGCTACTTTATAAGGGTGTTGTGAGAAGGACAAATAACATATATGAACGGCTCATGCACAGTGGGTGCTCCTGTTTTACTAATGGTCATAAAACCTGTCTACACCTTACCTTCTACCACATTTAGGATCTGTTTAATTAAACATTTCTTAGAGACAGAGAGATTAGAAACTGTGTAAAAGATACTTATTAACCACGTGGGTTGCTTGTTTGGGCAGGTTTACCTGTGCAGAGAGCCAGATACCAGTGGGTCCGCTGTAATCCCAACAGTAATTCTGCAAACTGCATCGATGAACAGGGACCAGTGTTTGACTTACTTCCAGGTGACTCCAACAGAATCCTCCCTCCAAGGACTGACCCTTTTCCGTAAGTGGACTTGCTCTACTTTTACTTTCACTGATCTCTGTTGAGATGTTGCCATGCAGGTGGGAGAGCTGTCTATAAAGTGTTTCTTCATGCTCTTGCTTTGATGGTTTGGTTTTTCACTGCACAATACATGGTAAAACTACTATATTCACTGGTAGATGAGGTGTACAAGAATACATGGTTCAGGTATTCTTTTGCAAAGTCTCTTTATTGTGACAGACAAAAACTGAGTGAAACATTTGTGAAAATATTTTTCACCAATAGGTATTGAATATGAATGAACATTATTTTATTTTTGTAAATTGAGCATAATAAATGCTAAAATCTAATACAACTCCATCAACCTAATGGAAAACAAAATGTGGTATATCCCTAAAGTGTAATATTATTTAATCATAAGAAGGGCTGAAGTACTGATATATGCTACAATACAACCTGGATGAATCCTGAAAGCATTACACAAAATGAAAGAAACCAGGCACAAAAAGCCATATATTATATTGATTCCATTTATAGGAAATGTCCAAAATAGACAAATCCATTGAGGCAGAAAATAGATTAGTGGTTGCCAGGGGCTGGGGGGAAGGGAGGAATAAAGAGCAATTGCTAATTGTATTGGATTCTTGAGGGGATGATAAAAATGTCCTGGAATTAGGGGTGATTTTAAAAAAAGGAGAAATTAGGGAAAGGAAGAATAAATGGCCATCACATATAAAAAGAAAACAAAGCCTCTCTCCTCAATCAAATAAAACCTGCTTTAAACTTGCAAAAAAGATTCAGTAGGAACTCATAAGTAACAAAACAGTGAATTGCATTAGAATTCATTATTTCAATGAATATCAAAGTTACATAACATACAGCAAAAATGAATTATTTAAAGGATTACCAAAAGAGTTTTAATCCTCAGAGTTAAACCTAGGAAATTACTCTCCTGAAAGCCAGGTAAATCATCATGCCCAAATCAGGTAAGTCCATCATGACTGGAGATCATATCCTGGTGACCATCTTCATCACTGTATTCACTGTCTAAGAGAATCTATGATCACCATCCTCAAAGTGAAGCTCTGCAGTCCTGCCCCTGTACTTCTACTTTAAGTCCATGGCATTAACTTTGAACTGATATTACAGGATCCTCCATTACTTTAAGGCATAGGTTTCAATAGCGATTTGTTTATATCTAAAATGTTAGAGGAATAACCCAAATTCTCCAAAACAACTATATTACCCCATTTCTTCTTTCCTCAAATCTCAATGATTTTCCCTCTCCACAACCAGTCACTTTCCTTCTCACTCTGACACTCCTGTCACTGGATGAACAGTCCCTACTTCTGTGTAGACCCTTAGATCTATCTTGTTCCTCACCACGTCTGCTCTGTATTGAGCAGGGTGGTGAGGACTGATCCTGTGATCTGCATTTCTCAGGCTGCCAGAGCAGCGGCTGAGTTTGGCCAAATGGGGGGCACAGAAAGGAGACTGGGCAGCAGGGGAGGCAGAGAGGGATGAGGACGCTTCTTCTCACTCCCCACCTTCGGTGGCACCTCTGGCAGGGCTCTGTCTCATCCAAGGCTCCAGTTCCCACCAGATGCCCTTAGTCCCTGGGCTCAAGTAACACCACCTCCTTCCATTGATCATCTAACCCAGGGAGGGAAGTATTTTCTTGCTAATCTCTGAGTTTCCTCATTATCTTTTATTTGGCTTCACTTCTCTTCCATCACAGGTGTAAGCAGTTCCCTGTGTTAAATATTTAGATGTGTTTCCAATTGGACCCTGACTGTGGCAGCTTCTGAGGCCACTCCTCCTCTTCTGGGCACACTGTCCCCACACACCTGCTCCGGGACTTCAATTCTGCAGTTATCCCTCTGAACCCAGCATCTTCTTCCCATAAGCGTGCAGATATTCTTTAGTATCTCCTACATTTAGATAAAATCCCTTCCTTGGCTCTGCAACCTGTCCCCCTATTGCCCTATTCTCCGTTCCTCTTCCCAATAGCTTTTCTGAAAGGGTAGCCTGTGCTTGCTGTCTCCCCCTCCTCTCCTTAACCCCTTCTGCTTGGACTTCTCTTCCTACCTCCACCCAGTGTGCTTGTTAAGATCACAGTGACTCCTGACAAAGCCACTGGTTACTTCTCTATGTTTAGCTTACTTGACTTCATACATGCCTTCAAAAATAAGTTGATCACTCCTCCTTTGAAATACTTTCTTTGAGCTTCCATGGCCTCACCTTATCTTGGGTTTGCTTCTATGTCCCTGGCTGTTCTTTTCTCTTCTGCTCAATATTTAATATATTGTTGTAGCCCTGGCTCCTGGCTCTGTCCTGGGCCTCTTCTCTATCTGCATGCTTTCTTTAGGTGACCTTATCCTATTCCACTGCTCTTAATAGTGTGTGTGTGTGTGTGTGTGTGTGTGTGTGTGTGTGTGTGTGGTGTAAATAACTACCAAATCTGTGTTTCCAGCTCTGATCCCTTTTCCCTGACCCCACAGGCTAAACTAGCCACCTGATCACCCTCTATACATTACTATACTTCATTTTTCTGCAAAGCATTGAGTACCACCTAACATTTTTCTGATTTATTCACTTTTTAATGTCTGTCTTCCCCACTAAGTTATAAACTTCTTGAATAGGGATCTCATCTGTTGGTCCCCATTCTATCCCAGGCACTCAGAACAGAGATCGGATGTTCAGTAAATATTTATTGAATGCATGCATGAATGAAACTCTATAATCTGTTGCATGGCCTCTGGTTTATTATTTTTATTTAGAAAATGACCCATAGGCTCAATGAAACTCAATGTCTGTCTCTGAACTTTTTGCCTTCTTCTGCCACCAAGGGGCGGCACCATTGCTCTGAGCTTTTGATCCGAGTAGACTTCTAACCACCAAACAAACCCAGTTGAATGAATGCACTTACTTTTTTAGAGGAAATGGAATGTTAATACACTGGCAAATATAATGCTTAACTTGTTGCAAAGAATTTCTTATGAGTGGGCTTTGTTGAAGCACTATGAATTATTAGAAGTTTCATAGAAATTTTAAATTAGTAAAGAATGACATCAATCTAGGTTGATTTGCTTGTTCTTTCTTTAGTGGGATAAAATGGAAAAAAGAGTTTATTTTGAATAAAGGATCTCTTAAGTAAACTCCAAATGTAGGATTCTATGCTAGTGCTAAGAAATTAACACTGTTTATATGAATTTGCAATAGATAGATGTGGAATTGATAAATGCAATTAGTTACATAAAATAAATAGAGTATTCCCTCACTTATCGTGGGTATTACGTTCTAGACTGCCCCGCGATAGTAAGAACATTACATTTATTTTAGTATTTATATATATTTTAAGGCTTTATAAACCCTTCCCATACACTTATAAACCATTCCTGGTCCCTTATTAACCTTTCCCACTCCCTTATTAACCTTTTCCACACTTTTATAAACACTACTTATGTTCTTAAACATATTCTACACTCTTAAACCTACGTAACTTTAACAACATACATATACAGTACCGCAAAATCCCATGAGGTAGCGAAAAATCCGCAATAAATAACTAAATATAATATTTTTAAAAATCCCACGATACAGTGAGTTCGCGATAAGTGAACTGCGATATAGAGAGGGACTACTGTATAGGCAAACAGGTGAAAAGGTCTGACTTATTTTTTGTTCTAAAGCATTGAATAACTGGGGAATTTAAAAATTTTAATTTGATTAACCGGGTGGCTGAATTTATTTTCTTACCTTAAAAGATGTATCCAATTATCTTCCTTATATCTCCAACTTTACTGTGGTTTCTTTTTTTTTTTTTTTTTTTCTGTCTTACTTTAGAATGACAAGATTCCAGAACTTGAATGACGTCTTCCCTCTTTCTGAGGACTATTCTGGATCAGGCTCTGGCTTTGGCTCAGGATCTGGAAGTGGCTTCCTAACTGGAATGGAATATGACTATCAACCAGTCGATAAAAATGATGCTTCTTATTACGACTTTAAGCCTGTGCCCTCAGACAACCAGGACCTGGGTCAAGATGGACTAGAAGAGAATTTTATTATATAAAAGAGAGGGTTTCCCACCTTGACACCAGGCAATGCATTCAGTATATTTTGTGTACCATAGTTAAATGATTAATTTTGGTACAAAAAGTTTTAATAGAAATTTAAAAACATCTGACTTATTCACTTTGTATTGTCTATCTGAAAAGGAAGTTTGTGTTATCACCTTTTTTTCTCATGGATTATTAAAGCCTCCTTTATCTATATTATTTTCCTAGAAAAATACTTGCATTTCCTTATATCATATTCAACCAACATCACTATGAAATTAACTAGATTCCAAATGTCTACAAAATTGCTTTAAAGAATAAATTGTACTGTTTTCTTTTTAAAAAATCAGTTTGAGAAGCAAATTGATAGGCAGTATTTCATACCTAAGTCTACAGGAACATGACTCTGATTGTGAATTATAGATATGCCCCTTTTTAATGAAAACAAACAAACAAACAAACAGACGAAACACAGTGAATTTATAGAGTGGGTATCTGACATGTTTTACAGTGTAAAGTGTACAGCTCTAATAGTACCACTGGATGCGTTTGCAGAGCTACTGGACGTGGTTTGTTTAGAAGCATGATTGCTGTTACAATTACAGACTTAGGCCCAATTTAAAGCACAGTTGTGCTCTCTATACCTCACACTGCTTTACCTTTTTCCTGGATATCTGTTTATGTATTTTCAAATGTTATTCTATTAAAGCAGAAGTATAATCAAAGGGTTAAGCTGTTTGAAATTTTTTGTTCTAAACTCAGGATAATAATTATTTTTGTTTAAATGTTTTATTAACAAAATGGAAATCATTAACAAAATATCAATAAATTTTCTTATAGTGAGAATCTGTCAAGGCAGTCCTACTCTGAGAAATCTGTGGGATCAGGCAATGGTTTATTGAGGGAAAAAGGGGAAGGGACTGGAGGGGAGAGGCAACTCCCCGACCAACTCAGGGGCCCCGTAGGAGCAAGGGAATGGGGAATGGGGACTCCTGGTCCTCCTCGTGGGCCCGTAGGAGTCCCACCCACACTTCTGCAGGCACCTTTTTTATACTTACTTGTCAACCACACATTTTAGTGAGGGCGAGTTTGCTTATCAACATATTCAGTAGGTCATTTACATCTCATTGCTTCTCCCCCCTCCACCCACACACACCAGATTAGTTAACATATCGGGCTAGGTCCATTACCATTTCCCCTGGGAATGGGTTCAGTACAGCAGCATATTCTTTGGGAATGTCTAAGTCCAGAGCCAGGTTGATTAGCATATACCAGAAGTCCAGGTGCGCATTCTAGCTGTCTCCATGTTCTGACAAGATCAAACTTTGTAACTAGAATCAAATCCTTTCAACAGATGAAGAAAACAATCATACTATAGCAAGGGGGTTATTCTTGTCCAAGCACTGCCTCTTCTCGAAGGTTATTCCCATTTCTGTTCCCCTTAGTTCTGTAAAGCCTGCTGCTATCTTTGTCATGGATCCCATTCTGCACTGTCCAGAACTATTCAGAACTGAGGAATTAAATTAATCTCTGTTGAAGAGAGCCACCTGTCCAAGGCCACACCCTCTTCTTGGGGCAGCCTATACTCAGTGACTGGTTGCTGTAGGCTTATTAATATGAGGCTCCGCCCCTGAACTTGGGGGCTATCACGGATTCAGAGCTCCCTGAGGGGTCTGCTGAGGCTTTGGACTGCTTTGCAGCTCAGTTTCTTCCTTAGTTTTGCTTCCTTTCATTCCCCTCACAGCTATGCTCCCTAAGAAACTTTCAGCACAATAGTTTTCATCACAGAATTTGCTTCATGGAGAATCCAACCTGAGACAATTGGTGCCAAGACAGGTAGAAAGCAGGTGACAAAATAGGATTTTGGAGCTAAATTACCTGCTGCCTGGCTGTCAATGAGGACCTCGCTCTGGCCATAGATGCAACATAGGCACAAAATAACATTGCAATTGTTAAAACTTTCACTGAGGATGAACTGGGATGGTGTACCAGTGGAAGGAAGTGTGCAAGGGTGTGATGTATCAGGCATTTGAGAAATATGGGAAAGCAGGAATTATAAAGACAATGATACATAGCTATTGCTGGAGGCAATTAATGCTTTTAAAAGAGACAATAAAAGGCCAAGGGTGATTCATTAAAGGCTAAATGGGAAAACTAGTGGGCCTCCTTGGCAGCATATTAAACTCTTCTGCATTGGAAAGTTAGAGAAAACTGAGAACCAGGCCCAGGATCTAATCATAAAAATATCAGAGTTTAGAAATGTTTGTCAACCTAGTCAAGTCGATTATGCAAGGTCAGGACCCTCATTGGAAAAAAAAATGGGACCCTGAGAGATGAGGACATCCAAGTTGATATATTCAGATTTCAAATCCCCAGATTTCCTCAAACCTGACTCTACAGAGGACCACTCTTTAAGAACTAATGATTTCCTCTTGCTTGAAGGTGATTAAGAGACTTCTGCCCTTCAAGACCACATGCACAATCCCTCAAGGTCTGTCTGCACCTTCCCTCCTAGCCATTAGATCAATAACTAAAGTTACAATATAAACCAACAGGAAAGTGTTGGACCTGCTAAAGAGAAAAGGTAAATATACTCTGAAGGTTCTGCAGGACCTGCCATGTACCTCAGAAGCAAAGAAGAGTGTCTATGTGACTTTGGAGTGCTAGATAAGGGGAAGGAGATAAAACATAAAATTGAATAAGGGAGTGTTTACCAATATTACTAGACTAAAGGCGTTTGTCTGCCAGCATGCACCAAAGCCCAGTAAGACACAAACAGGAGCTTGCAGCAAATAAAGTAGGGGTTTATTAGTTGAGGAAATGGTTCACATCTGGAGTCACAGATGAGCTAATGCTCCAAGACCTGGCTCCCTTATGGCTCCTAGGGGATGGGTTATATAGGGGGGAAATCATTAATTATGGTGACTAATGGAGTTAGTGTTATGGTCAGGGTCGTGGTGTCTACTGATTGGTCAGCGCTAGGGTATGAGATAGTTGATCATTGCATCTGGTCCTGATGTCAGTTATGGCATTGGCTTCATCTGGTTTCACTGTTTTTCTGAGTCTGGAGCTGAAACACAACTGGCACCTAGATGTTATCTTTAGTTTTGCTTGAAATTCTGTCTCTGGTCCATATACCTGAGGCTTTGTTCCCAAGATTGTTTGATGCCACCTGGAGCTTGTTGTTCATGATTAAGGGAGTGGACATGCAAGGGAGAAGGAAGCAAGTGAGTCAGGGTGCTGAATGAGGCACTGAATCAAAAGGAAAGAAGGAGAAAGGTCATATTAAAGAAATAAAGTTTCTGCATGGTAACACCAATATGGAAGTACTCTTTTGGGATACAGGTTTTAACGCCCTGGCAAGAACCCCGGGAGAAGGTGCTGATATGCTGTTAGAATGGCTCTTAGAAGTTTGGAGAGAGTAATAGCCCCTCTTAAGTAAAGTAGAAATGCTAGAATTGCCATGGCAGGCAGTGGAAGAAGGGCTCAAAAGGTGTAAGGAAATGAGCATACCAGAATGAACAGACTTGAAAACCCTCTAGATGACTTTGTTCTTCAGGAAGGCCAAACCATGAAGATATGCTGGTGAAAGCGACAGCATCTCTGAGCTACCAGTATTAACTCCTTTGAAGGGCAGGGTTGATGGTAGTGATGTTACAGAACTGGATTTACTAATAGCAATGGGAATAATAAGGCCCCAGAATAATAGAGGCCAGGTGATAGCCTCAGCCATCAGAAGCCAGGTGGTACAATTATCTTAATGAGCTGCAAGGTTAGAATGAAATCCTGGAGAGCCTGATGGGCAAAGATTCAATAATTGAATCTAAATAACAAACTAAGCAAACAAGTACAACAGGAACAGAATCATAGATATGGAGATCATTTGGAGAGTTATCCATTGGGAGGGGGAAGGATGAGAATGGGGAAAAAGATATAGGGATTAAGAAGTACAAATTGATAGGTACAAAACAGGGGATTTAAGAATGGTATAGGAAAAGGAGTAGCCAAAGAACTTATATTCATGACCCGTGGATGTGAACTAAGGAGGCGGGATAGCTGGAGGGAATGGCAGTACCAGTTGGAAGGGGGCAAGTTGGGACAAGTATAATAGCATAATCAATAAAATATATTTTAAACAACTTAAATTTTTTAAGACTGTATTATTTCTTCCTTACATTTTGGTAGAATTCAGTGAACTCTATGGCCTATAAGTGTTTGGGAATGGGAAGGTCAGTTTAACTGATGTAGAATTGTTCAGATGTTCTATTTCCTCTTACGTTCATTTCAGGAAGTTTTGTTTTATGGAACTTTTCTATTTCCCGTAAGTCATCAAACTTAGGGGCATAAATGTTGTTCATATATTCTCTACTATTTTTTTGATGCCTGTAGGATCTTAAGTGATGTCCTCTTTTTCATTTCTAATATTGTTAATTTGCATTTTTTCCTTATTTTCTCTATCAGTATTGCTAGGGGCTTATCAATTATATTAACCTTTTCAAATAACCATCTTTTGGATTTCTTCATCTCCTGTGTTTGCCTATTTTCTAGTCTATTGACTTCTGTTCTTATTTTTGTTTTTCCTTCTTTCTACTCAAGATAAAATTTAACATCTTAACCATTTTTTAAGATTTTATTTTTAGAGAGAGGGGAAGGGAGGGAGAAATATCAGTGTGAGAGAGAACCATTAACTGGTTGCCTCATGCACATGCCCTGACTAGGGACTGAACCCACACCCCAGGCATGCATCCTGACTGAGATATCAACTCACAACCCAGGCATGTGCCCTGACTGGGAATCGAATCGGCAACATTTTGCTTTGGGGGACAATGCCCAAACCACTGAACCAGACAGTCAATCAATATCCACCTTAACCATTTTTAAGTGCATAATTCAGAAGCATTATGTATATTCACATTGTTGTGAAACAGATCTCCAGAACTTTGTCATCTTGCAAATCCGAATCTCTGTACCCATTAAACAACAATTCCCCCTTCCTCCTATCCCCACTCTTTGGTAACCACTATTCTACTTTCTGTTTCTATGAATTTGACTACTTTAGCTACCTCATACAAGTGGAATCATACAGTATTCGTCTTTTTGTGACTGCTTATTTCACTTAGCATAAAATCCTCAAGGTTTGTCCATGTTATTGCATGTGACAGGATTTTCTTCCTTTTTAGATAGAATAATATTCCGTTCATCTGTCCATGAACATGTGGGTTGTTTCTATTCCTTGGCTATGATAAATGAACACAAGTGTTCATATGTGCTATAAATATCTGTATACAAATATCTCTTTGAGATCCTCCTATCAATTCTTTTGGATATATACCCAGAAGTGGGATTGCTGGATCATATGGTAGTTGTAGTCTCAATATTTTGAAGAACCTCCATACAGTTTTCCATACAGGCTGCACCATTTTGCAATCTCAACAACCATGCATAAAGGTTCCAATTTTTCCACGTCCTCATTCACACTTTTTTTAAAAAAGAGTAACCATCCTAATGGATATGAGGCAATATCTTGTGGGTTTTATTTGCATTTTTCTGATGACTAGTGATGTTGAGAATCTTCTCAAGTGTTTGTTAGACATTTGTATATCATCTTTGGAGAAAAGTCTATTCAAGTCCTTTGTTTCATCAGGTTATTTGATACTTTGCTACTGAGTTGTAGTTCTTTATATATTCTGGATACCTTATCATATATATGATTCACAAATATTACTTACATGTCACATGTTACCTTTTTATTCTGCTTATCCTTTGATGCACAAAAGTTTGATGTATTCCTATTGGTCTATATATGGTTCTTGTGCCTGTGTTTTTGGACTCATTATAAAGAAATATTTGCCAAGTCCAATGTCTTGATGATTTTCCCCATGTTTCCTTCTAGGACAGTTATAATTTTAGGTCTTATGTTTAGGTCTTTAATCCATTTTGAGTTACTCTTGTATATGATGTAAGAAAAGGCCCAAAGTCATTCTTTTGCATATGGATATCTAGTTTTCCCAACACTATTTGTTGAAGAGATTGTTCTTTCCCCATTGAGTCATCATGGCACCTTTATTGAAGATCATTTGATTATATAGGTGAGGGCTTTTAATTTTTTAATAGCCTTTATTTTTTAGAGCAGTTTTAAGTTGACAGCAAAACTGAGCAGAAAGAATAGTTTCTGTATACCCCCTGCTCCCTCCACATGGTAATATGCTTTTTAAAATTTCCTTGTGTAAATTTAGATTACTGATTTTAAATCTTTTTTTTTTTTTTTTTTACAAATACATGCATTTAAAGCTATGGGTCTCCCTCTAACCATTTAAAGCTATGGGTTTCCCTCTAAACACTACTTCAGCTGCATCTCATAAGTTGTTACGTTGTATTTTCACTATCTTTTAGTTGAAACTATTTTTAGATATTAATTTTTTTCAATTGACTTTTAGAGAGAGAGGAAGGGAGAGAGAAACATGAACCGGCTGTTGCACTCATCCATGGTTGATTCCTGTATGCCCCTGACAGGAACGGAACACACGACCGTGGTGCGCTGGGATGACGCTCCAACCAGCCAACCAAACAACCAGGCTAGGGCTAGTTGAAACTATTTTTACAGTTCCACTGATGTCTTCTTTGACACAGAGGTTTAGAATTTTGTTGCTTAGTGGATTTTTTGGCTATCTTTTTATTTCTATTTAATTCTATTGTGGTTAATGACCATACTCTTATTAATTTCAAGCCTCTTAAATTTGAGCCTTGCTTCACAAATTTGATTTTGTTATGGTGTATTATTACGGTGCACTCAGACTATTTCTCCCCTGCTTTTGTTATGTATAGTGCACTGTGGTGGTTAAACACTAAGTTTTGAAATCTTAAAGCAGTATTTCATCATCCGGAGGTCCTCCAAGCTTTTATTACAGTAATTAGGGTGAGGTTAAAGCCAGAGTACTCTTTAGGAGAATCATTGCGAGTCCTTGAGAATGCTTACCGCCTCACCGAATGGCAAGGCGGTACCATTGATCAGAGAGCTCTGTACTGCTTGGGGTGGATCATTTACGGTCCATGTACTCGAGGGAGTAACGTATGTGGTACCCCAACTTTTTTTTCAATCTGTCGTTTCTTCAGAGGCAACAAAGCGAACAAGTTCTCAAAATCCGTTAAGTTCTCAGAGAGAGAGGTAGCCGGGTAGAGTTCGAGGAAGGTGGAGGAATGCCTCATCTCTGGATTAAAAACAGCGCGTCTCTTGGGAGGCCTAAGAAAGCAGGGCCTGGAAGAACAGCTTCTTTTCCCCTAGGGAACCAGTTGCCCACCCGCGAACAGCGCTTCTTAAACGAACCCTTCCCACCTTCCTCCTCTGCTAGCTACTCAAGGAAGAGGAACCGGTTAAAGCGAAGAACCCAGTCAGCAACCGTTCACTGACGGAAAGGAGCGCGAGGAGGACATCCCAGGCCCCTCCCACTTTACGACATCTCAATGCCCCGCCCCCTCCACCGTAGGGTGGAGCACGAGACCCCTCCTCCAAGCGGCCTCTCTCGCAATACCGGGCGGGCCAGTAGGGCGGGGCGAGAGGCCTGGAGGAGGCCGGTGCGGGAGGAAGGGAAGGGAGGAAAGGAGGGAAGGAAGGGAGGGGTCACGTGCAGTCGGCGGCCCGAGGTCACGTGACGGAGCGCGGAGGTTGGGAGTTCTCCTAAGGAAAGAGGAGTGAAGCGGGGGAGACGCGGCAGCGCGGCTCTGACAATGGTGAGTTCACGGGCGGCCCACTTGTTTGCCTTCAGCCCTAGCTCCTGAGCGCGCGGCTGCGACGGCCAACGGCGGTCCCGGCGTCGCGGAGGGGCCGCAGGGACCAGCAGGAGGGGGCAGGCTAGCGGGGCGGGTAAGGCCTGTAGAGCGGGCCCGGCTGGGTCGGGGAAGTGCGGCCGGCGCCGTCTCGTCCAGGTCTCGGCGAGGCCCTAGCACCTGCGGGCGGCGACGCGCTCTTCCGCAATGTCGGAGGCTCTGCCTGGGTTCCTCGATCGGCTGTGGGAGCCCTGGCTGGGTACTCGGACCCCGCCTCTGCGGGGGCTCGCCGCCGCCTCCGCTTCCAAGGTAGCCAGTCGCTCCGCTCTTCCGTGGCTGCTTGTGTTTCTTTCACGTGGGTTGACTCTTGAGTCCCTCAGTTCCGGACTCGGGGAAGGAGGACGTGGTCACTCTTCCAGAGTGTCACTAGCTTGATAAACTCCGTGATGTATTTTTTTAAACCTGAATATGGTGACATTCTGAGATTTCCCGACCCCAGTTATGCCTGATGTTGACACTTGTAGAAGGAAAGAGAAAGGACGTTGGACGAGGGGACGTTTTTAACTCAACGGGACAAGTTTCGTGCTCGCTGGTTTAAGCACCGGCTCTCATTTCCTTCCCCAATATTTCTAGAAACTTAACGCTTTGGGATGTTGTAATGGCCTATGGAGTAGAGGGAGGAAAATCAGAGTATTCTAAACACAGTAGGAATGACAAGCGTGGACACAATGGCGTTTAACTTTGTGTTCGCAGTCTTTGGATTTGATCTCGTTTGGCTCATTTTATGGCAGTTTATTGGTTTATTCGTTTCATTTAGCAAGCATATGTTTAGCGTCTACTGTGTACTCTCCTTCTACAGCCTGCTTTCCCAAAGCTCACTGGTTCAATAAGCTGCATGACACTTTTGGCTTGAGACCAAGCTAGATTTATTTTTAAAAGTTACTTTAAATAAATACAGGTAAAGACAGACCTGTTCCTTCTTAAACTTGAAGCCTTTTTTTTCTTTCCTTCAACAAATAATTACTTGGGTGTGCCCGGGCACGGTGAGCAAGACTGAAACAGCTCTTGCACTTTACAATCTAGAGGGAGATACACATTTGTGTAATTATTTGTTTAACGTGGAAATTAGTTGTGTGATAAATACTAAGAAGGAAGTGTTGGGTGACCTTGCCTAGTCAGGAGTTAGGGAAGTCTTTGATTTGAATACAGTTTACAAAGAAAACTTTACAAGGCCCTCCTATTTTTTGCTTGCATTTAAAATCATTACTTCAAATAAGTTTTTGAATTATGTTGTTGAGCAGTTTTATTTTAAAGTTTAGTCGTTAAACTAAATTCTAAGGCTTTATAACCTTGAAATGGGCACACATGTAATATGTATATGAAAATTTGCTGTTTCATTGCTGGGCATGGGCCAAGTGAGTAAATTTGGAGAGCCTCCCTTCACTCACCTTGAGTTGCATTTCTTTACATTCATTGTACCTAGTGAGATTTCTTCAGTGAGAGCTAAAAAGTTTGCCTTTTAATGTAGCTGCATGTGATTTTGATAGATAGTAATACTCAATATTGGATTTAAAATAATATGAACAATCTTAAATTAACCTAAAGTCAGTGATATGAGGTTTAGGCAATGATTAGATAACAAAAAACAATTGCTATAATGTTTTAATAGTTATATATTGCAGTCTAGATCTTTAAAGGCTACTTAAGTATTGCTCCTGAAAGTCTCATATTCTAAATGCCTACTTGAAGATATCTTTTCCAGAAAAAGAGTAATCTTACCCTTTAAATATCTCAAAACTGCTTTCTGTAATTTCAGCAAAAGTCTTACATTAATGTCTTCTAACCCTATTTACAATTTTTATTCCCTTTTCTTCAAGTCTTTACCATCCTAACAATTCTGTGTTTTGTTTCCTTTTTACATCTGTGGAGGAGTATTTTAATTTGATTGTGAATAATTAAAAAATTTTTTATTTTATTCTTGTTTGAAATGACGGAAGATACACATCTTGAAATAAAAACTTTAAAACAGTGGTTCTCAACCTTCCTAATGCTGTGACCCTTTAATACGGGTCCTCATGTTATGGTGAGCCCCAACCATAAAATTATTTTCGTTGCTACTTCATAACTGTAATTTTGCTACTGTTATGAATCATAGTGTAAATATCTGATATGCAGGATGTATTTTCATTGTTACAAGATGAACATAATTAAAGCATAGTGATTAATCACAAAAAATATGTAATTATATATGTGTTTTCTGATGGTCTTAGGCGACCCCTGTGAAAGGGTCTTTTGACCCCCAAAGGGCCGCGACCCACAGGTTGAGAACAACTGAGTTAAAAGCAAGACTTTGGGTAGAGCGTTTTTCCTTTCAACTTCCTTTGGAAGGAAGACAAAAAAGACGAACTTTTTTCTCAGATACTTTTTTCTCTTTGTTGTCTCCTTGTTAAATATAAAACATCCACAATATTCTGGAGGCTTTTAGTAAGACTAATTCGTTTTTGATACACCCTAGTGTAAAGAACTAGATGTTAACCCAGTGCTAAATTCTCATGGCATCATTAACTAAACCTTGTTAAAGTGTTAGTTTATTTTTCAACATGTTATTCTGCATATGCAATAATAGGTTTTTAAAATATCTTCTGACCTCTCCCAATTTTAGTATTGGGTTGGCCAAAAACTCGATATGTTTTTTTCCATAAAATAAAGACACGTTTTCCATTTTCACCAGTAACTTTACTGATTTGGCCATTTTGAGTATGTCAGCTATTTCCTGCATGGTGTAACATTGATTGTTCTCAGTTAATGTCTTGATTTTATTGCTATCAACTTCAACTGGTCTACCTAACTGTGGAGCATCAGCCTGCGAGAAATCTCTAGCATGAAACTTCGCATATGACTTTTGACACATTCCATCAGTCACAGCACCTTCTCCATACACTGCACAAATCTTTTTTTTTTTTTTTGCGTTTCAGTTGTCTTTTTACCTTTCTTGAAATAGTAAAGCATAATATGCTGTAAATGTTGCTTATTTTCCTCCATCTTCAATATTAAAGTGGCAATACAAAAATTCACCAATTTTGATGTTTTCTTTTTAATGCATGCTGATATGACAGCTGTCAATACAGTCTAACAAAATTGTTTCAAACGAAGTTAAAGGCAACTAAGCGCTACTAGAGCCATCTGACGGGGAAAAGAAACCAAACTTTTTGGTCAACCCAGCATTTTGATTGTGTTGAAAATTAAGTCTGCTTTTAATTTTTAGTCCTGAAATATTTCATGGATACAGAAAATAATAAAAGATGACAGCTTTTACATATTTCAGATGTCTAGGAATTTTCATTTATTTATTTATTTTAACAAACAAGTTTTTTGTTTGTTTCTTTGTTTTAGAGAGAGGGTAAAGGCATGAGAAAGAGGAAGAGAAGGGTTGCCTCTTGCGTCCCCAACCGGAGACCTGGCTGGCAACCCAGACATGTACCCTGACTGAGAATTGAACCAGCGACCCCTCATTCACAGGCTGGTGCTCAAGCCACTGAGCCACACCAGCCAAGGCTAGGAATTTTTAATGTTTATATATTGTGTCAAAATAAGACTGCTTAATTATAATGATGTTATTAGTTCATTGTGAAGTTTTATAAGACTCAAGTCTATTTTACATTTTAATTAGCTGCAATTTTGATACTTATTTTTGATTACTTGACCTTTTAATATCAGCCTTCAAATTCAAATTTCAAGCTCTTTGTGTTTGGGTAGATACCCAGGGGTGTAATTGCTGGGCCATGGGATATGTTTATCTTTAACTTGACCAGATAATGCCAACTATTTCTATACAGATTTTCCAATTTATACTATCACCAGCACACAGAAGGACTTGGAACAGAATGATGATCAGATTTATGTTTTTAAGAGATCACTCTGGTTGTGAGGGCAGAGTACAAAGGGATGTAGGGCAACAGGATGGGAGATTGTCCTCTGTACATTTTTATTTTATGTATTTATTTTTAGAGAGAGGGGAAGGGAGGGAGAAAGAGAGGGAGAGAATCATCTATCAGTTGCCTCTCACATGCCCCCAACTTGGGACCAGCCTGCAACCCAGGTATGTGACCTGACCAGGAATTCAACCAGCGACCTTTTGCGTTTTGGATGACATTCAACCAACTGAGCGACACCGGTCAGGGCTGTACATTTTTTAAAATAGTAGAAAATTAGCTTTTGATGGTGACAAAAATAATCCACAGCTATATCTGATATTGGAATTACTAATGGATTTTATATTAAGCAATTGATCTTTGTCTCTTATACCTCTGTCATTTTCAGGATTTACAGAACAAGGCTTATATATTTTCTTTGTAAAAATTCATGGAAATTTAATTATTCTCTACCATTAGAGTGAGTTTTATTCCAAGGGCTTACACATTCTATTCAGACCTATAAAGCAATAGATTTTACAGGAAGTAGTACATCATAATAATTCATTTGGATTTGCATGAGCAATTTGAATTTATGAGTTCTGCTATAATGAAAGAACTGTATAGAAGTATAACTAAAGGTAACTTTTCAAATCCAGATGTTAATAATTAACTTTTTAAAATATTTTATTTATTTATTTTTAGAGAGAGGGGAAGGGAGGGAGAAATAGGGAGAGTAACATCAGTGTGTGGTTGCCTCTCCATGCCCCCAGCTGGGGACCTGGCCCACAATCCAGGCATGTACCCTGACTAGGAATCAAACCAGTGACTCTTTGGTTCACACTCAGTCCACTGACCCACACCAGCCAGGGCAAGGATTAATTTTTATTTTTGGTATATGTATTTGATTACTTATAGTAGTTACCTATGGAAGTGATTGAAATTATAGCATATTTAAATTTGTGTTGTTCTTGCCTTTTTTATTGTAAAAAAGTATAGCATGGATTTATCCTCTTACATTAAGTGTACAGTATTAACTATATTATATGGTTGTATTAGATTTAAGTTCTTATTTCCTGTCCATTCATGGATTTGCAGTTTCTAACTGTAGGTCATAGGTAATTAAATTGGAATTACAAAACAGTCACAAAATGTGATCATTATGAGCATTTCTCTTTTATTTCAGAGTTTTCTTGGCGGCTTTTTTGGTCCCATTTGTGAGATCGATGTTGTCCTTAATGATGGGGAAACCAGGAAAATGGCGGAAATGAAAACCGAAGATGGCAAAGTAGAAAAACACTATCTTTTCTATGATGGGGAATCTGTTTCAGGAAAGGTAAATCATTTGTAGGATGCTAGAATTAGTCATCAAAGTGGTGTGTGCTGTTTCTAAAATTGAATGATTTTATTGGAGATGGAATTCTTTTTTAAGAAGGTCAGCTAAAATTCTTGATTCATTAGAATGTTTACAGGAGAGATTCTTTTTTAAAAATTTTATTTACTAATTTTTAGAGAGAAGGGGGTGGGAGGGAGAAAGAGGGAAAGAATCATCTATGTGAGTGAGAAACATTGTCACAACCAAGGCATGTGTCCTGACCTGCCACCTTTCGCTTTGTAGGATGATGCTCAACCAATTGAGCCACACTTGTCAGGGCTATAGGAAAGATTATTAAACTGGAAAGGTTAAAGGGCGCAGAGTCTAAATTAAATTGTGTGCAAAATTTTGTGTGTTTGTGACTCTGTTTCAGACGCTTTCTCCAGTGGGACTGCAATCCACGCAAAGGTTATTTCTCCTGTAACAAAATTGAGTTATAGAGATTAAGGATAATTTTCTAGTATATCTTTCTAAAGTTTCTTTCTCAGTCTTTGTAGCTTATCTCTCTGTACTACTGCCATTGTATCCCTCATTTCTTGGTACCCTGTAGAGGACTCAAGTACATTTGGAATGTGTTTCTTTGTGGTCAGATACAATTATGATACCTTCTATAAAGTTTCACTTTTCTTTTCCTTCTTCAGTGATATGTAAGATTCTTATACTTCAGGGAATATGATCAATATTCATTAGTCTGTGATACTGAGGAATGGTCATACCATAGATAAAAATCAAACCATAAAATATTGGAAACTTTTTTTTAATGTAACATATGAGAGTTTTTCTTCCCTGCTTGTTAAAGTAATATAGACATATATTAGATAGTTTGGAAAATATCTATAATCCCACCATATGGAAAGAATTCACTTAAAATTTGGGGATGTTTCTTTTCAGACTCTGCATTAATTAATGTTTATGTGTATATTTATAGTAAGCATACTTCTTCCCTATTATTAGATATTTAAGTAGTTCTTATTTTTCAGATGGCTGATATAATATGTCAGAATTGTAATACGGATATGTATATACATACATTTTTCTCAAAATTTCTATAGAATAAGATTAATAGAATGAATTCCTGGAAGTGAGTTTTTGGACCAGAAGACATGAATATTTGAAGGGTGTTGGCATATATTAATCTAGAAATTTTGCATCAAATCACATGTCCATTTATAATGTCTGGTTTTACCCAAAGTAGCATTGAATATGATCACCTTTTAATCTTTGCTATTGTGATAGGTAAAATGATATTATTCTTATAATTAGCATTTCTTTGGTTATATTATGGGTAGGTTTAATTTAGGTTTATTAGCCATTTTACTGCATTGTCTGTTTTGGTCCTTTGCCAAATTACTTCTATTTCCATCTTAGCATTAGATCTGAAATAAATGTTCAGGTTTTCAACTTGACTTTTCTGGTACTCTTCCTTTAAAAAGAGAGGAGGAGAAGAGGTCTTAAAAAGAGCAGATAATTATCAAAAGGATGGAACATGTCAAATGAAAGAAGAATAAGGAAAATAGTGTTTGGTATATAGAAAAGAGGACATTAATATGGTGTAGTTGGATAGGGTAGGGATACCAGTCTAGTCTTTTTCTAAGGAGAGATCGAACCTGCTAATAATACCTCATATTTAATTTATAGATATGACAAGTAAATAAATATCTCTGCTGTTAAAAGCTTTTTAAGGTCAGGGAATCAGTGTGTGCTTCTGTATTCTCCATAAAGTATAGCAGATTTATATAATAGGCTTTCACTAAATATTTACTTGACTTGTTTATTTACTGTTTTTTAAGTCTAGTAGGGACAGTCACTGTCTGGTTTAAAGTAATCTTATGTCATCTAGGCCAATTAGGCTGATGTTTATGGAATAAATAAAGGAAGAAGGGAATACTTAAGGAAATACAGCTACCGCAGTATGTTTTTTAAAAAATAGCTGGCATTCAAATTACATTTTTGGAATTGCTAGGGATTGTATGTAGACCTAATCAATAACTATAGTGTACATTTTAAAAAATGATAAACCTCTTATAGGTAAATATTTTGCTCAAAGGATATTATATCTGGAATCTATTCACCTGAGATTTTTTCATTTTAAATCTTTTCATTGTGAAATAAAACATGTTAAAAACACACAAAATTAAAATGATTATAGAGCACATGAGTATTTTCTTATAATCACCATTCAAGTTATGAAAAACTTGGCCAGTATCTAATATGTTTCATTCCAACACAGCCCCTTTCCCTTAAAAGTTAACCACTATGCCAACTTTTAAAATAATAAACTGTGTTTCTTAATTGTTTAGTCTTGCTCCTTTTAAAAAATTGATAATGGCATTTAAATCTCTTAATCTCAGATTCCCTCTTGATGCCTTTCTTTTTCTTATAATTTATCTTCTGAAGAACCTGAGCCATTTGAACTGTAGAGTTCTCTCTGACTGCATACTTATGATGTAGTTATTGCCTGTTTACTGGCAGCTGGATCCAGAGGCTTGATCAGACTCAAGTTTGATTCTTTTGGCAAGAATTCAGGTGATGGTGTGTTTTTTCATCAGGGGATATGTGACTTCTAATTTTCTGTTTTTCTCTTTGCAACTCTTATAACTGCTATTACTGTTGACTCCTGGCATACTTCTACAACAGGTTATTAAATATGATTTATTAGCACTTTGAAAAGAAAGCTTAACAGAAAAAGAAGAAAACAAGCATTGGTTATCTCTGATCCAGCATGAGTTACTGGGAACATGTCTTACCACACCAGTCTGGCTTGCTGAACTGTCTGAGTATGAGGTTGGGAGATATAGCCTTGACTTAACCACTGTCTTAATATATACCTTTGGGAAGTCATTTAACTTTCTGGATCTCGCTTGTAAATTGAGAAGATTGGAATGAACCATTATTGGTTTCCAAACTTGACTTTGCATTGTAGGGTTTGCTGCATCAATATCCTTCATATATTAGGTATAATCTTGGAGACCTGGGAGGTCTGACGTCCCAGCCAAAGCAAGAATAAATTCCTTTTATAATATTTCTGGCGTGAGCTTCTGTCAGTACACAATGTTTTTATATTTTTAAGGAGAATTAATATTTTTTTAGAGCAGTTTTAGGTTTGAGTCCCTGCTCCACACCTGCATAGCCTCTCCACACATCACTCCCCAGAATGGTATATTTTTTAACCAAGGATGAACCTACACTGGCACATCATAGTTACCCAAAGTCCATAGTTTACCTGCGGGTTCACTCTTGGTGTTGCATCTACGGGTTTGGACAAATGTATGATAACATATATCTATCATAGTATCATGTGTTGCCCTAAAAATCCTCTTCTGCCTATTCATCTCTCCCTTACCTGCAAACCACTGGTCTTTTTTAAATTAGTTTTAAAGTTTTTAATTACTTATTTTTAGAAAGGGGACGGGAAAAAAGAGGGAGAGAAACATCAATGTGTGGTTGCCTCTTGTGCACCCCCAGTGGGGACCTGGCCTGCAACTCTGGCATGTGCCCTGACTGGGAATCAAACTGGTGACCCTGTGGTTTGTAGGCTGTTGCTCAGTCCACTGAGCCACACCAGCCAGGGCTCCACTGATTTATTATCACCGTAGTTTTGCTTTTTCCAGAATGTCATAATAGTCGGAATCATGATATGTAGGCTTTTCAGATTGTCTTCTTTTACTTAATAATATGCATGTAAATTTGCTCTGTCTTTTCTAAATTTATTTTTTATTTTTTTAATTACATTTTATTGATTATGTTGTTACAGAGTCCCAATTTTTTTCCCCTCTTTGCTCTCCTCCACCCAATACCCCTCTTCCCTCCAGCAGTCCCACCCCCACTTAGTTCATGTCCATGGGTCGTGCATATATGTTTTTTGGCTTCACCCTTTCCTATATTATTCTTAACTTCCCCCTGTCTATTTTGTACCAGCCGATTATGCTTCTTAATCCCTGCACCATTTCCCCATTTCTCCCCCTCCCCCCTCCCAGCTGATAACCCTCCAAATGATTCCCATACCTATGATTCTGTTCCTATTCTGGTTTGCTTCTTTGGATTTTGTTTTTATATTTTAGATTCAGTTGTTGATAATTGTGAGTTTGTTGTCATTTTAATGTTCATAGTTTTGATCTTCTTTTTCTTAAGTAAGCCCCTTTAACATTTCATTTAATAATATCTTGGTGATGATGAACTCCTTTAGCTTTACTTTGAGAAGCACTCATTTCCCCTTCCATTCTAAATGACAGCTTTGCTTGGTAGAGTAATCTTCGTTGTAGGTCCTTGCTTTTCATAACATTGAATACTTCTTGCCAGTCCCTTCTGCTCTGCAGTTTCTTTTGAGGAATCAGCTGACAGCTTTATAGGAACCACTTTGTAGGTGACTGCTTTTCTCTTGCTTTTAAGATTCTCTTTTTATCTGAAACTTTGGCATTTTAATTATGATGTGTCTTGATGTGGCTCTCTTTGTGCCTAACTTGTTTGGGACTCTCTGTGCTTCCTGGACTTTTATGTGACCGCACTTTCCGCCAGCCTCCTGCTGCTGCCGCTGCCGCCGCCACCACCACCACCACCACCACCACAGCCACAGCCACACTGCATCCTCTCCACCCCAGCTCTGCCCCTCCTACCTGTCTGGATGAGTATTTCTTCTTTATATCTTTGTTGGATTTCCATGCAGCTCAATTTTATGGAACTTCTGGTTGTCTCTAGTTTTGAGGTGGTTGTATTTCATCTTAGTTGTGGAGAAGACGCAGCATGTCTGTCTAGGCCTCCATCTTGGCCAGAAGTCTCCTCTATGTCTTTTTTTATGGCTTGATAGCTTATACCTTTTTGGTGTTGAGTAATACATACTACATTGTCTGGATGTACCACAGTTTATCCATTCACCTTCTGAAAGACACCTTGGTTGCTTCCAAGTTTTGGCAATTATGAATATAACTTTTGTAGACACCTTGGTGCAGGTTTTTATATGGACATAAGTTTTCAACTCATTTGGATAAATACCTACAATTGGACTTGCTGTACCATATGTTAATCCTGTTTTTAGCTCTGTAAGAAATTGCCAAACTGTCTACCAAAGTAGCGCTAACATTTTGCATTTCTATCAGCAATGAATGAGAGTTTCTGTTGCTCCACATCCTTGCTAGCATTTGGTGTTGTCAGTGTTTTAGAATTTGTCTTAAGAGGTGTGTAGTGGCATCTCATTGTTTTAATTTTCAATCCACTAATAATATGATATTGAACATCTTTTTATATATTTGCCAAATATACCTTCGGTGAGGTTTCTCTTCACATATTTTGCCTAATTGGGTAAATTTTGGGTAACAGTCCTTTATCGGATGTGTCTTGCAAATATTTTTCTCCATCTATGGCTTGCCTTATCTTCTCACTTTCTTGTTTGTTACATGGTGGTGTTATTTCCCTGACATCTGATGGGGCGTGACTTTTCATATATTTATTGGCCATTTGATACCTTTTGTGAAGTGCCTATTCAAGCATTTTTTGGCTCATTTTTCTACTAATTGATACTACTATTTTTTTTGTATGTTTTTAATAAGAGTATTTTATTTTTCTCAATATACAGTTCTTCATCTTGATAGTATGTAAAATATATTCTTCCACTTTGTCTTAACTTTTCACTATTTTTTTTTTAAGTTATCAGCTGTTAATTCATTCTTTAGCTTATTTAACTCTATAGACAGATGTTAACTCTATAGACAGATGTCCTGTATTTGAATCTTTATAAAGATTCACACTTTCCTTTCTTTCTTTCTTTTTTTTAACTTTTCACTTATCTTAATGGTATTTGTTGGTGAAAAGTTCTTAATTTTAATTACTACAAATGTTATGTTTCCTTTTTAAAAAAAAGATTTTATTATTTTTAGAGAGTAGGGAAAGGAAGGAGAAAGAGGAGGAGAGAAACATCAATGTGCAAGAGAAACATTGATTGGTTTCCTCCTGCATGCCCCCAGCTGGGGACCTGGCCTGCAACCCAGGTCTGTGCCCTGAACAGGAATCAAACCAGCAACCCTTCTGTTTGTGGGACGATGCCCTACCAACTGAGCCACACCAGTCAGGGCAATGTTTCCTTTTTGTATCCTATTTAAGGATTCTTTGCCTACCTTATGGTCATGAAGTTATTTCTTCTATATATACATATTTATTTTACATTTAGATCCTAAGTTTGACATTAGGAGTCAAGGTTAGTTTTTATTTTTGTATGTATGGATATCTAATTAACCCAGGACATTTATTGGAAAAGCCACCATATCACACCTGTCAGAATGTCTATCTTCAATAAATCAACAAACAACAAGTGTTGGTGAGGATGTGGAGAAAAGGAAACGCTAGTGCACTGTTGGTGGGCATGCAGACTGGTGCAGCCACTGTGGAAAGCAGCATGGAGATACCTCAAAAAATTAAAAATGGATCTGCCTTTTGACCCAGCAATTCCACTTCTGGGAATATATCCGAAGGCACCGAAAACACTAACTTTAAATATCATGAGCACCCCTGTGTTTATTGCAGCATTATTTACAGTTGCCAAGATATGGAAACAGCCCAAGTGTCCATCAGTAGATGAGTGGATAAAGCAACTATGGAACATTTACACAATGGAGTTCTACTCAGCCTTAAAAAAAAAAGAAAAAGAATATTTTACCATTTGCGACAGTATGGATGAACCTGGAGAACATTATTCTGAGTGAAATAAGCCAGTAAGAGAAAGAGAAATACCATATGAGTTCACTCATGTGGAATCTAATGAACAAACCGAACTAAGAAGTGAAGCAGACAAACTCGTAGTTGGAGAGCAGATGACAGCTAGTGGCGAGGGGGTAGGTTTAGGGGCTGGAGGGATTGAGCAAAAAGGAAAAAGGATTCATGGACATGGACAACAGTGTGGTGATTGCTGGGGGGAGGGGTGGTAAAAGGGGACTAAATGGTAATGGAAAAAATACAATAAAGAGTTTTTTTTAAGCCATTCTTTCTCCCATTGCACTGAAGTATCACCTTTGTCATAAATCAGAGGCTGGGTGGGTCTACTCCAGCCTCCCTCTGTTCTGTTCAAATAACCTTATTGAGTTATAATTCACATACCACAAAATCCACCCTATTGAAATATTTGCAGAGTTGTGTAACCATCACCATCATCAGATTCCATAACATTTTCATCACTCCAGCGAAACACCATACCATTAGCAATCACTTCCTTGGTCCCATAAACTGAATGTGTCCTCGTAAGATTCATGTGTGGAAACCTAATCACCAATGTGAGGTATTTGGAAGTGGGGATTTAGGGAGGTAATTAGGTCATGATGGCAGAGCCCTCATGAATGGGATTAGTGCCCTTATAAAAGAGATTACCAAGAAATCCCTTGCACCTTCTGACATGTGAGGACACAGTGAGAAGACAGCCATCTATGAACCAGAAGCTCTCACCAGACACGAAATCTGCTGGTGCCTTGATCTTGGACTTCCCAGACTTCAGAACTATAAGCAAGAAATTTTGGTTGTTTATAAGCTACGCAGTCTATGGTATTTTGGTACAGCAGTACAAATGGACTAAGACACCTATTATCCACTAGTGTACAAATCTGCTTTTTTTCACTATGGATTTGCCTGTCCTGGACATTTTATGTAAATAAAATCATAAAATATGTGTCTGGCTCCTTTTACTTATTATGATTTCAAGGTTTATGTCTTAAATTTTTTTGGTAAAAAAATACATTTAAAAATTTGCAATTTTTACATGTACAATTCAGTGGCATTAATTGCATTCACAGTTTTGTGCAACATCATCACTGTTCCTGCACTGGCTTATCAATCGAAACAGAAACTTTGTGCTCATTAAGCGGTAACTGCACATTTCTCTTTTCCCCCAGCCCCTGACTACCACTAATCTACTTTGTTTTTCTATAAGTTTGCCTGTTAGGGGCATTTCATACAAGATCTGTCCTTTTGTGCCTGCCTTATTTCACTTAGCATAATGTTTTCAAAGTTCATCCATGTTGCAAGTATCAAAACATTTTTATGGCCTGATAATATTCTAATATATGATTACGTGGTATACGGACATGCTACATTTCCTTTTTTCATTCATCAGTTGAGAACATTTGGATTTTTAGCTTTTGGCTCTTGTGAATAATGTTGAATTTTGTGAACAAGTTCTGTGTGAATATGTGTTTTCAGTTTTCTTGAATGTATACCTAGGAGTGAATTGCTGGGTCATATGTTAACTCTGTATTTAACTTTTAGAGGAACTGCCAAACTTTTCCAAAGCAGTTGTACCACTTCACATTTTCTGCAGCAATGTATAAGGGTTCCAGTTTGTTCACATTCTTGACAATACTTAATGATTATCTGTATTTTTTATTATGACCATCTTGGTCAGTATGCAATGGGATCTCCCTGTGGTTTTGATTTGCATTTCCCTAATGATTAATTATATCGAGCACCTTTTTGTTTGCTTATTGACATTTATATATCTTTTTTGGAGAAGAATCTATTCTTACTCTTTTTTTTTCTTTTTTTAATTATTTGTCTTTGTTGTTTTGGGTTATTTATTTATGTGTCCAAAATATGTTTATGGGGATGTTTCCCCACTTGCTTGATTCAGGTGCTTTTAGTGCTGCTTCCTTCTGAAGGAATATCCTTCTCTGAGCCTTGCTTTTCTTCTTGTAGTCTAACAGAGGACAGGTGAGCAGCCAACACACAAAACTACTGTGTGTGCATGGCTGAAGATGGTGGTGATTTTAAAGCATCCTGGGTGGTTTTCATCCATGAAGTAGGAATTGGGGCTCTGCACCAGGTGCTTCTTGTGTTTCCTCTTTTTCTCTTCTAGAGAGGAATGAATGAGATCCTTTGTGAGAGGCATGTTGTGGGGAGGCCCCTGCCCTGAAAAGGTGTCTTTTTATTATTGAGTTTTAAAAATTCTTTATATAATCAAAATACAAGTCCTTTGTCAGTCATGCTTTACAAATATTTTCTCTTATTCTGTGAGTTGTCTTTTTACTTTCTTGATGGTGTCTTTTAAAGCACTAAAGTTTTAAATTTTGATGAAATCCAGTTTATTTTTTTCTTTTGTTGCTTGTACTTCTGGTGTCATCTAAGGAAGTATTTTGGCTGTCCAAGATAATGAAGATTTACACCTCTCTTTCTAAGCTTGTGCATTTAGGTCTTTCATCCATTTTGAGTTAATAGTTGTATATGGTATGAGGTAGGGATCCAGCTTCATTCTTTTGTATGTTGATATTTATTGTTCCAGCACTATTTCTTGAAAATAATATTCTCTCCACATTGAATTGTCTTAGGACTGCTGTAGCATATACTTTTTAGAGTTAAATTTAATTGCTGTCTGTCAGAAATGTTTTGGAGAGTTTTTGAAGCATTCCTTAAGGTAACTGGAAATATTTAGATTGCCACAAGATAAATAGGGAAATTTCAAAAAGCTACTTAAGTTCTTCTTATCCTTAATTAGAATATTTACTGATTTTGCTCATGTGACAAATCTTCTGTAAGTCCAGAGCGTTTGGACAGTATTACTGTACCTTCTGAGTACTTTGAGAGATTTTTGTTGACTGTGTGATTACTGTATTTTTCACTCCATGAGATGCACCTGACCATAAGATGCACCTAAGTTTAGAGGAGGAAAACAAGAAAAATTCTGAACCAAATGGTGTACTTAAATATTTAATAAAATATAACAATAATATTTCAACCATGTAAAGTGAACAGCAGTCAACAGTGGTATTAAGAACTGTCATCACTGTCACTTAACAAATGAGGAGAGACTTTAAGGTTCAAGTACTCTTCTAGTTTTCTGGGAACCCCAGTCAGGTAATACACATCATGGTCTGTGATGCAATGTTTGCTCCATAAGACACACAGACATTTCCCCCCACTTTTGGGGGGGGAAAAAGTGTGTCTTGAGTGAAAAATATGGTAATTATTGAGGTAATTTTTTTTTTTTTTTGAATTGTGAAAACCGTCTCTTGGGCCTAGCCATGCCCTTTGAAGCAAGAGAATAAGAAAGATTTCTTTTTTTTCTTTTTTGACAAACTGTTCACTGAATTTTGTGTCAGTATGAGATGTTTCTTGTATTCTAGAATCCCAGGATTCAGGGAGGTGGTAAAGTAGCAGTGATGATGAGTAAATTGTCTTGAAGTGATGGTACCAGGACCTAGCCCCTTATAGTGAACTCTGCATCTATTCCTTACTTGAAAAGTGAACAAAGTCTGAGATTATACAAGTTTATAGTTTAGATCTTTAAGCAAGGAATATTATTGCAGTATCTCATGTGAACACAATATGGACTATATTCTTCTAGCAGCAGTAGGAAACTAATCTTGGATAATCACAATCTCCAGCAACATTAATGTACAGATATCTTGGTGTCCACTGTAAATGACCCTGTAAATGACATGTAGTATACTGATATGTATTTGTCTTAAATACAATGTAGATGAATTTCACCCCTTAAATAGATCTGAAGACAGCATTATTTGAGACACCTGTAGAACATTATATGCTGAAGAATGAGTTTTGAGATTGGTTTGTTAGAACTGTTTTTATGGCCTTTTAAACATATATACATAGTCTCAAGGTTCTCTGCTGTAATTACTTAATAGCAAAAGGAAATATAGTAACTTTAAAGTGGAGAAACCTGAGGGGTCATCTTGACCAAGTGATCAAAGTGAACATCACCAGTGTTAGAACAAACGCATCATGTGCTTCCTACTAAGATATGTTGAAAAGGACACCACCTGACTTCTGTGGTGTTTCTGCCAAAAATGCTTAAGCTGAGCCTAATTGTGATAAAACATCAAACAAACCTAAATTGAGAGACATTCTACAAAGTAACTGACCTGTATTCTTTAAAACATGAAGGTCAAGAGAGCCAATGACTGGAGAATGTCCCAGGTTAAAGGAGCCCAAAGAGAAATAGCTGTACGTAATGTGTGATCCTGGATTGGAGCCTTGACAGGAGGAAAAAAGGATATAAAGTACATTATTGAGACAGTTGATTTTGATAATTGCACTGTGATTATGTAAGAGAAAGTCCATTTCCTTAGCAGGTACACATGAAGTGTTTAAGGGTAGAGGGGCATGATGTCTCCACTTTATTCACAGTTGTGAAAAAAAGTCATGTATGTGTGCATACATATGTATACATATAGAGAAGATGATAAAGCATATGGGACAAAATATAAACATCTGATGGGTCTGAGATATGGGATTTCCTTGTGCAGATCTTGCAACTTTTCTGTCAGTTTGAAATTACAATAAAAGTTACAGAAGAGTAACTGTGAGTTGGTGTTAAAATTCTTTACCAGTTCACCATCATAATTTTTTATTTTCTTCTATGCTCCTTTGCAGAATAGCTTTTAAACCAATATGCTTAATTATGCCTTCCCATTACAGGGTTCTTCAGATTCCAGAATAGTTTGAATTAGGCTTAAAAGCAATTATGTTTTGAGATCCAGCAAGATGGCGGCGTAGGCAGGCGTGGCTCGCCTCTTCAGATGCCACCTCAAAATTGTAACTAAAGTATAGAACAGCCATCAGCCAGAACTGTCAGAAATCTGACAACTACAGAATTACGTAAACCACATCCATTGAGATGGGTAGGAGGGACACAGACACAGAATTGGCTGGTCTCTCACCCGTGTGTGGTGCATCTCAGGAGAGTAAAGTCCCAGCCCCACACCAGGCCCCCCAGCCCAGGGTTCCAGTGTCAGGAAGATAAGTCCCCACTTCTGGCTGCAAAAACCAGTAGGTATTGAGTTGGTGAAAGAAACTGCTGGACCCCCAAGCAGTTCCTCTTAAAACACCCACACACAGACTCACTTCCTCAGACTTATTCCCTCTGAGCTCCAGCACCAGGGGAGCAGCTTGAAAGGCACCAGTGGCATAAAGGAGGGAACTGAAGTGTCTGGTATCAAGGCAAGCAGAGGCCATTGTCTCTTTTCTAAACCCTTCCCCCACAGAGCCTTGGAGCTGGTGCCATAGCTGAGACTCCATCAACCTGGATAACACTATTTGACCTACCTCGGAGAGCCTCAGAGATTCTGCCCCACCCAACTTACAGACCCACCCAAGCTGCTTTCCCATATAAATGGCTGGTATGGGCTCATGCTTCACAACTTCCCAAATCTATTAAGCAACAGCTGGCCTTAGGTCCAGGCCCAGCACAAGTAGCAGCCATCTGCAGATTGCTTTATAACTCAGGCAGGGTGGCCCCGGGCAAAACAGGTGTTGGTTGAGTTTGGCCTGCACCACCCGGGAAACCCCAGGGCCAGTGCATCTAGAGGACAGCTACATACCACATAGGAGCACCACCACCCTGCCCCTGCACAGCTGATCCTCCTTGGAGGATGGAGGTTGGTTGTCAGTGGTCACAGCCAGTCCTTGCAGCTGAATGGCCTGAGTAAATCCCTCCTGTTGATCTGCCAACAGCAGCCAAGGCTCAACTACAAGAGGAGGGTGTACTGAGCCCACATGAAGGGTGCACTTCGAGTATCTAGCTTGAGTGATAGGGAAGGCTGTGCCATTGGGTCCTACAACATGCCTACTACATTAGGTCAAACTGCCAAGACACAGAGTCAAAACGGCTCTGTTTAATACACAAACACAGGGAGGCTGCTAAATTGAGGAGACAAAGAAATGCCCAAATAAAAGAACAGAACAAAACCCCAGAAAAATAACTAAATGAAACAGAGATAGCCAGCCTGTCAGAATCAGAGTTCAGAATGCTGGTAGTAAGGATGCTCAGAGACATGACTGAGTATGGTCACAAAATAAAGGAAGAAGTGAAGGTTATAAAAGTGAAAAAAAGAAAAATATACAGGAAACCAACAGTGATGGGAAGGAAGCCGGGAATCAAGGCAATGATTTGGAACAAAGGGAAGAAATAAACATTCACCTGGAACAGAAAGAACAATAATTTAAAAAAACGAGGAGAGGGTTACAAATTTCAGGGACAAATTTAAATATGCCAACATTTGAATCATAGGGGTGCCAGGAGAAGAGGAGGAGTAAGAAATTGAAAACCTATTTAAAAAAAATAATGAAAGAAAACTTTCCTAATTTGGCGAAGGAAATAGATATATAAGTCCAGGAAGCACAGAGAGTCCCAAACAAGTTGGGCCCAAAGAGGACCACACCAAGACACATCATCATCATCATCATCATCATCATCATCATCATCATCATCATCATCATCATCAAAATGCCAAAGGTTCAAGATAAAGAGAGAATCTTAAAAGCAGCAAGAGAAAAGAATGCAGTTACCTGCAGAGGAATTCCCATGAAACTATCAGGTGATTTCTCAAAAGAAACTGCGGGCAAGAAGGGTCTGGCAAGAAGTATTTGAAGTGATGAAAAGCAAGGACCCACAACCAAGATTACTCTATCCAGCAAAGATATCATTTAGAATGAAAGGGCAGATAAAGTGCTTCCCAGTCAAGGTAAAGCTAAAGGAGTTCATCATCACCAAGCCATTATTATATGAGATGTTAAAGGAATTTATTTAAGAAAAAAAAGATCAAAACTATGAACATTAAAATGACAACAAACTCAAAACTCTCAACAACTGAATCTAAAATATAAAAACAAAGAAACTAAGCGAACAACTAGAATAGGAACAGCATCATAGGTATGGGGATCATTTGGTGGGTTATCAGCTGGGAGAGGGAAGCAAGAGAAAAGGGGAAATGGTGCAGGGATCAAGAAGTATAATTGGTAGAAACAAAATAGACGGGGAAGTTAAGAATAATATAGGAAAGGGTGAAATGAAAGAACTTAAATACCCAACCCCTGGACATGAATTAAGCGGGGAGAGATTCTAGAGGGAAGGGGGTACTGGGCGGAGGGGGGTAAAGGGAAAAAAATTGGGACAACTGTATCAGCCTAATCAATAAAATATACTTCAAAAAAGCAATTATATTTAACATCAGTGGGAATCAAGAAAAATTCCAACATGTAGGCAGTTTGTAGGGAAATGGAACAATCCTGCATTTCTATTTTTAGTGATTTCAAAGTTTTTTTTTCTTTTTGAACTGTAAAGTTTAAAAATATCAGATATAGCCATGTTCAAACAAAGACATTATAAACTGTTGCCAAATAGACATTGTTTAAAGTATACTTTTTTATATATGCTTTATTAGTACAAATTAGAGAATCACTCTCATGACTGCTTGGCATATAAAACAGCTGGGAGTTACGCTTGTTTTATTTGTGGGTCAAACCTGAAATTTAACTTAATAGTGTGTGTGAAGCATATTTAAGTATTATCTTTTTTTCTTAAAATAAGTATAGTTCTGACTTTGAGAGTATTATTTGCCTAATATTTAAAAAAATGAAAAAGCCCTTGAGAACTACAAAGAAGGAAACAAAACTACTCATCATACTTTTCAGAAGTAACTGCGGTGAAGAGTATTTCTTTTCTGTAGTTTAAAAAATATATAATTGGCATGATACTTGTATACAGTTTGACCATGCTTCCTTCATGTAACATCATGCACATCTTCCCACATCATTAAAAGTTCTTTGGCCATATTATTTTTAAACTTTAATAATATTCCATTATATGATATACCAGAACTTAATTATTTACTTATATTTCTGATATTAATTTGGAAGGCAAATAACTAACTCACCCTGGTTATGAATATGGAAGATAAAGAAGAGTGATTAATTTATATAGTGTGCAACAGAAGTAATTGGACATCTTTTTTTATTGGTCCTTGATTTCCATTTCCTTTGAGAAGCATTGTTGGAAGAAAGAGGCTTTCAGCAGTCACATTGCCAGTGTTTTCATAATAAAGAATATGCTCGTACTGGCTGGTGTTGCTCAGTGGGTTGAGTGCCGGCCTGTGAACCAAAGGGTCACCTCACCTGTTCGATAGCGGTTAGGTTGCAGACGAGGTTCCCAGTTGGGGGCACATAATAGATAACCAGACATTGATGTTTCTTTCCCTCTCTCCCGCTCTCTCTAAAAATAAATAAATAAAATCCCCCTTTTTTTTTTTAATTCCAAATATTTAAGGATTAGCTAACAAACAAGCATATTCTTTTTTTAAAAGATTTTACTTATTTATTTTCAGAGAGATGGGAGGGGAGGGAGAAATAGAGGGAGAGAAACACGGATTAGCTGCCCTGCACCCCAGGCATATGCCTTGACTGGGATTTGAACCAGCAACCTTGTAGTTTGGAAGCCAGCGCTCAGTCCACTGAGTCACACCAGCCAAGGCTGGAATTTTAGTTTTAAAATGTATGTACTTTACAGATATTTTGTCAAGTTAAAAATTTATAAAATTAGGGTTTTAATTTGGCAGATATGAATTCAGAGATTTTGAGAATACATATTTTGTTTCAGAAGTATGTAAGATAACCCATATTCAAAATTTAAATCTTTAAACATTATGTTTTTAGTTTGAGTAGCAGACACAAAGCAATAAACATTGCTTTTAAGGTTAGGAATCATAACAATACAGTCTTGGTTACAAAAAGCTGAAAATGATCTTTTAGGTCAGTTTTTTGAATTAGTGATTTACCTTACATTAAAATGCTATTGTTGTAGCAATGTTTAACTATTTGACCAGAAAACACATTTGAATAGTTTAAAGTTTTCCCTTTTTTCCTTTTTGATTGAATAGTATTATTCTCCAGCTATAAGAAGTATTCCTTCCTAAGAAAGCTTTAAGTGTACATGTAAGTATAGGTTCATTAGTGATTGTATATGAGTAAGTTATATGCTCTCTGGTGCTATCAAGGTCATCATGATCTAGGTATGTGGTGGTGTCTGAAACGTCAAAAATAAATACCTGAAATACACATTGATTGCATTCATCTGGAAGGAATCAGTTGGTAGGCCCACTCAAGGTATTAACATCTCTTACAATTTCATGTTTTGGCAGGTAAACCTAGCCTTTAAGCAGCCTGGAAAGAGGCTAGAACACCAAGGAATTAGAATTGAATTTGTAGGTCAAATTGGTGAGTTGTAAAATAGTATTACTTTTTTTTTCTTTGATAACTAGAGGGTTGGATTTAGCACTTAAATAATTGAATTAGAGCTTAGCTTTGTGGAAGGAATTGATTTTGCATAATAAAAGGGTTTATTTTATAAACATTAAATCATGTTTTAATTGTATTAAATGATATCTGAGTCATCCTGCTTTTTATTAAAATTAATTACTAAAAATTAAAGGAGTTAACCAGCCTTGAAAAATAATTCAGGTAAATTAGTTGACTCACTGAAATTTCCATCTGCCTACATTTTTTTCACCAGCTTTACTCACAATTATTTGTCACCTTCATCTGTCACTTTCTAATTACCCAAGCCATTTGTCTTCCTAACCTAGTGTGTGCCTGTCAAGAGAAAACTGTGTGAAAAGGAAAGGTGTAATTTCTTCCTGACTTAGATCAACTTGTGTACATTTCCATACATATATTCAGAGACATTATGTATTTAGCAGGAGTTTAACTGCTAAATATTTTGGTACTGCAGATTCAGAAAAGAGAAACTTGGTCTTTATAATACTGTAGACATAGCTAGTTTTAAATCTAGCTTTCTAAGTTTTACTGTGAATTCTTAAAGTATCAAATTGGAATGGGTAGATATTTATTTAAATGGCTATTCTAGGTGAGATTATGCTCGAAGGCCAAATTATAGTAATTAACTGATTAGTTTTAGTTTTTAGTTTTTTTGTGTGTTATATATAGTTTTATCAAGGTAATACATTTGCCTAACTAAAGCAAAAGAATACAACACTTTTTTCCCTTGAAGGGAGGATGTTCAAATAATTGCTGGAAATGTGTATTTTAAAAACAGCTTCATACTAGGCAAACCCTAACTACATTAAAGGAATGAATTCATTTTCATTGCTTTGGACTTAGAAGTTTGTGTTTAAATGAAATGGTATTAAATATAATTGGTCTTTTTGCTTTTTAAAATTTCTTAGAACTTTTCAATGACAAGAGTAATACTCATGAATTTGTAAACCTAGTGAAAGAACTAGCCTTACCTGGAGAACTGACCCAGAGCAGAAGTTATGATTTTGAATTTATGCAAGTTGAAAAGCCATATGAATCTTACATCGGTGCCAATGTCCGCTTGAGGTATGAAATAGGTGTATTAGAAACTATACGGAGTCAAAACTAGAAAATAATGGTTTCTACAGAGTGTCTTATTAGAACGTCTATTATAATTATGGACTGAAAGACTTAATAGTTCTAAAAATTACGTCAAATGTTTTGTCTGGCTAATGTTGATCTGAGGTAATAAGAGCCTTCTATCATAGAGTTAGGGGAAACCCTGTTTTGAGGAGTTTTAGTCATATACTTTCTTTGTATGAATTGTCCCTTATACTTTGTTATATAAATGGAATTATCCTCTCAATCCATTAGCTTCCCAACAGACCTCATTTATCATTTACTATATGGTTAAAGAGTGGTCTAGAGACGTTTGTAGGCTTAACAATAGCACTCCAAATTCATCTAAAAAGTATGTACACTATTCTTGAAATTGAATTTTTTTTTTTTTTTTTGCACGGTAGGGGTGTTTATTTAAAAATTAGAACTCCTTCATGAAGTAAATAAAGTAAGTTGATCCCAGAAGAGTTCTAGCAATGAGAAGGCTGAGTTAAACAGTTAATGTTTGGTTTTTTAAAACACTGAAATTTATCATAGGAGATTTAACTTGATTTTTCCATTAACTTTGTAGGTATTTTCTTAAAGTTACAATAGTAAGAAGACTGACAGACTTGGTAAAAGAATATGATCTTATTGTTCACCAGCTTGCTACCTACCCTGATGTTAACAACTCTATTAAGATGGAAGTGGGCATTGAAGATTGTCTACACATAGAATTTGAATATAATAAATCAAAGTAAGTACCTTTCACAAACAGATAAATGTTCAGTGAAAATTAAGAAGTAAGCTTTTCAGGTTTTTGTAAATTGGTCAAAGTGAGGGTAGAATTGACATTAACCTGATTTAACAGATCAACAGGCTCTCTGAACTGAAAGGAACTTTAGGACTTTGTTCTGGCTTCTGACTCAGTGCAAGTCTCTTTCGTATCCTATTCCTGATGAGTCTGCTTGGTCCTTTTTTGTAGAGCATCTTACCATCTCAGAAGGCAGCTAATCCCTATGTCCATAAAAATTTATTTTACTTGCCTAACATCACTTTAGCCTATTATCTTTTTAAAACTAAATAAAAATACTTTTTTCTGACAAACAATAAATACATTTTCATTGAAAATTTTGATAATGTAGGAGAGTTGCAGGAAGTAAAAACATCACATATTTTCACCTTTACCATTTAACAATCAAGATATTTTCTTATGTCTTTACATGTGGGAGGAGGAGGTATATATGTTGTATTTTTACAGAAATGGGTTTTTTGTTTCGTTTAACACCTCTTTAAACTTTGTTATGGAAAATTTCAAACTAAAGTATATGAACAGTATAATGAATCCTCACACACTCATTGCTCAGCTCCAGATGCGTTTTGTCTGTATTCGGCCCTACACTCCCCATAGATTGTATGGCAGCAAATTGCAGACATAAAATTTCATTTATAAAAATTATGTATAATTTTTAATACAATGACTATTATATCTAAAAATATTAATAATTCCTTAATGTCTTCACATATCCAAACATTTACATTTTCCTGTATTGTTTTATACCGGGTTTGTTAAAATCAGTATTCAAACAAGATTTGTTCAAATTCAGTGCATCCACATTGCATTTGGTTGTTTGACTCTTAAATCTAGTTTATAGGCTTTTCCTGCTGTTTTTTTCATTAAAGTTTGTTTGTTGAAGAACTGGATGTATACATACTTTTATTCCCTTCCTGTGCACTCTTCTGTTACATGATTTTTATTGTCATGTCCCAGTTTATATTACTGAAAATGTGATACACATGCCTTCAGAGTCTTAAATTACTGGGTTGGCCAAAAAGTCCGTTCAGTTTTTTTCCGTGAAATAAAGACACATTTTTCATTTTCACCAATAACTTCATTGATTTGGATATTTTGAGTATGTCTGCTACCTCCCTCTATTTGCTTCTAATGGGTAGGGGCCGGGGTGCTGCTAAACATCTTCCAATGCATAAGACAGCCCACAGCTAAGAATTATTTGGCCAAAATGTCAGTAGTACCAAGAAACTTCACAAACCACTTTGACATGTTTGATCAGTCACAGCACCTTCTCTATACATTGCACAGATCTTTTTTTGCATTTCGGTTGCGGTTTCACCTTTCTTGAAATAATAAAGCATAATATGCTGAGAATGTCGTTCGTCTTCTAGCTTCAATATTAAAATGACTGCACAGAGATTCACCGATTTTGATGTGTTTTTTAAATGCCTGCTGATATGACAACTGTCACAATACAATCTAACAAAATTGTTTCAAATGAAATGAAAGACAACTAAGTACTATTAGAGCCATCGTATGGACAAAACTAAATGAACTTTTTAGCCAACCCAATATATCATTGGTAAAATTATTAGGTAGTTTAGGACTTAAAAACTTCTCACTGGGAATCTTCAGACTGAGATAATTGTATCAATCAACTCTAGGGTATTTTGAGATGCAAACCTGGGAGAAGACTTAAAAAGCCTTCTGGGTATTGTAGGAATTCCGTTTTATTACTACTTTATTTCAAGGTACTTGGAAAAGGTCTATTTTAGAAATATCTAAATTCAACTAGGAAGTCTCTCTTTGAGGCCCAGTGATTTGTTAGCTACACTATTCTATCACTTGGAGTAATAATGATACTAAACTCTTGTATAGAGATTTTATTGTTCAAGAACAACTTCATACACCAAATGAATATTTCAAGTATAAGAATCTTAATTTGCCATGCTTAAGTTCTTTGGAAACTAAGTTAACCTCTGAGTAAGGACTAACAGGTAATTTTTCCTTCTGAAGTGTATTGATAGGTAAAAATTTGATTCCTTATTTATATAGTATAGTCATGCACCGCATAACGACATTTCATTCAACAACACACCACATATACAATAGTGGTATAACATAAGCCTCAGTGTATAGTAGTCTATACTATCTAGGTTTGTGTAAGTGCACCCTATGATGTCCACACAATGACAAGATTGCCTGATGATGCCTTTCTTACAACGTATCCTCATCATTAAACAGTACATACTGTAAATTAATACTTTTTTGAAAAAGAGGAACATTAAACAATATGAATGGTCAGAGTGGTGTTCTTAAATAGTTATTAATCTGAAGATGTTTAATAAAGCCTTTAGGGCATATTTCACTTTTTCTTTGTTTATTAAATATTTAGTAAGTGAGATATATTCTTTCCCCAAAGGTATCATTTAAAGGATGTGATTGTTGGAAAGATTTACTTCTTATTAGTAAGAATAAAAATTCAACATATGGAGTTACAACTGATCAAAAAAGAAATCACAGGAATTGGTAAGTTGAAATAGTATTTGGATGGAAATTCCTGTTTCAGTTGAAATTTTTAAATCTTAAAAAATTATTTAAATAAAATATTCACATTGGATACTGATTTTGGTACTTAATATTTCTGGCAGTAAGTTACTCTATGTATTTTTTAAAATTGATTTTTGAATACAGTAATTCCTGTGTATCTGGGGGGGATACATTTAAGACCCAGAGTGATGCCCAAAACTATGGCTAGTACTGAACTCTATATACTTTTTTTAAAAATTTATTTATTTTTATTGTTTTTCAATTACAGTTGTCCCATTTTTTCCCCCCATTACTCCCCCCCACCCAGCCCACCCTTTCTTCCACAGTCTTTCCCCACCCCGTTGTCCATGTGTTTTTTTTTTTCTATACAAACAAACCTGTGATAAAGTTTAATTTATAAGTTAGGCATAGTAAGAGAGTAACAACAAAAATAATAAAATAGAACAATTAAACACTATACTATAATAAAAGTTACGTGACTGTGGTCTCATTCTCTCTCAAAATATCTTATTGCACTGTATTTACCCTTCTTCTTGTGATCAAGAGAGATGATGATACAATGCCTGGGTGATGAGATGAAGTGAGGTGAATGATGTAGGGTGACCTGAACACAAGCACTGCGACGCCGTCACAGTTGATCTGATAACTGAGATGGCTACTGTGTGAGAAACAGGCAGCTTATAATTCACGTCCCAGGCAGAACGGGGCCAGATGGCACAAGATTTCATCACGTTACTCAGAACAGCGAGCAACTTAAAACTTGCGAGTTGTTTATTTCTGGAATTTTCCAGTTAATATTTTTGGACTGTGACTGCAGGGAATTGAAACCGTGGTTAAGGGGAGAGAACTACTATAGGTGATAAATTCACACGGTTCAAAAATAAAGTGTAAGGCTGTACAGTAAAAAGTGTGCTATTTCTGTACTTCAGCTGATAGGTAATATATTTACAAGTTTTAAAATCCTTCTAGACTTCCTTTTTGTCTTGATATCATATTGAGGCAGCAGTGGTAGGAGCTGCTCTTTGAGTTTCGCTATGATGCCCAAGGATGACAAGAAGAAAGATGCTGGAAAATCAGCCAAGAAAGACAGACCTAGTGAATAAAACTGGGCAAGGCCAAAAAGAAGTGGTCTAAAGGCAAAGTTGGGGAGAAGCTCAATAATCTACTTTTTGTTTGACAAAGCAACATATGACAAACTCTGTAAGGAAGTCCCCAGCTATAAGGTTATAACCCTAGCTGTTCTCTCTGAGAGACAAAGATCTGTGGCTCCTTGGCCAAGGCAGCCTTTTGGGCGTGCCTTAATAAAAGACTTACTGAGCTAGTTTGAAAGCACAGAGCTCGAGGAAATTACACCAGAAACACCAAAAGTGGGGATGTCCCGGCTGCTGGGGAAGATGCATGAACAAAAGGTCCTACCAGCTGTACATTTAGAAAAACAAAATTTTGTTTAAAATTCTAGGCATTTATGCATATATGCTCAAGTATCTCCAGTTAAATGGTTACATATAATACAAACTTTTCATTTAGTAATACATCTTACAGATCTTTTCATATCAATCTGTAAGAAGGAACATGTTCTCATCTTTTTTTATAGTATACCATTTGATGTATGTAGTAGAATTTAACCACCCATCTTTTATCAGTGGACATACAGGTTGTTTCCAGTCTTTGTTACTACAAAAAGTGCTTCAGTTAATATGTCATTTTGCCTGAGTTTGGCAAGATAAGTGGAACTGCTGTTCCAAAAGACATTTCATTTTAACTTTTGATACTTAATACCAGTTTGTCCTCTTTAGGATTTGTAACAGTTTGCACCTACCAGCAATGAATGTGGAGGAGTGTCTCTTTTCCCTTTGTTCTCACCAGCACAAGGTTATAAAATTTATAGCTGATCTGATGGGTAGGGGGAAGAAGTAGTTTGAATTTAGTTTTCTCATTGTGAGCGAGGGTGAGCATCTTTTCATGTGTGTAAAAGCTATTGCATTTCTTTTCTGTAAATTGCCTATCGATATCCTTTGCCCCACCTCTATTGGATTATGAGCTTTTCTTATTTCTAGGAACTATTTATATATTAAGGAAATCAATCCCTTTTTCTATTAATAACACACACACAAAAACAAAAACCCCAAAAAACTTTTCCCCCAGATTGTTTTGCTATGGTGATTTATGCCATGTGGAAGTTCTATTTATGTAGTCATTTATTAGTTTTTCCTTTTATGGACTCTGGGTTTTATGCCAGAATTATAAAGTTCTGTTTCATACTGAGGTTCTAGGAATAATTTTCTTTGCTTGATTCTACTAAAATAATACATTATAGTTTGGGAATTTTGTTTAAATCATTTGGAATTTGTCCTGACATAAGATAAAAGGTATTAGATCCAGCCTTACTTTTTCCAATATGGCTGACCAACCAGTTGACCCCAAATAATTTATTGGTTCATAAACTGCCTTTAAAAAAATTTTTTTTTATTTATTAAGTCCTTACCCGAGGATGTGTTTATTGATTTTAGGAAGGGGGAGAGAGAGAGAGAGAGAAACATCGATCAGTTGCCTCCTGTACGCACCCTGACTGGGGATTGAACCCGCAACCTAGGTATGTGCCCTGACCGGGAATTGAACCCGCAACTTTTTGGTGTACGGGATGATGCTCCAACCAACTGAGCCACCCAGCCAGGGCCATAAAATGCTTTTTAATTTTAATTAGTACATAGATTTAGTTTGTCTCTTCAGTTTTGTTGGGTATTTTTGCTGAAAATAATTTTAGGCAACATGTTTTAAGAATTTATAATTGGTAGTAATAATTATAAACATCTGTGATTTTTTCTATTTTATTTCATACATTTCTTTTTTTAAATTGTCTTTAATTTTTTAAAGATTTTATTTATTTATTTTTAGAGAGATGGGAAGGGAGGGAGAAAGAGAGAGAAACATCAGTGCGTGAGAGATAGATCATCTGGTTGCTTCTTGCTCTCCACAACCAGAGACCTGACCCTCAACTCAGGCATGTGCCCTGACTAGGAATCGAACTGGCGACCCTTTGGTTGCAGGCTGGCACTCAGTCCATTGAGCCACACCAGCCACAACCATCTGTGATTTCTTAATCGCCATATTTCACATGCTAATAAAAGTTTAAGTGATTTAAAGACATTAAATCAAACCTCAGGTTCCCATTTGTTGTTTTTAAAAAATTGTTAATTGAAATATTTTTTTCTGAATATAAAAATGTTTGATTCTAGAAAATTTTAAATAAAAAATAACCTGTACTCATAATACAGAATGGACTTTAGTCTTTGCATGTTGTATATTTTACAACATTGGGATCATTACTATATGTTTTGATATACTTTTTTCACTTACCATATCATTGACTTCTTAAAAATGTCTGGTGCTTACTTCGGCAGCACAGACACTAAAATTGGAATGATAAAAAGATTAGTATGGCCCCTGTGCAAGGATGACTCGCAGGTTTGTGAAGTGTTCCATATTTTTTACCCAATTAAAAAATAAGTAAAATATTTGATTCCACTCATTTTCTAGAGGGCGAATCCCCAAATTTAAAAGAACTACATGTCAATCAAATATTTAGTTTATGTTAAAGTTAACTTACCTCCAAGAGAAGACAGTTCGAGTGTTGCAGAGAAAACTAGCAAGTCAGTGGTTAGTTCTGATGTGTATTGCTAGTTTCCAGCTTGGAAACTGTAGAAGGAATTCTGTGAAGAAGATTGTCATTGTATATAATCTTTGGGAGGAAGGGAGTGAAACATTCAGTTGAGTGTTATGTGTAGATCATGAAATAGAAAAGAATGAACAACATTTTCAAAAAATGGAAAGATAAATTAGTACTAAAATAATATAGTAGGAAAATAGGAAGAAAGTATTAAGACTTGAAATTATATTCTGGAAATATTTAAATTAATATCATTTACATTATTGTACTAGGACCCAGTACCACAACAGAAACAGAAACAATTGCTAAATATGAAATAATGGATGGTGCACCAGTCAAAGGTAACACACTTTTCATTTGTTTCTTTTGTATCGTGGGTAGTGCAAACAGCAGTGTTCATGGCAGTTTTGTTTGAAAATATTTATGCAGTGTGAGGTGTGAATTCTTAAAGTGATTCCTCAATGTTGTTTTTTAAAATCACCTTTGTATATAAACTGAAGACCGTAATAGTATTTCCTAGTTTGAAATAAGGCTTAATTTTTTCACTCAGTGTAAATTTAGAATTTAAAAGATATGTCTATCTCTTCTCTAGTTCTGGATTTATAATATTTTGATTGTCTTCTGTTACATCTCTGTAAATCTTTCTTATTCTTGCTGAACATAAGATCTAATATAGGTGAGGATTAATTCCTGTGGGATTCTAGAGTCCTTATAGCCCCCAAGAAAATAAGTTCCATTACCAGATATTCTTTATTGTGTAAAATAGTGAAGCCAGTATTTATCATTTTAAATTTATGTCTTTGCTTTTCGTCACTCTCTTAGTAATTACTTCAAAAAATAGTTATTTATTGAGTGCCAGTTCCTCTCAGGTGCTCTCAAGTTCCCTACCAAGTTCCCTATCGCTTATTTGACAGCTGAAACCAAGATGCAAAGAGGTTAAAAAACCTGTTAAAGGAGATACAGTGTAGGGAAGGCAGAATTTTACTTTTACCTATCTTAGATTTTCAGTTGGGACTGTTCAAGAAAAATATTAATAAGAGGAGGACAGTTTCTTGAATGCATGCAGTGCACATCGTGCAGGAGAAACCTCAACAAAAAAAGTAACTCAAAGCAGTGGCTTAGAATTTCAGCTGATAATACAGCATCTTCAAAAGAATAATAATTTGGAGAGAAATGACTAGACAAAAAAAAAAAGTGAGTTTAGCCTTCTAGGTGGGCAAACTGGGGGAAAGTAAACACATGGGAGGAATGGAATGAGGTTTGTTTGCAGATTGCTCTCATCCCTCCCCGAGCTAATGAGTCTGCCTCCAGTAAAAGGAGAATTTCTATCCTGCCTTAAGGCAGAAAAGGGGCAGCCTTTTCTGCTTTTGCTGCTTAATTGCCTTTGGCTCAAAATAATTAATGTCTGAGGCATATTTTGTGGTGGCATATTCTGGTTTCCTTCAGTAGCTGATAATTGCAGAGTTGGAATTTGAGCCCAGGCCTTTCTGACTCCAAGATTCGTGTGTGTGTACTCTTTTAAGTTACGCAATATTACTTTGTAAAAGTCCAGCAGCCACAATTTTTTAAAAGATTTTACTTATTTTTAGAGAGAGGGGAAGGAAGAGAGTAAGAGAGGGGGAGAAACATCAATATGTGGTTGCCTCTCGCGTGCCCCAACCAGGAACCCGGCCTGCAACTCAGGCATGTGCCCTGGCTGGGCATTGAACCAGCAACTCTTTGCTTCAAAGCTGGCACTCAGTCCACTGAGCCATACTAGCCGGGGCAGCCACAATTTTTTATGTAAAGTGATGGTTCTATATCTCATGAAATAGATAATGCATAAGAAAAATATTATATAAAAAAGATTCCAAATGGAATATGCAAGTAATTACCCTTAGGAAAACAGAAGCCATAAGAATCTGAATATCAGTCTTTTTGGTAATGAAAGAATGTCATCATTCTGATCATGTTGTTTTGGATGAATTAGTAGTAAGTATTCAAGAATTTACACAAATGCTTAGAAATTAAGGTGAATTTCATGAAAGCAGAAAATAGCTGGCAGTGTTCTAAGCTTTTTATGACATGTTAACCCATATAGTCCTTACAAATTGTCTACAAGATGGGTATTATTGATATTCTCCATTTCACAGATGATGAACTTGAAAAATTGTCCAAGTGACCTGATGAAGGTCACACAGCCAGTAAACAATAGAGTTGGGATTAGAATCCAGGCATTCTGGCTCTAGAACAGTAGTTCTCATCTAGGGGCAATTTTGGACCCCCACACTCACCCTCGCCCTACACATTTGGCAGTGCCTGGAGACATTTTTTTTTCTTTTTTTTAAATTGTTCTTCTAATACAGTTGTCCCCGATTTTTCCCCTGTTGCTTTCCCCTGCCCCACCCACCCCTGGAGACATTTTTGATTATCACACTTGGGGAATGCTACTGGAATATAGTGAGTAGAGGCCAGGGATGATGCTAAACCTCTACAGTGCATAGGACCTTACCCACAATAAAGAATTAACAAGCTCAAAATGTTAACAGTGCCAAGGCTGAGAAACCTTGGTTTAAGGTTTTAGTTATGCTGCCCGCTCATGAGGAACTGACACACTGATATCTTCTCTAATATTTTAGAATTCAATGGAAATTGCTTTTCTTTCAGGTGAATCAATTCCAATAAGACTATTTTTGGCGGGATATGACCCAACTCCAACAATGAGAGATGTAAACAAAAAATTCTCAGTAAGGTACTTTTTGAATCTAGTCCTCGTTGATGAGGAAGACAGAAGGTACTTCAAGCAGCAGGTATGGCACCACCCAGGCTAGTATTTTGTCCATTGGCAGTTCTAAAAATACCTGAACAAATTCATTTTTCTAAGCTTTATTGTACTGAACAAGGGGGTTACTAAGTGAAAACGCTGAGCGTAGGATAAGTAAGTAGGTGTGAGTGGAGTTGTGTGGTGATAGATCTCCTCCCAGTCATTCTGCAGGACTCCAGAATGGGCTACAATGTAGCAGGGTTTTTATTTTTCTCTTGAAAGTTTTTTTTAATAAAAACAATACCTACTGTTTGTTTAAAAAAGAAAAGAAAAAGAAATCAGGCAGTGAAGAACAAATTGAAGTAAAGGTCATCAAAAATTCCACCCTCACTGTGATAAATTTTCCAGACAGCATTGTGTATGTGTGTTTTTAGATCACATAAAGCATATTATTCTACATTTTTTTCACTCAGTACTGTCTTGAATATCTTTTCTTTATCAACAAATACAAATTTGCATCCACACTTTTAATGACTAAATTAACTTGATGGACTTGGGGGTTTCCCTTTTTTTCCTTATTGATTCTGTTATAAATGTCCATGAAATGACCCAAATCTAATACTTTCTTATATAAAATATCTGTCATAAAACTTGTTCTCATTTCAAAATCAAAGCCTTTGGTGAATTTTGAGTGAAGATTGTGATTAGATGGTGTTTTGTTTGTTTTTTGAATTGTGAACCAGATTAATAAATATTTGAGTGTCAGTTGAGTGTTAAAAACTAATTAGAAATTATTCTGTGCTGAGTACTATGAAGAACACAAAAACTACCTTGTATAAAAATGGATTGTCCTCAAGAATCTCACATTGCACACATATGGAAAAAGAAAAATACAAGTTAAATGACAGAAAATTTAATAGTTTGACAGTAATTTAGAAAAGAGAAAATTTATTCCATTAATGCTGCCATATTATATGAAATTTACCATTTCCAAGTCAATTATGTATTGTGGCCTTATTGAATAAGTATATTGCTTCCCATAGATATTCATTTGGATGTTTAAATTCTGAAATGTTGGTTTTAAAAAAAGCGTGTCATGACTTTATGAAGCAAATAATTTTAGGAATTCAGAAGAGAAGTGATCTCAGGGTAGATTGATTAGGGTCAGATTTAGATAAGCTGAGGAATAGAGTGTTAAAGAATACGTATATGGGGCAATATGTAGGGCAAGCTTATTTGGAGTATATTGGAGGCAGAGAGTAACTCAGTTTGGCAGCTGAGGGTGGGGGTTCTACGGAGGGAAGGGAGTGATGTTGGTACATTGGATAATGGTTTTGGAGGGCCCTGAATTAGAAAGGGGCCTCAGGTAAGCAAGGCAGTCATCTACCAGGAAGGTATTTTAATATCTTAAGATTGAAGTGACAAGGGCTTGAACTTGGATAAGGGCAGTGGAACAGCAAACCAAAGGACAGAGTTAGTCTTTAAATCAATAATAGCGAGAATTTTGTGCCAGATGGGATTGGTGGCGGCAGTGGTGGTGTGCATGGGTGCTGGTGGAGGGAAGCAGAGTTGGCATAAGGGCATTCTATGACTAGAATTGGAAGGACGTGGGTCATTCAGGGCTTTAGTAAGGAAGAATTTCATTTTGTTTTGGTTAAAATTGAAGCAGTAGGGTTTTTTTTTGTTTTTGTTTTAAGTATATTGTATTGATTATGTTGTTACAGTATCGGTTTTTTTTCCCCTTTGCTCCCCTCTGCCCAGCACTCACTTTCCCTCCAGCAGTCCCACCCCCCCCCCCCTTAGTTCATGTCCATGGGTCATGCATATACGTTCTTTGGCTTCACCCTTTCCTATATTATTCTTAACTTCCCCCTGTCTATTTTGTACCAACCAATTATGCTTCTTAATCCCTGCACCATTTCCCCATTTCTCCCCCTCCCTCCTCCCAGCTGATAAGATGATCCTCATACCTATGATTCTGTTCCTATTCTGGTTTTACCTGGTTGGATTTTGTTTTTATTTTTTAGATTCAGTTGTTGATAGTTGTGAGTTTGTTGTCATTTTAATGTTCACAGTTTTGATCCTCTTTTTCTTAAGTAAGTCCCTTTGACATTTCATATAATATTAGTTTGGTGATGATGATTCCTTAAGCTTCACCGTGTCTGGGAATCACTTAATCTGCACTGCCATTCCAAATGATAGCTTTGCTGGATAGAGTAATCTTGGTTGTAAGTCCTTGCTTTTCATCATATTGAATACTTCTTGCCAGTCCCTTCTTGCCTGCAGAATTTCTTTTGAGAAATCAGCTGATAGTCTTCTAGGCACTCCTTTGTAGGTAACTCTCTGCTTTTCTCTTGCTGCTTTTAAGATTAGATTCTCTCTTTATTTTTAGCCTTTGGCATTTAATTATGTGTCTTGGTGTCAGCCTCTTTGGGTCTAGCTTGTTTGGGACTCTCTGTGCTTCTTGGACTGGTATGTCTATTCCCTTTGCCAAAATTTGGTGTGTTTTTCATTTTCTCACATAAGTTTTCCATTTCTTGCACTTCCTCTTCTCCTGGCACCCCTATGGTTTGGATATTTGCACATTTAAAGTTGTCCCAGAGGTTCCTAAGTCTCTCCTCATTTTTTTCAATTCCTGTTTCCTCATTCTGTACTGGATGACTGTTTTTTTCTTCCTCATGTTCCAAATCATTGATTTGAACCCCGGTTTCCTTCCCTTCACCACTGGTTTTGTGTGGATTTTCCTTCGTTTCATTTAGCATAGCTTTTACTTCTTCCCTTGTGCGTTTGCCATACTTAAGCATATCTGTCCAGTCTGTGGACATCTTTATCACCAGTGTTTTGAACTCTACATCTCTTAGGTTGGCTCTCTCCTTGTTTGTTAGGTTGGCTCTCTCCTCGTTTGTTAGGTTGGCTATCTCCTCATTTGTTAGGTTGGCTATCTCCTTGTCACTTAGTTCTCCCATTGGAACCTTGATCTGTTCCCTCTTTTAGGCCATACTTCTCTGTCTCCTCATCTTGTTAGCCTCTGCGTCCCAGGTAGAGCTGTTGCTCCTCTTATGTTGTAAGGGGCGGAGCCTTAGGTATTCATCAGTAACGGGTGACCTGTTTCACCACATTGTGGCGCTGTATGTGGAGGAGGGGTCTGAGAGGGAACAGTGCTGCTTGCTCAGCACTCGCCCCTTTCCAGCCACTTCTCCCACTTCCGTATGGGACTGGTGCCTCTCTAGCTGCTGTCCTGGCTGTTGTCTGCAGATGTTCTAGGACAGTGGGGGCCCTTGAAACAAGCGGACTCTGCTGAGAGACCAGCAGTTTCTTCCTCCCCAACCCCCACTGGTTGGCACAGTCAGAAGCAATGAGGCTTTATTGTCACGTGTTCTGGGACCGTAAGCTATGCAGTCTGGACTAATGTTGGGAATGCTCCCCAGATGTCCCTCCCGACTTTTTAAAATGTATAACTGCACTTTTCTCTGGGCTGCCGCCATTGCCACCTCTGCTGCTGCCACCACACGGTGTCCTCTCCGCCCCTTCTACCTGTCTGGATGAGTATTTCTTCGTTATATCTTCATTTGTTGGACGTCCACGCAGCTTGATTTTCTGGAACTTCTGGTTGTCTCTAGTTTTGAGGTAGTTGTATTCCTTCTTAGGCCGCCATCTTGGCCAGAAGTATTAGATGAAGTGGTAATATTTCAATGTGAAAATTTAAGGTATAAATATTAAACATTAATTTTTGATTTTTTTTTTTTAAACTAGGAGATAATTTTATGGAGAAAAGCGCCTGAAAAACTGAGGAAACAGAGAACAAACTTTCACCAGCGATTTGAATCACCAGAATCACAGGCATCTGCTGAACAGCCTGAAATGTGAACTGAATAGGAGAAAGAAAAGCAAAAAAACTTTTATAAAACTGTTTAGATTTAAGTTCAGCAGGTTAAAGATGGTTGCCGCATGTAGGGGGAGAAATGCCAAAAGTCCATGTATAATAGTCTTCCTTTATCTTACAGTGCTGCATTTATTTTATGATATAGCTAAATATTCTTCATGTACATACATTAAAAAAACTGCTTTCTTTGAAACACTGGAACTTTCTTAAGTTGCCAGTTTTCTTTTTCTTTTTTTTAAAACTGCATACTTTGATTTGATGATAAGCACTCACATGCATCGATATAAACATTTTCATATGAGTAGGCTGGTATTTGTAATTTTGCTTTCTTTGTGCATAATATTGATTATAAATCCATTTCTCATGCTAATGATTACCTTTTATTCTTTACATGCAAAATTAAGTATTTTGTGTTCAAATAAAATTAGAAAACCTGAATGGCCCTAACATCCCACAGAGATTTAACATGGCATCTCAATATTTTTGAGTATTACATTTATGTTTTTATGTATGCATTTGAGAAATGCATATGGAATGTTTCACTGTAAGTTCTTCTGGTCTGCCATTCCATAGCTTCCTGAATTTTATTGTCTTTGAAACCCTCTTTGGTAAGAATTTTTTTTTTTTCTCAATGGTTTATATGGCATGTCATTGCAGCCTTTTTTTAACTTGTTTGTCCATGTTGAGTAACCATTTGGGTACTACTATACAGCAGGTCCACTGTATGTTTTCTGTAATGTGGAGTTGACTCTATGTTGGCATTTTAGAATTTGTTAAAACTATATAATTTTTCCATTAGTACATTGAAATTACTTTTAATTTAAAGAATCTTTTTACCAGATAGAAGCAGATATAAATTTTCTTCACAAATATTCTCTTTCCTTTTCAGGGGAGAGTTTGAAGATGATGGGGGCAATTGAGGTGGGCCTGTTAATAAGAATGTAGTTATCCAGATCTGGACAATATCATGTTTGTTAAATTGGAACTTTGGCTTGTTCAAACTCAGTTTTACATTTGACCCATTCTGTTTAAACTTTAATGCTAAATTCAATTCATTTGTTCAAAGCCTGCAAAAAGAAGGCTGCAGTCATGTGCGTTAAGGTCTGACCTCAAATACACTTAAGAGTGGGGTGTAGGAACTAAAACAGCCCATGAAGCCCGTTGTGTGAAACTACTTTCACTTATGATCCACTGGTTTTTGTACCAATATTTTTTATACACTTCAGTGCAAATCTCATCAGTTAACTTACTTTATGAGTAAGCTAAGTAACCCAGATTACTTATCTTTGAACTTGTTTTACTACTATGGCACTTCGATAAAATGATCAGTAACCAGCTTCTTTACTGACAAAAGGTTCCATGTACCATGTGCTGGAGCATCTATTTTACATGTGGTTGTGAATGGTAATGTTTTCCTTTCATGTAAGTGCCTGTTCAGAGTTTCAGAATTTAAAAATGCCCAATATTTTCATGGTCACTTGCATGTAATAATCTAGAAAATATTCAAAGAAAATTTGAGAACCAGTTGTATTTATCCAGCCTCCAATTGTGAGCCCATAATGTATAATAAATAATTTGAGACATAAACCCATGTCTCTATGGTCAACTAATATTTGACAAAGGGGGCACAAGCATACAATGGAGTATATAAAGCTAGTCTCTTCAATAAATGGTGTAGGGAGAACAGGCCTGGTACATGCAATAACTGTGAAACTAGACCACCAACTTACACCATACATGAGAATAAACTCAAAATGGATTAAAGACTTGTAAGACATGATACCACAAAAATCCTAGTGGAAAACATAGGCAGTAAAAATTCAGAAATTCCAATGTAAAAATATTTTTGCCTGTATATTTCCCAGGGTGAGGGAAGAAAATGAAAATGTAAATGGGACTGACTACATGAAATTAAAAAGCTGCATCACTAAAGGAACCATCAAAATGAAAAGGGAACTGACTATGGGAGAACATATTTGCTAATGATACATGGGACAAGGGTTTAATCTCCAAAATATATAAAGAACTGATACGACTCAACACCAGGAAGACAATCCAATTAAAAAACAGGCAAAGGACCTGAATAGACACTTCTACAAAGAGGACACAGATGGCCCATAGACATATAAGAAGATGCTTAACATCACTAATCATCAGAGATGCAAATTAAAACCACAATGAGATGGAACCTTATACCCGTCAGAATGGCTGTCATTAATTAATCATCAAGTGCTGGCGAGGATGTACAGAAAAGGGGACCCTAGTGCACTGTTGGTGGGAATGCAGACTGGTGCAGCCCCTGTGGAAAACTGGAATTTCCTCAGACTAAAAATGAAACTGCCTGTTGACCCAGCGATTCTGCAGCTAGGATTATACCCAAAGAATCCTAAAACACCAATTCAAAAGGACCTGTGTACTCCTATGTTCATAGCAGCACTATTTATAATAGCCAAGTGTTGGAAACAGCCTGAGTGTCCATCAATAAATGAGTGGATCAAAAAACTGGTACATTTACACAACGGAATACTATGCAGCAGAAAGAAGGAACTCCAACTTTTGCAAGAATATTATGCAAAGTGAAATAAGCCAGTTGGTGAAGACAAATATCATGATCTCACAAGAGGAATCTAATGAACAAAAACTAACGAGCAAGATAGAACCAGAGACATAGAAACATGGAACAGACTGACAGTGACCAGAGGAGAGGGAGGAGGGGGATAATGGTGGAAAGAAGGAAGGGATTAGACAAAAAACATGTATGAATCACCCATGAACATGGACAATGGTGTAGGGAATGACTGGGACTGGGACAGGGGATGGGCTGGGCAGAGGAGGGCAAAGGGGGAAAAATTGAAACAACTAATTGAATAACAAAGTTTGAAACACAGAGCTTGCTATTTTAATTACGAAAATGGCAGCAAGAACAGCACCCAGTGTTCGACTGCTCAAGTCAGACTGGACCTTGGTTCAGCAAACTCAGTAATTCATTTCTGACTAAGAATTTAGAGCCAAGACTCAAAACTATAAAAGAACTTTTATTTAGAAAGCCACAGAGATAGAAGTGAGCCATGATGCTCAGGAAACACGTTACGGAGGCAAAAGAAAGGCTCTTGGATCTTAGGAGAAAGAGAGGTAAGAAATACACACCTTGGGCCAGGGAAGATAGGGAAAGGCCTAAGAGAGCCCCACTAGGACCTCAATCTTGAGGGTATTTATTCTATTGGGAAGATCCCAATAGAATATTCATCATATTCAGCTTTCCAGGTGTGTCCTTTCAGGGTTGTGGTCTGTACTGATTGGTGCCAGGGGGACATTAGTCAGTGCATCTGGTTCTGGTGTTAACCGTGGCATGGCTTGTCTAGTTTTACAGCTTTTCTGGACCTGGAGCTGAAACACAATTGAAGTCTAAATGTTATCCTTAGGGATTAATGCTTAAGGGAGTGGTCCTGCAAGGGCCTGCATGGAAGTCCCCTGAGACCACTCTTTAGCCCCTTATTCCTCCTCCAAGTGGGTCTACTGTAAGACTAGTGACATGCCAGGGAAGGGGAAGGTCAGGGGAGGGTCCAACCACATGACCAGCAATATGTCATGGGAGGAAAGGTTACCCAGGGGGTGAGGTCATTGTTTTCCCAGTTGCTAGGCACCTGGGGCTTTCTGCCCTGGTGATCCTCTTCTGTACCTGGCCTATTGTCCTTGCTCTGCTCATGTCTGTCTGTCTACCACAAAAATAATTCTACTTTCAGAGCTCTTCTTATTGTCAGATTTATCATGGAGGTCAGGATTGCTCAACAGTTAAGGAAGCTATAATTGTGACAATTTTTAAAATTAATATTGTCAGTTTCCATTTTAAATAGCTATCATCATCATCATCGTCATCGGCAGCCGTCCGTCTCGAGAGACGATGGCGTAGCTTCTTGAGAGTCTCCGAGAATGGCTGTGCAGTCCGACTCGGGAGTGAAAATCCCTGCCGCACTTGTTACAGGTGAAGGCAGATGGCTGTTGTTGCTGCTGTTGACGCTGCTTCCGCCTCGATCTTTTCTGGACCACCTCCTCGTTGCGTGCAGCCTCTGCCTGACCGCGAGCCTCCAGGCTAGGCGGTCGTCTGCTTGAACTTCCCATGTGTTGAGATTGATGGAGCATTGTGTCATGTCCTTTTTGCAGATGTCTTTGAACCGCAGTTTTGGGCGCCCTGTCATCCTCTGGCCTTCTGCTAGCTCGCCGTAGAGGAGGTCTTTGGGAATACGGCCTGCATCCATTCTTTTGACATGGCCGAGCCACCTGAGGCGTCTCTCACTAAGAACTGCATGCAAACTGCTCATGTTGGCTCGCTTCAGCACCTCGGTGTTGGGAACCTTATCCTGCCAGGCGACATGCAGGACGCGTCGCAGGCACCTCATGTGGAAGCTGTTGAGTTTCCTTTCGTGCCTTGCGTAGGTGGTCCACGTCTCGCTGCCATAGAGGAGAGTGCTGAGTACGCAGGCTTGGTAGATGCGCAGTCTGGTTTTCTCAGTGAGGCTGGAATTATTCCACACTCGCCGGTTCAGTTTGGCCATAACTGTGGCTGCCCTGGCGATTCTCCGGTTGACCTCCAAGTCGACTGACAGAGAGCTCGAGATGGTGGACCCGAGGTAAGTGAAGTCGTTGACAACCTCCAGGGTGTATCCGTCGATGGTGATGCAAGGGGGAGTCCCCGTGCCTTGAGCCATAACGTTCGTCTTCGTCAGGCTGATGGCTAGTCCGAACTCCTTGCATGCGTGGGAAAGGCAAGTGACTAGCTGCTGGAGTCCCTCTTCGGAGTGTGATGTCAAGGCTGCGTCGTCAGCGAAGAGCATCTCACGGATGAGCACCTCTTTGACTTTGGTCTTGGTTCGTAGACGGGCCAGGTTGTAGAGCTTGCCATCGGATCTGGTGTGAATGAAGACACCCTCGCTGCAGTCCTTAAAGGCGTATTGGAGGAGCATGGAGAAGAAGATTCCGAACAGCGTAGGCGCGAGGACACAGCCCTGCTTTACTCCGCTGCTGACTGGGAAGGCCTCAGAGGTTGTGCCGTTGTAGGACACCGTGCTGTGCATGTTGTCGTGAAAGGACATGACCACAGCAAGCAGATGTGGTGGACAGCCAATCTTCCGTAGCAAGCTGAAGAGTCCGCTTCGACTGACCAGATCAAACGCCTTCGTGAGGTCGATAAAGGCGAGGTAGAGTGGTTTATGCTGCTCGTGACACTTCTCCTGCAGCTGGCGTAGGGAGAAGATCATGTCCACTGTTGATCGGCCAGCTCTGAAGCCACACTGGGACTCTGGGTAGACGCGGGAAGCAAGGGTCTGCAGGCGGGCAAGAGCGACCCGGGCGAATACTTTGCCGACGACGCTGAGGAGAGAGATGCCCCGGTAGTTGTTGCAGTCACTGCGGTCTCCTTTGTTCTTATACATGGTGATAATGTTGGCGTCTCTCATATCCTGGGGGATGTAACCCTCCTTCCAGCAGAGACAGAGTAGATGGTGGAGCGGCTGTAGCAGGACTGGTTTCCCGCTCTTTAGGATTTCTGGAGGGATTCCGTCGCTTCCTGGTGCTTTCCCGCAAGCGAGGCGGTCGATGGCTTTGCCGAGCTCTGCCGCAGTAGGTGGGGTGTCTAGCTCCTCCATGACTGGTAGGTCTGGGATGGCGTTAAGAGCAGTGTCTGTTACGGTGTTCCTCGTTGCATACAGCTCGAGGTAGTGCTCGGTCCACCGCCGCATTTGCTGTTCCTGGTCAGTGATGACCTCACCTGTCTTGGACTTAAGGGGGGCGATCTTGGAGGGGATTGGGCCTGTTGCCTTCTTGATACCCTCATACATTCCTCGTGTGTTGCCTATATCGGCGGCTTCCTGGATGCTTCTGCACAGGTTTAGCCAATAGGTGTTGGCACAGTGGCGGGCGGTCTTCTGGACTTTGTTCCTGGCAGCCCGTAGAGCTTGAAGTGTACTGGGAGTGGGCGTGGCCTTGTAAGCCAGTAGGGCCTTCCTCTTAGCCTCGATCACGGGTTCCATTTCTTCCCAGTGAGCCTCGTACCAGTCAGCGTTCTTCCACTCTTTCTTCCCGTAAGCAATAATGGCGGAGTTGTATATGGCGTCGCGGAGACGTGGCCAATTGGATTCGATAATGTCATCTGCCGCCATTCCCTCGCCGAGTGCATCTTCCATCCTGTTGATGAATTGCTGGGTCTTAACTGGGTTGCTGGCACAACTGGTGTTGATGCGTGGGCGACCCTTCATCTTGGAGTGGTGCAACCTCTTCGGCATTATGCGCACCTTGCTTACCACGAGGGCATGGTCCGTGTCGCAGTCTGCACTGTGGTAGCTGCGGGTGAGGAGGGTGCTGCCAATATCCGTTCTTCTGGTGATGACGAGGTCAAGCTGGTGCCAGTGGCGGGAGCGGGGGTGCCTCTATGACACCTGGTGGATCTCTTTGCACTTGAAGAATGTGTTTGTCACGCACAGGCCGTGGTGACACAAAAGCTCAAGCAGTCGCTGACCATTCTCATTGATCTTTCCTCTCCCAAAGTTTCCGAGGCAGGTGGGCCAGGCCATGTGGTCGGCTCCTACTCTTGCGTTGAAGTCTCCAAGGAGATAAAGAGTGTTACTTCTGGGGATCTTGGATAACGCTTCGTCCAGTGCATGGTAGAACTGTTCTTTCTCTTCAGTGGTGGCGCAGAGGGTTGGGGCATACGCGCTAAGAATGCTGACTGGGCCGAAAGTTGTTGACAATCGGAGGGTAAGTAATCTCTCTGTGCCTCCTGTGGGTGGCTCTATGGAGTTAACAAGCGTGTTCTTCACAGCGAACCCAACACCGTGCTGTCTTGGTTGGTCCGGAGACTTCCCTTGCCAGTAGAAGGTGTAGTTGGTTTCTCTGATAGTTCCGTTGTCGGCCAACCGGGTCTCCTGTAGAGCCGCAATGTCGATGTTTAGTCGTGCCAGTTCCCTGTCGATGACGGCGGTTTTCCTGGCACCATTGATCCACGGAAGGTCTGCAGTAAGTCCGGGACACATGGTCCTGATGTTCCAGCTAGCGAGGCTTAGAGCTGGAGGCTTCTTTCTTGTTGTTTGCTTGGAATTGCCTGGTGTGAGTGTTTTGTGGCCCACTTTTCAAGAGACGCCTCTCTGATCCCCACGCACCCAGTGGGGCAGGCGAGCCATGGCGAGACGGCACCTAATTGGCTGGGGGCTGCCCAGCTTGAGGCGGGCGGTAGCTGTCCAGTGAGGTGCGATGACCTCTCCCACCGTCAGAGGAGACCCCTGGCGCTCGTTTCCTTCGCCAATCGGATGAGCTTATAACCGGTAACTGTCTCCTCCCGTGTTGAGTCGACATCTTGCGATGACGCTGGAGTGTCCTCTCCAGTGAAGCTACAAAGCCTGGGCAGGGAGATATGGAGGGCCAGCTGTTGCCCATGCAGCAGACCCCCCCTCTCTTCGCAGCTGAAGGATCCAAGGGGAAAGACAGAGTCAATACAGCTTGGCTTCAGGTGCGCCGCAGGAGTTGCCGGTGTTGACTACAACGTCAAACTGCCTTAGGGACTCCGGCTCCGGATTTTCTGTCGGGGTTTACTCCCTTAGCCTTTCCACTGAGGAGGTATGCCGCAAGGCAGCGGAGGTTTGGAGTCAGAGTTTCCCTTCTCCTTAGCCTTTCTCCTGAAGAGGTATGCCGCAAGGCAGCGGAGGTTTTTTGGAGTCAGAGTTTTCCTTCTCTGGTGTGCCCTGACTGGAAGATCGAACCAGCGACACCTAGCTCGCAGGCCGACGCTCGATCCACCGAGCCAAACCAGCCAGGGGGTTAAATAGCTATACAATGCTATTAATTAGGTGCTTTATAACACCGTCAAAAATAGGGTGCTTATTCACTTTGCTTGAGGACCTTGTTGCCTAACCAGTTTGAAAAATAAAAATTTAAGTTTAATATTTGGTGAATTGAGTAAAAAGGTGGCCAGTTAATCTGAAGTGAACTGGAAAAGAAGTATGTGTCTTTATAGGGCACATATCTAATGGTTCCCAATCCTGGCTGTATGTTTAAATAATTTTAATAGTTTTTGAAAATAACCATGCCAAGTCCTACCCAGATCAGTAAAATCAAAATTTCAGGTGTTGGGACAGAAGCACTGAAAAAAGGCTACCTAGGGTTGAGAACCATTGTTTAAACCATTGAAATAGTTATTTTTCTCAATAGTGAAGAATTTTTGTTTTGAATTGTTGGGGAAGAAAACCTTTTTCCCTAGTCTTCTATGTTTGGGAGCCTGCTAATTAAACTGACAGATTAGCAAGAGAAAAAACATTTAATTGAGTTTAAGGGAGTTCACAAATTGTTACTTAAAGGGGTGGTTAGAATTTGGGGCTTAAGTAGCATTTCGTTGATAGGGGAAAGGGGGGGTGAAGGACACTTACAAATAACTTAGTAAGGGAATTTGGTGGGGGAGAAAGGACACATAGCGAACAGCAAATGACTTCTAGGAAAAAATACGGGTTCTTAGGAGCATAGATGGTGGACCTAATAGCTTTGTGACAAAGTCTGTTTAAGTATGATACTGGCTTTTGTCTGGTACTGAATTCCCTAGTTGCTCCCTGAGATTTATGACAATTGAGTTCTTTTTGGGATGCTCTGCTTTTAGGCAGATAGGGGATTTCAGGAACTCAAATACTTTCTCAACTTTTGTGCCACAGTGACATATTCTGGAACCTTTCAGTATGGATTAAGCAGTTGGAATACTCAATTCTAATTACCATGTGAGTCAGTGGTCTTATATTTCATTATGTTCCTTTTATATTCAGCTGAATCTGTTCAACATAGTATATAAAGGAAATCTGCAGTGGTTTATACTAGCCTGGATTGCAATGTAACATATTTTAAGTTCCAAACCAGATAAAGACATAGTGAGAAAAATGTGCATCATTAAATATGTATAATTCACCCTTTTTTTTAGGTTTGGGGTCTTCTATGGGCATAATTCTTATGTCACTCCCCTATCTAAAATCTCACAGTGACTATCCCAGGATAGTTTAAATCCATATTACAGAACACCTTCAGCACCCGCCCTCCTTCTGCACTCCAGCTAATTTCTAGTAAGGCTCTCCTGGCCACTCTAGCTTGACACCATCTCCAAGTCAAAGCGAAGTCCATTTGCTGTGCAGCCAAGGCATGCTGTGCACCTCCAGGACTGTGCTTACCACACTTCTAAAAGATGTAAATTCAATGGATTTTAATCTAAGGAAGGGAGGGAAAGAAACATCGATGTGAGAGAGAAACATTGACCAGCCACCTCCCAGCTGCCTCCTGTCTGGGGACTGAACCCCAGGCCCATCCCCTGACCAAGAATTGAACCCATGACCTTTGTTTACCCAAGTGAGCCAGATGGGCCAGGGTGTATTTTAAGCCTCTTGTGAGCTCAGACTTTTGTTTGGTATACTTTTTGCTCATCATACACACTCAATATCTGAATAAATGGGTGAACCTAATTTTCCTACTTCTTATAAAATTAAAGGTGTCCTTTAGAAAAATATTGGTTGGCCAAAAAGTTCATTTAGTTTTGTCATAAGATGATTCTAGTAGTGCTTAGTTGTCTTTAACTTCGTTTGAAACGATTCTGTTAGACTGTATTGTGACAGCTTTTATCAGCGTGTGTTTAAAAAAACTGACGACTTCTGGTCAAGATGGAGGCATAGGTAGACATTATGCATCTTCCTTCACAACTGAGAAGGAATACAACTACCTCAAAACTGGAGACAACCAGAAGTTTGGGAAAATAGAGGTGCATGGAAGTCCAACAAAGATATAAAGAAGAAATACTCATCCAGACAGGTAGGAGGGGCAGAGTTGGGGTGGAGAGGACTTGGCATGGCAGTGGCGGAGGGAACAGCTGCTATGGCCAGCTGGAAGAAAGCACAGTCACACATTAACAAAAGTTGGGAGAGACACCTGGGGATCACTCCCAGGATGAGACCAGACCGTGTAGCTCAAGGTTCCAGCGCTGGGAAAAATAAAGCCTAATTGCTTCTGACTGTGAAAACCAGTGGAGGTTGGGGCAGAGGAAGAAACTGGCAGTCTCTCAGCACAGCCTGTTTAGAGAGCTCACACCTAGAATGTCTGCAAACCCACCCATTCTGGGAATCAACCAGGGCAACAGCTAGAGGGGCACCAGTCCCATATGGGAAGTGGAAGAAGTGCCTGGAAAAGGGCCGAGGGCTGAGCAAGCAGCACTGTTCCCTCTCAGTCCTCACCCGCACATACAGTGCGCCACATTGTGGTGAAGTGGGTCACCCTGTACTGAATACCTAAGGCTCCGCCCCTTATAACAGGTGCGACAGCGCTACATTAGACACAGAGGCAAACACAGGACACTGTCAAGTTGAGAAGACAGAGAACTATGGCTCAAAAGAGGGAAAAGATCAAGGTTCCAGTGATAGAATTAAGCAACAAGGAGATAGCCAACCCAACAGACAAGGAGGCAGCCAAACTAACAGATGCAGAGGTCAAAACACTGGTGATAGAGATGCTCACAGACTTGACACAGGTATGCTTAAGTACAGCAAACACATAAGGGAAGAAATGAAGGCTAAGTTAAGTGAAATTAAGGAAAATCTACACAAAACCAATGGTGAAGGGAAGGAAATGGGTTCAAGTGAATGATTTAGAACATAAGGAAGAAATAAACAGTCAACCAGTACAAAATGAAGAAACAAGAATTGAAAAAAGGAGAGGCTTATGAACCTCTGGGACTTTAAATGTGCCAACATCTGAAACATAGGGAGGCCAGAAGGAGAAGAAGAAGAGCAAGAAATGGAAAACTTACTTGAAAAAATAATGAAGGAAAACATAGCAAATTTGGTGGAAGAAATAGACATACAAGTCCAGGAAGCATAGAGAGTCCCAAACAAGCTAGACCCAAGGAGGACCACACCAAGACACACCGTAATTAAAATGCCAAAGGTTAAAGAATCTTAAAAGCAGCAAGAGAAAAGCAGAGCGTTACCTAGAGTAGTTCCTATAAGGCTATCAGCTGATCTCTCAAAAGAAACTTTGCAGGCAAGAGGGGACTGGCAAGAAGTATTCAATGTGATGAAAAGCAAGGACCTACAACCAAGGTTACTCTACCCAGCAAAGCTATCATTTAGAATGCAGGGGCAGAGGAAGTGCTTTCCAGACAAGGTAAAGCCATTATTATATGAAATGTTAAAAGGACTTATTTAAGAAAAAGAGGATCAAAACTATGAACATTAAAATGACAACAAACTCACAACTATCAATAACAGAACCTAAAAAATAAAAAATAAAAACAAAAACAAACTAAGCAAACAATCAGAATAGAAAGAATCCTAGGTATGGGGATCAGTTGGAGGGTTATCAGCTGGGAAGGGGAAGGCGGAGAAACGGAAATGGTGCAGGGATAAGAAGCATAATCGGTAGGTAAAAAGTAGGGAGGAATTAATAATAATATATATAGGAAAGGGTGAAGCCAAAGAACTTACATGCATGACCCTTGGACATGGGTGTGTGGGGTTGCTGGAGGGAAGAGGGGTACTGGGTGGAGGGGAGCAAAGGGAAAAGAAATTGGGACAACTGTAACAGCATATTCAATAAAATGTACTTAAAAAATTTTTTTAAACTGTCAAAATTGGTGAAATTTTGTGCACCCATTTTAATATTGAAGATGGAAGATATACATTTTCAGCGTATTCTGCTTTATTATTTCAAGAAAGGGAAAAACGCAACTGAAACGGGGAAAAAAAAGTGCAGCATATGGAGAGGGGCTGTTACTGACCGAACATGTCGAAAGTGGTTTGCAAGGTTTCTTGGTATTATTGACATTTTGGCCAAATACTTCTTTGCTGTGGGGCTATCTCACACAATGGAAGATGTTTAGCAGCACCCCTGGCCTCTACCCACTAGAAGGTAATAGCGGGAGATAGCCAACACACTGAGAATACCCAAATCAATAGTTATTAGTAAGAATGAAAAGTGTCTTTTACATAAAAAACTAAACGTACTTTTTAGCTAAGCCAAATGTAATAAAATTACTCATGTATCTCTGATGTTAAAAAGTATTCTGTGGGGTGGGAGGTATAAGGAGATTAAATAATGGAAAAAATTAACAGTATTCTGTGAATCAAAGGCACATAGCAAATTATTGAGTATTACTGGAATCCCATTTGACACACACTAGTACTTATTACATGACACATTCCTTAAAGTTCCAAGGTCTTAATGTGTTAAGTATAATAGAGGTGGAAAAGCTAACAGTGGTGTTTTTAATTTAATGCATTGGAAGCTCATATGACAGTATCCAACCAATGCAAATGAAACTAAATTTAAGCGTGGTGCAGAGGGCATATTTTTGCTGAGGTTGTGACATTCCGGCTGCACGGATAATGTACACAAACTGCACACAGCAAAATATAAGTACTTAACACACGTGCCATAGAAATGGGTTACCTAACAAACTAGACCAATAAAATACCTTGGCAACGCTGCTGTAGGGCAGATCAAGATGTGTTCTTTAATGCTCTCTATCAGAAGGAAGTTAACATTCCAAGAAACCAAATGTTTTCAGCGTTCCCGTGTGCAAGCCATGCCCACAGCCCAAACACTCGCTTCTCCAGCAACCACCAAGGAACTGCTGAAGGTACTGCTCACATGTGGCTGCCCACGTGGTTTTAAACAAGCGCCCACTGATCTGGCCACCTTGCGTCACGTGACACACTTCTCAGGCCCCTCCTCACATCTGAGCTATTCCCAAAGGTGCCTGATTGTTTTCTGTGTTGTTTTTTAAGAGAAAGCTGGCCCCAATACCTAAAGAAAAACAACTATCAGGAACCTAGCTTTTCTTGTTATCATTGCTAATCTTTTCTTCCCCCTTCTAAGCAACCTTATGGTAGGCACCTTTTCTTTTTGATAGGGCATTTTCCTGGGCAGCTTCGCTGCTCGGTCCGGGTCTTTCCGGAGAGTAGGCGCTGCTGATATGCGTCATGTCCATCGCCGAGTCCCCGCGCCGCTTCAGCCAGTCTCTTAAGGCCCACGGTCTAAATGTCCTTCCCCCGGTGTGCCCTGTTATGGGCTCGGCTGCCGGCGGGGCGTCGCGCTGGCCACCGGGCAGCCGTCTGTTCTGCTCTTCGTTCCCACGTTGGGCCCTTTTCTGGAGCTGTGGGGCGCGTTCCCGCGGTTGCCTCCTCCTCCTCCTCTTCCTCTGGAGGTTCTAAAGCTCCCAACACGTCCTTGTTTGTGCCGCTGACTGTGAAACCTCAGGGCCCTAGCGCAGATGGCGACGTCGGGGCCGAGCTAACCCGTCCTCTGGACAAGAGTGAGTGCAGGAGCTAGCGGAGGCGGCGTGGTGGTGTTTGTTGAACGGCCGTGAGGAAGCTGCACCCCCTTCCCCTGGAGCTCCGAGATCCCCTCGAGCAGTATCTGCCTCCCTAGCCGTTTGTGACCCCCTGAGGGCTTGGGGCTGTGTCCGCTCGATCCTTTAATATGCCGGCCCAGACGTGGCCTTTGCCGTTTCACTCCCCTCGCAGTGGTTACCGTCTTGTGATGGGGCGGTTCACCTTTTTTTGAGTTGTTAGTTGGACGACTGATTTTTCTCGCATCCTTTGTTGTTCCTTCCTCGCTGTCCAGAATTACTGCCTCCGAGAAGGGACAAAGCAGTGGGGTGGTGAAAAGCCAGAGGAGGACTTCTTTTAGTATTGTCAGTGACTGGGCATCTACGCAAACCAGACACTTGGGTTGGGTTGTATGGTGGTTGTCAAGAGGAACCAGACTCAGATACAGATTTCTCTCTCGCTCCAAAAAGTTAGTGTCATAAGGAGGAAGGACATATGGCTCACTAACTGTAATACAAGGTAGAAGATGGTAATGTGTCCTTGCTGAAGGCACCGTGATCATCCAGGGCTCCACAGAGAAAGGAATCGCTGAGCGTCAGCAAGTGGTAGTGGGTGTTATCTCTCAACTTTGCGTGAATTTGACAGGGAGACGTATAAATGTTTATTAGGGGAATTTTAGATGATAGGGCTGGATGATTGGGGAGGTGAGGCAGTTTTCTCCAACCAGCTGAACCGCTGGGAGAATGAGGGAATGCTATAGCTTCACAGAGCACTAGCTCTCCAAGAACTTTGTTTAGACATTTCACTTCAACAAGCAACGGTCTGCCTCCTATTGTAACTTTAAAATACAGAATGCTACATGCTATGTGTCAGATCTTGTGTTTCAAGGCAGAAGTACAATAGTTTCACTAAAAACGTGATGGAACTCCCGCAGTATATGTTATTGTTTAACCAGTTCTTCCAAGCCACTGTTAAGCAAGCCCATTCATTTTATTTGCAGTTGGGGGCTACATTACTTTGATAGTTTTAATAATGTAAGTATTTATATTACTACTTATTATTTATTTTAAAGTTGTGATAGAAAAACATTTTACCATCTTAACCATTAAAACAAAAACATTTTATTTATTTAATTTTAGAGAGAGGGAGGGAGAGTGAAAGAGAGGGAGAGAAACATTGATGTGCGAGAGATACATCATCAGCTTCCTCTCACACACCCCCAGCTGGGGACCTGGCCTGCAGCCCAGGCACGTGTCCTGACTAGGAATTGCAGAGCGACCCTTTGGTTTGCAGGCCGGCGCTCAATCCACTGAGCCACACCAGCAGGGCTTAACCATTTTTAAAGATACAGTTCAGCAGTGTTGAGTATATTCACATTGTCGTGAAACACATCTCCAAAACTTTTTCATCTTGCAAAACTGAAGCTCTAAACGTATTTTTAAAAGCTATTTTCCCATTTTTAAATACTTTTTAAGGAGTTATTTGTGTGAAGTAAATTTATTAGATTTAAATACAGAAAAATACTTATTTGTGTAACTTCCAATTTACCTGAAAGTGTAAATGTCTGATTCTTCCAGGAAGGAGATAGAATGAAGACAGACTGTCAGCACCAGGTTCTCTTTTGGTGGAGAATCCGTATATACCTCCCTGAGACAGTGTGTGCTGGGTGAATTTTCATTTCCTTTGGCTAGGATTGATTTAGATGTTGAACTTACTAGAATGATTTTTTTCACATTGCAAGAGGGGCTGCAGAGAACAATGAACTGCTACAGTTTTATATAGCCACATGATTAAGCCATCAGATTTTCACATACAGATTGAGACAAGAAGCTGTCATTTCTCCGTCAGTTGCCTATTCTTCCCCCCCCCAAAACTGGTATACCCTAAGGCTCTGTCCTTTGTTACCTTGCCATCTTTTTCTGCTCTCTCCCTAGGGTGGCTCATTCTTTCTCCTTTCTCCTCAAGTCAATATTCCTTTTAGATCTTTGTCTTTAGCCTGGACCCCTCTCATTCTCCTTGAACCTGTATATCTAGCTGCCTACTAGGTATGTCCACTTGGATTTCTTACGTGCACTTGATCTTCACATGTCCAAGACAACTTAACTTCCTCCTCAACTTGCTTCTTCTGCAGGTGCTCCAGTCAAAAACCTGGTAGTCTTGGTTCTTCCTCACCCCCTACATCTAACAATCAGAAAGTATCATTGACAAGTCTTATTGGTTTTACTTCATAAATATTTATTGAATTAATTCACTCCTCTCCTTTTTTTAAGTATGTCTTATTGATTATGCTATTACAGCTGTCCCAATTATTTTTCCCTTTGCTCCCCTCCGCTGTGTACCCCCCTTCCCTCCAGCAATCCCACTCCAGCTTAATTCATGTCCATGGGACGTGCATGTAAGTTCTTTGGCTTCACACTTTCCTCTACTATTCTTAACACCCACCTGTCTGTTTTGTACCTACCAGTTACACTTCTTAATCCCTGCACCATTTCTCCATTCTCCCTCTTACCCCTCCCAGCTGATAACCCTCTAAATGATCTCCATACTATGATTCTGTTCCTGTTCTGGTTGTTTGCTTACTTTGTTTTTTTAAATTCAGTTGTTCATAGTTGTGAATTTGTTGCCTTTTTAATGTTCATGGTTTTGATCTTTTTCTTAAATAAGTCCCTTTAACATTTCCTGTAATAATGGCTTGGTGATGATGAACTCCTTTAACTTTACCTTGCCTGGGAAGCACTTTATCTGCCTTTCCATTCTAAATGGTAGTTTTGCTGGATACAGTAATCTTGGTTGTAGGTCCTTGCTTTTCATCACTTTGAATACTTCTTGCCAGTCCCTTCTTGCCTGCAAAGTTTCTTTAGCGACATCAGCTGATAGTCTTATGGGAACTCCTTTGTAGGTACAGTAACTGTTTTTCTCTTGCCGCATTAGATTCTCTCTTGAACCCTGGCTGGTGTGGCTCTGTGGATTGAGTGCCAGCCTCAAAACCAAAAGGTTGCTGGTTTGATTCCCAGTCAGGGCACGTTCCATGCTTGTGGACCAGGTTCCCAGTTGGAGGCGTATGAGAGAAAACTGATTGATGTATCTCTCCCACATTGGTGTTTCTCTCCCTTTCTTTTCCCGATTCTCTCTTTATCTTTAATCTATGGCGTTTTAATTATGATGTGTCTTGGTGTGGTCCTCTTTGGGTCTAGCTTGTTTGGGACTCTGTGCTTCCTGGACTTGTATGTCTTTTTCCTTTGCCAAATTTGGGAAGTTTTCCTTCATTATTTTTTCACATAGGCTTTCAATTTGTTGCTCTTCCTCTTCTCCTTCTGGCACCTAATCCACATCGGTTCTGTTGTCCATTTCATGTAATACAATATGTAGTCTTTCCTGATTACTTTCTTTCACTTAGCAAGAGAAACCTCATATTTTTAAAACATTTTACATCAAGCATTATTCTTACATAACACTGGAGTGTTAGTTACAGGAAATGGGTTAACTCTAAATAAATTTGATGTCTTCAGTTTATATTGAGTTTTTAGGTCAGCAGAATTTTCCCAAGCACTTGCATGTGCTTTATTCCAGTGTTTTATTGGTCACTATGATTTCCACTATTGCTACCAAGAAACTTGCACCAGTTACGGGACCCATTGGTCCTGGGGGCTGGCCCTATCCTCATGGTTAGTGTGTCAGGCAACCTCCAGGTCCCTGACTCACCCAGGAGAGACCAGGACTTGGGCTTCCGCGGTGGAAGAAACGAAAAGTACTCATTTAACTTGAGAGTGAGTTGAGTGCGTAGGCAGTTAGTCCTTGGGATTTTATGTGTTTCCAAAAGTGGAGGGATTATCTCCAAGCTTTGTGGTGCCAAATTATGACTCCGCCTTCTGGCTGGGAGGGGGCCTTGCCAGGACCACAGGGTTGATTGTTTCCCTTTGATCATGCCCAAAGGTGGGGGCTTTGGTGAGAGGATGTTGACTCCTACTTCCTCACTCCACTTGTCTGCATCTTTCCCTAACTCATTCTATCCCACCTCACCCCCACTGGGTACAAAGTAACAGAAACCCAGAAATGTCAGGCTAACAGCCTGTGATAAAGGATATGTTATGTATGTATCACATTTAGAGGGCAAATATAGTGACTAAGCCAGCCATTTTGAAATTTCCTCATTCTGCAGAACAAAGTTTTGTCAGTGGATGATTTATTCAGCTTAATTTCTTCAGTGAGTGTTGGGTGTATTGTGGCTGTGTGAGAGTGCAGTTGGGAGGTAGAACTCTGGGCTCCTGGCCTTTCTGTGTCATGGGCAAAGACTGTATCATCAGGTTTGGCCTGCTTTTCTGTTGGCAGTGGTAGACTGTGGAGTCAGACCAGAACTTGGTTTAGCAACCTCTTTACCTGAGTTCTGGCTAAGAAAGAATACAGAGGTGAGACTCAATTTATAAGAGAAAGTTTATTTAGAAAGTCACAGGTAGAAGAAGTGAGAAATGGGCTCTGGAAACAAGCTACAGAGGCAAAAGAAGGGCCCTGGAAAATGCACCTGGGGAATGTGAATGGGGAAAGGCCAGGGCATGCTTCCTAGACTGAGTCTCACTGGGTCCTCTGTCCTAACGGCTTTTACGGGTAGGGATTTTACCGGTGGTCCTAGGGAGGACCTCAATAGAATATTCATCAGCTTTCCAGCTGTGTCCTTTCAGGGTCACAGGCTCCACTAATTGGTCAATGCCAGGGCAGAAAGTCATTAATCAATGCTGCTGGTCCTGACGTCAGCGGTGGTGTGGTTTATATGGTTTTGCTGCTTTTATGGGCCTGGAGCTGAAACACGCTGAGGCCTAGATGTTATCCTTAGGGGTTAATTCTTAAGAGAGTGGTCCTGCAAGGACCGGAATGATAATCCTGTGAGGCCACTCCCCAGCCCCTTGTTTCTCCTCCAAGGGGGTCTACCACAAGACTAGGGACACACCAGGGAGGAAAGGTCAGGAAAGGGTTTGAGCCGTATGACCAGCAATATGCTAGAGAAGGGAAGGTCACCCTGGGGCCAAGGTCCTTGTTTTTCTAGGGTTTTTTTGTTTGTTTGTTTGTTTTTAATCCTCACCCGTGGGTATGTTTATTGAAGAGAGAGAGAAGGGAGGAGGAGAGTGAAACATTGATATGAGAGAGGCATTGATCAGTTACCTCCCATATGCACCCCCTACTGGGGATCGAACCTGCGGCCTGTTGGTGTATGGAACAATGCTCCAACCAACTGAGCCACCCGCCAGGGCTGTTCTCCCAGTTTTGCCCATTGTTATAGGCACCTGGGGCTTTCCACTTTGGTGACCTTTCCTACCTGGCCCTTCCTCCTTGCTCTGCTTATTCCTGTCTGACTGCCTACCACACTCCCAGGAATGCTGAGTGTGTGGCTGGATCACTAAAATGTTTCTCTCTACAGAATAATGCAGTGGTATTTTAACATGTTTAAAATATTACTGATTCATAGTGGCGTGTTACTTCAGCAAGCATCTAATTCATCCTCTCCTACAGTACAGTGGTTTCTCTCTCACCTTTGAAATACAGTCATTTAAGCCTTGTTTGAGTACATTCAAGTGACAAGGACCTGGCAGTTTCGTGAGGCAGCCCCTTTTCGCTCTTCTAATTGTTAGGAAGCTCTTGTATAAATTCCACTGAAATCTGCTTCCCTCACTTCCCACTGACTTCAGTTACGCCATCTAGAACAATGGAAGTATAATCTGTTCTCCCTGAAATCTGATTCAAACTAAAAATCATCCCAGGCTCCTTTAGTTATTTGCATTAAAGCATAATGGTCTGGTCCTTGCAGATTTGGTTGTCTTTCTAGATACCTTTTAATTGCTCACGGTTAGTTGTTCATAATGGTTGTAAGTAAACAAAATAGAGCGTGGTTATTTAAAAGTGGCCTAATGGAGGCTAGAGGCAATGTCTAATCCTGTAGCATCTTGCTGATTCCTCTGCATTATGACAGGAGTATTGTGCTGTTTGACTTTATAGTTTTTCTAGGCACTCCATCTCACTACTAAATCATAAAGAGCTTGTGATCAAATAAAACTAAGTTCTTGCCATCCTAGTAGACTACTGCCTTGAGCGTTATGACTTCAAGTTTCTTTTGCTTTTAGGCATTTCTGTGTTTGGAAAACAAATGTTAAACAGATTATAAATTTTGATATCTTTCTTCCAGATGAAGTAAAGAAGATCTTAGACAAGTTTTACAAGAGGAAAGAAATTCAGAAACTGGGTGCTGATTATGGACTCGATGGTAATGCTAATAACATTCCACTAGAAATATTTCATTACTTTTTAGATTACAGCTTTGTCAGTATTGTGTGGCACCTTGTGTGGCCTGGACGTAAGTACATAGTTGCGATCTGGAGGACATCCCTCACCTTTGCTTCTGTCTGAGCAGGAGATGGACGGAGGTACCTGGTGAGCCAGCCATACATCAAAGGAGCTGTGTGTTCAGCTTTCCTTCATGTTGTACTAAGATTTCAGTTTTAGACCAGATCTGATAAATCAAAATTAAAAGAAAAAGACACTTTGATCAATTAGGTGTGATGTGTATGTGTACTTTTTAAAGTGAGAAATGAAATGAAAACCTAAGCCCTATTTTGATTTTGTATTTCCTGCAGCTCGTCTCTTCCACCAAGCTTTCATAAGCTTTAGAAATTACATCATGCAGTCTCATTCCCTGGATGTGGACATTCACATTATTTTGAATGATATTTGCTTCAGTGCAGGCAAGTGTTTATAGAGATTTTTATAAATCCTGTTGACATACTTTCTGTTTCCTCTCTTACTTCATGTTTATTTCTCTTAGGGCTTATTGGTTTAGAATGAACCCTATTAACATTCTCTGTAAAGAATTCAATGCTTGCATAGGAGGCTGTCTAGGTCATTTTGCTTTTATACTGGGTTCCTGACCTACTTATTAAATCACTCATGTCTTAGACTGGGGGTAGATTTGCCCTTGTCATCCCTCTGCTCTTCAGTCTGCGTTAATAGCCAAAGCGAAATGAACTCCCACAGGAGATAGAATTAATGCATAGCACATTCCATCTGTTACTGCCACTCGCTTCTTCCTCCCTCATGTCAGGACAGAGTTCTTGCCATAAAAGAAAAAAAGTAAGAACATCATTGTTTTGTTCTCATAGGCAGCTTGGCTTTGGTTATATATTTTAAATGTATTTGATTATTAAACCTTTACCCTGTGCTGGGCACTGAGGTAGAACCTGTATACAAAGCAGAATGGGACAAGGCCCCACCCTCCTCAGAGCCACTGAGGTGTGGAGACTTCTGGCTGAGAAATCAGTTCACTTTCATATTTTGTCTCTCATTGGTCTTTGTAGTTTAAAAAAATGTTTGCACCCTGGCTGCAGTGGCTCAGTGGATTGAGCGTCAGCCTGCGAACCAAGTGTCGCTGGTTCAATTCCCAGTCAGGGCACATGAGTAGGTTGCACACCAGGCCCCCAGTTGGGGGCACGTGAGAGGCAACCGCACATTGATGTTTCTCTCCCTCTCTTTCTCCTTTCCCCTCTCTCTAAACAAACAAACAAACAAACAAACAAACAAACAAATAAATAATAAAATAACCTTGTTAAAAAATTAAGTTTTTACAAAAAGCTTTCTTTAAAAACACAAATAAATAAATAAATAATGTTTGTACCTGCATTTCTGTTCAGTAACCACAGGCCTTCTCTCTAATGTATATTTCTAGGTTCTTTTTATTTATTTATTTATTTAAGATTTTGTTTGTTTATTTTTAGAGGGGAAGGAAGGGAGAGACACATCAGTGTGTGGTTGACTCTCGCGTGCCCACAACTGGGGACCTGGCCCACAACCCAGGCATGTGCCCTGACTGGGATTGAACCAGTGACCCTTTGATTCACAGGTTAGCACTCAATCCAGTGAGCTATTCCAGCCAGGCTTTATTTTTTAACTTAAATTTCATCGATGCTGATCTTTACCTGCTTACATTGGAAGAGTAGAACATGGATGGTAGTTGGCAGCCATTTTTCTGTTTTCCTAGAAAATACAGATGAAATCAGAGGAACATGTAAGAGAAAGCAGGATCTCAGAAAAGGGTGGAAGGGTGGAGTTCCTTGCTCTGGGGCTTTTCTTTTTATCCTGGCGATGTCCCCCAGACTTAGCCCATTAAGAAAAAAGGTTTCACTAAGTGTAGTTATGGATAACATGTGGATTGCACCTGTTAATGCAGTGTTTTACTTTTCAGCTCATGTGGATGATTTATTTCCATTTTTCTTGAGACATGCAAAACAGATATTTCCTGTGTTGGAATGTAAGGATGATCTACGTAAAATCAGTGACTTAAGGCTACCACCTAATTGGTTAGTTCCTTCATTTGTGGATTTAAAATTTTCAGTTTCTAATCTTGGGAGAGTAATGATTATTATTATTTTTTATAGTATGCTGGATGATAAATCATAAGGGGCCTAGATTGTGTTGTTTTCCCTAGAAAAAGAGGCAGTTAATTCTGGCAGGCAGTTAACTGGTGTCTCCCCTTGATCCTGATCCAGCTCAGTTTTAGGTTTTATTGCTGCAGAGCTAGAGTAGCTCTTACATTAAGGTGTTGTCCTTACAATTGAGGTGTGCCTTTCTGTGTCTGCACTGAATGCCTGGGTGTTAATGAGCTCGCTCTCAACCACCAGGGCTAAACTCCAGTATCTCCTAGCACTTTGCCACCTTGTTGAGACTTTCTGCTCAGACCCTTAGCAAGCTATTCTCTGCTAGGCTCTGCACATGTCCAGCCCAGTGCTTAGCCAAGGACCCACAGGGAACTCCCACACAGACTTCAAAGCTCCCCCTCCACTGCATCCTTTCTTTTCTTCTACTCTTGTCTTTTAAATTCCAGTTGCTTCAGCAACTCTGAACTTGTTATCTGCTGCTCAACTCAGTGGGACTATCATACTTTCCTTGGGTTCCACCTCCTGGTGCCCTACTGGGGTGCAGTAGGGCTTATCTCCAGTGTTCCCCTCTTTCAGGGCCTGTAGTCCTGCACTGCCTGTTGTCCATGTCCCCAGGCAGCTGCTGCATGTATTTTGTCCAGTTTTGTACTTGTTTGTAGGAGGGCAATTCCAGTACCATGCACCATGGCTGGAAGCAGCAGACTCAGTCGTTATATTGTATATGTTGCAATTCAGAAGCCTGGGAATATTTGCTTATAAGGTCATGTGTTTAGAGCTGTGGAAGTGATTTGAATATATCTATGAAGCTAATAGTTTAAACTTTACTGAGGAAAAAGGATTTGTACAATGACAAAAATATCCAGGAAATTAATTTGCATTTGGAGTTTTCTGTCTTCTGGTTAGTAAATGTCATTCTTGGAAAGTCATTATTTTAGTGTGGCTATGAAACTCGTCATTTACCATATTTTTCACACTATAAGATGCACCTGTCCAGAAGACGCACCTAGGTTTAGAGGAGGAAAACAAGAAAAAAATATTCTGAACCAAATGGTGTACTAAAATATTTAATAAAATATAACAATAATATTTCAACCATGTAAAGTGAACAGCAGTCAACAGCAGTATTAAGAACCATAATCACTGTCATTAACAAATGAGGAGAGACTTTAAGGTTCAAGTACTCTTCTAGTTTTCTGGGAAACCCAGGAGCTCATCATCGCTAATGTCAGAATTTATGAAGGTCAGTTGCTCACAGTCACTGATATCACTTTCTTTGCTATCTTCATATATGATACTATCTTCAGTTCCATCTAAGGCATTGCTAATGCCACATTTTTTGAATGACCGTACAACAGTTTCATCCTTCACTGACAGGTCAGGTAATAGACATCACGGTCTATGACGCAATATTTATAAGACGCACAGACACTTCCCCTCACTTTTGAGGAGGGAAAAGTGCGTCTTATGGAGTGAAAAACATGGTAATTAAGTTTTTTTAAAGATGTTATCATGTGACTGTTAAGAGGATGTTTCATTGGAATTTTTTTAAATTGAGATCTTTGCCAAGATGGATTTTGAAATTAATAAGATTAAGCTGTTTACCTATTCATCTTTTAGGTACCCGGAAGCCAGAGCCATACAGCGGAAGATAATATTCCATTCAGGCCCCACAAACAGTGGAAAGACTTATCATGCAATCCAGAAATACTTGTCAGCAAAATCGGGAGTGTATTGTGGCCCTTTAAAATTACTGGCACATGAGATCTTCGAAAAGAGTAATGCTGATGTCAGTGTATTACCAAATATTTGTTCCTTTTCTTGTTAATTTTATGTGTGTATGGGAGGGTAAGAATGAAGATAGGTGGGTGGAGTGCATATGTCGTATGCCCTCCGTTAACAAAAATTGTCTTATTTCTTTGCACCTAAGAAGCCATCAGTTGTAAGATGTAGCATTATTTTATGTACAACTGAGAAAGAAAAAGTGCTGCTGACTGAACTCTGACATGCCATCATTTGTTAAGATGTATCCCGATTTCAGAGATACTAAAATGTGAAAAAACTGTATTTGAATGAATGAAATACAGTGTTACAGAATAGTTCACATATACAGAGACCGGCTGAGAATAACACAAACAACCTGATCCCACTATCCAGTTTTGGTCACATTCTAACATTTTGCCATACTTGTTTTCTTAAGAAATAAAATATTATTGATGTGGTTGAAACTACCTGAACCCCCTCCTGTGCCCCCTCAGAGTTAACCACTACTTCGTTATGATGTTTAATCAACTAGAACTAATGATAAAGACTGAAGCCGCCTTTTTAAACCTGAAAAGGTCTGAATACCCTGTGGTCTGAGGCATCATTTTTTACTAAAGGGGCTAAAATTTGGCTCATTGTTTATTATGACAATAACATGAGATTAACCAGTTTTGGTAGGTAATTAGCATTCTCTATATTTTGTTCTGCATAATTTATCTAATTGTACACAATTGCCTCTTTATCCATAAATACTTAAAAAGTATTTTCTCAACAAAGATTTTATTTTACATAACCATAGGATATTTAAAGCAGGACATTTAATATTTATGGACTGCTTTTTAATCCATAGTCTATATTCAAATTTTGCCCATTGTCCTATAACAATCACAACACTCCCCCCTCCCCCCTGCCCCTACTGCCACCCTCTCCCAGATTCTGTCCAGGGTCTCACACTTTTTTCGTTGTCTTGTATCTAGTTTCCACTCCTCTGAGACAGTTTCTTAGTCTTCCTTTGTCTTTCATAATGTTTACGTTTGGGAAGACTACTACAGGTCAGTTGTGTTGTACACTGTCATTCAGTTTGAATATGTCTGATATTTATTCATGATTAGTTTCAGTAACTGGGAGACCAGCTGTCCCAGTTGCCTGGAGCTACCCAGATTTAGCACTAAAAGTTTTTAATCCCTTGGGAACCCCTCAGTCCTGGGCGAACCAAGGTGGTTGATCACTAACACACCACACCATGAAGGAATTATGTTAGGAAGACTGTACATTTTTGAATTTTATTTATTATATTCTTGAATATAGAGACATTTTATCTTTATTTTATTTTAATAAAATGAAATAGTATAGAAGTGAAACTGCTGTAATTTTTCATGCTTTAGTTACCTGAGAATTTAGCTGCCTTGAACTATTTCCAAGTTTACATAGGTTTTTTATGAAGAAATTTTTTTAAAGGATTGGTAATATTTTGTTTCAGCTATTAGACAGATAACTTGATTTTAACAGAGAATATTCTGTTAAACATCCAAAACTTCTTTTTACTATTATTTTCAGGGTGAAAATAATTGCAGGTGTTTTTTGTCATCCTAGGGTGTGCCATGTGACTTGGTAACAGGTGAAGAGCGTGTGACTGTAGATCCAAACGGGAAACAGGCTGCCCATGTTGCGTGTACTGTTGAGATGTGCAGTGTTACAACTCCTTGTATGTACATACCATTTTTTTTAGAACTTAGTGTTTTTTTTTTATTTTAAAATGTTGATCAATGTATGAAATGCTTTTTATTGTGAAAAAACTTTTTTAATTGAGGCAAAGAAGAGAATTGTACAGTAAATATTCATTATCTGTTATCACTAGTAAATGCCCAAAACTGTGTCATGTTTACTTTTGAATATTCTCTCCCTTTTTCTCTTAAAAGGTATGTTAACAGGTATGAAGTTACCTTTGTACTAATCTTCCGTTCAATTTTTTGCTTCTCTTTTTTTTCAATATTATTTTATATTAGTTTCAGGAGTACAGCATAGTAGTTAGACAATCAAATACTTTACAAAGTGTTGCCCCTGATATTTCCAGTACCCACCTGGCACCATACGTAGTTATTACACTATTATTTCCTGTACTGCACTTTACATCCCCATGACTGTTTTGTAACTACCAATCTGTACTTCTTTATCCCTTTACCTTTTTCACCCAGTCCCCTAATTCCCATCCCCTCTGCCTGTGGTAAATCTGTTTCCTGTATCTATGAGTCTGTTTCTGTTTTGTTTGTTCATTTATATCATTCTTTAGATTCCACATATAAGTGAAATCATATGGTATTTCTTTCTCTGACTGACTTATTTCACTCAGCATAATACCTTTGAGGTCTGTTCATGCTGTTGCTAATTATAAGATTTTATTCTTTTTTATGGCCATTTATTCATATTTTTTACCTTTTTTTTTTTTTCTTTTTTTTTCTTCTTCCTAAGGAGAATTCTTTAATTTACTGGTTTAGTGATGATGAACTCCTTTAGCTTTTTCTTGTCTGGGAAGCTCTCTATCTGTCCTTCATTTCTAAATGATAGCTTTGCTGGGTAGAGTAATTTTGGTTGTAGGCCCTTGCTTTTTATCACTTTGACTACCTCTTGCCAGTCTTTTGAGAAATCAGCTGACAGTCTTATGGGAGGTACCTTGTACATGACTGCTTTTCTCTTGCTGTTTTTAAGAGTCTATCTTTAACCTTTTAATTATGATATGTCTTAGTGTGGGCCTCTTTGGGTTCATCTTGTCTAGGACTCTCTGCTTTGCAGACTTGAATGTCTATTTCCTTCACCAGGTTAGGGAAGTTTTCCATCATTATTTTTTCAAATAGGTTTTCAATTTCTTGTTCTCTCTCCTCCCGTTCTGACATCCTCATGATGTGAATGTTCGTATACTTGAAGTTTTCACAGGGGCTCCTTACATTATTCTCATTTTTTGGATTCTTTTTTTTTTTTTACTGTTCTGATTGAGTATTTTCTGCTTCCTTGTATTCCAAATCACTGATTTGATTCTCTGCTTAGTCTACTCCACTGTTGATTCCCTCTGATTTATTCTGCATTTTAGTTAATGTTTCCTTCATTTCTGACTTTTTTTTAATGGTTTCTATGTCCTTTTTCGTGCTGTGAAAGTTCTCACTAAGTTCCTTATAACCAGTGTTTTGAACTCTTACCTGATAATTTGCTTGCCTCAATTTCATTTAGTTCTTTTTCTGAAGATTTTTCTTGTTCTTTCATTTGGGACCTGTTTCTCTGTCTTCATATTTTGGCTACTTCCTTATGTTTGCTTCTCTATATTAGATAGAGCTGCTACGTCATCTGTACTTGGTAGAATGCCCTTGTGTAGTAGGTGTCCTGTAGGGCCCAGTGGTGCAGCCTCCCCTGTCACCAAGCTGGGCTCTCCAGGTTTGCCCTGTGTGGGCTGTTGTGCAGTGTCCTGTTGTAGTTAAGCCTTGATTGCTGTTGGCATCAATGGGAGGTATTGACCCCCAGGCTGACAGGCTGGGAGGACTGGCTACAACTATAGCAGAGGAGCTGCTGTGCAGGAACTGATCCTGTGGTGCAAGACTTACTTCAGTGACCAGCTTTGGTGCTTTCCGAGTTTTCCCTTTGAGTATGTTGTTCATGGACATGGTAGGGTTGCAATCTGGTATGGTCTGAAGCTGTCCACCAGGTGCATTAACTCTGGTGCCTCCCGGGAGGTACAAGGTCAGCCACCACCTGTGCCCTGCCTAGGACCACTCATCATGAGCTACAGAGCTATCTGCAAGTTGCTGCTACTTGTGCTGGGCTTGGAGGTACCCAGAAGAGGCCAAGTTACAAGCCAAGGCCAGCTGCCACTAGTGCTGGGTCTAGGGCCCCTTAGTGAGAGGTACAGGGTATACAGAGGCCAGATGCTGCTTGTTTGAGAGATTTTAGTGAAGTCCGAAGCATGAGGAGAGAGAGGCCATTTGTATGGAAAAGCCAATGGAAAGGGCTTGGATGGACCTGCAAGTTGGGTGGGCCAGGATCTCAGGGAATCACTAGGTTGGGGCAGACAGTTAGCCAGATTGATGGAGACTCAGATATGGTGCCCACCTGCCAGCTCTGTATGGGCACGGCTCAGAAAAGGAACAATGGCCTCTGCCAGCACTTCTCTTTGGAGGAAAGTTGCCCCCCACCCCCCGCCCCAGCTCTCACTCTGATGCCAGGCAATTCAATTCCTCCCCTCTGTTATAAAATATTCCATTTTATGACTAAAAGTATACATTTCTCCATTAAAGGATATTTAAGTTGTTTAAAGTCTTTCACTGTTATATATAGCACTGTAGTAAACCATCTAAGTCATTTTGAAAATATTTTAAATGAAAATTAACTTTTATTACATAAGAATTATATCTTCATATAAAAAGCATAAAAATAAATGCAAAAAGAAGAAAAAAGTACATAATCTCCCAATCCTACCCATTTAGAATCAGCAAGTGTAACCCTGTGGTGTATATTTTTCAGTTTTTTTTTTTTTCTGTTCATGTTTGTATTGTATATCCATTGTGGATGCGTATATTATAAAATAGGGATTTTATATTATGTACTATTATGTATTAGAGCACATTATGTACTATTTAGTAGGGTTTTTTTTTTCATTTTAATAATCTTAACTTTCTGAGTAAATGGATAGTTTTTTAAAAATTACTTCATTATAAAAGTAGTACATGGTAAAAATTCAAACAGCACAGAAGTGCATAAATCAAAATTCCCTCTTCTATTCCCTCTTTTCTAATCTTGTTTGTATATACCCATATGTGATAAGTAATTTTTAATCTAATGGTTTTTCAGTATAGAATTAACTTTGTTTCCTAAATGTCATTGTGGGCATATTCAGTTTTTTAAAAAATTAGTGTGATCTTTATACGCCTTGGTATTCTGGGAAGGTAATTAAAATATAATTTCTATTACTTAAAATATGATTGGAAGCATTTTGGCATTAGAAAATAAAATGAGACACTAATTTTTGCTGTATGATGAGCTTGAAACTTAAGAATGAGCATAGCTGGAGCTCAGGGGATTACACTTTCCACTGTACTCTGCTCCTTGCACCTGTCAGGGTTCCTGTGGCAGAGATGCTTCATATACTGCAAGGCCATCTACTGGTCCCTGGAAGCATAGATACTCTACTTTTGCTACTATGTAGGTATCTTGTTCTTATTAGGCAGATTCTTTAGGCTGCCTCTGAGATTGCAGAAAATAGAACACATGAACCTGCTTAATTTGGGAAGCAGTGCAGTAGAAATATTTAAGAGTTTGAACTATGGAGCTAGATGGCCTGGGTTTGAATTTCATTTTTTTGACCTTACACTTAATTGCACATACTGTGTTTTTGGGCCAGTGACTTAACTTCTCTGAGCCTTAGTTTATTCTTCTGTAACATGAAGATGATAATGACTTTCCTCTTATATTTGTTAGGAGGATTAAATGAATTGTAATTGTAAAACACTCAGGACAAGATTGCCAGAAAAGAAGCACTTAGTGATCGATGATGATGATTATGGTGATGATAAAAGCTTGAATTTTTGTGTTGTAATACATTTATAATATTATTTAAGTAGATCATAGTGCTCATGATAACTTTTTATTTTAAGATGAAGTGGCTGTGATTGATGAAATTCAAATGATTAAAGACCCAGCCAGAGGATGGGCCTGGACCAGAGCACTTCTAGGTTGGTGGTCTTACTGCTATAAAAACCTGTGCTTTGTGACAGCTTGCACTGAGATGAATTTATCTTTTTGACATTGCCAAGTAGATAGATTCTTTCTTTTTGACACAAATCAAATAAATAAGTCTGCTAAATGTTAGTTTTATTTTCCAAAGATTATTTAAATAATGGGAAATTTATTTTTTCTATTATAAAATTAACATAACCATTTCATTAAAGTTAAAATGTTCAAGTTTCATCATATTTACAATAATCACTCTTAAGATTTGAGTGTTTCATGCCAGTTTTATGACTATGTAATTTTGTATCTTAGTTTTTTCAGTTCTGTTTTTCAGACTTTTTTTTTTGTACCAAATAGTAATATTGTATATTCTCCATTGACAAGCTGTGCTGTAATTTTTTCCACAAAGTTGAACATTTCCCCCTATTAGTAATAATGCTGCAGTAAAAAATTTTCTGTCCATAGCTTCTTATTTATTTATTTTGTTATTTCTTTAGGATAGCTTCTTAGAAGTGGAATTCTTGAAGTCTATGGGCATGAATAAATGTTTCTACTGCTTGATATTGCAGTGAATTTTTTTATCAGCATGTTGTAGGGCAGGTGTTCTCAAATTTAAAAATAAATAGCTGAACGCTTTCTTCAAAGAGTATTCATTGAAGCCTTAATGTAAAATATATGAAAATGGATCTACTAAGGGGTGAGGAGCTTAGAGCTCCTTCTACCCTCTAGCCCCCAGCCTCAGAGGCACCTCAATGATTCCATGGAGGCTAATTTGAAAAACACAAGTATGGGACTAATGTTCGGGACTAATAATAAAATGCCAGGCTCTACTCCTGGCTGGCATCACCCTCTAATAGACTCAAAACTTTAGCCAAATCGATTTAAAAACTCTGAGATCTATAAAATGAGTTGTTTCGAGGTTTGAATTGGGGATAATATTTATAAAAACATTTGGTAAAGTTGTAAGGCAACAGCTGACAAACAACTATTTTTGCTATATAAAGTGTTACATATTTAATTTCACGTCTTTAAAATTTTTTAAATTGTGATTTTGCATTCAATAGGACTCTGTGCTGAAGAGGTCCATTTATGTGGAGAAGCTGCTGCTATTGACCTGGTCACTGAGCTTTTATACACGACTGGGGAGGAAGTGGAGGTACTACATTATCTGCTTCGTTCTCAGGATCACACTCAGATAGCCCAGAGTACCCAGACAGTGGCTTTATAGGCCCCAGGTAGTGGTGAAATCAGAACTTAACTAAAAAGAAAGCTTCACTTCCTTGGAGTTGACCAGATTGTACATATTTGGTTAAACCTCATAATTTGAAGTTCTGACAGTGGCCATCACACCGTAAGTCTTCCAGAAGTACAGGCAGTTCTTATTCTCTTGGCAAAATCTTCTGGAGTTTCAGCAGATCTCTTTAGAATTAAATATGTTGGGAATGGTGTAAGTTTGGGGCTCAGCAAAAGTTCGTGGTTCTTAAAGTCTCAGATGCCAGATAATTGGGACTTTTGATATATATATAATTGCTAGAGATAGTTTGTATATCCCTTTCCTAAATTCCTAGAGTAGGAAGTACCTGGTTTTCTTTTAATCCTGATTTTTGTTTTCTTTACCTGAGTTCTATAGTAAGATGAAGAAATATTTAAAAATTGGTCCATTACTTTAGTTTTGCACTCAGATTTCAGGGAGAGATGTGGAAGTAGAAGAAATTATGGGTTTTAATTTTGGCTTTGTGATTAGCTTTGTGTTCTTAGGAAAACCATGTAAGGCTAGAACTGGAAAAATTCTCTTCATACCTGCTCTTCTATTGGGCTCTATTCTACTCTTCTATAAAATGGAAATAACAGTTATTAACCCTTATCTTACTAAGTTGCCATGAAAATCAAATATATATGGAAGTGTTTTGAAAGTTATGAAACTAACATTTTATTAATTCAGAGATAGCATTGAGAACTGATGGTAAATTTATTATAATATTAAAATGTTTTTCTGTATTTCCCCTTGAAAAGCATTGGAACTTGTCAGCTTTTAACTACTTGAATGTTTGCAAGTTGAAGTTGAGTTAGGTGTGTTATTTTACAATATCATGTCTTTATTAAAGGTTCGAAACTATAAGAGGCTTACACCCATCACTGTGCTGGATCATGCACTAGAATCTTTAGACAACCTTCGGCCTGGAGACTGCATTGTCTGTTTTAGCAAGAACGATATTTATTCTGTGAGTCGACAGATTGAAATTCGGGGATTGGAATCAGCTGTTATATATGGCAGTCTCCCACCTGGTAATTACTGGCTTTCATCATGACAGAATATGAAATCTTATTTTTGCCATTTATGTTGAGATATACATAGAAAACACAGTAAAAGATATTGAATTAAGATGCTTGATATATTAGTAATTTGTTATAGATCATATAAAAATTTTTCTCTAGTTCATCTTGGTAAGGATAGAAGTATTTTAATTATTTCTAGCACTTATTATTTGCTGCCATTATTAAATGTTGAACTGATGATTTTCTTACAGAAATGTCATTAAAGTATGAACTTGGTTATATTCTTCAAATTGTAGTCCTGAAATCTGTTACTACATGTCCTCAGAAATGATAAGGCTAAGGTGTGGGATTGTGTTGCTGTATGTGGGGATATTTAAAGGAGTGGAAATAAAGGATAAGTGGCTCTTTCAGGATTAAGAAATAAGTTTGAAACAGTAAGTTTTACCCATAAAAATGGAAAATAGGCGAGGATTTCCAAGATATACTTGTGTGTTACAATAAAAGATTAAGAACACTGATTTAACATAAACTTCTCATTTTAGGGACCAAACTTGCTCAAGCAAAAAAGTTTAATGATCCTGATGATCCATGCAAAATCCTGGTTGCTACAGATGCAATTGGCATGGGACTTAATTTGTAAGTGATTATTTTTTTAAACATTTTATTTTTATTTATTTTTAGAGGGGAAGGGAGGGAGAAAGAGAGGGAGAGAAACATTGATGTGTGGTTGCCTCTCATGCACCCCCAACCAGGGACCTGGCCCGCAACCCAGGCATGTGCCCTGACTGGGAATTGAACCAGCAAACCCTACGCTTCCCCTCCACCTGGGGCATGGGTCAGTTCTCAGTCCACTGAGCCACACCAGCCAGGACAAGTGATTTGTTTTTAATAATTATGGACATTCGGTGAGTTAGACATCAATTAAAAAACTTCCAGTGTTCATAGAGTGACCCAACACTTTGATTTGGGAGAGTGGGTGTTATCCTATAGATCTGCCATGTATCTTGCTTACACCTGTCAAGGGAGTAAAAAGAAAATACCATGTGGCACTAGGACTTTGAGTGCTGCTCCCTATCGCTGCTGTCCTGTTATATTACGTTACTTAATGTTTAGGTTTTCAGTCAACAAGTTGTGTGAGTGCCTACTATGCATGTAGGGCTAGCCATTATCTCTAAGGGTAACAGTATTAAGTTTAACTCTTCCTCTCTGGGAATGAATCAAAAAAACTATCCAAAGCTGTTAATAGCAGCTAACTTTTTTTTTTTTTTAATTCTCACCTGAGGACATTCCTATTGATTTTAGAGAAAGGAGAAAGGAGAGAGAGAGAGAGGGTGAGAATCATCGATGTTTGAGATAGAAACATTGATCGGTTGCCTCTCTGTGTGCCCCAACTGGGGACCCAACCCACAACCTAGGCATGTGAACCTGCAGCCTTTCTGTTTATGGGGCAACGCTCCACCCAACTGAGCCACAGCAACCAGGGCAATGCAGTCAACTTTTAAAAGCAGCCTGAGAACACTTTATGTGGTTCATTTGTTAAAGTTATTTTCTATAGCCTTATTGAGGTATAATTTACATGCTATTTATAGTTCACCTGTTGTAAAAGTACAAGTTGATGAATTTTAGTAAATTTACACAATTGTTGAAAAATGGGAAAACAAAGAACTACCAGCCAACTTCTTCCTTATTTTGAAAACAGCGGGCAAGATTGCAAATAGGCATAAACTAGAACTGAGTGAGCATTTCTGCAGTGACCCAAATGATGGAGTTTTTCATCTGTGAAATCGCTTTTATTTCTATTTCAGGAGCATAAGAAGAATTATTTTTTATTCCCTTATAAAGCCCAGTATCAACGAAAAGGGAGAAAGAGAAATAGAACCAATCACCACTTCTCAAGCCTTGCAGATTGCTGGCAGAGCTGGTAGATTCAGTTCGAAATATAAAGAAGGAGAAGTTACAACAATGAATCGAGAAGACCTCCGTTTATTAAAGGAAATTTTGAATAGGCCTGTGGATCCTATAAGGGTAAAATGTAACATGTTAGTTACTTCTCTTTGGAGGACAGTCATTCCTTTCTTCACCCTTCTCCCAGACTCTTGCCTCAGACACCTGAAAACAAATATACAAAAAATTTTATGCTTTGAAAATTTTATCAAGAAAGCCCTACTCAATTGCTTTGGAGAGGAATAGAGATCCCCCCTGGTCAGTAATGGTGTGCCAGTGAAAGATCCAGATTGAACAAGTTTAGTGAACCTGATTTTTCTTTAGTTCTTCCTATAATGTCTCAGTAAGTGGGGTTAAGGGCATAGTTGCTTCAGGTGGACACACAGCTATGCAAGCAGACTGAATAATTGCCAGAAGCTTGAGTGTCGGACAAAAACAGCACTAAGCAATACAACTCTGAGCCAGTAGGGGCAAGGTTAAAGTTTGGTTAGTGTAGTTAATGAGGCAGAAGTGTACATATTTCAAACAAACTGTTCAAATTTAAAGTTGCCTGAAAAATTTATTAAATATGGCTCCTCTCATTTTTCAGTGACCCTAGGTAAAGGAATATAAATGAGACAAAGTAAGGAAAAATTCCTGAAGGAAAGCTGAGGTTGAAATAGTTTCTGTAGCTTTTGTTAAGAGTGCAGTTGATCATGACACACCATTTCCCTCTTATGTACCTCATTTCTTCTGCTCATATTCTTCCTCTGACTGTGCCCATAACTCTCTCCTTTCCTCTTGCCTTTTCCCTTTCTTCCTCTCTTTTTTTCTAGCTTATACTTACCTGTAGGCATTTCTTAACACTGCAATACAGTTAAAGAAAGAACTGACCTTCAGTTTAGACATTTTTTTCATGTACTTTGTATGTATGTGTGTCAGTTCTATTGTCCTGGTTAAAGTAGTTGGGTTTTCCTTGTTTGTTTCCTTGTTCAGTGGAGAGAACTAAAACCCTGGAAAGCATTTTCATAGTCTGTCAGATCATCATACATTTTAGAAATATAACTAAAATGTAAGTAAAAGATTGACTGATTGCTCAGTGAGTATAATCGTTTAGTTTTACTAAATCATCTTATTAGCTTTCCTGATTGGTAATAAATGTGAAAATGATGATGCTTTTCTCTATTTTATTCAAATTCTTATATAAGACTTTATCTTGAATTAACTTAGGAAACTTGTCCTTTAAAAAGAATAAGCTTATAGTTGTTTTCTTATGGTTGTTTTTTTCTTTTACTGAAGGCAGCTGGTCTTCATCCAACTGCTGAGCAGATTGAAATGTTTGCCTACCATCTCCCTGATACTACACTTTCTAATCTCATTGTAAGTAGAAAATCTCTTTTCTGAAAATGTTGATTTGTTGGCTATTGTAAACAGTACTATAAAGGATATATGGATGCACTTGTCTTTTCTATTTAGTGTTTTGGGTTTCTTCAGATAAATATCCTAAAGTGGAACTGCTGGGTCCTTTTTTGTCTCTTGTTATAACCTTTGTTTTAAAGTCTATTTTGTCTGATATAAGTATTGCTACCCCAGCTTTTTGTTTGTTTCCATTTTTATGAAATACTTTTTCCATCCCTTTATTTTCAGTCTGTGTGTGTCTTTTGATCTGAAGTCTCTTGTAGACAGCATATGTAAGGGTCTTGTATTTTATTTGTCTAGCAACTCTGTGTCTTTTGATTGGAGCATTTAATCCATTTGCATTTAAAGTAATTGTTGATGGATATGTAGTTATTGCTATTTTATTATTTATATTTTTATGTTTCCTCTTCTTTTTCTTCTTCCTCTTCCTCTTTTTTTCTTCTTCTTCTTGACCCTTCAACATTTCTTATAATAATGGTTTAGTGGTGATGAGCTCCTTTAGCTTTTTCTTGTCTGGGAAAGTCTTTATTTGTCCTTCTATTCTGAGTGTCCATCGATATGTGCCTGGATGAAGAAGTGATGCGTATATGCAATGAAATATGACTAAGCCATAAAAAAGAATGAAACCTTGCCACTTGCAACAACATGGATGGACCTTGAGGGTGCTGTGCTGAGTGAAATAAGTCAGACAGAGAAAGACAAATGCCATATGATTTCACTTACATGTGGAATCTAAAAAACAAAATAAATGAACAAGCAGAACAAAAACAGACTTAGAGATACAGAGACCACTTTGACGGTTCCAAAATGGGAGGGGGTTTGGGGGGATGGGTAAAAAAGACGAAATGATTAAAAAGTACGAATTGGTAGTTATAGTCACAGGGATGTAAAGTACAGCATAGGGTCTATAGTCAGTAATATTACAATAACTATGGTGTCTAGATTTATTGGGGTGATCACTTCATAAGTTACCTAAATGTCTAATCACTGGGTTGGACACTCAAAACTAATAGAATATTATATGTCAGCTGTGATTGAAAAATAAAAAATTGGAGCATTTGAGATCTTGCTCCTTGCAACTGTCATCAGTTTGGGCTGAAATAAACTCATAAAATTTCTCAAATAAATAAATAAGAATTAAAAAATTAAAACATAAATAAAATGTTGATATGTCAGGTAATTACTAGTTAACCTCATGGCCATGAATGGATAGTCTGGTTTTGTGAAATTGCTATTTATGAAGTTTATGTTGAAATTGAAAACTTTCAAAGTTTTCTGGGACTTTTGTCTGAGTATTTTAGTTTGAGGAGGCAATGAATAAAGCAGACCTTTCTAGAAACCTGTTATTGGTTAAAGAGATTGCCTTTTGTAGATTTGAATACTTTATTCATGTCTAATTAGGCAGTCCAGTAATTTAACATATCTTCCCCCCTCCCAGGATATTTTTGTAGACTTTTCACAAGTTGATGGGCACTATTTTGTCTGCAATATGGATGACTTTAAATTTTCTGCAGAGTTGATCCAGCATATTCCATTAAGTCTACGAGTGCGGTATGTTTTCTGCACAGCTCCTATCAACAAGAAGCAGCCTTTTGTCTGCTCTTCATTGTTACAGGTAAGCCTTTGTCTTTAGGATATTTTGAGTTGTTTCAGGTTGAGGTAGTTTTCTTGAACTCTGCTACTTAAAATAAAACAGTATCCTTTAATATGAGATACTATGTAAGAACTTAAATAGAAAGTGATTCTCTTTTTCTTACAAGTAATTTTGTAGGGAAAGGAGAACCCTTGCTTTGTATTTGGGCTCATATGGTAGCCTTTGTGAAGAAGCTAAAACAAAATAATTAAATACAGTTTTTTTCAGGGGAAGGAGGGGCCCTTGCCTGATGATACACTTTTTCCTTAGTGGTGTTGGGTAATATTTTTGGATGGGAGGGGGACTAGGGGTTTAATAGTCGCAATAGTATTCACTTTTCTTAACCATAAGGCACTGAGCCAGGGATTGCTGTCTTGTATGAGTGTGGTGCCAGGGTTCCAGTCCCTTTTCTTTTTTCTTTTCTTTCTCATTTTTAAACACAGAGGTAGCTGATTTTCTTTTTAATCCTCAATCGAGGATATGTTTATTGATCTTAGAGAGAAAGAGAGAGAAATATCAATGTGAGAGAGGAACATTGATCGGATGCCTCCCATACATGCCCTGACCGGAGATCGAACCCACAGCCCTTTGGTGCATGGGACAATGCTCCAAACAACTGAGCCACCTGGCCAGGGCCCAGTCCCTTTTCTTTTAACTCATTTGAATAGGGATACAAATAGCTGACTTCTGAGGAGCATGGGATTCACCAAAATAAGGGGCCCAGGGAAGGGAAGTGGAAGCTGGGTCCACTCGCCTCTCTGGACCCTTGCTCTCCCTGTTGCTCTGCCTGGCGTGCCCCACCACCACACTAAACCCAGAGGCCTCCTCTTTGATCTGTTTTTGACTCCTGGTTGTTGTTTTGCTGCCATCTCTTATGTGGATCTTAATGTTCTGTATGTTAGCTCTGTTTTTATCAACTCTTTCTACATTTATTTTAAAATTATTTTTAAATTACATAAATAATACATAAATACTTTCTCTGCACAAAATTAAAACATTACAGATAAGATAAATTGGGCTACCCCAATTTAGTCCTATGACATAACTTACCAGTGTGTGTATCCTTGCACACCTTTTCACTTGCATTCGTCTGCCTAGATATACATGTAGAAATTCTAGTTTTGTTGTGTGGGTGTTTTCCATAAATGTTATAATGACTTATTCTTCAGCTCTGCCTCCCGGAGGCGTGCCCAGGCCTTCTCCTTCCCCCTCGCCTCCCTTCTCAGGCGTGCATCTCTTAAACTATTAAGGGTCCCCATGGGATTTCCAACCAGGGGGGCCATGGGCAGCAGCAGCTCATCCCAGGCTAAGCCCCTTTGTTGCTTCTTCTATCCTAAGCCCTTCCTTGTTTCACTGTTCCCAGCTTTGATAAATGTTCTCTCAAAAACAAATAAAAAAATATACACATATATAGATATATTAAACGTGTGTGTTTGCGTGCGCATGTTTGTTAGAGAACTAGCTAGCGTAAGGTTGAAGTTGATGGAACTGCTGCAAACTGACCTGGATGGAGCTTGAGCCTTGACTCTATTTACATCATTCTTCAAATTATTCTAATGAAGCAGAAGCATTTTACTGAGGAATAAGGACAGTTTAACAATTGCTTATGTGTTCTGTTTAAAGATCAGAATGTGACATCTGGAGATTTTTCCTTGCTCTCCATTACTACTGAACTTTAAAAGAGCTCAATCCCATTGATGACCTCTTAAAGACAGTGGTTTTGTAAAAAGAAGAAAGTCATTCCCCCACCTTTACATTTTATTTTCATTTATAAAATATTAAATGTTCTTTAAAATACAGAAAAGTATGAAGAAGGAAAGAAGCCAGCCTGCCTATTGAAACACAATCACAGTTAATGTTTTGTGCTTTCTTTTTTTTTCTAATCACAGACTTCAGTGAATTCTGATTCTTTTATTCAACTCTTTTTTTCTATTTCTCTCAGTTTGCCAGGCAGTATAGCAGAAATGAGCCCTTGACCTTTGCATGGCTACGCCGATATATTAAATGGCCATTACTTCCACCTAAGAATATTAAAGACCTCATGGATCTTGAAGCTGTGCATGATGTCTTGGATCTTTACCTGTGGCTAAGGTACCACATTTTTCCTTTATGTGCTCTCATTTTTTTGAGTAATAGGGCAAATCAAAGGTATTATGGATGGTCTTTTGCTCTTTTAAATTAGGTGCATATTTACAGGGTGTTCTGTATTATGTTTATTGTACATAAAGGCAGTTGAGCCTGGTTTATCCCCACTCCAAAAATGACTTAAGGAGTTCTTGTGGATTCTAGTTAAGATAAGTAGATGAGAAGGTCCACTCGACCCTTGCTACTCAAAGGGTGGCCCCTGGACCAAAAACATTTGTGCCACCTGGAAGCCTGTTAGAAATAGAGAATATCAGACTTAATCAAATTTTGCATTTTAACAAGATCCCCAGGTGATTCATTTATATATTAACATTTGAGAGGTGCAGTTAAAATCCTCAATTAACGTTGTTGATAGGGTCTGCAACTTAAAGAGAAAGGACATATAATGAAACCAATTTTACTGTAGGCTAGTCAGTATAAACAAGAGTTAAGTTCCTGTGGCATCTCATCAGTGTTATAGTGAAACAATGTTAGACAAAGTGATATTATTCAAGGACCTGCTGTACTGCTCTCAATCAGTGATTCTCAAAGGAGGGGATTGTCCCATTTAGGGGAGCATATTGGGATCACTTAAGGTTGGAGTGACAACCCATCCTCATAATGATATATTGCTCAGGTGTATTGGGGCAGAAACAAAAGTTGAGCAGATATTGGACAAATTTTTCAAAAACAAAACATTTGGAATTAACCAGTGTCAATATATAGTTCTGTCATTGAGATTGTGGTAAGAGCTGTTGCTGTAACGTGCTATGTCTTTTTCTAGCTATCGGTTTATAGATATGTTTCCAGATGCCAGCCTTGTTCGAGACCTCCAGAAAGAACTAGATGGCATTATCCAACATGGTGTACACAACATCACCAAACTGATTAAACTTTCAGAGACACATAAGCTGTTGAACTTGTCAGCAGAGAACCAGTCTCGTTTGTCAGGACACTTAAAGAGCCAAGCAAGAAGGATGCGCGTTGCCAAAACTGCAGGGAGTAAAGCTGCTGAGGCACCCAGCCCCCAGACAGCAGAGAAATCCCTTGCTTCCAGATTGGTGCAGCAGGGACTCCTCACTGCAGACATGCTGAAACAGCTAGAAAAAGAGTGGCTGACACAGCAAACTGAGCATGACCGAGAAGGAACGGAATCTGGGACTTACTCAAAAGGGTCCAGAAGAAAGAAGAAGGGACCTGACTCAGATTAGTTTTATTTTATTTTTATTTTTCAAATAAAAATACTTTAAAATTCTTTCTTTTCTTCATCTGCATTTACTGCTTTATAGTATTGTGGCTATCTCTTACTGTGTTTCTTCCCCCCCCCCCCCCCGAGAAAAATTAACTCTTAAAGATGAGTAAACTGGGTTTGTTTCTACATTTTAAAAATATGGAATGTCTTAAAGGTTTTATTTAAAGCTTTATATAATGGCATTTGTAGTATAACGCTAAGACAATGCACTACGAAACTGCTCGGGAATAAAATCAGCTCGGTGAATTGTTTGACCAATTTTCTACACCATTGCTGATGATGTCATGGATGGAATTCTTTGACAAACATTACTGTCTATTGTACCCACATACCCAAAAGCTGGTATAGTTGCTGGAAGTATGCAGTAAGCAAGGCATATTATATGGAGATTTTGATAAGGAGACATATAGGAATAAGTTAAACAAAGTCAGCAATGTGAGGGTGAAGATTGTTGTCTGTAGTTCACTGCTACATGTTTAGTGCCTAGAATGCAGTAGAAGCACAATCTGGCTTTGTTAAACGAATGGATGTGACTTCAGAGATAACTGCTAGGATAAAATAGAACAGGAGAAGAGAATGACAAGTGGTAGTGGTGGGCTATTTATAGAGTGGGTGGCCTTCCCATGTCCAAAAATCGGTATGATGCATAGTGGCCTCAACTTGTCCAACAAAGTTATCAGCCCTGGTTAGAGGTACAGCTAAAAGGAGTTTACGGTCACAGGCTCTGGAGTTAGATCTGAACTCAGCTTCTCATCACTACCAGCTCAGTGACCTGTCCTCTCTGGGGACTGGTCTCTGCATCCCAAGGTGAAGTGATGCATACTCAAAGTTGGTCAGGGGGTTAAATGTGATGAGGTGCCATTTAGCACAGTGCCCAGTAAACAGGAAGTTTTTTATAAATGAACCTGAAGGTTTGGTTCATTCTGGGCTGTGAATTGACCTCTTAGATCATTCCAAGAACTGTACTAATCTCTTGAGCAAAGCAGGCTGACTTTAGGGATTAAACTGACTTGGTTAAAACTGGGTCAAGGTACAGCCAGTTTGCCAAGCTAGTCATCTCTTTGGCTTCTTCTTGGGTAGCTCTGAGTTCAGATGTTTCATTGAATTGAGATGGCGATCTTGATGCTCCTAACCTTTGCCTTTGTGGAAATAGAAGGAGAAAAGGTGGCACTGGCTGCATTTCTCCCTTGCTTGTGGGTCAATAGTAGTGAAATGCCTGCAAGGGCATATTTCTTTAGATATTCTTCATTGGACAACTTTGGCTTCTAGAATTTGCCTTCTGCTGTGACCTACACCATAGCAGACAGCCCATTCGTGTCCAGATGATCTCAGGAAGTACCCATGAACGAACAGGATAATGGATTTGGTCTCCTTGTATTTAAGTGATGAGGCACATAGAGGGTTAATTCTCCCACTTTCTCCATTTGCGGGGCCTTGCAATATTCCCCGAGTTAAATGATGGTCAAGTCTCAGATAAGAGGAATGGAGGCGGGGAATGCTGGAAGGAAATGGCAGCTTGAACACGGAGCAAAAGAGTATAAATAGTGATAAGTAGTTTACCTTTCACCTTTCCCTTTGTGAGGGGGGGACCTCTGTGGTTTGGCTGAAGAGACCAAAGAAAGATGAAATCGGATGAAACAATAAAGGAAAAATATAATTGGAGTGGCTCTGCAGAGTGCTTAAAGTGGTCACTAGGAAAACAGCCTGGGTCTTCCGTCTCTGCAACAAGCTTGACATGTCGCGCATTCTTTGAGGGCTGGGCTAGCTGAGTCCCAGGAGTGTTTCACTAGGTGCTCTCAACCTTCCTAAAACAACCTTTTTTCTTTTTTCTTGCAGTATTCTAACAGGTTGTGAAGCCCTCTTTGGATTAGTGTGGATTCAGCTGACCCTCAGCTTGGGGTGTGGACTGAGACTTAGATGCTGACCTCAATTTCCTCATTACAGAGCTGGGTACTTTAATAAAATGTAGTTAGTGAGTAACTGGTTAGGAATAATAACCAATGACTTGTAATGTTTTGCATACTTTTTTCGTGGACAAGTATAAATTTACAAAATGAAATTGGGTCTTGTTTCAAATGCCTATTGTGAATCACAAACATACAAAATGATCGTCACAACTCACCAGCATCTCTCACAGCTCAGAACTGGGGGTCTGTAATTAAGGTGCAGTTATTCTTTGTCCAGCTCAAAACAAGCCTATTAGAATATAATGAAAAGTTGTGGTTTACTAAAAGAAAAGCAAATGATAAATGATTGAGGTTATTTTACTTTTCTATTTCAAAGCTATAAAATACATAAACTTGAACAGAGATAGCAGTATTTATAAACATGCTTCTGAGTTGTCACTGTTATCTAAAAACCTGTCCACGTAGCAGGACAGTTCCACACAGAGTTGATAAACAGTTGTCTTCATGGAAAAAAAAATGCCAGAGAAGAAAAAAGTTCTTGAAGTGGGATCGACCTTTGAAGACGGACTTTCTGAAGCCACTTCTGGCATATTTTGGTAGAGGAGGTGATTTTGAATTTGGTCCTTTAAGGCTACGCTCTTAGAGTCTATCCAGAGACTCAGTATGATGTGTTCCTTATCCACTCCTTGCCCTTGGGGGTGGGGGTGGGGGAGCCTCTGGTGCTTGAGGAAGCTTGGGAAAGGCTTGTAACCTAGTGACTACTTTGAACCCCCATTTGACACACCTCTGATGTGTCGTGAACTTGATTATCCCATGCTAGAAAACGTTTTTTGCCAGGCACTTGTAATCAAGTTGAAATCGTTTTTTACAAAAATTCCTTAAGTAATTTAAAATATTCATAAATTACCTTATTTTTTAACAGCTACATTTTCATTTTCTTAATATATTTATCACTCACTGTTATCCTTTTAAAATTGAGAAATGAATGGATGTTGATCACATCCTATCTATAAAATTTTCTCTGCATATAAGTATTCAAAGTAATGCATAGTATAAACTCAAAACAAAGTTCACTTTTAAGTAAGAACTCTCCCATAACCCACACTTATGCACATTAATTTATCTCTATATACATAAATAAAATATGCCTAAGTCATTTTTTAAAAATTGGTTTTTGTCAAAGTAATATCACCTCTTTAAAAAACAGAGACAGGCACTTTCAGCTCTTATTATTTATTTTTTCTAGTATTTACCTCATCAACTATATACGTAATATGCATCTCCTACTATCTCCTGAGTCGTCATTTTGAGACTTTGGCTACTGATTTCCTTTTACATCAGGTGAGAATTTAGCTTTCTTAAGTCACTTCTTTTTTCCACTTCCCTTTTGATATAGCTATTATTCCTTTTTGTTGTTAAATCAGTATTTAGAAATTATACTCATGACTTTTATACTACTTTCTAGGTAATTTCAGTAACTTTGTCTTCCAACCTATTGAAATTTTTGTTTTCTTTATCATAGTTTTAGTTGCATAGACTTTATTATTATTATTTGATGTAATGTCTACATTGGAGAAGAGATTCAGAAACACCTTTGTAAAAATAGGGAGTCATAGAATTTAGAAGAAGAAAAGGGAGTATGGCATTGAGGGAGAAAGAAGGTAAGGATTTTGTTGCTTTTTGTGAGAATGTTGGTATTCTAACAGCTGACAGTGCTGAGTTCTTGGTAAAGTAGATGCGTTCAGCCATTAGAAGAGTCTCTACCTTGACATGATGGAATAAAAACCTCTCATGACTTGGTATCTGAAATTATGCACAGTAATTTAATTTTATTACCACCTGGTTCATATACTGTGACATTTTACTTACAGTACAAATTCACATACATGATTTTTAGCTTAATTATCAATTCCGTCTCCTGTTAGTTAATTTTTAATAATATTAGAACTCATGTATTTTCACATATTCTTTTAACTCTAAATCTTCTCTTGATCTTAAAACTGTTTAGTTTATCTTGCTTGTTTTCCTAAGTAATACTCTTCTTCCCTTATCAGCTTAATCCATCATATCTTGTGTTGTTATATAGCAAAGTTTATTATGTATTTGTGTGTGTCATCCTTATTTTAATAACAGACAGCCCTAATATAGTATTTCTTATTAGCTGCTGAATTTAAACTGCTCAAAACGAATTAGTTTCTGTAGATTTTTTTTTTTTTTTTTTTTTTTTTAGCATTTTCTTACTTTCTGGCACCACAAGATACTTCAAGGCCGTCTTGTATATATACCTTATCCCAGCCATTTCTCCAAGTCCCCCCCCACGTTTTTTAAGAGTGATATTAGAAACCAAATGTCTGGGCACTAGATGTGCTTATTGCTTCTGGGTGTCATTGCCTCTAGGATTTCTCAGCTGTCAGCAAGGAAATATATGTGAATATTTATATATATACAAATATATGCATATATATACGTCTTTATATTAAGCTACACATGAGTTTATACTGATGTTCTCAACTCTAATCCAGTAATATAGATCATTTTAGTCTTTGCCCTTGCTTATATATAACTTCCCACTCAAACAGTGAAAAACCTACCTCCCACCATGTACCCTCCATTCACTTAATTTTGTTCAATTCCAGTATACACATATAGTGGTTGCAGATTCATAAAGCCTTATTCCTGGGGGAAATAGCTTTATCAACCAGGGTGCAGCGCGACATATAGTTCCTTTTGCCTTTAGCCTTGCTGACCCCACTCATCCCAAGGTTATTAGGTCAGCATCTTCCCGTTCTCTTCAGTGAGGCTATTTCATACATTTATAATATAGTTAGGTTCTCTTGTTCGTCTCTATTACATCTCTGATCTCCTAAATAATTTTTTAAATTCATATACATTAAAGTTTATTCTTTGTGCTCGAAAGTTCTGTGGGTTTTGACAAATGTCTTGTGCCATGTATTCACTGTTAGAACATCATACAGAATAGTTTCATTGCCCTAAAACTCCCCTGTGCTTCACATAGTCAACCTCCCTTCCTTCCTCCTCCCAAACCCCTGGCAACCACTGACCTGTTTACAGTTTCTGTAATTTTGGCTTTTCAATATCTGGTGTTTAAAATTTCCTCTGAGGCTATTTAGTTTTTCCAGAGGAAAAATGGACCCCCTAACTCCTCTCAGTCCAGAAGGGAAGGGATGTATACAGATGGCTGTCTGCTGGTAGACACCAGACAGAAAAAAGTGGTTTGGGCTCTCCGTGTTCAGCTTGAAGTTTTCACTCCATGGCCCTGTTCTCAGGCTTGCACCTCACTCCCACTTCCCATGGGGCCTAATGGTCCCAAGTCCAGCGGCTGTTGGGTTCAGTCTCTCCAGAGAATAAATACACAGTCTCCTTTCTGTGTATAGAGGGGGTGGCGGGTTGGTAGTCAATCATTGCTCTAGGTTGAGGGGCACCCCTGGGCTGTATGCGTTGCCTTCCTTTTTTTAGTGGTATCTGGGCCTCCAATTCCCGAGCCTCCTAGAGTTAGAAATATCATTGCTCATTTCTCAGCAGAATCACTCTGCAGGGACTTGGGTTTCAGTGTTTCCTCTGCTAAGCCATTACTTCTCTGCTAGCTTTCTGTCTTCCAAAATTACGTTAAGATCTCTTATCTTTCACTATTTAATTTCTCTTTGTATTAGTGGGTTTATGCCACCTTTAACCAGAATTCTCATATGCTTTTAGAAGCTTGCTGTTTTGTGCAATTGTAATTATTCTGAAAAAATTTTAAAGTCACATTTCCTTGTATGACTTGTCTTTCCTTGATATGCATTTTGCCAATACAGCTCTTAAGGTGCAATATAGTTGAGATAAGGAAAATAATTATGTGCAATTTATTTCCTCATGAGCATTCCCTGTCTTGGGTCAGGAATAAACCTATAAAAAATGATCAGTAGCATTCTTTTGAAATTTGCTTAGGTTGACGTTTCTGCTTCATTTGTAGTTGCTCCCATGGAGACACCATAGTAATTGTCACTCCTGGCAGGATTTGGAAGTTTCTGCATTGACTTTCTTTTATGGCAGTTTGCTTTCTGCCACTGTCTTTCTCATCCTTCTGCAGCAAGTGGAATACCAGCAGGTCAGGCTGATTGATATTATGGACAACTTAACTTTGACTTATCATTAAGAAGAATATAGGACAGAATTCAAGCTCTATTTTCTTTAGTAACAGGAATAGAATATTTTAAACTTCCTAACTTATCCTATAATTCCAGTAAATGGAACTGGTACCTTCTAATGGCTTATGGCTATGTTTTACTGAACACACTGGAAAGGCAGCATGCATTTTCTTATCCTAAGGGACCAAATGGGATGAGTTGAAATAGCAGTTTTAATATGGGGCCCCTAGCCAGGTGAAGACTTTAAGAGGAGCTTTTAGTGTGCCCACGGTGGACCACATACTTTCCTTTATGTGACCTCATTTGTTACTTTCTTAGTGACCACTGAGGTAGCTACGAACCCTTTACAGATATGAACTTGTACCCTTCATCTTCAGTGAGGGCAGAGCCAAAATCGAAACCCAGGGCCTGTTCACTTGCCACTGTGCTGCCAACTTTGGGCTGGGTGTTCCAGCTTAGGTGTCATCTCTCCCCTGTGCTTTGCTTCCAGGTTAGTGAGAGCCAGTGCAGCACAGTGATTAAGTGTGGACTCTGGAGCTATCCTACCCACATATAAATACCTGTTCCACCATGCACCAGCCGGGCTCTGTGCCTTCGTTTCTCCATTCTTAAAATGGAGAGAATGATAGTTACTATGGGAATTGATATTGTAGAACACCTAGTAAACATTACACAGTGTTTACTAAATAAATAGGTAAATGGTGTTGGACTTCTAGTCCTCTCTCTGCTCGGTGCTTAAAGGAAAGCAAGTACTGTGTTTTTTTCAGGCCTTGCCAGGGGGAGAGCTGTGTGGACACAGATGTGTATAGAGGTGAGAGCATTTCCTTTCCTACGTGAAGAGTTGGGGCAGGTGGGTAATACACTTTTAACTAAAATGTCACTTGGCAGTGCCAACCATCAAATAGGTCTTCTAAAGCAAAATCCCAGATATGCTTACACCCTGTTATCCTTGAACAACTACACAGAGCTTTGAAACGGGTGAAAAATAACCAAGAGCTGGACTGAAATAATCAGACAAGAAATGGTAAAAAAAAAAAAAAAAAAAAAGCAATTATTTTTGTCTTTGCTTTGTGAAGTGAGGTGGCTGAGCTAGGTGACTCCAAATGTGTGTGATCTTTATCATCACAAACTTCCTGACTTAGCAGGCTACCTCAGACTGTAGATGCTGATCTGCTTTGAAAAACAAGTGGAATGATGTACCGGATGGAAATCCTCTAATGGTGTTTGCCTCATTAAGATTCCAAAGGCTGCCTGTCTGGCACACAAGCGACTGTGAGGTTGCAGAGACCTTTGGCTATGACCTGGTTTCCTTTTGTCCACTGGCCGTAGTAACCTGCTATCCCTGTGTTGAATAAACCAACAAGTTGGTGCCATACGGCTCCACAGAATGCCTTTGAAGTGGAAGAATTAAGGCAAGTGCCATTATCATTTGTGGGCAGGTGACCTGCTCCAGTCATGTTTTTCTCAGCCTGTGCAGACTCAAGCATGGGGCGCCTATTTTAGAATACCAATAGTTTCCACATATTTGGGAACTGGATAGTTACAACAACTGAAGGTTGACCTCTGTTTGCTGTTATAATAGACAAGGTAAAGAGAGTCCATAGTCTGAGGGGTAAACAGACTGAAAAGGATTGGGTTCCTCAATCTGGGAGACACTGTCTAATACTTATGTCTCAGATATCAGTATAGAAAAGTATCTGGAGTAGTTTTACAAGCACTGCAGGCTTAAGCTATACTTCCAATGGCTCATCCACATCATGGGTGGGTAAAGAGCACTGGTGGGAGAATCAGGGGCTTTTGAGAGACAGCTGTTGAAGGGTCTCTTACCAGGCAATTGGTTGTAATTATTTTGATTAATGAGATTATGGAGTAGAAAGCAAACAATCAAGGCTGCTAAACTGACCAGGAAAACATGTTTCTTTCCTTCTTTTGAAGAGGAATTGTGGTGTAGGAGCGAGGATGAGGTGCCCAGCTGATCTTCATTAACATCCGGTCAATTGCTCATTTTAGGAAGCATTTTATTAGTATCTGGGCAGTATGGTCAAGAATTCCTTCATTTGCCTTTTCCTCCCACCAGGAAGAGCCTGTTGAAGTGATACGTCTGTACTTGGTTTTCTGAGTAGCTGGAATTCTTGATAATAACCCAGCAGAATGCTGCTGCTGCTAACAGTTATCAGTTGAGCATTTACTGCCAAGAGAAAGAATAGAGACAATACTATGTATAGTTTTAAGAGCTGAGCCCTGGTATAGAACTCCTGGGTTTGAGTCCTCACTACACCATTTATAAGCTCTGTGACTCTAAGTAAGTCACTTAACCTTTATGGGCCACAGTTTTCTTATCTAAAAATGGGACTAGGAAGTTCTCCATCCATGTAAGCTGCCAACACTCTTGTTATTGTTACTGATTTTGTCCGCTGACCGGTGACTGTGGGAAGAGTGCAAGGCCTGTTATACCCACACTTCGCCACTTTCTGGGTCTTCCTCTCATCGAGTTTGATGAGTGCGAAAACTAGGTGAGAACAACAAATAACTCAGTGGCATGAGACATTTCCCACCAGTAACTTCAATTTTTCTCCAGCAGCACCTTCCCAGTGAATACTGGTGACTTCAGTTCATTCTTTCTCCTGCATATTTTTTCTGGGTCCCTACCTTTGAAATTAAGATTTTCTGGCTTACCATTGTGAATAGATAAACCTTATTAACTGATTATTTTCCATTACCATGGACTGTTAGCTAAGAGATCTGATCTATCACAAATGGAGGAATTTGTTCCAGCATTCTTGAACTCTGCCTGACCAGGGGAGGCAACCCTTAGTCTTAATTAAGATAGTGCTACAGAGGAGCAGGGAGTCATTTAGTTACACTGTTGGGTTGAGAGAAAAGGACTCAAGAGAAAAGCCTGAGAGTGGACATTTACAGGGCAGCTTAGCTGGCTGAAAGTTGGTATTGTTGAACACCCAACTTCGCAGATTTTCCATGGCTGGGTGGGCTTGGTGGAGCACTGGCTTGAGAGTGTTGCTTAGCAACGAGATTTTGAGACACCAGTCTCAAAGAGTCAAGCACTCCATCCCCTGCCTCCCTCCCTTCACCAGCCTTCAGCTGCCATCCCAAGCCTCCTATTAGACAATCAAATGTGCTGGAGGGAGGGACCAGTGAGAGGGGTCGAAGTTTAATCATTGAACTAAGCAGCCTGGAAGTATTTAATCTGTAGCACCTAGTTCCCCAGGGGCCTCTAGCCTGACTTGGAAGTGCGCAGTACTCTGGGGACGGGAATAAACACTGCACAGATACCTCTGACTCTCTCAGGAGATACCAAACTTGGGAAAAATGTTTGCGGTACACTTGATGGCATTTTACTTCACCAAGCTGAAGGAGGATCAGATCAAGAAGGTAAGGACTCAGGAAGCTGAGAGATGTCTGGTTCATTTTTCATTGACAAACGCCTACATCCACAAGGATTTAAGAGAGCTTATTAGAAAACACACAGGTGCCCTGGCCGGATAGTTAAATTGGTTAGAACGTCGTCCCAGTGCGCCAGGTTTTACTATTTGATCCTGGTCAGGGCACTCCCAAGAAGCAACCAATAAATGCATAAGTAAGTGGAACAATAAATTGATGTTTTTCTCCCCCCGCCAGCCCCCTTTCTTTCTCTAAAAATCAATGAATTAAGAAAAAAAAAAAAAGAAAGAAAACCCAGGGCAGCACAGGACAAGTAAAAAACTCATAGAGGAGGGAAGAGGAAGTAAATCTCCCAAAGGCTGGATGTTACATATTGTCCTGAGCCTTGATTTCACTCAGAACTTCTGGCAGATAACAGATGGGAAGGGGATGAGGAGAAAGTCTTTAGAAACCTGTTAGATTGTTTGATATAAGGAATATTTGAGGGGAAAGGGTAAAAGGAAAGGAGAGTCATTCTGAAAAAAATGTTGAGAACTTGTAACTTACGTGATTTTTCTTGCACTTGAAAGAATATAAATATGGCACCAAGAGGGATGTGCGTTTTAATGTACAATAATGGAAATACTTATTTGTATGTGCTATTTGCCAGTGGTATGCTATTAATGGTGGGCATCATTTTGCCACTTTGTCCAAGAAACCTGCCTGCAAAATTCATTCCAAGGTGGCTGGGTCAAAGTTGCCAAGGCTCAACCAGGGGCCATCAGCTGGAATGAACTCAGCCTGCCACTCTAGCCACACCAGCTGCAGGAAGTCCTCCCAGCAGGTGGACTTAGCCAAGGTCACCCAGGTATTTAAGGTGGTGCTGGGGGATTAAAGCAAAGTTGCTGCCTCCTGCTCCTGAATTCTTTCCATTGGGTCATGATGCCTCTGTGCTTTTTGAACTGAGAGGAAGCAAGGTCTCTCACAGCTCTCAAGTGTTTGGTGGGGTAAACTCTCACTAAAATCTATTCATTTAGAGAGTTGGTTGGAGGTTATAGCAAATCTTAAAGTATTATAAATCCATCAGATTTAACCTGTCTTAATTTTCATTTGTTGATTAGATTCATGAAGTCCTTTACTAGCTTCTTAAGGAGGTGGAAATGTGCTATACAGCACTGCTTAAAATTCACTTTCTGTAGTTAATTGCTTAGTAAAGATGGAACCTACATGCAGTCTCTCCAGCTCCCCAGGGGGAGTCTTTGGAACCTTGACACTTGTGGTTCTGCAAATCAATTCCTTCCCTTGGGCCTCTTTGTGCTGGTTAATCTTTTGTTACATCCTAGAATCAGGCAGATACGTTTGTCCACAGCCTTCATGGATCGGTTTCAGGTTCCTCTGGTGGCAGGTCAGCCACTGTCAAAGTCTGGCCTTGACCCTTCTCCCCTGTAGGAGGCAGGAAAGCTTGTGAACGTGAGCTGAGTAGGGATAGTCGGGAGCACTTCGTAGCCACCTTAAGCAAGGGATTCAGCAGGTATCCGGAGTGGTATGGGAGGCTGGTGTATGAGTCACAGGATCTGAGGACACTGGCTTATTCACTCCTCCAGGTGGTGAAAACACACCTGGTCAAAAGGCACAGGTGCTTCCTCTCCTGGGCCAGCCCCCGCCTTAGTTCCTGTGCTTCCTGCCTCTAGAATTGCCAAGGCCATGAGCCGGACTTGCCTGCTAGGGTTACTGTTCAGACTCTGGTACAAGTTTTTAAAAACTCCTTATACCAACATTAAATAAAAAACCAAAATATAACATAAAGGAGGGAAGGATAGTGTCAGAACATGGAGGCCGCTAGAATGTGCACCTGGACTTTGGATATGTTAATGGACCTAGCCCTTTCCAGAGGATATGTTAACTAACCTGGGGGGCTGGGAGAGGGAGCTATGAGAAGCAAATGACCTACTGAGTATGTTGATAAGCAAACTCACCCTCACTGAAATGTGTGGTTGACAAGTACAATAAAGGCACCTGCAAAAGAGCGGGTGGGACTCCCACGGGCCCACGAGCAGGACCAGGAGTTCCCTGTTCCCCATTCCCTGTTCCCCAGTTCCTTGCTCCCCTTTCCCCTTGCTCATATGGGCCCTCGAGTCGGTCTGGGGTTGCCTCTCTCCTCTACTCCCTTCCCCCTCTTCCCTCAATAAACCCATCGCCTGATCCCACAGTGTTCTGTTGGTGATTTCCCAGAGCAAGGCTGCCCTGACAGCTTGGTGCCGGAACCCGGGAGGGGCTCCAGGAGTGGTCACCGGCAGCAGTGGGCTGCGGGCAAGTCCCAGGCCTACCCTCTGAAAGAAAAAAGGAAGAGAGGGAGGGAAGAAAGAAGCTACTTTGATAACTTCCCTTCCAGTTCAATATATTGATAGTATTTGACCCATTGATAACACTGGGCTGGAACTGGTCATTGACCTGTAGATTGCTCACTCATAAGAGAAGGATTGGTTAGATTTTCAAAGTGTCCTTTTTATAGTTTAGAAAGTCAACATTATGAAAAGCAGAAATGTTGCCTTTAAACCCACCCCTTTCACAGTCATATTTGCCTTGTGGAAGCCCTTGTCTTTTCTCACTGTTTTTAGTTACATTGTACATACACGCCTGAACTTGTGTCCTTCACTTGTTATATTGTAACCACTGGTGTACATTTCTCCATTTCTTTATAATTATTTTAATATCTTCCTAATATTCCATCAAGTTGGATATGCTATAACGTAACTTTCCCCTTCTTTTGCACTGGCTACTTTCAAAAACATTTTTTCTTAACAGCTAAAAATGGCTATAATAAATGTTGGTATGTATTTAACGTTTAACGTTTGCCATCTTTGGGTTTATTTCCTAAGAATGGGTTTCCGAAAGTGAAATCACTAGGTCAAAGAGTTGAACCTTTTTATGACTTGATTCATAATACAGGACCTTTGGATTAAGCGAGCACTGAAGTCCCTTGCGGCTCCCACATCTGTAATTCTGTAAGCTCTGAGCTTACATTTTAAAATGTGCTCTTCCTACGTTAAGCAAGCTGCTTGCTGGCTCTTTTGTTTACAAGATATCCCACGTATGGTTTGTGAGTCGCTCCAAACGTGGACTTGGTTTCTGCAACTCAAGCACCGTCCCTTGGTGACTATGACATGTGTGCCTGGTTACACAGGCCCCAAAGCCACCTATATGGGTTTAAAATACAGGGTTCTCCCCCTAGTCTATGTTTCATTCTTCCCTTCTAGCTACTGTACCAGGTGCTGTGGAAGATACAAAGAATAAATAAGAAACTTTCTAAGTGGACATTTTTTCTGTTCTAACCTGAATTATTGAAATAGCAGGAGCAGTATCCCAAAGTCCTGAATAGCTGTTAAACTGCACCTTGCAAATGACCCCAACAGGACCTCAAAACCACTGTACACAGAAGGGATGGCGTTATGTGGTGCCCAGGGACGCTCTCTGGGGCTGAGCAAAAATGAGCAATAGGTTTAGGGGCACGTTCTGAGGGGCCTTGGGTGATAAAGGGAACAATCTTCGTTCTTGTGTAGCACAGCTCACCCTTCCCAAGCCCCAATTTCTTGGGTCACGTCCCTTCCATTGGTTTTGTTCGTGACCGTGGCAGTGCCAACCAATTAGTCATAAATAGACTCAGGGTGAACGGAAGCCCTTAATGAAGCATGACCTGGTTCCAGCCTATCTTCTCAAATATGCTGAAAGCCCAATTGTTCTGCTGTGTTAATGACCCCCTGATGGTTTTCTGGCCTCTCTTTGGCCCCCAAGTTCCTGGAACCATGGACTCTTTCACTGGCTTGGGTCTCTGCATCAGCTCCGACTTAGCTGGGATTCCTGCTCTCTAGGCCTGGCTGATGGTTGGGCACCTGTCCTCTAAGGAAGGTCACGTGGCTCCTGCACTTTTGCTGTAATAATTTGTCTGTTGGGCTTGTGGCTCCTGCACAACATTGTGAAGCAAAACCAGGCTGCGTGGTGAGGCTTATGGACACCGCATTGTAGTCCCAGCGCTGCCACTTAGAGATAGCTGTCCGAACGCTGCTCAGTGGCCTGAACCTTGGGGTCCTCAGCTGTCCTCAGCTCTCAGCGGCAGTCATTTTGCCTTACCTGGCTGCCTCAAAGGGTACCATGGAGATGAGGTGAGGTGGCATACACAGAAGCACTTGCAGATGGCAGTGCATATTCTTAGCCTTAGACAGAAGTGTGGGAGAGCAATTCGTCCAGAAACAAGCGAGGCTCACGTCTTGTGACCTGGATATGTAGACAGGTCACTCAGTACACAAGGTAAGGGTGGCAATACAGGGCACCTATGCCACTGGCCCTCTTCCTGCCCTGGTCAGTAACCTGTCCCACGTTGCTCCCACCAAATGATTAGCTTGGGGTAGGAACCTGGCCTGCCATTCTTGATGTGACATTATTACCTTTAAGTGGACTGAGGACAGCCATAGTGATTTTTATAACTTCCATACACTGAGGGTTCCTGTGACCCAATTTCCTGGTTACTTGAATGGCATCCATTCATTTCCCATGGCAGTTGGGGCTGGCTTTAGGAGTTAAACTTCATCTTAATTAGAATAACTTCAGTTAAAAACAACACAGAGATGTAAAAGCCTAGATTTCAGAGATTGAGGTTGGAAACTGAATTTAGCTCTGAGCTTCCTAGCAGCCCAGAAACAAAGGGAGATACGTTTGGCTACATACCGTCATCATTGGATAAAAGGAAGTGTCCATGTTTAGGATTTCAAGGTTCTAGCTGTAGCTAGACTTTTCCAGGGGAGAGGCAATGGGACAGTGGTGAGGGCTCTGAACTGGGACTTAAAACCCCGAATCTTTCTTAGTTTTTGCCCCTCACTGTCCCATCAGAAAAATGGGGGAGTCATTTCTTCCTCAAATCTTGCCCTTTGGAGGAATAAATCTCACCTCCCCCAGCCTTTCATTCCATTCTGTTTTTCCAACTCCCCGCCTTGTCCCCAGCTTGATGAGGGACCTTGCAAGGAACCTGTCCCCATGCAGCTTCATCACGGGAGTGGGAATTGACAGCAGGCCACCCTGGTCACCCTGGTGTCTTTCCAGGTGGACAGGTTCCTGTATCACATGCGGCTCTCCGATGAGACCCTTTTGGACATCATGATTCGGTTCCAGACTGAAATGCAGAAGGGCCTGGGGAAGGACACCAACCCCACAGCCTCAGTGAAGATGCTGCCCACCTTTGTCAGGGCCATTCCAGATGGCTCAGGTGAGTGGGGCTGAGGGGCTTCCCCAGCCAAGGGGTTTCCCCAGCGCCAGGGTCTCAGTGCTCCAGTCGAGCTCCAGCAGGGCTTCTCGGGCTCTTGAAGGAACAAGATTGAAGATTGGGGGGCCTTGGGGGGCCTTTGACTAGATTAGCTGCGTTCTGGGCCCCTTTGGGACAATGCCTGGGTCACAGTGGCTGGCTCCGCCATTGGAGAGTTCCCTGGGAACTGCGATGAGAGAGACCTGTTCCCTTGCTGGTGGGTGGCTGCGAAGGGAGCAGTACCACCCTGGGGGAACATAAGCTTTGGAGAGAGACAGCCCTGCTTGAGGTCTTGCCTGGTTCCTGCCACTGCTCCGTGAATGCTGAGGGAACTGTGCCCCTTGACGGGTCATCCAGCAATTTGGAGGAAGCCCCTGAGTCATGGGGTGTGTGTGGGGAGGCACCAGGGCAAAGTCCTCCTGGTTTCCTGTGCTGTGGCTCCTCCTGCAGAGATGTGTCCGCAGAGGCTTCAGAAAATGGCCTTGGATGGTCTGGAGGTGGCCAGGCCGGATGTGCCTTCCTGGCCCTGGCTGATGCAGGGCAGGTTTGGAAGTAAACCTGAACAAGCGTAAGAAGCTCCCTCCTCCTCTGGCTAGGAGACGCCACCCGCTTTCTTCCCTGTCTCCTCTCATCACACAATAAATCTTAAATAACTGTTACGGTGAACCTGTTGCAGTGGGGTCCCTGAGCGCAGAGGCCTTGGTAAGTCCCAGGGCCATGGCAGCCCTGTCCTCATCTGTAAAAGGGCTGTGGCCAGTTTGTCCTACCAGCTTGCAGGGCCACGGATCAGGTGAGGTTATGTGGCAAGATTGTTTTAAGATCTCCCAAATGTCCCAAGTCCACAGTACTCTTGAGAGCTGGTGGTGTAATTTCATGATTACTCACCAACAAACAGCTCAGCTAATCCCTCGGAGCCTCCATTTTAGAACTGTATACAGTTTCCAGAGAAACCCCCCTGAGTTCACCCACTCTGTACTTTTCGCTCCTTTCATCTGAGCCTATCTGAAAGGAGGTAACAACCTGCCCGAGCCTTGTGACCTCCCAGTTGTGCCTTCTCCTTTACCAGTCATGAGAGAAGTGCCCATCACCTGCCTGGGGAGGTGATTGGGATTCTGTAGGCCTGGCCCAAGCTGCCTCTCTCCTGAGCCTCTTCCCCCAGGCAGGCCCCTGGGCTTCCTGGAGGGTGAACCTTGAGGGGTAAGCCCCAGGGTCTGTACTGGAACAGGAGTCCCATACTTGTCTGAACATAAGACTCACCTGGGGGCATTCCTAAACATGTGGCTTCCCAGGCTTGTTCCCCTGGAGATTCTGAATCTCCAGGATATACACGTTGTGTGCCTTTGGGGGAGGCTGCCCGTGGGAATGGGGAAGGAGCAGAGGCACAAGCCATAGGGGGAGGAAATCCCAGGTGTCACTGTAGCCTGGAAGGTCACAGGAGCATCCACAGTAGGTGGATTGTCAAGAAGATCTCACCCTCTTGGGAGGTTACTTTAAAAAGTTATTCTTTATTTTTTATTTGAGCTATAATTAACATATAATATCATTTCAGTTGTAGAACACAATTACAGTATTCCCTCACTTATTGCGGGTATTACGTTCTAGACCCCCGCCCCCCCACGATAGGTGAAAATCCACGAAGTAGGAACCTTACATTTATTTTAGTATTTATATATATTTTAAGGCTTTATAAACCCTTCCCACGCACTTATAAACCGTTCCCAGTCCCTTATTAACCTTTCCCACTCCCTTATAAACCTTTTCCACACTTTTATAAACACTACTTATGTTCTTAAACATATTCTACACTCTTAAACCTACATAACTTTAACAACATATGTATACAGTACCGCAAAATCCCGCGATATAGCGAAAAATCTGAGATAAATAAATATAATATTTTTAAAATCCTGGAATACAGTGAGGCCGTGCTAAGTGAACTGCGATATAGAGAGGGATTACTGTACTCAATATTTTTATGTATTGCAAAATGATCGCCATAGCACCTCCAGTTCATATCCATCACCACACAGTTACAAATTTTATTTTTCTTGTGATGAGAACATTTGAGATCTACCCTCTTAGCAACTTTCAAATATGCAGTAGAGTATTATTAACTATAGTCACCATTCTATACATTACATCCTTATGATGGGAAGTCATAGCCTTAATAATGACTGTAAAGACCTTGAGGGCCCCACTTCTGGGCAGGTCCTCCCTCCCCCAGGGTCCACGAGTCTTTTCTCTGGGGTCAGAGTTGCACAGGAGATCATGCCATGTGGTTTCCATGAAGTAGCATCTGGAGCCACTAGTGGAGTGAGGTGACTGCGTAGTGATAATGGCACCGGTGGCCAGAGGATGAGTGTGTCCCTGCCAACGCTATAGTAGGTCTCACGCATCGTTTCCAGTCTGGGTGGCAGCACAGGAACCCCCTCTTTTATTAAAATCCTTCGGTCTATCCTGCTTGATGCCAGAGGTGTTTTCCCAAAATCAGAGACAAATCTTGGCCACCCCCTTGCTTCAGATCTTTCTGTGGGTCACCCTCATCTTCTGGGGAAAGCCCCAGCTCCTTGGGAGTGGGGCGGCTTCTCTAAATCCTGCCAGCATCATTTCTGTCACGCTTCCCTCCTTCCTCAAAAGCACAGTCATGTCCCCACTCCCCCCAGTGTGAGCTCATTCCTTCACTCAGTTTCCTTCCCCTGGGACCTTGGCTCCTGTCTGGCTGGCCTCTCCTCCTTCAGCACTGGGCTAGGCTCGGTACTGCCCCTCTCTGGGCTGTCCGCTCCTCTCATTTAGTGCCGCTCCCTGGGCTTCCCACCAGCAGAGCACTTGCCCTGCTGGTCGGAACTGACCTGCTGACTTGTCTGTATTTCTCATGCTGGAGCCCACAGTCTTTCGTCTTTGCACCTGGTATGTTACTTGGCAGAGTCATGCGCAGTAGATTTGTTACATGGATTGTGTAATCTACCCTACTTCTCATGCAACAAGATAATGTCTATAAAAGCACCTCTTGCTTGGTACATGATGAGTGCTAATCAGATTTGCTCAGCTTCTTGGATTCCCTCCCTCAATAATAAATGGCTCTATCAGGCTTCTTTTGGGGATGATCTGGGGAGATAAGAATCTAGTTTTCCAGGTGTCTCCACAAAAACGAAAGATCCAGCTGGTTGGGTCTATAAATGAGGACTCACAACCTTTGCTACTCCATCACAGTCCATTGACCAGCAGCTGCAGCGCCTGGGAGTTCGTGCTGAAGTGCAAAATCTCAAACACCACCTCCACTAAATCACAATCTGTGTGTTAACACAATTCTTGGGAGATTCACACGCACAACAAAGTTTTAAGAGCACCCCCAGGGCCTGCCTCTAGCTCCTCGATCTCCAGGAACAGAGGAACCTACTTGAGCCAGGTCAGGAAAGAAGGAATGTTGTACGAGGACACATAACAGAGAAGGAAGACACACAGAATCTTGTGGGACTCTGAGTAGGGACTGTGGTCCCCTCAGGCCTCTAGGAAACTAGGACTCAAGAATTTTCTGCCATGGTTTCCACCTCCATCCCAGGTGACCTCCAGTTTTCAGGAAGCTTCCATTTCAGTTTTTACCACCTACCAGCAATTTCCCTGTGTGTTTCATTTCACAAGAAGAGAATCTGAATGGCAAGCTGGCCCCTTAGATCCACATGTCTGTGTCTGGAGTCCCTTGGGTGGCTGGATTTGTGGGCATGGTGTTTCACTTCTTTGTGCCTGGGCATATACATGACACATGCCGGTACCAGTAGTCACTTTTCAGGCACAGACAATTCTCTAGAAAGGCTTGCTGGTTCAAGGGTATGCACACCTGAGTTCTTGTCCCATATCTGTGGCTGACACTGTAGCAGGGGTCCTGGGAAGGAATGCTGTCGGATCCTGAGCTGAGATCATTAGGGTGGGCTGCCTGGCCTCAACACGTGTATCATTTCCTCTTTTTATTAATAGCACCTGTCTTGGGCTTGGCTGGGTGGTGCTACATTTTTTCATTTTGAAGTGACTCTGGCCATAAATATTGAGCATCCTTGACCCTTTAAGGGCCATCATTTGGGCCCCACCTCCAGCCCCCAGCTCCCCTCCATGGTGGAGCATTTCCCCTCTATCTGTGAGACAGAGGCTTGTATGGGGCTGGTTTCCCCTCCCTGCACGTCCCTCTCCTTTTCCTCCATGACATATCTGCACCCCTCATACCTTGAGTAGCAGCTCTCTTCTCAGGTGTGGCCTACTAATGCTAGACTAGGCCCCACCCTCAAGGCACATCTCTTAGATCAAGTTGGCATTTGCCTTCTCCGTAGGAACTCGTTTATTCCCTACAGCATGGCTCAGTGGGCAGGGCCATGAGAGATATGAGTCACACTCCAGTTCTGCCCCTTACTGGGAGGGCTCAGATCAATGGCTGCCCCTCTGGAGTTTCTGGAGTTTCAGTAAGTATGCATAATGATACCTAGCTCTATGCGGTGGTCGTGAGACTTAATGACATTTCTTACATGTCTGGACTTCTAATGTAGATCTTGCCATATAGCAGACCCTCAATAAACGATAACTTTTTTTTGTTTGCTTTCTAAATAGAAAATGGAGAGTTTCTTTCCCTGGATCTTGGAGGGTCTAAATTTCGAGTCTCAAAGGTGCAAGTCTCTGAAGAGGGGAAACAAAACGTCCAGATGGAGAGTCAGTTCTACCCAACACCCAATGAAATTATCCGAGGGAACAGCTCCGAGGTACCAGGGCAGGGGCTCTGACATAGAGGGAAGGCTTTAGTGTCTCATTTATGAGCGGCCATGTGTCAGTATACTGTGTTTTCTCTTCTCTGCAGCTATTTGAATACATAGCTGACTGTCTGGCAGATTTCATGAAGACCAAAGGGCTGAAGCATAAGAAATTGCCCCTCGGCCTAACCTTTTCTTTCCCTTGCACACAGACTAAACTGGAAGAGGTAAGGGTGCTGGGGAGGGAGGAAGCTGTGCAGACTTGGAGTTTGGGCAGGATGGAGAAGGTGTGGGAGTCAGGTCGTAACAGGAGAGATCAGCAGGACTTGCCTTGCTTTTTTTTTTTCCTTCCTGTAAACGATGATGACGTGGAAACATGAGGCAGAGAGCTAGTTAATGTGGCTGCCTGGATCTCACGCTCCACGTGGGCAGAGCTCAGGGGAATGACATGGTTCTCACCCCTTCGCTCAGTGGTTCTCAGACCTGGGTGGCACCAGAATCTTCTGGAGGGCTCGTTAGACAAGGATTGCTGGGCTCCAGCAGGGTTTCTTGATCAGCAGGCCTCAGATTTGCATCTCTAACACATTTCCATGTGATCAGGATGATGCCGGTCTTGGGACAACTGATTAGAACAAGAGTGGGAAGGCTTAGGGAATCTCACCCCTATGGTGAGCCCTTAGGCAGAGGATTGAGGTAGGGTCATTGGAGTGACAATGTTGTTGAACACACACCGCACCTGGGATGTACAGTCTCAGCTGCACCACTGGTCAGCCGAGGGCTTAGGGATTCACCCCTTGGGTCTCAGATTTTCAATTTGTAAACAGGAGATGTCAAACCCAATTTTATGCAAATCTGTGAAAATAACTAAGGGTCCATATAAAAGGAAAATAAGCTTTCTGAGGCCAGGGTGTTATGGTCAAGAGGCAAGTCTTCCCAGGTCATGCCTATCTGGGATGGGGACTCATGATCAGAACACCCAGCTGACAGTCATTTCATGGGTCACCTTGACAGCATGGACCGCCTTGGGATGTGTTTAATACTGCTGACTTATGGGTATCAGATAGTGGAAAGGAAATGGGTTTCCACCTCCCACAGAACTGGCTTTGAATCATTGTTCAGCAAAGTTGTGTCTCCTGGGAAGTTACTTAACTTCTTGAGCCCCTTGTTTTCTCATCTGTAAAACTTGGTTAATAATATTTACTTCCTGGGCCAAGGTAAAGCTTAGACAAAACACCCGCAACGCCCAACACTGTGCCTGGTGCATCAATGGTCGCTGCAGGATGAGGATGATAGCCCCTGTGTGACTTGTCTCTTCCAGCTTTAATACCTTGTCTCCAGTTCAACAGATGCTTGGGGAGGGCAGGCGCTGTTTTGTATTGTTCTTCCTCTCCACCCCCAGGGCTCCAGCACAATGTCTTGTATTTCATAGGTGCCTGATAACTATCTGACAATTGAAAAGTGTAATCATTCATTTACTTGATTCCACTAAATGAGAATTTGCTGTCATCTATCTATACGGGGAATGGACTGAAGTTTATTTTTTCATTATTTTATAAAGAAAACATTAGTAAAGAATATGATGAGGAAGGTTTCAGGGAATGTGAGAAGAGGTCAGGTGGAGCTTTGCTCTGAAGTGTCTTCTTTTCCTGGCTGGAGTCAGTAGAGGAAGTGGAGGGAGGAGTCGGGAATCGGATTGAGCCGGGAGGCTGGATTCACCAAATAGTGCAACACCTCTTATTTGAGCTCAGGAACAGAGATCCTAGAGAGAAGGAAGCTCTGTGGGAGTTGATTTGAGAAACAACTTGTATATTTTCTTAATAATTAAGGGTGAATGTATGGTTTGTCCATCCAGGATTTTGACATTTATCTATATCAAATGCCCACCGCATATCCTCCTCCTCCTCTTCCTCCTCCTCCTCCTCAGATTTTAACACAGTATCTTGTACTATGCTGAACTCTTTGTGTATTATCTCACTAAAATTCCAAAACAATCATGAAGATATAATTATTTTCATTTTATATTTGAGGAAGACTGTAGCTCAGAAAGGTTAAAGACTTGCTCAAGGCCACAGAACCAAAAGCGACTCAACCCAAGTTCACAAACTCCTGATCAAATTGCCTTTTCAGAAAGACACAGCTGTAGAATTTTGTTTAAAATGCCAGCAGGTGCCTGAAAGCATTTTGACCCATTTTGTGTCATATTCCAATAAGGATTTTCAAGTAACATTTAAACTAGGGAAGAGTGCTTGATTATATCGAGGAAGTGAGAAATGCTTTTATTCATCAATGTCTAGTTGAATTACTTGTATTTTATAAAATTGCCTCCCAGACTGCCTTTCAGTAAAGTCAAAAGTTAGGTAGAAAAGCTTTACACATAGGAAATGAATTAATAATAATAACTGAGCGTGGGCGTAGCTATTTGTCCCTCGTTGTGCAGTGGGTGTAGATTCTGTGACACTAAAGTACAGGCTCTTGGAGAAGGTGGTCTGATCTGCCAAGTAAGTGCAGAAGGAGGAGGGAAGGGGAAGCCTTCATGAAGAGGTGTGGCCAAGGGGTGTTCTTTGTGAAACTAAAAAATGATTAAAGAAGATAAGGGCATGAAAATTAAAACAGGATGTCTCTTTGTTTATTTTGTCTTTTTTTTTTTTTTTTTTTTAATGAGAGACCAGAAGAGTCTTAGCCGAAGAGAAATTTCTGTGTGTGTGTTTCTAGTGATAAAATGGTGACATTTATTCAAGATAAGGAAAACAGAGAGAGAGGGAGAGGAAAAGGGAGAGAGAAACTGAAAAGCTTAAGGAAGACAATAGAGATCACTTGTAATCCTCATCTTCAGAGAAACCCACTACCAGAATTGGGTTTTTCTTTTAGTCATGTCTATATTAAATAATCATGTGCTGTATATATAGTTTTAGAAAATATAGTTGTAGGTACTGCTTTTTGTCTTCATCACAGTACATCACAAGCACTTGTTCCCCACTCCTCCATATATCCTACTTCCAACAGGTCCCACAGTGTCCCTAGCACCTTTTTGGTGGGGACGCCACCCCACAATGTCTCAGGTGAAGCGGGGATGTTACCGTAGCCTCTAAAGGTAAAAGTTAGGGGGAGTGGCCGCTAGGCGGTGCTGTGGTGCAGGGGGAAAACCTGGGCGCAAGCCCGGAGTCAGAGACCCGCCTTCCGGTTGAGCTCCGTCCTTCACTCCCGGTTAGCGATTTCCTTCCTCTCTAAACCTTGGCGTCACTATCAATAAACTGATGGGATTGCGAAAATGTGGTCAGGGTGTCTGTGAGATTGGGGTCAACTACTCTTGACTGTGTGGCCTTCCACAACTCTAAATCTCCAAGGCCGCGTCCTGCCTGAAAATTTCTGATTATTTGTTAGTTTAGACGTGTAGCTCTTAGGAAACACCAGTTTAAAGCAAATACCTGATAATGCAAATTGAGAACCATTTCTCTAGTTGAAATTAAGTTCCCAAGGGAGTTCTACAAGGTATCACCATGCTAGTTCTTTTTCTTTAAAGTATATTTTATTGATTATGTTGTTACAGTTGTCCCATTTTTTTCCCCTTTGCTCCCTCTTCCCAGTACCCCCCTTCCCTCCAGCAATCCCACCCCCCTTAGTTCATGACTGTGGGTCATGCATATACGTTCTTTGTCTTCACCCTTTCCTATATTATTTTTAACTTCCCCCTGTCTATTTTGTGCCAAACAATTATGCTTCTTAATCCCTGCACCATTTCCCCATTTCTCTCCCTTCCCCCTCCCAGCTGATAACCCTGTGAATGATCCCCATACCTATGATTCTGTTCCTATTCTCGTTTGCTTAGTTGGATTTTGTTTTTATTATTTATTTATTTATTTATTTATTTATTTATTTATTTATTTTAGATTCAGTTGATAGTTGTGAGTTTGTTGTCACACCATGCTAGTTCTGTGTTGTGGGCCTGGCAAACCATACATTCTGCACACATGATATGTATGTACCACATGCCAGGCATTTCCATCAGAGCATTCCTGTGACAGAGGCTGGGAAGTGATGTTTCCGCTTTACTGATGAGTAAACTGAGTGTTAGAGAGGTTAAATGACTTGTCTGATGTCTTGCGAATCCAAGTGTTCTGATTCTTTAACAATTAATTCTCTCTGCCACTCTGTGTACTGTTTCAAACTGCTCAGATGGGAGTAATAAAGATGTTTAAAATATTAGAAAAGGCCTCTGAAGAAACATTGAAAGAGTTGGGCTGATTTAGCTTCAAGAAGAGAAGAGAGGGAGTTGCACTTTAAACATACAATTCCTGCAGCGCATTTTCAGAACTGAGTGCCCTCTTTGTTTAGACTGGATCTGAATTCTTCCCACAGGGTGTCCTGCTCTCATGGACCAAGAAGTTCAAGGCCCGGGGAGTTCAAGGCACAGATGTAGTGAGCTGTCTAACCAAAGCCCTGAAAAATCACAAGGTGAGGAGTTGCCTTAGGCCTGGGGAGGACTGCCAGTGCCGGCTCCTTTTCCTCGAGGGCGGGGTCTCACCCTCTGCCTGCCCTGGAAGGGGGACTGACCTGAAAAGGAGCTATCTCAAGGAAGGTCTCACAGTAGTACAGGTGTGGCCACTTTGGATAAACCCACTGGTGAGCCTTGGTACATGGAGCTTGTTCCAGTTACTGTTGAAAGGTGGGGCACATGTCCCTGGGACCTCCCCAGTGGGGGCGGGGAGCAGGACATGTCTTGGTCAGACCCCATGTTGTGTCTAGTGCTCCAACCCCCACCTCTCCTCTCTGAGGCTTAAAAGATCACTTTCTTTCCAGTCTGGTTCTGTATTCTACTTCCACTCTCTATTTGTCAAACATCTATATTTGTTTAATAAATTTTGTAATAATCTAAAAGCAAGACATGCTCCTTGCTAGTTGAAGCGTACACAAATAAACCCAGATTATCTGTTACTTTGACAGCAAGAGGACTATTTTGATGTATATCCTTACAGTTTTGTTTTTTTCCTCTTGAAAGCTTTGCTCACATTCTTTGGAAGTCTGTGTTTTTCTCTTATTGCTTTCATTTTACTTTAAAATACTGCCCCAACCTTGGGGAACGTGGTGCAATAACCCAGGCTGACTTGGCAGAATGGGAAACCCTGGCAAGAAGCCCGTGGTGCTGCTCATGGAGAGGACGTGGCTGGAGTGGGCCAGGGTATCCCCACAGTGAGGACTTGAGTATCTTCTCCTGGCAGCACTTTTGCTTCCAGGATAAACATGCTTTCCTCAGGATTCCTTAAACTAGGGCTGGAGCAATGGGCTGCCCCTCATATTTCATTGCACAGAGGTCTTCAGCCATAAAGTAGGAGCATGGGTTCCCCTCTCCAGCTGCTCTTTCCCTCACCTAGACCCCTGAACCTTGACAAAGGCCTGGCTTTCAGGCAGGCCCTATAGGCAGGATGTAGCAGTTTTTCTCAACTGGTCGCCTTCACTGTTTTTGGTTTCTCTGTGGGGAAAGATAAAGGGATAATACCCCCTCCCCATCCACTGATGCTCTTTGGGACTTGTGTTCCAACAGGACCTTGATGTGGATATATTGGCCTTGGTCAACGACACTGTGGGAACCATGATGACGTGTGCCTATGACGATCCCTACTGTGAAGTTGGTGTCATCATTGGTACTCAGTTTGACTTGCTTTCTGGAGATGGGAGAACGGGGCTGATTTAGGATTTAGTTTCAGCAAACTCTGAGTAGATTCTGTGGGAAGGGTATGGGTGTGTTCTACTTAGAAGATGAAAAATGAGTATGCACATCCATTCTTTCATTCATCAACTATTTACTAAGTGCCTAGTGTGTGTCAGGCCCTGTCTCTCTCTGCATTGGGTTCTCCGTGGTGAGGTAACACGCAAAGATTCCTGCCCTCATGGAGCTTTCAGTGGGGAGGTGGGTGGAAGGCAAAAAAGGCCTAAATAAATAAGACAATTTCAGGTGGTGCCAACTGTGCTAAAGAAAATAAAGCAGGTGAGTGATGGAGAGTGAGTGTGATGGGGGGTCAGGGCAGGACACTCGGGCGGGTACGTTTGAGCAGGGACCTCAGCAAGGAGGAGCAGGGAGTAAAGTGGAGACCAGGAGGTGAGTCCTTGGCAGAGGAAAGAGGAGACGTGTGGCCTGTGAGAGGAGAATGAGTCTGGGTGCTTGAGGAACCCCGAAAGGCTGCGTGGGGGCTGAGTCAAAGCGAGTGAAGGCTGCAAGCAGCAGGGTATTCAGGTGAGAGAGTGTGGGCGGGACTGGACAGATTGCGTAGGTCACAGACAGCCACTGTAGGATCTTTGGCTTTTACCCCAAGGGAGACAGGAAGGCGCTGGAGGACATGGGGGTTGGGGGGAGAAATGGGGCATGCATTTTTAATAAGCTCCTTTTGGCTGCTGTGTGGAGAATTGACTATTTGGGGCAATAGTGGAAGCAAGGTGACCAGCCAAGAGATGGCTGCACTGTGTAGGCGAGATGTGGTGGGCGCCTGGACCAGGGAGGTCACTGTGCAGTGGACGTGTCCGGTGGGTGTGTCCCTGAGCTGGGAGGGGCCCTGCAGGAGGGGTCTGTGAGAAGGCAGTGTGGGGACAATCAAAGCCAAATGGATCGGACTTAAAGGCTGTTCTTGTATGTATCCCTTTCCATCTCCTCATTCCTTTACCACTATTTGGAAGAGTTTTCGGAATTGCTTTTTCTTAATTTTTAACCACATTCTCCTCAGCCTGATTTTCCCAAAGGGCAGGATTTTTACACCTGAGAGGCTTGGTCTGCCTTCCGGTTTCTGGAGCCTCAGAATGGGATGGCGCTGGCCAGTCCTGGCACCCAGCTGCTGTCCACTGTGTCTGTCCTAGTGACTATGCCAAGCAGCCTGACATGGTGATCACGTTTACGCATGCGTGCCACGCCTAAACAGTGTCCATGCTTTCCCGAGGAAGCTTTTTCCTAATAACGAATTATATGTTTCCTCTCTGCATTTCTTATTTCTCATGTTGGCTTTGAAATCCTCAGACCAGAGTACCAGCCAGGGGAAGATACTTTTTTTTCTTTTTTTTTTTTAAGAAAGAGCTTACAGATTTTCTCATTTTAGGTGTACAGTTCAATGCATTTTAGTAATTTTAGTTTTGTAACCATCACCACTATTTAATTTTAGAACATTTCCATCATCCCAATAGGTGCCAAACAGATCGTGCCCATTGGCCGTCACTCCCTGGTACTCAAATGTTTGAGGCACTTCCTTGGAGTGATTTTTGTGCTGAAATAATGGAATTTTGCTTTCTTGGGTCATAGCTATTTGTGGCAGGTTATGAATTAAGAATATTTTTACTATCAAATAGAGAAGAGATTAAGTAGTTTAGGGAAAGGATTTAAAGAATTACTGCGGGATGGTGATTAAAAAAAGAAAGGTTAAGTTAACTTATCCTCCTCTTTATAAATGTGCTTTGTCAGCTTTCATACATATTCATTAGGGACTTCTTCACAATTGGCTTCATTCATAACAGCAGACCATTAATAGCCTGAGAAGTATAGACTTGACATGTCAGCTTTATTCCTCATGAACTCGCTGGGCTTGCCAAAGCTGCTTCTCTCATCGAGAACCAGCTCCCGGAGTGGATCAAAAGCACTTTGTGTTATACTCAGAGAACTCTCAGGCAGTTAAGAGTTTTCCCTTCCTTTGCCCAGCTGGGAGCCCTTCTGTCTTTGCACCTCCTCTCTCATCCCTTGTTCAGGCACTGGCACCAATGCATGTTACATGGAGGACATGAGCAACATTGACCTGGTGGAAGGTGACGAGGGGAGAATGTGCATCAACACTGAGTGGGGGGCCTTCGGGGACGACGGGGCTCTGGAAGACATCCGCACTGAGTTTGACCATGAGCTGGACCTCGGCTCTCTCAACCCGGGGAAGCAGCTGTGAGTACCCTTGTGCTCTAATCTAGACATCAGCACCAGGGAATACCTACTTACTCAGGGACATTTCATACCTGGGGGGCCTTTTAGTTGTGACTAGTCATCCATCACTCTGAGTTTATGAGGCAAGGTTTGTATTTTAGTTTCATTGGGCAGATGCGGAAATGAGCCAAGGAAATGAAGTGATTTTGCTTCGGTCATAACCTAATTCTAATTCAATTCACATTTCTGGAGCACGTGTGTGTGTGAGGCAGGGGAGATGCCACTGTGAGCCTGCCGGCTCGGGTCCTGCCCTCCTGGTGCATTTTTTATTTATTTATTTATTTATTTATAATTCTCAACCTAGTAATGTGCCCTGGCTGGGAATCGAACCAGCGACACTTGGCTCGCAGGCCGACGCTCAATCCACTGAGCCACGGCAGCCAGGGCTTCCTCCTGTTGCACTTGGATGAGCGGCCACAAAACAAACTGGTGCAGCTGAGGCCTGATCACCCAGCACCTGGTTCAATTCCTTCCCAGCCTCAGCTCTCCTGGACCCCTGCTCAGCTCTCATCCCACACTCACCTGGAGTAGAACTACTGAGTCTGGCTCAGCTATGTCTGCATGCTGGGCTCCGAAGGCAGGCTCCACATGTCACTGGCCTTTCCTTTCTACACAGTGTCTCACACAGTATTGCAACTCATTACAGGTTTGTTAAATGAAAAAAACATTAAACATTAAAAAAAATAATTTCAGACTTATAGAAAAGTTGAGAAAATTGTACAAAATTCCCCTTCACTTAGGTTTCCTAAATAGTAACATTCTCTCCCTCTGTATGTTTGTACGATATATGCTTATATACACATAAAATACATATGTATATAAAATACACATATGTCTATATAAAATTATTTTTTGGAACCATATGAGATGAAGTTACATAATATCCCTTCACTCCTTTTAATACATCGGAGTGTCTTACCTGAAAACCAGTACATTCTCTTACATAACCAAAGTATAATTATCAAAATTAGGGAATTAACACATAGAATAATATCTATTCAAAATTCACCAGCTGACCCACTAACATCCTTTATGAAAAAGAAACAATGTTGTCCTGGTCCTCACTCCAATTCAGGGTCACATGGTACAGTCTGCTGTCAGGTCTCTTGAACCTCCTTTAAGCTTGAACACTTCTGTGTTTTCTCATTGTTTTTCATGATCTTGAAGCATGAAAGCCACTGATTTTACAGAATATCCCTCAATTTGAATTTGTCTGATGTATCCTCACAACTAGATTCAGGTGATGAACTTTTGGCAGGAATGTCCCACAAGCGATGTGTGTGTCCTCTTCGGTGCTTTGTATCAGGGGCACACGTTGTTCCGGTACTGGTGATGCTAACTTGCCTGGTGATGCTAACTTGCCTGGTGATGCTAACTTGAATCGCTTGGCTAAGGGGATATGCAACAGAGGTCTCCGCCATAAGTTTATTATTCTTCCTTCTACAATGAATAAGTATCTAGTGAAGAGATACTTTAAGATTATGTACATATCCTGTTTCTCATCAAACTTTCATTTTCTAGTTTTGGCACCCATTGGTGAATTTCTAAATCTGTCATTTCCCCTGTTTATTAGTTGTTATTTTACTGTAAGGAAGAGCTTTCTTATCCCCTCCACTTATCTATTTATATTAATGTAGACTCATGGATTTTAAAAATTTCATGGGTTATAATTTCTTCCTATCATTATTTATTTTGATCAGATTTTTCAGATTTGGCCAGCTGGTCCTTACATCATTTTGACATGTTCCCATCACTCTTTTTTTTTTTTTCCTAGCCCAATAAGATACTCTAGGTTCATTGTCTGTTTTCCTAGCCCCACCCCTGGGATCAACCATTTTTCCAAGAAGCCCTGGTGAATAAATATTTTAAGTACCTCCTAGAAAATATTTAAACACAGATGTGCATACCTAGAAGGTAAATTTCTGCTTCAGCTCTGCCTACTCCCCAGCATACACCCGTTTCAGGGGTGATGCAGAGCAGCCACAGCCCGAGGAAGCGGAGTTCGTTGTTTTTTCTGACTTTGTCATCCTTGCCCTCTCCACTTCCATTTAAAATAATTTCCATTCTCCCAAAGCCAACCTGCATTCCTTTTGTCTTTTGCTTCTGCAAGTTCTAAAATTTTTAATAATGAAATAGAATTGATTAGGAGACAGGTTGTCCTTGATTATCTATCTTATATTTGGAGTATAAAAATGATATGTAATAACTTACCTGGTAAATAATTAGTAACTGCTTGGTGGATGCATACTCAGAGTCTAGGTGCAGGCAGCCTGGTGGGATCTTTCATCTACCTTTTTGTGGAACCTCCCTGGGGCTCTTTAAGGCCACCAAACAGACACAGCATCTTTCTTTCATGGACAGAAGCTTGGGGTAAGAGTTGGAAGCATCTGGAATTTGGCTTTGTCATGTCATGACTGGGAAAGTCCCTGAGTCTCTGAAGCTGAGATTCCTAATGCCTATTAAGAGAATGACACCATCACAGCTAGGGGTGATTGAGATAAAGACTCTTGGAATCAAGTGCTTTGTGAACAGGAAATAATCTTAGATCTCTTCCAGTTTAGTCTTCCCCTCGTATAGGTGAGGAGAGGGCACCCCAAGCCAGGACGGGGACAGAGGCCTCCTGACCTGTGGAGCGGCTCTTCCACTACTCCTGCTCCTGGCTTTTGGAAAGGATGCTGCCTAACCAAAGGCATTTCTGCCATGGATCTGTTCACCAAATTGTAGGTTTGAGAAGATGATCAGCGGCCTATACCTAGGTGAACTCGTCCGGCTCATCTTGCTGAAGATGGCCAAGGCAGGCCTCCTGTTTAGCGGCAAGAAATCCTCCAGTCTCCACACAAAGGGCACGATTGAGACCCGGCACGTGGCTGCCATGGAGAAGTAAGCTGTTGGCTGGGTCCCTCCCACCTTGACTCTGCAGTGGGTCAGTTCAGGGTGGGCAGCCAAGGCGTGGCCTTCTCATGACTGTGATACAGGAGAAGGAGCCAGACCTTCCTCCTTCACCAGGATGGTTTTAGACCTGGTTACGGCTTGAGGTGGGTTACAATGGCTGCCATGACTCAGAGGTGGCTTCTTACTGGTCTCGTGAGCCTGGGATTCTGCTGACAGAGGCCTACCCCACCTTCCTGTTGTTGCCTTCTGCCTCCCTAAAATGGTGATTGATACAATTTTTAGGGTCACAGACCCCTTTGAGAATCTAATTTAATCCTGGACCCTTTATTCCCAAAATGTACATTTGCACACAATTTTGCTTGTTATATCAGGGCCTCTTTGGACCCATTAAAGCCCATACATGGAATCCAAGTTAAGAATATCTGCTATAGCAAGAGCCTCCTCTACCTGGTACTCTTTGGGACTGGCTTGGCTTTGGTGATCTGGGGCCTCATATGCAGGTCTCTGCAATGGGACTGGGCCCCAAGTCAACTCAGGGTCCTCTTACCCCAGCTTAGAAACCGTGACATCTCCTTGAGCGTTGCAATCAGTTTAGATTCTGAGCTCAGCAAAATGGCATCTGACTTCCAGAGTCTGTATTTGTGCAGAGCTTGGCAGGGACTGAGTTTCAGCAAAAGGCAGTATAGTCGGCGGCGGCGGCGGCGGCGGCAGCCGTCCGTCTCGAGAGACGATGGTGTAGCTTCATAAGAGTCTATCTGCACTGCCGAGAATGGCTGTGCAGTCCGACTCGGGAGTGACACGGTATCTGTCTCCTCCCGTGTTAAATCGACATCTTGCGATGACGCTGGAGTGTCCTCTCCAGTGAAGCTGAAGCTACAGAGCCTGGGCAGGGTGATATGGAGGGTCTGCTGTTGCCCATGCAGCAGACACCCCCTCTCTTCGCAGCTGAAGGGTCCAAGGGAAAGACGGAGGCAATACAGCTTGGCTTCAGGTGCGCCGCAGGAGTTGCCGGTGTTGACTACAACGTCAAACCGCCTTAGGGACTCCGGCTCCGGATTTTCTGTCGGGGTTTACTCCCTTAGCCTTTCCCCTGAAGAGGTATGCCGCAAGGCAGCGGAGGCTTTTTGGAGTCAGAGTTTTCCTTCTCTGATGTGCCCTGACTGGAAGATCGAACCAGCGACACTTAGCTTGCAGGCCGACGCTCAATCCACTGAGCCAAACCAGCCAGGGCAGAGGCAGTATAGTACAAGGTAGTTAAAAGGGTGGACTCTGTAATCTAATTGCCTGAGTTCAAATCTTGGCCCTTGCACTTACTAGCTGTGTGACTTTGGACAAGTTACTTACCCTCTCTGTGCCTCAGGTCTCTCTTCTGTACCATATGGTAATGACAAAATTTCCCCCAGGATTGTTGTGAGGATTAAGTTAATATGTATCAAATCCTTAGACAAGTGCAGGGTACATAGTGAGTACTTAATAAATGGTGGCCCCTATGATTATTTTTGATATTGTTATTATTATTATATTACTATATGCCAGCCTGTTTATTTTCAGTCTGGAGAGGTGAGAAAGCTGACTCTCTGAGGGGGACTGCCATGGGATGGAAAAGGGTGGTCCTCTCATTCCTGTCCTCTGGCCAGGTATAAAGAAGGCCTTGCCAATACAAGGGAGATCCTCACGAATCTGGGCCTGGAGCCTTCAGAGGCCGACTGCATTGCAGTCCAGCATGTCTGCACTGTTGTCTCCTTCCGGTCAGCCAATCTCTGTGCAGCCGCCCTGGCAGCTATCCTGGCACGCCTCCAGGAGAATAAGAAGCTGGTGCGGCTCCGGACCACAGTGGGCGTGGATGGTACACTCTACAAGATACACCCTCAGTGAGTGCTGCCTGCCAGCCCACACCCCCGACAAATGTGTCTTCCCTGGGGCAGAGTTTCCACATTCTCTCTAAACTATGTTGCTTCTCTGGACCCAAGCATTTCTTGTTGGCTCTGAGAATTCAGGGGAAAGGCTGTATTTAGAGATTGCATCCATCTACCTGGCTGGGTTGCCTTGGGGGATCATTCTTAAAGAAATATTCTGCTAAAGCCAATAATTACCTGACTGGCAAGGACATCCATTTCTTTTCTTTTCTTTTCTTTTTAAAAAGATTTTATTTATTTATTCTTAGAGAGAGGGGAAGTAGGGAGAAAGAGAGAGAAGCATCAATGTGTGGTTGCCTCTCACCCTCAGGCATGCGCCCCGACTGGGAATTTAACCTGCAACCCTTTGGTTTGTAGGCTGGCATTTAATCCACTGAGCCACACTAGCCAGGGCTACATCCACTTCTGTGTTTAGCCATCTGGCCACCCATCTATCCATCTATTCACCTATCTATCTGTTATCTTTGACTTCCTACTATGTGGTAAGATTGGTAAAATAGCCACTTCTTTGAGCCTACCAAGTGTCCTTTCCACTGCCCCAGCTGCCGGGTCCCTCCCCGGTCACGCCCTGCCCCTGCACCATCTAGCAACTAGAGGAGTGAGTCCTGGCCCAGCAGGGCCCCCAGGCCCCCATTCCCCTGCTACACCTGTGTCTGTTCCCATTGGCCAGGCCGGGCCTTTATGACCTTCACATATTTTGCCATCCCCCCTGCCTTTAGATACCCAAAACGTCTGCACAAGGTGGTGAGGAAACTGGTTCCGAACTGTGATGTCCGCTTCCTCCTGTCGGAGAGCGGCAGCACCAAGGGGGCAGCCATGGTGACAGCAGTGGCCTCTCGGGTGCAGGCCCAGCGGAAGCAGATTGACAAGGTGCTGGCTTTGTTCCAGCTGACCAGAGAGCAACTTGTGAGTGTGCAGGACAAGATGCGGGCTGAGCTTGAGTATGGACTGAAGAGGGACACCCACCTGCTGGCCACAGTCAAGATGCTGCCCAGCTACGTGTGCGGGATGCCGGATGGCACAGGTACACCATGCATTGCTCTCTTTGCTGAAGGGCCACCCAGAACTCCCACGAACCTCTTTATATCTGGTTAGGTATTTTTAAGAGCTTTGAATTCTTGTCTGTGATGGTGGGGGTAGGGAGAGTAGGGTAGAAGGTCAGTATTCCTTCTGAATCTATTTGCCGTGGTTGCTCCAAGTCATTTGCAGTGAAAGAATACATGCCTCAGTTAGAGTGTGTGTGAGTCTGTGTAGTTGAGACCACAGAGTGTACCCCAGGTTGTTGGCAAACAGGAGACCCAGATGCTGTCGCTGGGAGCTGCCATCTGGACATTTGGAATTGTCTGGCTGTCTTCCTGCCGGCTTCTCTGCCTCTCTTCTCTCCGAACACTCGGCTCTCTTGCTCTGCCCTCTCGCCACATTCTGCCCCTGACTTCAACCCCTGCTCTTTCTCCTGGTCCTCTGTGCTCAGCGGAGAGGAGCCACTGGACAGTGGAATCAGTTCTTTAGACAGGTTATTTCATCTCTTTGAACCTCACGAACTGCACTCAGAAGTAATGACCTTTGAATCATGCATTATATCCTGTAGTTTGTTTTTGAACATTTCATTTCATTCTCACAACCACTTTCCATGTTACATAAAGAGAGAATGATTCTGATTTTATGGATGCCAAAGCTGAGACTCAGAGAGTTTAGATGATATACCTAAGGTCACACAGATGTACTTTGGATCTCTCAACAAAAGAGATTTTTCCAGAGACAATATCCTTTGAGTCTACATGTGGGGGAAAACTGACAGCAATAAAGATACTGTTTAGTTATTCATTCCTTCATCCCTTTTATCTTCCTGTCTTCATCCCTCAACATTTTATTAAGCAACTGCTACATCAGGCTCTGTTCTAGTCATGGTGATAGAATAATAAGGAAAACACAGTCCTTCTCCTTGTGGAGCTCACATTCTATTGGGCTTGCAGGCAATAAACAAACATCATGTAATGTCATGTAATGACAGGTGCTGTGAAGAAAGAGCAAAATGATTGGTGTGGCTACTGCAGAGTGAGTGAGGCAGAGAGCAGGGTGAAAGCCTCCCCAGAACAGACTACGATGCTCTGTGATGTTAGAGAAGTGAAAGGCGATGGATGGTACTGAGAGTTGAACTTGGTATGGTTTCTTATTAGACAAATGGGGTGTGGGATTCCAAGGAAGGGGATGAAGAATTCCTCTAGGCCAGACAGACAGGATGGAACCACCTTTTGGAGTCCATGGGAGTCAGGGCAGCCTGGCCTGATTCACCTTCAGGGGCATAAGTGTCATGTGTGGCCTTTTCCAGACACCAAGAAGCAGGCTGGCCTCAGACAGGCTCCAAGTGCTGCCCAGTGCTCTGACACTGTGCTCAGTGACCTCCACACCCCTCTGGCCCCTGAGCCCTGGGGGGGAAGGCTCTGAGTCTGCTCCTTTTCTTCATCTCCTCTTCCTCCCAATGCCTCTACATGAGTGTCTGCTCTGTGCATGGTGATGGAATGGAGTCCTCGCTTTCTCCATCAGAGAAAGGGAAGTTCCTTGCCCTGGATCTGGGGGGAACCAACTTCCGGGTCCTCCTAGTGAAGATCCGAAGTGGACGAAGGTCAGTGCGAATGTACCACAAGATATTTGCCATCCCTCTGGAGATCATGCAGGGCACCGGCGAGGAGGTAAGTCAGGCTGAGGGTTCTGGGCTCTGAGGTGCCAGCCTGTCACACTCTGTCACTGCCAGCTTGGGGTGACTGTCCCTTTCTCCCTGTAGCTGTTCGACCACATCGTCCAGTGCATCGCAGACTTCCTGAACTATATGGGCCTCAAGGGAGCCCAGCTGCCTCTGGGCTTCACGTTCTCATTTCCTTGCAGGCAGACAAGCATTGATAAGGTAAGACAGCCCGCCAGGTAACAGCCAGCCTGGTGGGTTTCCCTCCTCCACTAGGGGAATCTCAAGGTACCTCTGAGTCACTGTTCATGTTATTAAGGGGTCTTAGGTGAGGGCAGCCAGAAAAACATGATTGAGAATTTTAACCATTTAATTTTTCTATTTATTATGTTGCATTTTTCATTATTATTTTTTTAGATTGAAGGTCACAGAAGAATTGAGGGTAATAAACAATAAAGGGGCACATACATAAGAGCATTGTTAAAAGGGAGGTCAAATCACATAATGGCGAGATAGAAAGAGGTAATGACCAGTTAAAGCTGCTTGTAATACTTAGGCAGTAATATTACATGTGTCTTTCAGGGCAGCCCTTGTAAACAGGGAACACAGTGGGTTGTAGGGTTTTTATCATCTCATGAAAAAAAGCTTACCAGTACATCACAAGAAATGCTTTTTGTTCCTGATAGTAGACTCTCAGAAGGAATTTATCACCTGGACACTTACTTAATTGACATTGAAGAACATTAAGAATAATAATTTTAATACATTATTCATAATAAGATAGAAATATGTATTACAAGGTCTTTCTTGAAATTCTTGGGCAGCCCTGACTGGTGTGGCTCGGTGGATTGAGTGCTGGCCTGTGAACCAAATGGTTACCGGTCAGGGCACATACCTGGGTCATGGGCCAGGTCCCCGGTTGGGGGCGTGCAAAAGGCAACTGATCCATGTATCGCTTGCACATTGATATTTCTCTCCCTCTCTTTTTCCCTCCCTTGCCCTCTCTCTAAAAGTAAATAAAATCTTTAAAAAGAAAAAAAAAATTCTTGGGTAAAAACACCATTCACCAGCGCATGGAGTGTGGAGCTCTGTGTCTCTCTCACATCAACCAAGGCAGAAAAGCAAAAAGCAATATACAGGGAGAACACTGCGCAGCACAGCAAGTCACCCAGAGCACTCATGACAATAATAAGAATGGCACCAAAGATTTAAGATGTTGTTTAATCCATTCAGTGTCTCCATGAGGTACATACTGTTTTTGTTTTGCTGTATTTTTATCATTTTTAAACGATAACGGTGAAAAATACATAGCATAACATTTAACACTTTATTTAAAAAATTATTTATTGATTTTAGAGAGTGATAGGAAGGGAGAGAGAGAGAAACATTGATTTGTTTTTCCACTTATTTATGCATTAATTGGTTGATCCTGACCAAGATTGAATCTACAACCTTGGCATATTGAGACAATGCGCTAACCAATGGAGCTACCTGGCAAGGGCCAACACTTTATTTTTAAGTGTACAGTTTTGTGGTATTAAGTACATTCACATTGTTGTGCAATCATCATCATTATCCATCTTCCAAACTTTTTCATCTTCTCAAACTGAAACTTCACACCCATTCAACAATAACTTCCCATTCACACCTCCCCCAACCTCTGGCAACCACCCTTCTACTTTCTGTCTCCATGAATTTGACTAGTGAAGGTGGACTCATACTATATCCTTATAAACTGTCTTGTTTTACTTAGCATAATCGAGATTCATCCATGTTGGAGTGTGTGCCAGAATTTCTTTCCTAGACTTCTGGCCAAGACAGAGGTGTAGGTAGATGTGCTTCATCTCCTTACACAATCATGAGAAGAATCACAACTGCCCTCAAAACAAAAGCAACCAGAACTGCCAGAAAGTGGACCTGTATGGAAGTCTGACAACCAAGGATTTAAAGAAGAACTATTCATCCAGATGTGTAGGAGGGGCAGAGATGGGGAGCTGGAGCAGATAGGACATGGTGTGGTGGCAGTGAGGAAGTGGTAGTAGCCAGTGGAATGGGTGGTCCCACATTCATGTGTTGTGGATAAAAACTGGGAAGGACACCTGCGAGCGATCCCAGCCCCAGGCCAGACTGCAGAGCTCAGGGTTCCAGTGCTGGGAAAATAAAACCTCATGGCTTCTAGCTGTGAAAACCAGTGGAGGTTGGGGTAGCTGAAGAAACTGCTCATCTCCTTGGAGAGTCCATTTAGAGGACCCCCAGGTCCTAGAACACACGCAACCAACCCACTCTGGGAGACACCACCAAGGCAACAGCTAGAGGGGCACCAATCGCATTCAGGAAGTGGGTGAAGTGACCGGAAATGGAGAGAGTGCCGAGCAAGCAGCATTGTTCCCTCTCTAACCCTTCCCCCACATACAGTGCCACAAAGCAGTGAAATGGGTTGCCCCGCTGGGGCGAATACCTAAGGATCTGCCCCTTACAATGTAACAGGTGTACCAAAACAGTGAGTCAAAGCAGCTTTACCTAATACATAGAAACAAACACAAGGAAGCTGCCAAATTGAAGAGACAAGGAAATATGGCCCAAATAAAAGAACATATAAAAACTCCAGAAAAAGAGCTAAGAGAAACGGAGATAGCCAGCCTGTCAGGTGCAGAGTTCAAAACACTGGTGATAAGGATGCTAGGAGAACTCACTGAGTTCAGCAAATGCATAAGGGAAGAAATGAAGGCTACACGAAGTGAAATAAAAAAAAGCCAACAGGGAACCAATAGTAAATGGAAGGAAGCCAAGGTTCAAATCAGTGTATTGGAACATAAGAAAGAAATCAACAGTCAACCGGTACAGCATGAAGAAACAAGAATTTTAAAAAATGAGGAGAGAATAAGAAGATGCTGGGACATCTCCAAAAATGCCAACATCCTAATCATAGGGATGCCAGAAAGAGAAGAGGAAGAGCAAGACATTGAAAACTTATTTGAAAAAATAATGAAAGAAAACTTCCCTAATTTGGCAAGAGAAATAGACATACAAGTCTAGGAAGCACAGAAGGTCCCAAACAAGTTGGACCCAAAGAGGACCACACCAAGACACATCATAATTAAAATGCCAAAGGCTAAAGATAAAGAGAGAATCTTAAAAGCAGCAAGAGAAAAGCAGAGAGTTACCTACAAAGGAATTTCCACAAGGCTATTAGCTGATTTCTCAAAAGAAACTTTGCGGGCAAGAAGGGACTGGCAAGAAGTATTCAATATGATGAAAAGCAAGGACCTACAGCGAAGATTACTCTATCCAGCAAAGCTATAATTTAGAATGGAAGGGCAGATAAAGTGCTTCCCAAACAAAATAAAGCTAAAGGAGTTCGTCATCACCACGCCCTTATTATATGAAATGTTAAAGGGACTTATTTAAGAAAAAGAAATAAATCAAAACTATGAATATTAAAATGACAAACTCACAACTATCAACTATTGAATCTAAAAAGATAAAAACAAACTAAACAAATGATTGGAACAGGATCAGAATCATAGATATGGAGACCATATGGAGGATTATCAGCAGGGACAGGGAGAGGGAGAATGGTGAAAAGGTACAGGGATTAAGGAGCATAACTGGTAGGTACAAAATAGACAGGAGGATGTTAAGAATAGTAAAGGAAACGGAGAAACCAAAGAACTTACATGCACGAGCCATGGACATGAACTAACAGGAGGAAGGGATTGCTAGAGGTAAGGGGGGTACTGAAGAGAGAGGGGCAAAGAGGGAACAAGTAGGACAACTGTGATAGCATAATCAATAAAATATACTTAAAAGTAAAAATAATAAAATAAAAAAAGAAACAAAAAATAATTTCTTTCCTTTTTAAGGCTGAATAATATTCAATTGAATATATACACTGTTTTTAATCAACATTTTTTTAGTTGAGAAAAATGGAGATACAGAGAGGTCTAGTGAGCTGTCCAAGTTGCCACATTTACAAATGGTGGTGGAGGGTTCCAACCTAGTCCACTGGCCTGAGACCAGGGCTCAGAAGAGGTGTGCTCTTGATGCCAGTGTTTTTGAACCATTGCTATTTTGGCTAAAATTCACAGCACACTCACATGTATATAATCAAAACCAAAAAAAAATCAAGAAACAATATCTTTATTGTGTGCATTACACCATGTATTTTCTACCCTACTTCATATTTCATGAAGAAATGAGGCATGCAGGGCTCTTCAGGTGGGGAGGTAGAACATCAGAAGTGAAGCAGAGCTCTCCAGGGCCCTGAGAACGCCATGAAAGCAAATGAGTCAGCAGGCCAAACTGCCCCCTCCCAACTCCAATCACTCAGAGAATGGAAGGAGAGGGGTTCCCAAGGCTGAATTATCTGGTTATAAGGCTGATATCTCAAAATTAAAAATACCAGAATGCTAAAAGCCAGCAGATCCACCTCTCAAGATTCCGTTTCTTAAACACGTGCCCAAGGAGAAATGATTGAGGATGCTCACTACAACGTTGTGTTTGAGTAATTAAAAACTAGAAATAACCCAAATGTCTGGCAATAGAAAGAGACTAAATAAATATGGTACATCAATCATATGGAATTTATTACTTGAGTTTTATTTAACAAACAGAACTATAGTGCTTACTCTGTGTCAGACACTGTTCTAAGAGCTTCATGATATTCTCTCCCTAATTGTGGGACAGCAGAGTGCAATAGTTAAGAGCATGCATAGATCTGGAAGCTCATTGTCTTAGTTTGAATCTTGGCTTCTCCACTTATTGGCTGTGTGACCTTGAGCAAGATACTTGACCTCTGCATCTTGGTTTACTCACTTGAAAAATGGAGATAAAAATAGTATTTAATCTATAATTGTGTTATGTGGATTTTTAAATTTTCATGTAATTATACTTGAGGAATATTTTGCTCAGTGAAGGAATGTGTCAGATATATATTAGTTGACCTGGAAAGGTCTAGAAGATACATTACTGAATGAGAAAAACAAATTGTAGTAATCCACACACAATATGAATTTATTTAAAAATACATGTAAACAGAAAAAGGTCTGGAAGGATTCATATTAGAGCGATAATAGAGGCTAGCTCTTAGGTTAGGGGCATGGGGAGTTCAAGGTGACTTTAATTTTTGACAGTGGTAATGCATTCCTGTATTATTACTGCTGTCATTAAAAATTAATACACCGTGGGGGTAGGCTAGTGGACCTACGTGTGGCTGTCCATGGTCCTGAATGATCAATAGGTGCTAGGACACAGTTGCTCCTTTTGACCCAGAACACTGGGCCTCCGGGCCTCTCTCTCCCAGAAGTTCTGACAGGTTCATGAAGACACAGCTTAGAAGGAGGGGAAACCAATGGAGCCAAGTCACAGCTGGCTGGGGAGAAAAAACAGACTTTTAAAAAACATTATTTTTGTGTAATTGCAACTAATTAGAGAGATTTTTTGGTTAGGAATAAATTTCTTATGTTCTACAAATATCCACCAAGAAAGGAGCAAGGGAGCCCAGCTTTCCAAGGACTGTGGAGAGAAGGAGGGAGACTGGGTTGAGGGCCTCAGGTGAGGAGCCGTCCAGCCCACAGGCCGGGGGCACTGCTGTCAGTTGCTGGCTACCTCTGCTGTCCTAGGAGCTCTTCCAGCCTCGATGACACAGCTCCATCTGTCCTTGCCCTCCAGGCTGTAGCATCTGAGGCTAGACTAACTGCTATTCCCAGCTAACAGGATAGCCTTTGCTTCCTTTTAAAAATTAAAAATACTTTTTTCTTAGTTTTATAAAAAATTACACATGCTAATTTTAAGAAAACTAGAAAATATAGACAAACAAAAAGGAGACACTGAAAGGCACCCGCAATCTTGCACTCGGAGAAACTACTGTCAGCCCCCTGTTTCAGATTTTTTGCCAGGTGAGAGAGAGAGAGAGATTTTTTTTAAAGTAGAAGAATAATTCACCATATGCACTTGTTTAATGTGTGTTCACTTAACAGTGTTTGGTGAACATCTTTCTCTAACACCCAGCCTTCTCTTACAGCATGATTTTTTATGGCTATATAACCTTTCCTATATTGATGTACAAGATGACCCAATTTGTTGGAACAATAGGCTGCCTCTAGTGTTTTACTGTGGAACAATGTTTTGATAAACATTTTGTAGCTTATCTTTAATCACATCTTAATCTGTCCTTGGCTAAATTAGCAGTGGGAGCACTATGATCCAGGCCTTTGTTCCATGTAGTCATTCATGGCCAGGGAACACGAGTTGACCACTGATGAGTATGAATTGCTGTAATTATTTCACTCAGCAGTAAACCCTGTCTGAGCAGCCTCCTTTGTAATGCCTCTGGGCCTAGCATTGGGGCCGCATATATAGAAGCAGTCAAAAGCACATATATCTGATTGCCTATGAGATGTTGGGATTGTGCAGTGGTCTCAGAAAACTACTGCTCAAATGAATTTCCCCTCCTTTCTTTCAGGCAACACTTATTGAGTGGACCAAAGGCTTTAAGGCTACTGACTGTGAAGGAGAAGACATGGTGGACATGCTCAGGGAAGCCATCAAGAGGAGAAACGTATGATACAATGTTGAGGCTCATGCCTGACCTAGCCCCTTCCCTCAGGCCCCTGCTTTACCATCCTGTGTCCAGCCTTGTTACTCTGACCACTGTTTCTCACATCCTACCCCCACCTTGGGTTGATATGCCCCTCTGAGTCCATTTGGCCTGCACATTATACCTACAGTAGAGCTGCTTTCTTTGCAGGAGTTTGACCTGGACATAGTTGCAGTTGTGAATGACACAGTGGGGACCATGATGACCTGTGCCTATGAAGATCCTAATTGTGAGATTGGCCTGATTGCAGGTAAGTGGTCAGACATGTCCCATTGGCCTACTCCCATCCGATTCTTTGGGGGTCCCTTTTTAACATAGTGAGGGACAGTGTGGGGGGCATTCTTCCATTATATAAAGGCTCTGAAGCTGGCTTTGTCCAAGGCAGAGATGAAGTTGAGATTGGGATTCCAGGTTTTCTAACTCCTAAATCTTTACCTAATATCTTTCTTCACTAAGGGTACTAAGCCCAGGTTATCCTTTCTGTTGAAGAAAGAGAATGATATAAAAAGAGGGGATTTTCAGATTAGGGCCTTGGAGGAGGTTATCTTGGGAGGAAGGAGACCTCAGTTGAGTCATGTTGGCCTCAGCCTGGCTCCAATGCACACTTTCTCTGTTCTCTGACCTTTGCTGGCTGTTGGGGTGCATAGGATGGGAAAGAGTAGGAAAGAAACCTAAGAGAGGATGAGGGAATGGCCTGAAGTGATATAGGCATTTTAAGGGTCTTTGGGAGAAGTCTGGCAGTGATTAAGGGCTAGGTGGATTCCAGGGGGATGACTCTCAGTAAGAGTTGGGGAGAAGAGTGAGAGTTGAACAGGTGGAGATGGGGATGAAGGGCCTTCCAACTGACAGACATGAGTTAAGTAATTACAATCTGCAAAAGTTCCATTTGGTTGTCTGTGGATCCTGGAGGTGAGTAGTAGGTGGAACAAGAAGATGGAAATATATTCAGGTGTCTTTAATGACATGTAAAAGGTTTCATCTCACTCTAACTCTTACCAACTTTGTGACCTTGGGCAGGTTACTTATTCTGTCTGGAGTTGAATTTTCTCATCCGTGGGAGGGTTTGGGTTAGATCTAGAAGAGAAAAGAGGTGAAACTTGTTTAATTAAATATAGTACTTGCCTGGACTGTAGTGTTGAGAACAGTTCTGAAGCCAGGTCATGGGCAGGGGAGAAAAGAGTGACATCTAGATGCCAAACATTTGCTTGTCCAAGGGCTAGACAATTCCATATGATTGCTTCCAGCTCTGACTGCTAACTGTATGAATACTTGGAAACTCACTTTATGCGCTTGTAGCTTAACAATGGTGATGATGGTGATATCATTATTTATTGAATACTTAGTATGTGGAAGAAACTTATAAACATCATTTCATTTTTTATTTTTTATTTTTATTTTAAAGATTTTATTTATTTATTTTTAGAGAGAGGGGAAGGGAGGGAGAAAGAGAGGAAGAGAAACATCAGTGTGTGGTTGCCTCTTGCATGCCCCCAAATGGGGACCTGGCCCTCCACCCAGGCATATGCCCTGATTGGGAATCAAACTGGCAACCCTTTGATTTGCAGGCTGGAACTCAATCCACTGAGCCACACTAGCCAGGGCTAATGTTTTAAAAGAACAGATCGGCAACGTTTGTCCAAAAGGTATCCAACTATGTACTATGCAAAAGAGAGACATTTGTTGAAGAAAATACAAGATACAAGAAGCATTATACATAAGACAATGACGCCTAAGTCCCCTTCAAAGTAGGCACCTTGGGACCTCACATAGTTCTCCCAATCAACATCAGCTGCTCCATCGTATTTTCCTGAATCTCGCTGATGGTCTGAAATCTCTTCCCTTTCAAATGTGATTTTAGTTTTGGGAAAAGCCAGGAGTTTCAGGGTGCCAAATCTGGGCTGTAGAGGTGCTGAGTCACCTGGGTGATTTGCTGTTTCACCAAAAAAATCTGCACAAGACGTGATGCACGAGCAGGCACATTGTTGTGACGAAGCTACCAATCGCCAGTTGCCCATAGCTGTGGCCTTCTGAATCATCTGAATAGTTTCTGAGGAGGAATGTTCAATTTTAATGCAAAATTTGATGCAGATTTGTTGCTCTACTCACTCAGTCATTTTGAACGCAATGGCCGCACAGCACACTTGCTCACTCAACAGCATCTACTGCCCCCACTGACTAGTACAGTGAAGTTGTCATTGTTCACGCACGCGCATTCCAGTTCACTCTCTTTGGCTGCCCAGTTACACTGATGTCGTGCAAGCAATTCTTGTTATATTAACAATCGCTGGACTTTTTCTGGACAGACCTCGTGTAAAGCAGGTATTATTTTCTTTTTACAGATGAAGAAACTGGACCTCTGAAAGATAAGATACTTGTCTAAGGTCACTCTCAATGAGTGTAAAGCTGGAATCCACATCCAGTTCTTACTGACTCCAAGCCTAAATTCCTATCCACTGCAGTCTGCTGCCCCTTTAAGACCTAGTGGTGTCTTTTGAAGGCTAAACCTTCTTCATGATTCCTTCTAGGAACGGGCAGCAATGTGTGCTACATGGAGGAGATGAGGAACATAGAGATGGTGGACGGGGACGAAGGGAAGATGTGCATTAACACGGAGTGGGGAGGATTTGGAGATAATGGCTGCATAGATGACATCCGAACCCAATATGACAAAGAGGTGGATGAGGGGTCCTTGAATCCTGGCAAACAGAGGTGAGAAGGTGGATGTGTACATTTATGTAGATTGTGCATACACAACTTTACCAGGTCTAGGGGATGGGTGATATTTTCGTATCATAGACACTTTAGCTTTGTATATTTATTACAACTCTCTATCAGATGTCAGTATACTGTCTTATTTGAACAAGAGCAAAATATTATGACAAATTTCCAGTAAGTATAAAGAAGGGTTGCCTTTTTCTAATTACCATAGACACCATAAGGGCTAGCGATGGCTTTGGAAGTGAGACAGAGACTGTTAAAGGTTCACTTACTGTGGGCTGGGTGCCACAGAGCAGGGGCATGTGACTCCATGGGCCCTCTCAGGATGGGCTTCCGGGAGGTCCAATTTAGTGACCAACAGCCTTAGCCTTTCTACAGCTGGCTGTCAGGTTGCTGACCTCTGTTGTTCAGGGGCGAGGAAGTGGCCACAGGTAAGCACAGGAGTCCTGGTTCTCAACCACGATGTCAAGTCGCAACATGAGCCACCATCACCTGTGAGGTGCATTGCCATTACTAACCGCACTAAAAATACTGAAAAAGTGAATTGTTCTTTTTTAAAAAAATAGAGTACATTTTCACTTGCATTCTCATATACCTTCTTGAGTAGGACAGGAAGGAGTGGAAGCAGATAGAGTTATCATGCTAGGAATTGATTAACCTGGGCTTGTGCATTAAACGAGAGACTGGCAAACTTTTTCTATAATGTACCAGAGAGTAAATGTTTTACTATCAGGTCACAATTAAACTCAGTGTCTTAATATATAAAATAAGGTGGAAATGTAGATTTGTTGAGATGGGTCATAGCCAAATGGAGAAGTGGAGCAGGCAGGAAATGTACTGGGATGCCTGGGCCACAAACGTCTCAGTAACTGTTGAACTGAGAACACTGTGTAGAAAAGGCCCCATGGTTCCTCAGCTTCCTTTGGCACTAGTCTTTGTACCTGGAAGGCAGGTGGGTTGTGGCAAGCCCAGCTGAACCAGGGATTGCTCCAAAAAGAAAAAATCTGATAAATGTATTTCTCTCTGAATCCCAAGTTGGGGCATCTGAATATCATGGCTCTTCTCACGGGACAAGTTCCTTCTGACTTAGTTTTGTTTCTGAATCCACTGGAGGCTTACATTCTTGGAGTGAGTTTAAGGGAACAGCACATTTGAATTTGCTGCCATAATTTGTCTGTTTCCCCTTGGTTCCTTGGTTTCACATTAGGGCCTGAGCGGTGAGGAGAACACACAAGTCCAGCACCCAGGCCTCAGGCACACTCAGATTTCCAATTGACCCTGCAGGCAGTGGCGGTCCAGCTCTCATCATCGCGTTGATAACTGCCACACACACCTGTGCGGAGTGCCTGCCTGGTCAGTGCCCGTTGGTTACAAAGCACCTTTCCTTGCTTCTTCCCTCATATTGCTCACAGCCTGGTAGAAAGGGGACAGGGAGATAACATTTTTTGAGCACCCCTGGTGTGTGCAGACAGTTTAAATGTGTTATCTTATGGAGCAGAATCTGTGGTGGGACAGATTTCTTTCAAACATAAAGCTACGAGAATCTTTGGTAGAACAGATTTGTAATACAAAGCCAAGGAGGACTGGCTTTGGGGCCAGGAGAGGAACTAGCTTTTGCTTAGTGCCTACTGTACACCAAATGCCTGCCTCCTGACAGTCTCGTGGGATCGGTGTTTTGTTCCCTGTTTTATAGACGAGAGCTTAGTGCGAGCGCCGGTCATGGCCCTAGTGTGTGGCGGAGCAGGGACATGGCTCCCGGTCAACTTGGCTCCAGAGCCTGGCTTTCCCACCTCATTGCATTTCATCGGCCTGCTGCTCACTCTGAAACACTCCGAGCCAGGCAGCTGGCAAATGCCTTCCACAGCACTCATCGGTGCTGATTTCCCTGCTCTCACCAGCCTATCCCTCTCCCCCAAACAGATATGAGAAAATGACCAGTGGCATGTACCTGGGAGAGATTGTGCGGCAGATCCTGATTGACCTGACGAAACAGGGTCTCCTCTTCCGTGGGCAGATTTCAGAGCGTCTCCGGACCAGGGGCATCTTTGAAACTAAGTTCCTGTCCCAGATTGAAAGGTAATGTGTGATCCTGTTCCCTGGCTCAGTGTGAGAGGCCCTAACTTCATGTGCTGCTGTCATGCCAGGGTTAGGCAGATTTGAGATTTAAAAATAGAGACAGTAAGGCCAAGATTGGGCAGGGATTGCCTCCTGAGGCTGCCCCTCACTCCGGCTGCAGGACCACACCCTGAGGGTGTGCACAGCCGGGGCCAGCAGCCTGCCCGAGGGCCCTGAGGTTCCTAAACTGCTGCACAAGAGTTAGCTGAGGCTAGAAAATGATCCTCTTTTGTTTCTGAAAAAGAAATGGGTCCATAATATGAAAGAAAAATCATTTTTAAAAATCACCCATATGCTCTCTACTAAATACAACTGTTTTTATTTTTATATATTATATTTCCTTTCAAGTTCTTGAATATTTATAAACAGACTTTCATGACTGCAATTACATTACATATACTATTCTGTATGTTTATTTAGTGTTTATTCATGTAAGTTTTCATTTACAATTCTGGTTCTTAATTTGATTTTTTATTATGGAAAGTTTGAAACATACACAAAAGTAGAAGGAATAGTAAAATGAACCCATCTTCCACAATGACTGACTCATGGCCAAACTGGGTTCATCTACACACTCCTGCTTTCCCCACCCGCAAACTGGATTAATTTGAAAAAAATATCACATTTTATGCCAATTCCTCTAGAAATGTTTCAAAATACATTTCTAAAACAAAAGTTCTTAGAAAAAAAACACCATCACACCCAAAATAGCTAATGATAAACCTTAATCTAATAAAATATTCTGTCGGTGTTCCCATTTTCCAAATTGCTTAAAAATAATGGTTTTTACAGTTCATTGTTTACATCAGTATCCAAACAAGGTCCATACATTGCATTTGGTTAATATGTTTTTTTTTTTAAGATTTTATTTATTTATTTTTAGAGAGAGGGGAAGGGAGGGAGAAAGAGGGGGAGAGAAACATCAATGTGAGATCAGTTGCCTCTTGTACGTGCCCTGACCCTACTGGGGACCGGGGACTGAATCCACAAACCAAGACTATACCCGGACTGGGAATTGAACCAGTGACTTTGCGCTTTGTGGGAAAACACCCAACCAACTGAGCCACACTGGTCAGGGTGATTTGGTTGATACATTTTTTAAAATATTTTTAAATCAATACACTTTCCCTCTTTCTCTTGTTTCAGCTCGTAATGTATTTGACAAAGAAACTATCCTTTTATCCTATAAGTTTCCTATGGTAAATATTTTGCTGATTGCAACATTTAGCATTTTCTTCTGTCCCTTATATTTCCTGTAAACTTATAGTTAGGCCCAGATGCATGGTTAGATTCAGTGTTGAGTTTTAGACAAGAATATTTCATAGATGTACTGCATTGTCTGTCTCTCTTTTATGATGTTAACTGTTATTAATGTTCGCTGCCTAAATCTATGATTTCACTGGAGATTGTAAAATGGTGATAATTTCATGTTATCACTGCTTTTGCATTTATTAGCTGGGATACTTCCAGAAAGAAAAACTTCCCCAGGTCAACTCTTTGGTGTAATTATTTTAAATGGCTGCATCACGTTACCTTATGTTGCTATACTATAATTTACTGAATTTCCCCTTTAGTATAGGATGGCTAGATTGTAATTTATAGATTTCTACAACTCTGAGTAGCACTATAATTATTGTTTTTGTGCACATAGTTATTTGCATCTCATGAATTATTTCCTTAGGAGTAGAAGCATTTGGTTAAAAGAAGCATTTCCCTATGGACACACTTTTAAAAAGATAGTTCCAGATTTCACTACCACCAGTTATATACAGATGTGTTAATTTCATTACTTTTCCTACCAGTCCTGGTTGTTATCAGAGTTTTGTGTTTGGAATTCCTCTCAATTTGCATTCCTTTATTTAATTCTCCTGGTCTTTATGGCTAGATGTCAAAATCCTTTTGGGAAAAAAAGAAAACTCTTTTCTTAAAAAGATTTTATTTATTTAACTTTAGAGAGGAGGGAAGGGAGGGAGAAAGAGAAACATTAATGTGAGAGTGAAACATTGATTGGTTGCCTCTTGGGGTCCAAACCTGCAACCCAGGCATGTGCCCTGATGGGGAATCGAACCAGCAACCTTTTGGTTCACAGGTGGACACTCAGGCTACTGAGCCACACCAACCAGCATTCACACTTTATTTTTTAAGGATGATGGGACTTCAGGGGGTGGCATTCTGCTCCCACTAAGCCATTGTCTGGATCATTTTCTTCCTCCTGCTAGGACATCCAGGGGTGGGGGGCTATAAGCCATGTGGGGCAGATTCCAGGGCCTCCAAAGCAGGTCCTGACATTCTGCTCTGCTTGCCTGCAGCGATCGGCTGGCCCTGCTCCAGGTGAGGAGGATCCTGCAGCAGCTCGGCTTGGACAGCACGTGTGAGGACAGCATCGTGGTCAAGGAGGTGTGTGGGGCGGTGTCCCGCCGCGCTGCCCAGGTCTGTGGTGCGGGCCTCGCTGCCATTGTGGAGAAAAGGAGAGAAGACCAGGGGCTCGAGTGCCTGAAGATCACTGTGGGCGTGGACGGCACCCTGTACAAGCTGCACCCTCAGTGAGTGCTTGCAGAGGGTGGGGCTGGGAGGGTGCTGAAGTCGAGACTGGACCTGGTTGAATTTGACAGACAGGGTTGAGCCCTCTGCTTCCTAGAGGTATGATGTGGGAGTACTTGACATCCCTCTGAACCCCAGCTTCCTCATCTGTAAAAGGCAGCAGTAATAACCTCCTTCTCATAGAGCTACAGGAAGATTACATGGGTTAATACCTGTGAAGTGCTTCACACAGTGCACAGTAAATATAAGGGATGATTATTAATACATTCCCTCTTGGATGTGATGAAAACTGAATATCTTTTATAACATATAGCATTGTCAAATATAAGTTGCTTATAATTTTCTTAGCTCAGAATCAGTGGACAGAAGCATTAAGAGCCCCGTCAGGCAATAGGAGTTTGAATCCTGGCTCTACCACTTAGTGGCTGAGAGGTCTAGGGCCAGTTTCTTACCCCCTATGAAATGAGGACAAAAAAATCATACCTGCCTCATAGATTGTTTGAGCATTAAGTTAAACAGTTTGTGTAGCATGGATGGAACATCACAAAAACTTCAGTGATGAAAACTATAATTTTAATTTGCATTTAGAGTTTTACATTTTGTTTTGGTGAAGAAGAAAAGTATTAACAAGCTTATACTAATTTCCAGTCATGTGGAAATGTATACATGAACATATTATTGTAATCCTTGATCCTTAGTCCTTCCTATGATTCTAATTGTCCAGAATAACTGAGTCGTATCTTCTCTCGGTTTTTACCTTGGGGTCATGTATTTTTGTTGTGGTTCCTACAAGCCTCTCCCTTGAACCAAGACTTGACCAAGGAACAAAACCACATGATCATTTCAATAAATACAGACAAAGCATTTGGTAAAATCTAACACCTTCAAAGGTAAAAAGTACTCAACAAACTAGGAATAAGGGAACTTCCTCAACCTGGTAAAGAACATCAGGGAAAAATCATACCTGACATAATATTTGCTGGTGAGAGACTGGATGCTTTTCACTTAAGATCAGGAACAAGACAAGGATGTCCACTCTCTCCACTGCTGGTCAACATTGTACTACTTCTAATGCTGCCTCCAGAGGGCTGTATCATTTTTGTCTCAGTCAAATCTTAATTCAAGGAGAGGTTTGTAAGAACCAGATCCAAAATATGTGACCTCAAGGGGAAAATCATGGGTAAGTCTAGCCAGGGCTGGTAGGCAAGAAAAGGAAGCAGAAAGCATCCATATTAGAAGGGCAAAAATAAAACTATCTTTGTTCACAGATGACAGAATTTGCTATATGGAAAATCCTGACATCCACACACATAAAAATATTGGAACTAATAAGTTCAGCAGAGTTTCAGGATACAAGATCATTATACAGAAACCAATTATGCATTTTAAGAAAATAATTTTATTTACAACAGCATTAAAAAGAATAAAATACTTAGTAATAAATTCCACAAAAGAAATGCAAAACTTGTGCATTGAAAATTATAACATATCCCTGAAAGAAATTAAAGAAGACCTAAATAAATGGAAAGACATTCCTGTTAATGGATTGGAACACTTAATATTAAGCTAGCAATACTTCCCAAAGTGATCTTCAGATTAATCATAACCACTATCAAAATCCCCACAGACTTCTTTGCAGAAATCAACAAACTGATCCTATCATTCATATGCAAATGCAAAGAATTCAGAATAGTCTAAACAATCTTCAAAGAAGGATGCAACTGAAGAACTCATACTTCTCTATTTGAAAACTTACTCTAAAACTACAGTAATCAAAACAGTGTAGTACTGACATAAAGATTAAACATATAGATCATTGGAATAGAAATTGAGAGTCCAGGAATAAACCCACATGTTTATGGTCAGTTGATTTTCAGCAAGCATACCAAGGCCATTCATTGGGAAAAAATATTCTTTTTAACAAATGGTGCAACAAAATGAAGTTGGACTCTGACCTCACACCATGTACAAAAATTAACTCAAAATGGATCAAAGACCTGAATTAAAAGCTGAAATTACTAAACTCTTAAAAGAAAACGTAGGTGTAAATCTTTGTGACGTTGGAATAGGCAGTGTTCTAAAATATGACATCAAAAGCATAAGCAACAACAGAAAAAATAAATTGGACTTCATCAAAATTAAAAATTTGTTACACCATAGAAAGTGAAAAGAAAAATTGGAAAAAAAATTTGCAAATCATATATCTCATGAGGGACTTATATCTAGAATATATAAGCAATACTTAAAACAACTTAACAATAAAGACAAGTAACATGATTAACAAATGAGCAAGGGTTTAAATAGACATCTCCCCAAAGAAGATCTACGAATGGCCAATAAGCCTTCTAAAAGATGCTTAATATTATTAGTCACTAGGAAAATGCAAATCAAAACCGGAAATACCATTTCACACCTACTTAGGATGGCTATAATAAAAAAGACTGACAGTAACAAGTTTTGATAAGGATGTGGTAAAATTGGAGCTTTGATGTATTGCTGGAGGAAACACAGTTTGGCAGTTTCTAAAAAAGATAAAGTTACCATATGACCCAGCAATTTCATTCCTAGGTGTATGCAAGAGAATTTAAAACATGTTCACACATACTTGTTAGTGGTGTTCATAGCAGCATCATTCATAATAGCCAAAAGGAGAAACAACCCAAATGTCCATCAACTGATGGATGGGTAAAAAAAATGTAGGATAGCCATACAATGGAATATTACTCATAAAAAGGAATAAAGTACTAACACATGCTACAACTTTGATGAACCTTGAAAACATTGTGTTAAGTGAAAGATGCCAGACACAAAAGGCCACATGTTATAGGACTCCATTATATTAAATGTCCAGAATAGGCAAATCTATAGAGATAGAAAGGTTAATGATTGCTGGATGCTTCTGGGGGTTGGTATGAATAGAGAATGCCTAATAATGAATATGGGTTTCCTTTTTAGGATGACAAAAAATGTTCTGGGATTAGACAGTGATGATGGTTGCACAATTTTGTGAATATACTAAAGACCACTGAATTGTGCACTTAAGAAAGGGAGGGAGGGGAGGAGAGAGAGAGAGAGAGAGGGAGGGAGGGAGGGAGGGAGGAAGGAAGGAAGGAAGGAAGGAAGGAAGGAAGGAAGGAAGGAAGGAAGGAAAGAAGGATGGAAAGAAGGAAGGAAGACTTAATTGAGCAGTGACTGGCAACACATTTTCTCCTACCTCCTGGGAAGTTTGGGGCTAATTACCCTTACTGTGCCTCCAGTAATATTCCAAACATTCTCTCATTTAACTGGCAGAGCCCCAAGGAGCATCAGTGGTTGGCCAGAGTCACCCACTGGCTGTGTGCCAGAGGGGTTCAGAACCTGCTCTGGCATGCTGGCCCTCAGAGATGACCGCCATCTGTACCATTTCAGTAACCCAGGATCCCAGGATCTGTGGCCTAGATGCCCAGGCCTTTGGTAAACACACTTTGATCCCACAGACTGGCCTGGTAACTGATTCCCAGGATGTCGATTCAGATGGATTTAATATCAAATGGTAGTTGAGACAGGCCAAGTGTTGTGATTAAGACTGTGTGCTTCGGGGGGAAATTAATGGAGGGACAGACAAATGAATGGATGGATGGATAAAGCAAACAGGGCGCAATTTTAACTTTGTTGAGTAAAGGCAGAAGGTGTAGGAGTACTCATTGAACTATTCTTTCAACTCTTCTGTAAGTTTGAAAACTTTGAAAATAAAAATTTGGGGAAAATTTGAACAAAAAAAGGTGGGGTTTGGAAAAGGACTGGCCTGGTCCAAATCTTAATACACTGACTAGTCATAAATTTGGACAAGTTTCTTAACTTTGGAGCATCAATTTATTTATGTAGTGAAGATAGTAATAATAATTTTCTAACTATTATTTGTTACACTTTGATATTCTGGATGTCAAACATCTAGAATATTCTCTGGTGTTAGTAGTTGCTCAATAAAAGGTAATATTAAAACAGCTATTTGAGAAACTGTGTAAGCTTTTTCAGAGCCTTGAGAAGCAAACTGGAAGCAACAAACCAGATTGAAATAATTTATAAGTATGATGATTCCATATGTCAGTGCTGACGAAGGGTTTTTTTTTTCTCTCTTTTTTATAGCTTTTCTTCGATATTGCAGAAAACTGTGAAAGACCTAGCCCCTCGATGTAATGTGACGTTCATGCTTTCAGAAGATGGCAGTGGAAAGGGAGCAGCTCTTATCACTGCTGTGGCCCAGAGGTTACAGCAGACACAGGAAAACTAGGAAGCTTTCATGGCTGGGCCCAATGCATCTTGGACTCTGACAAACCTTTCCTCCGGCAGATGAGTTGGTCAGGGACCAACAGGCAAGCTTCTGGCTGACCTCGTCTTTTGGGTGGCTGAAAGAGAACCCCAGTTTCTTGGGTATTCTTAGCATTTTGTTACTGGTTTTCAGGGGCAGTACATGATATCTCTATTTGGTATATTTGGGCTTAAGATGAGCCAATTTTTTAAATCAAAGCATGTGGCTTGAGAGATTCCCCTTTCAGCAAATTTTTCAGTTGAGGCCCGACCTGTCAGTTCTCTATGGCTTTGGGTATTGAGGCCGCTGTACTTGGCGACATATTCATGATCAGCCCATGTGGCCTGGCTAGCTGAGCTCCCGCCATTGTGCTTCGGCATTTGCTGCAGTAGAGTGGGCCCTCTGCTTGTGGATGCACACTTGAGAGGGCCAGGGGCTCGTGTCATAAACTGGAGATCTAATCTAACTCATCCTTAACTTGTCATGTTGACTCCAAAGACTTTGGAGTATTCAGCCCCAAGATGAAGAGGGATCGATTGCCAGGGGGCCTGTAGGAAGCTTATCTTGCTCACAGGGATAGTGTCAGCACCCTGTAGGGTTTTTTTCTCAATGTGTGTGTGTCATTGGGAGGGGTGTCATCTGGGGAACCTGGTTTTCATTTTACATGTGGTTTGTGTTGCTATTGTTGATACTTGTTTTAAGGACTGCTGGGTATATGAAATCCAATCAATGAATAAAAAATATTTTATTTCCCAATAATCTTTACATGAGGCATTACTATTTCATCTGGCAGGCTTGCTTGGTAACTTCATGCTCTGCTGGGGGAATGAGGGGTACAGAGAGTCACAAGTTGCTGAGAGCATCTCTCCAGTCGAAACTTCTTACCAACAGGGGGAAACATGGAATATCATCCACTGTACCTTTAGCAGATTATCCAAATTTCATTTGAATGCATACTCTCAGCAACTCTATCATATGATCCCACAGTTTCAAGGAGTGAGAGAGAGGCTCCCTGGCACTGGGGACAGATGAGAGAGTGATGTTCTCTGGGAAATTTCTTTTTCCTACATTTAGCAAACATGTACAGAGATACTGCTGTGGGCAGGTGCTAGTTAAATCAAAATGAACTTTGTTATATTTTAGGATTATATCTCTCTGGAGAGAGGTTGTATGGACTTATTAAATTTATCTTTTTTTGTATTTTAAGGTTATGTCTCTTTGGGGAAATGATTCATGATCATCTTTTTGTCTTGGTGAACCCCAAACCTTGTTGTCCTTGTTATCTTTCTCCAGTTCTCCCATTCCTTGCTAAGACACCTCCAGCTCCCAGTCCCTCTTTCCCTGGTTCTGCTGGGAGTCTCTCCCTTTGCTATCGGCTTAGGCAGATGATCTGACCCTGATTCAGGTAGCCATGCCACCACATTCTCCACAACCTGGTCTCTGAGCACATGTGTGGCAAGATGAGGAGATCACCCAGCCATGGCCTCTTACCCAAGGTATCCAGGCAACCTTGCATATTCTGACTAACTGATGGTATCACAGAACCCTTGAAGCATAATGGAACTTCAGAGAGGGCAGACACCGGCTTGTTGTCTTTGGACAGGTCAGCCTCTGAAACACCTGAGGTGATGGAGGGCTAACTTTTCAAAGTTTTCTAGGCAAGACCAGCAACCACACCGCACAACAAGGTAAATGATCCTCATGTGAACCCCACAGACTTTTTCTCTTGGGAAGGGCATCTTTATCTACATTTTCTAGTCATGTGGTTACTCTTTTTGGCTAGAAAGAACAGATGAACATAGATTTAAGAACTATATTTTCTCCATGACTCTGACTGCAGAATAAGTGACCTCATTCCCATTCCTCTGTCTTTAGTTGGCTAATGAATGGCAACTGGGGGAAATGAATTTCTCACACCTGCTTCCCTCCACCCCCACTGTCTACCATGATAGTCCCTCTCTTGCTGGTCCACAGCAAGCTTCTTGCTGAAGCTTCTGGTAAACCATATTTTATTAGAAGAAGGAGAGGATTTGGGAGAGGTTGGATAATAAAGGAGGGATCTGACGGCTCATATTTGGGGTGAACTAGGAGGGGCAATTAGGGTACAAGAGTTGAATTCATTTCTGGTCCAGTGAGAGAAAGAATGAAGCTGGGGAGAAGTGAAAAATACTTTTAAAATCTTCATTTTTTTAAATATGAGAAGGAAAGTAAGATAAAAAGAAAGGTAAGTCATTGAGAATGGTTTGAGGGGATTGGTCTAAAGAGCAGGGATGCACCAACACCATACGAGATGATTCCAGGGGGTGTCATTCACATCCCAGTCTGTACATGGCCCGGTTTCCATTGAGTCACCTTTTTCGTAGTTCATGTGGTCTAGCATGGCCCTTCCCAAAGTATGTTCTAGAACCAACTAGATGTTCCCAAGTTGGCCAGTCTCTGGAGTAACCCTTTCCTTTAATTCTCAAATAAAATGGCTCATTTCTCTATCCCACATTCTGCAGAAAGGCCTAATATTCCAACAATTCATGAAGGGGATGCTTATGTCCTCTAGCTCCTCCTCTAATTCCTGCTCCAGTTGGCTTCTCAACTGCTCTCAAAATTCCCGTTGCTGCTGCCTCTGTCTCTGTTTTGGCTGATGTATGGAACTGTCCCTTCTTCTTTGATTCTCCAAAACACCATTAGCTCAAGGCCAGTGTCTGGAACAGACTTAACTAAAAGTTTGGGGTTGGTGGAAGGGGACTACTTCACAGAATAGGAAACAATTTAAACATGAATATTGGATAACAAAGTCTACAACCACCCCCAGCCCAGAGAGTTTTTCACTGCCCATCTTTCTCCATAGGCTCTGCTGGCTAGCTACCATGTTGTATGAATTCTTCTGACTTTCTCTGGAGACTTCTTTCTGTCTTCTCCTCTTCTTTGAATTCTGGACAACTCCCGTAAAAAGAAAAATTTCTCTTGCTTTAAAAAAAAAAGATTTATTTATTTTTTTAAAAGAAGGGAAGGGAAGGAGAAAGAAAGGGAGAGAAACATCAGTGTGGGAAAGAAACATCCATTGATTGCCTCTTACACACCCCCAACTGGAAACCTGGCCTGCAGCCCAGGCATGTGACCTTACTAGGATTTGAACTGAGACCTTTTGTTTGTAGGCCTGCATGCAATCCACTAAGCCACACCAGCTAGGGAGCTCTTGCTTTATTTTACGGAGCTAGTGACTCTCCTATGGTATCAGTCCACTTCTATACCAGCCGGAGACCTCACCTTTCCCAACCAAAAAGGCCCATTGAGGTGTTTGAATAAAAAGAGGGATTTTCTCTCTAAAAGGAATTATTCTATTAGATTCAAAAACCAGCAAGCTTTATTCCTTGACATAAAATAAACTGTACATATTTAAAGTGTATAATTTGATACATTTTGATGACATCACCACAAACAAGATATTGAATGTATCCATCACCATAAAAATTTCCTTGTGACCCTTTGTGATCCCTCCTTCCCACCTCTTACTTCCTCCTCCATACTCAGGTAACTATTGATTTGCTTTCTGTTTCTATATAACTTAGTTTGCATTTTCTAGACTTTTATATAAATGGAATTATACAGTTGGTTCAGTTTTTTGATCTGGTTTCTTTCACTCAGTATATCTTTTCTTTTTTTAAATCGTCACCCAAGGACAGGCTTATTGATTTTAGAGAGGGGGGAATGGAGGGAGAGAGAGAAGAGGGGAGAGAAACATTGATGTGAGAGAGAAACATCCAATGGTTGGTTGCCTTTAGTACGCACCCGACTGTAGACTGTTATCAGACATGCCGTGATCTGGGGGTGAATCTACAACCTAGGCCTGTGCCCTGAACTGGGAATCAAAACTGCGACCTTTGGGTTTACAGGACAACACTCCAACCAACTGAGCCACAGTGGCCAGGACTCAGTGTACCTATTTTGATATACATTTATGTTGTTGCAAGTATCAAGAATGCATTCCTTTTGTTGCTGAATATTCCAATGTCTGGATATACCAGAGTTTGTTTATCCATACACCTATTTGTGGATATTTAGGTTGTTTCCAGTTTTCAGTTAATGTAATTTAAGCAGCAAGAATGTTGTATAGTATTCCTTCACTTATTGCGGGTATTACGTTCTAGACCACCCCATGAAGTAGGGAACCTTACATGTATTCTACACTCTTAAACCTATGTAACTTTAACAACATATGTATATAGTACCACAAAATCCCACGATATAACAAAAAATCCGCGATAAAAAATTAAATATAATATTTTTTAAAATTCCGCCATACAGTGAGGCTGCGATAAGTTAACGGTGATATAGAGAGGGACTACTGTATACAAGTCTTAGTATGGACATATACTTTAATTTCTCTTTGGTAAATACCTAGCAGTACAATAGCTAGGTCTTTTGGTTAAATTTTTAGACAAAAGGAAAACTATTTTTCAAAGTTGTTGAATCATTTTATATTCAGCAGTATAGGAATGTTCGCATTTCTCCACATATTTGCCAACACTTGGATAGGTTGGTCATTTTAATTTTAGACATTCTAATAAGTGAGTAGTCATGTATAATTGTGGTTTTGATTTATATTTACCTGAGATTTATATCTCATCATATGTTTGTGACCAAATGTTTTCCTTCTTCTGTTAAATGCTTTATTCATGGCTTTTTCCTGTTTTAAAACTGAGCTGGTTGTTCCTTTTTTATTGATTTGTAGGATTTTCTTACATACTGGGATGAACAAATGTAGATTTATAGTTATAAATAAATAATATAATAATTAATAAATAATACAAAAAAAACCTTTTGCATACTCACAACTATAAACCTACTTTTGCCCACCCCTGTATTATGGATCTAGTCTATTGTCAATTTTAGGCATTTTGAATATCTTCTCATAGCTTATATTTTCATTTTCTTTAAGGTTTTGATTAATATAGTTCTAAATTTAATATTGTCAAGATTCTCATTCTTTTAAAAAATGTTAACATTTTTTTGTCTTATTTAACCCATCTTTCCTTATCCTCAAGTTCAGAAATATTTTAATAGTATTGTCTTCTAAAAAAATTTAAAGTTTTGTTTTTGACATTTAGTTTTTAGTTTAAGTGAAGATGATTTTTATCTATGGTAGGAGTTAGAAACAATTTTGTTTCTTCCTCATATAGATAATTTTGCAAGCTGTCTTAAATAGTCCCTTCTTTCTCCACTGATTACATGCCAGCTGTTAAATTCCACAAAAAACAAAAACACCCTGTTGGTAATTGTATTGGTGTTGCATTGCATCTATAGATCAATTTGGGGAGAGTGATCTTCTTGAGATTTTTTCCCCCTAGGTATTAACATGGGATGTCTCTCCATTGATGTAGATCTTCTCTAATGTTTTCCAAAAAACGTTGTAATTTTCTGTATAGGTCTTGCACTCTTTTTTCCTTAGGTTTATTCTTAAGTAGTTTATAGTTTTGTTGTGATTATAAGTGAAGCCCTTTAAAAAATGTTTAGTCCCTAATTGCTTGGTTGCTGATTCAAAGAAATGCAGTGGATTTATATCATTGATCTTATATCCAGTCACATGCTTTTCCATTGCTTTTATTCATCTTTTTAACTCCCCTATCCCCCTCCCTGGTAATTACTAATTCGTTCTCTGCATCTATGATTCAGGTGTTTGTTTTTTTGTTTAGATTCCACATATAATTGAGATTATACAGTATTTGTCTTTCTCTGTGTGGCTTATTTAGCTTAGCCTAACACCCTCCAGGTTCATCCATGTTGTTGCAAATGGTAGAATTTCCTTCTTTTTTTATGGATGAATAATATTCCATCGTATATAGACACCACATTTTCTTTATCCATTCATCCACTGACAGACACTTAAGGTGTTTCCGTATCCTGGTAATTCCTAATAATGCTGCAGTGAACATGTAGATGAAGATAACTTTCTGAGATAGTGCTATATCTAAAAGAAATGATTATTTTTTAAAGTACATTTTATGGATTATGTTGTTACAGTTGTCCCAATTTCTTTTCCCTTTGCTCCCCTCTACCCAGTACCCCCCTTCCCTCCAGCAATCCCACCCCCCTTAGTTCATGTCCATGGGTCATGCATATAAGTTCTTTGACCTCACCCTTCCCTATATTATTCTTAACTTCCCCCTCTCTGTTTTGTACCAACCAAGTATGCTTCTTAATCCCTGCACCATTTCCCCTTTTCTCCCCTTCCCTCCTCCCAGGTGATAACCCTCCAAATGATCCTCGTACCTATGATTCTGTTCCTATTCTAGTTTGCTTTGTTGGATTTTATTTTTATTTTTTAGATTCAGTTGTTGATAGTTGTGAGCTTATTGTCATTTTAATGTTCATGGTTTTGATCTTCTTTTTCTTAAATAAGTCCCTTTAACATTTCATATAATAATGGCTTGGTGATGATGAACTTCTTTAGCTTTACCTTGTCTGGGAAGCACTTAATCTGCCCTTGCACTCTAAATGATAGCCTTGTTGGGTAGTATAATCTTGGTTTTAGGTCCTTGCATTTCATCACTTTGAATACTTCTTGCCAGTCCCTTCTTGCCTGCAAAGTTTATTTTGAGAAATCAGCTGATAGTCTTATAGGCACACCTTTGTAGGTAACTCTTTGCTTTTCTCTTTCTGCTTTTAAGATTCTCTCGTTATCTTGAACTTTTGGCATTTTAATTATGATGTGTCTTGGTGTGGTCCTCTTTGGGTCTAGCTTGTTTGGGACTCTATGCTTCCTTGACTTGTATGTCTGTTCCCTTCACCAAATTTGGGAAGTTTTCCTTCATTATTTTTTCACATAAGCTTTCTTTGCTGCTCTTCCTCTTCTCCTTCTGGCACCCCTATGATTCAGATATTGGCATGTTTAAAGTTGTCCCAGAGGTTCCTAAGCCTCTCCTTATTTTTTTCAATTCTTGTTTCCTCATTTTGTACTGGTTGACTTCTTTTTCTTCCTTATGTTCCAGATTATTGATTTGAACCCCAATTTCCTTCTCTTCACCATTGGTTTTGTGTAGATTTTCCTTCATTTCATTTAGCATAGCCTTCACTTCCTCCCTTATGTGTTTGCCATACTTAAGCATATCTGTCAAGTCTGCAAGCATCTTTATCACCACTGTTCTGAACTCCATGTCTGTTAGGTTGGCTATCTCCTCGTTTGTTAGGTAGATTATCTCCTCATCGCTTAGTTCTCCCACTGGAACCTTGATCCGTTCCCTCTTTTCGTCCATACTTCTCTGTCTTCTCATTCTGACAGGCTCCTATGTTTGTTTGGCTCTGTGTCTTAGGTAAGGCTGTCGCACCTATTATGTTGTAAGGGGTGGAGCCTTAGGTATTTATCAGTACGGGGGACCCGTTTCATCACGTTGTGGGGCTGTATGTGGGCGAGGGGTCTGAGAGGGAACAATGCCACTTGCTCAGCACTCAGCTCTTCCAGGCACTTCTCCCACTTCTGTATGGGACTGGCGCTTCTCTAGCTGTTGCCCTGTTCATTGTTTCCAGAGTGGGTGGGTCTGCATATATTCCTGGACCATAGGGGCCCTTTAAACAAACAGGCTCTGCTGAGAGACTGGCAGTTTCTGTCTCCACCCCAACCTCCACTGGTTTTCACAGTCAGAAGCAATGAGGTTTTATTTTCCCTGGCACTGGAACTGTGAGTTGTGCGGTCTGGTCTAGTGCTGGCAGTGCTCCCCAGGTGTCCCTCACGACTTTTTTAAATGTGTGACTGCGCTTTCTACCAGCCTGCTGCTTCTGCCGCTGCTACCACCACCACACTGCATCCTCTCTGCCCCAGCTCTGCCCCTCCTACCTGTCTGAATGAGTATTTCTTCTTTATATCATTCATTGTTTGTTGAACTTACATGCAGCTCGATTTTCTGGAACTTCTGGTTGTCTCTAGTTTTGAGCTAGTTAGTTGTATTCCTTCTTAGTTGTGAAGGGAGATGCAGCATATCTGTCTAGGCCTCCATCTTGACCGGAAGACTTTTTTTTTAGATAAAACTTCTATATATGTCTATTGGATTAAACTTGTTAACTTTGTTTCTCAGATCTTCCATATATTTGCTGATTTTGTTGATTTTGTTTCTTTGACCTAACAACAGAGAAAAATATATTTAAATCTCTTCTTAAAATATGCATTTATCAGATTTTTCCTATAGGTGTAACAATTTTTGCTTTAAATATTTAGAAATGAATTTATTATAATTTTTATATCTTGTTTAGGAATGGAATTTTTATAATTCTTGTGGTGGCCCTCTTTGTGTAATGATGCTTTTCATTTTAATAGTCTATATTATCTGATATTAATGCATCAGCTTTCTTTTGGCAAGTATTACCTGGAATGGGTGTGGGGGATTGGTAGATTCATCTTTTCCCCGAGAAGATGAGTATTTTAGCACTCTTTCATGTACTTTGGTCTCTCCTAGCCCTTGAGATGGGTGAGTGGTGCCTGGGGCTAGTCACACCTTACCTGCATACCCAGCCAGGGCTTGCACCCTAATGTTAGTCCATGGGCCCTGGTACTGGGGTCTAAGATGGATATTCCTGCCCCTAGTGAAGGAGCAGAAAGGATTATCTCAGGTTATATGCAGAGAGGGGCAGGAGGAGATTTTTAATCACTCTTCTCTAAATAATGTTATTTTTCACCTATAAAAGCGGACATTTCATATGATACAACTGGCACACATGGATATAGTTGCTTTTATTTGTGGCAGTGGTAATGAAAATGGAACTTTTTTGGTTTAACGATACATCATGGATAACCATTATGATTTATATCATCTTTTGTTTCTCATAAGCCTAAATAAAATACTATTCACAAGGTTTTGCAGTGCTGATATAACATTTGTTTTCTAGTGAATTGTGGAGGGAAGGGGACTGGCTTGGGCACAAGAATAGATGTGGTGGTGGGATTAGGGCTGAGGGGGCAGAGGAAAGGAGACTGACATTTCCCAGGGAAACTGACTGGTCCACAAGCAACCCAGGTCACGTCCCTCTTCTTAGAACCACTCCGCGTTTCCTCCGACTCGTAAAGCACCTACCGTGAAGTGCTTACTGCTCACATTATGGCTGCCTGGCTCACTTATCTTGGGTACTCATGTCTTAATCTGTGTTTTGTCTATCAGCTCTGCCCTGCACCCTCCTCCTACCACTCACCCACACCCTTTCCCTCCTGTGCCCGGTTTGCACAAGGCAGCACTCACTGGAGCAAGTTGGAAATTCCTATCTCTTCTTAAACGGAACTAGAGCTCTGTGGTTAGGCTCTGGGCCTCAGATGCTTGCTAGTGTATCTAGATTTGAGTCTGCTTGTGAGGTCAGGGAATGCTTCTGGGGCAAAAACTGTGTGGACTGTCCAGGATTGAAGCTTGGATCTGAGCTGTTGGACCATGGCTGGAGATATTGCACAGAAGAGAATTGACTTGTAGGGCAGCTGGGAGGTTACTGTGATAGCCTGGTGCCCTGTGCCTCCAGAGCACTGGAACCCTGTGGGAGGGCATAGCTGACATTTTTTTGCTGGAGATTAGGAAGTCTTTTGCTTCCTCTGTGAAGAGGCTTGAATTCAATGACTGTGTGGTAGGATGGAGTCCTTTTTTTTTTCTGGTAAAAATGAAACAGAAGTTTGGCTCCACTTGTCACAAGGTGGTGGGCAGATGAGCTCTCTCTCTGTTGGTAGAAAGCCCATTTAAGAGCATGTGGTCACAGTTTTGTCTGACATTATCAAGAGCGTAGAGAAGCTATGATTCCAGCCTCAGAGGAGTGAATTTTATCCTGATGTGACTCTCCAAAGACCATCTTTACAGCAAGAAATGTCATAACCCCATTTCATAGTAAGTTTCTTTTGATGTTATGTTTGGGTTGACAAATTTCCTATTGTGACTCAAGGAGTGATGTCATTTCCAGAGAGTGGCATGTCTAAGAGCCTTCCCCGTCTAGGGGGGCACTGATTGGTGGTGAGATGACTGGGCAGAGAGGCAGGTCTTCGTATTGTATTTCTTCCTGAGTGTCAGTCTGGCTGTCTCTGAAATGGACTAATTAGCTCTCTGCCCACATCCTCCTGTTGCAAAGGATGTTTGGAGACTGTGAAAGTACAAGTTGGAAAGAGAATTTAAGCTGCTCTTTTATAGTCCGCCACATTTTGTTTCCTCTGAGTTGGGTCTCCTGTTAGCATGTTCTTTGGAGTAGAATGGTCTAGGACTGCCTTTAGTTTCTCGATTGAAGAAGAAATTGGGTGGTTTCCAAATGCAAATAGGCTGGGATGAGATATGCAGGATGGTTCAACAAATGTGTGCAGGACCATACAGTTGGCTGGATGTGAGGAGGAACCTCAGAATGAAACAACGTGTTCTGAGGACTATTTTCTCCAGAATCGAAGTAGGTCCTGGACTGTGAAGTAGTTAATACCTATGTAAAGCATTCACAGTTTAAATATACAGTCCCAAAATTTGTCTTTCTCATCAGCCAAATCGTGAAGGCAGGATTTGACACAAACCACATGGGAGAGGTGTCAGTGAGCTGGGGAGTTACAATCAGATCCTTGTGAACTTTATTTAACTTTCTCCAAAATGTGGACCAATCTGCAAAGCCACCCTTATGTCAGCAGGCCCAGAAGAAGGGCACATGTACTTGAAGTTTCTATCATGCTCATCTTGCTTTAATAAAAGCATTTCTAAGTTCAGGGTCTTCTCTTACACTTTGGTGGGTCAGTGATTGGCTCTTCACTAGAAACCACAGATACGCAGGATTGTCATCCTTGGGCGGTTGGGAGGAAGGAGAAGGGTTTCTCTGTAAGCATTCAGAGAAGGAAGACCAGTAGAAAGAAGTCAGAGGAAGGCAGCTTTCATTTCAGATGTAATGTGCCAACAATGGAAAGGCTGCTTTGAAGGCTGAGGTACCATCTCCTGGGTCTTGTCTTAGATGGGATTGGGAATGGGTTATGATGTGCTAGCTTCTTTCCAGTTTTCAGAGAATATGCTTTTTAGCTCCTGGAGTCTCATTCCCTGGGTAATTAATCTCTGAATTGCTAAAAAAAATTTTTATTTAAATTCTTGTATTTTATTCCCCCCTTCACTGAATAACTTGTCCCATTTCTCTCTACAGCTATAGACCCGTATCAGACCTTCTCTCAGAATATCATCTATGAATTTCCCTTCCATGTGGAGAACAGGAGAAAGTAAGAGAGAATCAGGACTATTATAATTTTAGCGAGTGAATCCACTGACTGTAGTCATCTGTTAGAACATGGGTCTCAATTTTAGCAGGCCACAGAATGGCCAGGAGGGCTTATTAAGCGCAAATTGTTGGCTCTGTCCCCAAATTTTCAGTTTAGTAGGTCTAGGGCCTAAGAATGGGCATTCGTAACAAATTTCCAGGTAATGCTGCTGTCACTGGTCTGCCAGGGACCACACTTTGAGAAACACTGCCCTAGAGGATGGAGACCCAAACTAGCACACTTCCACTCAGGAAGGCCCAAATCTGGAAGGGGCAGATTAATAAGTATTAGGGCACATTATCCTCCTTATTCACTGCTTTATCTTTCTCTTTTATCAAAGTTCACTTGTCCCTTAAGGGCCTCCAAAGAAAACTCTGACCCAGACCAATGTGTCTCAGATCCAAAGTCACTTCCTCCAGGAAGCCTTCCATGAACCCCCAGGATTAGATGTCATGGCTCCCTTTACTCCTTCATGATAGTTAACACACACACAATTCACAGTTTGTAACTGTTAATTCATGTGATTTCTTAATTCATATCTTTCTCCCCCAGAGGATTAAGAATAGTAGGAAAGAAGCGAAGAGGTTAGGTGTGGGGAATGTGGTGTGTCTCCTGCAGGATTCTGGAAGAACAAGGGTTTCTGTACACAGAGAAACCCCCATGCAGGGGGAAGGAAAGAAAGAGGTGGCCTGGGACATTCACCAGGACTTTTGGCTCAGGTCTACCCCAGCTCTGTCTAGTACCAACCAGAGGTTTGCCTCCTCTATTTTTTCTACCAACTTGGGCATTTCATTCCTCCACAGATTTTAAAACATGAGTTGGTATTACTTGCTCTGAGCTACTTGCTTGCTCTAAGCCTCAGCTATTGCACCCATAAAATAAAGAACTAAAGCCACAGAATGAGAGAACTGAATTCAAAACCAGCTCTGCTACCGCTGTGTTCCTGTGAGCACATGACTTAACTTCTCTAGGCTTCCGCTTCCCTGGGTATAAGCAAATGGTTTCCACTTCCTGATGTTGTTGGGAAGCTTCTGGAGTCCATACATGGGAATTCTTGGAAGACATGAGGGTTCAATGGACATGACCTACCATTTTCATCATCATCTTTATTATCCTCTTCACTATAGTCACCATTCCTATCCACACACCCCCACCCCCACCACACACACACACACACTCAAGGTTTCTGTGTGGTTCTGGTGGGACAAAGAACTTCATAACCATAAAGCACCATCTGAATGTCAAGGGCATCCAAGTGCCCCACCCCCACCAACAAGGCTGCAGTAACATATTCTTCACTGGAAACCTCAGGCTCACACCTTTCCTTTTACAGGACACCAGTGCAGGCTTTTCCTCTTCCAGTCCTTTGGTGGCTCTTCATACTATGACAAGTGCATCTTTTGTCCTTTTCTGTTCTCAGGACTCCAACTAACCAACAAAAGAACTATTACTCAGAGCATTGTTCCCAAGGAAGAAAAGACCCTAGACACCCACCCACACCTGCTTTGTGCCAAGAATCTACAGTTGGGTTGCAAGGACAGCTTATGTTGGCCTTTTGGAAAAATGAGAGTGAGACCAAGTGAAGAACCCGCAGAGGCGTCTCAAGTTGTCCCAAGGCAAGTGAGTGGATGGCTGAACCAAGGTGGTATCCCTACTCCCTGAGCCAGATCCTCCCTGATCTTTTGCATTATGTAGCTTCTTGTCCCTCTCTATAAACTAAGGTGACAAATAAAGAGATACCCAAGTCTCAGGTCTCAGAGGCTAGATCCTGGAGTTCAAATCCGCTTACTTTACTGATGAGGCCCAGAGAGGGACAAATACTTTCCTAAGGTTACACATTGGTCTATGACTGGACCAAAGCTCACACCAGTTAGGTCTATTTGTTTGAAGTAACTGGACTAGAGTGATTTATTTTTAAAGGCAAATGCTGTGCTGGTATTCATCACAGCTTGATAAGGTGTAAAAGGCCTCCTTCCACCTGAGTACTCACTCATCTTCCCATCTCTATTAACCTCGGGGTCTGAACTGATGCTGTGCTGTTGAGGGAGAGAGTGTACAGTGGTTGAGAGAGCAGGAGCTTGAGTCAGCCTGGCTTCACGTTTCAGCTTTGCTGCTTGAACTATATGACCTTGGAAAGTTACTTAACCTCTTTGAGCATCAGTTTCCTTATCTGTAAAATGGGATACATTACTTATAAGGGTTCCTGTGAATTAATTCCTTGAGTTATTTGTAGCAATGCCTGACTAATAATAAGCACTCAATAATTGCTAGTTATAATTACTCCATGTGAGTTGCTTAAGGAAAAGATGGGAAATCAATTGATTGGAGAGTACATGCTCTCCGAAAAAGATGCTAAATCCATACAAAGAAAGCATAGCTGGAAACGAACAAGGAGTCCAGCTGTTAGCAGATGCAAATGAATTGTGGATATATCTATTATTAAAATGCTGGGATATCATGATCCCTAAATTTAGGTAAATTATACAAGAAATGAAGCATCTATTTTGAAGCTGTGATAAGAAGGTGCCTGTGTCATCTTTTTGGGGGGAAGGATGATACATGGTTTACACAGATGCTTTAGATTCTGAGGACAGAGTTCTAGAGAGATCTGCGCGAGACCCAGAGAGGGGACTCCTGGGCTCTCAGAGTGATGGAGTGGCAGGGGAATGCCAGCTCCCAGCATGAAGTAGAGTGTGCGTGCAGAACGCAACCGTGGTGGCCAGTGGAAATGCCATCAATTTCTACATGAATTCTAGACCAAGCAGTCTTTTAACAAAAAGCAAAGCTGCTTTGAATGACTCATACTTGAGTCCCCAAACCAGTCCTGATGGCTCTGCTTCCCCCTTCACTACTGTGTCTTGGGTAAGCTATAGAAGAAGTGGAAAGAGAGGGAGAGAAACATCAGTGTACGAGAGATACATTGATTGGTTGCCTCTGGCACACCCCCAACTGGGGTCCTGGCTCACAACCCAGGCATGTGCCCTGACTAGGAATTGAATCAGTGACCTTTCGGCTTGCAGGCCAGTGTTCAATCCACAGAACCACACCAACCAGGGCCTTTTGAGTTGTTATGAAGGCTTAATTTCATGGGCATGATTAATCAAATCATTGGCCATAGGTGATTATAGTAATTCAACATCCGGCCCCTTTCCCTTCCCTGGAGGTGGGAACAGATGCTGAAATTTTCAACCCTCTAACCTAACCACTCAGGTGTGGTTGAAAGGGGCTTGTGATGAAATGGAGGATAAACAAAATCATATCACCTCAATTGATGTAAAAAAAAAAAAAAAAAAAGCATTAGACAAAAATTCAACATCCATTTATGGTAAAAACTCCCAACAAAGGGCAGAGAGGGAACATACCTAAATATAATAAAGGCCATATATGACAGACCCATAGCTAACATCATACTCAATGGTGAAAAGCCGAAAACTTTCTAAGATCAGGAACAATTCTCACTTGTGAGAATTTAATGAACTCTCCTCTTCATGGCTTCAAGTTACCAGCACAGAGGCCCCACCAACACTTTCAATCTCCTCAGCTGTTCTGCTGAAGACTTTGACCTTCACAATGACAGGCTGCTTGGGGAACTTCCCTTCCCCAGAACTTTGTAGTAGCCCAATTGCACCACATCAATGGTGGGAGCAGCTCCAGTCTTGGTTTTGGCAGCATTTACCCATGTCTGCTCACTAACCAAGGTCCACAGTTTGTTAAGGTTGCCAGTGGGGCAGAAGCTCTGGTTTCTCTTTAAGTGGAAATGTGTCATACCAACTTTCCCAAAGAAGCCCGGATGATATTTGTTGAAGTTGATCCTGTGATGAGGCAGCCACCAGCATTACCTCGGGGCTCCCGGGTGCTTCCTGTGCTTGATGATGCAGCTGTGGCCGTGGCTCACGTGGCCCTGAAGTTTCCGGACTTCCTCAGTCTGGATGGCATGTTGGTGGCTGAGATGCAAGCTACTATTGCTATTTTTATTCACTATAGTATTAAAAGTTTTATTTATTTATTTATTTATTTATTTATTTAAATCCTTACCAAGGATATGTTTGTTTGTTTTTTTAGTTTTCCTGAATACCCTTTATTTTCTTTCCTTTTTAAAAAGTATATTTTATTGATTATGTTGTTACAGCAGTCCCAGTCTTTTTTCCCTTTGCTCCTCTCCGCCCAGTATCCCCCTGCCCTCCAGAAATCCCACCCCCCTTAGTTCATGGCCATGGGTCATGTATATAAGTTCTTTGGCTTTACCCTTTTCTATATTATTCTTAACTTACCCCTCTCTATTTTGTACCAAACAATTATGCTTCTTAATCCCTGCATCATTTCCCCATTTCTCCCCCTTCCCCCTCCCAGCTGATAACCCTGCAAATAATCCCCATACCTATGATTCTGTTCCTATTCTGGTTTGCTTAGTTGGATTTCGTTTTTATTTTTTAGATTCAGTTGTTGATAGTTGTGAGTTTGTTGTCACTTTAATGTTCATAGTTTTGATATTTTTTTCTTAAATAAGTCCCTTTAACATTTCATATAATAATGGCTTGGTGATGATGAACTTCTTTAGCTTTACCTTGTCTGGGAAGCACTTAATTTGCCCTTCCATTCTAAATGATAGCTTTGCCGGATAGAGTAATCTTGGTTGTAGGTCCTTGCATTTCATCACTTTGAATACTTCTTGCCAGTCCCTTCTTGCCTGCAAAGTTTATTTTGAGAAATCAGCTGATAGTCTTATAGGCACACCTTTATATGTGACTCTCTGCTTTTCTCTTTCTGCTTTTAAGATTCTTTATCTTGTACTTTTGGCATTTTAATTATGATGTGTCTTGGTGTGGTCCTCTTTGGGTCTAGCTTGTTTGGGACTCTCTGTGCTTCCTGGACTTGTATGTCTGTTTCACCATGTTTGGCGCTGTATGTTGGTGAGGGGTCTGAGAGGGAACAATGCTCAGCACTCTCCCCTTTTCCAGTCACTTCTCTCACTTCTGTACGGGACTGGCACCTTTCTAGCTGTTGCCCTAGCTGTCGTTCCCAGAGTAGGTGAGTCTGTGGATGTTCTAGGACCACGGGGTCCCTTTAAACAAGTGGACTGTGCTGAGAGACTGGCAGTTTCTCCACCCCAACCCCCACTGGTTTTCACAGTCAGAAGCAATGAGGTTTTATTTTCCCTGGTGCTGGGACCATGAGCAGTGTGGTCTGGTCTGGTGCTGGGAGTGCTCCCCAGGTGTCCCTCCCTACTTTTTAAAATGTGATTGCACCTCCCACCAGCCTGCCACTGCTGCTGCCACCGCCACAGCACGTCCTCGCTTCCCTGGCTCTGTCCCTCCTACCTGTCTGGATGAGTATTTCTTCTTTATATCTTTGTTTGTTGGACTTCCGTGCAGCTCGATTTTCTGGAATTTCTGGTTGTCTCTAATTTTAAGCTAGTTTTATTTCTTCTTAGTTGTGGAGGGAGATGCAGCATGTCTGTCTAGGCCTTCATCTTGGCTGGAAGTCCAGGGATATGTTTATTGATTTGAGAGAGAGAGGAGAGAGAGAGAGAGAAACATTGATTGATTGCCTCCCATAGGCACCCTGATGGGAATCGAGACCACAACCTATGTATGTGCCCTAATTGGGGGTTGAATCTGTAACCTTTTTGGTATATGGAATAGTGCTTCAACCAACTGAACAACCAGGCCAAGGCAGTGTTAAAAGTTTTAGCCACAGCAATTAGGTAATTAGGCATGAAAAAGAAATAAAGGAAATCAAATCAAAATGATATGATGATTCCTATGTGTAAAAACTCTTCAAGACTCCACACACACAAAAAATATAGTTAATACTAATAAATGAATTAAGTGAGGTAACAAGGTACAAAATCAATATACAGAAATGGTAACATTTCTTTACACTAATAATGAACTATCAGAAAGAAAAATTAAGAAGACATTTTTCTTACAATTGTGTCAAAAAGAATAAAATACTCAGGAATAAATTTAACCAAGAAGGTGAAAGACCATACCAAAAACTATATGACACTGATGAAAGAAATTTCAGAAAACACAAATAAATGGAAAGTCATTTATTTCATGCTCATAGATTGGAAGAATTAATATTGTTCACATGTCCACACTACTCAAAGTAATGTATGAATTCAATAAAATGGCTATCAAAATTCTAATGTCATTTTTCATGGAACTAGAACAAATAATTCTAAAATTTGTATAGAAACACAAAATATCTTGAATAGCCAAAGCAGTTTTGGGAAAGAAAAACAAAATTAGTCCTCACTGATGTGGCTCAAAGGGTTGAGTGCTGGCCTATGAACCAAATGGTTGCCAGTTCGATTCCTAGTCAGGACACGTGCCTGGGTTGTGGACCAGGTTCCCAGTTGGGGGTGCACCAGAGACAACCACACATTGATATTTCTTTCCCTCTCTTTCTCCCTCCCTCCCCCTCCCTCTAAAAATAAATAAGTAAAATCTTAAAAAAAGGAAAACAAAATTGGAGGTATCACACTCCCTCATTTCAAAATATACTACAGCTATAGAAGTCAAGACAGTATAATATTGCCATAAAAACAGACACACAGGTCAATGGAACACAGTCAAGAGCCCAGAATAAAACCCACAAATATATGGATAATTAATGTATGACATGTTTGGCTGGACTTCTGATCTTGGCCACCTGTGAATGTCTGGACATTCCCCTCATCTTACCATATTGTGTTGTTGTTAATACTGCACCTCTCTTTTCCTTTTCAAGTTTTAACTTTTTCTTTCTTTCAATATTGGCCAGAGTTGGGTAGTTTTTTCTTCTTTCTTCCCTCCATCTTGCAATCTCCTCTGGAGTGTCTAACTTGATCTTCTTCATACCTGGAGCATGCATATTTCTCCAATATGGTAAGATGAGGGGAATATCCAGACATTCACAGGTGGCCAAGATCAGAAGTCCAGCCAAACATCACAAATGGAAAAATGACCGAACTGAACAGAGAGCAGCTATTGGATCAGGCAATCACTTGTGTCCACCTAAGGCAAATGCAGACCCTCTGAGTGTTTTGGTAAATACCGATTCTGGAGGTGGAGCTTAATTCCCATCCCGTTGAATGGTGGCTGGACTTAGTGACTCATTTCAAGAAATAGAATAATAAAAGAAAAATAGTAACTTAACAGTAGAGAAACCAGGCAGATCACCACATGATCAAAGTTAACATCACCAGTAATGCCATGTTGATATCATGGACCCCCTGATGTGCTACCTAAAATCTATCGTCTTAGCTTCATCATCAGAAAACACCAGACAGAGCCAAGCTAAGGCATATTCTACAATAAATACTGAGAAATTTTCATAGACTGGAGAAGACACGGATGAGGAGTCATGAGGACAGAATGCAATGTGATATGAGGGATTGGATTCTGGAATAGAAAAAGGACATTAATGGAAAACCTGGTAAAATTACAATGCAGTGTATAATTTAGGTAGTAGTATTATACTACCCTGGCTGGTTTGGCTCAGTGGATTGAGTGTCGGCCTGTGAGCTAAGTGTCGCTGGTTCGATCTTCCAGTCAGGGCACATCAGAGAAGGAAAACTCTGACTCCAAAAAACCTCCGCTGCCTTGCGGCATACCTCTTCAGGGGAAGGGCTAAGGGAGTAAACCCCGACAGAAAATCCGGAGCCGGAGTCCCTAAGGCGGTTTGACGTTGTAGTCAACACCGGCAACTCCTGCGGCGCACCTGAAGCCAAGCTGTATTGACTCCATCTTTCCCTTGGATCCTTCAGCTGCGAAGAGAGGGGGGGTCTGCTGCATGGGCAACAGCAGACCCTCCATATCACCCTGCCCAGGCTCTGTAGCTTCAGCTTCACTGGAGAGGACACTCCAGCGTCATCGCAAGATGTCGATTCAACACGGGAGGAGACAGATACCGTGTCACTCCCGAGTCGGACTGCACAGCCATTCTCGGCGGTGCAGATAGACTCTTAAGAAGCTACACCATCATCTCTCGAGACGGACGGCTGCCGACGACGAATGTATGACAAAGGAGCCAAGAACATACCATGGAGAAAGGATAGTCTCACCAATAAATAGTGTTGGAAAAACTGGACAGCCACATGCAAAAGAATGAAACTAAACCACTGTCTTAATTCATATACAAAAACAAAAAACAAACCCAACTCAAAATAGATTAAAGATTTCAATGTAACACCTAAAACCATAAAAATTCCTGGAGAAAACCATGAAATTTCTAAAGAAAACATTGCTCATTTACATTCATTTTAGTGATATTGCTCTGCATCTGACTCTAAAGGCAAGGGAAACAAAGGCAAACATAAACAAATGGGGTTACATAAAACTAAAAACCTTCTGTACAGTGAAGGAAACCATCAGCAAAATGAAAAGGCACACTACTGGATGGAAAAAGGTATTTGAAAATCATACATTCAAGAAGAGGTTAATGTCCCAAATATGTAAAGAACTTATACAACTCAACAACAAAAAGCAAGCAATCCAATTAAAAAATGGGCAAAGGATCTATAAATAGACATTTTCCAAGCAAGACATGCAGATGGCCTAGAAACCCATAAAAAGATGTGTTCAAGATCACTAGTTATTAGGGAAATGCAAATCAAAATCACAATGAGATAACACATCACAGCTGTTAGAATGGCTAATATAAAAAATAATAATAACAAGTGTTGGAGAAAATGTGGATAAAAGGGAACCCTCATACACTGTTGGTGGGAATGTAAATTGGTGCAAACACTATGTAAAACAGTTCGGAGATTTCTAAGAAAAAATTAAGAACTACTATATAAGCCAGCTACTCCACTTCTGGGTACTTATCCAAAGACTACAAAGATACTAATTCAAAAAGATATAGGTACTTATGCACCCCTATGTTCATTGCAGCATTATTTACAGTAGCCAAGATACAGAAAAAACGTAAGTTCCCACTGATGGATAAAGACAACACACACACGTGCACACACACACACACACGAGGTCTGTTTGGAAAAAGTCCATCCATTGTTAATATAACGAAAATGGTTTGTGTGACACAACATCGATGTAGCGGACTGGAATGTGCATGTGTGAACAATGACAACTTCACTGTACTAGTCAGTGGGGGTGGCAGACACCATTGAGTGAACATGTGTACTATGTGGCCAATGCATTAAAAATGACTGAGCAAGTAATCTACAGCAAATTTTGTGTTAAGCTTGAACATTCCTCTGCGGAAACTATTCAGATGATTCTAAAGGCCACAGCTATGGGCAACTGGTGACTGGGCTTAATCGTGACAATGCACCCAGTCATGCATCACGTCTTGTGCAGAGTTTTTTGGCAAAACCTCAGATCACCCAGGTGACTCGGCCCCCCTAAAGCCCAAATTTGGCACCCTGCAACTCCTGGCTTTTCCCAAAACTAAAATCACCTTTGAAAGGAAAGAGATTTCAGACCAACAATGAGATTCAAGAAAATATGATGGGGGAGCTGATGGCAATTGGGAGAACTGTGTGAGGTCCCAAAGTGACTACTTTGAAGGGAACTGAGGTGTGATTGTCCTATGTACAATGTTTCTTGTATCTTTGTCAATAAATGTCTCTTTTTCATATTACATGGCTGGATACCTTCTGGACAGACTTCATACACACACACACACACACACACACACACAAATTACATATATACTACTCAGCCATAAAAAATAAGGAAATTTTTCCAATTGTGACAACATAGATGAAACTTGAGGGTATTATATTAAGTGAAGTAAGTCAGGTGGGGAAAGACAAATACCATATAATTTCACTCTTGTGTGGAATCTAAGAAACAAGGGGAATAAAACAGAAACAAAGTCATAGATATAAACAACATATTGGTGGTTATCAGAGGGAAAGGGTAGAGGGGGAAAAATTAGTTAAGGGGGTCAGTTGTATAGTGATGGATGGCAATGGCTTTTGGTGATGATCACTTTGTAGCATTTACAATGTCGAATTATAATTTGTATACCCAAAGCCTATATAATGTTTCATATCAATTTTACCTAAAAAGAAGGAAGGAAGGAAGGAAATAAAAGAGAAGCAAAGGAAAGAAAAGAAAACAGACTTGTTATGAATAATAAGACACTCCTTTCACTTTTATCACTCTGGAGCTATTTTAGGAACTAGAGATATTTGAGGACAAAATAATAAATAATACATATAAATATATAACAATGATAATATAATATTATTTATTATGACAAAAGATTCTCCCATTGCTCTTATCACTTAGGAAATCACAAGGGTTTTAGGAGCTGTGTACCAGGAATGGCGACAAAGATGATAAATCACAGCATATAGTGGTTCTGCAGATCTAAGCCAGGCAGTTGGGCTCACTCCTGCATCTCAGTCAGCTCCCTGGTTGGTTGGGGGCTGGCTGGCCTAGGATGCTCAGCTGGGATGGCTTATTTCTGCCCCATTATACCTCTCATCCTCCCTCAGGCTAACTGGGGCTTCTTCCTATGCCAGCAGTGGCAGGGGTTCTAAAAGCAACAAGAGAGAGAAAGCCCCCCAGCAATAAGCACTTTTTAAAGTTTTTTCTTGTGAAAGAAAGTCATTGGCCAAGCCACGGTCATTGTATGTGGGGACTAGCTAAGAGCATAGATAAGAGGCATGTCCTTAATTGCAACAATAGATCATGCATACAATGAGCAGGGGAGAAGGTGAGTGCCAGGGCTCTAATCTTTATCCCACCTGGGATTCTGGGCCATGAGCCAATGCTGGTTTTCTTTGAAAAGCCTTCTTGGATTTCCAAATATATATGATTCAAAATATAGTTCCCCAATCTCCTCCCATCACAATGAACTATAATTGCTCTTGCCAGGTAGCTTAGTTGGTTGGAGCGTCCTCCCAAATGCCAAGGTTGCAGATTTGATCTTTGGTCAGGGCACATACAAGGAACAACCAATGAATGCATAAATAAGTGAAACAACAGATTGTTGTTTCTCTGTTCGTCTGTCTCTTTCTGCCTTCCTCTCTCTCTCCAAAAAGTCAATACATAAAAAATTTAAAAACATTGCTCTTTAATTGTTATAAACTCTGAAATGGTAGGGATCATGTCCATCTTATCCACTCCAGTGCTCCTAACATCTAGTACTGATAGATATGAAGAACTTATTGGTGGTTACCAAAAGGAAAGGGTAGTAGGGGACAAAATGAGTGAAGGGGTCACCTGTATGGTGATGGATGGCAAGAGAGATCTGCATTACCACTATATGCTGTGATTTATAATCAGAAATATATGCAACGGGTGGCAAATAAATGGACATTTATTTAATTTCTCCTTTGAGAATTACAGAGGTTTTTTTAATGTTTTATAAGAAGGCTATATTTGGGAGCTTGATATCTTCACCTGGGCTTCTTGGGGTTAAAATCATCTCTTGTCCACTATCAAATGATAAATGTAAATAAAACAAAACAAAATAGCTATAATAATAATAATAACAATATCCATTTATTTAGTACTTTTTAAGTAAGGTACTCACTCTATGCCAGGCTCTTAATCTGTATTACTTAATCTGCAACACCCGTCAGGAGTGTTCTTACACTCTACTAAAGGTCCAGATTCGAAGACTGCCACAGGCCACACTTGGCCCCAGTGTGCAAGCCTCTAAGACAGGAATTACAGTTTGGCACTGGGCCATGTCAAGTTCTTTTCTGAGAAAGTTTGTGCAATAGTCCATGCAAAGAGCAGCTCAGATGAGAAGAGACAATATCTCCCTGGGCAAGTGCAGATTACTCTTGGTTTAAAGCCTCCTGCCCCACAGGAGCCAAATTCTCTCATAACAACGCCACAGGGACACCTTTCAGGGTCCTTGCAGAAGATAAGAATCACCTCACTCAGGGAAACCCAAAGCTGTAGAGTCCCATCTAGTATTTGTAGTTCTTCCAACACAGAAACAATATACCAACCACAGATTATTTTTACCATAAGAATTATTGCTCATCCCTCGCTGGTGTGGCTCAGTGGATTGAGCGCTGGCCTGCAAACCAAGGGTCGCTGGTTCGAGTCTCAGTCAGGGCACATGCCTGGGTTTTGGGCCAGATCCCCAGTTGGGGTCGTGCCAGAGGCAACCACACATTGATGTTTCTCTCCCTTTCTTCTTGCTCCCTTTCTCTCTCTCTAAAAAATAATTAAAAATAAATAAATAAATAAAGTAGAAACTTAAAAAAAAATAAGGAATTATTGCTCAGTAATATATTTGACCAGGGGAACAGAACTAGAGAGTTAACCTAAGGACAAATTCTAATGCAAAAGAGGAAAAAATGACTAATTCTTACCTACTATGACCCCCATTTTTGCAGACAAACAAAACAAAACAAAAAAAATGGGCTTAGAGAAGTTCATTAAGTGGCAGAGTAAGGATTAGAACCTAGGTCCCAGGCTGCATTGCTATTTTAATTGTTAGCCTATCCAGCCTAATTAGGAGAACATCTTTACAAAAACAAAACTAAATCATAAATACAGAGCAAAACATACATTATGTTTAGATCACATTCGGCATTGGACTGTGCCAGCTATTGGAATTTCATAAGCAGAGGTTGGTGGAGCCATCACCTTCGTCGGTGCCTGCAGAGCAAGCTCACTACAAAGATGGAGACAGGACTGAGAAGCTTTACATCCTCAGCCAGGGCTCTCCAAACCTTTCCGGTCATTCACTCTATCAGCAAGATATTTTTGCAGATAAACTCCCCATTATTATTTTGAGATTATGTATATATATTTATGATTCCAGGTGCATGAAATGTCCAGAAAAGGCAAATGCGTAGAGAAAGTAGATTAGGGGTCAGTAGTAGGAATGAATAGGGAATGACTACTGATGGCTACAGGGTTTCTTGTGGGGTAATGAAAATGTTTTGTAAATAGTGGTTTTTAGTATAAATTACATATGTACTTTAAAAGATGACTCTTCTGGGGGTGGAAATTATATCTCAAAAATATATATACGTTTAGTAATGTACTAAACTAATGTGTACATTATAAAGAATAGCCTAAAAACTTTCAGGGTGAGAATTTAAAAAATCATCAATAAAACTTCTGATATTGTCTTCCCTCACTCCAACAAATTGTCTTCCATACTCCCTATAGACCCACTCTTATTTATCACGTATCTATTTAAAAAAATAATTTCTAATTTTTTAATTACAGTTGTTATATTATTTTCAGGTGTGCAACCCAGTAATTAGACATTTATATAACTTAAAATGATTACCTTGATAAATCTAGTAGACAACTGACATCATGAATAGTTATTATAATATTATTGACTATATTCTCTGTGCTGTACTTTACATCCCCATGACTATTCTGTTACTACCAATCTGTACTTCTTAATCCCTTTATCTTTTTCACCCAGTCCCCCCAACCTCCTCCCCTCTGGCAACTGTCAAAATGTTCTCTATCTATGAGTCTGTTTCTGTTCTGCTCTTCATTTATTTTGTTTTTTAGATTCCACATATAAGTGAAATCTTATGGCATTTGTCTTTCTCTATCTGATTTATTTCACTCAGCACAATACCCTTTAGGTCATCCATGCTGCTGTACAGGGCAAGATTTCATTCTCTTTTTATGGCTGAGTAACATCCCACTTTATATATGCACCACTTCTTTCCGATTCATTCATCTATTGATGGATGCTTAGGTTGCTTCCATATTTTAGTTATTGTAAATGATGCTTCAGTGAACATATGGATGTATGTGTCTTTAAGATATAGTGTTTTGGGTTTCTTCAGATAAATACCCAGAAGTGGAATTGCTGGGTACTTCGTTGTCTCTTATTATTGCCTTTGTTTTAAAGTCTATTTTGTCTGATATAAACATTGTTACCCCAGCTTTTTGTTGTTGTTTGTTTTCATTTTCATGAAATAACTTTTTTTATCCCTTTACTCTCTGTGTGTATCTTTAGATTTGAAGTGAGTCTCTTATAGAGAGTGTATGTAAAGGACTTGTTTTGCTATCAATTCAGTCACCATGAGATCTTTGATTGGAGTATTTAACCCATTTGCATTTAAAGTAACTGTTGATATATATGTATTTATTACCATTTTATTATTCATATTTTTTTTTTCTTCTTAAAGAAGGCCTTTTAACATTTCTTGTAATACTGGTTTGGTAGTGATGAACTCCTTTAGCTTTTTCTTGTCTAGGAAACTCTTTTATCTGTCCTTCAAGTCTAAATGATAACTTTGCTAACCCCAACACAGCCACCAATACAAACTTTCCTATTTTGCCAAGCTATAAAAGGCTTTGATTTGATTATTGGTGGTTTGACTACCATTTTATGCTTATCAAATTACCTCTATTTCTTCTTTAACAAAATTCTTCTTGACATGTATATATTTTTCTTGGTAATTAGAAAAGTTTTTACAGATTACTGATAATTACACTTTGTTATATATGTGGTAAACCTTGTTTTTTGCCTTTTTCTTTGTTTCTGACTTTTAAAATTATTATATAGTAACATCTATACATAGTCTTCTTGTTCTGATATCTGTGCCATGCTTAGAAAGTTCTCCCAAAACCTAAGGTTGTAAAAATATTTTATATAATGCATAATAAAAATTAAAAGCACAAATAACTTTCAGAAAATAAGTGATAACTTTGCTGGGTAATCTTAATTATAGGTTTTTGCTTTTCATCACTTTGAACATTTCATTATTTCATGCCAGTTTTCTTGTCTGCAAACTTTCTGTTGAGAAATCAGCTGACAGTCTTATGGGAGCTCCATTGGAGGGTAACTAATTGCTTTTCTTTTGCTGCTTTTAAAATTCTCTCTTTGCCTTTTACCCTTAGCATTAATTACAATGTGTCTTGCTGTGGGTCTGTTTGAATTCATCTTGTTTGGGGCTCTCTGCACTTCCTGGACTTACATGTTTCTTTTCTTCACCAGGAGAGCAATTCCTTGCTCTCTCTCTTCTCCTTTCAACACCTCCATAATGTGAATGTCAGTATACTTGAAGTTTTCCTAGAAGCTCCTTATACTATTCTCATTTTGGAGGGGATTCTTTTTTCTTTCTTTCTTCCTTTTTTTTTTTGCTGTTTTGATTTAGAGTTTTCTTCTTCCTTATCTTCCAAATTGCTGATTTGATCCTCTACTTCATCTACTCTACTGTTGAGTCCCTGTAATATTCTTTATTTCAGTTATTGCATTCTTCATTTCTCAGTGGTTCTTTTTTAATGTTTTCTATCCCCATTTTTATGTTTCCTATCTCTTTGTTGAGATTCTCACTAAGTTCATCTACTCGTTCCCTAAGTTCATTGAACATCCTTATAACCAATGTTTTGAACTGTGCATCTAGTAGATTGCTTGTCTCCATTTGTTTAGTTACTTTTCTGAACTTTTGTTTTGTTCTTTCATTTAGAACATGGTTTTTTTTGTCTCATGATGGCTGCATCCCTGTGTTTGTTTCTACGTATTAGGCAGAGCTGCTATATCTTCCAGGCCTGGTAGAGAGACCTTATGTAGTAGGTGTTCTGTAGGCCCAGTGGCACAGCCTCCTTGTCACCCCATCTGGGCACTCCAGGGGCATGCCCCCCAACCCCTGTGTGAGCTGTGTGCACCCTCATGTTTTAATTGAGCCTTGATTGCTGTTGGCATGTGAGTGGAATGGATTTACTCCAGGCCAATCACTCAAGAAGACTGGCCCCAACCACCACGGAGGATCTGCTGTGCAGCTGCCAACCCCACTGAGCAGGACTCACTTCAGCATGGCTTTGGTACCTGCTGAGTTTGTCCTTTGAGTGTGTTGCTCCTGGAAGTGGTTGGGTAGTGCTTTGGCATGGTCTGAAGCTGTCCATGGTCTATGCACTGGCTCTGGAGCCTCCTGGAAGTTGCAGGCAAAGGTCAGTTGCTGCCCATACCCTACCTAGGGCGACTGGCATGAGCTACAAAGAGATCTTTAGATGGCTGCTACTTGTGCTGGGCTTGGAGGTTCTGAGGAGAGGTCCAGCTGAGAACCAAGGCTGGCTACCATTAGTGCCAGGCCTGGGCCACTTAGCAAGAGGCACAAGGCACATGAAGGCCAGGTGCTGCTTGTTTGAGAGATTTTAGGAGAGTGCGCAGCATGAGCCAAGACAGGCTCTTTTTATGGACAAGTCACTGGAAATGGCTAGGGTGGACCTGCAAGTTGGGTTGGGTGGTGTCTCAGGGAATCACCAGGATGGGGTGAATAGTTGGTGGAGACTCAGATGTGGTACCCACCTGCTGGCTCTGTGTGGGGAGGGCGTAGAAAAGGAACAATGGCTTCTGATGGCAGTACTGTTTGGGAGAAATCTACCCACTGCTCCCAGCTCTCACTCTGATGCCAGACAACTCAGTACCTTTCCTCATGTCTCCTCAAGGGGTACCTCCACAGCTGAGATATCCCTCTTAAGTTTTAATAACCACACATGGGTGTGGGACCAACCTATTTTGTGTCTCCACACCTCATATATAAATTATTTTCAGCTACAGTTCAGGCTGTTGTGAATGATGATCATTCTGTTTTTTGGTTGCAATTTTGATGTGGTTGTGGGAGAATGCAAGTATTGCATTTACCTACTCTGTCATTTTGACCAGAACTCTCCTGTGAACCCATTGTTTTAAACCACCTCTGAATAGGCTATGCCTCCAGTTATAAGCCATTATGGCACCTGGTGAGAGCCCTTTTTGCTTTCATAACTTTTGAGTTTTAGTAAAATCGCTAATCAATCAACAATAATTTGTTAACACATTGTGTACGGGTGGTGAGAATTCTCGTCATTTCTAAAAGGCATTTAAATTCCCCAGTACGCAACGTGTTAAATAAGTAACATATATTGAGCACTCATTAGGTGCCCAGCATTGTTCTAAGTCCTCTGTTTACATTCACATACCTCATATGCCTATGTGGTTCTATTATTACTGTCATTATCCCCATTTTACAGTTGAGAAAACTGAAGTTCAGGTATGCTATATAACTTTTTCAGAGTCAAAGGTATTATGTGGCTGCAAAGGCTTTCAACCCAAGCCACTGGAGGCTGCATTCAGTGCCTACATCTATTTCTAGGCTATGTTCAATACCTACTATAAAAAAGCACCCTGGGAGCTTTTCCTCTAATTGAGGAGGGTGTGTGATTATCAGGTAAATAAAAAACCAGTACCGGTGTTTACAAGCTCTCTGAAGAATATATAACAACCAACTTCCATTTCTTCTCCCATCCAGAACCCCTTGGGATGAAGGGATTCATATGAGCTTTAAATCAAATTGTGTTTTATGCCTTTGAACTGGGCTAAGGAAGGTTTGGGATGTTAGGGGTGACAGGTATTCTGCCAAGACCAACTCTGGCAGAATTCACCAACCGTGAGTTGCCGGGTTTCAGTGGCTGGCTGCCCAGGGCTATGTCAGTGTTAGAATGCTGAACTCCTGGCTTACTCTCTTTGAGCTGAAGAGGCCTTAAATAGTAGGGAGGCTTTTGGATTTGCTGCAACATGCTAATTGTGAGGCAAATCACATAACATCTATAAACTGCTCAGGATGTGGGAGATGTCAGGTAGCCTTGCTCTGAGAAATCATCCAGAGGACAGTCCAGGATCTCACACCAGGTTTATTGAAGGAAGGAAGGAAAAGGGATTATATGTAAGAGGAAACTCCTAGACCAACTCCAGGGCTCCTAGGAGCAAGGAAAAAGGGAATGAAGACTCCCCTTGAAAAGCCTGGCAGGGGAAAAAGGGGAAAAGGGGAAAAAGGGGGAAAAGAGGGGAGAAGGGAGTAGAGGTTCCTCCCTGTATTGCTGCAGGCGCTGTCTCCACACCTTTCCAAACATACATTTTGGTTGGGGTGAGTTTACCCATCAACACATTCAGCAAGTTAACTTGCATCTCCCTGACTTTCCCCCCACCAGGCCAGTCCATATGTGGTGCTATGTCCATCAACATTTCTTCTGAGAACCAGCAAAGTCCATTTTTATTTCCTATGGGAGGGGCTGGGACCAGCTTAATTTGCATATGGTTCATTTGCATACATCAAAAGTCCCGGCTGGCAGTCCACCTGCTGCCATATTCTGACAGTAAAGATTTTTACAGAGTGCAAGGAATATTGTCTTATGATATCTGACATTTATTGAATAGGGACTCTGGAGTTAGACTTTCTATATATGAATTATAAAGTCTCTACCCAGTGTAACCAATAAAACTAATAGGATCTATATTTATTGATATGAAAAGGTTTTGAGAATATATTCTTCTGTGGGGGGAAAAAGTAGATTAAAAAGAAATTTTTTAAAAATAGATTTAAGAAAGGGACATATTTCTATTTTTGTGTAGTTATTGCTAAGTAGTTTTTCAGAGAAAAATATCAGGAAGAATACATACCAAAACGTTCACAGAATTTATTTCTATAGGAGTAAAGGTGATTTTAATTTTTAAACTATTTGCCTGTATTTTCTAACTATTTTGGTGATGTTTGCATTGCTTTTATAATTAGAAAAGTAGTGTTTACCCAGAGATCCTTCCTACCCTGTTTCAATTAGACAGGGGAAGAGAATGGCACTGTGATGAAGATCACACTTATGAAATTTTGGTCTTTTGAAACTGTTATGGCTAACTTCCTTTAAAAAAATTGTGTTTATAAGAGTTTGTTTGAGCCAAACTGATGACATATGCCAGGGAGCAAGATCTCAAATGCTCCAGAGAATAACAGTTTTGGAGCTTTTTTAGTGCCTTTGAAATTAAGAAGGTAGACAATGTTAGGAAGATTGAAGAAAGCAAGGCAAAGATTGGATTACAGGATAGTTAACAAAATATGTATATGCTCCCTTGAGTGTTAATATTCTTCCCCCAGGGTTATTACTTCTGGTATTTCAAAGGTGTGTTAACCTAGATGCACAAGAGCAATGGACAGGGCTGGCTTAAAACCTTTCACTAAAGAAGTTGTAGGCCTGAGGCATGACTACCCACCATGACCTACCCAGTTAGGAATTTATGATCAGATCACCTAATTTCCATTTCTATTTAATTTCCTCCCTGAAACACATCCCCTTTTTAGACCTTATCTTAAGCAGAGGAGACTGTAGTTGGTGATGAGCACCACCTGCAAATAGTCTCCAAGGAATTTCTTCCAGAATAATATCCTGCCAGAAACCTCTGACATTTTACTTGGGATTACAGATTTTTCTGGACGCAGGGCCCTCTGTTCTGCCCACGGTCCTCGGTATCCATTGTTTAGGCTCCCAGCTGGGGAAGATTTGAATGAGACTGTTACAGAGTGAAAGGGGGTTCTTTCACGTGGCGCCTTGGTGTAAAACCCAACAACTAGTGTTGAGGAAAACAGGTCTTTATTTACAATATTCCAACCTGGGGAGGGCAGTGAGCTCTTCAGCTCAGAGCCCTGTTGTCCCATGGGACCCAGCACTTCCCTTGCTCCCCAAAAGACTAGAAGCCAAAAACATGCCCAGAAGTTCCCCATCCCTTATCTGTCAGCTGTCTCCTTCAGGACCTGGGGTACGAAGTCATCAGCCTCCGTATAACAGTCCAGGAAAACATTTGCCGTGTTACACTGGATCACGCGTGGTTCTCTCTTTGCCCTTTTAAAGCCGCATGGTATCCTTCTCTGCCCTCCTTGCAAACCGCATGGATCTCCTCTCCTCTTCTCTTCCTCCCCAAATGTCTGCCGCCCTCCTTAAACCCTGACTGTGGCCTGTGACACAGTAGGTGTGGTAACTGGTTCTGACCATTCACAGAACCTTCCACAGGCCTTGCTTATTCACTGCTCATTACTCCTTGGTGTTGTGGAAGAACCAAAGCCGTGGATATGCAAAGGCATCTTGAAAGCTGTTTCCCTTCCCCCATCCTCCAAACCACAGGCCCTAGGGTTTTCTGGGGGACCCCACTCTGTAACAAGACTGACACTGACTCCTTTGGGCTTTGCTCTTCTCCAGGCGTCCCAGCCCCTGCTGCTGAGAGCAGAAGAGAAGGACCCAGGGGCAGCAGGATCCTCCAGCCATGGGGCAGACCTGCCAGCGAGCATGCGTAAGATCTCCCCTAGCTTTTCTCTGACTCATATGGTCACAGGCACCATGGCCCCCACGGCCTACACTTTCCAGCAGGGTGTTATGTTGGGGTCTCTTTTAGGGAAACTCAGACCAAGAGCACAGCAGGGACATGTTAGGGGACAAGGCAGGAACCTCTCAGATCAGGCTCCTAACTCCCCGTGCAGATGGTCACCTGGGCCAGGTAGGTCCTGACCAAGGAATCACTCACATAACCCCTTCGGTTAATCACTTCTTAGCTGGTTATGCTGTGAAGTCACGAGTGTGTGCTGAACCCGGGAATGTGGCCTTTTCTAAGAAAAGTCTTCCCTTTCCAGATTTTATGTTGTCACGTAAAAGCAGAGCTTTGCTTCTGCCCTGGTTGTTGAACAAACCCTGTAAAATGTTTTTCAGACAAATTATGTTCTCCTGAGTAGCTGGCTCATTTTAAATTAACCTGTGCTGCAGGTGGTCCATCTGGAGCAAGAACTACAGATGCTCCCTTTTTACAGTTTGGGAAATTGAGGCACAGTATGGTTTAAGCCCATGACAAAACACAGAGCTAGGATTTATGGAGTGCTCAGGGGACAGAACTCCGAGCAACACCTCAATCTCTGCTATGGCCTGGCCTCTTTGCCTTGTGAAGACTTCCTCCTCCTCAGCCTTTGGGTGACTATTAGTTCTAATAAGCCTCTGAAAGCGGGGAGGAAGAGTGCAAGCTCCAGGAGGTGCTGTCCCCTGCAGGTGAGGAGTCTGGGCCAGCCCAGGGCAGCAGGCGACTTTCCCTCAGTCCTACAGGATGGTTTAAAAATGCCCCCTTCATCCTCTCTTAGAAAGGCTCTGCAAATCCAGCGCTGCACCCTTCCTACTGCACCTGGCTTTGACAGAATTGAATTCCATCCTGTTTCTAACACCCATATGGCAGCTCAGTCTCAGTGTCATCTGCAGAATACAAGCCTCCTGTTTGGGTTACAGTGGAGAGTGGAGGCCACGAAATTCATTAACCTGAAGACTCTCCTTGGCCCCTGGACCTCCTATGCCTCTTCCTTCTCTTCTCCTTTACTCACCCTGGTGAAAAGTTTGGCCCGCCCTGGGAAAGGAAGAGCACCTCCAAGCCAGGAGGTTTGTTCGAGATGTCATTGCCACTTCTCATGGTCTCCACTGCCCCCTTCCTGTGCCCCTGCCTGCCCCTGCCTAGCTTTGCCAGCCCCAGGCAGAATGCCACTGAGAGTTTAAAGCAGGTCAGGCCAGCCTTGGAGAGGTGGCACAAAGCAGCCAGTGTCACTGGGACCACGTGGCAGTCAGCAGGCCTGGGCACTGGGACTCAGAGGTTAGTGTCAGCCTGTGAGTCCAGGGCTGATACTAGGGGGGCCAGGGAGAAGGGGCCAGGGAGAAGAACACAGGCTCTTGGGCCTCAGACACAAGATGGAAACCCAGGAGGTAGAAATAGGTTTGACCTCCTTAAGGGGTCCCTGGAAAGTTGCAGTTATTGTCCTGTGTGTTTATAAATCCATGATCTCTGCTGTAGCTACTGCCATTTAATAAGCAATTACTCTGTGCCAGCCACTCTACACAGTCTCCTTCAGCTTTCACAAAGGCCCAACAAAGTAGGTATCATTCCCATTTTACAGATGGGGAAACTGAGGCTTAGGGAAGTTAAATCACTTGCCCAAGATTGTACTGCAGATCAGCGGCAGATCAAGGGCATAAACTCAGGTCTCTCTGATTCTAAACCTGAGCTCTTCCTACCTCCACAACAAAGCCAAGGCTGAAGGTGAGGCGTGTCACTATAATCAGAAATTCCTAAAGACAGTTATATTTGGAAGTTTAGAAATGTGCTCTGCATATTGAATCCTCGCTCTTAATCTAGGAAGGGTGCAAAATTGTATGGTCCATTCAGTTTCTTTCTCCTTGGTTCCCTGACTATTCCAAGCCCCAGGTAGTGATTTTCATTGCTGCTTTACTTCTAATTCTCATGTAGGCCTAACAGTACCTGCAAAACTTCATTCGAACACTTTTACAGAAAGTTAGTTCCCATGGGGACATCGGTGTAAGGCCTTGGGCATGTGGGAAACTTGCCTAGATTGCCCTGGTCACTAGGGCTATCTGGGTTGCCTTTCCTGGCTTCTCTAGGAGGATGGTTTCTATGAAGTTTCTTTGATTTGGGGCCCACTCAGAAGAGGGCATGGCTTTTCAGTTCATGAACAATAAATATTTATTGAGCACCTACACTATGCGAGGCAGGGCAACAAGAAACACTGACAAGATGGTCCCTGTCCTTCAGAGAGGATACCTCTGGGTTACTTCTGATTTTTACAGGGACTACTGGCACATCTGTGGATTGCTAGGCAACCTTTTAGAAACCTCACTCTCCTTCCTTATAAAGTAGGATCGCCTCTTATGCTCTGTCATTCTGGGTTTCATCCTTTCTTACCCACCAGGGCTGGTGGTTGCAAGAATCCCAAGAGCAGCAGGAGAGGGCAAGCACAGTGTTTTTCAAGCCTCTGCCAAAGCAACTCCCACAGCCAACCCCAGAATCACTGTGGTTCAAGACTGCATGAGACCATGATACAGGAAGGAGAACTGTTGTGGCTGTTTATTTGTTTTTTGTTTTTTGTTTTTGCAAACAATGTACTACACCCTGTTTATCCCTTCAGCTGCCATCACAAAGAACTCCGCAACAGCCTCTCTCTGGATTGATAGTGGCTTCCAAATCTGTGAGGAAATGTGAAAGGACAGAATGCTGACTCTCCCCTTCCCAGACCAAGAGCTGGTCCATAGTTCATGGGCTTGTTCCCTCCATGCTCATCTGGGAAGCATTGCGTTCTACCATCTTGAGGACATGTAGGGGCCAATAGTTCAGCAGGCACAGGGCCTATATTCCTAGTTTCCCTACCCTCCTCTCTAGCACCTCAGCCATTGCTGTGCTTTTGTTATTGACACACCTATCTGTCTTCTCTAGGGCCCCTGAGAACAGAGTCAGTGGTATTTTTTGTTTTTTTGTTTTGTCTTTGAACCTCCACCTCCTAGGACCGTGCCTGGCACATATGTAAGCATCTAATAAATGTTTATGTGAATAAATTTGTGAACTGGACACTTCTGAGCCCTGCTGCATTTCATCCAGAGAATTGTTAATTACATAGAATTTGCTTAGCTCTTTCAGGATTATTTGTAATTACTTTTGCTTGAATCAATTTTCTAAGATGCCTTTGTAATACCTTACCTTGTCCTTCTTTCTTAAAGGAGATAGTATGTCAAAAACAAACCCAGCCCCAGCTTTCTGAAAGTAAGGTAAGAAACTTAAATGTTCTTTCCATTTCCCCCGTGAAGTTTTCTGCAAAAGAGAGGTTTGGTATGGCAATGCTGCATGGGAATTATGGTCATGGTTTTAGTGAGCCAAGCTGCCTTGCAGTCCCATGGCGAGGAAGAGCACTTACCTGTAAACTGCTCCCCACTGGGCCCAGCCTAACCCACAGGGCAAGCACTTTTTGAGGGAGCCTTGGTTACTAGGCTCCTTTCTTAGCCCTTGCCTGGAAACAAAATGCTGTTATCAGAGGTAAACCCAGGGCCCTCCTGCCTTGGAGCTGCGTGGCATGCTGACTGTGGGAGAGACTCTGGCAGAGATCATGGAAGGGTCCGTCCCCTCTCATTTCCAAAGTGCAGAGTTGGGCATGCAAGAAACTTGGCATCCACCCACCTGCACTTGAACATGGACAAGTTTCAGGTGTTTCTTAGTGACATATCCCATAGGGTCTCCAATAAGGGTGGTTTCTGTGCTATTAGAGATGGTCCCCCAACCTTCCTCCCCTTCCCCAAGCCTGACACCTTACTGTGCCTTTAAAATCACAACAGAGTGCGTCTGAGATGGGTTGCTTCATGCAAAGGTGGTGAGACAGTCTTTAAGAGCCACCTTACTGGAAAAAGTACAGAAACTCTCTCAATCCTTCCTGCATCTGGGTGTGAGAAATGCTCACAATAAAATACTGGGACACAGGACTTGAGCAGCAAAGCGAGGCGTTTATTCACAAGTCTGCAGAGTCGGACACAACACCAGCCAGGAGAATGTGTGCGCTAAGTAGACAAAGCAAACTGGTTTTATAGTAATGCGATTAGCTCCCCCTCCCTAACGAGATTGGCTTCCCCTCCCCTCTCCTCCTTCCCCATTTCTCCATTACTGGTTAATCCGGGTTCACAATCTAACACGATTAACTACTTAACTCAGGGTGTGATTAAGGAAGGGTAATCTAGTTATAGGTCTATCTCCAACTTCTTTGCAAAGTTACCTAGCTACATCTTCCCATTTCTCTGTGTCTGGTGACAACAGTCTTCCTCCTTTTCATCCCAGAGATATGTGTGAGGAGCTTCGGAATGTCATTTCCTCTCCCCTTTTCCATGATTCATCTGTTAATTATCTCCTACTGGTTTGAGAGTCACTGGCTTGCTTCTTTATCCCTAACATGGATCCATTACCTCATCCCAGGTGAGGCCCAAGGCTGGGTCTGGATTCATAGCTACCTCTGCCCTACTCCTCATTACACTGATTGAGCAGCTATATTCTCATTCTTTCAAAAATGAATAAGACACAGTCTCTAGCCTCTGAAGACTTATGGCTGAGAAGTGTAACTCAACATGAAAAAAAAGTTACAGCATAGGGTGACATGGGCCTTAAGAGCCAGATGAGGGAGGGATCAACCCTGTCTTGAGGAGATAAAGAAGGTTGGATAGAGGTGGTAAGATTTGCAGAGGACCTTGAAGCAGAAGAAGGAATTTGCAAAATCAGGAAGGATATTCCAATCAGAGAGAGCAGCAAGTACAAAAGCAGAGCCTGTGAAGGATGGAAAGAAGCCTGGAGAGGCTGACTAGTGTGATGCTGGTGGGGAAGGCAGGCGGGGCTGGCATCGGATATCCAGGTAAGGAATCTATTGGGGCCCAGAGGATCTTTTAGGCTGAGGAGTCATGTGGTTAAATTGTTTTCAAGGAGCATGAGCCTTGGGTATCCAGGAAACCAGACAGGGAGCAGTGAGGATAAGTGTAGAGAGATCTCCAGAGTGCTGTGTGTGCAAGATGACCCACCTTGGAGTGGGACGAAAGTATTACAAGTTGCACTGTTACCAGTTTTAAAGACCCATCAACACTGGTAGCCTTGCTTAGTCAGCCTTTCTGATGGTTACTTGCATCATCCTGTATCTAGGGCCTCACACAATGAGAAGGACCTAATAACAGACCCCTCCTTTTTTCCCTGGGCCATTTTTAGCCTTTTTTTTTTTTTTTTTTTAAATAAAGGTATTACCTTTTTAAAACTGTCTGGTTAAAGTAGTTGTATGTGTCATACTATTTGGCTATATCTAAAGTGACCTTCACAACATAAGCAAGTGGCTTAGAAAGATATCTCCATAGAAACGGTAGATTGAAGCTAATAGACAATGAGAAAATAAGAGCACCAACATCTTTTCTATCCCTGGTGCAAGCTACTCATCAGCCACACCTTGGGGTTAAGATAAAATAAAGATCTAATCTGATATAGTATATAATAAGCCAAATAAAATAAAAAACAAGCAAAGCTATTTGATTCTGGCTTTACTTTGTGTACAGAGGGCCTTGAGATAATTAGCTAATAATACTATTAGCCCACCACATTTCAGAATAGTTTATTTAATTATCTCTTTATTTTTATGAAAGTATAATTTACTAGCTCTCAAATGCATAAATTCTAAGTGTCAGCTTAATAAGTTGGCACACATCTACAGTCATGCACCATTTAATGATGGATACAGTCTGAAAAACACATTGCTACATGATTTTGTTGTGCAAACATCCTAGCGTGCACTTACACAAACCTACATGGTATAGCCTACTACTATAACTATATGTGATTTTATATGATTGGCAGTGCTGTAGGCATGGTTACATCAGCATCACAACAAACACATGAGTGATGGGTTGTGTAATGATGTTATGATGGCTACAATAGGTGATAGAAATTTTTAGCTCCATTATAATCTTATGGAATTACTGTTGTAGATGTGGTACATCATGGACTGTAATACCTATGTAACCATCACCCAGATCAAGACACAGAACATTTTCATAACTCCCCCAAAATCTCCTCATGCCTCTTTCTAGTTACTACTTCCCCATCCACTGTGCTGAGGCAATAATTGTTGAGACTTCTATTACCATAGTTAGTTTTCCTGTTCTTGAACTTCAAGAAAATATAATTATATGCATGTGCTCTTTTGTACCTGGATTTAATGTTTTTATATCGCTGAGTGAATCAAGCATTCATTCTTCCATGATCTTGTATATAGAAAATCCTAGGTATTCACATACACTCCTCTCAAATTATTAGAACTAATAAACACATTCAGCAAGATTGCAGGATACAAAATCAATATAAAAAACAATTGTATATTTCTACATTTGCAATGAATAATCCAAAAATAAAGATAAGAACATTTTATTTGCAATAACACCAGAAAGAACAAAATAGAAATAAACTTAAAAATAAAAGAGACATCAGGACTATGTGAACTCAGAGAGAAGACCATGTGAAGAAGGCAGCCATCCGCAAGCCAAGGAGAAAGATCTCAGAAGAAACAAACCTACTGGCACCTGGATCTTGGGCTTTTCAGCCTCCAGAGCTGTGAGAAAACAAATTTCTGTTGTTTTAGCCACCCAGTCTGTGGTATTTTATATGGCAGCCCTAGGAAAACCCAAAATGAAAATAACCAAATGTCCATCAACTAATGAATTGATAAACAAATAATGAAATGTTATTCAGAAATAAAAAATAATAATGTTCAGATATCTGCTACAACATAGATGAACCTTAAAAACATCATGCTAAATGAAAAAGCCAGTCACCAAATAGCATACTTTATGATTCCATTTACAGTATATGAAATGTCCAGAAAAGACAAATCTGCAGAGACAAAAGTAGAATGGTGGTTGCCCAGGGCTGGTGAGCGTGAGGGTTTGGAAAGCGACAGCTAATGGGTACAGGGTTTCTTTTCTGGGATGATGAAAATGCTCTAAAATTGATTGTGGTGATGGTCTCACAACTCTGGGACTATTTTAAAAATCATTGAATTGCACACTTTAAATGGGTAAATTATAGAGTAGTGAATTATATCTCAATAAAACTGTCACCTCACCTCCCAAGAAAGCATTCCATTTTTTACAGCTTAGAAGTATGAAGTATGTATGGATATACTATAATTTGCTTATCCACTCACTTGTTCATGGACATTTGAGTAGTTTCTAGGTTTGAACATTCGTATATAAATCTTTGTATGGACATATGCTTTAATTTCTCCTGGGTAGATACCCAGAAATGGAATTGCTGTCATGAAGTAGGTGTATATTGAACTTTGTTAGAAACAGCCGAACAGTTCCAAAGTAGTGGTATCATTTTATGCTCCCATCTCTCTCATCCAGTTTCATGTCTCTGTTATAGGTATGTATGATACCATATATAATATATTAGTACTGTTGTATGCCTCGGTCCTCATTGTTAATTAGTTCCAGAACTCGTGACAAGTGCCAAAACCTGATGAGTACCGAACGAGTTTTTCCCATAAGAAGAAATGTAGTTAGAAATAGCTCATGAAGTTCCCCAGAATGTTCACATTTTACCGGGCTAATATTAAGTAATGAGGTTGTTTTGTAAACAGAATTTTAACACTAAACAGATATGTATAAAAAATAAATTAATAACAAAAATAAAATAAAATTTCGTTTTATCTGTACTGAGAGGAATTCCTGGCATAATGGGGTGGTGGTGAGGTAGAGGAGTTAATTGTTGGAAGAGGAGTCCTCTTCCAGGACAATTTCAGGTGGTTTCTCAGGGGTTTCTTCTGCTTTCTGTCTCTTGGCTTTGCTGAACACTGTTGGGAGGCCCAGATTTAGGGAATTTCACTAAAAACCTCTCAAGAGAAACTTGTTTCTGTCCATGTTTCAAAATGTTTCTAAAGGGTGATATTGTCTGTTCATTAAACAGGTCCGCATTTTGGCTTGCTAGAACTTTGTCTGGGTGATATTTCTCTGCAAAGTTTTGAACTTCAACCCATTTACCGCACATTTCTTCTTCTATCAGTGTGGTAGACGCTTCCTCCCTTCCCTCCTGCTCACGGGGAGAAATTTCCTCAGCCACTGTCTGTTGCTGCTCCTTTTGAAGTTCCTGCAGCTCCTGAGTACTGGGCTCTGCTCTGTGCTCCTCCACTAACTCTTTCACATCTTCATCACTGACCTCCAGGCCTGTGAACTTGCCCAGAGACAGAATATGCTCCCCTGTTAGGCTACCAGGATCACCCTTAAAGCCTTCAAAGTACCTTGGATTTACAGCTTCTGGCCACAGTTTCTTCCAGGCAGAGCTCGTGGTCTTGTAAGAGACTTTGCGCCAGGCTTCATCTATAAGAGTGACGCAGTGGAGGATATTAAAATGGTCCTTCCAGAACTTTCTGCATGTCAACTGGGTATCCAAGGTTACTTCAAAACACCTCTGGAAAAGGACCTTTGTATAGAGTTTTTTGAAGTTGGAAATTACATGCTGGTCCATGGGCTGGAGCAGAGGTTTTTTAGGGGGCAAGAACTTCATGGTTATGAAACTGAACTACTCCAGTAAGTTGTCCTCCAAACCTGGAGGGTGAGCAAGAGCATCGTCCGTAATTAACAAAGCCCTCAGAGGCAGTTCGTTTTCCTGCAAATATTTCTTCACACTTGGGCCAAAAACTTCATTCATTCACTCTATAAAGAACCGCCTCATCACCCAAGCTTTAGTATTGGCCCTCCACATCACACTTAACTTGCTTTTCATCACATTTTTTCCCTTGGAAACTCGCAGTTTTTCACTATGATACACTAGTAGAGGCTTAAGTTTTAAATCCCAACTAGCATTTCCACACAACAACAGTTAGCCTGACCTTCATGGGATTGTGCCCGGGCAATGCTTTCTCCTCTTGAGTGAAGTAGGGTCTGTTAGGGATTTTCTTCCAGAACCAATCAGGCTTGTCCCAGTTAAACACTTGTTGGGGGACAAAACCCTCAGCTTCTATATATTCCCTAAACTCAGTGACATAGCCCTCGGCAGCTTCTTTGCTGTCACTGGCTGCCTCCCTACGCCTCACCACACTGTGAGTGACAGTTCTCTTCGTAAATGTGCCAAACACGTCACTGCTCTCACGGCCTGTTCCAGGCTTGACTTTAGGCAGGTCATGCAATTGCCTAGCTTTCTCGCAAATGATTGCCTCAGAACACTGTCACCTGCTAACTGTTTTTCATTAATCCAGATGTAAAGCAATTTTCAACTTCTTCCAATGTCTGCGAACATTGCTTACTCACAGATTTGACACCTGTAGCAACACTTGCTGCTTTAATCGCTTTCTTATTTCTCACTATCATAGAAATTGTCATTCTAGGCATCTTGAACATGAGAGGTATCAGTCACACCTACACCTCTCTCATACTTAGCTGTGATTTCTTTTTTTTCTTTTCAATCCTGGTTCTTATTAACTGCCTTTTAGGCTGAGTGGTATCACTCTTAACCTTTTCATGACCCAAGATTAGCACCTAAAATGCACAGAAGCGCAGGACAGTAACGACGAATAGTGGGGGTTTTGCACCTCTGTTTTACCTAGAGGAGGGTGCCATGTGAGCGATGAAGCATTTTCTCTGGCGGGGAGGCATTGCGACTCCTAGCAAGTGCGACGAGTCCTGAACACACACCAAGCGCTGAAATATTTTTTTCTTGTCAAAATGTGACAAGTACAGGCTTTGATGAATTCTGAAGCTGGCAAGTACTGAGTTACGACTGTACGTGTTATTGAGATACATGATTTTTAATAGAGGGGCTTCTGTACAGACAAATTCCATAGCCTGGGGCTAGGAGAGAGTTGCTCTTGTTAAGGACTTTGTATTAGTTTTCCAAGGCTGCAATAACAAATTACCACAAACTCGGTGGCTTAAAATATCAAAAATTTATTGTCTGACAGCTCTGGAAGCCATGAGTCTAAAATCAAGGTGTCAGCAGGGCTTGCTCCCTCCACAGGCTCTAGAGGGGAATCCTTCCTTGCCTTGTCCACTTCAGGTGGCTCCAGACGACCCTTGGTTTGTGACTACAGAGCTCTCTCTAATCTCTGCCTCCCTTTTCACACGGGATTCTCCTTATTCTCTCTATGTCTTCTCCTCTGCCTTTTATGAGGATAGTCAATGGATTTAGGGCTCACCAGTAATTCAGGATCATTTTATCTTGAGATCCTTGACTTAATTATATACACAAAGACCTTTCCAAAAAAGGTCACATTCACAGGTTGTAGTGGTTAATATGTTCTGATATGTCAGTGGGGGGGCACCTTTCAAACTTTCAAACCACTAACTGGCCTGTTCTAGCAGAACAAATGGGAAGCAGAGGATGGATTCAAAAGAGTTCTTAGGTTTCATTTGTTTGTTCCTGAGGTACATTTACAGGGAGACTTGATAGGGAAAAAGGCTCAAGGATGACGTACAGGTTCCCAGCTTGGGTGATGGGGAGACGGTTCTGCCTGGAATATTCTTTTCCCAGATGCTGGCATGTCATGTACCCTCATTTTATCTGGTTTCTGTTCACATGTCACATCTTCAGGGACTTCCCCTAATCTATCCCCAAATGATGCTTCTATCCTCTACGTGTTCAAACTGGGAATTAGATTTGGCTGCTGGTAGCAGAAAACCCCCCAAATAGCACTTGGGGTAACTCATTGGAATTTACTTTTCTCTCAAGTTCTATAAATCTGGAGGTGGTCAGTGAGGGTGTGTTGGTGACAGGGATCCAAGTTCTTTCTGTTTTATTTTGTTACTTTGCTTTGTACGGCTGCCATTCCCAAGGTTAGCTCATACTCAGGTGGTTTCTGGATCCCCAGTCAGTCTGTATGTATTTCAGCCAGCAGGAAGGAGGAAGGAAGGCTGACAAAGGGGGAAAGCTGCCCCATTGTTACAGTGCGAAAGGGGGTTCTTTCACGTGGCGCCTTGGGGTAAAGCCCAACAACTAGTGTTGTGGAAAACAGGTCTTTCTATATGATTCCAACCTTGGGGGTGTGGGCAGTGAACACTTCAGCTCAGAGCCCTATTCTCCCACAGGACCCAGCACTTCTCTTGCTCCCCCAAAGGCTAGAAGCCAAAAACATGCCCAGAAGTTCCCCATCCCTTATCTGTCGGCTCTCTCCTTCAGGATCTGGGGTATGATGTCATCAACCTCCAGGAAAACGTGCCGTGTTGCACTGGATCACACATAGTTCTCTCCTCTTCCCATTCAAAGCTGCATGGTTCTCCTCTTCTACCTCCTTGCAAACCGTGTGGAGTTCTCTCTCCAAAGTGACTGCTGCCTTATTTTTAAATCCCTGACTGTTGCCTGTGATGCAGTGGGTATGGTAACTGGTTCTGACTATTCAGAGAACCTTGAGTAGGCCCTGCATGCTCTTCCCTCACCATTCCATAGTCAAACCCCGCCCCACTTTGGGGCCTTGGCAGAACCAAAATAATTTGCATAACTAAGACACTAGCTACCAGACATAGAAATGCAAAGACATCTTGAAAGCTGTCCCTTTCCCCCATTCCCCAACCTCAGGCTCTGGGGAATTTTTCCCACTCTGTGACACCATCACTGTGTCCTAAGGAATATTCGTGGGAATTACAATAGGACACTCTTCCTTTAGACAGAACTTGGTCACATGGCCACATCCAGTCGAAGTGGAGGCTAAAAATGTAGTCTTTATCTAGAGGGGGTGGGGGTGGGGGTGGGGGTATCTGAATTCAGCTAAAAATTGTAGTATTCCCTAGTTAGGATGGAAATGGATATTGTAGGGTGTAGCTGGATGGGCCTGTTAGAAACAAGGTCATAGTGACTCCCAAACCAGTAGCAAAGTCATTGGTAACAAAGGGCAAATGTAATTAAAGAGTCTTAAGGGCGAATGTAATTAAAGGATCTCTGAGAAGGGAGTGGACAGCATTAGCATATTCAGGAATCACAATAGGGGCATTTAGATGAACGCGTTAGATTGTACCTCTGGAGTATCCGGTCATGGAGAAACGGGGAAGAAGGAGAGGGGAGGGGAAACTAGTTGTGTTAGGGTGGGGAAGCTAATCACTCTCACTTTAGAATGGCAATTTCAGGGTGGGGAAGCTAAGACTATAAAACCAGGTTCCTTTGTCTATTTGGGGCGCACATTCTCCTGGCTATGAGGGTGCGCCCGGCTCTGCAGGCTCATGAATAAAAGCCTCGCTTTACTGCTCAAGTCCTGTGTCCCAGTTTTTATTGTGAGCGTTTCTCGCAGGCCACCCTGTGCTTTATTCTTCCTCCTAGCACCTGATCTATTATATATTTAATTTGTGATTTGTTTACTGTCTGCCTCTCCCCTCTAGAATGTGAGCAGGGACTCTGTCTTGCTCACCAGTGAGTTTCTAGTGACTAGGAAGTGCAGAGTAGATTAGGTGCTTCACAAATATTTGTTGAGTGACTAAACGATAAGGTGGGGAATTGATAGCAAGAGTAGGTTTAAGATAAAGGAAAGACTGTGATGGGAGTCATATTGAGTCCCAGGGGCCTATAGGATAACTATGAGTTGATGATCACAGGCAGTTGGAAATATGGGTCTGGGGCTCGGGAGAGAGATAGTGGCCTGTAGCTTTTGAGAAGTGATTCTTTGGGTAGGGCACATTGCGATGGACCCACAGAAGACAGCAAGAGAGGAAGGCACACTCAGCCAGCCAGATGCCCCCACCCTACTCCACTGGGAGGGGCTACTGCTTCCCTACCTGCCTGCAGCCTCTCTGGTCACGTGGACCTGTCCCACTCATCGCTTGGTTTGAGAATGCCCTTTGTAAGAGGGCTCTGCAGAGCCAGGATCCGTGTGTCATGGTTACAAATCTAACCAAGGACAATTCAGTACTCTAGAGGGAAGGCTCCATAACATGGGTCCTTGTACCCATCTGTGACTGAGGTGGCACTGGATCTGAGTGGAATAAGAGAAATAAGGACAATATGGTAAAGTGAATATTTCACCTTGTTAGAGCAGCAGGGTGGGCTGGAGCCTAGCTCTTGCCCTCAATAGCCACATGACCTTGGAAAAGTCACTTAACCTCCTTGTGACTCAGTATTCTCATCTATGAAATGGAGATAAAAGTAGTATCTACCTCATTGGATTGTTCTGAGAGTCAAATAAATTATTGATATAAGTGAAGATTTTAGAATAATACCTGGTATGTAGTAATGTAACAGAACCTCTGGGCTGCTCCAATTGAAACAGAACCCACAGGCCATTGAGTTAGGGGCCCGATTGCCCGCCGCCAGAATTACAACTCTCAGTACCAGAGTTTAGTGAAAAGAAAAAGAACTGTTTATTTAACAGTTAAATAGATTTAGATTATTTGCAGATTTCTGCTGTTGAGTCTTATGTTCTTTAAAACACCCACAAACACATAGTTCTGCCTCCCCCTACCAAACCAGGCCAGCCTTAGGGAAGTTGGAAACACTGTTTCCCTACTTCCTAGGCACAGTTCAGCTTTACCAGTAGCTGCCAATCACTCAAATCTGATTGGGGAGGTCCTTTCTGTGCTGTTGAGCCCTCCAGCTTTTAATGCAGAACCGCCTGGATTCTCAGCCTCTTTGTAAACTGCCTTCTTCCTGCAAACTGCGTGAATCTCCTCTCCTTCTCAAAACTGCATGGCGAGAGCCTCTTAAAGCAGCCTGGAGAGCCCTCTCAAAACCACATGAAGAACTCAGCTTCTTTAATCTGCATGGAGAAGGCCCCTTCACCAAGCTGCATGGAGGGGGGGGGGAGGAGAGAGAGAGAGAGAGAGAGAGAGAGAGAGAGAGAGAGAGAGAGAGAGAGAGAGAGAGAGAGAGAGAGAGAGAGAGAGAGAGAGAGACACCAAGTGAGAGAGAGTCCGAGTGAGTGAAACCCAGCTAAAATGTCCGTAGCTGCTTATATATCCCTGACTGCGTCCTCAGTGGGTGTTGCAACAGTTCTGACCATTCACAGGACCCTACGCAGGCTCCGTAGGCTCCTTCCGTACCATCCCACAGTTCAAGATTCCTCCCATCTTCTTGGGCCTTGGAAGTATCAAAGCCATTTTGCATAACAAAGACACTAGCAACTAGCCCCAGCATGCAAAGGCATCTTAAAAGCTGCTTCCTTTTCCCCGTCCCCCAGCCGCAAACTCTGGGGTTTGTTTTTGGACTCCCCTGTTTCTGTAACAGTAAGTTCTACCTAAGTACCAGCTGTTACTATTAAAAAGCTAAATGTACTTAGTTTAAAAAACAGCCCTTCCTGGGTTAAAACTTCTTTTCTTTTAGAAACTTACGATGGTAGAAGATAAAAATTACAACTTAAAAAAGTACCATTTCATAGCAAAATAGAAGGTCAGTACCTGATTTTTGCTTGTTTGTATCTTTAATTTGCTGGGCTGTGAAACCCCACAGCCAGGAACCTTGCCTAGGTGTTGACATGGGCAATTCCCTCTGTATTTTGGTTTAAATTCTAAGGGGCAGGACTGAGGACCTCCTGTTGACCCCATGATGGAGGTTGTGTCGGGGTACCGGGGGGAACTATCCTAGGAAACTCAGGATAAGCAGCAGGGTGATTTGAGATTGCTCTGTTCCAACAAGATATGGGCTTCCTTTGGGGAAGGAGTGGGCCTGAGATAAGAAGCATGGCTGAAGCCAGGCAAGTCTCAGCAGTCTGGTTAACCCTTCTTCCTCCAGGCGATTATTCTTTAAAAACAAACAAACAAACTTACTTTAGAGAGAGAGAGAGGCAGGGAGAGAGGTAAACATCAATTTGTTGTTCCACTTATTTATGCATTCATTGGCTGCTCCTTGTATGTGCTCCCACCGAGGACCAAACCTGCAACCTTGGCATATCAGGATGATGCCCTAACCAACTGAGCTTTTTAGCTAGGCCAGGCCAGGCCAGCCCATTATTCTTCATGTAGGAGCCTTGTCAGGTTCAGAGGCAATGGAATGAGGATGAGATGTCCAGGAAGTGACAGAGTCAGATTGGCTTTCTTTGGCTTCCCTGAGAGACTGTCATCCTCAAAGGGGAGTAGAAGCCTTCTTGGGACAGAAGCTGTGAAAGATGTCTCTAGGATCAGGCCCTTAGCCAGGTAAACAGGTCAGGGTTGAGCAAGAGGCAGGTAGGCAGGGGCCTGAGAAGGTTGAGACTCCTATAGGTGAATCAAGAGAGATGCTTAGGGTGCAAGATTGAAATTTTGCACCCCTAGGCACCTCTCTTGATTCATCTTAATCCCAGCCCTAATACCTGAGGCCTTCTTCCTATAAATTCCAGTAATCAGTTGAAAATTTAAATACCTACAGGGGCCAGTCATCAGTGCATATCAGTGAAGTGGGTGGGCTGGGTGGGGCCTGGGGCAAACTGTCTGAAGGGGGCAGTGGGCCCTCAGTTCTAGCTGATTGTTGCCTCAATAAATGGGCCCTGTGTGGCCAGACCTCAGATGCCAGAAACCTTTATTTTAAAGTGAAATCTCCCAATTTTGAAGTGTTGGCTCATATTTATAAAACAAATAAGATATGCTATAGACCATGTTTTAGCCTGGTGGTTGCCAGTTTAGAACCTCTGTTCTGATGTTGTCAGAGGACAGAACTTTGGACAAATGAAAGAGGAAAGGAGACAAGCTGAGAATTTCACTTTACAAACCCAGAAACTCAGGGGCTGGGTGCCTATGCCTCCTTACCAGCCTTCTCACGCAGGAAACAGAACTGTCTGCAAAGTTAATGAGAAAGTCAAAATGAACTTTCATCTCAGGGTGCTCTGGATCTGCCAAGCCACTCAGACCCTGGAGAAAGCACCTTCAGCATTGTCTGGGAGAGACTGCTATAAATAGTACAGATCAGTTCACTTCAGAAATTTCTTCCAGATGTTCCCCTGGAAAATCAGGATCAGTCATTCTCATTTCTGGCAGCGCCTGAGTCTCACATGGGGAACTTTTAAGAGGTAGTGTTTGGACTACATCCCAGATCAATTGAGCCATCATCTCCGGGGCTGGCTCTGGGTATCAGCATCTGTAAAGGTTTTACAGACTAATGTTTTGTGCAGCCAGGTTGTGAACCAGGGTTCTAAGTAATGCGACCGAAGTCTTTGTTCCAAGTGCATCTTTTCAGAATGTGCTGTGCATGATGCCCCTCCCCCCAACTGTGTCAGATTCCAAGATGCTGCCATAGTTGGGCATTGGCCTTAATTTTTCTTTTTTTACTTTCTCTTTGAGACTTTAAACAAGCTCTATAACCTCCATAACCTTCAATGACTGATTAAGTGGGGATAATGTTAGTTGCCTTTCTAACCTTACCAGCCTGTCATCAGGAGAGATGAGGGAATAAATGAGAAACTCCTTTGTAAACTGTCAACATTATATAAACATTGCTATTACATGTGTGCTCCCAGGTGCTGGGGTACAGCTTTGACTTACTGGAGAGAATTTCTGGAGTAACATTCCTAGTGCCAGGGGTCAGATGTAAACGGGCATACGGACTTACCAGCAGGCATGTTTTGCAGGGAGGCAGCCTGGCATTGTCTGACCCCACCCCCCTACCCTAACTTGCACAAGAGGAAGCGCAGTAAATGAACAGAGAAATTCAGGGAACTTCAGGGAGAGGGGAAGTCCATCTAGAAGGTGAGGGAAGAAGGCATATGGAAATAGACTTCTTATGGTTGAGGTCTTTGCTGGTCTTCCTAAGGGCCTTGGTTAGAGGTCTAAGAGCTATGTGACAACAAAAAGAGGTGGGATGAGAAAGAAATGCATGAGGTGGCAGAGGGCACACAGGCCCAGCTCTGAGCCCAGTGTGGTACACAGCAGCGCAGCACAGGCTTTGGCCTCAGGAAGATGTCTGATTGGGGCAGATAAGGCTGAGTCCCGAGGAGACAGTCAACAATATCAGGCAGTTTGTCATGACTCAGTGTTACTTATCTGAGGCCCAGGCTGCAGTGAGGTGGTGGGAAGGATGGACAGAGCACTGGCTGGGCATCAGAACTGGGTTTGAGTCCCAGCTCCACATTCTACCACAACCTGACACTGGGCAAGATGGCCCTCTGGCTGTGTCTCAAGTTCCTCGTCTGTAAAGAAGAGTCTTGGTCTAGATCTCTATGGACTCTGACTACAGTCCGAGCTTGCCCTGTGGAGGTGCTGAGGCCTGGGAGTCTAGGGTGAGTAGTCGTGGTCAGGGAAGGCTTTTTTGGGAGGGTGGGTGAGTTGGGCCAATGGAAGAAAGACAAGTGATCGGGTAGAGGTGAGTGGAGAAGGCAGGTTGAGCAGGAAAATGTGAGCAGGGGCTCAAATGGAATGGACATGGTGGAAGCTGAGGACAGCGCAAAGTGGCCTTACTGTGACCAGTGGTGAAGGAAGAGAGAAGTGGGGAAGAGTGGAGTCAAATTACAGAAGGCCTGAGACATCAGGCAGGGATGTTTATAAATTGGCTCCATCAGGAAGGAGGGGGCCATCAAGGGATTTGGGGCTGGATTATGATATAATTAGACTGCCTTTTAGCAGGACTAATGTGGTCTGGACCTCAGAATGACTTGGATGGCAGGAAGCCAGGAACCAGGAAGGGCAGCTAGAAGAGTCTTGTAATATTTCTGGCACAGGGTGATGAGGATTAGGGGTTGGAAGGAGGCAGTGGGGTCAGCCCTAGAGATATTGCTAAAGAAATACTGGTAGGCCTTGGGGCCTTGCTGCATTCAAGGGGTGGGGAGGAGTGATTTACTTTGAGTAGTTTCTCTCTCAAACGCCAGAGAAGAGAAAGCATTGGCAGCCTCCCTACCTGCAAACAGAATGTGTCAGGGTAGCCTGGCCATTGGGAGAGTCAGCTTCATTCTGGCTCAGCTCAGAGACCTCAACTGTAATGTGGGCACCATGGTGATGCTAGCAGGGGTCTGGGTTAAGGGATATGTATGCCCTGGATTACGGGCTGGGCTGGGCTCATCCCGTCTTTAAAAAAATTTTCTTTAAAACATTTTTTTTTATTTGAGAGAGAAGGGGAAGAGAGTGAGAGAGTGAGAGAGAGAACAGAGAAACATTGATTCCTTGCTCTACATTTTTATGCATTCATTGTTTGCTTCTTGTATGTGCCCTGATGGGACCTGCAACCTTTACTTATGGGATGATGCTCTAACCAACCGATCTTCCTGGCCAGGGGCTCATTCTGTCTTGAGTACCAGGCCCTAAACTAGGTTTGGGAGCAGAGTGTCTGTATAAGAACATCCAAACCTGTAGAACATTTTAGTAGGTTTATTTGAGCCAAATTGACAACACATGCTGGGAGGAAGATCCAAAATGCTTCCGGAGAAAGCAGTTTTGAGCTTCTTTTATGTATTTAAAATTAAGGCCGGGGCCCTAGCTGGTGTGGCTTAGTGGATTGAGAGTGGCCTGCGAACCAAAGGGTTGGTGGATCGATTCCCAGTCAGGGCACATATTTGGGTTGTGAGCCAGGTCCCCAGTTGGAGGCGCGTGAGAGGCAACCACACATTGATGTTTCTCTCTCTCCCCCTCCCTCTCTCTCTAAAAATAAATAAATAAAATTAAAAAGAAAGATTTAAAAAAAATTGAGGGGATTGGAGAAAGTGAGGATGGGGGCTTGGTTTAGAGGACAGTAAGAGTATGTGCTCTCTTTAGGGTTAATAACCCCTTGCTGGGATATTACTTCTGGTATTTCAAAGGTGTGTTAACCTAGATGCACAAGAACAATGGACAGGGCTGACTTAAAACATTTCACTAAAGATGCTATATGCCTGGGGCATGACTACTCACCATGAAATGAGCAGCCCTATTAGAAATTTATGATTGAATCACCCTGTGAGGTTATTTTCCATAGAATCCCCCTCTCCACCTCCCCCTGCTGCCCTGCCTCATCCACAAGAGCAATTAGCAAAGCATAGTTCTTGATCCTCAAGGAGATTCCAGCCTTGTGAGTCTGGCAGAATCACATTTGCAGGACTCAAATGGCACTCAAGAAGAACCAAATGGTTCTCATTCACCCAATTTTGCTTTCTGGTCATGTAGGTAGTGTGTTTGATGGATGCCAGAAAACCTCTCTGTTCTTGGCGTATAATGATACTATCAAGGGGATAAGTCCAGGTTTTGTGGAGCTTAAAGCTTAAACAAGTTCAGGGAGCCACTTTGGAAAATAATTTGAAATTAAAAATATAAAATTGCTAGGCCCTCTCAGGGCCTAGAATGAGGGGAATGCAAGTAAGTTCTGAAATTTAAACCTCATTAGCTCCCCAGTCTATCATATGAGAATACTTACCACTTATTAAATATGTATTATAAGTGGGTATTGTATTTGTGGTATTCCACAACAGCCGAGGGGGCTGACGAACATTAGTATCCCCATCTTCTGGATGAGGATGTAGCTCAAACAGGTGACTCACAATGTCAGTCATGAAGCAGGGGGTGGGGGCTGTGTTCTGGACTGAGGAATCTGGCCCTGAGTCATCTGAAGTCCTCTTCCGTCCGTAATGGCAGAGGTCAGGCCCCTGAGGTTCCTGAGGAGGGCCGTCCTAGACCTGGGCCTGGGCCGTCTCCCCTGGTTCCCATTTATCTTTCCTTGGCTTGGCCGGGGTCCTGCAGGATCCAAGGCTGGGGTAGAGGTAGGGGGTGCCATCTCAGGGCACTGCATGGTGCAACTTTGGTTCCAGGATCCTTGGCCAATGCAGACAGAGAGCCACATACAACTGGGGCTACAAAGCCCAAGGGTGAGCACCACTGTGAAAACAGACCCAAGGTCTAATCCTGAACCTAAAACTTCCTGCATGTATAAAGTCCCACAAGATACATACTCCCTAAGCCTCAAATTTCTAATCTGTTGAGTCAGGGGAGTTAACCACGTTGTATTTTGAGCGTATTACATGTCATCCCATAAGGGAGCAAAGATCCTGGTGGTGTCCGGCACACAGTAACAATCTAAGAATCTTAAGGTTGCTGTCAGTCCTAGTAGCAGCATAAACATGTGGTTCAGCACTTCCCCGCCCCCATTTGAAGTAGCTAACTTCCTCTGGGGAAGTCAAGAAGATGGCACATAGGAGAGGCGCCTAAACTGTCCCCCTGACCCAGTGAGGCTGGGTGCCCAAGAGGAAGTGGAGGCTGGGAGGATGGGGCCAGGCCGGGGCCTGCGGCCCAAGTCCCGCCCAGCAGGCGTGTACCCTCGGGGATGAAACCGGTTACTCGGTGGAGGGGGCGTGTGGCAAGTCGTTCTTGGTTTAGCACTACAAACCCACCAGCTGGAGCTTAGACGGCGCTGGCCGTAGGCGCCGCAGCACGGCCGGGAGGCGGAGTGGGACCGTGTGATGCACTGCGCGTGTGGACACGTGGGGCTCCGCGCTTTGCTCCTTGGGCCCACGAGAGCCGGCGAAGCCTCGGGCTCCCGCTTCCGCCGACACAGGCCTTGCTTGCTCGCTTTCCAAGCCTACTTCTGCCAGCCTCCTCCCGACGTCTACCCCAACACGGAACTCTAGGGGCAAGCCCTCATTTCGAGGGGACCGCCCCCCGGGCTGCCCCATCTCGCAGCTAGTCTCCGGCCGCTCGCCCCGGCAGAGCTGGGTGGTGGCTTCCCCACACCCTGCGCTGCTCCGCGGCATCCCACAGGCCACGGTTCCGTCACGCGTGACGGTGCGCGCCCGAGAGAGCCTTCCGCCCCCGCGCTGGCTCCCTACGTGGGGGACGTGCAGGGTGATGCCCCGTGCGGCGCTGGGGGGGGAGCGGGGTGTTCCGTAGCGTCGCCCGCCCCTTTTCTGGCGCAGGAGGGCGTGGCTCCCCCCCCCCCCCCAGCCCTCTCCTCCCTTCTTGGACGCCACCGCATGGCGCTGCAGAAGCTTGCGGCAGCCAATAGGCATCGAGGAGGTGGGACTGCTGGTGGCTGTCAACTTCCCGGGGGACTGGAGCCCGGAGACTGGGAGCCCGCGAGCTGCCACCGCGCCCTGGGCTGAGGGGGAGGAGCCGCGGGATTTGGAGGAGGAGTCGCAGAGCAGCAGCTCGAGGACCACTGCTTGCCTAGCCTGCGAAGGACAGACGCTCGCCCCACGCCTGCGTCCCTGCTCCCCCGACCGCCAGCATGATCGCCGCGCAGCTCCTGGCCTATTACTTCACCGAACTGAAGGATGACCAGGTCAAAAAGGTGAGCCCCGCCCGCGCCGCCGCCCAGCGCTCTGGCTGCCGCGTTGCATTCCGGCATCCGCTTTCCGCCGCAGCCTCCATCCTCCTGCGCCCAGCCTTCCCAGGCCAGCATTGGTTGGACTGCAGGTGGTGTGGAAAGGCTTCGCCGTTTGATTCTCCCAGGAATTGTCTCTGTGTATGTGTTGGGGGCGAGGGGAGACCCCTGAGACTGGACTGCTTGCTGCAGTGTCCTTGAAACGGATTGCAGATGTCAGATGGGGCCAAGGGCTTTGAGGGGAGGTGGCCTATTTGGAAGGGTCTGAGCGCCATGGGCGGAGGAGTGATCACAGAGATGCTGGGGTGGTGAGCGTGCAGCAGGCCGGGGTGCTGGCTGGAGGCCAGGCATCCCATATTTGGGGTTCCCGGAGGGCATCGTGTGCTCCGGAGAAGCTGTCACCCCAGCTCTCCCAGCTGTTGCGGCTGCTCCTTAATCTGAGGACAGAGACCAGTTTGGCTTCCCGGAACGCAGAGGGGCTCGGAAGCTACCGGAAACTTTGCTCATAGGCCTCAGGACTGGAGCGGCATGTCTGAATGGAATTTTTTACTCCTCGCCGTGACCGCTGTCTTAAAGCTGTAATTTCCAGTCTAGGGAGCTCAAATAAGAGACTGGTCTTTTGAGTTGGATGGGGACTTTGACATGTATGCTGTGACATGGGTGCACTTTCATGTGGTTGCATCTTCCAGGTGTTGCTATCTTTGTCATCTAACATAAAATTCTGTCTGCTGGCAGGCCTTCAAGGTGTATATCCCTCCCTTATGCCAGGTTTGCCATCAAGAATCAGTTGGTTTTTTTTTTTAGAAACAGTCTAGGCTGTAGGGAAAGGCCTGTTTTATCAGTGTCAGGCCTAGCACAGCCTCCTGACCCACTCACACCCTGAATGAGTGACATTATTGCTGGGGAAAGCTGGGACAGGCAAGCAAAGTTAGCCTCACTTTAGAGTTCAAATAAGGGAGTGCTACCTACAGGTGAGAGGCAGGAGCAATAAGCCTGGATTTTCTGCTCTACAGGCAATAGCATGTTCAGTCTCTTCCTATTCACCTAAGACAACCTCTTTCTCTGGCACAATAGGAAACAGGCCTGATGAGGGTGACCTCATCAAGGTCACACAGTGAGTTAGAGGGAAAGCCAGGGCGTGACCCAGGTCTCCGCCTCTCTTCACTGGGAACTTGACCATCCTTTCTTGGAAATCAACTGAAGGGGAGTTGCTGAGACAGAGGCCCTGGGGATGCTGCTTAGATCCTGGATCTAGTGTTGGGTAGGGATCAGAGTGGGATACTAAGGAGACAGACCTGGAAATCTGCCATGGCCCCTCCTGGCTGTGAGTGGCAGTGACTCTAGAGTAGTCAAACCATGGCACTCATGCTTTCGCAGTAGAGCATCCTGGAGCCTCCTCTGGCCACTGAACTCTGAGCTGTGCATGCCAACATGTACATTTCACGAGTTGTGTATTAGAGATACTCTTCCTATTTCACAGTGAGAATTTAAGGCCTGGATGATTTCACTGCTCTCTCCCTGCGTGTGGTGCCCTCTGTAGCTCAAGATAGCAGATCCCTGGGGTGGGGACTCAGATGACCTTGTAAGCAAAAGCATCCACACCCACCACCACCTGTGTGGACTCCAGGGCTGAGCTGGATTAAGGTTTGGACTGAAATCAGTGAGACTTATTTTATCAGACACACATTGACTAGTGTGGTCCCAGAACCCTCCACTCCCCATGATGGCCTGACTCATACACATTCTATCCCCCAGGCTCCTGTACACAGCTGAGTATGTGACTTCTGAATCAATCGATCTTCAAATCTCTCCTCCTCTGAGATTGGGACTCTGACATTCCATCCCTGCCCTCCTCTGCCCTCAAAACCTTTCTAGAGGAGGGTCTTGAGGCCAACTTCTGCCAGATAATATTATTGGTCAAGGAGATTCTTAAAAATAAGATGGCTTTCTTGCACCGACGGCTTCTTATGCTGCTTTCTATGGTGGGAGTATGGACTTCTGTCAGGGTATTGATCACCTTGGCTTGCATTATGGGCTGTGTGGCACTGCCATACCTGGGTGTGGTCCCTGAGAAGCTGTCTGGGCCTCCTGAGCACATGGCAGACACTTGTTCTGAGGGCCTAGTCAGCTTTACCCACTCCCAGCTGTGCAGATGCTGGGAGACTACATCTGCTTTCTTGGGGCTCAGGACTTATTAGAGACCAGCCCTTCCTACCCACCACAGACTGTGGGGGAAAGCTGGGTGGGGTGCACGACTCCAAGCTCTATTCTTCCTGTGGGAGGTGGGTCCTACCTACGCCCTGACAGGGACCTAGTAAAAACAGTCCCCCTACAAATCTGCCAGCATGGGCAGCCATGATGATTCAGCCCTTCAGCACTAGGTAGCCTCCAGGGCTCCAGAGACAGCTCTGGCATCCCCTTCTAACCCTTATCCATCTTCTGGCTCTCTGGCCTACGGGTACGAGGAGGGAAGGTGGCGATGACGATAGAGTTTTGCTCAGGACACAGAAGTGATCACGAAAAGGGTATTACAGTATTCCTCTACCCATTGCCTGTGAGACATGTCAGTAATTCAACTTTATAAATCTATCCTGGGTTGAAACAGGCCAAATGTCTGGCTTCCTGGCATGGAACCCCATTTTACAGACTGTGTCTGCATAATATTGATTAATGGAGCCCTGTGAAAAGGGGTCCTGGCATTAGACTGAACTAAGCACAAAACATTTTCCTTTCACTCTTCTAGTGCTTTTTGGAGGAAAAGGAGGCTCCAAATGTGTGCTTGTGAAAGATTCCTTTCATCAGAATCCCAGACATCTGCTAATTCTGCAGCTAGAGACTGAGTCCTTTGACCTACAAGTAACTTTTGACATGCCTCTCATCTCACCAGCTTCTTCCACTTGCTTTAGCCATTAGGAGCCTGCAGGAAGGTGAAATATGGCATAGTCCTCTTTTTAGGAAAGGGAGGTGAATCCATCAAGGTCAGCAACTTGGCCTCTAAAGAAAGACTAGGTTTTCTATTCTCCAGGGTTGTCAGAATTGCGAGCAAACGCCAGTGGATTTTCTCTGGGTGGGATTCCCCTAACCCTAAGCAGTCCCCATTTGCAGGTGCGATTAGTCTCAAAGGCCAGAACCCAGGGGTCTTCAGAGTGCCTGGCCAAGGAAGGTGGAGGAGAGTATGCTTAGCAGTTAAAGGGCTATCCAAGGTCTGTTTTCTCTGAGGCCTGTGTGTCCCCGCTGCAAAAGCTAGCATTAAAAAATGACCTGTGTTGCTCAGGGTGAGAGAGATGAGTAATAGAAAATGATGAAAAATGTCTTGTGGACCTTTTGGTATGGTGTTATACAAATATTCGGGAAGAACCTCTCACTTCTTTGTGAACATTCATTTTATAATAATCCCTGTCCTCTATACCTTGGATGTTCCTAGGAGTTCTCCCCCAAGAGAAGCCCCAACACTTCATTTGGTTTGATAATTTGGGACTGTCGTGAGGGAAGACTGAGAAAGTGGGTAGGTCTGAGGGGCTCTCACATCTGGCCATGCTGCGCGGTCCTCCCACACGCCTGCTGTTTGCTGGAGAAGGCATGGGCAGCTTTCTCCTAAAAAGATTGATTTGGCAAAACTAGTACCATCTCCATGTGTGTCTGCAGTCAGGAATTCCTGCCTGATAGAATGAGCTGCTGGAGTCAGCTCTGAGGATATCTGCGGAGGCCCCGGGGGAGATACTGGATGAAGAGGCAGCCAGACACCTCCGTGTCCAGCAAGCAGTCATGGCTGCCCTACGGGCACCTGCTTATTAATTTGAGGACCTTTACAATCAAATCCGATCATGGGAATTCAGCAACTATGAACCTGTTAGAAGTGGTCGCTGTTCTTCTGGAGTATCAATTATTTGCTGTCTTATGATAAATGCAAAGCATAGAATGCTGAGAGGGCAGGTAGGGGCCAGTGGTCAGATATTGGGTGGGAAATCACTAGCTTAGAAATTGCTTGAAGCCAGGCTCTAGATATAGAAAAGAAAATACTTAGAAACTTTGTAAGGGAGAGTCAAATGGATAGTTACCAAAAATGTGGCTCTTTCCCTCTTTTTAAGGGTTTGAGGATACTGATTATGATATCTTATCAGATACCAATTATGAGTGCATGTGTGTGTGCATATGTATGTCTGTGTGTTAGGACCTGAAACATTATCCCTGTGCATCCCAGGACAGTTCTCTCCCCATCACTGAAGACAGAAGGCAGAGATTTTATTCCCCATTTAGAAACAAGGACTGGAGTTCCAGAGGAGATAAATGACTTTATCAAGGTCCTAAGAAAATCTGGAACGGCATCCAGAGGGCTATTCTTGCTCCCTCTGTTTATTTCCTCTAGAAAGGCTCACGTTTGTTGATTTTGATGAGTTACTTTGGAATATGTATTAATATGTATATGCACGAGTTAATTTTTATTATGGAACAGTCGAGGTGCATAAAAATATTGAAGTTAACATAACCAAACACCTATGTATCTGCTCCTCATTTGAGAAATAATGGACACAATGACTACATTGCAGGCACAACTGAAGCCCCTTCTATGCCCATCTTCAGTCCCATTGCTTTCTCTTTCCAGAGGTGATCTCTGTCCTGAATTTGGTGTCTATCATTTTCATGCATGATTTTATACTTTTATTATGTACCATGAATCTATAAATAGTATATAGTGTTACTTTATATGATTTTAACCTTTTGCAAATGGTGCTATACCATATGTATCCTTCTGCAGCTTGCTTTTGTTAGCTCAACAGTGTATATTTGGGATTTTTCTATGTTGATCCAGATAGTTCTGTTTCATTGATTTAAGCTGCTGTATGCCCTTCCATTGTGTGAATACCTCACAATTAGTATATCTATCCTTCTGATGGCCTTTCGGGTTTTTAATTTATTTTTAAATTAATTAATTTATTGATTGGCTTTTAGAGAGAGAGGAAGAGGGTAGAGAGAGAGAGAGAGACAGACAGACATCAATTTGTTGTTCCACCTATTTGGTACTTACTGGTTGATTCTCATGTATGCTCTGACCAGGGATCAAACCTGCAACCCTGGCAAACTGGGATGAAGCTCCAAACAACTGAGCTACCAGGCCAGGGCAGGATTTTAATTTTTTAAGCTACAGTTTCTTGCACACCTGCAGTACTCATGCATGTTTCCTTAGGCTCTAGGCTGTTTATCTAAGGTTGGAATTACTAGGTAGAGGAGTGTGCGCATCTTCCCACTTTCAAGATTTTGCCAACTTGCCATCCTCCATGGTCACATTCCCGTCAGAACTTTGTACAGGTTCCTGTTGTTCCACACCAACCCTTGGAATAGTCATACTTTTAAGAATGTTTGATAATTTTAAAAGACTCTGCTTCTTCTCAGTTATTTCCTTTCACATTACAACATTTAAGCTTAGTTTAAAATTAGTTGTTTCTTTTTTTTTTAAGATTTTATTTGTTTATTTTCATAGAGAGAAAGAGAGGGAGAGAAGCATCAATGTGTGGTTGCCTCTTGCATGCCCCCAGCAGGGGACCTGGCCCGCAACCCAGGCATGTGCTCTGACTGGGAATCGAACTGGCAACCCTTTGGTTCGCAGACTGGCGCTCAATCCACTGAGCCACACTAGCCAGGGCTAAAATTAGCCATTTCTTCTTTTACCTTATCAAGCAGAGCCCTTGTTGCAAAGTATTACTGAATGAAGTTGACAGCTCTCATTATGAGCAATGCCAGCCCCAGCCCCATTGACAGTTGCTACTGCTGCTGCTGAAATGTTTGCACTGTACCGAGGAGGGGGAGTAGATGCAGAGAAAGGCTTATGAGGACTCTGTGGCCCCTTGTAATCTGGCATGAATCTGTTAAATTTTTCCAGGAATTAAAACACACACGTGTGCTTTTGCCCATTCACCGTCTTTATTCCTGGGTGGATCCGACCCAGGCAGGGCTGGCTGGTTTATCAGTCCCTTATGTATGCCCAGCTCTGTTAGAGAAAACTCAAGCCAGCAGCCTCTCACACTGTCCTCCATAAAAGGAGAGGGTGTCTGTCTGTGCCCCATGCAGCAGAGGAAACTGAAATGTGAAGTCTGCAGCTCAGCCCTTTGCAAACAGAAGCCCAGGGAGAGGTCCATTTCTGCAGGACTCAGAAAATGTCAGATCCCATTAGTCTGATGCCAATTTTGATTACAGGCTCGCAGATGCTGTGACCTGGAGGGTACCTCAGATGAAAGGGGGCCTTGAATGCTGGCTAGGGGCCTGTTTTTTTCCTATCATTGGCCTTATTTAATCATTAGTAGTAATAACACTAATCAAAGCCAACATATAATACCCTTCATATTTACTGCGAGGTTTATGCTGAAGGCATCACATCTCCACAGCACCGCTGTGAGGCCGGTACTATTATGGTCTCTACTTTTGGATGAGGACTCACAGTGCACAGGAAAACCAGCCAGCATTCAGACCCAAGTCCCATGGCAGAGTCCCTGCTTTTATTTTTTAATCGCGGTATAATTCATATACCGTAAAAGCGGCCATTGTAAAGTGTATAATTCAGTGGTTTTTAGTTCAGTTACAGGATTGTGCAGTCATCACCACCATCTAATTCCAGAACTTTTTCATCACCCCAAAAGAAACCCCACACCCATTAAGCAGTCACTCCCACTCCTCCCTTCACCCAGCCCCTGGCATCTGCTAGTCTACTCAATACCCACCCCCCTCCCCGCCTTTTAAAAAAATGGATTTGCCTCTTCTGGACATTTCATGTAAATGGAATCATGCAACACATGGCCTTTGTGTCTGGTTCCCTTCACTAAGTATGTTTTCAGGGTTCATCCATGCTGTAGCATTATCATTGCATCATTCTTTTTTATTGCTAAAGAATATTCTGTTGTATCAATATACCCCATTTTGCGTATGCATTTGTCAGTTGATGGACATTTGCATTGTTTCCGCTTTGGGGCTGTTGTGAGTAATGCTGCTGTGAACATTTGTGAACACATTTTTTGTGTGGACATATGCATTGTTTTCTTGGGTATATGCATAGAAATGGGATTTCTGGGAGAGCCCTGCTTTTATCTACCTTGAGGAAGGCATCACCTCCATTTAGAAATGAGGAAACTGAGGCCCCCACGTGGTGAAGTGACTTGTCAACTTGACTACACAGCTCATGAGTGGTAGTGACAGGAACACTACCAGGTCCCCTGACTGAGGAACCCATTCTCTCATTTTATGGTTTAGGAAAACAGATCTAAGAAGAGAAAGAGCAGTGGGGAGGGGCAGAGCTGGGTGCAGGACCCTCTAGGGGCCCTGACTCCCATCTCTCCTTCCTCCCCAACCTCCCCCAAACCAGCACCCTGGTCTGTGGCTGTTAATCTCCACCCCATCCCTCCACTGCTCAGCTGCTGGGTGTTGACCAGCTCCCTCTACTTGGGAAGAAAATTGCCCCAATAAAGTCATTTGCAGTGAAATGCTAGGAATTTTTCCGGGTTTCCACATTTCTCCCTCTACCTTTTACATTTGTTCACCTCCCCCATCCTCGTTTGCATTTAGAAGAGGGTCTCCAGGGAGAGCACTGCTTAATCTGCAAGAAGACCCCCTAATACTCTCTGGAATGCCCACTCCTAGCATTCTCTTCCAGCCTCTGCCTAGATTTACCGTAAACAGCTGATTTCCTTGTTTTATTGACACCTGGGGTTTGCTTTCAGCCTTTATTCAATCTGATTCATTTCTCTGATGTTTCCCGGTGCCTTCTGGCACCCGCTGTGGTGGGTGGGTTGAGTGGAGTAGGAGAACCAGGCCATCGTTGTAATGAAGACACCACCTCACCTTTGTGGGGTTCTGTTCCATTTACAAAATATCTTCACATGCTTTATTTAGTCAAGTCCTTACAGCAACTTGGATGTAGGTACTTCTTCCTGCATCTGACATGTGGGGCAGGCGAGCTTCGGGAAGTGGAACTGACATGATCCTGATGGCCAGAAAGCAGTAGGGCTGGGATGGGGACACTCTGACACTGGTGGGTAGCTCTCACCATGCACGCAGCACCGGGACTGTTGTGCAGGGCTTCAGACTTCCAAGCAGTGCCTTACAGTGGTCTCCCAGTATAAACCATCACCCGAGGCTTCCATAATGACGAGGTGACTGGAATGATAGAGAGCTGTGCTGTCCGGAACTGTAGCCGCCAGCCGTGTGTGTCTGTTGAGCACTTGAAATGTGAGTCTGCTTTGAGATGTGCTGTTAAATATAAAATACACACAGGATTTTGAAGACTTTGTATGACAAAAGATGTATAAAATAGCTCATTCATAAATTTTAAAATATCGATTACACGTAGGAATAATGTTTTGGATACTTTGGGTTAAATAAAATGTTATTAAAATCAATTTCACCTGTTTTTGTTTTTAATGTGGCTACTAGAAAATTTAAAATTGCACGTATGGCTTGCATTGTATCCCCGTTGGACAGTGCTCTACTAGACAGTAAATTTTGTGGCTCAGAAGTTTTGACAGAAGCATTGCATTTAAAGCAGTGGAGCCCTGGGGTCCTTGGGCCTTGGTTTCCTCTTCTGTAAGACCAGGAGGCTGGAATCCATGACCTCTAAAGGATCCCTCTAAGCTGGAGTAGTGCTGTTCGTATCAAGCTCTCTGTGCCTCACTTTACTTACCTGTCAGATGGGGTCAGTGAGTCCTGCCTTACTATCTGCCCATTTATCAAATTAGAGAATGGATGTAGAAGCACTTGGAGAGCGCACAGAACTGTACAAACGCCGATGGTACTGTTGTGGGTCACCTGAGAGGCATGACGGGTGAGTGCAGCTTCCTGGATAACGGGTTAGGTAGGCGGCCAGGGCCCTGAGTGCAGGCAGCGATCCTGGGTCCAGTTCTGTCTTGACCACCGTGGGCATCTGGGGAATCCAGTGCCATGGAGCTCCTGTGCCATAGGTGAGGGCAAGAGGGTAGTTTTTATTATTGCTGTTTACTCATGGAAAACCAGAGATGGAAGTGACTTGCTCAAGGCTAGATGGGGGGACAGTGTAGCTGGAGGAGGCCTGAGGTGTTTTGATTTCTAGCCAGGTCTGCTCCCACCCTGTAGTAGGGTTTGCAACTCATGGCATTTGGTCTGGTTGTCTCGTAGTGAAAGTAAAACTGTCTGCAGGATCTTCCCTCCTTCCTGGTATCTGGGACACAGGGGACTGAGTCTGGAGGCTGGCCCTGTGCCCCTGCCATCAAGGCCCAGAATGAAGCCTGTTGTTCCTGCCCTGCCACATTCCAGAGCTGTTCTGTTTCCCTTGAGGGACTGCGTGCCTTCTTTATTTTCAGCTAGTTCAATATGACAACTTTGGTGTTGTCCTGGGCAACAGCTTGGTCTTGCTCACCAGCCAGGAAACACCTATTTGGAGGTGCCAAGGTCACTAGCAGGACTTTAGGCATGACCTTAAGGCTTCACTGAGTTTGGAGTCTCAAGCTGGAGCTGCCCTGGTTGCTAGGTGCTCAGGGCCTTTTGCTTGACTTCGTGGCCACAGGTTCCAACTGTGATACGGGGTCAATAGTGCCCGCCCTGCAGGAGTGCAGACTGGATTAGGGCAGGTTGAAGTGCCTAGCACAGCCTGTTCAAGCTAACTGCTGCATCTTGGTTCCTAGAACCTCAGTTTCTGCATCAAGAATGGGAATCCCATTATTCCTTCTGGTTTTTTGGGAGTAAAAAGAAGTGTTGTACAAGCAGTCCCTGGTGCCCGATAGTGAAACAGAACTAACAGTTCAGAAGCATAAATAAGATGAGAGAGAAGGCACCGAGAGCTGAGTCTGGACCTTGAAAAAGAGATGGATGGGGAGCTGCCCCTCACACTGTTTGATCATGCTGGAGGGACCCTTTTTGCTTTGGTGATGTTTACACACACATCTTTCACTTGGGAGCTTCTAAAGTGGAACTTATTTCCCCTCATTTTCTCTGGTGACCGAGGTATTCGGCAGTCTCTGGGAGGCTCTAGCAGACTGAGAATCCTCAGAGGGCTCTGTGTGCCTTGGGGCCTCAGCCTTGAGATACAGATGGTGTGAGAGGAAGGGGTTTAGAGACCTCCGCTGGAACACTCTGTCCCTCCTGGCGAGGAGGGAGGCCGTTGGCTCCACACAGGTCACCAGCAGGCCAAAGTGAAGGGCTGGTGCTAGAGAAGGGCTGGGCCACTCAGGCAAGAGGAGCCTGCGGCCTTATCTGAGCCAGCAAACCCTTCTGAGCTCCCGGGTTAGGCGTCACCAGGGGCCTTCCCGCCCAGCAGAACAGCCACCCAGCCCAGCCAAGAAGCCACGCTGAGAGCTTTGGGGGGACACAAAGGGCCCAGAAGGCATGGCCCCTGCATCCCTGGCACTTGGTGTCTAGCTGCAGGCACAGACCATGCACGTGTCGCCTCAGTGGCCGGGAAAGACTCTTACTCAGTGACATGGCCACCGGTGCAAATTGATTCCTACATAGTGACACCAACGGCCGAGGGGATGCCGAGGAAGGGAGCAGCCGCTGTTGGGCGGGGCAGATCATGGCATGCCCTTTGGAGAAGGTAAGTGTGGAGATGGGCTTTGGGAGACAGAAGGAGCGGGGCTTGGAGAGGCCATGGACCGGCCAAGCAAGCAGAGTGGACACTGGATCTGTGAGCAGGACCTTTGGGGGTAAAGAACTACTGTCAGGCCGGGGCTGCCTGAGGGAGGACAGCAGGGAGCTGGGAGTAGCTGGTTCCTATAGGGAACACACAGGGCCAAATGTCTCCCCTGTGGCCAAGTCCCTCCCTCTGACCAGCTGGCTAAGAGTAGGACAGAAACTCACATTCCTCTGGTAACTACCCATAGCCCAAGTAGCCATAGGCAGGCAGGAAAAGGGGTTGGGACCCTGCCAAGGGGCAGGACAGAGGGGTGGTTAAGTGGCACACACCACAGCGGGGGGTCTCATTGGGCTAGAACCTTTGGACTCCCTATGGCTTTTGTACTTCCTTCCCTGGATTGTGTAAAAGGGTAAATGAACAGATCAGACAGCTTATAGCTGGTGTGAGGTGAACGAGGCTTCTTAAAACTGAAATTGCAGTGGTGTGCTCTCTGCAAGGCAGGAAAGCCATGCTGCTTCTGGAATGGATGGAGCTGTGGCATTACTGCCACCAATATTCCCATATTTCTGTGCTCGAGGAAGCCCCTGGCCTGGGTTCTCCCCGGGCTGAGCAAGAAAGATACAGAGGAAGGAGCACAAGAACAGGAATCAGCAAACCTGTGTCCAGTCCGGCTCTCTTGATGACCAGTGAGTTATCTAGGCCAGTTAGAGAACCTCTCTGGCCTCTGATTTTTCCTTGGGGTGTTGCAAGTGATGAACCCTGCCCTACTTCTCTGGACAGGATAGTTTAAGGACCACTGTGTGAAAGTGCTGTGCAAAGTAGAGAGGCCTTGACTGATCAAAGTCACGAACACGCCCACACTGTGGATGGAAAGACCGAGGTTCCTACAGGATGACAAAGCCAGAGTCAAACGCAGCTCTCTGTTGCCTCGCCTGTGCCCCATCATTGAAGCAGGCAGGGTCCTGAGAAAATCTAAATATAGCTGTTAGAAGCAGTTCTCCGAGGAAATAGAAAGGTAAAGTTATGGTTTCAAAAGAGAAAGTGTTTATGATATGATTCCATTTTTGTAAAAGGAAATAAACCAAGCTCTGTATGTACAAGTGTTTGTTTAGGTAGGAAAAACTGACCTAAAACATAAAGCTATTAGCAGGGCTATCCCTGGGAAGACTGGAGGAAGAACTTATACTTTTTACTTCTATACATTTATGTGTTGTTTGAATATCTTTTAATAATAAATGTGTATTACTGTTCTTACTATAACTTAATTGTTAGTTTTTAAAAATTAATAAAAAAAACCCATTGCAAATGTTTCAGAGGAATTTTGCTAGAATCTTTCATTTGCTTTGGTTTTAGGCATAGTGCCACCTGCCTTTAGTTTTCTCTTCTACAAAGTGAGTCAACAACATTTAGTAACCAATGCATTTTTCTTGGCATTTAGGGGGAAGGAGTTAGGGACATGTGCTTCTGTCAGTTGTGGAGGGAGGTGGCCTCCCATTTGATCATTCAGATGGAAGGGTAGGAAGTGATATTTGATGCCTACTTTGTTCCTGGAACATTATTAAAATTCTCCCAGAAGCTGTCAGAGGTGAAAATGTTATTGTCCTTATCTTAAAAGTGAAGAAAGCAAAACTCAAAGAGGTTATGTGACTTGTCCAAAGTCACATAGCTAATAAATGGCAGATCTTGGATTTGAACCCAGCTCTCTTTGTCCAGTGTTCCATGTTCTTCCCACCACATGAGAAAGAATAGAAGTGTGTAAGGTGAAGGCCAAAATTAGAGGTTAGGACCCTGGATTCTAGACCTGGCTCCACTTACAAACCATGTGACTTTTTGTGAGTTATGGGTCTCAATTTCCTCTGCTGTAAAATGTTGGGAGTGTCTTTCCTACATATTTCACTGGGTTGTTGTGCTGGGAGAAAGGCAACTAACATATTAAGCACCTGCTTCATCCCCAGCACCTGGCATCCCTGAGCTCTTCTCCTTCTATGACATCCAAGTGGACTAATGTATGTGAAAGTTCTGTGTCTATAGACAGTCCTCTGCAAATGTGAGCTATCATTAAAATAATATCAATCACCTGGATCTGTGCTCTCCTGAGTCAGTCTAGGAAAGAGAAGTGAATCCCATGTTGAAATCTCTGCCCTGCCTTAAGCAAGAGTCCTTCTTAACCCCTCACTGCCAGCTCCCTGATTGACTTTTCCAGAAGTTCTTTTTAAAGGCCTGCCCCGAGCACCTTCAGTTACACCTGTTGCTCTGCTTCATTCTTGATCCTCACGGGAGAGGACGAGAGAGGGAGTGAAAATTTTCCATGGCTGTGCCCGCTTCCGCAGCAGGTCAAAGTGCCTGGGTCACCTCCTGCCACGACTGGCCTGTTCACTTGGGCATGTCTGGTCTTGAATTGATTTTCTATGCATATTCTCTTGGGAGCAGTAGGGGCACTGAGGTTGAGCACAGACATGTTTGAATTTAGCCACTGGGTTTGTCGATTAGCTGATGGCTCTGGGCCAGGGGACTCGCTGAGGCTGTGATCTCCTGAGCTGCCTCTGCTGCATTCCAACCTCTGGAGCTTCCAGGCTCTTGGGCCGCAAGAAGGACAACCCAGGACAAGCACTTACATAGTATTGGATTGGCCAAAGAGTACATTAAGTTTTTTTCATAAAATGAAAGACACATTTTTTATTTTCACCTATAACTCTATTGATTTGGATATTTTGAGTATATCGGCTATCTCCCATGTGGTATAACATTGATTGTTCTCAGTTAATGTCTCTATTTGATTGCTATCAACTTCAACTGGTCTGCCCAACCATGGAGCATCATCCAGTGAGAAATCTCCATCATGAAACTTTGCAAACCACTTTTGATACATTCATTTGATCAGTCACAGCACCTTCTCCGTACACTGCACAAATATATATATATATATATATATATATTTTTTGCATTTCAGTTGTGTTTTTACCTTTCTTGAAATAATAAAGTATAATATGCCAAAAATATTGTGTATTTTCTTCCATCTTCAATATAAAAATGGATATACAAAAATTCACCAATTTTGACAAGTTTTTTATTTTAAAATGCATGCATGCTGATATGACAGCTGTCACAGTACACTCTAACAAAATTGTTTCGAATGAAGTTAAAGACAACTAAGTGCTACTAGAGCCCTCTTATGGAAAAAAACAAACTAAATTTTTGGTCAACCCAATATTTGGGCAAAACTGCCCATCCTGTGCAGCCAACCTGGCTCGCTCCCTCATGAGAAGGGCGCTTCCTTTCAGGTGAAAGATGCCCTGGAGGCTGGACTGGGGTCCTCATCAGTCTCAGCCAAGAGTCTGTAGGACTCTGCTTGGCTTGTGTCTGGGGTCCTGGCACGTCCCCATATCCTTCCCAGCCTGACCAGAGTCCTGCATGCTTGTGTGCAATGACAGCCATCCTGTGACAGATGTTCCAAAGGCTGGGACTTGCAGCTTGAAGCCACTACAAGAGGTTCTGTTTGGGTACCAGTGTTGGGCCAGGGCAGTTGGAGGGAGCATCCTAAGAGAAGAGGAAGGACTGGGGAAGTGGAAGTGTGAGAGAGGGAGAGGAAGAGGTCTGGAGACGCACAGGAGAGGGGACAGAAATAGAAAAGTTGAAAGGACCACAGACTTTGCCAAACTCCCAAAGACCAGAAGTTGTCCTTTTCTAGGTCTGCATCCTCTGCCATCTCGCCCCCCCTGGGCTTCTGGCCTCGCCTTCTGTAAGAAGAAATAGCAGCTCTGTTACTTGGTTTCTTACAGGGCACAGCCGCACCGAGATCTGGAGCAAACGGGCAGGAGTGGTTCCCCTGACACTCTTCTTTCCTCTCCTTCCACCACCACCCATTCTCAGCCCCTTTCCCAGGTGGACAGCGGCGGCCCAAGGCTGGTCTGAATGAGGGGAAAGAGGCCCCTCATTCAGCAAGGGGTGCAGGGTGGAGGGTACTGGGCAGCCCCAGCCCCAGGATCTCTGCTGATTCAGAGGCCCTGCCTGAACTCCCACGGACCAGTGGAAAGGGATCCCCAGAGCTTATCCGTATTCAGATGAGACCCAGGAGGCATTGAGATCAGTGCCAGCTCTCCCCCAACTTGTACCCTCTTTTTGGCCCCAGTTTCCACATCTCTTTGGGGAGGGGTTGTACCGTATGATAATTCATGAACCTGAAGCAGAAGAGGTATGCCTTCCCTCTATAGTCACTTGGGGGACAGGTTTTCCTCTGTCTCCAGCCTTCTAGGCTCTATTTGGGTTTGTCATGGCTGTCCGAAAACATTGGACCTTTCAGATCAGTGTCTCTGTGCTCAGCTGCAACTTGAGTTAGGAAGCACGGTCGGTGTCCAACTGGAAAACCGCAGCAGCTTTACTTGGGCTTGTCGTCCACAGAGTAGCGGGACGGGCCTTCCCTCAGGGATAGGGATGGTTGTAAGGACAGCATTAGACTTGCAGGTATGAGACCCAGTTTCTGGCTGTGTGCTTTGAACTAATCACTTAGCTTCTGCATCTGTAAAGTGGGTTGTTTTGAAGGTTAAATGATGTACTGGATGTGAAATCATTTGTAAACCACGATATAATGATAAAGTATTATTCCAGCATCCATTATTAATTGAATTTCTATTTTGTGCCAGGAGACTGAGTGAGTTCCATAGGTCTATTCAACATGTTTCCTTTCCCTGGGGAATTCACAAGTTATCAGAGGAGATGGAAATGTCAATAAGCAGATAATCATAATGTAGGGTGAGGAGTGTGGCAGTCGAAGCATGTCCAAATGCTAGAGTAGCACTGTGACTATTATTGCATGGACTTGCTCCTGCTTGTCCATTTTCTACCCAATACACAGCTTGATCTTTTCTAAACACAGATCTTATTTGTGAATACTTATTAGAGTCAACCCAAGGCTTGCTGTGCTTTGGGTCAATCTAAATTTGTTTATGTGACTTATAGAGCCCTGCGTGATTTAGCTCTTGAAAGTCTTTCCAGTTGTCTCACTTACACCATGTGCTCAATCCCTATGGAATTTATTTCTGTTCATTGCACAAACCACCCTCCCTTGCCTTTGGCCATCACACGTGCTCTTGCTTGTGCCTGGATGCAATCTTCTCTGGCTTGCGCTCGGGAGACGCCCATGTGCTCCTGGCCACTCATGCGCACTTGTATCTTGACCACCTCACCCTCGTCAGACTGGGTGCCCTAGGGGCCAGGACTGCTGATCCAGTGCTGCCAGCTTTGGGGGTAGAACAGAGCATGTCTCCTTGTAGGGTCGTGATTCTGGCAGTTTCTACATCAGCTCTCAGTGGTTTCTGATTGCTCTTCCTTGCTTTGCCACTAAGGGGAAAGGGAAAGGTGGTTGCAGTAGAAGAGATGGGCGGTAAGGCAGGATTGTCTCTGGCCACAGAGCACAAGTGGGGGCATGGGGGGTGCTTCAGCCAGTGCCTTGACTGCCAGTGAGGCAGGAGTAGGCAGGGCCTGGGAGTGCAAGGCTTGGAGACCAAAGCAAGAAGGCTGCCCAGGAGCAAAATATGCAGAGATGACCTAGGACTGGGGACTCAGTGTCCTTGAGTCAGGACATTTCCAGCAACCCTGAAAAGAGTGTAAGATCCGTTCAGGCAGATCCTGGGTTGTAGATCTGCCTCTGTCCACCAGGAGCCTTCTGTGTGCCAGGCTGCATGCGAGGCACTGGAAGTTGATGTGAATGGAGCAGACACTGTCAAGGTGACAGGAGCAGAAAGCTGTGATCCAGGCTAGACCTTTGGGAGGCAGCAGTGCAGAGGGAGGGGTTATCTCTAGCCTGAGGGACTCAGACATCTGCAGGAGGAGGTGACATTTGATCTGAGCCTGGAAGAGTAGCTGAGATTTGGATGTCAGGGAAGAGAAGGAAGGGCATTTTAGTAGGAAAGCCTAGCACCTCCCAGGAAAGGTAGAGGAGGTCTGGCTGGAGTTCAGAGAGCATGGAGCCAGACCTGCAGAGCACAGGTGCCTTGAACGTGAGTGGCATCACAAGGCTGTGAGAAGAGGTATGAACTGACCACGGCTGCAGTTTAAGAAGGCGAGTGGCAGTGGTGTGAGAGGATTAGTTGGAAGGCTGAGGGATGGAAGATGGAAAACTAGTACACTGAATGAATGAGTAATCAGGAATCAGGAATCCATCCATGTGGTTATCAGGGCTTCCTAAGTTGAGGAGTGGCAAAAAGAGTGAACGGTGACTCAGAATGACTTCTGGTGAACTCCACATGGACAAGCACCATGAAGGCAGGTATCTAGCCCAGCGCCAGGCACATAAATACTTTATGCGAGAATAAACGGGAAGATACTATGAAGGAAGAACAACCAATGACAACCCAGGGGGCTGAGGTTAGGAGCCTGGGAGCCTTGAGGAGAAGGGGGACCCAGGAGGAGGAGCAGGTTGGGTTAGTATGTTAAATGATGTGGAAGCATGGTCACATTGGCCCTTGTCCGTGGGCATGGGAGCCCGGGGGGCTGTCTCCATACCTTCCAGGGGTGGCGAGGTTAAGGTCTCTGCTGTAGTCCTGTAGCCCCATATTCTGAAGGGTTCTAGCCTTTTGGCCACTATTTCTACCTACCTAGAAATCACACCCAAGGAAACCCGTGAGCCCCACTGTCTTATGTTAGGAAGCTGATGTCTATCAAACACTTTCTGTGTCCTTAGTTTTTCTCCATCTCATCTGATCTTAAAACATTCTGTGAGTTAGGGCCTATTAATCATCTCGGTTTTTCAGTTGAGCAACCTGAAATGTACACATCTGTTGAGTGATGGGGCTGGGATTTGAACCCTCTCATTCTTAACCTCTTGTAGCAGCTGCTATTCATGTGAGGATGAGCCAGTCACTTGTCATGGAGGGAAGGAGTTGTGCGGAGGCTTAAGGTGCCTCTGACATGTCCTTGGGGATCAAAGGACAGCTTCCATGTAATATTCAGGGCTTGAAAGGGACCTTGGAGATATTTGGTTCATTTTATAGGGGAGAAATTATGGCTCAGAGTATTTGTAAGCATGCTCTGAGTGACATGGTTGATGGCATTTGCATGACTTCTTATCTTGTGACATGCCAACATAGGTGGTCAAGTGCCCCCTGGGGCTGGATTGTCTTAGGCAAGTGAGAACCTCACTTGCCCTGTCCTCCCCCAGCGAAATTTGAACTGAAATGACCTTCTTCACTCTCCTTCCTTCTCATCCTTACCCCAGATTGACAAGTATCTCTATGCCATGCGGCTCTCCGACGAAACTCTGATAGATATCATGACTCGTTTCAAGAAGGAAATGAAGAACGGTCTTTCCCGGGATTTTAATCCAACAGCCACAGTCAAGATGTTGCCAACATTTGTAAGGTCCATTCCTGATGGTTCAGGTGAGTCTCTTATCCAAAGATTGGCTCCAAGGGCTGAGTACTCTGTGAAAACATCTTTCCAACTTTTCATTTCTTCATTCTTCACTCAGTCATCCACTCATTCATTCATCCATTTACCATTTCATCCATCTACCCTCCCATCCATTCATTCATCCACCCATCCATCCTTTCATCCACTCATCCATCCATTCATCCATGCTCTATCCATCATTGATCCATTCATCCAACATAGGTCTGCTGAGCATCTACCATGTATTAGGCACTAGGGATACCATGGTTGGACAAGGCTGACCTGCCCTTATTGGCCTGTTTAGTGGCTTGTGATAAGAAAGGGTAGTATTTCCCTGACTGCTATGGCTCAGTGGGTTGGCATTGTCCCACAAACTGAAAGGTCACCAGTGTAATTCCTGGTCAGGGCACATGCCTGGGTTGCAGGCCAGGTCCCCAGTTGGGGATGTGCAAGAGGCAACAAATCGATGTTTCTCTCGCATATCAATCTTTCTCTCCCTCTCTTTCTCCCTCTAAAAATAAATGAATAAAATCTTAAAAACTAAAAAGAAAGAGTAGTATTTATGGATCTTACAGTTTTGTTATGATCTTAGAGTTGCTTATGTCCCCAGAACATGAAAGGCTTCAAAACAAATGAAGAGTTCATTTAAGAGAATCTCTTCATCTGGGCATCAAGGTCTCCCTACAGAAAAAGCAATCCTAGCGACCAGGTGGGTCTCAAACTCAGAGGGGAAATCCAGATCTCCATCTGAACAAATTTCATAGATGCTAAATCAAAGCTGAGAAATGGCAAGGGGAGATAGAACTGAAGAAAAAAATTATCCCGTTGCTGTGTGTCTGTGTGGGTCATGCCCCACAGTGGGGAGCCGGGGGGCTTAGTCCCCGCTCTTGACAGAGTGGAGGCTGAGAGGGCACAGCCCGGCCCGCTCAGTGGAGGCTGTTCCGTCCAGCCAACCCGCAGTTAGTAGTTTGCAGGGATGGGTGCTGTGCTTGTTCCAGCTTGGGCAGGGATGCCACTCTGAGCTGTGTTCTGTGCTCTAGGCTCGGGTTCATCTGCATGTGAGAGAGGAAGAGAAGACATTTCCCCTGGGGTTGTGAGTACACACCCTGAGAGTACGGTCCTCACTCCATGCCCTGGAGGCTTGTGTAAAGCTGAGATTTGGGGTGTCTGGTATGCACCCTGGAAGATGGATGTCAGGAAAACTGCAGCTGTTGCAGCTGATGTGCACGGAAGGTGGGCAAGGGCAGGGCTCGTGAGCAAGTCCTGCTGTGCCCACAGCCGGCCTTGACGAGTCCTGGCGGATTCAGATGCTAAGGAAGAGCGTGAGCTGTTTGCTTTGTGGCCTCCGCTGGCCTTTCCTTCGTGCACACACGTTTGCATTTGTATCTCTGGTGATTCTTGACTTTAAAATCTACCTCACCTCCATCCTACGGTCTTCCTTACCAGAAGTTTCATGTTTTAATATCCACCGAAGAGATTGTGGCTCTCAGAGGCACTGGCTTGTGGGGTGCCCTGGGTTTTGTTCTGATGTCTCTGGCTTTATAGTTCACTCCTGCTTTTTCCCAGCCCTGGAGGGCGCGCACAGCCAGGGTCAGCTAGTGGGGTTCTGGAGTTCTGCCAGAGAGCCGTGGCTGTGCCTGCTGCCAGCTGAGAGAAGAGGAAGGGGCGGGGAGCTGGGTGGGCATGGTTGTCCCCTGACCCCCGCCCCTTACTTGGAAGAGCTCAGAAGGATACCTGATATCCTCGGGACACCTGATTCTGTGTAACTGCCCAGGGCTAACACAGCTCAGGAGGAGATGCCTTGCCTTCCCTCCTGACCCTGCTTCAGCCAGCTCCCCATCCCAGGACTGGATGTCATCAGCAGGTGCTTTTCCAAGCCGTTTCCAGGTTGAGGGTTTCAGAGTGTGATCCAAGCACACCAGTCAACTAGCCATGTGCCCCCACCAGCTATTCTTCAGAACAAGACTCAGAACTCAGACTCATCGGGAAAAGCAACATTTCTGCAGCCCCCTCATAGTGATTCGTAACAGACATCAACCAGTATAGGCTGTGACAGCCCCGCAGGGAGGAGACCTTGCCTTCTCCCCAAACTGATCTTATCTTTTCCCCCATGTTTTAAATATCTTGAGATACTTATTTATTTGAGTATCTCTGAAGTCAGCAATGTACTGTGTAGTAATCACATCTTATAATTATTATTGGCAGCATTTTTTCTTTCTTCATGTCCTATAACATAATGGCGTGTCTCACAGTTAGTGCTGTCTTAGGTGTGATGACAGATGTGGCACTACGCCATGCTGGGGTCACTGTCCTAGGGTTTATGGAACGGGAGCCAGGAGCCTGGGCCCCATGACTTCTTTTGAGCCCCTCTCTCCTCCAGTGTGGATGGGGCTGGATGTTTTGGTCGCACCGAGCAGCGTTAAGAGCAGAAGGAGGAGGAGGTGAAACCAGAGTTCTGAAGTACAAGGCCCCGCCCTCCTGTGCAGAGGGCCTGGGTCTGCTCATCTGCACTCAGTGCTCTTCCCCTGTCACCCGCACCTCCTCAGCCCTCCTGTCACCCACCCTGGATTAATTTCCAAGGTTGCCATAGAAAGTACTGCAAACTGGTGGCTTTCAATAACACAAATGCACTGTTTCACAGTTTGGGAAGCTGTAAGTTCAAACCCAAGGTGTCAGAGGGCCATGCTCCTCTGAGGGTCTCTTCCTTGCCTCTTCTGGCTGCTGGTGGTGGTCTTGGTGTTTCTTGATTTGCGCTGCATCTCCACAGTTTGCCTCTGTCATCACACAGTGTCCTCCCTGCGTGTGTCTGTCAACATGTGACATTTTCCTCTTAGCAGGATACCAGCCAGATTAAGATGCACACTAATGACCTCATCTTAATTTGACTACATCTGCAAAGACCCTCTTTCTGCATAAGATTACATTTATAGGTGCCAAGGGCTAGGACTTCAACATATTTTGGGGGGGGGGGACACAATGCAACTATGACACACCCTATAGCCTTTTTCCCTATGGTGGTTTCTAATTTTCATGGGTGGGTTCATTCACAGGTGGGCTCAGTTCAGGTGCCCTGGAGCCCACACTCCTCCTGGAATGGCCCCCACAGCCCCACGCTGACATTGACATTGATGCCAAGGCCTCTGATACCTGACCTAAGCCCAGCCCCTCCCCTGTCGTGACAGAAATACCAGCACCTTCACCTCCCCTGCATTACTTATCAACCAAGAACCAGAAGAGCCCTTGGTGTAGTCAGAATGCTGGTCCCCTCATAGTAAACCGTGGTGCTGTTCCCTTTTTGAAATGTTAATTACTGCTTCAACTCTGTAATTAGTCAGCAATAGAATTGGTGGTAATCCCAAACCGCTGAGGGATAAATTGGACTTCCTACATGGAGAGATGTTCCTCCCCCTTAAGGGGTGATGTGACTTCCAAGTCAGAGGGAGAAACAAACCTTTCTTACCTACTGACCTTTACTCAGGTGGACTGGTCTCAGAGTTTTGAACATCTACTGATTTTTTGTAAATGTATCAGCCCATTTTTATTAATTTTACCTTTGGACGTTTTTTATGGGTAATGGTTTTTCTTTAACTGCTCTTCAGTAATACATACATTAAAAAATTTAAACCCTAACGTGGCTTTTAGCTGCTGCATATCCTTTTTGGAGTAGGAAAGGTATGGATAATAAATAAAAGATATTGAAGCCTTTTACTCTGGTGATGTGGCTTGTTTCTGCTTCATGGTTCCTAGCACGCTTTATCCAAAAGGGTAGGTTTAAAAATATTTGATTTGTGCTGTGGTCACCGTTAAGTTTTTAAGCCCTCAAAATACATAGTACTACTTTCCAGCCAAAGGGAGGAAAATATTTCCCTAATTTCCCACAACCTTTCGGTGGGTGACTTATCTTTTCCTGTTTCCTTCTCTGGGGAGATGGTGGGTTTATCTTGAAGTCCTTTCCATCCGTGAAATCTCCTGAATATCTAGTGTTCTTTTTTTTTTTTTTACTCATCAAGTATGTGGATTACAGACAGAAGGGAAAGCCTTCATATCTCATGTGCAGAATTACTTCACTGAGCAGGGCAAAGGTAGGCATTTCATGCAAGTGGAGTTTTTGTTTGCCCTGTACTCCAGTGCAGGCCTGGACTCAAGAGAGACATCTGTCCCCGTGTTTGTTTTCTATCGTTTGCTGGTAATAATGGCTGTCATTAGAAAGTGGAGAGTTGCCAGGGGCCCTTTAGATGCTTTGTTTAATGAGCCTTCTCTAGAAGAGCCCTTCTCCTGGCTGTGGTGGAAATGGAACATGTGGAAAGAAGTTGCAAGTAGGTGGCACCAGCAGCAGGAGGGAAGGTTGAGGCTAAAGATTTGAAGAGGAGGTTGGAGGGAAGCTCACGGCTGCAAAAAGAGACTGAAATGAAAAGATAAACAAATAAACAAACAAACAAATAAAAGCCCAGAACACTGGATCAGTCCCTGGCTCTGCTGCTCATTATCTGTGTGACCTTGTAGAAGTCACCTCACTTTTTTAAGCCTCCATTTACTCATCTGTAAAATGGGCACGAAGACCCTTGCCCTACCTGCCTCCGGCTGTCAGGAGGATCAAGTGACGGTGCTTTGGAAACTGCAAACCATACGAGGCACAGTGGGCCATGGTCTTTCTCTTCATTAAAGTAATCTAATAACCGACTTTGTAGAATTCTTTGGGATGGCCATTCCCAACCAATGCGGCCAGTGAGAGGATCCCCATCCGTGAGGCCTAAGTGTGTACGTCTAGCCCCGGAGACTTTTTCAGAATTTACTGGCATCCCTGTGATATTGTGGGCAGAGGGTGGCAGGTGAAGGGGGAAGCGAAGACAGGCTGTCTCACCCCCACCCACAGACGCCACTCTGGTGCCTCTGCCGTGGGCGGACTGGACGTCACGGCCCTGAATTGGAGAACCAACCTGTGGTGAAAGGGGATGATAGACCCCTTTCGTTATGAGGGCAAGTATTAGGGGACTCATTACCTAATGAAGAATAGTCAACTTGGGAGCTTTCTGGTTGCAGCCGAAAGAAACTTGGCTCCAATTTGAATAAGCAAAAGATGTCAAGATTCTAGGTTCATGTAACCGGGAAAGCTAGTTTTAAGTTGGCTTCTATGTCCAGAGAGTCACCTGTCTCTTGTCTTTAAGTCTCTTTGTTGGCGTCTTTCAGGGGTCACCTCTCCCTCATGGTGGGGACAGCCCTGGCAGCCCTTACTGGCACCTCACTGCAGAGCTGGCAGTCCCAGTGGTGGTCTTGGAGACAGTGTTGAGTGCCTGACATGGGTTGTGCGCCCATTCTGAACCAATCCTAGTGGCCAAGATGAGTGACTGTGGATGCTGCTGGGTCACACAGTGGTCTCCTGGAGCTAGAGCAGGGGGTCAGCCCCAGCCCCAACCTCAAATATAAAATAGAAGGGTGGTTATCTAAAGAGGTGCTAGACAGCCAACAAAGTTTTCCAGATAGCTTGTCGCTCTTACACAAAATCATTCCTTGTCATTTGCGTGGCAGAGAATAGAAACGAACAGACCGTGTATCTGACCCAGGCAGTTCTTACTGAACTAGCAGCAAACCCTTACTGATGGCCTGCTGTGTGCAGGACGCAGTACTGGGGGAGGGAGGTAAGCATGTTAAATTGCTCCTTTTTTCAAGTTGTGTATCATCCAATGGAGGAAAATAGGACGTATACCCATAGAAAATAACGAGCATCACAGTGCTTGGAAGAATACAAGTGACTAAGAAAAGGGAGGGGCCCTGGCCTTGCCACAGGGGTGACCATGAGCAAGTCATTCAACTGGTTTGGTTGGAGCCTCCTAATCCATAAACTGAGAAAGTGAGTTAATATTTGCCTCCTGTTTCCTGAGCCACACATGTGATACATAGAAGAGGTGCCAACAGCCATTCCTTTTAGCACAGACACACCTTGTAACATGAGTCACTGCTCAGGGAAGGATCAGGAGCTGCACTGGGCTTAACATTGACCCTTTGTAAACTGCCTTGAGGGAAAGGCCCCCCTCACATCATCCATTCCTGCTTCCAGGTGTATGGAGTGTCCAGTATTGAGCATTGTCCTGACACTCAAGGCTACCTTTTTTGGCAGCCTTTTCTGACTCTTAACTCTCCAGGACCCCATTGACCTGTGCTTATTAAAAATCAGCAGCAACAGAGAGCTGGGGTGGACAGCCCATAGCAGAAGGCTGGAACGAGGCAGCGGTCTTTGCAGAGCTGCAGAAGTATGGGCCAGCCCCGGGCACCGAGGCCAGGTTCCTCCTGGGTCATAGGCAGCTAAGGTCATTTTCATTTATCCCGTTTGAAAAACTTTTGGCATGGGTCCTGTAAGGTACTGCCTGAAATCTGACCCCTTCCTGCACGAGGGGCTGAAAGCTCTTACCTGCTGTGTCACCACTGACACCTTTAAACAGCTGTTCCATCTCTATCACCTGGAACTTGAGCACAAGAAACTTGTTTTTACTTAGACCTTTGAGTCAACTAAAATGAATTTTGACCAGGCTGGCAATCGAAAAATTTCTCATGCTATTTTATTTTCAAGTTATGATGAAGAACCAGTGTGAACTATGAAATCAATGTTTATTTAAACATTAAAACAGTAAATTAAAAAATGCTGAAACAGAAACATTCATTATTTTGTCCTAGCATGGTGTCTACTTTTATGCCTAGTATTTCCCTATGCACAAGTGGTTTATCGTTGTTTACCAGGCTGAGTTTTAATTACTTTCACTTACAGAACAAAGCAAAACAAAACCGAAAGCTGCAAGGAGTCATGGGTGTTGAAGACCCCCAAAAAGGAATGTAGTCATTCCTGATGAGCCACCCTTGGGATCCTTGTCCCCGTGGTCTGTCTAGGAGCCAGTTTTATTCATTGGGTATCAATTTGGGCTTTGGGTTTGAATTCTGGCTCGGCTGCTACTGGCTGTGAGCTTGTCTGTTACCTAACCCCTCGCAGCCTCTGTTTGCACCTCTGTAGAATGGGGATCGGAATAGTACCTACTTCACAGGGTTGGAAGGGTTAAAAGGACAGTGATGCACGTGAAGCACTTAATGACTGGGACATGGAAAGGCTCAATGAACGCCAGCAGATGGTAATACAAAGTGCTTTTGATATTTTAGTGATACATCCTCCTGAGAGGAGCCACCTCATACTGAATTCAGTTTTTTTAACCTGGTAGTAGTGCTTCCCACCAATCTGTGAATTTCCCACAAATCTGCGGCACCTGCTTCCCAGCAGTCTCCCTTGGTCTCTTTCATTTGGACCACAGAAGCAATTGGAAACCAGCAGTATCATACAATAGAACATAATTCAGCCATAACAAGGAGTGAGGCACTGATTCATGCTGCAACATAGATGAACCTTGAAAATAACGTAGGCAAAAGAAGCCAGACACCACATATTTTATGAGCCTATTGATATGAAATGTCCAGAATAGGGAACCCTACAGAGACAGACAGTAGTTTGGTGGTTGTTGTTGGATCACGGGGTTGGGAGGAAATGAGAGCGACTGCGAATGGGTATGGGCTTTCTTTTTTAGGTTGATGAAAATGTTCTAAAATTAGGTAGTGGTGATAGTTGCATAGCTCTGTAAATATACTAATACCCATTAAACTGCATACTTTAAAATGAGTGTATTGTATGATATGTGAATTATTTCTCAATAAAGTGCTTATTAAAAAAACTCAACCAGTCTGGGCACAACTGCTTTATGCTTAGTGAACTACCAACCTCTGTTATCAGCAGCTACCAAGCATTTATTGAGCTGTCCTGGGTGTCAAAGGCAGGAGTAAAGAATCCTAAGGTGTCTTTCCTTCAAGGAACTTCAGAGAGAGGGGATACGAACAGTGATAATCCGTGTAAAAGTTCTTTGGTTTGTTCACTTATTCCTTTACACCATTGTTAGTTCAAGTATTTGTTGTACTCAAGTATTTGTACGCCAAACACCATTTTAAGTTCCAGAAATGGAGCAGTGTGTCAGAGCTTATAGCTTGGTGGAATCAAGTACAAAGGTCTGCTGGCTTTATAAAAGAGAATGCTTTGTTTTTAAAAAAACCAGGCATTACTTAAACAAAAATAATAATAGAAGAGCTTAAGGGGTCCAGAAGAGCCAAAATAATCTTCAAAAAGAAGAAAAAAATTGAAGGACTTTTACTTCCCAATTTCAGAATTTACTACAAAGCAACAATAGTTAAGACAGTGTGGTGCTGGCATGAGGAGAGACATGTGGATCAGAACTGATAGTGCAGGATGCCAATTATATCTCAATAAAATGAGGGGAAGAAAGGATTGAGAGTTCAGAAGTAAATCCACAAATTTATGGTCACTTGGATTTTAAATAAGATTTTATTTATTTTTAGAACGAGGGGAAGGGAAGAAGACAGAGGAGGAGAGAAACATGGATGTGAAAGAGAAACATTGATTGGTTGCCTCTTGTAAGGTCACTCTTGTAAGCACTCTGACTGGGGACTGAACTTGCAACCCAGGCTTGTACCCTGACTGGGAATTGAACTGGCGACCTTTTGCTTTGTGGGATGACGCCCAGCCAATTGACCCACACCGGTCAGGGCTATGGTCACTTGATTTCTGACAAGGGTGACAGACTATTCAGTGAGGGAAAGGATTGTCTTTTCAGCAAATGATGCTGGGATAACTATTGACGTGCAAGAGAATGAAGTTGGACCTCTACTTCATATCATGTACAAAAATTAACTTAAAATGAATCATATAGCTAAATGTAAGAGCCAAAGCTATAAAATTCTTAGAAGGAAGCATAGGTACGAATCTTTGTGACCTTGTATTTGGCAATAGGTTCTTAGATACCAAGAGCACAAATACAAAAGAAAAAAATGAATTGTACCTCATCAAAATTAAAAACTTCCATGCTTTAAAAATCACCATCAAGAAAGTGAAAAGACAGCTCATAGAATGAAAGAAAATATTTGCAAGTCATATATCTGATAGGGACTTGTACCGAGAACATAAAATCTCATGTGACTTAACACTGAAAAGACAATCCAATTTTGAAAATGAGCCAGGGATCTGAATAGACATTTCTCTAAAGAACATATATGAATGGCCAATAAGCACATGAAAAGGTGCTTATTGTCATTAGTCATTAGGAAAATATAAATCAAAATAATATTGATAATATCAAGTGTTGAGGACATGAAGGAAGTGGAACCTTCATGTATTACTGGTGGAATGTAAAATGGTGAAACTACTTTGGAAAATATTTAACACAGCAGTTGTACTTCTGGTATATACCCAAGGGAGATAAAAGTAAAAGTCCACAAAAAAACTTTTGCACAAATATTCATAGCAGCATTAATTGTAATAGTCAAAAGGTATAAACAACCTAAATGTCCATCCAAGAGATGAATGGGTAAATGAAATGAAGTATCTTGATAAAGTGGAATATTATTTGGCTATAAAAAGAAATGTAGTACCGATACATGCTATGATATGGTGAACCTTATAAATGTTTTCCTAAAAAATATTTTATATTTTGCTAAGTATAAGAAGCTTGTCACAAAAGACCACATATTATGTGATTCTATTTATAAGAAATGTCCAGAATAGTCAAATCAATGGAGACAGAGTAGAAAAATGGTTACTTAGGGCTGTGGGGGATGAGGGACTTGAGAGGTGATAGTTAAGGGTATAGGATTTCTTTTTGAGGCTATGAAAATGTTCTAAAACTGGTTTGTGGTAACAGTTGCATAGTGAATATACTAAACACCATTGAATTGTGCACTTTAAATGGGTGAATTGAATGGTGTATGAATTATATCTCAACAATGCTGTTATGAAAAATATAACAGCAAAGATATTTCTCTAGGAAAACGATGTCCCAAGCAGACCTGTGTTTCCTGTCATTGGATATGATGGCTTAGTGGATCCCTGGGGCTCAGCATGGGATGAATGGCTGTCACCTCTGGCATGATGTGCATTGGGACAGTGGGAATGTCACCTTAGCATCAGAAGTAAAATTAACAGATTTTAACTGATCTTTCTGGGAGCATGTGTGGGGATAACTAATGAGAAATAGGGTTGTGTTTGATGGTAGCTTAATGATTTGGAATCTTGCCCATGGCCATACCCTTGGTGCTGTATGGTGGTCTCGGCATACAGTCCCATCATCTTTCCCTGTGCTGCTGAGGCCCACCCCAGTTACTGCACACAGTGGTCCTGAGGGAAGTAACTGTGTCAGGCCAGTTTACTCTCATGTGATCAAGAGGGACTTCTGTTTAAACCATACTTTGGTGGAAACAACCCGAGCATCCACCGACAAGTGAATGGATAAGCAAAATGTGATGTGTACATACAATAAAGTATCATTTAGCCTCAAAAAGGAGTGAAGTACTGACACATGCCACAACATGGATGACCCTTTGAGATTTCATTTAATTTTATTTTTGCTTAATCCCTTCACCTTTTTTACCTGAACTTTTGAGATTTTCTACAAAATGAAATAAGCTAGACACCAAAGCACAAATATCACATGATTTCACTTATGTGAAATACCGTAATAGGCAAATTCATAGAGACAGACAGTAGAACAGAGGTTACCAGGCAGCCTACGGGGAGGAGAAATGGGGAGTTATCACTTAATGGTTATAGAGTTTCTGTTTGGGGTGATAATAAGTTTTGGAAATAGTTAGTGGTGATGAGTGCTATATGTTGGGAGTGTACTTAGTACCACTGAATTGGACACTTAAAAATGGTTACAATGGTAAATTTTATGTATGTTATACCACAATTAAAAAAAACAAAACAAAATAAAACCCTGGGTAATAAATGGAGCTCTGGCCTAGCCATAATTGGTGTTTGAGCTGACATGGAGGGAACCCATGTTATGGGATGACCTCAGAGATAAATCATCTCTGGATTCAAATGCTATTTTTATTTTTAATGTATTGTTAGTGGTGCTGTTTTTGACAAAGGGTAAGGAATTAGAGAAAGATGGGGGAGGAACTTTGTACTTAAGTCAGTACTTTTAGTCCGCTGTTGTCAGGAGTGAGAGCGGACTGCTTGCTGGTATCTGCCTAAGGATGCCAGTGAGGGATGGGAGCGCGGGCTGGGAGTAGAGTGAGCCTTGCTTGACTCCTGCTTCCTGCCTGGAAGTGCTGTCTGCAGGGGGAGGCGGATGGCCAGACACTGGGAGAAGCTGCGGAGTGCAGGGCCTTCTTGTAAGACTTAAATCTGATGCAATACCTGTTGTCTCCCTAAACAGAAAAGGGAGATTTCATTGCCCTGGATCTTGGTGGGTCTTCCTTTCGAATTCTGCGGGTGCAAGTGAATCATGAGAAAAACCAGAATGTTCACATGGAGTCTGAGATCTATGACACCCCGGAGAACATCATGCATGGCAGTGGAAGCCAGGTGGGTCCCGCTCCCTTGAGGAACCAGATCCCAAAGCACTGGTACCCTGAGCCCTGGGAAAGAGTCATCATAGATGCATGTGGAGAGGGTGGAAGGGGTGACCTCCTGAAGAGATGCTGCTGCCTGGGTGAACTGGTGGATGGGAGGGACTGCAGGGACTTTCACAGGGGAAGGGTGTGAAGAGGGAGGCCCAGCAGCTCTGTTGGTTAAAAGCATTCGTTCCTTAAGGACCGTGGGGTTCGCCTCTCAGTACAGGTTTAACAAAGCACTTGGGTCAAAACTCCTAAGTCGAGGGACCCAGGCTGTCCGATTTAATAGCCTCCCGTGAGTCCTTGGTTGTCAGCAATGAAAGCAAATAGCAGGGTTTGATTCCTCTCTCTCTCAGTGTCTGAGCCCCACCCACTTCCCCCTTTTCCCCCACCTGCCACTACTCCCCTAAGGCTACCTGCCTTTGCTGGCCGAGGGGTAGGACCCATCCAGTCCTCTCCTGCCAGTCTGGTTGCAGTGAGTGGTGTGTCCCTAGCTTGCTGAGGACCCTATGATCAGGGTTCAGGGAGCCCCTGCTCCGGTTTTTGGTCATATCTGCGTCTTGCAAGCCTGTTCTCTTGTAGATGTTCTAGCTCCTCCTGGTTGTAGCTCGCCTCCTGCGTTGTGGCTGCCATCCAGGGTTGGTGTTCAGAGATCGGCAAATATTTGCTTTAGGGAGGGTGTGCTCACAGCAAGGTTCATGACTTAAGTCTCCAGAAAACCCATTTGTCCTGGGCTAAACTTTGCAGTGAGGCCCAGTGGTTATCTCCTCTTGACTCCACTTTGTTGAGTGGAACTGGACCAAATGCTCTCCCTCTTTGAGAAAAGGGCTAATCCCTGCCTTTAATCTGCTGCTGGCAGTTTGGTTAAGAGCTTTTCAAACCATGACACTGTCATTAGAACAGATGAATCACTGTTCAGTCAGCTACTGAAATGGGTGTATCACTCATCAGTGGCCCTGTCTGGGCTGGAGAAACTGGCCCGTTCATCTAGTGTGTGTGTGAAGGCTGCCAGCTGGAAGGGCTGCTGATCTTCTCCAGCGGCCGCTGCATTGCTCCTCCTTGCGGATGGCCAGCAGCCTTGGGGTGGTGGCACCTGCTCCTGCCGTTTGGCAACAAGCACTGACCTGTCACACTCTGTTCCCATGGTCCTTGGGCTGAGCCACCTCTGCCTGCTGCCTTCCCCTCTGGGACTGTTCCCTTGCACCGCAGACATTCCTGTGTGCTTTGGCAGGGTTTGTATATTAAGGGAATGTCCCCCTCACAGGTACACACTTCTGCGGTGACCTTCTTAGGGCTGCCTCTGGGACCTCGTCTCTCCCAGCCTCCGTTCCCATCTCAGCCCCAGGAGCACTTTGTTTCCTGCTGTTTTTCCTCTGCCCCTTTGAACTAGTCTGCAAAGAATCAAAAACGATGATGATAATAATGATATATTATTATAGTAAAGACATAGTGTTTGTTAGATGTAAGCACTTTATATGGATTAACTCATTTAATCATCATAATAACCCTCTTGGGTAGTTATTATTATTATTCCCATTCACAGATGAGAACATTTAGGCTCAGATGTTAAGTGACCAGCTCTTTGGAGCTCACAGCTCATAGTGATAGAGCTGGGATTTGAACCCAGGCAGTCTGGGTCCAGATGTTACAGTTTTACCAACATGGCACGCTCATAGTCTGGGTTTTGTCTTTGTCTTGATAGTTTTTATTGAAAAATTTTTTTGGTGGTGAGGAAATGTGAGGGCTGTGGGCAAGGAGGAAGGTCCAGGGGCTGAGGGAGGGTTGGCAGTTGAAAAATAGGGATGAAACAGAAACTTCTTTTCCAGAAGTCTGATGTGAAGTTAGAAATAAGTATTGGGTGGTCCCTTTTTCTGACATCTCTTATTGACCTATAGAGCACAAAGTACTCCCACATAACCTTTGACCCAATTGTTAACCATATGCTTTATTTCGTCCTTTCTTCTCTTCTTACACACACACACACACACACACACACACACACACAGAGTATCTCAAGTTTCAATGCAATTTTAAGCTTTAATAATTTTGGAAGCATGAAGGCAATCTTAAAACCCACGTTATTTAATTTTGGGAATGTTGAATAAGAAGTGTTGAGGTTATTTTAGTCATTGTTTGCGATCCTCATCAGAGGAACTGAATCTGTGTGTGGGAACTTTTAAAATAATTAGTGGGTTGTTAGAAAAAAAAAATTAATGGTTTTTGGACTCTAAAATTTTGAGTCCAGAGAGGCTGGGTCACTTCCTTCCCTGACTGGTCACTGACATAGTTTGCCTGAGGGTTGCTTCCTGTCTCCTTGAGCTCTTGTTTGTGGCCAGTCCACAAATACTGCATTTCCTTCTTAACAGGGCACTTAAGGGTGGTTGTGTTTAGCTGGGATGGGGTGGGGTGGGGCTGGTTAGTGTACCCCATTCACATGAATCCACTTCCGCAGCGTGTTCTCCCTGTCACTTCCTGCCAACAGCCTGCCTTCCTCCTGGCCTTCTCTCCTGTGGGCGGAGGAGGAGCCTGGAGCTTCTGAGTGTGCATAATGTGGGGCGTGCTGATGGACTTAGCAGTGGGTTTATATCTCTCAGAAAATAGGTCGCAGGGAGCTTAGCTGGGCTCCTGCAGGGAAGGTGGGCATGTGCCTCTCAGTGAGCACTGCCTGCTGCAGGCATAGCCCGACTAATAGTGACTCAGCAGCACAGGCTCCTACATCAGAATGGACAGGTTTTTCTTTACCCTGGCAGAAAAGTCAGACTTCAGAGCTCGGTCAGGGACAGAGATGGGAATACTGACGTCTGGCCTCTTATCAAGGATACCCCTGCAAGAAAGGACTTTAGGCTGATGGCCTTGTCTGGGAGCAGGGCTGAGTCTGCTCCCTGTGAGTGTGTGGCTTGACCTTGCTTGCCAATACTGCCTTCTGCTGGGCTTCAAGAAGCTCCACAGTCATGTTAATTCCATACATAAGGGAGGTCTAGTGCCATTCCAGCTGTGTGAAAAGATGGGGGCTGGCGGGTGGTAACTAGACTATAGAGGTATAGAGCTAAGGAAAAGGGACATTCTTAGTCCAGTTTAGCTTTCCTCTGGTCGAAACGCATATGAGATAGTATATTCAGTTCTGGGTACATTTTAGAGATGAGGGAAGGTATTAGATCCAAAAAGATTGCCTTAAAGGTGGTGAGCCTCCCATCACTGACAATATTCATTCAGAGGCTAGGGAAACAGTGTTCGGGGCTCCTTGTAGGACCTAAGAGGCGTATGCACATCCCAGGCAATGTGTTGTGAGGCAGGCAAGCTTAGATTGCAGTCCCCTGAATGAATGATGGTATATTCACCCCGTAGAATACTATGCAGCAGCGAGGATGAACATCTGCAAAGACACAAAACAAGGTGGATGACTCCCATACACATATTATAGAGTGAAAGATGTTCACCAAAGAGTGCACAAGGCTTTTCCATTTATATACAGTAGGCAGGCAAAACCAGTTGAATGTGTTAGAAGTCAGAGTGGCTGGTGATTGCCCTTGTGGGGTTGGACTCAGCGCTTGTGGCTTCAGGGGACGTGATGGGGGTGTCTGAGCTAATAGCATTGTGTTACTTGATCTGGGTACAGTGTGTGAGAATCCAGTAAACTCTACCTAGGATGTGTGCACTTTTTTGGTATGCCTATTATACTTCAGGAAAAAGTAAAAATAAAAGTAGTCTGAAGATTGCTAACTCACTCAAGTGAGCTGGCACCTGTGGAACTGCTCATGGAGCTTCTGGAATTTGCAAATAGAGGTAGATAGAGATAGAGATGTCTGGGGAAAATGGAGATGGAATAATGACATCTGAGAAGGGGCCAGACGGCCACTCCACCTGGGTGGCTGATGGAGACTGTGTGATATGGAGTGTTGAGTTGATTTCTATAATTAAAAATTTTTTTAATTAAAAAATGTTTTAAATTATTAACTACATTTAATATTTAATATTTTAAAATATTTTTGACATTTTAAAATGCCCTCAATACCCTGAAATACATATTAGTGACTGCTGAGAGGCCAGTACTGTTCGAAGGGTTTGAAATGCTTCCTAGGCTTTGCCCACCTACAGGGCAGGCTGTGATAAGGGACTTTCCTCTACCGTTCACACACAGTGTGGCTTTCCCAGCAGGGCCACAGGGTGCCGTGTTGTTTCCATTTTTCCTGAAATGCGTTTTTCCCTCCTGACTGTTTTCTCATGCTTCTTCCAGCTTTTTGATCATGTCGCTGAGTGCCTGGGAGACTTTATGGATAAAAGAAAAATCAAGGACAAGAAGTTACCTGTGGGACTCACATTTTCTTTCCCTTGTCGGCAGTCTAAAATAGACGAGGTAAGGATGTGCTGGGTCTCCCGGGCTCCAGGGAAGCCCCGGAGTGGGAAAGCCAATGAATGCCTTTCCTTGACTACTCTTCCCTTTTGTGTATGGGGTGGTCTATGTGTCTTATATGATTGTTTTAGAAACTTTGTTACAAGAAATTAATGTGAGGTGATGATATTTATTTTTTCAATTACTTTAGTTATTTATGTATTTTTGGAAATGAATTGTGTTATTTGCGGCCATCAGGTAGAAAGAACCATGTGTTAAAATTTTTTTTATTTATTCAATTTTAGACAGAGGGGAAGGGAGGGAGAAAGAGAGGGAGAGAAACATCAATGTGTGGTTGCCTCTCACACACCCCCAACTGGGAACCTGGCCCGCAACCCAGGCATGTGCCCTGACTGGGAATCGAACCGGTGACCCTTTTGTTCCTAGGCCAGCACTCAATCCACTGAGTCACATCAGTTCAGGCAGAACCATGTATTAAACTCAAGCAAGTAAAGGGAAGAAACATCAGGTTAGTGGTGGAGAGAGGTTGGAAAGCCCTTGGTCAGAGCCGTGAGGTGTGGAGTTTGTGTGCTGGGAAGCCATCCTCGTCAGAGCGCACCTGGTTAGGGCGCCGCCTCAGGTGGCAGGGCCACCTCTCCATAACGTCTGCTGGCTGGTGGCTCCAGCCCCAGAGAGGGCCTTGGTTCTCTTCTGGACCTCCAGGCGACTTGTTGTCCCCACCCACCTTGTCATTTGTCATTCACTGGTGCAGCAAGGATGGACTCACACATACCATGTGGCAGCGTTATAGAGCACTGTGGGTATACAAAGTAAGTAGTTACCTCCTTGTTCCTTTTCTACAAAGAGAGACAGGAAAACCACACACACACACACACACACACACACACACACACACTGCCGCCGCCGCCACCACCACCACCACACCCCACCCACCACCACCACCCCCCACCCCCCCGCCTGCCCGCCCGTGAACAAACTCCTCATAATAGGAGCTCTTATATTTACTGTTATTGAGGGTCCCCCAGGTGCTGAGCTATACAAAGTAAGTAGTTACCTCCTTGTTCCTTTTCTACAAAGAGAGACAGAAAAACCACACACACACACACACACACACACATACACACATACCCCGCCCGCCTATGAACATACTCCTCATAATAGGAGCTCTGATATTTAGTGTTATTGAGGGTCCCCCAGGTGCTGAGCTCTGTTCCAATGTGCCTTCACAGTTAACACACATAACCTTAAAACGCCCCCAATAGCAAGGTGCTTATGATCCCCACTTTACAGATGAGGAAGTTGAGGCTCAGAGGAGTTAGGGGCCTGCCCAAGGCCATCTAGCCAGGAAGCGGCAAAGCCTGTGCTGGTAGCCAGTTTGCTGTTCTGCAGAATAGTCACATTGGGGTACAGGCCCCCTCTGCACTTCTGGGCAGTAGCCCTGCCCCGCTTTTTCAGTGGGGTGAGCGCCCTCTCCTTCGTGCTGCTGCGGCCCTTGCGTCTGTATAATTTGTGCAGTCACAATGTCAGAAAAAGAAGGGGCCTGAGAGTTCAGTAGGCCAAGCCCCTCAACAAGGTCACAGGGTTTATTAAAGGCAGATCTAGGACCAGAATCCCAGGTCCCATCTCCCACCCAGTGGACCCCCTCCCCCACACATGTTTAAAGGCCTGCTCCTCTCTTTTCTTTCTTTCTATCTGATATTGCTATACCTCCAACATATTCAGATCACTTTGGCCTTCAAGGTGTCTTTCCAGAGCTTTCAAAAAGCCTGTTGTTGGTGCTACATGTCACTTGGCTTTTGAGAACCCAGACATGACAGTCATACTCCCTGGGCAGAGATAGTGTGAGACACCCCCCTTCCCACGGGGCGAGGTGGGAATGAAGCCACTCTGCTCCATGTTGCTCATTCATTAGCAGCTATTGACTGAGTGCCATCCCTGTGTGGGCTGGGCTGGGCTAGGCCCTGGGAGAGACTGAGCAGACGGTCTGGCCTGCCCCCCAAAAAGGCAGTCTTCCAGGGAACAAGGCATTGTGGGAGTGGGGAGGGATCGTCCTTAGGGCCACAAGATTTTCACAGGTGCAGCAGATGTGTCTGGCAGGGGGACATTGTGGGCAGAGAAGGAACCAGAGGTGGCGGTCCCACTGGCAGGCCTTGACCCCCACCTGGGGGCGCTTCCGAGACTGGGCTGCGCTACCTGCCTGGAAATCAGTGGGTCATACACTCTGGTTACCCACCAAGGGGGCCTGCGCCCACTCCTCAAGGCTGCCTGGGACCTTCAAGATTGTCCAAATCTAGACTAGTTGCCTTACTCCACAGGTGAGCAAAGTGACCTTCAGAGGAGTTAGGGGAGCTGCCCACAAGGAAATGAAAGGAATTGTGGAAATAGGACCCAGCCTCTTGTTTTCCAACCCCATGTTCTTTGTACAGTAGCATATTCTCAGACTCTGTTTTTTTTGGAGGGCAGGGGTTGAAGGGAAGAAAGCAGTGACCAGGGGCTTTGGAATGCCCGGTTTAGCTGCAGGCTGCTGCTGAGCAAAAAACCACAGATTCTCCCAGGTACTTGCCCTTCCCGTATACCCTACAGGCTGTGTGGCTTTCCCAGTGAGTGGAGCAGCTGTTCGGACGAGCTCCCCTGCCTGAGCCACACACGACCCCCGCAGCTGCTGGGCCTGACAGCAACTCTTCCCTGCCTTTCTCCATCAGAGAAAAACAGTCAATATAGCAATTACTTTTTTTCTCTAGTATCTTTGATTTTTTAAAAAATACAAAAGCAATATGTAAAACTATTGCAATAATATAAAGAGATAAAGTAAAAAGTAAAATTTTTATACTTTTACATTCTCAAGTGAATGACCATTGGATGTCTGTTCTTCTTGAGGTTTCTCCTTTGATACACAAACAGAAATGGGTCATATTGTAGAAATAGTGGACTCACTGCTTTCAAATGGGGGTCAAGTTCCAAAGTTGGGAAAGAGACATAAATCATATACACATAGGCCATATTTTCCTTAAATCTCCAGGACCTGCCTATTCGAAGCTCATTAGCCATGAGTTACTTAGCATTTTTTCTTCTCAGTTTGGCTCTGATTTTCTTTCCTTGGGGCTGCGCAAGTGACATTTGTTTTCTTCTTTTTTTTTTTTAAAGTATATTTTCTTGATTATGTTGTTAGAGTAGTTCCAGTTTTTTTCCCCTTTGCTCCCCTCTGCCCAGTACTCCCCTTCCCTCCAGCAATCCCACCCGCCTTAGTTCATGTCCATGGGTCATGCATATAAGTTCTTTGGCTTCACCCTTCCCTATATTATTCTTAACATCCCCTTGTCTATTTTGTACCAACTGATTATGCTTCTTAGTCCCTGTACCATTTCACCCTTTCTCCCCCTCCCCCCTCCCAGCTGATAACCCTCCAAATGATCCCCATACCTATGATTCTGTTCCCATTCTGGTTTGCTTAGTTGGATTTTGTTTTTATTTTTTAGATTCAATTGTTGAATTGAGTTTGTTGTCATTTTAGTGTTCATTGTTTTGATCATCTTTTTCTTAAGTAAGTCCCTTTGACATTTCATATAATAATGGCTTGGTGATGATGAACTCCTTTAGCTTCACCTTGTCTGGGAAGCAATTCATCTGCCCTTCCATTCCAAATGATAGCTTTGCTGGATAGAGTAATCTTGGTTGTAGGTTGCTTTTCATCACATTGAATACTACTTCAGTCCCTTCCTGCCTGCAAAGTGTCCTCTGAGAAATCAGCTGATAGTCCTGTAGGCACCCCCCTGTAGGCAAACTCTCTGCCTCTGTCTTGCTGTCCTGAGGGTTCTGTCTTTATCTTTCACCTTTGGCATCTCAATCGTGACACATCCTGGTGTGGTCCCCTCTGGGTCCAGCTTGCCCAGGACCCTCCGTGCTTCCCGGACCTGTATGTCTATCTCCTTTGCAAAATTTGGGAATTTTTCCTCATTTTTTTCAATTCTTGCTTCCTCATTCTGCACTGGTTGACTGTTTTTTTCTTCTTTATGTTCCAAATCATTGATTTGAACCCTTGTTTCCTTCCCTTCACCATTGGTTTTGTGTGGATTTTCCTTTGTTTCACTTAGCATAGCCTTCACTTCTTCTCTTATGCGTTTGCGGTACTCAAGCATATCTGTGAAGCCCGTGAGCATCTTTATCACCAGTGTTTTGAATTTTGCGTCTGTTAGGTTGTTTATCTCCTCATCTGTTAGGTTGGCTATCTCCTTGTCATTTAGTTCTCCCACTGGAACCTTGATCCGTTCCCTGTTTTTGGCTATACTTCTCTGTCTCCTCATTCTGACAGACTCCTGTGCTTGCCTCTGTGTCCCAGGTAGAGCTGTTGCTCCTGTTACGTTGTAAGGTGTGAAGCCTTAGGGATTCGTCAGTACAGGGTGACCTGTTTCACCAGGTTGTGGCGCTGTATGTGGAGGAGGGGTCCGAGAGGGAACAATGCCGCCTGCCCAGCACTCGCCCCTTTTCCAGGCACCTCCCCCACTTCCGCACTGAACTGATGGCCCTCTGGCTGCTGCCATGGCTGTTGTTCCCACAGTGGGTGGGTCTGCGGACCTTCTAGGACCATGGGGGTTCTTTAAACAAGTGGACTCTGCTGAGACTGGCAGTTTCTGACTCCACCCCAACCCCCACTGCTCTGCACAGTCAGAAGCAATGAGGCTGATTTTCCCTGGTGCTGGGACCGTGAGCTGTGAAATTCAGTGAGGAGCTGGGAACGCTCCCCAGGTGTCCCTCCTGACTTTTTAAAACATGTGACCGCGAATTCTGCTGGCCTGCCGTTGCCGCCACCACACCGTGTCTTCTCGCCTTGGCTCCGCCCCTCCTACCTCTCTGGATGAGTATTTCTTCTTTATATCTTTGCTGGACTTCCATGCAGCTCAATTTTCTGGAACTTCTGGTTGTCTCTAGCTTTGAGGTAGTTGTATTCCTTCTTCGTTGTGGAGGGAGATGCAACGTGTCTGTCTACGCCTCCATCTTGGCCGAACATTTGTTTTCAGTGTGGGGAAAGGTGATCAGGTAATAGCTGGATTTCCCTTGTTCACATTTTATATGAAATCTGGCTGAGCAGCTGATGTCCAATTGGGTTTGCACGCTGTGGAACACTCCTGTAGTGGCCAACCACTTGCGGTGTCCTGGCCTGAGCTGCAGGGTTTTTCCCATGGCAGCCACCAGGGAAATCCGCTGTGGAGGTGAATGGACAGGAAATGGGACAGTCTGGTCCTGTTACCCAGAGTGATCTGGAGCCAGCCACTTGGTCCCCCTGGGCCTCTGCTTTACCACTGTCCTCCCCAAGAGCCTGAGGCTTCTCGAGTCTTTCCATCCTTCTTTGTCTAACCCCACCCATTGCTCTCCTTTGCAGGGCATTCTTATCACCTGGACAAAGCGATTTAAAGCGAGTGGAGTGGAGGGAGCGGATGTGGTGAAGCTGCTTAACAGAGCCATCAAAAAGCGTGGGGTAACTTCTCTCTAGGCCTTGGCTACTTGAAGGTGGGGGTGTGTGGGGAGAGAGCTGTGTTCTAAAACACACCGAGGCCCTTTTGAAGGTGGGGGGGCAGGCAGGAATGCATGGCCTGAGGCATCACATGGGAGGTCTTGAAGGCCCAGGCAAGTGAGTGAACAGTGAGAGTAGTCCAGAAGGTTGGGGGTGGTTTGAAACAGAGGTTTTTGAGGTGCTGCCCAAAGGAGCCAAGCCCTTGGGAAGGGATGGCCTCCTTCTAACAGGAAGGCTGGACATACGTGCAGAGAACAAGGTGGTCAGGTGAGGCCTGCTGTGGCTGAAACTGGGGTGATCAGTACATGGATATAGTGGGGTGATTTGCTCTGTGTATAAAATCCACTCTGAAACAATCTTTTAATTCTTTTTTTTAGTCCTCACCCGAGGACATTTCTTTCATTGCTCTTTTAGAGAGAGAGGGAGAGACAGAGACATCGATGTGAGAGAAACATCTATTGCCTTCTCGTATACGCCCTGATTAGGGATCAAACCCGCAACCTGGGTATGTGCCCTGACCTGGAATCGAACCTGTGACCTTTTGGTCTATGGGACTATGCTCCAACCAACTGAGCCACATCGGTCAGGGCCACTCTGAAAAGAATCTTATGCCAAATCATTAAGGGGGCTGTGCAGTTTCCATAATTCGGTTCACTTGACCCAGTTAATGTGAGTACCAGCGGGGATGTAAGCAGCACCATTTGCAGGAGCAATGGTGGTTATGAAAACCACTCTCTCTTTAAGGTTGTGATCTCTGCTGCCCCATGTGAGTGGACAGTGATGCCCTGTTGTCTGTCCCCAGGATTATGATGCCAACATTGTGGCTGTGGTGAATGACACGGTGGGGACCATGATGACTTGTGGCTATGACGACCAGCAGTGTGAAGTTGGCCTCATCATTGGTAATTTCCACCCTTTTTCTCGTCCCCTCCTGCAGGCGGTGTTTCCAGAAGGCACTGCCTCCCCTCTAAGACTTTGTGTGGTCACAGTTACTGTCCCCTCTCTCTCTCCAAGGAACTGGCACCAATGCTTGCTACATGGAGGAGCTGAGGCACATTGACCTGGTGGAAGGCGACGAGGGGAGGATGTGCATCAACACTGAGTGGGGGGCCTTCGGGGACGACGGGTCCCTGGAAGACATCCGCACTGAGTTTGACCGTGAGATAGACCGGGGGTCTCTGAACCCTGGAAAACAGCTGTGAGTCCCACCCACCTTGCCTTACTGGTCACATATATGGCTTAGGGCACATTTAACATAAAATTTGGGATGGGAGATGAAAGCGGCAGAAAGTGGGGTGATCACAAAGGGGAAAGCCCATCAGATTAGCATTATCTGTCACTCCTTTGGAGAGGGAACCAGCTGTGGAGTCTCTAGTCTGGCTCCTGCAAGCTCTGAGATTCTGGCTTAGGGCTGCACAGAGGCCATTCCAATAGGTACTTGCAGTGGCGTCTGGGCAGGTAGAACTCAGAAAGGCTGTCTCCTGCCAGGGATCTTCAACATAGCCGTGGCCGGGATGGTCCTGTCTGGTCCTTTAAGGAGCAGGAACAATGAGAGCTGTGTTTCTCTGTGCTCGTGTTGACGGATGAGGGAGGGCCGGGTGCTTAGGTCCCATTAGCATCCCTGGCTCCCGGGTCTGCCTCTGAATGGAATGGATTGTTTTGCTGTGTCACAACCACCTCTGGGTGTGCCAGCTGGGCTCCCTCAGAGGTCAGGCCGGCTGCCCTGATGTGGACCTGCCTCTTTGATCTGTCCTGCTCAGGGCTTTCTCTTGGCCCCTGGTCAGCCAGGACTCAGGCCTGGGTCTGGCTCAGGTATGGCACTGAACTCCAGTTTGTGGCAGCCCCCTCCTTGCAGCACTGGGCTCAGTATGGCTGCTGCTATTACAGAGCCCGCCCCTGGCACCACACCTCCCAGAGAGGAGAGGGCGTGGATTTACTCTGTGATTGGTCTGTGGCTGAGTGAGATGAGCTGATTGGCTTTAAGCTACTCAGAGCCCTCCCCTGGAGTTGAGGGTGAGGTCAGTGGGGGAGAAGTGGGTTCCTCAAAGCAAATTCTTCTTGGTCTTTTTGGCTGAAGAGGGAGAACATGAATGCCAAGGAGGTGACTCCTGACAGGGGTCCCAGGGGAATGGCTGCATTTCAGCCCCGCCATCTACTCAGCATTCCCTCTGAGAAGACATTTACCCGCTGACCTGGGAAATGGAGAGAATTCTTCCTGGCCATCTCCTTCCCACAGCACTTGGTGATCTCCCTGAGAGAGTGATGGGGATGAAAGCCCTTTAAAAAGTACAGCATCAGGCTTTGTAGGAGATTACGGTAATCTGCTCCTTTCTAAATCCTAATGTTTCCCCAACTGCAGGCAGCCTTCCCTGCCTGCCCCTGGGGTGCTCTCCTGTTGCCCACCCTGGGGATAGGTGTGGGCTCTGGTTGACCCCCTGCCATCTCCTCGTTGTTTAATCACATGAGTGCATGGTCTTGCCTGCGAGCTTGGGAGGGCTGAGGCCTCATCTGTGCCTGTGAGTTGCCCTGGTGGTGGGTACGTAGGAAGGCCCTGACAAGTGCCTTTTCTCCTGCAGGTTTGAGAAGATGGTCAGTGGCATGTACCTGGGGGAGCTGGTTCGACTGATACTGGTCAAGATGGCCAAGGAGGGCCTTTTATTTGAAGGGCAGATCACCCCAGAGCTGCTTACCAGAGGGAAGTTCAACACCAGTGATGTGTCAGCCATTGAAAAGTAGGTGCCACCTCTTGATGCTTTCTGGGGGGTCCTGGGGGCAGAAGAGCGACAGGTCCCTTGTTACTACTTGAGTCCTGGTGTGGTGGACTTCTTCCTCAAGAGCAACAGGGCTTTCTGCATCCATCTCTCCTCTCTTCGCAGTCCCATCCTGGGCCGATCTCCCTGCAGGTGCCTGGTGTCAGCTCATTAAAGAATGTTCTACGTCAGCCTGCGAGCCAAGTGTCGCTGGTTCAATTCCCAGTCAGGGCACATGACTAGGTTGCACGTCAGGTCCTCAGTTGGGGGTGCAAGTGAGAGGCAACCACACAGTGATGTTTCTCTTCCTCTCTTTCTCCTTTCCCCTCTCTCTATAAACAGATAAATAAAGAAACAAATAAAAAGGGACTATAAAAATACATTTGTTAAAAAAAAAAGAATGTTCTAGTTAGCAGCGTATACTTCATGGATGACTTAGTCAGAGAAGCAGCCTCTTGTCCTTCACTCTGTCCCTTCTTCTCCCCTTTCCTCCACAACAGGATGAGATTAAAGAGCCTTCTAGTGGTGAACAAGCAGCTGACTGAGCCTGGTGTCTGGATTTGGAATTCCTCCTTGGGATATCAGGGCCTTCCCCAGGTTAGGTTCCAGGGAATCCTAGTGACTCAAGATAACTAGGTGTTCCCTGAAGAAAGGGTTCTGTGGCCAATAGGACTGGGAAACACTGCATATTTATCCTCCCTTAGAGATTATATTAGCATATCAAAGAAAACTCAGTTCACTTTGGTTAACAGCTGGAAGAAGTGTTCCCTGGCACAAGTTTGAGAAACATTGGTTAACAGATGAGACAGGACTGATAGACAGAGAGGACAGAGTCCAGCCAGCAACTGACTGCTACCTCTTGGCCTTAATCTAAGAAACCCAAACTTCTCCGCTAAGACTGTCATTTGCAGGTTTTCACACTGAGGGAAAAAGTAAACTTGATCCTGTGGCAGTTTGACGTAGTTGGGTGCCTCCAAGTCTAAATGTAACAGAACCCCTGGGCTGCTCCGATTGAAACAGAACCCACGGGCTGTTTCGGTAGGGGCCCGATTGCCCGCTGCCAGAATTGTAACTCTTAATACCAGAGTTTGGTGAAAAGAAAAAGAATTGTTTATTTACACATAGTCCTGCTTCCCCCTCCCAAACCTGGCCAGTCTTAGGAAGGTCAGAAACACCGTTTCCCTACTTCCTAGGCACAGTTCAGCTTTACCAGTAGCTGCCAATCACTCAGTTCTGATTGGGGAGGTCCTTTCTGTGCTGTGGTGCCCTCCAGCTCTCAATGCAGGACCGCCTTGATTCTCAGCCTCCTTGCAAACTGCCTTCTTCCTATAAACCGCGTGGATCTCCTCTCCTTCTCAAAACCTCCTGGTGAGAGCTTCATCTTTAAGCAGCCTGGAGACCCCTTCTCCAAGCCACATGGAGGGAGCCCACAAGAGCCAGAGAGTGAGGGCATGAGGGCCAGGGAGAGACTGAGAGAGAGAGCCTCTTAGAGCCAGAGCCAGCCCAAAATGTCCACAGCTCCTCTCTCTCCTCCTTCCTGCCTCCTCTCTCTCCCTGCGTCCTCTCACGCAGTGGGTGTTGCAAACAGTTCTGACCATTCACAGAACCCTGCGTAGGCTCTGTCTGCTTCTTCTGTACCAGCCCACAGTCCAAGATCCCTCCCATCTTCCTGAGTCTTAGAAGTAAAGCGGATCTTTGCAACAATGTTTCCAGCCACTAGCTCCAGGCATGCAAGGGCATCCTGAAAGCTGCTTCCTGCTGCCTATCTCCCAGCCACAAACTCCAGGGTTTGTTTTTGGACTCCCCTGTTTCTGTAACATAAAGGGCTCCTGTCTTATGGCTGGCTTCCGGGTGCTGCCAAGTTCAGGTCTGGGTTTGGGAGACTCCCATGTAACCATGGGGAGCCACCTGCTTAAAAGTTAGGGCCAGTTTCATGCTAGAAATACCGTTTCATCTCCACACAAAGTGGTCATTCCCACGGCCGCTGCTGAGGTCCCGGAAATTCAGAGAGAGCCAGTGGCTTCATAGCTCTGGCTCCTGGGAGAAGATGCGCATCAGTTACCTTTGTGGTTATGAGGCTGATGGGAGTGGAAAGGAGTTTATCTGGACCTGCTATTCTGTCACATGATGTATCGGAGTTTGTCCTAGGAACACTTTTCCTTCAGGAGTGGTTGGTGCAGAGACAGTAAGCAGCGAGCATGCAACTGAGTTTCCAACTGCTTCTGGTCAGCTGCTGGGAGGGGAGGGGAGGGGATGGGAGCAGGAGGCTCACGCTTGTCTTCAGAGTCCTTGACAAAGCTAGGAAATGCCTGCCTTCCTCTTGGCCTGTGTAGGGTGTTGGCTCTTTGGTGACCAAGAAACAAAAACAAACTTGAACTCCAGCTCAAGAAAGCGTGTGTATTACAATAAGGACTAGCTCAATAATGCCTACCAAAAGCATCTGCCAGGGCAGATGTTGGAAGTATTCCCTTGAAAATCAGGAGCAAGACAGTATCACTGTTTTTGTTTGGCATTACGCTGGAGTCTTAGCTAGTGTTTAAAACAAAAAGAAAGAAAGGAAAAGAAATGACAGGCTTAAGAATGGAAAAAAAAAGAGGAGGTAAAACTGTCATTATTTGCAGATCGTAATTGTCTGTATGAAACACCAAAGTATATCTAGGCAAGTGAATAGGATAACAGGAGAGGTTAGAAAGGTGTCTGGAGAGAAGATACAAAAGTCAATTAAATTTCTATATATTGGCAACAATGAAAATATGTACATATGTTTAAAGTAAACCTTTTATTTTAAAATATATTTAGGTTTAAAGAAAAGTTGCAGGGATAATACAGAGTGGTCCCACAGTCCCTAATGCAGTTTCTCCCATTGTTAACATCTGATTTTACTATGGTACATTAAAGAAAAAAGACTATATATTTTTAAAAGACACCATCTATAATAGTAACAAAACTATAAAGTACCTTGGAATGAATTCAACAATAGATATAAAAAGCATGCATGCAGAAAATTAAAATTTGACTGGAAAACATCAAGGGAGAATGTGTGAGCATCCAGGGGAACGCAGAGAAGAGTTCCTGCGCTCTGAGTCCTGGGGGACGAGAAGCTGTTTCTACACCCATTCAGAGGCCATGTGGTCTTGCCTCTATTTCTTTCCATGTGCACGTCATAACCCAGCATAGTACAATTTTCCCTTCTACCTGTTATTTCTTTATGGAGGAAAACCCTTCTCATTCTCTGTTGGACTCTTCATACTGTGCCATACACACCGGGTGAGTGGAGTCCCCCTTTCCAGGACCTTCGAACCTCAGTGCTTTGCCATGCCTGATGAGGTCCTTAACTCACAAGCACTGTCCTCTAACTTCACAGGAATAAGGAAGGCCTCCACAATGCCAAAGAAATTCTGACCCGCCTGGGAGTGGAGCCATCTCCTGATGACTGTGTTTCGGTCCAGCACGTGTGCACCATTGTCTCCTTCCGCTCTGCCAACCTGGTGGCTGCAACGCTGGGTGCCATCTTGAATCGCCTCCGAGATAACAAGGGCATCCCCAGGCTGCGGACCACGGTTGGTGTCGACGGGTCTCTTTACAAGACGCACCCACAGTGAGTCTGCCCTTTGCTACAATTGGCACTTAGTACCCGTCTGGGCTAAGGACCTTCTCCAGAAGTCAAGCTTTTGCACCTAGTGAAGGGTTTTTTTGGCAGACAAGACAATACCTAGTTCTTGGCAGAAAGGTCAGAGTCGCCCACGTGGAACGTGTCCTGCCCTCAGCCAACTCTCACAGGTGCTTCTGCACTGCACTGTCATCTCTCCTCATTCCTGAAGTCTCGTGAGAGGTTTCTGCAGCTGCCAGGACTGCTGGGTGGAATGGGTCTGTTTCTTCAGTTTTCGAGCTTGTTCTCATCTCATCAGGGACCTTTATTTTATCCTTATTGTAGCTGGGGCCATAGATGCAGCGCCCACATTTAGAAGCTCCTGTGAAAGTCCCCTCAGGCATTACCTTTTTACATGGGCAACTTATTGACACTTCGCATGTGAGAGCCAGGGAGAGTGTAAGTTGTAAGTAGTCCCCATTGATGATAAGGGTCTTGTCGCCATGCTTCCTTCTTGTCTGTTGGAAGCCTTAACTTCAAAAGCCTAGTTTGGCCACTTCAGAACATGGCTTTACCCTTTTAGAAGGCCAAAGATGAATTCTAAGTCTTTATATACTAAGTTTTAACAATAACTGCCTATGACATGATTTTGTACAGGATCTCAGATGTTTTTCCCACCAGATATGTAATGTGCATGCGAAGTGGCCTTGCAGATAGACGTTGTACTTTCACACCCAGTTCTAGTGATGGTTAAATGTTAAATGAACGTTGACTTAAATTGAAATAGTTCTGTGTTGCTGAGGGGATAGGCTTTGAACAAGTTGGATTTTATTACCTGTCAGGGTAATAATTTTATTTCTTTGCATTTTTTAAGTATTTGTAAATTCTTGACAATGAAACTAGTCACTGGGGGGTGGGGATTTCTTGGCAAAGTTTTAGAAAGAAAGCTTAGAGATGAGCAGCATGTGCATCTAAAATGTTTAAAAATTGTGGTAAAAACACACAACATAAAATTTACTGTTGTAACCATTTTTGAGTGTACAGTTCAGTAGTATTAAGTACATTCATGCTGTTGAGCAACTGTTAACACCAGCCATCTCCAGAACTTTATCTAGAACACCACATTAAAAAAACACCTTTGGTTAAATGTTTCTTCAGAAGTAACATATATTTGATATAAAAACTTGAGATAATTCAAAAAATTACATGGAGAATAGAAGCCATTTTTAATCTCACCCCATGGAGTGTTAATATTTTGGGGGTTCTGGTTCCCCTGTTTCCTTTGGCAGGCAGCCTTCTATACTTAGAACAGACCACAGCCTCTGAGAAAGTCCATGTCTCAGTGAGTCCTATCCTAAAGTCCTCTTCTAGCCACTAAAAAATTTCCGGGCTCTTGGGGGCGAAAGGGCCAAGTGAAAATAAAAAGCAGGAGTGATTATTTATTAAGCCTTTTTCCTTCAGTGCCATTTACTAAGCTGAGCATTTAATGAACTTGTTTCATTCCCACTACATCACTGCTGGCCGGATACTGTCATCCTCATTGGCCGCGAGGTTCAGTAATGGGCCCAGGGTCCCTGGTGTGGAAGTGATGGGTGGAGCTCACGCACCCTGTCTCCTGATCTCACGTTTAGGCACTGGGCTCTTGAGCACTATGCTGTATTATTACCTCCATGTCACAGTGGAAGACAGAATCCTTTTTGGACCCCGAATTTCTCTATTCAATACCCATGTAATACTGAGAATCCTCTCTTTTTATGTGTGACTGTGGAGGATTTTTTTTTTTTTTTTTTTACTTGTCTACATTTGTTAACTTTCCTAGAGTGGATGTGCGTGACTTCTATAACGAGAAAAACAAGTGTAGAAAATGGAATTAAAGTGTAAAAAAAGAGAGAAAGGGGTACCAGAGGTTCCCGACAGGTGGCTCAGTCCAGCTGTTGTGGCTCCTACCCTCAGGTATTCCCGGCGTTTCCACAAGACTCTGAGGCGCTTGGTGCCCGACTGCGATGTGCGTTTCCTCCTGTCAGAGAGTGGCAGTGGCAAGGGGGCAGCCATGGTGACCGCGGTGGCCTACCGCCTGGCTGAGCAGCACCGGCAGATAGAGGAGACCCTGGCCCACTTCCACCTCACCAAGGAAATGCTGCTGGAGGTGAAGAAGAGGATGCGGACCGAGATGGACATGGGGTTGAAGAAGCAGACAAACCATAAGGCTGTAGTCAAGATGCTGCCCTCCTTCGTCCGGAGCACTCCCGACGGGACTGGTGAGGGCCCTGCCAGGGGCCGACATGCCCTCCTGCTTCTCACACCAATGACCAAGTCACATGGGATAACAGGGAGGCTAGCTTCTCCAGTGACTGTGTTTATCCTGGGGTTGCATGATTTTAGTGAGAGCTAGAAACTCGTTCAAACTCTCTTTTCCATTTTTACCACTGACTTGCCCGTGTGTGCCTCCAGGCAGCTGACTTCCCCTGATTGGGCCTCCTGGGCAGCACCATCTCTAAAATCACAGCCCTGCTAGGAATTACAAAGTGTTCTTAAAAGAACAAAAGCTGGAAGCTCTGCAGCACTGAGATGTTCTAGTTTCACCTACAAACATGGTAAACCGTCAGGAGGATAAACACCCATGTGCCCCCCTAAGTCCTGACAGGGTGTTCACGGGGCAGACGGGGGCCTCGGGATTTTCGCATGCAGGCAGATTGGAGAATAGAGTTCAGCCCTTAATGCTGACCTTGCTGGTCGTCCTTGGTGCTGATCACTGTGGGGACTCCGAAGGGCTTTTCCGGTGGGTCCTTGGAGTAATGAGTGTTTGTGATAGGAACATGTCCTTTGTATAAATTACTTTATATTATTGCATTATAAACCACCCTCAAACTTAATGCCTTAAAACAGCAACCATTTATTATTGTTCATAAGTGTGTGTGGGTTAGCAATTTATTATTGTTCATCTGGGCCGGGCTTGGCTGATCTTTGCTGGACTCGTTCATGTGTCTGCAGTCACTGATGGGTCAGCTGAGGGGCCTCTGCACATGTGCAGCAGTTGGTTAGCATCAGCTGGGGTGCCGGAGTACCTGGCCCGGTGTCTCATCCTCCAGCGGGCCACTGGGCTTGTTCATGTGGTGCCTCCGGGGTCCACAATGGAGAGGGAAGAGTTTAAAGCCTCTTGAAGGCCTAGGCTGGGACTGGCTCAGTTTTGCTTCTGCCACACTCTGTTGGCCAAAGCAAGTCATAGGCTGGGCCAGATCCAAGGGGAGGAGAACTGCAGTCACTTTGCAAAGAAGCGTGTGGAGAGGGAGAGGAGTGATTGCGGCCATCTTTGCAAACATTCCACACACTGACATGTTATTAGTTTTTGTATGAGGTCCCCTGTAATCAGGTGGTTGTTGCCAAGCTTTTTAGTAACCCTGGTGAAGTTCGTTCGTATATTGTGACAAGTGGTTCATCCATGGGGCCTTTTGTCCTTCTAGTGTGGGTCAAAGGTTGTGGTGGTCAGTGAGTGAGTGCCCACTGCTCTCTCAGCCTGACCATGTCCCCCCTCTCTAGACCTAACCTGTGTGCTGGAGGAGAGCTGCTCTCCTCTACTTAATATGGGGGTTCCCCCCTTGGAAGTCTGTAGTCTTAGGATCACTGGCTGTCATGAGGCAGTTAGCAGTTTTTGACATTCTTTCTTTAAAAAAAATATATTTATTTATTTATTTTAGAGAGAGGGTAAGGAAAAGAGAAGGAGAGAGAGAGAAACATTGATGTGAGAGAGAAACATTGATCTTGGCACACGCCCTAGCCAGGACTGAACCTGCCACCCAGAAATGTGCCCTGACACAGGGTGTGCATGAGAAATCAAACAAGTAACTTTTTGCTTTGCAGGACGATGCGCAACCAGAGGGGAAGGGAGGGAGAAAGAGAGGGAGAGAAACATCAACTGGGGACCTGGCCCACAACCCAGGCATGTGCTATGACTGGGAATCCAACTGGTGACCCTTTGGTTTGCAGGCCAGCACTCAATCCACTGAGCCACACCAGCCAGGGCTGTTTTTGACAGTTTTTATGTCCTTGACTGTGACAGAGCATGGTGACTTCTTGGCCCTGGATCTTGGAGGAACGAACTTCCGTGTCCTGCTGGTGAAAATCCGTAGTGGGAAAAAGAGAACGGTGGAAATGCACAACAAGATCTACGCCATTCCGATTGAGATCATGCAGGGCACTGGGGAAGAGGTGAGGTGGCTTTGCTTTTACACCACTGTGATGCGTATGTGTCACACGCATGGCCAGTGGCAGTGGTGGTCCCCTCACCTGCTATGTGATGCCCTGGAGAGGGCGACTGGCTCTGCATGTGTCAGGGTTTGTGCCTATGTGTGCATACACGTGTGCATTTGGACAAGTGCACTGAAAGTATGAAACCAGAGAGTGCACACGTAATCCCGTCTTCTCTTCTAAAGCTGTTTGACCACATTGTCTCCTGCATCTCCGACTTCCTGGACTACATGGGGATCAAAGGCCCCAGGATGCCTCTGGGCTTCACATTCTCGTTTCCCTGCAAGCAGACAAGCTTGGATGAGGTGAGTCCCACACTGGGCAGCACCGACTGTCCAGATTGGTGTGTGTGCTGGCTCTTGAGGCCTCCTCCAGCCTCATTGTATTCCCTCTTTATTGGCTGTGGCTCAGATGTCACAGTGAGTTGACCCAGATTTTATGCCACACTCTCCAAGTATCTTCTATTATCATTTAAAGCAGTGGTTCTCAACCTTCCTAATGCTGCGACCCTTCAATACAGTTCCTCATGTTGTGGTGACCCCCAACCATAAAATTATTTTCGTTGCTACTTCATAACTGTAATTTTGCTACTGTTATGAATCGTAATGTAAATATCTGATATGCAGGACGTATTTTCATTGTTACAAATTGAACATAATTAAAGCATAGTGATTAATCACAAAAAAATATGTAATTATATATGTGTTTTCCGATGGTCTTAGGCGACCCCTGTGAAAGGGTCGTTCAACCCCCAAAGGGGTCACGACCCACAGGTTGAGAACCACTGATTTAAATCTTTTACCTATGCTGGGAAACCTTTGTCCTCCAGACAGAAAGAATCTCAGCCTCCTCTGTGTTCCCTGTTCCTTCTAATACTGCCCAATTATAGTATTTTTTATAGTTATTAGTGACTGTGTCTTTCTTCTCTGCTTCTTGAGTGAGGACCTTTGTTTCCTACATGCCCTTGCACAGAATTCTATCAGAAGAAATGCTTAATAAAGAAATGTTTGTTCAGTAAAAGGGATGAAACGGGGTCCAAGGTCAGGGCTGGTGCACTTGCTGAGTACTGAGAGCTGGGTAGAGCTGAGGTTATGGTGTCTGTACTCAGGGAGCCCCAGGCTAGAGGACCTCCAGCCCCCTACCCCAGCAGTCCAGTGCTGTGCTAAGGGCTGTCAGTGGGGGGCAGGGGTGGTTGTCACCATATTCTGTGCAGATGGAACCTATTTTGCAGAGTCACAGAGGTAAGACCAAGCCTGTCCTGCTGGAAGAGCCACAGTGCCTCTGTGTCACAGGTGGATATGTGGCCAGGGAGGAGGCCTGGAGGTGGTATTAATCACACTTGGCCTGAGGCCAGGGTTTGAGGCATGTGATTGGGAGAGCTGGGGAGGCTGGGGAGAGCCGCCTTCCTCTGGAAGCCAGTTATTGCAGCCACAGTGCTGACTTGGGGCTTCTTTCCTCCTAAGACCTTTATAGGTGTCAGCAGTTGGATACATGTACACTTGGTTTTTTGCAGTTCATTTACACACCCACTTCCTATGTAACTGTAGTCCAATCAAAGGTCAATTTTACTTTAGGTAGTAATAATGTTAACTAAAAATTTTTATTTCTCCACTTATGTTGTTGGCAGACTGTTCCTCAGGTAGGTTATATCTGGGCCAGCCCTTTAACCTCCTAGGCTCAGTTTCTCCATCTGTGAAATGGGGGTTATAAATCAGACTGCTGTAAGGGTATGAAGAGGGGCTGGGCCTACGGAGGACTTCGTATTTTATTAGTTTGTTCCTCAGTTGTTCTCTGTAAATTCTCAGCACATGTTTACTCAGGAAGGAATGGATTTTGTGTTCTGCCCATAAAAGCTAATTACACAGGACTCTCCTGGTGCCTTTTCTGTTTCAGGGAATCTTGATCACCTGGACGAAGGGGTTTAAGGCAACTGACTGTGTTGGGCATGACGTAGCCACCTTACTGAGGGAGGCGGTGAAAAGGAGAGAGGTAACTATTAAAAAGATGTTTTAAAAAATCTTTACTGTGCTCTCGGGTCATAAAAACCATACTTACTGATCATAAAGAATTCAAACAACCCAGAAGCATGTGACCTGGGTAAAAAGTTTCCCCAACCGTCAGCAATAAAACAGAGGTGAACAGCTATGAGTCATTAAAGGACAGTTTGTTTAAAAAGGTAAAATCATAACTCCCCTACAGATTGCAAAAGAGGAAGGCAGTGCGGGACAGCTGGGCACAGCCTGGCACCATCATTCAGACCGTGGCTTTCTCCTGTTAAACACAAACAGCCTGGCGGCGCACAAACATCATAGCCACTCCTTGACCGGAGGGAGCCAGACTAGGAGAAGGGTGCTCCCTAGTCCCGGCAGGGCTCAGCACGCACTGCGGCCTGACAGCATCCAACCCCAACCAAAGCCCCACTTCCCTGAGTCCTCCCTGAAACCATGGCCCCAGGCTCAAATCCTATAGTAAGTGCTTTCCAACACTTTCTGAGATGCCCCACAGGGTTGTGTTCTCCACGGTTGCAACCAGTCAATTGTCTGGCTTTGTTCCGCAGCAGCTCTATTTCTATTGGTCCTTGGCTGGACAACATTGGCAAAATATAAACTGAAAGATTCCAGAGATTTTATTTAACTCATTAATTAATTAGGGGAACCAGTAAGAAGTATAAAAAAATATTAGTCCAAATGTTTCCAGTTTAAAAGAGCAGGCAAATACATAGGCAGGAAGACTGAAATGACTGGGTTTGAAAGAGGGATTGGTTGCACCTGGAAGAGTATGCTAGCCAACAGCTAATAGAGCATTGAAAAGAAACCTGATGATCTATTTTTGCCCACCTCACAACTCCTTTTTTTTTTTTTTTTTTTTTTAAGACAAGATTTTATTTATTTATTTTTGGAGAGTGGGGAAGGGAGGAAGAAAGAGAGGGAGAGAAACGTCGATTGGTTGCCTCCCACATACGCCTCAACTGGGGACCTAACTTGCAACCCAGGCATGTGCCCTCACCAGGAATCAAACCAGTGACCTTTTGCTTTGCAGGATGACACCCAACCACATTGGTCAGGGCCCATTTCACAGGGCTTAGTGTTCTTTCAGCTTCCTTTCCATACACACACACATTTTTTTAAAATGGGAATCCTGCCATGTGTACTATTTCATAACTTGCCTTTTTCAAACAGGCATCTTCTCATGTCACTACATGTAGACCAACCTCATTCTTTTTCTTGGCTGTACAGGATCCCCGTGTTTGAACCACGATTTACATAACTCTTTTGGATCTCTTTTTGGGTTGTTTCTCTCTCTGGCTTATGCAAGTCATGTAGTAAATACCCTTGTACAGGTACCTTTGTGTACCTGCATGGCAATTTCTGAAAAAAAGATTCTGAGAAATAGATTTGGTATTCACGTTTTGCCCTCTGAAAGGCTGTAACACTTTCAACTCCGAAGAGAAAGAAGTTTTTGGTCAAGTCCCTTGTCTTTTATCCATTCAACCGTTCCCTCCAGGCTGCCTCTCTAGAACTCAGTACCATCAGTGAAATGGATAGAATACTTCCTTTCTTTAGATCTCAGACTTTAGATGCATCAATAGTAGGTGTTTAGTCAGTGAGGGAGCATTTAATTACCTTTCATAGGCTGATAAGAAAGCTACTTCAGACGCTGTGCCAGCAGCTTTCCGACTGACTGTCGAGCAGCCCAGGGAGCCTGTGCAATCCCTCCCCTCAGGCTAATGCCGCGTCTCTTTCTTTCCAAAGGAGTTTGATCTGGATGTGGTGGCGGTAGTCAACGACACGGTGGGCACCATGATGACTTGTGCTTATGAGGAGCCCACGTGTGAGGTTGGACTCATTGTAGGTGGGTATCCTAGAAGGTCTCTCTCCTTGAGGCATGGAACGGTGGGTTTTCCTGTTTTGTGGGGCCTTGAGTCTGTAGCTCAGCCCTCTGTGTGAGACTGTGTATCTGTGTGGGACGGTGTATCTGTCAGTATTGTCCCTTACCACCTCCAGAGTTGTATCATGGACCAAGGCTCTCCCCTCCTGCAACATTGATTGTGACCAGACTATCAAGAAGGGAGCTTTTCAGGAATGAGGTCTCCAATGGCTCACGTGGTGGGTTGGTTGGGGTGGGCGTACCTGGAGCTGCCCTGGCCTACAGTGCAATTCTTGAGCTTATATGGAGAAGCCAGGCCTGCCACTGGGAAGGAGGAGGAGCTCTGCTCCTGTCCTGACCTGGGGAAAGAGCTTGGGGATAGTTTTGGGTGCCTTTTGCCCTTAGTGGCCACTAATTGTGAGCAGTCCCCGTCACTGAAGTGGGCTAAGAAGGGTTATCGGTTGGCTTTTCCAATTGTTCCCCTCTAGCCCAAGCACTTTAGGGGCTTGGGCCCTATGAGCACATCATTCCTGAAGCATATTGATTTGGGCTGGGAGAAAACCATTTGTTTAATCGAACCCGCTCCTGGTGTCAGGGGATGCTGGGAAAAGATCCCGGTTTCTTAGCCAGTATCAATCAGCAGACCCAACTTGGACAGGGAAGGGTGCTCTCCGCTGCATGGACCTTTCCTGGAGTGTCTGGGATAAGGCTTTGCCTCCCAGCCAGTGCCAGGAAGACCTTTTCTTTTGTTAAACCTGTTTTGACTCCTATGGAAATACAAAAAACTTAGGGAGCAGCTCCAGATGAAAGGTTTTTGGGTGCCTGGCTTTGGGGCCTTTGTTCTTTCTTTTGCAAAACTTTGTTTCTCCACCCAGCCCCTCCCTGTCTTGCCTTATGAATAGGCTGGGGTGTGAAATGCAAAGCCAGAGTGACACAGCACATTCCCCATGTCCAGGCTGGGCCTCACCTTCCCACAGGACGCCAGGGGAGTCCAATTAGCTGTTCCTGGCCCCGGAGAGGTGGCAGGGTTGGGGGTGGAGGTAGAGGAAGGGCAGGGGTGGGTGGGGCTCTCCAGGCTCCAGCTGCTGCAAAACCGCATTTCCCTTCCCTGTCAGGTGATCCCTGCTGCTCAGCACTCCCATGGGCAAAGTGTGGTTTTCATGATTTGGCTTTCTTTGCACTCACTTCCATTTCTCAGTTTTACACTTGGGGTGCAAGGGAGCTGAGAAAACAAAAAACAAAAATAATCCAGTTAACAGCCAGAAGCGTTTGTGAATTCTGCTTAGGCTTCTTTAAAGGATATGAAAATGACCAAAGCCCTTTTGGTCTAGCCAGTAGGGATGTCCTTGTGTCCCCTTCACATTGAAAGTCCATCTGTATCTACATTCTGCCTGGTTCATGGTGCCCTAGGGCCTTGCTACAAAAAGTGTGGTCCTTGGGCCAGCAGCCTCAGCAGCACCTGCAGGCCTGTTAAAATGCAGAGTCTCAGGCCCCTCCCCAGACCACCTGAATCAGAACCTGCGTCTTACCCAGCAGGCTCTCCAGGTGATTCAGAAGCATATTTAAAATACCTGTGTGAAGAACTCCTTGGCTAATTGGTTGGTTTTTAAATTTCCAGTCCATTCCCTGAGATAAGACCAATGACCACAAGGTGGGGTATCATGGCAATTAAAATTGTTGTGGAAGTGTTAGACCTCTTTTTTCTTGATTTCTACACTGAACTCCTCATGGATGAGAACAGTTTGCAGTCCCACCTGGTCCTTGGTGGGGCCGCAGTCAGAGTAGCCCTGCTCTGAGGGAGTTCAGGGTTGGAAATCCGAGGCCCCTGAGCCCCTGGAATCCATGGGTCACACTGTGTGTGTACAGTGTGTGGTTCACCCAGGGAAATGGTTCTTTGAGAATCATCACATTTTCAAAGAGGTTTGTAATACCAAAATGGTGAGGAATCATCACTTAGAATGGTACCCTTGAAATGCTTAGGACAATGTCCTCTAGTGTCTAACTGTGGGCTTCGTTCTGGAACACTTAGGAGAGGGTTTATTGAGCAGGCATAGTCCTTGACCATCTTTGAAAAGAAAAGATAAGCGGACATCCAGGTATGGTAGTAGACAACCCCCCAATGTAATATTATGTGTGTGTGTCTGCGTGTGTGTAGAAAGAGGGGGAGAAAAAGAAGAAGAGGGAGCGGGAGTGGGAGAGAGAAATATCCTTCCAATCTGAATATTGCCTCACTGTCCACCACTGAAGGAACATCTCTTTATTGTAAGACCATCTTCTATTGAAATAAATATAGCCCTGCCTAGACAGGTAAACAGAGGAGGCTCTGGGTATTGATGTCTTAGTATAAAGTAAAAATTCTCTCTGGTTGGGTTAACTCTGACTCTTCTTTTATATTCTGAGGTTTTTCTGGAAAACATTGGGAAAATGAAACTATTACTTTGTTCACCTCAGAAATGCCCTGTCTCTGCAACCCCAGTCCCCAGGCCTAGCTGCATGTCCAATCATTGCCCCTCCTGTGTTCCAGGGACTGGCAGCAATGCCTGCTACATGGAAGAAATGAAGAACGTGGAGATGCTGGAGGGGAATGAGGGGCGAATGTGTATCAACATGGAGTGGGGTGCTTTTGGGGACAACGGGTGTTTGGATGATATCAGAACACACTATGACAGAATGGTGGATGAATATTCTCTAAACGCTGGGAAACAGAGGTAATTCTGCCAATCGGAGGAGACACATAAGGGGGTCATGACGGGGTGGGTGTTCTGCCTGTTAACCGTCAAAGAAGTTTCTAGCAGAAGGAGTGGGATCTACAGAGTCTTGAAGATGGGTCCCTCCCTTGGGTTTCCTCCTGACCTTGGCTTTTGGCCCAAGCGGTGCAGGAATGGGGAATGGGCCCCCGACATGGTAGGTTGCAGGGTGATGACCTCTCCAGGTGTCTCCTCTGGGGACAGAGTGGAGGGGTGGCCACACTACTTCCATCAGTGACCATGTTCAACCTGAAGCATGCTAGCCTTTGCTTGCTGTGTCTTCCCCAACAAAGTCATAGAAGTCTCTTGGTCAGTAGTTTTTTTGTCTTGTTTAGCGAAAGGAGAACACACTTGACCTGCAGTTGTCAAAGGGCAAGGAAAATTCAGATCTGGCCAGTGGAGGTGGGGAGGGGCGTGGGGGCCTTCTGGTTGGGTGAGGCAGGAGGCTCAGCTCACTTCATCCTTCCCATAGCGGACCTCCTGCACCCCCTAGTGGCTCTTTGGAGCTTTACAGTGTAGGTCTCAGGGACCCTCCATCGGAGCAGAGACAAATGACCTATGACTAGCTCCCAGAATTCAGGCCGTCTAAGTTGTGTTCCCCAGGAGCAGAAAGAAGGGCTGGGTAGTACCTCTCAAATATAAGTTGTTCTCTAGCTACCCTCAAGATTTTTGCCTTTTCCAAATACCACCTATGCAGTTATTGAAGTTTTTCTGTAGGTTAGCTTATATTCTTAAATTTAATGAGATAGAAAAAATGGGAAACCCAGTATTACCATAAATAGATGGTAGTCATAAAATGAATATAGCAAAAAAAAAAATGTTATTAATTCTAGCTACTGTTGCCTATCAGAGGCTCTCAATGAAGACCTTATTAAAAAGGGAGATCAGCAGGTGTTGGAAGGGGTTGGCAGCTCACTGAGAGGGTCCCCTTCGTGGAACAATAAGGGCTAGATGGCAACTGATAATAATAGTGCCATTTCATGGTTTTGTTTTGTTTTTTTTTTCCTGTGAGCCACCTGAAATCTGGAGTATCCAGATTACAGTGGACTCTTCCCAGCTTGGGGATGCTGGGATTGGCAATGGCTCATGGAAACATTCAAATCCTTGGTCATTTCTTGAGGTCCTCAAATGTGGAGAAGGCAGGAAATAAAACCTCCAAGACTAGGCCCTTAGGAGTGCTGTGGCCACCTGAGTCCTCCAGCTGCATTGCTTTATCACTTTGCCAGGTGCCTGACAAAGTACTCTGGGTTTTTGCAAAAACCTTCAAAAAATGTAGTAGGAAATTTCCCCTATTGTCTTCTTGTCCCTTTCAGACTCAGCCTGGTCATTTGCTTATTCTGTACATATTTACTGAGCACTTGACAGAGAGCCTAGTGCTTTGTGGTGCTAGGCCCTGGGACTCAAAGCTGAATAAGACCTGCCTTGTCCCTTCTCTTGAGGCTTTTGCTGCAGGGGTGATGATAGGCAGTGGACCTGTGTGTGTGGTGGAGGAGAAGGGATGGTGTATGGGGGCCCGAGATGTGTCGATAAAACCTGATCTGGGGGAGGCAGACAGGCCTCTGGAGAACTGATGTTGGAGCTGAGAGCTGGATGGGATTTTTCAGGCCAAGGCCAGAAGTTAGGTGAGGAGGGACATAGTCTAGCATACAGAAACGTGTACTGGTGGTTTCATTTCTGATCCCAGCGAGGCTTGAGGATTCCTCAGTCCTTCCTGGCCTCACCTTCTGTCTCTTCTGGGAGCACAGGGCTGGGGGGCAGGGGGGAGTTGCAGATTGGTGATGCCGTCGAGGGGCAGGAAAACACCCAGGGTGACCGTGAGACTGAAGGCCTCACATAAATGCCCAGCCCCCTCCTCCTGTTTCAGGTTTGAGAAGATGATCAGTGGCATGTACCTGGGTGAAATTGTTCGCAATATCTTGATTGACTTCACCAAGAAGGGTTTCCTCTTCCGGGGGCAGATCTCTGAGCCGCTGAAGACTCGGGGCATCTTTCAGACCAAGTTTCTCTCTCAGATTGAGAGGTGAGTGGTGAAAGGCTTCCCTGTAGGGGCCTGTTAGAGGTCGACATGGCCAGGGGGTCACCAGACTCCCTAGGGGACATTATGGCCATTTGTGAGTAGATTTTTTCTCCTGTAATGTTATTGTAAATTACTTTTCTTTTATATGTCCATTATGTTGGGGCATGATATTGATTTATTTGAAATTATATGTGTAAATAGGTGATTGACTCCATTTCAGGATAGTGAAGAAACTTTCCTCTGCCTTCCTAAGTTCTTTTAGCTTGTTGAATAATTAAATCTACATAAGACAGATGAACAAGACAAAATAATCAAATCTAACTACGTATGTACGTACAGGGACCCCACATATGTGAGAGGGTGAGAGGCAGAAAGTTAAAATGAGGTGTATATAAGAAATCATAAAAAATTGAGCCCTGGCCAGCGTGGCTCAGTTGATTGGGTGTCCTCCCGCAAACCAAAAGGTCACCAGTTCGATTCCCAGTCAGGTCACATGCCTGGGTTGCAGATCTTGTTCTTGGTTGGGTTGCATGCGAGAGGCAACCAATCAATGTTTGTCTCACACATTGATTTTTCTTTCCCTCTCTTCTCCCTACCTTCCCCTCTCTCTGAAATAAATAAAATCTTAAAAAAAAAAAGAAAAAATTGACAAATTTTGCTGGTAGTGTCTATATGTTTAGAAGAATCATTACTCAAATTTATATGGCAAACAACAAAGGAAAATGTTTACATTGTATGTGCTCAGATGCAGAGTGTGGCATAGCTGGCCAGAGCTTGGTTAGGTCTGGTCTTAAGACCTGCTCTGCCTCACTGGCTCTGTGCTTTGAGTGAGTTCCTCAGTTTCTCCCAGGCTCAGTTTCTTCATCTTTAAAATGGGAATAATTGTACATGTATTGGTTGGTTGGTATGAAGAGGGAATTGGTGATGTATATAAAGCTCCTGTCACATAGTAAGGCCTCAAACAAGGCTGGCTGGCTGCTCTTAATCACTGTTGTCATTGTCATCCTCATCAGTCACCTACAGCTCTTTCAGTTGAATAATAATAAGACAAAATATCCCAGGAGAATAAAACAAATGGAAAAAAAAAAAGGTCATTCTCACTAATAGAGAAGAATGCACATTAAATGACAGTGAGATGCCATTCTTACCAAATCAGCAAATGTTTTAGAAAGTGATCCTTTCCACCCAGGACAAGTAGTCAGATACTCAGCTGGAGAGGGAGTAAATTGATACAACTTTCTAAAAGGCACCTGGCAATATGTATCAATATCATTTTGACCCAGAAATGTGTCCTAAGGGAACAAATAAAGTTTCATAAATCTTTATAAGTAAAGATTTATAAATAGCAAACTATCAGAATGTTACTTCATAACAGCAGAAAGTTATAAACAACTTAAATTTATCTAAACTGGCTAAATAAGTTGTGGTGCATCCCTAGAATGGAATACTGTGGCAGTGGTTTTCAGTCCTGTTGTTAGGTAAGGAGGTGGGAAATTGCACAGACGTGCGGAGTACGCAAAAGCGATAAGGAAGGCCCCATGTAAAGGACAAGGCCATTTTGCATAACATAAGAAGAAAGACATTGTTTAATGATATTTAAAAAAATAGATTGGAAGGAAATATATTAAAATGTAATAGCATTTCCCCCAGTGTTGGGATTCTGGGATAGTTTTAATTTTCCAATATTTATTTTTCTAGATTTGCCAAGTTTTCTACAATTTTACATCTAATACTTTTGGGATCATTTTAAAAAATAACAGATCAATGTTACTTTGAGGGGAAAAAATCCCCATGACCCTAGTCATGGATAAGTACCGTGAGTTGGCTCCCAGGCTGCTCTCGTGGGTCATGCTTCATTCAGCCTCCTGGCTTTGTTCCCCACAGTGACCGGTTAGCACTGCTCCAGGTCCGGGCCATCCTCCAGCAGCTGGGCCTGAATAGCACCTGCGATGACAGTATCCTCGTCAAGACCGTGTGCGGGGTGGTGTCCAAGAGGGCCGCGCAGATGTGTGGTGCAGGCATGGCTGCTGTGGTGGATAAGATCCGGGAAAACAGAGGGCTAGACCATCTCAACGTGACCGTAGGGGTGGATGGAACACTCTACAAGCTTCATCCGCAGTGAGTGGGGCTTCCAGTTGGGATGGGCAGAGTTTCCTGAGTTGGAGAGTTCCTTTGATGGTTATGGGACATGAGGATGTGATTCCCATCAGGAAAAGTCCTCGAGGGACTGGGGCTGATCTGGGATGAGGCAGTGAGCTGCTCTGAAGTTTCACTGAGAGAGGCAGAGAAGTGGCTTTACTTGGCCAGCTCACATCAGCGTCATGATATGTCCTTCTTCCCGCTCCTCCTGGGGCCCACTGAGGTCAGGCAGAGTCTAGCTGCAGAGCAGGAAAGGAGGGAGAGATGGGTGTGGGCTTACCCATTAGCCTGGTTAGCTGCAGCCTGGCCAGGAGGCTGTGTTTGGTAAGTGGGGCAAAGGGTCAAGGAGGGGCGGAGGGTCTTGTTCACCTGCTAAATCAGAGCTTGGAAGGCAGGGGCAGTCTTGGCTCTGGCCTTGTAGCAGGGACAGGGGCGGATAACTTTTCTGTTCAAGTGTCCAACACCCCATGCTGGGGGAGGGTGTGTGGCCCCATCTGCTCTCTTTGATCCACCGCATTGTCCCAAATCTTGGCTCTTATGAATCGAGTGACCATATTATTTATTGTCTAAACTCTGGGATACTTTGCCAGGGAAGACAATGCTATTAATAATTACATTGGGACCATCCCAGGGAAACCAGGCTGTAATGTCACCCGCCTTTAAAGCAACATTACCCAGCTCACCATAGGCGTTACCTTACCTCACGGCCATGGCTGGGGATGGACTCATTTATCTTGCTCCATCCTCACTTTCCTGTCTCCACCTTCATAGCTCCCTCTTCCTCGCCTGAGGCAACACACAGGTGTGGTTTAGAGCTAGGCTTTGGAGCCACACACCCTCAGATTTTATCCTGGCAGAACCCTTTGGAAGCTGTGTTCAATTGCTCAACCTCTGCCAAGTCTCATCTTCCTCATGGGACAGCAGCCACTGGTGGGACTGGAAATTATGTCTGTGAAGTGTAGGGTACCTGGTAGGTGTACGACAAAGGGCAGTCTGTGTTACTGCCGAGAACCCCATTGCCCTGAGCATTCTCGGCCTGGTCCTGTCTTGTTTTAAGCACAAAATGCAAGAACCTTGAGTCACCTCTCATTTAGAGATTGCCCTTCACTGGGGGTCCGCCTGCTGTTGGCTGCAGGTGCAGAGCTGTGATGGGCTGGGGGTCTCATATGGGGACATGATGTTCGTGCCCATGTAGTCTGCTGCACTGACCCAGCACAGGACTGGTGTCGGCCCGCCTCTGTGGCCCACGCGCAGGCCTTCACACCCTTCTTGGTTTTTGGTCCCCTAGGAGCCTCAAGGTGCCTCTTGGGGGACAGGAGAGTCTGAGTGTAGTTTTCATGCCCTGTACACAGTACAGAGTAGTTTGTTTTTGGATTCTCAGCTGAACATTGTGATAATGGGATTGACTGTAAATCTACTTTACTGCCTGCTGTCCTCAACGAGCCACGAGCCACGCTGCTTCTAAGCAGCCCCGCCCGTCTTGTTTGCCCTCCTTTTTATCAGGGCCCTGTGGTATCTTCAGGTGGGTCTAGTGCCTCTTCTCAACTTCCCCTACTTACCCTTTTCCACTCTTGTCTTTTTTAGCTTTTCCAGAATCATGCACCAAACTGTGAAGGAACTGTCACCAAAGTGTAATGTGTCCTTCCTCCTGTCTGAAGATGGTAGTGGCAAGGGGGCCGCCCTCATCACGGCAGTGGGCGTGCGGCTCCGGGAAGAGACCAGCAGCTAAGAGGCTTGGACCCCAGCCTGCTGCCCTTCCAGCACTTACTTCTCTCTCCAAGCGGCGACCCCCATTCTTCCAGCAAGCTGTGCTGTGAGACGCCAGCACCAGAGCCCGCCACTGCCACAGCGGGGAGGAAAACAAAAGCCAACTAATGGCTCATAACGTAGGGTACAAAATAGAGTGTGTGCTGTTGATAATCTCTCTCACCTCCGGGTCCCTCCTCACCTGCCCTGCCACTCTGCATGATTTGATTTCAACCTGGCCATATGGTCCCCACATGTGAAGTTCGTGGCATCCATTTCTAATTTATGCATTCGTCCAACAGTTATTTATTGGCCTGAGATGAAAAGTCACACCATCTGACAGGCCTTATGGGGGTCCGTAGCCCATCCTTGGGGACGAATCCCCTGCGTGAAATGTATTATCACCAGCAGACACTGCCGGGGCTCCTCCCAGGGGCGCTCGCCGCTTCCTCCCGTCCCAGCACCCACTGCTGTCTGGCGTCGCAAGGTTCCCGTCCGGCCATGTCAATGCCACTGGATTGTGTATCTGTGGACATGGTCGTAGCCACATTGTGACTGCCTTGCATTCTGTCTTGGGGTGGGGAGGTAGGTGGCAGTCCTGTGACAAAGTGTCTTGTCTCTATTTGCCTAAAAGGAACCAATCAACACAATAGTGCCCTCATTGGAATGTCCCATCGCTTCTGTGAGCCATGTCGTATGACCTAGTAAACTTTGTACCAATTCAAAGACCTGAGCGATGCTTAATGGCTGGGGGGGGGGGGGGGGGGGAGCATCTGGGGATGTGGCAAAAACCAAACTCGGGATTTTCGTGGCCTCCTGGGTCCAAGCCTTCCTTTGGACTTCCTGAGGACTTCTCTACTGTCCCTGTAGAGTGTCACACAACCAGCCTCTCCCCTTGTCTCCCAGCACCTGGCCTTCTCCAGCCACAGGTCCTTCCTGGGGAGAGGCTCGTGCAGCTCCCACCCCAGCACCTCGAAGATAAAGAGATATTTTCTGTCCTCCCAATAGCCTGGCGTCCTCACTTACAGTTGGAACAAAGGAAAAATCAACGTGGCTTCCAGGGGCTGTTTGAGTTTAATGAGAGGCAGGTGCAGCTATGGCTTCCCCTGCCAGCCCTGAGCAGAGCCTGCCCTTCGCCACTTTCTCTGCCAACTTCAAGACAATGGCTGACATAGACCCCTCCTCCTAGAGCCCTAACACCGATGAAGTGTGGCAGCAGCCTGGGGTACCAGCGTTGCTGCACTCTCCCCTTCCCCCTTTGCAGGACACTGGCCCTTGCCTGAGCCTGCACCCCTCCCCCACCTCAGCCCGGAGGTTGCTGTCCGCCATTTTGGATTCTCCCCACAGCCCATCGGTGGGTCCCGCATCAGCCCACCTTCTGGTGCCGTGACTGAGGAGCCGTGTGAGTCTCCCGAGCCATGACCACAGCTCTGGGTGACCTCCCCCAGGACTGACTGCATGCTCACTTGGTTTGGTGAGACCAGAGTCCCTTTATTTGGCACTGCTGGTGCCTATGGCACAGTGATTTTTGTGGAGAACACATAATAACATTAAACTCTCTTGATGTTCATTTAGTGTTACATGGTTCTTCTGGGGCATAGAGGGAGTTGGCAAGCAGGGAGAGGTGTGTCCTGGGGCCAGGCCTGGAGCTTTCTGGGAGTCAGGACAGTTGGTGGTTTCCGCCTGCCACCTTCTTGCTGTGAAAGTGAGCTATTGCTGACTTGCAGGAGCCATTCATGTAAAATAGCTGGTGTGGGAGTAACGAAAATGATGGCTGCTATTTATTAAGCACTTAGTCTGTGTTTGGCCTGGTAGTGTCCAGGTGTCACTTCGGTCATCCTCACAACATACCTTGCCCACGGGAGAGGAATTGCTGAGGGTCAGAGGGACTTGTCCTAGGCAACACAGAGGAGGCTCCCTCTGACTCTCCCTTTCAATCCCTTGGACTCCACCATCAACACTGGGCTGGGTTTGAGTATTTAGGTGCCGAGGTGGAGAAGCCCCTTCGCTGTATTTTGAACCTGATAATGAGCCAATATCGATTGGGTGCTGCCCACAGGTGTGTTTTATTTTGCTTACCCAGCATTTATAAAAATGTGAGCCGACTGTAACAAGTCTGGGAGTCTCACAAATTTGGATTTCTGGCTTCTCTTGAAGCCTTAGAAAATCAGGCAGCAGTTACCCCGTGGGAACATTTGTCCAGAGCTGGTCAGCTACTGCTGCCTTTGTATGCCTTATGTCCTCTGGTTTGCCACAGTCCCCACCATTCCTCTGACCCCAACACTGGAAGCCAGTTGCCTTTTATCATCATATTTAGTTTTTCTTTTATACTAGATCCAATGTACTCAATATGTTGTATGTTCCAGGAAGGCAGCTGAGCCCGCAACTCTTGGATTAGATAAGTGTTGGCTCACACGGTCTGCTTGGACTCACTGGGTCTCCTGCAGCGCTCTCTGAGGGGACAGGCAGGATCCTCTTACAGTCGGCATCCTCTGTAGTTTCTGGCCCCATCTTGTTTTTCCATCAGTGGGTTGAAGGGTGAGGGATGGGCCAAATTTTCAGATCTGGTCTCTTGACCTGCTACTTCTCAAAGGGTGCTAAGCCTCACCCTGCAGCCAGGCACAAGCTTTAGGATTCAGTAGGCACCCCATGTTGGGGACCCCCGGCTTGCCCATTGGTAACCTCAGATGAGGCCACATCCCCATTCAGGAATAAAGTCTCTTTAGTGTGACACCTGTTGACCCTCCTGGAGAGGGACGGAGTGTGAGTCAGCTCAATCTTATCCTCCTCGGTCGGCGTGACCCATGGGCAGCAACGGAAAGCAATCCGGAATCCAGAGCGAAACCTGGATGGTGGAGGGTCAGCTTGAGCAGGAGGTAAGGGGGACGGTTACAGGAGCTGTCATGTGGCTGCCCCCACCTCCAGAAGCCCATCTGCCCTTGAGGAAAGTCACTGCCTCAGTCCCAAGCGCCTACCATTCATTGTTCAGGGTCCCTGTCCAGACATATTTTTTACTGAATTGATTTTTGGAAATAGCCAGAGGTAATCTGGAGCTAAGTCTAGTAATTGAAGTGGGTGATTGGGCTGAATTACACCATTTGTCATTATAAACAAACAACAAGAAACCAAGTACAAATTATATAGAAACCACAGATTTTTCTTGTTTGACTTGTTAATTGGCTTCTAAAGGAATATTCATAGAAGTCTTTAAAAATATTGGGGCTTTGGCGATGTCGGGTAAAATAAGGATGCTCTCCTAAGAGGACTGCTTTGAAAGGAAATATACACTTGGAACTGTGAAGCTTTGGTACATTTGCTTAAAAAATAACTCTCCCTGTGGCATCACTGAGCTAAGAGGAAGCAGTTAGGGAGCGAAAGAAATCTGAGAGGAATAGAAGTGAGGAAGACTGGCCTGTCAGAGAGGAAGAGAAATAAACAAGACCCTGTGTGACAGCCGAGAGAGGGAGAGAACTGTTCCGTCTATTCCCAGGGCCACAGGGTTCCACGTTCCAGAAGAGCAGGCCTGCCTTTGGTTCCTTGCTTCATAGCTCTGCAAGATTCCACGGTGTGGCCCAACAAATGCCTTTATTATGGGAGCTTAGTGCCGCGGCCCCTCACACCCACAGTCAGCATGTCCCAGCCTGAGCTAACCATCCTCCCCATGCCGCTCCCTCTCAGTCATCCTCATCTCAGTTCCTGACAACTGATGTCCTTGTCCTTCCAGTTATTCAGGCCAAAAACCCGGAGTCATTTCTTCACTTCCTCTCACATGCCATCTCCCCTCCATCAAATTCTGCTGGCTTTACCTTAGCAATGTGCAAATTCTGACCACTTCTCACCCTAGTCTAAACCCACCATCTCTTGCTGGGCTCCCTGCAGTAGCCAACCATCTCTCTGCGTCTCTCCTGCCTCGCTGTCATCAGTTCCAACACAGCTACTGCACCGATTCTTTTCCAAGGGAGCTGGAGCACGAGTCTCCTGGGCTCAGAGACCCACAGGGCTCCCCAGGTCAGAGTTCCAGCCCACGCCCTTCCCTTGGCCCTGAGGCCTTTGCCTTAGCTGTTCCCGCTGCCTGGAACTCTTCCCCAGACCGAGCCCACTCAATCTTCAAGCCTTTGCTTAAAAGATTCCTCATAAGGCCCACTCTGACCATCCTGTAAAGTTGTAGCCCATGCCCACTACTTCCCCCAGCCCTTCCATCCTCCCTCACCCAGTTCTTGTTTTTTTCTTTTGCCCATAGAACTTACCACCTAAAACACTGTGCTATTCATGTACTCACTATGTTTGCTTGTTGTATGTCCCCCTCACTAGAATGTAAGTTCCCTGAGAAAAGGAGCATTGTTTCTATTCACTGGTGTCTCCCAAGTGCCTGGGACAGTGCTGGGCACACATAGCCACTTGTCCTCCTTAAGAGCTAGTGTCATCAAATACTGAATGATTCAGAACTTATTTCAGGAACTTGGAGAGTCCCTTGGAGAAATAGAGTCCTGAAGTGTCGTTCGGTCTCCCAGAGACTGTGTCCTTGGGTAGCAGGAAAGTGACCAACACAGACACAGAGGGCTGGGGGCCCCTCCCTCATGTGACAGTCCCTGCTTCCAAGTTCTCACTCCTACAAGCTGCATGCAAGAGAAATGTGTGCTGTGGGAATAAGGTTACAGGCCTTGGAGAGATAGGGAATGCTGGCTCCATGGTTGCTATATGAGTTTAAGAAAGTCTTCTTTTCTGAGGTTCAGTTTCTTCATCTGTAAAGTGGGAACAACACCTCCCTCCCTCTATTATCTACTTACTTTGCAGGAGACAATGGAGGGTTCTGGCACCCATTAAACACTCAAAAAAAAAATTATAGTTTTCTCACTTCCTTCTGGCCTTCCCCAGGTGGGTAGGATGTCTGAACAACAAAGACCCCAGTGGCATGAGGAGCCTGGACATTTGGGCAGGGGAGGTGATGAAAGGCATGAATAAAGAGGCCTAGGACCAATCTGGCCCATATCACTCTCTTGGGAAGGCCAGGACTTGGTGTCCACCTCTCATCTTCTTTGACCTGACCCCACCTTCAGGGTTTTTTGAGGCTGCATGGCCTACTCTGTAAGCAGGACTCCTGGGTGCTGGGGTTTCTGCCTGGCCCAGCACCTCCCATCTCTCCAAGTGTCCCAGACAAATGCCAGCCCCTCCCTGGGACTCTGCTTCCCCAGAAGTACAAAAGTGGGGAGAACCAGATGGTGTCTGAGGGAGGTGTGAGATCCTGGATCCATCCTCCCTGGCTGTCTCTGCCAAAGTCACCTCCAGCTGCTGTGAAAGCCCCCTAGAGGGCAGGAAATGCACTGTGATCTTCCCAGGGAGCAGACTGGCTGGTTCTGGGTCTCCTGACTGAGGGATTCATATTGCTGGGGTTGGTTCTGTACTCACCCAGGGAAAGCCCTTGGCTCTTCCTCATTGCAGGAAGCTCTTAGAAATGTCAGGATAGCTCTGACCAGTGTGGCACAATTGGTTGGACATTGTCCCACAAAGTGAAAGGTTGCCGGTTTGATTTCTGATCAGAGCACCTGCCTAGGTTATCGGTTTGGTCCCCAGTGGGCTGTGTGCAAAAGGCAATTGATCAATGTTTCTCTCCCTCTCTTCCTCCCTTCCCCTTTCTCTAAAAATAAATAAAATCTTTAAAAATATATCGGTCCTTTACTTGGCTCCTTCCTTGTTCCCTGTTTGTCCTTCTGCCTCTCTCTGCCTCTCCTCCTTCCTCCATCTCTCTGTCCCTCCCTTCTCTCTTCTTGTTCCAGATGTAGCCCGCAGAAGACACAGCAGGAATAGACAAGTGGTGAGAGCAATGGGACAAGGCTTTGGGGAGGAGGTGGGACTCGCACCAGAGGGAGGATTGTGCTGTGGGCTCACTGTAGGGATGGCAATCCTATGTGGGGGTGGGAGGCACAAGGGCACAGGCACAAGTTGCGCAGGGAGGCCCAGATGGGGCCAGGTCTTGGGGCCCTGAGGGCTGAGGAGAGGGGCCGGGATGAGGGCTCACCTGCGGTTGAGGCAGCAATAGATGATGGGATTGTACATGGTGGAACTCATGGCTAACCAGAAGAGCGCCAGGTAGACCTGCTGAATGAACTTGTGGCAGTAGATGTCCTCCTGGAAGTTGCCCAGAATGAAGTAGAGGTGGTAGGGCAGCCAGCAGACGGCGAACGTCACCACCACCAACACCATGGTCTTCACAAACTGGTCCAGGAGAGGCTCAGGTCAGAGCCTGGAAGCCCTAAACCCCAATCTTCCCAGGGGCAGGGGTCCCTCTTGCCAGTCTGGGAAGCCCTCAATAAGCAGGTCCTGTCTACCTCTATGGCCTCAGTCTCATGGACACGCCTGAGCCCTCCAGGCTGGGGTTTTTGCTCAGCCTGGTCTCTCTGCCCACAATGCTGTCCTTCCTTTGAAGTCCTCAGTCTTCAAAGCCTAACTCAGTGGCCACTTCCTCTAAAGGGAATCCTGGATCCCTTGTGGATGAGCACTCTCTCTTAACCCCATCCTTTGGGGAACTCCTATACCAGCTATGGGTTTCCAGCACCCCCGAACTGCCCCCTCCCCAGCCCTGGGATCTGTGTCTGCCACAGCCCTTCTATCCACCGGTGGTGAGGCTCCAACCTGGGAACCCAGCCTCTGTCCAGGGCCCTGCTAACATTTCCCTCCTCACGGCTGATTTCAGCAGGTACCCTTGAGCATGATCCAGTACCCCATGAGGGATGGAAGACAAGCCAGCGCTGGCAAATGGAGGCCAGCTCTCCGTGAGGAGGGACACTGAAATGGTGTCCTATATCCAACTGCCTCCCTGAATTGCCCTGAGAAATTCCAGATAGTAGATGAGAAGTTGAGACTGACCTGATACATATGATTAACCCATTACCGCTCCTGCTCCCCTAACAGGAAGTGGGCAAGTCAAAGATAAGCTTTGAACACCCCCGAATGGCAGGCAGGAGGGTGGACAAGGGCACTTCTTTTGGAAATTCAAGACATATAATAAAGTCTCCATGATCTCTGAGGTCTGAAGTTCCAGCATTTGAGAGTTCGCCTGTGACTCTAACAAGAAGCCTCCTGTAGTTCTGTGGGATTTCTTAAATTCAACATTGATTACTCAAAAATCTAGGTGTTTTAAGATTCTGTCATTCTTAAGTTCTTGGAGGTATTTCAACTTCTGAGGGGCTTTAGGATTCCACAATTTTCATAACGTTCTGGAAAGTTCTATTAACTTTGTATTTGGCCAAAGACCAAGGGCAAGTAGGCCTGCCCGAGACGAACAAATGCAGGCTCTGGCCAGGGACTTGGGACCCCGGCAAGTTGCGAGTGGATCCCGTGCCTTTCGGCGTCAAGGGCGGGCCGTGGGCCTAGAAGAACGGCTCCAGAGGCAGAGCACGCCTCCTGCCCCGCCTACCAGCCTCCGGCCTCCGCCCCTCTCGGCCCCCGCGCCCCCCCACTCGGCCCTCGCGCCCACCTTCTTCTTGGCCTGAAGGTAATGCGAGTTGGCGCCGTGCGCGTGGTACCCCGGGACCGCGCGTCTCCAGAGCGTGAACCCGATGACGCTGTAGGCGACGAACATCACCACGAGAGGCAGGAAGTAGATGAGGGCGATCACCGCGAGATGGTACCTGGAGGGACAGTCAAGGGCTCGGGCACCGGCGGTCGGGGGGCGACTTCCTCAGTGCCCTGGACCCCGCGGGCACCCTGGAGTCGCCCCCGGAGAGCCACCCTTCGGCGGCCTCCTGAGGCCTTAGTTTGATTTAAAGAAAATAGATAAATAAAGGCAACAATAGCTAGCACATGTGCCCAAAGAGGGCTTTCACTGCTGCGAAAGGGACACCAGTGTTAGCCCTACGTCCGTACAAGTGAGACAAGTATTTTTTAAAAAATGAAACGAAAAAGTTAACATAATACATTTGTTTAAAATTTAAAATATCATGAAGCACAAGGAGGAAGTAAAATTACTTATCTACCCCACCACTATTAGCAATTCGGAATATTTTCTTCCAGAATTACGGGTGTATATGTGTTGCCCACCACCATCCTCAGAGCTGGTGCTCGGTTCCCTAAGTTCTTCCTGGTCCCTGTCTCAGGGAGAAGAGGCCCGTGTTAAGGTGGAGAAACGCCGCCTCCCAGTGGCCAGTCACGAAACTTTCGGCTCTCCATCCCTCCCTGAGCCGGAAAGCCGATCGCTTCCCTACAGGACACCGCTCTGGAGCAGTGAGTCCTTCTGAGAAGATGGGCTACAGGGTGAGGGCAAAACCCGGACAGGGCCTGCCCTAGAAACTCAACCGTCCACAGGAGCAGGCTTCTCAGAGGAATGGCGCCTTCCCCAATACTGAAGGCACCGCGCCGCCCTCTTCTGCCGGTGCTCAGGACAGATGGAGACCAGGCAGGGGTGGCGTTGGGGGAGGGGTGTTGAAGGAGGTGGAAATGGGGGCTGTGTTGCTATGGTGAGCTGACAGCCCTCTCAGAGCATGCACATCCTCATGCTTGGGGCAGCTGGGTCCTTGTTGGACTAACTCTGCCACCTTCAGGTTTGCTTTCACATCCCCTATTTAAACTACCACATCCTGGGTCGCTGGCTGTGATAGGCATGGTGCTAGGGGCTTCACATACATTTTCTCATATGTGCTCACAGCAACCCTTGAACAATGTTCTTTACTAATAACCCCCATCTGAGAGAGAAGGAGCCAAAGGGCAGAGAGGGTAAGTGACCATGAAGGGTCTTCCAGCCAGCAGGAGCGGAGCAAGGCTCTCTACACCAACTATGACTCCAAAACCTCAACCAGTTCTTTGTCCTCTGCTAACTAACCATGCTATGCTTGGGGATCAGGAAGCCACGCCATGAGAACTCGGCAAATGGAGGCTCGGAACGGGGAAGGACTTACCCGGGATCACACAGTAGCTGGACCAGGCTGAGTTCTTTTACCCCATCCCCATCCCAGAGCCCTTGGTGCCCACCTCAGCACAAGGCTGGCACCAGGCAACCTTCCAAAAACATCCCAGACTCCATCACTTGCCCTGTATTTCTGTCTCAATACTCTGACCATTGAGGCGCAAGCATTTAAAGCACCCTCTGCATAACACACACCTACACCCACATTCCTGAACATGAACCTGTGCACACACACATGTTCATAAGCATACCTACATACTTATACACACACAGGCACAAACACACAGAGACATGAGTGGGTGCAGTGTGCCTGCACATGTAGCATCACATGCACATATGCAAGTACACTGTATCCATATCCTCATTTAAGAATGCACACATCCTGATTTAAGTGGCAGAGTGAGGAGGACATTGAGCTGTGAAGCAGGACTGCCTGTGTTTAAATCCTCACTTCACCACTTGCTGTATGGTCTTGGACCATTGCTCAGGTTTTTAGTGTCTCAGTTTCCTCATCTGAAAAATGGGAATAATAATACGTACCCCATAATGTTAGGGGAATTAAATGAATTCATACATGTAATGTGCTTAGAGCAAGCCTGATACTTAGTAAGTGTTGTTACTTTTAGCATATATGTGTACTTACATAATCCCAAGTACACTTGCAGATGCATGTGTGTACCCTGTACATACAGGCACACACATTGTCAGGTGTAAACCCCCACACACACTTCCCCCCACTCCCTTCCCAGCCTTACCAAAGAAGCATCTTGCCACCGTTCTCTTTGGGCCAGGCCACTATGCACTTAGTGGCTCCCTGGTCCATGATGATAGTAGAGTAGAAGCACTGGGGGAAGGCAAGGGCCAGGGCCACCAGCCAGATGCCAGCAATAACCGCTCGGGTGCCCGGGGCTGAGAGCCGTGGCTGGAAGGGGTGGACGATGGCCATATACCTATGAGCAAAGGGCAGTATGAACAGTGGGTGCCCTCCTGTCCGACCACCCTCACCCACATTCCCTCCCTCACTACAGGCCCACACCCTTAGTCCCATTCCCAACAATGCTGCTGGTGACCTGCAGAGAGCCAGCTGGGCTGGTGACTTCCCACAGCTGTCTGGCACCCTCATGGTCTAAACCCCAGCCCAGACCCCCAATACGCCACGTACCTCTGAGTATGGACTTGCTCTCAGATGGCCACAAGCAAGTGGTGTGGCCACATTGGAAGTCCATCTCTGGACATCTGGCTGAAGCTCAGCCCTGCGAAGCCCCTCAGCCCTAGGCCAGTCTCTATTCAGAAACTTTAATAGAGCCCAGCAGTCTCCTGGACAAAGCCCAAAGCAGCGCTGCCTGTCAGCTTTCTGCAATGGTCAAAATATTCTATATATGCACTGTCCTGTTCAGCAGCCACTAACCACATGTGGTCAATATGACTGAGGAACTGAAATTTAACTTTTAATGAATTAGAACTTAGGCATATACAAGATCTGTCCAGAAGGCATCCGGCCACGTTCTATGACAAATAGAGACATTTACTGAAGAAGATACAAGATACAAGAAACATTGCACATAGGACAACGATGCCTCAGTTCCCTTCAAAGTAAGCACCTTGGGACCTCATACAGTTCTCCCAGTCACCATCGGCTGCCCCGCTGTATTTTCCTGAATCTCATTAATGGTCTGAAATCTCTTCCCTTTCAAAGGTTATTTTAGTTTTGGGAAAAGCCAAAGTCACAGGGTGCCAAATCTGAGCTGTAAGGGAGATGAGTCACCTGGATGATTTAATATTTTGCCAAAAAATTCTGCATGAGACATGATGCATGAGCGGACACATTGTTGTGATGAAACTGCTAATCCCTAGCTGCCCATAGCTGTGGACTTCTGAATCATCTGAATAGTTTCTGTGGAGGAATGTTTAAGCTTAACGCAAAATTTGATGCAGATTCATTGTTCTACTCAGTCATTTTGAATGTGATGGCCACACAGTAAGCATGTTCACTCAATAGCATCTACCGACCCCACTGACTAGTACAGTGAAGTCATCATTGTTCACGCATGTACATTCCAGCCCACTCCCCTTGGCTGGCAGTTTACATTTACGTTGCACAAACTGTTCTCATTATATTAACAATGGCTGGACTTTTTCCGAATAGACCTCACATGGCTATGGCTACCTTAGTGGACAGTGCAGGTCCCAGCCTTTAAATGTGACGTTCAATGACCTCTGCACATGGCCAGTGCACATTCTAGCCTTCTGTGTCACTGCTTCCTGCACCTTCCTTGGCTCACTGTGGCCATGGAACAGCCTTGTGTGTGTGACCGGCTACAGGAATAGTACACAGGATTACAAAGACAACTGACTATACTGAAATGCCATCATTAAAATATAAAATTTTATCAACCCACTAAACAATAAGATCTAGCAGCAGGTCTGGAAACTATGAAATAGTGATGAGTGTGAGTGATACTTTGTGATTTCTGCACATCAGAAGTATCTGATATCTATTAGTGACAGACCCAGGCTCTGCTGGAGTCAACAAACCATGGTGTGTTGCATACATTTGTAATTGTGACCCCACTCCAAATACACGACCCGTCATATTTCTGTCCTCGGTCTGTGGTCACAGGTTCTACATGTCTGGACTAGATGATTGTTGACCCCTCCATCCCCACCCTGTGACACCGACCTTTTCCCTTGACTGTGGCCTGGCCCCTGGCCAACTCTACCCCTCGACAGCCTGGACCCAGGCCGAGTACCTTAGCAGAACAAGAGAAGTAGGCCATGTTCCTCAAGGTTCTTCAGCACCCCACACCCCCACAGATGATGCAGGTGACCAGAAGGTCAACTTTTAGGCTTAAGTGTCCTTCCTGTTCTAAGAAGTGGCATGGGAAAAGAGAGCTTTTTTTCTTATTCCATGAGTAGAGGAGCAGGCCTGAGACTTTGGATTCAGGCCGATCTGGATTTGAATCCTGATCCTACTGCTTCCCAGAAATAGGGTCTTGAGCAAATAACCTAAGCTCTTTGGGTTCTGTTTTTCTTTCTTCCTCTGTGAAGTGAGGTGGTAGTAATTTGTGCCATTAGGGTTGTTGTGCAGAGCAGATGAGATGTTTGAGAAGTGCCTGCAGGCATCAGGGGCTCAGAACTTGAGAGTGTGATTATTCCTATTTACTTATTTCCTTTAAATTTACCGGAAATGGCTTTGGTCCTTGATGATCCCTGGGTCTTTCTCTCTGAGTCTTTCTCCCTGGGATTAATCTGAATCTTGGGACAAGGCTGGGACAGAAGGGCATGGCTTCAGATTTTATTTAGCCCTTGCCCTGAGCAGGGAAGTTCATGTCTTGAGGTCTGGGGCATTCAGTGAGCAACTGACTCTCTACCGGGAGCATTTCCACCCTGTCTTGGTGAGGACTCCCTCCTTGCACACACACCAGGCAGCCTCCTGCCACAGGCCTTTGCTGCTGCTGTACCTTCTGCCTGGAGCATTCTTTCCCCACAGCTCAGGGGGCTCATTCTCTCACCTCCTTCCTGTCTGCTCAAACCCCACCCTCACAATAAAGCCAGTTATGACACCTTGTCTAACACACACACACTAGTGCCTTGGATCCCCTTCCGTCTTCCCAGTATTTTCCATAGCACTCGTGAACTCAAAATACAATATATATTTATGCATGTATTTATTATTTAAATTCTCATCAGGGCAGGCATCTTTATTTGTTTTTGTTCTTTTTCCCCCTCAAAGCCAAGAACAGTATCTGCACATAGTAGGCATTGAACATATGAATGAATGAAGAAAGGAATGGATAAATGTCCACCATTACTACCCTGACCTGAGCCACCATCCTCTCTCACCTGGATTACTATTCAGCAGCCTCCTGCCTGGTCTCCTGGCTCCCACCCTGTCCTCTGCAGTCCATTCCCACATCCCCCACCCCCTTTAAAAAGGAAGTTTTATGATTTTGGGATAATTTTTCTCATTGTGTACATTCCCCAGTGCTTGAAACAGAGGACACACTCAAATATTTGTTAAGTAAAGGAAAAGAAAATCTCAGTTGGACTTGCAGATATATCCGGGGGGTATTAAGGTGTTCTTTATGGTGATGGAGGGGAGTTGTGTGTCTGGGTTCCAGGCACCTGGTTCTACCCCTGTCTTGCTGGCTGACCTCAGGGGTTCCTGACCATCTCTCCAGCCTTAGTTTCCCTGGGTGCAGAATTAGAAGGCTGGCCCAGATGAATGGTTTTTAAACTTTTTTTTTTATTTAAATTTATTATTATTATTATTTTTAATCCTCACCTGTAGATAAGTTTATTCATTTTAGAGAGAAACATCGATGTGAGAGAGCAACATTGATTTGTTGCCTCTTGTACATGCCCTGAATGGGGATCAAATCTGCAACCCAGGTATGTGCCCTGACTGGGGATCAAACCCACAACCTTTTGGTGTACGGATAATGCTCAACCAACAGAGCCACCCAACCAGGGCTCTTTTTTGTTTTTATTTAGTAGAAATAAATTTCTCAAATGAAATCTTCAGAGAAACTCTATTAATAAAACAGCCAAGAGCAGAGAGGTAAGCTGCTGTAGGTGAGAGTTTGCTGGCTTAGCTGGGTTGGGGTAAGGGACCAGGAGCCTCATCAAACCATCCTGGAGAGGTGTCTGTGTCTCCCAGGGTCCCAGTCTCCTGCCCCACCTTCCACACCTGCCCGGTGTTTTCCCTCTGTTTCTTTTTGTTTGCCGTCTGTCTCAACCACACTCCCTCAGGGACACACGGTCCCCTTCCACATTCGCACTGTGACCTGCCTGCCCCAACCAGCTTTTAAAGGATTCAAGTCCTAGCGGGTGTGGCTCTGTTGGCTGGAGTGTCATCCAGTCCCATAGACCAAAAGGTCTCAGATTTGGTCCCTGGTCGGGGTGCGTACCCTGGTTGGGATGTGTATGGGAGTGCAATTAATCGAAGTTTCTCTCTTGTATCAGTGTTTCTCTTTCTCTCTCTCTCTCTCCCTTCCTTTCTTTCTAAAAGCAATGAAAAAAATACCATCAGGTGAGGATAAAAAACAAAACAAAAAAAACCAAACTTTAAAAAAAGGATTAAAAAAATAAAATAAAATAAAATCAAAAAGGATTCCATATTTGCTCACCAATTACTCCTCCACCCATCCCTGACCCACTCAGCCAAAGTCAGTCTGCGGCCCTCAGAGCAGGCCCAGGACAATAACTGACCCCATGTAATTATATGGTAACTGCATGCTATATTAAATTTTCCCCTCATATAATCTCTCTAGGAATAGAAAAACCATGTAAGCAATTTCCTTGTAGTAAAAGGAAGACTCATAGCAAATATCAACTACAGAAAGGAACACTCCAAAAAGTTCCTAAAACACTACCACTCTTGCCCTACAGCCTTGAATGGCCATCTGGTGTAAGTTCTTCCTGTGTCTAATCTCACCCTTACCTGCTTCAGTTTCATAATCCCCTGCCTCTGGATGTAGTTTTGGGTCATGATCAGACTGGGAGGCAATTCCCTGGGTTCCACACTTAATTTGCTGTGCAATTTTGGGCAAGTCACCAGCCCTACCTGAGCCGCAGCAAAGTGAGACGGCTCCCCCCAGCTTCTCCCAACCCTCACTGCCTCTTGCCTGTCTGCCGCGATGGCGGTCATGGAGTAGATGCTGACGAACATGGCCGTGACAGGGAAGAGGTTCTGGAAATAGCAGAAAGCCTGGCCAAAGTACCAGATGTTGTGGCTGGCGTAGACGAAGTTGAAGACAGCATTGAAGACAGCCATGCAGAGGTCAGCCACGGCCAGGTTGACAATGAAGTAGTTGGTGACTGTGCGCATCCTCTGATGGGCCAGGATGATCCAGATGACTGTTGCATTCCCCATCACGGCCACCAGCACGAGGATCAGGTAGGCTGCAGCCCACAGTGCCAGCTGCCAGCTGGGCATGGAGAAGGTCGTGATGCCCGTGGCGTTGCTCTCAAGACCAGATGAGATGTTGATATCAGCACACATCCCCATGGCTGCCTCTGGGTCTGGGACAAGGGCTCTGGCTCCTCAGCTCCTTCTGGACCCTGATGCCCTGCCTGGATGTGCTATAGAAGAGAAATCCTCTGGGGCGTGAGTATATGGGGAGAGAGGAGTAGGTGCCAAGCCACGCACGTCAGGGAAACTAGGGGTCTCTCCCAAGTCTCAGACAGAGAGGAGTCAAGCTGAGCAGAGAGTAGATTCCAGAGCCATTGACATTTCAGATTCTCGTGTCCTGGCCAGACTTTCCAATGTCGTCACATGGAAATCTAAAATCCAAGACACAGTTTCAAAGCAGGAGATATCCTTTTAAATTATGAATCAACCCCTTCACTGCAGAAATGGAAAAACAGATTCCAAGAGGGGATGTGACCAGTCCAGATAACTCAGCAATCGGTGACAAGTCAGGACTCAAACCCAGGTCCCTCCTAATACTATTCAGGAAGCGTGTCGGATCAGACGAGCACACGGCAGCAGTCTTCGGATCCTACAGGTCAGTTGCGCAGCCGACTTTCTCTCCAGCCTTTGGGGTGCAAGCCGGGCTGCCAGCCCTCGGAGCTGCTGCCTTTCCTGCTGCTCTCCTGTGCCGGCCAGTGAGGGCCTTGGCAGAGGTGGTGCCTGCTCCCTAGTTGGGGCTTTGGCTCCCACCCCTCGTCCCACCCCTTCTTGGATGGCCCAGCCTTGTCTCTTGAGGAAAGATTTAGGACTGGCTGCTGGGCAGGGAGAGACCCAGGGGAAATAGGGGCGGCGGGGTGGGAGTGGCGTGGAGGGCACAGTCCTCAGTGGGGTGTTTATATTCAGCCCTGGCCAGGGGCTACATCTAGAAAGTGATCGGGAGCATGTACTTGGGAGCCAGACTGGGTGTGAGTCAGTTTCAGTGACGTCAGGCATTGAACTTTGGCTCTCTTAACTGGAAAAAAAAAAAAGGCAGAAGTTTGTATGTCCCTTGCTATACAGCAGGTCCTTGAAGGATGTTGTTTCATTCAAAGCCATTTCACTATAATGTTGATGAAATGATGTAGGAGCTTAGCTATTATTTATATCAATTAGCTTACCCTGGCTGGTTTGGCTCAGTGGATTGAGCGTCGGCCTGCGAGCTAAGTGTCGCTGGTTCGATCTTCCAGTCAGGGCACATCAGAGAAGGAAAACTCTGATTTCAAAAACCTCCGCTGCCTTGCGGCATACCTCTTCAGGGGAAAGGCTAAGGGAGTAAACCCCGACAGAAAATCTGGAGCCGGAGTCCCTAAGGCGGTTTGACGTTGTAGTCAACACCGGCAACTCCTGCGGCGCACCTGAAGCCAAGCTGTATTGACTCCGTCTTTCCCTTGGACCCTTCAGCTGCGAAGAGAGGGGGGGTCTGCTGCATGGGCAACAGCAGACCCTCCATATCACCCTGCCCAGGCTCTGTAGCTTCAGCTTCACTGGAGAGGACACTCCAGCGTCATCGCAAGATGTCGATTCAACACGGGAGGAGACAGATACCGTGTCACTCCCGAGTTGGACTGCACAGCCATTCTCGGCGGTGCAGATAGACTCTTAAGAAGCTACACCATCGTCTCTCGAGACGGACGGCTGCCGACGATATCAATTAGCTTAGGGTAAAGTTAGTTTTATTATACATTGTTTTGCTTAAAGTCGCAGAATCCATTGACAAATGAAGACTTACTGTATTTATGAGTTTTAAATGAGATGATGTGTGTAAACGCTATTTAGCACAGGGTCTGGCCCACAAGGGCTGGTGCACGGGAGGCCCCCCCAGACAGCTCAGGGCTCTGCAGGAAGGAGACAGAACTCAAAGCACTCTGACGAGTTCTTCAATGATGCTGATGCTGCCGGTTCAGGGACCTCACTTTGAGAACCACTCTCATAGGACAAGGACGGGGCTCGCTGCCTCTTCTGTGAGCCCCAGAAAGGCTGGATGGAACTGTTCTGGGTTTGCCCGCAGGAATCTACTCTTGGTCATTGACTGTGTGCATGTGCGTCAGCCATGGAGTGAAGCTGCAGTGCTGTTTCTGAGTGACTGTACATGTGTGCTGTGCGCACCTGTGGGTGTGTGGGACCTAAGATGGGGAGTGTCCCTCATTAAAGCAGAGGAGGGCTCTCATACACCAGCCTTGGTGGCCTTGCTGTGCTAAGCATGTGGTTGGTCTCCTGGGAGTCCAGCCCTGAACCTTGGGGAGGGTCTGCTTCCTGGCCTCTTACTCCTACCGTGGGTCTGTGTGTGTGTACTGTGGGGATCTTGGGACTCCAGCCCTCCCAGAGTCAGCTCCAGACACAACTGCCTCTAGTCCTGGCCAGGCCGTGGGACAGAGGCCTGCTGCCTCTCTGAAGCAAGCCAACAGCTTCTGTTTGACGTCTGTACTTTGCTGAAGGGCCTTTGCCTTTGATCTCTTTTGGCGGTGGCAGCAACATCTACTCAACTTTGGGTCTTGTTTCTGTCTCCTTCTCTGCTGGCCAGGGTTCAGAGGCAGAATGTGTAGAAACAGGGTGTAAGCACAAGACAACCTTCTCTCTTTGCTGTTCTGCTTCCTGCTTCCAGGCAGCCGGAATTTGTTGAGCTTCAGGTGCAAGCACTGTGCAGGGCAAGGCCATAAGAGAGAGCATCACCAGTCATAGAAGTCCGTAATGGTACAAATTCCCCACCCCCCCATCATCCTGCCACTGCCATTGTATATGTAATGGGGATTCTGTTTTGGAGCTATTAAACCTAAGAGTTTTTATTTTCTCCTTAAACCATGTGTTCTTGCAGCTTCATGGAAGGAGAGGTTGGGGGCCGTCCTGGACAAAGGGGTTCCTGGTCACCCTTGCTGCTCAGGATTGACCTACTGAGTCTGTCCCTTTACAATGCTCTTGAAGGCTAGTCTTAGTGAAAAGAGAAAAACGTATTTGAATTCCTTTAGCTCCTATGGACACAAAGAGACTCTGGTTTTCTCTTTGAGGTTTGTGTACGGAGCATCCCCTCCACTAGCAAGTAGAGGGGGGAAGGCTGGCCACTGGTTCTCGCTGGGATTGACTGAGCTGATGACACACAGGTTGGGAACCTCTAGGAAGTGACTTTGATTCAGAGTTTAGAGTGCAGGACGTTTATTAAGGATCCTCACCTGGGGAAGGGAGGAGGAAGAAATAGTGGGTGGAGGAGGAAGTTGAGATGCCATGTGGTAGACAGCAGCCTTGGACACCCCCATGGATCACTTCGAACTAGAATGGCTCTTTAGAGTTGCCCTGTGTTGGGCGAAAGTGGCCAGGTCTTTACACTTCCACATCGATCACTGGGTGCAGGCTGCCCCAAGAAGGGGCGTGGTCTTCCACAAGGCAGCTCTTTGCAGTTGAGACAATGGCTGAAGGAGGTGAGAACTGAACACAGTCTACTTAGAGCGCTCCCAGCATGCCTGGGAGAGTCTGGGAAGCAGAAGTCAGTGTCCATCATGGCTGAACAGCAGCCTCCCTGCTATATGGGGTGTGAGCTCACCGATGCTCCTCATTGATTTGTGATTCCATGGCTCCCAGGCTGGAGGCCTGAAGACTGGAGTTGAGAGAGGAATTGTTTTTTCAGGGAGTTTGGAGGAGAAGGTGGGAGTAGCTGCAGGGATGAGGGAGGTATATGGAGAGAACAGACCCCAAGAAGCACTGAGGACTGGGAGCTTCTTCAACAGTGTCTGAGAGGGCGCTGCTGGGTTCAAGCCACTTGATCATGACCTCAGCGAGTCTCACATGGCATCACAGGCCTTAGTGCTGGCCGGTTCTGTGGGTCATCTAGTCGCCACATAGTTCACTTGGATTGGATAAAGTGAGGACAATGACAATGTAGTGAGCTTTCTATTCAGCTAAATGAATCCGGTTGGAAGGATCAGTCTTCATTCTGAGACTGCCCTTTCTGCTTTTTTGGTTAAAATGCCCTTCTTTCATGAAATAATGATGATGGCAGATGGTAGTTAGCCTGGTTTTCTTTTTTCTCTAAAATTGCTTACTCAATGGAATAAAAAGTTGGTGACCCATATGGTTCCCTCTGTTAGGTTTTTGATATTTTATTGGTCTATGACATTCAAGGACCCAGGACCCCCAGTTTAGTTTAGTAGAGGGAGCCCCTGAGAGCAGAGGGCTTGCCCAGGTCCCATCGTCAATGAGGTGGGACCATGTTTCTGGTTACTTCCCTCTGTCCTCCACAGCCTTTACTGGTCTGTCTGCCTCCTCTCTCCTGAGACCCATCAAAGCCAGCTCCCTGTAGCATGGATGGGGGGCTCCTCAGGTCTTTTTTATGTCCTGTGTCTAGGAGAGTTGCCAGCACATCATGAGTGCTCTATAAATGTTGGTTGATTGAAAATGAATAAAATTTAAACTATGATTCAGGGGTGAAGGATAGGGGATCTTATAAATATCATATATCATGTATCATATATCTACATACCTATCTACATCTAACATGTATAGATATGAAAGCCTAAAACTAATGGAATGAGCACTAATGATGGGATTTTAGGCAACTCTGGGTGGGCAAAGTAGCATAACACCTGGCATATTGGCATATAGTAGATGCTCAATAAATATCAGGTGTATGAATGACTAATACATAATAAATAAAGTTTAAAATATTATCCTGTCAGGGGTGAAGGAAGTAGCATTCTTATTTTTATAGGATCTAAAGCTTAAACTGAAAGCACAGATGGGTGGGGCTTCTGAAAGACATTGGGGTCTCCATAGCATTCCAGAATTTATTCCTCATGGATAACCCCCCTTTGTCCGTAAGCTAGAAGATTGATTCCAGGCTGGCCCCTTTAGGAGATGAGCTCTGTGCCATTGGGGCCCTGGCCTGAGCATCAGTGGCCCAGAATCCAGGACTTCAGTTGAGGGAGAGAACTGGCCGCTGCCCAGAGCAAGGGCTGCAGCTGACACCTTTTTTAAACACTGGGAGTGTGCTGGGGCAGTGCCTTGCTCTGAAAGCTTGAAGTTTATCTAGCTGGAAAAGAGAGGTCGCCAGTGTTTACATCTGCTGTGCTCCTGTTGTACACAGAGCTCAGAGGCTGTTAACACAAAACAAGTTCATTTCTCAACATCGGCCTCCAGCAAAATCTGCCCATTTATGGAAGGAGGAGGCACCCCAACACCTCCTTGCTGATTGGGGCAGACAGAGGGAACTTGGTGTCAGGTGGCAGCAGGTGTGGCAAGAAGCTATGTGGCACAGATGAGGTGAAAAAGGAGGGTTGACAAAGAGTCAGTCATGCCCTGGACCCTGCAGCAGGTCCGTCAACTGGGCAGGTGCTCCAATGACCAGCCCAGAGTTAGGAGTAAAGGTCACATCTCTATCTTCGTGAAGCTCCTGGCCAAGTCGGGGGTCAAGTCCCGGCAGAGCAGACAGATTTCACCATACCTACATGTTAAGCTTCAGAGGAGGGAGAGAGAGGCTTTTGGGGTTTTGAGGAGTGAGTGGCACTGCCACTTGAATGCCGAGGACATGGGAATGAGCCTGATCGTGACAGAAAGGTTGGACTAGCATGGTGGGTAGCCGGGATTCCTGCAGGAAAGGGACAGAACATATAGTAGGTATAAATCTCAGTTCACAAACAGGGGTGCAAGAAAGGTCCCATTTCCTTATTTTCTAAAAATCAACTTAGTCTCAATTTCTGGTCCCTATCTTGTTGAACCAGCAGTAAAATCTGACCTGGGGCTCTTCAGTAGCAAGGCATCAGGGGTGGGGCCTTTACTGGTCATTAACCCACACAGGCCGCTGTGGTGGTGCCTCTTCTCCCTGCTTTTGCAGGATCTGTGAGGTCAGCAGACTGTTGTTTCTGAGACATGCCTGCAACCTGGGAATTGGGGGCCCAGCTGAGGACTGGGTCCCAGAGATCCATCTTTCCAGAACACCCTCCCTGATCATGGTTGGTCTGCCCAGGCCCTGCCAGGGAGAGGGACTGAATATTCACTTCTCTTGGCTCCACAGTGAGTCCTCTCTCCTCCCCACCCTCCCCACCCTCTCAAGGAAGTCCTGCTTCTAGGAAAATGCAGCCTATTCCCCCAAACCCCACCATCCTTCATGCTTTTTCATGGTGTCTTTGGTAAGGCCAGAGCACTAGCTACAAAAAAACCGTTCTGCTTTCCCACGGGCTCAGACACCTTTAATCACAGATCTTCCTAGGAAGTAAAAACAACAACAACAAAAAACTACCATTCTATCATTCAAGGGTGGCAAAAAAAGGTAGAAAAAACTAAAGCTAAGTTTCTGTAGTAAAACAATTGGAATATCCATCTCTTGCTCCGGAAATGAGACTGGAAAGGCACAGCGTGAGGGGATAGGAGGGCCTTGAATGTCCTTTCTGAGACTCTGTCACCATACTTGTTCTTCAAGGACCACTTCAGTGCCACCTCGTTGAGGATACACCAGCATGTGCTCTATGGGCCACATGGCCTTTTTGACCATTGATATTGACCCTGGGTTGGGGGTGGGGGCAGTTTCCACCTAAAGCTATTTGCAAAATAAGTTTTCCCTACCCACTCATGGTAGGGAAGTGGAGCCTGACCTTGTTACAGGATTGGCTCTACTGGGAAGTCCAGCTGACTGGCCCTCACAATATCAACTTGGGTTACTCAAGTTTAGTTCCACTAAAATAACATATGAAGCTGGGGATTCTGAAGGCTTCCTGATCAATGGAAAATGGGGTTGAATAAAGGTGTTATGTGCTTTCAACTCAATTTGGAATCCCATATAGTCCTTATTAAACATTGTTATAAAAATTTTTCCACTCAACCAAAAAAATGTGCTTGGATCTATAATCCCTTTGTCCATTTCCACCGAGTGAGTTCAGGTCACTATTATTGTTAATTTCCTGCAAGAGTCTCTGCACTACCCCTGTATTATATGGGTCTCTTCCACCCTATCCTCCACCTCTGTCACAGTGATTTAAAAAAATTGATTTGTTGTTCCACTTATTTATGCATTCATTGGTTGATTCTTATATGTGCCCCAACCAGGGATTGAACTTACAACCTTGGTATCTTGAGACAATGCTCTAACCAGCTGAGCTAACCGGCCAGGGCTTACAAAAGGATCTTTAAAAACACAGATGTGATCATGCACTTCCTGCTTAAAACCCTTCAATGACTCCCCACTGGTCTCAGGGTTAAGAGGGAAAGAGCCCAGTCCTTCACCTCCTTCACCAGATGTGACTGTTAACTGTCCCTCAGGACCACTTTCCCCTTCTTTCTTTCAGCAATAGAGCCTCCCTGAGTGTTAGAAACCACCTGCTGCCTCGCTAAAGACTACATTTCCAAGCTCCCCTGCTTTCCAAGTTAGATGTGGTCACACAATTAAGACATGGCCAACGGGATGTGGGCAGAAATAGATATATTTTTAAGTTCTCATTCTTAAGGAGGGAGCTGACTGCCCTTCAGTTTCACTCCCCCCTCCCTACTGGGGGGGGGGGAGCTGCTATCTTTCATTCCGAGAGGGAAGCCACATGTTATGGATGGCAGAGCCCAGGGCTGTTACATAAAAGGAAAAATAAAACAAAACAGAAAAATACTTCTTTCTTATTTAAGGCACTATATTTTTTAAAGCATATTTTATTGATTACGCTATTACACTTGTCCTAATTTTTTTTCTCTTTGCCCCCTTCCGCCTGTTACCCCCCTTTCCTCCAGCAACCGCCTCCCCACCTTAGTTCATGTCCATGGGTCGTGCACATACGTTCTTTGGCTTCTCTATTTCCCATACTGTTCTTAATATCCTCCTGTCTATTTTGTACCAACCGATTATGCCTCTTAGTCCCTGCACCATTTCCCCATTTCTCCCCCTACCCCATACCAGCTGATAACCCTCCAAATGATCCCCATACCTATGATTCTGTACCTATTCTGGTTTGCTTAGCTGGATTTTGTTTTTATTTTTTAGATTCAGTTGTTGATAGTTGTGAGTTTGTTGTCATTTTAGTGTTCATAGTTTTGATCTTCTTTTTCTTAAGTAAGTCCCTTTGACATTTCATATAATAATGGCTTGGTGATGATGAACTCCTTTAGCTTCATCTTGTCTGGGAAGTACTTCATCTGCCCTTCCATTCCAAATGATAGCTTTGCTGGATAATCTTGGTTGTAGGTTGCTCTTCATTACATTAAATACTGCTTGTCAGTCCCTTCCTGCCTGCAAAGTGTCCTCTGAGAAATCAGCTGATAGTCCTATAGGCACCCCCCTGTAGACAACTCTCCGCCTCTCTCTTGCTGCCCCCAGGACTCTGTCTTTATCTTTCACCTTTGGCATCTCAGTTATGATGAGTCCTGGTGTGGTCCCCTTAGGGTCCAGCTCGCCTGGGACCCTCTGTGCTTCCCGGCCCTGTATGTCCATCTCCTTTGCAAAATTTGGGAAGTTTTCCTCATTTTTTTTCAATTATTCCTTCCTCATTCTGCAGTGGTTGACTTTTTTTTCTTCCTTATGTTCCAAATCATTCATTTGAACCCTGGTTTCATTCCCTTCACCATTGGTTTTGTGTGGATTTTCTTTTGTTTCATTTAGCATAGACTTCACTTCTTCTCTTATGTGTGTGTCATACTCAAGCATATCTGTCAAGCTCGTGAGCATCTTTATCACCAGTGTTTTGAATTCTGTGTCTGTTAGGTTGTCTATCTCCTCATCTGTTAGGTTGGCTATCTCCTCGTCACTTAGTTCTCCCACTGGAACCTTGATCCATTTCCCCTTTTGGGCCATACTTCTCTGTCTCCTCATTCTGACAGGCTCCTGTGTTTGTTTGCCTCTGTGTCCCAGGTAGAGCTGTTGCTCCTGTTATGTTGTAAGGGGTGGAGCCTTAGGTATTTATCAGTACGGGGGACCCGTTTCACCACGCTGTGGTGCTGTATGTGGGGGAGAGGTCTGAGAGGGAACAATGCCGCCTGCCCAGCACTCGCCCTTTCTCCAGGCACTTCTCCCACTTCCACACTGGACTGGTGCCTCTCTAGCTGCTGCCCTGGCCGTCATTCCCAGAGTGGGTGGGTCGGCTGACACTCCAGGACTGTGGGGGCCCTTTAAACAAGTGGACTTTGCTGAGACTGGCAGTTTCTGCCTCCACCCCAACCCCCACTGCTCTGCACAGTCAGAAGCAATGAGGCTTGATTTCCCCCGATGCTAGGACCATGAGCTGTGAAGTCCAGTGAGGAGCCGTGAATGCTCCCCAGGTATCCCTCCTGACCCTTTACAAGACGTGACTGCTCTTTCCGCCGGCCTGCTGCTGCCGCTTCTGCTGCTGCCGCCAGCACACCACGTCCTCTCCACCCCGGATCCACCCCTCCTACCTGTCTGGATGAGTATTTCTTCTTTATATCTTTGTTTGCTGGACTTGCATGCAGTTTGATTTTCTGGGACTTCTGGTTTTTCTAGTTTTGAGGTAGGTGTATTTCTTCTTAGTTGTGGAGGGAGACACAGCGTGTCTGTCTATGCCTCCATCTTGGCCAGAAGTCCCAATTATGCTTCTTACTCCCTGTACCTTTCCTCCATTCTCCCCATTCCTACTCCCTGCTGATAACCCTCCATATGACCTCCATATCTATGATTCTGCTTCTCTTCTAGTTGTTTGCTTAGTTTGTTTTGTTTTTTAGATTCAGTTATTGATAGGTGTGAGTTTGTTGTCATTTTACTGTTCATAGTTTGGATCTTCTTTTTCTTAAATAAGTCTATGTAATATTTCGTACAATAATGGCTTGGTGGTGATGAACTCCTTTAGTTTTACCTTGTCTGGGAAGTACTTTATCTGCCCTTCCATTCTAAATGGTGACTTTGCTGGATAGAGTAATCTTGGTTGTAGATACTTGCTTTTTACCACTTTGAATACTTCTTGCCAGTCTCTTCTTGCCTGCAAAGCTTATTTTGTGAAATCAGCTGATATAGTCTTATCGGAACTTATTTGCTGGTAACTCTCTGCTCTTCTCTTGCTGCTTTTAAGATTCTGTCTTTATCTTTAACCTTTGGCATTTTAATTATATGTCTTGTGTGGTCCTCTTTGGGTCCGACTTGTTTGGGACCCTCTGTGCTTCCTGGACTTGTATGTCTATTTCCTTTGCCAAATTAGGGAAGTTTTCTTTCATTATTTTTTCAAATAAGTTTTCAATTTTTTGCTCTTCTTCTTCTCCTTCTAACATCTCTACGATTCAGATGTTGGCACTTCTGGAGATGTTCCAGAGTTGTCTTATTCTCTCCTCATTTTTTGAATTCTTGTTTCTTCATTCTGTACTGGTTGACTGTTAATTTCTTCCTTATATTCCAATGCATTGATTTGAACCCCAGATTCCTTCCCTTCACTATTGGTTCCCTGTGGATTTTTCTTTATTTCATTTCGTGTAGCCTTCATTTCTTCTCTTATGCATTTGGTGAACTCAATGAGTTCTGTGAGCATCCTTATCACCAGAGTTTTGAACTCTGCACCTGATAGATTCACTATCTCCATTTCTTTTCGTTCTTTTTCTGGAGTTTTGATCTGCCCTTTCATTTGGTCCATATTTCTTTGTCTCCTCAATTTGGCAGCCTCCCTGTTTGTTTCTATGAATTAGATAGAGCTGCTTTGACTCCCTGTCTTGGAGCACCTGTTATGTTGTAATGGGTGGAGCTTTAGTTATTCATCAGTGAGGGGTGACCTGTTTCACTTTTTTTGTGGCACTGTATGTGGGGGAGAGGTGAGAGGGAACAATATCTCTTGTTCAGCACTCACCTCTTTTCCAGTCACTTTACCCACTTCCTCTATAAGACTGATTCCCCTCTAACTGTTGCCATAGTGGTGGTTCCCAGAGTAGGGGGGTTTGCATCCATTCTAGGATTGTGGAGGCCCTCTAAATGAACTCTCCTGAGAGATGGGTAGTTTTTTCTGTCACCCCAAACACCCACTGATTTTCACAGCAAGAAGTTATGAGGCTTTATTTTCCTGGCACTGGAACCCTGGGCTCTGCAACCCTGGGCTCTGCAGTCTGGCCTGGGGCTGGGATCTCTCCCGTGGTGTCCCTCCCAGCTTTTACTTGCCACATATGAATGCAGAACTGCCCATTCCACCGGCCACTGCTGCTGACTTGCCACCGCTGCCTCATAGCTGCCACACCTCATCCTCTCTGCCGTGACTCCCTGTCTCCACCCCTCCTACCCGTCTGGATCAATATTTCTTCTTTAAATCCTTGATTGTCAGACTTCCATACAGTTCAATTTTCTGGCAGTTCTTGTTGTTGTTTTTTTTGTTTTGAGATTAGTTGTGATCCTTCTTATGGTTATGTGAGGAGGTGAAGTGTGTTTACCTATGCCTCCATCTTGGCCAGAAGTTGGGAATGTCTTTTTTCTTTAAAACCCAGCTGGTTTTTGGCACTGTGATACTCACTGGGGCTGTTGGGAAGAAACCAATTCTAAGAGCCCTTGCCTTTCCTTGCCCACAAAGCCCCTTTTTGGGAAGTCCCAGGGGTCATAGGGTATTATGATGTGATCACAAATGATCATACATTGTGCTTGAAGTCACTTTCTATCTCTTGAAATTCTCCCCTTAACTGTGGCCCACCCAGGAGACTGAGCACTGCCAGGGAGCTCATCTGTTCCAGTATAGTCGAGTGATGTCATTACTGTGGCCACAGCAGTAGTTACTGAGTGCCAAACATGTGCCTGGTGATTGAACAAGTTACACAACCTCTTTGTGTCTCATTTTTCTCATCTGCAATATGGGGCTAGTTGTACTACCTCATAGGCTTGTTGTGAAGGGTCAGTTAGCTATACATGCAAATTTGCTTAGAATAGTACCTGGCATGTAGGGCTAAATACGTGTTTGCTGTTGTTAATTTATTATATTCCAATTTCTCAGATGGGAATATAAGCTCGGAAAGGTTAAAAAACTTATCGAAGGTCACACAGTTGGAGGAGCCAATAGTCAAAACCTAGTTTGACTCCACAGCCCACATCCTTTTTTATCTTAGCACAAAGAGTAGTTTCTCTGATGACAAGGTTTTCCAGAATGTCTGAAGAGTGAGGTGTTTTGCCACAGACACAGTCTACTCATCCTTTTAGAGCCTAGGTGGAATGCTGCCTCCTCCCAGAAGCCTCTCAGGGCATTGCTCTCTGTTCTTCACCGGCACTTGGCAGGCCCCTCTGGAGAACACAAGGGCTGTCCCTTGTCTCTTCTCTGGAGGGCAGAGAATGTCAGCCTTGCCCTCTGTTGTCATTAACAGATATAGTCAGCCCTCCAGAGATGCCTAGTCCTGGTGAGGACACTGATGCCCAGACAAGGCACGTACTGGGGGCCACCCAGCCAGTACAGCAGAGCTGTGCCTGGAGTTCAGGCCTTCAGACTCCCCATCCAGTGCCCTTTTCCCTGCTCAGTGCTCAGGTTTCCTCCATGGTGTGAGCACTTTGCAGAGACAGGAGCTCATTTAAAGGAGACCCTTACAGTTGGGTTGATCAGGGGAGATCCTGGCCTGAGCATTAAGAGGGAGATCATACGTCCCTCATGCCCCCCCACCCTGAAACCTCCCGTTTGTGGCGCCCCTCACACCCCCAGCCTGCTGCCCCCCCATGTCCCCCATGTCCCCCACGTACTCCCCTGTCCCCGCACATCCCTGCACATCCACATTCCTGGCGGCCCTCATGTCTCCGCAACCCTCAAAATAAAACAAAAAAGAGGAAGACCATGTCTTACTCATTTCTAATCTCCGACTTCCACCCCCTGCTCCTATCTGGACTCAGTTCACCTGCTGCACGTGTGCTTACCGCTGCCCGAGTGCCTGTACTATACAGATGACAACACTAGAGGGCGACCTCACTACTTTAATCCTTATGACCACAAGGGCTTTAAGCAGCCTCTCAATCAGATGATAATGATGGCGATGATGATGATGATGATGACGATGATGACATCGACCACGATGACCAAGATGACCATGACCACAACCAGGGCTACTACAATATTTATTGAACAAAACCTCCTGTAATAAGCATGCATGATCTCTAATCAGCAGGTCTTCCCACGCACACCCCTTTTCCTGCTGTGTTCTGTACCTCAGGAAATGGACTGCTTCCACGCAATTAACCAAGCTTGAAACCTGGGCATCAAATCACCGCCAGCTTCTTTTATCCTCACTCACTCCCCACTCCTGTCCATTCTATAGCTTAAATCTTAACCTTTCCATTTCTCTTCATTCCCTCCAATTCTTGCCTGGAGCCCTGGTGTAGGTGGCCAGCAAAGTGGTTCCCAAACTTTGCTGCCCATCAGAATCACCAGGGGAGCTTTGAAAACCGATGCCACATCACGTCCCAGACCAATTAAGTCAGGATGTATGGGGGTGGGAGGCAGGCCTCAGTGCTTTTTAAAGGTCCCAGGTGGTTCCAACTTGCCGCCAAGTATGGGAACTACTTTTCCCTTGTTCTAGGACCCTCTTCCACATCCTCTCACCCTGGCAACTTCCAGTTCATCTGACAGGTCTCTCTTTAACATCGCTGCCTGCCTCCTGGGAGCTTGCCTGGAATACACAGATCCAAGCAAATGCTCCTCCCCATCTCCACACCCACCGCAATGTGTTATTCTTGCTTTCTCAAATGTCTGCCTTCCCCACTTACACCACCCCTTTCCCACTGAGAAGAGACTGTGCTCCATGTTGTGTGGAAACATGAATGGGACTAATTTTTACAACATGAGAGGTGCATTTTATTATTCTTTTTAAAATGTTTACCTTTATTATTTTTATTGATTGATTTTAGAGAGAAAGAGGAAAGGGGACAAAGTTGATTCTTATATGTGCCCTGACTGGGGATTGAACCTGCATTCCTGGCATAGGGGATAATGTTCTCAACAAAGAAGCTACTCATTCTTGTGATTTTTGAATTTTTCCCCAGGTTTATATTTTTGCAGTTTTCCTGTTTCTAGTGGTTGAAGTATAAATAAATATTTTCTCTTTAAATGTGTTGTAGGTGGAGATGTCTGTCCTTAATACCTTCAAAGTCATTTTTTTAAAACCTGTTTTCTGTTTGAAATTCCCGAACTGTGGCTAATATCTGCCCAGGGACCTCGAGACTATGGAAAAATACATAAAATTCTTATGGTTTATGGAAAAACAAAACCCAAACAATTTTAAGCAGGAAGTGAAACCAGGGAGCAGATGGGAAGATAATCTTTGTGTGTCTGTGACTGGGGGTCCTGCCTGTGCAGGGAAAGGTGGTGGGAGTGGACACCCAGTGTCACAAGAAGCCGGAGCACATCCTTGTCCCTCCTACAGTGGCTGTACAAGTCAGTGCCTCATTTTACAAAGGCTGAAACTCAGACTTAAAGGCTAAATTCACTATCAAAGATCTTATGAATAAGCAATAGAGGCAAAATTCAAATTCAGCCCTTTTCACTGTATCAGGATGGCTCCAAGTGCCCAGATCCACTTTCCTTTCACTCCTTAAAATTTTTTAAATTTAATTTTTTCAAAGTAATGAAACCAGAAAACCCGGTGTCCGTGCTGCCTGTCACTACCAGACCCAATGAGCAGAGACAGGGACTGAATCTTTATGGGCGCTTTGTTCAGGTGGTCCGCGAGCTGAGAAGATGGCGAGTTTGTACCCTAACAGACCGTCTTAAATTCCAGTATAAATGAGCCCTTTTTATAAAGAGAAGAGTAGGTAAGGGGTTTGGAATTCAGGGAAAATGTTAATGGGACAATTGGATAAAAGCTGCAGCATTCTTTCATCTGTGCCCTGGGCGGTGGTCCTTGTGTCCTGGGCAGTGGTCACCTCACCCTGGAGCACAACGGCTCAGATACCGTCTTGATAGCTTGCAGTCCTCCCGAGGCACACAGGTGGAACTGCTTGTGGTTTCATGGAATCAAGGTGGGTCATACCTCCAGTCCCTGAAACAATAGCTTCTTACATACATTGATTACTAAGCTTATTAGCTGTTACCTGAAACTAAAATTTTCCAGTGTTTGAGTTCCCCATCAATATTGATATCAATGCTGTGATTCTTGATTTCTTTTTGTTTGCTGGTGACTGGTATCTCCTAGCTCATTCCTTTATTTAAAATGTTTTCTTTTCACTTCTTTTGGTATGTTTCATATTAACAACATATTGCTAGATTTTTTTAATGCACCTAATGATCTCTGTTTTTTGATAAGGGTGTGAACCCATTCACATTTGATGTTGTAAGTGAACTACTTCATTCCTTCCATTGTATTTTACACTTACACTTTATTTTGTGCAGTGTGGTTCTTTTTCTCTCTCTCTCTTTTTCTTTTTGCTTATTGGTCAAATTCTAGAATACCTGTTATGGAAGCTCTAATAGTCATAATTAAATATTTAGTTCTCTATTAATATATAGAAATTAAATAACTACATTTCCTTTAATAAGACATTTTACCTACCCTCTATTTTATAGGATAAATAAAACTTCTAGAAAGCTTTGTCTTCCCCATTCTCTTCTCTCCACTCAGATTCCTGGATTTTGTGGAGATCATTTAACTTTTTTTAGCCTTGAGGTATTTTTAAGTGTAGGTCTTCTATTCCAAAAGTCCTCACTTAAAATTTTATTTAAGAAAACATACCCAGTCATGTTATCATGATCCATTTAGATTTTTAAAAATTACTTTATTGTTTTTTTCTATTACAGTTGTACCACTTTTCTCCCTATTGCTCCCCCCTGTGAGAAACACTCACAGTAAAAACCAGGACACAGGACTTGAGCAACAAAGCGAGGCGTTTATTCACAAGTCTGCAGAGTCGGACACAACACCAGCCAGGAGAATGTGTGCGCTAAGTAGACAAAGAAAACTGGTTTTATAGTAATGCGATTGGCCCTGGCTGGTTTGGCTCAGTGGATTGAGCGTCGGCCTGCGAGCTAAGTGTCGCTGGTTCGATCTTCCAGTCAGGGCACATCAGAGAAGGAAAACTCTGATTCCAAAAAACCTCCGCTGCCTTGCGGCATACCTCTTCAGGGGAAAGGCTAAGGGAGTAAACCCCGACAGAAAATCCGGAGCCGGAGTCCCTAAGGCGGTTTGACGTTGTAGTCAACACCGGCAACTCCTGCGGCGCACCTGAAGCCAAGCTGTATTGACTCCGTCTTTCCCTTGGACCCTTCAGCTGCGAAGAGAGGGGGGGTCTGCTGCATGGGCAACAGCAGACCCTCCATATCACCCTGCCCAGGCTCTGTAGCTTCAGCTTCACTGGAGAGGACACTCCAGCGTCATCGCAAGATGTCGATTCAACATGGGAGGAGACAGATACCGTGTCACTCCCGAGTTGGACTGCACAGCCATTCTCGGCGGTGCAGATAGACTCTTAAGAAGCTACACCATCGTCTCTCGAGTCGGACGGCTGCCGACGACGACGAGTAATGCGATTAGCTCCCCCTCCCTAACGCGATTGGCTCCCCCTCCCCTCTCCTCCTTCCCCATTTCTCCATTACTGGTTAATCCGGGTTCACAATCTAACGCGATTAACTACTTAACTCAGGGTGTGATTAACTAAGGGTAATCTAGTTATAGGTCTATCTCCAACTTCTTTGCAAAGTTACCTAGCTACATCTTCCCATTTCTCTGTGTTTGGTGACAACAATCTTCCTCCTTTTGATCCCAGAGATATGTGTGAAGAGCTGCGGAATGTCATTTCCTCGCCCCTTTTCCATGATTCATCTGTTAATTATCTCCTACTGGTTTGAGAGTCACTGGCTTGCTTCTTTATTCCTAACACCCCCACCCCACCTACCCCTTCTCCCACAGTCAATCCCCACCCCATTACCATTTAGATTTAACTACATGTATCGCTCATCATTATGTTCTGTCTTCCCTCCATCTTGAGATCTCTGTTTCGATTCAAATTGCCATTTTGTTACTGTACTTCCTGGAGGATTCTATTTATGTAGGATAGGCACATGGCTAGGTATGTGTATTTTCTCTGAGAATTTGCATGACCAAAAATGTTTTACTTTTGTCTTTCAAGTGAGTGATAATCTTAGCAGGATATAGATTCTTAGATTATGGCTATTTCCTCTTAATAATCTATTGATGTTGTTTCCCTGTCTTCCACATTTAGGAACCAAAAAATGAAAAATCTAATGTTTGTCTGATACTCTTTAAAAATTTATGTATTTATTTATTTACTTTCAGAGGGAGGGGAAGAGAGGGAGAAAGGGAAGGATGGAAACATCAATGTGTGAGAGAAACTGATAGGGGGTGAGACACAACCCAGGCATGTGCCCTGACTGAGAATCAAACCAGTGACCTTTTTGTTCACAGGTCAGTGCTCTTTTCAGTGAGCCACACCAGCCAGGGCTGTCTGATACTCTTTTTATTTTTTATTTTTTAATGTATTTTTAAACATTATATACCCCTTTGCACATTTTTTTTTTTTTTAAAGAGAGGGAGAGAAACATCACTGTGTGGTTGCCTCTCACTTGTGCACACAAATTGGGACCTGGTGTGGGAATCAAACCAGCGACACTTGGTTTGCAGGCCGATGCTCAATCCACTGAGCCACACCAGCTAGGCCCTGATAATCTTTTAAGGAACCTGCTCTTTCTACCAGAAGATTGCAGCTTTTTCTCTTTTCTTGGTGAAATTTGGGAATTTACCAATTTATAACATATGTATAAAGGAGTATGAATTTTAAATATGGTACTCAGTGAGTCCTTCCAGTTTGGAAACAAGTTTTTCCTTCATGGGGAACTTTTCTTTCATAATTTCTTTATTTCTTCTCATACTACTTAGGAATGTTTTCAGGTGTAAGTAGCAGAAGCATTGAAAAAGAATGAATTGAATAAGTAGCTGCTTATTTTTCTTGTTTAACAAGAAGGCCATGGGTAGGCAGCATTGCTGGTTGTGGTTTAGTTGTTCAATAATGCTAGGATCTGTGTTGACATCTCTTTAGTTTTCTTGGCCCTCTCTCTTGTAATCACAGGATGGCTGCTGTAGCTCCAGGTACCATGTTTGCATTCCAGGTAGGGAAAATGCAGGAAAAGGCACTGTACTAATTGCAAATGCATTCCATATTAGAAAAAAAAATCTTTTTGGACACTTATGTCACAGGCCAAAACCATGTCATACAGCAAAGGATACTGGTAATAAGTGTATCTCACATGTCCAGCCTCCATTGTGGAGTCTGGGAAGGAAGGAGGAGGTTGGGAATGGGGCTGAGTTAGTCAGCCAACAGCATTTGCCACATTTCTTCATCTTGGGTCTGGCCTCCACACCTCATCTTTCTCTTCTGATTTCCACCTCTTTGTTTTCCTGCTCTGTATTGTGAAATATTTCTCTCACTTTTTCTTCCAGACCACAGATTCAATTCTCAGCATTGTCCTCTATTGAACTGTTATGTTTAAAAGACATACTTTTTAGTTTGCAAGGATCTTCTGCATTTCTCCAATTATACCTTCTTCACGGCTCCCATAACATTTTCCTCTTTATTTAAAATCTCCTTCTATCTCTCCTGCTAGTTCTACTTGGTGTGTTCAAGTAGGGCTTCCTCTCTTATGATGCTGAGGTGTGATGATTCTTTACCTGCTTGTGATTTTTTCCCTCTTGATCCTCAAGCTGTTGATATTTCTAGAGCAAGGCCAAAGCAGCAAGTGGTGGAAGACATAGCAATTTCTGCTCTCCTGATCCTTTGGCAAAGGAAGCTCTGGTAACAGGCACTCCTTCTCTTCTCTGTCCTAGGTGTCCCCAGATGCTCACTGGCCAGCTGGGATCCATCCGTCCACTGGTGTAGGCCCGTGGTGGTCAGCTAGGTGAGGCAGGTTCTCCAAGGACCACACAATCTGTAGGCAGAAGGAACTCATCCTTAAGAAGATTTAGGGTTCCACTGATGGGGTCACTTCTGGGAACAAGCAATTTCCTTCTGTCCGATCCCCAAAAAGATGTGCCTTCTCTCCTATTACTGGAGTAGGCCCCAAACCTGTCCTTGCCCTGGAGACATAAGGCTTTATGTGGCCTCCGTTGCTCTCTCTGGGCTTCCTGGTTGTGTTACACAGCGAGTGAGCGAGCTGGCAGCAGGAGCGGGTAGGAGAGGTGCAACACTCAGTCAAGGCAAGTTTAGGGTTTGCAAGCAAACACGGGTATGGCTGCCCACCACTTCAGAGGCAGGTGTTGATGTAAAGAAAAGTGGTTTTATTCAGGTGCCAGCAACCTGAAAGATGGGGGACTAAGTTATATAGGGGAACCGCGGGAGGAGGGGAACTGAGGAATTCCTGGCGATGTGCAGTTTCTCAGCTCTTCTCTTGGGTGTCTCAGCGTTACCTCCTGCGAAGTCATCATATAGTTCCATCGCTCCATCTGCAGTTTTACTGCTGATATCTAGGGACAAGGTGTGCAGGCAGCATTTCTGCTCGTTCTGACCTGAGTCACTTACCTGATTTCTTATGGTCAGGGTCATTCCTTGATTAAGCAGGAGTTGCAGGAGTTGCAGCTGCTGATGTCTACAAAATACTTAAAGGAAGCGTTTTTTTTTTTAAGATTTTATTTATTTATTTTTAGAGAGAGGGGAGAGGAGAGAGGGAGAGAAACATTGGTGGATGTGTGAGAGAAACAATTGGTTGCCTCTCACACGCCCTCAACTGGGGACCTGGCCTGCAACCCAGGCATGTGCCCTGACTGGGAATTGAACCTGTAACCTTTTGGTTTGCAGACCGGTGCTGAGTCCACTGAGCCACACCAGCCAGGGCTTAAAGGAAACTTTTAATACATGAATCTTTCATGAGTTTATTAGTATATTTTATTTTAATCCTATTTCGTGGTAAATCAGAGTAGTACAAAGTTTTTACTTCCCATTACAGATTCACTTGAGTCAAGTTTGTAAAGGTTCTGCTTTAGTTTAATATCTTGGGTATTATACAAACAAATGTTGCAAATCCAGGTAGGACTTTCCTGCTTGATAAAACAGGTCTAGTAGGGCTTCGCTGGAGGCATTCTATCAGTAATTTGAATTATGTCAGTGATGTCAAACACTGAGTTGTGACTAGTGATAAAACAAAAGAGATAGTATAGAAAATATAAACATGCATCACGTAGTAAGGGGGGGTTTACTTCATGCAGTTTTTGCTCAGCCGTGTTCTTTGTGTGTGTATTGGGCTATAATGTAAAATACATTTCTGGGTAATATTAAAAAATGTATGAGCAATGTTGAATTAAAGAATGTTTTGGGGGCAGCTGATCTAGCTTCAGAAGAGAGTAAAATTAGAGTAGGATTAGATTTTTTAATTAATTAATTTACTGAAAGTATACCTGCCGTAGCTCCCTCCACCCCCAGCTGACTTTGATTACCAGGTACCTAAAAGTAGCCTCAACTCACAGCGGTCTTTCCCCAGACCCACTCCTTGACCCTCAGAAGTCCATGCTGGCCCGAGTTCTCTGCAGCCATTATGCAATGCTCAGGACTTTTCCTGGGACGATGAGAAAACACTGCTCTAGCATCTGGAGAGAGAGGCTTGAGGAGGCAGAGCAGGAGGTGGAAACTAGACCCGGGTTCTAGTCCCTGCACAGATCCTAAAGGGCTGTGTGACTCTGGGCGCACACTCTGAGACTAAGTCACCTTATGAATAAACAAGAAGAAGCCTCCCTGTCTTAATTCCCTCACAAAGCTGTTCTGATAACCCACGGGAGAGAAAAAATAGTTCAGGCAATACATGTTAGTAACAGAAACTGACATTTTGCTAATGAAAGGCCTTTTGTTTTTTCCTGAGCAGGGCAGAGAGGGGTTTGGGTATGCAAGACAGAAAGTAGGTGCTGAAGCTGAGCTGGGTTGCTCAGCAAAAGGAAAGAGGAAGTTGAGGTGCCTGAGGGAAAATACAGGAAGTGGAAGGAGCCAGAAAGTTAGAGAGAAGAGAACTGATCCTCCTGGTGACCCTACAAGTTTTTCTCCAAATGTCCGGGTCACTGGACTCCTGGTGGAAGCCTAGACGAGGACAGAAGTCCACAGGCTGAAATGGGCTGCAGACAGAGTCAGCCCTCATGGCCAAAGGGACAGCTGGCTGTGGCTTCCCTGTCTGAGAAGCAGCTATGTGTGCCCAGCACCCCGCCCAGCACCCACCTACCATGGTGGTAAGATGTCTTTGCCTCACGGTACTGAAGATCCAGTGGAGAAGGGGGCCCATATCCAAGTAAATCTAGGAGGGCTACATGCTTTAATATGTGGTTGTAAGTGCGTCGTAAACTGGAAACTGTAAAGTTCACCCTTAAGTGCTGCTACGCATCCCACAGCCACCAGCACACGGCCGGACTCTGCGGCTTGCAAACCTTTCCTGGCATAGACCAGCAGAGCCACAGTTGTTTTCTGGGTGTTAAAAGCCTTCCATTCTTTCCTCCATAGCTGTAGAATCCACTTCTGTGTTCCCCAACCACCATTCTTGGCACCCTTGGTTGGCCCCCGGAGCCTGAGGATTCCCTCCTCCCCCAGCAGCACCCAGCCTTCTGGAAGCAGCTGCCCTTTCCTCCTGAGTGACAGGTGAAGTTGCAGCTGCAGGTGATGCCTGGGTACCTTGCCACTGCCAGTCAGTCACACAGGCCTGGCCCAACGCCCCCTCAGCCAGTGCTCCCGGGTGCTTTTCCAGGATGTCCGGCTGAGCCCCAGCAAGGACAATCCCGGCTGGCGGCTGGCTCCAAGCCCCTTTCCTCCGTCACTGCTCTGAGTGAGACCAGCCTGGAATCTCCTCAGCTGGAAGGGCCTCTCCCCGGGGACAGGGGTGGTGGGGAGAAGAGGTGGGAATGGCGTTTTCTCAGCCCGTCAGCCTTGGCATCACCTATTTAATCTGTGACTTATTGGAAAATGTGGAAGGGATGAAAACAGGAAACTTGTAGAACTACAAGTGGCTAATCAATATGTAAAAATATACTTGACCTCGCTAGTCTTCAGGGAAATGCAAATTAAAATAAGAGAGCATGTTTCTTTTATAAAACTTTTTAAAATATTTATTTATTTATTTATCTGTAGTGAGAGGGGACGGGATGGAGAAAGAAGGAGAGAAAGACTGATGTGTGGAGGAACGTTGATCAGTTGCCTCTCGCACGCCCCCAACCGGGGACCTAACCCCCAACCCAGGCATGTGCCCCGACTGGGAGCAAACTGGTGACCTTTTAGTTTGTAGGCTGGCACTCAATCCACTGAGACACACCAGACAGAGCTCTTTTATAAAACTTCCTACTGTGCTGTGTAGTACACATGTAGAAAAAGACATGAAATGTAAATATACGCCATGAGCAATGTGTCTGTACACAAGGCTTGGACATGGTGATGTCTAAAGGTCCTCCCAGCCCTCACAGTCCTTGAGCCACCTCTGTCAGCCTTGGTTTACTGCTAATGTCCTCTGTGGCCAGGGGAAATTATCCTGTCTCTCTCTTTTCTCATTCATTAACGGGGCATGCAAACACCTCTTTAACTGGCATGGATACATGGCTGTAAAAAGTTTTGATGGAGAAAGTCAACTGGAGAACAAGTGTCTTAGGAGGGTGGATGGCAGGCACAGAGCCGGCACCTGGGCTATGAGGAGAGGGAAGCGGTTCTGTGGTCTCCAACTGTGGCCCCGCTCCATGGCCGGGGGTTCTGGTTCATTCCCTGTTGGACTGGACAGAAGTGGCAGATTTGACTCACAGTTATCTAGCACCTGCTTTGTTGGAGGTACAGTGCTTGATAATTTCATCTGGTTACCTTGAAGGGTCCCATTTCACAGATGACACTGGGGTCCCCAGAGGGTAGCTAGTGTTCCCAGTGTCCTCATTCAGAGTTGGCTTCCATGTGGTAGGGCAGACATGTGACCCCGGCCCCCCGATTCTGACTGAATCAAATGTTTTTCACAACCCAGTGCTGCTTCAGGGAACTCAGCTCTCCTTCAACATGTCCCATTGGTCCCATGTCTATCCCAAGGGATCCCCCTGGAATGAGTTTCTCCTTCTCCCCAACAGCAGCCTTCAGAGAGCTGAGGATACTGGTCCTACCCCCTGAGTTTTCCCCTCCCACTCCTCTCACTTCTCTTTGGAGGCCACGGCGTGAGGCTCTCTCACCACTGGCCGCTCCCCTTGTCCTGGTTTTGTACAGGACCTTCTGGTTTCAGCATCAAATGTTCCAGGCAAACTGTTATGGTTTCTACGAATTGTTTCAATTTAAAAACTGGACATACCTTTCTGGTTGGTGTGGCTCAGTTGGTTGGAGCATTGTCCTGTAAACTGAAAGGTCATGAGGTTGATTCCTGGTCAGGGCACAAGACTAGGTTTTGGGTTCAATCCCTGGTCTGGTGCGTACAGGAGGCAAGGCAACCGATCGATGCCTCTCTCTCCCTCCCCATGCCCCTTCCTCTCTCTAAAAATCAGTAAACATATCCCCAGGTGAGGATTAAAGTAAAACTGGACCTATAATGTGCCACAAACCACCCTCTGCTGTGGGCAAACTGGGATGGTTGATCACCCTAGAAAGAAGGGATAGGAGAAAGGAAACATCTTGCCAGGGTACCTCTTCTCCTCCCAAGGGATGCAGAGGGTGAGAGATTGGGAAGGAGGAAACCCATATGCTGGCAGTGTCCCAGCATGGGACCATGGTGAGAATTCTCTCCCAGTTACCCCGGGGAGCCAAGTGAGAGGCAAGGGCATGGCTGGTGTCTGCATGTCTGGAGCCGAGACTCACATGTGTGGTCACTGAAGGTTTCTGGGAGAGCTGCAGCTGATGTGCCAAATGGGCCAAGCCCCATATAACTTTCAGGAACATGTAGCCACAGGACCCTGTCACTTGATAAGGAATGAAAAGGTCCCAAAGACTGTGGAGACTCCAAGGCTGGGAAACCAAGTTGTACAGGAAAGGACTGGACATCTGCTCATTTCTAATTTCATCCCAACTTCTTCTCAAAACAGAGCCCCTCTTTTATACAGGTGAGACCTCACACCTTACACATGGAGGGGCAGTGCGTTTTAGGAAAAAATCTATGATTATACTGAACTTACCATTGGATATCCTGCTCCGTTCCTCCTCCCCTCCCCAATCATATCATGAAATAAGACTTCTGGTTTCCTCTTCACCTGGATCCCAGCACCTCAATACAGAAGACTCCCTGGGCTGGCCCTAACTCATGTATTCATCCATCACTTGGAAGTAGTGTGTGTTCAGAGCCTGTCCCCTTCCAAAGAGGCTCACGGGGCACAGTAAACAGCACTGTCCTGGGCTCTGTTAGCTCCTGACTTCATTCCCAGCCCTGGAACCCCAGCCTGGACTGACTCTTATCTGCATGACCCTCCAGGTTGGTCCTCTGGGCTCTGGTTAGGGCACTTTCCCTAGGACTCAGAAGGTGTCTCCTTCTGAAGGACAACAACAGTTTCTCCATAGCTTTTACTCTCCTGTGACACCACTCCTTGGTCCCCCAACCCATCACTGGGAACAGAGGCCCAGAAAGCCTCGCCGAAGTCTCAGAACTAGAACCTGATTTAGGCCCCACCCCTTCCCCAAACAGACAGAACCTCCGTGTGGGAAGATCAGTTCCTGTGATCCTCAGTGCCTTTCCACATCACTCTCAGTGGCTGTGCTGGGCTCCATGGCATGGCCGTTCCATTATTTGGTGATAGTTCTTGTGACCAGTCTGGCAGGTTATTAACATGTCTCTTCCCCAGCCCCCTACCACACATACCCACAGCTGCTGCTAAGGGCATCTGCTCTAGACAGCTGGTCAGGAGCAGCCTCGCCCCACGGGACAATGGGAAGGGAGGGCCTGGGCTGACCTCCGTGGGAGGACACATTTACACAGCTGGTGCAGGATTGTGTCTCAAGAAGAAGAGGATGGGGCAGAGCACAATGGGGCTCCTAGGACCACAGTGGGCCTCCAGGACAGGTGATTTGGTCTCATTTGCCTGGAAGGAGGCAGGAAGTCCCCTGAGGTTTTGAAGGCCCCAGAAATAGTACTGGGGTTGGGCACTGGAAAGAGGGGTGTCCAGCAGCCAGGGGTAAGAGAAAGACTATGGGATGCAAAGAGAGAGGGGGCTGGGGCAGTCAGCCTTCCCTGGGGGCAGGGAAGGGGAGTAGGGAGAGGGGCCAGAAGGAGCAAGCCTTTTAGAAGCAGCTCTTTAGGGATGAAAAACCACTGAAGTGACCCAGGCTACTCTGAGTACTGAGCCTTTGGCTTTCCTTGGGGGCTCTTGTCCGGAATCTTCTTGGGCCCCAAAGTCACCAGTGTATGTTCCTCACCCCTGAAGGGCCCTACAAGGTGTGGTCACAGACGGATCTGGTTTCTGATAATCATAGCAGAGAAAGTTCTGTATTTTGCAAAGTCAAACACAAAACAGAAACAGTATCTGTTGCTTTTTACTTTCCTCTTAAGTATACAGCATATAACTATGAGGAGCTCACTTTCAACTCCAGAAGAATTAGGAACCAGTCCCATGAGACAGCATTTCCCAAAGGACATTCTGAAGGCTACTAGTTCTTTGAGATGTTGGTAGCTGGTGTCTGGGAAAACAGAGCTGTATGGTTAAATATAGTTGAGAAAGGCTGAGTATCCTCTCCTCCTCAAGATACATAATTTCCATTCTCACATTAAAGGCTATAAAGAAGTCCAGCAGCATTTCCAGACTTGATAGATCCCTTTTTAAAAAAACAAAACCTTAAAATCTCATGGAACTACCATCTTGCAGTAATCTACAACAACTCATGTAAAGTTTCAGCTCTAACCAGTATTTGAGCTGCATGTATTGTTCCTAGTTACTTTCCAAAGTCCATAGTTAAGTTGTTTCATTCTAGTGTAGCTGGAGCCACAACCGCATGAAAATAGAAGGCGTATTGTTTGCTGGGTCACAAAGCACTTGAACTTCCTGGTGGAGAAGTCAGTTACTCCTCTGAACTTCAGTTTTCTCATTTGTATAGTGGGATTCGCATGTCAAATTCCATGGCTTGTGAGATATTAAAAAGTAATTATGTGGCCCTGGTTAGTATGGCTCAGTAGATTGAGCACTGGCCTGCAAACCAAAAGGTTGCCAGTTAGATTCCCAGTCAGGGCACATGCCTGGGTTGCGGGCCAGCCCCACCCCCCACCCCCAGTTGGGGGCATGCAAGAGACAACTGATGGATGTATTTCTTGCACATCAATGTTTCTCTCCCTTTCTCCCTCCCTTCCCCACTCTCTAAAAATAAATTAAAAAAAAAAAAAAAGAAGTAATTATGTGAAAGCCCACAGCTCAGTACTTGATGTCAAATGAATAATTGGTAGAGAATAAATGGAGATCACTGAGAGTTAAAATGGGCTGGGAAGGAGATGTGGCCTAAAATCAGCCAGGGATGGCACTGAACAGTCATGGAAAACCTGAAGCACAGCTGAACTCTCTTCTTAAGAATAAATGTATAGACTCGCAAGTGCAGTACTTTGGGGGAAGAACTGGAGGAAGATGCGAAAAGAAGGGAATAGTATTTGAGTTCATGGGTTTTATTTGTTTTTCTGCTCTAAGACTAAACCACTCCAGAATTTCATGCCTTGAATCAACAATGACATATTAATTCATGATTTTCTAGGTGGGCACATTTGGGCTGGGCTCAGCTAGTCATGCCTGGAGTCACTCACGTAGATGCAGTCAGCTGTGGGGGTGATGGGCTGGGGGGATCTAAGGTGGTTTCATCCAAATGTCTGGTAGTCGGTGGCTGTCAGCCGGGAACCTTGGGTCCGTCACTGTCGTCTCTCCAGCAGACTAGCTCAGATTTGTTCTCAAGGCAGCAGCATTTTGAGAAGGCACGAAGAAGGAGCTGTAAGTCCTCTTGATTCCTAGGCTTAGAACTCTGAAACAAACTCACTTTGGTCACATTCTGTTGGTGAAAGCAATTAAAAGGGCTGACCTAGATTCAAGAGGTGAAGAAATAGATTCCGACTCTTGTTATGAAAAAAAGAAACCACAGGCCAAAATGGAGGCACTTTTGCTAAGCCACATCACCAAGACAAGACTTAGTAACTAACCTAATTGGACTTTAGCCTCTCCCAGGACAGGAATTTTAAATCAATCGGTCTGAAATTTCCTGATCCACACTAGTGAGGTAATCTGATTGATAAGACCCCCTGCCTTCCCCTAAGAGAAGCAGTCCTTGCCCAAACTAATTCACTCTTTTAACTTCTAAGTCCCAGCCTCTTTTTGAACAATTTCCATTTTGCACAACTCCTCTGAGCACTCTTCTAGTTCATGAATCGCTTAATAAAGCAAATAGATCTTCAAATTTAATTGGTTGAATTCTGTTCTTTAACAACGGAGAAACTGCTAAGAATTTCTGGCTATTTAAATTCTCCAAACTAGAGGCCAACTCTTGCGTATTTGGCCTTAAAGGATGTTTGGTGGGTTGGGAAGAATTTCCCCTAGGCACTCCCTCCCATGTGAATAGTTTCCTTTGCCTGGGAGTGTGCATTTCCTGTGTTATCTGTACTTTCCTCCTCCATTTCTTCCCCTTCCTTTCTCTCCTCCATCCTCTTCAATTGGCTTTAGCCTCCATTGCATTATTGAAAGACTCTTATCAAAGTCATCAATGACCCACATCTTTAAAGCTGATGGTCAGTTCTCTGCTCTCCTCCCACTTGACCTCACAGGACACCATTAAAGCCTCCGTGTATTAAGAGGAGTTCTCAGGACACTAAGTTCTATTGTACATCTCTTTTAACTTTTTTTTGTTTTAAAGATTGTATTTATTTATTTTTAGAGAGAGGGAGATGAAAGGAGAAAGAGAGGGAGAGAGACATCAATCAGTTGCCTCTTGAACGCCATCAATCTGGGAACCCGGGACCTGGCCTGCAACCCAAGTATGTGCCCTGACTGGGAATTGAACCGGCGACTTTTTGGTTTTTAGGATGACACCCAACCCACTGAGCCATACCAGTCATGATCTCTTTTAACTTCTTGAAGCCCTTTCTTCTCCAGACATTCCTGTCACTTCACCAGCCTCATCATCCTTCTACCTCATCAGCTGTACCTCACCTGTTTTCTTTGCCAGTCTTTCATTCTGTCAATGTTGGAGGACCCAAGAGTCTGCCTTTGTCTTCTCTTCTCTTGCTACATTTTCTCCCTAGATGATCTCATGTAGATCCATGGTTTAAATTGATCTGATGACTCTCAAATTTATATCATCCACTGTAAACTCACTTCTGAGTTCCCTGGTCAAATCCACTTGGATGATCTCAAAAAAGGGAATGGCCAAAGTAATTTTTTGACCCAACCTCCTCTAACCCCTTCTCTTCCTAACCTTCCTCACTTTGTAAATGACAGAAACATCTACTTAGTTGCTCAAGGTAAAAGCCTGTAGGATCATCCTTGATTTCTCTCTTCCTCACATTCCATACCCAATCTATCAGTGAGCCCTCTTGGCTCTATCTCTAAGATATTTCCCCAATGTAACCTCTTGTCACCGTCCAGTGCTGTGTCCCTAGCCCAAGCCACAGACTTCTTGCCCTGGGACTGCTGCAATGTTTTCCTAACCAGCTTTTCTCCCATCCCAGCCCTGGCCCCCTCTTGTTCATCCTCAATGCAGCAGCCTGCTGAAGCATAAATCAGATCTGCATCACACCCCTGCGTCAGACCTACCAGTGACTCTGTCACCGAAACGGCACATACGTAAATCTACACCATTTATCAAATCTACGAGGCTTCTGCCTATGTCTCTGACCTTGGCCCCTTCTACTCTCCCTGGATCCCTTGCGTAAGCCCCAGGGACCTCTCCAAGACTTTTCCTATCTCATGCTCTTTCCACTGCTGTTTATTCCACTTAGAAGCTCTTCTCCCAGATCTTCAGCACATCTCAGTATCTGAAATCACCCTTTTCATGTATGTTTTATACATGTTGCATGTCCCCACAGCCCCACACTTCTGAACAGGTAGATGCTCTTGTCTACCCGACACAGGCAAAGCTCTGTATGACTTGACTGAGGACTACAGCTAAGGCTGCTAGAGCTAGAAGGGAAACAATCCAACCTCATGGTTTCACACATGGGGAAACAGAGGCACAGGTACCATCACTTGTCCAGTGGTATGAAGGCAGACTTATGCAAGCCAAGTTGGCCGGGCACCATCCTGAGATTCTTTTCCGTAAACAGTAGCAGCCTCTAAAAGTGAGGGTTATTTCCACCTACGAGCTCTCTGCCAAGTTATCAAGAAAACAGATCTCAGAACAAATTCTGTCACCCATACAAATATTTATAAAACAAACATTTATTAGAAAGTAGCCGCAAAACCGGTTCATATAATCTTTTCTGTAAAGTCAGTGAAGGCCCAGCTCCCTGTCCTTTTAGGTGCTTGACCACCATGCATGAAAGGTGCACTCAAGGAAGACAACATATGAGGCAGGATTGAGTTAGACTGATGGTCACATCAGGCAACCAGAATACCTTGAACATGGGACCCCTCAAGGATTCAGCCAGTGCATCATCCCTAAAGGAGATTCTTTTACTCTGAACAAGGAATGGGTAGTGACCCCAAACCATTTTAGCCCATCTACATATCTTGAATACTACTAATTTCACCAGAGGAGAGGCCATTTCTAATTCCTGACATGCTAATGAATAAGCCATGAATTTCACTGATACATTCATTATTGAAACCGGAAAAGCCAGTGTCCGTGCTGCCTGTCACTAGCAGACCCAGTGAGCAGAGACAGGGACTGAATCTTTATGGGTGCTTTATTCAGAGGGTCAGCGACCTGAGAAGATGGAGGGTTTGTACCATCACAGACTGTCTTAAATTCTATTATAAGTGGAACCTTTTTATAAGGAGAAGAGAAGTGTAGGTAAGGAGTTTGGAATTCAGGGAAAAGGTTAATTGAATAAAAGCTGCAGCATTCTTTCGTCTGGGCCCTGGGCAGTGGTCCTTGTGTCCTGGGTCGTGGTCACCTCACCCTGGAGTGCAATGGCTCATATATGGCCTTGATAGCTTGCAGTCGTCCTGAGGCACAAAGGTGGAACAGCTTATGGTTTCATGGAGTCAAAGCGGGTCATACCTCCAGTTCCTGAAACAATAACTTTTTACATACATTGATTACTAAGCTAAACTAAAATTTTCTAACATTTGAGTCCCCCATATTATGGCATTCTTTATGCTAATCAGTAAAGCTTGGGGGTGGGGTGTGGACTGAGACATGGAGAGCTTCCGAGGCTGCTGTGGTGATTGTGTTTGTTTCTCTAACTCCCAGGTTCATTGACTTCGAGTTGGTAACTTGGAATCAGATATGGTGGAGGTATTTACACTAAAGAAATTGGTGACAGGGTCCTCCCCCATGGAAAGACAGTTATTAAACATTTATCAGCATATAACTAGATAGGCTGAGTGACCTCTGGAGTGTGGCCTTTCTGACAAAATGCTGGCTGACCACCTCACCCTCATGACTACCTCTACACTAGTGATGCTCAGTCCTGGCTGCACTTTAGAAAGTACCCGACCTTTACAGGGTTACCAATTTCCAGGTTCCCATAGGTAGAGATTCTGACTTGATTGGGGTGGGGCTTGGATCTCAGGACTCCTTTAAAGCTCACCAGGTGTTTCTAATCTGCAGCCAGTGTCACACTCACACCTGTATGACACACTATCTATACCACATATTTTAACAGTCTCACAAAAAGTTAATGGCAAAACCAGGATTGGCACCAGATCTGCTGATCCCTATCCCAATGCTCCTGGCAAAAGGAAGGAAAAGTTGAAAATAGGTTGCCACTTCTGAAGTCTCAAGTGTTTGCAAGTGTGGCTGAGGGACAGCCCTCAGCACTTGGGATTCGTATTGGGGGTGGGGAGGAACCATGTAGGAGCTCAGGAGCCCAGGGAAGGCTGTGCCAACCCCAAAGAACTCTGGGTTCCCTCTGCAGGGGTGTCTCAGTGTCATTTCCCAGGGCTCAGATGGGTGTGTGTTGTGTGGTGTGTGTAGACTAGGAGGCTAAGCCCCAGGGAGAGGGAGACAGATTACTCCCTCAGAGGACAAGGTGCTGAACTAGCCCTCCAGGGGGTGGAGACCAGTGCCTCAAAGACTGGGTGCAGACTAGCCCTGAGGGGCTGGGGGAGGGAAGCTAGTCCCCCAAAGAGGGATAAGGAATTAGTTTCCTCCTCCTCAAAGGACAGAAAGGACAACTATGAACGCTGTGTTCTTGGACCTCAGTTATTCCTCTGAAGGTATTCTGCAGCAGTCCCTGGTTCCCTGTCTCTACCCAAAATAACACCCTTGCAGGGCCTGCTCCTTTTGTACCTAGAAATGTGACTTCCCTTTAACCCTTCAGGGAAAAACATTGCTCCCACCCACCCCAGATCTTACTTTCTCCCTTCTAGAGCAGATCCCTGGGGGCTGGGCTGCAGAAGTGTGTATCTCCCTGGGAGTCTATGCATGCAGGAAACTTGGGAGTCCAGGACAAGGGACCTGGACAAGAGTGCCATTCCTGGAGTCACCACCAGGGACCCCACCCAGTACTGCCTTGAGCTCATGACCTCTGGGCAATACATTTCATTATCAAAGCCACAAAGATTGACTTCCAATCTGCAGGCTGAGCTAGGCCTAGGGAGCAAGGAAAGTTGTCAAGCCAGGGACATCTAGCTCTGGGAGACAAGTCATAGCCACTTGTAGCACCAGGGAGAGGAAAGGCCTGGTGGGAAGAGGCTGGGCCAGACCTGGGCTGAGTGTGTGCAAGGAAGGGGACCATAATCTGGCCTGAGGGTGGGCGTGGAGGAGGGTTTCCCAGAGAAAAGGGTCCCTGAAAGCAGGGTTGGGATTTCACCTGGCCACTGAGGAAAGGATACCCGGAGGCTGGTTGGGTAAAGGGGGTCTATTACAAAAGGAAACTCAGGACCCCAGCTCTGTGGGGGCCCCTTAGCCCCACCTTGGTCTGCTGCACTACACCTTCCTAGATGGGGGGCACTCCGTCTTCCTTAGGCTGAACAACTCCGCTTCCTTATTCCAGTCCATATCTTGCACGTTTTAGCACCTTAGCGGTTAGGTTCTGTCCTTTTCCCATGGTCTGTCCTCTAGACGACAGTGGAAAATGTGCATTTCTATGCGCCCCGGATTAGGCACGCTGGATCTCTCCCTACAGCCCCTCTGCAGATACTCTGTCACGGCCCATTAGTATGGGCGCTTCCAGAGTGGCAAGAGACCTCCTTTGCAAAAACCTCGACCCCTCCCCTCCCTACTCCTCCTCTGGGTCTTGGGCCTTAGCCCCGCCCCCCTCCCGCCCCCTCCCAGAGGCTGGGCGGGTGCCTCGCGCCCATTGGCCGCTGGGGCTGGCTAGTCCCTGGCCCTGGCTGTTATTGCGGTTTGCCGGTGTCAGTCCCGGAGCGAGCGGCGACGGCGGCGGCGGGGCCGGCAGCCCGGTAGGCAGCCACAGGTGGGGCTGCTCGCTGCCAGGGAGCTGTCAGGGAGCCCCGGATCCCCGCGCCCGGTGTGCCCAGGATGCCCCGCGGGGACTCGGAGCAGGTGCGCTACTGCGCGCGCCTCTCTTACCTCTGGCTCAAGTTTTCGCTCGTCATTTACTCTACAGTGTTCTGGGTGAGTGACCCCAGTAGGTTCCGGGGATGGAGATGGGGGCACTCCCCCGACCTCCCCACGCCGAGTCCAGGGTTAGATACAGACTTGGCTGCTCCTGGGAGGGCACGGGAGTGCACGCCTGGCTCCTCGTTACGCTCTCCCTCGGAACCAGGACAATCTGGAAACCGAGCTCAGCCTGAATTCCTGCAGCCTGATCGGGAGCCTTAGAGTTAATTGGCTACGAAGAAGGAGCACCACCTAGCTCACCTGCGTGCACTTGACCAGCAGTTGACTGCTGCCGGCAGGCCTCGGTTCCCGCGTCGGCCGCGCCCACCCCGACTGCTGGGTATTACTGAGTTCACCTCCCCATTAGTCTGTGGAGGAGACGTGGTCAGGTTTTGCGGACCTGCGCTCTCGGACCCGTCCCACCATTAACTTGCTGAAGCTCCCGAACAAGATGTTTCCCAATTGCTCTTGGTTTCCTCTTGAGTGGAAGGAGGATGTACCGGGAGGATGTGCGTGCTTTGTCGGCGGAGTTGTTGGGAAGCTTCCACCAGATGACAGACATATGGGGAGGTCTCCCGCCGGCCGCTCCTAGGTACTTAGTAACGTTTTCCGCGCCCACTTGTTGCTGGGCACTATGGCGGTAGTTGGACATGCACCAGCCTTAAAATTCTGCCAATTCCACATTCTAGCTGAGTGATCTTGGGGAAGTTATTTCAACTCTCTAGGCCATAGTTACCTCATCTGCAAACGGAGACAGTAATTATATTAAACTTTTAGGGTGGTTGTGGAGATTAAATAAAGTAGGCCAAGTACAGTGCTTAGCACAGGGACCAGTGAAGACTCAGCAAGTGTGAGCCTTTTTAAAATTATTGTGGGCAGGGAAACTGGGTCCTCCTGATAAAGTGTCCCAAGAGACTGGATTTCTTCATGGATATTTCGGACTAGGCTGAGCCCTCCTAGAAAAGAGGACATCTTTCTACAGTTCAATTTTAGTCCTGCCACTGTATTATAGGCCCCTGCCCCCAGTATGCCACAAGGCAGACTTCCCCAGGAAGGGGAGAAGGAGTGGCAACACACACACACTCCTGATCTCCTCCTCAGCCCCTTGTTGAGTCTATTCTACTAGCAGGAAATGCTAGATCTGCCATCAGGCCCGGCTTTCCATGTGACCCCTCTGCCAATGTGACTGCCCTCCCGATTCCAGTCTTGTTGTAGGAGATCTTAGGCAAGTCATTTGCCTGTTGAGGGCCTCAGAGCTGTTAAATGACTCACCCATCTAGAAGGCTAGGTGAGCCCAGCTCCCAGTCCAGGTCTTTGACACCACATAACATAGAAGAGAGATGAGCCATATGTTTGGGGGCCAGAGGATGGAGCACAGACCTGTTGGTGGAAACTCCAGGGAGGCAGCAGGGTGAATGTGGGGTTGAGGTGGGGGGTGATTTAAGCTCTCATTTGGCAGCTGTCTCCCATTGTTGCATCCAGAGTCCACTAGAGAGTTTTAAAAACACTGCAGGTACCTGGGCATAGGTATTTATTTAACTTATTTAAGCTCTCCAGGTAATTCTAGTGTGTAGTCAGGGTTGAAAACTGTTGGGCTAGCTGGTTTCATAGGTCCCCCAGTTCTGATTCTGGGATTCTTTGCCTGCCCCTTGCTTGTCTGGCCTCTCAATAGGTCAGAGTTGAAAGAGGGAAGGCTAAAATTGATGGGTGGGGAGGAGGGAAAATAAGGGAAGACCAGGAGTCAGAAAGTGGGGGTTATGTTTCTGGCCTCACCCCTTCTCTCCATATGTAATCACTGAACAGTCTTTTAACCTTCTTGTACCTCTATTTTCCTATCTGCAGAATGGGTAACTGCTGTTGTGCTCCATACCTCATTGGACTGTTTTTAGGTTAAGTGATGTGGGGAGAGAGTGACATGTGGGCAAACCAAGTGCTATACAAAAGAAAGTTATGCCATTAAACTTAAACTTGAACTTTCAAGGCCTTGTTCTGTCATTGCCCCCTGCAGCCCAGAGAGAAGACCACCATATGGCCCTCGCTTTGCTTTTTTTCTCAGGGCAGGGTGGGACTCAGAACTTGGAATCCTTCCACTCTAGCCAACTGAGCTTGGCTTACCAAATCCTTAACTTCCCATTGCTAGAAGTATTTCTGCTTAAAAATCTTCCCACCTATGCCAGGTACTCAGTCACCTGCCACTCCAGGTGCCAGAGTCTGACTACAGGGTGGAGGTCCAGTGTAAATAATTTGTCCAAGACTGGGTTTGCTGTTAATTGGAAATTATTATAGGAAATCCCATCATCTCCGGTGCCATCCCTCAGGAGGAGGAGTGGTGCCAAAGGTTACTTATTTTATAAGCCCAGAATACTAACACTTTCATTTTAGTCTATAGGTCTGGAAGGGGTGTAAATTTTTATCATAGTCACATACCTTCTGTGAGACTTTTTGCTTAAAACTTATCATCCAATAAAGATACTGTACAGATTTTTTTCATTTATTAAATTATATTTTATTGATTATGTGATTAAAGTTGTCTCAATTTTTCCCCCTTTAGCCCCTCCACCCAGCACCCCCCACTCCCTCAGGCAATCCCCACACTATTGTTTGCATCCATAGTCATACATGTAAGTTCTGTGGCTGCTCCATTTCCTATATTGTACTTTATTTTCCCATGGCTATTCTGTAGCTACCTATTTGTACTTCTTAATCTCCTCAACCCCTCTCATCTGGCAATCATCAAAATGCTCTCTGTATCCACAATTCTCTCTGTTCTTGTTTGCTTAGTTTTTTTTTTTAGATTCAGTTGTTGATATTTATTTATTGTCACTTTATTGATTATAGCTTTGATCTTCTTTTTCTTAAATAAGTTCCTTTAACATTTCATATAATAATGGTTTGGTGATGATGAAGTCCTTTAGTTTTTTCTTGTTTTGAAGCTCTTATCTGCCCTTTGATTCTAAATGATAGCTTTGCTGGGTAGAGCAACCTTGGCTGTAGGTGCCCACTTTTCATGACTTTGAATATTTCTTGCCAGTCCCTTCTAGCCTGCAAAGTTTCTTTTGAGAAATCAGCTGACAGTATTATGGGAACTCCCCTGTAGATAACTCTCTTCTTTTCTGTTGCTACTTTTACAATTCTCTCTTTATCTTTAAACTTTAGCCTTTTAATTATGATGTGTCTTGGAGTGAGCCTCTTTGCTTCCATCTTGTTTGGGACTCTCTGTGCTTCATGTCTGTTTTCTTCACCAAATTAGGGAAGTTTTCTTTTATTAATTTTTCAAACAGATTTCCAATTTTTTGCTCTTTCTCTTCTCCTTCTGGCACCCCTGTGATGTGAATGTTGGAATGCTTGAAGGTGTCCCAGGGGCTGCTTATACTATCCTCATCTTTAAAAAATTCTTTTTCTTCTTGTTCTGATTGCTTGTTTTTTGCTTCCTTATGCTCCATATCATTGATTTGATTTTTGGCTTCATCCACTCTACTGTTGTTTCCCTGTAAATTGTTCTTTATTTCAATTAGTGAATCCTTCGTTTCTGACTAGATCTTTTTATGCTCCTGAGGTCCTCATTAAGTTCCTTGAGCATCCTAATAACCAGTGTTTTGAACTCTGCCTCTGGTAGATTGCTTATCTTCATTTTGTTTAGCTCTTTTTCTGGAGCTTTGATCTGTTCTTTCATTTGGGCCATGTTTCTTTGTCGCTTCATTTTGGCAGCCTCCCTGTGTTTGTTTCTATGTGTTAGGTAGAGCTGCTATGACTCCCTGTCTTGGTAGCATGGCCTAATGTAGTAGGTGTCCTGCAGGGTCCAGTGGGACATCCTCCTCTATCACCTAAACTGAGTACTCAAGGTGCACCTTTCATGTGGACTGAGTATACACTCCTCTTGTAGCTGAGCCTTGATTGCTGTTGGTAGATCAATGGGAAGGATTTACCCAGGCCAGTCAGCTGCAAGGACTGGCTGTGACCACTGACCACCAACCTCTGCTCTCCATGGAGGATCAGCTGTGCAGGGGCAGGGTGGTGGTGCTCTGATGGGTCTGTGGCTGTCCACTGGGTGTACTGTTCTGGGGTTTCCCGGGTGGTGCAGCCCAAGGTCGGCCCCCACCTGTGTTTTGCCTGGGACACCCTGCCTGAGCTATACAACAATCTGAGATGGCTGCTACCTGTGCTGGGCTTGGAGTCTCCCAGGTGAAGCCAAGCTGTGAATCTAGGCTGGTTGCTGCTGGTGCTGGGCCTGGGGCCACTTAGTAAGATTCACAGAGGGCTGGGCATTCACTGAGGCCTACTGTTGCTAGTTTGGTAGAATTTAGGAAGTTGTGAAGCATGAGCCAAGACCAGTCATCATTATGGAAAAATCATGGCTAATAGTTTGGGTGGGCCCATAAATTGGGTGGGACAGAGTCTCAGGGGATCTCCAAGGCAAGGCAAACAATGTTAGCCAAGTTGATGGAGTCCCAGAAATGGCACCTGCCTGCTGGATATGTGACTCTATGGACTTCTGCCTGCCTTTCTGTGTGAAAGAAAGCTGTTCCCCAGCTCTTGCCTTGATGCCAGACAATTCAGTTCCTCCCTGTATGCCACTGGTAACTTTCAAGCTGCTACCCTACTGCTGGACTCAGAGGGAGTGAGTCTGAGTAAGTCTATGTGTGGGTTCTCTAAGGGGAACTGCCTGGAACTCCAGGAGTTTCTTCTACTGACTGAGTTCTTGCTGGTTTTGTAGCTAGAAGTTATGGGGACTTATCTTCCTGGCACTGGAACCCTGGGCTGGGGGGGCCTGGTGGGGGGCTGGGACTCCTTACTCCCAAGATAGTCCTCCCAAATTTTTATCCACCATATGTGGATATAGGATCAGTCCCTTCCATGTCTCCACCCCTCCTACCAGTCTGGATGGAGGTGGTTTCTTTAATTCTGTAGTTTTCAGACTTCCATTCAATTCAATTTCTGACAGTTCTGCGTGATGATTGTTCTGTGATTTAGTTGTAATTTTGATGTGGTTGAGCAAGGAGATGAGATATGTCTACTTATGCCTCAACCTTGACCAGGAGTCTCAAGATTCTGTACAAAATTTAAAAGTATAAAAGGGTATTCTTTAGTGACAAGCCTCCCTTCTCCACTTCTCCCTGGTTTGCACTGTTCAGAGGGGACATCTATTATAAGTTTCTTGTGAATCTTTTCTGAGCTAATGTCCTAACCATAGGATGCCCTAGATACATATGAGGGGGGACCTCCCCACCAAAAAATCCAAATTATCTTCTGGAGGGCAGGCCCCCTGTAGTACATGCTTCCCCCGCTAGGTGAGTATTCTAGGGTCCCATCTGTATCAGTGTACCAGCTGGCGTTGTTGTGAGAGGCTGTGTTCGGCTTCAGTAAATTTTTTTTTAAGACTTTCAACGTGTGTGCCCATATCTTGATGGGTGATTTACAAGTGTACCTGCCCACTCTGTGCTGAGTGTTCAGCAGTTTTTGACCAAAAATGGCATGACATCCATGCCCCACCCTCTCTATTCACCCACTCTCACCCTGAGTGACTTTTTTTTGTTTCCCTGGATGAAAAGAAGTCCTCAAAGGGAAACGTTTTGGTGATGTGGAAGAGGTTAAACAAAAAACAGCAGAAGCACCAAAAGGCATCAAAATCAACAAGTTCAAAAATTGTTTTGAGCAGCAGAAAAAACATCTTGATAAGTGTATTGCATTAAAGAATACTTTGAAAGCAACTGAAGTTTAAACATGTAAGAATAAATACACAATTTTTTATAAATTTTTTTTTTTTTGTGTGTGGGGGGTTCCTTCTCATACATGTGTATGTATTATATTCTCCCCCCCACACACATAAAATAACACATTATACACAGTTCTGCCCTTACCTCTTCGTTTAGATTTAAATCCATGTAAATTTTGGAGCTCTGTTAGGGGTTGCCTCTTTCTGTTTGATGGCTATATAGAATTCACTGTAGGTTATGCCAAAATTTATTTAATCAGTCCCCAGCTGGGGAACTCAGGTTGTTTCCAATTTCTAGTTACTGTAAACAGTGCTGCAGTGAGCATCTTTGAATGGGTTGCTTTGCACATATGTGTGCATGTCTGCAGGGTAATTTCCAGAAGTGGAATTGCTGGGTTAAGGGATATGTGAATGTATAATATATATGCAGAAATGCACCAATCATAAGTGTATACAACATGATACATTTTTATAAAGTGAACAAACCTGTATTAAGAACCCCTGGGAAAACCAACAGAATGGACAGCAGAAGCCAGAACCCCCCCTTGTTCCTACTCCCAGTCCCTACCCCTTCCCTCTACTGGTAATCACTACATAGGCCAGCTTTGTCTGGTTTTGTATGTGTGCTTACAATGTTGATAAATGTTAAGTTGCCTCCACATAGAGGTTTTACCAATCGTAACATTATTAGCTGTATTTCTTTAAACTCACTTTTTAAACTTAAATTTGTTTTTAAAAGAAGGAATTATATCACTACTACCAATGGGAAAACAATATTCCCTCATCAAAAAGAGCAGGTAACGATTACAATAAGTACAGTGCAAGGAAAACAAAACAAAGTTTTGTGGGTGCCACAAGGCCTGCCCTCTTTCTTCAAAAAGCAGGTTGGCAAATATTTGAGAGGCTTAAAGACAAACTGGCACCAAAACTGAGATTTGCCTCTTTGTGTGATGGAGAGAATCAAAAGGGAATTGAACAATGAAAACTTTTCTCAGTCCATGAGTCAATGTGAGTATGACTTTGAACCACTTACAGTGAGCTCCTTTCCCACGCTTGGGGGCCGTCTTGCTTTCAGAGGGAGACCTCAGGGTCCAGAGAGGACGTATTTGAGGGTCACTCAGCAAAGCTGGCATGAACCTACAGGTGTCCTTACCCCCAGTTGATTGCTCTTTCTGGGAGGTTGTTGAGGATGTCTCCAAAGCAATGAACTCACCCAGAGGTCCTTGGAACCAATCTTCCCATCATGCAGTGTGAATCATTCTGACACATGTGCCCTCAGCTCACTGGGGACACACCTCTATTTTTAGCACTGACCACAGGATATTCTAGAGATCCGTTTACATGACTGTTTTTCCTTGCTGGACTGTGGGCTTCTGGAGGTCAGTGGCGTAGCTCATTCATATCTTCTTTCAAATGCTGGTTTCAGGGCTGGGCACACAGTAGGTGCTCATGGAAGGCCTATTGTATTGGGGTGGTGTAGTCTCAATCTGTGTCTTTTAAGCAAGGATTTGAGATGACAGTACCTGGATTAGAGGCTGAGCAGGGTGAGTGGCCAGCGGTGTTAGATTTTCCTGAGGTCTTGAATTTGCCAAGTGGGCGGGGCTGATCATGGAGACACTAGCTCTCTAGAAAGCACCAAGCCTGTTGCTTTGACAATTGAGAAGTTGACTAATCATTATTATTAGTAGTAGTATGTTTTGGGAATATTAGGAGTAATATTAGGAAGAAAAGAACTTAGGGGAATGAGTGGGAAGGAAGTGGATGTGGCTAAGTAGTGAAGGTAGTAAGTGTCGGAGGCAATATTGACTTTTCGTTACCTTATCCAAGCATGGATCCTGTTATCATAGCTTGGCCTGTGATTCTTTATACATCCCGATTAACGGTAAGTGTGTGGACTCTGGACTAGGCTGCCTGGATTAAAATCCCAGTTCTGGCACTTATAGGTTGAGTGACTTAAGCATTAGCTTCCATGTACCTCAATTGCCCTGTTCGTAAAAGGAGTAGTACTAAAATCTGCCTGAGAGTTGCTGAGATCATTGCATTAATTAATATACAGGAAATGCTTAGAGCAATGCCTGGTACATAAGAAATACTATATCAGCTACTTAAAGGTTAGCCATTCTTTCCCTACCTTCTTTTTTATTCTAGGTGCTCAAGAGCCATAGGCTGAGAATGAAAAGGGCCCTTAAAGGCACCCCTAAGTGTCACTTTTTCATTTTATTAAGGATTAAACAGAGGCCTGGAGAGAGGAATCGAGTCAGCTGAGACCCCACAGCAAGTTAGTGACAGACCCAGACCAGGACCTAGGTCACCTGACTTCAGTTCCTTCTTTGGGTCACCATGACCTTACCAGCCATGCCCCTTCTCCTGAAAGAAGTGGTGCCTCCCTGGTGTCAGGGCTCAGGATTGGGGTAGAGGACAGGATTTCTGGAAGGAGCTAGGTACCTGGCCTGCCACTTAAGCACTAGATGAAGCCAGGCAGGAAAGAAAGTAGGTCCAATTTCTAGAAGGAATTTCTAACTTCTGAAAAGAGCTTCATTGTTTTTGTGAAAATAATATGTGTACATAGTTTTAAGAAATTTCAAGCAATTCAGGTAAGTACAGAGAAGACAATAACAAACACTTTCAATTCTACCGAGAGAACCACTGTTACATGTTGGCAAACACCCATACATCTCCCTTGTATGTATATGTACATATTTTATTTCCTTAAATTTAAAAAATGTACTTGATTCATTAGGCAGGTCTATTTTCCTCTTGTTCTAGGCAAGCATTTCAAAGAGAAAATAGTGAAAGAAGCAGGAAGTGAGGCAGCCTTTATACTGGAGAAGTGGTCACCATGCCTAATGAGCTGTCAGAGAAAATCTGGAAGCAAAGGGCCTGGGCTTGGGCCTCGGGCAGAGAGGTCATCCCCACCCTCAGCCAGGCTATGAGGTCTTTAAAGTCTAGAGAATCAGGAGGGCAGCTCTGGAAGAGGTTTGGAGCAAGTTCCAATGCACTCATCTTCCACATGAGCAAACTGAGCCCCGAGAAAGTTTCTTTGCTCTTCGGCTAGGCTTCTGTGCATGATCCCTCACAGAAGGAAGGGGTTGTTTTAAGTTGGAAGGCTGGATTGAGATTTTGCTGCCTTTGTTGTTTGTTCCGGAGAAGCAGGAGTAATGAATGACCTGCCTCCTTCTTCCCACTGCCTGCCTGGTGCCTCTTCTCCCTGGGTGACTCACAATGCCAACCTGGGGTGGGGCTCAGTAAACCCGATAAGGAACTGATAATGAAATTTCTGTACCAGCTGGTTCCACATGCAGGGAATGATGTCTTCTGGGTAAGCCAGGACACAGGGGATTGGAAAGAGAGACCTTTCCCAGAAAGAACCTTTGGATCTGGGTGGGTTTGAATTGACATCTAAGTGGAAGGCAGGAGAGTCCAGTCTTTCTTTTTCCTTTTTAAGATTTTATTGATTTATTTTTAGAGAGAGGGGAAGAAGGGAGAAAGAGAGGGTAAGAAACATGTATGTGAGAGAGAAACATCAATTGGTTGCCTCTGGCATGTGCCCTGACCATGAACTGAACCTGCGACCCAGGCACGTGCCCTGACTAGGAATCTTATCTGCCGACCTTTCGGTTTGTAGGATGATGCCCAACAAAGCGAGCCACACCCGTAAGGGCAGGGGAGTGCACTCTCGACCTGCCTGCCATTCTTTCCAGGGTGGGGGCACAACTTGTTTGCTCATTTGGTTAACAAATACTTGATGCCTACTGCGTATGCCGGGCACTGTGATAGCCATGGGAAACAACTATGAACAAGAAAGGCTTTATTTACGCCTTGGAAGACAGGCAAACCAGTAAATAGGCATAGCTTATAATAGGTGCAAAAGAGGAAATTAGGGAGCAAGTAGGATGAGATGGGAGCTCCTGCTTCAGATGGGTGGTCAAGGTAGGCCTTTAGAAGGAGATGGCATTGCAGCCGAGGCTCAGAGAGCGAGAAGGAGCCAGCCACAGGAGAGCGTCTCAGACAGAGGGAGCAGCAGGTCTGACTGGTTGCATGACCAGGGACAAGTCACGGACAACTCCCGGTGCCTCAATTTCCTTGTCTGTGGGAAGAGGGTAACTGTTGCGCATCCCACAGGGGCCAGGTTTGGGTGGGGAGATGCCTTCAGGTCTCTCTTAGCGGAGTGTCTGGTGTGGTAAACATCAGTGCAGGTGCTGGGAGGAGCTGCGTCACTAGGCAGGAGCCCAGAGCTCGCGGGCTGCGGTGAGCGGGTCGGCAGGGGAGCGCAGGAGGAGCCACCATCCTGTGCTTGCCTGGCCATCCTTTGCTTTACCGCATTGGATCCTCAGAACAACCCCGCGAGCTGTGTAGATAGGGGCTCTTAAGAAGGGAGGTGACTTAAGTGCCTTAAGAAGGGTGGCACAACCAACCATCTGCATCCATCCCTGAGATGAGTTGTTTACTGTGGAAACGGTGCATGCTGTGTTTTATTTAATTTCTCCAAAGGGGACTTTCCTACCGAAGAAGGCGTTTGCATCTTGGCCTGCCTGGAAGTAAATATTTGCCCACAGGGTAGAAAGAACAGTCTTGGCCCAGTCAGGGCTCAGAGTCTTCCTCCTTCCTGCAGGAGAGCCCCCCCCCCCCCCGACCCCCCAGGATACAGCACATGTGGCCTCGGTCCAGTCGCACAGCCTCCCCTAGCTGTTTCCGGTCCTAGGCGCTGGGCAGGGCTGGGTGCAGTGTGGGGACTGTGCAGGTGCTTGAGGTGAGGAGGTCAGTTCCCGTACACCCATTGTGTGCCGGGTGGTGTGGACCCTGAGGTGGCCTGGCAGTGTGGTGGAGGCTAGTCCCTGGCCCACTCTGTCACAAGTTGGGGTGAAGTCTCCTGGCTGAAGTGGCGTAGGGTGGGGCTTTCAAGGCTGGCATCAAATTCTGAGACTGGGTCACTCCCTGATGTCAAAAGACAGCACCTTGTAGCCCAGTGGGCACTGATAGTGACTCGAAGCCGCCCACCCCCGAGGAGTGTACATGTGTCCAGACCCCATCCTCAGATTCCATGGATCTGGGGGGAGGTGGGGCTAGGCGCCTATAATTTTTAAATTTTCCCTGGTGATTCTAATATGCAGCTCATGGAGGTATCTGTGAGGGAATTCTGATGGGACTGGCCTGGTTTCCAAGATGCCTTTCTATCCAGCTGAATCCTGTTCCCAGTCTCGCCAACAATCTGGACAGTCTCAGAGTGCCAGGGAAATTTCTGTACATGTCTGGAAGAGGCTCACCACCGAGGGAGTGGACCCAGAAGGGAGAGAGCATGCTAGCCGGAGGAAGAAGAGAGGGTACAGGGGTAGGGAGTTGGTGGGGCCCAGCCTGGGCGAGGAAGGGCTGATGAAGGTGTGTGGGACCACCAGCCTTGGAATGTGGGAGGCTGTGCTTCTTCAGGGGACCGGGATGTATCTCAAAGGGTGTGTGTGGGGTGGTTCGTGGTTTTAGAATTTTGTTTTCCTTTTGGTTACCTTTACAACATCCTTTTATCTGGTCTGTAGTTAACTTTGGAACTCTAAGAAGTCTCTATAGCAGCGGATTTGAGTTTCTTGAGTCAGGGATTCATTCACTTGGAAGGTGAGCTGTGATGTTTCCTCCCTTTAATTATGTCTCCAGTTTGAGAATTGCTGATGCGTAGGCATGTGTTGGGAAGCTGGCTGTTATCTCTCGGGACCTGCAGTTCTGGCTCCCATAGGGGAGGTGCAGCAGGTGGTGGGGACACAGTTTCAGATAGGTGGGATGAGCTTGCTTGGGGTCATGGTGATGAGCTCGTGACCAGTTAGTGGAAGAATGGGGACTTCTGACCCTGACGAGTGAGCTCTGTAGTGGGTTAAATAGTGACCCCCCCGCCCCCCAGATATGTTTATGCTCCAGAATCTGTGAATGTGACCTTATTTGGAAAAACAGTCTTTGCAGATATAATTAGGCTCAGGATCTTGAGATGAAATCATCCTGGATCACCTGAGTGTGCCTTAAATCCAATGACAAGTGTCCTTATAAGAGAAGGGCTGCGAGAGCTTTGCGACAGGAGAAGGCACAGAGAAGACAAGGCTATGTGAACGCAGAGGCAGCCACGACAAGGAACACTTTAAAGCTGGAAGAGGCCATGGAGGCTCTTTCACTAGAGCCTCTGGAGAAAGCATGGCCCTGTGACACCCTGGCCTCCAGAACTGTTAGAGATTACATTTCTGTTGTTTTAAGGCACCTGGTTTGTGGTAATTTGTTATGGCAGCCCCAGGAAACTAATACAAGCTCTATTTGCCTCACTAGGGAGGGCCCCAATTCAGCAGGGCCCTGAAAACCCCCTTCCTTCAGTGGGCTGTGCTGAAGGAGAGGGGGTGGCTTGAGGGAGAGGACAGGTCACCGGGAATGAGGCCAATGGCCCCGCCCCACGGAGGCCCCACCCCTTTTGGCTGTACAGGCCCACACAGGTCAAAGGTTGTGCTCCATTACTTGTTTCTTAGGGGGTTCCCCTCTGCAAGGAAAACCTCATGGAAAGAGGTTAAAACAGGGGAAGGGAATGCAAGTTAGCTGTCAGGAAGGACTTCCTGGCTCTGAAAGTAGTTACATCAAAACTGCTTGCCAAGTGGGGCTGCAAAACAGCGGGGATTCCCTTACAACCTTTTAGAACAGGCGTGTCACCCATCATTTGGGGCAGTTAAGATGTGGCTTGGAATTCCAGTTGGGTAGAACTTCGAAGAACCCTGGAGGCCATCTGTTGCAGTCCCTTCCTTTCAGAGAGGAGGAAGCTGAGACCAGACCACACAGCAAATGCCTCTGGTTCTAAACCCTGGCCGGTAGGGCAACTTCCATTGTTCAGAAGGGACAGTGTCACTGTCCAGTGATTGCGCCCTGGTATCATTCTTTCCCGCTGGGATGTGGGAGTCTCCATTCTAGAGGGACCTGCTGCTAGGCCTGGGGACAAAGGCCTGACATGTGGTTTATGACAGACTGGCCTCTGAAGGACCAGAAAAACCTCAAGCAGTGGGGACCTGGTTCATGCCTCTGGTCTGGTTCTGCTGAGCTTCTGATCTGGGACATCTGCTTTCCAGGCCCCACATGGGCCAAGGGGACAGATGAGCCAGCCAGGTCCCTGCCCTTTGAGAAGCTGGCACTTCCTGAGTCTTAGCGGGCACGCTTAGGACAACTGCAGGCGTTCTGTGATCAGGGTGGAGCCAGCCAGCAGCTCCCAGGAGGCTCTGGCGGGGACACTTAGTCAGCAGTAGACAGTTGGGCTCTGGGCTCCCACGGGGGTGGCCACAGCCACTTGACTCTTCCCATCCTCAAGTGTGATAGACTCATTCATGGTCAGCAGAAGTGAGGTGAGGACAAGAGTTGTTCAGGGACCACAGTCCCTGAGTCCGGAATGGGGCCTATTTGTTTTTGTCTTCCTTCTCCACTGCATCTCTCCTCTGGTGCAGTCTCACTTAAATTTAAAGATTCCCCATTACAGTTGGAAAGCCCCCTTGCCGCCCTCTGTCTAGTCCGGTGGTACCTTCCACTCCCTCCTCTTTTGTCTCCGTACAGCTAACAGTTAATGAGCCCTCCCAGGGTGCTGGGCCCAGGGCTTAGGCTGTTTTCTGGACAGTCTCTCATTTAATCCTCTGGCGACCCCGAGAGGCCGCACGGTTATGGCCCGTTCTGCACTGAGGTAAAGCGAGGCTCAGGGAGCTGAGGGAATTTGCAGGTAGATGTGAAGCCTCACTCTTTCTCTCTGCCAGACTTCTCAGTACCTTCCTGTCCCGGGGTGGTCATCCTGGGCAAGAAGGACGTCTTTAAGAGGGGTGGGCCATTTGAGGGTGGGTTGTTTGTTCATCAGCTTCATCACTTAGTCACCCATCTAACATTCCCTAAGCATATGGGGGGGGGGGTCCCCCAGTTCTCCCCGAGGCTCTGCTAGAGGGGTGAAGGCCTGGAGTGAGGACCAGCTTCCCGGACACGGGCCTTGTCTCAGCCCGGGATGTGGGCTGACTGTCACTCTGTATGGGGTTGGGGGAGCAGACCTAAAGTGCCACAAGGCACCTGGGCCAGGTCCCTGTCGGATCCTCTGGAGCTGCAGGAAGGCGGAAACGGAGCCTTCAGAGCAGCTTTTTCTTTTTGGAGCGGTGTGCCAGGCCGTGAGAGCTCCTGTGCCTGATGTGAGAGCGCGGCGTGCAGTGGACAGAGCACTGCCCCGGGAGTCTGGCCACTTGGGTCACAGCTGCTGACGGGTGGCTGTGTGGCTTTGTGGGAGTTGGAAGGACGAAGCCAGTGCCATTTGCTCTGTGGCGCCTTTTGCTGAGCAGGCCTATGACCTTGTTAAACATGACTGCCATTTTACTCTACTAAGCCTGTCTCCAGGACTGGAAATGACTGGAAAGCAAGAACAGAGCTAACCTCTCCCTACAGCCACAGGCAGAAGATAACATGGGAACAACTGCAGCCTCGAGTTACAGCGCCCCCAGCGGCCCGGGGGCCTCACAACAGCACCCCCACCCCAGTCCTTATTTTCCAGCTGAGCGGCACTAATCCCTTAAGGCCCTGCTCTTTTCATCACTATTACCTAGCAGGGGTGATACTTTTCCTTTCCTGCGTAACCCAAGACCTGCATTCCACTCCTATTTGGATTCAGGCTTGGCTCCACTGTGCCCACATTAAGTAAAAACAAGGGTACAAAGAGGGAGAAAATCTCACCCCCTTCCCAGACTGTGAAACACTTTATATTCTCCTCCTAGAGACCTGGGAACTGCTAAATCCTGGGAAGAATTGGGCCTGCCCCTCAATGCAGAGAAAAAAAGTGGTATTTTAAACTCAGGTTGCTTTTCCATCCCTTTGCCTGAAGAAACCAAAGTCCTAAGAGAAGCTTGCTTTTCTTTACCTACATTTTTGAAATGCAAATACCTGGTCTTCTTCAAGAACTCCTGTCTAGGCCATCTTTTAAAATATAAATTTTGGGGAGATAATTCTTATTAAAAGGGGGAAATTAATTTATTTCAGCTATTCCTTTCTAAATTAGTAAATTCTGATACAAGTTATAGAAATGTCTAGTAATTTTGAAGTCACATGAAATACCGAAGCATAGATTGCTAGACCTGCTTTTGTCTTTTTATTACACAGAGGCTGTGGAGTGGATTTAGTGCTGTAGATAAATAAATGTCTGTGCTTTACTGTAGGTATGTTTTTTGGAAGTGAGAGTGTGTTTGCCAGTAGAGGAACCTATGTTTCTAACGGTCATGAGATGAGTTTATAAGTCAATCTAGGGACTGCCAGTTGCTTACTTTTTGGTCATTATTGGAAACTGAGGTTTCTAAAAGTTATGTTCAAGTTAAGTTGGAAAGAAATTGTATGGTTTTAATAATAGAAGGCATAAGGCATGGAGGTGCGATTTGAAGGATAGGTATTGAAAGTGATTTATTCTAAAGATTGTTATTTCTAAAGGGATAAGAAAGTTGTGAAAGTTGCAGAAAGGTTTGTGAAGGTTGGGAAAATTTTAAATTTGTGAAGAGAGAAAGCTCAGGCTCCCAGACCCTTCCTCCACCTAATTTCTCTCTCGTGACATTCTTTGGCTCTGGCGGTACCTGGAGTTGTTTCCCTTACACTTTCTCTTGCCCTCATTGGTGTGGGGCAACCTACCTGTCAGCTGTGGAATAAATCCTTCATCAAAACGCATTTTGTCAATACTGAGATAGAAGGTAAAGCTGCCTTCTGGACACAGAGTCACCCTACACGACCGTCCCCAGGTGACATGTGGGTCACAGGGTCCAATGAGTCAGGAACTGATCACCCCTGGCAGTTGAAGAGACCCATCCCTTCCCCTTTGTTTGGTGCCCTGGTCATTGTCAGGCCACCTTTAGGGCACAGGATAAACACAGCCACAGGAAGGCGTGGAGTCGAGTCCCCTGTCTGAGTGGGGTAAACCCATCCCCTGGGCATTGGCTGGTGCTCTTGTCATTGGTAAGGTGACCCTCAGGCACAGGGTGAGCACATCCATCTCTTTGTATTTCTCTGCTGGTGTGTCTTTCAACACCAGGCCCCTCTCCTTTCTTGGAGAGTGAATAAAAACTTTATGCTCCACACTTTCTTCTTTTTGTGAATTTTTTCACAGCCACATCCCTGACCACCCTAGCAGGAGTGACAGCCTGTAGCTTGGCCTCAGATTGCCATCCGCACAATAAGGGGTTAGGCCAGAACAACATCCACAAGGTGATTTTAGGGGGTCCCTGGGAGAGCATTTAAAAATTTAATATGTATGCATTAAATATAATGTATATTAAAATAATTAGTACCTTAAATCAGTGATTTCATAAGTTGTGATTACGTTAGGTCAAGAACATATTTTAGTAAAAAAGTCAGTCGATTACTTAAAAGAAAAATAGTTGTACCTCCTGGTCAGGTATAGGCAATTAACAGTCTTTGTATTTGCGGATTTTAAAGAAAAACTGGGGATTCCCTGTGTTATAGCACCTTTCAGTTTACAAAGCAGTTTCTCCATCTTTCTGCCTCCTCTGAATGACCACGGGGCAGGCATTATCATTCCTGCTTAACAGCAGACTCAGGGGACACTCAGGAGGGAAAAGGTCTGTCCTAGGTCACAGGGCTCCGAAGTGAAGGAGTGCCTCAGCTGGCCTTGCTCTTGCTGGTCACACCAGCCCAGCCTGGGGAGGGGTCATGGCAGACCTGACCTCCTCTCCCTTTCAGCACTAGGGTTTCATCATGACGATGATTTGTTGTGTTTGTCTTCTCTTGTCCTAATTGCCGTGTAGTGGAGGAGGGGATTGAAGGCGACAAGTGACCCTCTCTGTCCCTTCCTCCAAGCCTCCCCCAAACAGGGAGGAGCATGTCCTCAAGTCCTCAGGTCCTGTTTTCTAGGAGGCTGTCTGGGATGGTAATAGGTAGGTTCCTGCCACAGGCTGTATTTAGCCCCAGTTAGCAGTGAAACATCTGGTGAGGGCATTAATTCCAGGCCAGAGGAGGCTTCCTGCCCCCAGGGCTATGGGGAGCCTGCCCCTGGCTATGGCCACTGAGACTTCCCACGCCAAAGGGAGACTCTGATCTGTAAACAGACCACCTTGTGGAAGAGATGGAACTTGGATCTTGCTTGTTTTCTCAACTTTTTTATTGTAAAACATTTTTAAATATAGAAAAGTTGAAAGAAAGATACAGTGAACACCCATATGCCCAGCAACGAGAATCAATAGCTTTAACATTTGGCCTGTCAGAGTAAGTTGCAGGCATCACGACAGTTCACCCCAAACATCGCAGAATGCATCTCCAGAAAAAAGTTCTTAGATATAACCACAACACCATTATCATGCCTAAGAAAATACCAAGACCATATTAAAACTTCTTCAATTGTCCCTAATGTTTCCCACAATACATTAAAAAAAAAAAAAAAAAAAAAAAAATCAGGATCCAGCATCACAGCTCATGTATTGCACTGGATCTCATTTTAACAAAAAATGTGAGAGGTGATTTCTGAGGCCCTGAGTGTCCTGGAATCCTGGGGAAGACGGCCATATGTTCCTTGTCTGCATTTGTCTGATCCACCAAGACCTACTGGTGCCTTGCCCTCTCCTTGCTTAGGGGAATCCAGAAAGTGAGTAGGGAAAGACTTGCTGGGCCTGGACAGCACCGTGGAGCTGTGGGTCCCCCTGTGCAAGTCCTCCTCCCGCGGGAAGGGGAGCCACTGGGTGGCTGGATGCCAGACCTGGGACTCCCTGAGTGCCCACCCTCATCACCAGCTGCACACCCTGGGCCCTGGGCCAGGTGCTAGGATAAGTGCTCTAACAAGCTGGGAGACCCAGGGTGGGCTGCCGGCTACCCACAGTCTGCTGATGAGACCCAACATGCCCTGGTGTTGCCTGGTCATAGATGCTGTGTTTGCAAGCAGCCAGTGTGTAGGAGGCTTTTGGGAAGTCAGTGTGCCCAGGGATGTGGGGGCAGAGCCTCTTTGTCCCTTGGTTCCCATGCTTAGGGTATGGTTGGGATGGAGCTGAGAGAGGGCCCTTCTCTTCTGCCAGATGGAGGGCACTAAACCAGCCTTGTGAAGCTGGGATGGTGGAAGTTACACTTCTTAAAAAAAAAAAAATTAAACCCACAGAAAAGCTGAAAGAAGAGTTCAAAGAACACCTGTGTGTCTTTGAGTCGCCAACTTGTTAACATCTTGTCTGAATCTCTCTCTTGCTCAATAATGCGTTTCTCTTGCCAGCCCAGCTGAAAGGAAGCTACAGCCATTGTGATCTCACACTTAGATACCCTAGCATTCAGCTTTTCAAAAAGGGCACTCTCCCTCATGCCATTGTCCTGAAAAATGGTCACCATTCAATAAAGCATCATCTGTGCAGCTCATATCCAAATTTCCTCAGTTGTTTTCCAAGGGTCTTTTGTGGGATATTTTAACCCGCTCCAGAATGTACTCAAGCTTCACACATTGTTTTGGCCAAGACGAGGCTCCTTAATCTCCCCCAGTCTAGATTGCCCTCGCTGCTTCTGGTTCCCTTGTCACCTCCAGCTGTGCTGATCTGCAGAACATGTTTAGCATTGTGGATTTGCTTCCCACTTTCCTTGGGATGCAGTAGGAGGTGCAGAATACCACGTTAGGAGACGCGTGATGTCCGGCCACCTCACTGCCGGCCACGCCAAGCCTGGCCGCCAGCCCTCTGCATTGTAAGTATGCATTTCCCCCTGATAACAAGTGAGTAAGCTGTGGGGTGACATTGAGGCTGAGTGAATACTCAGTTGAGTGAAAGAACGTTTGAAAGCAAATCTGAGCATGTGACTCCCCTGTTTGTTATTGCAGTGATTTCCCTATTTCAGGTTCAAAATATAGTGAGTCTGCCCACTTCTCGCCACCTCCATGTGCCTGCCCTCGTCCAGGCCAATGTCACCTCGAATCTAGGTTACTGCAGTAGATTCCAGATTGCTCTCCTTCTGGCCTTCATCCCCCAGTCTGTTCTCAGTATAGCAGTCAAAGTAGCTCATTTAAAAATCAAAGTCAGATCAGATCACCGCTCTGCACAGTAGCAGTGCCTCCACCCGCTCAGAGCAAAAGTCAGGGTCCTTTCAATGGCTTCAAAGGCTCCATCTGATCCGCCCTGTCCTGCCCCTGCCCTCTCACCCCCTCTACCCTCTCCCCCTCTGTCCTGCTGTAGTAGCTATTCCTTGAACTCATGGATGTGTTCCAAGGTCTTTGTGATTAAAAATGGCAGCCTCTTCCCCAGCCTCCCTGGCTTACTTTCCTGGTTTTTTTTCTTCTTCTATATAACACTTATAACCATGACATACCGTGTATTTTTCTTGTTTGTCTCCCCAGCTAGAATGTGAGTTCCACCAAAGCTGGGACTCTTGTGCTTGGTTCGCCGCTATAGCTGCTCCCCAGCCCCCTCCTAAAACTGCTGCTCGCAAATGTGCTCCAGGAACACTTGGGTGGTGGTGTGGGGATCTGTGAAGTCAAAACAATTTTCATAATAATACTAAGATGCTCTCTGCCTTTTCCACTCTCATTCTCTCAGGAGTGTACAGTGTAGTATTTCAGGGGCACTTGATGGTAAAGTGGCAACAGGTTGATTGAGGAGTGGCTTTGAGGATCCAGCTGTCTTTTCATTAGCCACACATCGACCTTTGAAAAACTGTAAAGCCCATGCTAATCTTAGTTTTTATTTGGATTTTTTAAAATAAAAAATATGCTATTTATGTTAACATGTAAATCTGTTGTTATTTCTAAATGAGTTAAATATTTAAAATGTCTGTTTTAACTTCTTATATAATAAATACAGTAGTTGACAGATATAAGACATAAATACAAAAGTTCTAAAGTCCTCAAAAATTTTTAAGAGTCAAAAGAAGCCCTGCCTGATGTGGTTCAGTGGGTTGGGCATCGTCATGCAAATTGAAATGTTGCTGGTTTCATTCCTGGTCAGGGGTCAGGTCCTGTGCCTGGGTTGTGGGCCAGGTCCCTATCCCCAGTTGGGGACAACCGATCGTTGTTTTTCTCACACATCAGTGTTTCTTTCCCTCTCTTTCTCCCTCACTTCCCCTTTTTCTAAAAATAAATAAATAATATCTTAAAAAAATAAAAACAAAGAATCAAAAGGAGTCCTAAGACCAAAAACTTTTGAGTACAACTGACTTAACCTCTCTGTAAAGGGACGTTAAATGACTGAATAAACTTTTTCGTTTAACCTGAGAGACCAGGCCTTGGTGGTCTGGATTCTGTGAGCTGCCCTGGTCTCCACCCCTACCCCGTCTCCTAGTCCTTGACTCCAGCTGTGCTGACCTACTGTCCCTGAAGCACCTTCATGGGCACCCAAAATCCTTGTCCATGTCAGAAATTTTGCTTCTTCATTACATGCATTAAATGGAATCAGTTCAAACATCACCTCCTCCAGGAAGCCTCCTTGATCTCACTGGTCTTGCCCGTGGTTTAGCATCTCCTCCTGTCTGCACACTCAATTTCCTCTACCCCAGTGTTTCCCATTTCTGGTGCACTTGTTGGTATGTAGGTGTTCTTAGTAGACTGAGCTCCTCGAGGGCTGGAACTAGGTCTTATATTTTTACTCCCAGTGCCTAGTACATGACAGGCACTTAATAAATGTGTGTTGAATCAGTGAGTGCTGCCTTGGAATTCAGAATAGGGACTCTTTTCCCTCAATTATCCTTGGACCAAAGTGCCTCTAAAGGGGAAATTGTTTGAGGCATCTGATTTGAGTCTTGAAATGTCAGTGTTACATCAGTGCTATATCTTTAATGGGGAAGAAGTAACATTTAATGAGCACCTGCTCAGTGCCAGGAACTTTGCTTGGCATCTTGTTTCAGGGACATTGTGGTTCATTAGGCCACTGTAAACTGGCATAGGCCCCGCCCACTTTCCATAAGGCTTCTGTCAGGAGAGTATGGTTGGGAAGTAGAGTCACTGCACTTCTGTGAATTTCTGGGACTAATGCATTTGCATAGTGTGTGCAGCCTGTGAAATTGTGTAGGTCAAAGATGGTAGGTGTGTTGCTGGGTTCTGCCACCATGCCCTGCATGCAGTAGGTAACGAATACCTGGAAGTATCTGTTCAATGGGTATAGTTAATACTATAAATATCACTATGAATGATTTCATAGGTGATCAGAAATAGAGATCCCTGTAGCTGGGGTGATCCAGGAAGACTTCCTGGAGGAGGAGGGCTTTGAGCTAAGTGTTGGAGGGTTATTAGCCCCTTTTTGGCTTTATTGTTTCCAAAAACTATGGGTCTCCTTTCCATGGCTGCCAGGGGAGGCAGTGCTGAAGGTGTGTACCTCCATTGAGGCTGGCTGGGAAGGACTTCTCTGTCCCCTGTAGGACTGTTCACATGCAGAAGTATGACATCTCTGGACTAGGTAGGAAAGCCTGGAGAACTCAGGAGAGAAGAAAACACTGGGCCACCCACACCCTGCTGATGGCTGGGGATCTAGGAGGAGCTGTGTAGACATGAGTTTCTGGACTCCTGAAACAATGACGGGAGTCATTGTCCCAGCTACCTCCCTCCTTTTTGGAGCAGAGAAACTGAGGCCCAGAGAGGGAAAATGACTTGCCCAGGTTGAGTGGGAGCTAGTGACAGAGGTGGGATTAAAGTCCAGGGCTGCCATGCCCCCCCACCCCGCCCCCACTCAATGTGTGATGCTGCCTCCTTTCTTCTTTGCCCTTTGACCTCTTTGGAGTCATGAGCCATTGGAGTGCGTCAGTTTACATTCTTTAAGGCCTTGTTCATGCCAGGCGCTGACATGTGTGATCTGATTGCCTCCTCTGCCTTCCAACCCTAGTTTAGGAGCAAAGAAAGGGCTTAGTAAAGCCCTTTAGGGCTTTAGATGTAAATAAGCTTACATCTAAAGGGCTTAGATGTAAAACTAGATCTAACATTAAAGAACAAGTGGCATGAGACAGTAAGCCCTATTATTGCCAAAATTATATAGAGACTGCCCTTAATTTATATGTGCCCTACTGAGGCAGGTGGTCCCTGGGAGGTGGCAGCCTTGGCTGTGAGGCCTCACTGCCTTCTGCACCTCCTGCTGGAATTTCAGCTCTTCCTTCCCTTCCCCAGTGCCTGGTCCTCCACTGCCTGCTCCCTTTTGGTGGCTCCCTCCTTTATTATGGCTTCTCCTCTCAGCAGCACAGAGTGAGGGAGAGGTAAGATCATGGGGAACCCCCATTCCTCCTCCCTTCCCTGAAATTCCTCTTGCCCTCACTTTGGGTCCCGTGGGGTCACTCCCACACTATCTCTGGGAAAGACCCCAGGCCAGGGAATGACTGGGAGATGCCTGGCTCAATTCCTGGTGGACAGCTGTGGGCCCTGAAAGGCTGCTAGGACCAGAACTAGAAGCCATTGTCTAGGACAAAGCTCCATGTCACCTCTGTGAGCCTGTGCCTCGTTCTGAAGGCTCTGAAAAAATGGGATACCTGGGCTGGCCGTATTAGCCACTCTTGCCAACAGTTTGCAGCCATGAGCAGTGGAGCTCTTTTTAGATAGTGCTTTGGCACAGGGTGTACTCCTGAGTATACCCCAGCAGGAAGCAGCTGCACCCCAACCCTACATAGCTCTTCATCTCTAGAGTCCCCAAGCCCATATCCCAGGATCCCAGTCTGCATTCATCATTCCTGGCCTCTCAGCTACAGCTGCAACCCTAGGCCTGGGGTGCTGTCTGCGGTCGCCTGAGCAGGAAGTCTCCACTGCCAGAGCCCCATGTCCTGGGTGCATTCTGGGGAGCACTGGCTTCTGTTCTGACTGGCCTCTGGCTAATGAGTCAGCCTGGCTTGAGGATGGGTCTGGGTCCCACCTAGGGCTGAGATCTGGAAAGATAATCACCCTGATGCCATGAGGACACAGCCCTGGGAGGCAGGTTCTGACTCTTGGTTCAAAGGGAGAAAGGCCCAGAGAGGGAGAGGAAGGAAAACCAGGGAGAGGAGTATGTTGGGTGGAGGTGATTTGCTCTTGACTCCTCTTTTTCTCTAGGTTACTTTCCTTGGTTTTCAGAGTAAGCGTGAGTCACTCTTATCCTTAAACCTTGGAAGGCTCTGTTGTGGAATGGGATCACTGGAGTCCCTTCTTTGGCCTGACATGCATGTGAAGCAATATAGTTTCTCAGATTCATTCCCCCAACAGATATATTGGGTCAGTCCCTGTGCGAGTGGAGGGTCTAATGGGGTGAAGCCTAACTCTGTGCACCCTTCAGGGCTCCCGTGAGCCTTCTCTGATTTCCCAGGAGGACGTGACTGCTCTGCCTCTTTTCAGAATGTCCTTATGTTATCTGTTACACTACTTCCCGTCTGCCTGCCCCCAAACTTCCCAGGGAGAGTCCAGGCTTGGGCAGCGCTCTCTTCCAGGGCTTCATATGTTTGTGGTCATTCTCAATGAGAAAGCCCACTTTTCCCTGGCTGGGTTAAATAGCTGGGGCTTGCAAAGCTCCCAGCTTACGTCTTTCTCAGCCTAGAATGTGCTCTGTGTGTGTGGGAGTCTTTAATTTTTATTTTGCCATAGGAATGTTGAAGATCACCTAGGGTGAGAGAGAAAGTGACAAGATAGATTTCTAGAAGCTTTACAGTGTAAAGAACAGACAATATGTGGGAGTCTTTTTAATCAAGTTTCTGTCACCCTTGGTGATAGGAGGGTAGCAAAACAGACTTGTGTGTCCACTTTGCTTCTTAGAGAGATTTGTTTTCTAAAGGCCACGTTTCCCACCTCTGGACCTGGCTGGAGGGCCTGCTCAGGCAGGCCTGGGAAATACTTCCCCAAGTCTCCCCCTGGCTCTGCCTACGCAGCCACGGAAAAGCTTGAGGGAAGCAGAGAGAGAGCAATTTTATTAGAGAAACCGTAATGAAGAAGACATTACTGTGTGGCAGTGGGGTCATGGCAGGTCCGCGGGACAGGAGGGCTGGTTAATAAATGGTGCTTGTTACACTACAAACTGAAGCAGGCTGTCTCAGAGAAGGTCATGGATCAAGGACTGCAACTAACCGAGTTCTCTACACTTGATCATCAGTTTTCAAAAAGAAGTCCAGGGTCAACCAGAGTTGACAGCAAAGTACCAGTGACAAAGACCAGGAACTGGCTTCTTTGTTGGCAGTAGGAGGCAGCCTCTGCTGCTTTCCTAAGGGCTGGCTTTATTTGGGATTGAAGGGAGCCCCATTCCGCAAGCACAGGCTGCCTGGAGTTAGGACCGGGGCCAGGTCAATGGCACCAGAGTTCAGGGCCCCCAAAGCTTAGAATACTGCCCTGTAATCCTGGAGCTGGGTCTGGCACTCTCCGGGGGAGAAAAAATGGCACCTCTATCAGTTTGGGTTGGGGGCACTGTTGGCGCCTCCTGGCTCTGGTCTGTCCTGCTTTAGGGGCAGGAGTGGTGGGACGACAGGCACTGAGCTTTCTGGGGGAAGTGGGAGAAGAGATTGTTTTCTCCCAAATGAAGTCAGTGAATATTAATTGAACTATCTCTAGTTAGTGGCAGGATGGTTAGGGCACAGGATTTTTTATGAAGGGTGGTCTCTACTTTCAGAAAGTAACAATGTGAGAGTGGGAAGGGACAGCACCCAATGTGAGACACCTTAGACCTGTGCTGCCCAATACGATGGCCTCTAGCTGTGTGTGGTCAAATTTAAATTAATTAAAGTGAAATAAAGTTAAAAAATGTAGTTCCTTTGACACAAAAGCCACACTTCCAGAGCTTGGTAGTCACATGTGGCTGGTGGCTACCATATTGAATGTTACCAACATCACAGAGCATTCTTTTGGCACCTTTGTATTTTGCAAAGACATTTCAGAGCAGTTCTCTCCCAGGTCTTTGCAAAAGGCTGGTCTGGAAGCCTTTGTGGCAGGGTAGACGGACAAGTTTTGTTGTGAATCCTGATGACTCTGCCTCTCCTACGAGCCATGTCACTCATCGAGCCCGGCCTATAAAGTGAGACTCGTCATTTCTGGGATGTGTGAGGGAGTATGAAGGTTAAGGGAGGTGATGTAAGCCGAGCCCTTCGCGGGAGGTTGGCACAGCATAATCGTTCCATCAATGGCAGCGGGCTTTACTGTACTACAGGTACAAAATTAGGCTCGAAAAGGGGAAGTGACGTGACCAAGGTCACTGAACTAATAAATGGAGGCTTATAATTGCCAACTCCCATCTCTTGTCTTGCCTCTACTGCTCCTTCCAGCCCCTTTCTGGACAGAGGAGAAGCTAGTACAGAGTGGGCTGAGTAGGAGGCAGTCTGCAGGGTGGGCTTGCTTGGCCCAGGGCCAGGCAGGATTGGCCTGGGACAGAAGGGCTGATGGGTGTGAAGCCAGGGTTTTTTGGCTGGGCGCAAGAACCCTGCTAGCTCTATCTTATTTAAAATCTCTCTCAGGCTTTGGAATTTAGCCACTCCCCACATCTCTTCAAGCGAGAAACTCAGAAAGGGACTTTGTTTGGGCCCAACAAAGCCCTGGAGCTTCGAGTGCCCCATGAGATAGTTTTAGAATGAATGAAGCAGTTCTTGGGACCTTCCAGGAAACACTGGTTCCTCCAGGAAGCCCATCCTGATCTCTGACAATTCCTTTCTTCCCCTCGCTTTTGGTCAAATCCCTAGAGTCCTCTGTACCTCTCCAGCTTGCTTCCCATAGACCACGGGGTTTCTTCACCTTCTTTGTGCCAGCACATTTCACTTAGAGGTTAACAGAAGTAAAGGCATGACCTTTTTTCCACCCCAGTTGAAAGACTCCCTGAACTCATCTGTAGGACTGCAGAGGTCATTTCTAGCCTCTCTCAATTTCCATTCCCCCAGTCTTACCCCATGCCTAGTCCTGTGACCCCTTATCAGGGCCTGGAACACAGTAGGTGCCTGGTTTGTGCCTTTTGGAGTGAAAATGGGCCATCCAAGTCCCCTCTAAGTGCAGACTTGCTCCAGCTGGGGGTGAGCCAGTCTGTGGAGGGGACCAATGACCAGATGCTTCCTGAAGGAGGAGACACAGGTGCTGGAATGCCTCACAGGGCCTCCTGCTTCCTAGCAGCTGCATGGAGCTGGGCTTCTCCCTAAAGAGGAGGAAGGTGGGTCCCAGGCTGCAGGGCTCAGAGGGAACTTCCAGGCCCCTGTCACACAGGGCTGCAGGGCTCCTATGCAGCCTATTTAGGACACCATGTGGCTTGTGAAGCCTGGGGCTTTGGGCCTGGCCTGTAGGTTGCTAGGAGCATGTTCTTTCCGACTATGGCCCCACATGGGCATGGCTTTGTGCCGCCTGCCCCCTGCCCTGTTTAGCTGAAGCTGTCCTGCTTAACAAATAGTCCATTTACTTCCTGCGCTAGAGCGGGAGTGGTTGGCCGCCTGGTGAAAGGCTATAATTAGCAGAGAAGCGTGGATATGATTGCACACTGGCATTGACAGTTAATTTTATATTCAGATGGAAACATAAACTGGTGTCATCAGAGATGTAAATATCATTTGGAAATCTTGAAGTTTCTGGGACGGGTTATGCTGGCCTCTCCCCATGCCCACTGCCCCTCAAACATTTGAATAAAGAGCCCAAGTCAGCCTGTGCTGTGTGGGGAGCTGTTTTGGGGGTTGCCTGCCAGGCCTCAGGGAGGGCTGGGATGGCAGAACCTCTGGTTGGACCAGGAGAAACGGGCCTGTGATGGCTGGGTACACAGTGGGGGGAAGTCAGGAGGCTTGGGTTTGCATTTACCACGATAGCTTTTCCTCTGGCTGCAAATGCTGCAAGGCTGACTAGTGAGGAAAATGCGATGCTTTGCAACAGGATGGGGATCAGCGGAAGCTTTGTTTCCTGCAGGCAAGGCTGTTCTGGAGTGGGCCCTGGGGCTCTGGAGAGCTTGTAAAAACAGGAGAAGCCACTGACTGCATTTATGGAGAGGGCTGGGGTCAGTTCTGCTCAGAACTGGGGCTAGAAACAGCTCTGGGGTTTTGGACTTGGTTTCCAAAGCAGGATACCTTATCTCAAAAGCATGGCGGTGGGGTTGGGGCGGGCGGGGCGAGAGGAGGGAGCCAGGCTAGGGCCACGGCCATCCTGCCTGAGAAGAATTTTTTCTTTTCTTTTCTTTTTTTTTTTTTTACAACAGGAAACATAGAAAGCTCAAAAGTATATGAATCGATTCTGAAAATATTAGGATGTTCTGCTATTGGTTCAGTAAGAGCATCAGAATTACTTTGCATCAAGATGGAAAATGAAACCCCACTTCTGTAGCCCTCAGTTCACCTCATCCTTGCACATTTAATTCACTCCCTGCCTGGGCTCTGAAGACTTCACTTCTCCGTGGGGCTATTCTTCACCCATAATCCTTAGCTTTGAGGTGGGGGGATGTTTAGGCTCTGTGTCCGGTTCAAGGTTAGGGTTGAGTGAGTGACTCCTTTTAAGTGCTGTAATTCGGAAGAGGGGGATTTGGGTTTTTAAAGCTGCTTGCCATGTTCTCAGAGGACTCACAGGGCTTAAGTGGACCTTGACCAATGATTTCACCATGTTCTGGGTTTTGGAGCATGACCTGACCAGATAGCCTCTGGTTATTCTTTCTCTATCAAAAGTAGATTTTATTTCTTGTGATCACCATTTTCCTGTGTAGGGCTCTGTGTGTGTGTCCTACCTTATAAATTTTAAAATTTACCCAAGAGGGTAAATTTGATGACATCACTTTTCTCACAGTTTCCTTGATATGGGCTTGTTAATAAGTGGCTCACCTCCAAGTGTGTCAATGCCTTCAGCACCTCCTGGTCTGTGTGTACCGGAAAGACTTTCCTTTTAGCCTGGGGGGAGTGGATCCCTGTAATCTCAGATTATTTTTACAAATTAAGGGAATGGTGTTTAGCGGTGAATTACAGCAAACTGCTGGGCCTGACAGCAATGGCTTCCTGGTAATCCTGTTATCCGGTGTTTCTAATTATGCTTGGTCTGTCTGACTTTTGCCATCCTTGCCATTTGTCAAAGCTTAAGGGAAGCAGGCACTTCCCATTACCCAGGACAGTCTGGGCACTCTTTAGCAGGAAGTCAAGGGGATCTGCCCGGAGGACACACTATAGCCGGTTAGGGCCACAGGAGACCAGTAACCAGAGGGGCAGCCTCCTCGATGTTCCGGATATTGACTCAAGGGTATCTATGTTGAAGGCATATCTTGCCAGCATCTTATCTGTATTATCTCTCACATCCTTCACTGGGACCATAGCTGATAGTGTAACAGAACCCACAGGCTGTCCGGATTGAAATAGAACTCACGGGCTGTTCAGTTATTAGGGGCCCAATTGCCTGCTGCCAGAAGCATAACTCTCAATACCAGAGTTTGGTGAAAAGAAAAAGAATTGTTTATTTAATGGTTATATAGATTTAGATTATTTGCAGATTTTTGCCGTTAAGTCTTATTTTCTTTAAAACACCCACAAACACATAGTTCTGCCTCCCCCTACCAAACCAGGCTAGTTTTAGAAAAGTCAGATACAGTCTTCCTACTTCCCAAACACAGTTTAGCTTTACTGGCAGCTCCCAATTATTCGATCCTGATTGGGGAGGTTTGCCTGTGCTGCTGGTGCTCTCCAGCTCTTAGTGCAGAACCACGTGGAATTCCCAGCCTCCTTCTAAACTGCATGGAGTTCTCCCTTTTCTTTCAAAGCCGCATGGTGTTCTCTCCATTCTCAAAGCCACATGGTGTTCTCCCCTAAAATGTCTGCCACTTATTTTTAAATCCCTGTGTCCTCTGACTCAGTGGGCATGGTAACCAGTTCTGACCATTCACAGATCCTTGCACAGGCTCTGTGTGCTCTTTCCGTACCATTCCATGGTCCAAAACCCCTCCCATCTTCTTGGGGCCTTTGAAGAACCAAATCCACTAGCCACAGGCATGTGAAGGCATCCTGAAAGCTGTTTCCCTTCCCCATCCCCCAACCACAGGCTCTGGGGATTTTTGGAGACCCCCACTCTGTAACAATTGCACCATGGCTTTCGCTCCCACATTGCCTTCCGCTCAGTGGAGAAGTTCAGTGTCTAATGATTTGTCCCTGCCCTCAGGAATGTGTGGCCTGGGAAGTCAGAATTCTCAGAGAGGCAGGAGACTGGGTGAACAGCATCACCTGAAACCCAAGAGGGTCTTGTTAGGAAGCCCAGCTTGCATCCATTCAACAGATGTTAATTGTGAATGCTGGTTGTGCTTCCTAAATGTCAGTACTGCCCTGGGTGCTGGAGGTGTCTGAGACAGTTGAAAAAAATCCCTCCTGGTATGGAGCTTGTATTCTTGTGGCGAAGAAAACAATTGAAAAATAAAAGGAAAAAATCGTATGTTAAATGCTGGTAAGTGCAAAGGAGAACAACAAAACAGGGAAATGGGATCAGGAGTGTTAGAAGGCAGGATTCTTTTTAAAATAAGATGGCCCCGAAAGGCCTCACTGGTCATAATTGAGCAAGGGCAGGAGGGAGGTGAGGGAGTGACCCACGTGGATTTCAGGAGGAAGAGCATTCCAGGCAATAGGAACAGCCTGTGCAAAGGCCCAGGTTCTCTGACCCTCTAAAGGGCATTCCCCCTGACTCTCCAGTACTTTTCTCTAAATTTCCAAATAGGGACCACAGACTGGGTGGATTAAACAACAGAAATTTATTGTCACAGTTCTGAAGGCTAGAAGCCTAGTATCAAGACGTTGGCAGAGTCAATTTCTTCTGAGGCCTCTGTCTTTGGTTTGTAGGTGGCTGCCTTCCCCCTGTGTCTCCACATGGTCTTCCCATTGTGTGTGTCTGTGTCTTAATCTTCTCTTCTTGTAAGGACAACAGTCATATTGGGTTAAGGCCCACCCACATGACCTCATTTTAACCTAATCACCTCTTTAAAAGCCCTGTCTCCTAATACAGTCACGTACTGAGGTACCAGGGGTTAGGACTTCAGTATAAGAATTTTAGGATAATATAATTCAGCCCCTAACAGGTTCCCTCCATGTACGGTCATCTGGGGCAGATCCCCAGTGGCAGGCACCAGAGCCCTCAAATAAACTCTATGGCGGAAAATCAAGTGACTTCCAGTCCTTTCCATCTCTCACCCCCTGCTTTCTCTCTGCAGCTGATTGGGACCCTGGTCCTGTCAGTGGGGATCTATGCAGAGGTTGAGCGGCAGAAATACAAAACCCTTGAAATTGCCTTTCTGGCCCCGGCCATTATCCTCATCCTCCTCGGAATCATCATGTTCATCGTCTCCTTCATTGGTGTGCTGGCCTCCCTTCGTGACAACCTGTGCCTTCTTCAAGTGGTGAGTTGGTCCCATGCACCCCCCCAGCTGGTGTTGGGGGCTCCTTCAGGCAGTTCTGTTTATTCAGTCCTTGCCTCAAGCCATCTCTTCCAGAGGGCTTCCAGGATGAGCCTATCTGTCCATGGTGGCCCAAGAGTGCCCAGGCTGCCTCTGCTTCTTCATGGAAAGGCTGATTTGAATACCATTCTTCCTACTTACTTAAAACCTGTGTTGGTCTAAAGTCTCAGTTGGAAGTGGGAGAAGCCACACTCAAATAAGAGCAAGCAAAACCAAAGAAAGTTGGTAGTGAGTTCTTAGCTCATAAAACCAGGAAACCCATACTGGGTGTAGACAGAGCCTTGGACTCTCTCTCCTGCTCCCAACCGGATGCCTGGCATTGTCCTCGCTTTTCCTGTGCAGTGGTCACCAGCAGCCTTACACCAAAGGCGTCCTATGGCTCTTGGTCCCAGGAAATCTTTCTTGGTAACTCTGGCCAAAGTCCCAGGACTCTGAAGGGCCTGTCCTGGGGTCAGGGGGTGGGGTCAGCCCCACCTGCCTCCCGTACTATGGGGTGAAGAGTGGCTCCCCAAAGCTGGAGGTATCAGGTAGGCAGATGCATTTGCTCTGTACCCACATGTGTGATTGACCTCATTGTCTTCCTCACATGGGAAGCCCCTAAAATCCCCTATAAGCAGGGCCTCAGAGCTGCCTGAGGCTGAAACTGGCTGGCATCAGTTTGGACAATGCCTATTCTTCAATAAAGGGCAGGAGTGGGGTTCATGTTTTCTAAGCCTCAGGCATCCCCTCACCCACTCTGGGGGTCTGGGAAGCCACTTCCGAGGGGCTCTGCCGGCACAGCTGGAAATGCTGCCCTACCATGCCCATTAAGCCAGGCCTGTCCCCTCTGGGACCAACTCTCCTTGTGGGGGCTGGGGGAGTGGGGTGTGTTTTTCCACCTGGCTCCTGCTGAGGAGCCTTGGGACAAACCTCATTCACAGTCTGGCTTGGACACCCTTCCTGACCATTGGCTCCAAAGAAGGGTTTCCCTCAGAATGCCTGTTCACATTCTGTGTCCTCACAGGAGAAGGCGGTGAGAGGCCCAGGAGCAGTAAGAGCTCTGACAGAGATGATTCTCCTATTGCACTTGACCTTAGAGCAGATGGCACTTCCTCTGCCCCTCTAGATGAATCTCTGAATTTTGTTTTTCAGTTTATGTACATCCTTGGGATTTGCCTCGTAATCGAGCTCATTGGTGGCATAGTGGCCTTGATCTTCCGGAACCAGGTGGGCCTGTGACGTATTTATCAACCCCTGAATATGCTGAGCACCCACTGCGTGTGTTCCCTGGGCTATAAAACTGGGCATGTGCAGAGAGCAGGATGTACAATTCCTCATGGAGCACTTATTTTGCTGGGGAGATGGGCACTGACAAAGGAAACCAGAGAACCAGTAAACAAGACAGGGTAACGGGTGAGTGCATGGGGTTCAGATGTGGAGGACAGTAATGAAGTAATGAAAAGGAGCCTATTGGGTAAGGCTCAGAGGGAGCAGAGGTCCAGGAAGAGGGAACTACAGAGGCAGAAAGGAGCTTGGCAGGTGTGTGGACCAGTGTGGATGCCACGTGGCTGAAGGATGTATGTGATGGAGAGGGATGGAAGGTGGAGTTGGAGGGCTGGCAAGTGCAGGTCATGTGGGTTCTTGGGGCCCATGGTTTAGGAGCTCGGACTTTTCTCTAATGGCAGTGGGAAGCCTTTGCATAGTTTTATGGGGAAAGTGATGTGATCTGACTTACATTTTACTTCCTGAAAGGGAGGATGCGGGGAGACCAGTGATTTGGAGTATGCTTTGGAGGCAGTGTCAGTAGGACTTCACGTGCTGGGATAAAAGGGTGAGGGCAAGAGAAAGGCTGAGAGGGCCATGTGGCATCAGGCCTGCTGGAAAGGTTTGCAGAATCAGGGCCCCTTTGAGCTAGAAGGGTTCTCAGGACTCCTGGTCTCTCAGACCTTCCATTGCAGGCCATGTGGCCTCACACTAGCTGTGCGACCTCAGGCAAATGCTTAACCTCTTGGAAGGCCCTAGGGCCTAGCTCATGGAGTTTGGGGTGAATATTTGGTGAGAACATGCATGTGCAGAACCTGGCAGGGTCCTGGCCCCAACTGGACCTTCATTACATGTTAACTCCTTTGTCCCAAAGCCTGAAGAAGAGAAGGGACTTGCCCAAGATCCCACAGGAAGCTAGTGACTGTGCAGGGCTGGCTGCCAACTCAGAGATTCGTCATTTCTCCCACAAATTCCTTTGTCTTCCTCCCATTGACATTGGTGGCAGGGCTTGAGGAGCATGGCTTGTTTACGGAAGCTCAGTTCACTCTGTCCATTCCCCTGCCTCCACCTTTCAACCCCCAGACTGCTCAGTTCCTGGCACTCCTGGCCATCCCTGCGGGGTGGGTGCATCAGGGCTGTGGCCAAACTCTGTGTCTTGTCAGAAGTTGAGCCCAAGACAGCAGTCACGTTCCCAGACACCAGGTTCCTGGACACCAGGTCCCAGACACCAGGTTCTCAGACATCAGGTTGTGCAGATCCCTCAAATGACCCAGTGACCGACTCTTGCCAAACTCTTCATGGGTGTAGCTGGGATTCTGGCCCAGATGGGAGTAGCAAACAACCTGTCCTGTCTGGGTCTCTTATGTGTGGGCCTCAACCATAGGCCTGTCTGCACCCCTGGAATCCAGGGCTCTTCCTGTGTTTTGAGCCCCAGGAGAGGGGAGGAGAGATTTCCATTATATCAATGAAGTCAGTGAGTCACAGAGAGGTTAGGAAGCCCTTCCGAGGTCACATAGCGAGAGAGAGGCAGCTTAGTCTTTTTTTCAATTCTCCCCAGCCCCTCAGCTTTATTGAGGTATAATTGACAAATAGAATTATAATTTATTTAATCTCTACAGTGCAATGATTTGGTATATGTATACATTGTGAAGTGATCACCATAGTTAATTAACACATCCATCACCTCATGTAGTTAACTTTATTTTTATTTTTTTGTGAGAATACTTAAGATCTACTGTCTTATTAATCTTTAAGTATATAATGTAGTATTATTAGCTCTAGTCACCATGCTGTATATTAGATCCTCAGAGCTTGTTCATCTTATAACTGGAAGTTTATACCTTTTGTCCAACATCTGCCCATTTCCCAAAACCCCCAGCTCCTGGCAACCACTTTTCTGTTATCTGCTTCTATGGGTTCTACTTTCTCCTCCTCCTCCTTGTCCTCCTCCTCCTCTTCCCTCCCTCCCCACTTCTCCCTCCTCCTCCTCCTTCTTTCTTTTTTTAGATACCACATATAAGTGATACCATACTATTTGTCTTTGTCTGGCTTATTTCAATCAGTATAATGTCCTCCAGATTCATCTATGTTGTCACATATGGCAGGATTTCCTCTTTTTTTATGACTGAATGTCTATATCATGCCATACACACACACACACACACACATACACACACAATACAATATAAACATTGTATTTCTCTTTATCACATTCATCTGTTGACAGACACTGAGGCTGTTTCTATGTCTTGGCTCTTGTGAACAATGCTGCAGTGAACATGGGAGTTCTCTTAATGGCATATAGCTCTTTTAGACAGTGATATCATTTCCTTTGGCTGTGTACCCAGAAGTGGATAGTTTTTGAGGAGACTTTGTGCTGTTTTCCATAATGCTTGTACCAGTTTACATGCCCACCAACAGTGTGCAAGGGTTCCCTTATTTCCTCACCAACATTTGTTATCTCATGTCTTTCTTAATAGACATTCATGTGAGATGATAGCTCATTGTGGTTTTGATCTGCATTTTCCTGGTGATTAGTGATGTTGAGTATCTTTTCATATATCTGTTGGCCATTTGTGTCTTCTTTGGAAAAATATCTATTCAAGTCTCCTGCCAATTGTTGAATCAGACTATTTTTTTCCTTGCTATTGAGTTGTAAGGCTTTAAAAAAAAAATATGTTGGATATTAACCCCTTATCAGATATGTGACTTGTGAATATTTTTTTCTATTCTGTAGCTTGCCTTTTCATTTCTTAAATCGTTTCCTTTGCTGTGAAAAAACTTTTTATTTTGATGCAGTCCCACTTGTTTATTTTTACTTTTGTTGCCTCTGCTTTTGGTGTTAGATTAAAAAAATCATTACCAAGACCAATGTCAAGAAGCTTACTCCCTATGTTTTCTTGTAGAACTTTTACAATATCAGGTCTTAAGTTTAAGCCTTTTATTCGTTTTGAGTTGATTTTTGTGTATGGTGTAAGATAAGGGCACAATTTCATTCTTTTGTATGTGGATACAGTTTTCTCAATATCATTTATTGAAAAGACTTTTCCCCATTGTGTGTTCTTGGTGTCTTTGTTGGAAATAGTTGACTATATATGTGTGGGTTTGTTTCTAGGCTCTCTATCCTGTTCCACTGATTTGTGTCTGGCTTTATAACAATACCATACTGTTTTGATAACTATAGCTTTGTAATATAGTTCGAAATTAGAAAGTGTGATGCCTCCAGCTTCACTTTTCTTACTCAACATTGTTGGAGCTATTTGGGGTCTGTTGAAGTTCTATACAAATTTTAGGATTTATTTTTTCTATTTCTGGAATTTTTTTCTATTTCTGGAATTTTATAGGTATTATATGAATCTGTAGATCACTTTGGGTAGTATGGACATTTAAAAAATATTATTTCTTTAAATCCATGAACAAGGGATATCTTTCCATTTATTTGTGTTGTCTTCAGTTTCTTCCAATGTTTTACAGTTTTCGGTGTACAAGTCTTTCACATCCTTGTTTAAATTTATTCCTAAGTATTTTATTGTTTTTGATGCTATTGTAAATGTTATTGTTTTCTGAATTTCTGTTTTTGGATAGTTTATTGTCAGTGTATAGAAATGCAATTGATTTTTATATGTTATTTTTTGTATCCTGCAACTTTACTGAATTTGTTTATCAGTTCTAACAGGTTGGTATTTTTTTCTGGAGTCTTGAAGATTTTCCATATGTGACATCATGTCATCTGCAAAAAGACAATTTTACTTCTTTCTTTCTAATTTGGATGCTTTTGTTTCCCTTCTTGCCTAATTTTCTTGCTTTGGCTAGGACTTCCAGTACTATGCTGAATAGAAGTGGTGAGAGTGGGCACTGTGCCTCTTCCTGATCTTAGAGGAAAAGCTTTCACCTTTTCATTTTTGAGTATGATGTTAACGTGGACTTGTCATATGTGGTCCTTCTTATGTTGAGGTACTTTCTTTCCATACCTAATTTGTTGACAGTTTTTATCTGTAAAGGATGTTGGATTTTGTCAAATGCTTTTTCTGCATCTATTAATGATCATGTGATTTTTATCTTTCCTTCTGTTAATGTGGTATATCACATTGATTGATTGGCAGATGTTACAGCATCCTTGTGTCCCAGGGATAAATCGCACTTAATCATAATGTATGATTTTTTAATGTTGTTGATTTTGGTTTGCTAATCTTTTGTTGAGGATTTTTGCATCTATGTTCTTCAGAAATATTAGCCTGTCATTTTTTTTTTCTTGTGGGGTCCTTAGTGGTTTTGATATCAATGTAATGCTGACCTCATAAATGAGTTTGGAAGTGGTCCCTTCTCTTCAATATTTGGAAGCAATTTGAGAAGGGTTGGTATTAATTTTTCTTTTAATGCTTGATACAATTTACTAGTAAAGCTGGACTTTTCTATACTGGGAGACTTTTAATTACCAATTCAAGTTCTTTACTCATTATTGGTCTGTTGGGATTTCCTGTTTCTTCATGATTCAGTCTTGGTTTCTCATATGTTTCTAGGAATTTATTCATTTCTTCTGATTTGTCCAGTTTCTTGGTATATAAGTGTTCAAAATAGTCTCTTATGATCCTTTTTATTTCTGTGGTATCAGCTATAATGTCTTCTCTCTCTCCTCCATCCCCTTTCTTTTTTGGTAACATCACTTTCATTTCTGATTTTACTTATTGAATCTTCTCTTTTTTCATAATATTGCTAAAGGTTTGTCAATTTTGTTTATCTCTTTCAAAAACCCATCTCCTAGTTTTATTGATCTTTTTTATTGTCTTTCTAGTCTCTGTTTTATTTATTTCCACTCGGATATTTGTTATTTTCTTCCTTTTACTAGCTTTGACTTAGTTTGTTTTTCTAGTTCTTTGGGGTGTAAAGTTAATTTCAGATTTTTTAAAAATGTAGAATCACTGTAAACATTATCACTATACACTTCCTTCTTAGAACTGTTTAAGTTTTGGTATATTGTGTTTCCATTTTCATTTGTCTCAAGATGTTTTCTTATTTCCCTTTTGCCTTTTTTCTGAGGGGTGCAGGAAACAATTTTTAACTTTAAAAATAATTTTTGAAAATTATTTAAAAACAAATTTGTCTCTCTTAATTTCTGAAAGTGTCTCTCCAAAAGTCAGTCTCCCAAACCCACATTAGCTTCTCTTCAACAAAACCTTGACCCTCACATAGATCTGAATTCCTGGGAGAGGTCGGCTAGAAGTCACCAGTGTTTGAAGTAAAGATATATGTATGTGTTAACATGCTAGGAGGTTCAGCACCGCAAAAAGTGGTCCCTTTTGATTTCTTATTTGCCCCGTTGGTTGTCTTCTTAATCTAGTCTTGCTACGTGCTCCTCTCTTTTCCTCTTTTCTACTTTTCAGACCATCTGCTCTGAGCTGGCAGAGCCAGGGCATGGGTTTATTTTTTTCGGCAGTACGGAGGGAAGAGTTGTTTATCCCATTTGCCCACTGGGATGCTTTTCTGTGCAGCCTGCAGGGCTCCCAGCCGGCCTACGGCTTTCCAGAGATTATGGGTTAGTGCTTTCCTGGCTGCAGCCCAGGTCCAGGCCATGGTCAGCAGCATCAGTGGTTTCAATAAACAGTCCCCTAAATGAACAGGAGTCTGGTTTCCAGCATGCCATTACAAAGGCAGTTTTATTTGTCATTTTCTGGTGCCTTATAGGTCACAGGGGCTGTGAGACTACTCCTTTTCAGTAAGGGAGCTGAGCCATGATGAACCCTGCAGGGGCAGTTTAGTCCTCACCAGAGGCGGATTTAATGGCGGGTGCACTGGGCACACGCCCTGTGCCCCGACTTCTGAAGGGCCCCGCAAAACCCCAACTTTGTACTTTTTTCTAATGACACCAAGTTTAGTTTCATTACTATGTTGCATAAGATATGGTTAACATGTATTTTTATTTTTCTTGTCTCTCTCTTTATTTTAAGGGGCCCAATATTTCCTTCTGCTCCCGGGGCCTCAACCGACCTTAATCCGCCTCTGGTCCTCAAAGATAGGGAGACTGTGGAACTGAGGTCAGGGGTGTAAGTTAGCAGTTACCCCAGACCCTGAGGGAACCACAGGGTGAGGTGTGCACCTTCCCCTTGGACGGGTATCCCCTCACTGGGCCCTGCCAGGGGAGGATCTCAGTATGTAGCCCAGGAAAGACCCTCACCGTCATGGGTCTCAGCCATTTGGGGCTCCTGGTGGGCTATGCTCTCATAAGCCTATAATACATATTTCAAAATAATTGAAAAATGAGATACAAAACAGTAAGCACAGTAAGATTTTGATAATAAGAAAAGTAGTCCTAGAAAACTCTGAAAGGAAATAGAAATATGAGCATACAACTCATATTTCCTCTAAGAGATGGGACTAAGGTGGTTTTTATTTTCTCATTCATATTTTTGCCTTAGTTTCCAAAGTGTCTTTTTCTTTTGTAATAATTGAGGGGAAAATATCACATAAAGAAAAATAATGTTCCTTTCAACTCAAATGCAATGTGATTTTATAAAACAAGAGATGAGCCAATGGTGAGGACAGGGAAGGAGCAGTCCAGTTTGTTAATGGTGGTGGAAAGGGGCAGTGTAAGGTGGAGAAACTGGTGAGGAGCAATCAAGGTGAGCTGCCAGAAGGAGGTGAGTTCCCAATTTTATTTTTTTCTTACCAAGATGAGAAGACAGATATCTCAGAGCCACACTATAACAAATCCAGGCACACTTGTGGTGACAAATGACGACAAATCATCAAGCTAATGACTTCACATTAAGTTCTCAGGAAGATACATAGACCATGGCCACAGCCAGGCTGCAAAAGACAAACAGACTCCCAGGTGTAAGGCAGAAACTCTATCAACCTTTGACCCTGGACGAGGTTTCTGCTGTCAGTTACAACTTGACGGTTAAACTGAAGTGGCTTCTCTGCTTATACAGGGTCTATGGCCACGTGCTGGGGAGCAGAAGGCCCTGAGGGCCTGGGCTTCAGAAGCAGAAGTGCAGCATCTTGACCTCAGCCAGTGGGAGCAAAACCCGAATGGTCTCCGCGATTAGTCTGTGTCTCACCCCTCTTGACCTACCATCATGCCAGCTTATTCTAGGGCCTCTCTTGAGGGCATCAGGGATGTTGGAGGAGGGCAGCTCCTACATGTGTGTTCCCAGTCAGGCAGAGCTGAGCAGGGACACCCACAGGGTGCTGGGCTGTAGCTGGTATATCTGTGTCCCAATCCCAGGCCTCCTTCCCCCTACCACCAGGGCAGGTGGAGGAGAGGCCTCTTTCCTGGCCTTGATCAAAGGGTGTTGTCACATCCAACACTAGGCCAGGGAAATGGTGGGTAGCATGCAACCTGTTTTCTTTCTTCCCTTCTTTCTTCCTTTCCTTCTTCCTACCTTCCTTCCTTCCTTCCTTCCTTCCTTCCTTCCTTCCTTCCCTCCTTCCTTCCCTCCTTTCTTTCTTTCTTTCTTTCTTTCTTTCTTTCTTTCTTTCTTTCTAGCATGGCACTGGCACTGGCTGGCTCTGGGCCTGACCTTGAGGTCAAGGGCAGGGAGAAAGGAGACAGCACCATGGCTCACTTGGCTGAACACCTGAACGTGTATGTCCTTCTACCCAGCACCAAGTAGAGAAAGTTCTGCACCGATCTGATCAGACTCCCACAGCTAGTGCACCCCACTGTGGACAGCTGTTTGGGAGTGAGAGCCAGAGCACCAAATACCTGGGAACCTGAAGCATGACCTCCCCCCAGCACAGGGATTAAACCTATGACCTCGGCCAGATATAAGGACAGAAATGGCAAATATTCCAAAGAACCTTGCAGCTTTCCTCTCCTTTTCTCCCTGCTTCTTGGGTTCTCTTTGGTCGTTGGTTGTCAAATTGGGCCTGTCTCAGAGTTGGAGCAGAGGCTGGGGCCTGGGGGCAAGAGGACAGTCCCCATCTTCTAGGAGGGGCTGAGGGAAGCCCAGAGATGCTGACTGAATGTTATGAAATGCTGACTTCATGTCATGAGAACCAGGCTGGCATTGGTTCCAATGGGGCTGCCAGCAGCCGGGCCTCCCCAGCTTTTGATCTTAGAAGCTGATATGGAACTGAGCCACCTCCAGGAAGCCAGGAAACTAGGACACCTCTGTCCCCAGAGGCCTGGTGGAAGGCTCCAGCTGCTGCCCCTTCCATTCCTCCCACCTCTTCCTGCTCCTCTAGCTTCCCATCCTGGGGGAGCTGCTGCCATGTGCCCCCACCCCTTTCAATTCCTCATTTATTTAAAAACACATCCAACCACCTCTGCTGAGAGAGGTGTTGTGGAGGCTTCGGATATCTTTAAAACTAGATTGAAAAGAAAGAACTACGCAGCTTGAATCCCTTGGCTTAAACAATATGCTCTGAAATTCCCATGCCCTTTGATGTTTGCTTACTCTTTGCTTAATTTAGCCTGGGCCACATGGCCTTGAGGCCATGCCAGCCATTGGTGAGAGGTGGTTTTCTAGTCCTTGCTGGAGCTGCCCCTGCTGGTGTGACCTGGTTTAGAGCAGGGTAGGGGTGGCACTGGTGCATTTGTCCTCTGGACTCAGCAGAGGAAGTCAGAATTCTCTCTTCTCTGCTGTGCTCTGCGAGGCGTATCCTCTGAGTGGCTCCCCAACCCCTCAGAATAAAGCTGAGCAGAGCAGAGCACTTTACAGTTACTACTGACTGTACAACTCACCTGCCTCGCCATACTCTCTCACCCATCCCCCAACCGCTTTGCAGCACAGAGACCACCCAACTGTCCTACGTTTGTCTTGGTGCGTGCATGCACATGCACACATGGTTCCCAAGGCAGTGCGCACATGCATGAGCCAGTATGACACAGAAGGTCCCTGATCAGAACTGGGGCAGCTGCTGCCCATGGAGCCTGGGTCCATCTGTTTTTCCTGCCCATTTCGAGAGGTCTCCAGTGGGCCTTTCTTCCCTGCAGGGTCCCAGCTCACTGTACCAGATGGAAGGGCTGATTTTCACAAAGAGGCCTCTTTTTGAGTCAGCAGCTTTGGAAAGTGCTCAAAGGCACTTGGTTTGGGGAGAGAGGTAAGGGCTGCTCACCGAAGAGGGAGGGAGAGCCTTTTTCCTTCTGGCCTGTGGGCATCCCCTCGGCTGCCCCTGCCCAGTCCTCCTGCCCTCATCCCCCTCCTTCCACCCCCAGCACATGACCCAGAGCAGGGCCTGGGAGATGGCCAGTGGGCTGGGATGGGTGCAGAAGGACACGGTGGACCAGGACTGTGTCTGCAGTGCCTCGAGAGTAGAAGGAAACAGTTGACACACCCTGATGCACGTAGCCTTAGACATGTCCCGACTGACATTGCCCCTTGTACCTCAGCTCAGCCAAGGGCCCCCTGCAGAAGCCACTTAATGCAATGAGCTCATTTCCTGCCCAACTATGGGTGGCAGACTGGCCCCACCCTGGTGTCCTGTTTCTAGACACCCAACCATATCCCAGCTGGCTGACCTGTTCCTCCATCACCCAGAGGTCCAGGCACCCACTGTTGGAAAGGCCAGGTGATCCCTGCTCTGCCCAGGCTGTGTGGCCAGCAGGCAACTGTTCCAGCCAGCCCCTGCACCAGGATCCAGGCCAGGCAGTGCAGGGCTGTGGGCTTCTGAGTGCAGAGACTTTCGCATGCAGAGGCCGGGGCCGTGGCCTCCCGGGACTGCTGTCCAGTCTACCCTTGCTCCCAGGTCTGCTGTGTGTTTAGCAGAGGGTTTTCCTTCTGGCCACAGAGAGGCTTCCCTGAGCCAGTCTCCTTTGTTACCTTGGCTTTGTGCATGTGTGCAGAAGGACTGCCCAACACATGCTTTGTGCTTCTCTTCCTGATATTGGAGATGGGCTGGAGAGATGGACCCAAGCCGAGCCTTGGTTTCTTATCTTGGCTTCTTAAAGTCTATCAGGCTGAGAGTTTTATACCTTGATTCCAGCATCAATCTGCCAGCGACCAGCAGGGTGATCTTGGATAAGTCACATTACTTCTCTGGGCTGTAGGGGTCCCAGCCAGGGGCTGGCTCTTGCCCCGAGGCTGCCTCCGTTGCACTGCCTTTTAGACAGGACCTGGGGCTTTGGTTTCCCTTGGGAATTAACCTTTTTCCACTGATGACATGGAGGGTGTGAAGTGGTGCCAGAGGGTATGTGTCTCCTGGAAGAAGAAAGATCTATAATAATAAGACCAGGACCTACTAAGCACCTGGCATCTTGATAAGGACTTTGTAGCTTTAGTTTATTTAAATCTCAAAGCCCTATGAGGCTGAGGATCACCCTCCCCAATTTTTAGGGAAGGAAATGGAGGTTGAAATGTTATATGAAGTGCCTGAGGCCTGGGTGGCTGCATGGACTATTCTTGGTCATAAAGCTTGACAGCCTCTCTTAGCCTAATCTTTGATCCTCAGAACTGGAAGGTGTTCACAAATGGGAAACTGAGGCCCAGAGAGCGGAAGAGCTGGGACAGAGCCTAGAGTGACAGGACAGGCCCTGGGGTCCAGGGCCTTGTTGTCCCAATGTACCCGCAGGCGCCTCCCCCGGCCATCGTCTGGCTCCAGGACCAAGAATGCCTGCTTTGTGCTCGCACCGTCTCTGATGATAGGAGGGCCTCCCAGCTCTGAAAGCCCCAATTGTCACTTTGAGCGTGGAGCTGGGCTGCCCACATTCCCGTCCCACTGTGGGGCCTTTTGTGAAGCCTTTTGTGCTCCGGGATCTCAGCACAACGGCCTGACTGTTGATCCAGAAGGCCAGCGTGACAGGGAGGGCAACGTGCCTGAACTCATCCTGGTGGGGATTGTCCCAGTCCCAGCGGGGAGGTGAGCCTTTCCTCGGAGCCAGAGTGCAGCAGCGAGGAGAACAGGTCCATGTGGTCCTGATTTCCAGCTGCAGCTGGGCCCCTAATCAGCCAACTCTGAACTTGGGAGAGTCAGGCCCCCTCTCTGGCCTCAGTTTCCTTACCTGTAACACAGGAGGTTGGATAGTAGGGAAGAGCCGAGAGGAGGTCTAGAGGGCGAAGGAAGCATTCAGCTCAGGCCTGTCTTCAGGCAGTAGAAGGAACACAGGCTGGGGGCTGGGGCAGCCGAGTGCTGGTTGGTGGCTGCTTTGTAGCTGTGCACCCCCAGGCAGAGCCCCACCCTCTCAGGGCCTGGGTTGTTTAATCCGTAAAGGAGAAGGGGGTGAATCACTCCTGCTCAGACATGGCAGAGGGACGCAGGCATCAGACGGGCATGGGGCAATGGAGAGGGTGTGTGGGTAGGCAGGTGGTGGTGGTCAGGGTGGGAATGGAGGGGGTGCTTCATGTAGGCAGGCAGGGGGCTTACCTGGGCAATCAGGCACTCCGTTCCAATCGGAACTTCTGGGAAATCTTGCGTTGAACGCTGGGGTGTGTGTGGCCCTCTTCTTTTGTAATTTCTGTCTAAACAGACCATCAACTTTCTGAATGAAAACATTCGACGAGGAATCAAGAACTACTACGATGACCTGGACTTCAAAAACATCATGGACTTTGTTCAGAAGAAGGTGAGCCAGGCTTTTAGGGTCAGAGATGCACCTCCCATGCCCTTTGCTCCCCACTTGGGACCCTGCTCCAGAGGGTAGGGTGAGGGGTTACATTCCCAAAGCAAGACCAAGTTGTGAGGCAAGGGTGGGCCATGGATGGCCACCAGGAATGGGGCTTGACCTTCTCAACCAGTCCTGTCCTTGTGCTTGGTCCAGAGTGTCCTTGCCCTACCTGTCCCTTTCCAGTTATATGGACCCTTCCTGTAAAACAAAAAGAACAAGGTTAGGTGTAGCTAAAAGCCATCCCACAGGGTCCCAGGGTGCCTCTCTCCAATGGGCAAAGATCCTATTTCCTTGAGATGGGAGTGACCGCTAAGCCACCCAGTTCAAAAGTCCCTTTTGTCAAGTCCTCTCAGTGGTGGGAACTCACTCCCTGCCAAGTCCAGGACAGCCCTTCGCCCTTCCCACCATGACCCCTCTTTGAATGCAACGGCATCATTTTGAAATGCTGTCCCTTTCCCCCGAGGCTCACCCAAGTCTGTTAGTGCATAAGAGCAGTTGCGGGGCCAGCCTCTGTCCTGCTTGGCTTATACATCCCAGTCCCATTCAGTCCAGATCCTCAGGCTCCTCATCTGTGTCAGGGGGATACTAATGGTCCCTTCCTCTTGGCATCATTGTGACATTGCCTTGACTTAATTCGGAAGTGCTTAGAGCAGCGCTAGGCATGTGGTAAGATGTTAGTATGTGTCAGCTGCGGTGATCATCATCCTCATGTTCTCCTAGGTGAGGACAAGAGAGCTTGAGGGCTGTGAGCCTGCTCAGCTCTGGCAGCACTTCCTGGGACATGGTCTTGGGGACTTCGTCCCCCATGATGGCCTGATCCCTCGTGATAGCCATCAGTGGGGACCGACATCTCACAGGCTACCCACAGTGGCCACTCTCTTGGTTCAGGGCTTTGCTGTAGTCACAACAGGTGCAGCCTCTGGGAGGCCCTTCTCGGCCAGGGATGTGCCTGCCAGCTCTGGCTGTTGGGGGGAGCAAGAAGTTTTTATTGGAACCAGCCCTCAGCTGGTGTGGGGATTTTATTTCTTCCAGGGTGGGTTGGAGGGGGTGACTCATGCTCTTTGGGCACTGCTTGGTGCCAGGCCTTGTGCTCATGTGTCATGCATGGCCTCTTTTGGTAATCCTCAGCTCAGCTGTGCACAGCTGGGATTCCTCGTCCTGCTTTACAGAGGAGGATCTGAGGCTCAGAGAGACTGATCAACTTGCCTGAAGTCACACAGCTAGGAGTGATGGTGTGAAGATTTGAACTCTGATCTGTCTGATTGTAAAGCAAATGCCCTTTGCATTGTGCCACAGATAAGGCACTTTCAGTTCCTAAAACCTAAAATCCAAAGGGCCCTGTGGGGACAGTGAAAAGGTGTCTGGTTATGTTTCTACCAGGACCTCCAACCACATCACTCCCCTGGTTAAACCCCCCAGTGACTCAGAATACGATCCCAGCTCCCTACTATTCTGGCTCACAAGGCTCTGTCAGCCTGGCCCGTGCCGCCCCTCAACCTCATCCCTTCCACCCCCTTGCTGTGCTCTGCACATGCTGCATCTGTGCCTGCAGCTGGAACATAGGTTGCTCATTTCTGTGTTGGATCTTCACACATGTGGACTTTTTTCTGTTGTTCATGTGTCAGATTAAATGCCATCTCCTCAGAAGCCTTTCCAGTTCCAGCCCTCCTAACCCAAAGCTGCCCGTCCCTGTCCCCCTCCCCGTCTTTTCCCTGTGTTTTCACATTCCTGGTACACAGCGCTACCTTTTCATGTCATGCTTACGCTCGGTCTCCCACCACTGGGTGTGTCCCATGTGGGCAGGGGCTGCGTTGCTTTGCTCCACCTGTCTCTCCAGTGCCCAGAATGGTGCCTGGACACACTGCACCCCAGTAGAATAATGATTCTCCCCGGGTGTTGGCACCACTACAGGGGGAGATGCAGGGAGGAGCTGATTTAAGGGGGAAATGACACCAGTCTTGTCATCGCTCAGCCCTGAGCCCAGGGCAGGGTGGGAGGGGTGTGTGCCCTCTGCCAAGGCAGGACAGACAGCGCTGGGGCCAGTGAGGAGCAGGTCTGTGTAGCGCAGGGGCCACTGGTGTGTTGTGGCTGGCATAGAATCCTAGTTTCTGAGACCTTAAAGGCCAATGTTTCTGGTCTGATACCTGCACTGCGATATGAAGGTGGAATCCATTTGCCATCCAGTGTTTAGTTATCACCCTGGTATCCCACAAAGAAGCTTCTCAGCCTCGGCTTGTGTGCCTTTCCAGTGATGGGGTGCTCACTACCTCCCGGGCAGCCATGTTGCCTGTGGTGTGCTTTGACCTGACAACATCCGGCCTCAGGTTCTCCCTGTGGCTCCCCGTACCAGGGTGGGCCGCGTCATAAATCGCATCGTCTCTTGCTGGGCCCCCCTCCTGCTGTCTGTGACTGCAGCTCCCTGCTCTGCTTGCTTCTTCTCCCAGTTTAAGTGCTGCGGTGGGGAAGACTACCAAGACTGGAGCAAAAACCAGTATCACGACTGCAACGCGCCAGGATCCATGGCCTGTGGGGTGCCCTATACCTGCTGCATCAGAAACACGGTACTCTCTGTTCCTGGGGCCACCCAGCTGGTTTTTTGGGATGGGGGTTGGGTAGCTGGGTGGGGTAGGCAGTAGGTGGTGGTCATTGTTCAGGCTTCCTGGGCCTCAGGGCTACTGAAAGGGGTACCCCTGGGGGTGGGGGCTTTCCCTCATTAGAAGTGGTACATCACCTCTATTGGGCACTCACCATGCGCAGGCCCTTCTGGGTGCTTTAGCTGTACTAACTCATCTAGTCCTTTCAGCTGCCCTGCGGGGTAGGTCCTGTTATTTACCCACTGTACAGATGAGGAAACTGAGGAACCAAAAGGTTAGGTGCCTTGCCCAAGGTTGATAGGGCTGGGGTGAAATGTAGGCAGCCATCGCTGGAGCTGTGCTCTGACTCCTGGATGTGCCAGATGAGGAGCAGGAGAGGGTTCCAGGCCAGGGCAGCTTAGCAGCGGCGGCTGGCTCAGCAGGGGCAGCTGGCTCTGCAGCCTTGGCTGGAGGACCTGAGCAGGGCCTGCACTTTGGGCATCTCCAGGGACTTTGGGCTTGAGGGCCTGGTGATCATCAGCAGCAAGGCACTTGGAAGGGGATCCAATGATGTAAATGTCAGCAGGGTCCTGTCAACCCTCTCACCCCCTCAGCTACTTGGGAGGCTGCCCTGTGCAGTCACCACTCACGAATGAGAGAGGCTTCATCAATCCTCTGTGTTTGACTAATGTGTTAAAAAACTGCCTGGTTTCTGGTCTGGACTGGAATAAGGCAGAGAGTTTTGCAGTTACTCATGCTCCAGATAGTCATGGAAAATTTCCCTTCTGACGTCTCCATCCTTCTGTGCCCACTGCCGGATCCTGTAAACTCAGCATCTGCTGGTGGGGGTGGGGGCCTAGCCTGTGAGTCAGGGAGCCAGTGGCACGTGCAGGAGCCCTAAAAAAGGGCAGCCCGGGAGGGGAGGCTTGTCTGGAAATTTTAGCTGCCATTTTAGGGTAGCCCCTGGGCAGGGGCAGCGCTGAGAAGGAGCCCAGGGTTTTCAGAGAGGCCTGTGGGAGGAGGTGCTCCTGGACTTCATCACCCAGGGCAGTGGCACCTGAATGTCCAAGCCGGGATGTGGTAGCCCAACCTCTATTCATTCATTCATTCATTCATTCAACAAGCATGTATTGAGAACCTACTGTTTGCTAGACTTGATTCTAGGTCCTGGGGTGCAGCAAGCACACGGAGAACTCTCTGCCCACATGGAGCTGATGTCCTCATGGGGAAAACTGACTAAATAAGCAAAGGAGGATGTTAGAAGGTGGAAAATGCTAAGGATAAAAATAGAGCAGGGACCTGGATGATTGCAGCTGTGGGTATTGAGAAGGTGGGTTCTCAAAAAAACTCCAAAGGAAGTGAAGGGGGTAAGCCCTGCATATCTGAGGGAAGGGCCTTCTTGGCACTGAGACTGGCAAATGCAAAGGCCCTGGGGAGGGAATTGCCCTTGTGTGTTTGAGAAGCAGCGCAGAGACAGTTTGACTATAGAGGCAGAGGTGGGCGCAGGGTATCCAGTGAAGCGCTAGTGCAGCTGCCCAGGTGTCACAGGCCAGGCTGTCTGGGAAGCAGGCTCTGAGATTCAGGTTAGTGAGCAGGAGGCTTAGCAGGAGGTGCTCCTGGGATCAACACCTGTAATGGGCGTGACAGAAGCAGAGTTCGGTGGAGGGAGGAGCTGAGCAATGATGCAGTCTCAGTGGGAACCTCAGCTGTGTCGATGTGGATGATCCCCCAGAGCTGTCCCCTACTGGGACAAAGAGGCCAAGCCTGCACACCCACATTGGCCAGGCATTGAGTGAGTACACTGTCCCACCTGGATGGGGATTGCTGGCTCTGTTCAGCAGAGAAACAGAACCAATAGGGTGTATGCTTGTGTGTGTGTGTGTGTGTAAAGAGATTATCGTAAGGAATTGGCTCACAGTATTGTGGAGGGAGACAAGTCCCAAGGACTGCAGAGTGAATCAGCAAGCTGGAGACTCAGGAGAGCCAGTGCTTTGGTTCCAGCCTGGGTCCGAAGGCCTGAGATCCAGGAGAGCTGATGGTTTGGTGCCTCTTGAGGGCTGGCTGGCTGGAGACCCAGGGAGAGCAGGCATTTCAGTTCAGATCTGAAGATAGTCTGCCAGGAAGAATTCTCTGTTACTTGGAGGAAGGGCAGCCTTTTTGTTCTTTTCGGGCCTTGAATTGATTGGATGAGGCCTGCAATCTGCTTTCTTCAGTCTACTGATTTCACACCCAGAATGTTTGGCTAAGTATCTGGGTACCCAAAAGCTTAGTCAAGTTGACACACAGAATTCACCACATGTGACAATGACCGCAGAGGGCTGACAGCTAAGGGCTGCTGCCACAGCAGCTTCAGGGGTTCTGGGCAGCTCCTCACAGCACCCCCCACACCCGGCAGGAGAAGGCAAAGGTTCAGAGCCAGGTGGCCGTCATGGTGGTGGCGAAACATGGTCAGATTCTGGCTGTATTTTGCAAGTAAGCCAACAAGACTTGCTGACAGATCAGGGGTGGGAGGTAGGTGAAAGAGGAAACTGAGAACACCCAGAGTTTGGCCTGACCTACAAGAAAGGCAGGGCCACCATGGCTTGAGGGGGAGGGACTGCATGGACCACAGCCGGAGGCATCAGGAGCTCAGGATGGACATGTGGGATTTGCGAGCCTGTTTGACATGCTGGCAGGGTAGTCACAGAGGTAGTTAGCGATGAGTCTGGAGTTCGGGGCAGAGGTTCAGGCCAAGAGTGTAAACATGGATGTCATCTGCAGAGAAAGGGAATCTAAAGCCGGCCTCTAAATGGGAATCCCAGGTGTGGAGGCAGTTGGCATCTGCCTGCGTTATCTCTGGTTCTGTGTGACAAAACTGTTGTTCTCCCTGTGTCTCCCACACTTGGATGGTTTTTGCTAAATGTAAAAGAGGGTGTTTCCTTCCTCTATACATCAGTTCCATTTGTGTGTGAATCTACTTATTTTATACTATCTCATTCAACCAAGGAAATATAGAGAATAAAAAACTAAACTTAAAAAAAATCAGAATCATGGAAAATATATTCTAAAATAGGAGGGCCAGATGATGGAGACAATATAAACTACTGATACATAGTCCTAAAGGGCTTACGGAATCACTGGAAAGGAGCCTTGTGTTTGGTGGCTTAGAGCTTCCTGGCAGCCAAAGGGAAAAGGGGAGATAAGGTCTGTTACATTGCCAACATTTAACGCAAGAAAACGTACCATTTCTTCAGGGAAAGTCGCCTTTTCCCCTAGGTCTTGGCTTTAAAAGAAGTGTCTTGTACTGGGCTTCCTGTAGAGGGTTTGGGTAGGACTTGTCCCTCCCCTGGGAAAAAGAGAATTCTTCCTGCCTGACACTTGAACTGAAACATTGGCTCCTCCTGGGTTTCGAGCCTGCCAGCCTTTGGACAGGAACTACACCATCAGCTCTCTAGGCTCTCTATAGAGAATTTGGAGCAACAGAGCTCCAAGTCCTTATAAAATTCGTTTACACTAAGGGTGCCCCCCGAGACCGGTGGGTATACAGAGCAGCTTGCTCCTATGTTAAATGGCCTGAGGCCACTGTGCCTCTATGTGCAACGTTTATAGGCATTCACTCCCTTTTTGTTGGCTACCCTTTTGGGGTCTGTCCCTGACGCTCCCTCTCCCCTTTTCCTAGCTGCCCAGACCCCAGATAAGCCAGCTCATTAGTCCTGGGTCGGGCTGAGAGGACGCACATGTGGACTTTGCTGTATTGATCTTTGGGCTGCTTGGGAGTCCCCATCCTGACATCTACTTGTGGTGCGGTGCCAGGTGGAAGGGCCCTCCGCATGGCTTGTCTCGGGGCCCTGAGCCTTCAGCAGAGCTCCTGCAGGATACTGGTGCTGTGGCCAAAGCCAGGCAGGTGTTACATTTGGAAAGATCACGGAGGCAACTTGTACCCCTCCTGGGAGGGGACAGCCCCGGAAGGGGCGGTGAGTCCCCCGGGGCCTGGCAGGGGTCTGGCTCTACGTGTAAGCAGGCCTCTGCCAGCTGCTTTTCTGCTCTCTGAGGGCAGGGGCTGCGGTCTCTCCGCCAGGGCTGGAACCTCAGTGAGGTGGGAAGTTACTCCTGTCACCCTATCCCATGCTGTGTCGTTTGCTTATTCATCATGTTCATTATTTGTCTCCCTTTAGAAGTTCAGGAAGGCCAGGACTTTGTTTTGTACTTCTATACCCCAAATACCTAGAACAGTTATTGGCACACACAGGTGTTCAGTCAACATTTGTTCCTGAATGCCCGAGGGAACGAACAAACAAGGCAGAAAGCACCCGCTCCCATCATGCCCTCCAGTCCCTCTCTTGGCCTGACCCTCTCCACAGGGGTCATGTTCATGGCCTGGAGGGTCCAGAAATGCTAAGTGGATGCTGGGTATAGCTGGGTCTGAGGGCAGGTGGGGGCAGTGGAGGCTGAGGGAAGATATTTTGCTCACACACCGGGACCTGATATTTAGTCTGATCTGGATGATGTCTGAGATCCAACCTGCTTTTTTGGAAGGAGTGTAGATATCCTTCCTTGCCTTTCCAGAAGCCGGGATTATAAATAAGGTCACTCCAGCCAGCATTCCCGTGCTCTTCTGTGTGCAGCCCTGGGATATGCATTTTCTGTATATATCTCACCTTATGTTCAAAACAGCCCCATGAGGTGGGTTCACTGATCACCATTGCTTATGGAAGAGACCAAAGAGCCCATTCATTCATTCATTCATTCAACAAATACTTATTGAGTGCCTCCATGTGCCAGCCCCTCAGTAGCACACCTAAGGCTGGTTACAGAGCTCATAAGTGACAGGGTAGGACTTGGACCAGGCAACATGACACCAGAGGCCACACTGCCACTCTGCTGCTCTCCTGCATCACTGCTGGCACCCTTTCACTTAGACATGGAGGGTGGGGCCAGGGCACCTAGCGTTCTCTCTCTCACCTCCCGCAGGGCCCCAGGCATGATGGGAGGTGCACCTGCCACAGCCCCATGACTTGTACCTTCTGGGAAGGGATTTGATGGGGTCTAGGGCTGACCTAGGTCGATCAGCATCTGGAAGTTTTTGGGAACTTCCCAGAAAGGAACTTGGACGGCACTTCTTTTCCCTGGCACGGTGGCAGTCTGCAGGGGCAGGGAAGTGTGGTCACAGGTCCCAGCCTTGCCCTCAGATAAACCACCACTGGCCAGGTGCTGGCTGCAGTCTGAGGTTTTTCGTCCAGAGAGCCCGCAGAACAGGAAAGCCCAGCCTGGCCTCTGAGGCAGTGCGTCACCGGCCAGCAGAGCTGTGCCTCTGGCTAGGCCGCGGTGGGGGAGCCTGGGATGGCATGCTTTCCTCTGTGTCTCTAGTCTGCCGTGGGTCTCTGGTTGAGGCGTGGTTCCCACCCAAGTGCCACAGAACTAGCCTCCCCACCTTTTCTTCCGGGGCATTTCTTGGAGGTGGTATGTTAAGATGCAGACTTGGGCCAGACTGCCTGGGCGGGAGTCTCAGCTCCTACCATATGGGACAGTTCCCCCCTGTGCCTCCGTTCTTTCATCCATAAAAGGGGATGAATAATATTAATAGTATCTTTGATGGTAAGCACCATGTAAGTGTCAGCTAATATGCCTTTCTGTTTCAGACAAACGTTGTCAACACCATGTGTGGCTACGGAACTATTGACAAGGAGGTAATGTCTTTGAAATCTTCTCCAGAAAGGTTGCTCTTCCTGTCCCATCCCCAGAGTGACTAGAGGGGTTTTTAGGGGTGGGGTTTCTTTCTGGCTGCTGAGATTTTCCATTTCTAGCTTTGAACAGGAGCCAGGGATGGCTGGAGTTTCCACTCTTACCCAGACACAGAGGGGCTCTGGAGCCAAGAACCCCCTAGGCAGGGAGAGGCGGCCTGCTGTGGGCTTGTCTGTATGGCCCGCTCAGGTGCCCAGCGTGCTCAGCACCAGCCTGCCTCTGCCCTGGGAGCCATCAGTTTGCAGATGGCTCACACCGGCTCTCTCAGCCTGGGACCCAGGAGTCCCTGGAGGACAGAGAGCCCTCGGGGGACCTCTCCTGGGTCAGCTTCCGGAGTGACTCCTCTGAACTAGGAGAAAAGCTGGCTTAGTGTTGAGAAGGGAGCTAAACATGATGATTTGAGATGCCTCTGAGCTGTGGTTCTCAAAGTGAGGTCCTATACTAGCAGCAATAGCACCCCTCTGGGAACTTGTTAGAAATGCACATTCTTGGGCCCCAGAAGGTGATTTTGATACTCATTTAGGTTGGAGAGCCATAGACCAGCCATGGCTCTCAAGCCTTCAGACCCAATGGCCAGTTATTGTAATAAACTCTTGGTGATGATCCTGAAGTGAAATTCACAGGTAATAGAACCTATCCACATACCCAGTTTCAAAATAAGTAACAATGATCTAACTGAGATGGAAGGAGAAATGAAATAAAATAAAACGATTTATAACCCTATAACATTTCAACATGTGAGGGCTCAGGCACGAGACAGATGCAGCAGAAGGCCCGATGAAGTCAGGCGCTTGCACCACAGGGCAGCTGCGCCCTGGAGGGCGGGGGTGTTATGTCAGCAACCTGCATACCATGGACATTATTTTTGCAGTTGACATGGATTTTTAAAAATGGTGAATAATTCTCGATAAAGTTCTGAACAAAATAAAGTATAATCGTTCCTTAATTTATACATAGCAATATATCTGCACAATTCAGTGTGTAGTAAAACCACATGGAAAACACTGGTTTTTATATGTACCTGGAGTTAGGATTTTGGCTCAGGTAATTATGAATGGGTTTTCACCCACATGAATGCCTGGGGAACATCTGAGAGGCAGGCAGGCGGGCAGAAAAGTTGTTAGTGAAGTAGGATTACCCTTAGCTCTAAAGTCCTTCGATCCCCAACCCCATTTGCTGTGACAACCGGAAGTGCCACCACAATGTTCCCAGTGTTACAGTAAACACTACTGCCCGTTGAGACCCGACGGTCCAGAACCACCTTCTCACATTGCATCTGAGAAGCTGAGGTTCAGGGAGGTGGAGGGACTTGCCCAGACCTGGAAGGAGTGGCAGAGCTGGGATTGGGCTCTGCCAGGCGAGGCACTCAGCCAGGTCTCCCTGTGCAGCGCCTCAGCGTGCAGAACGTCATCTACGTGCGGGGCTGCACCCACGCCGTGCTCATCTGGTTCATGGACAACTACACCATCATGGCGGGCCTCCTGCTGGGCATCCTGCTCCCCCAGGTGGGCTGGTCCCCACTCCACTCAGGGGTGTGGGCGGGCTGTGAGATCAGATACAGGGTGGCTGGTGATGACTGAGTGCAGAGGAGGTCCAGAGGGGCGGGTGAAGAAGGCTCTGGCACCAGCAATCTGGCTCATGCCAGGAGGGCTGAAAAAAGAGAGATAATAAAGCTCTTCTGAGTGCTTCACAGGCACTGCCTCCTTCAGTTCTACAAGGTAGGTACTATGGTCATGCCCATTTTACGGAGAAGGGAACTGAGGCTCAGCAAGGTTAAGTGACCTGCCCAAGGTCCTCCAGATGGTGAGTGTCATAGCTGGGGTGGAGACAGGAATCCCAGAATGGAGCAGCCTCTGCTGAGAGGAACAGGGAAGGTCTCTGGGGTTACCTAGGAGGGCAGCGGAGGGCCCTGGGTGGGGCTACTTAGGCAGTGGGGGTGCTGGGGAGAAGGCTGTGCCCTGGGGGTTTCCCAGGTCACTGGTGCCTTGAGTGCTCATGACTGGCTGTCAAGGAAGAGGGCCACCCAGATCCCCAGCAGGCTCTCATCCACCCTGCTCCTTCTTCTCAGTTCCTGGGGCTGCTGCTGACGTTCCTGTACATCACCCGGGTGGAAGACATCATCGCGGAGTATCCAGTCGCCGTCACCGATGGGCTCCTGGGACCTAGTGCCAAGTCCAGCACAGAGGCAGCGGGCACGGGATGCTGCATGTGCTACCCCGTTTAGTGCCTGCCCAGGGCAGCGGCTTCAGCAGGAGCGTGCCAGGATAGCACCACGTCGTGGGAGCTGGATGGGACAGAGGTCCTTCTCCCCACAGTTGGCACTGACTAAAGCCCAGACTGTGCTTGCTCTGGTGGCCGGCTCAGGCCTGCCATGGCCGCTGCCTCCTTGGGGGACAGAGCCTGAGGCCCTCCCCAGCTCCGGGTTCTGTGTCCGCTCACACTGCTGGGCACAGGGAACACAGTGGCCCTTCCCCAGGCCTGGGCCACTGGGGAACAGGGAGCTCAGCGCTCAGCTCAGGGCTGGTTCATTTCTGGCAGTGCCTTGGCCTCTGATGTTTATGCCCCTCTGGTGGGACTTTTTTAGTGATCTGTAAGTGGGGAGAGAGGAGAGCAGGTGTGCCCTGTGGTGAAGGAGGGGAGGGTGCAGACCTCAGGTCCCTAGTCCCTCAGCCATGCCCCGGGGGCTGGGGTGGGCCCATTTCTTAGCCTCCAGGTGCCTTGAACCCTCTGCAAAGGCTGCTGCTTTGCTGACCCTGTTTTTTTACATGATTTTGTAACATTCATTTTGTACACAGTTAACAGGAGTTTCTGACTAATCAAAGCTGGGTTTTCCCATGCACTCCAATCTTGCCTCTCCAAGACAGTTCATTAATCAAACAATAAAGACTTGATTTTTTTTTTTTTTGTCTTTCATTTGTGCTGTTTGGGTGGGGAGGGGATGTGGAAGGCCTGAATGTGGACTTGGCAGCCCCTTGTTGGGACGGGATTAAGCCAAGATTTGGGACAGTTTGGGTCACTGAGGCCTGGGAGGATCCGCAGCTGGCCGTCACTGCCTGCTCCTGGTCTGGAATGGCCTCTCCCATTCTTTGCTGTTGCCACTTAAGGAAATGGCTTTTCCCAGCTGTGCTTGTGGGCTGGGCCTGGAGCCTGCACTTTCTGCTAGGAATGCACTTGTGGGAAACCTCAGGGGAGGAGGCAGAGATGACTACATACTTTACAGACTGGGAAACTGAGGCCAAGTCACCTATGCGTAAGGCTCCTCCTCTGGAAAGTGGGGCAGATGGGAACTAGGAAAGTCAGGGGTCCGGAAGGAGCAGTGCGCACAGACCCACCGGTGGCTTTAGAACCAGAGTCACAATCCCTTCTTCGGTAAGCAGTTTATTGTTCCCAAGGATTAGGGTGGGGCGGAAGCTACCTAATGCCAAGCAAAGCTAGGTGCTGATCGCCCCCTGCTGGAGGCAGCAGAACCTACATGGATCAGGCGCTCCAGACCTTCCTGCCCTAAGACTTGAATTCTAGATTTTCTAAGAGGTTCTTAGTAGCCAGGACAGTAGAAATAAAATAGCAACAGCCCCAAGCCTGATGAACTTAATCTAAGGGTGTTAAGGGAAATGTCCTTCACACCCAGGAGTGAAGAGGTTGGATGCTTGGTCTTCCATGTGTACAAGCCTGAGTGTCTGATGTGTAGGAGAGGGCCGGAGAGAGATTTTCAAAGGGTAGAATGCAACAAGACAGACACCAGCGAGCATGCCTTGTGTCTAGTCTTGTACTTGTCTAAAACCCTTACAGATACTAATTCCTTTAATTTTCACAACTGTGCATGGCATTTGTTGTTACTGTACCTTCATTTTACTGATGGAGAAACTGAGCTACAGAGCAGTTAGGTAACTTGCCCAAGGCACATGGCTGGTAACTGACAAACCATGACATGAGCCAGTGAATCTCACGGACACTCAGCCCCTCTGCTCTGCTGCCTCCGTTACCTGATGTGGACACATGGTACAAGCTGGGCAAAACGAGGGACAGCTGCCGACAGTGCTGGAGCCTCTGCCTGGTCCCCACTTTGACCTCTGGAAATGAGGTCAGGTCAAACTCTGTGTCATGGCTCCCAGGCTCTGGCTCTGTGCTTAGACGGGTAGGCAGCTGCCTTTGGGGCAGCCAGATGCAGAGCACTGAGGGGGTTTGGGACTGCACTGAGGCTCCTTATCCAAAGTCACTTCTCCTTGGAGCCTGGAAACCTCCCGGTACCTTGTCCTCCGTCCTTCCACTGCCATGCACAGACACCCCTAACCTCACACAACTGCTTATGTGGACCAGGGGTCATGGGTTGGTGCCCTCAAATGGCTGAGCTCCAGTGGACATTTTTATTTTTGTTCAAATCTCAGCCACTCACTTCTCCAGAAAGCAAACAGAGCCTAGAAAGAACTTTTTCAGTCCTGTGGTTGCAACACTTCTCCTATTGCACCCTTTTGTGCCTAAAAGCCAACGACATTGTCCTGATCCGCTGTTTCACAGGGAGGGAAGAATGACCCTCAAAATTAGGTCTTCTCCCACAATGTTAGTGCTGCCAACAATATTTGTGAAACTAGATGAGGTTTGTGGGCTTTGATTTTGGACATGTCTGTTACATAATTACAAGAAAAACAGAACAATAAAATGCATTAAGGAAGACTGGCTTTGTATAAAAATTCTAAATGCAATATTCCCCAAACTTATTTTTTAACAGTTTATTGAGGTATACATAACATAAGCTGCACATATTTAAAGTGACAAATATTAAGTATATCATGAGTGAAACCATCGCCACAATCAACATAATGACACATCCATCACCAGAGCACATTCCAAATTGGTTCCATGACTTTCATCTACATTCTTGCCAGTATTTGGTATGGTCAGTCTTTTACATTTTGAGCAGTGATATTTCATTGTGGTTTTACTTTGTGTTTTCTTAATACAGTGAAACCTCGGTTCTCAAACTTAATTCATTCTGGAAGGCTGTTCAAGAAGCGATTTATTTGAAAACCAACTCATACCCATACTCATGCATTCTCTCCTTTGTTTGTTGCCTGAGAGATGCATGACTGACCATACAGATATCAGCGTGAAAGGGCTGTCTGGTTGCGAACCAAAGTTTTGTTTGACAAAGGAGACATTTTTTCCCCATGAACAACTTGGTCAAGAACTGAATTGTTCAAAATGGCAGACAGTCGAGAACCGAGGTTTGACCGTAATCAGTCATGTTAAGCATCTTTTCATGGGCGTATTCACCATCCTCATAATTTCTCTGGTGAAGTGTATGTTCAAATCTTTTTTTAAAAGTAATGTTTATTTTCTTATTATTGAGTTCTGAGAATTCTTTGCATAATCTATATACAAGTCCTTTATCAAATATACGATTTGCAAATATTCTCTCCCATCTGTGGCTTGTCTTTTCATTTTCTTAATAATGTTTAATAATGTTTTTAAAAAGCAGAAATTTTAGCTTGATGAAGTCCAGTGTTTTTCTTTTGTGCATTGTGCCTTTGGTATCATATCTAAGAACTCTTTGCCTAACCCAAGGTCACAAAGGTTCTCTCCTATATATATATTTTTAGAAGTTTTATAGTTAAGTAAAACTGTGACATTTAGGTCAATGGTCCATTTTGAGTTAATTTTTGTATGTGGTGCAAGGTGTGAATTGAAATACATTTATTTTGTATATGAATATCCAATTGTTCCAGTACCATTTGTTAAATAGTACTGATTTGCTGAAAGTCAACTGTCTTTAAATGTGTGGGTTTATTTCTTTATACCATATGATTTCACACATGTGGAATCTAATGCACAGAATAAACTAACAAACAAAACAGAAACAGACTCATAGATACAGAGAACAAATTGTCAGTGGTCAGAGGGGAAGGGGGTGGGGGCTGGGTGAAAAAAGTGAAGGGATTGAAGAAAAAAACCTCATAGACACAGACAACAGTTTGGTGATTACCAGAGGGAATGGGGGTGAGGGGAGGTGTAAAGGGGTAAAGGGGGGATAAATGGTGACAGAAGGAGATTGACTTGGGGTGAGGAGCACACAATACAATATACAGATGATGTGTTTCAGAATTGTGCACCTGAAACCTATATAATTTTATTACCCAATGTCACTCCAATAAATTCAGTAAAAAATTAAAAACATATTCTGTTTCATATAATACTGAATAGAAAGTGTGAGCGTAGACAGCCTTGTCTTATTCCTGATTTTAGCGGGGAAGCATTCAGTCTTTAATTATTAAGTATGTTAGATGTGGGTATTTCATTATGTCCTTTATCAGGTTGAGGATTTCTCTTATATTTCTAGTTTACTGAGAGCTTTTATCAAGAATGGATGTTGGATTTTGTCAAAGTCTTTTTCTGCATCTTTTAAAATGTGTTAATATGGTGAATTACATTGATTGGTTTTCAGATGTTAAATCAGCTGGAATAAGCCCCACTGAGTCATGAAGTATTGCCTTTTAACATATCGTTGAGTTTGATTTGCTAAAGTTTTATTTTAGGTTTTGTTTTAAGTTTTGCACCTGTGTTCAGGAGAGACATTGGACTGTAGTTTTTCTGTAATGTGTTTGTCTGGTTTTGGTATAAGAGGAATTCTGTCTTCGTAGAATTAGTTGGGAAGTATTCCCTACTTTTTAGTTTTCTGAAAATGTTTGTGTAGAGTTGGGATTATTTCTTTAACAGTTTGAAAGGATTCACCAGTGAAGCTGCCTGGGCCTGGAGGTTTCTTTGTAGGAAAATATTTTAAACTGTAAATCCAATTTCTTCAATGGCTATAAGGCTATTTTGGTTATTTATTTCTTCTTGAGAGCTTTGGTAGTTGAGTCCTTCAGTGAATTTGTTCGTTTCACCGAAGATGTCACATTTATTGGCACAAAGTCATTCATAACATTTCCTTATTATCCTTTCAATATCTGTAGAACCTGTAGTGATTACATCTTTTTATTCCTGATATTGGTAATTTGACTTTTTTCTTTTCCCTAATTAGTTTGGCCAGGGGCTTATCAATTTTACTGATCTTCTCAAGGAACCAGCTGGGTCATTCTCATGAGAATATAAATATGCCATTCCTCTTGCTATCGGAAAACCAACCAACCAACCAACAAACAACCAGCAAACCTTTCTTGATCTTACTACCCCTGTGGCCACCACCGTCTCTCTCTGTCCCTCCCTTCACAGTTACCACTTCGACAGAGTGTCTGTACTGTCTCTGGCTGCTCTCCTCTCAGCCACTCTCAAACCTCCCTTCCACCCTTGTCCCCACCCTGCCACCCAGTGACCTCCTCACGCCCAACTCCAATGTCCTCTCCTTATCTCTGTGACTGGTCAGTAGCCCTTGGCCAGCTGAGCACCTTCTCCTCCTTGAAATGCTTGTTTGTCTTTGAAGATGCGACCTTGCCTGGTTTTTCTCTTACTTCTGTGGCCACCCCTTCTCAGTCTCTGGTGTTGGTTCCTCTTCCCCAGTCTCTTAGCATCTGAGGATCTCATTTGTCTTTTCTGTCTGCACTCATTCCCTTGGCAAGCTCCTCCAGCCTCATGGCTTTAAAAACTCCCTAAATGACCTTTCTCCCTTGGCCTCATGTATCCGCTGACCACCCAACATATCCACCTGGATGTCTAATAGCAATAGACATCCCACACCTGACTCCTGATGTTCCCCCAGACCTGCCCCGCAGCTGTCCTCCATAGCTCAGGGAACAGCCACTGCCAGCCTGGCAGTTGCTGAGGCCCAGACCTTGGAGCCAGACTTGGCTGTTCCTTGAGTGCACCAGGCCTTTGTGTTTGCTGTGTCCTCTGCGTGAGGCACTCTGCTCTCAGATGTCAGCATGGCTGGCTCTCGCTTTCCTCTGGTCCGCTCTCCTGTTCTTGGTGATGGCATCCTGGGCCACCCTTGATAAAACTGCAGTCTTCCTCTGTCGTTAATTCCCTGTCCTCCTTTCCAGATTTGTTTTTCTCTTAGCACTTATCACTGTGTAACTACTATATACTTTACTTATTTATTTTCTGTCTTTTCTGTTGGAGTGAAAGCTCCATGAAGGTGGGAATATTTGTGTATTTTGTTCATCACTTGTCTTAGCTTGGTTCTCCTGAAAGCTGACCTACAGACAAATGCTTCATGCAGGTGACTTATCTGGGAAGTGATCTCAGGGAGTAGGAGTGAGGAACAAGGGGGAGAGAAACAAGAAAGGAGAGAAAAAGACTATGTGGATGCATTATTGCATTGACCATCACAATGGGGTTGCTAACTCCCCTGGGACCCCACAAAAAAGCTTGTAAATGAACTTTCCACGCAGAGGATGAAAGGGGGGAAACATTTCTCCATCAGCTCCCATTAGTCAAGAGTGTACCCCTGGGCATTAACTCCCCTTCACTTTATGTTGCACATGCATGAGTAGGAAACAGGTCTTTCAAATCCTGGCCTCAGAGGAGCCCCAGAGCAGGTTGGAAGTAAGGCACTGCCTTGTTGCACCTGCTCAAAGAACTGGAACCTCCAGCTCTGGATGGAATAAAGTAGGAAGCCAAGAGGATTTGGAACTGAGCGTAGACATGTCTGATCCTGATGGAATCCTCAGCTCGGTGCTTGACACATAGTAACAGATCAGAGTTGTTGAATAAGGGAAAAGAATGAATGAGAACAAGCTAAGGAGACTCTGTCCCCTGGGGAAATAAAGCCCATTCAGCCCTGACAGCCAGGCGAGGTCCTAGCCTTTCTCCCAGACAACCCAAGGGATTGGATGGAGCCAATACTCACAGCTTGGACACTAGGAGCCATGCTGGGACCCTGGGATGGACATGAACTTTGGCCTCCTGATATCTGAGAGGACTACCTTTTTGGTGACTTTTCTCCACTTCCCCACAAGGTCAACCAAGTTACAGCGGCTCCCTTTCCATGCATGGCATGCACTGGCCCTGTGCTCATCTCTTTCACCCACAATGGTTCAGAATACCTGTGCTTTAGAAAAGGGAACTGGCATTAGAAGGGTTAAGAAATGTGCTCTGGGGCCCATCTGGGAAGGGATACAGTTGGGATTTGAATACCTGTCTGACTCCAAGACCCGCGCTCCCCTATGTTGTGCTGGCCTGGCATCTGGGGTCCTATCTACCACTCCAGCCTCATCCTTGGACCCTCGTAGCAGTCATCAGGCCCTTGGACTCACCCAGTTCGTTATTAGCTCACATAGTTCTACCCATCATCTCACCAGAAGGACCCATCTTTCTACTTTCACCTTCCCCCCTCCCCATTTCCTGTGTGGAGGGACTTTTATTATCACCCATTTTGTAGATGAGGGAAATTGAAGTCAGACTTGTTTAATACATTGTATGCCAAGAGGCTCTGCCAGCAACCCCAGAACCTGGCTCCTTCCAAGCCTCTGCCCTGAATGCCACTCTCTTGGGGCCTGGGAAGTGCCCAGAAATATTATGGAGTTCTCTGTCTCGCACAGGGTCCTGGCTCCCCACAGTCTGTGAGGCTGCAAGGGAGACCGATTTTCAGTCCCGACAGCCCAGTAAGGCAGAAGTCTTCTGGCTTGGCTGCATGTAGCCACTAGGTGGCGCTGCTGGCCTGCTGCTTGGAGCCCAGCACTAAAGTTCCACCCTCTCCTTCCCCCAGAGCCTGGGCCCTCGCTGAGGCTGCAGCTTGAACGTCCTTCCCTCAACCCCCGCCCCCCACAGACACACCTACTCCAAAAGAGTGAGCCACAAGGTAAGGAAGTCTAAGATACTATAAGTACCTGAAAATAGTAGGCGCTCAATAAATAATCGTAAAATGAATGACTATTCAAAGAAGTTGGCATAAATGAGACTTTTCCATCCTCATTTTATAGCCTAGGAAACCGAGGCCAGATACAACAGTAATAGGTTACTATTATCAACTATGGGTAGGTCCCCATGTGCTGGGTGCTACTGAGCTCCACTTCTTCATCCTATTTAGTCACAGCGATGAGGCAGGTGCTTTAATATTCCTGTTTTGAAATGAGAACACAGGGGTTTAGAGAGGCCAGCTAGTGGGATGAAGGGAAGGACCAGGATTTGAAGTCTTCTGCCTGTATCTGATCAGGATCTCTCCATGGCCCACCCCAAACAGAACCCCAGGTGAAGCCTCTCAGCCCTGCACAGCCTGCACAGCCTCAGCCCTGGGCATCATGTGACTACCTGAAGGCAGCCTAGGTCTTTAGACAGTCATAGAAGGAGCTAGAATGAGGCTGGGAGGGTGGCAGGTACTTAAAGGCCAGAGTGAGCAGTGTGGGCTCCTGGGCTCCAGAGGGCAATCTCTCCCTTTGTGAAAGGAGGATGACTACCCACACTTGGCCTGGTGGGCCATATGGGTGACTGAAACCATGCACATCAAGTTGCTGCCCCATGAGGGCTCAGCACCCAAGCCCTGGCCATCGCAGTGAGCAACAGTGCTCGTCAAATACATGACCTCTCCTACCGATTTGCTTTGTCTACGATTAGTCTCCCCCACTAACAAGCAGGATTTTGCTCTGCTTCCTGTGCTGCTTGCTGTCTCCCTCAGTGCCCAGATCACTGTGTCTGGTGCATGACGGGTGCTCAATAAGCAAGTGCAGACTGAGGGGACAAAGTGGCCTGGAGCTTGTGGCACCTGTGTCGGGCCCCTGGGACTCAGTGGGCCCCTTTTATCTCACATGTGGACTTTGGAGGGCCAGGCTTGGTGTGTCGCGCTGCCTGACAGACTGTCAGCCCGGTCAAATCTTTGTCCCTTTCTGAACTTCTTTTTTCTCCAGAGGAAGCATCTAAGGGTTTCTAGGTGTCATGGCTCTGGGACCGGCCATGCCAGATGTAAAAATGACTTCTGCTGCCACCTGTCACCCTGCCTGTGGCTGTGCTTGCCCCTTCTTCTTCCTGCTCTCGTATCCTTTCCTCCATCTGCCAAACAGCCAATGAAATACCCAGTGAAACCACTGCAAATAGAGAAATATCTGCATCATCTTAAGAAACGAAGCCTGTGTTGGAGGCAGATCTTATAGCAGCTTCTAGGAAGGGCCCAGAATAACACACCATTAGCAAGGGGCGGGTGGGGGTTCAATCTCCTGGTGGGGTTTCATCACCGGCCTTAGCTGTCCTCCTGATGCCAACTTGGGTGATGCCAAAGCTTCTGCAGCAGGGCAGCGGGGTTCCCCTCAGAATCGTTTGGACCCTGCAGAAGTGGGTCTCTGAAACCAACCCCAGTGAGAAGAGCCACTCCAAGGCTTCTTTCTGGCTTGTGTCACCTGGACTAGAACAGGGTCCCCCACTGGGAAGGGGAACCAGCATGTGGAGAGTACTGGCCAAGGCTGGCTGGGTACCACGCACCCCATATTTCCCACCTTAGAGATCTGAGGAAGATTGCCCCAGAGTCTCAGAGTCCAATGGAGCCAGGGCAACACACACATCCAACAAAGGCCCAATGGAAACAACTCTTCATTAGAGCGGTGTCACCAGGAGGATAAAATGGGCCTATGGAAATAGCTGCAGCAAAGGGAAGGGAGGACAAGAGGGCAAAGGCTATATCTTATGTCACGGTAGCTCTAGCTCCTCATAAGACACATAGTAGGTGCTCAGTAAATACTTATTGAGTATATAACTCAGAGTATAACCTTCCTCAGCAATAGATTTTACTGATGAAATTAGAATATTTGTGCTTCAAGCTCTATTTAAGATACAAGAGAATATGTCTTCTATTAAATAAGGGCAAGAGACAGTGGTAAACAAACAAATAAAAACATACAGTAGCTAAATTACAATTTGCATTGGATGCAATGAATAGTAAACCTGAATGTGTAAAACTCAGATGAACAGTACAAAGGACCAGATGGAGAAACATTCCCAAGATACAAAGGAAACAGACAAGGACAGAGCATTATTGAAAACATACAAGGACGATGGCCACAGAAGCCTCAAGTAGATTAGTGGCTGCTTGGGATTAGGAGTGGGGGTACAGGAATTAGGGGGTGATAGCTAAACAGTACAGGGTTTCTATTTGAGGTGATAAAAATATTTTTAATTGATTGTGATGATGGTTGTACCTATCTGTGACCAGAGTAAAAACCATTAAATCGTGCACTTTCAATGAGTGACTTGTATGATATGTGAATTATATCTCAATAAAGCTGTTAAAAAATTTATGACTTACAAATGAAATATGTCTAGATAACTTTATAGTTGATTATAGTATTAATAAGGAAGTACCAGTTGCTCTACCTTCCCTCCTGAAATTGCAGGGGCTTAGCACGATAGAGATTTATCTTTTATACACACAGAGGCCAAAACAAGTGTCCCTCATTGGTGGGTCGCTGTCTCTCAACAGTAATGTTAGAATCCATGTTCCTCTGTCCTGTGTCTGTATTTTTGACAGGTAGCATCTGAGGTCACTGCAAAAGAAGGAAGTTCAAGGAGGATGGAAAAGTGGAAGTTTTCATGGCCCAGGACTAGAAGGGTTTTGCCCCATTCCATTAGCCAGAACTCAGTTACCAAGGGGAGTTGAGAAATGTAGTCTAGTGTGGAAGAGAAATGTTGAGTTCTAACCAAATTTTGAAGAACTGAACCTTCCTCTTATTCAGACTATTCCAGATTATTGAAAAAGATGGAAAGCCCCATCTAATCCACTTTGTAAGCAAGCATGACCTTAATAACAAAATTTAATGAATGTGGTACCAAAAAGCTGTAGACCAATTTCACCTAAGAATATAGATGAAAATAAAAGAAGATACAGATGCAAAATTCTGAGGACACAAAGTTAAAAATTATGAAATCTATCAACATAAGTTAAGAGTAATTTAAAAGACAAATATCACATACTTCTATCTATAATTGCTAAAAATATTACCGATAAATTCCACAGTGATCCCTAACTACAACCCTAACATAAGAAATGCAAAGACTGCCCTGGCTGAGTAATTCAGTTGCTTGGAGTGTCATCCCAATATGCCAAGGTTGTGGGTTCGATCTCTGGTCAGGGCATGTACAGGAATCAACTGATGAATGCATGAATAAGTGGAACAACAAATCGGTTTCTCTCTCTCCCACATTCTCTCAAATCAATAAATTTTTAAAATTTTTAAAAAGGAAGAAATGCAAAGACTATTATTAGACATAATAAAGGCTTGGAGTGGAATAAAAATTGTTCAGGACAAGAATAATAGAGATGAAGTAAAGAGCTGATCCAGTTAAAAATGAGGCAAGGGAAACAGCTAGGAAATCTGAGCAAGCAAGCCACTCGATTTTTAAGCACAGTAAAAGGAGAGAGTTATACAATTAAAAAAAATATATATTTTGAACGATGTATGCCTCCTTCTAAAAATTTAGGAAAACTTGTTTCACGTAAAGCTAAGCAATCAAGAACTATTGAGCCCTGGCCAGGTGGCTAAGTTGGTTGGCCCATCATCCTGGTTGGTGAACCAAGCTTGCAGGTTCAATTTCTGGGCAGGGCACATACACAAGTTGACCAATGAATGCATGGGTAGGTGGAGTGGAAGGTGGGTATCTCTCTCTTTCTCTAAAATCAATAAATATTTTTTAAAGGTTAAGAAGAAAAAATATTGAGGCCAAATCTTACTTGAATTTATTATAAGAAAAAAGAGAATAAGGAACAAATAATATTGCTACAGACAGCAAAAGCATACCAGAAAGACTAACCTATACCAAAAATAATAAAATTATAACTTATTATCTCAAAGTGGTAAAACATGCACTAGAAATTGATATAAAACACATGAAAGAGTAACTTAAATTAGAATAAGAAAAATCTGAAATATAGTGACGAAACTCCAGAAAGGAATTAGAAATGAAAAACATCACTTCATAAATTAAGGCTAAAACAGAAGGAACTGAACACTGAATAGCCACAACAGATAAAAAAAGCAGGTGACAAATATTGAAGATGGGCAAAGAAGATCCAACATATTCCTGAAGAAAAAAAACCAAAATACAGGTACAAAACTATTGTTCAAGAAAATTGTCTTAGAAGCGATGTTTTGGAAAGAGCCCACCACACATCTGGAAATGTTAACATAGCATAAACAACACCAAAAACATACTCTAGGAAATTCTCTGGTCCTCTAGGAAATAAATAAATAAGTAAATATCATATGATTTAGAAAGAAAAGGAAATTAGATTATCACCAGACTTTTTAGACAATAACGTTTTTAAAAAATTATATTTTATTGAGCATGCTATTACAGTTGTCCTTATTTTTCCCTCTTTGCCCCCCTTCATCCAGCACCCCCACCCTCATCTCAGGCAATCCCCCCATGATTGTTCATGCCCATGGGTCATGTGTATAAGTTGTTTGGCTGCTCCATTTCCTATCCTGTACTTTACATCCCTGTGGCTATGCTGTAACTACCTGTTTGTACTTCTTAATCCCCTCATCTACTCAGAATTTTGAATCTACAAGAAGATGAGCTTCAGACAAGGAGGATGACCAGAGAGACTTCAACATAAAGACTGATGGTGAATATTAAATATATAGTTATTTATAGAATGCAATGACTGTGTAATCTGACTCTAATTATAGTACACAAATAATAGGGAAAGGAGGAGAATGGGAGAGCATATGAAAAATAAACCATTTTCAATGATCATATTGGTGGTAGTATTGTTAGTATTACTATTTTGATGCTGTTTATGTGCAGAGTGAGGTAAAGCAAATGCATGTTTATGGGATATTATAATCCTTTCAATGCCTATGTATTGGTGACCGGGAATCTTAATATAAAAGAAAGGAGATACAGATGTAATATAATAGAGTTAAATAAAAACTCTGTAATATTGGATTTGAACTGGAAAACCCAGTATAAATTGTTGAGGTATTTCATCATAAAATATTTATATTTTATTTCCATGTTCTAATTCTGATCACTGAAAAGGCCTGATTATAATGACCAGCCCAGCAGCAGTAAATATTCCTAGGACCCAGGTGTGGTTATGGAATACCAATTCCCATGGAAAGAAACAGGGTTTGGGAAAATAGAAGATTCCTGGCCTGGGCAGGAAACATGTGAGTCTGGAGCATTGTGTCAAACTCGATAGAGAAGTTACCAAGCTACTAAGGTTGTGTCAAACGGACCCAGGAGCCAACTTGAAGAGGCTCTAATTGGTCAAAACGGGACAGTTTGAGCTTCAATGAGGATAATAATATAATGGATTGAAGTCTGTCAAAGTTTAACCTATGAGTTCATAATAATGAAAAAAAAAAAACACTCCAAAAACCACAAACTAATTTGTCTTTTGGAGGGTGAATGAGGAGCACTTAGTTGTCTTAAACCCTGATAGATAAAGGGAAGTAATCAATTTTTTCTGCATTTCTACATATGATTAGTACCCAGAATAACCAAATAATAAACAAGAGGAACTATTGCTTTACAAAATTATTGAAGCTAATACATGGAAATGGAATATCTAGTATAGTTTTAGGGTTTCCACCCACTTCCTCAACCATTTTGCCCATAAGTCTGCTCGTTGTCTAAAATGCCTCCGTCAGAAAGCAGCCCTGGGTCCAAGACACCCGAGCATCTGAGGGAGGCTGGCCCATGCCCCACAGGACGCACAGGTTCCCAGGGGAGACTGTGTAACTTGGTGGGAATGGTGGGCTGGGATCACTAATGGACCTTGAAACCAACCTTCACTCCACTTAAGAAGAGCGTAAACCTTGGATACATGGCATGTAGTACCAAGGCATCAGTCAAGCCCATTTCCAGAGCTGCCTCCACCAGGGAACCTTTCTGATTCCACATTTCTCCTCTTCTGGCTTTCTTTCTCTACCCCATGAAGCTGGGTGCACACGACAGCCAGAAGGATTCTAGGACTAGTGACAATGAGCCAACACATTCACTGTTTGCTATGAGCCAGAAACAGTTGTAATCATATTACTTGTTTAACTATGCTTTAGTTATCCTTTGCTGTGTAAGAATTATCTCACAACTCAGTGGCTTAATAATCCCTTACTGTTTCATGGGATGACTGGGTTCAGCTGGGCAGTTCTTCTGCTGGTCTTCCTTGGAGTGTCTCATGCGTTGCAGTCAAATAACAGGTGGACCTGGGGTCATTTGGAGGCTGAGCCGGGATACTCAGCTGTTGGGATGGCTGGTCCTTGCTCCTTCCCCATGTAGTCTCAGGATGTCTTTTCAAGTGACATAGTCAGGTGCCCTCATCTAGGAGGACAGGTAGACTTTCGTGGAAGCTCAGAGACATGCCTTTCAAGATGGCAAAGCAGAAGCTGCTAATCCTCTTGAAGAGTAGGCCCAGAATTGGCACCGGAACACTCCTTCCACATTCTATTGGTCTCAGGCCAGCCCAGGGTAAGTGTTGGGGGGGACAGTCTGGAACTGGGGGTCGTTGCTGGCTATCTTTGGAGGCCAGCTACCACCAACCTATTGGATCCTCCAACAATGCTCTGGAGGTAATTCCTATTATTAGCCCCACTTTACAGATGAGGAAACTGAGACAGAGAAATGTAAAATCAGTTGAGTAAAGGCACAGATGTACTATAGCAGGGTCCAGAGAGGAGAGTCTTGGGAAGTTTCACTAAGGAAGGACACTAGACCAACAAGCAGGCATCTTTCAGAACAGGTGGGGTGACAACAGGGGAGAAGCACACAGCACTACAGACATGACACACCATAGCACATGCAGAGCTTTGCTGGTGGCTGAAACACAGGATATAAGGAAGGGGCCATTCGTGGGTGGGGCTGGAGCAGTAAGCAGGGCTAAAACGTGCTTCAGAATGTGGACTTGTGGGTGATGGGACAGGAGGCAGGAGGATCGGTAAGGAAGAATATTTGTTTGCCAGGACTGCTGTAACAAGGTAACAAACCTGGGTGGCTTAAAACAAGTTTATTGTTTCACAGTTCTGGAGGCTAGAAGTCTGAGGTCCAAGCCATGCTCCCTCTAAAGTGTTATGGAAGGATTTGTTCCAGTCCTCTTTCCTATCTTCTGGAAGTTTCTGGTGTGTGCTAGCATGACTCTAATTTTCTCATGGTGTTCTCCCTGTCCATTTGCCCTTTTTATAAAGACAGCTCTCATATTGGATTAGGGAACCACCTGCTGCAGTACGACCTCATCTTAACTAATTACATTGGCAACGACATACTGAGGGGTTAGGACTTCAACATATGAAGTTGGGTGGAGGGTCACAATTCAACCCATAACATAGCATGCCAGAGGGCATGACTGGCTCCAGGTAGAGGCTCTCCAAGGTGGGCTGGGGGCAAGGGGCCTAGGAATCTAAGCATGCAGGCAGAGATAAATACGGTGATGGACCTTGGGGTCTGGGCTTTGTGGGAAAGCAGTGTGACCAGGAGAGAGGGGGCTCTTGGAGAAGGTGAGAGGAGGTCAACTGGGTTGTGCCTAGAGTTCACGGGAAGCACTGGAAGGCCAGGAGCTCACACTGGCAAGGAGGATGCCGGAGTTTACAACTTTAGGGTGATGCCAAGCTCCAGGGTGTGGGCGGCCAAAGTGAATGGAAGGTGACCATCTTGGGGCCACAGAACAGGGGTGCCAGATGAGTTTCCCAAGGGGTGCTGAAGTTCCCCTGAATAATGGCAGACCTTGATGGTGAGGAGGCAATGTGATCCAGGTGTCAATGTCCTCGTAAACATGGAGTCGCCAGAATGTTGCATGATCACCATGGGTGATGACTGCATGCCTCAAAGAAAGATAAGATGTCATAACAAAGGTGGAAAGGCAACAGTGGTTGGGAAGCTCCTGAGGTGTCAGAGGAGCCAATGCTCCCCCCTTGTCCCCAGCAGGCTCCTCACTGGGGGCAATTCATGCTGAAGAGGATATCAAGGAAGGCTGCGGGGGTAGGAGGATAAATTGTGGGTGGAGATCAAGGGAGAGGCCAAGTGGATGGAGAAGCTTGCAGTTGCCAGCTAGTGGTAAGAGGACCAGGAGGTGGGGTTAGCTGGCTCCAGAGTTCCAGATGGCACTTTGGAGTAGAGGGGTTTTGAATTCCAGCTCGTAGTAGCCCAGCCTCCACTCACAGCCCCTCTTTTCCCTTAAAACAATCCATTCCATCTTTTCTCAGAAAGTTTTTTCTTGTGCTGAGTCCTCAGCCATCTCCTGGTAACTTTCTGTTCTATTCCTTGAGGCCCTGGGGGAATGGACTATAGCTGCTGGACGTGGCACCTAACTATCCCCAGATGGAGAGGGAGGTCTCTAGAGCCCTCCGCTCTGTAGGCACATGTGTCTGTGTCCTTGCCCTTCAGCTGGGCTGTGAGCAGAGCACCAGGTGTGGAACTATCCTGCCATCATAAATTGCCTTTGCTTTTAAGCATCAAAATTAGGAAACACAGGCTTTGGGATGAGAAAGACCAGGGTTTGAATCTCTTCCCGGCCACTTGTCAGCTGTACAATTTTAACAAGAACTCACACAGTCTGGACTGCAGTTTCCACACTTGAATGGTGAGGGTAAGGATGGGGGATTTATCTCTCTCTCTTTGGGGGGTGCCTTTCAAGGTTACAGATTCATACAACTGCCTCTCCATCTCATTTCCCCCATTTTTCACTTTGCCCACAAGGTCTTGGGGAAGGACTCCGGCAGACGTCGGAACACATTGTGAGCCATTTTGTCCCCCATCCTTCCAACTAGTAACTCTGGGGATGAGGAACATACACTTGTCCACCATTCAGGCTGAGGTTGGGTGGCTTCATAACTCCTAGCAACCTCCTAAGGGAGGAGGTCAAGGTATCCATCCTTCTGTCCCAGCGCCTGCCCTTTGCAATCTCTCTCAGTCTGCTTTACAAGTGCCTTAAAGTCTTAGAATTTATGGAACTCCCCCTGCCCCCCGGGAAGCCTACCCCCTCCCAAGTGCCCACACTTGAGGGCAGAGAAGGTTCTTAAAGTCAAATTCCTCTAGCGCCTACTTGCTGGGGCTGGGTGCTGGTGACCTCGTAGCCTCAGAATACAGCACCCCAGTCCCAGCCCAGTCGTGGCCACTCTTGGGCTAGGCACACTGGTAGGGGCGGAGGCAAAGGGGAGCATTGTCAGGGAAGCCTCCGCAGCTGCCCGACCGGAGGCTGGGCGCCTGAATAGCTGCACAGCTCTGGGCTGGCTCCCTGAATGGGCGCTTGACCCCTCCCTGGCAGTGGCCTGGAATAGATGACATTTTCATTGCAAACTAACAAGGGGAGAAATCCAATTACCTTACAAAGGGGCTGCCAAAGGGGCCTCACAGTCTAGGGAGAGAAAGGGAGGAGAAGTGGAAAGGGAGGGGAGAGGGGTGTGTGTGTGTAAAGCCCCCAGCCCCCCAGCCCTAGGAGCCATGGAGGATAGGCTCAGAGGCAGGAGAGATGGAACTGTGGGCTTTTAACTCATTCCTCTTTGCCAGAGAATTCACCTGGGAAGCTCCAGGTCCCTGTGCCAGGCCTGTGGGTGGTGCAGGAGAGGCCCCAGCTCCCCTCAGCCAAGCCTCCACCTCTCTGAACCCCACTCTCGGCAATCAGGCCAGGGTTTCCCAGATTGAAACATCAGGCACCCACTGCACACTTCTTGCTTCACCACACCCACGAAAACAATCCTTCTTCTTTAAATTTAAAGTATATTATTTAAACAGTACTTAAAAAGAAAAGTTTATATCTTAACTGCATATAGAAAAAGTAGAAGCTAATTCTGAAAAGAAATTTAATTCAAATAACCCAATGTTGTTAAACCTTAGCTAAATGTTGGGTCAGCCAAGGCTCTTTGGGGCTTTGAGGCTCTCTGCGGGGGGTGGGGTGGGGGTGGGGGGTGGTAAGGTAGGGGAGGGGGGTTGTTAGCAAGTATTTGCAACAAACCCAGACTTCTCTTGGGCTTAATTCAGGAGGATTAAGAGGATTAAAAGGAACACCTCTCTCCACCAGCAGTAGTTCAGCTATTCCTGTTTGTACCTCTAGGCCCTCCCAGCCTGGGACGGTGGGCATGGCAGCTTCGGCCTGGCTGCACTTACCCTTTGTTGCCCAATTACTTAGTGGGGAAAATAGGGGCAAAGTGTTGATCTACTGCATTATTGGTCAGACCTGGCTTTCTGTGCTTTTTGTGGTGGTCACGGGGGCCCCAGAAATTGTGAAGAGCCAAGGGGAGATGGAGGGTGATGATGGTCTCAGGGCAACCAGAAAATGTGCTCTTCCACTCTTTCTCCCCTTCAGACTAGGGAGGAAGGGAAAGCAGACCTAACTTCTGTAGGAAATTAGCATTTCCTTCCTGCAGCCCAGCCAGAGCGAATCAGCCTTCAAAAGCCCGCCTGCCTGAAGGCCACACAGGTTCCCCTTTGTGCCTCACTCCTCATCCCCTCTCTTCCCCCATCCCCAGCTAATTGAGTTCTCTAGCCCAGAACACAAGAATGGGAGACTTCTGAGGCACAGGGACCTGGGGGGCATTGGAGGGGTTCAGAATTTTAGAGACATTCTGTCAGTGCCCTCTCCAAACTAGGGTCATTCCTTGCACCTTTTCTCCCATGGAAGCTTTTTGAGGAGCTTTGGCACCAAGAGCATTTAGGCCCAAGGATAGGGCAACACTGACCTGCACCCACACCCCTGGGAAATTTAGGCAAATTGGGAAAGCTGAGGGCAAGGCAGTGCTGGCTGGGGGGTGTGGTCACTTAAGCTCCACCTACTCATCACTGGGCAATCAGCGACCACTGTGGGCTTGGAGGACTTCCTGCTCCCCTCTGCCTCCCCAGGCCATCTCTGCTCTCAGAATGGTGGGGGAGAGGAGACTAGGAAGATGCAAGTTTGATCTGGAGACCTAGGAGCACCCCTGAGCCTTCAGGAGGGTCTCTAGTCAGATGCTTAGGGAATGAGACGGAAGGGAAAGTCCAAGTCTGCACAGGCTGACACAGTCAAGAAAGCTTAGAGAAGGCAAAAAGGGAATAATTATCAGCCATTAAAGCAGGACCCAGCATTCCCTAAGCATTGCTCTTCACAGTGCCAGGCACATCAGCGAGATCCACTCCTTTAACCTTGTCAACTACTCTCGGAGGTAGTTGAGGCTGGGTGACTGGCTTAAGAACACCAGCTAGTCCTTTGCAAAGCTCACCCTGTATTTTCTTGCCATCTACCCATATCCAGTCCCAATTCTTCATCTACATGTGACATCTGACCCTGTTGAAAGCTTTATTTATTTATTTTATATGAAGGCTTTCTTGGCTTCCGGGACACTACTCTTTCCTTGGCCTCTTCCTACTTCTTTGAGCATTCTATGGGTGTCTTCCTATGGGTCCCATCTAGGCCTCTGCTGTCACGGTTGTGTGTGTGTGTGTGTGTGTGTGTTTAATATACATTTATAGCCTCTAGACTACAGGTGCCTCTGGAGCAGTGTGATTTGTCAGCGTGGTCCTGTCCCTTGAAGGTGCCTAGGGTTCATGCTTTAGCCTTCTCTTCCTTGATGGCTCCCAAGTTTATTTGCATCCCTGACAAATACAATGGCCTATAAGACACACCTAGTTGATATCTCAACTGAAACACACAAAAGACCAGCAACTGGACTGTGTTTTCTCCATAGTTTCTTTTCACCATGAAATTTTCTGTCCCAGGCTCCCAAAGTGGAGATTCCTGAGTCCTCATTGATTTACCTCTGTCCTGATCCTCTCATCCTTTTTCCGACCAAAGCCTCCCCCACACCTCACTGTCATGTTGCCCCAACATCTAGCCCCCAAGGTAGTTCTGCCTCTTAAATCTCTCTTGCACCAGCACTCTCCCTCATTCCCTAGGTCTCCATCCCCTCATACTAGACTATCTAAGTAAACTCTGAACACATGTCACTGCCTGGTTTTTCTCCTGCAGTCAGACAGCCCTCTGAACTCAAGTCTTAGCATAGAACTCTCCCTGCTTGAAGAATCTGTGTCCCTCTCTCACCAAAATTCACACTACGTGCTCTTCATCCCCTGCATCCACTTGCCTACATATGCTATGTCCCACTAGAAGCACTATCTAAACACTCCTTGTCTTTTCATATTTATTCATTCACTTGTCCAAGAAATATTTACTTATTTTAGAAACTGTTTATTTCTATTTTCTGTTTAAGAGGCTATTGGAAGAACATCTTAAGAACACTTGGTGTCTGTTTCTACCCATTCAGTGGCCTGAGCCCTGGGAGCGGCGAACGGGTCTTCAGCGGCAGGCAGAGGGCGTGGGTCTTCCGTTGGGAACCACCTAGACTCAGACCTGTCTGCTACCCCAAGCTGAGTAGCAGTACGTTCAGGAGGTGAAGCAGTCTACTCACCTTGAAATTCCTCCTTGGTCATAGCCTTTTCCGTAGCGGCCTCTTCTTTTTACCCAAATCTCTTCAAGATTTCTGTAGAAATAGAGATGAGGCGTGACCTCTCAGGGAGATGGTGCTGCGCATGTGTAGAACTTCCTGGGCCCCCATTCCCTCACATCAGACCTGCTGCATGAGTTCCCTTGATGTCGCATAGAATGTCAGTGTCCACATGGCACAGAGGAGGGTCTGTGTTACACAGAGGAATTGTAGGCAGGTTAACAGAGGATGCCTCTGTGGGAGGCTGGTGGGCAGCCCTGGGATTAGCAACCACCAGAAGCCCCGGCTCGGGGAAGGCTGTCTGGATTTGGTTAGTGAAGGTTCCAGGTGTGAAGGGGCTAGGGATAGGACTGTCTCCAGTGGCAGCAGGAAACTTCAGCACAGCCCACTCTCAGTGTTCCTATAGATACAACATTGACATCACGTAGGTTTTCAAGGGCAACCATGGCATGAGCTGCCAGCAGAAGCTTCTCCCAGGTTCTTTTAAGCTTTACGATGTTGATCACTTTTCCTTTTGTAGATGTATTGTTCCATTTGGAAGTCAAGGTTGGTGCCACCTAACAGGGTTTCTGCAGCAATAAATTTGAGAAGACCATCCTATTTCATTGAGAGGACATCAAGGGCTCCAGACATCATGAAAGTTTCTCTCCGGGTAATGGTGGGAACCCAGAACAATGTTATATGGGCCCCTCTCTAGGTAGCATAGCACAGAAAGGCCAGAAAATATTTATGTGATGTCAGCTATGAGTGAGGCCCTGTGCCCAGAGCTGTGGGAGATAAACCTGAGAGAAATCCTGGCTGTGTATTCACAAAGGAGTCTAGTCTTCATGCTGTTGCCCATGCTCTTCTGCCACGCAGACATACACTTCCCATCTGGAAAATGCCTATTCATAGATAGGAGATCTTATATTTTCTTCCCACCACCATGGATCTACACAAAGGAATGAAGAGAGCAAGAAATGATAAATATATGTGTATATAGAAAATATTTTAAAAATATAACTGTATAAAGCAAGAAAATAATGATGTATTTTGGGGTTTATAATACATGTAGAAAGTGCATGAGAGCAATTGCACAATGGACGGAAAGGGAGAAGGAAGTATCCTTGTTGTGATGTTCTTACATTACGTGTGGAATGGCACAATATTATTTGACAGCAGACTGTGTTACATGTGATATGAAACAAGCATCTTGTAAGTTCCAGGGCAATCACTAAGAGAATAACAAGTATAGCTTCTAAGCCAACAGCACAGTTAAAGTGGAACCTGGCTGCTTCCTTCTGTGGGTAGGGAGCTGCGTTAGCAGAATGCACCTGGCCTCTCTGCTCTCGCCCCAACAGTGTGCGCCAGGAAATATTGAGTAGCTTACCTGATTGGTGAGTCAGGCTCAGGTGGCCCAACCCTTTTCTCTGGGTGCAAGCTCCCTGCAGGCAGCACACATTTCAGCTGTGCCCTTGTGAGCAGGGGAGGCTAGTAATGGTGCAGGGTTGCCTGTGATCCTGTCGCTGAAGTTTAATTCTAGGTTTCTACATTAGGAAGCCCACTTACCCAGAGCCATGAGCTATGTTCTTCAAAGGCCATTTCATCCATAGTAATGTGATATTTGGTCTCTTAACTTGCTTCTTTATCTAATTTCTTAGACATCAGTATTTATTGAGATACACCCCCCCCCTTGTCATACACCATAGTCAGCTGACAGAGCAAGGGTACTAGGTCCCCTCCCCCATCTGTCTTGTGCAGTTGACCACAGGGGGCTTCAGCCTGGAGTCCAGGAACAGGGAGAGAGCAATGGTGGAAAAGGTGAAGGGAGTACGTGGGTGCTGGAACCCTGGGCTCACAGAGGACTGAGGGGGCTTCAGCTGAGCCTGGAAGGGAGGGAGGCCCTTAGCTTTCCTCCCCTCATGCCCTCCTCAGATCTCCAATGTCTCCCCATAACCCCCTCAGCCAGGCAAGTTATGGCAAAGGCAGGGTGGGGCAGAAGACCTGGATTTCTTCTCCAGCTGTGCCACTAACTCACTATGTGACCTCTCTGCCCCAATCTGGCCTCGGTTTCCTCACTTAAAACAAAAGGGTTATTATAGACAATATCTAATAGTGGTTTCTCTGGCCTTTATGTGGTTTCTGTGTTTAGACCAGAGATTCCAGTCTCAGGCTACATTTAGACTTATTTTATCTGGCCTACACTGTTTGATTTTTTTTTTTTTTTCAGTTGCTAACACTGGGAAGTTTTCACATATAAATCTGAATTTCCAGCTTCCCTTGAAAAACTTTTAAGTCTTCATTGTTGCATAGAAATAGGAAGCTGGAATTAAGCAGCAACTGACTCCCTTAGGGGTGTGTGGCCTCTCCAGGTGGCCACAGTGCCCAGTTGGCCAGCACCATTCACGCACGTTGCCTGCCTACCCCTGCAGCGCTTGCTCTGGGGCCTCAGCACAGAGTGGGGAAGCTGGGAGGGGAACCCAGGTCTCTGGATTCCCAGGCCAGTGTGATTTTTGCTATATTCTGTGACCAGTCGGGCTCTGCCCAGATGGGACAGGAGAGAGGAGTGACAGTATTTCAGAGCTGCCTGAGGTTACACTAAGGGAAGCTGGACTTTGCAGGGGTGTAGGGGTGTAGGGGGGGTTAGTTAAGACATGCAGAAGTTCATGGGCTCAGTGGGTTCCTGGTGTTCCACAGTGGACCCCAATACTGGAGACGCAAGCAGAATCAGAAAGTCCCCTGGTTTCTCCTTGAGTTTTCTTCCTCCTGTCCCCAACTAGTGGCTGATCCAAGAGACTGGCATTAAAGCCCCTCCCTCACTGGCAGCTTTACGGATATCTCCTCCTCCCGACCCCCTCCACCCCCCCACCAAACTTCCTGCTAATGCCATTAAATCATTGCCAGAAGCACAAGGTCGGGCCAGCACATGGCCGCCCCATGCAGAGGAGGCCAGAGGTGGTGTTAGGGGGTGGGAGTCTCTGGGAGTCTGTCCCTGCCTTCTATCTCCATAGCCCTCAACCCCACACTCCCAGCCCTGGAGACCCCAGTTGTACTCCAAAGGGCTTCTTCTATCCCAAGTGATGACGAGGAGTAACCTGGGTGGCCACTCAGTTCAGGGAAGGCTCAAGGACTGTGAGGTCAGACTGCCCCAGGGTTGAGTCCTGGCTCCCCACTCACCAGCTGTGTCCACAAAGGTCAATTACTGAACACTCTGAACCTCAGTTTGTTCATCTCCAGTGGAGCCAACAATAACTGCTACCTCTCCAGGTGAGGTTGCAGTGACAGAAGGAGTGTGGAGTGGCCGCACTTGGCAGGCTCTCAGTAACTGTCCATTTTCTTTCCCTCCCCTTGGGCCCCAGGGAGCTGGTCCTGGGAGTTTTCCACCCAGCTGCTGGATCTCAGTGTCCTAGAGGCAGACAAAACGTCCTAGAAATGAGAGCATGGAAACATAATCTATTTTAGCTTTTAGGACAGAAAACCATAACGTAGCTTCTATTTTGTGATGATTAATGCCTTAGACTACCTACAATTTACAAAAGCCCACTCCATTCGTCTCCCTAAGTGCCCACAGTCGTGGCGGTGTAATTATCATCCCCATTTAGAGATGGGAAAACTGAGAGGCGGAGTGGCTCAGTGAAGTGCTCAAGGTCACAACGTGACATGTAGGGGCAGTCTCTATTGTCAGTTTAGGTCTGGTCATGGGGCAAGGATTGGTCTTCTTGAAAACTCAGCTAGGGGAGGCTCTGGCTGCCTCCATCTCCCATTCTACCCCCCACCCCCAAAATGTGGGAAAATTCTTTCCTGATCACTTGTCCCACCTGAAGTACTCATGCTGAATAGGTCCATCTTCTTTACCTTTTAAGGTCAACAGGAATACCAGCTACTCTGGGAAGTCGTCTTTGACTTCACCCCTGATTATTTCTTTCCTCCTCCTCCCTGACTTCCATGCTGATCCCAGGTGCTCACCTCCCATGCCCATGGTGTCCCTCACCTGCCTGTTCAGCAACTTCTGTCTCTGAGTGGAAGGCTGGATAACAAACCCTTAGTGGGTGGGATCCATGTTAGATTGGCCTCAATCCCAACCTCTGTCCCCATGGCGCCCTTCTCCTTCCTTTCCCCCTCCCCCTGGCCAAAGCAGGATGGACAGTCCACAGGCTCCAGTAAACACAAATATAACCCTTTAGAAATACGTACCAAAGCCTTAAAAACCACACACCCTGCCCTGGCTGGTGTGGCTCAGTAGATTGAGTACCAGCCTACGAACCAGAGGGTTGACAGTTTGATTCCCAGTCAGGGCACATGCCTAGGTTCCGGGCCAGGTCCCCAGCTCGGGGAGTACAAGAGACAACTGACTTATATTTCTCTCGCACATCAATGTTTCTTTCCCTCTCTTTCTGCCCTTCCTTACCCCCTCCCTAAAAATAAATAAAATATATTTTTAAGAAGGCATATACTCTAAAAAAAAAAAGCACATACCCTCTGACCTAACACTTCTAGGGTGGCTCAGTTGGTTGGAGCATCGTCACATTCACCATGAGGTTTTTGGGTTTGATTCCTGATCAGGGCGTATGCCTGGGTTGCAGGTTTGATCCCCAGTCAGGGCACGTGGGAGAGACAACCGATTAATCTTCTCTCTCACATTGATCTTTCTCTCTCTCCCCTTTCCTCTCTCTAAAATCAATAAAACATATCCTTGGGTGAGGATTAAAAGAAACAAAACACTTCTAGGACATTTCCCTGAAAACATAATAAAAGTATGTATAAAAATGTTCATCTTAGTGTTACTTAAAAGGGCAAAAATTTTACATAACTCAGATACCCAACAGAGAATTTTTGGTTAAATATATATGATACTATACCCGAATGCTCAGAATATACATAGAAATTAAAGTGATGAAGTAGATCTACTATATTTCATTGGCACCAAAAGATGTTTATAATATATTAAATGTAAAAATAAGATTATAAAACAAATTTTATAGAGTGATTTCTTTCTCTCTCTTCATATATATATATGTGGGTGTTTGTGTGTGAGGCTGTGTGTGTAGATAGATATAGATAGATACATAGAGATATAATATCTACCAAATGTTAACAGTGTTATCTCTGGGTAGTGAGATTAATGGATGATTTATGATAGTTTGCTAATCTACACTTTTCTGTCATGAGTTACTTAGGATACCGAAGAAACAAGGAAACCATTTATTTTAAAGTTGAGTACCACAGATTGGACTCCAGGGGCCCCCAACCCCCACTGGAGACCGAATGAGGCCAAGGGAGGCCAGGGGAGGCCAGGGGACGCGAGGGAAGGTGTGGGCAGCAGGGGCAGTATAGCTGGCTCCAGCTCACTTCCAGTGAAGTCCAAGCCAGGAGGAATGGCATCAGGTTTGGTTCTTGGCCTGGGTTGGGCACTCAGTTTCCAGGAGAGACCTTGTCAGGCCAGGTGATATTCCCACCTAGCCTGCACCTGCTCCATTAATCTTCGCTGTCCTGACCTGGCCAACAGAGCCCACTCTGTCTGCTGTTGACCTAAGAGGAGGGTGCCAAGGGCCCAGGGAGGGGCTCCTGCTCCATACCTGCCGTTGCTCAGCAGCTGGGGCTGGAGCCCTCGCAGGGGGCCAGGTTTGTCAGCGCTGATGGATGAGGAGCTGCAGGAAGGCCGCACTGTTCTGCCACCATCACTCCACCTCCCCCGGCCCATGCTGTACCTTGATGCATTAGTCCCCTAGGCAAGACAGCTAATAAAGTCCAATCTGCAAATGTCCAGGAACTACACACCAGCACCTACCCCAACTCACATCTGCAGTACCACAAGCTCTCTGATTTAAACTTCCCCTAAGCCCAAGAACATAGCAAGTCAGAGTTAACTTTTTTATTTTTATTTTTTTAATCCTTCCCCAAAGACTTTTTTTTAAATTGCTTTTAGAGAGGAAGGAGGGAGAGGGAGAGAAACATCGATTGGTTGCCACTTGTACATGCCCCGACAGAAGACCAAACCCAAAACCTAGGCATGTGCCCCGACTGGGAATTGAACCCAGAATCTTTTGATTTATGGAATGGATGATGCTCCAACCAACCAAGCCACACTGGCCAGGGCAGATCGAGCTTTTTTAAAAATGAGAAAAATGGAAGCAATTAACATAGCAGTACAAATGACAAGGTAGATCTACATTTTATTGAGACTGAAAGATAATTGTAATATATTAAATGAAATAAGCATAGTATGACAAAAGTAGAGTTTAAGTTTCATCCATATTATTTATATATATAACCCCCCCTTAATATGTGTAATAATCTAATATGTTTTCTATAGTTGAACATTTCCTTTGTTCTAATATTTTAGAGATTTATAATAATCTAATAGTAATATATCTTATATATATAATTTAATATGCTATCAATGGTTGAGCATTTGCTTTGTATCTAATTTTTTTACCTATTTATAAAACATGGTGTTATGAATACCTTTGTTCCACATTTTTATGCAATTTCTGTTGATTTCTCTGAGAGAAATTTCTGGGCCTAGAAGTTTAAGGCATTTGATAATACTGGGGACAAAAAAATGGATCAATTAAAAAATGTATCGGGGTAATATTATATCATTTTTAGTGTAGAAGATTATAATTCAGCATCTGTGTACTGTTGTGTGCTTCCCAACTGAAGTCCAGTTTCCTTCTGTTACCATGTATTTGACCCTCTTTACCCACTCCATCCTTCCCCCACTCGTTCCCCTCTGGTGATCATTCTGTTGTTGTCTGTATCAATGATCTTGTATGTTTAATTTTGTTTGTTGCTTTTTTGTTTTATGTCCCTTGTATAAATGAAATCATACAGTTCTTGTCCTTGTCTGTCTGACTTATTTCACTTAGCATGATATTCCCACTATCCATCGATGTTGTTGCAAATGGCAATAGTTCATCTTTTTTATGGCTGAGTAGTATTTCATCACATTTTCTTATTTCAATCAGCTGTCAATGGACAGTTAGGTTATTTCCATGTTTTGACTATTGTAAATAATGCTGCAGTGAACATAGAGGTGCACATATATTTATGAATAGGTGTTTTCATGTTTTTTGGGTAACTACCCAGATTGTTAGATCATATGGGAGTTCTACAGTATTCTTAATTTTTTGAGGGCCCTCCATACTGTTTTCCATAGTGAATGCAGTACTTTGTATCCCCACATTCTCTTTAACACTTGTTACTCCTTATCTTTTTGGTAATAACCATTCTAACGCGTGTGAGGTGGTGCCTCATTATAGTTTTGACTTGCATTTCCCTAGTAACTAGAGATGTTGACTATCTTTTCATATGTCTTCCTTGGAAAGGTACCTATTCAGGTACTCTGACTATTTTTTAATTGGGTCGTTTGTTTTTGCTGTTGAGTTGTGTAAGTTTTTTATATATTTTGGATATTAGCCACTTATTGGAGGTATCATTTGCAAATATCTTCTTCCATTTGGTTGGTTGCCTTTTTGTTTTGTTGATGGTTTCTAAGATGGGTCAATTTTTAAAAGAGTTAAAATAATCAAAAAGAAAAAAGGCTTAGAAGAATAATAAAAGTAATATATGAACATGATAAAAAATTTAAAAGTGCAAAAAGACACAATAATCATGAAAATAGCAAGAGCTAACATTCACTGATGGTCTCATGCACTGTCCTACTTTTATAAATTATTACATTGTATATAGTGTATACGTAGTGTATATTGTGTTATGTCGTAGATGCTATATTTAATTGTGGTAACTATACTATGAGGCAGAAACTATAATTATTCCTATTTCACAAATGACAATGAGGCTTAAAGAGGTTGCTTAAAGTCATGAAGCTGGAAGGTGGCAGATCTGTAATCTAACCCAGGGAGACTGACCCCTAAGCTGTACTCTTGACCACCACAACCTACTAAAGAGGTGAGTGGCTCTCTCACCTTCATGAAAAGCTCTGTGTAGAGGAGAGACATGAAGTGCAGTGAGAAGATTAGGCTGTAGTGTGTGGGCTGGGCTGGAGGAAGAGGTGACAGGAAGGTTCCAGGCAGGGACCTCTGTGTGTCTGGGGCGACCGTGTAGTCCAAGGCCAATAGAGAGAGCAGGGAGGGAGCGGCCGAGGTGGGTTCCACAGACATTGTGGAGGAAGACTCCACAGGCCAAGGCCAGGATGGCACCCAGGTTTTCAGCTTGGGCAGCTGGGTGGCTAGTGGTGTCATTTCCAGAAGTGGGGCCTCAAGGAGGAAGTGTGGAGCAGGTCACAGAGGAGAGGCCATGCTCCATTGGGGGTGTGCTCCCCTCCTTCTGAGACCCATGTAGATCCACAGTCAGTAACTGCCTCTCTTTTCCCATCACTCACACAGGGAGTGACATGCTGGTGACACACACTGAGGATGGGGGTGGGGACCAGGTCCCCACATAAACTTCCCTGCTTCTCTTACTCCCTCCTGTTTGCCCCAGAGAAGATGCCCACTGCCCCTTACTAAAGGGTGGGAATACCTCTCTCCTTTCCTCCCAGTGTTAGTTCTTCTTAGAAGGAGGAATGGCTGGTAGGGGTCTGACTGCTAAACACACTCCTTTCTTACCCACCCTTTCCTCTCCCCTGGGCGTGGGGAATACCCAGGGCCTGGCAGCAAAGCCACAGCCCTGAAGGTGACTGATAATAGGTCCAAAGGGTAAGGAGCAGTCTGGCCCCTGTGTTCCTTCATTTCAATTTCATGAAAAACACCACCACCACCACCACCACCAAATGCCTACCATGTGTCAAGGGACGTGGCAGTGACCTGGACACAGCCCTCACCTTCAAGCTCTGACCCTTGGCCCAGACAGCTAAGAGTCATAAAAGGGCAATAAATTCAGTGCTGTGGGGGTGGAGGAGCAGCTATCAATTCTGTGTGGGGAGATCTCTAGGCTGAGAAGCTGGGACACTTGCCTCTGGACCCTGCTATGCTACTAGCTCTGTGTGACCTTGAGCCAGTCTCTTCCTCTCTCTGGGCTTCAGTTTCTACAACTATAAAGCCAAAGGTCAGGATTCAGGGCTCCCTGAAGCCACTTCCAGCCAGGGCATGAGCAATTCTGTTCCTGGATCCCAAGTCCTTTTTAGCTGCTGCTGGCTTTTTGCTCCCACTTTTTAAAAGCAGTGAGTGAGAAGAAGGGGTGGGTGGCATGGGGCGGGGTGCACAGGACTGTAAAGAAATTCCCAGACTGGTCTGTTGCTTTTTTTGTGTGGACAGAGGAACTCGGGGCTGCTGGGGGAGGGCACAGGGGAGGAACAAGGATGGAGTGAGAAGGGGGAGAGGAGGGTGCCCGGAGGAGACAGAAGAATGAAATAAAGGCAAATCCAACAAAAGGAAGTGAAAAGTGAGTGACAAGTTTGAGGCTTCAGGCCTGAGGCTGGCCAGGCCTTTAGGGCAAAGAATGGAGACAAATGAGCTGGATTTTCATGCTTCATGGATGGTGAATGAAGAGCATCTTTTAAAACCCTATCAGGAACTCTTTGGATTGTCATTAGATCTGGAGAGGGGAAAAAGAAGGAGGGAGGAGACTGCTGAATTTGGCCCCCTGGGTGTGAAAAGATCCTGATTCGCTGCTGGGGGCTGGGGGGGCTTCAAACAGTCTCCTTGCTGGAGCCAGGCATGCCTGGGCCCCTCAAAAGTTTCAGTAAATTACTTGTTATTTTGAGGGCTTTTGAAATTCAATTGTGGGCACCCCCTGATCTGGGTGGGTGATACCATGCTGCAGCTAGGAGACAGAGGGAGGGCTGGGGTGGGCACCACCAAGTTTCTGGCTCCTTGTAGGGTAACCAACCATCTGGGGACTTGCAGTGCTATAACTGGGAAAGTCCTGGACAAACCAGAATGGTTACACACCAGACTTTAGGATGAAACTGGTGGGGAAGCGAGGGGAGGAAACTGACTTGCTTATGGCCGGTCCCACCTAGCTATGGATTCAGAGCTAGCCTACTTGGTCTTGGCCTTGGTCCTGGCCTCCAGCCAGCTGCCCAGTTCACTTGCCAGGCTGGGAGAGAAGAGAATCTCCAGTGGGAGGTTCTTTGCTTGTTTGTTTGTACATTTTTGTAAAAGATGACTGGGAGCATTCGAATATGAATAAATATTAGATCATATTACAGAAATGTTAATGTTATTAGGTACAAAAATGGCTTGGTGGTTCTGTTTTTTAAAATGTACAAACATTTAGAAGTAGACACTGACTATTTACAAATGTGATGATAGATATCTGGGACATCTTTTAAAATATTCCACACAAAAAGACAGAAGTGTGTGTGCAGGACTGAGGTGGGCAGGGGTGGGGAGAACAGACGAAACAAGGCTGGCTATGAACTGATGGCTGTGGAAGCTGAGTGGTGGTGCACAGGGAGGCATTACTCTATTCTCTCTACTCTGTCCATGTTTGAAAATGTCCAAAACCAAAACCGAAGAAAAGGAAGAAGAAAGTATGTGCGTGGTACCATGTGGCAGTTGTTAGGAGGACCTGTACTAGGTCAAGATGCCTGGGTTCAGTCCAACTTCACCTGCAACTGGGTAAATTGTAACATGTTACTTACTTGCACTCACCCTCATTTCGATTGTTTGTAAATGGGAGTAATTATTCTGATCTCATAGACTAATTAACAGAAAATTCTAGGACTGTTCTTAGACACAATAAATACTCAATAAAAATTCCTTGTTAGAAAAGGGGATATTTGTGGGGAGGGGAATATGGCCTGTTAGCTCAGGAAAACCTCTCAGAGCTTTGAGACTGGGGGTATAGGAAATTTCCTGAAATAAACCTTTCCTGGATTGTTTGGCTATTAAGATGAACCAAGATGGGCTGCTTCCCTTTCACGCCCTCAGCCTCCAAGGAGCACCGTGCCTACCTCTCTCTCTTCTGTTCTTAATCATATGTGTTTGGTGGGGCTTAGTTTTCTCCCCACCTCCTCCAGGAGGTCTCAGTACTATGCTTGTACCCCCATGCCTTTGTTTGACCAGTTTTTGTCTGGTCTCTGTCAGTCAACCATGAACTGCAAGAGGGCAGGTCTTAATCTCCTTCTGGGGTCTCCCTCACAGACTGAGAGCACAGAGGCACAAGAATATGGTGGTTCACATGGAGGGACAGCACACACACTCGAACACACATATACACACAGAAGCACATGCACAAACAGGGACACACATGTGCAAACATCAGGCAGATATATTAGCACCTACTCACAAATGGGACACACAGCAGAGAGGTCAGAAGACCTAAAGGTGCAAGAAGAGAAGGAAGGTGTGGTCTTGCTGGTCAGGGAGTTCATGGTGCAGAGCTGAACAGGGCTGTGAGCAGCAGAGGCTGAGGGTGGTCAGCACCGGGATCCTGGCTCACTGTTGAGATCTGTGTTCTCACAGTCCAGTGCCAGGTAGAGAGCAGAGACAAGTCACTTGCCTCCATGCCAGGAGACTGCACCAAGAGACCTGGATGCTGGAGGCCGAGAGCTGACCTCATGCCAGGCTGCAGTCGCTGCTGGTGGTTCAGTGGTAACAACAATGGAAAGAATAAAAAGCCTCCATGTATTCTGTGCCTGGCACAGGTGCTGATCACCTGCCTTGTGCTATTTCATTTAGTCCTAACAACTACCCCAAGAGAGAGACGACATTGCATCTTTTTATAGTCGAGGAAACTGAGGTTCAGAGACATTAGGTCACACAGCCGGGAAGGGGCAGAGCTTGGATTTGGACCGAGGGTCAATGCGTTCAGCTGCTACATTCTGCTATGCAATTTATGGGGAGCAAAAAGGATACTGAAGAAGGATTTATAGTTGAAATTGTGCGATATCTAGGATTTGCTTCAAAATAATCCATGGAGGTGGCACAGGGGGATGTGTGTGTTTTGGGGGAAGGAATAGTATTAGCTCTGAGTTGGTCATTGAAACAGCAGGGTGATGGATAGATGAAAACTCATTATGCTCTTCTATTTTTGAAATTTTCCATAAAAATTTTACTGATCCTGGGTTTTACAGGGTAAAACAGCTGTACCCACACTGGGTGACCTTGAACATGTTGCTGAACCTCTATATGTCTCAGTGTTTCTACTGAGCATTTCTTCATCTATTTCCAACCCAGTGCTGCTCAGTATATGCCTAGGGAATAAATGCTGTGGTGGTAATACCTGGACCTGTTGAGACCCAAGTGTCCCTATTTCTAAGACAGCCACAGACCCCTTCTAACTGAAGATATGCTCTTACTTCCACTCTCCCACAAGAAAAAGCCTGGCAGAGATGCCTGTGTGTTTGGTCTTTGTCTGGGCTCCTGGAGTAGAAAATATGAGTGTGTGTGTGTGTGTGTGTGTGCGCGCGCGCGCGTGTGTGTGTGTCTGCCTGTGTGTGTGCGCAGTACACCGCTTATTCCACCTGTGTGGGTCTCCTCTTTCTCCTCTTCTCTTCCAAGTCGCCACCTGTTAATTCCTTGTTCAAAAGAAGCCAGGGGCCCCAGGCAGAAGGGTGGTGCCCAGACTCTGGGGGAGGCAAATGAGGCTCTGGGCCTCCCAAACACTGGGGATGATAAATGGGGGTCCTAGTCTTTCAGGCTTCATTATAGAGTCGCCATGGGTTTGCCCAAACCATGGCAACCGATTCAAGCAATGATTAACCTAATAAAGCAGAGGCAAAGGGGAAAAAGATGCATTCAAGACCCCAAGTCAGGCCTGGTTCTCTAGAGGCAGTAAATTTCCCTTCACTGAGTACTGGTGAACAGACCCCAGACATCCTAAATCTCTGCCTCTGGGTGTGGGGGTGGGGAAGCCTGTGAAAGCAGTAAATGGATGTCAGAGATCAGCTGGGGTGGCTCAAATGCTCACTTAGCAGGCCCCTTCTTGGAAGTCAACCCAACACTGGGGACAGAAAAGCATGTGCTGTAGCCCTGGAGTCAGAGCACTTGGGCTTTCTCCTTTTGAACCCTGGTAAAGTTGACCCTGGGGAGGTGTGTGTGTGTGCATGGGTGCACATGTGTGTCTGTTTGTCTCTGGTGTGTGGAGAGCAGGCAGCAAAGATTCTGCTGCTGCTGGTATGATGGACAGCTTCTCAGATGGCCTTCATGGTCTCTGCTGCCTCCTGGTATTCATGCCCTTGTGTAGTCCCCTCCCCTTGGCTGTGGGTTAGATTTAGTCTTTTTTTTTTTCTAGTAAATACAATGTGGCCGAGGTAATAGGATGTCACTTGAAATTAGATTACACAAAGACTGGCTTCTGTCTTGGGTATCTTCCCACCTTTTGTTTGTTTGCACTGAAGCAAGCCAGTTGCTCTGTCATGAGCTTCCCTATGGAAAGGCCCACATGACAGGGAACTGAGGAAGGCTTCTGGCTCCAAGTCACTGAGGAACTGAGGTCCTCAGTCCAATGGCCCTCAGGAAGTGAGTCCTGCCAACAGGCACCTGAGTGAGGTTGGCAGGATCCACGCGCAGTCAAATTGTCAGGTGAAATCTCAATCCTGGCTGACTCCTGACTGCAGCCTGAGACATTTATAGCCAGAGGCACCCAGCTAAGCCACACCTGGATTCCAGACCCACAGAAAACCCACACAGAGAATGTTTCTTGTTAGAGTAGTTAAGTTGTTTTGTAATTTGTTATGCAGCAGTTGATAACTAGTAAAACAGAGGTACTAGTAGCTGGTGATGATCTTAGAATAGCAGGAGCCTCAGTTTGTCTCCATAATTAATAGATGTGGGCCTTGGGAAAATTCTATCATGCTTCCCTGGTTTGCTCATCATCTGTAGGAATAAAGTGGAAATGGGGTAGGTACCATAATGAATTCTGCTTCAAATTGCTGGCAGGTACATGAAATATATGAACATATCTATCACCTCATCTAAATCCTCATAAAACACTAGGAGGTAGGTGTGATTTTCACCATTTTTATAGATTGAGAAACTGAGGCTCAGAGAGGCTAACTTGCTCAAAATGATAGAATTAGGAAGTGCTGGAGCTGAGGGAGATGCCAAGGTAATATGCTATCTTGGGAAGGATCATTCACACCTGACTATCGGCATTACTAGTCATCTCAGAAATGGTGACTGTGGTGATAACCCAGCCTCCCCTAATCAGATGGAACATCTTCTAAAATAGACCCACAAGGAACGAAGAACAGATTGTTTGGGTGCTGAGGAGGGTATGAGGCAGATTAATGAGTCTCCCTCTCTATCATTCCTTCACTCACTCAACAAATATTCATTAGCCTTTATATGGTAGCCAATCTGGGGAAGGATAGGATTTTCTAAACAAATAATTGCAATGTCCATTAATTTAGTCAGTTCACTCACTCATTAACTCATTCTAAAAACATGCGGCATATGGTTGAGAATGGGAACTCATGGAAGACATGAAGATGGACACAGTTCCTGCCTTGAGATGATCTTACAGACCTTGAGTGGAAGGTGCAGAGGAACAAAGAGATCTTTACAATACTACCTGGAAAGTACAAGGATATTCATATGGACAGGATATTATGGGAGCAGAAGCGATGATGGAAGAATAGTTCAAAGAAGCTTCTGGGAAGAGGTGATGTCTATATTGGAGATTTTAAAATTGGTTTTAGAGAGAGAGGAAGGGAGAAAGAGAGAGAGAAACATCAATGTGAGAGAGAAACATTGATCGACCACCCTCCAAGTGCCTCAACTGGGGATTGAACCTGTGATCCAGGTATGTTCCCTGACTGGAAATCAAACCCACAACCTTCCAATGCATGGGACGATGCTCCAGCCAACTGAAACACCTGGCCAAGGTTGTACTGGATATTTGGTGAAAAGAAGAGGGGAAGAGGATCTGGGCAGAGAGAACAGTTCAGAAAGAAAGAAAAAAAAAAAGCTTGAAAGGGGTACCTGACTGTGTGTAAGAGGAAAACTTCAAGCAGATCAGTATTTCTTTAAAAAAATTTTTTTAAATTAATTAATTTTGTTTTATTTATTTATTTATTTATTTTTAGAGAGAGGGGAAAGGAGAAAGAGAGGGAGAGAAACATCACTGTGTGGTTGCCTCTCACTCGTGCCCCCAACTGGGGACCTGAAGTGCAACCTAGTCATGTGCCCTGATTGGGAATCGAACCATCGACACTTGGCTCGCAGGCTGACACTCAATCCACTGAGCCACAGCAGCCAGGGCTCAGATCAGTATTTCTGCAGGGTGCATGTCAAGGCAAGCAAGGCACTGTACAATATGATGCTCATCATAAACATAAGTGATTCATGTATAATCCAATTTAAGCTTGACAGCAATCTGTTGGTGGAGACTGCTCATTACCCACCAGAACCCATTCTTCACTTCTTTCTTTTTTTTTTATGTTTTTATTTATTTTATTTTAAAGTACTTTTTATTGATTATGCTATTACAGTTGTCTTAATTTTTTCCCATTTGCCCCTCTCTGCTCAGTACCTCACTTCCCTCCCCCTCCCTTAGTTCATGTCCATGGGTCATGCATATAAGTTCTTTGGCTTCTGCATTTCCTATACTATTCTTAACATCCTCCTGTTTATTTTGTACCTAACACTTAATGCTTCTTGATTCCTGAACCTTTTCTCCCATTCTCCCCCTTCCCCCTCCCCACTGACAACCCTATATGTGATCTCCATATCTATGATCCTGCTCCTGTTCTAGTTGTTTGCTTAGTTTGTTTTTTAGATTCATTTGTTCATAGTTATGAGATTGTTTTCATTTTGCTGTTCATAGTTTTGATCTTCTTCTTTTTCTTAAATGTGTCCCTTTAACATTTCATATAATAAGGGCTTGGTGATGATGAACACCTTTAGCTTTACCTTGTCTGGGAAGCACTTTATCTTCCCTTCCATTCTAAATGATAGCTTTGATGCATAGAGTAATCTTGGTTGTAGGCCCTTGCTTTTCATCACTTTGAATACTACTTGCCGGTCCTTTCTTGCCTGAAAAGCTTCTTTTGAGAAATCAGCTGACAGTCTTATGGAAACTACTTTGTAGGTAACTCTCTTCTTTTCTCTTGCTGATTTTAAGATTCTAGCTTTATCTTTAACCTTTAGCATTTTAATGACGTGTCTTGGTGTGGTCCTCTTTGGGTCAAGCTTGTTTGGGACTCTCTGTGCTTCCTGGACTTGTATGTCTATTTCCTTTGCCAAATTAGGGAATTTTTCCTTCATTATTTTTTTCAAATACATTTTCAATTTCTTGCTCTTCTTCCTCTCCTTCTGGCACCCCTATGATTTGAATGTTGGTACATTTAAAGTTGTCCCAGAGGTTCCTAAGTCTCTCTTCATTTTTTTCAACTCTTGTTTCCCCATTCTGTACTGGTTAACTGTTTATTTATTTCTTATGTTCCAAATCACTGATGTGAACCATGGCTTCCTTCCCTTCACCATTGGTTTCATGTGGATTTTTCTTTATTTCACTTAGTATAGCCTTCATTTCTTCTTATGCATTTACTGTACTCGATCATGTCTGTCAAGTCTGTGAGCATTGTTATCAACAGTGTTTTGAACTCTTCATATATTAGGTTGACTATCTCCTTGTTGCTTAGTTCTTCCACTGGTGCCTTGATTCATTCCTTCTTTTGGGCCATACTTCTCTGTGTCTTCAACTTGACAGCCTCCTGTGTTTGCCTCTGTGTCTTAGTAGAGCTGTCACACCTGTTAGGTTTTAAAGAGTGGAGCCTTAGGTATTCATCAGTGTGGGGTGACCCATTTCACCACCTTGTGGCACTATGCATGGGGGATGGATCAGACAGTGAACAATGCTGCTGCTCAGCACTCATCCCTTTTCCTATCACTTCACCCACTTCTTGTATGCAACTGGCACTCTTCTAGCTGTTGCCCTGGTGATGGTTCCCAGAGTGGGTGGGTTTGCGGACATTCTAGGACCTGGCGGCCTCTAAACAGACTCTCTTGAGAGACCGGCAGTTTCTTCTGTCACCCCAACCCACCACTGGTTTTCACAGCCAGAAGCCACACAGCTTTTTTTTCCTGGTGCTGGAACTGTGAGCTGTGTGATCTGGCCTGGGCCTGGGATCACTCCCCAGGTGTCTTTCTTGGCTTTTATAATGTGTGACTACTCTTTCTGATGGCCAACCACAGCCACTGCCTTGCTGCCACCACCGCCGCCACTGTCAGAGCTGCCCTGGTTCCACCCCTCCTACCTGTCTGTATAAGTATTGCGTCTTTATATCTTTGTTTGTTGGACTTACATGCAGTTCTATTTTCTGGTAGTTCTGGTTGTTTTTTGTTTTGAGGTAGGTGTAATCCTTCTTATGGTTGTGGAAGGAGGCAAAGTGTGTCTGCCTACACCTTCGTCTTGGCTGGAAGTCTGTTTTTAAACTTTATATAAATTAAAGTACAATTTATGTATTCTTCTGTATTTTGGTTCTTTCATTCAACATTATGTCTTTAAAATTCATGCATGCTGTATTACATATAGTTTATTCATTTATATTTTGGTAGGTGTTTCACTGTATAACTTTACCGCAGAGCATTTATCTATTGTATTTCTGCTATATATATGGTTTGTTTTCAGCACCCAAATGCTGTGATGAAGCATTGTATGAGTGTCCTGTGACTGCCATAATGGTTTACCACAAACTTGTTGGCTTACAACAACAGAAATTTTTCTCACAGTTCTGGAGGCCAGAATTCCAAGATCAAGGTGTCAGCATGGCCACACTTGCTCTTAAGGTTCTCGAGGAGAATCTTACCTTGCTTATTCCAGTTTCTGGTGGATGCAGGAGGTAGTCTCTTGGATTGTGGCCACATCATTCCTATGTCTGCCTCTCTCCTTTTCTTTCTCATTCTTTACTTCTTTCTAGACACATAGCCCCTCTTCCTGTTAGGTGAGACCAGGTGATCATGCTCTTCCTGTGGAATGTGAGCAGAAGTGACATGTGCTACTTCTGGGTCTAAGCTTTAAGACTGAGGGTGAGGCTCCTCCATTTCCCATTTCCACTGGTCAGGGCCCATGGCATTGCAGCCTTGACCCTGTGGATGACAAGGACCCTGAATGATGTCATGGAACAGAGCTACCCACCCACCTGGGATGCTCACCATAAATTGAATTATTGATGAGGCTGTCACAGCAGCCTGGCTTTACTCTAACCTAAACTTGAAATAGTATTATTATTTCCACTTCACAGATGAAGAAACTGAGAGGTTAAGAAACTTGTTCGTGGTTGTACTTAATAGTGAATCAGCTAGGAATTGAACCCAGATTCATATCACTTGACAGCTCACATTAGACCGTCCTTCCCTACTGGAACATGGGCAATGATTGGAAACCACTTGAAGGTTTTAAACTGTAGAGGAACAATGGCATGTTTGCATGTTAGATGGGTGCTCTGCCTTCAGCATGGAGAGTACAGGGAGCAGTGTCAAGATTAGAGGTATGGAGATCATCTAGGTGGTCTCTCCATGAGAGCAATAAGAGTCTGAACTAGGATAGTGGTAGAAAGGAGGTAAAGGGGAGGTGAACTTCCAGAAATAGGGAGGACATATCAGCAAGGCTTAAGGGTTCATTGGATTTGGGTAGTGAGAGAGGAAAGTCAAGAAGAACCTCAAATTTCTAATACAGATGACTAGGTGATGCTGCTTAATGAGATCAGGAACAGGAGGCAGCATTAGTTTGGGGTTAGGGAAAAGGAATTCCATTTTAGACATGTCTCATTTGGGGTGCCTAAAGGACATTTGGACATATAATCCTGGAACCCAGGAACCCTAGGGAGGGTCTCCAGGAAGGGGTGGGTGGCCTTTGGCCTTTGTGCCAGGTTGAATGGCACAGGGGTGCATGAGAGATTCAAATTCCTACAAAAGTACCCCTTCCTCCCATCCCCTAACAGAAATTTTGGAGAATGAGAAGAATTTGAGACAAATGAAGATGCTGATAATAATTACCATTTAAGGCAGCTTAACCCGAACTAAAAACAAGCACACTTAATCAACTTAACAGGTAATAAAAACAGCATTAGACAGGCAAAGGGGTTCAATTAAAAACCAGAGAGAAAGGGGCATTTCTGGGGTCACACAGTAGTAACAGAGTGCATGCTTTCTCCACCACACCAAGGAAACTGGACAGTCTTCTTGGTCTACATGTCCACAGGGATCTCCCTAGGGACTCTGGCCTAAAAGTGTGATTACAGGGGCTTGATAGGTGGTTTTCCATATTGGGAACGTTACATTTCTATGCTCCTGGCTCTCTCGGAGACAACACAGTTATTTCAGCACCATGGTCAGAGGCGCGCCGCACTGTTTCAGGACCTCCGTGCAGCCAGACTGGTTAGCCAGGCAAGCACTCCCTCCGTCTGCCTTGGCCCTCGCATCACAGAAGCAGCGGGGACAGACAGGAGCCTGGAACCTCACCAGGGGTCGGGGATGGAGGTGGGTGGCTCAGCCAAAGAGCAAAGGAGCCTCTTGGCTCTACAAGAGCTTAAGGACATGGCTCGAGACAAAGCACAAACAACTACAGACGGACTCGGCACAGAGGAGAGCTCTAAACCTCTGTTTCCATGGGTGTGACCACTTTTCCTTGCTGTAAGAGGGTACCTGAAATAAGAAGCGTCCAACCTCACGTTTTCCACAGGTTTCTCTTGCTCCTTTGAGGCATAGCTGACAGGTAAGGTTAGCGATTGTTCCCCCACCACTTTTCTTGAGCACTGTCTGCAGCTATTTTTTAAAGGGGGTGGTGGTGGGAAGAAACAGAGCAGAGAATATTAATTACATGAATGTGAAAATGTAATTATAATATAATTAGTGCTTATTCTGTGTCACATTCTCAGCCGAAATATCCCTGACCACCTTCCCCATGCTGTCCCCAGTGCCAGATCCAGAGGGTCTTTTCACCTCTTCGAGTCGTGGGGAGCTGTAACTCTGAACACCGCAAGCACAACCTTCTCTTAGGTGCCCAGAAATCCAGTGATAGGGCAGTACGGAAGTTTTCAACTGAATTAGATGAGGTTCAGAGACTTGTCCAAGGTCACAAAGCCGGGCAGAGCGGCCTGTAGGGGAGAGGAGGGGCAGAGTGCGCCTGTGGGGTCGCGTGCGCCCGGGACCCCGCCTGCCTTTGTTCCAGCCCAGCGCCTAGGCTCCCAGACATTAGCATTCCAATGGCCCCGGGAGGCTTTGTCCTCCAACGGAGGCCGGCTTGGGGGCGGGATGGGATGGGGGAAGGGCACCATAAATCTACCTGCTTGTTTGCGCGGACGGCGGGGCGGTTTTGGGTGGGATGCACGCGGGGCGGGGAGGGGGGTGACGCAAGATTCATGTGCTGTTTTTCGGAAAGCCAGGCTTGGGCTCAGACAAAGGCAGAAGAGGGGGAAGAATTGTTCCACCCGAGCGTCTTTCCTGCCCCCGCTTGGGACCCTGTCCGGGTTTCAGGGACCTGGGGCGCAGGCGACGGCCTCAGATCGAAGGAGGCTGGGCAGACAAGTGCTGGAGCAGCCTGACTGATTTTAAAAGCGGCTAAACGACAAATGCCCTCAGGGCGTGGGGCGTGGTAGTGATGCTGGGTTATTTTTGTGAGAAACTCACAGAAGTGCTCTTAGGAGGCCTTTGGAGGAAGTTTCTCACATCAACGATTGATGGAGCTCTTCTTGGGCATAGGAGCCCTAAACTTTGCAGTGATTCAACCAATCCCTAAACCTTACTTCGGGGCCTCCTCCTGACTTGGCAACTCTGGGGTCAAATCTGCCTCCAACCCAAAGTGGCAGACCAGCACTGGAGTTGGTTAAATTGTTATTTTCTTTTTAATTCATTGGTGGGAGGACCAATCCGTGTGCACTGGGTGACTAATAGCTCCTTAATGAGCACCTTTAAAAATAGGAGGGAGGGGGGGAGTGGGCGTCTTCAGCTGGAACACAGTGCCAATAGACACTTCCAGCTTCAGGGCTTAGTATGTACCAAGGGCATGTGTGCCTATTTGAACACTACTTCCCACAGCCTTTCACAGGAAAAGTGATCTTCCTGCTTGAGGGCTTCCTCTCCAAACCCATAGTCCTGGCCCAAATACCACTTTCCCTGGCCAACCTTCAATCAAGCCCCAGGTCACAGTCCCACTGTGGCTGTGGCTTATACCTCCAACCAGCACCAATACTTTTTGGCCTTGAATTATTTTGTCAATATACTTGCTACTGTCCCCGGAGGACAGAGATGGACCTTTCTGCTTTTTATGTCTGTCTACAATCCTCCCCCAAATCCCAGCAAGCAGCAGGCACTGGCCTGGTCTGTGCAGCTGGAGCTGCAGACACCTGTTCCCCACCACCACCACATCAGGGTGCCCCAGGTGGAAAGTTGGCTGCTGCAGAGGTCACCAATAACCCATTAATCTTCTCTCCCCAGATAAAGCTGTGAAACAAAACACCTCCCATTAGTTTGTTTGCTGTGTCACCCTTCGCGCCCTAAATCCAGTCCTTGATAGCTGAGGCATATTTCCTGCGAGCTACCTTTAGGGACCTAGGAGTAGAGGAGAGAGGGAAAGTTGTTTTAAACAGAGGCAGGATGGGAGAGAGAGAGGGAGAGAGAATGCAAGAGCCATTAACCCCTGCAAAGCCGCCACCTTTGCGCACTCTAAGGCTCAGGAAAGCAACCTACCGTCTGGAGGCCTCTGACCGTGCTGCATCCTACTGACACTGGCCCTTTTCTTCCCTAGGCACTTAGGACCAATCCAAGAAGGACATGAGTTCAACTCACAGGGTAGAGTGCAAGCCCTCCATTTTCTTGTTGCCATTTGCCAAGCTGACTCGGCGGCTTCTTTGAGCTCATGCCTACTTTCCAGAGGTCCTGGGATTGCCAAGACCCAAGTAGCTGCATTCCACCAGCACCCCGGAGACAAATTTCAGTCACCACCGGGTACCAATCCTATTCTGCCTTGGGGGTAATCAAGTACCAGTAGCTGGAAACCTTGAATAACCTCTTGATAAGTTGGCAATCAAGGCTGCTAGATGTGCGGGGGTGCCAGAAATTCTAGCCAGATGCTTCACCTTCTCTAATCCCCGCCTCTCAGGTCCACTGAGTTGCTGTGCTGCCTCTCCAGTGTTGGGTGCGTACAATGCACTGAGAAGATGCGCTAGGACTTTAAGCAGTTTGGAAAAATCCCTGGGATGCCCAGTCCACCGGTGGCATTTCCGAGGGCTCTGATTCTGCGGTAGGTTATTTATTAGTCCCTCTTTTTTCCCAAAGGCAACTAAATTCAAACTAGTGGCATTGGGGAAAGGGCCAGCAGTGCCAGTGAATAGCCCTAGTTGGAGGCTTGGCATTTTTCTAGACCACTGTTTGTAGTAAGACAAGTTGCTGACCCATAAATAAAACTAGAGCTCTGGACCAAAGCCTTCCAGCTCTTACTTTCCAAGCATGTATACCTGGCTTGCCTTCCCAAACTCAGTCTGCCTAGGTTCCAGCCCAGTGACACAGCCTCAGCCCAGGCCAGAGGAAGGGCCCCAGACCCCCAGAAAGTCTCATTCCTCTCTTTGGACAGAGGCACACCCCATCCCCAACCCCTGCTGAAGAGGCTGCTGCTCTCCCCTCTGCACAATCCAGACACCTTGCTCAGACTTCTAGAGGTTCCTTTTTTATTGGCTTAAAAGCTCATTCACCAGTCCTTAAACAATCATATGTACAAAATATAGACTATTCCCTCTTTGAAATCTCATCAATAAATAGTACGTGTAAAACAGGGGGCGGGACCATATAATTTACCGTAGCAAAATTCATTTCAAAAGATATCATATAATTTACAAATTGATTTAAAAAAAAAAGACAGGGGTTCTCAGGCTCTCCAGGTCACAGGGAGGTGGAGGTGGGGGGAAGTTGGGGGTGTCTTCCCAGGGGGGCTGTGAGATCAGTTCACAGTTGGGTCTCCGGCCTGGCAATGGCTCAGAAAAGTGCAAGAGGAGAAGGCAAAATATCCCCTTAGTGGATTAAGGCAGAGTGGAGCGGCCCCAAACCCGGAACTTGATAGGGAGTCGAGTTGGAGTTCAGCAGCGTCTGTGGAGAAGAGACGCTGGGTGAGGTGAGCAAACGCTCAGAGACCAAGTGTTGGATTAAATCACATTGTGGGAGGAGGGCTAAGAGGCAGATGATCGTCAGGCTAATAGACAAATTGAGTGAGGGTAGGGTGGCGGCAGTGGGGGAGCATCTTCCGCTGTGTAGTGCTACCGTTCTCGTCATTTTTGCACGAGATTTTGGGCTGGCTGCCGGGAGGGGGCCTAAAACGCGCGCAGCCTTCAATGCCCACTTGGGCGGGCAGCGGTAGAATATAGCAGTTGGCGCTGCCCAGAGGACGAGAGACTGAACTGACCGGCCACCCTCACTGGCACCTGGGCACACCATGGGTCAGAGAACGAGAGGCAGAAGGAGCAAGTCCGTGTGAAGGCCACCGCCGCCACATCCTGGACAGCCTCCTCCCTCTCTCCCAGGACCCACCGCCCAGCGGCCGACGGACCATCATAGAAAGTCTGAAAAAACCAGGGCGCCTGGGCGCAGGCAGGCAGGGGAGGCAGAAGCCTGCAGCCCGGGGCGCTCCTCCAGCGAGGCGGCAGGACTCAGGCTGCCCGCCTGGGAGACTGGGGAGGAGAGGGAACCCCAGTCTCTCGGGGAGCCGCCGTTCAGGCTGCGCGTCTCCTCGCAGGCCGGCTCCAGCCCGTAGAGGCTGTGGTCTGCTATGCGCAGCGTCTGAGTCAGCGCCCAGATGTAGTTGTGGGCGAAACGCAACGTCTCGATCTTGGTGAGCTTCGCGTCATCTGGGAAGGTGGGCAGGACGCCGCGCAGCGCGTCTAGTGCGGAGTTGAGGTTGTGCATCCGATTGCGCTCGCGGTCGTTGGCCTTCTTGCGTCGGCTCCGTCGCTGTTTGCTCAGAGCCAATTCACTCTTGGGCCGACTTCGTCCCCCACGCCGCGCCCGGAGCTTCCTGGCGGCCCCTCGGCAGCCGCTTCCTTCCGCCTCGACGCAGCCACCTGGCACGCGAGTGGGGTTCGGCGAAGCGGACACGATGCAGGTCAGTTCCTCGTTGGAGGAGACCGGGAAGGGCTGCTCCGGCTCGTGGGTCACTTGCACAGCGGGCGTACCCGAGGGATGAGGTGCCATCCTGCGGAGGGGTAAGAGGTATGGGTAAACGTGGGTCGGTAACCCGGGCGCAGTTCCCCATCACGGAGCCAGGTGGGAAAAAAATAAAAATGAAAAAGAGCCACCCCCGACTGATCAGAGGGACCCCCTTTCCCCTTCGAATGCCGCTCTGCGGCTTCCAGGTGTTACCTTGTTCTTGTAACGCAAAAGAGTGGAGAGCGGTGGGCTTTGAGCACTGCGGTGAGCTGATCTGGCCTTCGATTACGCCAAGTTCAGCTGAGCTTCTCGCGCCGCCGCCTAGGAGTTCCCACAGTCATTAACAAGAGAAGCGCGAAGGGTGCCTGGGCTTCTGTTGCTCCCTCTTGGCGCGCCTGCAAGACCAGGCGGGTTTCCTGAGCTGCGAGTCGTGTGCTCCTCGGCACGCTTTATCTGCTCTGCCGGGGCCAGGAGCGTGCCTGTCCTGCTGCTGCCCGCGCCGCCGGCCTATCAGCGCCGCGACCCGGGGGCCGCGCCACGCGAGCCCGCTCCTCCCCCGCGGGGCACAGCTGGATTCCGGACTAAGGGGGAGGGGAGCGCTGCTCTGTTTGCTTTCTCCCCGCGGGCTCTGTCCCAGCAACTCTCAGTTCCTCAAAGAACCTCGCCCAGTGAGAAGAGCCTTGTCTGGCTCGCGTCTGGCGGTTCCAGACCGCTTTCCCAGCGCCTACGCTTCCTTGGCACCTGTCCAGAGCCCCTCTTGGTACCCTAAAGGGGGCTTGGAAAGGCCTCGAAGCCTTTCGAGTAGGTCAATCTCCGTGCGTTACACGGGGGAAGTTTAGGCTCAGAGAGGGAGGCGGCTTGCCTCAGATCACACACAGCAAGAGATAGAACAAGGAGCCGGGTGTCCTGAGTACCGGCTTGGAAAAGCGTCCTCTAATTCCAGATGCCACCCTGCTCTCCTGCACTGTGAGTCAGGTCAGGAAACACACACAGAACAATGTTTCACTGACCCTCTTCATTGCGGGGTGGGAGGAAGAAGGCGACTTCAGAGGCAGATGTCCTTGGCACTTAAAACTTTGCCTGGGGATGGAGAGCTCCCCTTACCATGCCCTGAGGTGCCGGCCCAAACTACTGAGACCCCCCACCCGAAATCTAAGACATTTCAGTGGTGTCTCAGAGGCAAAGGGTGGCTACGGAGGAACTTCCCCAGGGGCCATTCCACAACTACCCATCATGGGCAGTACCCTAGCGCTGGGTCCCGGGTCTGCAGGGCAAGAGTTCAGGTGAGAAGGGGTCAGGAGAGGGCCAGGAGTTCACTGCAAGCCTTTGTGTCTTTTAAACGCCTGTGGTGTGCTGGCGTTGCAGAGAAGCAGATCACCTCTGTCTGCCCTTAGTCCCCTTGTGCAATCGCGGGCGGGCAGGGGGCTGCCAGCTCTACCCGGTCCAGCCTTCTGACGCGCTATTAGCGATCAGGCGGTGTACGCAGGGCCGGGACTCTCCAAGGGCCGTGTAATCGCCGTCTGGAAATCTTTCCAAAATGAGTCTGAACGCATCACCCCTCCTTTCTTCCCTGCCCCTCCCTTTTGTCCCCGCCTCGGACACCCCGTGGTCTTCTGCTTCCGGTCACTCAGGGTGAGGGGTCGCGGCTTCCGTTCCTCTCTGCTGACCGTGACCTGCCCGGAGGAGGAGGCGGAGGCTGGGAAGACTGGGTCCTGGGTTAAGGCTCTGCTGGCCGCGAAGGCTTTACTTTCTAGCATCTCCAGATACCCCGAGCCTCTTGGAAGCTGGCGAGGGGCGCTGGACCGGGTTAGGAAACTGAGGGGAGAGGGGAGGGAAAGAGGTAAGTTTGTGTATCTGCCCGAATGACGGCCTCTGACACCAACCCAGGCCTCTTGGAATTTCCTCCAAGGCAGAGGGAGAGGATGGGTATGCTTGGGAGCCAGGGTGAGGGGACTGTTAGGACATTATGGGGCTGGGGGCGCTGTCCTCCAGACCACAGCTGGCACGCTGTGAGCCCAGGCCCCTTCCTTTGCTGTGTGGGAACCGAAGCTAAGGGTCAGGTTCAGGACCACAAAGGAACCCAATGGAGACTCATGTGTTCCACATTTTTCTGCTGTTTCCCTTCGGATCAGAACTGGCTCCAAATTGTCTACTAGTTATAAGAATGAGAACCTGAGACCCCCCTTTTCAGATGGAAAGATCAAGGCCCAGAAAGGAGAAGTGACTCATTAAAGTCACAGAGCAAGTTCTATCAGAACCAAATGGAACTCAGGTCCTAAGGCTCCTAGTCCTGGATTCTCCTTTACACCTGCTGCCTCTCCTTGATTGGGGGAAAAATTCTTTCAAAGCAAAACCAGACACTCCAAAACATAGAAAGTAGAAGTCCTGGGTCTGTGAGGAATGACAGAGTCCGAGTAGAAAGCAGGTAGTGACCCCATCACCCAGCGCCAAGGGGAGCCAGTGTCCCCTCGTGTTCCATCTCTTTACTTTCCTGACCAGCTTGCTTGATTTCTGTCCTGCAAATTAGAAACAGAGAGAGGAAACCCGAAGCTTTGCTTCCTTAGCTCTCCAACACCCAGCCTGGCTCTGGAGGGAGCTCTGGTCAGGAGGGATCAAAGCCTCTGTGGGTCTCCGGAGGCCTGAGATGCAGCCCCAAACCACAACTCTCATCTAGCAGTGGCTCTCAGAAGAAAAGTGAACATGGGACTCGCCTTTGCTTCAAGTGGCTCATGGGCACTGGAGATAGCCATAGGGTGAGCTTCCAGCACCAGGGAAGATTCTGGAGATTCTTGAGAACCTTCTTGTTTGGGAGAGAATTCTAGGACCGGCTTGGAATTCTTATCTAGCTTCCCCAGGTGTGGCCTTTGACTCAGGGCTCTCCAAGGCTTGCAGGCCGACACCACTACTCTGGCTTTGCGCAAAAAGCAGGGCGAGGAGCGCGCAGCGGCGGAGTGCCCCGGTCACCTTGCGCACACAAGAGCTCTCAGAGTCCCTTCTTCTGTCCAGTAGGGTGGGGCTGGAGGTTGAGTCCTAGGGGTTTAGACAACCAGGATTTATGTCCTCTCTTTCCGCTGTTGGGGATGCATAGACCCCTCTCCAAAGTTAATTCCTGTGCTTTTGTTGGCTGAGGCGCAGGCTGTGATAACTCAGTGCGCGCTGGCGGTATTTGTGCATCAGCTCTTCTATCGGGGGAGCAGAGCCTGTTCCTGAAGACCCCTGCCAGGCATCACCTCTAATGCCTCCAGGACCAGCGTGCTTATCGACTCTTTGAGGCCTTGGTTTGCCTGGAGGCTGAGAGGGCCCAGAAGAGAGGAGACAGCCTGACTCCTGGAGACTGCGGCTGGTTGGAAAAGAAGCAAGGCTGCGGTCTGCCCTTCTGCCTTCCTGTCTGTGGGGGGAATCTTAGCAGTGCTTGGGGGCTCCTTGAGAAAGGAGAAGGAGGGAGGGGGCCATAGGAGGCTGAATAGCTAATGGCTTGCCAGAGGAGGGGGCGTCTTTCTCTCGCCTACGACTCTGCACTGAAAGAGAGGAAGACAAAAATCTGGCGAGCGAGCTGCCCTAGCCGAGACTGGCCACTTCAAACAGCCCTTCAAACAAAAGGAGACGACGAAAAGAAAGCCCCACCTGTCTCCAGTGTTTGCTAAAATAATAATAAATAGATTTCGTTTAATAAATAATTACAAGAGATTGTAAAGTGGAGTGCTTTGGAAAACATCTACTGCGGGAGTCCCGCAGCCAGCCGTCACCTGCTCCCAAGGCGGGCAACTTTATTGTTAAGCCACCCCCCAACTAGTTCGCCTCTGATAAACTCTCCCTCGTTTTCACAATGACTGTTTACTCATAGTTAGCACAATATTACCTTTGCCGTGATAAACCCAGAGCTGGGAGACCTGGCCCCTGGCCCCTGGGCACACCTGTCCCAGAAGCTGACACATGGATTTGGCACCGAGCAGGCCTCCCCCCCGGGGGCCGTGTACATTGGCCCAATTGCCACCCATTTATAACAGGTTGGCTGCAAGGCCTATCTCGGTCCTATTTGTCTTCTTTTATTGAAAACATATGGTCTCCAGGGGCTCACCAGCTCCATATTTCATCTTCCGGGAGCAGGGGCGCTTCCGCAGGTTGGTGCTGCTTGGCGCACCGCTCCCCACCCAACGGCTGCTCCTGCGCCAGCTGAGGGGACTGAGGAGGTGGGGTGAGGAGAGATAAGGCTGGATCCTCATTCACTTTGAGAAAGATGCCTTTTCCTCAGAGAATCCCCCTCCTGGGGCTCAGAGACCTTGTGCGCTCTTGAGTGGGAGGCTGGTTCTTTTTCTTGGGTAGGTGAGAGGGTGCCATATGCCACCCCCAAGGGCGCACAAGGAAGCTACAGCCCAGGGAGTCCTCGAACAAAGGGAGGAGAGGGCCCAGGACCTCAGGAGCGCCTGAGGTCTTTATTTCCAGATCCCCCTCCCTGCCCAGGGCCGCCTCCCCCGGCGTCCGAAGCTGGAGCACAGTGCTTGGAAACAAAGTGTCCACATTGTCCCTGCCACCGGCCGGAGACAGTGAATGAGTGAAAAGGTGCATTGCGCACCAAGACACCTGTTGAAGCGGCGCCTCTTCTCAGCGCCTCTCTCTGCTCTGCCCTCGGTCAGGGGGGAGTGGGGGGTGGGAGGAGGGAGAGATACAGTGATTTGTGGTGACATATGTTGAGCAGATCGGTGTGTACTCTTCACAGGGACGCAGGCACCCTTGCTCCCATACACACCCCGCGAGAAGGCGCAGCTGCTCTCCTCACCTCCTCCGGACATAATACCTGGGCCAGGCGCTTTGGCGTCGCCTTTTGAAACTCCAACTTCCTCCCACCCTCTCTGCTTTCCACCCCCCACTCGCCGCGCAATCTTGGCAGCTTTAAAGTAGGACTTCATTGTCAAATTTAACAGATGCACGTTTGTTCTCAGCGCCCAGCAGCCTCAAACACACACACACACACACACACACACACACACACACACACACACACACACTCAGGCATCAACAGAAAATGTGACTGATGACACAGATGCAGAGCGAAACATGTCCATATGCCCCACTCTGCCCCCGTTCAGAGCTGGAGAAACAAACAAGGGCAGGGAGGCCACCTCCAGAGCCTCCAACTTTGCGCTGGCCTTTCAGCGCTGGGCGCGCATCTCCTAGTGGGGAGCCAGGAGAGCGCACGGCTTCTGACGCAGAGCTCGGATCCCAGGGTGGTGGGAAAGGGACCTCAGGGAGGAGCAGAGAGGGCCACACGCTCTGGACCAGCTGATTGGGCATTACCTAACATCTGGCTCTTGCTTGAGCTCGGCATCTAAACCCCTCAGCAACAAAGATGCCTGGGTCTTTCTGGGATTCCCAGAAGTGGGCATCAACCTGAGACCCATACCTGGAGAAGTCCATTTAGCACACTTCTGAACCTGCCCACTTATCTCCTTGGCGGGTCAGATGCAAGTTCCTGGATCTGGGCTTGGCTAACATCCTGTGATGGGAAAGAGCAATAGATGGAGGATAATGGGCCTGGCTCTGCCACTATTACTGTGCCACCTTGAGCAAATTATTTCACCTGGACCTCACCTCTCTCTGTTTCCCATATATTAAAGGGAAAAGCTGCAGAAGAAATACTTTGTAATTTTCTTCTCAAGTTCTACAAAATTTGGAAGTCTTGGATACCAGTGGGCCTTAGGCTGTAAGTGAAGGAAACACAGAGAGAGTGCCGCTCATCCCCCCTCCATCTGTTTCCCAGATCTGAGTTTCACCAACAGTTGAGGGGTAAGGGGCAGGAGGCAGTGGTAGTGGGGAAAGATGGGCACTGAGGGGTTTAAGAAACCATCTCTGTCCCCTCCATCTTTTAAGTCTTGGTGCACAGGTAACCTTTGGGCTACTGTGACAATCCATGACAGGCCAGGCATGCCTGATGGTTCCAGGCTTTCAGACCTTCATTTCCTCCAGTGCTGGGTTGGAGCTGGGAAGCTGGGTGGGGGTGCCTGGCTCTTGGGCCCCTTCCTCTCTCCGGGCTTGTTTCTGGAGAAAAATATGCCTCTCTCACCCTCCTTGTGAGCTTGGATGAACTCTGCTCATTCCAAAAGATAGGGGCATCCACCTTCAACCTTACATAAACTAAATTGTCTTTATTTTCTGTGCATTTTTGACTGAATGTGGTCCTGATATTTCTGTGATCCACTGGACCAGGCAGGGGCTCTCTCCTTTGGGATAAGTTAGAGCATTTTTGTCAGGGGAGCTTGGTAGTCTCTCTGTTCTCCAGTCCGGATGCCCTCTTCCCACCCCACCCCCAACCCCCAGCCCATTGGGGATTCTGTCTAGGCAGCAGCAGTAAGAACCAAAGGGTGTCTGAAACTGCTATGAGTTGGGGATAGGGGCAGGAGGAAATCTAGCCACCTCACTTCTTAAGTCACCGCTGGTAATATGTTCACCACCACCCCCTCCAGTTATCAAGTTGGGAAGGCAGGAAGGGAGCTGGGTGGAAGCTGAAGAGAGCCAAGAATTAATTCTAGAGGAACTCTATGGAGAAGCAATGAAATAGAATGCTATGCAGTATTCCACACAGTGTTTAATAACACTACTATCTATATAGAACCTTAAAGGAGGCAGATCACCCCCTCACACAACCTTTGGGGGACCCAGTAAGTGATTTGTCTTATTCCCATTTTACACATGAGCAGTGTGAGGTTCAAGGTCCCAGAGCCAAGACTGAAACTCCACTACCCTTGTGTCTGCTCCAGCTAGCCGGCAGGAAATCTTTATTTTGCCGCTCTCTTGCACCCCATACCCACCTCCCACACTTCAGATCTCCATCCTGTCCCCTCTGAGGCCCTTTAGAGGTGGGAGGTCTTAGCCAGGGCTTTGGGGGTCCAGGAGTCGATGTTTGGGAGCAATAAATAATGGAGACTTTTCCTTCTCTCTTGTCTTTTTTGATCTATGGCTTCTGTGAGCCTTCCCTAGCTCCCTGTCAGTAATGTGGGGGTAGGTCCAGGCTCACATGACCTTGAAAGTGAGTGCCTCCTTGAATATTGTGCCTAAGGCACCCACACTTGCCTCACTACAGCCCAACCCCAGCCCTGCTGTGAGGGCACTAAACATTGTATTTTCCTTTCTTAGACCTTAAAACAGGTGGCCTCAATTGTTTTGATTATGTGGCACTACCAGAAAACTACGTTAGGCACACCCTTCAAAATACGTTAGCTATGCATTATTCTTCATATATTATGTACAATATAAACACATGCAAAATGTGACTTATTATAAGATAGATGTCTTTCTGTACCAGGCTACATAAGTAGTAGAGAAGGGAATGGAATTTTGAGTCAGACAGTCTGAGTTCCAATTTGGACTTCTGTATCTAGTAGTTCTGTAACTTCTTTGAGGCATCTCCATTTTCTCACCAATAAAATGGGGGTAATAATAAAGTACCCACCTCATGGGTCTTAAATGATCTAATTCTTATAAAGTGATCAGCATGTAGTGGATGCTCAATCATTTATGAGAACTACTTGATACATACATTATGAAACATACCTTCAAATAAATTTGCTCCCAGGAAATAATAATGAATATAAATAGAAGTTCTACTATGTGATTCTTCTTGCACTCCCCCTCCAGGCAAGCCGCTTTGGAACCTGCTGTCTGAAGCAGCCACCATTACAGTATCATCAATAGTTATGACACAGGTTCATATTTGACCAGCACTTCCTCATCCATTATTATTTCTCATTAAACTGACGAGGCAGCACGGTCAGAGGTCAGCACCCCATTTTACATATAGAGAAACTAAGGCTTTAGAAAGGTGATATAACTCACCCAGGGCCACCCAACCAGTATCATCAAATGGGAACAAGAATCTAGGTGGTCTGACCCCATCTATCCCTCATCCATCCTGACTCACTGTTACACTGTGGGCCCCACCTGTGAGCTATTGTACAAACAACTCAGGATCTTGCTGAACAACTACCAAAGAAAGGGGTGTGGACTAATCAATGAGGCCAGATGGTGGTGTGTGCCTATGGTTCATTCACTCTTGTCCACCAGAAACCATAGCAAGCTTGGAGGCTCCCTGGCATGTGATCTTACTTGGTGGGTGGGGTACATTTTATAGATGAAAGTGGAGAAGAGAGCACTTTTACAGAGGGCCAAGTCTGCACAGGAAGCTACAAATCAAATTTCTGTCAATGCAATTGCCCAGACACCAAGATGGTCCAGGTCATTTGGGCACACCTTAGCTCTGTTCCATAAATGTTTATGAAGGGTCATTAGGAGAGGGTGGTGGCCAGCTGTTCTCCATAGTCACAGAGATTAGACCCAGGGTAAGTGGCTTGAATTGGAAAAGCAGGGATTTAGGCTATTGGTGAACCTGTCTTTCCTAACAGATAAACATGGTGAGCATCCTCTTCAGATGAGATAGAGTCATCTCAGTAGAAACTCCCCACTCTTTGGCCTGGTATAGTTGTTCAGCCTGCTTAGAGGTAGAGATGGACTGGTTGACCCCAGGAGACCTCTCTCTTCCCATGACTTCATCACCATGAATAGTTAGGATGACATTAAGTTGTACAGAACACAATTGGAAAGTCATTTATCACAGAAGCCCTTCAAGATTATGAGTGGAATTTATTACTACAAGTCTTAACCTGAGTGAATTGGAATTAACACCAGTTCCCTTCTGAGGAATTACAGTCCAACAGCACAAATGCATGATGTGCTATGTGTGAGAAATACAAATAACCAGAGGGTTAGGGCTGAGGAAGACCTTTGCTAGCATGTGGTTCCCAACACTAAATTGACAAATGTTTGGGAACTGAGGCTCAGGATGGACATATGTCTTTGCAAGGTCACACAGTAAGTGTGGCTAAGTCAGAACTCAAGTCGCTTTTCACTATCCCATGATCATGGGTCCTTGCTCTATGTTGCTGTCACTTGTTAGTCATCATTCTCTGACTGGTATGTGGAAGTCCCTTGTTCTGTGTCTCCCTCAATAGAGGGTGAGCTTTTTGATAATAGGTGCTGCATCACATTGAGAATTTAGCAAGGACATTGTAAACGGTGGGTCTCCAATAGCAATTGACTTGATGGACTCATGCAGGTGAAGGTTATATGAGACTCAGGCATCTGGGAAGCCAGCAGGAGGTTGGAAGGACGTGGAATTAATGAGAGGCTGATCAGACCCATATGGCTGCTATAAACTCTGATGTAGGCTAAGGAGCCGCATCTGTGGGGATAACAGAAATGGAGAAGGGGAGGCACATTCTTCCTTTTAAGGGCACAACCTGGAAGCTGTATATATTATTTCTGCTCATGTTTCCATTGGCTAGCACTTGATCACACGGCTTCATTTAGCTGCAAGTGAGGCAGAAATGTAGCCTGAAGTTTGGGTGACCATATGCCCAGCTATAAATTGGAAATCTATTACCAATGATCTTTGCCACACTCAATCGTTAGAAAATAAAAGCTTTTCTTCCTTGGACTATAGCAGTGATCCACAATGTAGTGTCCACCCTCCACCCTCACCCCAGCCTACGGCTCCCAAGGATTGTGAAGCCCAGAAAGTGTAGATTCATCTTTCTGAGGAGATTTTGAGTTTCATTAGATCATTTAAAAGGGTCCACGACTCCCCCAAATATTAAGAATCAGCTTTATGAAGATTGTTGAGCAATTTGGGATAAGTCATGTAATCTCTCTGGTTTTATTTTTTTGAGAAAATTTTCCTCTTCTAAAGGGATGTGCCAAGGCTTTGAGTGAATAAAAAAGTTTTGACAAAACAAAATGAAGCCCTCTCAGTCATTTAGCCCACACTTAGTGCGGTCTGAAGTGGGCCAAACCCTGGGAATAAATCTAGTCCTTGCCTCGAGAGCTCAGAGTCTAGTGGTGAGACAGGCATCTAAACCAAGAATTACAGAACCCTTTGTGCTTACTATCCAAGAATAGACCTCCTGGTAGCCCAGGGGTCTATAGATTTAGCAAGTGCCTCAGCACCTTTGATATGAAGCCAGAATTGGGGGCAGGTCACAGATGATAAGCTTACATTGATGGGGTCACTGCAGGCAAAGATGTAGGAACCAAGGTTGGCAGGCAGAGTCCTGGGCTCTGGCTTCTAACTCCAGCTCAGTGGACCTATAAACCGCTCCTCCATTGGGTGGGAATCATCCCTACTCATCGATGAAGAGGCAGTGTAGGGAGCGATCAAGAACAGACTCTGGAGTCAGCCAGGTAGGTTTGAATCTAAGCTGTACATGGATCTTACTCTCTTTGTGATGTTGTAAAACTTACTTAATGTTCCTGGTCTTGATTATTTTGTCTATAAAATAGATGCAATAATAATACTCACTTCTAGGATTGTTCTTGGACTAAATGAGCTAATAGGTCTCTAGGGCAGTGCTTTATTAAGGGTTACTGTGTGCTGGCCCCTGGGTTAGTGATAGGGATGTACAGGGAAGCAAAACAGCATGATCCCTTAAGGAGCCGACTGCCATTCTACTTGGGGAAGCAGATAATAACAAGGTAATCATACAAATAAATGATGGAAAACCCTGGCGAGAGCTATGAGTGACATGCTTTGGGGAGAAATACAAGACTGGGTCAGGGAAGGTGTTCTAGAGAGAACCTGAAGCAGGAAGGAGTGTAGCACGTTGGGTGCAGTCAGACACTTGGGGAGGAAGCTCTGAGAACAAGGGAGAGAGGTTTGAGACGAAACTGGAGGGCTGGCAGGGCTCCATTTGGTAGGGCTGGGCCCCTGTAGAGCTTTGTGGGTATTTACCTTGAGAGCAATAGGAAGCTACTGAATGGTTTTGAACTAGAAACTCACCTATTTATAATGTACATTTATGAAAAGATCAGTGTGCATGTGAAAAGCAGATTGGCATAAACAGAGGAGAAACCAAGTCAAGCCTAGTCAGGCCTTGTCCAGGTGAGAGAAGATAGGGCTTGACTGGGGACAGGGCATGGCGAGAACTGGGTGGGTTTAGCTGAGAGACAGAGTGGGCAGAGCCTGGCGAGAGACTTGAGTATGGGACATTAGAGACGGGGTGATAGAAATGATGGTGGTGCCTTTCAGTGAGATGGAGTTCACTGGCAGACATGTTTGGTGCCTTGGAGATGTCTGAACAGAGATGTTGAGTGGACTGTCAGCCACACAGGTCTTGGTACAAGTCTGTGCTGGAGAGGTGCATTTGTGGGTCATGTGAGTGTAACCAGTGTTGGGGTATAGATGATATAGTTTAGGGAAAGAACATGGAATGAGAAGGTCCTAGGAATGAATCTCAGGAACTCCAACTTTGACACTTGATCTTAGCCTAAAGGATGAGAAGCAATGAGGCACTCCAAGTTTTAAGGTCAGGTGAGAGGAGGAGGAGCTAAGGAGATTGAGGGTAAGTGGCCAGTGAGTGGGGATGACCACTGGGAGGGTGTGCCATCCTGAAGGTCGAGGGAAAGATCTCTTTTGCCTGGAGTAAGACACCATGTATGAACCAAGCCGGGTGAGAGTTGAATATTTAATATAGGTATAAGAAAGCAGTGTGTGTGAATGTGTTCTGCAAATAGCAGAGGGCTCTGCAAACATATGACTTAGATTACTGCCCACTTAAGGCTGGTGGTGAGAACTTAGAGCGCAGGGCAGGGAGACACTATGGAATTCATCCCTGATCGTGTTTGTTTGTTTGTTTTTTAAATCCTCACCTGAGGATATGTTTATTGATTTTAGAGAGAGAGAGAGAGAGACACTGACATAGGAAAGAAACATGGGTTAGTTGCCTCCCATTTCTGCCCTGACCAGGGATTGAACCCTCAACCAAGGCATGTGCCCTGACAGGGAACCGAACCTGCAACCTTTTTTGGTGCATGAGATAATTCTCCAAACAATTAAGCCACCCAGTCAGGGCCCTGATCATTTTTTTTTTTGCCAGTTTTTGCTGGTCCATATTTTATATCCCGTCTATGCTGCAAGGACATTAAAGAAAATCTAGAGAAAAAAGATCAGATATTCAGGGGAAAGGATTAGGAGAAAGTAGGAAGTGATGATCCTGAAATATTAAAATATGCATTTTTTTCTAAAGCTGTATTTTTTTGGGGAGAGAGGGGAGCTGTTTCCATTTCCATTCCTCTCTGGCATTCCAGCGCCAACATGAATTTCCTGTCTTGGGTACCCACAATGTGTTGTGAACAACTGAGGGGCTCATGTCATAGCAAAGAAGGTGAGGGAGTGGACTAAGGATCACAGGAACCACTGGTCAGTTCATATGTAGCATCTTTGAGAAACTACTGGCCTAGCAGAGGCTTGGAATGTACTGTTAATGGCACTGCTGAGTTAGCAGAGTGAGATAGCATCCTCTAGAACACAGTATGCATCCTAAATCCACCCTCTTCGTGGTGCTGTATCCTTAGTAGGTTAGAACACATGTTCCAGGAATCAAGTGACTGGAAATAGGAGTAGCTCCACTTTCTATTGCTCTCAATGACCCTCTTGAGGAATTTAGCTTTCTGTCCCCACCACTTTGGGTAAAGGGACCCGACAAACCCAAAGGGAGAATTCTCTGTCAGAATATGAGCAAGAGTGCAACTGAATTACAAGTTAAGGCTACATATCAAGCTCCTTGAAGCAGGAAGATGAGTCACCATCTTGGCAGGAGGAATTGATCTCAATCCTTAGAAGGGATGCAAGACTGTTGTTATTGCACAGTGGAGGCAAGGAGCAATTGGTGTGCTACTCGGGTGGTCCACTTGGGTGCATCTTGGAACTCCCTTGACCTATTTTGGTGGTAGAGGGGTTAATACAACAGCCACAGCCTGCACATGGCATGATGGTGGGGGCTCAAACCTCTCAGTGACGAGAGTCAGGTGTACCATCAGGTAAACCTCTGGGACCAGTGGAGATGCTGTCTCTGGGGGAAAGAGCTCTACCTAAAAGGAGGGAGATTATGTGTATCAGTTATGGCCCAAGATCAGTTGCATTAGTGGGCTCCATTTTCTTCTCACTGATACCTTCATTTTCTGAGTTCTTCTCCAGAAAATTAAAACCACCAGAATTCTGGAGAAGTTGCTCTTAGAGCTTATACAGAGAAGTGAGTCTGACAGAGGACTGGATAAAGAAGATGTGGTACATGTACATGAAGGAATACTAGTCAGTCATAAGAAAAGACAAAATACTGCCATTTGTGACAACATGGATAAATCTTGAGAATATTGTGCTACGTGAAATAAGTCAGTCAGAAAAAGCTAAGGACCATATTATATCAGTCATTTGTAGCATAGAAAACTGACACTCATGGATGGACAGTAATGTGGTGATTGCCAGAGGGAAGGGGGTAGGGGATGGGGAGTAGAGGAGGGGCTGATATATGATGATGGAAGATGGTTTGACTGTAGGTGGTCTGCACACAGTGAAATATACCAGTCTAGTATCATAGAAATGTACACTTGAAACCTATATAATCTTGTTAACCAATGTCAGCCCAATAAATTTAATTAAAAATAAATAAAAACGTTAAATAGCATTTAAAAAGGAAGTGAAGCTGAGGTCAGAGCAGAACAAGGGGTGCACAATGGTGGGTGCTGTGATGCTTCATTCAGCTCACTCTTCAGCAATGAAGGACTTACTGTCCTAGATGCTAGGTGTACCTTCAGCTGTCAGCCCTTTTCAGAAATTGCCTCAGCTTAATAAAGTTACCTTACCCAAGGTCATGGTCCCTTCTTGGAGCAGTCTGCCTCTTATGACTGGTCAGCATGGAATATAGAAGTGCATTCCTATCACCTCACCTTGGCATAACCTCAAGGGCTATCCCAGCTCCATAGCTCCCCTTGGTAGACTGAGGCCTTTGTTGAGACCACAGCTCAGCCTAACTTCCTCACCTTCCCAATCTTGCTTTCTCTCTTTTCTTTCCCAACCACAGGTGTTGGTTTTAAGAGAACTGCCTCATAAATTTCCTGCGTAGTAATCTTTATCTCAGCTCCTGGGGGAGCTGACTTGAGACATTGATTTGCAGATTTAGTGTTTTAGAGATAATAACAGAACCACCATCAAACTTTTAGAACTGAAAGGGATCATAGGAATTATCTAGTAATAACTCAACCACTTTGTTTTAGAAACAAAGACCCCCAAAGTTCAAGACAAGACTTAGACTAGCCCAAAGTTGGAGGCTGGATCTAATAATGCCCAGCCTTCTTCTTGGTCCAGGTTGTCTGAAGCTTGTCTTCTTACTTTGACCTATTATGACTCCTTTGAAGTCTTGGTTTAACCCAGAGGCCAGCCAGCTACAGCCTGCCACCTGTTTATGCCTTTATTCAAACACAACTGTGCTCATTCATTTAGGTGCCAAAGAGTTTATGGCCTACAGCGCCTAAAATATTTTCTAACTGGCCCTTTACAAAAATGTCTGCTGACCAGTCTCTAACAAGTGAATCAGTCAAGGTTCAGTCAGAAAATAAAATACTCTAGGTACTTCAACTGAAGGAATTTATGTCAAGTAGGCATTGGAAGCAAAAACAAACAAACAAACAAACAAACAAAAACCTTCTGTTTATATATATCTGAAGGCAAAAAAGCAGAAAGGTTATACCAAAGGACACAGACTACTAACTACAGGAAGCAGCTACTACTTCTGTGACTCAAGGAACAAAAAGAAGGGTTTGGTTATTAGAACCTACAAGTCTGAAGCAAAGGTTCCATGAAACTAGAGCTCAGTGGTCTGTGGAAGGGGATCGGCTGGTGCTGATATCACTCACTAAGTGTGTGTGTGGTGGTGGTGGGGGGGCGGAGGGCGTTGATGAGATTGGCGCTGAGATCACTGAAGGAAGATGGCAGCTTCTTGCTTAGAGCCAGTTCCTGCTGTTGGGGCAATTGCTGGGATCACGCTGACAGGAAACATTGGCAAACAGGGAGGAGCAAGTCCCTTCTCGCCTGTTCCTGCCTCCCAGTCTTTCTGTAGTGTCTCCTGTCATCAAAACCTGAGAGGAAGTCGGGAGGCAAAACAGTATGTGACTTGCAGTTAGTCCCAGCACAGCAGGGTACAGAAGAGGCTGAGCAATGGAAATGCAATTACCAGCCCCGTAGGCAAGGATGATGTGAGAGCCACCACTTAGCTACGTGCTCAAGCTCTCCCCAGGCCTGGCATCACTGGAGAAGCAGGAGTAGGGTACCAGGGGAAATAGGCCTATGCCACATAGACTTGTCCTGCATGTGCTTTGAGGCATGTTGGGACAGGTCTGTGTCCCAGTAAAGAAACATTCTCTTCTGCTCCAGGATAGGTCTTACCAGATATAATATCTGGTTCCTTCATAGGTCAAATCCATTTTAAAAGTGAGTCTTATTAGCTCTGATTCATCTGACTGGGTTGTGTGTCCATCTCTGAACCAATCACTAGGACAAGGGGAATGAGATGCCCTGGTTGGCTTATCATGGGCCATGTGCTCCATCCTTGGAACACCGTGTATGAAGGTGGGTTGGGGAAATGAGGAGTTTATTTCACCTGAACCACATGGACTCAGAATAGGGAAGGAGGAGTTCCCCCAAAGTCAAATCAGTGTAGTATTACCACCACCAAAGTGCTTTATCAGCGGCACCGGTCACTGTCCCAATAGAGGTGTGAACAGAATAGAGGTGTGGTGAGAACAGAGTGGGCAGAGATTATTTGTCTCCGGGCTGGAAAGACAGCTCAGATCATAAGTTCTATTGGCAACATGTGGGTTATTACAGGACTTGACTGGAAAGTTCAGATGCGCCGGGTGGGACCCAGAGTTCAGATAGACTCACGTGGTAGGGTGGGCGATGGGGTGATCTTAATGTCAGGCAAGAAGTGGGGAGGGTAGGTTGGGGTGGGGCTAAGTTACCAAGTGTGTGTGTGTGGGGGGGAGGGCTGGCAGAGACTGGAGTTGGGAATGGAGCCTGGGTTGGAGGGTCAGGACAGGATCCCAGTCTTCAGAATAACTTTGTGGAAAGGTGGGACCTTATTATGGTACAGGAGAAGGAACACTGGCCTGGAACCCAGACGTCAGACTGGGTGATTCAACAGGTGGCTGTGTGAAGAGGGATTATAGGATGAGGAAGAGGATCCAGACTAGCAGCAGGAGGCCTTCCAGAGTTGAGGTAGATATGCTGGACTACCATGAGTTGGCCCTGGCTGTGCTGGGCCAAGATCCCTTCTCCTCTGCCAAGAGACATGCGATTTCCCAGTAGGCTGCAACATCCCGAAACAGTCCCCGTTTCCCCTCAGGTCCCTTCCTCGCTTTTCTCTGGCTGAACTCTGAGTTGCAGGGAGATGGCCCCCATGGGCTGTGTTTCCTAGGCTCTCAGGAGAACTGGCTTCTGCCTGGGATCAGCCAATGGGGACATTGATGGGAGATTAAAGGATGGGAAGAGGAGAAACCAGGCTATTTCTTACCTTTCCTATCTATCTAAGGTGGCAACCCTAACAGCAAGTTTACAAGTTAATTTTTTTTACTTATTTTCCATGGGTCTAGTCTTTCACCACTATGCATGATGTTATCAGGTAGGTTTTTCATCAATGTCCTTTATCAGATTGAAAAAATTTTCTTCTATTTCTAATTCACTTAGAGTTTTAATCATGAGCTGGTATTGAATTTTATCAAATACTTTTCATGCACTATTGAGATGATTGCATAATTTTCCTCCTTTATTCTCAAACGTGGAATACATTTTTTAAAATGTTAAACCTGCCCTGGCTGGTGGTTCAGTTGGTTGGAGAATTGTCCTATACACCAGAAAGTTTGCAGGTTTGATATCCCTGGTCGGGGCACATACCTAGGTTGTGGGTTCAATCCCCAGTGGGGGTACATGAGGGAGGTAAGTGATGGATCTTTCTCTTTCACGTTGATGTTTCTCTCTCTCTCTCTCTCTCTCTCTCTCTCTCTCAAATCAATGAATATATCCTTGGGTGAGGATTAAAAAAATAAAACAAAATGTTAAACCAAGTTTGTGTTGCTGGGATAAATTCCACTTGGTCATGATGTACAGTCATATGCTGCATAAGACATTTTGGTCAGTGATGGGCCACATAGCAGATGGTCCCCTAAGATTACAATGGAGCTGAAGAATTCCTGTTGCTTAGTGGCACTGTAGCTGTCATAAAGCCGTAAAGCAATGTATGACTCATGTTTGCGGTGATGCTGCTGTAGACAACCTGCTGCACTGCCAGGTGTATCAAAGCAGAGCACGTACAGTTATCAAGTACATAATACTTGGTAATTTGCCCTGGCTGGTTTAGCTCAGTGGATTGAGCGTCGGCCTGCGAGCTAAGTGTCGCTGGTTCGATCTTCCAGTCAGGGTACATCAGAGAAGGAAAACTCTGACTCCAAAAAACCTCCGCTGCCTTGCGGCATACCTCTTCAGGGGAAAGGCTAAGGGAGTAAACCCCGACAGAAAATCCGGAGCCGGAGTCCCTAAGGCGGTTTGACGTTGTAGTCAACACCGGCAACTCCTGCGGCGCACCTGAACCCAAGCTGTATCGACTCCGTCTTTCCCTTGGACCCTTCAGCTGCGAAGAGAGGGGGGGTCTGCTGCATGGGCAACAGCAGACCCTCCATATTACCCTGCCCAGGCTCTGTAGCTTCAGCGTCATCGCAAGATGTCGATTCAACACGGGAGGAGACAGATACCATGTCACTCCCGAGTCGGACTGCACAGCCATTCTTGGCGGTGCAGATAGACTCTGAAGAAGCTACACCATCGTCTCTCGAGACGGACGGCTGCCGACGACGAATACTTGGTAATAATAATAAATGGCTATATTACTGGTTCATGTATTTACTATACTATACTTTTTATCATTATTTTAGAATGTGCTCTTTCTACTTATAAAAAAGGTTTGCAGTAAACAGTATGTTGTGTTATATCTGCACAGCTTCCTACATTTCGTGTGTACCTCTTCTCATTTTCTCTTGTGCTTGATTTAATCTTGTATTGTTTTGTACAGTATCATGCAGTACAGGTTTGCAGCCTAGAGCAATAAATCATATCATATAGTCTCGGAGTGATAGAGGCTATTCCATCAGAGGTTTGTTAAGTGCAGTCTATGATGTGCACACGAGGACAAAATAGCCTAATGATGCATTTTTCAGAATCTATCCCTGTTGGTAAGTAGCACATGGCAGCATTATTCTTTTTATACATTGCTGTAATTGATTTGCTAACATTTTGTTAAGGACTTTTATGTCTAAGTTCATGAAGGATATTAGTCTGTCATTTTCTTGTGTAGTCTTTGCCAGGATTTGTTATCAGAGTTTTTCTGGCCACATAAAAATAAATTGGGAGACTATGCCAGTTATCAAATTTATTGCCTCTCAACTCCAAATCCATCTTCCTTTGCCTGCTCCGTGATAAAGGAGATGGCCATGTAAGTATTTCTCCTTTGCCAGCCGGCACCGTGTTAAGCTTTGTCAGCAGGGGGTGCTGGAGGGACACTGGAGGAGTACCCGGCTTTCTCTTCCTGCAGTGAGCTTTCTCCAGCGCTTAGCTGGTTCAGCAAAGTGGCTCCTCCAGTGTCCTGTTTCTGCAGCACAGGACAGCCAGCAGCTTTCCTGGGTACCTCCTTGGTGGCTTTGCAATGGAATGCTGCTGCCAAGGCCCCTTCCCATGAATGGCCACCACAACAACCCACACAGCAAGTTCTGAGGCCCAGCACCTCCCTGTGGGTGACTTCCCTCTGCATCCCAGAGAGCGGGCTTCCATCAAGCACACCAGCATGGCACCTCAAGCAACTCAGGACGTCCCGGTCATCCAGTGAGCCATGCCATGTTCCCTTCAATGAGGTCTGGTTCTCAGCCCAGGGAGGGGGTCTTTATGGTTCCTCTAATATGTCCCCTAAGGATGTTACCAAACAGTAATTGGGGCCCTGCTGCCCTCTGCCACCCTCAAGGCAAATTCCAGAGGCAAAGCTTTGGTGATCAAGGAAAGAAGTCTCTATTCAAAAGCTGCACAATTTTGGTATAACAGCTTTCCATATGCATTAGTCACTTAAGCCTATCAATTAAGGCTAAATTCTTTAACATCTGAGTTCACCTATCATTCCCCCTGTTAGTTTTAATTATCTTGTTTCTATAGGGTTTGTTTATAAACTAGAAAAACATAAGATACAAATGCTACACAATTTTGAAAGAATGGCAGGCTTCTGCCTCAGAGGTCATCCCCTCTAGAACACCCAAAGAAGAATAAACCTGCCACCCTCTGCCAGGCCAGCTGAATCCTGGGCTGTGTCAGGAGTTCCTTCCCATCCAAAATGCCAGCTATAGGGAAACACAGGCAGCTGCAGCACAATTATCGAGGCCTGAGAACCAGAGAGAACCCAAGCCCACCTGTCCGAGAGCCCTTCTTTTATTTCAGATCTTCTTGCCCATAATTCCATGTGCTCTGGAGGCAGTCAACTTCTTAGCCAGTCCTATCCTAGGTTGTTCACCATTGCCTCAGACAACCTCTTCCCCAGTGATCTGATAGATATCTCAGTATCAGGGATAGTCACTGTTCCTTACATTTGCTACTCCTATATATTCTTTAGGGCTCTTTCTAATTCTAACTAGACAATTTTCCTTTTCCAAGCTCCTGATAATACTTCTTTATAGTAAACTTCAAATTACTGTTTAACATACTGTGTGGTTTCTGTCTCCTGATTGGACCCTGAATGATATACAAGTTCTCCATCCTATTCTATGTTCTGAAAGTGTTTAAGACTGAAATACTTTTAACCTTAAAATTTGTTCATTGTATTTCTTTATTATTCTTTTAAAGTCTGTAAGAGCTCTAGGATACCATCCATTTCATTCCTGATACTGTGTACTCTCCTGATAATGTGTATTTTCTTCTTGATAAGTCTAGTGGGAGGTTTATCAATTTTATTAATTTTTTTAAAGAATCAACTTTTGTCTTTATTCATTTTCTCTTTCTATTTCATTGAACTTGCTCTTGATTATTATTTTCCTATTTACTTAGGTTGAATTTCTTCTATTTACTTCTTTTTCCAGTTTCTTAAGGTAAAAACCTATGTAATGTATTATTTTATGACACAGGCATTTAAGTGATCCATTTTCCTCTAGACACTGCTTTATTTGTTTGCATACCACAGATTTTGATATGTTTGGTTTTCATTTTCACTCAGTTCAAAATATTTTCCTGTTTCTCTTGTAATTTTTTCTTTGACCCATGGGTTATATAAAAGTATGTTACTTAATTTCCAATTATTTGTTTTTCCCCTAGGTATCTTATTGTGTATTGGTTTATAATTTAATTCCTTTGTGATTGGAGAATATTCTATGAATTTTTCACTTTTTGAAATATATTAAAACTTATAGTCTAAAATATGGTCTTTCTTGAATGTTCTATATGCACTTGAAATTAATTTATATTTTGTGATTGTTGGGTGCGGCATTCTGCAAATGTCAGTTAGATCAAATTGGTTAATAATATTATTCAGTTCTTCTATATCTTTACCTTTTTTTTTTTTTTTTTTTACACCACCCCCCTCATCCCTGCCTTTCCCCCCAACAAGCGCGTCACTTCCGGGATCTCTTTTTACCTTTTTCTAAATTGACTTTATGAATTACTGAGAGAGGAGTGTTAAAATCTCCAGCTATAATTGTGGATTTGTCTATTTCTTTTGTTCTGTCAGTTTGGCTTCATAAATGCTGAAATTCTGTTGTCAAGTTCATACATTTTAAGAATTGTTATTTATTAGTTGTCCTTTTTAACTTTATGAAATAACAGTCTATATCTTTTGCAATAAGCTCTGTCTTGAAATCTGCATCGTCTGACTTTAATATAGTCATACCAGGTTCCCTATGTTTGGTGTTTGCGTTGTATATTTTTTTCCATCAATTTACTTCAATTTACTTTCTACCTATTTGTGTTTTTATAGTTAAACTATCTTTTTTGTAGACAACATATAGTTGGGTTTTGTTTTTTAATCCAGTCTCTTCTAACAATCTTTGCCTTTTAACTGGAGTGTGTAATACATTTACCTTTGATATAATTATTGATGTGGTTGGATGTAAGTTTACCATTTTGCTACTTGTTTTTCATTTATATCTTCAATTTATTGTTCTTCCATTGCTCCTTTTGTGCTGTCTTTTGCATTGACATTTTTTAGTATTTCATTTCATTTTCTCTATTGGCTTCTTAATTCTATACCTTTTATTATTTTTATTTTCTTCTGCCGATACGATGATGTTTACCTGTCCCCTCCATCCTTTTTTCTATGTTTAATTCCACACATGTTATAAACCTATCTTATATTATTATCATTTTTGCTTTCTTTGTTATTATTTTTGTTTTAAACAGTCTATTCTCTTGAGAAAATTACAAAATTACATAGCTTTTTATTTTTACCCTTATTTACCACATTTGGTTCTTTATTTCTTCCTATAGATCTGAGTTCTCATTAGATATCATTTTCCTTCAGCTTGAAGAACCTCCTTTAGCATTTCTTATAGCTCAGGCCTACGATTATAATCTCAAATGTTATTTACCTTATACGGTCTTTACTTTGCACTCAATTTGAAGGATGTTTTTGGTGGATACAGAATTTTTGATTGACATTTTATTTTTAAGTACCTAAATAATGTCATTCTGTTTGTTGTTTGCATGCATTTTCTTCTGATGAAAAGTCACATGGCATTCATGTAACTGATTCTTTATACATAATGCTTCTCTGGTTGCTTTTAGCATTTTCACTTTCTTTTTATTTTCAGCAGTTTGATGTACCTCAGCATGTTTTTCTTTATATTTACTTTACTTGGAGTTGGCTGAGATTCTTGGATCTGTGAGTCAATGTACATCAAATCTGAAAAAATTTTAGGTTGTTATTTCTTTGAATAATTTTTTTCTGCCTCAATTTAACTCTCATTTGCTTGGGGCTCTCATTATATGCATGTCGGATAACTTGTTATTTATTGTCTTGCAAGTTTTGTTTTATTTTCTTCAATATGATTTTCTCCCTCTGTTCTTCAGATTGACTAATTTTTCTGAATTAAGCCCATCTAGTAAGATTTTCATTCCAGCTATTGTACTTTTTAGTCCCAAGATTTCCATTTGATTTTAAAAAATAACCTTTAAATTTTACAATAGTTTTAGAATTAGAGAAAAGTTGCAAAGACAGTGCAAAGAGTTCCTATATACTCTGTACCCACTGGACTTTATTATGGTATATTTGTCACAATTAGTATTAATATATTATTAACTAAACTCCATAGTTTACTCAGATTTTATTAGTTTTTTTCTTAATGCCTATTTTCTGTCACAGTATACCATTCAGGATATCATATTATATTTAATCATTATGTTTCCTTATGCTCCTCTGGTCTGGGACAGCTTCTCAAAGTTCCCTTGTTTTTGATGACTTTGACAATTTTGAAGGGTACTGGTCAGATATTTAGTAGAATGTCTCTTCACCCAAGTTTTTCTGAAAATCAGATTGTTATTAGAAACACAACCCCCAAAAGTAGACCATGACCTGAATGCTAAATCTAAACAGAGTGACTGCAAGTTAAAATAAATAGGACCCAAAATCTCCCCTAAAATAATAGTAAAAGAATCCAGGATAAAATTGACAATCACAAACCATACCCAAAATAAAAAATATAATAACTTGAATGAGAAAAAAAAAATCAACTGATGACAACATCAAGATGAAGCAGATGTTGGAATTACCTGACAAGGATTTTTAAAGTAACAATCATAAAAATGATTCAACAAAGAATTATAAATTCTCTTGGAACAAATTAGAAAGATCTCACCAAAGAAGAAGAAACAAATAGAAATTATAGAAAATGCAATAAAAATATTTAAAAATCACTGGATAGGTTTATTGGTGGACAGGGAGGATAGAGAATGGAACCAGTGAACTTGAGGACAATTCAATAGAATTTACCCAACCTGAACCTGTGTGATAATAACAAAAGATTTAACATCTGTATGACTGCAGAGGAGAAGAGAAAGAGAGTGGGGTTGAAACAGAATTCAAAGAAATAATGGCTGAAAACCCCCTCAAATTTGGTTAAAGACATTAACATATAGGTCCAAGAAGTTGGGCTGATCCCAAATAGGATAAACCTAAACAAATCTATGCCAAGATACATCATAATTAAACTTCTGAAAACTAAAGGCAAAAAAAAAAAAAAAAAAAATCTTGAAAGCAGCCAGAGAGAAATAACACATTAACCTGAAGAAGAATATCAGTTCCAATGAAACCAGATTTCCTATCTGAAACATGAAGGCCAGAGAAAAGAGGCACACATTTTTCAAGTGCTAAAAGGAAAAACTTAAATACAATTTACATGTCTGGCAAAAGTATCCTTCAGAAATGAAGGACAGAAAAAAAAATAACACTCTCTAGAATAATTTATCATTAGCAGGCCTAAAGGATTTTAAACACGAAGAAAATGATAAAAGAAAGTCTCTTGGGGGATTTGGAAAAAAGAGGAAAACAAGAGAAAGAGCAGAAACATGGACTATCCTTCCCATGAGCCTTATGAATTCATATTATAATGATGAAACAAAAATCATAACACCATCTGATATTCAAGACAGTAGTATTTAAAAATGGGGAAAGTAAAGATACCTAAATGGAAGTAAGGTTTCCATACTTTACTTGAAGTGAGAGAGTGTCGATACCAGTGGACTATGTTAAGTCACATGTATATGGGAGGGGCAAAAGTAGGTTTACAGTTATGAGTATGCAAAACACAGTTTATTATTATATTATTATTTAATACTTATTATATTATTTTTCATAAGAGCAACTGTAAACCCACTTTTGACCCACTCTGTATATTATAATTCTAGAGAAACCACTAAGAAAAATATACAAAATGATACACTCAAAAACATGATAAATAAGTAAAGTTGGAGTCCTAAAAATATGCAAGGGAGGCAAGAAAAGAGAAACAGAGCTGTCTTTGTAAATTTCTGGCTGCCTGCCTGATGGAAGAGCTGCTTCCCTCTCAGCAGCAGCTAGAGTACTAGACAGAAAATCAGCAAGGATCTGAACAGTACGGATCCACAGGAGAACACTTCTTCCAAGGCAACTGTTTGGTATTACATCATGTATTTTTAAAACTCGAATTACTTAGCACAGAGTTGAGGCTCAAAAATATCTGTTAAATAAATAAAACAAACATTTTAAAAAGAGAGAAGCAAGAGACCAAAGAAACAAACAAAAATTTAAATGGCAGAGTAACCTAACAATTACTAGCAAATACCTTAAATGTAAAGGAGCTAATATACTCATTAAAAGGCAGATGCTGGGAGGGTAGACAATAAATATGCTACCCAACTACATGCTGCTTACAAAAAAACTCACTATTCAACAACATAAGTAGGTTAAAAGTAAACTGATGGGAAGAGATATGGCATGCAAACATTAGTTTTAAAAAGAATGAGTAGTTAATATATCAAATAAAGTAGACTTTATTGTAATAAAAATTACTTGCAACAAAGATATGTATCACCTAATGATAAAAACATCAATCTACCAGAAAGACATAATGATCCTAAATGTGAATGTACCAAACAGCAGAACCTCAAAAATCATGAAGAATTGATAGAGCTGAGAGGAGAAATGACAAATTCATGTTTAGAGTCGGGATTTCAACACTCCACTCTCAGCAGCAGCTAGAAATACTAGACAGAAAATCAGCAAGGATCTGAGCAACACAGATCCGTAAGAAAATCTCTAAACTTTTAACAACACACTTATAAATAACCTGTGGGTTAAAGAAGAAGTAGCAAAGGAAATAAAATATGTAGAACTGGATGAAAATGAAAATATAACATATTAAAATATGTGGGATTCAGCTAAATAGAGCAATGTGAAAAGTTCCAGCCTCCTAATCATGTAATTGGTTCACCTGGCAACTAGCCCTCATTGTCAGGGGCTATCCAAAAGTCACCCCTTAACATAAACTCAGGTGTGGTTGAAAGGGGCTTGTTATGATTAACAAAAGACACCTTTAACTCTTTTATCACTTAGGAAATTCCAAGGCTTTTAGGCGCTCTGTGTGAGAAAAGAGTATAAAGACCAAATACCGATTTATTATTTTAAATCACAATATCACAAGTAGCTTTATTTCTCATAATGAAAAACTGGAAACAACCCAATTGTCCTTCAATGATGAATGATTATGGAAACTGTGATATAGCCACACCATGAAATACTACTCAGCTACGAAAAGGAACGAACTATTGTTAGATACAACAACCTAGATGAACCTCCAGATAGCTATCTGGAGTGAAAAAAGCCAACCCTAAAAGATTACATAATGTATGATTCCATATATAACATTCTTGAAATGACACAATTATGAAAATGGAAACCAGATTAGTGGTTGCCAAGCATTAAGGAGGAGGCATAAAAGGGCAACACAAGAAATCCTGTGGTGATGGAAATGTTCGGTGTCTTGACTGTGTCAGCGTCAGTATCCCGGTATCACACCATATGGTACTAGAGTTCTGCAAAGTGTTCCCATTGGAGGAAACTGAATGAAGAGTATAAGAGATCTCTTTACACTATTTTTTACAACACTATGAGACTTGACAGTTATCTTAAAATACAAAGTTTAATTAAAATAAACAGCAACATCTGCTTGAATTTACTGAGGTCATAGCAGGGTAGTTATGGAAGCTTGTGAGATGACTAGATTTGTTCCATAAACACCCTTCTGCATGGAGACAGTGCTGCTTCTGCCATGGAGAGATGGGGGTCTATTTTTCTGTCCTTTGCAACTGGTATGAAGAGTCCATTTTTGTGTGCATTGACCAATAGGACACTAGCAAACATACTGCAAACAGAAGTTTGAAAAGCATGCATTTATTAAGACTTTCTCTTTCTGCTGAACTTCAAATCCTGAGGCCATGAAGTGAATGGGCCTGAGCTAGCCTGCTGGAGAGTTCACGTCCAGCAGAGCCAAAGCTTCCTGGCTGGCTGCCTGCAAACTGCCGGAGATATGAGTTAGCAAAAGAATGAAAAATTTCCCTCATCAACTAGTGGGTTACCCTGAAATAAAACTTGTATGGGAAAGGAAGTCTAAATGCTTAACTCATTTCTTATTTACTGGTTCTCAGAATAATAAATTAGTGTCCTAGTGTGGTGGATTTGTATTGGGTTAAATTGGCTAAACTGAACTATGTTTCCTGGAATTCCCTTCCCTGCAGAGTTCTAGGTTAGTGTGCACTACAGTTGACATTTTGCACAAGACTTGGAAGGCAAAACGAAGCAGCAGCCATCTATAAATTTTTATGCTTAGAAGAGGCCAAGGTGGGGCACCATGTGGTTCATGTACATTGCCAATTCCCTGCTGGTTAATCTTGTCCACTCGGGTTGGGAACCAGACTGCAGGTACTCCTGTTCCTACTAGATGCTCCTCAGCATCTCTATCTGCTGGCCTGGGGTATGTTTATTCCACGATGCAGGATGAAGTCATCAACATCATGAAAGTTTGAGGCTTGAAGGTGGTAAGAGACAGATGAGAGTTCCCACTCAGCCTCGAATGTTCCAGTCTACCTTTGCTCCCTCACCTTGTGTCCATCTTCCCTCCCACATGCCTGCCTGTGAACGTCAGACTCCAGCAGCCTGCTGGGAAGCAACAGTCTCACATCAATGGTGTAACCAGCTCCCACCATTGAGTAAGGTCAATTCCCTATGAGAAATCCTATATTATAAATACCTTCTGGTAATTTTGCCTTTCTGACTGAACTCTGATAGATATACCTAGCAACTTCCAAAGTAATCAGTGACATGGTTTTTAAAAAAATAATTTATGAGTGTATGTATGGGACTTCTGATCTCAGCTTCAACATGTAAAGGGCTTGGAAATCATTCTATACTTACAACAAGAAAAAAGGTGAACAACCGAAAATCAACGACTTTCCTTAGACCTCTTGGAGAACTGAGGTTACAGGGTAAATGGCCAAAATCTGGGGAGACAAGCGAACAGAGGAACCGCAGTCAGAATCAGCTTAGCTTATGGAGGGGAAGCCTGGAGCCACAAACTGGTAGGTACACACATAAACAAATGGTGATTTTAACCAATTGCTGAGGCTGAGTGTGAGTTAGCCTGAGCATGAAACACCCGTGGGGCTACTAAAATAAGGTTATTTAGTCATATTTATTGCTAAAATACAGTTACTAAATGCAACTTAAGGTGTTTTTGAAGTTCTTTTTACCCTTGTGACATATACTGTGTCAAAGTAAACTCCAGTCTTACTTTGGGCTTCTCCCCTCCCTCAGCTCAGACCCACAACTAACTGGGCCCCCCGCCGTGGGACCGACATGCTCCTGGTCACCTCTCTAGCTGCTGGTTTGAGCCCCAGAATGGGAAGAATCAGGCCAGTTCTTGGCTGATTCCTGCAGTTGTCATTTGGTTCTGTGCTTTCTGGGAGCGGTTATTTCTAAATGCTGATCATCTCCCTCTAGAAGTAGCTTCATGGGTTCTTTGGAGACCATCCCCATCACTCAGGCTCTCTCACCTACAGTTCCCTTGGCTCAGGCTGGAATCCTGCTGTCACCACAGTGCCTTCAGGCTCCAAAACCTTCTGTGGCTCTTTGTGCCCTACAGTGAGGCATGGTCTTAGAAATCCTTGAGTCCAGGGCTCTCTTTGGATAGCGAAGGGAAGAGATGCCCAGAGTCCTGGCTGGTCTGCGTCCATGTTTCACATTCTGACTCAAACAACACTCTGAGGGTCCAGTCCCCCCCTGCCCCAACAGGATTTCCATCTAGCCTGGTCAACCTGCTCTGTCCTTAAATGTGCTGCTTAGACCCCCAGCCACACACCTCTGAGATGCTATTCTCTTGCTCAAAGGCCACCCCACCCTTGACATACTTGGGTTTTGCAAGACCTTCAACCCTCCCATCTTGAGCTTCTGCAGCCTGGGTGGGCTGTGCTGTGGCCCTTTTCTTCACTCTACTCTGTGTTCAGGGGCTTGTGTCCCTTTCCTTTCACCGTCACGCCTCCAGGAGGGGGAGGTTCACTGGTAATGACCAGGGCTGCTGATAACGGTGAACAGGCATGAGGCACCATGTGCAGAGGGCTCCACACAGATCAATCCCCATTGCAAATGCAGAGAATGGAAATTATCACCCCCTCTTGACAGGTGAGGAGACAGGTTCAGGGAGATGGAGTCATTTGCACAAGGTGACACAGTTGGTGGACAGCAGAGTGAGCTTTTGAGGTTTGACTCACCTCGAGCTCAAGCCCTTTGCTGTCGGGTTGCTGGCTGCTGCGGTGGCCCCTACTCACATAGTAGCACATATGGGTGACTGTCAATTACCCCAGCCAGCTTCATCTGAATGGTGCCCATGGGGAAACTGAGGCTCATCGAAGGTCACACAGCCTGCTCAGATGAAGGTATTTCCCACACTGGGGTGGGGCAGGGGGCTCCACTATGCTTTCTAATTGTTTTATTTTCTGCTCCATTGAAAGAAACTGTGAGATTCTATAGATGCATGTTGGGCTTAGGAAAAGCCCCCCGCACATGGCCTCCCCTGCCCCCCACCCTCATGGCAGGCCATAGGGTCCAGCATCATTAAAATTTCAGTCCCAGACCTCAGCCAGGCCCTCAACATATGTTTCACCCTGAAAGGAACAATGGGGCCTCCAGGCATAATTAAGACCCCACAAAAAGCACTTGGCTGGACTGGCCTCATTCTCTGCTTTTGGTTCCTTTTTTTGTTCACCCCACCCCCACACTTCTGCTTCTACTCTGTGGAAGGCATAAAAGGCACCGAGACCCCCCAGCTCCTCCCCTCTCCCTGCTCCTCTTTTCTCACCGTCTGATCTCCCCCAACTCTTCTGAGCCCTGAAGTAGAGGAGGCCGCCTGGGTTGTGATGCCAGGCTGCTCAAAGCCCCCACACCCAGCTGAGGACACAGGCAGCCGGGGAAGATCTGCCCGGCTTCCTGCCCCTGAGGAATGCCCTTACCTGGGACCCTCAAGCTGGCACCCCCTGCCAGCCTGCGGGCTCAAGCCTGGCCCAGGCCTGCAATCTGATCTGGATTTTAGTGGAAAATAGCCTTATTGACTCTAAGGTGGAGCCCTGTTCTGAGGGCTCTGTGTGCGCCCTAAGGCCCAAGTCCCCTTGCCTGTGAAGGCTTATTGAAGGACCCAAGCCAGCACAAGCAGTCAAGAAATTTTACGTTGAATGAATGCATGAATGTTTATTTATCTAACAAAGTTTCTGTACTGTTTACTGCATGTTTAAGTGGTATTACTCTCCACTTTAGGTACCTTGGTACTTGCTAATTCATTCCAGAGCTCCTGACGAGTGCTGAAACCAACAAGTACCAAGCAAACCAAAAGTATGAAGCATTTTCTCTTGGGATGGGGTGGGGAATCATGACTCATACAAGTTCTAGCAAGTGCTGAGTGCTAAAACATTTTTTTTCTCGTCAAAACAAGACGAGTAAAGGGTTTGATGAGTTCTGAAGTAGACGAGTACCGAGGTTGTGATTGCATTACCATACATGATAAGGAAGTCAAGGCACAGAGAGGTTAAGCAGATTGTACCGGTTCACACAGCAAGTAGTAGGTGGCAGAGCCAGAGAATCCAAATCCAAGTCAACTGGCCCAGACACCATACACTTAATCCCTCGGCTGCCTCTAATGAAAGCATAGGCCTATTTGAGCACCATTGGCATATACTGACTCCTTCCTCAGTTTTGCTCCTCCCTCTTCCCCTTGCAGTTTAAGAAATTATTATAAAGTAAACACCCATGAAATCACCAACCAGGTCAAGAACTCAAATATTGCCAGCACCTCATAGTGGCCCCTGCTCACTGTGTACATACTCCTTGCCGGGCACAATTTCTCCCTCTCCTCTAGAACTAATCACTAAATACTTTGTAATAATTTCTTTGCTTCTTATTATACTTTTACCCCCTAAGTGTGCATCCCTAAGCCATATAATTCAATTTTACCTTATCTTATTCTTTATATAAGTGAAACTATGCAATAAGATTTTTGCTTCTAGCTTCTTTAGTTCAATATAGTGCTTTTAAGATTTAACTATGGTATTGCTTGCAGTTAGAGTTCATAGTCCTTTTTTATACTGTGTAGCATTCCATCGTATGGCCCTACTACAATTTATCCATTTTAGTTGGATGGACATTTGAATTATTTTCCAGTTTCTAATATGAAAAATGCTTATACACATGGCCTGGTGCATATAAGCATTCACTTTTGTGTCCTGAGTCTTAAAGAATACAAATATTTACCTTTTCCGGCAATTCCCAGTGGTTTCCCAAGGTGGTTGTATCAGTTTGCACACCCACTGACTGTGTATGGGAATTTCCATTGCTGCACATCATCACCAATACTTGGTGTTGTTAGACTTCTTAATTGTAGTCCGCTTGATGGATGTATGGTAGTCTTGCAATGAGTTTAATTTGTATTTCCCAGATTGCTAATTATGCTGAACACTATTTCAAAAATTTATTGGCCAGGAAACCTAAAATATTTCCCTCAGTCCAAGCTAAGCATAGTGGGCAAAAGGGTTTTGGACAGGTGAGATGTGCCTGGCACACCTTCCTCCAAAGAAGCCCTTTTTTTTCCCTAATGTGGGACATTGAAAAATTAATACCTGCCTTTTGTCATCTAGTGGTTATGAATTGAATGATGTCTTCTAACCCTGTTGCCAAATCTGTTGCCCCCAGAATACAACAAGGATGCCAGCCTGCTAAACCAAACGCGCCATTTTCCAGGGACAGCCAATCGACCTGGAGTCTGCACGATCCTTCCCCATGTGGGAAGGCCACTCTCTCCTCCACACCCCCATTCTTATTAGGAATTTCTGGACCCAAGGGTAGGTAGGACGACGACCATGTCCAGCTTGAAGCAGCTAGAGGAGCTCGAGACCTTCGTCCATTGTTCTTTATAAGATTGTAAAGGGTCTTAAGTCTGAGAGGGAGGGATTGTTATTTTTTATTGTTTAATTATTTAAAAAAGAAGAAGAAGAATATATGAAAGGGTGAAGCTGAAGAGCTTGTATGTATGACCCATGAGCATAGACTTGGGGGGGGCGGATTGCTGGGGGATGGGGGCTGCTGGGCTGAGGGAAGCAAAGGGGAAAAAATTGGAACTATTGTAACAATATATTCAATAAAATATACTTAAAAAATTTATTGGCCATTTGGTTTTTTTCTTTTGTAATTTGCTCAAATTCTTTGCCCACTTTTTTATTGATAGTCTATCTTATTCATTTGTAGAGGCTCTTTACACATTCTGGATGCGAATACTTTGTTGGCTGTATGTATTGGAAAAAACTTTTCTCGCACAGTGTGCTTGGATTTTTACTTTTAAAAAGACAGTTCCTGATCAATAGGAGTTTTTAATTTTAATGCAAATTTAATGTAGCAAAATTTATCAATAATTTCCTTCATGGTTGTCACTTTTTATAATGTGTTAAGAAAATTTTCCCTACTCTGAGGAGGCCTATGTGTATATATATATATATATATATATATATATATATATATATATATATATATGAATTATGTTTTAAACTCTTTATTGTTCTGCCTTTCATATTGAGGTCTATAATACACCTACGATTTATTTTTGTTGTATTTATAATTCTGTGAGGTTGGGATCTGATTTCATTTTTTTTCTGATATGGACATCCAGTTATCACAGCACTATTTATTAAAAAGATTATCCTTTCCCTATTGCTCTGGAGTCCCACTTTACTATATATCCCAATTGATGGATTTGTTCCTAGATTCAATATACCCTTTAGTCATTTCAGTCCTTGTACCTAGATTGTAATGTTTTAACATCTCACTACAAACCATTGAGGCCAGAAAGCAATGACACAATATTTTTTAAGTGTGAAAAGAAAGACTTGTCAACCTAGAATTCAATATCCACTGAAATATCCTTCAGCAATGAGAAGGATAAAAAGACATTCTGAGGTGAAGGAAAGTGAAAATAATTTGTTATCAGGAGACCTACTCTAAAATAATGGTGAAGTGAAGATCTCCACACAGAAAGGAAAAACTAAAACAAAGAACATCAGAATACCCAGAAGGAAGAGATAGCACAGTAAGCAAAAATAGTGCTAAATACAATACTTTCCTTCTCTCCTTGAGTTTTCTAAATTATGTTTGACAGTTGAAACAAGAATTATAACACTGTAGTTCTAAATATATGTAGAGGACATATTTAAGACAGTTACATTATAGTTGGGAAAGTAAACAAACATAAAGAGAAATAGGTTCTTATGCTTCACTCAAAGTAGTAAAACTATGTCACCAGTAGGCTGTGATAAGTTATACATATGTAATGTAACACTTGGATTACATTAGATTAATTAGATTACATAAATAAGCTATATAAAGAGACAAACTTAAAAATATGAACTAAAGTTAAATAAAATTGAATTCTAAGAACTCTTCAATTAACACACAAAAAGACAGAAAAACAGAAAAACAAAAACAGACAACAAACAAAACAAAAAATAAATCGTCAGACTTGTCCTTGCATATCAATAATTACATTAAATGTAAATAGTATAAATACACCAAATAAAAGACAGATTGGCAGAGTGGATTAAAAATATGGTGTCTATAAGAAAGTCACTTCAGCCCCAGCTGGTGTGGTTCAGTAGACTCAGCACCGGCCTGCAAACAAAAGGTCACCAGTTTGATTCCCAGTCAGGGCACATGCCTGGGTTGCAGGCAGATTCCCTCTTGGGGGTGTGCTTCTTAACCCCTGTACCTTTTCCTCCATTCTCCCCTTCCCCCTCACAGCTGATAACTCTCCATATGATCTCCATTTCTATGATTCTGTTCCTGTTCTGGCTGTTTTCTTAGTTTGTTTTTTAGATTCAGTTGTTGATAGTTGTGAATTTGTTATCATTTTAATGTTCATAGTTTTCATTTTCTTTTTCTTAAATAAATCTCTTTAACATTTCATGTACAGTATTCCCTCACTTATTGCGGGTACTACATTCTAGACCCTCCCGCGATAGGTGAAAATCCGCAAAGTAGGAACCTTACATTTATTTTAGTATTTATATATGTTTTAAGGCTTTATAAAACCTTCCCACACACTTATAAACCATTCCCAGTCCCCTATTAACCTTTCCCACTCCCTTATTAACCTTTTCCACACTTTTATAAACACTGCTTAAACCTACGTAACTTTAACAACATACATATACAGTACTGCAAAATCCTGTGATATAGCAAAAAATCTGTGATAAATAATTAAATATAATATTTTAAAAAGTCCTGCGACACAGTGAGGCCACGATAAGTGAACCGCGATATAGAGAGGGACTACTATAATAATGACTTGGTGATGATGAACTCCTTCAGCTTTACCTCATCTGGGAAGCACTTTATCTGCCCTTCCATTCTAAATGATAGCTTTGCTGGATTGAGTAATCTTGATTGTAGATCCTTGCATTTCACCACTTTGAATACGTCTTGCCAGTCCTTTCTTGCCTGAAAAGTTTCTTTTGATAAATCAGCTGATAGACTTATGGGAACTCCTTTGCAGGTAACGCTATGGTTTTTTCTTGCTTCTTTTAAGGTTCTCTCTTTATCTTGAACCTTTGGCATTTTAATTATGATGTGTCTTGGTGTGATCCTCTTTGGGACTAACTTGTTTAGGTCTGTACTTCCTGGACTTATATGTCTATTTCCTTCACCAAATTAGGGAAGCTTGTATCTTCTGCAATAAATGTCTCTATTTTTTCACATTACATGACTGTATACCTTCTGGAAAGACCTCATAGATGCAAAAAAATCTTTAAATATTAGCAAATAAGTACAATTTATCAATATATAGAAAACTTACACATTATGAACAACTGGGTTTATTTCATACATGCAAGTCTGGCTCAATATTCAAATATAACTCAATATAATCTATCACATCAACTTGGTAAAGAAGAAAAATCACACGATTATATCAATCAATGCAAAAACAAAGCATTTGACTGAACTCAGTATTCATTCATGATAAATATTTTCAGAAGAAGAGAAATAAAGAGGATATTCCTCAATTTGATAAAGAACATATTTAAAACAAAACTATAGCTAACATATTTAATGATAAAAGACCATGATTTTTTTCTTAAGGTTGTGAATAAGGCAAAGGATGTCTCTTTTCACCACTCTTATTGTAGAAATTCTGAATGGAAGGTCTATGCAGTACAATAAGGCAAGAAAAGGAAATAAAAGGCATAAATATTGGAAAGGATGAAATAAACTATGTTTTAGCAGATGCCATAATTTTTATGTAGAAAATTTCAAGAAATCTATAAATAAAAAACCTAGTACTAATAAGTGAGTTCAGCAAGGTCATAGTATACAAAACAAACATGCAACAATTAATTTCATTTTTATGTACTAGCAATCAACATTGAAATTAAAAATACAATACCATTTATAATCATTAAAAAATTAAAGAGACAGATTGTATTTATGGATTGACTCAATATAGTGAAGATGTCAATTCTTCCCAAATTGATATACAAATTGAACCCAATTCCTATCAAAGTTCTAGCAAGATTTTTTTGTAGATATAAACAAAATTATTCTGAATTTTATATGCCAAAGCAAAGGAACATATAAAAACTAAAACGTTTTTGAAAAATCAGAATGAAGAGGGAGGAATCCTTCTACCCAATTTGAAGAATTATTATGTAGCTACAGTACTCAAGACTGTGTGGCATTAGCCCTGGCTGGTGTGGCTCAGTGGGTTGTGTGCCTGCCTGCAAACCAAAAGGTCACTGGTTCAATTCCCAGTCAGTGCACTTACCTGGGTTGCAGGCCAGGTGCCCAGCTGGGGACATGTGAGAGGCAACTGATTGATTTTCTTCCCCACACATCGATGTTTGTCTCCTTCTCTTTCTCCCTCCCTTTTTCTCTCTCTGAAAGTAAATAAATAAAATCTTAAAAAAAAAAAAAAAAGACTGTGTGGCATTGGTGGAGGGATGAACACATAGATCAATGGAACAGAATAGAGGACCAAATGTACATCTCTTGTTAGGTTAATCCTAGGTGCTTTATATATTTTTAAGGTTTTATTTCAAATAGTATTACTTTGGTAATTTAATTTTATAACTCTTTGCTGCTTGTATTTAGGAATACAGTTGATTTGTAGACAATAACCTTTATAAAATATCTTATTAATCCTTATAACTTCTTTTGGATGTTCTAGCTACCCAATAACATCATGGATGGTTAGGGACCTGCCAGACTTCAGTGGATGGGAGGGCTCAGTTATTAAAAGGCAAAAGGGGATGACAAATCTGAAGGACATTTGACTGTTCCTACTAGCCGTATCAAGGAAAGGGGCTATCTCACATTAAAGGAGGTTAATTTTTTCTCATTCCAGCAGAATGTGGACTTTCCCCATTTTGGGTTTTCTAGGAAGCAAAGTGAGGCAGAATTTAGAGTTTGGTATATGTATCAGGGAGGCAGAGGAAACAGGGTTGAACAGCAGGGAAACTTAAGTCACGATGCAAACCTGACAACCTCAGCTGACCTCAAGAGGAACCCTGGAGCTGAAATGGCCCATTGATATCTCCTATCTCCACCACTCATTGAATGTGGGCCATCTCTGGAAGGGCTTGAATTTGGGTAAGGTGTCTCCCTGTAGCAAAGCAACCTATGCAGGGACTGACAGCTGAAAGCTGCCACGTCACTCTCACAGGAGTTAGAGCAACAAGTCCTTCCTTGGAGGGGGATCTGGCCAACACATCTGTGCAACTCAGACCCACTTACTCAGGATTCTGGTGGGTCTCTCTTCCTAAGTTGGCACTTGGCTGTACCTCCAGTGGGCTGGTCTAATGTTCTCTCAGTCCCGTAGGTTCTTGCTGGTGTAGTATGTGACATAACCAGTGGATCCCAGTTCATGTGTACACTCCTGCACCTGCTTTCCTATGAAATGGGACCCTTGGCATAATGCAATGTTATGTGGGATCCGAGCCTGGAAGTTAAATGCTCTGTAAGCTGTGTGGGGCGAGCTGAGGCCCTTCAGGCAGGATAGGCAAACACACACGTGGGATATGTGTCCATCCTTGCCAAGATGAATCTCTGCTCCTCCAGGATGGAAGGGGCCCAATGAAGTCAACTTGCCACCGAGTAGCCAAAGGGTCTCCAGTGATGGCCCTTACTGCTGGCATTTGGATAGTCAAAGGAGACAAGTGACTGTAGATACGATGATGTACCCTGGGCAGTGTTCCCTGTTTGGAGCTTGGGGCTCCTTAAGCAAGTGTATCTTGGTCACCAAAGTAGAACTCATTGCTTTGTATCTTTAGAAGCTTTAAGTTTAGGGGTGGCTGTCTGGTGGAGGATCATATCCTGCAGCTTTCAAAAAATTTCCCATCAGTGTCCACAACCTGAGGGCATATTAAGTCACATGGAACAGACATGCCTAGGCTTCACCTCTGGGAGGTTCTAATTCAATTGGCTTGGGCACCAGTAGTTTCTGAAAGTCTCCTTTAGTGATTTTAACGTGCAACTAGGTTTGAGAAAGACAATATCAGTTGATAGTGGAAACAAATAAGGTCTTGACTGGCATTTTTTTTCTTACAAAAATACATTACAGATATATTTTCAAAATATCTGTAAGTATTGTGTGTGTGTATGTGGCTCTTAGGGTGTGATGTGAAATGTATTTCCAACAAGAGTTTGAAAAAACCCTTTGGTCTAAAGCAGTGCTTCTCAAACTTCAGCGTGTATAGGAGTTGCCTAGAGTTTGTTAAAACACAAGTTCCACAGACTCAGGGATTGTGATTCGGCAGGTCTGAGACACGGCCTGAGATTCTGCAGTTCTGTCCAGCTCCCGGCTGGTGCCAGCGCCGTCAGCGGTACAGAAGCTCGGACAAAGATTTTGACTCGAGCATGGAACCGAGATAAGCTGCTCTCCTCCCACTGCATTCTCAGAGCGGCGCTGCTCTAGGGTGCTTGTTCTATGCGCAGCAAGCACTACTTTTTACTTAGTTTGTATATTTATTTGGAGTAGCTTAGGGTGATGGGGAGGGACTAAAGGCTCCCAAGCCCTCTGTTTACATTCTGGCATTTTGCTCTGATTGTAGAGAAACTGTCCAGGTCAGGCTTCAGTGGGGAAAGGGTGTGTTCTGTCTGAAAGGGGTTTTCTCCTTGTGCTACTGTAATTGTGTTAGTCAGCTTGGGCTGCACTAACAAAATACCACAGACTGGATGGCTCAAACAGCGGACAATTATTTCTCACCATTCTGGAGGGTAGGAAGGAAGTCCAAGATCCAGGTGCTAGCCAGTTCCGTTCCTGGTGAGAGCTTTCTTCCTGGCTTGCACACAGCTGTCCTCTGGCTGTGTGCTCACACAGTTGAGAGAGGAGGTCTCATGTTTCTTTCTCTTCTTGTAAGGGCATTAATCCCATTGTGGGGGCTCCACCCTCATGACCTCATCTAAACCTAATTACCTCCCAAAGGCCCCACCTCCTCATGTCATCACATTGGGGGCTTTTATCAATCATACTGTCCTCCATCACCTATCCATGGATGAAGGTCACTACCCTTGTCTGCCTGGCTTCTCCACATCCAGCAACTTTTTCTGGGGGTGATAGGAATCTTTCCACCACACCCAAGTCACGATGGGTCCAGGGATCTCTGCAAGGCCATAGGGGGTCTCTCCTGTTTGGACTCACTAACTGGCCATTGCTTCTCCCAGGCTTCATGCCCACCTTTGAGTTCTGGAACATGGCACCTAGTCTTCCAATATCTCCTTCTCTTCCAATGTTCCACTGAAGAGGCACCATACAGTTTCCTCAATGGGCACAGACCTATAGAGGCACCAAAGTTCTGCTTTTCTCCCACATCATTCTCTGAGTGGTGAACACAGGAATTATATGTTTATGTGGGAGAAACAGAGAGGAGGAAATACCAAGAGAAAAACATATATTTAAAATTACATTGCCATGATCGTTATCACATTACCATTGTTATAGAGCAATATTCTCCTTTTAAAGCAAAACAGTTGTTTTCATCTGCTCATGTGGAACAGGAGCCAGGACACCTGTCAGCTAGTTAACAAGTAAGTAACTTTGCAATGACCAGAAAAACCAAAACCAAAAGCACCTGTTGGAGGTCAATCTTATGCTAAGAGCATTGCATGGGAGAAACACAAAGTGAAGAGGCAGCAGAGATGTGAGAACTGGGGTAGCCTAGAATGGAGGGGGTGGGCCTTTGAATCCTGGCTCTGCCACTGACCTCAGGCTGGTCATTGGGAGTCCCTCTGAGTCTCAGTTTCTTCATCTACAAAAGGAGGACAATAACATCTATCCTTATTTCATAATAATCCAAAAAAAAAAAAAAAAGATATGATTTCTGGAAAAGCACTTCGGAAGTCGTGAGGACTCTGCCCACATAGGAGTTATTATTATTATATGAAATAATAAGAACTGAAGTTTGTGCTGTTGGCATAAAAGTTTGGGTATGTGTGTGGGGTACTGATTTAGACTGGGTGAGAAGGGCCTTTGGGCAGATAGGCCCAAGCAAAACACGACTTCAGGTGGCACACTTTTGTGCTTTCAGGGAGAGTGAAGAGACCAGGTGGGCAGAGCTAAGGGAGAGAGTTGGTAAGAGTGCTGGGACCAGAACCAGAAAGTTGTCAAAGCCTGCCAAGGCATTGGGTCTTTTTGGGGCAGACACTAGGGAACCACTGCAGGCTCTTGAGTAGGGGAGAACCTAAAGGAAGTGGTGAGGTTTGAAAAGTGATTTATGGCCTCCTGAAGCTGTTTTTATTGTTAATGATAAGACTTTTCCAAGTCCAGTCAAACAGTACTAAACAGTACTACCTCCTGAAGCTGTTCTTGACCTTCTTTGGAAAGGTTTACTTCAGCCTCTGGGCTCTCATGGTTATCTCCAGCTGGGTTGTCTCTTTGGCAACCGCTGTGCCAGCTCAAGCCTCCCTGGAAGCTTCCCTTATTCCTCCTTGGTTCCCCCGCCAGACAGAGGTTGCGAGTCCTATTTGTGGGGCTCTGTTCATGGAAGGCAGTGGTTCTCAACCCTGGCTGCTCATTAGAATCACCTGAAGATTGTTTTTTGAATTGTCTTCATGCCCAGACTATGTCCCAGATCAATGGAACTCAGCCATCAGTATGGTTTTTAAATGTCCCAGGGAATTTCAGTGTGTAGTGAGGGTGGAGTTCCACAGACCACGTCTGACAGGCATGCATCCTGCCTTGGAGTTACCGCTTACATGTAGGCATGTGCACACCTGGAGGGTATCAGAGTGCAGGAAGAAAGCATTATTTGAAGTCACATTCTTTTTTAATGTGCATACTTTAAAATCGACTTAATGTGGTGGAGCAGTAGTAATGACAACAATGGCCAGCAGCCCTTGAGTGCTTACTGTGGCCAGGCTCTTTTCTAAACACTTTCTACAAAGTAGTGCTTAGTGTTTCACAAAAACATGATGAGACGGGTACTGTTATTATCCTCATTTTACAGATGAAAAAACTGAAGGCAGAGAGGTTAAATAACTGGCCCAACATCACACTACTAGAGAGCAGCCTTCCCAAGATTCAAACCCAGGCTAGCTCTAGCAGCCACCTTATTTATTTATTTATTTATTTATTTATTATTGAATTTATTGAGGTGGCATTGGTTAATAAAATTATGTAGGTTTCAAGTGTACAATTCTATAATACATCATCTGTATATGGTATTGTATGTTCACCACCCCAAGTCAAGTCTTCCATCACCACTTATCCCCACATCCCCTCTTCTACCTCCCCTCACTCTTTTCTCCTCTGGTCCTAGCATCCACCTTTTAGTCACAATGTCAATCTGTTCTCACAGTACACGTATCTAATTTATAAACAAATACATAATGCACAAATAAGACACATATCAGGAAGATCTGCTCAACATATATATATATATATATATATATATATATATATATATATATATATATTTTACTGAAAAGGTTTTATAATCAAATAATTAAACCATGGTGGAAGACGATGAATCATTGAGGTAAGGTCTAAGTTTCGCTCTTTTTTTCTGTTACTCCTACCCAGAAGCTAGCAGGCATCTGGGCCCTAATTTATGCTCAATAAATACCTGCCTGCTCCTGGAAACAGTCACTGATTGATGGTCATAGAAGAGGTGGTCCATATATACAATGAATTATTACTTGGTCATAAAAAATGAAATTTTACCATTTGTGGCAACATGGATGAATCTAGAGGGCAGTATGCTAAGTGAAATAAGTCAGACAGAGAAAGCCAAATACCATATGACTTCACTTATATGTGGAATCTAAAAACAAAATAAACAAACGAAAGAGAAACAAACTCATAGATACAGAGGACAAACTGATGACTGCCAAGTGGGAGGGGGTTGGGGGACTGGGTGAAAAAGGTGAAGGGATTAAGAGCTACAAATTGGTAGTTACAAGATAGTCATGGGGATGTAAATGACAGCATAGAGAATATAGTCGACAATATTGTAATAACTATGTATGGTGCCAGGGGGTACTAGACATAATGGGGGTATCACTTGGTAAGTTATATAAACGTCTAACCACCAAGTTGTACACCTGAAGCTAGTATAATATTGAATATCAACTGTAACTGAAAAATAAAAAGTTAAAAACACTAATGTTTATCAACACTTGCTATGTGCCAGAGACTCCCATATTAATCTTCGCACAATCCTGAGAGGTAAATGCTGTGAATATTTCCATTTTGAAGATGAGGACACTGAGCAGCTCAGTAGTTTGCCAGAGTCCAGGACCTCAACCCAAACTGTGGGACTGCAGACCTTGTTCTCTCCCACCAGTGACCAGGCCCATAGGGAAACACTTATGAAAGCCTGGGGTGGGGGTGGGGTTGAAAAGATCAGGAAGGAGGCAGAAGTTGATTGTTCGCTCCTTTGCCAGGTGGTTCCCTTTGTCAGGAGTGCCTTTCCCTAGTTGCCTCGCAAGCAAATTCCTACCTACCCTTCCGGTGACAGCTCAAAAGCTGCCTCATTCAAGAAGCCAACCTTCCCTCAAACTGCAGTTAGTTGCACCTGCTCTACGGTTCAAACCTTATCTTTCTCACTGGAGCTGGAGCTCCTTGAGGACAGGGCCAGGTCCTACTCAAGGGGCATCCAAGGAGCTGGCTCAGTAAACTTCAACCGGGGGGCTGAACCTGTGCCCACATTTCCTCCCAGGCCAGGGGCATCCCATCCCCTGGATTTTTCCTCTGTGGGTTCCACTTCCCTTTCCTCCTCTTCTTCTCCCTCCTCTTTCCTCTCCTTCCTCCGGACTTGTCTCTCTTCTCTCGCTACTCTTTTCTTCCTCCTTCTTCTCTCCCTCTGGAACCTCTCCTCCCCACACCCACCCCCAATTTCTCCCTCCTCCCCCTCCCCGCACTTCCTCTTCCCCCGCAGTTCCCCAGGAGGCCTGCAGAGAGCGCTGCTACGCCTCATCGCTGCTCGCGTTCTTCCTATGAGGTCAGGTGGGAGGAATCGGCCTGGAAGCCGCCGAGACTGGACGCGGCCGAGGCCCCGGAGCTGCGCCTGCAGGTGGGTGTCGGGGCCCGGGGCGAGGACTGGGGGCTCATCTTTTCTCTACTGCGGGCCTGGTTTCAGAGCTGGGCTCGGCGGCCCGGGCAGTGATCCTCCTTCCGCGGGAGCACCCCGCCTCTCCCATCCGTAGGGTCAGGTGCACCGAGGGCCGGCGGCGCCCACAGCCCACGCAGGGGGTCGGGATGACAACGCACAGAGGGACTGCGGAGGGCTCGCTTGGCCTTCTGCAGGGGCCAGCAGGCTTCAGAAAGGGGATCTGCCTGTCTCAGGCTCCAGGCCACGGGCAAAAGATGGGGACTCTGAACCCTTTTCTGTCGTGTGTGTCACAGGGGCTTTTGAGAATTTAAATGAAAACTGTGGCTCATCTCCTGAGAAAAAAATGGCCTTTACATGGATTTGGGGAGAGTCATGGAAGGGCCGTGCTTCCGCCCCAGGTCATGGACGCCTTGAGGAGTGGGGCTCTCCCAGAGCCGCAGAAGCATCCCCCATCACATAATTTAGGAAGGCTGGCCCTGCCCTCCTGTTACAAAAGGAGGCACTGGTGTCACCTGAGGTGTGGGACAGCTGAGGGGCGTGCCCTCTGCACGTCTGTTCCTCTGCCCAGCCCCAGGTCTGTGAGACCATCAGTGCCCTCTGCTGCCAGGCAGTAGATCCAAAGTGCCTCTGAAATGAGCCTGGGTCTCCTAGCGGGGAGGAAAGCACAGGTCCTTGGCATTGACTCCCTAGGGAACAACACAGGGGCCTGTATTTTAACAGAAGAAAATTGAGAACCTGAGGTTCCTGGGGCCCTGGACTCATTATTTCGCACCCAGAGAAGGTCTTTACATTCCTTCTCTGCTGCCCATAGATGGGTGGTCCTGGGAAGCTAGTTACACCACTAGCTGACCTGCCTCAGGGGAATGTTGGGAGGTACAAGACACGCCTGCATGGACTTTCTGCTGCGCCTGGGCCACAGCAAGGGTCTCATCCCCATTGTTGCTGGTGCTGGCTTAGAGTAAAACCTCCTTCTCCAAGGATTCTTTTGAGAGTTTTCCCAGTAGACTTGGTGTCTGAAAGGTTTTTGTTTAGCAAACAACTTGCATTTTTTCTCTCTCCTTTTTATTAACCAGACACAGTGCCTGCTTAGTCTGGATCACCAATGTAAGCACCCAGAATTGCAGTTCTCCCATTGAAAGCAAGCATCTCTTTATCTCTGGCAAATTGGTTTTTTTTCCCCAGACTTTTTGAGGTCAGAGGAGAGGTGGGGCCTTTCAGGGACCCAGAGCTCCTGGGAGGATGGTGCGGATCTTGGCCAATGGGGAAATCGTGCAGGACGACGACCCCCGCGTGAGGACCAATACCCCGCCACGCAGCAGCACCCCTCGACAGGTAAGTACCCTGCCCCCGTGGAAGGGGACCCAGTTACTCCTTAGCTCCCAGAAGTTCTCTTGCTGGTCATTAACCTCTAGCCTGAAGTTTTCTTTGCAGAGAGCTGGGCAGGGAAGGGGTGGGGTGTCAAAATTTGGGGAAAACTTATGGTAGATTCGCCCAGCCTCCTGCCTCCCCAGGTCTTCCTCCTTCAGGCAGCCTTCCAAGACTTCAAATCCAAGAGCTCTCTCTCCTTTAACCTGGTTAGCAAACTCCACTGAAGCCAGTGTTATTCTAAGACTCTGCTGGATGAGAGAGAAGCTGTAGAGTGATTGGAGAGGAGCTGATGGCCACACAATGTTGACTTCAAAGGAAGGCATGAGGGGTGTTAAAAATGCCTGCCTGAATGCCATGCCCAGTAGTCTAACCTGCCTTGACCCCTGGTCACCTTCTTCCTGGCACCACATGGGGAATGCAGACTGACAATTTCTGTGCTCTGAGAGCTTGTGACTCAGTAGCTGGGATTCCTGTGGGTGGCATGTGGGGATTGCTGAGAAAGGGGGTGTGTCCCCAGGTGACTGTAGGGCAGGGCAGTGCCAAGCTCCCAGGGTTTCCTTCTGCCAGGTACCTAATCTCCAGGGAAGCATTCTCTGGATTCATTCATTTTTCTCTGTCTTCACTTTCCAGAGCCTTCTCAGTAGGGGCCATGGTACCCCCCTGGGGGGCCCTGGCCTCCAGCAGCAGCAGGGTGGGGCCAGGCTAGGTGCTGCTCAGTCCCCCTTCAATGATCTCAACCGGCAGCTGGTGAACATGGGCTTCCCGCAGTGGCATCTTGGCAACCATGCCGTGGAGCCAGTGACCTCCATCCTCCTCCTCTTCCTGCTCATGATGCTCGGTGTGCGTGGACTTCTGCTGGTGGGCCTTGTCTACCTGGTGTCCCACCTGAGTCAGCGGTGACCTCTGCTGAGGCGCAGGTGTAGGGGAGAGGGAGTTGCCAGGCCTTGGTGTGAGAGCAGGCATATTGGGAGGGGATCTAGTGGTGCCTTGAAGGTGTGCTCAGAGAACGTTGTTTCCACACTGTGTTAAGCATGGTGCAGAGGGAACTTCTAGTCCATCGTTCCAACATATCAGGTGGATCCCTTGAGATGCTTTAAGGTGGTATTGAGCCTGCATTAAGCACAAACTCAGAGTAAGAAAGGGATCCTCTTCCCATTCTCCTCCAATTCTTTTTTGCCCAGAAGACAGTCTCAGCTTGGTGCCAATAGGTTCTCCTGCCTCTGGAACATGCGCTGACTTCCTGTGTTACTAGAGAAGAGGCCTTGGGTTTAGGGCAGGTGGGGGAAGTTTCCAGACTTTTATAGCCCTGTTTTAACGGTATATTTTTATTGGCTACTGCTTATTTATTACAGGTGGTACTGGCATTCTATTAATTGTGGTGATGTTTTCAATAAATACATTTAAGTAAAAATGAGTCCATGTAGATACATTAATAAATAATGGTAATGCCGTACGTGGATCTGGAAGACACAGTGAAGGTGGTTGGGAGTGGTTGGGATTGAGGGACAGGGTAGAAGTGGGTGTTTGACGTTGGTGAGTAGTTCATAACTTTTTCCCATAGGCTCCAGGCTCTGGGAGGTGGTCCAGGTAAAGCCTGATTGGGCCTCTCGTTTGATGGGCTGTGGGGTCAGGACAGCCAGAGTGCGGGGCTCCTTTGCCCAGGTGCTCTGACCAGAGGCTTCCTTGCTCCCCGAGGCACTCATAGCTTCTGACTGTGGCACACTCTCCATAAAAAGCGGGGGTCTTGGTGCTGACTCCTCAGTGCATGTGGGGTGAGAGCACCTGCTTTTTATGAGAAGAGGCTCTGAGTTTTGGCTGGTGAGCCCTGGGTCTGAATAGAGGCCTTGTTGGGGGCATGGGGATGGCTTTGGGTGGTTGAAGGTTAAGGGTCAGAGAGAAGCTGGGTGAACTTGAGGATGTCCCTAGCTCAGGGACTAGCTCTCTCACCATCTTCTTAGACTCCTTTGGGGTTTGTCAGTTTGGGGAGAAAGGCAGGATCTGGGGGTGATTCTCCAAGGCCAGTGCTGGAAGAGCAGTCATCGGGTGTGAGGGGCAGGATGTGGGAGAGAGATTGAGATGGATTTCGTTTCTCCTTTGAAAACCTGCTGTGCTGCCCAGAGCAGAACCCTCTTCTCCAGGCCCCTGTGTCCACTGCTGCCCTGAGGGGCTGGTGGCCTTCATCACAGTCATTCCTGGGGAGCTTTGTGGTGCTGGGACCGGACTCCTTGTTCAGTATTTTCTGTGTCTTTATTTCCCGGAGGCTGTTGGAACATGTTCCCTTTATGATGGCCTTATAGAGGGGAGGGCGCCGGGCCCTTGGCTGGCGAACCACAGATAGGATCTGACTCCCTGTGGCTCCTCCAGGGCCCGGACAAGGGGGCTGGTGCCCGGCCCTGCCAGTGTTCAGCTGCTCTCTGTTCCCCTCCTGCCCTGGCACATCTGCCCTCCTCACCCGGCGGCTACCCACATCTCCCTCCCCTGAAACTTCCCCCTCATCTTGTGTCTCTTGTTATGTTTTCCTCTTCTTTTCCCCTTTGCAAAGCTATGGGACTCTTGAATGAAATAAATCTTAATTGGGCCCCCAAGATATAAGTACCTTGGAGGGATATGAATCTCAGTCCATAAGTTCAGGGCTGACGACTGTGTCTTTTTCTAGAATTCTGTTTCCATTCCCAAAGCCCAAGCCCTGGGAGAGGAGGGGGCCTGAGCCTCACTTTCAGGGAACAGGAGGGGCCCTGAGCCTCACTTCTAGGGAACAGGAGGGGCCCTGGGTGGCCCAAGGGACTTGTCAGCCAGCCTGAAGGAAAGGGCTGGGGTCTTCAAGTGAGTTGTGCGAGGAAAAAGTGCTGTGTCTTGTCCCTCTTGTTGATTGAGTTCCAGCACACAGGACAGGATCCCAGCAGAGCTGCTCTGGTTGGATTGGCCTGGGGGCCCAAGGGCCACCTCTTGACCCACCTTCCCTGTACCCCCAAGTCTCTAGCAGAGTGGGCTAACCTCTGCTCTGCCCCACTCTTCGAAGTCCAGGGTCTGAGAGTGTGCTGGGTCTGCCTGCCCTGTAGGCAGAGGCAGCGTGGTGGAGGGAAGGCGCCCCCTGAGGTTGTGCAGCCTGTGTGAGCTGTGAGCATTGCTGCCTTCTGTTCTAATGCCCTTTGGGGAGGCTTTCGCCTGCATGCACAGAAATTCGGGTGCACCTGTGTTCTGAGCAGGTAGAGTGGCCGAATGCAGACCTTGATGGGCCTCTGAGTGAGGCTGGGAGCCACCTTGGTCTAATGGGTGTCTTATTCGCTGAAGAAAGTGAGCTTTCCTACTCTGCCCACCCTCTGCCCATCCCATCCACTGTGTGACAGGACCCCCCAGACCGGGCTACCTTGAGGGCAGATTTCTGGGGAGGTTTCTGCTAATCTCCAGGGCTAATCCTTGATGCCCTGTGTCTTGGTGTCAGGTTGGATTTGCAGCCTGGCTGCCTCTGGGGAGGAGCTGCTACCTACCCTCCCCCCATCGAGCCACAGCTGGATCCACCAGGCCCCTGCTACTCCTCTGGGGCTAGAAGGGGGAGCCCTTGCCCTCTGAGGAGTTATCCTGACTCCCCAGCTGGAGCTACCCCGTGAGTAGAGCTGCTGGTTTGACTGTCCCAGATGCAGCTCCCGGATGGCCAGTGTCCCAGGTCCTTTCTTCCATAAGTTCCAGGCCCCGGCTCGGTGAGCTCTGCCTCTCCCCACCCTCCAGCGAACCTGCAGGGGGACCTCACTACTTCCATGTTCCCAGAAGAGACACAAAGCCTGAGGTCAGGTAAACAGCATCTCCAGTTCTGCCAGTTCCCTCAGGAGGCCTCTCTTGGCTCCTGGCTCTCTGGGGCTGGGACCAGAACCCCGCCTTCTGGAAGAGGCAGGGTTTGCACTTTCTCACAGAGGACTCGTACTCTGTGAGTCAAGGAAGAAGCCATGGTGTGGAGGGCAGAGCCTCACCCCTCAGATGCCTGGCCTGGCGTTAACTGCACCCTGGCCAGCTGGGCCCCAGAGGCAGCCTGTCTGCAGGCCCTCCTCTGCATTGTGGGTCCATGACCTTGGCTGCTGAGGCCTGTTCCTCATCTCTAAGGGGGTATAATGATCTGCACCCGTCCTGCTTCTTGGGGCCTCAGGGGTCACGCCTGATGTGGTGGGTGAGAGATGGAGGGAGGCATGGAAAAGAGAGACGCGCCAGCTCCTGCTCCTCCTCCACAGATGCTGTGCCTTGAACAGCAAGCTGCTGCGCAGTGGGCTTTAGCCCAGCGTGGCCACCTTGTCCCAGGCACCCAGGACCCCGGCTGCGCTGCGGAGACCAGTGCTGCCCCACCTCAGTGTGAGGGAAGCAGTGTGGCTGCTTCTCTGTGCGCCTGGAAGCTGAGCGGCTAGTTGTAGGACTCCGGTGGCAGGACCGGGTGAATTTACTGCGAGTGTGTTGTGTGCTTCACACTGCGCTCAGTGAGCACTTGATGTCATTTAATTGTCACCAGAACTGTATGACTTATTTTATTTATTTCACTGCTGAGCACACTGTAGAGCATTTATAACTTGCTTCAGGACCCCGAGGGTGGTGGGGCTGGAGCCAGCATTCAACCTGAGGCCAAAGCCCACATTCCTAACCACTTCTCTATTTTGCCTTTGGCCGTTTGTTAGAATCACCTACCAACTTGTCACAGAGGCAGATCCCTGGCCTCAGGTACATTCCCAGGAGTGCTGAGGGATGTGGCCTGGGGCCTGTCTCTTACAAAGCCCTCCAGGTGATTTTGATGGAGGGGGTGGGGGTGAGGGGCAGTTTAGAGACTGTGTGGAGAATGCCAGTGACCAACAGACAAGAGGGGAGCCCCCCAAGTTCACTCAGAGAAGAGGGAGATGGGGACGGAACAGGCCTCACTACCTGCTGGGACCCACTGTGACCTCCAGATCCTCTCTGGGAGGGCAGCGGGCACAGGGTGCAGGGAGGGTGTGAGGATGCTGGCAGCAGCTTTCTGGCTAGGTGGTCTCTAGCTTCCCAGCTCAGGGTCACTGTCACTGAAGGGATGGCAGCCCTCTTCCTGAATGCATGATATTCTCATTGCAAACCAACACGGGAAGAAATCCAGTGACCTCTAACAGGGTCCCTGAAGGGCTGTGTGGGGGTGGTGTGATCAGGCTGGGGTGCGACAGAGGGCTTTGCTGCCACAGCTGGATGGAGAGACAAGCCAGCAGCCTGTCCAGCAGGGCGTGACAGCGGGTGAAGCAAAGCTCCGTCCTTCTTGTGCTGCCGCCCAGGGCCCCTAAGAGCAGCTAGACAGGGTTCCAGGAGATTGAGTGCTTCCATGGAATTGAGGAGGGGTGTATGTGTGTGTATTTGACCTTCTGGTTTGGGGTGAGGGGGTGTTGAAACCATTTGTCTTTAGTGACCCAGAGTTTGGGAGGAAAAAGAGGAAGCTGTCCTAAATGAAGTCGGAGCCTTGAGGTCAAGGCCCTCATGTGCTGGGGGAGTCTGAGCATTGGTGGAGGCAGGAGGGCTGGTTTGCATTCACTGGACCACCAGCTTTAGTTCTTCTGGTATGTGTGTGTGGGGGCAGGGGGAGGGGCAGTTGTGGGCGCCAAATCCCAAATCCACCTCCAGTTAACCAGTGACCTTGGGCACAGTCCACACTTTCCAGTGTCCTCATTTGCGCCTCACAAGGACAGGAGAATCCATATATTAACACATGGGAATCACTTAGCAGTTTCTGGCACAAGGTTAGCACTTGATAATACCATATTCACAAAACAATGGCATTAGGGTTTACATATGTATATATTTTAGAGCAACTCACGTTTTGCTTAAATCTATTTTAGAAAAGAAGCCTCATGTCACTATTGTAAATGGAAAGCCAACGTTACTTGCCATCCATAGTAGATATTAGTATAAGTAAATTCAGTGTAGAGGAAGTAATATGATTTCATTCTAGCTAGCCATCGATGTTGGCCAAGGCCCTAAGCCTGATGCCTGCTTTTTTGTTTACCAGGATTTAGAGAGATGTTGATGACCCACTAACATCTCATGGAGACATTCTCCTTGATGGGTTCAGAAGACTAAAGAGAACTGAAAAGGGAATGACTTTTTCACCATATGACTCAGTGCTGGGTTTGAGAATTGTTTACAATTGCTTTGCACACCATCCCAAGCCTTTCACATCCCACCAGGTAAAAGCATATCACAACTGTGGGAAACATTGTATGATCTTGGGCAAGCTGTTTTTAAAATTCAGACCTTGAAAGGTAAAACATTTGCATAGTTCAAAAATCAAGCAGTGTGCAAATGTACACAGAGAAAAGTCTCTCTTCCTCCCACCCACCCATCCCCTCTCCACCCTGTAACTACCATCCTTCGTGTCTTTTAAATCTTTCCAGGGTTTATTTATTTAAATGTGAGCCAACACAAATGTACCAATTTTATCCTTTTTTTATACAAATGATGGAAAATTAGATAATATTATGCCCTTGTTATTTTACTGAATACAATATCCTGGATACATTTTGTATTAATACAGAGAATGTCTTCATTCTGTACTGTTTTGGTATTGGGGTGAGTTGTTGACTGTCTTTTGTCTCAATGGAGTCATCTGACCACAGTGGGTGGACCCCCAAGGACCATGTAGCTCTGACCTGGAAATACTCTGTTCCTCTGAAATGTGGGGGTGACAGACATGTGCTCCATTCTCCAGGTCTGAGGGAGAAGCCCTTGGATGACTCACACATAGTCTTGGGTCCTACATCAGTCCCACAAACATTTAGGGAGTGTCTCTGTGTGCCAGCAGAGGTTGAGGCAGAAATAGCTTTGAGACGTCCAGCCAAGATGGAGGCCTAGACATACACACTGTGTCTCCCTTCACAACTAAGCAGGAATACAACTACCTCAAAACTAGAGACCACCAGAAGTTCCAGAAAATCAAGCTGCATGGAAGTCCAACAAACAAAGATATAAAGAAGAAATACTCATCTAGACAGGTAGAAGGGGCGGAGCCAGGGCAGAAAGGACACGGTGCGGTGGAGGCAACAGTGGTGGCAGTGGCAGCCCGGCAGAAAGTGCAATCAAACATTTAACAAAGTGGAGAGGGACACCTGGGGAGCACTCCCAGCACCAGACCAGCGTGCACAGCTCATGGTTCCAATGCCAGGGATAATAAAGCCTCGTTGCTTCTGACTATGAAAACCAGTGGGGGTTGAGGCAGAGGCAGAAACTGATGGTCTGTCAGCAGAGTCCACTTGTTTAAAGGGCCCCCACGGTCCTAGAACGTCTGCAGACCTACCCACTCTGGTAACAATGGCCAGAGCAATAGCTAGAGAGGCACCAGGCCTGTATGGAAGTGGGAGAAGTGCTTGGAAAAGGGGTGAGTGCTGAGCAAGTGACACTGTGCCCTCTCGGACCCCTCCCCCCCACAGTACCACAACATGGTGAAATGTGTCACCCTGTACTGACGAATACCTAAGGCTCCACCCCTAACAATGTAACAGGTGTGACAGCTCTACCTAAGACAGAGGCAAACAAACACAGGAGCCTGTCAAGATGAGGAGACAGAGAAGTATGGCCCCAAAGAGGGAACAGATCAAGGTTCCAGTGGGAGAACTAAGCGATGAGGAGATAGCCAACCTAACAGATATAGAGTTCAAAACACTGCTGATAAAGATGCTTATAGACTTGACAGATATCCTTAAGTATGGCAAACACATAAGGGAAGAAGTGAAGGCTATGCTAAATGAAACGAAGGAAAATCTACATAAAGCCAATGGTGAAGAGAAGGAAACCGGGGTTCAAATAAATGATTTGAAATATAAGGAAGAAAAAATGGTCAACCAGTACAAAATGAGGAAACAAGAATTGAAAAAAAATGAGGAGAGGCTTAGGAACATCTGGGACAACTTTAAACATGCCAACATTCGAATCCTAGGGATGCCAGAAGGAGAAGAGGAAGAGATTGAAAGCTTATGTGAAAAAATACTTAAGGAAAACTTCTTAATTTGATGAAGGAAATAGACATACAAGTCCAGGAAGCCCAGAGAGTCCCAAACAAGCTAGATCCAAAGAGGACCACACCAAGACACATCAGAATTAAAATGCAAAAGGTTAAAGATACAGAGAAAATCTTAAAAGCAGCAAGAGAAAAGCAGAGAGTTAACTACAAAGGGTTGCCTATAGGACTACCAGCTGAGTTCTTAAAAGAAACTTTGCAGGCAAGAAGGAACTGGCAAGAAGTATTCAGTGTGATAAAAAGCAAGGACTTACAGCCAAGATTACTCTATCCAGCAAAGCTATCATTTAGAATGGAAGGGCAGATAAAGTACTTTCGAGACAAGGTAAAGCTAAAGGAGTTCATCATCACCAAGCCATTATATATGAAATGTTAAAGGGACTTATTTAAGAAAAAGATCAACAGTATGAACACTAAAATGACAACAAACTCACAACTATCAACAACTGAATCTAAAAAATAAAAACAAAAATGAACTAAGCAAACAACCAGAACAGGAACAGAATCATAGGACTGAGGATCATTTATAGGGCTATCAGCTGGGGGAGGAAGGGGGAGAAATGGGGAAATGGTGCAGGAATTAAGAAGCATAATTGGTTGGTACAAAATAGACAGGGAAAGTTAAGAATTATATAGGAAAGGGTGAAGCCAAAGAACTTATATGCATGACCCATGGACATGAACTAAGGGGGCTGTGATTGCTGGAGGGAAGGGGGGTACTGGGAAAAGGGGAGCAAAGGGAAAATATATTGGGACTACTGTAACAATATAATCAATAAAATATACTTAAAAAAAAAAAAGAAATAGCCTTGAAAGTCACCCACAATTTTCCTGGTTCCCTCTACAGCTGGGCACAGTGTAGTTCCTGTCCTCACCTGACTTTGTCTGGCTTGGCGAGGAGGTGTGGTGGCCTCACCTGAAACCTGTCCTCCTGAGTCATGCAGTACCCCAAAGCGAGCAGTCCTTCCATCTGGGAAACAAAAGGGGCAAGGCTGGATTTCCTCAAAGGCCCCTTTCAGCTCTAAAACTGGATGATAACCTGCCATAGGGTCTTATATATAATAGGTGCTCAATGCTCAATGGGCTTGGCTTGGCATTGCCAGTTACTGTCCCTCCATCCCCCTCCCACCATGTTTTTGATAAAGATGTGGATTAAGGAGATTGAGAGAAACCATGAAGACAGACAGAACCTCAGGCTTTCTTTAGCTCTGAATTGGCTAAGGAAATCCCTTTCCTTTTGTGTAGGAAGACGTTGGAGATCCCAGCGATCTCAATGTGTTACCCTGAAGGGTGTGAATATTGTGCCATGGCGCCACCTGTTGGCATGTCTGTGCAGGCGCATGCCCGTCCTCCACAAACCCGGTTTCTTAAATCATCCTTCCTCCTGCCTCAGGTGAGTGCTCGCCTCAACCAGCCCAAGTTTATGATGACCATATATTTTGGTGATAGAGGAACTCAGGTTTCTGGTGGAGAATGCATGCGACTCCAATGGAATTAATTTACTATGGTCTTGTCCTGGGCTAAGCTCTATGCTGAGAGCTTCTCATTTCATCTTCCCCCAAAGAAAAATAGATGTCTTTCCCTTTTCACAGACAGCCAACCTGAGACTTGGAGAGTTTAAAGGCAACTCACGTGGATTCACAGTTGGTAGGTGGCAGATGTGGGCTGGGAGCCCAAGGCTAGGGGGCTGCCGAGAAGAGGCTGTGACCAAGGCCGTAAGGGCCCGTTTTGAAGCAGATGCCCTTGTCCTGGAGCTTCCAGGGTAGAAGACAGAATGAGGAGACTTGCACTTGGTTATTTTCTAGTCCAGGTTACTGTCAGCATGTGAGGCGGCCCCGGCAGGAGGGACTCACCCATTTTCTAAGGCTGGAGTCTCTCTAGTTTGGGGTAGCACAGCCCTGGCCAGTGCAGTGCCTACCAGCACCTTCACACTCACCCACCTTCACTCGGCTCAGCTTCCCATGGATACGTGTGATGTTGTGACCTGGTATCATTCCAGACATGGTGCCTGTTGTCTTTTTCATAGGAGCAAGGAGGAGGAGAGTCAGACACATCTCCCGCTTCTACTTGTGTGCTTTTGGGCAGTTGCTTATCATGCCTCAGTTTCCTCATCTGTGAAAGGGGAATAAGGTGCCATTTAGGGCAGTTGTGAGTTCCACGTGGCAGATGTGTATCCAGTGCCTGGTGCGTAGCAGTGTGCCATGGATGGTGGTTTGTACCGGATCACTTCTTGCATACTCATTGGTGAAAATTGGCTGTCTCGAGCCAAGAATATTCAAAATGTCATCTGCTTTTGAAACATCAGGAGAAAACAAAAACAAAAACAAAAAATTTTCAGTATGGCTACCTAGCACTGTACTGCACTTAAGAAACTTACCTCTGAGATACCGACCTGTGCTAACATCCTCAGCAGTCTGGGGGAGGGTGCTTCTTTTGCAACTTTGAGCTCAGCTAATCCTGAGAAACTGCTTTTTCCTGATGAAGTGACTAAAATCCAGATGCTATCAGTAAGGGAAGGGACGAGACAACCACAGGTGCCTTGGACAAAGTGTTCCTTTCCCTGTGACAATGGTTCTCAACCCCAGCTATGTGACAGATTGACCTGGACAGGCAGCTTTCATACCTGCATGCAGGAGCCAGCTCAGAGGGGCCAGCCTTTCTGCTGGCAGCTGGCTCCTGGGGAGACAGTCTGTGGTGCCTGACCTCTCACATGTGATACTGAGTTTCTGAGGCAGGGACTGTACTTGGTTCTGTTTTGTCCTTCCCCCAAAGGGATTGTTGAGTGACTTAAAGAAGGAGGCACAAGCCACCAGCCCAACTAAAAGGAGAAGGGTGACCCCTAGGCCAGAGCTCATCCTTCCTGCCTTGTCTGGGTTGGATCCTGTTACTTCCAGTGGGGTTGGGGGAGAAATATTACCTGTGTCCTCAGCCTTAATCCTCAAGTTATAAGTGAGGACAGTCCTGTTCCCCACTCCCCTCCAGCCTGTGTGGTATAATAAGGGGAGCGAGGAAATAAGGAGAGGAGGGTGGGAGGGAGGGAAGAACGGAGGAATGAAAGAACCTGGGTCAACAGTGTAAGTGCAGCCCCCAGTCAGGGTGCCTATGGCTCACGGTGACATCTGCCTGCTTCCCTCCATCTCTCTTAAACAAAGCAGCAACCCTCCTACAGAAATCACCACATGAGAATTCTTCTCTTCCCTGGGCCCCGTAGTTGCCCCTGATCCAGGAGCTGAAGGGTCCCCTCTAAGGCTGTAGTTTCCATGTGTCATTTTTCCTCTTTGGGGGGTGGGGTCACTAGACCAGGCCCAGCCCTGGAGTGCAGAGGGTGCAGTGACACACTGTGACACATGTGGCCTTGCAGCTCAGGAAGCAGGTGCAGCATTGCTTCCTCTGCTTCATTCCCAGGGGAGTTTAGGTTCTTGCCCTTTGCTCTCAAGGCCTTGGGGAAGCAGGCCTTTTCTACCTGAGCTCTAACTCCCAGTGCCCTGGTTATGTGGGGTGAGGTTGGGGGTTCCAGTGCCCTCAGGAGCCCAGCAGGTAGCTGAGAGAACCATGTGAAGCTACTGGGTAGCAGGCAATAGAGAAGGCTGGGGCTTGCAGAGGACTGGGATGGGTGTACTCTCCTAAAGGCCTTTATGCAGCTGCAAAGCACCATGCAGGCTAAGACTAATGCCACTGTCAACAGGCCGGTCTCAAGGCTCATCATCTATCGGGCTCTGGAGCCTATATCCTGGCTCCTCCTCCCCCGTCGCTATGTGGCCTTAGGCAATCGAGCCCCGTCCCCAGGCCTCAGTTTCCTCTCTATAAATGGGGGTAATAACACCCCCTCTTAGGGTTGATGTACAGACAAAAGTAAAGTTACACATTTATTCCTTAAATACTGTGCAAAATATTTTTGATATAGCAGTTTTATTCATTTTCTATACTCTGTGACAAATTACCAAAAACTTAGCACTTAAAACAGCACACTTATTGTCTCACGGTATCTGGGCATGGCTTAGCCAGGTCCCTGGCAAGGCTACGAACAGGAGCCCCAGGTCTGAGTTCTTGTCTAAAGGCTTTATGCCAAGCTCCCTGGGCTACTTACTGTCAGAATTCACTTTCTTACAGCTATGAGACTCATGGCAGCTCTTTCTTCAAAGCCAGGAATGGAGAGAGACACTAGTGCAAGGCCACTAACAAGGATGAGTCTTACATAATGCAATATAATTGCAGGAGTGACATCTCGTCATCTTTACCACATTGTGTTTATTAGAAGGAAGTCACAGGTCCTGCCCACACTCAGAGGGAGGAGATGAGCATGGAGACCAGGAGGCTGAAATCACAGGGCCACCTGAAGTCCATCTACCATAGCACCCGATAGATTGTTGGCCATTATTACAACTAAGTGGCTGCCTGCCCTGGGCCAGGCAGTGTATGGAGGATTTCATCTATATGAATTGCTTTATGGGTAAACTGAAACTCAGAGAGGCCAGATAACTCACCTAAATTCACCTGCTAGTAAGTGGCACAGCAGGATTTAAATCCAGGTCACTCTGCTGCCCGAGACTCAGATCTTCCCTTGACAGGACACTCAAGGTCAAGGTCAAGTTGAAGCTATTCCGAAGGAGCCCTCTAACACCCCAAAAGTACTTTGTTTTTGATGTCATTTCTTTCCCTGGGTCCACATCCTTCAGCTCTTGTTCTACTAGGTCCTGTCCTTGGTTGCTGAGTCTCTCTGCCCCACCCTCTAGCTCTGTCCTCAGGCATCTTTTGAAATGGTCAGGCTTCTCACCCAGATTTACATCAGCCTCGCTTTATCCCTTCAGTGATTTTTGTGTTTCTTGTCAACTGCTTCCTACTCAACTAAACTAATTCTACAAACAGCTACTGAGACTCCCTCCTTTGAGGAAAGCACTGGGCTGACACTACACTCCCTCTACCGCCAAGGTTCTTATAGTCTATTGAGGAGGCAGCACATTTATTACTAACTCCAGTCCAGTGGTTCAGACCTTTGAGGAAAAGGACAGAAAAACTAACACAATAGTGTTCTTAAAGAAGAAAAAGGTCATGTTCTCTCAGGAAAATGAAAAAGAAGCCAGAAGTAGACAACATAGTGCCGGTTGGGTACCTTCACAAAATTTTCAGACATGCAAGCCCCTCCTTTATCCAGCAGCTCTGCCTCAAGGCTCAAGATGGCTGCTAAGCTCCAGTCATCATATCCTCATTCCAGTCAGCATTAAAGAGGAAGGGGTACCTTTCCTTCCCATTCATAATACAGAGTAATTCACTCTTTGTATCATTATTTGTTTGATGTCCATCCAACACTCTCCTTTGCCTCTCATCAGACTAGAAGCTCCATGGAGTCTGGTATCATATCTGTCTTGTTTCTCTAGCCCTGCTTTCCAGCACAGTGCCTGGCACCTAGTAAGTGTTCTGTGAATAGTTATTGGTGGGAGGAACATTTTATATACGTTCTTGACATTATGATGAGTCAGAGTAGGCCTGGCCCAAATCCAGCCTTCTGAATTAAGTCTGTGATGGTGAGTGTGGCTATGGGCCAGTCCCTGTGCTAAGGCTTTACATGCATTATCTCATTTAATCCTCACCAGAACCCTGAGAGTGAATACTGCTATTATCTCCAATTAGCAAATGAGAAAATGGCACAAGGCCATGGAACTACTAAGTGGGAAAGCTGTGATTTGAACTTGGTGTTCCCGACTCAAAGCCTCTTCAGTTACGTTCTTGCCTAAGAGGGTGCCCACAGCCCTGGCTCGATTGCCAGCAGACAGCTCAGCAGTCAGGTTCATTTACAGGTGCTCAGGAAGCCTTATGCTTTTGGCACCGTGTCCCAAAATGGCATTTCCCTGTAGAAAATTGAGGAACGCCCTGTGTTTAGAGGCAGTGGGCACCAACATCAGTTGGGAGAATGCTGGTTCCCAAGATTTCCTCCTCTAACAGATTTCTCAGAGCCTTTGTGGATGGACCCAGGAGCATTTTCAGACCACAGAGGAGGGCCAGGTGGGTCTGCAGGTGCTTGGGGTGTGTCTAGCAGTTGGTGCTGTGTGTGCTGGTGCTTAAGCTTCTACCTCCCTATCATCAGGCCCACCTGGTGAAGGGAAGGTGATGGGGAAACTCTGGTACCCTTCTGGGCCAGGCTGCCCTTGAACCACATGGGGCTTACAGACCTCCCAGCATGGGGAGCAGTAGAGAGAAACATTGGGGGGAGGGTCTGGTCTCTCCCTTCAAACTCAACAAAGAACTTTAGGTGGGAACTAAATTCTGACTTGAGTCAAGGAGTCACAGACTGCCCATGCTTCAAAGAGCCCTGAGCAGTAATTTAGCCTGAACCTTCACTTGAACAGATGGGACACGGAAGCCCAGAAGGGGAATTGACTTGCCAAGATCACAGGCTGATTAAGTCCTGTGGCTCATTTGACTGAAGAGTTCATCTGGCCCACAGGCCATTTGATGGGGGTTTGGAGGAGGGTACCAGTTCAACACTTGGCTTGAAGAGGTTCACAAGTCTCAGCATCTCAGTGGTGGAGGCTACTCTAGGACTGGCCAATCTGGTCACCACTGCCTTGCTTCCAGTAGTCACCAGCAGGTGGCAGTAGGCACCCAGTGGCTACTTCACTCCCAGAAAAGGTGAACCGAAAACCTGTGTCTGGGAGTAATTAGGGCAAGAGGCTGGCTGTGAGGCCCACTTCCAATCACCCTCCCTCTGGAAGCCCTGTGGTTGGGCCTCCTGGGGCAAGGAGGGACTGGAGGCTCCACATTGGGTTCCCCTAGTTCCAGACCCTTGGTGGGGTTGTTCAATGAACAGGCACTCTGTGGTGTGCTGCATTTACTCATCTTGAATAATGATGGAATAAAAGCAACAAGGATCAGTGGGTGCCTCAGTTCCTACTGGTGTGAGACTCAGCCTGGGCTCAGGTCTCTTCCCCTTGCTCAGTTCACTGCATGTGCTCATACTTAGCACACAGGGCACTTCATTCTCTGCCAGGCAAAGTCCGGAGAATTTAGGATCCCTCTGAGAGGCTGTTTGGTTCCTGGAGCCTTCCTCCTTCCTTCTAGTTCCCCCTCTCTCTTTTTCTCCATCTCCCCTACCCTCTCTCCCTCCCCGCTTTCCCTGCTCTCTGTCCCTCCCCAGTTCCCCCGAGGGACTCTGCAGGTCTAGCCCTCACCCTCAGCACCTCATCTGTAAAGGCAAACAGAGACCCGTATCAGCGGTTTTTAGGATGCGGTTTCCATGGCAACAGTGCATCTCCTTCCTCTGTGGTTCTCAGCCCCAGGCAGGTTGCCATGGAGACTTATCTTATTGAAGAGTGATTTGTGGGACTGTTTTTCTTCTTAGCTTCATCTCCATCCTTCTTTCCAGAAACTCTGCCATCCCCAGTGACCTTTCCTCTTCTGACTGAAGACCTGGAAGCCTCCCCAAAGGACTTCTCCTTGTAGGCCTCTGAGGCCTGGAAAGCATTTTGTCTATTGAAGTTCTCCTGGTAACCTTCTCTCACTCCCATGGGCAAGTGAGGCACCCCTGAAGACAGGCTGAGGGGACCCCACAGAGAACCGAAGCTGACTTGGGTCCCTTGTCTGCCCACGGTGCCCTTCGAGGCCCCTTGCCTCCTTTCATGTGGCCGATGGATGCCAACCCTAAGAATGCTCGTGGCTTTGGAGGCAGCAAGAGGGGTGTGGTTGGGGAAAAGAGAGGTATGAACACAGGTAAAAGAGGCAGATTAAAAGAGGGAAAAGGATTGGGAAAAGTGAGGCGCGGAGACTGGTGGATCTTCAGGGGACAGGAAGAGGGTGAGGGTGAGAGTCCTGTAACTCTGGAAAGCCAGCCCATGCCCCTTTAGCAGCAGAATGGGCCTCTTCTTTCTCTGCCTAGTAGAGACTGTGTTTGTTGACATGAACTCATATTAAGCACCTTGTGCCCCTCTTTCCCCTCAAGTTGAAAGTCATTACAATAATTAAGGCAGGAGATTAATTACAGGTGTTTTCCCCCATGCTCCCCAAATAGATCAGTTGGGGGTGGGGAACATGTACTACGGACAGAAGAAGGGAGTTTAGAGAGGAGACTGGGGGGGAGCAGAGAGGCACTTAGAGTCACAGATGGGGACATAGGGCATTACTGGAGGGGCTGGGAGAGACTGGCATTCTCGCACTGCTACCAGGAACCTCCCAGTTTACACAGCCTGGGGGCTCTTCACCACAGGCACAGGCCTGAGGACAAGTGGGAGTGTCAGCCCTCCGCTCCTGGTTTGTCCTCTGTGACTGTGTTAAAGGCCAGAGCACCCTCAACCCAGGTGAGCACAGGCAGGGGGCCTTTCTGAGGGCTGGTGTGAGGCTGGTGGCAGGCTCTGGTCCTCCAATCTAAAACCAGCTCACTGCATGACCCGTGGAATGGTGCTCCAGCTTGAATGGTCTATTCATCAGGTGCACTGCACTGCAGGTGTGATGGGCCAGTGTTAGCTCAGCTGAGAATTGTTAGTCTTTTGGGTAACTATTTTCATTTTGCCAAAAACTTTGACGTCTTAAAGATGCCTTTCTTCTCTCATTCCCTCTTCACCCCCTTTCTCATATATATATATTTTTTTGGCCAATCTATTTTCTATTTCTAAGAAATAGTCATATGCTGCAACGTGTTTCATATGTGATATAATAAATTTAGCCCGTTCCATCCTGAGTTGCTGTCTTGCTTACTTTTGAGCCTTCCAGAACTTTGACTTGTTCCAAAGTATTGTTTTTATGTTTTCGTATTTTGTCTGTAGTTTTCATATTTGTAATTAAAATTACAGAAAGGGTGATACTCCATAGGTGATTCCACATCATCTGCCCTGGTATCTTTTCCTTCTTTCTGTTGTTTTAGTTTAGGTTTTGGGTATCTGTGTGTGTTGCATGGACTGAGCAGGCAGCCAGTCCTTCCTGTTGAGAGGAGATAACTCAGCAGACATGAGGGATGAGGGAGAAGCTCATGCAGCACCTGTTGCTTTGTAGTCTGATGCCTACAAACATGTAACATGCATACGTTTTACTCACCCTGTCATCATGGATAGGGGCCTAGTGATTATTAGACTTTGGGGACACAGAGTAGACAAGAAAATGTGGTTTCTGCCCTCTGGGGAATGAATCTTTTAGGGGAGACAGACACCAATCAATAAACATGCAAAAATATAACTACAAGCTGTAAAAAAACTAAGCAGACAGAAAGCAGGGTTCTATGAAAGAGAAGAGCAAGGCCTTATTTCAGGCTGGGAGTCAGGAAGAGGTCACATTTACACTGTGATGAAGTTAGCCAGACAAAGTGAAGGGTGAAGGTCCTCAGCAGAGGTGGTGCCACCAGAAGCAGACGAAGCTTTAGTCCCAGGGCCTTTCAGTGCACTGGAGCCTTCCAAAGCCCCAGGTGGGGCTCTAGCCATGTTTTTGTAAAAACTGTGTGTACAAAATACTGCAATCTGTTAGGACCACCAACTTCCCTTCCCTCCACTTTGCTTGGTGCTCAGAGTGGGAGGCAGTACATCGCTAGGATCTGGATAAGGGGATGCTGAGTTGGGAAGAGCCTGCTTGGGTTTAAAAAGGTGGTTATGGTTCATCTGACTGACCTGGGGTGGAAATGGCTCCTAGGTGCACTTCTCCTGCACACTGGCCCCCCTCCCAACCCTCTGCCAGGCAAAGAGATACAGCGCCTCTGGGGAATATGTTACAGGCCAGAGTGGCCCCACAGCAGATGGAGAGTGGAAGGGAAATGAGGTTTGAACTGTGCAAAGGCAGAAGCTAGTCTGGAATCTAGCACCCATTTATGATAAAAACACTCAACAAAGTAGGAATAGAAGGAGCATACCTCAACATAATAAAGGCCATATATGAGAAGCTTATAGTCAACATCGCACTCAATGGGCAAAAACTAAAAGCTTTCCCCTTAGATCAGGAACAAAACAAGGATGTCCACTCTCTCCACTTCTATTCAACATAGCCACAGGATTCGGACAATAAAAAGAAATAAAAGGCATCCAAATTGGAAAAAAGGAAGTAAAACTGTCATTATTCTCAGATGACATCATAGTGTACATAGAAAACCCTATAATCTCCACCAAAAACTACTCGATCTAATAAGTGAATTCAGCAAAGTAGTGGGATACAAAGTCAATATTCAGAAATTGATGGCATTCTTGTACTCCAACAATGAAGTATCAGAAGGAGAAGCTAATAAAAAATCCCATTTACCCCTGGCTGCTGTAGCTCAGTGGATTGAGTGTCGGCCTGTGAGCCAAGTGTCTCTGGTTCGATTTCCAGTCAGGGCACATTACTAGGTTGCACATCAGGTCCCCAGTTGGGGGTGCCAGTGAGAGGCAACCACACAGTGATGTTTCTCTCCCTCTTTCTCCTTTCCCCTCTCTCTAAAAATAAAAACAAACAAACAAACAAATAAAGAAAGAAAGAATCCCATTTACTATAGCAACAAGAAGAATAAAACACCTAGGACTAAATTTAACCAAAGAGGTAGAAGACCTGCACTTGAAAAACTATAGAATGCTGAAGAAAGAAATAGTGGAAGATACAGATAAATGGAAGCACATACTGTGTTCATGGATTGGAAGAATTAACATCATTAAAGTGTGCATGCTACTCAGCGCAACCTATATATTCAACTCAATTCCTATTGAAATGCCAATGGCATATTTCACAGAACTAGAACAAATATTTAAAAATTTACATGGAACCCAAAAAGATGCCAAATAGCTTTAGCAATCTTAAGAAAAAGGAACAAAGTAGGAGGGATCACAGTACCTGATATTAAACTATATTATAAGGTTGCTGTAATTAAGACAGTCTGGTACTGGCATAAGAACAGATACATAGATGAATGGAACAGAATGGAGAGCCCAGAAATAAACCCAGGTCTATATGGTCAATTAATATTTGACAAAGGGGGCACAAGCATACAATGGAGTAAAAATCACATCTTCAATAAATGGTGCTGGGAGAACTGGACTGGTACATGCAAATAAATGAAACTAGACCACCAACTTACACCACACACCAGAAGAAACTCAAAATAGATAAAGGACTTAAGTATAAGTCATGATACCATAATAGTACTAGTGGAAAACGTAGGCAGAAAAATTTCATATATCCCATGTAGCAATATTTTTGCCTATATATCTCCTGGGGAAGGGAAAAAATGAAAAAATAAATAAACAATTGGAACTACATCAAATTAAAAAGTTTCTGCATGGCTGAAGGAATCATCATCAAAATGAAAAGGGAACCAATTGTATAGGAGAACATATTTGCCAATGATTCATCAGACAAGGGTTTAATCTCAAAAATACATAAAGAACTCATACAACTCAATACAGGGAGACAAACAACCCAATTAAAAAATTGGCAAAGGACCTAAATAAACACTTCTCCAAGGAGGACATTCAGAGGGTCCATAGGCATATGAAAAAAATGCTCAACATCACCAGCCATCACAGAGATGCAAATTAAAACCACAACGAGATATCACCTCACACCTCTCAGAATGGCCATCATCAACAAATCAACAAATAACAAGTGCTGGTGAGGATGTGGAGAAAAGGGAACCCTGGTGCACTGTTGGTGAGAATGCAGACTGGTGCAACCACTGGGGAAAACAGTAGAGAATTTCCTCAAAAAGTTAAAAATGGAACTGCCTTGTGACCCAGTCATTCCACTGCTGGGAATATACTCTAAAAATCCTGAAACACCAATTCAGAAGAACCTATGCATCCCTATGTTCATAGCAGTACTATTGACAATAACCAAGTGCTGGAAACAGCCCAAGTGCCCATCTGTGGATGAGTGGATCAAAAAACTGTGGTACATTTACACAACGGAATACTATGCAGCAGAAAGAAAGAAGTCTTATCTTTTGTGACAGCATGGAGGGAACTGGAGACTATTATGCTAAGTTTAATAAGCCAGTTGGTGAAAGACAAATGCCATATGACCTCACTCATAACTGAACTCTAATAAACAAAATAAACTAATAAAGAAAATAGAACTGGAGACATGGAAACCTGGAACAGACTGATAGCTGTAGGAGGGGAGTGGTGGTGGGGGAATGCTGGAACGAAGGGGAAGGGACTAGTCAAAGAACATGTATGAATGACTCATGAACATGGACAACAGAGAGGGGACTGACTGTGGGAGAGAGGGGTGGGTGGGTTGGAGGGGTGCAAAAGGGAAGAAGACATTGGGGCGACTGTAATGGATTAAACAATAAAAAAGTGTATTAAAAAAAAAGCTAGTCCGGAATATTGTTTTGGATTTTGTGATCTTTGTGGAATTTGTCGGCTTTTTAAAACTTAGAATTTGTTTTGATTTCTCTCATCCTCAATAAGTTTTCACTTTTCTACCTAATTTTGGTTTTGGATCTCTGCCTTCTTTTTTTGAGGAACCTCTGCCCTCCAGCTGTACATCTGGGATCTGCCCCCATTTGAGGAGAATGGGTGAAGCCAAATGGGTGCTCAGGGGGTGTCTCTGGGGTCAGAGCAGGGAGGCCCTGCTCCAGAAGTCTTCTCCCTGGGTGTTGCCTCCATCCGAGGGAAGGTGGGGCAGGGAGACAAGCAGAGCAGGACCCTGGTGGGGGACCAGGGCTAGCTGCTGCTCCGCGGCCCCTGGCGCATCCTGTGTGATGGGCCCAATGCCTGCAGCTTGGCAGAGTTGGCCCTTACAGGCTTTTCTCTCTCCCTCCACCCCCTGCCCTCAGGCCACAGAGCCTGGAATTACACCATCTAAGAATCACTTGGAAGTAAGACATCGCCTTCCACTTGTTCTCTTTTAAAACAGCCAGTGCTATCAAACAATATTTATACACAAAAACCTGCATGCGATATATTAAGTGGACAGGGCAGAATCAAAATACATATATAATTTTATACATAACACATAAAATGGTCTAAAAAGGAATGTGGGCACACTAAGAAGGATGGCAGGAACCCACAGAAGTATAAAATAGGCTTGTGTGTGTGTGTTTTATGAACGTGTTTTATTAGAGTGTGTCTGTGTGTGTGTAGAGGGTGGGGGACAGCCTGTGAGGATAAATGTAAAGTAACCCAAAGAATTTCCCAACAAAAAATGTGAGCTCTGACAAGTGGCCTGCTCGGTCTGGGGCCTGAGTTGGAAACCTGACCCCAGAGGGTCTCCCAGCTAGCTCTCCTCAGGCCGAAGTTCTGCCAGGCCCTGACCCACAAGGACAAAGCCCATAATAAAAACTGGCTTTGAAAAGTGGGGTTTGACTGTAGTTAGTAATGCTGCATGTCTATTTGAAGTTGCTAGGAGAGTAGATCTTAATAGTTTTCATCCCAAGAAAATTTTTTTTTTTTAGTGACAGATATCAATTAGACTTATAGTGGTCATTTTGCAATATCTACAAATATTGAGTCATGATGTTGTATACCTGAAACTAATATAATATTATTTGTCAATTATTTCTAAAAATAAATAAAAACAAACTAAAAAGTGGGGTTGTGCACAACCTGCTTCTCTCAGACACATGGAATCTGGCCTGAGTCCCTCACAACCTTCTGCAGTTACCCAGTGCCAAGCTCTCCCCTGGATGTGGCTTGCGAGGAGGGGCTGTTCCTCTGCAATGCTGGAGGTCGTAGCTAGCTGGGCCTTTTACTTCTCAACAATGCCCCTCAAGCCTGGAGTTCTGCCCCACCATGGTTAGAGAGTCCTGGGGCTTTGGAGCCAGAGGGGTCCCCAGAGATGCTCATTAAGAGAGTTTGCAGATGCCACTGACTCACAGCAGACCTCTTTTTTCCCCTTCCTTGTTCATAGGCCCCATGTATAGCTGCTGTGGCTTAGCCACTACCTCTCCTCAGAGGCTAGACCACAGACCTTCCTCTTCTTCCCTGCAACTTTGCTCTGAACCCCAGAAAGCTTCCCTCTCCTTGCAGCCAGCTCCTACTCTTCCTGCCCTCAGAAAGGCTTAGCAGGTGAGGAAGAGCTGGACCAACTGCCAGGCTCCTCAAACGCCAGCTGTGGGGCTTCTGCAGAACCAGCCCGTGCTTGCTTCTCACCTTGGGGCTCACACCACATGTCCCTTCCGGTGGATACTTTCCAAGCAGCAAGACAGAGAGGTGTTGAACATGAGGTAGAGCCTTCAGTCTCCTTCAGGAAAAGAAGCAGTGCCTCTCGGGGCTGCAGGCTGCTCTATTCCTAATGGCATCTTGTGTTCTGGCCCAGTTCCCACCAACCGGCCCCAGTGGGGGCAGGTTTATACAGCTGGTTTACAGGCGCAAGCAAGGTCTGGCAAGTGGCCTGTCACAAGCTCCAGGCCCCTTTGGACACACGACTGAGTGTCCTCACTTATATTTTGAGGTTTTGAGGCTGGAATCTGGACACTGGTCCTTCCCACCTGCCTGGGCCCTGAGAGCGGCCTGGCAAAGCCAGTGAGGAAGGGACAAAACTGCAGCTCTCCTGTCCTGATCAGAACCCCAGGGATTAGACAAAGAACGTAGCTGAGGAGACAGGGCGGCTTGGCTGACCAGCCTGCCTCCCGTCTGGAGTTGTGGGCTCCTCCTGGGAGCAGTGTGATGAGCTCCTGCTCTGGGGTGGGGGTTTCCTCCAAAGCGGGAAGAATGCTTTGATCCACTGTGGCTGGTTTTCCTGACGCCGTGTTTTAGCCCCCAGTCCAGGCTTGTGATGTGCAGAACTCTGAGCTGTGGGGTTTCCTGTGACAATCCAGGGCCTCTGGTGTGAGGATGTCGTGACTGGGCTGGGGAGCGGCCACGGTGCTGTGTGCCCTGCCCCATCTCAGCCTGAGCAGGAGCACGGGCAGCACAGCACTCACACACCCGCTTCCTGGAGCTGTGGGTGCTGTCCCTCCGGAAGGAAAAGATCACGTTAAGAAATCATGCAAGGAAAAGACTATACACACCTATTTTAAAACAAACAGGAAGTTGCTATGGCCTCTTTGGGCAGAGAGACATCTATTTCATGAGAATCCTGCTCTGGGCAGCTTTGACACTGAACAAAAGTAAACTGTTTACATTGAATACCCGGCCCAGGTGAGGTCCTGAGACACAAGGAACAGAAATACATGAGATGTGGTCCCTGCTTTCAACAAGTGCACAGTCTCATGTGGAAAACAAATAGGGAAACACCTACAATACAATCTAGTGTGACAGCTGTACAGTTGTCCCCCTTTATCCATGGTCTTGCTTTTTGAGGTTTCAGTTACCTGTGGTGAACCATGGCCCAAAAATATTAAATGAAAAATTCCAGAAATAAACAATTAGTTTTCAATAGTGTGTTATTCTGAGTAATGTGATAGTCTCGTGCTGTTCACGCCATCTATTCTTCCTGCTTGGGATGTGAACCATCCCTTTGTCCAGCGTACCCCCGCTGTATACACTGTCGCCCGTTACTCACTTAGTAGCTGTCGCGATCATCAGATTGACTGTGTCCCATATCACAGTGCTGTGATCAAGTAATCCTTATTTTATTTAATAATGGCCTCAAAGCGCAAGAGTAGTGCTAAAAAGAAGCTGTACAGTGCTTCCATTAAATACAAAGGTATGTGTGTTTAGGAAAAACCATAGTATGTGTAGGGTTGGTACTATTTACAACTTCAGGAATCCACTGGGGGTGCTGGGAATGTACCTGCTACTGATAAGGGGGAAACTACCGCACAAAGGAGACAACAGGTTCTGGGGAGCTCAGAATCTTGGTGACCAGAGTTGGGGAGGGTGTAGTGGGCTTTTGGTGGTTTATAGGAGCAAACCTCTGCCTCTGCCTGTCCTGCTTTTCTGATGGGACCCTGTCTTCAGTCGGGAATCCACAGAGATCTGCACACAGAGCCCCATGCTACAGACACAGTGGACTCGGTCCTAGCTTCAGGCAGAAATGGTCCCTATTGCGCTTAAGCCAGGTAGCATGTTCTGTCCCCTGGCCATAGCCATTTGTTGGTGGCTGGGTATGTGGTCCATCTGCGTGTGTGTTGGGATTTTACTTGCATTGCTGAGACAGAGATGCTTGCTTGCTCCCTTACTGGATATAAGAGGTGAATATGTAGTCAGGGAGATTCTGGAAGCCATATTGAGACCACAAGGAAGTCGGACTTCGGATAAAGATGATGTGGAAGGCAGAGCAGCAAAAGAAAGAAACTAGGTCCTTAGCGATGTTTTTGAGCCACTGGCTCAAACCAGTCCTGAGTTCAGTCTGCTTCTGAACTTACCATCTTATGCAAGCAGTGTGTTCCTTTTTCATTTAATCCATTTGAGATGGCTTTTGTCATTATTGTCACTTCACTCCCAACAGAGTCCTAAATGATGGAGGCTTTTGCTCCCAGAACCAGCTGACACTTGAGATGGATCTTGAAGCATGTGCTCCAGAATGATCCAAAGCCTTTTTTTCTTTTTCTTTTTCTTTTTTTTATTGATTATACTGTTACAGTTGTCCCAGTTTCTTTCCCCCCTGCTCCCCCCTCCCTCCAGTTGCCCCCCCCTTAGTCCATGCCCATTGGTTGTGCATATAATTCTTCTCAACATCTTCCTGTCTACTCTACTCCCTCCTACTATACTTCTTAATTCCTGCATCATCTCCCTCCCTTTTCCCACTTCTTCCCCCTCACTGACCTCCTCTCAATATGTTCCCTGCACCTATAGTTCTTTTTCCCCTCTCGTTGCCTACTTAGTTTGCCTTTGTTTCGACTCCCTATCTTCTGCTGTTGGTTGTTGTGATACAGTTTTCATTTTAATGTTCATAGTTTTGATCCTCCTTCTTCTAAACCAGTCCCTTTCACATCTCATATAACAGTGGTTTGGATCTGATGAACTCCTTCAGTTTTACTTTGTCCTGGAAGCACTTTCTCTGCCCTTCTATTCTGAATGACAGTTTCACTGGATAGAGTAATCGTGGTTGTAGGTTTTTGATTTTCATTACTTTGAATATTTCTTGCCAGTCCCTTCTTGCCTGTAAAGTCTCCTTTGAGAAATCCACTGATAGTCTAATTGGGACCCCTTTGTATATAATACTTCTCTCTTGCTGCTTTTAAGATTCTCTCTTTATCTTTAATTTTTGACATTTTGATGTTAATGTGTCTAGGTGTGGTCCTCCCTGGGTCCAGCCTATCCGGAACTCTCTGTGCTTCCTGGACCTGTAAGTTCATTTCCTTCCCCAAGTTAGGGAAGTTCCGCTTCATTATTTTTTCACATAATTTTCCTATTTCTAATTCTTCTTCACCCTCTGGCAATCTGATAACCCGAATGTTTGTTCTCTTATAGCTGTCCCAGAGGTTTCTGAGCCTCTCATCATATTTCTCACTTTTTGTTTCCTCTTTCTGCGCTAGTTGACTGTTCCCTCCTTATGTTCCGATTTGTTAATTTGATCCATGGCTTTCCCTTCCTCACCACTTGTCTTGTATGTATTTTTGTTCATTTCAGCAGGACTAGCCTTCATTCCTTCCCTGTCTTGATTCAGCCCCGCTGTTAGATCTGTAAGCTGTCTTATAACTATAGCTCTGAACTGAGCATCAGAAAGATTCACTATTTGTTCATCGGTCAAGACTTTTATTTGTTTTTTGTTAGCTGTGTGATTGGTATTTCAATCATTAATTCTGCCATTCTGACCGTTTTGTTTATCTTTCCTTCTTGGGCCAGGTGCTGTCACACATCCTACGCTGTATTGGGTGGAGCCCCGTGTGCTCCTCCCAACCTGGCAACCTATCTCACCACCCTGTGGCGCTTTGTGTGAGGTGAGGGGTCCAAGATGGATTCCTGCTGTTACTCTCCGCTGAGGAACAGGGCTGCCTCCCAATGGGGTCTGCCTTCCCCCGTGTTGGAATTGTGAGCCGACGGATCTGGTCTGCAGCCGGGGCCGGGGCCGGCTCCTATGTGCTTCTCTCCTCCCCGCAAATACAGGTGTCTGCTCACTGGGTCCTGCTGTTCGCTGCTGTGGCTGCCGCCTCCAGCACAGTTCGATCTCTCAGCCGCGGGTTCGCACTTCCTACCCATCCGGACGAGCACCACTTGTTTATGACTTCATACGTTGGACTTCCATGTAGCTTTATTTTCAGGAACTTCTTATTATTTTTAGTTTTGCAGTAGTTGTAATCCTTCTTAGTTGTAGAGGGAGACAGAGCGTGTCGGTCTATGCCTCCATCTTGGCCTGAAGTCGCTTTTTTTTCTGATTTAAACCCTCATCCAGCAAATATGTGCCAAGAGGTGACTGTGTTCCAGGCCCTTAACAGCAGCTGGGACACTCAGGTGAATGAGACATGGCCCCTCTGGTAAAGCTCACACCTGTAGGAAATCCAGGTGGACACATCTGCCTGCTGCAATAGAGGGGCGTGTGGAGCGCTCTGTGCCCCGGAGAGGAGGGGCAAGCCCTTTGAGGGGGTCAGCGAGGCTGCATGGAGCAAATGTTGGTGTCATGATGGCCTGGACAGCTTTTACTCTGCTGCCCTGGCTTTCCTTTCAGAGCTGTTCCTCCCTCACTGCCAACTGTCACTCCTGGCTATTCAGTTGGGACCAGGCCAGTCAATCGGGGCATTTCTCTCTCTCCCACAGGGATTCATTCAAGGGCTGGCTTCTGCACTGGGCAGGAGGATGGAGAGCTTGGGGTTTCTTATGTTGGCATTGTTCCAAGAGCACAAGTGGCCCCCAGTAGACACCCGGAGGAAGCTAGAGAAAGCAAGCAAGATGAACAGGGAGAAGTTGAGGGGCAGACAGAGCTAAGCAGCCAGCTTTCCCCTCAGAGAATGACCTTGACTGGCATGGCTTTCGTTCCCAACACCAGCTACATGATCTGTGGAGCCCAGTGCAAAATGAAAATGCCAGGCACATAAAAAAAAAATTATTCAGAGTTTTGAGAGTGCCAGTTCGGAGCATTGAGGCCAGCACAGCGCCCAGTGTGACTGCAGCTGCACACCTGGGTCTCCTGCGCCACCACCCCAGTGTCGGGAAGCGCTCAGTCTATTTGTTACACTGTTCATGAGCTGGGACAGGGGAGTGACTAGAACAGCCTCCAGAGCCAGCCTGCGTTACATCTTGGGATCTTGGCAAGTCATTTAACCTCTCTGGGTTTTGGTTCCCTCATCTGTAAAATGGGGGTAACAATAGGGCCATTGTGGGGATTAAATGACTTAATGTGTAGATTGCTTAGAAGGGTTTGCTATTGTTGTTTACCCCTATGTTCTTCTACGCTGAAAACATGTCTACAGCTTCTTGGCTCACATCAGGGCCTCCCCAATGGCCCTTTGCAGCTCTGGCTGCCCAGCTGACACAAAGAGGACAGCCATGTTAATAAGGCAGGCTGGGTGCCCGGGACCCAGGTCACTCAGCGTCCCTCCCTGCAAAAGCCGGCCAGGGTGAGCCAGAGCTGGTGGAGCCACACTCCTCCGGGAGCACTCAGCTGTGGCTGCTGGGAACTCAGCCTCGGAAACCTGCTGCGCCGGCCACCGGCTGTTCTCCCCGGGGAGATGGGGTGGGGAAGGCTGTCAGGGCTGCCAGAGAGAGGTCAGAGGGTAAGCGCCTAGGTCGCGCCACCTCAGCTGAGGAGGGACACAGGGTGGCGGGAGCGGAGGGAAAGAAGGTCCTTTCCTCCACCCCCAGGACAGTGGGGTGGGAAGGGGCAGTGCCATGGAGCTCTGGGGGTGGGAGGAGGTGGGCAGGGGGTCCACTCCGTGGTCTCCCATTTTGGAGGGGAGGTGGAGTGCTCAGCTCACTTGGGACACCCAGGTCCTAGATTCTTGGCCTAACTTTGCCCCTGGCTGACTCCAACCAAGCTCTAAGCAATACCTAGCTGTCAAATGGGGTCAAGACTCTAATTCAACAGAGATTTTCTGAGGAGCTAAAGTTTGAGAGAGAGCAAGTGTGTGTGTGTGTGTGTGTGTGTGTGTGCCAGAGACAGACAGAGAGACAGAGAGAATAACGCAGAGATAGAAACAGAGAGAAATGAAGAAAAAGTGAGTTGAGGAACAGAGAGAGACACACAGGAGCAGGAGGAGCCAGGGCACGGTGGGCACACACCGAGAGGGGCTTTGTTCCTCCTCTCAGAGCTCTTGTTTTGGGAAAGGGGAGCTCTGGACCCTGCTCCCTGAGTGGAGGCACCCCCCTTCCACCCAGGCCAGGCCACCCCAGGCCAGCAAGCCTTGTTTCTAAGGTCAGGAGGCTTCCCTTGAAGCAAGGCAGGAGAGGGTCTCCCTGCATCGGAACTCTGAGCTGGACACATCCATCGAGGTTGTCCTTTGAGCCCCCCTCGGGCCTACAAGCTGTCAGGGGCTTGGACGGCCCAGCGAGCTGTTTCTTAAGGACTTGAATGTCCCCCTGGGTGTGTTTCTCAGCCAATGGCCCCCAGCTGACCCTGGCTTCTGGGCCCCCAGACTCAAGCACCTTGAGGAAGAATAGCAAACAAGCCCAGATTCCAGCAGGCATGGGGCCAATGTATGACCTTGGAGTGTTTGCTTTTTTAAACTTAAAAAATATACAATTTTAATTTTCATCATGAAAACAATTGTGTTCTTAGAACTTCCAGGCGGCCCCTGACTTGGCCAGTTCCTCATTTAGGCTGTCTCTCAAGAGGGAAAACTACAAAATACAATTACTGAGGAAACAATGGACTGGGGTTATATTTAACTCTGGGCCAGGCTTAGGGGCCCCACGTGCCACACCACCTGGCTGGCTCCTGTCCCTCCTATCTTAGTGCACCTTCTTGTCCCCCTGTCTGGTTCCCTTGTCTCCTAGTCACCCCCACCTTGCTGTCTCCAGTCATCTGCACCCTGAAGGAAAGTTGGACACGTTTCTCCCAGGACAGGAACAAACCCCTTCTTCCCTTCCCTCCCCAGATCCTTCAAGCATCCCCTCACCCCTTGATTAAAGTCACTCCTGAGTGAGAGGTGTCACTGAGTGAGATTGGTGTGGTTGGGGGTGGGGTTTTCTGAAAGAAAATCATCCTGGCCTTTATCTGCTGCCTTCAGGCCTCAGAACCTTTTCATCCCTTGTGCTTCCTGCTCACAAAGGACCTCCACTGCCCTTGTCTTGCTTCAACCTCCTAATAATCGTTTGCGGCAGGCCCATTTTACAGATGAACAAATTGAGGCCTAGAGAGGTTAAGCAGGTTAGTCATAGGAGATCCCATGAGTGCGATGTCCAGGTGCCGGGAGGAGGCCCTCCTCGGATGCGGGCGTGTTCTTGGGAGGCGGTGCCTATAGGAAGGCTGCAGAGTGCTTTCGGACCAGGGCCAGGGCCGTGGGGACAGGATATGGGAGGCCTCCCATCACTCCCTCAGAAAAGCCTTCCCAGATACCTGGTGAGGTCAGATCTCCCTCCTCCCGCCTCCCACCACTCCCCTGACTTCTTTCATTCAACTTGGTTATTATTTTTAACTCTGTCTCTTTCAAGATACTATGAACTTCTTGCAGACAGGGAATATCCTTCTGGGCCCCATGAGTAATTTCATAGCTCTTCCTTTGGATGACAGAAGTCTACTTGAAGTCCGGACACATTTAGAGTGGGTGTTCATAGATCAATCGGGCCAGCCTTGGCCAACCTTTGGGCTGGGGACGTGAAGTATGAGATGCAGAATTCATCCCATTCACAGACAAGGCTTGCTACACCCTGACACCCTGTGCAGACCCTAGTCAAACTCAGTTTCTCAGGGAGTCGCTCCTCATAGGTTGTAATCCCTGGTTTCTCATGCCCTTCCTTGAAGTTTTCCTGACAAAGGGCTCCTTTCGACTGCAGAAGCATCTTAAGTGTTCCATGAGGGGTAAAGGTGGAGGGGAGTGATGGGGGGAATGTGCAGTGGGGAGAGGTTGACAGCAATGATGGGCGGTGGCCAGCGATGTGACTGCATTGGTGGTGATCAGCCAGAGGAGAAACTGAGATCTACCAGATCAGACTAAGATCTCCCCGGGGACTGTGATCAGCTGGCGGGTCCTGGTGCAGGTGTTTACCCGAACACAAGGTGGATTCGAGGCCCAGCTTACGTCCTTCTCCCAGCGGCTATGTGCACCAGCCATAGTGGGGAACCAGACCAGCAGGAGTAGAAAAGCCACACGGATGTTCAGAGGAAAAGAAGAATGATGAGGCACTGGCTCCTGTCTGCCCCAGTGAGAGGTCATCCCAGGAGGGAGTGGGGAAGAGACGTGCTCCTGAGAGCATTCAGTCAGAGACCCCGAAGTGCCCAGCTGGTCCTTTGAGCTGTGCCCAACACATCTCAGTCCCTTCTCAAGGTCAACAGAAAGGGTCTTCAAGAATAGACTGCTAATAAGTACAAATAAGTAAGAACCAGGAGGACCCTTCCCGCCCGACAACCCTTAAGTACACATGGGGAGAAAAATAAATTTTAAAAGTGGCTCTGCTGAACGTGCCCTGGGCTTATTCCAACCACAAATACCAGACAAATAGTTTGAAGCCCTTGACAAGCTGGAAATGCCGCCAGCTCTGCCCTCCCTGGTTACTCGTAACTCCGAGGCGCTGGCGGCAGTCATCAGTTTTGACTAATAGCATCTAGGCCACATGAAACCTAGCGCAGTTCAGCTGGCGCCGACCCCCCGGAACCTCTCTTCCCACGTCCAGCTACTCGCAGCTTCCCCAACCTGGATCTAATAGAAACACCTTGTATTTATAGAGCACTTAGCTCCAAGGGGCTTTACCGATGTAATCTAATGGAGGTGAGCAGAAGGGTGGGTTTTGGGGAGCAGGGATTACCTTTTTAACTGGGAGGGATGCTGAGCAGGACAGTCAGAGATGCTGGAAAGCCTGTGTCAGGTGCTTAAAGGTGTCTGACTTGCACCTACCTTCCCAGCCCCTGTCTCTCACTGTCAGCCATTTTTTTCTGGCCTCTGGCACGTGCTGGGTGCCCTTCCATGTACTGTCATCGTGCCCCCAGGTGTGGGGTCCCAGAGGGGTTGCCGCTTGCTTAAGGTTAACCGAGAGGTGAGAGAGCTGGATTCAAATCCAGTCTGAGCTTGTTTCATAACATCCTAAAAGAAAGCAGAGCATCACACAGCACAGACAGAGGTGGGTTCTAGGAGAAGTTCTTGCATCTTTGGAGGCATGTGGGCTGGCGAGCACGTCCTAGGCAGAAGGAAGTGCACAAGAGCATGTGCAAAGACTCTGGGCCAGGATAGAGCTGTCCCTGTTATCCAGACAGAAGAGAGGCCAGGGTGGTAGGGTCAGGGAAAGCCAGGGGACAGAGCATGAGCTGGGAAGGGACAGGTCCCAGGGGTGGATAGGGCAGGCATTGTGGATAAAGCTGGGGTGGTGTCCCAGCCCACCAGGCCAGCATGAGGACTTAGGTTCTTATTTTCTGCTTTTCACTTCTCCAGTGAACCTGTTTGGGCTGTGTCAGCCTCACCTGCCACCCCTGTCGCATGCCTAGCACAACTTCCTGCCAGGTGGGATGATATAAATGAGTGTTAATTGACCACACCTCTAAGGATACTGTGACATGGAGCTTTGGAAGCCTGGCCAGGCACCTTATAAGCAAGAGGATATTGATTTTAACCGAAGGATCCCTGTATACATAGTGGAAACCTAACACTCCCAGCTGGTCTGTGCAGCTTCATTTTTTATGCCTAAGAACCAGGATAAGAAAAGTAGTTACTATTTATTAATCATTTTTTATGTACTAGAAAATTTACAAACTACTATTTTAATTTAATCCTCACAACCACCTTATGAAGTAGGCTCAGAGAGGGTAGGTAAATTTCCTAAGGTCACACAGCTAGAATATTATGACTATGTCTATAAAATTATGGTTCCCAAGGAGAGATCCTTTTCAAAATCCCCTGCCACAGAGTAGTATGGGGCAACATATTTGTTGTCTCAGAAATGGAATTTAATTGGGTCTTGAAGGATAGGTGGGATTGTATCTGTTGAGAGGAGCAGCTAGCAATCAAGAGCTCTCCAGCTGGGGGGATAGTGTAAGTGACAATGGGAAGGAGACCACAGGGCAGGGGTGTGGGTAGAGAGGAGAGCAGTTCACCAGCGGGAGGCCTCTGCTTTGTGAGGTAGAATAAATAACAAGAGGTGCTGAGGCTGCATTTGGACGTGAGGGACAGCGGGGAGCCACTGTGGGTTCTGGAGAGAGGGAAGAGAAAACTGCTGTTGGATGTTGGCTCTAAAGGCTAAGGGGAGGGGAGGAGATGGAAGAGACTAGAGGAAGAGGGGCCAAGGGGAGGTCAAGGCAGAGAAGAAAAAATAAATTAGAGAGAAGGGGGGGGAGGAGGCGCAGGGAGAGGGGGACTCACCGATAAGTGGTAATTGCTACCATTTGTACACCATATTTCACCAAGCCATTGCACACACATTCACATTATCTCACTGGATTAAAGCCTCGAAACTGGCCCATGATGTAATAATGATGAGTCCTGCTTGCTAAGCCCTGCTCCATGCCAGGTACTTTATGTACATTTCCTGCAGCCCTGTCAACAGCCATAGAGAGTGAGCACTGTTCTCTCTCCCGCTACACAGATGATAGAGCTGCAGCTCTGCTAGGTTAAGGAACTTACCCAAGATCGCAGCTCAGAGCTAGGGTTTGAATCCAGGCCTGTTGAGCTCCACTGCTTAGGTCTGCCCTATTGTTCCAGACTTTATCGCATTTATAAGATGAGGAAGCTGAGGCTCAGAGAGGCCCCAAGATGCTTCAGGCCCAGCGAGCACCTTGGCAGCAGGTTTTCCATCTGGCTCCAGGCTGGGCATGCTTGTCTTTAGGGGTTTGGTTAGCATATGGCCCCTTCCTTGACCAAGACCCCTGGGTCCGTTCCTGTCAGTTCCTGTGATGCCTCAGGTGGATGCCGTCCCACTAACCACTCTGGGGGCAGCCCTTCCAGAGGCCCGAAGCCGGGTCTTGAGGCCCATAAGAAAGCCTTGGGGTGTGGAGGCAGGCCTTTGAGGGAGGACAAACTCCAGATCACTTCTGGCCTTGCCAAGTCTGTGTCAGAGCTTGGCACAGTGGGAGATGGAGGGCTCTTCAGTGGGTTTCAGGCCCAAATGGTAAGAAAGCTCCAGGGACACAAGAGTGTGCGAGGGGCCGAGACAGGGGCTGGGCGTGTGGCCAGATTAGCCAAGGGCTGGCCAAGGGAGAAGGGATGGGTGCAGGTGTCGAGACCAAGTGGAGGTGGCAAGTCTGGGCCTCATCATCAGGGGGCATCCCCCAGCCATCCCCCACCTCCACCAACATCAGGTTCTTGAGAACCACTTAGCCAGCTCTCCTAGCTGCCGCCCTTGGCTGGAGGGTCGGGATTCTGCAGCTTAACGGGGCCCTATAGGGGTGGATGCATATGGGCTTCAGGACGCACATGTGTCTCCTCAGCAGATGACTCGGGGGGCGCCTCTGAAGAGCAGTCCCTGGGGCACTGGCGGTGGGTAGGTCCACACACCGCTGCCAAGTAGACTCGCCTGCTTGGCTGTTTGGAGGGGTTCCATAAATATTTGTTGATTAACAAACAGGAAAGAAGTCTAGTCTGAGTGAGAGAATGTCCTGAAGAAAGAAACTGTATTGCATGACATATCCAAGCCAGACATCAGAGAGTCTTTGAAGGACCAGCCACAAGGAATAGAGAGAGGCTGTCACTAGCGTCTTTATAGTATCAGCGGAAGTAGACTGAGCCTTTTCTATTGGATCAGAGTGCTTAAAATCTGTTTGTCCTCCTCAGTATGTGGAAGTGTCCTCTTTTCAGCCTGCTTATAAGGGTCTGGAATCTCAGCAGAAAGCCTTTGTTTAGCAGAAGTAGAGGCAAGCTTCAGTCTGCTCTCACCGAAAGAGCTCAGCTCCCGTCTGCAGTTTTTGCTTCACAGAAGGTGCTGCAGGGCCCTGCTGTGGGTTTGCGTGCCATCCTGCGAGCTGCCAGGCTGCCTGAGCATAGACAAACATCCTTTGTACCTGGACCAGTCCTTCCACACAGGGCTCTGCTCAGGCCTCAGGTGAGTGGGGCTGGTGATGGTTCTTGACCCTTCAGACCACCTCATCTGCCTGTCTGGCCAGAGTGCAGGCTGGCGTGATGACAGTGAGGTTGGGGCTGTGGCAGGGCAGGTCACCAGGCTACCCTGGAGGGACAGAATTCTGTGTGTTGTGGGGACCGGGCTGGGTCTTAGCCCCAGTTGTGCTCTGTGGCTCCTCATTTCATCCCCAGCCCAAGGGGAGGCCTCCTGGTATGTGGCCAGGCCAGGGACTAATGGCCTGATGGTCCTGTGCTCACAATGGGAAGACAGGCCATCCTAGAACCCTGGCTGTGGATGGACACAGCTCCTGCCGGGGAGCCAGCGCTATAACGCAGCCATCCTGCCTATGACCTTCGGCAAGTAATTCAACCTCTGTCAATGAGGGCCTCAGAAGAGCTTTCTCACTAGGCTGTTGTGAGGCTCAAAGGAGATTACCTATAACATTAGCCAATATTTGTTCTATTGATTACTGGCTGTGAATGAGGCAGGAAGTTCCAGTCTAAGCAAACATTTGCTCCTGAAGAAAAATGGTGTGTCAATGCCCGCAGAATGGACTCAGAACCTGGCGTGACCCTGAGGCCTCCTTAGGACCTGCAGGAGGCAGCAGGAGTTGGGGAGACCCAGCTGTCCTGCGGACCCTGCTGCTGCCACCCACACACTGCCCAGGAAGCCCCGTGGAGGCAGGTGAGCAGTGGCAGGTAGAAAGTATGGCTTCAGGGTTTAGGGGCACTGGCTGGGTCAAGCGTCAGGGTTCAAGAACAACACCTCCTCTTCCGAGACTTTACATGCATTCCTACTCTTTCTAAACCTTGGTTCTCTCATCTCTAGAGTGAGCATAATGTCATTTATGTCACTGCTTTGCGGTGCGGTTCAATGAGGCACCATCGCCACATAACGTTTTAAACGACCAACTGGTATTTTTCCCCATTGTCTTTCCTTCCTCTTCCATCCTCTCCCATTCCTGCACCAGGGCCTGCTGTGCTCACTGCCTCAAGGAAAGGATGTGATGGAAGGGGGCAAAGGGAAATAGGAGTCTCTTCCTAATTTTTGTGAAAGCCTTGACCGCAGGGGAAACTGCAAAGGCACCAGAGTTAGGGAAAAAGGATCCAGAGCAAGAACCCCATCCCCCAACTAGGAAAACACCCCTTGGAGGGGGAAGGTGGAGAGCACAGAACCATGGCTGGGTCCTGGGGAAAGGTTGTGTTCCACTCGAGATCTGGGAGCAGAGGGGATCCATACCTCTCCTTCTGGGGAGAACCTTGGGGAGGCAGCAAGGTCCAGAGAAATAAAAGAGTTTGCAGTGTGACAAGGTCACAGCTTAAATAGCTCCATTGTGAATTCTCCTGCCTCCTTAGGCTGTGGAAGCAGCAGGCGGGTCCCTGGTATAAGAGTAGCCCAGGAGAAGTGGAGCGGCTCCCACCCCTCCCAGACTGGAGGGATCATGCAGACAGGATCACAGGCTACCTGCATGGCGACCTAGTAGACTCATGACATTGGAGTCTCACTTGAACCCTTGTCTCTAATGACAACCCCACTCCTCCCACCCATGGGAACTCAGACATCCTTTGAGGAAATGGCATGCAACTTGGGTTGTCTGAGATTAGCAAAACTATGGAGACAGTAAGAAGGTCAGTAGTTTCCAGGGGTAAGGGGGAGGGAAAGATGAATGGTGGAGCACAGATTTGTAGGGCAGGGAAACTATTCTGTATACTTATTGGTGACACAGGTCATTATACATTTGTCAAAACCCACAGAGTGTACGACACCAGGAGTGAACCCTCATGTAAACTAGGGACACTAGGTGATAATTCCGTGCCAGTGAAGGTTCATCAGGCATAACAAATGCACTGCTGTGGTGCGGGATGTTGACAGTGGGGGAGGCTGGGCCTATGGGGGGACAGGGGTACGTGTATGGGAAGTCCCTGCACCTTCTACTCAGTGTTGCTGTGAACCTAAAACTGCTCTGAAAAATAAAGCCTCTTTAAAAAAAAAAAATTAATGTGAGACAAATATTGTCTTTCAATATCATGCTGTCCTTCTGAAGACCTTCTTTTCTTTCACATTTCACAAATAGTTGTTGAAGTCCCTGTTGCTTGAGACTTAGTCGCTTTGACCGAAAGTTAAGAGAACTGAGCTCTAATTCTATTTAAGCCACTATATGTTCTATCTTGTAAATCACAGGTCTTTCTGGCTCTCAGTCTTTCTCTCTATACAATGGTGTGTTTGGTGATCTGGAGATTGTGTGGTGGGGCTGAATGTGGTGGTGGTGGAGATGGGCTTGGTGATGATGGTGGTGATGGTGGGGATGGTGCTGTTGGTCAGGATGGTGTTGTTATTAGTTTGGGCATAATGGCTGTGGGGGTGGTAGCCATGGTTTTGCTGGCTGTGATGGTGAAGGTGGTGTTGGGCATGGTGACAGTGACTGGTGGTGACAGTAGAGGTAGTAGTGGGGGTGGGAGAGATGTCAGGAGAGGTGGTGGTGAAGGAGGGGTTGGTCTACAGGGTCTCTAGGTGCCTTTCAGTTCTGATTTCTGCTGCCATTTGTGTGAGGAATGCTTGTCCATGAGGCTACCAGGGGCCAAAGCAGAAAGGAGGAGATTCAAAACCAGCATTACTGAGAGCTTTTACTCACTTGAATTCCCTTTATAAGTTCTACGTTTGCATTTTGGGGTCCTCTCCTGTTCTACAGTATTTGTGGAGTAGGAAAAAAGGTTGAATTAGGGAGGTAATGATTGATTAAAGAGTCCATCAAACATCTACATCTTCTACCAGCCTCCCAGAATTGAGGTGAAAAGGACAGCACTGTGTTAGAATTTTGCCACAAGAGTCTTAAAAAGGAACAAGTGGCACACTCTAATTAGGATAATTTGAGGTTTAATTTCCCAAGGGATATTTACAGAGCTGCGGCCAGGGTGGAGGGCATACATAATGGATGGTGCGGAAGCCCGGGCTAGTAACAGAGGTTACCACCCTAGGCCCGCCCAGAAGAGTGTAAGGAGCCAGCTGTGAGACGGTCCCAAGGCAGGCCGAGGAGGGGGCCAGCCAGCAGAGGAGAGTCTGTGGGGAGCCAGCTTCCACAATCTCACTCTCCCCGGCCTCCAATCTTCTACCTGCGCTCCCCCTTGTCCAAACTGTTGACCTAAAAATGAAAGGCCTTTCAGAGTGAGAGGCAACACGCATTTATTTGAGACTTTTTTAAAAAAGCTATTCAGGAAGTGCTGATTCCTGGTAGAAACCCAAATAATATTCTAATCAGGAGACAAAGGCAAAGGGTCTTTATGAGAAAAGGAAAGGGAACAATTACATCAGCAGAAGGACGGCATTTCTATTGGTGTGGAAAAGCTAATATAGTGATGCTAATTCTAAAGAATGTTAAAAAAATTTTTTTTCAATTACAGTTTATATTCAATATTATTTTGTATTAGTTTCAGGTATATAGCATTGTGGTTAGGCAATCACGTGCTTTGCAAAGTGTCCCCCTGATGTTCCGGTACCCACCTGGCACCATACGTAGTTATTACAATATTATTGACTATATATCCTGTGCTGTACTTTACATCCCCACGACTGTTTTGTAACTACCAATCTGTACTTCTCAATAAAGAATGTTTTCATAATTTTCAGTCTGGTAGTCAGTCCCATAGTCACAATATCTGCTTTCTTGTTATCCTCGCAAATAGTCCTTTGGAACACAATGTTGCTTTAGGACTAGTCCAAAGATTACTTTGCCCTGTTTTAACATTCCAAAAGTTTGAGGCATAAGATGTACTAGGTAGTTCCTCTGGATGGCAGCTTTGATTCCATTTTAAAGTGGAGATATACCTATATCTATCTATCTATCTATCTATCATATATATATATATATAATCACCAAAGCATAACCAGAAGGCCAGAAGGCAGGGGAGCCCACTGAGGTGGCTCATGCTGAATAGTCTCCTGGGCAGAGAGTAAGATGGAGACAGAAGAGTGGACCTGGAGGTGCAAACAGAAAGCACCAGCCAGTACACGGTTCAATTACGACTAATTCCTCCATTCAATCCGTATATTTTGAACATCTACGATGTGCTAGCTGATGTTTGAACACAGCGGACAAGGTCCTGTCCTTATGGAACATTCAATGGGTTATGGGATTGGGTGTGGCATCAGGGCTATTGGGCCCAACGTTGGAATGGCTGTTTAGTTTGGGGTGTCTGCTCAGACCTGACCTTCCTCTGCCCCAGTATGCGTTCTTATCACATGGCCAAGTGGGCCAGGTCAGAAGGTTGCCACACCTGCGCCCCTTTTCCTACTTCTGACCATGGTACACCCACTCCTCTGCACTGCAGAGCTTTATTTGAGAAAGTCATGCCACCCTTAGAGACAGGGATACGTTCTGAGAAATGTGTTGTTAGGTGACTTCCTCATTGTGAGAACATGAGAAAGTGCATTTACACAAACCCAATGGTACAGCCTACCACACACCAAGGCTCTGTGGTATATATAGCCTGTTGCTCTTAGGCCTGTACAGCTTATTTTGTACTGAATACTGTAGGCGATTGTAACACAAGGGTAAACATTTGTACATCTAAACGTAGAAAAGGTGCAGTAAAAATATGGTATAAGTGATAAAAAATGGTGTGTCTATCTAGGGCACTTACCACGAACGGAGCTTGCAGCACCAGAAGGTGCTCTGGGCGAGTCAGTGGTGAGTGAGTGTGGAGGCCGAGGACATTGCTTACTGTACGCTACTGTTGATTTCATAAACACTGTACACCGAGGCTACACTAAACTTATTTTAAAAATTTTCTTAAATTATAAATTAACCTTAGTTTACTATAACCTTTTTACTTCATAAACTTTTAAATGATTTTTGACTTTTTGATCCTTTCATGATAACATTTAGCTTAAAGTGCAAACACATTGTACAGCTGTACGAAAATATTTCTTTATATCCTTATTCTATATTAATAGCTATGAGTGATGTGCTGCGCCACGAACTTATAAGGTCTGTGATGTCACTAGGGGATTAGAATTTTTCAGCTCCATTATAAGCTCACGGGACCACTGTCACACATGCAGTTGTCATTGACCAAAATGTCATTATGCCACGCATGATTGTAGTTTCCTGGGTGTTGGTCCTGACCCCCTAGAGCAGGAGCAAGGAGCTCTGGGTTTCCACACCTCAAAGGCTGCTTTGCGTTTAGTAAGTTCTTACAGCAATAGATTTTTGACAGGTGTTTGAAGCAGGAATGATAAATGGATTTATGCTCTCACAAAACATTGTGTTCTTTCTTTCTAGTTTTGTTTATGTTCCCCATTTATCCTTTCCACATAACTTGCTGTGCCTTTTGCCCGAGTCCCACATCCCCCAGGAAGCCCTCACTCTCACAGCAGCCCAGCCCTCTATACTGATGATGGCCCAGTATCAAATTGTACCACAGTTGTCCGTTGTGTGTACCACAGGGTTCACCTCCCTGGTCGGCTGTGACCTGGACTTCCAATCCAGGAGTAAATTTCAGGGCTATGTCTTATATACCCTTTGTGTTCCCAACCTGTCACTGCCAAGTCCCATAGTAGATGATGTGAAAATAATGATAATAGTAATCAATCAATCTCTGAGCACACACTCTGGACAAGAGACATGCGGAGCCCCTTGATTTGCATTATCTCATTTAATTTTCACAACAACCCCATGAGGCTGTAGCATGGCATTCTTACTTAATGGATGTGTAAACAGGTTCAGAGAGGTTTTCAGTAACTGGTTAAACATTCCACAGCTGGTAAGCAGTGGAGCCTGGCCTTGAACTCAGGCCATCTGGTTACGGCCCTGCTCTTATAACCCCATTAAGAGACAATGGTCATTCTCCTCCCCACTATCTACCCCTTTCCTTCCCCACTCAGCATCTAGAACAGATCTGGGCACATAGAAGGTGCTTAATAAATGCATATAGGTTGATTGTTAGATGAGGTACACGTGAATGCTCATGAGACCATGGTGTTTCTATTAGCACTGCAGCCACAGACCTCACCCGCAGGAGTCAGCATGTGACCCTCCAATAGCCTGACAGCCCCTTTGTCTCCCAGATTGTGGAATGGGCTGGGTTTCCAGTCATCCCAGGATGTTGCTCCTGACAAGTACCCTTTGCTTCCAGAGCAGAAACAACATACAGAAAACCCAGGTCCCTCTTTCATGTCTTCAGAATCAGAGCAATGGGGGCCCATAAAGTTCAGTTATGAAGTGTCATGGTGTCTGAAACAACTGCTTCTTTATTGCGTAAGCACACACAGAAATCTGTTCATTTCTGGGCAGGGCTAATGGAAAAAGAGAAAGATTTTCCATGTATTTATTACGTGAAACATAACATACGGGGGATATGTACAGTGATACATAATTAGACATAAAGCAAGTCAGACTTGAGGAATTGCCAAAAATCTGTGGCAGAATAATGAAACCACTTTACAAGGCCTTGAGTGGTATCATTTCTTTCACAATCTGTCACTGAAACCCATTGCCCCGGTAACCTGCTGAAGGAGACCTTGCTGTGCAAACTCAGAGCTGGGGTTCATTCGGGGGGATGCCTGGCTAGGCACCACCCTTCATTAATTCCTCTGTCCTCTCCAAGGCAAAGATAGATTCGTCTTGAGGCCCCGGCAGCAAAGGAACTGGCTAGAGAGCGAGTGGGTGTGGAGGAGAGGAGGTCCATCCCAGGCAGAGGGTGATAGAAGTGAGGCCCCTGCTTTCCCCAGCTGGGCTGGGCTGGGCTGTCATCTTTCATAACACACCCGCTGGGGTTGTGGGGGGACGGCAGCAGCTTCTAGTCTCGGCTCCACTGCCGTTTTGCTTTGTGACCTTCTCTAAACCATGGGAGTTCACTGGGCCTCTGTTCCCTCCTCTGCAGAACAGGGAATGCAATTCAGCCAAGACACCTATGCACAGGGATCTGTGCCAGGTGATTGGTGATGACAATGCAGAGGACATCTTGCTGTCCTGGCCCGTCCATTATAACCCATCTAGCTTATCATTTGTCACCATAGGTTGATATCAAGTTTTTCATGAAAAATATGCCAGAACAGATTCTTGTGTTTTTTAAAATATGCAATGTTTTATAAGCTGCATATATTTCAACAACAAAGTTGGGGGGCACAGATTTGGTTACTTAGATTAGTAAAAATATTTATTACTGGCAGATTGCTTTTCCCCTATTAAAAAGAAAACATGTGACTAGAAACATTTAGAGACTGGAAACGGGATTAAACCAATTCCTAAATCCTTATCAAATAAGGTAACAATCAAGGAAAAGATATTTTGGAACTTAATATTAGGGAAGACTATACACAATTTAAATGAGGAGAAAGAGAAAAAATACTAAAATAAAGTCAGAACAATAATTTATATTTTATAGTCTCTAATTCAGCACAAAAAACAGTACTATTTTATATATTTCCCCATGAACTTTTTGTGAAGTTCAGACCGCAGCGTATCACTGACAACTCCTCTGTCTTCCTTCTGACCATCGGCACCTTTTGCACTGTTCTTGAAAACAACATCAGTTCCACCTTCTTTTAACTTTGAAATTGACCTGAGGCTGAGATGGGCCAGTGAAATTAAGGAGAGGGTTTCCACTCAGAATGTTTTCCATATGAATCCTCTCTTCTTCAGCTTTTTGTTCTTGTTCCTCCCTGGCCTGCTCTTCAGCTCTTTCCTTTTTAATTTTTTCCAGCTATGCCAGAAGAGCTGCAGTATCATCATCATCATCACTCTCCTCTTCAAAATCTTCATCTTTGTCACATGTTAGAGTATTACCTGCATCAAGGTCGGCAGCAGGAATCTGGTCTAACTGAGGCTTCTTTGACACCGAAGAGGAGGTTGTTATGTTCTTGGGTTGAATGACCTCTATTTTTTTTTTTTTCCCCTGCAGCAGCTCTCTTCCCACTCTCTTCTAGAAGTCATGGTTCTAGACCTCTCCAGGGGCATCCTGTGTGGTCTGTCTATATGAGAGGGTAGCTCTTTACCCAAATATTGCTTTGCGTGTTGGCTCATACTACCTTCTTCTTTTCCTCTCCCACCTTTCACAAGTTCAAAAGCTGACCAAGCTGCTGTGGTCACCTTTATGGTTGGCTAAGGTCCAATTCGGCAGCCTCCAGAGATCACACAGACACCATTACACTCTTGTTTTTTTTTTTTTAACTAACATAGAAAGTCTGCTACATGTACACCTAGCACTCAGCAGGCACACACAAACTCTTCTTTGCCGTTGCAGGTAACTCCTGGCCAAATCTGCCATCTTTCCTTTCTGAAGCTCCCCTCATCTGCCCCCAACACTTCCTTTTCCTCTGTAACTGTCCTGGTTCAGTCTCTCAGTGTTTCTTTCCGAAACCATTACAACATTACTACAGCTTCTAAACTCTGGTCTGGGCTGGTGAGTCTTCTCTCTTTGTCTTCCCACCCCCACCCCACATCCTCTCTCCCTCTTTCTCTATCCCGTTCCATGTCCCCAGAAACTGACCCCACAGTCTCTTCCATGGGGACTTTCTTGCCTGAAGCTCTGCACACTGCCCATGGAAAGTCCCAGGAAATGTGATGGGGTTCCTCTTGCTCCATTCCTGCTCTGGGCCATGTCTGGTTGGTGACCTCCAAAGGTCTGCACTTCCTGTTCTCACAGGGTCTAGTGACGTAATTGCCTGCCCTAGCCCCGCAGGCCAAGGATGACAGCTTCTCACTGCTGACCATCTCTGGGGCCTTTTCATCTCTCCTTGGTTCCACTCTCCCTCCACAGGCAATGGGTTTATTCATTCACCCATCAAATGAGCTCCCGGAGTTGCATGGTCTCCAGCCAGAATCCTGAGTGCACATGCTGTTCCTGCTTCCAGACTCACCCCTTCCCTGCTTCTGTTGACTGCTCATGATTCCAGATTCCCGAAGCTGATTTCTTTTTTTTTTAAGTATATGTTGTTGATTATGCTATTACAGTTGTCCTAGTTTTTCCCTTTTGCCAACCTCCACCGAGTACTCCCCTTTCCTCCAGCAATGCCCCCACTTAGTTTCTTTCCATGGGTCATGCATATAAGTTCTTTGGCTTCTCCATTTCCTATATTATTCTTTAACATCCCCTTGTCTATTTTGTACCTACCAATTATGCTTCTTAATCCCTGCACCACTTTCCCCTTTCTCCTCCTTCCCCCTCCCAGCTGATAACTTTCCATATGATATCTATGATTTTGTTCCTGTTTTAGTTGTTTGCTTGGTTTGTTTTTGTTTTTGTTTTTTAGATTCATTTGTTAATACTTGTGAGTTTGTTTTCATTTTCATGTTCATAGTTTTAATTCTCTTCTTTTTTTTAAATAAGTTCCTTTAAAATATAATAAGGACTTTGTAATGATGAACTACTTTAGCTTTACCTTGTCTGGAAAGCACTTTATCTGCCCTTCCATTCTAAACAATAGCTCTGTTGGATAGAGTAATCTTGGTCATAGGTCCTTGCTTTCACTTTGAATACTTCTTGCCTGCAAAGTTTCTTTTGAGAAATCAGTTGATTGTCTTATGGGAACTCCTTTGTAGGTAACTCTCTGATTTTTCCTTGCTGCTTTTAAGATTCCATCTTTGTTTTTAACCTTTGACATTTAATTATGATGAGTCTTGGTGTGGTCCTCTTTGTGTTCATCAGGTTTGAGACTCTGCATTTCCTGGACTTGTATGTCTATTTCCTTCTCCAAATTAGGAAAGTTTTCTTTCATTATTTTTTTTAAAATAAGTTTTCAATTTTTTGCTCTTCTCCTTCTGGCATTCCTATGATTTGGATGTTGGCACTTTTGGAGATGTCCCAGAGTCTTCTTATTCTCTCCTCATTTTTTTTAATTCTTTTTTTTTCAGTCTGTTCTGGTTGAATGTTTATTTCTTCCTTATGTTCCAAGTTGTTAATTTGAACTCCGGCTTCCTTCCCTTCACTGTTGGTTCCCTGTGCATTTTTCTTTATTTCACTTAGTGTAACCTTCATTTCTTCCCTTATGCATTTGCTGAACTCAGTGAGTTCTCTGAGCATCCTTATCGCCAGTGCTTTGAACTCTGCATCTGATAGGTTAGTTAAGTCTATTTTGTTTAGTTCTTTTTCTGCAGTTTTTTCTGTTCTTTCATTTGGGCCATATTTCTTTGCCTCCTCAATTTGGCAGCCTCCCTATATTTGTTTCTGTGTATTAGATAGAGCTTCTTTGACTCCCTGTCTCAGGGCACCTGTTAAGTTGTATGGGTGGAGCCTTAGGTATTCACCAGGCGGGGCAACTCGATTTACCACTTTGTATGTGGTGGAGGGGTTGGAGAGGGGGCACATACCCCATTTCCAGTCACTTCATCCCCTTCCTGTACACAACCGATGTCCTTTTAGCTATTGTTCTTGTGGTGGTTCCCACAGTTGGTGGGCTTGTGCATGTTCAAGGGCCATGTGGGCCCTTGAAACGGAGTCTCCTGAGAGACTGGCAGTTTCTTCTGCTGCTCCAACCCCCACTGGTTTTTACAGCCAGAAGTTATGAGGCTTTATTTTCCTGGCACTGGAACCCTGGGCGGCGTGCTTGGGCCTGGGGCTGGGATCGTTTACTCCCCAAGTGTCCCTCCCAGTTTTTATCCACAATACGTGAATGTGGGACTGCCTGTTCTTCCAGCCACTGCTTCACCACTGCCACACCGTGTCCTCTCCACCCAGGCTCCCTGTTCCTGCCCCTTCTACCTATCTGGATAAATATGGCTTCTTAAATCCTTAGTTGTTGGGTTTCCATACAGTTTGGTTTTCTGGCAGTTCTGTTTTCAGGTTAGTTGTGGTCTTTCTTACGGTTGCACAAGGAGGCAAAGTATGTCTACCTTCACCTCCATCTTAACTGGAAGTCCAGGAGCTGATTTCTGACTGTGTCTCTCCCATCCCCCAAACCCTTGCCTCTTCATCATCTTCATTTGTTATAAAGGGGCATTTCCAACACTCTGCAACTTGGCCAATGTTTTCTCCTCTGTCCGCCTCTTTCCTCTTTGCCTATCATTCCCGACAGAGCCAGCCGCTCGCTCTCCCCAGATCTCCATGGCTCCAAATCCTACCTGTCCTTCAAGGCTCAGTTAAAATGTCACCTCCATAAAACTTCCCTCTCATTCCAGCTGGAAGCAATCTTCCCCTCATCTCAAATCCCCAGAGATGTTACCTGTTTCTCTCTTGGTCACTTGTTACTTGTATTAGAATAATTTATGTACAAGCCCCATCTTCCCTTCTGGGCTGGGTCTCATCCACCTTGCTGTGACTATGTGGCCTGGTTATTAAATGTGTGTGTTCTGGAGACAGCGCCCAGCTTCAAAGCCTGGCTCTGCTGCTTTTTAGCCAGAGGAACTTGGTATATTATGTTACTTCTCAGAGTCTCACATTGCTTATTGTAAAGTAGAGGGGGTGGAAACCATAACACCTGTCTTATAGGCTTGTTGGAGGATTACATGAATTAGTACATAGAGAACACACTTAGAAGGGGGTCTGGCACATAGCAAGTGCTTCATAAATGTCAGATCTCTTCTTTTTCTCATTTTGTTGTAACTCTAAGTAGCACATGGATAATTAATTCCGTGTGCTGTCAGAGACACTATGAGAGTAAATGGAATGATAGACTAAAGCCCTAAAAACTTCCTCAACAGAATGATTTTCCTACATTTGTCATGTTAAAGAGCATGACCATTTCCAAAGCTAGATTCATGTTCAGAGACAAAGTCTATCCCTGTCATTAAAACATTGGGCAAACTGATGCCCAGGGCCACTGGGTGACTTGTCTGAGGCCACAAAATGAGTGACCAGAGCTGGGCTTGAACTCAAGCTTTCTTACTGCAACAATTTTTCTTCTATTCTCATCAAGTTTCTGAATAATCACAGTTTTCAAACTCTAAGCCACAAGGAAAGGAGACTCCTGTGGGACCAGCTTGGAGTATGGGATGCAACCCCCCATCCCCCAGTGGAAAAGGGGCAGGGATCCATGACCTTGGGGACTCCCTAGGACTCACTGGACCTTCTTATAATTTGGAAGTGGAATTCAAGGGTCTACAAACACTGCCTCACATTTGCCTCCTGGAACTTCACATTCTGCTCTGGGGAACAGTTTACCCTCTGAGTAAGTCTCAAAACATTGGCATTTTAGGGAAGGGCTGACATAGAGTCAATGGAAAGAAATGGTTGATGAAACAGGCCAGTCTGAAAACTGAAAATAGATCTGATCTGATGACATTTGGGCAACTATTGGCTTTGTAATGGAGCCCAAAGTCCTCAGCTGGGTGAGCAACATTAGGCAGGCACATTTCAGAAAGTGCTCTTGTGTCTCAGCCACCAGGAATGTGTGGTCATTCCTGTCCTTGTGGAGGGGGACTCAGGGGGAAGGAGTCCCATGGGGCCAGCACGTGGCTGGGGCCTGCTATGAAGCTCATTTGGCCATTAGCACTGATGCCTCACAAACCAGCTGTGGTGGGCGATATTCTCATTTCTCAGAGCTTGACTCCACTTGTCATGGCACCTGTGTGGCAGGATCTGGGAAGGAGACTGGTGATGTGGGTCAAGTCCAGGCAGAGTGAACATAGAGGTGGCCTTGGATCTGGGGGCAGCATGGATGTTGGAGCCAGGTTGGATCTCTCACATGGCCTGTGAAATCTCTGAAAAGTCTCCTTAAACCCACCAAGGGTCAGTTTTCCTCATCTTTAAGAGAGGATATTAATACCTGCTCTGACTTCCCTAGATGCCCTGACCAGGGACCGAACCTGTAACCTAGGTATGTGCCAGAGCAGTGGAAGTCTTTCTTTCTTTCTTTCTTTCTTTCTTTCTTTCTTTCTTTCTTTCTTTCTTTCTTTCTTTCTTTCTTTCTTTCTTTCTTTCTTTCTTTCTTTCTTTCTTTCTTTCTTTCTTTCTTTCTTTCTTTCCTTCCTTCTCTCTCTCTCTCTCTCTCTCTCTCTCTCTCTCTCTCTCTCTCTCTCTCTCTCTCTCTTTCTTTCTTTCTCTTCACCCTAGGATATATTTTTAAATTGATTTTAGAGAAAGAGGATGAGAGAGAGAGAGAGAGAGAAAGAAAAGCATCGATGTGAGAGAAAAACATCGATTAGCTGTCTTCCTAGGTGCCCTGATCAGGGACTGAACCTGTAACCTAGGTATGTGCCTTGACCGGGAATTGAACCTGCAACCTTTTGATGCATGGGATGACACTCCCCAACCTGAGTCACTCAGCCAGGGAGTAGAGGGCTTCTTCAAGGGTAGAGTGATTTCTCTGGGGGCAGAGGTATAGGAATCAAGAGGATGGTTCCTTTGGCTAAGATGGGCTGGCTGTCTCCTGGTGTGCTCCCCAAGCCCTGGCTGCCAGGCTGAACTGGCTGTGAGGGAGGCACAGATGGAGCTCGATGCATCAGTGTCTCCCAGCCCTGTCCTCCTTTCCCCTCCCCCAGAACCAATCTTTCAAATTCCAAACACCAGGGAACCAGCTATCAAGTTTGTCTACACGGAGAGGAGGGAGTCTACACTGGAAGGGGCTGAGTGACCTTAATGAGGCAAATATGTTAAATAATGAGTCCCAAGAACTAACCCCCTCCCCTCAATGACTACCATGCTCCAGGCCACAGATGTGTGGCCGTATACACACACACACTCAGTTGTGGATATGATACACATAGATCCAGACTTATTTGAACAAATATTTGTTAAACTTCTACAGGGCCCTAAGAAGGCAAAATTGAATCCAGTTCTGTCCTCAGAGAGTTTGAAGTCCAGGGCAAATTGGAGAGAACTGACTTAAACAATGTGGTGGTCAGTGTTCTCCCTTCTGTGCGCAAAGCCCGGGGAGTTCTGGAGAAGAGACATTTATTCTGCTTGTAGGAATCTGGGAGTGCTTCAGATAAAAGGTGCTACCTGAACTGCAGGATGTTGGAGAATGAGTAAGAATTCTTCAGATGGGAAAGACAGAAGTCTAGTTAGATGCTTCCTCACATACTGATTCTTCCCCACTCCTGCCCTGGTGGGCCTAGGTGTCCCGGGCCTATGATCCCTGGATACTTTGCATGTTTCTGCCACTGTGAGCCATTGAAGGCTGGGATTGTGTCTTCATGCCTCCAGTGCCTGCATCATGTCTAACATATAGTTTTTCAATAAAAGCAGAGTAAGTAAGTATATAAAGGAGGAGAAGACATATGGGCCAGAGAACAGCAGGTGCAAAGGCAAGGAAGAGTGGACACGAAGGGGAGTTGAGGCATTTGGCTGAACAGAACACTAATAGAGGCCCATAGGGACATAGGACAGAGACTACTGAGAACAGCATCTGTCACGAACTTGCCCTGTTAAAGAACTTTTCTTAGACTGAGAATGAATAGCTATTGTTCGCACATCCTCCCAAATGCCTGCCTTGTCTCTCACCCTGGAGAAGATAAGAAGACCAGTGTTGGCAGAGAAATTGCTCAAGGTCAGGAACTGGGCCCAGTTTCTCCACTGTCACTGCCCACAGCTTATAGCCTACAGCCTGGCAGATAATGGCACACACCATGGACTGAGGAACACTTTGCAAATGTGGTTCCCATTAAGGTGCCAGTAAAGAAATTAAGGAGACTCGCATGGTAAAGTCGTGCCAGATGGGAGTAGGTTGACAAAGGTCTCAAATAACAGAATGAGCCCCATGGTTCTGATGTGCCTGGAGGGTTTGAACATATCCAGGACTCACTTGGTGTGGGGGTGGGTAGGGGTAGCTGGGAGGACTCTTGCTCTTCAGTGTCCCCAAAAGAATATAAAGTCACACCATCAAATTACAAATGCCTCACCAACATGAGACAGAAACAGCAGCCCATTTCTCCCAACAAGAAACATGCCACTGATAATAGTATTCTAATTAGGGTGACGAAAAAGGTAATGCTAGCTCACGCTGACTGACTCTATCCGTGCAAGGCAAGCCTGAGGGGCAGGATTGCAGAGTGGTTGAGGGCATGTCCTGCTAGTTTGGACTCTGGCTCTGCCACTTGCTAGACTTGGGAGCTTGGTGAGGATTAAGTGAGGTTCCTAAGGCCATATATAGCCCTAGAATAGAGCCTGGCTCAGAGTAACTGTACAAGAAGACTTAGCTCTCAGTATTCTTGCTAAAAACCTCAAAACAAATCCAAGAGATAAGCAAGAGAATCACCCTCATTTTGGAAATGAATAAACCAGAGTTCAGAAGAGTTCATTAATATGTGGCAAGATCACACAGCTAGAACCAATAGAGCTGAGCCTTAGGCCCAGACAGGCTGACCTAGGAGCCCTCCCTTGCTTTTGAGCTCTGTTTTCTATTATTTCCAGCAGGAAATGAGGGCTCCCATCAAACTGACTTAGAAGCATTGTTTCCAAGAGCTGGGACAAGGCCGGAAACAAGCAGAAAGAAGGCAGAGAATAGTTGATGGAAGTGACCATAAGGAAATAGGCACTAGAATGTTAGAAGATTTCAGAAGGGGGATAAGGGACCAATGGGCTCCTCCTGCCCCATCTACTCTTCAGGCGAAACAGACTGGCTGTGGGTGAGACTTGGGTATGAGGTTGAGGGGGCAGGCGCTGCTGACAGCTCAGCCCTGTGTCGGGGCCAGCCAGTCACGGCTCCATGAACAGTTTCCTGTTATTTTGTGAAAGAATCTGGAGAGCTTAAATACTCCAGAAGTTTAGATTTAAAAATAATAATCAGTAAAATTGGTAAAAAAAATTTCAGTCAAACCAAACAGAAATCCAGTCAGGTTGTTTAAAATTTTGGGAAACTCAGGACACATTATTTTTAGTCAAGTTTAGTCAAAAACTTCTGCAAAATCAATCAGAAACTTGGTCAGTTCATCTAAAAGTCCTGGGAGTCTAGACAGAAGTTCAGGCAGGCTTCACATGGACTGAGGTGGTGAGCTGGAATTTCGTGAGGTGGGTCCCAGATCCAGCAAGGTCAATCCAAAATCCACATCAGTCTAAAGCTTAGTGCAATGAGGCCAAAGCCTGTTCAGTGTAGTCAAATCAATACAAAGTCAACCCCATCGACCCGTTGGCGATCTGTAGGCCCGACATCCGGGTGTGGGACCAGTTTAGAGATGGGTAGACAAAGACAGAGAAGATTGGCCGTGTGCGCCGGCAGGGGAGCCAAAGTGGAGATGAACTGGTATGTCTGGCAGTTTCCGGAACCATCTTCATCAGGAGCCAGGCCGAGGAAATGGCAGGGCTGAGCTGGAGTGGTGTTCCCAGACAAGTCTCTGCAACTGCCTTGAGGAGATCTGAAATGCCATTCTGTTGACCTCTGTGAATCTAGCATATCACCCAGCTGCTGGGCCAGCCTGCCATCCAGCCACAGGGCAGCCAGCCAGGGAGTCCTCACCTGAAGGACAGCAGCCTGGGAACACATGTTGCATACCTTGTCCGCATGCAGCCTGCCTGTCTGTTCTCCCACGCTCCTTCCCCTCTCTGGCCAGAGCCGAGCCGGCAAAGCCAAGGGCTGGCCGGGCGCCCCCGTGCATGGAGGTGTAGCTGGGCTCTGACCCAGCTCCTCAAACAGGTTCCATATGGCCCTCCCGGCTGCCCTTCATTCCCCTTCCCCACCTTGACTGTTTCTGAGATTAAAACCCTTTCCTGGTTGTCAGCAAACAGCTGCAGGGAGGGGCTGCCTCGCTGCTTTTGGGGACTGAGCTGGTGTGGAATACTCATCAGAAGGCTGGTTGGAGGGGACAGAGTTCCTGTGCTGTTGGGTGAGGGGTGCGGAGGGCGCACGTGACGTGAGCATGAGACAGAGCTCTGTCTGCCCACTCAGCCTAGCTGCAGCCTCTGGAGCAGTTCCTCAGTGTCTGTCCTTGGCATTGGGACCCCAAAACTCAGAGTGGGAGTGTGCATTGATCTGGGTCAGTGGGATTCTCTTCGGGACCCAGAATTCCTTCTGCAGTGAAGAGGGATGTGATGAAAGCAAAGAAAGGGACAGCTGAGATGGGAGGCAGGCGGGAGGGGGGGTAGGGCAGCTAATCCACACATGTAACTACCAGTGGCGCATGGGCCCCATCAGTCAGCGGAGATGGGGACGTGGTACTGGAGCGGGCCCGGCGTCCATCCCTGCTGAACCAAGTACTCACCATTTGCTTGTAGGCCTGAGGGGAAGACTTAGGGTCCTGGGGCTGGAGCATTAGGATGGGTGGGAGCAGGAGCTACTCCAGGAGCTTCGGACTGAAGCTATTTACATTGGGATTGAAATATTTTAATAATTTAACAGCCGGCTGTGTAATCCCAGTGGTCCCAGCTGAACCTTTGCCTTGGGTTGGAGCCCGTCTCAACTTTGGCTCTGTCTTCTTCCCTGGAAAGGCTTCTGTTGACTGTGAAACCTGAACATGTGTGTGTGTGTGTGTGTGTGTGTGTGTGAACTTTCTGGACACCCAGCACTTGTAGGTTCCCAGGACATCTGTAAGCACGTGCCCATCCTGGCCCTTGGCCTGCTCTTGCTCCATGTCCAGCCCTACCAGGTCCAGCCCAGAGGCTCTTCCGGCCTCAGAAGCATAGCTGATCCACGTCTGAGCCCCTGGCTGAAGCATGTCCTGGGGCTTCTGAACCCTTATCTCCCCTCCATCCTGTCAGACCCGTGCCCAGGGGCACAGAGCATCTGGAAAGCACCCATCTGAACGGTCTTCTCACCAGCCTGTGCTCCTGCCCCAGCTGGCCACACCCTTGGCCGTGTCCTGGGAGCCCATCCTACCCCCTGGAAAGATCAAAGCAGGTTCCCTGTCTGCTTGCAGTGATGACATCTGGCTGTAGCAGGTGGTGATTTAGAATCTCAGCCCTGGAAGGGCCTCAGCACTCCATCCTGGCGGGTCTTGTTTTTCACATGGACACTCAGGGGAAGGGACACGAGCTGGTGGCTGAGCCGGGACTACAATGCAGGGCTCCGCAGCCCCTGTGATTTCCCCAGCAGCATCCTCATGCGCAAAGGGAGCGATTGGCAGAGGAAACTCGGACACGCCAGGACTTCCCTTCTCTAGGACAAGCTGTCAGAAGGTCCTCCCGGGAGACGAATGGCTAATGGCCTCCAGGTCCTGCTCTCACCCGCACCTTCTGTCCCTTTTCTGAGTCCATGTGGGGTGCCGGCACACTGTCTCAGGGAGACCCGCAGGAGGTGGCAGGGCAATTTCAAGGGCATAATGGGAGTATGACCTGGGAAACTTTTTGGAACACTGGTGCAGGGGAGGGGTCCTGGAAAGAGGAGGCCAAGTACCCTCAATCCCACTTTTTGGTCCCTTTATTCCCTTCTTCCCACCTTCTCCTTAGCCAGTAAAGCTGTTGCGATGTACAGAGAGAGCATGTGAGCTTATTTTGTTTCTTCTTTCGGGGTGCTGTTTGAAAGTCTGGGGCTGAGGAAGGACCAGCCATGGCTCTAGCCAGCCCCCAAGGCCTGGGCCCTTTGAGTGTGTCTGTAAGGGGGGCCATGCTCTTGGTCCAGTTTCCCACTGCCTGTCCCTGTCCAACCCACTCTCCCTAACAAAGCATCTGGAAGTCCTTTCTAAAAGTCCACACCCAGATGTCCCAGGCATAATCACAGCGGGCAACTTTGAGTCCCCCCAGCTCTCATTCTGTCTCCCTGCATCTGGGCCCTGCTCACCTATTTCTTCTCTTAAGATGTCTTTCCAGGGACACCCCCTGCCCCTTCCAGTCCTGCTCAAACTCTGCTGGGGACTTTGGGCATCCCTCCAACCTCACTAATGCAAGGGTCCCATCAGCCAGCAGAGATGGGGGACATGGTACTGGAGTGGGCCCACCGTCCATCCTCGCTGAGTCTGGTACTCAGCCTTTGGTTATAGGCCTGTGGGGAAGACTTGGGGTCCTGGGGCTGGAGCATTAGGGTGGGTGGGAGTGGGGCTTTCCCACTGCATTGCATTCCTCTGCTGGTGTTATTACCCTCATGGTTCCAGTGGCTGAGGTGGAGTACTCTTGTTTGAGATATTATTTTTCTTCTGGGAGTTCACTCTGTGCTCTGTATTTAAAACACACTGAGCATGTGGGAAACAAAGGGGCTTGCCTGGCTTTGGATGCCCACATGCTCAGGACCTTAGAAGAAGTGAGAGGCTGCAGGGGCCTCATGGACATGTGGGAGCAAGGTCTGGAGGGAGAGCAGGCATTGGACACTGGGGAGGGGGCTTCCCTGGGAAGACTGGGGAGGTAGCAAGAGACCCCAGTGGGGAAGGGCTGCTGGCAAGTCCTGGAACTGCCTGGCTCCCATGCCCAGGAGAAGCCCAGACCTGAGAAATGGCCCCTGGGCCCTGGAGCCTTGCAGGCAAGAAGAAGGAAAAGGAAGGAAGGAGGGTCATCTTGGTGACAGAGCTTCGTGGATGTCTGTACTGTGAGGGCTCCTCTGAGAGATGTCCCAGAGGACCCTGGGGGCAGGGCGGGGCAGGCAAATGCTTCAGCGACACACTAAACCCCAGCCACTGGGGTCACATAAGCTCCCATAACTCACACTGCTCCTGAGGGAGAATGGAAGGTTGCCCCAAACTCACTGAAATGGTGTCTATCACTACAGCTGAGGGTGGCGCTCAAGCCCAAGCCCAAGGCCAAGTCTAAGACTGAACTGCTCTGGAAAGATGGATTGTTTGGCTTTGTACAGCTGAGCAGCAGCCTGGCAGTACCTGCTGTGCCGATACTTACCCATAGGTCCTAGGCAGGGTCTTGTATGCCACAATTAGTTTCATGGGGCACATGCTATGATTCCTCCCACTTTACAGATGAGGAAGCCTAGCCACAGAGGCCCAGGGCAACTTGCCCAAGGTCACAGAGTTGGTATGTGGCAGGGGTTCGGTTGTGTGTGTCTGACTCCCAAGCCCATGCTACGCACGGCCCTCCCTGTTAGTGGGTTCCCTTCTCCTTCCTGGACAGCCCTACCTTGGGGGACAAGAGGTGTATTTAAACATCTTAGCCATGGTGTTGATATTTAGGCAGGGATCTATCTGTGCTTTTGCCAAAAATTCTGCTCCAGCCTGTTTTCTCCACGTCAATGTACGGATCCTCCAGAAACCCAAACCCAGGTGTCCCTCCCCATCTACCTTTTTGTTTTGCCTTCATCCCAAGCTCAGGAGCAGACCCACCCATGGCTGTGGCTTGGAAGGAGTACATTATTGTTGATGTCACGACAGTCCCTTAACCTGCTGTAGCACAGTGCTAATTTCACGGCAGCTCGCTGTAGCTCTAGGAGGTTGGAAGGGTGGGAATTGTGCTCATTTTTCAGGTGAAGAGCTGAGGCTCAGGGCTTGACCCTGGCTACATTGAGGATGGGAAGAGCTGGAACCCAAAGGCTAGTCCCTCTTTTATTCCCCAAATTTGCCTGAAGATGAGACTCACCTGACATGTTTACTGATTCCTGGGCTGAATTCAGACCTTTGAATCAGAATTTTAGAGGAGAAAGGGCAAGTCTCCTGCCTCTTCTGACAAAGCTCTCTTGCCAGGGATTTGCAAATCTATTTGAAGCCTTAAACCTTTTATTCCAAAAACCTTTAGTCTGCAGAGAAAACCAATGAAACAGATCCACTTGATCAAAAGAGTTGTTGGTGACCACCCTGCTGCACTGAGGGGGTGCCACAGAGCCCCAGGGGTGCCTCTGCGCCTGAGTTAAAAACCATAAATCATATTCTCATTCAAATTCCAGATCTGCCACTTACCAACTGTAGCCCCAGAACACTACTTAACTGCTTTGTGTCTCAGTTCTCTCATCTGTACAATGGGAACAATAATGTTATTTGCCTCGAGAATTATTGTGAGGATCAAATGGGAGAGTGTCTGTTAAGCACAGAGAACAATGCCTGGCACATAAGAAGTGCTAAATAAATAAATGTCTTTCTCTGGGCTACCCTGTCTTGGCTGATCATTTTCTGAGTCCTGCACCATGCATTAGCTGATTTAAATGGTTGCCTTGGTTAAAAGAATGATTAAATGACCTCATCCTAATGAATCAGAAAGAAAAGCAATCAAAGCTGTTTGGAGTGTTTTTAAAAATACTGATCAGATTATGGTGGATGCTGTTGTTTTACACAGGGTGACCAGCCACCTCTGTGGACATGGGTAGCCTGGGGGTGAGCGGATATGCTTTGACCCCCCCCACACCCCGCCCCAGGTTTCCGGGAGAAGTTCCCATGAAAGTTGACAGACATCAGACGGACTTGCCGCTAGCGTTTCCCTTATTGCTCAGATGCCCTCCGAGTTACCATCGGGTCAGATCCTGGAAATCTTGAGTGGTTTCCCAGATGGGACCTTTGAGCTCTGCTAATTCATTCCACCCTGTTTCCTCTGGGGGAGCTTAACAAAAGGATTATTTACTTCCCTCCCCGATTTCCCCACTAGGACCTTTTTAGAGGGGGCAGCTCTGTCTGCTCTGAGCAGGAAGGGGCGTTGGGAGGACAAGAATAACCATTTCTTTTCAGGCCCTGCTCTCTCCTCTAAGGGTCCTGAGATGTGTGTGTGGGACACCCAGGGCCTGGAGTAGTTCCAGGAGAAATGCTGCTGGTTGCCATGGAGACCCTGGGTTGTCTGGAGCCAGGACCTGCCAGAGAGGCACGTGGGAATTTAGGGCAAATCACATTTACATCCAGGTGAAATTGGTTAGGCTGATCATCAAAGGTAGCCTGAGGGGAGGGAAATGATCCCAGATAGGAAATGAGAGATCTGATCCTGTTATCTCCCTGCTCAGTGGCTTCCATTGAGGATAAGGCCCCCCAAACCTCCCTGCACCCCCATCCTGGTTGACCCAGGCTGCATCCCACTTCAATTTGTGATGGTCCTTCATGCCCCAAGCTCAGCTAAAGGCAGGTCCTTCTGCCTCAGTACCTTTGCACATGCTAGCCACTATTGCTTTCCTCAGCTCTTTACCTGTGCAGCCCCTACTCAAGGTAAAAGCCTCAGTCTGAATATCACTCTTCCAGGGAAGTCTTCTTTGAAGTTGTGCACCCTGTCCCCTACCCTGAGCACCTTGCCAGATTAGGTTAGGATATTCACTCTACCCCCTATACATGCACTCAAGCTCTTTAGATTTCTCCTTCAGGGCACTCAGCGCAGCAGTAACTTTTTCTCCAGTGTACATCTGCTGGGACTCTTAGCTGCTGATGACTCACAGCTGCATCCCTCACTGAGACCTGCCTGGTCTGCAGGGAGCTGCTTTACTCGGTTGCATCTCTTCCCATGGGTGACCCACAGACAGTGACCGGCTGGTGCTAGGGTACAAAAACCTGGCCCCCTTGCCTCAATCTGAGACACCTCTGAAGGGCTCTCTCAGCTCTGGCATATCCTGTAGAACAAGTGAGGACTAAATAACACCACATTGCAGGCCAGCTCCTTCCTTGCCCAGTCCTGCCTTCCTCAGTTACTTGTCCCCCCTTGTCCATCATTTTGTGACCCATGGTTTCAGTTACCTGCAAGCAATCACAGTCTGAAAATATTAAATGGAGAATTCCACAAGTAAACAATTTATAGGTTTTAAATTGCATACCATTCTGAGTAGTGTGATGAAATCTTGTATAGTCCTGCTCCATCCCACTTGGGACGTGAATTATTCCTTTGCCCATCATATCCACACTGTATGTGCTATTTGCCTGCTGGTTACTTAGTAGCTGTCTCAGTTATCAGATCAGTTATGAGAGAGAGAGAGAGAGAGAGAGAGAGAGACTAACATAACTTTTCTTAGAGTATATTGTTATAATTATCCTATTTTATTCTTAGTTATTGCTGTTCATCTCTTACTGTACCTAATTTATGAATTAGACTTTATCATAGGTTTGTGTGTAGAGGAAAAAACATAGTTCAGGCATCTACTGGAGGCGTTGGAATCCCCACACCCCAGCATAAGGGGTGACTGCTGTATCTCCTGCAAGCACACCTTTACATACCTGTGCACACAACTCTTTGAATCAGTGTGTTTCCAGCGAGCCCCATCTGAGACACCCACCTTGTTACAGAAACAGGGGAGTCCAAAAATCCCCAGAGTTTGCTGCTGGGGGATGGGGAGAAGTAAGCAGCTTTTCAAATGCTTCCACATGCCTGAGGCTGGTGGCTACTGTCTTTCTTATGCAAATGGCTTTAATGCATCCAAAGCCTCAGGCAGATGGGAGGAGTCTTGAACCAGGGGACGGTATGGAAAGCACACAGAGCCTACGTAAGGTTCTGTGAATGGTCATAACTGTTTGCAACGCCCACTGCGGCAGATGACGCAGTCAGGGATATATAAGCAGCTGCAGACATTTTAGCTCAGACTCTCTCAGACTCTCGCTCTGACTCTCTCTGGCGCTCGGACTTTCTCTGGCTCGTGCTCTCACTCTGGGACTCTCGCTCTCTGGCTCGCGCTCTCGCTCTGGCGCTCTGACTCTCTCTGGCTCTCGCTCATGCTCTCACTCTGGGACTCTCGCTCTCGGGCTCGCGCTCTCGCTCTCTCGCTCTCCCGTGTGCTCCCTCCACGTGGCTTGGTGAAGGGGCCTTCTCCATGTGGCTTGGAGAAGGGGTCTCCAGGCTGCTTTAAGAGGCTCTCGCCATGCGGTTTTGAGAAGGAAAGGAGATCTGTGCAGTTTGCAGGAAGAAGACAGTTTGCAAGGAGGCTGAGAATCCAGGTGGTTCTGCATTGAGAGCTGGAGGGCACCACAGCACAGAAAGGACCTCCCCAATCAGATTGAATGATTGGCAGCTGCTGGTAAAGCTGAACTGTGTTTGGAAAGTAGGGAAACGGTTTCTCTGACTTTCCCAAAACTAGCCTGGTTTGGAAGGGGGGAGGCAAGGATATGTGTTTGTGGGTATTTTAAAGAGCATAAGACTTAACAACAGAAATCTGCAAGTAACTAAATCTATATAACTGTTAAATAAACAATTCTTTTTCTTTTCACCAAACTCTGGTATTGAGAGTTATAATTTTGGCGGCGGGCAATCGGGCCCCTAACTAAAGAGCCCATGGGTTTGTTTTCAACTGGAGCAGCCCAGGGGTTCTGTAACAACCTGACCTCCTTCTCTCAGAGACCTCAAAACTGCTTTCAGCAAAGGCTCTGATAAGCTCATTTGCATGGAGGTACCAATTGTTGATGATAGCTCAGTGGGTTTCCTGTCCAAGAGTCGTCTGCTATTTATGAGTCGTATGTCAAAAGACAGATGAATATTCAGGAATCAGTAAAGTGGGTAATGAGCTGAGATTGGGGCATTTCTGACTTAGCAAATCAGGGGCCACAGCATGCCCGCAGCCTCGAGTAAGGCAGAGTCATCTTAAGGCCCTGCAGACTCTGGCTGGTGTCTCTGGCACTTGTCAGAAGCGCAGAGGCCCACCGTTCTGGGGTCCTGGAGGGAAGCCGCAGGGCATGGGCTTCTTCAGCTATGAAGAAGACAGTCTCATTTGTTTGTATACACCAAAAAGATAGAAGCAAATGCCCTGGAACAGAGGTTCCCAAACTCTCTGTACCTTGCATCCTCAGTGTCGGAGATTTTTACGGGACCCCTAGGCCAAAGGAAACGCCGAAGAGGTCCTTAGATTAAGTAGTTATATCTAAATAGCACAAAGCTTATTTTTTAGCCATCTAAAAAAAGACACAAAAATTGGAAGAAAAAACCCATTTCTATTTTATTCTTGAATAGCCAGTTGTTGACTCCTGGGATGTGTGGTTGGGCATCGTGTGACTTCTTAGGTTTTGGCGGCGTGTTGGACACCATCACCCATCTCCTGTACCACAATGATTTTCACGTGGCATTTGCCTTTTACCACAGCAACCACCACCCAAAAAAAATAAATAATAAATAAATAAAGAGCTTCTCTAAGATGTGACATCATTGAAAATAATGCCACATGATCTAATGTTGAAACGATGGACTTAGCTAGCAGTTTGCAGAGCACCCAACAGATGTCGCTGTGCTCCCCTCAACACTTAACTGGTCCCTGCAGCATCTTCATGGGGCTGCCTCATGCCCCTGCCACAGTGCTCTGTTTAGGAGCTATCGCCTTAGTATTAGTCCTGGTTATCCTCAGGGAGTGGAATCCGGGATAATATTTACTTCTTTCTTTATCCTCTTTCTAATCGCTTAAATAATGAGCTTATAACACTTAAAAGAGATCAGAACCAGACAGAGGTGATGGCTGCACAACATCATGAATGTACTAAATGTTACTAATGGCCAATGTCATGTCATGTGCATGTCACCACCAGGAAAATCCCTAAAAAAATGAGAGGTCAGAGAGGGGGGAAAAAGATTTATATTTAAAAAAACCCCAAACCCCTCAAGGAAGTTGAATGAAATGATGGAGGGTAAGAATCTGTAAGCTGGGAAGCTGTAGGAATCACAGGCCCCAACTGCTCATACTATCCCCCTCCTCCCCCCACAACCGGTGCCAGCTTTCCAGGGAAACACCCTGCACCAGAGACTTCCCATCACCCTCACATTTCACCTTTCCCTAGAGGAAGATCATTCTCCATTTCCCTGGCTGGCTTCCTTGTTCGCGGAGATGGGAAAAAACAGGCTGCAGGAATCCCCCCAGAAAATAACGCTCAGGAAGACTTCCTTGGGGCTAAACAGCCAGACAGGCAACAGGAGACCAGCATCTAGTTTTAAATCTCCTGCTTGGCAGTGATCATGGTGACTCTCAAACATCATGTCTCTCCTATTGATGCTATACCTGTCTTTCAGTCACATGGACTGAGTCGCCCGCTGCTTCCGCTGCCCAAGTCAATGTACAGAAAGAAAGACAGGACTGTGCTTCTGTGTGTTGTCATGTGTGTGCACATCTGCTCCCCTGAGAAAACCAGGCGACTGGGCCACACCTTCCTTTGCTGGACCTCCAAGGGTAGCATCTTGTGCTAACCTGTTCTACCCATGAAGAAATGGCAGCTCAGAGCACCTCTGGGAATGCTCAGAGGTCATCCAGCTGATGCACTGGAGCCATTGCTGGAAGCCGAGGCAGAGGCAGAGTGAAAGAGATGCAAAGAAAGATTACAGTCTCAGCACCAGACCACCTTCCTGCATCTGCTTCCTTCCTGTCTGGGCCAGGTCCCCTGCATCCTTCCATTTCTCTCTCTTGCTCTTCTTATAAGGATGAGGGTCTTATTCTTACAATCTCATTTCATCTTAATGACCCTCTAAAAGCCTTATCTCTAAATATAGTCACATTAGGGATTAGGGCTTCAACACTGAGGGTGACACAATTCAGTTAATAAAACAATGCAAACCAAAATAAGATTTTTAGTACATGGCACATGAAAGATTATATACCCCCTAGTGGTATAAAAAGTGTGGATCTAGAGCTACATTTAAAAATAATTAGATACAGTATTCCCTCACTTGTTGCAGGTATTATGTTCCAGACCGCCCCCCTCAACCCCACGAAGTGGGAACCTTACATTTATTCTACACGCCTAAACCTACGTAACTTTAACAACATACATATACAGTACCGCAAAATCCCACAATATAGCAAAAAATCCGTGATAAATAATTAAATACAATATTTTTTTAAATTCTGTGATACAGTGAGACCGCAATAAGTGAACCGCGATATAGAGACTACTGTAAATACGTAGGAGAAGGCATCAAAATTAAGACAATCTCCAGGCATCAGGAAATTTGAAATTTATTGGGGAAAACAATATAAAAATCTGAAAGTTTGAAAAGTGAAAAATTAAAGTACAGTTGGAGATACATGTAGAATAAATGCCAGAGGGTGGTCTAGCTTAGGATGAAGTAGCAGCAGCTTTCTTAATATCATTGACGTATAAGCTACTGCATTTCTCTCCATCCATTCACTCTCCCCTGTTACACTGAGAGCTGATAGAGAACACTAGGGATACATGTGATCATCCACATTTGCCTGGATATGGGCTACCTGGTGCATAATCCTATGCTGATGTTTCATTTATATGTGTATTTAAAGAACTATACCTAATTTATAAAAACTTTTATTTTGAAATAATTTTTAAGCTTCCAGAAGAGTTTCAAATTCAGTACGGAGTTCCCTGTACCCTTCTTTCGGCTTTCAGTGATGTTAACATCTTACAGAGCCATGGTACACTTACCAAAACTAAGACCTCATCATTGGTGCGCCACTACTCACCAAACCATAGGCTTTATTTGTAGCTTCTCAGTTTTTCCACTAATGTCCTTTTTCTGTTTGGGGATTCAGTTGATGATACAACATGGCATTTTCTAAAAAATATCCTCACACAAGGATATATTTATTGATTTTAGAGAAAGAGGAAGGGAGGGGGGGTGAGAAACATCAATTGGTTGCCTCCCTTATGCGCCCCAACCAGGGATCGAACCTGCAACCTAGGCGTGTGTCCTGACCATGGATCAAACCATCCAAACTTTTGATGTATGGGATGATGCTCCAACCAACTGAGCCACCTGGCCAAGCCATCACTTGGCATTTAATTATCACATCTCCTTAGGTCCCCAATCTATGACTGTCCTTAGGTCTTTCTGTGTCTTTCATGGTATTGATATTTTTGAAGAATATTGTTCAGGTATTTTGTAAAATGTTCCTTATTGGGATTTGTCTGATGTTTTCTCATGATTAAACTGGGCTTATGGACTTAGGAGAAGAATATCACAGAGGTAATGTGCCCTTCTTATAGTATCATGTCAGAGTACATTTGATATCAATATTTTTTATTACTAGTCATATTAACTTTGATTAACTTGGTTAAGGTGGTATCTGCCAGGTTTCTCCACTATAAATGCTACTATTTTTCCCTTTCCCTAGTTATTTATTATTAGTGAGACATAAATATAGCCCATTTTCACTGAGAGGAAAATTAAGCTAACCTCCTGTAGAGAAGAATATCAAAGAATCTGTGGACATGCATTAAAAACACCCCAGTAATTAGTATATTTGGGGGGAGATACTTTGAGCCTGTGCAAATATCCTGTTTCTGCCTATAGTTTTGCCCACTAATTTTAGCATCCATCAATGGATCATGCCTGCAACAATTATTACTATATGTCTAATAAGTGTTTTTAATTTTCCTCAGTCTTCCCTCATTTACTCATTACAGGTCTTCTGTAGGAAAGAGTTCTCTCTTTCCCATCACTTATTTATTATTAAATCATTTATTTTCATCACTGTGGCCTCATGAGGATTTGTTTTATTGCTCAAGTTATTGTAAGTTTGGCCACTGAAAGTTCTTTCAGCTTGGCTCTTTAGCTTTTTGACTTTTTAAAAGTACCTCCTTACTTTGTGACACATATGATGCTTTAGGCTCATCCTGTGTTTTTCCTGCTGCAGACATAGAACCAGGCATTTCATCAAGAAGCCTGGCTCCTTTTAGTGGACAAATGTATTTAGAAACCAAGATCTGAGCATGAAGTGTCTTATTGCTCCTGGGTTTCACTGCTTCTAGATCCTCTCGATGAACAGAGCTAGGAAATGTATGTGTGTATATCGACCCATGCATACATGAATCTGTTTGTCTGTCTGTCTTTCTAAAAGTAAACACTTATACCAAAATCTCAGACTCCAACCCAGCACAACAGAGTCCACACATTGAGTTTTGAATGTGGACAATTTTATATACTTTTTCTGTTTCCTAAATTTCAGTCTGGTTCATTTGCAAATCTGTACCTATTTTAAGGGTACCATTTGTTGAGTTTTTACAAATGCATATACACTCATGTAACCACCACTATAATCAAGATAGAGAACATTTCCATCACTCCAAAAGCTTCCTTTATGGCTTTCTTCAATAAAACCCCACACCAGTTCCAGACAAACACTGCTCTGCTTCCTATCACTATAGATTAGGTTGGTCTTTTAGTTTCATAAAAATAAGAATTGTATAATATACATCTTTTTGTACCTGGATGCTTTTGCTCACTGAATTAGCTTCCTAGGGCTGCCATAACAAAGCACGACAAACTGGGTGCCTTAAAACAGTAGAAGTTTATTCTGTCCCAGTTCAGGAGGACAGAAGGTTGGTTCCTGCTGGAGGCTCTGGAGGAGAAGCTGTTACCTGCCTCTTGTCCTGGGTTTGCCGCCAGTCCTTGGAGCTTCTTGGTTTGTGGCAGAATAACTCTAATGTCTGCCTCCCTGTGTCTCTGTGTCTCTGTGTCTCTTCTCTCCTTATCAAGACAACAGTCCTATTGGGTTAGGTCATACAATCCAGTGGGACCTCATCTTTACATGAGTGCATCTGCCAAGACCCTATTTCCAAATAAGGTCACATTCAAAGGTACACGTGGTTCAGACTTTTATATATCTTTTTGGAGGAATAATTCAACCCCAAACTCTCAGCCATAACAATATAAAATTCATTCATGCTGGCATGTGTATAAGTATTTTGCCCCTTAGTGAATAGTATTCCAGTATGGATATTCCACAATGGGTTTATTTTTTCTCTTGCTGTAGACATGAGTTGTTTTCAGTTTGGGGCTATTGTGAGTAAAGCTGTTTCTAAATTCCTGTGCAGATCATGAGAACTCCAGTTGCTTCACATTCTCATCAATGCTTGATATTGTTCAACTTTTAATTCTAACCATTTGAGTGAATCTGTAATGGTAACTTGTGGTTTTAATTTGCATTTCTTTGATGATGAATAAAGTTAAGCATGCTTTTTTATGCTTGTTGGCTGTTGCAGAGTTTCTTCGGTGAAACATTTATTCAACTTCTTAAAAATACATATTTTGACTTCTGGCCAAGATAGAGGCATAGACAGACACGCTGCATCTCCCTCTACAACTAAGAAGAAATATAACTACCTCAAAACTAGAGACAACCAGAAGTTCCAGAAAATCAAGCTGCATGGAAGTCCAGCAAACAAAGATATAAAGAAGAAATACTCATCCAGACAGGCAGGAGGGGTGGAGCCAGGGCAGAGAGGACACGGTGTGATGGCAGCAGCAGCTGCAGCAGTGGCAGGCCAGCAGAAAGTGCCGTCACATGTTTTAAAAAGTCAGGAGGGACACCTGGGTAGTGCTCCCAGCACCAGACCAGACTGAGCAACTCACGGTCCCAGGGACAATAAAGCCTCATTGCTTCTGACTGTGAAAACCAGTGGGGGTTGGGGCAGAAGCAAAACTGATGGTCTTTCAGCAGAGTCTGCTTGTTTAAAGGGTCTCCATGGTCCTAGAACGTCCGCAGACCCACCCACTCTGGGCACGACGGCCAGGGCAGCAGCTAGAGGGGCGCCAGTCCCATATGGAAGTGGGAGAAGTGCCTGGAAAAGGTGCAATGAGTGAGCAGCATTGTTCCCTCTCAGAGCCCTCCCCCATATACAGTGCCACAACGTGGTGAAATGAGTTGCTTTGTACTGATGAATAACTAAGGCTTCACCTCTTACAACGTAACAGGTGTCACAGCTCTACCTAAGACACAGAGGCAAAGAAACACAGGAGCCTATCAAGATAAGAAGACAGAGAAGTATGGCCCAAAGGGGGCAATGAATCAAGGTTCCAGTGGGAGAACTAATCGACGAGGAGATAGCCAACCTAACAGATGAGAAGATAGCCAACCTAACAGTCATGATAAAGATGTCCACAGGCTTGACAGACATGCTTAAGTATGGCAAATGCATAAAGGAAGAAGTGAATGCTATGCTAAATGAAATGAAAAAAAAGATCCACACAAAACAAATGGTGAAGGGAATGAAACCTGGGTTCAAATCAATACTTTGGAACATAAAGAAGAAAAATACAGTCAACCAGTACAGAATGAGGAAACAAGAATTGAAAAAAAATGAGGAGAGGCTTAGGAACCTCTGGGAGAACTTTAAATGTGCCAACATCCAAATCATAGGGGTGCCAGAAGGAGAAGAGGATGAGCAAGAAATTGAAAGTTTATGTAAAAAAATAATGAAGAAAAACTCACCAAAATTGGCAAAGGAAATAGAAATACAAGTTCAGGAAGCACAGAGAGTCCCAAAGAAGCTAGACCCAAAAAGGACCACACCAAGACACATCATAATTAAAATGCCAAAGGTTAAAGATACAGAGAGAATCTTAAAAGCAGCAAGAGAAAAGCAGAGAGTTAACTACAAATGGGTGCCTATAAGACTATCAGATGATTTCTCAGAGGACACTTTGCAGGCAAGAAGGGGCTGGCAAGAAGTATTTAAGGTGATGAAAAGCGAGGACTTACAACCAAGATTACTCTATCCAGCAAAGCTATCATTTAGAATGAAAAGGCAGATAAAGTACTTCCCAGACAAGGTAAAGCTAAAGGTGTTCATCATCACCAAGCCATTATTATATGAAATGTCAAAGGGACTTACTTAAGAAGAAGAAGATCAAAATTATGAACATTAAAATGACAACAAACTCAGAACTATCAACAACTGAATCTAAAAAATAAAAACAAAATCTAACTAAGCAAACCAGAATAGGAACAGAATCATAGGTATGGGGATCATTGGAGGGTTGTCAGCTGAGAGGGGGAAGGGAGAGAAATGGGGAAATGGTGCAGGGATTAAGAAGCATAATTGGTTGGTACAAAATAGACAGGGGAGAGTTAAGAATAATATAGGAAATGGTGAAGCCAAAGAACTTACATGCACAACCCATGGACATGAACTAAGGGGGGTGGGATTGCTGGAGGGAAGGGGGGTACTGGGCAGAAGGGAGTAAAGGGAAAAAAAATGAAACTACTGTAACAACATAATAAAATATACTTAAAAATATGTATTTTATTGAATTACATGCCATCTTGTAAGTTTTGATAGTTCTTTATATATTCTGGATACAAATCCTTTATCAGATATATGTATTGTAAATATTTTCTCCCAGTCTGTGGCTTGCCTTTTCATTTTCTTAATGGTATTTTTCCAAGAGTAGAAAATATCAATTTTAATTAAGCACAATTTATGATTTTTTTTTATTGTTTATGTCTTTTGTTTCCTATCTTAGGTCACTTGTTCCCTATATAGTCTTCTAGAAGTTCAAATTTTTATGTTTAGGTCTTTACCTATTTGAAGTACTTTTGTATGTGGTGTGAAGAAGTGTTTTTTTTTTGTTGTTGTTTGTTTATTTGTTTTATAGCTTTTCAATTGTTCTAGAATCATTTGTTGAAAAGATTAGTCTTTCAACGCTAAAGTACCTTAGTGTCTTTGTCAAATCAATTTACTACCACATATGTCTGAATTCACTTCTGGACTCTCTATTCTGTTCTATTGATCTATAAATATGTCTCTCCTTATGCCAGTATTACATGGTTTGATTATTATAACTTAATGTCTTGGAAATCAGGTAGTGTAAGTCTTTAACTCTGATCTTTTCAATACTGTTTTGGCTATTCTAGTTCTTTGCGTTTCCATATAAATTTTAGAATCAGCTTATTAATTTTTACCCTCCAAAAAGCCTTTTGGGTTTTTATTAGATTTGTATTACATCTATAGATTAATGGGGTGTAATCAACATAGGTACAATATTGGGTCTTCTAACCTATGAGTATGACATATTCACCATTTGTTTGGTAGTTTTCAGTGTACATGTCTTGCACATGTTTTATTAAATTTATTTCTGAGTATCTTTGGAAACTATTGTAAGTAGTATTTTTCCACTTCAATTTCAACTTGTTCATTATTATCATATAGAAATATAATTGATTTTTATATATTAACCTTATATGTTGCAACATTGTTCACCTCACTTATGATTCTAGAAACTTCTATAGAGACTTTAAAACATTTTCTATGTATACAATTGTATTGCCTAAAAATAAAGACAGTTGTTCCACTTTTCCAATTTGGATACATTTGTGTCTTCTTAATGTATAGCTGTGGCTAGGACCCCAAGCAAAATCTTGAATAGAGATAATGATAGGAGACATCTTTTTCAATAAAAGATGGTAAAACAATTAGACAGCTGTATGAAAAACAAATCGCCCTAGTGATTCCTAGCCCTGTGTGGGCTCTAGGATTTTTTCAGCTTACAGCCCCCTGATTATTGCTCTTTTCCCAGATGTTGTTCTTTGCTCAGCCTTGGGTATTTACTTTATGCTGCACAGATTGAGATTCAGCCAAAGATATAAGGGGACTCCATGCAGATTTTAGAAGCCCTTTCTCTGCATAACTCACTCATTTCTCTCTGGTATTCTGTCCTGCAAATTCTAGGCACCTTTGCCTCCCCAAACTCTAATGTCTATCCCTTCAACTTGGTGAGAGGTGAGACTTCCAGACTCTGTTTGGATTTCTCACCCAGCTTTGCATTCCAGAGATTCCTTCTACGCAGAAAATTGGGGTAAGGTTTTATCTTATTTCTCTTTTCTCAGTCCTGACTTGCCTATTGTCCAAGGTCTGAACATATTGTTTAATGATCTTTGTTTGTTGATTACAACATTTGTAGTCCTTAGAAATCTAAATCTGTGGTGACACACATCCTTGTTTGGTAATTTTTGATTGTGAGTTCACATTTTGTTAATCTTTGGGTAGGTCTGTGCTGGGCACGCCTTCCTTCAGACAGGATTTGTGCTCTGCTGGGAGCAGAGAGGTACTTTTGACATGGAGCTCCTGTGAGCCCTTTCAAGGGTCCCAGACTTAATTTCAGCTCCTCCAACTTGCAGGTGTTACCAATAAGTGCATTTACTGTCAAGTCAATGTCACCCTTGGGTTTTAGCTGTTTATGAATTGTTTTCCTCCTTTGAATATTTCCCTAACATCCTGCAAGCTCAGAAATGTGTTTAAAATTGTGTTGTAATTTACAGGGTATAGTCCTTTAGCAAGAGGGCCTTTCCAAGTTTCTAGATTGCCATAATGTTAGAATCAGAAGTCCTCGTCATTCGCTCTCCATCCTTCCTTTCATCTATCCCTCCATTGACCTTTGCTTTATCCCTGACTCATTCTCCATTGACCACCGTGCTGTTCCCAGCCCCCTGCAAGATACTTCAGAGAAAACAAGAGAAGGTCCTTCCCTTTCAGGAGTGACAGAGCTTAGAAAACATCTCTAACACATTGACCCTCCTTAAAAATGCCCCTTTGACTAAGTACAAATTGGCAATTACAAAATAGCCATGGGGATGTAAAGTACAGCATAGGGGATATAGTCAATTATATTGCAATAACTATGTTGGTGTCAGGGGGTACTAGATTTATCAGGTGGGATCACCGTGTAAGTTATATAAATGTCTAACCACTATGCTGTACACCAGAAATTAATATAATATTGATTGTCAACTGTAATTAAAAATGTAAAAAAATTTTAAAGGCCCCTTTTTCATCCGCCAGCCCTACCTTCCTGCATTGCCACACTTTACCTTGGCACCACAGAACCCGGGTCTGAGTGGCTCTCAGCGAGGGGAGAGCTCCCAGCTGGCTTCACCCCATGACCCGGACCTCAGTGGACCCTGGCTGCTCTGGACCTGGGGCCTCTGTCTCTCTGCTTCTGGCCCACTCCTGTTCTGTCGCATGGTCACCCACCCACCTGTGGCCCAAGCTCCAGCCCAGGCGGGCTTTCCCGAAACTCCAGAAGCCGACGGTGCTGTGAAGAAAGGGGGGCAGAGGCAGTGGCGGGTAGCCCAGGGGTGGTGACACACTGGGGGGTGTTTGGGTCTTGAGGACAGAATCAGCAGGTGCGGCTGGGTCAGAACAGGCTTGGCGACATATGCTCACAGTTCCTGGAACAAGCCTCACTTGTTAAAAAAGAAAAACCAAACAGCCCATCCTTCTCTGCACAGAGTTAATGTATGTTTGAAGCTTGTGGTTCCTCAAGGGCCCCGGCGGCTTGTGACATTTGTGTGTTTGGTCAGGCTGGCTGCCAGCCCCTCCCCGCCCCTGTCTCCCAGTGCCCCCAGCCCTTCATCCCAGGCTCTGAAGCAGTAAATCACCCACATGCTCACTCTGAGGGGGAAGAGGTCGGGGGACCTCCTGAGGCTGGACAGAAAGAGGGCTCCCCACACAAACACCCCTTGCCCCTTCCCACTGCAGACAAGCAGCCTCTGTGGCTGAAAAGGACTGGGGGGTGGGGCGAGAGCTGCCAGGAATGGTAAAGGGAGGAGAGTTAATATGAAGTCTGCTCTGCCCAGTGGCCTCAGCAATAACGTGGGGGCTAAGGTCTGCATGTCCTGTAGGTCAGTATCTTCCAAACGTTAATGTGCCTGCGAAGAACCTGCAGGTCTTGCTCCGGTGCAGATTCTGATTCTGGAGGGTTAGGTGAGGGCCTGAGCGGCCGCATTTCTAGTAAGCTCCCAGGTGTGGCTCCTATTTGCTGGTTCAGAGGTCATGTGTAGTGAGGTTGAAGGCTTTTGCTAGCCTAAAAGGGTCACTGTTGGAAGCTGGGTGTTGCTGCACCTAGAATCACCTGGAGAGCTATCAATGTGCCCGGTTCCACCCAGTCACTGACTCAGAGTCTCTGTGTAGGGACTGGGGCACCACTGTTTCTTCCTTCCTTCCTCCCTGCTTTCCTTCCTTCCTCCTTCCCCCCTCCTCTTTCTTATGCTCCCCCGGGAGGCTTGAAGGTATAGCCAGGTTTGAGCATCACTAGCCTAGATTATGGAAAATTAACCCCCACTTTAAAATTCAGAGTTTTGACCGATTAACTGGAACTCAGGGAGGAATGGCTGTAAGTGGTCTAACACGCACTCTTCCCAGAAGCGTCTTCTTTCCCACAGCGGGCCTGTTTTACCACAAAGGAATGACAACAGCGGAACTCCAGGGGGAGAATAAGTAAATGACCAGGTCGTACCTCCCCCAAAGGGCAATGCTATGTGGTCTTGTTCCAGCAATTTCATGCCTTGGGCCTCTGCATGCTGGCCCTGACCAGGGAACTCCTGTTTCGGTCTGTCTGTTCAGCCCAGAATTCCCAGAGGTCCTGCAGCTTTCTATGTATGGCTCAGGAGGGTCCTCTGCCCCCTCATCACAGCTGAGTGAAGGAGGCTGCTGGGACCCCTGTTCCCCCCAGAGGCTGTGTTCCCCCAGTGACCCCAGCCATGGCTGAGGACAGTGGGAATGAGGCACTAACGTCCCTGTGGGTTTTCCCCACAAGGCCCACACATCTGGCTCCCATTTCCCTCCGCAGCAGGCTCAGCTGGGCAGAGTCTTTCTCTTTGTATCTTGGAAAGTCAGATTTAAAGGCCAAGTTCAGCCTGCCGTCCATCCTCAATCCCCTGGGAAGCCTTCCTCAGAGACCTTGGCCCCCTCGTCCTCTGGGAAGCAGGTGGGTTCATGCCAAAGGAGAGGGCAAAATGGTGGGGTTCGCAGGGGTCCTGGTTTCTTGGTGAGTTGGGGAAGTGAGACAGTTTGGGGTTATTTAAAAAGAAGAGGGAGGCCCTGACTGGTGTGGTTCAGTGGGTTGGGCATTGTCCTGCAAACCGAAAGGTTGTTAGTTCGATTCCTGGTCAGGGCACATGCCTGGGTTGTGGGCCAGGCTCCCGGTTGGGGGAGCAGAGAGGCAACCAATCAATGTTTCTCTGGCACATCAATGTTTCTCTCCCTCTCTTTCTTCCTCCTGTCTCCTTCCTCTATAAATAAATAAATTAAATCTTAAAAAAAAAAAATTAAAAGAAGAGGGAGGCACATGAGCACCAGGAAAAGTGAGTGTCTGCTTCCCCCAGGTGGTGAGGCCTGCCCACAAGGTGATGCGGGACAGGCATTCACAGTGCTCAGCTCTCATCCTCATCCTCACTGCCTTGGGCAGGGCAGGCAGGTGAGAGGGGCCGCTGCCACATCTCCTGTCCCCCTTGCTCTCACCCAGGCCCTCAGGCCCAGGGGGAGAACAGGGGCCCTGTGGGGTGGGGATGGGGTCTCCTTAAGAGGTATCAGGGTCATTTGTAATGCTCACTGACTAGAGGATCACCACACACACACACACACACACACACACACACACACACACACTGTCATGGGGACAGTGCACATGGGGGTCAGGAGCAGTGACTCTGGGCTCTCATAGTCTTGGCTCAATGCTGGCCTGGCACTCACCCTGTATGGGCCATGGAACCTCTGTGAGCTGCTTTCTTTTTCTGTGAAGTGAGGACAATAAAGTAAAAATTGAATTGGGTAAACACAACGCATCCAGCCTAGTATTTAGCAAACAGTTAATAAATGGAGGAACATTTTTATCCATCTATCCATTGTCAATGTAAGAAACATTCAAACCTGTAGAGAATTTTTATGAGTTTATTTGAGCCAAACTCATGACAATTGCCAGACAGCAAACTTTCAGTGGATTGAGAAAATGCTCTGGAAAATGGCAGTTTTACCACTTATTTAATTTACCATAATCAAAAGGGAAGACAAAAGGGAGTTACAAGAAATGCTTTGGTGATAAATTAGGGAGGTGACAGAAAGCAAAGTGGGGAATTCTCTGGGATTGGATAGAAAGTAAAACCAGTAGACACATACTTCTTTTACATTTGAGGGTATAAGATAGTTAACAGTCAACAATCAACAGGATAACAGTAACAATGAGGGGATTTGTGCTTTCTGCACTGTTGGTGGTTGTACCCTGAGGGGTCTGGATAAAAAAAGGAAATTACCTTGACATTCCAAAAGTATGTTATCGTAAATACAAGAAGACAACAGACAGACTCAGTTAAAGATTGACCTTTGTCAGGAAGATACTGGCTTAAGATACCACTACCCGCCATGATTCTTAGTTTGGGATTTTTATGTTTAGACCATCCTATGTGGCTACTTTAGGTCTCGGAGTGTGTAAGGCCTGCCACCGAGGCCTGCCCTGAGCTTGTCAGGTTTAGGATGTGGCCCCCTTTTCGTCCACATCATCCGTCCATCCACCCACCCATCCATCCACATCTATCCACCCACTCATCTGTCTGTCTCATCTATATGACAGAAGGGTCCAATGGGTCTCCCACCGGGGGAGCTTGTTAGTTGTGTGGGTCCAGGACTTTCTCCAGAGTTCCTAATTTTTAGGTCTGTGGTGGAGCCCAGGTATCCGCATGTCAAACAAGGTTTTCAGGTGATGCTGATGTAGGTGGTCCTCAGATCCCCCTCAGAAAACACTGGCCTAACTCCTCATCTCATTTTCCCTTGGAGGAAACAGGCCGAGAGGTGACTTCAGCAATGGAGTGACTTACTTGGTGGTTCAGGCAGGACTCCCCCTCCCTCACTGCCTCTTCACATGGGGTGTGTATGGGGTGGTGGTGAGTGTAACCAAGAGACTCCAGGGGACAGCTGGCAGCCCGCTACTCTGCCCTCCCTCCTGCCCCCTCCCCTGCCCACCGACACTGCCCTGACTCCTGCACTGAGCCTGTCGGGGAGCAGGGATTTATTCCCTTGGACCAGCTTTCCACCCTTTATTTCCTGCATTATTTATGTCCCTTGCCTTTTATCTCCTGCATGGCCAGCCCTGCAAGGCCCATTATGTCACTTTGGATATGGCCACATCAATCTCTGGCCTTGGGGAGCCCAGCCCCCCAGCCCATCATCATCATTTATTCTCTGGGTTCCTTGAGGCCCAGCGGCAGGTGTCCAAATGCATGGATGGACCCGCTGGTGTTCTCCTCAGAGGGGACCATTGTGAGGGGGCCTAGGGGGCTGTCAGGTCAGAAGGGCCACGGTGCCTTGTCTGGGGCCCAGAAATGAGGTGATCTTTCAAGAATCAGCTTTTCAGTGGGATGCAGGGGTCTGGCTTAAGGACTTGCAAGTCTAGCCTAGACCCAGCCTGATGACTCCCTGCGTGACTTTAGACAAGGAGAAGTACCTTTGCAAGCCTCAGTGTCTTCCTCTGTCACGTGGGGTGGGGGCTGAGCAGAACCCTCCAATACCAGCTTCCAGGGCTCCCAAACTGTTTTGTAGATGAACAGACATTCATTAAAAAGGCAGGAAGGGGGAGAGGGGCTAGGTCCATAATCAGTTGGGGGAAGTTCTGAGTGAAATGGTGGCCTCAAAAAATATATCCTGATCCTACCTCTAGAACCTGTGAATGGGACCTATTTGAAAAAAAGGTCTTTGCAGATGTAATTAAGTCAAGGATCTCCAGATGAGATCATCCTGGATTTAGGGTGGGCCCTAAGTCCTGTGATATGGGAAGGGCAGAGGAAGATCTGAGACTCAGACACATAGGGGTAAAGACCATGTCAAGACAGAGGAGGAGGCTGCATCCACGCATTACCCAGCTAAGGAATGCCTGCAGCTACCAGAAGCTGAAAGAGGCCGAGGGCTTCTGTTTCAACAACTGTGAGCAAATACACTTTCTATTGTTTTAAGCCATGAAGTTTGTGAGTTTGTTATGGCAGACTCAGGAAACTAATACGGTATAAGAGGAAAACAAGTTTCTTTATTGCAGGACTTGTCAGAGCCTTTACTAACTAATGTGTATTAAGAGGCACTGGAGGTGCAGGGTGAAAATGTAACATGAAGCATTGGACTGGGAACACCCCTCAAGGTGCTGTGTCTTGCAGAGCACTTTGGGGACCCCTGATCTATGACTTGGGAAAGGTGAGATAAGGCTGATGTGTGTGTCTCTGTGTGTGTGTGGTGTGCAGGGTGGTTAATCTGCCTGGTCTGACTCTTCCTAGAATGAGGTGGGCTAGCAGAGTCAGAGGGCCCTGCCCCAGGTTTCTTCTGTTAGGATCTCAGGCAAGGGAAGTCCCATTCAGCTTGATCCACTCCCAGAGGGGGTTCGTGTTGGTGGGTTAGAGGGAGTTATTGGAGTGGTTCTCCCAGGACACCTTTTTAGTCTGCAGACTAGGCCTATACCAGAAATCTTCCTACAGATGCCAAGGATGGGGTACTGGGGGCTTCTGCACCTTAGATATCTCCACTCTGAAGAATCAGATTTGTTTTGTAGCCTAGGAAGCTAAGGGTCAATGATAATTATCATAATAATGAAGTCAGTTACCATTTATTAAGAGATTACAAAGTGTCAGATCTTGTGTTAAGTGCTTTGTGCATATTAGTTAATTTATTCTCACAACCCTATCAGCCTATTTTACAGATGAAGAAATAGAGGCACAGAGAGGCTGAAGAGCCTACTTTAAGTACCACAACTAGTAAGTCTGAGAGTCAGGATTCAAACTCAGGTTGTCTAAGTGTTCTTAATGACACTACACTACTTTCCCCAAAGGCTGGGGCCTGAATGGGTCACTCCAGGCATGGAGGAATGGCTCCAGGAGGGAATGTTCATGCATTCAATCACTCACCATTATTATCTACACACATCACACCAGTTACTGGGCTGAGTTCTCAGGCTTCGGGGAGCCTGCCCACTGCACCACGTTCTACATGTAATCAAAACAAATCATGTTGGGAAGACAGTCAGTGACAAAATATCTTAGTTTTTTTCTAGTTATTATTTTCATTATTAATTATGCTGCCTGGGACTGTGGATAAAGCAAGTCATTATGTTCTAGATTTTCTATGCTCTCATTTAAAGTTTAGTTTGTTGCTTAAGAATCTACAAGGGCTCCCCTTTGCCTGCAGGAAATGTCTCACCTCCTTCCTCTGTCGTCCCAGCTCTGTGACCGGCTCCAAGCTCCCTCTCCAGGTCGGTTCCCCTCCGCCCCTCCAAAGGAGTCCTTCTCCACCAGGCTGTGCCCTCACTTCACAGCAGCCTGATCACAAAGTCAGCCTCTCAATGTCAGGAGCAATGGCTTTGCTTCCAAGTCAGCACTTCACAGATGTTAATGTGCACTTGACCGCCCCTGGGCATCCTGTAAAGAGGTGAGTCCAGATCCATTAGGCCGAGGTGGGGCCTGAGACTGCCTTTCTGACCAGCTGCGGTGACGAGGTTGCTGCTGGTCCTCAGACCACACTTAGAGCCATGAAGGCCAAGGCACCTGGCAGAGCCTCTAGCCCCTTGCTTCTCAACCTGGAGCTCTTAAAAAACAGGGTGCCTGGCCCCACCCCTAGAATCTCTTTTAATTGACTTGGGGCATGGCCAGGCACTGATATCTTAAAAAAGCTCCTCAGGTGCTTCTGGTGGGTAGGTAGCCAGAGCTGACAGCCACTGGCCAGCACCCTGCTCAAGGGTGCTTACATTAGAAGCTCTTGGAGGGCAGGGACCTGATTCCAGAGGCAAGGGGCAGGCTTGGGAGGCCAAAGTGCCACAGCATTTGTGGTAGCTGCCTTCTAACTATTGGGGGCTTTGAGGGCATCAAGGGAGAGCACCTATGCCTGAGAGTCCCAGGCTAAAGGCATCTCTGCTCCTACTGACACCATCCGCCCGAGCCACAGATGGCACAGCACAGGAAGGACTGGCTGCTGGGAGCCAGTTTGCTAGGAGCTCCGTCCTCCTGCCCAGCAGCCCAGCAGCCCAGCTGGCTCAATGCGTGCCGTGGACGCCCCATCCTGGCACCCAGGAAACAGGCCTCCATGCTGAGTTAGAAGGCACGGGGCGCCCTCTGCTGGGAGGTTTGAGTAATTTCTCCGCAGGGATGCCTGGGTGCAGGAGACTCGAGATTCAGAAACTATGGTGGGAAGGGGTGCCGAGATGCACTTCCTCTAACCCTTCGAAATGGGGGAAGATCGGGGAGGTCAGACTGACTTGTGTCTCTTCTCAGTGTCCCAATTCCAGAGTGGCAAATATTTGCTTTCGCACCTCCAAATCACATCGAGAGTCTTCCTACCTCCACCTTCTCCTTATCATCATCAGGCCACATACGTGGCTCATGTTTAGAGGCAACAGGACTGCACACATGACTTTTGCTCTGAGTCCCCCACAATGCCTTGTCTGAACTTCCCTGTGGTTTCAGTGTGGGATCAGTATCAGGATTAACAGTGGGGGGAGTTAGAATTCTGTCTGGAGCCAGGCTCAGTGGTCAATCTATGGCCAAGTCTCGGATCATTCTCAGAGTCAAGGGTGGGCCTGTGTCTAGGGTCAAGGTTCAGTAACCAGAGAAGCACCGGGGACCAGGTCTACCTCATTACAGGTGATCGCCATGCATCCGCTCGTGATGAAAGAGGCTTGTATCTGGGAGACCCAGGCAGGCATGAACGTGGAGCCTGCCCCGGTTTTCTCCAGCTCTGCCAGGATGGTTCCTCTGAGTCTTCGCAATACTTAGGGGCCAAGCGTCCAGGCATCAGTACCCAGTGCATGAAGCAACCTCCTGGGCATGATCCCCAGAGAACCCAGTGCCTCACTGTAGTCTCTTCTGGCTTTGTCGTAAACACATGTTCTGGTCCAAAATGAGACCAGGTGACAGTGGGCCATACTGAGGGAGGGGAAGGGGCCCATCTAGCATTATTTTGGGGGGAGAATCGGCACATTGACAGGTGTGGTAACTGATGCTGCTTTAGGGCATGGATATGGAAGCTGAAGTCCGAGGTGGGTCTCACAGGTCTCTGAAGGTCCATCATGTGAGGGATCTGTCCTTGTGTTTGGTTTTCATCAGATTCTCAGGGGACCATAACCAAAAAAATAGTTAAGAATCCTTTCTTAGGCCCATAAGCTTTTTTAGAAAACTGTTTTTTATAGCTTTATTGAAGTATAACTAACAAATGACACATTGCATATTTATAGTGTCCACTTTGATATATTTTGATATAGGCATATATCATGAAATGATCATCACAATCAAAATAATGCACATGTCCATCATCCTACAAACTGATCTCCTTTCTGTTTCTCAAGATTAGTTTGCATGTTCTAGAATTTTATATTAAAGTACAGTATGTTCTTTGGGGGGGTTGAATTTCTTTCACTCAACCTAATTATTTTGATAGTCATCTATGCTGCTGTGTATACCAATAGTTCATTACTTTTTATTACCAAGTGGTATTCTATTGTGTGTATATACCACAATTTCTATATTCATTCATCTGTGGATGGACATTTGAGTGGTTTCCAGTTTTTGGCTACTATGAATAAAGATGCTATGAACATTCATGAATATATATTTGTCTGTACATATGCTTTCATTTCTTTGGGTAAATACCTAGGAGTGGAATTAAACTGCCAACTTGTTTTCCAAAATGGTTGCACCATTTTGCATTTCTACTAGTAGTTCATGAGAATTCCAGTTGCCCTATATCCTGGACAACATTGGGATGGTTAGGCTTTAAAAGCCACTTTTAATCTGTCTGTCCAGATTCCTATCAAGGTACCATTGGCATATTTCACAGAACTTGAACAAATATTCCAAAAATTTATATGGAACCACAAGAGATCCTAAATATCCACAGCAATCTTGAGAAAGAAGAACAAATTGGGGGAATTATGCTACCTGATATCAAACTATATTACAAGGCCATAGTAATCAAAACAGCATGGTACTGGCATACAAACACATACAGATCAATGGAACAGAATAGAGCCCAGAAATAAACCTACACCTTTATGACAAAAACATACAATGGGGTAAAGACAGTTTATTCCATAAATGATGTTGAAAAAATTGGACAGATATGTGGTAAAAATTGAAACTAGACCACTTTCTTACAACATACACAAGAATTAAAGACTTGAATGTTAGACTGGAAACCATAAAAATCCTAGAAGAAAACATAGGCAGTAAGATCTTGGACATTTCTCATAGCAATATTTTTTCTGCTATATCTCCTTAGGCAAAGGAAACAAAAGCAAAAAAATAAACAGATGGGACTACATCAAACTAAAAAGTTTGCACAGCAAAGGAAATCATCAACAAAATAAAAGACAACCCACTGAATGGGAGAACATGTTTGCCAACATCTGATAAAGGTCAATATCCAAAATTTATGAAGATCTTATACAGCTCAATACCAAATAAACTAAACAATCCAATTTAAAAATGGCCAAAGTACCTGAATAGACACTTCTCCCAAGACATATGAAAAGATGCTCAATGTCACTAATCATCAAAGAAATGCAAAGTTAAACCACAATGAGGTATCACCTCACACCAGTCAGAATGGCCATCATCAATAAAGCAACAGAGTGTTGGCGAGGATGCGGAGAAAAGGGGAACCTTAGTGCAGTGTTGGTGGGAATGCAGACTGGTGCAGCCACTGGGGAAAGCAGTGTGGAGTGACCTCAAAAAATTAGAAATGAAACTGCCTTATGACCCAGTGATTCCATTTTGGGAAATTTGATATGAAGAAGTGTTAGAGCTCAATAAGAAGACAACAAACAACTCAATTTTTTAAGTGGATAAAAATTTGAACAGACATTTCACCAAAGATTTAGATGATGAATGAGCATATGGAAAAATGCTCAACATCACTAGTCATTAGACAAATGCAAATAAAAAACACAATGAGATACCACTACTCACCCACTGGAATGGCTAAAAATGCCTTTTTTTTCTTCTTTTTACCACCCCACGTCAAGTCTCTTTGCATCACCATTTATCCTCCCTATACTCTCTTGTACCTCCCCCCACCCTCTTTCTTTCTGGTTATCATTCATCATACCAGAGTTTTGATCTGTCTATGAGTTTGTTTGTTTGCTTGTTTTGGCTTAATCCCTTCACCTTTTTCTCCCAACCCCACAACCCCCCTCCCCTCTTACAGCTGTCAGTCTGTTCTCTGTATCTATGAGTCTGTTTCTATTTTGTTTGTTAGTTTATTTTGTTAATTATATTCCACATATAAGTGAAATCATATGGTTCTCATCTTATTTCACTTATCATAATGCTCTCCTGGCCCATTTATGCTGTTGCAAAGGGTAAGATTTTCTTTTTCATGGCAGAGTAGTATTCCACTGTGTAAATGTACCACAGCTTTTTTATCCACGATCTACTGACGGGCACTTGGGTAGCTTCCAAATCTTGGCTATTGTATGAGGTCTGTCTGGAAAAAGTCCAGCCATTGTTAATATAACGAAAATGGTTTGTGCAACATCAATGTAACCTGGCAGCCAAGGAGAGCGTACTGGAATGTGCATGCATGAACAATGACAACTTCACTGTACTAGTCAGTGGGGTTGGTAGATGCTGTTGAATGAGCACACATACTGTGTGGCTGTTGCATTCAAAATGATTAAGCAAGTAAAGCAATAAGTCTGCATCAAATTTTGTGTTAAGCTTGAACATTCCTTTGTGGAAACTATTCAGATGGTTCAAAAGGCCACAGTATGAGAAACTGATGATTGGCAGCTTCATCATGACAGCACACCTGCCCATGCATCACATTTTGTACAGGGTTTTTTGGTGAAAAGTCAAATCACCCAGGTGACTCAGCCCCACTACAGTCTAAATTTGGCACTCTGTGAGTTCTGGCTTTTCCCAAAACTTAAATCACCTTTGAAAGAGAAAAGATTTCAGACTGTAGATGAGATTCAGAAAAATACAATGGGACGGCTGATGGCAATTGGGAGAACTGTGTGAGGTGCTAAGGTACCTACTTTGAAGGGGATTGAGACATCATTGTCTTATGTACAATGTTTCTTGTATCTTGTATCTTCTTCAATAAATGTCTCTGTTTTTCATATTACATGGCTGGATACCTTCTAGACAGATCTCATAAATACAATGAATTTTTTAATATTGATCTTGAATTCTACAATCTTCTAATTCACTTATTAATTCTAGTAGCTTTTTGTAGGATCTGTAGGATTTTCTATGTAGATAACCATATTATCTACAAATAAATACAGTTTCTCTTCTTCCTTTTCAATGTAGATAATTTTCTAATTTCATTTGCTTGTCTTATTGCACTGGCTTAGACCCCTGTACAACATTAAATAGGAATGGCAAGAGTGTACTTTCTTGCCTTGTTTCCAGTCATGCATAACAGGGGAGGTACTCAAGTCTTCATTGATCCTTGGTAAGTTCTGGACAAGTTCAAAGGGCTGACCTTTTACTGCTGGTTGGAGGACCCTGAAGTTAGCCTTGGGCAGTGTGCTCTTCTTTCTTGTTTGGTCCATTCCTCATGGAGGCTGCAAGTGCCTTGAGGGCAGAAATGGTGTGACTGACTCCAGTTCCTATGCCATGCCTGGCATGGTGCTCAGCTTGACAGATCCTCTCTGACAACCAGGTCACGATATCATGCAGAAGGGGTCTGTGTGTATGTCCCTTTAGCTCCACCCCCTTTGCTTTTCTCCTAAACCAAAGGTAGTCATTCTTCCCTCCTCTCCTCTCCCCACTCCAGAAACCTGAATGGAAGGAGACATGAAAGAAAAGGGCTCAGGTTTTGCCAGCGTCCAGCATCGGGTTACTTTCACGAAGAGTCCTCATTCAAAAATAAACCTGAGGGGATGCGGGGAAGAGGGTGACAGAGACAGGAGGGAGCTGTTAGCATAGCTCTGCTTCCAGGTTGTATTTTTAGGGCTGGCATTCAGGCTTGGCCTTGGGACAAGCGGCTGGAAAATGCAAGGCATTTCCTCTTCCTGTCCACTGAGACACTGTGTGTGTGAGTGTGTGTGTGAGGGCCCCTGCCACTTCCCACTTAGCATCTCTGAATAGCAAACAAAATCCACTTCCTCCAAAGGCTGGCTCCATTCTTGGCCCCACTGACCACCAGCCCTTCCAGCCCTGGCTCATCCTGGGACTCTCTCCAGGTCCCTGGTCCCTCCAAGACCACTGCACACGCTGGGTCCTGTGGGGAGAGAAGCCCCTTGCTCCTTTGGTGGACGCATTGCTCTCACAGTGCTGAGCAGCTCACCTGCGGTGTGAGGGTGGATTCTGCACTCTCTGAGGTCCTGGGGGGGATATTTTAGGAGGACTCAGTGATGAACTATCAGGTTCATTTGCTCACTCATTTACTCAGTACTCGCAGTGTGCTGTGTGTGAGTTACTTAAACATTCTGTGCCTTGGTTTCCCCATTTGTAAGTGGGCATAATAATAGAGCCTGCTTCAAAAGGGTATTGAGAGGATTCGATGAGTTAATGTTTGTAAAGTGATTAAAACAGTGCCTGGCAGATAGCAAGGGCCCAGTAAAGGTTAGCTGTTGTTATTTGAATGTCTACCGCATACCAGCCTTGATCTTGGGCTGGGGCCGGGGCTGCAGTGGTGAACCAGATACACACTCTCTATTCTGTTGGAGACCTGGTTGCTGCCCCAACCAGGGCCCAGCTTCGTCTCCATGGATTAGAAGTTCTCCTTGACGCACTACAAGGTGATGAAATACATAATCAGTGACACAATGATATCAATGTTATTGGTACTTTGGGCAACTCTGGCTGGCTTTGCAAAGTTGTTTTGCTTATGTAAAGTTATTTCACTTTTTAAAGTCTTATTTTTCTTATTTGTAAAATGAGAGGAAGAACAGTTAAAATGGAAGGCAGCCCTGGTTGGGGTGATGGGAAAACCAGAATCACTGGGTCAAGTTGACAAAGAAGGAAAATAGACTTGTCTCCACTCTCTATGAGAACTGTAGGAGCTGGACAGCCACGGGTTCCAACAGCGTCTCAGCCCCTTAGTGGCTGGGTGACATGGGGAAGGCACTTGACGTCTCTGTGTCTCAGTTACCCAATTTGTTATAAGGGACGAGAAGTAATAGCATCTACTTCAGGGGGTGCTGCAAGGATCCAGTGAGTTTATACATACAGTGCCTACAGCAGTGTTTGGTATGTAAGAGCACAAGCATTCACCCCAACCTCATTTTTCAAGAGCATTATCTATCCCTTGGTGAGTTTTCTTCCATGTGTCAGGAACCTCTTTCAAACTCTACAGTCTTGGTTCACTCATAAGAGGCTTGATCTGGAAGAGACAGAGCCACCCATGGGTCAGGGGTGGTGGTGGTGTCTGAGTATGTGTTTTTAGTATAAGGGAGGGGGTTGGGGTGTGGCATGTGTGGGGCAGTCCTGGCTGTGTGCACTGACGTTTTTAGCCTGAGTATGTGGGTATCTACTTTTCCATCTCTGGCTAAGGGTAAGGTTTTTACTGCATTCTACTAGTGAAAACTTTCATTCCACCCATCCACCCACCTGTCCATCTACTCATTCATCCATCTACCCATCCACTCATGCATCAGCCTCCTATTTAAAGACTAATTTGACTATCGCAAGGACCTAATAGGTAGATATAGCTGCACCTATTGAACAATAACTCTCACTCCCTTCCCCTCAACCCGGGGCAACCACCATTCTACTTTCTGTCTCTCTGAATATGACTACTCTATGTCCCTCATATAAGTGGATTCATATAGTATTTGTTCTTTTTGTGACTGGCTTATATCATGAAGCATAATGTCCTCAAGGTTCATCCTTGTTGGAGTATATGTCAGAATTTTCTTCCTTTTTTAAAGCTGAATACTACTTCACTTTATGCATACACCACTATTCATTCATTCACTCATCACTGGACATTGGGCTGCTTCCACTTTTTGGCTATTGTGGAAATAGGTGCACAAATATCTATTTGAGTCCCTGCTTTCAATTCTTTTGGGTATATACCCAGAAGTGGAATTGCTGGGTCATATCAGAATTGTATTTAAAATTTTTTAGGAACTGCTATAATGTTTTCCACAGCAGCTATACCATTCTAAGGGTCTTCCTTTTAACAGGAGGTTGTGCCGTGATGTCTTAGGCCCCCCAGATGAAGGGCCCACCGCATGCACCTAGTTTCCTTCCTTCCCCATTACAAGGGTTATCACGATGCTCTTCTTTCCCACTGCCACACTGGCTGTGAGGTGGCGTTGTTGTCTCCTCTTGCAGAAGAGGATGCTGAGCCTCAGATTCTATGGTGGGCAGCTGTTCTCTCTGTCCTGCCTCCATTGGCCTCCTCCTGGCTTTCCCCCTGGGGAGCCACCCCTTCTACACTCTCAGTGAGCGCTGATCCAGGGCAAATAGACATTCTGTTTCTTCTGGCCATGGTGATTAATTCATCAAGAGTTTCATAACCCAAACCCGGCCATCCAGAGCCTGTGAGCATCTTTAGGAAATTTGCTAAGTGTTTGCAGAAGTAGAATTTGCTTCCAACTGGGGTTGCTAAGCAGACAGGATGTGAGCCTTCAGCCATGGGTGGCACTCCTACCACTCCTTAGCACGACCATAACGGAGCATGAGGCAATCCAAAACCCCGAGCCAAGAGCTGGGAAGACATAGATGACAGACAGTGTCATTTGGGTGCTCAGATCTAATGGTACCTGAAGCTATTAGATCTATTCCTGGACTTTTCAATTTCAGGAGCAAATAAAAAATCTACTTTTCAACTTAAGCAATTGAATTGAAATTTTCTCCTTTGCATCTGAAGGGAATCCCATCTAATTCAGAAGTTAAGAAATTTGCCCACCATCACTCACCCAGAAAATAGTGGTGCTGAAAACTCAAATCCTTAAAGGAGTCCCTGGCTTAGATCTGGATCCCAGCTCAGGATCAGGACTCAACATTGTCCAACTCTCATTCAGAACCCTGGGTCAGCTTGATATCAGGATGCAGCGTTTGGGACAGGAGCTCCAATATGGCTGAAGAATTGCAGGAACCAGGATGGCCATAAAGCACATGCTTGGGCGCTCAACCCACATGGAGTTGGCAGGTTACAGTCCATGGGCCAAATCCAGCCCACACCCCATTTGTGTACAGCTCACAAGTGAGGAATGCTTTTTACATTTTAAATGGCTGGAAAAAAAAATCAAACGAAGACTATTTTGTGACATGTGAAAATTATGACATTCAAATCACATCATCCGTAGAGAATGCTTTCTGGCCCACAGCCACGCTCGTTCTTTACATGGAGTCATGGTCAATTGTGACTGTCCAGCCCTTTACAGAAAATGTTCCCCAACCCCTGACATACCCTGAGCTTCCCACCTCAGTTTTCCACGTGTCTTTCCCAAAACCACGCATCATGTTCTTTCCTGCTTCCTCTTCTTCCAGCTCTGGTCCTGAGAGAAGCAGGATCCTCACGAAACCAGCAAATGCATGGAAAGCACTCAGCAGCACCTGAGACCTGGCACATTGTTAGTGCTCAGGATTGGAAAAGGTGCCTTAAGTGACCTGATTTAGTAGTTAAAGACATAACCTACATGGTGTTTCTGTATTCTGGCTCTGTCACCTTCTCTCTGTGTGACTCTGGGCAAGTTACTTCACCTCTGGCCTCAGGGCTTCCTGCAAAAGAAGAATAGTATTTACCTCTTGGGGCTCTTGTGACATTCAAATTAGATGTTACATGTACAGTGCTTCCAAGGGTGCTTGGCTCAAAGGAAATGCTCAGTTAGATCCTAAATGCTGTTATTATTAATCTCCATGGAGGGTGTTGGGCTCTGCTTATAACTGAGCCTGGAGGGTCTACCCTGTGGTCCCCCAGCAAGGCTAAGACTGTGCTGAGGGCAAAGATCTGGCCTCTTGACTCAGAACCATCATGTCAGGTTGGGGATTCATGATGAGCCCAGCAGGAGTTAGCAGAGGTCTCAGAGCCAGTGGCTGAGGTGGGGCCTGAAAACAGGAGATCCTTGAGTTGGCCTCCACCTGCAAAGGTGAGTGTGTGTGTGTGTGTGTGTGTGTGTGTAGCTGAATGAGATTGACTCACTTGGGTTCAGTGCAGAACAAAGCAGAGGGCAAGATAGTGATGCAACCTGAATAATGGGTGGGAGGGTTGCCTTGTGGATGGACCATCAAATTCTCAACTCCAGCCATCTCCTCTTTGCTTAGTTTGCTCAACCTCTCAGCTTGAGAGTGAGATGAATGAATATAGGCAGTAGTGAAGGGTTCACTGGACTTCTGTCCAGGTTTAAGGCCATCTAGACATTCTGAGGCTCTTGGGAGGAGAGATCTCTGCAGGCCTGCTGCCTTCCCAGGGTGAGCTGAGTAGCTGGGCCTGGCTGTCCAGCCTGCCCTCACCTGGCCCAGGCCCAGTCCCCTTCTCGGCATCACTGCAGTGTGTTCCAGGCCGGAGCCCAGCCATGTAACTCCCTGTGGGTACAAGCATCTACTCTGTCACACAGAGAACAGGGTGGGGTCAGGAGGACCTTTCTGGGTCACTTCAGCACCTGTTTTTCCCCAGTATCGAAGAGGTGACAGAAGAGCAGTGAGCTATAAAGAACCCAGCCTTGGGTGCCAAGTGCTCTCTCTCTCTCTCTCTCACACACGCACACACACACACGCACACATGCATGCACTTTCTCTGATGACATGCATACCCAAGCACGCACTCCTAGACAGACACACTGACAGAGAAGCACACACACTCATGCGCCTCCTCTCTCTCTCTCTCTCTCTCTCTTTCACACACACACATCCTGCTGGCACCACCTGACCTGACCAATTAGCTTTACTCCTGTGCTTGTCTGAGGCCAGAGCAGGCTGACGTCAGCCTTCCAGCGTGACTGTGAGAACCAGGTCCAAGGGACATCACACAGAGGCCAACAGAAGTTCAGCAGGTTCTTACACACCACCTGGGCCAGTGGCTCCCATACCTGCAAGCCCACCACAGGGGCCTTTGTTAAACATTCGCAGGCCCGGTTCCCACCTGATACCTGGAGAATCAGAATCTTGATGCTAGTGATAGTGACCAGGGTGAGAAGGCTGGGGTTCTGCTGCTGGTCAGGCTTAGTGACCATCGATGTAGCCCAGCCCCTTTACTGTTCAAGTGCCGGAACCAAGGCCGAGAGAGGGAGAGTGACTTCCCCAAGACTGCACAGCAATCACATAGGAGAGCGAAGACTAGATCCCAGGTCTCCTCCTTTGCAGAGATCCTGTGCCATTTCCTGTCCCCCACAAGCCCCAACTGTCTCTCCTGACCTGCCTCTGGCAAGGCGGCCAGCCCATAGCAGGCAGTGTCCTGGGTCAGGGGACTGTCTCCATCTCCCCTTTCCCGTGGGAGGGCCCTTGGTTGGCGGCCCAGCTTAGGGAAGGCAAAGGCTGGGCCCCCTGCAATCACAGATGTTCACCACAACACGCTGCGCCCCCCGCCCCACTGCTGGGGAAGGCCGGAAAAGGGAGTCCACATGCTGCCCAAACATCTGGACGTCACAGAGAGAGCCAAGATGCACCATCCAGATGTTTTCAAAGCTCCATGCCGGGTGTCAGCTGAGAGCGGACACTTGGGTAGAGGTGAATTCTGTGTCAGAGGGGAGGGGGTGGATTTTGTTCAGAGATTAAGGGTAGTGTTGGCACAAAGCAGGGAATGAGGGTGCGGACTTCGTCCTTGTGTGTGAAGTGGGGCAGGTGGGCCTGTTTGGGCAGGATTCAGATCCCAAGGGCAGCAGCCAGGTGGCATTAACAATAATAGCTACCATTTGTTGAGCACTCACTATGTGCCAAATGCTGTTCTGTGCTTTGCACATATCATCTCACTTAACACTGACAAGCACCCCTTGGGGCTATTACTGTTCTTATTCTCTAGGCCGCCAGGATAACGGGACATTATGTCCCTGGCCCAGGCTCACTCAGAGAGCCAGTGGCTGGGCTCCCAGGAAATCGGGTGCAGGTCACCATTGCACACCATGCCCTGTCCCATGAGCACCCCAGTGGCTTCTAGGGCCCTGTCCCAGCGTGCCCTTCCCCCCAACATCATTTGCATATAAGGGATTTTCATAGAGAATCTGGGAATCTGGGAGGTGCCCCCTTGCCTTGAGGTTGGGGCTTAGGGAGAGAAAGGTAGTAGGAATCTAAGCTGGACCCTCCTTCCAGGCTGGTGGGTGGCTGCAGGGGGCAGGGGGGTGCCAAGTGTCCCAAGGCTTCTGAGGCAGAGGCTGCTACCCAAAGGAAAAGTGAGCTCCCTGCTGCAGGGCCCAGCTGAGGCCACAGGGCTATTTATTTCTCTGCCTGTAAGCCTTTAAGTCATCTGTTTACACAGTGAGGAAAGGGGCTGGGCTCGCATCCCGGCCCAGTGCCCTCCCTCCCCCAGATGCTGAGCCTTGCAGGCTGAGCCATGGATGCCCCTGACAGACAGTGGTGGTGGGGGCTCTGGAGCCAGCATCGTGAGCCACTGGGGGACACCGCCCTCAGGTCTCTGGCCGGGATGCTGGCCATCCCAGGGCCAGTCTCCTCCCTTCTTCCCACCCCCGGTGGAAGGCTAACTGGGCCTGAAAGTGGGGCAGCCTGCCCCACCATGTCCGCTTCTAGCCGTCCTGTCTCTGTACCTCCTCACCCACCCATCCACCGCAGTGCTTCACTCACAGGCATCCAGCTCCGAGCTTCCCTGTTTCCTCATCCCAATATCCAGGCAGGTTCTCAAGAGCAGCAGGCACCCGCCACTTACACCCTGGTGAGGATGTCCTGCCTTCCTTCTCCCTGGGGCACAGAAGATGTTATCTCATCGTAAGAGATCATGTGGGGCCCTGGCCGAGTGTCTTAGCTGTTCCGTTCACCAAGAGGTTGTGGGTTCGATTCCCTGTCAGGGCACATACCTAGGTTGCAGGTTCAATTTCCAGTTGAGGCACATACAGGAGCAACAGATCAAATGTTTCTCTCTCTCAAATCAATAAATATCCTCAGATGAGGATTTGAGAGAGAGAGAGAGAGATCATTAGGGGAAGGTGACATAGGGTGATAGGCCAGGAATGCAGTGGGGGGACCAGAGAAGCAGGCTCTGCTCATAAAGACTGCTGTGGCCCCTTCATTTCATAAACATGTCTCAAGATCAAGGACAGCCATGAGCTGGGGCAGGGCACACATACATGGGAAGAAGACAAGGCTTGGCCTCAAGGATCAGGGGAGCTGTAAGTACGTGAGTAATCCACGGAAGTCCTCACAGGAGTCTGCCCTGTGCACAGTAGAAACAACTGGAATCATCTGAGGGAGGCCTCACAGAAGAGGAGACATTTGAAGGGGATCTGGGAGAATGAGTACTTTCCTCAGTTAGAGAATGGGAACTCCAGTGTATGCAAAAGTAAGGAGACCCCCAACTCAGCAAACAGGAGGAAGAGTAGACAGAATATTCAGCATGCCTACTAGGAGGGCAAGGCCAAAAGCATGGGTGGGACTGGGTCAGAATGGGCCTTGAGTGTTGCCCAAGAGTTATAGGCAATGGGAAGTCACTGAGGGTTTCAAACAAAGGAGCGACAGGAACACAGTACTGATTAAGAAAGAAATCCAAACAGGGGAGGTGAGAGGCAGGAAGACCCTCAGGAGGCCTGTGAGTGAGGTAAGGTGAGCCAGACCCAGGGTGGGGGCAGAGGTATGGGGAGGCTTCCGAGGATGCCAGCTGTCCCCTCAAGTCACCAGGTCACCAGTCAGACACAAGCTGCACTGTGTGGTAGGAAGAGCACTGGTGTGAGAGTCAGGAAGCCTGGCTCTCCCATAATCCACTGCACGTCCAGGGAAGGCCTTCTCCCCTCTCTGGGGCCCCTTTCCTCCTCTGAATGGTGAGTGGTTTGCATGAGACTACATCAAGGCACCCCTTATTCTGCAGCTTGTAAACCCAAGACTGGAAGCTCCAGCCTGCCTCAGGCCCCAGCCTTCCATGAGAGACACCTGGGGTTAAGGGGAGGCGGATGTTTCAGTCCTGGCCAAGGATGACCAGAGGGGGCCCACTTCCCCACACCGCTCAGCCTGCCTGCCACAGCCACAGAGCAGCAGGGACCCGCTAAGTCACTGCCTCCTGCCTCTCCCCATGCGGTAGGGCAGCCCTGCCTGGCCCACCAGGGGGTTGCCTGCCCCTCACATCACCCCTCCATTTGTCCTATTCTAGAAAGGCAAGGCAAGGCTCCTTGAGTGAGAAACCGATGGCAAGTTCCTGAGGGCAAGTACTGGGTGGGCCTAGTTCATTGCTTCCTTTCCACCCTGCTGAGGAAGGCCAAGGCCTCCAGAATGTTCCTACTCCATGAAGTCCTGCAGGCAGAGGACGTGGAGCTGCTCAGAGCCTTTGGGACCCCTGAGGGCAGAACAAGAGGACATGAGATGCCCCAGGAGCGGGGGAGCCATGAGGAGGCAGGCCAGCAGGGGCCTTTGAACCTCTCCTCCTGTGGGGAACTGCCCGGCAAGGGACCCAGACATTTGGCTTCCAGGCCTGGATTTAGTTCTGATTCACGGAGTGACTTCAGAGAAGAATACTGCAAGAAAAATTCTTGTTTTTCTTCCTCTTCATCCTCCCGCTTCAAAGGGAAGGAGAAACGATGGCAGTTACAGTCAGCTCTGTTAACGTAAATGTTGGGTGCCGCAAATGGTGCCGGACGGGCAGGTAAACCCAATGCCTCGGGTCTGCTTTGACATCAAACATACGCATGCACACACCAGGATGCCTTCCCTTGACTCCTCCAATTCTGCCAATGCAGTTAGACTTTTTGATACCCAAGGCCCAAGAAGAGGCCCCAGGTTACTGGTTCCCTGATGAGTCTGAGGGGTAGGTGGACCTGCACCAAGGCCTTGGTACACCTGTGTTAGCGATGGAAGTGGGTGAAGGTCTGGTAGCAATGAAGGGAATAGAAGTTGTAGTTCTATGGCTCCAGTCAGTAATCAGCTCCTTTTTAAGTCCTAATTTCAGTTTTTTTCAGCCATTACTATCTTAAAAAATAATAATTTATTTATTTGTTTGTTTGTTTATTTTTTATTTTTAGAAAGAGGGGAAAGGAGAAAGAGAGGGAGAGAAACATCACTGTGTGGTTGCCTCTCATTCACGCCCCCATGTGGGGACGTGACGTGCAACCTAGTCATGTGCCCTGACTGGGAATCAAACCAGTGACACTTGGTTCACAGGCGAACGCTCAATCCACTGAGCCACACCAGCCAGGGCTCAGCCATTACTATTATCGCCTCCCAGGCTACCCTCCAAACAAGGGAAGCTCGTCCATACCTTACAGCTAAGGGCATGAAGGCACGAAGAGGTAAATTCACCTGGGTCCAGGGTTGCCTAGTCAGTTACGAGGAAGGGCCAATGCTGCCTACTGCCCCTTATCCCTCTCAGCTTTCCCTGCCTCCCCCCCCCAACACTGCCCTCTGCCTGCCACCTCCTCTGTTCCCCAAGCCTTTGAGAAGCCCTGGAAGTCAGCTCATTGGGACCCAGGGTCTGTCCTAGGTCTGAGACCCAGCTGGGGACAAAAGGGGCAGAGACCAGGAGCAGGAAATGTCTGGAAGCAGAGTGGACTCCAGAGTGAGCAACTGGTCCCTAGCTGGGGTGACTGTGTAGTTGACAGTTCCTGGGAATGAGCCAGTAGAGCCACTGGCCTGAGAGCCTGGCCTTGGCCTCTGACCTGGACCTCATTGAGGCTGGCATGCTCTGGGCTTCCTCTCTGGCAGCCAGCCCCTTCCACAGAAGCCACTTGCGGCTGGACAGCTGATGCCTAGACCTTGGCAGGGTGAGAGGGCCAGGCCATGAGGCCGTCCGTTGCTCTCACACCTCTCCCTGCCGTCCATCCACAGCAGCTTGTGGTCTCCACACCTGTCCCCTCACATGGCTCAGGGCAGGGGCTGGCAGGAGCCTCCTCTGTTCCTTAGCCTCCCATGAATCAGGAGGGCCCCATTCATTCTTTTCCTGTCCCCTTCCCCCAGTTCTCCTTGAGTTGGGGTGGGTGCTGGGAATGGAGGGATTGTTCCTGATGTGGAAGAGGGCTGGATACCCTTTGCCTGGAATATCTGCATTAATGAATGCATTTTTACCGCCTTTCAAAGATTCGCAGTGGCATGACTTGGGACAACAAAGCCGCCTCTGGCTGTCCCCCGGCCTCCCCTTTAATGAAAAGATGAGAGACTGGAGACAAGCCCAAGCAGGCAGCTGGGTAATGAGAAGCGGCTGGTGAGTTTGTCTTCATCATGTTAACAATACAGTAACAATGATAGCTAATTAATATACCATTTACCAGTTGCCATATGCTCTTTTTAGCACCTCTCACATGTTAATTCATTTAATCTTCACAACCCTGTGAGGCAGATACTATATTATCCCCATTTCATGGGTGAGAAACGGAGAAGTTCAATGCTGTGCCTGAGGTCACACAGCCAAGAAGTAGCAGCAGTGCGGTTTGGATATCGCTAGGCTGGCTGTGCAGCTCCTGCTCCTAAGCACTCATACACACTGTCTCTGCATGTGCTTCGATGGCCCCTCTGTCATCCTGCTTAGTCCTGGTTTGGGTTCACAAACCCTTTCTTCCTGGATGGTATCAAAGCCCATGCCAGCCCAGATGCACATCCAAACTCTTTTGTAAAAGATCTACATGAGCAGATCTTTTTAGGCTCTTGGTCTCCCCTGTGGCTGCCCCAGCTCCCACCCCTCCCTGATACCCCTCATCCCAAGCCTCTTCAGGAATCCTGATTACACCCTCCTTTCGGAAAGCCGCCTGCTGCGTCCTCCCCCCACTCCGCGACTCCTGAACAGCTGAGCCTGTGCAATGTGAGAGGAGAGGATATGTGCCAGAGGTTTCCGGAAAGCATCCAGAGGTCACTTTGGGTTGGCTCAAGTCGAGGGGGCCATGACCACTGCTCTGAATAGCCGCCATCACACCCCAGGCCCACTCCTTCAGCACCAGTGGAGGTCACGGCAGGTGGGGAGTGGTGGAGGGCTGGAAGCTGGTTTGCAGCTGAAGAGGGCAACAGGGTAGCCAGGCAGTTGACTCAGAAGCTGCCAAATATCAAATGCCAAAGAGAAGGTGGAGTGGAGCACGCAGATCTTCGGCCTAAAACTACCTTCCCAGGCCCAGGCTCTGTCTATATACCCAACCCCACCACGTAAGCAGCCAACCCCTCACCTCCTGGGCCACCATCAGCCCACCCAGCTAATGCCCAGCCCACGCAACACTCAGAACTCAGAACACGCTCCCCACCCCCATCTGGACCCACAGTGCTTACCCTGTTCACCTACAGCCTGAGTCGTACAATTCTCACCTGCCATATCCCAGGCCAACACCCCAGGCAGGTCATCTTTGACTGTATCCACTCCCTTTTCACTAGGCTTATCCATTTCTAGCACCTAGTTGTTGGCCAGCCCAATCAGCACCCAGTCACCTAACACCATAACTTCAGCCTACCCACGTGGCCCCACTACCCATCTGTAACATCAACCAACCACCAGCCCACTTCCCTAATACCCAGGCCATCCATACCCCAGTTGCATAAACCACTGTTTCCAGATCTGACTCCATCCAGGCTCTAATAAGTGTGAGTTTGCCAGCTCTGTCCAAGAATCGCTTTAGAGGCTTCAGAGATATTTTCTACTCAGGTCCCAAAGGAGCAGGGCAGGTGGGGCTGGGGCACGTGAAAAAAAAATTGCTGTTTCCCCCCTCCTGGTTCAATGACAGCCCTGCTGGGAGAACATGAGATGGCTTTTCACACCTCTGAACCTCTTCTATTGCAAAATCGTGTTGGAAAGACACTAAGGTTCAAAAAGTAAGAGGCAGGATGAAGAAGGTCACCAGCAAATGAAGTTCAGGGGGCCCCAGAGAGATGGACAGAGCTCTTCTATCTCCCTAAATACCAGAGAGAAGAAGGCAGGGTGGAGTAATAGGAGGGCCCTGGAGATGGGTACTATGGAGATCTGGGTTTAGACCCAGCTACATCACTCACCATGTGATCTTGGGCAAGTCACTTGGCCTCTTTGAGCCTCTTCATTAAAATGAAAGTTGAAGAAGATGACCTCTAACCTCACCAGGCCCAAGGCCTCTCCAAGGACTCCTTGAGCTGAAGACATGTCATCAATGTCCCCAAGGCCAGGGAGGGCAAACAGGTATTCTTTCACATCTCAGCATCCACAGACTGCTAGTGGCTGTCTGGATCACAGTTCAGAGAAGGATCCTATGATACAGATCAACTAGCGATGTCTGCATGGGTACCAGAATAGGAAAATGGGACATGAATGTCAGGAACTTGGAAACCCTCAGGAAGGTACATGGCATCTTCTGGGTACATTTCTCTATTGTTATCTCCAAGTTGATAGTAAAGTCCTATTTAGACATGCCTTCTCTCAGTTTCAATTAAAAGGGAACAGTGAGTCTACTTTCAGTCAGAGGCCAAATGGGAGACAGCACCCCAGTGAGGTTTACAAAATGGTGGTGGGGTGACTACCTGGAAATCTTCCCCAAACAATGATCCGTTTTTTCTTTTTCTTTTTAATATGCTTTATTGATTATGCTGTTACAATTGTCCCAATTTCTTTTCCCTCTGTTCCCCTTCACCCAGTGACATCCCTCCCTCCAGTTGTCGGTCCCCTTAGTCCATGCCCATTGGTTGTGCATGTAGTTCCTCTCAACATCTTCCTGTCTACTCCACTCCCACCTACTATGCTTCCTAATTCCTGTACCATCTCCCTCCCTTTACCCCCTTTCCCCTCCCTGCTGACCTCCCTCCATAATGTTCCCCATACCTATAATTCTTTTCACACTCTCATTGCCTACTTAGTTTGCCTTTGTTTTGGTTCCCTAGCTTCTGTTGTTGGTTGTTGTGATACAGCTTTCATTTTAATGTTCATAGTTTTGATCCTTTCTCCTAAATAAGTCCCTTTAACATCTCATATAACAGTGGTTTGGATCTGATGAACTCCTTCAGTTTTACTTTGTCCTGGAAGCACTTTCTCTGCCCTTCTATTCTGAATGACAGCTTCGCTGGATAGAGTATTTGTGGTTGTAGGTTTTTGCTTTGCATTACTTTGAATATTTCTTGCCAGTCCCTTCTTGCCTGCAGAGTTTCTACTGAGAGATCAGCTGACAGTCTTATTGAGATGACTTTGTATGTAATTCTCTTCTTCTCTCTTGCTGCTTTTAAGATTCTCTCTTTATCCTTAATTTTTGACATTTTGATTATAATATGTCTTGGTGTGGTTCTCCCTGGGTCCAGTTTTTTTTGAACTCTCTGCTTCCTGGACCTGTAAGTCTATTTCCTTCCCTAAGTTAGGGAAGTTCTGCTTCATTATTTTTTCACATAATTTCTCGTTCTTCTTCTTCACCTTCTGGCAACCCTATGATTTGAATATTGGCCCGCTTATAGCTGTCCAATAAGTTTCTGAGCCTCTCCTCATTTTCCTCACTTCTCGTTTCCTCTTTCTGCACTAGTTGACTGTTCCTTCCCTATGTTCTGATTTATTGATTTGATCCCTGGTCTTCTTGCCCTCACCACTAGTTTTGGATGTGTTTTTGTTCATTTCAGCAGGACTAGCCTTCATTTCTTCCCTGTTTAAGATCTGCTGTTAGGTCTGTAAGCGCTTTTATAAGCAAAGCTCTGAACTGTGCCTCAGAAAGATTTTCTATCTGCTGCTTCATTAGATTAGAAATTTGCCGTCTGGTCATCTGCATCACTGGGATCTCTATCATGATCTGTGCCATCCTGAACAGTTTTGTGTTTACCTTTGCTTTCTGGGCAGAGCTGTCACACTTCCTACGCTACAGCGGGGGAGGGGGAGCCCTGTGCACTCTTCACTACCGGGCATTTTCTGCGGGGGTGGGGGTCCAAGATGAATTCCTGCCATTCAATCTCTGCTGAGAGACCGGGAGCCTCCTCCTCTGTCCCCACCCCCACCGGGCCTCACAGTCCAAGGCAATGGGGGTCTGCCTTTCCCGGCTTTGAAATTGCAAGCTGATGGGTCTGGTCTGCAGCCGGGGGTGCTCCCCAGGCGCTTCTCGCCTCCCCTTAAATACAGGTGTCTGTACTTAACCGCTGTCCTGCCGCCGTCACTGCTGCTGCCGCAGCATAGCTTGACCTCTCTTCCCCGGCTTCACCCCTCCTACCTGTCTGGATGAGCACCACTTCTTTATAACTTCATACGTTGGACTTCCATTTATTTTCTGGAACTTCTGGTTATTTCTGGTTTTGAGGTAGTTGTATTCCTTCTTAGTTGTGGAGGGAGATGGGGTGTGTCAGTCTAGGCCTCCATCTTGGCTGGAAGTCTCCTGTGTTTGTTTGCTTTCGTGTCCCAGGTAGAGCTGTCGCTCCTACTATGTTGTAAGGGGCAGAGCCTTAAGGATTCATCAGTAATGGGCGACCTGTTTCAGCACGTTGTGGCGCTGTATGTGGGGGAGGGGTCCGAGAGGGAACAATGTCGCCTGCCCAGCACTCGCCCCTTTTCCAGGCACCTCTCCCACTTCCACACCAGACTGGCGCCCCTCTAGCTGCTGCCCTGGCCATCGTTCCAGAGTGGGTGGGTCTGCAGACATTCTAGGTCCATGGGGGCCCTTTAAACAAGCGGACTCTGCTGAGACCGGCAGTTTCTGCCTCCATCTCAACCCCCACTGGTTTGCACAGTCAAAAGCAATGAGGTTTGATTTTCCCCAGAGCTGGGACAGTGAGCTGCTCTGGTGAGGAGCTGGGAATGCTCCCCAGGTGTCCCTCCTGACTTTTTAAACTATGTAACTGCACTTTCCTCTGGCCTGCTGCTGTTGCCACTGCTGCCACCACCACGCTGTGTCCTCTCCACCTGGGTTCTGCCCCTCCTACCTGTCTGGATGAGTGTTTCTTCTTTATATCCTTGTTTGCTGGACTTCCATGCACTTTGACTTTCTGGAACTTCTGGTTGTTTCTAGTTTTGAGGTAGTTGTATTCCTTTTTAGTTGTGGAGGGATATGCAGCGTGTCTGTCTACACCTCCATCTTGGCCGGAAGTCTCAGGAACTATTTCATTTTTTCTTTTTACATTAAAAAAAATTATCAGATTTCCTCATGAAAATGCAAGCTCCAAGAGGGCAGAGTCTGGTCTTGTGTCTGCTATTGCCAGTTGAATGAATTACTAGGCCCAGAGGACCTGGATATGTTAGTCCTCATTCATTCACTTTTCCTTCCTTCACTCACTCTCTCCACCCATCCATCCACCCACCCATTCATTTATACTTCCATTTAACCATTTATTCCCTCACTCAGCAAATATCACAGGGGCTCTGACTCATCCCACTGCCAGGAAATCTCTTGTCAGTCCTCAACTAGGTCAGGGAGGATCTCAAGCTACAGGGAGCCCCCACTATGTAGTCTCAGGTAAGTCACTTCCTTCCGGCCTCAGTTTTCTTACCTGCACATGGCCAGTGGGCAGTGGCACAAGGAAAAGAGGGGTACTGTCAAAGTGAGGGGCAAGTGAGATGCTTCCTGGCCATGATAATGTGAGTCCTACTCCCTGCCCCCACTTACGGGAGGGGCAGAGAACCCCAGGCCAAGGCTGGTCCAGCACGTAGGAGCTGTGGGACAGCTGATCTTGCTTCAAGTCTTGGGGTGAGGAACGTGTCCTGGAGATCTGGCCTACGTGGGCACCTCTGCACTGCTGCGCTGGTCTCTGTTTGAATGAGTGGGTATAGGTCCTTATGAGGGGTTTGAGTGTTTGTTTACATGTGTGCATGTGTACGTTTGCGTGAATGTGTGTACATACTGCACAGTATTCCCCAGGAACATGATGGGGTAGGTTTCCACTTGTAGGCCCTTCCTTAGAAGGAGGCTGCAGACCTGCTCTCCCCATATCTCTCTCCATATCCCTTATGTTCCTCCCCCACCTTTTAGCTTCACCCTTTAGCATAGAGGCAATAATTTCAACTCTAGACTGTTTGGGTTTGAATCCTTGCTCTACCAAAAATACCAGCCAATCATATGACCTGGGGCATGTTAGTGTCTCCATCGGCAAAGCGGGGTACTGCGTGACTCTGGGGACAGGGAAGCACAGTGTGTGTAGAGCACAGCACTCAGCATTTGTGGCTGCCCTGGTCTCCCTGCCCTCAAGTTATGCTAAACAACAGGACTCCCCTCAAGTGGGGATATGGGGAGAGGGAAGAAAGACCCATCTCCCAAGAATATTGACTTTGATCCTGAACCCAAGTAGCTAATTGAAGCTGGTGGTGTTTTTCTTGGATTATTTATGTAGTTTTGTTTTTGTTTTTGTTTTGTAAACACAAATGATGGAAAACAAACCTAACAAAATGTTTAAAAATAAATTAATGAATGAGAAGTTGTTTGTGGGTGGCACAGACAGGGCCTGGGGCAGATGGGGCAGCCACTGGACATTAACCTGGGGATAAAACACTTGACTGGGGTTGGAATCTGACCCTAAGACTCTCTCCAGCTGCCCTCCCTTCTTGTGAAAACTCCCAGTCCTTCCCACCTTCCCCAAGAGGTCTGAATCCTGGAGCACTGTTGCCCAGACACAGCTGTGAATAAAGCCAGGAAGCCCTACTAGGAACTGACCCAGCTCCACCTACCTCTCTGTGTGACCCTGGGCAAGTCACTTTCCCTCTCTGGGTCTTGGTTTTTTGTTTGTTTGTTTGTTTTTGAAGATCTCCAAGAATCCTTAAAGCATTAACATTCTGGCCCTGATTAGTGAGGCTCATTTAATGGGTGTCATTCCACAAAACAAAATGTTGCTGGTTCAATTCCCAGTCAGGGCACGTATGTGGGTCACAGTCTGGTCCCTAGTTGGGGCTCATGCAAGAGTCAAATGGTCAATGTCTCTCTCTTACATTGATGTTTCACTCCATCTCTTTCTCCTTCCCTCTCCCTCTCTCTAAAAATAAATAAATAAAATCTTTTTTAAAAAAGCATTAATATTCTGTGATTCCCTTCTAGCTCAGAGGGTGGTTATGAGAGCACTTTTAGAAAGATAAAGATGTCCCCGTAAAGACGTTCATTAGCACAATGTTGGGGGATGAGGAGAGCTCCACCTTTGGCTGCCAGGGAAGGATTTTTAAAAACATTTTTTGTAATTGTTTTTTTCTATTACAGTTGTCCCACTTTCCCCCCCCATTGCTCACCCCCCACCATGCACACCCCTTCTCCCACAGTCCATCCTCACCCTGTTACCCATTGTCCATGTCATTTATTCTAGTTCCTTGACTAGGCCCTTCCTATTTTTACCCCCATCTCCCCTTCCCCCGCCCCTCTGGTCGCTCTCAGTCTGCTCCTTGTTTCCATGCCTCTGGATCTATTTTTCTCATTTGTTTGTTTTGTTCATTAGGTTCCACTTATAGGTGAGATCATATGGTTTTTGTCTTTCATTGCCTGACTTATTTCGCTAAGCATAATACTCTTCAGTTCCATCCATGTTGTCACAAATGGTAGAAGTTCCTTCTTTCTGCTGCATAGTATTCCACTGTGTAAATGTACCACAGTTTTTTAATCCACTCATCTACAGATGTGCACTAAGGCTGTTTCCAGCACTTGGCTATTGTAAATAGTGTTGTTATGAATGTAGGGGTGCATAGGTTCTTTTGAATTGGTGTTTCAGGATTCTTCGGGTATAATCCTAGCAGTGGGATATCTGGATCAAGAGGCAGTTCCATTTTTGGTTTTTTGAGGAAATTCCATACTGTTTTCCACAGTGGCTACACCAGTCTGCATTCACACCAACAGTGCACTAGGGTTCCCTTTTCTCCACATCCTCACCAGCACTTGTTGTTTGTTGATTTGTTGATGATGGCCATTCTGATCGGTGTGAGGTGGTATCTCATTGTGGTTCTTATTTGCATCTCTCTGATGGCTAGTGGTATTGAGCATTCTTTCATATGGCTATGGATCCTCTGAATGTCCTCTTTGGAGAAGTGTTTGTTCAGGTCCTTTGCCTATTTTTTAATTGGATTGTCTGTCTTCTTGGTGTTGAGTCTTATAAGTTCTTTATATATCTTGGAGTTCAAACCCTTGTCCGCAGTATCATTGGCAAATATGTCTCCCGTATTGTTGGTTCACTTTTCATCTTGCTGATGCTATCTTTTGCTAAGTAGAAACTCTTTAGTTTGATGTAGTCCCATTTGTTTATCCTTTCCTTTATTTCCCTTGCTCTAGGAGATATATCTGCAAAAATATTGTTATGTGGGATATCTAAGATTTTCCTGCCTCTGTGTTCCTCCAGGACCTTTATGGTGCCACAGCTTTCATTTAAGTCCTTGGTCCATCTTGATTTTATTCTGGTGTGTGGTGTAAGTTGGTGGTCCGGTTTCATTTTTTTGCATGTCCCTGTCCAGTTCTCCCAGCACCATTTGCAGGGAAGAATTCTTTAAAAAATTCTTGAACTATCTGCTTTAGGATTGCTTTGGCCAGATCTGGGCCTGCATACTCTTTGAAATATTTGTTGGTGATCTGTGCAAAGAAGAGAAGATCTGTATCTTTCCTGCCCAGAAGCAGATGGTGTGTGCTGCAACAGACCCTTCTCCATTCCTCCCCATTACTCTGCACACACACCCTGGGGGTGGCCCACTTGGCCTCCAGTGTTCTGGATGCAGAGAACTTTGGGGTGAGGAGAGCATGCATTTGATAAGATAGAGGAGGGTGTGTAGTCAGGAGACACAGGCTTTCCGTCTGTCCTTGGACCAGTCGCACTCCTCCCTCTGGATCTCAGAATTTTCACTGTTCTTTGCTATTTTATATACAAAGCTATTGTGCATATACCTGTGCCAAGCATAATGCCAGGTACCATGAGAACATTAGTGAACAAGACTTGACCTATGCCCTTGAGGAGGGCAGACTTTGGTTCGGGGGACTTGTCCATTGCACTTGTCTATCTCTGCCCTTTATTGCATCCACTTCAGATATCACTAATCAATCACAGCACTCTCTAACACTAAGCAGACATAACTTCAGGATCTCTTGGAACATAGCACTCCAGTGTTTACAGACAACTAGTAAAAGCTGTGTGTCCTGAAGTGAGCCACTTAACCTCTCTGGTGCAGCTTTCCCACAGTCAGAGCAGCAGTAACAATCTTGTGGGACTGTCCCCTGCCCTGCCTTCCCCATAGCATCACCCAGAGAATAAAATAAGATGGTGAACTGGGAGAAGAGAATGTGCTCCAAAGTCAAGTCTGAGTGCAGAGTCTATTGCTAAGCTGTGTGAGCATGCGAAGCTCGTGATAGGACTGTCTTCCTAAATATCCTTGGAAATGAAACCAAAGAGCCAGGAGCAGTTTGTGTGGAGGGACCATGTCTGTCCCCTGGTGCCCAACACACAGCCTGGCACATAGTGTTTGTCCCGTAAATGTTTGTCACATAAATGAATGCCTCTCTACGCAGCATGCAGTCATCTACTAGGGAATGAGATCATGCTTCCTCACTCCTCCTTTCTGGAATAAGTCAGGCCTGAGGGTACCAGGGAGGTTGGACTCAGGATAGACAGCTCCTCAGAAGGCAGACCAAGGTCCCTGGTGTGGAGAACTGCAGTCAAACACCTTTGCCAGGCAGTGTTCAAGTGTCTTCCTTTCTTTCTTGGCCAGAGGCGCCTGGGGTCAATTTGGCCTTAGCAAGGTGAGGCAGGTCTGTTTGGCGCCCTCCTCCTCCCCACTCACCAGCTAAATAAGGCAGTATTCAGGCTGACTGTGGAAACCTCTGGGGTGTCTGGGGCCTGAGGCCGTTCCCAGAATGTGACAACACTTAAGCATTAATGGAGGGAGAGGAGGTGGGGAGGGAGGCTGCTTGCCAGCCCCCAGCCCCCGCTGGGCCTGGCTGGGGTTTATTGGCCTGCTTGTTTCCAGAGCAGGCAGGTGAGGAGTGGGGAGGTGGAGGCCCCTGAGGGGAGCTGGGCTGGCTCTGCTCTGTGTGTTTTTGAATGGGAATCTCACACAGGAGTCTGGTCCTGCAGACTTTTCAAAGCCCCCTCCCTTCTGGTATCTGATATGAACCAAATTGGACCCTGGGAAAAATGCCCCATAAGACCATTACTGCTGCTCTGCCTGTGGGGAAGGTGGACCAGAGAGGCTGAGCCATTCACTTCAGGACACACAGCTTTACAAAACTGGCTCTATATCATCATTTCAGCCACCTTCAGTGAAGCCTGGGGATGTCACGGGTCCAAAGTCCACAAAAGTCTGCCCTGTAGGAGCCATAGAGCACTCTGGTCCAGTGCCTGGGTCCTGGAGTCAGGCCAGGTCAGCTGGACCCAGACCTTGCTTCCACTACCCTCAAGCTGTGGGACCTTGGGCACATGACTTGACCTTTCTAAGATTCACTTTCTCATTTGGAAACTGGGGAAATTTTTACCTACCTCATGAGTGTTTTTAAAGAATTGTATGTTTCTTTCTCTCCTCCTTCTCTCTTTCTATTTCCAAATATGTTTGAGATTTATTCTGTCCCATACTTTGAAAACACTGGGGTGCAAAGATGGACAAGTTGCCAGCTCTGCCCTTGGTCTTCAAGTCAACATACAGGTCAATAAATAATAAACTGCAGTCTGGTTAGGGCTGTGATTCTGCACACAAGGAGGAAGAGACAACCGTTAGGGTAGGGAAAGCAAGGTATTGAAGGATAAGTAGGAGTTTGCCAGGTAGACACGATGAGTCAGACAGGTATTTGGGGAAGAGGAAGCAGTCTTGCAAAGATGTAGGGGTGTGAAAGAACATGGCATATCTGAACAATGAGGCTGTTTGATGTGGCTAGGGCAAGTGTTCCATCACAGAGATGAGCCTGAAGGGGCCATCAGGCCAGAGTGTCAGGAGCTCTACAGCCAGCTGGGCCCCATAGTAGATGGGGAACTACGAGAGGACTTCCTGCAGGACAGGGGTTTGTGACCTCTATCCGGGCTGCGGCTTCTGGGACTGAGGCCCAGGCCAGCAGCTGCTGCAGAGACTCCAGCGTCCTTGGGACAGCAAGGAGAGCACGGAGCAGAGGAAGAACCATGAACTAGGGTCTGACCCAGACAGCAAACCAGGAGCAAGCACTCTGGGGCCTTGATGCCCCTGGTCTCAGGCTGATCTAGAAAAATTCACATCTGCAGGAGAAGCATGACATCATCAGAGGACAATCCACCCTGTGTGCTCTTGTTCCATGGTGTTCCATTCCCAGGCATCTGGTCATCCTAGGGGAGGAAGCTCCTGGGCAGTGAAGACAAGAAACCTCACTTTCCAGAGTGAAGCTTAGAAATTGAGGGAGGTCAACCAGTCCACCCAAGGACACACAGCAGATCTGGGGACAAGGAGAGACTGAATGGAGGGTTTCTGGAGCTGAGAATACTGGAGCCTTGTCCCTAATCCTTGGGGAAGGACTAGGAGCAAGGCCAAGGACGAAAAGCCATTTAGGGACCTAATGGGCAGCACTGGGTGGCGGCTAGTTTGGGGGCTTTTGTGTGCAAAGCCCAGGCTCTAAAAAGGCTGTTGTGATGGTTGTTCTGTTTGGTTGTGAGCAGAGGGAGATCAGAGAGGGTGACTTAGGGCAAGTGGGAGCACTTTTCTAGGTAGGGATTTGGAGAGACCCCCTGGGCTGGGAAGAGGGCTATGGGCCCTCAGACTATGGAGACCAGAGCCTACCCAGTGATAGGCACCTAAGAGACCCCTCAGGATGTCTGATGGGGAGGCGGGAAGAGTGAACATAAGGAACTGTGTCCCTGGGAGCTGCAGCCAAAGACTTCAGGAACAAATGACACAGCCACGTTCACTGGACCACAGCTGATGGACAAGGAGGCCACCCCCAAATCCTTGTGACCAGAGAGAGAGGAGCGCCCCCAAAGATGAGCCCTTCACATGCTCTTTCCTCCTCCCAGGGGAACCCTAGTCACCTCTGGAAACGATGCCTCTACTTTGATGCCTGACCCAGAACAGTGACCGCAATGGTGGAATCCTCAGCCAGAGAAGAAGAGGAGGGCACCCAAGGGGGTCGGGGAGGAGGAGAAGCAGCTTGTTATTATTAACCACCGGGGGGGCACCAGGACTCGACAGAAAGAGAATGAAACTCTCCTTCATGTTAGGTGACCTGGCCTCAAGCCCTTGCTCCGCCACTATGTGCTCTGTGTCCCTGGACGCATGGCAGAAGTGTGTGGGGCCGGCTGCTGCGGGGCTGGGTAACAGAGCATCCTATTGGGGGAAGTCTTGAAACAGACATAACCCATGAAAAATCACATTCCATAATACAGCAGGAATGGTTACACATTAGTCAAGTATTATTTACAAACATGTTTATTATAACAAGTTACAAATAGAATGGTTATAAGTCATGCAATGGAAAAGTGAGCAAATACTCTGAACAATTTGCAAAAGAAACACCAATGACCAATACATACATATACACACCCATGCTCACCCTCGTTAGTTATCAGGGAAAGTAAAACACAGTAACAATTTTATCATCTGATTGGCAAAATCTCATACCTTGTTATGGTCAAAGAGATGCAGACAAGGGTGTGGGGCTAGGGACCCATCCACACGAGGGCGGAAGTATAAATTGCTTGCAACCATTTCTATAGCAATCCAGCTGTAATATATTAAATCTGGAAATGTGATTGCCTATGATCCAGCAATTACAGTTCTGGGGATCTACCTGAAGAAATACTAACATGTGTACAAGGTGTTCATTCCAGTATTGATGAAGAAATAGAAATGTGAAGTAAACGAAATATTCCCAATTGAGAATAGCTAACTTGCAATATGGCTTAGTCCACAGTGGAACACAATTTACCAATTAAAAGGTGATCCCTGCATAGTTACATGGATAGATATCAGAATCATTGTTCACTGAGGGGGGTAGCGGGGGGCGGGGGGCAAGTCATTGATTGACATACACAGTGGAATCCTGAGTCAGAATTCCTTTTTGCTTTAAGTAACCAATCACCCACACTACTATAGCTTAAAGGAAGAGGAGTTTATTTTTTCTCAAGTAACAAGGAGGACAGAAGTAGCAATTGCTGAAGTTGGGTCAGCTGCTCAACAATACATCTTAGGGAATTTTGCTGGATAAGAGAATGAATTGGCCGCTGTGGCTCTCCACATCATATTTAAGGCAGGAAGAAGAAAGAAGTGAAAAGATTTTCTCTTCACACAGGTTTGGCGTTTTTTTGTTTGTTTGTTTGTTTGTTTGTTTTTGGTTAGGGAAGACTTGCACTGTAGAATTTCCCTTATATCTCATTAGAAACCTTTCTATCTTTCTGATTAAAGAAATGAGGTTATAAAAAATAATTTAAGACAATCATGATTCATTCTCTATGGTTTAGTGGAAGGAAGGACCTATTCTCTCTGATTTCAAGAGATTTCTGCCCACTACTTGAGTATTTCGTGTTCTTTTAGCAGGAAAGAAAGGGGTGCTGTTAGCTGTTGGGTGGATAGTGAAGAGTGTCCGATGCAGATACAATTTATATAGAAAAGAAAATGGATCCATGTGTAGAACATGACCTTTTTTTGTTCTTTGCCAAACACATAGAGGGGTTATGGAAGAAGAACGTGGGAGTAAGGAACGGACCAATGTATGGTGCTCAAAGGGCCTTTGATTTTACCTGAATTCTTTAGTCTTTAAAAGGAAGGCTGGGGGAAAAAAGGGGAGACTATTGCTTGTGCAATTAAAAGTCAGTTTTAAAAAATCCTATCAGTAGCCAGCTTTGACACCCCCAAATGTGGCCCAGTTGCAGGGAGCCCAACACAGCAGAAGCAAAGGCAATTGCTTACCTGGTCTGATACTTCAAAAGTTCCACCTGGGCCCCTGGGAGAAGAGGGAGGAAATTGCCTGAGTGACTCTTGGCTCCCAGAAAAAAAGTTGGGAGCTGATCACTTAAGGCTTTGAAGCCCTTTCAGCAGGGCTGCCTTTGACAGACAGAAAGTCAACCCATTGGTATTTCCTCGCAAGTTCAGGGCCTCCCTCTGGAGTCCTCCCTTGTTTTTCAAACAGAACCTGCAGTCTCTGATTAAACTGCCTGTCAAATACTGACAGATGCAGCTGGTGTCCTTAAACCACTTACAAGATGCTCTGGAGCACGGGGCTGGGATGGATGGACAGTGGCTCTGCAGGCCAGAGAGCCAGGAGGGGGCTGGGAGGACAGAGCAGACCCATGTCACAGGGTGCAGAGCAGTCTGTGCTGGAGGCTACAGTCCATCCTGATGTTTCTTATTACCCACTTCGCAGGTCAAGACATGAAGCTCCAGGGAAGGGAAATGCCCGAGTTCACACAGTACAAAGTCTCAGACTCACCTCTGACCCACAGTGAAGCACCTCCCCCAAAAGCTGGGAAAGCAAATGAGAGGATTGGCGGGGGGTGGGGGTGGGGGCAGTTCCTAAGCATCAACTCCTCCAATGCCCACCTCTGTCCACCCACCCCACCCCTCATGCCCTGCATCGCCTAACAGGTATTTCAAGCCAAAAGCCCTGCCAAAAAGACTTGGCCTCTAAGAAGGTCCTTGTAGGTCACGTGGTCCAGTGAGGTTTTTCAAAAGCAGGTGGATAAAAACCAGCTTTTAAAAAATGAAAATATCTGTGTGCATTGTTTGTAATGACAGTCAATATTATTTTGGGAAATTTGGATGTTTTTATTGAGTCAGTGACAAAGGTGATTTTTACTCAGGATTGTAGCTACAAGAAAGAAAGAGGAAGAAAGGAAGAAAGAAAGAAAGAAAGAAAGAAAGAAAGAAAGAAAGAAAGAAAGAAAGAAAGAAAGAAAGAAAGAAAGAAAGAAAGAAAGAAAGAAAAGCCACTGGTTAGCAGGCTGAGGCCGAGAAGAGGGTGTGACTTGCTCAGGGTCATGGTGTGGGCTGGAATGGGACAATGAGACAGGGCCTCGGGCTGCTGTGGTGAGCTTGGAGCTGGGCTGCAGCTCAAGCTGCCTCCTTGGTTATGGGGCTCCATGTCTCATGGGCCCTCCCCTTAGGGCTGCGCGGGCTACAGGAAGCTCTTCCTGCTGGTACCCCCACCTGGGGCCGCCTGTTTACCCAGCCCTGCTCCTTGGGTCCCCAACTAGGAGGCTCACTCCTTTGCTGCTCCTGGTGAGCATCCCTGCTGTTCCTAAATACCCAGTTGCATTCACCCCATTTCCCGCCGAGGCCTGTAGCTCACTCTTGTGAGCCCTCTCCACTCACACTTGGCTTTCTCTGAAGAAATTCTTGTTCCTTTCCATGGAATTTGGGAGCAGCCTTCTCACAGTGGCTGAATGTGGACTGGTGCTGGCTGCTGAGGCTCTTGGAGGGAAGAGCCCAGGCCCTGTTTCCACTGGGAAGGCACCTGCTAGGCTGGCTCTCTTGGTGTGGCCATGGCAGGACCAAGAAACCTGAGTGTGAATCCTGTGGTTCCTCCACCCTTGCTTCTTAATATTGGACAAGTCATGAGGTCTCCGAGCCTCAGTTTCCTTCTCTGTAAAATAAGCTAATAATCCCCATCCAGCCCTCTTACTGCAAATGTCAAATCAGCTTGGGGCTGCCTTAGACATTAGTGATATTTCCCTGATCATTACTTCCTTACCTGTCAGCCCTCTTGCTAATGGTATGCAATTTCCCTCTGAGGGACCCCTTCTCTAATAGCTCCTGAGATGAACATGGCTGAACTCCCACCATGCCCCAGACTTGACCCCTTGACCCAAACCTGGAAAATCCATGTGTTCTCTCCTCCTGGCTTAGTGATGGTTGAGAGGTGAGCACGTGAACCAAGCCAGACCAAGGGGACCGAGCCCAGCGGCTGCTGCCAGCACCATTGCTCAGGCTGCTGAGCTGATAGAGTTGCTGAGAGCCACAGGGAGTCATCATTTGAAGAACTGACACACTGAAAAAGAGATCCAGGAGACAAGAGAGTGCGAGACAGCTTGCTGACATTGCGTGGGCCTCTCAATCCACAGAGACATAAAGCAAACTCTGCTCCCAGCCTCTTAAAGCCAATGAATTCTCCTTATGGTTTAAGCCAGCTTAACTTGAGTTTCTTTCATTGGCAGCTGAGAATGCTGACTAATTCAGGGGCCAAAGCATTAAAGTGTTTAAACACACACACATACAACACACACATTCTCTCCTTGGGGCCTCAGAAGGCCCCCTTCTGCTGTGCCAGGAGCCTCCTTGCCTTTCCTGGCAGTGCCCTGCACACTCAGTGCCTCCTGAGACCCTCTGTACTCACTGGCTGGGGAAAACCAGCCTTACCTCTCCTGTGAACCATCCTGACAGGCCAGAAGGGAAGAGGACCGAGGAAGACCAGCCATATCTAGTTTGGACATTGGTTTCCCAAGTGTAGGGCTCCAACCCATTCAGCTCTGCCTCAGCCAGCTGCAGCTGATCCCACTCCTCCTCTGAGAAGCCCTCCAGGTTTGCAGTTCACTATGTAGCATGTCAACTCTGCCTGGGAAACTCCTCCATTCCCTAAGCTGCCCAAGTCTGTGCTCTGCTCTAGTTTTATCTGCTCCATGTCACAGCTCCTCTCTCCTCCTAGGCCCTCTCCCTCCTCCCTTTTTGGGATCTGTCCCTTGGCTACTGGTTCCTACCTGGCCCCCTCTCAGCAGCCTTTGCCATGGATTTCACAGGCCTGTCTGTGCAATGTGTGGCATTTCCTCACTGGTGCAGGAAGAAGGGCCATGCCTCGTGTCCCATTCTGGCTGCTGGGACCCACCCTGTTGGTGTGACTACCTTCTCCCATCCCCCCCTGACTGGTGATCGCAATCAGTCATCAGACATCATGAATTTCACACTGAATTCAACCCACTGACCCCAGTGTGTATTGTTATCCAGCCTAGAGGGAGGTGTCTGAAGCACCTCCTCTCCTGTGGGACATGATAGGTCCTCTCAAGTTGCAGTGGAAGTCAGTGCTTCAAAGACAGTTCTTAGCTGGTGCTAGTTATGCACTGGGGTTAACATCAGTCTGAGATATGGTCATGCCAAGGGTTGCCAGATAAAATGGAAGAAACCCAGTTAAATTTGAATTTCAGGACAAAACAACAAATTATTAATAGTATAAGTATTGCATGATAAGTTCTTATATTAAAAACTATACATTGATGCAGACTGGTGCAACCACTGTGGAAAAAAGTATGAAATTCCCACAGAAAACTAAAAATGGAACTGCCTTTTGATACAGTGATTCCACTGCTGGGATTATACCCAAATAATCCTGAAACACCAATTCAAAAGAACCTGTGCACCCCTATGTTCATAGCAGCGCTATTCACAATAGCCAAGTGCTGGAAACAGCCTAAGTGCCCATCACTAAATGAGTGGATAAAAAAACTGTGGTGCATTTACACAATGGATTACTATGCAGCAGAAAGAAAGAACTCCTACTTTTTGCACCAGGATGGATGGAACTGAAGAGTATTATGCTAAGTGAAATAAGCCAGGCAGTGAAAGACAAAAACCATATGATCTCACCCATATGTGGAACCTAATGAACAAAACAAACAAATGAGAAAAATAGAAACAGAGGTATGGAAACAAGGAGCAGACTGACAGTGACCAGATGGGAGGGAGGAAGGAGAGATGGGGGGAAGAATGGAAAGGGCCTAGTCAAGGAACTAGGGGATGAGACAGTGAAGAGCAAAGGGGGCAAAATGGGACAACTGTAATAGAACAACAATAAAAAAAATTAAAAACTATACATTATTTAACTGAAATTAAAATTTAACTAGGTGTCCTTTATTTTGTTTTTGCTTTGATTGAATCTGGCAACCCCAGTATGTTGCTAGTGCTGGTGAGTTTACAGTCGGTTGTCGAAGGAGGACTTCTCTGCCAGAAAACTCTAGAACAGGTGCCTGTGGAGTTTCTACCTCTGGAGGACTTCAAAAAAGAGTATAAGGTGATGGTCATTCTAGAAAACTGATCCCTGTCTATTTGGAGGTAGATGAGCTTCCAGTTCTGTCCCAGGTCTGAGTGGATAACAGCAGGATTTCATGAGTCTGTGTTTGGAGGATCTGGCTATATGTAAAGTACCGTGACCTCTGATCTCCTCCCCAGACCATCTTTCTCTCAGGGGCTAAGTTCAGGATTTCATGGTTGTCTATGAGAGCTACAGAAAGCAACTGCAAGAGGTCTTAAATGCAGAAAGGGACAGAGAATGAATGGGAGGAGGGATGATTGTAACACATGTTAGAAGAGAGGGAAATAAAATTAGTTTCTGCATATTGAATCCTATTTTTCATTGACTTTAATTGTTAACTTGGAGATGGATTTCTCTGCAGAGAAAATTTTGATTTCAAGACATAACAAAATGACTTTTTTTTAAAAGCTAAATTGTATATTTAAAGGGAAACTATTTTCCAGTGTAATAATGGTAATATTGAAAGTAAGTTGCCAAGCATAAACACAAAGCAATTACAAGTGTTTTTATGTGTTTTGCCCATAGTTTTAAAACACCCAGCGACAGCTTAATTGAGCGGAACACAGGGCTCATCAGCCTCTTTCCTCAGTCTCCTCCAGCAACAGACAGCACTGCATTTCTTGGCTGCATGGCCAGCCTTTCAGGGTGCACTGGTAGCTGCTGAATTAGGAGCTGTCATTCAGGTTCCTCAAAGCAAAGGCAGGTGGAGGTGCCAACTTAAAGTGAGTGAGCAGTGCTTCCAAAGGTGGCATAGATGAACAGGCAGGGCAGGGGCTAATGCAGACAAGGAAATTAATGGGATGAGCGGTTGCAGGGAGAAATCAGGGAGAAGGGCCCCATGGAATATTCTAGGTTTTGTATTTAGAACTAGATCAACAGCAAAACAAGAGCACATTTCTGTTCATTGTGTTTCTACCTTTAGGGGTACATCTATAAACAGGAAGCCGTGCCCATTGGAGGTGCCCTGGAAAATAACATTGCAGCACCTGGCAGATGTGTGTTACATGAGCCAGTTGCTAGGCCAAAAGGGAACTTCTCCTGGACCTACTATCCTGTGGGCCAAATCTGCATTATAGAGCCCGTCTAGTACGAGAGTGGGAGGCAGAGGAAGTGAAGACAGGCAGTTTGGCTGTGTTTCCTGATATTTGCAAGTCTGGCCCACATCGCGTTTCTCCGTTTCTCTCTTGCTCCACCCTACCTGGCTCTGTCACCCCCAATTTCCCCATATTCTACACTTCACCCTCCTCTGTTTCCACCAGGCTGAGGAGGGAGTGTGTTCTGGGCTGGGCTTTGCCCTTGGCTCTGGCCCCTGTGTGCCGGCGTGTGGTGGGTGCATTGGGGGTGGTTTGTGGCTCATCAGAATGGAAATTGTTTTTCCCAAATTGGAACATGGGCCTTGTATGGAGGCTGCTCTGATTTTTCCAGACATAGTGTACTGTGAAGAGCTCTGGGGTCTCCCTATTGTAAGAACAGCATTTGGGTGGGGTCCGGAGGAGATTTTTAGGCTTTCTACCATCTCTGAAGAAAAGGTCAGTGAGCAAATGACACCTCACCCCCAAGGAAAACAGAAGGATCTGGTTTTGGGCCAACCCCCTGGCTGAGCATATACAGGTGACTGCTACATGGGAGACTCCAGAGCAACTCTGGAAGGGAGGGGGAGGAGGTTCTGGGAGAGCTGGAGAGTTCCTGGAGATGCCAGCCTGAGGTCCAGGATGAGCAGGGTGAGGGGAAAGGACTGTTTCAGAGAGGAGGAGAGAGAAAGAATGGTTCTAGGAGACAGAGTTCAGGGGAGGGTGTGCACCAAGGTTTTAGAAGAAAGGAGGCTTTGGGGAGAGTGGTGTCATGAAAGTCACAGGGCAGAAAACCTGGGAGTGGCACATAGTTAAAGGGAGAAGCAAACCTCCCATCACATCTATGATGGGTCATTCTGAGGCTGAGTGGGGTCTCCTTAGCAGAATCCCCATACATGTGGCTTAAACCCCATTTTCATTCTTTCTTTCTTCCACTCATCAGACATTTAGTGAACACCTACTGAGTGCTGGGCTTTAAGCTTCCTGCCCTTTGGAAGTTCCCAGGCCGCTGGGACAGCCTGACTTCTGTAGAAACATCCCGTAATACAGAATAATATAGTCTAGATGAACCAGTCATATTTCAGGTGCTGGGGAGAGAACCTGGGTAGGCCTTTCTAGTGTATATGTCAGCTTTATGTGAGGCCTTTGGAGTGTGAGAAGGCCACCTGTTCAATCTCTGGGCTCCTCCCAGCTCAAGTGAACTGACCTTGACTTTCCTCCTGTATGGCCGCCCTAACGTTCAAAGTGGGTCTTCTCACCCACTCCATGTCCTCTTCCCTATTCTAGGCACCAGGATCCTTTTGCCCTTGATTCCTCAGGACTCCCCACCCCAGGCTAATCTTTGTTCACTGTGGTGTTTGTACTCTGGGGCTTCCTCCCTATAGATCCTCCTTCACTCAGTATAACTGGTGGGGTTCTTTCTGGTTCATTGGACAAAGCTCATCTGAAACAATCATTCCCCCGAATATTGAGAATGGCTGAAGTCTTCACATCTGACCACTCTGAATCATCTTATCATTGTTGTCAGCATCATCAGCGTCAGTATTATCACGTGTTTTGCTTTTACATTACAACTTCTTAATGATGTTAGTTGCAAACAATGCAATCTACAGGGGGGGAAAGCCAAGGCTCGAAGAGGCTAAAAGACTTGCCAAGAGTCATACAGCTAGAGTGAGAAAGTCAGGGTTTGAACCTGAATCTTTTGACCTCACATCAAGACCACATCTGATATATGATTCAGGTGGCATGGTAGAACAGTGGGGAAATTATGATGTTTTCCTTAAAGATGCAGAATAATTGGGCATAGATGGATGAGAAAAGGAAATAAAATGTGATCCTTATCTCACACCTTTAAAAAAAAATCAACATCAAGTGACAGAAAAACTTGAATGTCAAAAATAAAACTTTAAAATTCTAAATGAAAATAAAAGTGAATATCTTTATGATCCCAGGAAATATGGAAATATTTTTAAACTAAGATCCCAAAAGTACTAATTTTAAAATAACAGGTCAAGCACATTAAATTTAAGAATGTCTGTTTATAAAAAGACATACAAGTAAAATTGGATCTACTCATTTACAAAAATTAACTTAAAATGGATCAAAGACCTAAAGAACTAAAAATTATAAAACTAAGGAAAAAATAGGTGTGACTCTGAGGACCTTGGATTAGATAAACATTATATGTGTTTTGGTATGATGTCAAAAGCACAAACAACAAAGAAAAAAAGCAGCTGAACTGGACAGCATCAAAATTAAAAACTTTTGTGCTTCAAAGGACACGATTAACCCTGACTGATGTGGCTCCATTTGTTGGATGTCGTCCTGAAAAGTGAAAGGCCACCAGTTCAATTCCTAGTTAGGACACATGTCTGGGTTGCAGATTCAGTCCCCGGCTGGGACGTATATGAGAGGCAACCAATCAATGTTTTTCTCTCTCATGTCGATGTTTCTCTCCCTTTCCCTCTTTCAAATAAATAAATAAATAAATACCACCATTTAAAAAGTGAAAAGACAATCCACAGAATAGAAGAAATTATTTGCAAATTTTACATCTGATAAGAGACTTGTCTAGAATATTTAAAAAGCTATTATAACACCATAATAAAAACAAACAACCCAATTAAAGGATATGAGTAGAGAGTTCCCCTCTGAATCTATATAAATGGCCAACAAGTACATGGAAAGATGTCCAACACCATTATCCAGCAATAAAATGCAAATCAAAATCACAATAATTTACTATTTCATACCCATTAGGATGTCTATAATCAAAAAGACAGTAACAAGTAATAGCCAGGATGTGGATAAATTACAACCCTCTCATACACTATTGGTGGGTTTGTAAAACAACAAAATGTTCTGTCAGTTCCTCAAAAGATTAAATAGACTTTCCATAAGATCCAGCAATTTCCCTCCTAAGGATATTCCTAAGAGAAATGAAAATATAGGTCCTTACAAAAACTTGCACATGCGTAGTAGCATTATTCATAATAGCCAAAAAGTAGAAATAGCTCAAATGTCTGTCAAATGATGAATGGATAAACAAAATGTGGTATATCCATACAGAGGAATATTATTTGGTAATATAGAAGAACAAAGTACTGGTACATGCTACAACATGGATAAATTTTTGAAGACATTATGCTGTGTGAAAGAAGCCAGTCACAAAGAACCACATATTCCTTTCATATCAAAGGTCCAGAATAGACATATCTATAGAGATGGAAAGTAGATTGATTAGTAGTTGCCTAGGGCTGGAGGGTGTGGGGAGGGAGTAGAGTAGAGGATTGGGGAGTGACTGCTAATTGGTATAAGCTTCTTTTTTTTTGATGAAACTATTGTGAAGCTGACTGTAGTGATGCTCCCACAACTGTGAATATGCTAAATACCACTAAATTGTACACTTTGAGTGAGATGTATGGTATGCAAATTATAACTCAATAAAGCTGTTTTTATTTCTCACCCAAGGATATATATTTATTGATTTTAAAGAGAAAGGAAGGGGGAAGGAGAGAAAGAAACATCGATATAAGAGAGAAGCTTTCTTTCATTGGTTGCCTCCCATATGTGCCCCAACCAGGGATCAAACCTGCAACCTAGGTATGTGCCCTGATTGGGAATTGACCCCACAACCTTTTGGTGTATGGGACAACACTCCAACCAATAAGCCATGTGGCCAAGACACTGTAGTTTTATTTATTTTTTATTTTTTAATAAAAAGACAAACCATAAACTAAGGGACCCTTTCCAGTTTGTCATGACAATCTAGTGGGGATACACTTCTGAATAAGACTTTAGAGGACTTCTGAACCACACTATTGGTTGGTCCCTAGGCCTGGCCCCTTTCCTCTTGGGCTATTGGCAAATTGCACCATGTTGAAAGAAGTCTAGGGTTCCTAGAGATGCCCAGGACTTTGGGATCACTTAGCTAAGGAGAATCTTTTCTAGGGAAATGGAAGACCTCAGTCAAATCATCACAGAATGGGCCATCTCAGGTAGAAGAGAGATTCCAGCCAAAGGAAGTACTCAGCCATGGGCAAAAGGCATCACTATGCCTCTCCTGTGCTCATCCCTGACAGGTCATGTCACTCTTCCCTAACTCTCTAATCCTAGTTATCCTCAATGTGGGCCTGCCTGAAGCCAAAGCTCACACCTAGCTTGCAGCCCCTGGGCCATGCTGGTGACTTAGACATCTGTGACCAACAATCTGAAGGCTTTCTAAAAGATTTTATCCTATCTATTCATCTACCTATCTACCTACCTATCCATCCATCCATCCACCCTACAAAACTGGGTACAAGCAGAGGGGAAGATTTACCATGACAAAAGAATAGACATGAGTAGTTGAATTGGGTTTATTTCCTTCTACACTTTTCATTCAGTATGTGCAGGTATAATATCTATACACCTATATATTTTTTCAAAGATGGTACCACATTTTTAGAGAGAGATATATTTGCCTGTTTGTTTTCACTCAATGGCAGATAGCTACTGTGGTGAAACACAAGCCTGTCATGAGACCTGGACACACTCAAGCCACAGGGTGAGTGGGGAGGAGCACAGGTTAGGCCTGGGTAGAAGGCCTGGAGCTTGTCCCAGCTCTATCACCAAGATCCGCTTCCCCTGTCTGCTTCTCAAGGGGACTCATCTGCAGAGTGAAAGGAATGTCCGAATAACTTCCAGAAGCTCTTTTGATTTCTCTGATAATAGTTTCTATTATAGAAAAGTTACTGTAAATTAGCTCATTTAATTCCTACAAGCTGATGAGTAAGTGCTATTTCTACTCCCATTTTATAGACAAGGACACTCTGGCACAGAGAAGTTTGGTAACTTCAAGGTCACATAGTAGTACATGATACAATCAGGACTTGAACTAGATTTGTGTGACTTCAGAGCCTGTGTATTCAGCCTCCACACCACACCATCCACCACCAAATGTAAGAGCACATTTCTGTGGACCTGGGAAAGCACCCACCAGGATGAGGAAGGCAGGTTGTACTTGGGCTAGTCTTTGGCCCAGGGTCACCAGCTCATAGTGTAAAGCAAGGTAGATATGCCCTCCCAGAACAAGCTGGGCTTAACCCAAGATCCTGTGGTATCAGAGGGCAGCTGGGGCTGCTGCTGCTCCCTGTGCACAGGCTCAGCTGTCCTCAGGGCCAGATCAGTGCTTTTAATCCAAACTTGGTGCCTGAGCCTCCTGGAGCTTCCCAGGAAAGTATAGATCTGGTGGAGTCTCGCTACCCAGCCAACGCACAGAGAAACTCAAACACACTCTTGTAGCTCAAAGGCTCACAAGGAGGGTCCATCCCAGGGAAGGCTCCATCTACCCAGTCGACTCCAGGTCAGGATCAGGCTTCCCCTGCTGAAAAATCACTTCTCCCCTGGAAAAACCATTCCACACAAACCAGCAGGGCCACTGAACACACCCTGTCTCCCTGTGCTTAATTATTTATTTATACCTCCACCTCCCCAGTTATCCACATCATCTGGCTGGTCTTGGCTGCAGCAACTGAACAGGGAGAGGGCACCATGTAGCTCTGGGCACATCTGCAGTGGGACTTGGAAGTCTCAGTCTGGCTTTCTCTCCTCCTCTTCCTCCTGCTCCTCCTCCACTGCCACCAGCTCCCCAGTCCGCCTGCAATTGAACGCAGGTGCCAGGAAATATCTAAGTTGTACGGCTGAAGTGAAAACACATGGGTAGGGTAAAAATTCTTCTTCATTACATCCCCAGACACTCGCAGATGGAGACGGAGACCTCTGAGGCCAGTATCTGGTGCTCCATGTGCAGGAGGACGGCACGGACCAGCTGTGAGCGGCACATGAGCCCTGTCGTGCCCTGTCGGCTGCCCGACTCAGAGGAGAGGTTCAAGCTGGCTGCCTGGGGGCTGGAGGGGGTGCAGAAGGAGTCTCTGAGCCCCGTTTCCCACTGCCTCCCCAGGAAATTTAAGATCCCAGCTCCTGGTGCTGACTCTGACTCTCGCTGGCTATGTGATGTGGGCAAGTCACGTCACTTTCTCTTAGCCTCCATTTCCTCATCTGTAAAGTCATGATAAAAATACCTTTTTCTCAGAGTCGTTGCAGTGCAACAAAAGTCCTTTGGGGAATGGAAAAATAGTCTGACAGTATAATAGATTTACAAAGCAGACCCACAACCTGTAATCCAGAATTCCATATACCCCCAGAAACTCTGAGAACCAAAGCTTTTCGTAACCTGTCTGGCAGCAAAACTTAAGCTGACTTGATATGAGACTATTTATTGAATCTATTTACCCACTTTGGTTTGAATATTCATATATTTTGCTGCACAAATATCAGTCTGTTTGATCATGGGATGCTGCCTCAGGTCCTGCTAGGGGTCTGATATATTTATAGATATCTCTCAACTCCAGAAGTTCTGAATTCTGAAACACATCCAGCCACAAGTGTTTTAGGTAGAGGAGTATGAACTTATTTTTGGAAATGAAGGGAAAATTCATTTGTTGTTTTAAGGTAATTGAAGACAAAAAGTTGGCTGGATCTGAGGCCTTTTTAAAAACCCCCTGCACTGCCCAGGTGTTAACTGTGACCCAGGAATACTTAATCAGCACATTTACCAAGCACTTATTATGCATATGTAATGATGCCTTACAAATGTTAACTATTGTATGCTAAGGACCATGGCAGGGGTGTTAGGAGGCTGCCCTGGGAGCAAGAGTCAGAGGTTTCCCTGGGGACACTGCAGGGATCTCCCACAGGGTCAGTCTGATTTCTGGACCATTTCCCAAGAGGGCCCCAGTGGTCCAGGAAATCCACCCTCACTGCCTCCTTCCTCTGTAGGTCTCTCTGAGAGCCACCTGGACCTGGGGTTTGGCTTGTTTTTCAACTAGATGAGTGAATCATGAACATGTTCCCTTTAGGAAAAAAATACGCAAGTACACAGAGTCAACAGTAACAATCCTACTTTACCTCTGCCTCCTCGAACCTATTCCATCCCTGGGGTAACTACTGTTTACAGTTCAATATTATCCCTGCAGTCCATTTTCCTGGCGTTTATTTATACATATATATATCATTTGGATTTGTTTTGGGTGTTTTATATACACACCTCACATAGTGTTCTGCAGCTTGCTTTTTTTCTGCTTACCATATGTCTTGGAGATCTTCCCACGTCAGTTCACATAAGCCTGCCTCATTCATTTCAGCTGCTGCCTCATAGCCACCCTATGGGTGCACAAGGGCTTGCATAACCCAGCCTCACTGCTGACCACACAGGTCCTCTGCAGCAAGCATCTGTGCCTGCGTACCATTCGGCCCGCAGGTCGTCTGCAGCAAATATCCGTATAGTGACACTATTGTGCCCACAGGTGCTTACTTTCTAGAAGAGGAATTGCTGTGTCAGGCAGTGTGACATATTTTATTCCTGCTAGCTTCTGCCAAATCGTCTTCGAAAAGGCTGAATCCATTTAGACTCTCACTAATTACATATCAGAGGCTGATGCAGCAGTTCTACCAGCTGACTGGGAGCGGGGTTTCCTGGCAGGTGGCTCTGAGTGGCTGCAACCCATTCATTTCCCCTCCGGAGAAGTCAGCCATGGCTGTGGGAACGGCCTTGTCTTTAGCAGCGTGGGAGCATGGACACTGGTTGTACGTGAGTCATCTCATTGTACTGGTAGTACAATATAGTGATTGCAAGCAGGGATTTGGAGCAAAGAAGACTTGGGTTTGAATCCTGGCTCCACCACCCATGAGCTGTGTGATCTTTAGCAAATATAACTTTTCTGAACTTTTTAATCTGAAAACTAGGAGTAACAATAACTATATCAGGCAGAGAGGTGGCATAAGGCTTTAGCAAGATGATATACACATATAAAGCACTTAGTACAGTCCCTACATAGACTAAGTGACAATAAACAAAAACTAGTATTTAAATTAGGTTGACTGGCTGATGGCAACACAGGGCACTACTGTGTCCAGAGGTCAGAGCCCATGAGGCGTGGGTGATGGTACCAGGAGGCGAGATGAGCAGTTGTGGCTTCCAGGCTAAAAGGGCAGACAGGACACAACCAGATAAACACCAGTAAACAGAGGTAGGGAGTCTTACAAACACAGACCTGTGCCAGTGCAGTTACTGTGAGATAAACACGTGGGAGCCAAGTCACCAGGTGGGAGCAGAGGGGGTGGGGCAGATGTGAAGTGTGGGTGGATTGAAGGGGAGCGGGAGGTGGCAGGAGAGAGTGAAGCCAGACAGATGACACTGGCTGGAAAGGTGACATGGAGGACGGAAGTGGGGCTGAGGGGGGTTGCTAAGAAGGTAGCTTTGCTCCTGGCAAACAGTGTGGAGAGGAAGGTGCCCTGGACTAGCTGGCCACCAGAGTCTGGTTAAAGCCCCTGCCCTGCCTCGTGCCAGGCATCTGGCCTTGGGTAAATAATTCTCCATTTCTAGGCCTTGGTTTGAGCATCTTCAAATGGGACACGTGCTGTTGTTGAACTAGATAACTCTTTCTAGAATGATTTCCAACTTGAAAGTTCTAGGGATTCCTGCCCATAATAAAATCTCTGCTATGAGCAGCCTAATCTTGAATTTGAGTCTCTGTGGCCACCACTCGAATCTCTACAAATTGCTGGCACTTAACAGTTTATAAACTATAAATAAGCACATCTGTTTCTTCATGCAGTTGTGCTCTGTAGCTTTGGATGCAGGTGGAGCTGAGATTCAAATGTCATTTCACATGAAGTTACATGAGAGACCCAGGAGCTCACCGAGGGGAAACGATGCACAGATGGCCAGCATTGATCTGGGCTGGCATCTCACCTTCCAGGTGCCGCAGCAACTCCTGAACTGTCAAAATTGCAGACAGCAAGTCAGCCTGGATCACCCAGTGTCCCCACATACAGCACCAAGAGCAGCCAGGCCCTGGTTGCACCCTCAATGTCAGGGTCTTTGTCTACATCACATTGTCTAATCCTCATGGCAACCCTCACAGTGCTGGTTTGGCTCACTGTACAGATGAGCAGGGGAGGCTCAAAGAGACTGAGTTATTTATTGCTCAAGATCACCCAGCTGGGGAGCAGCAGAGCTGGGCTTCCCAAAACCCCACAAGCAAGCCTCTCTCCTTTTTCACTCTTGCCTAAAGAGGGAGCACACACCCTCGTTGACATCTAAGAGCTCCACTCATCATCTATTTCATCCCAAATTATCCTCAAGACCCAACTGCCTCACTACCTCCTCCAGGAAACCCTCCTGGACCACTCTTGCCACACCCAAGCATTTGTGCTATTTTCTTTCCTCTGCACACACTCATGGTCTTCCTGTCTGGGTCTTCCAGCTGATCTTTATCAGACTCCACTGGGAAGAAGGGAGATTCTCCTCCTCTGTGGCAGGAGTTTTGTCTTTTCAATGTGAAGTTTATCTTTTTCTAAATACTGTAAATATATTCTAAGGTATGGTAAAATAAACAAATGTTTATTATAACAATGAAAATTCAGAGAACTATTGGCCTAGTGGTTTACCTTCCTATGACCCCATACAGACACGAAGCACTGTCTTAGTTTGATCTCTCCAGGAGCTGACTCAGAGATGAGGATGTGAGGACAGGTAAGTAGTTTATTGGGTTGGCAATAAAATCCATTCAGTTTTGTCCGTAAGATGGCTCTAGTAACGCTTAGTTGTCTTTAACTTCATTTGAAACAATTTTGCTAACTTGTATTGTGACATTTGTCATATCAGTGTGCATTTTTAAAAACTTAATAAAATTGGTAAATTTTTGTCGAGCCATTTTAATATTGAAGATGAAAGAAAATAAGCAACATTTCTGGCATATTATGCTTTATTACTTCAAGAAAGGTAAAAACTCAACTGAAATGTAAAAAAAGGTTTGTGCAGTGTATGGAGAAGATGCTATGTGACTGTTCAAACTGTTAAAAGTGGTTTGCAAAGTTTCGTGCTGGAGATTTCTTGCTGGATAATGCTTCATGGTTGCAAAGACTGGTTGAAGTTGGTAGCGATCAAATTGAGACATTAATTGAGAACAAGCAACATTATATCATGCAGGAGATAGATGACATACTCAAAATATCCAAATAAATGAAGTTATTCGTGAAAATAAAAATTGTGTCTTTTATTTTATGGAAAAAAACCATACAGACTTTTTGGCCAACCCAATATTTGTGAGGCTTATTTGGGAATAGTTTATTGGTAGTTGAATGGGGACATAAGATGGTTAACGGAGGACAGCAAGAAAGGGTGTGTTTCCAGCAGGTGACCACTATGGGCAACTGGGCTCCATCTTGCTGGACAACTCTGGGAGCCAGTGGAGAACCCGTGATACAGACTTAGCTCCCCAAAGGGCAAAGGACTGGAGTGCTAATCTGCCAAGTCACAGAAGTTATTAGTTGAGGACTACTCCCAGACAGAGGCAGGTGCCGTGGTCAGAAAGAGACACAGGTGCTGGAAGGCACGGGAGCCATGGGCAGGGTACTGTTACAAGTGCCTATGGACCAGGCTTATGGCCACACAGCAGTGAAGGAGGAAACCGTAGACCAAGAACTCATAAGCTCATGGTGGGACAGGTGTTTGTGAAATGCTACAGAACAGGATCAGTAGAAATGAGCCACAGGAAAATTCATGGCTCTGGAGTCACATGGCCAGGATTGAAACCCCAAATCTACCAGTAGTTTTGAGCAAGTTACTTAGTCTCTCTGGAGCTCAGTTTTCTCATCTACAAAATGGGAATTGTAAAAGTAGCAACATATTGGAGTTGTTTGGAGTTCATTGAAATGAATACACAGACTTGGCACTGGGTGCTCTCACTGAATACTCACTGCTATCATCATCATCATCATCATCATCATCATCATCATCGATGCCATTGGACATTCAAGAGTGGCATGGCCAAGCCTGGAGACCCACTGCCACAGAGCAAAGGGAGATGGCCGAGACCTGTGCAGGGGAAAGGCTCTGCCAAGGTGGCCTGGTGGCCTTGCGCGTATCCACAGAGGTGCTCAGGGAAGGCTTGAACTGCCATTTCCTGAGTCTGGGCTGAGTACCTAGTGATCACCCCAGAACCCTTGAGACTGAGAGGCTTGTGAGGAGCTGCTATGAGGCCATCTCACACTCGCTGCCCTGTCTCTCCTGCGAGGCTGCCATGAGACCATTTCTCACCATCTCCGTGTTCTGATGGCACGGGCTTCCACCCTCCCCTCAAGGTGTGGGTGCAGATCTGCTTAGCTTCAGTCCAGCACTGGCTTCTAAGTGACGAGCTCTCTCACAACTTGCACTTCTCTCATGCGATCCCTCTCATTTTGGTGTCATCCTTTCTGGTGTGTGGGACAAGGACCCAGGGAGCTGGCGCCTTTGGCTCCTCTTCCTTTTGTTGTCTATGTAGGGAATAACCTGTCAGATTTTAAAAACAACCTGTTGTCTCTTCACTGGCTGAATCAGTCAAGCCTTGGCCTTGGCCGTCTGTGATTCTGGGAGAGAATGGGTTGACAGGGAAACCAGAGAGGGTGGGCTGACACAGAGGGAAGCAGGGAGGTGGGTGACTGATGGAAATGATACCAATAAGATCCACTATCTATCCAGTGCCCTGTGCCAGGACTTGGTTAAGTCTTTACTCATTTAATCCTCACAATACTATGACATAGGTATTTGTCTCAGAGTTTAAGTAACTCGCCCAGAGCAATTAAGGAACTTGCCTGAAGTCACACAGCTCCTCGATGGCAGAGCTGGGGTCAGCACCTAAGCCTAAGTACTTAGCTGCTGATGGAAGGAAAGTGTGGGGAGAGGGGCAGTCTCATCGTGACCCACTTGGGTCCTGATGTCTGCCGCGTGGGGAGGGGGAAGTGCCCCGAGTGCCCTCCTGACCCGAGGCTGGGCCCATTCTATCAGTTGGCAGGAAGGGTGGGGTCCTGGGGCCTGACTCCTCATGGCCACACAGCCCTGCTCCTTGCTTACCAGTCTGACTCTGGGGATCCATGCTGAGGAAAAAGGGAGCTTTCCAACCCCTGGCCCCACCTGCCAGTGGCCCTGGGCTGGGCTCGCCGCCAGCAGGCAGTTCACACGGCTGCTGTGCAGGCAGCCAGACTCCCCGGCAGCTCCCTGGGGCCGAGAGAATATTCTGGGACAGCTTGGAGTCATTAGGCACTCCTTCTCACTGCTCATGGTGAAAGCTGGATTTCAGGCCCAGGGCCTCTTCTCCTGCCTGCCTTTCTCCCGTTGCCCCAAATAGCTGGCAAGCCTTGTGGGGTGAGGGGACAGGAATGTTGCTTAGCCCCCCAACATCGCTTTCATTCTGTAGATTGGGTTCACTCTTCTCCCATGGTGCTCTCTCCCACTGCTCACTTTAAATAAGCCACTGCAACCCTTGGAAGGCAAGGTAAGAAAAGCTGGGTTCTGGTGTTGAGTCTGCTGTGTGACTTTGGACAGCTCACATAACCTCTCTGGGCACCTCTCTGTTTTCTCTGTCAGCAGGAACTCCTGGTCCCTTTCTTCCTCACTACTTTGTGGAGATGAGGAAAGTGTGTCTGGAAAACACTGACGTGGGAAAGCAGATGCTCAAAGGGGTTGAAGCACATGTTACCGGGGGCAGGGTTGGCCAGGCCTTGGTCAGCTTAGAGCACACTGGAGCATAGACCTGAAGGGGCATTCAGGAGCATTTAGCAAACATACCTCACTTTAAAAGTACAGATACTGAGACCCAGCCAGTGACAGAGAAAGATGGGGTTGGAAGCTGGCTTCTTTCCACTATGCCACCTTGCCATTTCTGATGACAGGGGCACTGGCTTACGGGGCATTTGGTGCCAGACCCTCGCCTGGCTGTGTCCATTAATTTTTACCAGGTGAGTGTTAGTGGTGTCCAGCAGGAGTGAGGCTGGAATGGTGGGCTGAGTAGACTGGGAATCTCTTTGCTTAAACAGAAGTTTTTTTCTGGGCCCAGGAAACTTAGGAGAAAATCTGTGTTTTGCATATAGAAGGAAAAGGATTATCTTTCAGGACTTCGATGTTCATTAAATCAGGGATAATATTGGAAATGTTTGCTGGGCCCTGAAGGCACGTCTGTCTTCTGAGCTTGTTGTGGTTGTGATGGGAGCAGGAAGGGGTCTGCACTTCTCCCACATTCCCTTCTGAGCTTTGGAGTTGAGGGTGCAGAACCATCAGGGTGGTGAGGTCTCAGATCAGTGCCAGTGTGACATTTCTTACAGGAGGAGACATTTATACAGCAGGAAGAGAATGGACCAAGGGCATCACCAATTCAGGTTTGACCCCTGGACATGACAACCTCTCTAAGCCTCAGTTTCCCTGTCTGTAAAACAACCTGTGTTCAACATCCACATAGGGAGGATTTGAAATAACTCGCTGACTCAGTGGACATGCAGTGACCTTGGAGCTATGGTGGGGCCCCCAAACAAAGGACAATATGGGGCATGGTCGGCTCAGCATGTGTAGAGGATGGCTGGGAAGAGGGGAAGGTAGTAGGCTTTTCCAGTCTCCTCAGCACCCCACGGTAAGAGCTGGCGCTGCACAAGCACCTCTTGTCCAGGTGCTCCTGGGGGCCCGGGCCAGCCTAGTTCAGGCCAGATGGGCTCTGGCAGAGACTCTACTTTCTCCTCCGAAACAATGTTCTTCTCCCAGCCAAGGGCAGCAAGAGGCGGGCCAGGAGCTGGCAGCACCGAGGAGGCTTCCTGGCTCCCACCTGAACTGCCTGACCTTGGTACATCGCTCCGCTTGGCAGCCAAAGGTTTTGCCGTCTGAGAAGCCAGGATGGTTATGCATCACCCCCACCTCCTTGGCCTCTGCCTGGTCAGATTCTCAGGAGAGGGGCTTGGCAACTCAGGTGTGTGCACCTTTGTTCTTGAGCTAAGGGACCCCAAGGGAGGCAGAACTGAGACACCTTCCTTTTCTTCAGGCATGGACCTGAGCAAGGGCTCTGGCCTCAGCGTCACTCCCAAGGTGCTGAGAAACTGCTCCTCTGTCCCCACCTCTTAGAACCTCTGATGAACAGTCTCTTTCAATGTGGGTGCACATGTGCACACGTGTGTGTGAGTGTGCGCGTGCATGTGTTCATATGAGTATGGGTGTGTGCATGTGAACGTGTGTGCGTGCGTGCTTGTGTGTGTTTGTGTGTGCTCGTTTGAGTGTGTGAATGAGCACATGTGTGTGTGCATGTGTGGGGAGGGGTCTGGAGACCAGAACTTCAAAGGGCCGGTGATGGCAGCAGCAAGCTGAGGGTCATGGGCTAAGCTGGCTTCCTCCCCACTCCTTCCATCTAGTAACCCAGAGCCGGGCACTGTTCTGGGTGCTGCGGTGACAGCATGAATGAAAAAGGCCTCATCTGTTATCTCATGGAATTCACATTCTGGTGAGAGCACATGCAAGTGAACCAACAAAATGATCTCAGAGAACAATGCACCATGGGGAGAAAATAAGATGATAACGTGGGAGCTGTTTTCTCTTTGATTTTTAGGGGGCAGCAGGAATGAAAATGAGGTGTGGGAGAAAGGAGGTTATGAAAATGAACAAGAAGGCTGGAGGGGGGCTGTGTGGAGTGTGTGTTGACCTGTCCTGGGCCTTGTTAGTGCATCCAAACTGGATGCCCCCTGAATGGAGGGCAGAAGGCCAAGGCTGGGTCCTGACAGCCTCAGGCGCTGGCTCTCTAGGCAGGGCGGGCACACCTGTCATTTCTGACAGCCAGAGGGGTCCCTTTCCTTTCATTTAAGAGTCTGGTAGTTTGCTTCTGGGGAAAAAAGGAAGAAAAGAAAAGAAAGAGGGAAAATTCCATTTTAAACAATTTTTGGCCAAAGCACACATTTTTCTTTCCTTCCTTCTTTCTTTCTTTTATTTTTTAAAGAGTAAAATGACCCAGGGAATGAAAACAAACAAAAAACTCCTAGCATGAACCAGGCCATCTTGTTCCCAACCCTCAGGAAGAAGCTGGGATATAAGCAAAGGGGCAGAAGGAGACAAAAGGCCAGCAGGGTCCAGCAGCTCAGAACTGGAGCACCAGCAGGGCTTAGAGGTAGGGCCAATCTGTGGGGTTCCTTAGGAGTCTCTGAAACAGCTGCCTCTTGGGTCCAGATGTGCTAACAGGAGGAGGGCCCAAGAGAGGCTAGAGAGCTGGCCTGCCTGTGGAGCTGATGTCCTCAAAGATGGGTCTCAAAGAGCAGGAACAGCTCTGGTGTGACTGACTCCTGGGTCCCCTCTGGGAAGGTCCCTCCAACCACAGATAACTCCTGTATTTGTATCTTGATGTCGGAAGGATCCTCTAATCACTCGGCCCACTGATGGCTTTGTTTCCTTCCAAAATGTGGCCCCAGCCATATCAGGCATTTGCACTTTAATATAAATGAGCCATCTGGTCTTTTTCCAAGAATAGGGTTTGGATACAAGAAGGGAAAGAGGATGCAGACACTGGTTTCAAAGAGAAAGGACATCACTTTCAAGGGGCCTAGGAGTCATGTGAGGGAGAATGACCCAGAAGAGGGAGGGAAGAAGCTGGAGAGAACATTCTCAGACTTCATTCTTCAGGGTGGGGCAACATGCCCCTGAATATAATCAAGGCTTTGGAAGGTCATGATAAACCAGATCCCCACAGTGCCATCCAGCTCACTCCTCAGCAGCAAATTGAAAGCTTTCAGCAAACTTTAGCCCCCTTTCCCTTGAACCCTGTCCGCACTGCTTTCCCAAACTCCCTCCAGCCCATCCCTGTGGCTGTGGGTGCCAAGTGAGGCAGCCATTAGGCCTCCAGCACCTGAAAGCAAGCTCCCGTCCCAAGACCAGGCTGCGGAAGATGCCCACAGTCTGGGGTCTGAACTGCGGATCCCATCACAGGACAGTTAGCACCAGCGCCACAGGGAGACAGGGTTGCGGATGGAATATCCCTGCTTGCATCTAGAGTCCTGTCTCTGGTTGAACCTACTTCCTCTCTCACCTTCCTGCCTCCCTCTCTTGGTCACTACTTCACATTTGTCAAAATTCCAGCACAGTGACATGAAGCTCACACATGTGGCCAAGGAAAGAACAGGAGGAAGCCATGTTTATCATTGAGCTGGCCTACAAGAGGCAGGGAAGTCATCTTACTGTGTTGTAGAGCGACCAGCTTTGAGTGCTACCTAAGCTTGGCAACAATCCCCTGTGTGACCTTGGGCAAGTCATAGTGGCAGTCTGGGTTGTTTGTCCACCCATAACTCCTTTAAGAGCTCTTCCAGGTTTGATATTCTCATATTCTTTTATGATGCCTACCAGGAAGTGTTAATTGATATCCAAATACTAAGCACCCATTATGTGCTGTGCAACTACTAGTGCTCAGTACTTTACCTCAGCCTTCTGGAAAGGGAACTCTCAGTTAGTTATTGCCACAAGAATGCTGCATGACAAAGAGCCCCAACACTCAATTATTATTCCTTCTCAGAGAGGTTGGCTGAGGTTTAGCTGATTTAGGCTGGATGACTTCTCATTGCAGGTCTATGAGTCAGCAGGGGAGGCTGTGCTCCTTGCATCTCTTGTCTTCCCAGGACAAGGGGGTGGCTGGGGCCTGCTCCTCTTATGGCACTGACAGAGGTGTAATAAGGAAGCAGAAACACGTGAAGCCTCCTGAGGAGCTGGTGCATGTTCACTTCTCCCCTAGGCCATTGACCAGAACAAGTCACATGGCCTCATCCAGGATGAAGAGGCAGAGAAACACACTCCACCATGAAAAGGCCATGGCAGGACATGGCTGCCAAGAAGGGTGAGGAATTGGGGCCTATCATCCAATCCACCACAGCAGGAATGATTCAGCCTATTTTAATAAGGAACTTAAACTGTTCATTCTCACCCATTGCCTATTATAGTGAAAAGGATTGGATATGAATATTATTCCTCACTTCCTCATTTGAGGACTGGAGATTTAAGTATTAAGCTCTCCCTATCATCAAGCAAAGAAAGCTAGTTTCTCAGTTGCTGGGAGGTTGAATGGGTCATTAGGTGAAAGAACCTGAAGAGAATAGTGTCTAAGCCCAGGATGGGGGTGGGGTGGGGACTCTCCCAGGGTCTCAGGTAAGGTTGGGGAAATGTATAAATCAGGAGAAGTCTGAGACCTGAGTGAGGGAAGGACATCCAAGAAGAGTTCGTTGAGCTGACCTGGCAAAGACCTTACTGAAGAGCCATGTTTGAGGGCCCAGGAGCCAGAGGGCTCTGAGCTGCCAGCTGCCCACCAAAGAGCAAGAAATTCCCATCGCATGTGCACGGCCAGCGCTAATTGACTCATGACTTCACTTCACCCCTTATAAACAATCATCAGGCCAAAGAGAAACAACCACACAGGCTCATGGGGTACCCATGAACAGGTTACCCATCATTTTGGGGTCTAAAATAAGAGTACAAGTGGTGTCTCACATACCATACACCAGAAGTTCTCCTCATCTGGGCCAAGCTGCAAAACCTGTCCTCAAGGTGCCCCCCAACCCCCACCAACAGGGGGAGCCCAGGAAGGCAGAGACACAGCCCTTGCCTGCTCAGTCACCACCCAGATGAGAAAACTAGCCAACACTCAGGAAGTGTTTTTTTAAAAGCCACATCAAGAACGTTTCAGAAGACCTTCCACGAGGCATGAGTGATCACCAGGGTACTAGAGAGCCATCATTGAAAGAAGCATCCAGAATGTACAAGGATGAAGAAATGACTGTACATTGAATGAATTCAGGCCAGTTCTCCCTTTGTTTGTTCAACATCTACCATGTGCCAGGCTCTGTAGCAGGCACCCAGGAGATAACGTTGAATGAGACATGGTCTCTTCTCTTGGGGCACTCACAAGCTTAAGAGGAATATTGGAGGAGACTTCACAGGAGGGAAGGGGATCCATCTACATTTTAAAGAATAGCAAAAACGGGGGTAGATAGAAGAGGATGTGGATGCTTTCCAGGCAGAAGAAATCAATCCCTGGAAAGAGAGAGGAACTTCCTTCTACAGGAAATTTGGCTTGTAAGAGTTCCATGGGAGAGGGTGATGGATAGTCAATAGGAGTGACTCTGTAGTGATGGGGAAGAAGGGACTGTCGGACACCCACTAAGTCACCCACATCCACAGTCACCCCCTCATGGATGCTCGAGGCCCATCCTGATTTTCATGGCCTAGAAAAGTTTCCAGCAGCTCCTCAGATCCATGCCACGCTCTTTTCACAGCCTTTCTTCCTAAGCCAGGCTTCTTTGCTTCTGGAAACAAAATACCCCTTCTGAGAAAGATGCTATGGAAACCTCACCACAACTACACTCTAGTCCATGATTGTACTAATTAAAAGGAAAGCATTGATGGAAAATGATTTTAAGGAAACAGGGTTCTATTATTTTTAAGTTAATCCACTTACTCAAGTGAGCTAACCACTAAGCATTCCATAGTACAGTAGGGGACCTGTTATAAGGGATTTATTGCATGATTTGTTCAGTCATCAAATGTTTATTGCTTAGCCACTATGGGGCAGAGGCTGAGGATTCAAGGCTAAGTAAGTTCCAGTGTCTGCCCTCAAGGAACTCAGTCTGGAGGGGGAAATACACACAACCATGTTTACAAAGCAAAGTGGTAGGCTTGGTTAGAGTGATGTGTATGAAGATTACTGGCACGGAAAAGGGTAACTGTACAAGATTGGAGGTTGGGATCACCAGGGAGAATTTCTAGAGGGAGAAAAAGGGGACCCCTACTCAGGTAGGATGAATAGATGCTTGCAGGAGAAAAGCTGAGGGATGGGCTAGGATCAGCAGGGGAAATATCTCAGGTAGGTCACAGCATGCACAAAGGCCCAAGGGGAGAAGAAGCAGGGTGACCAGAGAAAACGACCACAGATTGGTGTTGCTGGGGTGTGATGTGAAAATGGGAAGTGGCTAGGGTCAGGGCAGAGCCAGCTGGGGCCAGACCCTGGAGGCCTGTAAGCCTTGGTAAGGGTTTGGAATTCATCATGTAAACAAGTGGAGGGGACACAGCAGGGTTCTAAGCAGGGAAGTGATACAGATAAATCTGTCCCAGAAGGAAAGAAGCCAAGTGGAAGATGCATTAGAAGCAGGGGGGTCAGAGGGGAGTAACTGGAAAGAGAGATGGCAGGGGCCTATCCTCAGCAGCCGTAGGAGGAATGGAGAGGAGGGGATGTATATGAGAAATGCTTAGGGGACAAAATTATAGGACCTTGTGAGTTATGGATCTCAAAAGAAGAGGGAAAAGGGGAATTCCAGAATGGCAACCGGGCTTAGAGCTTGGGTTACAAAGCAGATGGTGGTATCTTCAGCTCGGATTGAGAATTCTGAGGGAAGGCAGTTTAGGAGGGGGAAAATAGGATCAATCTGGATGCTGAGCTTAAGGAACCTGGTGGGACATTCAGTAGAGATGACCCACAAGCAGGCAGATATCTGAGTGTGTCACTGTGGAGGAAGATCCATCTAGAGACAAAGATCTGAGAGCCATGAGCATCAGAAACCATGGAAAGGCGTGGGATCACTCATGTTCACCAGGATGCTTTGGGCTGCAATGAACAGAATACACATTTAAAAGTGGCTAAACAAATAAGGGCATTTATTTAGTTCATTTAATAAGTTTGGAGCTAGTTCTGGGCTTCTTCTTCATCTCAATATGACATCAAAGACCCAGATTTTAATATATTTTAACTCGGCCACTTCTGGTCACCCTTAAGTGAGTGCCCTGTAATACCACAAAGACAGACAAGGTACCTAAAGGATTTGTCACCCAAGAAAAAGAGGGTAGAAAACAGTTGGTTAGTAGATGTGAAGCATGCTTTTGACTGTGTTGCGCAAGAGACAAAAAAGGAATAGGCTCAGAAGAACAGGCTGGTTGGCAAGCAAGAATGAGTGGGAATTAAATGTCCACTATTAGTACTTGTGGGCTTGGAAGAAACAACTGCTTCTTAGCCCTAACTGGTAAAAGGTAAAAGAGAAATGCTTTCAGTCAGAAAGGGTAATGAAACTTTATCCTGGGTGGACCCCTGCTTGGTTAGACTATGACAGAGAAGCAGATACTGGACTAGCCCCCACCCACCAGAAAAAAATAGAAAATGAAATAAAATATACAAAACATCTGTTTTTAGACACTGGATAACCAGCAGAACAAGACGGTGGTCCCTGAAAAAAGGAAAACAAATAAGATGAACTATATGATCAACCTGACTTTCTGCCTATAGGTATTTTACCAGACCATGGCCTTGGAAGGGGGAACCCAAGCAGAGCACTGAGGTATCACTGTATTGAGAAGACAGAGATCGGAATTCAGAGGACTCATGAAGCTGGGATTTGCAGAGCAGAATACTGGAGAGGAGGAAGCTATGCAGAGAAGGAGTTTCAGAAAATTGCATGGCAGTCCTTTTGAATCTTTGGCTAAATACTAAACTGTGCACTTGTATGAAAAGTTTCTGTGAGTTTAGACACAGAACAAATACTGAAAATAGAGTATTTTATTAGGGTGTTGTAAGCTGAACAACTCTCTGAGTTCAAATAAAGTTAAGAGATGTTCAAGTTTAGGCTAGCTAGGTGGAGAGACCTCAGTAAGCACCCAGCGTATGAAACTTCAGAAAGGTCATACCTTAAGAGCAGCAAGTCCTAGAGTGAAAGCTATTATAGACCCATCCTAACAAAGCTTAAATATAAACCTTGAAAGGGTCAAGCTGATCTCTGAGTAAATTGGCAACACTAAAAACTCTTTAAAGAATAATTTTTAAAAAACACTCAATAATGTAATATTCAAAATGACCATCTTTCAATAAAAAAAATCACTAGATATGAGAGGCAAAGACATTTATAGCCAAGAGAAAAATATCAATCAATAGAGACGGACTCAGACTTGACAGAAGTAATGGAATTAGCAGACAAGAATTTTAAACAGCAATTATAATGAGGAAAGAAATGGCACATCTTTTTAAAAAGCACTAATTGAAACTTTAGAACTAATAAATACAGTATGATAATTTTGTTTGTCAACTTGATTGGGCCACAGGATGTACAGATATCTGGTTAAACATTATTCCTGGGTATGTCTGTGAAAATGCTTCTGGAAGAAATTAGTATTTTAATTGGTGGATTGAGTAAAGGAGATTGCCCTCCACAATGTGTGTGGACATCATCCAACCCACTGAGAGTCAGAAGAAAGTTGAGTTCTCTCTCTCTCTCTGCCTTATTGTTTGAGCAGAGACATCAGTCTTCTGCCCTTAGACTGAGAACTTACAGCATCAGCACTCCTGGGTCAGGCCACTGGCTTTCCCTGCTTGTACATGGCAGATCATGGAACTGCTCCATCTTCACAATAGCATGAGCCAGTTTCTTTTAATAAATCTTATTCTACATAGATAATAGATAGATAGGCATAAATATGTATATGTTGGTTCTGTTTCTATGGAGAACCCTAAAACATATAGTATATGAAATCTTAAAATCATGGGATAGGCTAAATAGTCCACTAGACATGATGGAAAAAGACAAGCGAACTAAAAGATGAGATAAACTGAAGCACACGATAAAAATCTGAGGAAAACACTAACAGAGCTTCAGTGACCTATTAGACAAATGGTCTTATATACATGTAATTAGAGTCTCAGAAAAAGAGTAGAGGGCATGTGGGTATTTGAAAAAGATAATGACCACCCTGGCTGATGTGGGTTGAGCATTGGCCTGCAAACTGAAAGGTTGTCGGTTTAATTCCCAGTCAGGGCACATGTCTGGGTTGCAGACCAGATCCCCAGTTGGGGAGACAGAATGGGGGAAAGCAACCAATCCTCATTGGATGTTTCTCTTCCTCTCTTTCTCCCTTCCTCCCTCTCTCTTTAAAAATAATTTAACCCTTTGAGTGCCATTTGTAATTGCTAAAATTCGTGTGAGAAATGTCGGGCTATTTTGCTGAGAAATGCAAAGTTAATGAAATACGTCTATAAAAATATTATTATTAAAAATAATTTACTGAAAATTTCATGAATATAGTAAATACACTCTTCTTTTTTTTTTTCTATTGTAAAGATGGAAATTATATCATGAAACTTTTCACATGGCCATATGGATATGGCATGATTTAAAAATGCATTTTAAAATGCATTTCTTACTTTAGTTAGATCAAAACTGTTTGAAAGCCACTGAACTGAATGTGTTATCTTGGAGCTTTTCTTTTTTTTAAGTATATTTTATTGCTTATGTTGTTACAGTAGTTCCAATTTTTTTCCCCTTTGCTCCCCTCTGCCCAGTACCCTACTTCCCTCCAGCAATCCCACCTCTCCTTAGTTCATGTCCATGAGTTGTGCATAGAAATTCTTTGGCTTCACCCTTTCCTATATTATTCTTAACTTCCCCCTGTCTATTTTGTACCAACCAAGTATGCTTCTTAATCCCTGCACCATTTCCCCATTTATCACCCCCACTTCCCAGCTGATAACCCTTCAAATGATCCCCATACCTACAATTCTGTTCCTATTCTGGTTTGCTTCATTGGACTTTGTTTTTATTTTTTAGATTCAGCTATTGATAGTTGTGAGTTTGTTGTCATTTTAATGTTTATAGTTTTGATCTTCTTTTTCTTATGTAAGTTCCTTTGACATTTCATATAATAATGGTTTGGTGATGATGAACTCCTTTAGCTTCACCTTGTCTGGGAAGCACTTCATCTGCCCTTCCATTTCAAATGATAGCTTTGCTGGGTAGAGTAATCTTGGTTGTAAGTTGCTTTTCATGACATTGAATACTGCTTGCCAGTCCCTTCTTGCCTTCAAAGTGTCCTCTGAGAAATCAGCTGATAGTCCTGTAGGCACCCCTCTGTATGCAACTCTCCACCTCTCTCTTGTTGCCCCCAGGGCTCTGTCTTTATCTTTCACCTTTGGCATCTCAATCACCATGTGTCCTGGTATGGTCTCCTCTGGGTTCAGCTCATCTGGGACCCTCCGTGCTTCCCAGACCTGTATGTCCATCTCCTTCACAAAATTTAGGAAGTTTTCCTCATTTTTTTCAATTCTTCCTTTCTCATTCTGCACTGCTTGAGTGTTTTTTCTTCCTTATGTTCCAAATCATTGATTTGAACCCCAGCTTCCTTCCCTTCACCATTGGTTTTGTGTGGATTTCCCTTTGTTTCACTTAGCATAGCCTTCATTTCTTCTCTTATGTATTTGCCATATTCAAGCTTATCTGTCAAGCCTGTGAGCATCTTTATCACCGGTGTTTTGAATTCTGCATCTGTTAGGTTGTCTATCTCCTCATTTGTTAAGTTGGCTATCTTCTCGTCCCTTAGTTCTTTCACTGGAACCTTGATCCATTCCCCTTTTGGGGCCATACTTCTTTGCCTTCTCATTCTGACAGGCTCCTGTGTTTGTTTGCCTCTGCGTCCCAGGTAGAGCTGTCTAGGCGGAGCCTTAGGGATTCATCAGTACAGGGTGACCCATTTCACCACGTTGTGGCACTGTATGTGGGGGAGGGGTCTGAGAGGAAACAATGCCACCTGCCCAGCACTTGCCCCTTTTCCAGGCACCTCTCCCACTTCTGCACCGGACTGACGCCCCTCTAGTTGCTGCCCTGGCCATCGTTCCCAGAGTGGGTGGGTCTGTGGACATTCTAGGACCGTGGGGGCCCTTTAAACAAGCGGACTCTGTTGAAATTGGCAGTTTCTGCCTCCACCCCAACCCCTACTGGTCTGCACAGTCAGAAGCAATGAGGTTTGATTTTCCCCGGCGCTGGGACCGTGAGCTGCGAAGTCTGGTGAGGAGCTGGGAATGCTCCCCAGGTGTTCCTCCTGACTTTTTAAAACTGTGCTTTCTTTTTTTTGCAGATGTAGTTTTTAATCTTAGTCATACAACATCAAGAATTGGTTAAAAAAAAAAAGAATTGGTTAGTTCCATGGAGTAGGCCAGTGCATTTCCTGGGGCGGTTCTCTCCCCCACCCCACCCCCCACATTTACACAATGCAATGCAGCCAAACAACGGTTCATCTAGAGTAGAAAGTTTAAAATAGCCTCTGCCCAAGAATGGCCCTTGCTTCCTTCCCTGTGCTGTTGGGAAAAGAAAAAGAAAAAACAAAACAAAACAAACCAAGAAACCAGCATAACCTGAACCCTGTGCACGCCAGCTTCCCTACCTGCCCAGGGTATTTTTAGAGGAACTTCTGCTGGACCCTGACCCCCGACCCCACCCGGACGTCAGCAAGGAAGGAGGCCGCAGGGCAGGCTCGGGCATCTGCACAGGGCTGGGAGGAGAAACCACACACACGTCATGCCACAAGTGGACCTGGCACATTTTAGACGAGGTTAAAGTATCACAGGTGCACAGGGGGCAGGCCACCCAGTCCTCTGAGGGAGGCAATGCCTGTAGGCAGACACACCGTCCAGCCCTGTGGCCAGGACATAGGAGCTAGGGGGCCTCGAGGAAGGTGTTGGTTCGGAAGATGGAGGACACGATCTTGCCGGTGGCGTTGATGGTGCCTTCGCTGTCTGAGCTGGACTCGGAGTCGCTGCTCCCTGAGTAGGCGCCCAAGCCGGGGAGGATGCCGATACACACCGCAGCGGAGGGGCAGTGGATGGAGGGGCGGCTCAGGGACGTGCTTCCGAGAGACACGCAGGACGGGGCTTCTTGATTCTTGTCATCTGGGTCCGGGTCCGATTTCAGTCTTTTTACACTGTGGCCACTCTTTGAGCTCTTATGCTTCACAGCTCCTGCCAACAGCTTTGCCTGGGAGAACTTGTTCTTGGTTTCCATGGGTTTCACAGCCACTTTCTTCTCCACTTCCTTCTTGTTTTCTGGAGAAATTCCAACCTTGTGGAGATTACTTCTGTATTCCTTCAGTTCTCTCAGCTCTTCTTCTCTTCGCTGCTTTTCTATTAATTCCTGCTGCCGAGAAACCTCATCAAGGAAGTTGGTCTCATCTTCATCTAAGCCTCTTACCATGTTTTTGAATTTGAACTGCTCCTCATACTCCTGCTGCTTCCTGTCTTTCTGCTCCTGTAGCCTCTCATATAGAGACCGCGGGTCATAAACCTCCTCTGGACATTCTTCTGGATCTTCAGGTTTTCGAACTTTCTCACATTCTTCTTGCCTCCTTTTACACCATTCATCTAGCTCTGCCTCGGTCACAAATCTCTTTTTGATAACAAGGTTACCATCATCCCCTCCATCCATAGTGGAACAATCAGTCTACCGACGCGCTGAAGGCGGGACACCCTCTCTTCGGTAGCGTCCACCCCAAACCGCCACCGCAAACACCGCTGGCTTTCTGCTGGCCTGCCACTATTACCGCCACCACACCGCTTCCTCTCTGCCCTGGCTCCACCCCTCCTGCCTGTCTGGATGAGTATTTTTTCTTTATATCTTTGTTTGCTGGACTTACATGCAGTTTGATTTTCTGAACCTTCTAGTTGTTTCTAGTTTTGAGGTAGTTGTATTCCTTCTTAGTTGTGGAGGGAGATGCAGCATGTCTGTCTACACCTCCATCTTGGCCAGAGTCCAATATTGCATTAAAATTATTTTATTATAACAATTATTTTAGAAAAAATAAATTCTTTCCTTCAATATGGCTTTTAAAATATAATATATGGCATAATATAAAACCTATTATTATAATTTGAAAAAACACATGGCAAAATGGATAACAAGCAAGAAGTATGCCAAATACTGCATAAATTTTTGAAAAAAAGAAAACTTCATAACATACAAAAAAGAACACAAATGGCATTTACACTAGAGACATATATCAATAGATATCAACAGTGAAAAACAGTTTATAAACAAAATGCTAATGCTATAATGTGAAGCAATGAAAATGTCCATTAGCAAAAGCTTCCTTATCATGAACACTGCATAGAGTTTTGATGATTATTGCAAAGATAAATGAAATTAAAAGGACCATTTAAAATGTAAATAAAAATTATAACAGAATTAATATGTCGGTATTTGAACAAGTGTAAAAGTTTGAAATTTGGATCAATATAAGAAAAAGTTTTGTCAATATATAATCTGAGGTGCAAAAAAAGAGAACAAAACATAAAATATGACTTATTTCATTGTTATTTATAGCCATTGAAAAAAGAGTCACTGGGAGCGAGGCTGGCACTTTTGGGAAAATTTGTCAGCATTGCTCACAGCAATGTTGGCACTCGAAGGGTTAAAAATGAAATCTAAAATAAAAAGATAATGACCATTTTCCAAATATGATGAAAAATGTAAATCATAGATCCAAGAAACTCAATGAATTTCAATATGGATAAACACAAAGGAAACTACAGCAAGACAATATCACAATTGAATTGCTGAAAACCAATGACAAAGAAAAAAAAAACATTAAATGATGCCAGTGAAAAATCTCAGCCTGTGGCAAGGATGAAATCAATAGAATGGTTGTCATGTCCATTGTTGAATACTCTGAATGGGCTAAGGTGAATCTTTTCATCTGTACAGACCTCAAATCTTAGTGACTTGAAAGAAGTGGTTCTCAATGGCAACAACAGAGGAAAGAAATTCAGCAAATTTAAAGTGTAGGTCTAAACTAAAAACTATGAATGTGGCTTTTGGTACATGGAGTCATCCAGAAGACTGCTGTGTCTTTAAGTGAGTTATACTGCCAAAAAATCCCAAGCCTAGACTTAAAAAGTCTATGACTGTTCAAGGTTTAGCTCGTGGGCTTGCAAAATTCTACAGACAAGAAACAGGCTAAGAAAACTTATCAGCCACAAGAAGGGCATATTTTCCAGTGCTCACTACAGATGTGGCCAAGGAGGATAATGTGGAGGAAATGCACTTCCTAAAACAGAAGATATTGTTGCTCTAAACATTACGCTTTACATCACATCTAAATACTGGAAGGCAAAAAGAGAGCCTCTCAGTAATCTCCCTCTTTTGTCAAGGAGAAAAACTTCTTAGAACACTCAGCAGACTTTTCAGGTTTCGTGATTCAGGCTTGGATCTTGTGCCCATAACCTAGCTGCAAAGGAGACTGATAAGCAGATTATCTGGTATTTTTAGCCTCAGTTATTTGAGGCAGATTCTACCAGCAGAAAATAAATAAGGGGGGTAGGATGACTATTGGATACCACCTTTGGATACCACCCCAGAAGTGCAGAGAATGAGAAATGAGGTTACCCCATGGAACCTTGGGAACAACATTTCATGAAGCTCCATACAGAGGTAAAAAAAGAGGGCATCTTAGTTTCTGAGTAACAAGTTGCCTCAAAACTTAGTAACTTAAAGCAACAAACATTTACAGTAGTCCCTCTCTATAACGCGGTTCACTTATCGCGGCCTCATGGTATCACAGGATTTTTAAAAATATTATATTTAATTATTTATTGCAGATTTTTCACTATATCACATGATTTTGCGGTACTGTATATGTATGTTGTTAAAGTTACATAGGTTTAAGAGTGTAAAATATGTTTAAGAACCTAAGTAGTGTTTATAAAAGTGTGGAAAAGGTTAATAAGGGACTGGGCACAGTTTATAAGTGTGTGGGAAGGGTTTTAAAAGCCTTAAAATATATATAAATACTAAAATAAATGTGAAGTTCCTACTTCATGGATTTTCACCTATTGCGGGGGCGGGGGGTCTAGAACGTAATACCCGCGGTAAGTGAGGGAATACTGTATTTTCTCACAATTTCTGAAGGTTAGGAATCTGCAAACAGCTTAGCTGGATGGTTTTGGCTTAGGGTCTCTCATGAGGTTGTAGTCAAGCTGTTGGCTTGGGCTGCATTATGCTCACTCACATGGCTATTGGTTGGAATCCTTGGTTCCTCTCTGGCTATTGGCTAGAAGCATCAGTGGGACAACCAATTGGGCCTCTCTATAGGCTGCCTGAGGGTCCTCAGTATATGGCAGCTGGCCTCTCCCAGAGTAAGTGATCCAAGAGAGAGAATGAGAAAAAGACCAAAATGAAAGCCAAATTGTCTTTTTTTTTTTTTTTTTAATAGAATGTATTGAGTGACATTGGTTCAAAAAACCATACAGGTTTCAAGTGCACAACTCGATAAAACATCACCTGCACACTGTATTGTGTATCCATCAACCCAAGCAAAGTCTCTTTTCATCTCCATTTTCCCCCTTTGCCCCCTCCACTTACCCCCAGCCCCCTTTCCCTCTGGCTGTCATCACACTGTTGTCTGTGCCTATGTGTTATGTATATGTATTTTTGCTTAATCCCTTCACCTTCTTTCATCCAGTCCCCCAACTCCCAACCCTCTGACAGTTGTCACTGTTCCATGTGTCTATGCCTCTTTCTATTTTGTTCATCAGTTTATTTGTTCATTAGGTGCCACATATAAGTGAAAGCATATGATACTTGCCTTTCTCTGACTGGCTTATTTCATTTAGCATAATGGTCTCCGTTTACTACCTAGTAGTATTCCATTGTGTAAATATGTATCACAGCTTTTTTTATCTACTCATCTACTGATGGGCTTGGGCTGTTTCCAGATCTTGGCTATTGTAAATAACACTGCAATGAACATAGGGGTGCATATTTTTTTTTGAATTAGTGTTTCAGGTTTCTTCAGATATATTCCCAGAAGTGGAATCACTAGGGCAAAAAGCAGTTCCATTTTTAGTTTTTTGGGGAAACTCCATACTGTTTTCCACAGTAGCTGTGTGAGTCTGCTTTCCCAGCAACAATGCACTAGGGTTCCCTTTTCTCCACATTCTCGCTAGCACTTGTTTGTTGCTGCATTGTCTTTTGTAACCTAATCTCGGAAGAGACATACAATCACTTCAGCCATATTCTATTAGTCATACTGTCTGACCCTGATACACTGTGGGAGGTGACTATGCAAGGCATTCCAGGGGGTGGGGATCTTTGGGAGCCATCTTGGAGACTAGCTATCACAGAGCCCTTGGAGGAGATTGGGAAGAAGACAGCAAGAGATAAGAGGTGATATCACAGATGCAAAGGGAGAGAGTTCCAGAAAAGAAGTGTTCAATAGTTTTCAATACAACAGTGAGAACCAGTAGCTAAAGGTTGAGAAATGTTCATTAGATTTGTCAATTGGGATACTTAAGAACATTAAGAGCAATTTAGTTGACCAGTTTACAGGCAACTGAAGCTTGAATGGGTGGTGAGCAATTGGAGAACAGTAGGCGTGGGCTACTTTTTCAGGGTTAGATGAGAAGGGGAGAAAGGAGATTTGGACAGAAGCTGGGGGAGGATGTGGGAAGATTTTGTTTTTGGACGAGAGAGGGCTGAATGTGTTTTCAGGCAGAGGAGAAGCAGCCAGTGGACTGGGAAAGGTGGAGATCTGAGACGGGGCAAGATGACTGATGGCGTAGCCTCTTGGAGGAGGCAGGAGAACTGGAGGTCAAAGACACAGGTGGGGTGGCTGGCTTTGAACATAAAGGCACCTCATCCTCTAAGGCTGCAGTGAGGGAAGCAGGATGAGTGGCTGGCACGGGACCGGAGGGTGAGGACGCGTGGGAATTGAGAATTCATCCCTTATGGTCTCAATTTTCTCAGAAAGAGGAGGAGGCAAGGTCACAGTGAGTGGAGAGTGAACGAACAATGTCAATCACCATGGTGATAGTAGTGGGCAAAATAAGTTTACAGCTGTTGAGTACATGAAATACAGTTTATTCTTGTATTATTATGTATTAATTATTGTATTATTTTTTAGTTATTGTATTATTTGTACCTGTATGAAGGAAGGCTTGGAAACAGTCTGTTCTCTTGGGCAGGGCTTCAAGCCCTTTCCTTGTGATGTAATTTCTCTTTCTCTCCCTCAGCAAACTCATTTTTCATGGTTGGCGATGCCTTCATACAGCACCTGTCTGAGTTACCACAAGGTATGAATTAGTGGGATTGAAAGGAAGAAGGGTGTGAGTCTCCAGAACTCAGTGGATGTGAAGAATTATATCTCAGTGGGGCAGGTACCTCTGAGGTCTCTTTGGACATGCCATCCTAGGATCTGTCTTGCCATCCAGGCTTCTTGCATCCTCTGCTCCATCATCCTACCAATGGGGAAGTCACTATCATCTCTAAGGAGACTATTTCCATTTTCAAACAGATCCTTAGGTCTTCTGTTTAGCAGGGCTGAAGTCTGATTTCCTGTGTCCCTCAGGTCTTAATGCAGTTCCAGAATGAGACATACCACCTGAAACTCTTTCAGATTTGTTTCTCCTCTGGAATAAATCTTCCCTGTTTCTTCATCCTCCCTCCGATAACAGTGTTTTCTGACCCCCTCACGAGAACTGCTTTCTCCTCCAGATTTCCACCAGGGAAACAATGGTTCTCGGGATTCAGCTGTGACCTGGCCAAGTGGCTTTCTTCGGAGTGCCTAAAGTGCTCAGCAGAGTGCCAGGCAAATCACCACCACCCAGCGCTGTGGGTTATTAATGGCAATTTCTTTAGTTCTTATTCTCCTAGGATAGGTCAATCACACTGGCAGTCTTACAGGTTTTCTCATTATCTGTAATCTTTTTTAAGAATTTATTTTAATCCTTAAGTTTGACAGTTCCACAGATATTTTGGAACTGTGACTAGAGCCCTTATCTTACAGATCATTTAAACCTCTGAATTTCAGGGGAATGTTGACTATACCTCAGGTTAGTATTTTGATCTACTAACCAGAGTTGCCCCCCCCCCCCACTCTAGCATTCCCTCTTCCATACTTTGCTCTTTCCTTCTCACCCCCACCCAAATTCTGTCCTATGTTATTGTCTCAGGGAGAGGTGTGACCTCAGAAAATAAGAGAGGCGTCTCTGGCTTTGAGTTGAGAACTCTTGGGCCATAAGGCAGCAGAAAGTGAAACTGGAAGACAACATGAGCCTGAACAATGGAGAGTGAGGGAGAGTCAGGAGCCACAAGAAGACAACGGTGGTGGTTTCAGAGAAGGGCCTGGAGAGCTTTGGAAGACATGAGAGCAGAGGGGACCTGGGTCCTGTTCTAGAGAGCCCTGGCAGGTGGCAAGATCCCGAGGTAGGGAAATGGCTTTATGGAATGTCCCCGTAGCAAGGTCTCATCCAGCCTTGCAGAGGTTTCCCACACACCAGAATGGCCACGAAGAACAAGACTTATCTGCTACTCCTACTTGTGGATAGGGGACTAGATGAGAGAGATTGGAGGCCCTGTAAGGGGACAAAGACCATTTCCGTGGCAACCAGCAGAGATCAACAAACAAGGGCAGGCACAGTGATAGACATCACAATGACAATGAAGACCAGATGCCCGGATATCACTTAAGCTTCCAGGAAGTGATATATCACCATGGGAAAGGACAGCACCCAAAATTGGCTGTGATAATACCTCTACTACTGTGGCGGAATAAGGCCTTGACATAGAAATGGAAACAGAGCTCTGTCCTACCTGAATAGTGAACTGGAATTCACGCTCACTGCATGATGTTGTTCCCATCCTTCCAGTTTCCCCACAGCTGCACAAGTGAGCTAGTCAGCTAGCAGAGCCTTGGTTCAGCAGGAGGGGGTGTGGGAGACTAAGGACCCAGGTGGGGACCTCCCACAGCTATAAGATGTGTGGGTCACAGCCAAGGAATGAAGAGAGAAGCAGAAAATCACGAGCAAGCATGGCAGAATGGAATGGGGACAGGGTTGGCAAGAGCCCCAGCTTTTCAAAGTGGGGGGAGTTCTGACACACCCTTACCAGGAGCTGAGGATAAGGGATTCAGGATGGGACCATTGAGTGAAAAAGGGAGAGAGCTCTGAGCTCAGCGGTCAGGGGTGCTAGGACAGAGGGGAAGGGGATGCAAGAGGGAGGGAGACAAGCCTCTTTTCCTCTTTATCCTCTGGCTTCTGCTTCTCCTGCAGCCACATCCCCCACCCCAGATCGTTTCTCCCAGGAGCAGTTGAGGCCATGGAAACCTGGGATGTTTTCATGGAGGGACAGAAGGCACTGCCAATGCTCCTCCCTTTACAGGGCTTTCCTGCAGAACTGACCAATCGGGCCCCACCCTGCCCTCATCCCCTGCAAAGTGGGGCTGTGGCCCAGGGGGGCAAGAGAGCACCCAATATCTGCTCCTGTGAGTCTGCTAGAGGCCCCTGGCCAAAGCTTTTTTAAAAATTTTCTTCCCTGGCTCTCTCTCATCTACTCACAGGGGTGGGAGAACAACGACTTCAGTTCCAGATCCAGCTCCCTTCTCCTTTCCCTCTGTTTGCCTTGCAGAGAGACAACTCGGGACCTCTGAGTAGAGGCAAAGCGAGACAGCAGGGTGCCAGTGGCTCTCTTCATTCATACCTCACCTGACTCGTGATCTGGCCTTTGTAAACAGAGCCACTGGCTCACGTGGCACCTTCGGGGGTCTGCAAAAGAGGCCTCTCCGGGCTGAGCAGCCCCATGATCCCACAACTTGTTAGGTGGAGCATGGGTTGACTCAGGCTCTGCTCACCCCTTGGGCCAGCAACATATGCCAAGAACAACCTGCCCAGCCATACATGGCAGCAGTGACCACAGACATGGCCCTGTTTGCATCTCACAGGCAGCCTTCTGAGGCAGGCGGGGCTGATGTTGTCCCCACATTGACAAAGAGAAAACTGAGGCCCAGAGCTGTGTGAAGGTCACACAGCCAGAAAATGGGGGCACTACTAGCATGCTCACCAGGTCCTGAGTACTTCCCACCACAATTCTGTTACTAGGAAACAGCCCATGGGTCTATTCTCCAGATGGCTTCTCTTTGGCTCCTTTCTAGCCACCTGTATCTAGGTAAGGGACCCTGTTCCCACCTGAAGTGCTTTTTTTCACATGCCTGGGCCCATTTTCCTGCCTTAATAAGCAAAGTGTTAGGAATTGTTTTTGACACTGGAGAATTATTGTGGGACCTGCAATTAGCCCTGCGGGTCCTGACATCCTGCTCATTGTGTCTGACCCCTGGAGTCTCAAGCCATTGTGCCTGCGGGGATGATTTTACCATACATTCATAATAACAACTTTCAGTTACAGTTTTAATTTTCTCTTTCTCCTAAAGAGGACTTGAAATGAACATGAGCTAATTGAAAGATACATTTGGGATATAAGTGACGTCTTCCTGCATTTTATTGGAAGGCCTGAGGCACCCCATCGTTCTATTCCCTTCAGTTCTTCCAGCTTCCTTCTTCCTGGCCACATCAGCTGTCCCCACTTTCAGGCTCATGCAGAGACTGTGCTCCTCTGCCCTGTCTGCATTGCACAAATACAATCTGCCTATCCCTTTGTTCCCCGCCCCACCTTACACCAGATGCCTTCTGGCTCCTAAAATGTCATCATTAAGTAAACCATACATACAGAGCTATACCCGAGGAGCCATAGCCACCCTGGACTTGCTTTAGATGATGACATTCTGGACTTTGAGCTGATGTTATAATGGAATAGACTTTAGGGGGCCCTGGGAAGGGATGAGTGTATTTTTTGCATGTGGGAGGGTCTTGCATCATTGGGGTCCAGAGGGAGCCCTGTGGTAGTTAGCCTCTTGCCTCCTGACATCCATGCCTTTGGTAGTCCCCTCCCACGTCAAATTGGGACTGTGACTAATGGAACACAGTAGAAGTGATAGTATGTGACTTCTGGGACAGATCTTATAAGGCCTTGCTGCCTTCACCTTGGTCTGTTGACTCCCTTGCACTGGGGGAAACCGGCAGCCATGTGATGCGGGGGTACTCAAGCAGCCTTATGGGGAAACCCACATGGAGAGAAACTGAGTCCTGCCACCAAAAGCCATTGAGCCACCTTGGAAGTGGATTCGAGCCCTCAGACGAGTAGAGTCCCAATCAGCACCTGACTGCCACCTCACATGAGACCCCAAGCTAGACCTCCCTAACCAAGCGAATCCTGAGTTCCTGAACCACAGAAACTGTGGGAGATAATAAACAATTATTGTTGTTTTAAACCACGAAGTTTTGCATGATCTATTGTGTAGAATTTGATCACTAATACATCATCACCTATCAGAGGCTCCAATTTTTAAAAAATCTCTTTTTTTTTTTTTTTTTTTACCTTTTCCTATTACCCTGTCTATTCTGTCTTAAAAAATCTCTCTTAAATGAAGTACAGAGTGTTACAGAAACAGGGGTGTTCCAAAAATCCCCAGAGTTTGCGGCTGGGGGATGGGGAGAAGGAAGCAGCTTTTAGAATGCCTCCACATGCCTGAGGCTGGTGGCTAGTGTCTTTCTTATGCAAAATGGCTTTAATGCATCCAAAGCCTCAGGTAGATGGGAGGAGTCTTGAACTAGGGGACGGTATGGAGAAAGCACACAGAGCCTACGTAAGGTTCTGTGAATGGTCAGAACTGTTTGCAACACCCACTGCGTCAGAGGATGCAGTCAGGGATATATAGGCAGCTGCGGACATTTTAGCTCTCTCTCTCTCACTCTCACTTGCAAGCTTGCTCTCGGGCTGTCGCTCTCTTGCTCTCTCGTGTGCTCCCTCCACATGACTTGGTGAAGGGGCCTTCTCCATGTGGCTTGGAGAAGGGGTCGCCAGGCTGCTTTAAGAGGCTCTCGCCATGCGGTTTTGAGGAGAGGAGATCCATGCGGTTTGCAGGAAGAAGGCAGTTTGCAAGGAGGCTGAGAATCCAGGCGGTCCTGCATTGAGAGCTGGAGGGCACCACAGCACAGAAAGGACCTCCCCAATCAGAATTGAGTGATTGGCAGCTGCTGGTAAAGCTGAACTGTGTTTGGAAAGTAGGGAAACGGTTTCTCTAACTTTCCTAAAACTAGCCTGGTTTGGTAGGAGGGAGGCAAGGATATGTGTTTGTGGATGTTTTAAAGAGCATAAGACTTAACAACAGAAATCCGCAAATAACTAAATCTATATAACAACAGAAATCTGCAAATAACTAAGTCTATATAACTGTTAAACAATTCTTTTTCTTTTCACTAAACTCTGGTATTGAGAGTTATAATTCTGGCGGCGGGCAATCGGGCCCCTAACTAAAGAGCCCGTGGGTTTGTTTTCAATTGGAGCAGCCCAAGGGTTCTGTAACAAGAGCAGTTGACTGGTAGTCCCAAGTCACACAGCATACCTACTAAGCTTCAAATATATATTCAGTGTCTATTGTCCCAGATAGCTCCTCTACCTGCTCTACCCCTCTTACCTACCTCTTCCCTTTCTGGGCCATATCTCCATTTAGCCCATCCCACCTCATTATCATCTATTTTGGAAACAGGCTCATTCCTCCCCTCTTCTCAAATCTTTTGTGATCAAAAACCAACCCCCTACAATGTGGAAATGGTAACAACCATCCACTCATGATCTAATGTGGCCAATCTGTGACAGATAAAGTTTGTAGCTGTACTATTTGCCAGTGGGTTCTCATGTAGTAGGATGGTTTAGAAACCACCATGACTCTACAAGACATACAATTATTGACTTTGTTTTGAGCTGGTCAAATTGGCTCAAAGAAAGAAGAGTCTTGGCCAAAAAATCAAGAACTTAATTAAGGACAAGGGGCATAACGTGACTGTGAAGTCTCAGTTTCGACAGTTAACCCCTTGAGTGTGGTTTTCATAAGCCCCTCTTGAGCTTTATATGTAGAAACACAGCTGAAAAAGATGGGAAGAAATATGAACACAAGGCCTTATATTTTCCTATGTCTCTGCTCCACTGTTCTTTTTGCCCAGAAAGCCTTCCCTCTCTCCCCAGAGTGAGTTGTGCCCCCCTCTTCCCCACCGCCACTGAAGGGGAAGTGCCAAGACAGGCCCAGTGACACCCGCCATGCCTGCTTCCCCACAGCCCTCCTCCCTCACATTCTCCAAACACAGGCTCTAACCCAAGCTCACTTGCCCTCTTTCTCTAGGCCTTGTATAACAGCTTGTCTTTTTCACATCCTACCTCCCCCACCCCTGAGCTCTTTAAGAAGCAGCGGGTGCATCTGATTTACACCAGGGCTCACAAGGGCCCCACCAAACCTGGGCCTGGCAGGAGAAGATGCTCAGTGACATTCGAGAAATTGGTCACAATCAAAGCTACATAGTGGGACAGCTGACACATGGTCCCAAGAGTTATGGGATTCCATTAAGTTGGATTCTGTGAGAAGAATGTCTCCATTGGGTTAAACTTAGCTGGCCAAGACAGGCAGGCAGAACAAATAGTATGTGGAATGAAAAAATACATAGGAAAACACTGAATTATTTAGCCATTTGAGGAAGGGCCTGAGTGGGAATTTGCAGCAAAGCCATGCACGTTCTCTTGGGAAACATTCCCAACAGCCAGACTTAATTTCCCCAGGGAGTGGCCCTGTGCTCCGCCTACGATGTCTCTGTGAGGGCTGGACCTTGCCTGCCTTCTCTTCTGCTCCCTTTGGAGCACCTCTTTCTCCAACATTTCACAGAAATGTTCAAAGTAATGATGGCTTGAACCACTATAGACAACTGTTTTTTCTCAACAGGCCCCATGTTTTGACACTCCCAAACAGAATCATTTGGCAGAGAAACAGTTTTCTCATTGAAAGCCTGGGCTCTGCACAAGATGAATCAGGAGCTTTTAGTCCAGGGTGGGTAGGGATGGGCGTAACTCAAACACTCGCTCTACTAGTAAGGACACTTTGGGGTACCAGCAACAGAAAACCCAACTCATCAGGCTTGAGCAACAAGAATTCTTGGAACATATTCCTGAAAAATCCAAGACAACTCATTCAGATACCACTTGTGTCAGGGTTTCAGATTGTCACTAGGAAGCAATGTTGGTCCATTTCTCAATCCTCTCTTCTGGTTATCTTCATTTTCAGGCTCTAAATTGTGGTAAGAGGGTTGTCAGCAGCTCCAAGCTACACCTTCACAGATTCGAACTCAACAGAAAAGAGCTTTATCTCCCTCAGTTATGGGAAACAAACCCCTGGACCTGGCTGTCATTGGCCCAGAATGGGTCATGTGTCTATCCCTGAGCCAATTACTGAAGCAAAGAGAGTGGGATGGCACTGACTGGCTAATCCTAGGTCACACAATACCAAGGTCAACCTAGGTCACATGGTTCTATTCAAATCACATGGACAGAGAGTGGGAGGGACAAGTTGTTCCCCAAAGGACATTTGGGGTGCTGGTCCCATGAGGAAAGTAAAGAGGTCATGAGTTGTAATAAAAACAAGCATCCACCACATAACTAAAGAGAACACCACACGGGTGGGTGAACAGAGTCCTTGGAACATACACATCTTTAGAGCAGGTATGAGGAATCAACAAAATATTTTATTCTATTAAAGTATTTAGATGTGTTTTTACTGATAAAGAGGTTGAAGTGTCCCAGCACTATGAACCATGTGGACATTTGTTGGTAGCCACCCAGGACCCCGGAGCTCCTCCCAGTAGCCTTGTTTTCTGTCTGAGGATAGTGATTCAGGAGGGTGAACTCTAACTTCAGAGCACCCGAGGAATGAAGACAGTTAGCACATTCCTTCCTTTGCGCACTAAGATTGGTCCAGAGGTAACAGAATACTCACTCAGCCTGTGTTCTAACAGAATACTCACTCAGCATGTGTTCTAACAGAATATTCACTCACCTGTGTTCTAACAAAATATGGACTCAGTCTATGTTTAAAGAATTCTCACTCAGCCTGTGTTCTAACAGAATATGGACTCAGTCTATGTCTAAAGAATACTTAATCAGCCTGTGTTTTAATAGAATACTCACTCAGCCTGTGTTTTAAAAGAATACACACTAAGCCTGTGTTCTAAAAAAAAAAAAAAAAAAAAGATTGGTCCAGAGGTGAGCATGTGACCTGAGCTAGCCCATTAGAATGAATCTCAGGACTTTCGCTGGTAATGCAAAGATAAGATGCTCTTTCTCTTTGGCAGGATAAGAATGAGAAAGCACGTAGCCCTGGGAGCTATGGGCAGCCATCCTAGGACCACAAGGGAACTGAGGCCAACTTATAGGATTAAGGAGGGCCAAGTGTGGGGCTGGATAGAGCTGGTGGCTTCTGACTCCACATCCCAGGCTGATAGAGCTTCTGGAGCATGTGCTTTGATGTGGCATACTGGTGGGTATGGAAGAAAGTTCCCAGGTTAGGAAACCAAACCCTTCCCTCTGGCCCTGGCTCTGCCATTTACTTGCTGAGTCAACTTGGACCAGTATTTTCACCTGTTGGGCCTCTGTGTGCAATGCCCAGCAGGTCATAGACTATGGATAAATAGTGTTAGCGAGTGCAGTGGTTCTGCCTGCCTGTAGGGGTCACCACTGAGAATAAAAAGCTAAAGGGAGGAGAGTGGGACCCCCACCCCACTCCCAAGGACCACATTCCCACTGCAGAGCCCCCATAGGGCTCCTAGGGGAACTTGAGATGGGCACTCTTGAGGCTGCATGAGCCTCCAGCAAAGCCAGAACCGTGTCAGGGTGGAGCCCAGAGCTGGAACCTCCTACATCTATGTAAAAGGCTTCATTTATCTTTCTTAGTTCTCTTTGGCCAAGGAAGACGACAGGAAAATGCTTAACTTTATTTCTTCCTCTTCCTTCCTTCCTTCCTTCCTTCCTTCCTTCCTTCCTTCCTTCCTCCCCCCCCCCCCTTCTCTTTCTTTTTTCTTGGGGAGGAGACTACACAGGGGTCAGCACTGACCCTCCTGTATTAAAGTCAGGTCTGTGTTTCTCTAACCACTTGATTCTTTCCTCTTGAAGGGGAAGAATCTCCTTTTAGCAGAACAGAAATCCTGCTGGCCATTGGCTGCAGTCCAGACATTGGGCCAAGCTTGAACCTGGGGGCTGTAGAGTGCCTAGTCGGGGAAAGATCTGGCTCTGCCACTAGTATGCTGTGTGATCATGGACCACATTTGAACTTGGGTGAGTTACAAAACCTCACTCCACCTCAGTTTCCTTATTTGTTAAATGGGAATTAGAAATATCAAGAGTTGTGAAGATTTCATCATGCAAGACAAACAATCCCTGGCACATAATAAATGCTTAACAAAAATTTGTTACTATTATTCTCCAGAAGTAACTTATTTTCACCAAGTAGATCATGATGAACAAATAGTCACAGATATATACCAAGTATAAATTATCAGACACCAGATGCAATGCTTTTTTATGTTTTCTGTCCTACCCCAAGTTCATCTTGCTTGATGCATGAATCCCTGGAGACACCTGGGATTCTCCGAAGGACCTGATATGGTTAAGGACCCTGGGTCTTTCTATTCCAGAAAGTTTCAATACAATTATGAAGTTCTATGGGGTATCATCTGTGACTCCTCTCCTCATCCAGGTTTAGCTAGAATTTGTCCAGCTAAAAAAAGGACAGAACATAACATTCTTGAAAAATTTGTTTGTCCCAGCTCTATCTTTTTTTTTTTTTTAATGGCCCTAGCTCTATCTTTTTTTTTTTTAATGGTCATTTCCTGGGTCTTTTGGGCCTATTTCTAAGACATATACCCAGATTAGTCTGGTAAATTCAGCATCTTCACCATAGTCAGTCACATGATCACCACTGTCATCTCCAATATCATTCTAATCAATGTCATCATCTAATCTAAACGATGATGACCACCACCTCTATTCTTGGTAACATCATTGCATCACCATAACCACCTCCATCACCAGTGTTGTATTTACCATTTCCATCTCTACTATCATCATCATTAAACTTCTCATATAATCATCTTTACACCTTCATGATCACCTTCTTCTATGGTCAGTCAGAACCTTTTGGTAACAAGAGACAGAAGCCCAAGTCTTAAAGGGCAAGAAAAAAAGAGAGTTGGGGTGGATGGTTCACACACCCAAATTGGAAAGTACAAGACCATCCTTGGGAAGAGACTCAAACACCTGAACACCAAGAGGATGCTTTCTTTTCAACTCTTATATCTGGTTTTCTCTACTATTCATTTGGGTCTCTCCTTCTATAGACAGACCCTGGTCCACATGAGCTTCAGAGATTTACATCCTGGTTGCATAATGACCCAAAAGGAAAAGAATTTCCATCTCCCAAATTCAGGTTAAAAACCTCAAAGAAGGTCCCTGATTGGTTCAGCTTGGTCACCCTTTGGGCCAATCACAATGGCTAGAAATGTGTGTTCTTGTGATTGGTCAAGTGCCAACACAGATGCGTGTTTGGGAGAAACTTCGTGAGCACATGGGTACCCTAGTTTGTATCCACATTCACCCACCCCATCTACTACTATAACCACCACCATCATCATTAGCATCACTCCTTTCCTGCGAATTTTAATGTGCCCAGTCCTGAGCTTCACATTTGGAACCTCAACAACTTTGAGTTTAATGAAGTCTCCAGCCTTTCAGAAATTTTCCATCTCTGGGAAACAAGTTGACATGTTCATGAAGTTGGACTCCTAGTCCTTGGCCATGGGATGGGAACAAAGAGAGAGGCTATGGGGACAGAATCCAGCACATTAGAGCACTGGCCCTAATTCCTGGGCATGCCCAGTGTGACAGTGGCCTGTGCCCAGCCCAGAAGAGAAACCATTTCTTCAAAATTGCAAAGCTCCCACACTAGCCAATGGCCTGCAGTTTGCCCGAGCCAAGCCATCAGCACATCTGCCCCCTCTTGCAAGGGGCTGGGGTTTGCTTTTGGCCCCATGCCTCCTGCTCTTGCTCCATCTTTGAGCAAACATCTGTTTGCAGATGTTCTCCCAGACCCTTACAAAGGCAAGGAAAGATTCAAGTTAATGTATCTACAACAGACCCAATTGTCAGTGGCGAGCTAATGTCAGAAACCAATCAATGAAAGAAAGCAAGACCCCCTCATTTCCTGATGGGGGGTGGGGTGCATAGAAAAGACAAGCAAGGTATTCCCTGCCCCAACTTTAGAAATGACCTTAACAAAACAACAGCCTTTAGGAGAAAAAGAAAGAAAAAAGTCTTTGTAATGAGATTTACAGGAATGTTCCAGGCAGTTCTGCTTTCACAGCTATTGCTAGTGAAAGTACTAGAGGGAGCAAAACTCTGTTGGGAGAACAGAGCCTCCTCTGGGTTTACTGGCCATTGGCTACAGTCCAGACAATGGGGTAAGCTTGAAACCAGAGGCTGTTGAGTACCTGGTAGAGAAGAGATCCTGCCCAGATGTGGTTGTGCCACTAATATGCTGTGACCTTGGACCACACCCTGATCTCTCTCTACTCAGTTTCTGCAAGTGAATATACCAGTAGAGGCTTGGAGGATTCACAAAGTTTCTTCTGGGCAAGGGGCAAGAATTCTCCCTCTTTCAAATCAGGAGAGCTGCTCTTAAGATGAGGCTCAAAGACTGAGCTCCATGATCAAAACAAAGAGCTCCACAGTTGTGGGGGTGGGCGGAGGGCTGGGGACTGGAGAGCACACAGAGACACCACACCATAACTTGTAGTTCCCACATGCTGGTAAACAGGGATCTGCTTTAGTAAACTAATTGTGCTCTCCATTACCCTTCTGTCATCAACCAAAAACATCTGTCTTAACCGGCAGTCACCTGCCTTTCCAACAGCTGTTCCTGTCTGTCAGGGAGAGTTCAAGTCCTGGGCGGCTTCTCTGAGCACATTCTTGGGGCGCCCTTCCACCATCTCCATGCTGAGGCCCAGATTCTGAGCCCTGTTTCCACAGGTTGACAGCTCAGAGGGTCTCTGTCTTACTCTCACTCCTGAACTGATTGTTCTTTCTCCAAAGAGCTGCAAATGGGGCCCTAATGGATACATTTGCTCAATCTTTCTGATGTCCGGCTGCATCAGGACCATCACCATCATCTCTTCTGGATTTTGTACTTTATTAGAGCCTCGCACACATGATCTCATTTGAGTCTCTCAACATTCCCTGGAGTAGGAATTAGTGTTCCCCTGCCCCCGGCAGGAGGCTGAGATCCAGAGAGGTTAAGACACTTACATGATTGCAAATGGAGAGGCCAGGACTCAGAGTTTCAGTTTCAAAGATGGTGCTTCAACTAAGAAATGTGTGTGTGTGTGTGTGTGTGTGTGTGTAGTGGTGTTCTGTAATTGATTAATGATGTCTGCCAATGATGTGGGAATGGGAGTGTTGGTACATATGCTAAACATGACCAGATCAAGCCATCATAAAAGAGAGGAATGAAAGGGACAAACGGGTGGTGCTGCTGGGGTTAAGGCTGTCACATGATGCATCCTTGGCAAGGATATATCACAAAATTTGTAACTTCTAATTCTCCCAGTTATCTCCTCTGTCTGGATCTTGTTATGGTCCTGGCTCAGCTCAGAAGTCACCTCTTCCAGGAAGCCTTCCTGCAATTCACCCCAACTCCAAGCCTCCACCCATCTCTCCTTCTCCAAGTCCTGAGTCACTAATCATGTTTGTTTGGCCCTCAGCTCATGCTGCCTGGCACTACTCTTCTCTTTTCTATATATGGAGCTCCCTACAGAGGCCCCATGGGACAGTAAGCTCTGTGAGCCCCTGACTCTGGGTTTTGCTCCCACCAGGAGCTCAATAACAGGTGTGGATTGACAAATGGATCAGTGACCTACACCATCCCTCCTCTCAGATGCAGGAACACAAGGCTTGAGGGGGGGCATGAGCTGTTTGCTCTTTGTTGTATGTTCCCAGTGCTGCAGTTATTATAATGGCAATGGCAGTCTCACATTAAGTACTGACATGGGACTGAGCCTGTACCATACCTCCAGTGCTCACAGTGGCCCTGGGAAATAGGAGTTGTTTTCTCATATTTCAGATTTTTAATACCACTTCAGAGAGGCTACCTAATTTGTGCAAGATCACACAGCTAGTAAGCAGTGGAGCAGAAACTGGATCCTAGAGCTTTCCAATGCTTGACCTTAGAATGAGGCTAAGATTGAGACTTTTGCTGCATTATTCCTTTTTATTTTTCGTTTCTTACTGTTGCTCTATTACAGTTGTCCCAACTCCCCCCTCCCCCCTGCCCATTGCTCTCCTTGAATTACTATTGAACCACCTGAGACCAAGGGGCTATGGACTATCTGGGGCCTCCAGCTGATCCTGCAGAGGTCATCAGGAGAGAACTGGTCTGGGTAGCATCTGGGCACTGAGCACAGGCTTTGCTAACCATAATATTCCCCAAATTCAACTTTTCAGGGTCAAGTGATTCTATACACAGGTCCACTAGGCCACCCTACCAGGCATTTTTCCCAACTGGATAGACAGTTACACCTGTGGCTTCCAACAGAGCACACACATCCTGGCATCAGGTTCTTAGATAGTTCCCTGGGCTTGAACCTGCACTTGGCCATGTGATTTGTTTTGGCCAATGGGGCATTAGCAAGTGTCACAGAAGTGAGGTTTCATAAGCATTTGCCGAATGGAGCTTATCCTCTTGGAACTCTCCCTTTGAAAGCCAGTCATCATGCAACCAAGAGCTCAGGATAAGCTGTGGGATGATGAGAGGCCATCTTGAATGTTCCAGCCCCAGCCAAGCTCTCCCGATGCAGCCACAGGAGTGACCTCAGCCACACTACTTGGAACAGAAGAACCACTTCGTTGAACCCTGTCAGCTCACAGAATTGTGAGAAATAATGTCATTCTGCTTAAGTCACTAAGTTCTGGGGCAGCTACAGATGACTAAAATGCTGTCCCTAGTTACTGCCACTATCACTCCTAAATATGGTTGGGGTCCTGACCATTCCAAAGCAGCTACATGTTGTATACATATCTAGACCAAAGCAGATGGCACACAGAGGTCAGCACACACCCCTTTTGGGGCACATGAGTGGGTAGATATCTACACCTGTGCGCGTGTGCATGCACGCACACACACACACACACATTGGGAGCAACTTGAAGCCAGCCCGCTTGTACTGTGGAGCAGCCCTGGCCAACGACTGCATTTGTCCTCCCCTGCACATGCCTGCTTGCATGTGTGTGCAGAAATATGCATGAGCTCATGTGTACCAAAACACAAGAGCAGATGAAGGCAAGTGCATACAGTGAGACACTAGATGGATGGCAGCTGGTGTCACACCCACACTCATGTGCACACAGTCACTCACGGCCTGAAACCATAGCACCCAAATTCCTCCTAACCCTTTGGTCTGCTGAAGAGAGTCCCCAGCATTTCCATCAGTGCAACCCCCACACTTGGCTCTGCTCTCTAATGAGAGTTTGTTTTGGCCCCAGTTAATAACGCTCCCAGGACCTGCTAGGCAGGCTGTTCCTCCCCCGCACATCTGCAGCCCCTGACCCTGATCCCCTTCCCCTGCTCTGCAGAGTCACAGCCAGTGAACTGATTGGCTGAGTGAAAAGGAAATGAGGACTCAGGGAAAGGCGTTTCCAGAAGTCTGATCTACAGCTCCAAGCAGGAGCTCTGGGCTGGCCCACAACACCCCAAAGAACTCTCCCCAGAGATACCGCATGCTACTGTCCATGACCTGAGGCAAATGAATTCAATTTTAGAGCCTGTGCCAAGGCAAGACTGAGAACTTGAGCCCAAGAAAATACCTGTCTTGCTCATCCTATCTCTCCTCTGAGCCTGGTCTCATCCATGCTCTCTGGGACCTCCATCTGGTCCCAAAACCCAGCACAGGAGCACAGCCCTTCAATGGGTCACCTTCTGGAGGGTCACCTTTACCCTCCAGAAAAAATCCAAACTTCCTATCCTGCCTGGCCCCACCTATCAGTTCAGCATAAGCTCCAACCCTTTCCCTTTGCTTTCCATATTTCAGCCACAGTGAACTGTTCACAATTTCCCCGAAGCACATGCTTTTTTTCACCTCCAGGTCGTTGCACAAGCAGGTCCCTCTGTTTGGCATGCCCTCCCTGTACCTCTTTCTTTAACTAACTGCTCATCTTTCAGGTTTAATCCCCCAAGCTTATAGGGGTTCCTCTTCTGTGTTCCCCAAGCACCCTCTACATCCTTCATTGCAGCACTTAACCTGTCGGCCTCCACCACTAGCCTGTCTTGTTCACCATGGTGTCCCCAACACCAGCTCAGGACCTGGCACTACAGAGTGCTCCATAAAGATTTGCTGAATGGATGACATTTTGAGTTGGAAAGGCCCTTACACATTCCAGTTCTCCTTTTCCTTCCCTGCCCATCAATCTTGAAATCTTACATAAATGGATGTAGATGCACAGATTAAGTAATATAATTGGGAAACGGCCAGGACTGGAATCTACCCAACCATTCATTCATTCACTCATTCATTCAAACCCCCATTCTTGGGCATCTACACTGTGCTGAGTAATAATACAGAGATGAATACAGTCATCCCTGTTCTCTAGAAACTCACAGCTTAGGGAAGGGGACAAACACAGGTCATAGTTAGGACATGGTTTAGGCTGCACAACACAGGCCAGAATAACAGTGGCTCAAAGGAGGTAGGTCACTTCTCATTCACATGAAAGTCTAGGCTTGCCTGGCAACTGAACTCCACAAAGCCACCAGGAGCCCACGCCTCTCTGGTCTTGTTGTTCATTACATGCAGGAGTCAGAAGCAGAGCTGAGAGGCAGGAATATCATGCCAGTGATCATAAAGCCTGGGGAAGGAAAAAGAACAGGGAGTCTGCAGTGCCTGGGGGACATTCTGATAGGTCCTGGGGCCAGACTTCCTCAGGTTAGATTTCCCAGTTGTGACTGCCATGCAGGAGGGTTGGTCCTGTTTAAAGGCTAGGTGTGGGACAGGCAGCACGAGGGAGCAGAGAAGCCCAAAAGGACAAACGGATCTGAGAGAAACTAAAGAGGTGGGATCCACAGGACTGGGTCCCAACTGAATGAAGGACGGAAGGGTGAGGAGAAGTCTGGTACCCAGAATATTTGTTTTTTATGTAAGAGCATAACCATGACCACAGATAGAAGTCAAGCTCTTTGGGTTAGCATTGGAAGCCTTCTATCTGCTTGTTAAAAACAAGACAGGAGGCCAATGTCACATGCCAAGGAAAGGAGAAGGAAGCAGAGCGAAGGGAGGATGACTAGGGTAAGGTGGGGACTGGGGAACTCTGAACAAAGCTGCCAGGAAACAGCTACAGACATGGGTGAGAAGTGCCCAGGATGGGGATATGGGCTGCGGGTTTGCACAGGGGGAGTCCTCATCAGAGAGACAGAAACTGGAACTCAAGAAGACAAGTCCCCTCAGGGAGAGGGCACAGCACAGTGACCTTGTACCTTGGATGCACATTCCAGTCCCTCCGGAAGCTTCTAAAACCAGGATGGAACCTGGACTTCCCTGGGCCACTACTCCATCACAAAGAGATTCTGACTTAGTAAGATGGGGTGGCTATGGGTTCTCTTGCCTGCAGGAGAAGAAACCCAACTCAAACTGACCTAAGCAAAAACAACTCCTGTAATTGAAAAGTGCAGGCATGGATGAGCCTAAGGCACAGTTTGACCCAAGAATCTAAATAATGTCCTCAGTACTCGGTTGGTCTCCACCTTGGCTTGCCTCCTGTGTTGGTTTCATTCTCAAGCAGGGTCTTTAAGAGCAGTGGCAAGATGCCTCCTGCAGCAGTTGCTGTTCTTCTAAAAAGCCCTCACACAGAGAGTTATCCTTTCACAATCATTCCAGCCTGATTCTTGTGAGCCTGACCTGGGCCACATGCTCATCTCTGGCCCAATGACTGTAGCCAGGGGAGGTAGTTAGGTTAGCTCACATTCCTGAGAGCCAGGTATGGAGTCACTCTCATCAAAGCTACATGGATTGAGAGTAAGAGGGTCCCCCACAGGAAACTGAGCCACAGTTATGAGAAGTGGGAATAGGCTCAGGAAAGATAAAACAGCAGGTGTCCATGCTCCTGTGGCCTCCACAGGTGATTCTGATACACGGCCAGGTTAAGAGTTGTGGGTAGAACAGTCCAGCAGAGACTCTGTGACAAAGTCCTGAGGAAATGTGACCACCATTTTGACATGGGGATAGAAAGAGGAGTCTTCAGGGAGGACTGCAAATCAGGCCAGAGAGACAGGGGCAGTGGGGTCTCAGGAACTGGATGGTAATGGCCAATGCTGTCAAAACCACTGGGAGAGGAAGAGAAGAGGGGTTCATTCCATAAAACTGAGCTTGGAGCAATTGGCAGCATTATAAGATACAGAGAACAGGTGAGTGAAGGACAAATGTTCTGGCAGAAGTCCAGCAGAAACAAGTATATGGAAGCGGAAAAACACAGACAATGCTTGAGGGACAGTACAGCCTGTAGGCATAGGGACATTTTTCTTAGCTTTCCAGTCTGGTACCCAGAATATTTGTTTTTTATGTAAGAGCATAACCATGACCACATATAGAAGTCAAGCTCTTTGGGTTTGCATTGGAAGCCTTCTATCTGCTTGCTAAAAACAAGACAGCCTATTTCCTGGGAACTTTTCCTGAGTCCCAAGACCCCTGCCCTTCTTCTTGGGAGCCCATAAAGCATCTTCTTGTGGCCTTTACTCCATTTTGTGGATTTTCACTCTCTGCCTGTTGTGGTAGTTGTTTCTGAATGTATCTTATCTTCCTTATTGGACTTTGAGTTCCTGGAAAAAAGGGTCTTTTCAACCCTGTGTCTCTAGGTCCCAGGTCCCAGTCTGCAGAAAAAGGTTTCAAGATAAGCTCAGTTATCCTGTAACAGTTGTCTGGGTTGGGCAGTGCTTAAACCAGAAGGGAGAAGTCCCCAGAGTAAGAATTTCGGTCAGTGCATGAAGAAGGGAAGGGGCATGTGGGGATAGGGTCCCCAATTCAGGCTGTGTTTCACAGGCTGCTACCCCCAGCTATCAGTTATGGGGAGAAAAGGCTGTGACTCATTTGCTTCCTCTTGGGGTTGAAATTTCATCCTGTTTCACCACTAAGAGCCCAGAAATGGCTGTATCTTAGCTGGCACTAGTAGCCATAAATTCCTGAGGAATGAAGCAAATAACACTTACTGAGTGCCTACTGTGCACTGGGCACTGTTAAGTGCTTTACATGTACTACCTCAGTAAGTTCTCCCAAGCTGAAGTTTTCCTGTTTTGTGAATGAGAAAAACAAAAACAAAAGAAAGAACCTCAGAGATGTCAGGCAACTCTGATATTGACAGCACTGTGATTTATACCCAGGTCTCTCTGACTCGAGTTGCCCTGGAAGTTGCCAGGATTCGAACATGTCATTTCTGATGCCGGAGTCAGGTTAGCCCTGAAGCTCCTCACTTAGCTCCCAATCACAGAGGATGTGCCAGCCACAAACCTTTTAGGTTTCACTGCCTTAGCATCCTTGAGGTCTTCTAAAGCCCTGAAAGGGAAGAGATCATCTTGTAGAGTAAGAAGGATGAAACTTAACTCCCCAGTTCAGTTCCTCCCTTCCTAGTATCTTTGCAAAAGTGCTGAATCAAAGACCCTGAATTCCTGGGTATGTAGCTCAGTGTAGAAATTCTCTAGCGCCCCCTGGTGGTCTTCAACGCCCCTGTGTGCTCTTAAGGGTTACATACTCCGTATGGCCCAACGGAGACACCCCATCACTGGGTAGGGAAACAGAGGCGCACTTACCCAATGTCCCACACAGAGGAAGTGCCCAGAGCTCCTGGCTGCCAGCCCTTTCCGCAGCATCACTTGCTATCCCTGTAGTTCTCCATAGTGGCCGACTGACCCAGCAGGCGATGTTATTAACACTAAGTACATACTATGTTACTCTTTCAAATGTGCCACACTATTAGGTGAGCAGTGATACTGTATTATATGTTAAGCTCAATTAGGTCAACATATAAAATGTGAAAGTGGCACACCTTGTTATTATAAAATGGAATCATAACACTCCTGTCACCCCATTTCACATTTCAAGGGCCAGTCTTTTATCTCCTGCCTGCTGTTCTTAGGAAGCAGACTTTCTGCATAAACTCATTCTTACCACCTCATTTGCAGGAATGTCAAGATGCCCAGGGAGATACAGTCTCTTGGGATACAAATGGTACTTCACGTGAGAAAGGTAACAAAAGAAGAGAAGAAACTAGGAAGTGCCATTTGGGCAGCTTTTCTCCCACAGGGATAGGAGATGACTGCAGGATGGAGCAGAGGTAGGAAGGACTCACAGGTATGGAGAGAGAGCGAGTGTGAGAACTGCGACCCTTTGATGGCTGGGATGGCTGGCACAGGCTGGTCCGACAGCAGAGGGATGGAATGGGTCTCAGACCAATGGCAGGAAATAAAAGGGAGGATCAGGACTGGAAGGCAGCAGGACCTGCCTCTCAGATACCCTGGAATGAACTCTTCTTCTCAGTTTTTAAAAAAAAAATTTAATTTACATTTTACATTATTTTTAATTGTATTTTTTCCATTACCATGTACCCCGCCCCCCACCCTCTTCCACCTCCACCTCCCCTCCCCTCTGTACTCAGTTTTTATTCTCCTGTACCTTTGTCATGTTTGGGTCCTGAAAGAGAGAAAGGAGCACCAGTTCTGCCACCCCCTGGAGGGCTGACTTGTCACCCCCTCTCCCCCATAAAGGTGTGGTTGGCGAAATGAGCCCCAACCACGGCGCTGGGAAACCTTGCAGGACTCAGGGGACACAGAGGCCAAGGAGGAGCGAGTTTGGGGAGTCAGGGAAGGGGTGAGACATGGGGGGAGGTGCAATGGGAGCCAAAGGGATTCTGATCTTCTTGCTCAGAAAGTGGAGATCCATCTAGATGCCCGAAAATAACTCGGCAGGGCTCCTTGGAGGATCCCAAAGGCTGGCTTTGCCGACTAGTCAAGAAAGCAGAGTGATGCTTGGCCTCATGACTTAGATGGAAGGCGAAGAGGACCCTGGGTGTGAATCCGGAGAAAGGGAGAGAAGTGAAGCCCCAGCTCCACTCCACACCCCCTTCCTGCCTATAAATAACCTCGCGTCACTTCAAAGGGGACAGAGATAGCGGGAGAGGCTGCTCCCGGGCCCGGTGGCTCGGGGCAGCGGCCCCTACACACCACGCCCCCCACCCCGGGCGAGTTTGAATAAATAAACAAATCCAAGCCGTCGGCCCCGCAGGAGGTGGAGGAGGAAAGGAGAGGAGGAGGAGGGAGGGGGGCGGGAGAGATTAGTTTGGGAAGTAGCACGGATTGCTCATCCGATCCGTGCAGCCGCAGCTAGTGTGTCAAGTTACAGAGACGCCGGAATCGGTCCCAGCGCTCCTCGGCAGCGGCCACGACCCACCTCTGCCCATGGGGCCCTCTAATTGCGCCCCTTTGCTCCGAGACTGAAACTGGCTCGCCGGGGAGAGTCGAGACACCAGGAAGCACCGACTGTGCAGAATCAACTCTAGGACTCTGCAGACACTTGAAGGGAAAGACGGGGCGGAGAGGAGTGCCGGCCAGATTCCTCTAACTTTCCTGGACTTGGAACGTTCTTCGAAGTAACTTTTTCTTACCTGGGCGTACCCTGTTACCGCTGGTTTTGTTTACTAGGCTTTCCCCTCCTGCTGCTAATTTTTCCATCCTCTTTGCCGGGAGCAAAGGAAAGGGACATTTTCCAGCGACACAAGCCCTTTCGCCCTGCCCCGCAGCTTGGATCGAACCTTTGGGCAGTGGCTCTCGCCTTTATTTATTCTATTTATTTATTTATTGATTCTTAAGACGCGAGGGGATGGTAGCGGAGCGCGCCCGCAAAGCGGCAGCCTCGGGTGTCCGCGGCCCTAGGGAGCTGGGAGCTCCGGGGACTGTGGCTCTGGCGGTGGCGCCGGCTGAGCGCTGCGCAAGGCTGCCGAGCCCGGGGTCGTGCGGGCTGTTGGCGCTGACCCTTTGCTCGCTCGCGCTCAGCCTGTTCGCCCACTTTCGGACGGCGGAGCTGCAGGCCCGGGTGCTGCGCCTGGAATCGGAGTGTGGGGAGCAGCAAATGGAGACGGCTATTTTGGGACGAGTCAACCAACTGCTGGATGAGGTCTGTACTCTTTGTTGCTGGCTTTTATCCCTCCCCGTGGCGCCCCCTCGCGCAGCCTCCAAACTCTCCACCAGCCTGTGCCCGCGGGAGCTTTCTGTCCGCGGCGCGCGGTACGCCCTGACACTCGCCGAAGTTGTCCGAGGAGAGGGCTTGGGGGCGGGGAAGGACACTGTCTTGCCAGGGACCCCGAGGACTCGAGCGGCTTGCGCGGGACCCCTCAATCCCCCCTCCGGCAGGCGCCCCCGCGTCCGGGGCTGGGAGCGCTTTGGGCGCTCGAGGCAGGTGGAGAAAGGCATGACGCGTCGAGGCGCTCGAAGGCGGCCAAGCTCCATTTCTCCCACCCGGCGCCCTGCCAGGGTACTGTGAGAGCCGCCCAGCGCCCACGCGGCGGGACGTGTGCCCTGGGGCCCCGGGCCGAGCCTTGCTGGGTCCCCACGGCCCTCCCCGTCTATCCCTGGAGGTTCAGTACTGCCTTTTATTGCTAACGTTCCTTTTGGAGCACGGAGTAAGGGAGTGAGTCATCCAAGGGGCTGAGGGGGCCAGCGGGAACAGCTCTTGCAGCTGGTGACAGCCTGATCCCTGCCCGCTGCCCCAGACCACTAGGGCCCAGGCGTGGGTCTCCCTGGCTCTGCATACCCCCATGTTCCTAAGTTGGGTTTCTTATTTCCTGCCCTCTGGAATGGTCCCCCAACATTTTGTGTCTGTGTGTTTTTCTGCGCTTTCTCCCATTTCCAAAATGTTCATGAACACAAGTGGAATAAAAGCCACTCATGTCTCGTAATGATGCCAATCTTGGGAGTACATAAAAAAGACCCACCCTCCCCAGGAAGGAGGGACATGCAGTCTTATTGGTGCCATCAGAGAAGAGGCTGGGTGAGAGCATGAGGCCTGGTTGGTAACTGATGGGAATCTAGACAGCACAGGGCATCCAGGGCCCAGATAAAGGGGAGGACCCACAGGAAAGGGCTGCAGCAGAAGGGGTCCTGCAAGAGACTGGCCGGGAAAGGTTTCCATCAGAAAAACTGGGAGGGCCCCTTAGTAAGAAGGGTGCAGAATAATGAAGAACAGGATGGTCAGCAAGGCCTCAGTTTTACTCCTACTCTGCTGCTTAGAAGCTGTGCAACCTGGGGCAAATACTGTAATCCCTCTGAGCTCGCAAAATCGTGGTGTCAATGGCAAGTGTAAGAGCCTGTCCCTAACTGCAGTGCTGCTGTAGCCTTTCTGGAATGATGCACCAGTTTCCTTCAGCCTGGCCCCTCTCAGGAGCCCATACCAGGCAAAGGCTGGTACCTGCCAAAGCAGTCCTCCAGAGCAGTCAAGGAGAGGGAGGCCACATTGCCAGAGCAGAGAGTGGTCACAGGGCAAGTTTACTGCTGCCAGTGGCTCCCATGACTGATGCTGTCAGCTCATTCCCATGCTCTGCCAGGTCCTAGGGGACCCAGAAAGCTCTGTCAGGCCGCCACAGCTCCCTGGACTGGGGCTGGGGGAGGGGGCTCTAGGCTCAGCAATACCAGCAGGCAGCCTCTGTGGTCTGCCTGCCAATGCACATGGACTGGCTGTGCAGTGGAGGGGTGTGAGGGCAGCTAGGGCTCTCCTGGGGGTCTGTGGGGTGCTGCTTGCTGGGGAGAAGCAGCAGACCCTGGGAGTTCTCTCACTTCCTCTCATATCCTTTCTCTTTCCTGGCCACTCCTGTTGGCCAGGACATGCCCCAGCCCTTTCCCAGATCCAGGTTTCCTCTGTGTGAGACTTAGCCATGCCAAGTCTCACGCTCTCAGGGCCTTGGAGCTGACAGTGTTATCTGGCGTGCTGATTCCTCTTTTCAAAACTGCAGCTTCATGTCTGCCCCACTGACTTCTAGACCTCTCATCTGCAGAACATCTGAACTAGCCCCATTTCACAGATGGGGAAGCTCAGGCCCAGCGATGGGCAGTAGGTTCCTCAGTGTAATGTGTGGAGCTCCAGGGCTAGAACCTGAGCCTCCTGACCCTGCTTCCAGGGCTTTTGTCACCACCTTCATTGTCCCTTCTCATTCAGTCACTCAGCAAATGTTTCCTGAGAGCCAGCTGTGGGTCAGGCCACGGGAACCCACTTCTGGCCTTCTCAAGTTAGACGAATAGGACACAAAGAAGAAAGTGACGATGGCGTGTGACAAGTGTGATAATGGAAGGAGAGGAGGCCTGGGGAATGTATTCCATGCAACATAGCTGACAGTGGGGGCCTCCTGGGAAAGTGATTTTCAAGCAGTCTTAAAGGGTAAATAAGAGTGCTCCAGGCAAAGTGGGATGAGTGTGGGGGCCTTGTTCTTAGAGGCAAAGGGAACAGCTTCTGGAGGCTGAAACTGAGAGGGAGGAGTTTGCCTTGGGGAACTGAAGAAAGCCCACAACCCTGGGGGGCTGGGAGGGTGGCATGGTAGAGGATATGGCTGGAATAGGTCAAGCGGGGCCTTAGAGACAGTTAGATCTAGGTAAGAGCAGTGGGGGCCATGGAAGGATCTAGAGGGGGGCAGTAATGTCCCTAGAATGGGAACGTTAAGCAGAGCAGGGAGGTCCAACAAAAATGTCCTGGAGGCAGGTCCGAGGGGACTGTGACCCAGATTAGGGGCACAAGTGGCATCAGAGAGGAGTGAGTGAAAGTGGTAGCTATAGTGGTGGGACTTGAGGTCAGCAACAAGAACATTGGAGCCAGAGGGAGAGAGCTGTCCTGTGGGTGGCAGTGCTGTGTGGCCTAGTCTGTGTGGAGATGGCCCTATGAGGCATCTCCTGTGTGTGGCATGCAGTGCAGGGGCTCAGGAAGGGGTACTCTGAGGGCTGCACTGTCCAGTATGGTAACCGCTAGTCACACGTGACTCATTGTATTTACATTAATTAAAATTAAACAAAATTTAAAATTTAGTTTCTCAGTCACACCAGCCACATTTAAAATAACTACCGAGCAGACATCTGTAGCTAGTGGCTACCAGCTTGGACAGCACAGATATAGAGCATATGTTTCAGCACAGAAAGTTCTGTGGGACAGCACTGTGTCAGAAAAAGGATGCTTCTGGGCCTGCAAAGGTGTCTCCAGAGCAACTTGAGGCCCTCCCTCCGCCCTAGACCTTTTCTTTTTGAGGTATGTTCTCCCAAGTTGGAGCAAAGGGCAAAGGTGAGGAAAGGGTGAGGCAAAGAAGGGAGAACTGGAACTGGCAGAAACTCCTGGGGGAAAAGAAAATGCACAGAAGAGAGGAGGACATGGTTTTGTTAAAGAATGATCCTGTGAAACGGATGTGCAGAGAGTCCCTGCTCTCAAGGGGCACACAGATACCATGTGAATATTGGGGCCTAGACCCAGGGTTCCAGCTGGGCTTTGCCATCCCCTGAGCTTCAGCTTCTTCCTCTGTAAAACCCAGGCCCTGCTTCCCTCTTGGGGATGCTGTGAGACTCTCAGGAATGGCAAATGGAAGATTGCACTGCAAGGTGCCACCATCAGAGGCCATGCCCAGGGCCAGAGGAGTGCCCGCAGAGAGCTCCCAGGGACCTGGGGCAAGCAGTCAGTCCTGCACCAAGTGGGTCTGGGCTCCTCCCTGCAGGATGGAGGAAGGGTACTGGGCAGGACACCTGGTAAGGCACACAGCCTGTGCAATGGCTTGGAGGCAGGAATCCAGGGGCACGTTCACATCACCCATCCCAGCCGGGAGGCAGCCTGCTGGGGCACAGACTGTATCTGTGAGGCAGGAGGAAGAGGGAACTGCCAGGGAAGGCTGAGGGGACCCAGCAGGAGAGGAGCCTGGAATGAGGCGAGCCAGAGGCAGATGGGAGCAGAAGGGCCAAGTCACTGGGAGGGGAGGGTCAGAACTGGGAGAGGAGGATGGGGTGGGGGGCCAGCTCATGGGGAGCTGGGAGTGTGGCTTCCAGCCCTCAGGCCCCAACTCTTCCCCCATCAGCTCCTCGCTCCTGGTCTGGGACCCTTAATGAGCACTCCAGCTGCTGTTACTTGATGTGCTCGCTGTGAAGAGAGAAACTGGAATGTCCCAAATGGAGGAAATCAGATGTCACCTAGGGCTGGGCAGAGGGTGTGCAGTGAAAGAGGAGGGAGAGGAATTTAAAACAGCCAAATCCATTTGTAGGCCAAGGGGGAGCATGGGGTGTCAGCAGCCACCTTCAAGGTGAATGTTGAGGGACCCCAGGCAGGCTCCCTTGTCCCTAAATATAATAACAACCATTGCAGTAGGAATGCCTCATATTTATAGGGTGTGTACATGGACCCCTTATCAGGTCCTTTCCAGAGGGCCGTTGAGGGGAGAGATCAAAGCAGTGGCTGAGAGACTGGGGCTCTGAATGGGTTCCCCTAGGGTTGAAACACCGGGATGAGGGCAGGAGCAGGCTCTCAAAGGGAAAGCGTGTGGGTGTGGCCCATGTAGTGTCCTGTGGAGATCACAACTGCCTGCACCTCAGCAAATGAACAGACCTTAGATCAAGGCCCTCGTAGGTAGTGAGGGCTCCACTATGTCAGTCCTAAAACTACTCCTGTCATGGAGGGAGCAAATGACTAGGGGTGTTGTCCTCAAAGCCTCTCTAGTCCATTCTTATCTACAGATAAGAACGCAGGTGTGAAGGCTGCACGACCAGGTACCAGAGAAGCCAGGGGTAGGATCCTTTTCAGACGACAGTTGATTGTCTCCCCTCTGCAGTCCCTGGCCCTCAGCAGACGTTGCTAATCGGTTGTAGTTCGCTTTCCCCTCGAACTCACTGCCTCAGAACCCTTTTCAGCACTGTTCCAGGAAGCTGCCACCAGCTAGTGAATTGGTGTTCAAGATAAAGAGCTATTTTGTGATTCTAAGTCTAAATTCAGAGCAATGTTTACTACAGATAAATCCAGGAAGAGTTTCTAAAGTTTTACAGCTTCTCCAAAAGCCTTTAAACTAGCTGGTAGCTCTAAGCCAGACCGAGGAGCTCATCAGGTAGCCAACCCTCATGGGAAGGTGGTGGAAAAAAGTCAAAGCCTCTGAAACAAAATGCCATCTGTCTTAAGCATAGTTTCACAATGTGACACTCTCAGAAAGATGCCTTTTCCCTTATTCTAGACTTGCCCCAGTGCCATCTGGAAGCCCTTACCAAACCGCTCCAACCCGAAAGGGGCTCTCTCACTGCTTTGACTTCCTGCAGGACTTCCTGGCCACACCAAACATCTAGCTCAGAGAAGGACAATAGAGGAGACATGGCACGCATGACCTCTGTCATCCTGGAACCACAGCAGCCATGCCTAAGCCCTCAGCACACTCCCAGTGAACCTAGCTAGGCCTCAGAATCTTTCTCAGCACAGTGCGCCAGGCTGCCACTTCCAGTCAGGGTCAAAGGCCAAGATAAAATCTGTCTGCCATCCATGGCTCAGCCTCAAACACATTGTGCAGTTTGCCCTCCTCTCTACTGCCTTTAAATGCCTCGTCTCTCCATTTGACCACACACAACCCGATGGCAGGGATAGGGCTCGCTATTCCTGGGGTCCTTAACTGCATCAAGCCAGGGACTTTGCACATAATAGGCAGCCCTCACCAATTAGTTGCTGGTTTACAGTCCCCCTCTGGAGGCCAGTGAAGCCATCTCGGTCAGCTGTCCTACCCACGCACCGACCCCCAGACCCAGCTGTATGCTCAGTGTTTGCTTGGGAGATCGGGCTCTGAAGGTGGTGTTTTGCAGCCACCAGCAGAGGGTGAAATGATTAACTCCTAAGTCAGGGCCGCACCCCTGGTCCTGGCTGGCGGCGCGGTGGGGATGGTTCAGTATGATGTGTTTCTGTCTAGACAGACCAGCTGGGAGTGCCCATCCCCTCCAGTTTCCTAATCTTGAGGGTCTGTAGCTTCACTCACCTTCCCAGGCTGCCTGGCATGTTTTGGTTGGGGCAGAACAGTGAAGTAGGCAAAACCACAGCATTTGATGTCACATGGACCTAACCAGTTGTGTGACCGGGCCTCAGTGTCTTGATCAGAAAAAATGGAGATGACAACATCCACCTCCCAGGATTGTTGCAGGATTAAATCAAATCATTCTATTAATAGCAGCATTACTACCTCCCTCATTGTTGGAAGAGATAAGATGGGGCTGTGCTGTGCCCACAGCTTTTATTAATAGCTAATATTTACTGAGCATTGTATAAAGAGATTTACATCTATTCGTTTATTTAATTCTCAGAATAATCCTATAGAGTGGTTGTATTTTTACTATTCTCTTCTTACAGAAGAGAAAATGGAGGCCCAGAGAAGTTAAGTAACTTTCTCAAGGTCACACATCTAGTGAATAGCAGGCCCAAGCCTTAAACCCAGGCAGTCTGACCCCAGAGCTGACATTATGAGCCACTAGTATATACCACCTGCATAAGGTCCCATACCCCACTAAGTCAGCAAGACAGGCCACGTAGGCCAGGGGCTGGGGACCTGTTCACTTCAGTTTGGCTCCCACAGAGGTAGCATGTACTGAACTGACACAATACCATCTTTGTTGTGAGAATGGCGCCAAGGATGCCATTTGTTGTGTCCAGCCTTGGTTTCCAGAATGCTTGGGCTTCCCAGGAGGGATGGGGTTGGTTCTTGTCTCTGGGACAACTGAAGTGTCCTCTAGCAAGTCTGGCACCAAATCTGGGTTCCCCCATATGGCACAGCGCAGTCCTTCAGGCAGCAGTCCTTGTATAGCCCCATTTCCAGTTCTGTGTTATCACCCTGCCCTGCTGTTCTTTTTCCCTCTTGCCTCCTGTTGCCTTCCTATATAATGTCTGTCTGTCTGTCTGTCTGTCTGTTTATTCAGCTGCCTGAATGCCCCCTTTTGGAGCAAGATAGGGATAAAAGTTCTATAGTAACTATACCTTTTTAAAGCTATTCTTTTCTCCTTCTCATCATACTTGCACACCCTTAAATGCCTGCTCTGAACTGGTGACAGGCTGGCTACATGATGTCTCTTGGGAGCTTTAAAGAAGACCAAGCTGACCCACTTCCCAAAACCTTGATACGAATCCCGGTGGGGAGGGTCTGGTGCTCACCAGCTCCATGGTGGGCAGTTCCTTATACACACACACAGAGAACCTCTCTGTGTCCCATGGCTGGCATATCCTGTGCAATTCAACCCAGACCCCTCACCTGGGTCCCAAGCAGTGGTGACAGTAATGAGAGTCATAATGACATGTCAATAAAAGTCCTACCATGCACTATGCAGTTTGAAAGTCTGGGAGGTTTAAAGAAGGGTAAGCAGCAGATTCTTTTGGGGGAAGGGGATTGATTTTTTGGTTTGTTGCTTTTACTTTCAAAAAATAAAATCATCTGAGGATTTACCATCAGGAGAAAGGAAGTTTTAGGAGAAGCCTCAGGAATTCTTCTCCCACATCTTTTGGTTGGATTCTGCCCTCCCCAGAAGCAGTTTGCTGAGTCCTCAGGAAGTAAAGGAAGTCAGCAGGCTCCCTGCGGAGAAGCTGAGGCTGGGTCTGGGGAGGGGCTGGGAGGGCTGGGCAGGATGGGTCCCTGGCTCTCCCCGGTGTCACCTGGGCGGCCAGCAGACCCCAGCAGCATCTGCAAGCAGACACTCCCGCCATCCCAGCTGCATGCTGCATGCCCCCAGGTGGTGGCCTCCCTGAAGAAAACTCGCTGTGACCAAAGGGAGGGATGGGGCTGCTCTGGACCTTCAAAGGGCAAGGGCAAGCCCAGCACAAAGAGGCGGAACTGCCTGCCTGAGAGGCTGGGCGTGGCCCTCCAGGGGGACACTGGGCCCTGTCTCCCTTCCTGGAGGCTACTGTGGGTTTTCCAGTAGCCCTCCTCCCATGGCTAGAGTCCACGCAGGCTGGACCCCTGCCACCTCTTCAGTGCCCTTTCCTCTCCTCACCACCCCTGCCCCCGGCCTCACTGGTCCTCGTGATGCCTGTAGTCCTGTGTCGGCCTTTCCTTTGCTCAGGTGTTTCCCACCGAGGCAGGCTCTCGCTCGTTGTCCACCCCAGCCTCCCGCCAGGGAGCTCACTCCTGCCTGTTCTGTCCTGCCTGTTCTGTAAGATGCAATAGAAGGGGCTTGCTGCCCCCAGGCCTGGGATCCTGCCGTCCAAGGAGCTTTGCACCTGCAGTCGCCTGCTATGCTGTGAAGGCCTGTGAAGGTGCCTCTTAAGCCGTCATTTGAGGTTTTCTGCATTGGGTCATACTCTGACAAGGCGGCCTGTAAGGGAGGACATGAAGGGTGACCTCTGGGGACAAGGATGCAGAAAGAGGGCTGTTTGAAGGGGCATTAGTTGGGGCTTTTCCAGGAACAGCCTCAGTGCACTTCCCTGTGTTGGCACTTGAGGTTTCCTGGGTGTAAGGGGAGACTCGGTGACATGGGAGGCAGAGGGTGGTCCTGCCACTTCCAGCCTCCCCTCACTCCGTATTATCAGAGTGTTGGAGGGAAGGGGGCTATACCCTATACCAGGAATCCCCTACAACATTTCTGGTTCTCAGACTAACACGTTCTCAATGATGGGGAGCTCACTACCTTATGCAGATGACTATTCCATTATTGGACAGCTCTGGCTCTAATGCTGTATGTGTTCTTAATCTCATCAGAGCTCCAGACCCATCTATATACCTACCATCCCGCCCCTCCAGTTACTCTTTGAAAGTAACTCAAACTCAATGTGTCTAAACTGAACAGGAAGTCCAGTCCTCCCCAGCACCCTTTTATCTGTGAATGCACCGGCTTCCAGCTGCACCCACTCCAAGCCACACTGCAGAATCACACCTTCTCAGCGCCCCACACAGATCTGTCCTTTTCTCTTCATCACTACCTGCGCTCCCCCTCTGGGCTACCCTGGGCTCTCCTGGGCTGTAGCAGGAGACTCCTAACTTATCTGCACCCATTCATTCCACCCTGCCTTTCTCATCCACATGGCAGCCAGGGTGATCTTTTAAAAACTCTCACTACGATCGCCACATTTTCCTGATTACAACTCTTAAGTGACTTCCTGTTGCTCTCAGGCGAGAGACCAAGTTTATTAATGTGGTCCATGAGGCCAGCAGGACCTGGCCCTTGCCACCCTCTCCAGCCTTATGACTCACCTCCCCTCGCTTTCAGAGTCCAGCCACATGGCTGTACACTATAATGGCTTAGAGCACAGACTCTAGAGCCAGAGTTCTGGGTTCAAGTCCAGCTCTGCTGATTACTGGCTGTGTGGCATTGGGAAAGTTGTTTAACAAGTTAAAACAAGTGCTTTGAGCATTTCCTGGCATTCCATAGATAGGGTTGTGATATTGTGGTGCCCTGAAAAAAGCCATGCTTCCCTGCAGCCCCGCCCCGGGTCACAGGCATGCACAGTGAAGGGACTTGGGCTCTGAGCTAGGCTCCTGGGTTCCAATCCTGCCTTTGCCCTTCTTGGCTGTGTGCCATCACACAAGCTAATTCACCTCTCTCTGCCTCAGTGTCCTCATTCATGACAGGGCTGTTGTGAGTGCTGAATGAATTCATACATGTAAGACCCTGCCTGCATCATAAGAAGCACATTGTTGTCTCAGGTCTTAGCCATTCCCCAGTACCTGGGCCCCTTGGCAGGTTCATTGCTGCTCATCCTCCAGCTCAGCCCTGTTGTCATGTGCCCAGGGGGAGCCAGCCTAGTCGACGAGACAGGAAGGTTTGCAGCACCTCGCCCCTTTCAGCCATAGCTCTGATGATAGTGGTTGCTTCATGTTGATGTATGTCCTCCCTAGAAAGTAAGCTCCATGGGGGCAACCTGAGTGTCTGCTTTGCTCAGACCTGTGTTCCCAGCACTTGGCATGGCTCTGACACATTCCTGTTTGTGAAAGGGAGGGAAAGAAAGAAGAGGTATCTGATTTCCATCTCAGTGTTCTCTCCCTAGCCCCTCCCCACTCTGTAGGAGGGGACCTCTGCTTCATCCTGCACACGGCCCAGAGCTGACCCCAGATGTCCTGAAACTCTTGAAGTCCTAGGCCCCATGCTAACCTAGCTCCTACCCACATCCACACAGTTCTAGAGCCCAGTTCCTTGACTCCCCTCAGGAAGCAGCAAAGCTTTAAGTTCGCTGGAAGAAAGGACTTCCTCCTATGAAGGCTGGAAAATGACACAGGAGCATGCACCTCCTTCCCTGATGTTTTCTGCTCTGCAGAGCCTGGGGCCACATCTGCCTGTGGTTCTGGTGAAGCAGGGAGGCACAGGCAATGGCATCCGGAGGACCCTCGGGCCCGTTTTTTGACCCTGGGAGCCTGTGATCAGGTGCCAAGTCCATTGCACAAAGAGAGCTGTGGAAGGAGAGAGAAGACAGTTTCTAAGGCACCCACCCCATGTCACTCCCTCCAGTACCCCAGCACACAAGTCCCCCTACCCCCCCCCCCCCACCAACGCAGACCAGGCAAGTCCAGTTCTGGTGGGTGTGGGTTGAGCATCTAGTGTCTAGATTTCCTCCGCTTTGATTTCACCCTGCTTAGCTGCCTGTGCCCCAGGGCATGCAGCCACACAAGGGCCTGCTGCCTTCATAAACCCAGTCTGCGGGCCGCCATCTCCTGCGCTCCCTGGGATTAGGCCCACGGAGCCAGTACTGCACAGCCCAGGTCCTGTCTCTGTGCCTTTGCTCCTTGTTGGAATGCCCTCCCACCCCATCTCCTTCCATCCCAATTCTGCCAAAGCCAAGCCCAAAGCTCATGTCCTCCTGGGACCACAAGGATAGGTTCTTGTGGGCATACCTCAAAATAAATAATTTGGTTCAAGTGTGGATCAGGGACACCAGACTGGGCCCTGCCCTCAAAGGCCAGCTCAGTCTCCAACAGGGTGCTGGCCCAGTAACAGTCTGGCACAGGGTGATGAAAAGTGCTCTGGCAGATGGGATCAAGCGCCCACTCTATGCCAGGCATTGTAATCAGACACTGACACGGGGGCCACAGCTTTGCCCAGTGTGGTCATTTCAATGGGCAGCTCCATCTTTCAACTTCTAGTGCCTTCAGAAGACAGGCCTGTAGGTAAGACCCTCACTCACCCTCCTTTTTGCAGGCAGAGGGGGTCTGAGTTACCCCAGAGGGGAGGGGCATGGCAGGAAACTTGGCCGCATGTCCACATGCCCGAAGTAGTGCATGAGGCCAGGCCAGCCTCATCAGGGCAGGTGGGAGGAGACAGGCCTGGCACCGGCTCAAGAAAGAAGTGGCCTTCACCTGGCCACCAAGAAAAGCAAGCTGGCCCAGCAGGTGCTCACTCTTCTTCACATTTAGACACCTCTTTCTTTTCTGATCTCATTTCATTTTATCTTTCCAACAGCTCTGGGTGAGCCAACAGATAACTAATATTAACTCCAGTTTACAGATGAGGAAACTGAGGTCCAGAGAGGTTCTATCAGTTGCTTAATACACAGTTAGTGGGAGAGCTGGGACTGGACCCCGAGGACCTGGCACTCCCAAACGAAGCTCAAGCCATATCAACGCTGCCAAGCCCCACATGAGGCTGATGCTTCATCAGAGTCTGGGGGCCGTCTGTGCTAACCCAAAATAGAATCCAACCGCAGCCTCCAGCAGGTGGGTCTAACAAGAGTCATACACTAATAATGTCAATAATTAGTTATTAAATGACAGTTTCACCTAAAGCACTTAGCACAGTACCTGATATATACCGCTCAATATATGTAGCTATTATTATTAATATTAATTCATTTAATAATTTGACATGGTAATTGCTTCATGGTTTCTGAGGTACTTCCCACAGCAACACTTACTAATATCCCCATTTTGCAGATTCCCTCCTGGGGGAAGTACCAGGCTCAAGGTCACGACGGTGCAGTGCTGAGCTCACCTAGCCTCTGCCTTTGGGCTCCCAACCCCCACACCACAACCCGGACCCACCCACATGTTACAGAGGTCCAGGTTGAACCTGAGCCCTTTAAGAGCCCAGGACTGAGCTTGGGGAGGGAGTGGCCCCTAAACCCAAGGCCAGGCTGGAGCTACATTCTTGGGGGAGAGTGAGTAGCCACTTGGCATTTTCCCTTTGATACTGATACAGGCATTTTAATAGCTGCGATGATCAGGCGGGTGATGTTTCAGTTGTGGCCACGCGGGGCATTCCAGGAGGCCCTGCCTGCCCGTAGAGGCAAAGCAGGAAGGCTTCTCTGTCCTGGACGGCTGGGGGTCCACCCAGGACCTCAGAAAGTCTTCCACCTGCCCCTATGCCTCAGCCTGAGGCTTTCTTTCCAGGCGTCTCAAACTCCAATTCAGGTGCCCAAGGGAGCCAGGATGATGACCTATGTAGGTGAAGCTGGCCAGGGTGAGGGCACTGTGGTGGCCTGCATAGCACATGACCACCTGAAAGGGGTAGCTATCACTTGGCACCACCTGATTGTTTCCATGGCCCAGCATTGCCAGATCCTCCCATTGTATGAGAGCTTGGAAATCTAGACCTTTGTGTGAAATCTCCTGTTTTGTAAGCAGTCAATATTTATCGAGCATTTACCATATGCTAGGCCATGTTCTAGGCACTTGGGAATCTAGCAGTGAATAAAACAGACCAAAATATGCATGCTCCTGTGACACTTATTTTGAAGTGGTAGGGGAGGCATTAAGCAAATAATTAAGGTGACAAGAAAATCCTAAGGAGAAAATAAAATGGGGAGGAGGGATAGTAAGTATATTGGGGGACAAGGAAGGCCTCATTGAGAGTGAGTCAGGTGGTGGCCTAGAAAAAGAATATCCCAGGCAGAGAGGGCAGCAAGTGCAAAGGCCCTGAGGTAGGAGGAAGCCTGGCATGTGCAAGCACACCACAAGGGCTTGTGAGGTCACCCTGGCTGCTGTGTTGAGTGGTCTGTGGGGCAAGGGCAGGAGCAGGGGATTCATCCGAAGGGTATCACAGCCATCAGGCCAGAGACGATGAGGCTTGGACCAGGGGGTAGCGGTGGGAGTGGTGAGAAGAGGTCCGATTCTGGATTTGTCTGAAAGGTAGAGAATAAGAGTTGCTGACTGAATGGGTGTGGAATGAGAGAGAAAGAGGCATCACCGGTGAAATCAAGGTTTTGAACACCTGGCAGGACACAGTTGCCATTCCCTGTGATGACGGAGGGCTGGGTCTGGGGAGCGGGGAGAGAATATGAGGAGCTCAGTTTTGCTGGGCTCATGGTGAGACGCCTGTCAATGGGAATGTCAAGGGGGCAGCTGGATAAATACATCTGGAGTTCCTGAGGAAGGTCCGGGTTAGAGGTGCGAAGAGCAGGGGATCACCACATAAAAAAGGGGGTGAGAGCCGCGAGGAGCCAGTGCAGAGGGAAGAAGGTGAGTCTGGACCCTGCAGGTCTCTGGCCTTGCAGAGTCCAGTAAGCAAGAAGCCACCTGCAGAAGACACTGAGAAGGCACACAGAGTGGTAGGAGGGAAGCCTGGAGGTGGCGTCCTGGGAGCTCAGGGAAGAAAGTGTGTGTCAAGGAGGAGGAGTGAGCAAATGCTGTGCCGGGCTGAGAGGAGGTGGGGGACTGCTCACTGCACTTACTGTACAGAGGTCACTGGTGGCCACACAGAGGACCCCAGTGACCACAAGAAGCACCTTTTGGGGGGAAGGAAGGTAAGAGCTGGTAAGAGTGGTCCAGGAGAGAGCAGGAAGTATACCCTCCATTAGGGAAGGTTTTTTTTTTTCACATTCAATGTTTGTATTTAATTTTTAAAGCAATTTACACATCTCCCCACCCTTTCTTTTAAGTTAGTGTGACAATTTTCCATAACAAACTATTACAAGAGAAGTTTTGGTTGAAAATGGAATGAAATAGCAAAAATGAAAACCAAAATAACAAACTAACGAAAGACTAAAAGACAAACAAAACCCAATTACTGCTGCTTTTAAAAGACCAACACTTCCACCATTTATATTTGCACAAAACCACACAAAGAACATTTGCTTGGTCAAGGGAAGATTTTTCCTTATCTTTTTTCTTTTTTTATGATGGAAGGAATGGCAGCACGCTTGCATCATGATTTACATTAGGATTGGGCGAAGGACAGCTCAAGCCCACTCAAAGCCTGTGTCCATAACTACGTCTTCTGTGGGAGCACACCCACGCCTGTTTGTTTTCAAGCTGTCTATAGCTGCTTTCCGCCTACACAGTAGAGTTGAGTGGTTGTGACAGAGATTGTATGGCTCCCCGGGCCCGAAATATTTGCTAGCTGGTCCTCTACAGGAAACGTTTGCTGACTCCTGGTGTAAGTGATCCAGTGCACAGGAGGGAATGGACGGTGCAGGTGGGAGGGAGACTTGCTCCCAAGATGCTCTGGAGCAGGCGAGAGGGGAGACTTGGCGGGCAGGTGGAGGGTTGCCTTCTATGGGAATACAGATGGGCATGCTGGAGGAGAGAAGGGAGAGTGTGCGGGTACAGGCACAGATGGGCGGGGATGCATGGTGGCGGGAGCCTCTGGAAGGCCTTTCTGCCGGCTTCTGTTTTCTCAGGGTCATCAAGTGACAGGGACATTGGAGACAGCCTGTCGGGGTTGAGGAGAGAAGATGTGAGAACTACTAGGATAGGAAGATGAAGGAACTAGGGAATCGCCACACATTTGCTGGGCTTTCATCTGCGATTATGAGCACGTAGTAAAGTGAAGCCGGTCAGCAGGCCATGTGCATGCCCTCTCCGGCTTCGTTCTGCTGCGTGGGTGCCAGTGTGGGGTCAGTGAAAGTGTTCAGTCTGCTGGGTTTGTGGCCTAGCCAGGAGAATGAGCTGAAGGGAGAGGGTATCATGGCAGCCAAGGTTGTAGCCAGGAGAGCGATTATAATCACTGACCACAGAATTTGAGCTGGGTACGGAGGGACATAAAACATGGTGGGCAAGTGACAGTGAAAAGGTGAAACCACCTGGAGATTGCAGGTCTTGCGGGCTGGAAGGAGCCCTGGGGCGCAGGGGTTAGAATGAGTGAGCTGCTGAAGAGGGTCAGCGGGTGGGCTGAAGCCGACTCTGGGAAGGGTGGGGTGATGTTGGAACTTAATACTTTTCAAAAATAAACTCTGGGCAAGCCAAGGATACACACCCACGCCCTGAATTAAGTCAGTTTCCCACTTCTGTGTCAGATGTCTCCCCACCTCTTGACAGGTGCCCCTAGCTCCCAGATCCACCTTTCTACCCCAGGCCTCTCTCCTGAGCTCCAGAACCACATGTGCCCCTGCCCACATGGCCGCCTCCACAAGGACAGCCCTGAAATCCAGCTTGTCCCCAGCCAAACTTGTCATCTTCTCTCAAGGCTGCTTTTGCCCCTGTCCTGTACCCACGGGGGCATCTTGGCTGCCCACGGCAGAGCCCAAACCCTCCCCTCCCCCCACCAAGTCCCTCCTGTGCCCTGTGCTTTCCTCCTCCTGCACATCCTTCCCCTTGTCTCCTCTCCGTCCTGCTGCCAGGCCATAACGCAGACCACTGGTGTCTCAGTTGGCTTGACGACTCTGACGGCCTCCAAGGAGGAGCCGCAGCCTTCTGACCTGTGCTGGCATCTTGCTGTTGTGGAACGAGTGGCAACCCTAAAGGTTGCAACCTGTGGTCAGAATGCTGAGACTCAGCTGGCCCTGGTTTGTCAGTCACCGAATGGCTTTGTCACTTAGCAGACTCTGTTACACACCTGCTGTAACAGCCACAAATAAGTTCCTTAAGAGCCCAAGGTTGTTGGTGGGAAGGGAAGTACATAGGCAGAGTCCTTGATGGAAAGAGGCATTGGCAAACTGGGCTCAGAGCTGGGCTTCACGGGGCCTTTCACCATATTTTGTCCTGGGAGGTCACTTGTTTGCCTGGGGGCCATTCTGTGCCCACCTCTGGCCTAGCTTCAACATCCGTCCACAACGTTTGTGTGCCAGCCTCCCTTTCTGAGTGAGGGGCTCCCCTTTGGAACATTCCTTCCTTCCTCCCCTTCCTGTCTGCTTTGACCCTCTGCCCTCTTCTGCCCTCAGAATCCTCACCCTGTCTGTCACTGTGCTCCCTCTGCCAGGGCATTTGTACATCCCTTTCTCCAGCAGGATGAAGTGGACTTTGCGTCAGAAAGCCTGAGTTCTTGTCCCAGATCCACCACACACTGGCTGTGTGACCTTCGATAAATCACTCAGCCTCTCTGAGCCTCTATTTCCTTAAGCAAAAAAGGAATTCACTGTTAAAGTTACCTTGGAGTTATGTTGTGAAAAATAAATGTAACTCTCTGTACTAAAGTACCCAGCTCGGTGCCAGTACAGATTGGGGCTTAGCAGACATTAGTTAGATGTGAATCATAATGAAGCTTTCCTGACCTTCCCTCTCCACTACCAAACCAGAGGTGACACCACAACCTACCACATCTCCCACACGGCTTTTTTTCACCTCTCTCATGGTCCACCCCAGATGGCAGAACTACACAGTAGTTAAATGCTGGAGAAATGCCGATGTGGGACCGCTGGCCTACCACCTGGTCTCCATGTCGGACTGCTAGACAGTGTCAGTCAGGGCCAGCCATAGGCCAGGCCCTATGTGGCCAGATCTTCCAGTTTTTCAAGAGATGAGAAATGCAGATGTGCATGTGAAGTCAGCCTCTTCAAACTATTGGCAACAAATTCAATGAAAAAAATAACTATGGAAACCAATTAAAGTGCATCTAAGGGCCAGTTTGGCCCAGGGGCTACCAGCTTGTAACTGCTGCACTAGCTTTAGAGAACATGGGTTTAAATCCCAGCCTTCCTCCACCCGGGACCTTGGCCAGGTTACAGTCTCCTGTCTGTGCTTCAGTTTCCTCACCTGTAACATGAAGGCAACGGAAGCTACCATGTATTGAGCGCCTTTTCTTTCTATATATCAGCCTTGTCTATCCTCTCAGTAACCCAGCGAGGAAGGGACCGTCATCAGCTCAAGGTCTGAGAGCAGTGTATGAACCCGGGCAGTCTAGCCCCAGAGGTGTCCTGTTGAGCTCTATGTGAGTGTGCCCAGGCCCCAGGGTGGATCTGAGGACTGGGACTCTAGGAGCACCACGCTTGGCAGAGCAAGTGCTGCAGGTTCAGTGCTTCTAGGCATGCACATGTCCGTTTACCACCAAGGAGACGGCAGCTCCTCGAGGGCAGGAGGTGTCCCAGTCCACTTGTTGCCACCTCTTTGGGGCCTTCTGGATCAGCTCAATGATTTGCAAGCTCCTGAGGATGAGGTTTGGTGGAGGGGCAGAGGACCTGCCCAACCCCCCACTCCACCCCTCCTGCTCAGACCTGGCTCCATGAGGGACCCCGAAAGAACAGAAGTCACTGTCCTTGCCCTGGGATCCAACAGGAACCCAGACCTAGTCAGGAAGCAAGCAGCAGAGAGCCGAGAAAAGTGGGTCATTGTGCCCACGAATGTGCAGTGCAGGAAGGCAACAGCCAGGTTAAAGGGTCTGTGATTGGGGTTAATTTCTTTAAGAGCACGCTGAAGACCTCAGACACTGAGATCACCTAGATGGGACCTCTCCATCTGCTTCTCATTACCCAGACATCCGGTGGCCAGTCTTTGATCCTAGAACAGTCCTCCTGCCAGCCCTTAAGCAGCCCCTCTCCCCCACCTCCAACCCTACCAGCCCACAGGTGACTTCCAGGGCTTGACCATTAGGACTCCCAGTGACTCCTGTCCTCTGTCTCCTTGTGCAGAAATGGAAGCTCCACTCTCGGAGACGCCGGGAGGCCCCGAAGACGTCTCCAGGGTGTCCCTGCCCACCAGGTAAGGAGCCCTGCGAATGGGTGGCCAGGGTGGGGACACACACCAGAGGCCCTCTCCGTGGTTGTGTTCTGGCCACACCCTGCTCAGGGCATCCCTTTTCATTAGAAAGATGGGAATGACAATATCTGTGATGTTACCTTTCACCTACTCAGTGATTGGCCCACCTATCCCCTATCCATTATTCATGCATGCATTCATAAACTTTTCTATGGGCCTTCAGGACATGCACCAGGTTGTGAAATAAGACAAGATAACGGGCATGGCTACGTTTTGCAAATTCTGAAATGTTAGGCAGCATTGAAGACAAGATAAGCCCAAGAGGGCAGGGACCAGGCTCATCATGGTCACTACTGTGCCTCAAGCTTCTGACACATAGTAGGTGTACAAAGGCACTTGTTACCAAAATGAATGAACTACCCCGTAATTGCAAAACTTCCCTGCCCTTGCTAAGTGGCTTAGGGTGCTTTCTGCTGTGTGGTACCTAAACTACCTGCACAAATGCCCCTTGCACACAAGCTCAAGGTTGAAAGAGGACATGGTGTAACAGTTAACGAGTCCAACCTGGATAAGATTATGCCTCTGCCATCAACTAGCCCCCAGTGGGCAGATCCCCTCCCAGGGCACCTCGCCTAGTGCCCTCTCCTCTTTGCCGCACAACCTGCCTCTCGCCGGCTCTGCTCATCTGGTCATAGCTGTGTGCTTAGTACCTGCTCTGTGCTGGGAACCATGCTGCCTGGTGGTTCAGTTTCATTGTCCACAGTAAATAATAATGATAAGTTCATTCCTCTGGACTTTTCTAGGTTGCTGACCATTATTATTACTTCATGAGACTAAAAGATGAGTAAGCTTCATTGGTCCCATGGTAGCTGGAATGGGCTGTACTTTTGGGGAATGAAGAAGGAAGCTCAAAAAAGGGTTGGGGGAGAAAGTAATCAAGTAATCACGGAGGATTCTGCCCTGCTCTGGACCTCTGCCAGCTCAGAGTGCAGCCCCTTGAAACCCACTGTGGGCAGGTGGCATTGGCAGGACACTGAGTGGGCTCTCTGGCAGGCCCTCCATGGACACGGGCGCAGAGGGACCTTAGTAGCCCTCACCCGTGGTCCCCAAGCCAGGGAAGAGAGGCCAACAGATGTTGAGCATATGGGAAATGGAGGGACTGCGTTTGCCAGAGCATGAGTGGGCTGAGGTGGGAGTCATGGTTAAGGGGGGGAGGCTGCCACAGATGATGGTGACATTGTGATGGGATTCAGCTGGCCCCAGTCAGAGGAGGGTCGTCTGGGTTAATTAAAAAGGTGTTCAGAAGCCCTGGGAAGCTCCCTCCCTCCTTCAGGGCCCAGAGATGGAGCCCTGGGATTGGGGGAAGCTTTTGGGAGAAGAACGCCAGGATTAATGAGATGAGATGAAGGCAATGGCGAGGTGATGGGGCCTGGCAGAGCCACGGTAGGGAGCGTCGTGGTTTCTAGGGCAGCCCGCATTTCAAATAATTGCATCTGTTGTCTCCATAACTCTGGTCAATGGCAGCTGGGTTTTTTTTTTTTTTTTTGCTCCAAGGGTAGAGTGCTGGCAGAGGGCAGGAGATTTGGAGCCATAGAAGACAGGGGTTTGAATTTCAGCTCTGACATTTACGAGAATTATTTAACCTCTCTGTGCCTCAGCTGCCTCACATGAAACATGGGGATCATACCCATCCTGCATGTATATGGTGACGATTAAGTGTGATAATTTCAGGAAGTACTTAGCACTTTTTCTGATTCCTAGTAAGCACAATTATTGTTTTCCCCCTCAATTCCTCTTGCACTTTAAAGATGCTCAGAAATCGTTCCTCAGCACCGTGTCCTGATGTTGGGACAACATGGGCTACGAGGCAGAGGCTTACGCTTCTCTCTTCTGTACTTGGTTGGGCTTCACTTGTCCTGCCACTGTCAACATCTGTGCCTAACCAATAGGCAGCAGTTTAGTGCTTGGGAGGGTCTGGGTCTGGAGGTCCTGGGAGGCTGGCAGCAGGAGAAGATATAGCAGGAGGGAGGGAGGATTTGGAAGAGCACTTATCTCTCCTCACCTCCTAGGAATCTGTGTGAGACCCAGGGCTCTTGGATGGGGAGGAGGAAGCTGTGAGCAGCTCAGGTCGTGGGGAGGAGGGACACCTTGGGGTGAAAGGATACAATGGGGAGAAGGAAGGGCTGATGCTGGTCTTCTTGTGGGAGGGGCTGCCAGCACGGACTGAGCTGGCCGGGAGATGGGAGGAGAGAGAGCAGGGGCTCCTGGAAGGGGCTTCCAGGGTGTTAGAGAATTCCCCAGAGGGCAGTTTGGCCAGGTGGTTACCACCAAGAGAATTTAAAGAGAAGACCCCAAATTGAGGCAAAATAGGAAGGAGACAAAGATGCTTCCCCAGCTTTCTGGAGTTGGCAGAGAAGAACTGGAAGAGCTGCTCAGGGGCATCTCAGACAATAGAACCACGGAGTAAATGCATCTGCTGGGGTGGGCTAGGTCCTACTGCATCCCTGGACCTACCCCTCTGCTAGCCTGAGGCTCCTCACCTTGCAGGAAAGTCACCATCCTTCACACTAAAGCCTGCGGGCCATGTGGCTGACCCTCTGTTATGAATAATAGCAGTTATTGCCTCTGCCCTTCATTGAGCACCTACTACGAGCTAGGCACAGGACTGAGCACTTCACATTGATGGACGACCTTCTCCAAACAGGCAGAGTGAAGTGTTTGCAAACCTCCACATTCATGGTTATAATGCCACTCTCACTCTTACACTTAAATCATGCATCTTCAAGTATTCCTTCAGGGAAAAATTTATGAACCACTTTAAAGCTCCTGATACTTACAGAAGGACTTAGACAATTATAAAGTGCCCGATACAGCGTCAAAACATTATTTCATTTTGTCTAGTCAGCATCTCACTTTGTGACCCCTATATAGTAGACGCCAAGAAATGTTCCATTACTGATCATCAAGAATCATTCCTGAGAGCCTGGACTCCTTTCTGTGTTCTCCTTCTCCCCCTGGTTGGTTTCTGACACCTCCGCCCACTTTAGGGCTGCTCTGAGTCTTGCCTGGTGCTGACGTCACAGCTGTCGGGACACAACAAATAAACACTCTTCCTGCCCACTGTGGCTGCTGAGATTGGAGCCTAGAGCCCCAAACCCGTGCCCGCCCCCAGTTTGCCTCTGAGGCTGGCTGGGCAGAGGTGGGAGTCCTGTGGTGGGTGTGTTCTTCCTTGTGGCAGCCTTGGGCCCTGGGAGACATCCAAAGAGCTTAGGACACATAATCGTGGGCAGAAAACCCACCTCCTTCCCTTCCTACTCTGACCTTGCCAGCATCCTCCCAGGATCCTCCCTGTCTCAAAATAGCCATGCACTGGCTGAAATCTGGCTATATCCTGCTTCTGAGCTGCATGCACTATTCGCAGGGGAGCCATGGGCCTGCAGGCTGGGGACGGGATGCTAAAGGTCGCGCCTCATCAGGAGGGTCACGGCAGCCAGAAGTTCAGAGGAATAGGTGTGGGCAGCTTATAGAGCATATGGCCTGGTTGGACAAGAGAAGGGCGCTGGGAACAGATACACAGACCATGAGACTTCCTAGGCCACTTGAAAAGAACACGAAGATCAGGGAACCTCTCCCATTCTCTTCCCCTGTGTTTAGTAACAAATGAGGAGCAGGACAATATAGACTCCAGGCAGCAAGGAAGCAGCTACTTGAGGCCCGCCACGCTGGGGCTGGGTGGGGCTGGCAGGATGAGGGATGATACAGGGTTGTGCACACGGGGGGAGCCAGGACCAGCTGAACTGCTGGAGCAGATTACTTCACACTCTGGGCTTCATCTCCAAAGGGAGGAGTAGATCAGAGTCACACAATGACCACCAGGCCAAGAGGCTGGACCACAGTCATGGGGCAAGGGGAGATATGGTCAGGTCTGTTCATAAGTATCATCATCAGCTCTGGTATTGAGGATGGGTGAAGGGAGAGAAGCAGCTTTCTGCCAGGCTATCGGGAGAGGCCGTGGCCACACCCCTGTTGGGGGGGGGGGGTGCTAATGTGAGGTGTGTATGAAGTACCAGGGATTCCAGAGGAGCTGGGCACTCTGGGAAAACTTCACTGAGGAGGAGGCACTGGAGCTGGTGCTAAGGAACAGGGAAGCAGGAGGGGACACAGAGTTAGGGTATAGACCCTATTGCCACCATAGCAATAGGCTCCGAATACAAGGATTCCAATAAGGGAGAAGGGTGGTCTCTTCCTCAGCAGGCTGGCAGTCAGTGGTCCAGGAATGGGAGGGTGGCTCTGCCATAGTCATCAGGTGGCTTCCATCTCTGGGCTCCTGCCAGCTGCTTCATTCGCACTGTCCCCTGGCCAGCATGGAAAAAGAAGAGGCCCAGGTTAGTACATGCCCAAACCCTTAAGAGCAAACCGTGAAGAAAAACAACCTGACATGCAGCACTTCTGCACATTCCCATTGGCCAGCACTTAGTCACATGGTTACCCTCCGGGTCCAAGGGTGGCCTGGCGGTATTGTTTGCTGGGTGGCCATATGCCCAGATGCAACTTTATTATCGTGGCAAGTGGGAGAGCAGAGGCCGAGGAACAGCCTGCATGGAGGGCATTCCAGGGCAAGGCACCCACACAGACAGAGGCTCTGAGGCTCTGGGAATGGTGGGCAGTTGAAGGAAGCTGGAGCCCAGAAGCAGTGATGGGAAATAAAAGTGGGAAAAGACAGCAAAGGGTCAGGCCGAGGAGTTGCGGCTCGGCTCTCCCTGTTCAAAGGGAAACAAAGAGTTTTCATCCTGAGAATGATTGATTGGTAATAGCTGCCCAATGGGCTGTACCGAGTTTGAGTCTGTGGCTTCAGCCCAGGGCAGCAAAAGATGTGGCAACCGCTTAATCAAGTCTGCTGTGGAGGCCTCGTGATGGGCAGCCATGCCTGTGCCCTGGCTTTCTTACCCGACAGGGGATGATGTTGTATCAGAGAAGATTCAGGGAGCAGGGGTGGGATCTGGTCCAATTTGTACTCCAGAGCCATAATGAGCAGCAATGTGGACAATGGCTTAAAGAGGGGAAAGCCCATTCCAGCAACAAAAGTCAGAGATTACATGAACAGGGCTCTATTTTCTCAGGTTCTTCTATTTATGTCCCCATTGGAACTACCCCTTGGGACTTGGGTATTTCCCACAGGTGGTGAACGCTGGTGTTCACACATCCTGAAGCCCTTTCTTTGTCTAGCCTTGCCCTGTGTGCCCTGGCACCAGGCTTTGCCCCCAACAGCCTCATTGCGTTTACTTGGGCAGGGCCTATGGCCAGAGCTTCTGTCCCCAGCTGGGCCCCTGTCTCCTCCCCCCCACCAGCTGCGGCAGAGCAGCCAGTCCCGCAGCGTCCCCTGCCCCTTCTTTGTGGTTCTTAATTCAGACTCAGCTAACCCAGAAATGAGAGAATTCAGAACAAATCGTCCCTTGGTGCCATTAATAGCTAGCCTGGTGGTTCAGTTGGTTGGAGCATTGTCCCCTACAGTGAAAGGTTGCAAGTTAGATTCCTGGTCAGGGTATAAATGTAGGTTGTAGATTTGAACCCAGTTGGGGTGCCTGCAGGAGGCAACCAATTGATGTTTCTCTCTCATATTGATGTCTCTCTCTCGCTCTCCCTTCTTCACTCTCTAAAATCAATGGAAACATGTCGTTGGGTTAGGATTTAAAAAAAGAAAAAGGATTACAGAGCTAATGGTCATTTTAGGGAGAACATTTAAACTGAAGAAATATTGTTTTCAAGTACCTCAGAAACTCCACGTACAAATAATCGTTGGGGAAACTCTACATGCAAATAATCATTGGGGAATAGTCATTCCTGGCTGTTCTCTAAAGTGCATCCTTGAGGGGCAGCCTGGGGAGAAACCCTCCTATTCAGTTTGGACTCTCCCTTGTTTGGTTTCAGCCGCAGGGATGGGCTTCCATATGCTGTGTCCGCTTTGTTCCCCCAACCTCCCAACCCCACATCTTCCTCCTGACTTCAGCGGTCCTATCTCATGGCCCATCTGACCTCCCAGACACCCAGGCACCAGCTCGCAGTGGGAGCATCGGTGCCTCCTCCTCCCTCACCCGCTGCACCCCAGCAGTGGCTGGGTCCTGTCACTTCCACTTCTCTGCTCAGAACCCATCCATGGCTTCCTAGTGTTCACACACCCCGCCCCAATAAGAAACCCACTTCTGTGTCCCACTCTGCTCTCCTCCTTTTCTTTCCGCAAAGTTGGGCTACTCTCCTGCCCTGCCCATGCACCAGTATCTCACCCCGGGCACAGCAACTCATGCTGTTCTGATATTTTTATTCTCTGTTTCTACCTAATGAACTCCTCAGTACCCTCCCCCCAGCCTACTACGACTCCTGCAGCTCCTTCCATTCTTCGTTCCTACCATAGCCGTTTCCCTCCATTCTGCTGTTTGGCTGCTATGTTAACTAATGCCTGGTGTGTGCTCAGCAGATAATTCACGCAAAGCCACCTACTGGGACAAGTGATTTGTCTTCAAATGAGGAGTGAAAACAGACCAAAATGTACACACCTGCAAAGGTATCTCCTGGGCCACGATCATAAACCATTTTATTTTAATTCTACCAGCACTTGACAGCAAAACTCAGTATGAGGCTCTTACACAGAGAGGAGCTTTTGTGGGTGTCCAGCCAAGGAGAACCTGCCCCACCTACAAACCGCACTGGGCAGCCTCCTTGACGCCTCCGCCTGGCTGTGTCACAGCGTTTTTCTCCCACACCTGGCCCTTTTCCAGCATTCCCAGCCTTGGGGACTGGCATGGTCACCGCGCAGGCCCAGTACCCAGGCCAGAACCTGGGCGCCCGCCTGGATGCCGCCTCTGCCCTCATATCCCATCAACCACTGGCCCCACTGACCCCGCTCTGCCAACTCCCTTCATCATCCCCACGGTCACTCTTGTTCAGGCTGCCACCATCTCTCACCCTATTCACTGCAGTAACTCCTCACTGGCCTCTTACAATCCCTTCTTCACCCAGATGCAGAATGGTCTTTTTAAAATTAATGCATAGCCCAGCGTGGTTCAGAGGGATGGACATCATCTGACAAAGTAAACTGTCACAGGCTCAGTCACTAGTCAGGGAATCAATGCCTGGGTTGTGGGTTCAGCCCCAGGTCAGGACGTGTATGAGAGGCAACCGACTGATGTTTCTCTCCCACATCGATGTTTCTCTCCCTCTCTTTCTCCCTCGCTTCCCCTCTCCCTAAAATAAATAAAATCTTTAAAAAATAAATAAAATTCATGCATAACCCTATTTAAAGCACTTTAGCACTTTCCATCACACTTGGGATAAAGGTTCAAATCCCTAAGGTGGCCTGCTGTCCCTTCAGGCCTCCCCCTTGGCCTGCAAAGTGGCACCTGTGATGCCCTGGTGACACCTCTGTGCTGGTGGCAGTACTGTATTTGGAGCAGAGAGGCTGTAGGGCAAGGAAGCCACAACCCAGGGTGCTTCAGGAATCACCCAGCCAGTCCATAGAGCTTGTACGCTGGGCTCCAAATGAAGGCACATCCTGTGGCCTCTGTGGTCCTATTTCAGGCACCCTGCCTGCCCCAGAAGGAAGGCTGGGCTATTACGTTGGAGAGGGCCCTGGACATAGGGAAGGACCCAGTGCGAGAAGGCGTGCGGAGACCCACAGCTGCCCCCAGATGCCCCCCACCTGTCCCTGGAAGCACCTCTTCACTCAAGCCCCCCTACTCTGCACTTCAGAGCCTCCTGGGGAATCTGCTAAAGTTAATCATTTCTTCCCCATTTCCTCTCAAAAGCACTTCCAGATCCTCAGCCCTCCTGGATGTTGTTGATAATGTGTTTCTCCTAGATCAGCTCTGATAACACCCACCCGGGTGGTCACTGGGATTTGTAGAGAAATAAAAATAAGGAAATGGAGGGTTCCGGAAAGGCAATGTGCTGGGGCCAGCAGCCCCGGACTGGGAATCAGTCCCAGACACTGAGGGACTGTGAGTGGGTCACTGTTCTCCCTCTGGGCCTCTGTTGTCTCACTTGTAAAGAGAAATGACTTCAAAGAACAATGTGGACGTATCTGGTAAAGAGTGGAGTGGCCCCCAACAAAGCCGCCCCCTACCTGGGCACATCTTAGAGCAACTCTCACACGTTCATGGGAAAGGAAAGGATGTTCGCTGCGGCACTGTGTGCATTACTGAAAAAAGGAAAAGAAAACCTAAACATTGAATGGAGACATGTGGCTATTAAGTTGAGGTACTTCCATCAGCACAGATGAATTTGACCCCCAGACCAAGCTATACTATGGGTGAGTCTTATCCTATTGAGAGAAAAAAAGAAACAAATTACAAAGAATTTTTACATGCAATTCATTTATATAAAGTTAGAAACATGAAAAACAACATGATACATTGTTCATGATTTATTGTTTGGGGACTATATGTACCTAATATAAGCAATAAGTATATAAAGAAATGCATTGGGAATGATAAACATTAGATTCAGTGGGGAGCAGAGATGAGAAGAGATCGTGGTCTCTGAGGGTTTGGCTCTATTGCTAACTATTAAGCATGCCAAATTCATTATACTTTTTTTGCAAGAACTTTATTGAGATATAATTCCATATCATTTGTTCCATTCATCCATTTAAAGTATACAATTTGGTGATTTCTAGTGTATTCAGAGAGCTGTGCAGCCATCATCAAAATCAGAGCATTTCCACCACCCCAAGAAGTCCACACCCTTTAGCAGTCTCCTCCACTTCCCCAACCCTCCCAGTCCCAGGCAACAACTCGTCTTTTTAGTTCTGTGGATTTAGTGTAATGTTTTGGGGGTCATCCGTGTTTTAGCATGTCCCAGGACTTCATTACTTTTTATTGCCAAATAATACATTGTATTCACACACACACACACATATACTTTATACCTCTTTGAATGTCCAAAATATTTCAAGATAAAACATTTTTTAAATTATGAAGTTGATTAGATGATGCTGTTGTATTAGAGCATGTTGAAACAGCCCTTCAGGATTGACTCTGTAGCACCTAGCTGGCATTCCCCACCAACAAGGGTGTGTCATTGCTTGGAGCTTAGAGCCCATGTGTGGGGCCTTTGGGCACCTCTGGGCTGCCAGCAATAGTGCCAGCCCCACTGGGACCCTGGAGGCCCAGCCCTGCTCAGCTGGACTCCAACACCCAGCCTCTCCTGCCACTGTGCTGCCTCCTTGGTCCTCCCCTGCCCTGCTCAGTGTCAGCACTTCTGCAGTGTCTCCCATGACTCGCGGGTGTGGCTGGTGGCCCCTTCCTCTGAGTGCCTTCAGGGTTGTACTTCAATGGCTGTTTGACCCACAGTGAGAGAGCAGCGCCCAGACATTGAGGGCTGACAACCTGCAGGGTACTTAACTTTTCTGAGTCTCTGTCCCCACTATGAACTGAAGGAGCCTGCCCGCTGATAGACCAGAGATGAGGATTCAGTGAGATAAGTTATATGTCTATTGTCCTTATTCTCATCTTGTTCAGAATCTAGTTTATGTCTCTGACTCCCCAACTCTAGGAAGGTGGTTCTGTCTGTAGCAAGGTATGTGGCAGTGGTACCCACTTGACCCGCCTGGGGAGAGGTGGCTGGCCTAGCAGCTGCAAGTCTGACTCCCAACAATCCTGGGTCAAATCCCAGGAATCCCATTCTACTCTTTATTAGTCATGGGACTATAGACACATTACTCTCCTGACCGCATGTGAAATGAAGGATAATGATAGTACCCACTGTGTTGGACCTGACACATACTTGGCTCAAAGCGATTTGTTAGTTGCCATTATGATGATGATTATGTTGCACAGAAAGGGGCTTCTGGTGAAGGAGCCAAGTTACATCCAACCACGTGAGATCCTAAGAGACGCCATGTCATGCCACCACATGCAATGGGGAAATGCAGCTTAAGCTGCAGAGAGTGTTGGCTTCCTCTCAGCTCCCTCTCCACCCTGTTGGAAGCTAAGTTATTCCAACTCGATGAAAAATTCTAGATGCTTCTATTTACAGGTCACTATGCAATGCACTGCAAGAGATGCAGAATGGGTGAGATGCATGTCTGCCTTCAAAGCATTTGCTGAGTGGCAGGAGCCCTCCATGGGAAACCCAGCTCTCTCTGAGTGGCTTTCAACATTGGGAAAACCACTTAACCTCTCTGAGTTTCCATGAGCTCATCTCTTACATATAAATAAATATCTTACAGGATTATTGCAAAAGATCTTGGTCAACTGTGGGGTACTATACAAATGAAAGCCATTAGAGGGAGAGGACTTAGACCTGCCCATGGTCCAGTTATATAACAGAAGGTAGGCTGTGTTGAGTGCCGTGCAATATAAATAAAAGGCCCTAGACCGTGGTAAAGGGAGAGTTAATCATAAGTGGGCGATGGGTGGTTCCTTGGAAGGAATATTTGAGATCACTGCTGATGCTTAGGATCAGAGGGCCTGGCACCCTGGTTTACGAAGAAAGACTCACCCCTGTACTTTGCTGTCTCCAGCCACAACTTGGAGCAGGAGCCTCTGGACAGAGGGGCTTTTCTTAAAGGCGTTTGACCCCTGTATCCATATGGAGGCAAGCAACCGGGCTTACTCTGTGTCCTGAGAGGGGAAGGGGCTATGCTTGCAACAGCTGTCGGTGGCTTGGGAGTGACACTAAATTTTGCAAGAACTCCTAACAAGGGACAGCAGTCTGTCTGGGTGGACTCACAGTAGATGGCTACACTCACTGTGTTAATTTCTCCCTGTCTGTCCAGCATCCAACCTCAGAGAGGCCAGCAGAGATCAGGGGAAGGTCACTCTTGTGATGGTTCCACACATGTGGATCACACGCTTACCTGCCAGAGCCTTCTCCTTATAACCTGCCTCGTGAGGACAGAAACTACGGCCAAAGTGAACCCCCTTTATCCCAACCCAGCAGAGGCAGGCCAGGGATCAGTGGTCAGTCTCTGGGCTGTCTGTGTGCTCTTCAGGGCTCCAGGCTGCCTGTATGCTATATTGGCATGTGACTCGGGCCCACCATGGGTTAACAGCAGCTCCAGGCCCATGCTCAGTGCCATGAGGGTACAAGATGAATCAGACCAGTCTCTCCTATCCAGGGCTGGGTAAAAACTAAGCAGAAGCAAAAGCATCACATTTGGAAAATGCTTCATGGAAGAAGTGGCATTTGAAGCAGACCTCGAAAGACAAGTAAGACATGAGGAACTGAGTACATATATAAGGATATTGTAAGCAAAAGAAACAGTGTGATAAAAATATAGAGACCTAAGGACAGTGCTTTTTTATCCCTCCCATTCTTGAAAGGAAGAAATAATCTAGAATGGCTAGAGCAAGTTCTCATGGAAGGATGCTGCCAGAGACAAGGCTGGAATGAAGTTGGGGGTGGGGGAAACAGACTGTGGAGAGAGTGGAACACCACCCTGAAGATGCCGTGGAAGGTTTCTCGGAAAGGCTGTGACAGCATCCAGCTGTGCGTACTGCGTGCAGAGGACGAGGGAGAGTGAAGGGGAGGGCTGAGAAAGAAGCTGCAAGAGTTCTGCTAAGAGGAGCCACAGAACAGCATGTGGAAGGGGCCGAGGGAGGGTGATAACTGCAGAGGCAAAACTGGCAAGTGTTGGCCATCTGGTAGGTGGGGGCCAGGGAGGAGTCAGGTGGTAGCAAGCCTGTGAGCCCAGGTAAGCAACCGTGATCACAGCATGTATCTTTTTCTAAGCAGCCGTGACTGTCCTAAATTGCTCATTAGGTAAGAATTTTACAAACATTATGTTAGCAGTGGTGGTAGAGCTGAGGAGTATTTATTGTGCCTTCTCCAAGCTGCAGAGGGAGAGCCACCAGTAGTGTGGTGGGACGTGTGGCACTTCCCAAGGCCATAGCTCTTGCTGCCTGCAGGTGTCAGCCCCTGCAGCTCCCTGTGAGTGTGGACCAGCTTGGTGATCCACTGGGTGTCAGGACTCCTGATGGCTTTACGGAATGGATCCATGAGGACAACCCACCCAGTAAGAATGCAGGATGCTCCAAGCCCCACAGTGGCATCCAGTTCACTCTTTGGCAGCAGACTGAAGGCATCCAGCGAACGTTAGCTGATTATTAGAATGATGGACAGGCTTGCCAGAGGTCTCACCCTTAGGAACTGGGCATTTACCACCACCGCGGTGCACACGAATCCAACACTTGCTTGGCCTTGTATTCCAGCCTGCGTTCTTCATTGGGCCCGGTGGGGGTCTGGGAGCTGTGGAGCACAGAGAGTGGGCAGTACTGCCAGCAACGCCGCCCGAGGAGGAAGCACACTATATCGGAGTGCTTCTTCCTCCGTAACTCCTGGGCTGTGGCTGGACGGAAAGGGGCGATCGTGGCTTGTATTTATCTTAAGAGTTGGTGTCATCCTCATGCTTTACATACAGTTTTGCTTACTCTCTGTGATAAAGGGCTGTGGTTATCCCCATTTCAAAGAGGAGGAAACTGAGGCTCACACATGTTCAAGGATGGCCCAAGGCCTGTGACTAAGAGACAGAGCCAGGACCCAAGCCCAAGGCTGTGAGTGCCAGCACCCGTGCCTGCAGGGACAGAGCAGATAGGAGCAGGGTGGAGAAGAAGGACATGCTGGGGTTAGGGTGGGGGTCGTTGCTGGATGTCCCTGTGGAAGCGCTGAGGGCCCTGGAAGGGAGAGTGGTGAGAGGGAAGCTCTGGTGCTGTGGCCGTAGAAAAGAAAGACCTTACCCGGAGCTGGCTGGCTGCTGAACCTCACTGCTCAGTGCAGAGAGAGGGCAGGGGCGCATCTTGCTGGGGAGCCCGCTGGAGGCACCCGGGCTGGAGACTTTGTTCCCCGGAGTCCCCACGTCTACCAGGGCGAGCCCCGGTCCCATATGGGCTGCAGAGCTGGGGGCTCGGCCAGGCTGTCGAGGGTGGAGAATCCCCTGGTCTAGTCTTTACCTACCCTACCCTGAAGGATCTCAAAAGAAAGTCCTACCATCTTAATGCTAAAGAGATGCCGGGTGCTACTTGGAGGAAGGGGCAGTAAACAGGAAGGACCCCTGACCCTTATCAGGGACTAGAATGTGGGGTGTCAGGGGCACATGGACACGGTCCTCAGTTCCTCCTGGGGTCAGCCAGCCACTCACTCCCTCGCTGGCAGCCCCACTCTCTGTCACAACCCAGCCAGTCTCTCACCTCAGTTACTCCCTGGGAGATTCCTAGTCCACCATCAATACAGCTTGGGTGGTCTCTGACAGCAGCCAGAGTGGCTGCTTACTCTGCACCTTGCAGACCTTATTTCATCCTCCAACATCTCTTTGAGAGTCAGACTCATGTTACCTCACTGCCCAGGTGAGGACCCTGAAACTCAGACTACTTCACTCAAGCATCCAGGGTTAGGAAGTGAAAAGGTTGGACTAAAAACCACCTGCAAAACATCAGCAGATACATTAGGAAATAAATCCCTCTGATGGACATCCTCCATTGACCGGAGGGATGCCCTGCAGCTCAGAGGGGAAGGATCTGGCAATGGCCGTGAGGTTCGTCTGGGGAGGTGGTGTCCAATAAGAGTGGAGGATATTAATTAATAATGGTAATAGCAGCAACATCTATTGGGGGTTTACTCAGTGTCAGGCACTGTTAAAAGCACTTTATTGAATTATCTCATTTAATCTTCGTAATTACTTTATGCGGCAGGTACTATTATTATCTTCATTTTACATATCAGAAGACTGAGGCTCAAGGAGGTCACAGAGATGGTGGGGGCTGGAGCCAGAAGTATTTAAATCCAAGTAGTCTGACTCAGAGCAAACCAGAGCCATGTCGGAATGTAGACTCACTCTCCCTCCCTCTGTCTCTCTGTATCTGTCTCTTTCAACTAATGTACTGACTCTACCCTGTCCTGAGGAAACTAGGAGGAGCCCACCATCCAGGCAGAGGGAGCCACAGGTAAAGCTGTGGTACAGCAGAGAACAAGGACTCAGGTGGAGGCAGACCTGCAGGTGGTGGCAGGCCTGCAGGTGGTGGTAGACGGGTGTCTCGCATGAGGCAGTCCAGATGCAGTCCTGATGCTCCAACCCCTGGGGTTTCAGCTCCCATGAGGCTGGCCACAATCAAGGCAGGGGCCAAGATGGGGACAGCGATCGAGAACCACATTGTAGACAGTGGCCCGCACAGCTGGCGTCTGTACCTAAGGCACCAGTTCCAGCGGTCAGAGAGAGAAGCAGCAGAGAGCCCCAGTACAGAGGCAGTGGCTCTGCATGGCCAGCAGGCGGGCAGACTGGCAGAGGTTAGCGGGGCAAGGCAAACTGGGCAGGCAGGGGGGCCAGGGGAGGGAGAGAGCATTAGAGAAGGGTCAGACCCTCCGCTAGCTGAGCGGCAGCAGGGCTGGCTTGGGACCTGCCTGCCATTCTTTTCAGCTCACTTCACAAACTCATTTTCAGTCTGATGCTTCCTCCCACCCCTTCTGGCCTTTGCCATCTGTCTATGTGCGGCAGGTATGGCAGGCAAGGCATTGCGGGAATGTCTCCTCCGGGGTGGGGGTGCAGCAGAAGGAGACGGAGGTGGCTAGGCAGGACAGCTCCTCCATCCAGCAAAGACCCAGGGAGGCACCTAGAGGCTGGATTGAGGGCTGAGCCTGGGCAGAGGGCTCCAGCAGCGCCTCCACCTGCCCAGGTGTGGAGGAAGTGCCGTGAGCCAGCCTGGCATGGAGCAATAGGACATGCCCCACAGGTGGCCGGTTTTAAGTGGATGCTAGCTCTCCACATAGTTATTTAAGCTGTCACAGGGGGCCTAGCACACCGTGACAGGCCAGCAAGGAGAGGGTGCAGGTCCCAGACTTCCTGAGGGCAGCAAGGACAGGGCAGAGTGGCCATGTTTTGGAGGGATCTTCAAGCTGCACCTCGAGGCTCTAAAACACCCAGATCCCAAGGGCTTTGGCAGCCTGAATGTCCCCTTCCATTAGTTCCCTTTAAGCCTAGGACCTGGTGCCAGCCCTTCTCTAAGGAAGAATTGCCTTTCCTTCAGGGTGCTCCTGAGTCTGGACATGGTGGCCGCACCCACATCCCGTGGTGACCTGACCCATTAGTCACTGCTGGTGTTGGTTCTGACTGGTGGGTCTCCACATCGTCCTAGTTCCAGATACTTGACTCCATCACCCCAGCTGGGTTGTTCGTTGCTGGTTGGCTCTCAGATGCATTGGCCAGTGGGCGATATTCTGTTTTTACTCCAGAGAACGAGCATGACAAGGGGGTGGGTGAGTCACTGGACCGGCGTGCACTGGCTCTGAGAAACAACAATACAAGTGAACAGAGATTTAAAAAAACCTGTTACGTTACTCTTTTGAAGTAAATGTGCGCCTTTCTCCTAAAATTGTGGTGTTCAAGATAAAAGAGGTTCCTTTTGCTTAACTGAGGATGTATGTATCTGTGGTGCTCGTCATGCCTAATATTTTGCATATACAGATCATTCAATTTTCATTCCTCACTCAGCTCTTTGTTTCTTCTCCACCAAGCATGAGAGAGAAATTGACTTTGGAAATCTCTTCAACTTTAGAAGAATCCAGCTCCATTCCTTACAGTCCTAATGCTGGCATCTGCCAAGCGTCCCCCCAGTTACCCAAGGAAGGAACCAGAGGAGCGAGCTAGGCTAGGCATTGAGAGAGGAAGGGTGAGCGGCTGAGGGGAGATGCTGGCCTAACTCTGGATCCTGAGTTCCTGCCTCCCCAAACCCAGTCCTGCAGGGATGGAAGGAGGCACATGTCTCCTCCTCACAGCTGCCACATCCAGACTGCAGCACCAAAGGGACAGACATCAGAGGTCACCTTGGGCAGGGTGGGGTAGTGGCAAACCCTTTCTTTGAAAGGAATCTTTCTTACAGCCCAACAAATACTCATGCAAATGTAAGAGCAGAGCCCCTGTGTGGTATTGGTGGGGCACTCAGTGCCCAGAGTGTGTCCCAATGGTGTCCCCCTTCCAGGCATCTCAGAACTCTAGGAGCAAGATGCAAAATCCTCTGGTGTTATCCAATCTGTTCGTTTTGCCTTTGGGGAAAATGAGGCCCCAAGAGGAAAAAAAGGAACCTGCTCTAACCTACACAGCCAGATGGGGAATGGCCGGCTGAGTTCTTTCCACCATGTATTATTCCAAAAATGGGTTCAAGAGCCACTGCTATGGTCACAGGGAGGCAGGAACTTTATGGAAACTGAGGCAAGGCAGAGGGATGTAAAACAGCTTGGTGGCCAGTGTCGGCTAACGCTCTGTCCATACACCTCCTGAGGCTGAGAGCTCGGGTCAGGCTGGGCGCCTGGCTCCAGATTCATCTGTTCAGAGACAGCCTGCCCTTCCTAACATAACAAAAGGCACTGCCACATCCCTAAAACTGATTGGCCTCTGAAGCCCCCACCCACCACACAGCTGTCTCTAGGGATGAAGTCAGGCCTGACCTTCTCTGTGCCCCGCCCCCACACCCACCCCACGCATTTCTCCCTCTTCTTCTCCTCAGTTCTGTGGAGGGTGGGGGTTCCCTTGAGAGCAAGAAATTGGCCTTGGCTCTCACTTCTCCATCCTCCGAGCCCACCCCCTTGCGGAATGGACACCGACGCAGTAGGATCACGTTTCTGTAGAACAAGAGTCTCAAAGATTCTGCTCAAAGAAGAAAAGAAAAGAAGCAAGACAAAGAAGGAGACATATAGAGAAGGAACGAGATTTTTTATCCAGAGGAAACTCAGGCTGGAAACGCATTTCTGAGGTTCATTTTCGCAGCTTGCAGTGGGACTGGATGTCACACAGAGCATGTGCCCACCTTAAGATCCCCCTGTGGATATGAGTCACTTTCTTGACCTTGGGTGACTCCAAAGTCTCCCAGCCTTTCTTTAGTCCCATGCAACCCTGGCATTGGTCATCCAGCCAGCACAGGAGGCCAGTGCCCTGTGGACCGGGTACCCTGGGATTGGTGACACTCCATCCATGGTGCCCTGAGCAGTGTGGGGTCTGCCCTTGCTCCGAGGCACCCAGGCAGCCACATCTGCTCTCTTCCCTGCCCCATTCGTGTCAGAGCAAGACAGGCCTAGACAGGATCTAGTAAGAACCTGGGTTTCACAGACAGAGTCTAAGACCAGAGGCAAGAGGCTTTTTCAGGGTCACCTAGCCACTCCTGGAGGTGTCTTGCCTGATGAGCAGCAGGATTGTCCGTTGGCTGAGTTTCAGGATCCAACTGTGTTACCCTGGGCAAGTGACTGAGCCTCTCTGAGCTTCCGCTGATTTTGTATTATGTTGTTTCGTCACAGTTCTAAGAACCTGTCAGTGAAGTGATGTTGTTGTACAGAGCACAGGTGCTCTGTTGGGTACAGACCTCTGTAAAGGCTTCAAAACTGCACTGGAAGACGATGGGGAACCTGGCTCTTGGGCACACTGTGTGGCCCTGACTTTCTGGGCCTCAGCTCCGCATCTGTAAAATGGGGCTATGGCAGCCTTCCCGAGGGGCTGGGAGAGTCCAGTGAGTTCATGAATGTGAATGTGAAGCTCCCTTGAAAACTCTAAAATAGATTGCCATTTGCTACAAACATGCGACTTTTTGTTTCGTGTTTATGGACAAGACCTGAGACCCACCTTCCTTAAGGCCCATCCCCTGCCTGGGCCTCTGAGCAGTGTCCACAGGACTCATTTCACCACTTATATCCTGCAATTCGTACGTATCAGCTGTGGGGCTTAGAGAGCGTGGCGGTCTTAGAAGCCTCCTTGGCCAGGTGACCCCGTCTCATTCATTCTCATGCACAGGCATCATGCTAGGCTCTAGGGATAGGAGTCAACCTGAGAGACAGGCCTTGCCCTCCTGGAGCCTCCAGTCTTGTGGATGGTTATGTCAAAAATGAATCAAGGGCATATTTTCTACAGGGCCTGACAGGCAAACAGTGGTACCCCTGTCATCTAATGGTGGTCAGGGAAAGCCTCCATGAGATGGAAACATTTGAACTGGCAGGAGGAAGCCAAACATGCAAAGAAATTATTCAGAACTTGAAAAATGAAGCCTCACATAAAATAAAGCACTATAAAGTGTCTATTAAATAAAATAATTAAGTAATTAAGCCCTGGCCAGGTGGCTCAGTTGGTTGGAACATCGTCCTGTACACCAAAAGGTTGTGGGTTCAATTCCCAGTTGGGGCACATACCCAGGTTATGGGTTGCATACCTGGTTGGGGTGCATACAAGAAGGCAACGGATTGATGTTTCCTTCTCTCTCTCTCTCTCTCTCTCTCTGTCTCTCTCTCCCCCTCTCTAAAAGCAATGAAAAAAAATGTCCTTGGGTAAGAATAAAAAAAATGTTAAAAAGTAATGTTAAAACAGAGGATGGAGAATGAACATTCCAGTCAGCAAGAGGGTGCAAAGGCCCTGAGGTGGGAATGAACTTGGTGTGTCAGAAGAGAAAGAAGTTCCAAGTGGCCTGATGGGACGAGGGAAAGGGAGTGAGGGAGGAAGTCATGGGCCGGCTCCGTGGTGCCTTGAGTGACTCTGGCCTGTGGGGTTTGTAAATTTTGCCCTCAGTGAACCAAGACGCTACTGGAGAGTTTTAAGGGGAAAAGCCACATGCTCAGATGACATTTGACATTCCTCTTGATGCTGGTTGAGAATGGAGGACAGGGCTGAGGGTGGGTGGGGGACAGAGGAGCAGAGAGACAAGAGCCTGTGGTGGGTGCCCAGGTGAGAGGCGATGGTGACAGACTGGGGATGTGTTTTGGAAGTGAAGTTGGCAGGCCTTGCTGATGAACTGTTTGTGGGGGCGAGAGGCGGCGAGAAGCCAAGTAGGACTTAGAGCTTTCTAACCAGAGCCGTGGCCTGGTCTGGGCGCTGGATGGGCTGGAGCTGGAGAATGACTTCAGCCCGAGGTGCTGCTGGGGCAATGGAGACCGGACTGAAAGAAGAGGCTGGAGGGACATTCAGGGCACTGAAGGAGCCTGGTTACTTAGGGGTCCCGTAATTTACCCGCACCACCAGCTGTGGCATCTGGTTGCTAGAGTGAAAAGTCAGTCGAATGGCCTAGTTTCACTTCTCGTTCATCAGCTCAGGCCTGTCCTAGCCTGGCCCAGCGAGGGGCCTGGGTTTGGGGGAGGAAGGGACAGCCTGTCTGTGCGGTTGTGGTGGGAATGCAGCAAGCAAGCTGCTGCGTGCAATGCGAGGCCGGGAGTCAGAGATGTCCTGAGTTCCCCTTCCCACTGCGGCAGCGGCAGCGCCTGGTGCATTTCCTTCTCGCTCACTCCCAAATACTAGGATAATGCATCCCCACATCCCCCACCTTTGAAACTTGAGCGAGGTAAGTTTAGGACAAATTAAAGGCTTTCTGCTTCTTACAGCATCTCTGGGGCTCAGGGAACTGGTTACCCCACGAGGTGGTCCAGCCTGGGAATGTCATAGGATCCCAAAGGGATCTGAGCACAAGCATAAAATGCAGAGCCCTAAATGGCTCCTGAAAGCAAACCTGGGATCTGTGTGACCTTTAAGTTGACGTCAGGGAGGAAACAAGTCCCTTGAGGCTTCAGCTGGCAACCTGGCCCATGCTCCTCTGCCCCGTGGGTTTCATACCCCCAGGCGCCTGAGCTGGAGGGGCCCCAGACTCTCCTTTTACCCAGGAGGACTTCCTCTGCCGCCCCACTGCCTGAAACCCCACAGTGGCGCCAGTGCCTTCCCAGTAAGGTCCAACTGGGCCCATCTGGCCCATCTCTTCCCACTCCCCTTGCACAGCTCTTGGCCTCACTACAGAACAACCTTCCTGGGGCTCCCTCCCTGCTGTACCTTGCCCCCTGCTCTGCCTTCTATCAGGACACCCTCTCTCCATCTTTGCTTATTAACTCTCACTTCCCCTTTGGATTGAGCTTTAGTTGCAATCTCAGCAAAGTCCTCCCCAGCCGAGGCCCACCCCCACCAAATGCCTCTGCTGAAAGCGTCCTCATAGCCAGCCTGTCCTCCAAGCACAACCTTATCCTGCTGTGTTATCGTGGCCTCCTTACACGCCTGTCTCCCGTCTAGTCAGTCAGCTCTATGCCGTCTCCCCAGCACTTGGCATGGCATAGATACACTACAAATCATCATTTAAGGTATCAGGTCCAGGGGGCAGAATTGCCTTGCACAAAATTACAATAGCATCCTTTCATTTATTCATGTATGCCTGCACTCAACTTGGATTATTGAGCACCCACTCTCAGGCAAGCCTTTGCTAGGTGCCGGGTACTCAAGGTGAGCAAATCACAACCCTTGCCCCACAGAACTTACAGTTTATTGAGGGAGGGGACCGCCACCAATCACACCGGCAAACATAAAATCGCAGTGGTGACCAACTCTATCAAACAGAAATAAATACAGAGTCCCATGAAAAACTAGAAAAAATCATGAGGGTCAAGGAGGTCCAGGAAGACTCCCCTGAGGAAGTGTTCCTTGAGGAGTGGAAATTGACCAGGCGAAGGGAACAGCGTGTGCAAGGACTCTGAGGTGGGAAGGAGTGTGGCAAGGACGAGGAACACAAGGCAGAACAGTGTGGCCAGGGGAGAGAGTGGTGCGGGACCAGGTTCAGAAGGTGAGCAGGAACTGGAGTATTTAGACCTTTGCAGACTGTATTAAGGTTTTGTTCTTTATCTTGAAATCAGTGGGGGGCCACCCAAGGTACTAGGCTGATCAGATTGGTGTCATGAACAGCCCACGGGCCTCTGTCCGCAGCAGGGCCCAGAACCAGTCCGCACGCTCAGTCCCCAGCGATGTCCATCCGTGTTCTGTAGCTGCCCCCTCAGGCTGCTGCCTCTCTCTAAGCACCACTCTCCCCACTCCCTCCCTACCTCAAACACTCATCTGCTTATGACTGTTTGGGCACTAATGTTATCCCCACACTGCATGCTGGCTTTCCATGAGGCCATGGTCTCCTTTATTCCTGTCTCCAGCAGTCAAGGCAGGCTGCGGGTGCCCAGGTACTGACCTCAGTGTGCTCCCAGGGGGCCAGTGTCTGCTTCCCTCAGGGTTTATTTGTTTGGGAAGAAGAGAACCCAGCTCCCTGACAAGCCCACTGGGCCCTACTGCATGAGGGTTTCAGACAGGGGCCCAGCAGTGGCTGGACAGCAGCATTTACACCAGAGCAGTGGTCCTCACGTTCCTTGCATCTGTACACACATGAGCTGGTGCCAGGACCCAGCAAGGTTAAATCTTCCCCATTCCTTGGGCTGCAGAAATGCAGTGAGAGTAAACTGTTTATGTTCTCCAGCTGCAGAGCCTGTGACCAAGAGCCTCCTGCAAAGAAATCAGGGCTGATGGATCATCTCCTCCCACTGCCAACTGTCAAAGCGGGAAAGGGGGCCTCTGGGTCTCAGACAGATCAGTCACGCCACACAAAATGTCAGAGGATTCAACTGATGGTCACAGAGGTCATGGCCAACCAAACTGTACCTACCTTAAAGGATGTTTGAAACCACAAAGTACATATGCTGGGTGAACACGAACAGGAGGGAAGTGTGTCCAGACTATCAATGACAGCAACGCTGGGGAGGTAAATGGAGTTGAGCCTTAGCTTCTGCGTTGATTTACTGTCAGAGTGGTTTGGCTCTGGAGGGTCTGGGCTCCATTTTGGGAATTCCAAGGAAGGTGGCTTCCTACGGATCTAGAGAAATGAGTAAGAGTTTATCAGAGAGGCCTGCGAGAGAACTATGTTGTTTTAAGGTTATATACCTAATTAGTTATACGATTCTCTGTCCTACAGTTTCCTTATTTGCAAAATGGGACATTAGTTAGATGGCACCCAAGGTCCTCTCTGAGCATCTCTGGTTTGTTCATGGCAGGCTTTGGAGGTCCTCTCCTGGAACTGGCCAGGCTCTCTCCAGCCTCCCGTGACTTTTGTGCCCAGTGATGTACAGGCACCCAGAGGATGGAGAAGTCATGGGGGTCGGGGGGGATCTCATCCACTCCAATGACTTTTACTTTCATGGAGATCAGTGTCTCAAATTACAGGTCACAAACTATCAGACAAATCAATTTAGTGGGCTGTGACCAACACTTTTTTTTAGAATTAAATAAATTCAAGTAAAGGAAAATGAAGCAGAAAATAACAAGGACATTGCACACAGTAAGGGAACTATTGTTTCATGAAGTTTTTGATTCTGTGTGTTTCTGATTGTGATTTTTAACACTAGGTCAGTCAAAAAATTGAAAACCAGAGACTTGGATCCTGCCATCTCCCAAATCTACATATAGCCCATTTTTCGTCCCTGTGCTCCAGATCTTCAAGTTCAGTCGCCCAATGCCCATGTCTGCTAGGGTGGCCCACAACAAGGAGCTCCAAGTGACTGGGTCCAGAATGAAATGCCCCACTTTCCTTTTGAACCAGCTCCTTCCTCTTGTATTCCAGCCTCAGGGAGAAACAGCCCTCGCCACACACTACCAAGACTAGACCCTTGACGATCATCACAGCTTCCCTCCCTCCCTCCTCAGTCCACCAGGCACCATATCCTGCAGCCTCAGCCTCCTTGGCATGCCCCATGGCTGTCCCCTCCTCCCCACCTCCTGCCCCTGTCATTCCCACCATCAGCCCTCCTCTTGCCACAGCCTCGTAAAGACTGCCCTCTCCTCCAATCTGGTCCCCTCCACCCATTCTGCACTTCGCAGCTAGAAGGTCTCTCAAAACTGCAAACCCAATCAAGACCTCCCTTGCTAGAGCCATTAAACTCCCCCTGGATGCTTCCCCAAGATCTCACTTCTTGCTCATTCTGTTCTTCTATGCTCCAGCCACACCAACGAAGGCATTCATTCCCCAGCCACTAGCCTGCTTCACCCCTTCCTCTCCCTCAGTCTGCTGCCCCCCTCCCCACAGGAATCAGCTTCATGTCACCTCCACCTGAAACTTCTGCCTCCTGCACCATCCCTATACCCCTTCTCGGTACTACCCCTGTTCCTTACATTTCAGCCTTCCTCCAAATCAACTCCACCAGCATTGGAATAATCCTCTTTGCTTAAAAATGCAGATGCCTGGCCCCCTTACCAGACCCACAGCATTAGAATCTCCGAGGGTGTGACCTTAAAATCTGAAAACCTGCATGTAGATAAGCCTTCCCAGTTGTCCTTTGCCCATCGAGTTCCGAAAGCCACTGCTATGTGTTGTAGCGCCTCATTTGTTCTTTTCTCTTTCCCCCACTGGACGGTGCGTTTCTGAGCACAGGTGCTGGGGCGGGGACAGGAGCGTGCCTTGTTGTCTGTTTAACACGGGCCCGGCCCGGCACAGCGCCTGGCACAGAGCCGGTGCCAGGCAGTTCTGAATGAACCATTCCTGGACGTGGCGCAGTTCCCATGCCCCCCTGCTCCCAGCCCGTGCCGGAAATAAACTTTTACGAAGGCTTTTGCAAGTGGTTTGTGATCTCTCAGAGAGGCCATGAATGTCTCCCTTGGTTACAGGGGAAACCTAGATGAAGAGTGGCCCAGCCCTTGGTGACAAGGGGCAGGAGGTGGCCCCAGGACATGGGAGCCTGGATGAGGTGGGGGTCTGGCTGGGCTAGAGGGGATTGCAGGAGAGTGTCCTGGTTCCTAATCAACAGGAAGGGCCTTCTTCCTCCAGGATCACTTTTCAGCCCAGCTGCTTGGACATAACCTGAGCTGGGGTTGGGGTAGTGGGGGAGGGGCGACGACAGACAGACAGGCTGATTTGGAGGCCAGAGTCTGGACAGACAGCCACAGGCCCTGCAGGCCTGCCTGACTCCTGCACACCCCCAAGTGCCTGGGGATGGCCTGTCCAGGGAGAAGGCTCAGCTGGTGAGCACACAACACCCTCCTGCTCCCCTCCCCCAGCCCTTTCCTCCTCTCCTTCTGCTCTTTCCAAGCTCAGGGACATTCAATCCCTCCTTTGATGGACAGCCAAGAAAAGACTTCTTCCACATCCTAAATTTGTTAGCACCAGCTAATCATCTTAACCTTCCTCCCTCCTGGGCTCTCAATAGGCGCCTCCTTAAAGACACAGGGCACTTTTTAAATTCTCAGCAAGGAGCCGTGGGAGGGTCCAAATCCCTGCCCCCTGGAGGTCCCTCCTCTATGCGGTGGCTGCTGGTGAAAGCCAGTGTGCAGGCATTTGGGGCCTGGCACCAGCTGTAGCTCTGCTGCTTGGAACCCTCTGCTTTTCTCTCCATCATTCTTAGCCGGGGCTTCCTTAGTGGGAGCCCGTGTCCCCCTAGGGGCTTACCCCCAGGGCGCTGCTAGAAAACTGAAGTGGTCAAAGCCCAGTGGGAGGCAAGTACAGTAGATGAGTTCTCATGCTCACTCCTCGTTACTCCTCCCCTATTTTGTCATCTTCTCTATGCGCCCCCCCTTTTCAGTTTCTCCCTCCTCCTCCTCCTCCCCCTCCTCCTCCTCCTGAGAGCCACCACCTACTGAATGCTTTACAGTGTGCCAGGCACCATGTTTGGGGCTTTACTTCGGCTCCTCTAGAACCCCAGCAAGTAGAAATTCTTATTCCCATTTCACAGATGAGACACTAAGTCCCAAGAAGTGAAGGAGCATGTCTGTGTGTTTAAGGTCATCCCATAAGTCAGCGCTGGAGCCTGGAGCCAGGCCTGACTCAAGAGCCATGCTACACGCGTCCACACTGCTCACACATGTACGCACATTAGATACGAGTGACCTGTTGCAATCTAGTCAGTGAAGTCGCCCTTGTAAACGCCTCATACACGACCAGGCACACAGTGGCCCTCCCCACAGGGGTGCCCCTTCCTCCATCCCATCCTCTCATCTCTCTCTCTCTCCTTTCTTCTTTCTTCCCTGCTTACAACCAGGTGAGAAGAGCCAGGACAGAAGAGAATGTGGCCCAGACTCATTCTGGCCCTAAGCCTCCCCATAAATAACGGGTCTGTGTATAAACCTCTGGCTCTGCAGCATCTCAGCCTGTGAGGACCAGCATTTGCAGGCGGAAGGATTAGGAGCCCTGGGAGGGAGGGACAGGGGCCTCCTGCCAAAGTGTGGGCGGGGCTCTTAATCACTTTCTCTTTACCCTCCCCATCTGTGACCCCAAAAAGCAATCAGGCAGGCCCCAGAAAATCAGCCAAGAAACTTAAAGAAAATTCAATAGGTTCTTCCCATCAAAGTCCTCAGTGGGCTAGTGGAGGGAGCCCTCTCCCTGCAGAGGGCTGGATCCTGCCTTCTGAGACCCAGTGTGCTTGGAAGGGGCAGGAAGAAAGCCCTTCTTGCCCCCAGTTCCACTCTTTTTCCCCTTGCCAGTCTCTCTGGGTTCCTAGATGGGAGGGGAATGCCTGGTCCCAATGGATTCTAGGCTCACTTTCTCAAGTCTTCTAAGCCATAGAGGTGGGGAAGCCAAGGGAACCAGCTGGGACTCTCAGGAGGAGGGGACAGGACAAAGGAAGAGGTTGCCAAGAAGATGGATCAGATAGCCACATAAGTGTCACAAAACTAGACAGCTGAGATTGCTGACAAAGTGTGAGCAAACTGTGGCCTGAAATGAGTTAAAATCACCCTGTAACCAATATCCTGAACCCACATGGTACCAGGCTTAGTAACAAGATGCAAAACTACTATTTACTGAGTGCTTTTTCAGTAGAAGACCCTTACATCGTTATTTCCTACTTCACAGCAATCTTGCAAACTAGTATTATTAATTCCATTATATAAATAAGGAGTCTGAACTCCAAGAAATTTGCTGGGGGCTCCATAGCTACTGAGCGTCACTGGGGTTTGAACCCGAGGCTGTTTGGCTTCAAAGTTCATGCACAGTGATACTTTCGAGAAAAGCTCTGGTTCAGTGTTATAAGGATTGCTGGGAATGTAAACAAACCCCACTCAGTGAAAGAGAGAAGCCCTATGGTTGTGGACAGATTTTTCTGTCCCTTTTGGACGGCATCTGATTCACGGGTCTTCCCTGCCCCAGATTTCTGCTGTGTCTTTCTGGAGACAGATGGACAGGGATGTTTCATTGGACCAGAAAAGGATCCCCTCCCCTTATGCAAACAGAAGGAAGCATCTTGCAGAAAAGAAACACGGGCATCAAGATGGGGCTTTCCGACGAGCAAGGCTATGCCATCACCCTGGCCATCCCTCTCCAACAGCTCACCCTCTCCATGCCTGTCACAGGCAGTGCAGACATTTGTACAGCCAGGCACTGCCATGCCCAGCTGGCACGTGCTCTTGTGACACTGTCCCCATGGGATTTTCTGCTATCACCGCTGTCCCCCATCACTGAAGGTACCTTGACCCCCTTCTCTGCCTAAGCTATTCCAATAATTTATCTCCTTATTTCCCTCCAAATCCAATAGACTAGAATTGCCTGAACAATTTTACCAAAAATAAAGAAAAATATCAAAACAGTTTTTAAAGATGTCTTCAACATTTTAAAGATCCTTAAATTGCAGTGCTTACAAAGAACAGGCTTTTGATCCTGAACCGATGGAAAGTGAGTTCCAGGCCTCAGCCCCATTCTCTGGTCTCACTACCCTGTCCTCCACTCCCTTCCCCACTTCCTCCAAGAAGGCAGTGGGGGGGCAGCGGTGTGGGTGGCTAGGGGCCTCGTGCCTTGGCCAGATGCTCACTCCTGGTCCCGTCAGGCAGCAGTGCCACACTCTTCAGTTCCCTGCACTCTTCACAGAGGCCCACAGTCAGGGTGCAGCTCAGCAGCCCTTTACTGTCACTGGGGAGGGCTGCAGGATTATCCCCTCATGAAGGCAAGTGTCTATTCTTACTTTATTTTTAATAAGAAGAGAGGATGTTGTTTCTCTTTTTCTCTTTTGACACCTCCTTTTGATCTTGACCACAGCCCTTCCCCGGCCCCAATTCTGCAAGACTTCCTGACCCTAGTATCCTAGGGGGTCTGTTTCTTCAGAAGCCCACTGTATAGTCTTATGTAGTGTTCCGGGGCTGGCGACAAGGATGGTATCTCCTGACATCTTCCCAGGCTGCCTCAACCTGTTCCCAGGACTGGTCACCGTTGTCATCCTTAGTGACTCTTTTATAGGTGTTTTGTCCATCTGCTGAAGTCACAAAGTTTCTGGCCTCTTGCCAGGCCTTATCCACTGTAAGCTGCCTAGGGGATTTCAGATTCCCTAAGTTGTTCCATTCCAGTGCCTGGGAGACACAGTGGCCCCCCAGCCAGCTCCCGAGTGAGTCACAGGTCAGGACAGAAACTTGGGTTGACCATTCTGGACACCACTGAATGATTTGTTAGAGCCCGTCTCCATCAGGGGCTGTTAGCACATCAAAGCAGTATTTGTAGAGCCTGGAAAGAAATGACTATGACAGACATTAGCCGATGGCCTAGATAGTGGCGGTAGCTACACCATAAAGGCCTCATTGGGTGAAGGAGTGTTGTGGATGGAGGAGAATGTCGTTTTGGTTCTTGACTACAGCCAGGGCAAGATGAGATCCAAATGTCCACATTCCTTAAAGTGAATGTGTGCATTAACTCACGCAGACCTTGAGTGCGGAACTCCATGGGTTTAGGCTGCGCAGCACAGCGCCGGCCGAAGGAGTGGGTTCTAGAATCAACAACATCTGGGTTTGAATCCCAGTTTCAGCCTCTGGGAGCTATGCAAAATTGGACTTTCTGAAAGCCCGGGCTTTGCTTCCAGTGCAATGAGAATGATAATATATAATCCTGCTTTCAAAGGCCTGGAGAGGAGACCCAGGACCACATGTATAAACTGTGTGTCAGCAGGGGCACACTAGTAAGTATGATTTCTTACCCTATGGGGCGTGTCCAATGGGAGGGCCCTTTGGGGAATCTTCTGGTGGCCACCCCCCCTCGGAGGAAGCTGCCTTCTGGTCAGGGTGTACTTGCCTAAGTGCTGTCGTCATGGTGACTGCTTTATCCCCAACTCCTTGATCGTCTCCTGCCAGTGGGCAAAAGGACAAGCTGTGCTGCGACACTGAGGGGCTGAGGCAGACTGGGAGCCCTGGGAAGGACTTTGAAACATGGGAAGGGAAGGAAACAGATTTGGCAAAGGGGGAAGTTGAGCCGTGATGTGGTTTCAGGGGAAGCCTCAGCCACACCTGAAGCTTGCTTTGGAGCTGAAGTGGCCCTTCAGACCTGTCCCTGGTTGGGCACAGGGCCAGACCACACAGGGGGCCCTTGGACAGGGTGGTTCTCTTCAAGGTCATTCCTCAGAGCCCTGAGAGCGCAGGCTGTGTGTTGGCTGCACTTTCAGCATCTGGGGGAGTATATCCTTCATCCCCTGAAAGGGGACTCTGGTGGACAAAGCACAGCACCCACCACTGGGGTCTTTCTACAGGTGCCCGGCCAAGGGCTGATGGCCTCAGAACCAGGAGCTCTACCTCTGCATTCCCTCAGGGAAACCGTATGTCCCTCGAGGAAATTCCAGGTCCCTGGAAGTTTCTGAGGCATTCTTGTATACTCTTCAGAACTTGTAGGTTTGTCAGACTCAGGAAATACATCTGTTCTCCTTCAGCTCTGACTTCTGAGGAATCTACAGGCTCAGAGAGCAGGACAATTAGAGGAGTTTCTCTTCCACCTCTAAGACAAATGATTTTGCCAAAGTCTGAACACCCCAGAGGTTTCCCAGTGCACTTTGGACAAATGCTGAGCTCCTGGTTCTGACCTTCAGGACCCTTTGAAGTCTGGCCCCTGCCTGTCTTCCCTACCTCATCTCATGCCAATCTGTTGTTTTCTCCCAAAGCTCTAGGGCACAGCTGCTTAAGAGAACTTGCTACAGTGATGAAAACATTGTATACCTGTGTCGTACAATACAGAAGCCGCTAGCCATATGTGGTTCTAGTGGATTGAAATGTGGATAGTGAGATCAAAGAACTGAATTTCTTATTTAACTGACATTTAAATTTAAAAAGCTTATTAACTAGTGGCTTCTGCATTGGACATCACAGCTACAGCCACACAGGCTTTTTTTTTCTGTTAACCAGACACCCAAGCTTGTTCCTACCTCGGGGTCTTTGCACTTGCTGTTGCTTGTGAAGAATGATGGTCCCTGGGCTCCTCTCACACTGGCTCTTCCTCATTCTCCACGTTCTTACTCCAACATTGTCTCCTCAGAAAGGCCTTCCTCTGCCACCCAAGCTAAGGCATTTTTGCATTTTCCCAAATGTCAGCCCCCTTTCTTTACATTTTTACATTATATTTTAACCTCTTCATAGCAGTTATCAATGCTTGCATTTTTCTCACGTATTTATTGCTGTTTATTGCCTACTGCCTGCAACTAGCAAGAATGATAGCAATGTAAAAGCTAATATTTACATAGCACTTCCTATGTGTCAGGTACCAGTTGAAGCATTCCACATAGGTAAGCACTGTTTATCCTCCTTTTACAGATAAGGACACTGAAGCTCAGAGGTTGACTTGCCCAAGGTCACACATCAGCACTCCCTCTGTCTTTCTTTTTTTTTAACCTCTGTAACCCCAGCACAAACTTAGGACAGTGCCAGACACATAAAGCAAGGGCTCCATAGGTAACCTGTGACTATCTCGGACTTTGCTTTGCAGGCTCAGGCACAGAAACTGGGCAGGGGGGGCCCAGGGATGCCTCCGGTCCTGGGTGTGAGGGCTGGTCTTGCTGCTCCCTGGAACCCCAGGCTGAAATGGTGGGCAGGGTTGTGGTGATACAGAGTGTAGCCTGGAGTCACAGCTGCCTATCCTGGGAGGCCCCAGTGAGCAAGGTGAGGGAGAGAAGTGGGCCTAACTGGGCAACTGAGAAACCTTTCTCCTGGGCAGTGAAGTGATATTCTAGGCCAAGGTAGAGACTCTCCATAGCCAAGGTTGAGACTGGCCTGGGACTAGCCTGGGGCTGAGCTGGGACTGGGTTTGGGGCTGGGCTGGGGCTGGGGCTGGGCAGGGACTGGACTGGGGCTGCGCTGAGCTGGGTCTGGATCTGGATGGGGCTGAGGCAGGGGCTGTGGGAGAGGCAGGGGCTGCTAGGCCTATGTTTATTGTGCTTTCCTAGTGCTTCAAGCAGAAAGGGTCCAGAGTTTTGGAGACCACCCAGCCTTTTGCTCAGTGGAGAGCGCTCACACCCGTCCTGCCCTGCCTTGGGCCATCCAGCTGTGGGTGGGGGGTGGGGGTGGGCTCCATGCAGAGTTGCAGTGGAGAAAGGCTTCTCAGCTATAAGCTCCTTCAGGCAAATCAGCACCTGATAACACAGCCTAGTCTCCCCAGGGTGCCCGCCCCTCTAAACAGCATCTTAATTAAAAAGTCAAGCAGGGCCTCTTGTTGGGAAGGGACATTCCTTGAGGAGGGGTAGCTAGCAGACGCTTTACCCTCCTCTTGATGCTGCTGTCTCATTTCCTGTGGGCTCTCCATCCACCCCTCCCAGGGTGCAGCCCCCCAGCCCTTGCCCCTGAGCCCCAGGCTTATGGGCGTGAAGGAGCTTTGGACAAGCAGCCTGAAACACAAGTGCTAGTTCCACAGAGGCCTCTTCTGTGCTGGGTGATCTGGAGCAACTTTCTTAACCTCCAAGTTCAAGTACAGTGCTCTGAAAACTCGCAAGAGTTTATTCATGTGAGGTCAAAAACAAGTGCAAAAAGTCATAACTATCTTCAAAGGTTTCAGGTTGACTCAACAGTCCCACTGCTGTAGCCTAAGAACATAATTTATCAAAAGAAAAGTGCTAAATGCACAGAGATGTTCATTGTAGCATAAAACATAAAAATCATGAAAACTTCCAGACCTAGTAATCAACAAATAGGTAAATCATGGTCTGTTGTGCAGCTATTTAAAAATGTCATTTGGAAGGCTGCGTAAATGCACGCTGATGTCAGCTCTGCAGACGCAGGTATGCATGTGGCCCAGAATCAGAGGGAAGAAGAGAAGTGGAAACAGTTGTGTGAGAGCAGAGGGCTGGAAGGGTTAGGGATGATGGTTTTCTTTCGCAAAATGTCCTTTAATGTTCTTCAAGAGCTGTTTTAACAATAAATAAATGTCAGAAAAACAAACTTTTTTTAGAAAGCAAAGCCAAATGTAAGATCCAGAGTATTTTCACTAGTCTCAGTTCACATGTATCCAGTTCCTTGGCTCCTCATTCACCCCAGGACCCCACAGCCCCAGCACATACACATGAGGTCACACACTAGCCTTGCACGTTGGGCCTCTCCCCAGCCTCTCTGGGCTGGTGTTGAAGTTACAGAGCCTAGCGTCATCCTTTCCTTCTCCTTCTGCTCCTTCTCCTGCCACATGCCTCAGGCCCTCTCAGTTCAAAAGACTGTGGTTTCCATCTCTCTCTGCTTACCACCAGACTCTGGTTAGAATTTATGCATCCTCAGTTTGAAAGTTCTTTCACTGGCGGTTGTGCTAAGACTCTGGCCAAGGATGGCAAATGTGTTTCCTCAGAGGCGCCAGCTCTGATCGATTTGTTGTGGCTGCCAAAAATAGAAGAAATGGCACTGAAATAGAATAGTTATGTCTGCCATGGGCCCTGGAGGGAGGAACAGTGGTCCATGTCTCAGGTGTTTGCCATCCCAGAGTAGTCTGGTACTAAAAGTAGGGCTCAGACATCTGGGCTCACCTCTCAACCCTGCCAGTGCTTCCCTGGAGAATCTCAGGTACTATACGACTTTGTTCTTTGTAAGGAAGGGTGGATGCACCCCGTTCTCCAGGCAGCATGTAGGTGTGGATAGCGGGTGGACTTTGCAGTCTGATGGACCCAGCTGAGAATTCCAGCTCTGTCGTTTATTAGCTATTTGACCTTGGACAATCTATTTAACCCCATTGAGCCTTGGAGTTTTCATCTGTAAATTAAAATTAGAATACTTGCAGATAACGTGTGTTATGAAGATTAGAAATAGTGAATAGGAAGTACCCAGTCTATGGCCTGCACATGGTAGCTGTTATCCTCTCCCCAGGGAGGTTTCGTGGCACCATTCAGGCAGGTGGTGTGGAAGAAAGCCCATGTGGAGTCTCTAAGCTGCTGTCCATGAGGCTATGTATTTCCTTATGGCTCCCTGGCCCACAGTTACATATGCACGCCTTAAACTTGGCCTTGTGGACAAATAACACAGCTGCTTGAGATGTGATTAACTGAGAGACAGAGATAAGCAAAATTTTCACTTGCTTAAGCTGTAATATGACCAAGCATTAACACTTTGTTACTAATCAGTGTATATATTTTTAATTGTGTATAGTTTAAGATTTTTAAAAAACAGCTACACCCAGGGATAATGAAGTACCTCACTAATTATTAATTAATCCCAATCACTGCTCAACACAACCCTGCCTTACCTCCAGGCCTGAGTAAAGCTCATTTTTCTAACTCACCTGTCATCCTAAGGCTTGGGCCTGAATAAGTGCGTATCTTTACCTCTGGGCTTCCATGTCCAGTGGAAGGAGGGAGGCAAAAGGGGAGGATGTAAACACGCTTGGAGATGGCATAACCAGGTCCTGGCTGGGTAGCTCAGTTGGTTAGAGCATTGTCCCAATACAACAAGGTTGCTGGTTTGATCTCCAGTCAGGGCACATACGAGAATCAACCAGTGAATACACAAATAAGTGGAAGAACAAATCCATGTTGCTCTCTCTCCCTGCACCCCCCAACCTCTCTCTCTCTCTTCCTCTCTCTCAAAATCAATTAAAAAAAAAAAAAACCTTAAAAAATGGCATAACCAAACAATTACACACTTGATGAAAGCTAACTCTCAAACACAAGCTCAGTTTTCAAACACTGTTATGATGTTGTTTCTTCACAGATCCTTAACTTAGGTGATGGCCAGTAGACTCATCCCTACACTCAATCGTGTATTCAGCAAGGAGTTTCTGAGCACACATTCTGGGCCAGCAGTTCTGGGCTGTGAAATTGGAGCCCCAAAAGGTGCCCAGAGATTGTGAATTAGCAGCTTGAGGACCAAATGCAGCTTTGTCTGGCTTGTTTTTAAATTTTCTTAAATTAGCATCAACATTTAGAAATCAGAAGATTTTACATAAAGTATCCAATTTGGGGCTTTTCTTGAATATTTTCAAGATCTGACAATAGTGAGTCTTCATCTCCACCTGGCAGTACTTGGTTAGAGCTAATGGGTAGTAACTCCATTTTAGAAACACAAGCAGGCCCTTAGCGTTTTGCCACAGTCTCTACCATTCCCTGTTGCATGATTCCTGGCCTGCCTCATTCACTTAACGTTACTTGCCTGGACAGAATTTGTAGCATCTAATCTCCCTCCACACCTCTTAGAATAGTGATTAAGGAATAAATGACCACACCCAATAAAAATCTTACAATCAAACAGAAAAGATAGTTAGAAAAACATGGAATTGGCATCTGCGTATAGAAATGAGAACGATAACGAACTGAATATTTGGAGGACACGGGCAAGAATTAAGCATGGTACCATAGGGTTGTGATAAATCAAAGCCAAGCGCCTGGAGGAGGTGGTATGGAGTGGCAGAGTACATGCTGAGACCTTTGCTTGAGAACTGTTTGTGCCTTTTGGATGTGACAAGGAAGTATCACTTGCTCAACCGCTGACTTCCTGGGAAGGACCCAGTGAGGGGTGGGGGTGGGGCATGAGTCACTCTCCTGAGGAGATATCTCCAGAGCATATGGCAGAATCTCATTGCCTCTTGAAGATTCACTCAAGGGTGACAAGTTCAAGTGAGACTCAGGATCCTTATCAGAACAGAGTGGAGATCCTGATAGATTTTCACCTTGACCACACAGGGAGCAACTTGATAGAGAACCTCTGCACATTCCCTAGACCCTCTTTCCCCATCTGTGCCTACAGCCCTGCCCCTCTGTCCTGTGCAGGAGGCTGTTCCAGGAAACTGGAGGCCAGAGAACAATGCTTGCCCTTGGCCTAAATCTGCAGAATTGGGCCTGTAATCTCCACCAGCAAGACCTACCCTTGCGATTTCCTCCTCAGGATTTCTGATTCTGACCCCCACCTGGAAGTGTCAGAGGCCCAAGGAAGCAAGAAAGTGCGTAATTTGTTCCGCCAGTTCAAAGCTGGTGAGTTCCACTTGTACTATTTTATTCAGTGGTCACGCAGCCCATCCATCCTGCTCTGCTTATCTCAGCTCACCCCGACCCCTGGCTGTTTGTTTTCCATGGTTTCTAGGGTTTCAGGGGCTCATCTGAATGCAGTGCAGGAGAGGAGCAAGTGGCCTGGGCTCTGGACCCAGCCTGTGACCCCAGATAGGAGACACCAGCTCTCTGTGCCTCAGTTTTCTCATCTGTGACAGGAGGATAACAAAAGGGCCCCTCTGATAAGGCTTGCATGGATTGATCTGGTCATATCCATAAAACATTAAGAATGGTGCTTGGCATGTGGAAAGAGCTCCCTAAGTGTTAGCCATTCTTCTATTAGAACACACAGAAAGGTACCATACCCTTCTGGAGTAGGACGCCATTATTTCCAACTTCATAACCATAAGAGTTGTCCTAGCAATCACTTACTGAGTGCTTACTCAGCCAGGAATGGTATTAAACCCTTTACCTATATTCTCTCATTTATTCCTCAAAATCCAATGGGGTATATATATATCATTACTCCCATTTTACAGAAAAGGACACTGGAACTCATAGAGGTTGAACAACTTGCCCAAGGTCACATAGTTAATAAGTAGCAGAGTCAGGATTTGACTGTGGCTTTTTGGCTCCAAAGCCCATGCTCTTACCTACAATTCTCGGCAGGAGCCCAATTTGGTAAGCAAAAGGTCCAAGTTGTTAAGTCAGGTTTCTATTCTATTACTTCTAAGTAAAGGGAAGAGCAATGAGACCACTTGTACATCTGACGAGTTATAGTTCTTGCTTAGACAGGCTGCATCTGGATGGCGTTAGCCATTAGCCCTCATTGGGGGAGCTCCGGGAGCGCTCTTTAAGAAAGAGATAGGAGTGGCCTGAAGTTAGCCCATGGGTAAGGCCATGCAGTCCTCAAAGGAACTAAAAAGGACTCACTGCAGATTTTCTTTCTCAACAGTCTGGACTAACCCTCTCACCCCACCACCTAAGTTCTGTTGACTCTTCTTTGCTTTCACAGCTGAAGCAATCAATGTAAGGGGATAAAAAGGAAAGCTTTTGAGTGCATCTGATTCCAAATGGCAGCTCTGCCACTTACCAGCTGTGTGACCTTAGACAAATTGCTTAACTTCTCTGTGCCTCAAGAGCCCCATCTGTAAAATGGAACAATAATAACATTGAACCTTCCTGTCAGGGCCGTTGTGGCTATTCAGTGGGGTAATGCATAGTTTTAGGGCCAAGGATATGCCTGGGTTCTAGCTGTACAACCATGGGCCAGTAACTGGACCTCTCTGCCTCAGTTTTCTCATCTCTGAGGTGTGAATAATAGTAGTCTTACATTTTAGGACTACTGTGAGGATTAAATAAATGGACCCCTGGCCAGGTGGCTCAGTTGGTTGGAGTGTCATCCTATGCACCAGAAGGTTTCAGGTTCGATCCCCAGTCAGGGCACATACAGGAGGCAAAACAATAGATGTTTTTCTTGCATCAGTGTTTCTCTCTCTCTCTCTCTCTCTCAAATGAATAAGTATATCCTAAGGTGAGAATTAAAATACAAAAAGAGTAAAGGAGTTAAGGAGTCGATGTATATAACATGCTTGTCTCCTGGTGGTGGTTGGTGAGTGCTCAATAAATATTAGGGTTTATGATAAGGGTGACACAAAAGACTCAGATACCAGCCACATAATGGCATGTCAAAAACTATGATTTTAAAATTAAAAAGCCCTTCTGTGGGAGGGACAGGCCTGGCTGTAAAGACAGACTCTGCCTACAGAGCCTGCGGCCTCTGCCAGGCCTCTGAGCGGTAACATCCTGTGTGGGTCTGACTAGGACCATGACCCCTGGCCTCTCCTCTGCTCCCAGCAGTGGCCTGGTGGGGCCCTGTCAGCAGAGCTGTGATGTTTGAGCTGCCCCAAGCAGGGCCTTCCACAGGAACATTGCATTTGGTGGCAAGGTCGGTGTCAGGAAGAAAGTCCAGGGTCAGAGGTGTGGTGCCTCAGAGGCTTGTCCTCCTGCAGGGACCTGTGTGACACCCAAGGGAAGAAAGCAGACTGGCTCAGGACTTGAGTGCTGGGGGGTGGCAGTCAGAGGTCTTGCTAAGACCACTTGCCCCTGACAGTGTAGTCACGGTCACTGGGACCAGGTCTCCTGGCAGGGAGCTGGTCAAAGGGCGGAGCGGGAGGAAGAGACTGAAGTTGGCTGGGCGTTCCCTGGGAGATTCTAGATACCACTTCCTCGGCCTGGATCTCCGTCCCCCAGCTGTAAAATAGGGTTGCTGATACCTGCTCCAATCCTTCAGGCTTGTTTGTGAGTCAAGTAAGGAAAGGTAAAATAAGAGCCTTGAGAATGCTGGGTGTCAATGGGATGGGCCCATCCAGCCACACAGCACCCTAGGCAGGAGCTCACTGAGGGGTGGGGACCTGGAGGTCCTGAAGGAGAAGGACAGCATCACTCTAAGACCCGCAGCAAACCCAGCCCTAATGTGGATTCCTGAAGGGTGAGAAAAATAACCTAGAGTAACTCAGCCACTTCCTGTTTAGTACTTGGCTCTGTAACCTGGGGGCCGAGTCTGACTCCAGGGGTTCCTGGCCTCAGTGTGGAGGTGTGTGGGAAGCAGGAGGTAGAGTGATCAGCAGATGAGCCTTACTCGAGGAGAAACTGGCCAGAAGCTCAAGCCTATGGACAGAGTGCCAGGGTGTCACTTGGGGAGGGGTGGGAGGCATGTCCTGATTTTGGGAAGAAGTCACCAAGAACAGGGCTGGTGTCTGACTTTGACAGCCTTCAGCACAGCAGCCCACACGCTGCTGGCATGGAGCAGATGTTCATAATAATGAATACTGTGAAGTGAACATGAAGGGGACACTGCTCGGTGCAAAGAAGCAATGTTCTTCACCCTCCTGGTATCGCGCTCAGATTTGTTTTCAAGCCCCTGCCTCTGCTGTGACCCAGCCACTTTCTATTTAATACTTGGCCCTTCAGGCTGACTGCTCAGTCGGTTCAGGACACCCTTCCCTTCTCTCTTATCCTCCTAGAATTATAGCTGTCATGGTGTTGGGGAGGGGACACAGTGTGGCCCATAGCCATCTTTAGTTTGAGATGTTGTTTACTTTGCCAGGGGCTGAGCATTGCCCTCTGTCCCCTGGGAAGGGCCCCTGTAGCCAGGTGCCCGCACAGCCAGGTCCCCAGACCCAGTCTCCTCCTCCTGTCTGTGGGCTCTGGCCCTCCAGTCTTATAGCCATTGCAGCCACTTCCCGGAGCCTCAGGGCTGCGTCCCCCGTGACAGGGTGTGTGGGAACCTGGGTTGTTGAGAACTGGAATGGTATCTCCTGTCCTTCAGCTTCCTCAGCTGTGGGTGTTCCCCCTTTGCCTGCTCCAACCGACCACAGCAGAGCCATCCTCACAAGGGTTCCTGGCCCCAGGCTCTGCCCCTCAACCCGTCCTCTCTAGGCCTGGGATCTCCTTCCCTGGAGACATGGAGCTGTGTGAAGATTGGGTAGAGACCATAATAAAATCAGGGTTCTTTTAGGAAGGAGGGAGGGAAAACAGGTGCTGGGGAGGCAGCCAACAGTCTGCTACCCAGGCACACCCTCCATGCCCAGAAGCGAAGGCAAGGCATCTGAGCATCCCTGCATCCCAACACTCCCACCTGTCCCCAAGCACTCACCAAATAAGATGGAGAGCAAGGACATGAAGGGGACAATCTTCAGACTGAAGGGAGGGGCTTGCCAACGGTACTGTGGACCAGGAACCTCTAGAGATGACCCCACCAGCCTGGAAAGCAGCTTCTATGGTACCTGCAGGATGGTGGCCACCTGGGTTGCTCTCTGCTGGCTTCAGAAGTGGCAGCAGTAGGTCATCTGGGGACCTCTTGGGGTCAGGGATTGAACTAAACTGGAGGGGATCTGGCTGGTTTCTGTCCCTTCCGTGTGCACACCTCCTAGTCCCTGTGCCAGTCTTGACAGGTGGATGGGGACAGGGGAGAGAGCTGCAGTTCACGCTAGTCTCTACTCCTGGTCTGAGGTATGTCTGGGATGTCCTGAGTACCCAGCCCGTCCACCTCCATCTCTCCTGCCCCCAACACTAGACCAAGCCCACCATGAGAACCCAGATAAGGGACCCTCATGCTTCGCCTACTTGCTTCCCTGTGTCTCACGCCTAAGATGGTTCTAGTTCCTAGATGACTGATAGGTTCCATCTCATGTGACAGTTCCTGCTGACTGATAGTGGCTGTGTTTGAAAGAATTGTAAAGACTTGTCAAGGCTCATTGGAGGCACACTAGCTATGATTGATTAGCAATGTCTACCGTGGTGCAGGAATAGAGTGTGATGTGTGTGATTTTTAACTGCTGTTAATTCCTCTCAGAACCTGTTACTGTTCATCAGCCAAAGGTCTGGGGATGTCTTGTGGCTGAGAGACACCATCATGGGACGGATCTGAGCTTTAGTGTGCTGGGAAATGGTTAACAATTGGCTCTTGGGGTGGGGGTGGTTCTGCTTTGTAGCTTTGGCCAATGTCTGTGGTGGGAATGCTCCCAGGTGGCCGATTTCCAGCTGCCAACGTGAAGCCACTGAGCACAAACTCGAATGAAATGGCTCTAGCACACCACCTTCTGAGTAGCTGTGTATTTCTTCTAAAAAATGTAAAGCCTCCGCCTCCCTTTAGAGCTCTGGGAAGAGCGCTCGATTAGGGTTCAGGATCACTGGTCGGTGATGAACCACAGGCCAGCTCTGTCCCTCGTGAGCCACAGTGTCCTCATCTGTATAATGGAAGTTGGGTCGTGGTGAAGCTCAGTGGGCTATGATATGAGGAAGGGCCTCTGTCAGTCAAAAGCATGATTTGTCAGCCATGATCCCAGGGTACCAGAACCAGGCGGTCTACCCCAGAAATCGTCCTGGGACCTTTCCACAAAGTCAGTCTTCCTGCCGCAGGCTGTAAGAGAGAAGGGGTTACTCTCTTTGATGATGACTTCAAGGGACAGAGGCTGCCTCCAAGCTCACTCAGGTTCCCTTAACCAGCCATCAAGCCTGTCGCTGACGAATTTTTCTTGACGGTTTTGAAGCTGCACCAATTTCCCTCCTTCACCTCTCCTTAAGGCAGAGGTTGCTTTCTAATTTTTCCAACGTGTGTCTTCTTTAAGCTTCAGGACACTGGGAGACTGTGTCTAGCTGTGTTCACTTCATGGTGTCAGACAGATCTGAATCCTAGTACCATGCATGAGCTCTGCAATCGTAAACACATGCCTTGAACTCTCTGGGTCTCGGCTTTTTCATCTGTGGAATGGGAATAATAATAATAATAGTAGCTACTGTGTTGTTGAGCAGACTGAGTGAAATAAGGTACTGGACATAGAATCCTTTGCATAGAGTCAGCACAAAATAAATGTTCAATAAATGAATTATTATTTGTCCTAACAAAGTCTTGTGTGGATGTAGAAAAGGCCAACCCATAGAAGAATGAACTCCTAAAAGCTGGCAAACCACAGGTTTGAGTGAGGGCTGGAGCCTCAACCCAAGGGCATAGACAGGACCGCAGAGCCTGGAGGCAGGGCTGGTGCCACTAGTCCAGGGCAGCTTTCTCATCCTCAGCATGATTAACATTTGGGGCCAGACAATGCTGTTATAGAAAGTGGCCTGAGTATGGTAAGATGTTTAGTAACATGCCTGGCCTCTGCCCACTAGAGACCAGAAGCAGCCTCCCAGTTGCAACAACCAAAAATGCCTCTTGATATTGCCAACTATCCCTGGGGGGCAAAATCACCTCCAGTTGAGAACAGCTGCTCCAGCACATAGGATGTGACAGGCACTGTCAGTCACCTGGCTCAAAGGAGAGCCCTGGATGTAGAGCATTTGTCCTGGCAGAATGGATGGGTTGGCATTTGGCAGAGCCAAGAGGGAGGTGGTCAGCTGCAGGCAGCCTGGCAGCAAGCGCCAGGAGGCATGGGTCAGGGCTGGGATCCCAGCTGCTGTGAGCCCAGCAGTTAAGCAGAGTCAGATCACAGCTCCTAAGATGTTGAGCTTGGGCGCACCCTGTCACTCTTTACTTTCCTATCCGGGAGCAGAACTGGATCCAGGGTCCGGGCAGGGCCAAGCCCTTGGGAAGAGGGAGAAAGCTGACCTGAAAGGTCATCCCACCTCTGATGATCTTCATGACCTCTGACCAGAGAGTACAGGTTTCTGAGTAGGAGAAACCTGGTTCAAATGCAGGCTCTGCTATATGGAAATTAAACCTAAAAAAAAAGAAAGGAAAACCCCAGACACTGCCACTTAAAACAGGGACCCCACCTCAGGCAGATTGCTTACCCTCTAAGCCTCAGGTTCCTCACCTGTGATACGAAGATGATAATGCTAGCCTCACCTGGCTGTTGTAAGGATTAAATCTTCTGTTATACCGACCGTACTTAGCATTACACTTGCCACATAATGGGCACTCAACCAATGTTGTTGATTGAATGAATGAATCCTTCTGCAGCAAACCTTTTTCCCTTAAATCCTTCTGTTGGTTTTAGTTCTCTTCGCTGGAATTTCTCCAGCTTTCTAATGTAGGAAACTGTTGACTTCTCAACAGGCGGAAATGAGTTATTCATCTCTGTATCACTAGAGCTTAGCATCAGGCCTGGAAGACATTAGGTGCTTAAAAAATGAAGTTTTCCTTCCTCAATGGTCAATGGCTGTGCCTTATTCATCTCAGTCATAGCCCAGCACAAAAACTGACAGGTTAGATGATTATTAAATGTTTGTTGAATGAATGAATGAATGAATGAATGAATATACAAAAAATGATCAAAGAAAGTCATGACGCAGAACACTACCCCAGGATTCTCCCTAGGAATCCATTCCTACATGTCCACTAAAAAGGGACATTGCTGCTTACTAGGAGGAGGCCAGCCAACCCCTGGGAAGGACAGCACTGTCCTCAACAAGGCGGTGGGTGACAAAGGAAGATCTCAGGCAGAACTTTTGCACCCTAGGTAGCTGCTGGGGACCCTTTCCTGGGGGCCCACTGCAGGCTGCTCTGCTCCCCCCAGGGGACTGGGACAGACTTCATGGTTGTGTCTGCTGCATCAGGCACAAGGTGGGATCCTCCTCCCTCAGGATGTGGTGGTGTGGGCTGTACCTCTGCAGCATCAACCACACAGGTGTAAGAGACAGTAAGGTTTGTTAGGAAGCCCCATGGCTAGGGAGTCAGGAGACCGGTGTTCTGCTCCCATCCCAGTCACCCACCCACGCAGTGACCCTGCATGGTCACTACCCTCCCTGGGCCTCTGTTTTCCCACCTGTACAACGGGCACTTGGTGATGCTTGGGACAATTATATCCTTTGGTACCTGGCTAGAGAGACAGGTCAGTCAACAGCCATGTTACCAAGCAAGTGGCTCACATGGGAGACCAACCTGAGACATCAAGGCAGGGGCCTGGCAGCAGTTGGATTCTCCCAAGGGGCTAAAGGTTTTTTAGGGGGACCTTTCAGGATCGTCCTTGACATGGGGGAGGGGAATGTTTGTGATAGCAAATGTCTTTTATATAACTTCCCTATCTCTCTTTCCCTTGCTAAGGTACAGAATTAACTGACAAATAGATGCTTTCCTTCTGCTGAAGCCTGTGTAAAGACAGGTGGGGAAATGCTAGCCTGGAAGGCTCCATGGGCCAGATTCCCATTCATGGAAAAGGGAGCCTGAAAAGAGAGATGAGAGGGCTGGGTCTGGAGAGAGGAGCCATGGGGAGGTGCAGAGAGGGAACGGCTCTGCTCACAGTTTGGGTTGAGGTGAGTTACTTCTTGACTGAGAGGCGTGGAGAGAGGCAGCATAGTGAGGGGCCTTGCAGAAGTAACTCAGTATTTCTGTGCCTCTGTTTCCTCATCTGCGAGGTAGGGATAATAAACCTTCTCCCTAAAGAAAAACACTTAAAATTGTGCCTGGCACCTGGTAAGGACCAGAGAGGTATGTACAGTGATGATGGTGGTGGTGGATATAAAAATCCTCAAAGTTTTCAGTAGAATTTATATCACTTAGGGGTGGACTGAACAAATGGCTCTCATGGGACCCAGCTGAGTGCCAAATACCCCATCAGCTGCCCAGCCACATCTGGTAATATCCATGCCAGACTGCTAATAGCAGGCAGGGTGCCCCGAGCTCTGCTGCATCACCAGGGACATCCCCCACCCCCCACCCCCGGCACCAGACCAAAGCCTGCAGCGCTGAGAGCCAGGGCCCCGTCAGGGCCAGAGAGTATGGGGCATCTGCCCTCCATGTGGCTAAACCATTCAAAATTGCTGCAGGCCAAACTTTGTCACCAGCCTGTTTCTCATGAGGACACTTCCCCCCAGTAGGAGGTGTAGGCTTTCTAGCTGGGCTGTCCCCTCTGGCAAGCTGTAATCTTGGGGATATTTTCAGGTTCTGGGTGACATTTCCCTGCCCCTCAGCCTAATAGGTCCCAGGTGCTCCCCTCAACCTCCCTCCCTGCTGCTGTTCTGTAACCCTGCACGCTGGCCTGCAGGGCAGCTGGGGCCACCTCGCCCAGTCACTACACCTCTTGACGTTTTTGTTTTTAGTTTAAAACATTTTGTTCCCCCTTAACATAATGGCTTGACAGAGGCCAGCATCAAAGAGGCTGTTTCCTCCTGGATGGGGACCAGGACAGAGAAGCTGGCACATAAAGGTAGAGAGAGGGAAGCTGGCTTTGAGAACGTGAGGAGCAAAGGGAAACAGAAGGAGTCTTTATTGGCTGAGCATAAAAGAAGCAACTGAAGTAGCAGCTGTGTTAACGTGGCCAGGTCACCAGGGGTTGGGCAGAAGCACCAGGCCCAGCTGGGAATCCCACAGGCCCTGGGGGTTTTATGACTCATGTTCTGCAGTAATGCCTTCAAGTTCACTATCTTTCCATGAATGCTTTTCTCTACCTTTCCTCCCCACCCATCCTCCTGCCCCCTTTTGCAGAGCATTTGAATTTGTAATTCTTGGCTGTTGTCAGTAATGAGATAGGGCTATTGCTAAGGCCTGTGGGAGGGAGGGAGGCAAGTGGACACAACTAGGAGAAAAGAGGAGAAGAGGAGAGGAGAGGAGGGAAGAGGAAAGGAGAGGAGGGGAGGGGAGAGGAGAAGAAGGGAAGGGAGGGGAGAGCCCATGGAAGCATGGAGAGGACCACAGGTGAGCTCATAATTATAATCTCTTTAGGTTCCCTTACACTTTTGATCTTTTGCAATGTGCCTTGGTGCCCACCACCCCGTGTTCCATCAAGCGACTGTGTACCTGAGCCGGGGCACATCCCAAGGAGCCCATTTTGTGAGGTGGAAAGCTGAGGCATGGAAGGGACTGTCCAGGAAGTCAGGGCCCCAGCAGAGCTGTGCCTGGGGCCCAGACCTCTGGATTTCTCATCCAATAATTGCAAATTTGGAGATGAACTAAAGGGAGAAGAGATTACATTGGTATAAGTGGGCCAGGAAAATACAAACTTTGAAGACCAGATGGAAACCCCTCTGCCGACGAATTCTTGGACGCTGCTTCTAAGGCATCCCTCCCCATGCTTTCACCAGTGACACTGACCCTGGCATTTTCTCTCTTTTCCAGGACCTCCTGTAAGTAACTCCAGCCGCAGCGTGGTCTCACACATCTGAAAGGCCTTGTTCCCTGCTGGTAATGGGGCCCTGGGTTGGGGGATGGGCGCTGTCTTCCAGGGGAGCCCTTACTCCCTCCGGAGTCTGCAGGTCCCTCCAGAGTGTTGGCATGGGGAAGAGGACTGCCCTTTTGCTTTCCCTGCACCTCTGCACCCCTCCAGGACCAAACAGTGGCTGCCCCCAAAGCAGGTCCCTATTTCAATCTGAAAGGCTGGCATGCTCCATTGTTAGCCCAGCTCCTTTGTCCCCCAAAGAACTGGAGTCAAAGAAGCAGCAGGTATTAAAAAGAAGAAAGAGATAATCTCTACTCAGTTTTGGTCTTTGGAAAGTCTCCTGCCCATTCAGCAAACAGGTCAGTGAGCGGCTCTAAGGGTGGACTAGTCCCGGGGATGTGAAGTCCACACGGTTGTGTGGGCAGCTCCATTCTAGCCAAGTCACTTTGGGCAGGTGGTGGTAGTGGTTGTGGTCGCTGCTGCTGCTGCTGCTGCTGCTGCTGCTGCCGCTGTTAAGAAAGCAGTATCAGCCAGTTAGATTAGGGGACAACACAAATTATAGGCAGCACACCAGGCTCTTTCCCCTGGCGTCCCCCTAAGGCCCAGGGCGGGGCAGGGATCCCAGTCATTTCCAGAGAACCTGAGAAGCGTTCAGGGAGACGGCCCCGAAGTAATAGATCCAGAGAACAGGAGCGTGTCTTCTTGAGGACAGCATGTGATATCCGAACAAAAGACCCAGAGGTCACAGGGGCAGCTGCAGACTGAAGCTGAAAAGGCCCAGCCCTCGGCATCAGATCTTTCTCAAGGTTACTGAAAGCAGCCGGGTTTCATCCCTGCCTCAGAGAAGACACTTCCATCGTATTTTTCCTCTCACCCCGTACCTGTGAGGGCAGTCAGCCCAATCTGTAATAAGGCATTATTTACCATTCCCTGTGTGTCCTGAGTGGCTCTCTGAGCCCTGCTGACTGTCTGCCCAGCTCCCTCTCTGCTGAGTTACAGAGGGAGGAAACTCCTTGAAGGGAGGGGGGTGATTTATCATGGCATGTCTTGGATGTCAGATCTCAATTCCTGTCATCAATCTTCCAAAATAAACTCCACCATAGGAAACTTCGACAGACCACCTGCTGGAAATGGGCTGGTTTTCCCCTTCTTTTTTGACAAAGCCAAAAAGAGTTCTCACTTCCCCCGCTCCTGGGACCTCCCCCACACTTCTGCCCACAGCCAGTCTGCTGGGCTACCCAGCAGCTCAGCTCTGGGTCCCTGCAGCACTCTGAGAGCTCCTGCTGGCCTCACCTCGGGACTATTCCAAGGCAGAGGGTGCTGCCACGCCTGTGAGCTCTGCAATGCAGGAGCAAATGAGAGTCTCTCCTTATAATGCCTGCCCATCTGGCCACCGCCGGAGCCATCGAGTGACAGGGAGGAGGAGCCCAAGTAGCTTTCCCACATTCTCAGTCTGACACAGAAGAGTCCTGACTCTTTTAACTGTGACCGAAACCACAAGGCAGCATGAGGAGGAAATGGGATGCGGACCAGGTTGGGAATCACCTCCTAGCCCTGTTCTCTCTGCTTCTGCAAGAAAGAATGCTGCTGGCCAGAGGTGAGGGGTAGGGAGAAGGCAGATGGTCGAGATGCCTGTCTGCTGCCCTCTGATTGTATCTCAGGGACCTCTCCTGGGGTGGCTCTGTCCTCCAGTTGGAAGACCCAGGTTGTTATGGGCACAAGGACCTCTAGTGCCTAGAGAACATAGCCATGGAGGGTAGCTTTAAGTAGCAGCAGGAATCACTTAAGTGGTACAAACTATGTCGCCACCACTGCCCAACTTCTCATGCCCATGGCAGACATTGCTAATCAATTAGGGGGCTTTTTAATATAGTGCTGTAGCCAGTCCATTGGAGTCCACGCTCACGCTGACATCTGTTGGCCATGCCTGCACTAGATTTAAGAGAGCATTTCTTAATTATGGAAACTGAGCCTGGAACAGATGACTAAGGGAAGCAGGGATGTCTCTTCCTCTGGAAGAATACAGGGAAATATATGATGTCCAGCTGTCAGCACTGGCTGAATGTGATCCTTGAATGTGATCAAGGCCTCCTTTCATTTCGTTCATAAAATGACACAGGCTCATAAAGCACAAGTGACCCCCAGGTCCCATAGCTGGTTGGGCAGTGTGGCACCATACGATATTACAATGCTCTTACCTTTGTAAACTTCACCCCTCCCTGTTTATTTCAGGGTCCTATCGGAAGACCTGGCCTCCCAGTAAGTAGCTTTCATTTCTTCCTCCGTCCGAGTCTCTCTCACATGCTCATTCCAAGGACTGGCAAGGTTGGGGGGCTGCTTTCCTCCAGATGTACCTGAGTGAAAGGCCTCTCTCCAGCTTCTCTAACCCATAGCTGAGGGGCAAGCTCTTTCATACCCTCGCAGGGCCCCAGACAGGCAGATGACAGCAGGCAAGCCCCTCCAGTGCTGGGCCTGACTTCAGACAGAGGGTCCTATAATGGAGGCTCCGAGGCGGTATCCTCCTGCATACCAACTTAGGTTAGAACCACTGTTCCTACTTTGTCCTAGGTCCTCTGATGAGAGCCAACTCAAAATCTCTGTTTTCTCTCCAGTTACCATTTATGAAAGCTAGAGAGGCCGTGCCAAGCAACCATGGGGTCTTTGGAATAAAAGTAGAAATACTAGTAATAGCTACCTCTTATTGTGACTGTAATACATGCCAAGTATTGTGCCAATCACTTTTCATGCATTTGACTTGTTCAATGACTCAGTGAAATGGGTATCATTGTGCCCATTTTATAGATGCAAAAACTGAGACTCAGGGAGGTAAATCACCTTGTGCAATTGTCCAAGCTTCGGTTGTAAATCTCTGGGAAGCCCATGCTATCACACACCATTTCATACTACTGTTTCCTGTGGTCCATGCTCCACATCTGAGAACCATCTTTAAAGTATTCAAAGACATTTGCTCTGTGAAGTATAGCCTGGGCATATATGCATTGAGTACTGGATTCCGTGGGCCCTGGATGGGGAGGTACTCAGGCGAGACGCTGTAGCCAGCCAGAGGGCTGAGGTTTTGAGGTGTGGTGTGTGCTCCAGGTTGGCACCATGTTGCCTTCCCTCCCTGTGCCGAAGGCCGCGCCCATTGAACTACACATTCTGTGCATCCCTTATGCCAGTTACTCCTCTTTTGACATGAATTATACTGTAACCTTGTGACTAATTCAACAGCTTCTAGAATTCATGTCCAGCAGTGACTTTCTTAATGAAATGCATGTGGGAGAATATTTAGCCTTAGAAATGGAAACTGTCCCAGTAAGTCCGAGCCCCATAGCAGAGGAGGATGGGTGAGTGGGTCCCATGAAACCCAAGGAGGGAAAAAAATCAGATGACTGGGGGGGGGAACGTGGGCAGATTTTGTTTTTTCTGACAACGTCCACCTTTAAAAAGCATTTGGGGGCAATTCACAGAGCAGGGGCTGCTGCACATAGTTTCCAGTCTCTGGCCATTCCACGCCCGTCCCGAACCCGAGCGTTTTATGGCCAGGACTGCAAAGAACATTAGTTTTTAAAAAGAAATGAAAAGAAACCCAAACACACATCCTGCAATATCATTCAAAAGCCCAAGAGTGAGTGGGCCATGGGGATGTCACACCCGACATGCAGCGGGCCTGGTGTCCTCAGCAGCAAGGGCCGCTGGCCCGCAGGTCATGGTCCTGTTCACGCTTCTGCATGAAGGGATCTTGGAGTGACCCACAAGGATTTGCTGATGCTGGCCCCTTGTTGTGAAATGCAAAATGTGTGAAGTACAAACATGCTTATAAAATTCACTTGTCTGCTGGGCTTCCTACCCGTAGACGCCATTTACACAACACTCCCGAGGTGTCAGGCACCAGGAATAAGCTTTCCAGAGACATCATCTCATGGCAGCATCCCAGCAGCCCCACGAGAGAGGTGCAGATGCTCAGGGAGGTTAAGGAAACAGATCCAGGCTTATAATAACCAATGCTGCTACCCTGCCACACAGCTAAGGCTGAACCGTTTTACTAAAGATGCCCTTGGTCTTGACAATGTATGTGTCACAAGAGCCTAATTTCAGAGCCAATTGCTGCTTGCTGGTGCGTCCGCATACATCTTGGGATGCTAATTGCCCCTCAAGGCATGTTGCCTCAGTGGGGTGAGTAGATACAGAATTGCCCCAGAAATGCCCACACCCTTCAGGGGCCTCCACAAACCCAGCTTTCACCTGCCCAGCAGGACAAACACCATCTGATTTTCATCCCCCACTGCTTTCCATCTTTCCAGGCTTCTAGCAAACCCCAGACCCACCCCAGAATTTATGATGTCTGCACACGTATAATTGCAAAAAAATATTTTCTAGCAAAAGGGGGAGGAACAAAACTTAATAAGCGGATTTCCAGAGTGAGAAGATGTAACCCCTGGCTACAAAACAAAGCATTTCCCTATGAGCAGCTGAAACTCATGATGCGGCTGCATCCACATGGCTCACGGCCCTTCCGGTTGGTACTGGGGGTGGCCGTGAGGAGGGGTGCCTGGAAAGACTCTGTCTGTAGCCTCCTCAGCCGGGGAGTGTGGGCACTGCTCCCCAGCTTTGGCAAAGACAGACCTAAGGAAGTGATTCACCTGTCACATGGGAGCTGCCACTCACCCTGCTCTGTGCCGTGAAATTGAGCATGACAAGGATGGGGTACATTCTGGCTGTAGCTGGAATGGATTGCAACAACAGAAGTCTGAGGAAGGAAGAGCCTTGGACCCCTTAGGAAACCCATAGGGAAACTGAGGCCCAGGCTGGGGACCAGACTCCCACATTAGTGCTCATACCACAGCATCATGCCTGAGTGCAGATAGCAATAAGGGTGGCTGCTTGCCAAACAGTCCGTGGAGGCTGAATGGGCAAGTTCACTCACACGATGTCTGGGCATCATCCCAACTACCCATGTAAAACAGGTCTTGGGTGCACAGCTAGTCCGTGGGGCCCTTCACATGCTGGCCCGATTCCAACCACATCTAATTGTCTCTGCCTCCTTCATCAGGGGGACAAAGGTGCCATTGGGATGCCTGGACGTGTGGTGAGTTGGTTCATTTTTCCTGCTCTGGTGGCCATTGCTTGCTTCTCCACGCTGGCCTGTCCTCCAAACCATGGCATGGTGTTACCTACCCCAGCCGAGGAAAGGGGGAAAAGGGGAGATTTGGACCTCTCTCATCCCTCATCCAAGTCAGCTTCAGAGAGGGACGGGCCAAGAAAAGGGAAGAAGTTTTACTTCAGCCTTTCAGACCTTGCAATATGGCTTTACTCTCCAGAGAGCTGCCATGGCAAAGGAAACATCCAAGAAAAAGCATGAATAAGGCTCTTTGTCAATCACCCACTGGGAGGTCAGGGTGAGGCCTGGACCCCTCTTGACATTGAGAGGACTCCCACCTACCTCATCCGTGGCTGGCAGCTCACCTTCAGATTTATAGCAGCTCCTGCAGCCCACCGCCTCCAACAAGAACAGCAAAAGATGGGAGAAATGCAGCCTCCGATTCCTCTATGGAAACCGTGGGGGAGCCGGTTTCTCAGGTCACCTTCCCTAGACAGACTAGAAGACGTGAAGGCCGCTCTTGCTCCAGGTCCTCACCAGGTCCTTACCAGGAGGCTGGGAGTGAAAACTTTTAATGTTTCCTGCTGAAAAATTAAGATGGCATAAGGGAAACAAGAATGTTTGGCAGGGAGAGTATATCTCAGGAATGGGAAGGCTAATGCTAGGCCTTGAGGTCCCAGTGCTTGGGCTTGTCCTGGTGGCTTCCAGCTGTGGAACAACTAGAAAGGGCAGGACAGACACAGTCTGGCAGCCTAAGGCAGTGATGGCTATACGCCAGCCTCACCACCACCCTGTCTGACCCCTAACTCCCCACCTGCCATCAGCCTTGACCTTTACCCTGGCTCCCAGGTGCCCCCTGGTTACCCTTATGCCACCTTTTCGTGTCCCTCACATGCTTTTCCTCATAACCTCACCTCCTGGGCTGGCTGGCTTTAGGCCCAGGTACAGCATCTTTGTGTGAGTCTGCTTGCTGGTGTGAGCCTGGTGCTCAGAGAAAAGGCCTCCAGCCCATAGCTGACACTGCAGAGCGCTCACTGCGCATGGCCTATAACATCGCTCATTCGGTCCTCACAAGGACTGCAGGAGGTGGGCACAGTTTCTACCCCGCATTTTTCAGATGAGAAACTTGATGCTCACACGTTAAGTGTCTTTTCCAAGGTCACATGGCCAGGCAGTGACTGATCCAGGCCTGTGCCATTGACCCTGACAAAGGTACTCCACTACCCCAACAACGTTGGCATCATGGCTCTACAGAAAGTCTGATCCCTAAGGCGAAGCCACTGTACGTAGGTCTAGGACCTGGGACATTTCAGAGGTTCAAGACAAGTGTGCCATGTCCCAGAGCTTTGAGCTCTCCAGGGTCCTCCCAAGGGCTGTCTGTCAAGACATGGAAGCTGGAAGCCCTGGGCCACTCCTTGTGAGGCTGACCCACCACTTCCCAGACCACAGCACCATGGAATTCCTGCCTGACCCTGTCCTCTTCTTCAGTTCACTTACTGCAAGCACAGAGTCCCCCACTCTGTCCCTGGGTCCTTCTCTGTGGAGAGCAGGGAAACCACATTCAGCAGCCCTTCTCGGGGGCTGGCTGTCGGTGGGCCTGAGCCCTGCATGTCCTCCACTGTAGCCTTCCAAGATCCCACTTTATTGATGGGTGTGTTGAGACTCAGTCAGCCCAGGATTGAGGTGGAGTTGGGTTTTCTACCCAAGCTGACGGTCAGACTCCAGACTCTGCTCCTCATAGCTAAGCTTCAGGAAACTGCTCTGAGTGCAGCTACTAGACTGCAGGGCAGGTTGCAAAATGCAAAGCAGCCCCTGCAGGGCTGCTCCCCACTGCTGCCCCTCCTGCCCTCCTTCTTGGGCGCTGTGAACATGTTTTCCCCAGAAAGGATCCATCTGAGCCTAGTTGTTGCCCACAGTGATAGGACAGGAGGGAGAGCCACGGGAGGTCTCCCCATTTCCTTCCACACAAAGCTGTTTTCAAGCTGCTTGTGCTATTTTAAATGTGACAATGGACCCATTTGGTGCCCAGTAGCAGTCCTGGCATAAGCCACCTGATAAGAACGGGATGGCCAGCAGGTGTGAAATGCCTGGGTTGTTCCTGTGGCTCACCAGGGGTGGCGCCACTGGTTTCTATGGATTAGGGTCCATTGGGGTTGTCTATTCACTGGTCACTGTGGTTACAGGGACCCTGGACAATTACCCAGTTTTCTCTGCATCCCAGATCCATCCCCTATCCTCCATCCTCCCAGGTGTTTGTGTCCTACTATCTGTCCCCCCATGTTCCTCCAACCCCTCTCCCTCCATCTTGCCTGGCCAGCCCTAAGGACTCCTGGTGTGTCTAGCTTGGCAAAGCTTTGTGCTTGGTGCTCAACTGGATTTTCATACCAATTAGATTCTACCTTATAACACAGTCCTTGGGAAAGTCTCCCCATGCTCACCCTCACCTTAGATGGCCACCCAGCTGGGGCCATGGCTTCTCCAGTGGATTTTCTAACCTGGGAGCGTTCTCCTCTCTCTCTCTGTCTCTCTCACACCCAAACCCACATGTGTGCGCACACACAGACACACACACACACACTTGGAGAAGACCTTGTAAGGCCCCTGCCACTGTTCCTACCCGTTATCTGGAATGGCAGGCTGGGGCCAGATCAAGGCGTGAGGCAACAGCCATCCACACCCTGTGCTGGTTGGATGCGGGACCTGTCCTGTGTCAGCATCTGTGTTTTGTTTTGTTTCTTATTTCATGGTGATTTTTTTTTTTTGTTTGGTTGTTGTGCCATTAACACAGATGCTTGTGTGTGCGCCTCTCTCTCATCCTTTCTTTTTTCTCTCCCTCTCTGACTTCCCTGCACCCCGTGGTGCATGTGGCTGCCCCAGGGAGTAAAGGGCCAACCAGGTGAGAAGGTGAGTCCACACTTTCCCCTCTGCCCTTCAGCCCCAGCCTTTGCTTCCACCCCTGTGGACTCTTGGGGGACTTTCCGAGGCCCCCAGCTCAGCCCTCCTGCTGGCACGCAGGCTAAGCAGAGCTGCCAGCCAGGCCTGCTGTGCTCTGAGACTCTCACAGCCCAGTTTCCTAATAGCTTCCACACCACCCAGGCAGGAGTCTTGGGGTTTCTAGGCTAAGGCCCCAGCTTCTCTGGCTGCGTGGGTCCCCCCGCCTGCTGAGGCTGCCTGTGGCCTCAGAGCTCTGATCCTGAGCCTTAGGCAGTCGCCCTTCCCAGAGGCAAGGAGCGCACCATCGCTGTTCTGTGTGGGACTCAGCCTCCTGCCCTCCTCCCAGCAGGGCATAGGCTGGGTCCTTCTGTCAGAGCATCACCTCTCACCCCCATCTGTGTTCCCTACACCCTTCATCTTCCTTCTGTTGCCCCTCCACCCCCACCACCCAATTCTGGCCCAAACATAACCCCTCTGTGTCCCTCTGAAGTTCCGGGCAGATCCAGCCTTCAGGCTCAAGGCTTCGAAGCCCACACAGCACGTGTGTGTCTTGTCTCCACCCTCTATTTTCAGCAGCTCCATCCATGGGGCAGGCCACTCACTGTTCACCGGTTGCACTGTGTGCAGCCACGTGGGCATTTGGGAATGGGGGTGGGGAAGAAGACCTAGGGGTTTGAAACTTGGCTGGGGCTGAGGCAGGTCAGACAGTGTCCTAGGCAGGGCTATGGGGAGAGGCCTCTGGGGCCTGAGCAGCCATGGCTGAGCTGTGTCCCCTCCCGCTCCCTCCCTCCCTGTGCCACCCTCTTGCCCATCACTGCGCTGAATCCTTTTCTCTCTGCTTCCCTGCCTGGGTCCCACCGCCCTGTTTCTCTGGTCACCATATCTTCCTCTTGCTACATCTCTTCCTGCTTTCTTCCTCCTGCTTCCCTGCTGCCCTTCTCAATCTTTTCTGGGTGCTTTATTCATGCCCCCGTGTCTCCTTTCCCTTGGTCCTCCCTCTTCTTCTGCATCCTCTGGCCCCTTCGTCCTCCACCTGTGGCTGGCACCCCATGGACAACGCATGCCTCTCCTTCCCCACCTGCCAGCCCCTCCCTTTGACTCTTTTTTTCCCACCCCTCTCCCCTCCTGCCCCTGCCTTCGCTCCCTCTCCCTCTCTTCTCTCTCTTCCATAGGGGGCCCCAGGAGATGCCGGGATGTCCATCATCGGTCCCCGCGGCCCACCTGTAAGTGGTCTTTGCTTTTCTTGGGGGTGAGCGGGATGGGTGAATTAATGAAAAGGGCTTAGGGTGGAAGCTTTGTCCCTGGGTGTGGCAGACACCACATGTGATGTGGTTGCCAGGCCAGGCCTCAGTGCTGCTGTTGATGTTAACAAGAGTGGCCTGACTAAATATACCTAAATTACAGCCTCCGGGAAGGGTTTGCAAAGGCCGACCCTCTAGCCACGAAACTACAGCAGCTGCGAGGTGCCCCTGCTGCTTACAGGCAGAGGGGAGCAGTGCTCACTCCTGTCTGGAGGGGGTGCTCCAGCTTTCCAGGGAGCAAACCATGTTCCCAGAAGCCCATGGAGCAAATGCTCAAGTCCAGATTTGCTGATCTGACTCCCACTCCTGGCCTTGGCAGAGGCCGGACCCACCACTCCCCCTCAAAGGCTCCTTTTGTGCTCAGCCTGGGTCCTATATCTTTGTTCCTCCAGGCTGGGGGCTTGGGAAAATCCAAGATTATTCCATTCAGAAGGGTGACGTGGGTGATGATGGGGGAAGATATTGTGACTATGGGAAGGAGGACTGACTGTTTTTCTCAGAGTGCCTGACCCACGGGGTTTCAATAAAATCACCGAATGTCAGGGTGGAAAAGGACCTCAACAATGATTTAGCATAGCCCTCTGAGAAGGGAAAACTGAGGTCCAGAGAGGCGAAAGGATTTGGCCAGGGTCCCACACATAGAGGTTAGGGCAGGATTAGAACCCAGGACCTCTGGCATTCAGAGCTTCCACCACAGCAACAGGCCACCATCTCCATGTTTTGCTATGGCTTTCCTGACCTGCTACATACAATGAGTAGCTGAGGGGAGCAGTACCTTCTATTCAGGTAACAGCTTCTGGTAGTCTGAGGCTAGCCCAATGGATGGATGAAGTTCTGCCTCCCCATTCTCCTGCCTTCAATGGAGAGAGCCAATGGGAAGCCACAGTCTTAGACTATTGACAGTCTAAGGAAAGGGGTCAGACAGCAGATTGCTAAGTCCAATGGAGGGAGTTATGATGAGCTAAGAGCTGGGAGCTGACAGGTGGAACCCATCCAGCTGCTTGGAGACTGGGAAGGTCAGACAGGGGAACCGAAGGCTGGCAGCAGGTCAATGTCTGGGTTGGAGACACGGTTTTAAGGACCCTGGACTGTGTAGACCCACCTTCTCGGCAAAGTTTCTTCTGGCTCAGACCACAATGATAATGCTAAGGGCTGACACTTGGCACTTACTTTGTGACAGGCAGTATCCTAAGACCTTTACACATAGTAACTCAATCTTCACAGAAGTCCTACAGGTAGGTACTATTACCATCTCTATTTTATAGATAAGAAAAGCAAGGCACAAATAAGTTGAGTGCCTTGCCCAAGGTCATACACTGGAATGTAGTCACGCTGGGATTTGATCACTCAGCTGGGCTGCATGGCTCAGAGTCTGCACTCTGAACCCTGCTGCTATAGTAGGCCACCAGGTAGCAGGGTTAGTGTCCCCTGTGAATCCATGGGGCTGGAAGCCTCTTTGTGTATTGGGGGAGCCACGGCATGGATGCCTTGAGCCCAGCTGTTCTTGACAAAGGTGGTGCCCAGCCAGGGGGCAACCAGGAGATGGGAAAGTTACAGAGAAGGACAGACCTCCAGGTTCTGATGGCAAGGACTATGCCGGCAGTGGGCCTATTAGGAGAACAGGCGGTAACACAAAGATGGCCACGGTCTCTGTCTGCCCCCACGTCTGACCACAGACGTCCCACTGGACAAGTATGAGCAGAGGTTACTCAGACACCAGACTAGGGAGGAGCACTGAGTCCCCAAGGCAGGAAGGCTTCCTATAAAATACTGGAGAAATGGGGACATTCTTTACAGAGCACAGCAGGATGAGACTGGTGAGGTGAGCAAGGATCTGATCATGAAGGACCTGGACACAGTGTTCAGGAGTTGGGACTTTCTCTTGAGGGCAGTGGAGAACCCTTGGGGTGTGTCCAGTGGAGCAGGGACAAGATCAGACTCGCAGTTTCAAAAGGTCTCCTGATCCCCACTGTCCCAGCATGGAGAATGTCAAGAAGAGGTTGCAGGTGGGGCCTGGCTGGAAGGCACCTGCAATAATCAAGACCTGGGACAGAAGCACAGTCACTGGGGCTGGTGGAAGTGCTGGACTGGCAAGCTAATTTGAAAGTGGAATTGACAGGATGTAGTGGTGATAAAAATGGAGGTTGAGGAAAGAGTCCCATGTGATCCCATATTTCTGACTTGGTAACAGAGTGGATGGAGGTGCCTTCCCCAGAGGGAGGAGCAGATTTTGCTGGGGGAGGCGAGTTCAATTTGAACATGATGAATTTGAGATGTCCTCGTAACATTCAAGGGGAGTGACCCTCCATTTGCCGCTGGAGTTCTGGGGGTCCATACTGAGCTGTCACACTGGCTCTCAGGAGCCAGTAATTCACATTCAAACCCCTCCCAACTCTGTGCTCAGTAATATCACACTGGTAGCTTGAAATCAGCCATGGTGGGAGTATTTACACCACAAAAATTGGCAAATACTGTATAAAGCAGGGCTCTCCTCTCCACTCTCCCCATCCCCACCCCCAGCCAGTGATTAAACATGTAGCAGCACAGAGCCTTATCTGAAAGATAGCACTGACTTGGAAAGAGGGAGGTAAAACGAGGCTGGCCCTGGGTGGATAATGACTGAGCCTCTTCTGGAGTCAGATAGAAGAGAAGGGAGGGTTTTCAGTAGACTCTTTCCAGCCAGAACATTCTGTCTGTGCATGTTGCATTATCCTGCACAAGTTGTAGGTGGGAAGAAGGTAAGGAAGAGTAGACAGATACAAAGTTCACTTCCAAAGAGCGGGGATCCACACAGCCCCCTCTCTACCCTGGCCTTGAATTAAGGGAAGAGATTTCAGAGAGCAATGTAAAGCTATTTCCCTTGTTCTTCTTTAGAAGGATATAACATTATCTGTAATCTATAATCCATAATCTTAATATGATCTTAATTCAAGTGAATTTGGAAAAAAATGAGTTTGTGAGTTTGTCAGGAAAATTCCGAGGAATAATATAAGGGGAGTAGTGAAGAGGAGACTAGTTGTTCTGCTAGATATCATTCGTCGTCGTCGGCAGCCGTCCGTCTCGAGAGACGATGGTGTAGCTTCTTAAGAGTCTATCTGCACCGCCGAGAATGGCTGTGCAGTCCGACTCGGGAGTGACACGGTATCTGTCTCCTCCCGTGTTGAATCGACATCTTGCGATGACGCTGGAGTGTCCTCTCCAGTGAAGCTGAAGCTACAGAGCCTGGGCAGGGTGATATGGAGGGTCTGCTGTTGCCCATGCAGCAGACCCCCCCTCTCTTCGCAGCTGAAGGGTCCAAGGGAAAGACGGAGTCAATACAGCTTGGCTTCAGGTGCGCCGCAGGAGTTGCCGGTGTTGACTACAACATCAAACCGCGTTAGGGACTCCGGCTCCGGATTTTCTGTCGGGGTTTACTCCCTTAGCCTTTCCCCTGAAGAGGTATGCCGCAAGGCAGCGGAGGTTTTTTGGAGTCAGAGTTTTCCTAGATATCATTATGTGTCATAAAAACAGAGCAATTATAACAGCACAAAAGACAGAATGGGGAAGCCAGTAATAAAGCCAAATGTGTCTGGGAAATTCGTCTATGATAAAGGCTTGATTTCACAATAAAAAGAGAAAAATAGATTGATGAATATCTACCTCACTTGTTATATCAGAATAAATTTCAAATCACTAAAATACTTAGATGTAAAATATGGAATCCTAAAATACAAGAACAAAGCATGAGCAAACATTTTATAATTTTTAACTGGGAAAGCCCTTAAAACACAGCATAAAACCCAGAAGTCACAGGAAAAGATTGATAAGTTTGTCGACATAAGAGGCAAACTTCCACATGGCACAAAATATATCATAAACAAGACAAATGCCAGTTGGAAAGAATATTTGCAACACATATGATTATCAAAGTTACTGTGCTTGAAAAGAGCTTTACTTAAATCAATAGAAAAAAGAAACAACCTAGTAGAAAATATTGATAAAGAACACAAACAGGCTGTTCACAAATAAACAGGATCAGCAGTAAACATTGGAAAGGATGTCCAACCTCAGCATAGAATTTGTTGTAAATTAAATCCAGTTCCAAGCCTCTCCAAGTGCTTTACTCAGGCCCAACCTCTCCAGGAATTAAGAGTCCCACTTTCCGTTTGGTCAATGACAACATTCTTCCCAAGATCCCTGAAAAAGCCTTGGTTAGCCCTGGATTTGGCTTGGGGTTGGAGAGATGCCTCCTGCTACCAGGGCAGGCTCTGCAATTAGCAAGCCATGTGATTATCCCTACCATGTAAACATTAGCCCGAGTGGGACTTGAAGATGCTTCTTGGAATCTTCTCCTTCTGACCTTTCCTCCAGGCTTCTCAGTGTTCAGAGAAGTCGAAAGTTTACAGTGGGAGGTTTCAGAGGTTACATTGCACTGTTTCCGGGTTTTCTCCTTGGTTCTATTCTTAGCATCACTTATCCTTGAGAGGAGAGAAGCCTGGGGCCCTTCTGATATGCGAGAGGCATCTCTTCCCTCTTGCCCTTTTGGATGCCTGCCACAAGCCCATCCTGAGGCTGCAGCATACTCCCTGCTGGCCAGTGCACCCCCCTGACATCAGGGTCCAACATCCCACCCAGCCATGTCCCCTGAGCAGACGTTTCTAGGTGCTGTGTCCACAGCTTTAAGAAGGACCAAAGCAGCCTGGAGATTATTGAGGCTCACAGCAGATGGATCCAGAGAAATCTCCCTCTGGTTGGGGTCTGATTCCAAAACTATTGTTTGGCAAGGATAAGCCTCCTTGGGTCCTAAGAGATATTGGGCTCAAAAGCAACCTTGCTTTATTTTGGTGCCCCTAGGTTTGGTTCAGCCCAACAAACATCCATGATGGCAGCTAACATTTCAAAGGGCTTTGTAAACATAATTGAATGTAATTTAATGGCCCTGTGAGGTTAGATTGTTACCCCCACCCTCTAGATGAGGTAGTTTGAGGCAGAGAGAGGTTAGACAGCTTGCTCAGAATCACACAGCCATTGTTGGGAGAGGCAGTCAGATTGTGGCCATCTCGGGCCAGGGGACACTCCAAGCTGAGAGCTAAACACGTGCAAGGTGTGGCGTGTCTGGGGAAAGGCAGGTGAGCCAGTGTGCCTGAGCAAAGAGTAGGCGGGAAGATGAGGCAGGAAGGGACCGAAAACAACAGATTGGGATGTAACTCAGGATGACCGTGAAATGATAGGTGAGTAAAAGAAAGCCATTAGTGGTTCCTGAGAAGGAGCGTGACGGGACTGATGCTTCTTAGCACTCCGTTCCCCTTGACCTCCCGAGCAGCCCACCCCAGCTCTGGATCTGCACGGCTGCACGCTACTTCCAGCCTGGGCACATCCCTTTTGTCCAGAATATTGACCATAAACCAGTGCACCTGCTTGTAGTCTCCAACCTGAATAACTATCTGCATGGCCCTCTGCACCTCCAGGAAAACAGGCATGAATTGATCTGTGTCCCACAAAAATGGGGGGATCCAAAAATGGCCCAACTTGGAGAGGCCTGCTGAGAGGAAAGTGAGCAAGCTCACCTCCATCTCAAAGGTCAAATGTTGATACCCACTGATATCCAAACTATCCTTAGATAAGTGGCCATGACTAATGACTGTAAATAAAAGGGACTTAGAAAACCACAGTTCAGTGTGCTGCGTGCGGGCTGAGTCCCCGAGGGCCTCGATCTCCATCACCTGTTTATAAGCCGAGGATCAGAGTGTCCACAGAAGCAAGGGGCTCTTAGGGGCTACTTCCCAGCAAGACCCAGAGGGTGCTGGCCAGCTCCTGTCCCCTCCCTCACCTCCACACCAGGAAGGAGATTTCCTATGCTTCATGTCCATCTTTATCCTTCCTCACAGCCAGCTGGCGGTGGGGAGTGTCTTCCCTGGATGATCACAGGGGAGTGGGAGGGAAACCAGGCCCCTCTAGGAACAAAGGTGAACCAAGGGACCAAGGATTAGTTGCAGCTCCTCTGTGCCATCCTCACTCCTCTCCTTTATTTTCAGGGGCAGCCAGGCACTCGAGGTTTTCCTGGATTTCCGGTAAGTGGGGAGAGCAAGGTTAGCTGTGGCTCTGGCGACCCCTGGGCCTGGCGGGGTTAACTTCATGTGGGGCCAGCCCTGAGGCTGCTCTTGTCCTTCCACACCCCGGTCAATAAGGACCTGCTCCTACAACCTTTCATAGAGAGAGAGGAGCGCAGTGCTTGGCCCCCAGTGCACACGAGGACAGGGAAATCAGTATGGAAATAAAGGGACAGCAGGACAGGAATAGGTGAGGAAAGTCACAGGCTGGTAAACCTTGGTAGGACACTGGCATGTGGAACAGAAGACACACTTCAGGGAAGCAACTTTCAACCTGGCTTTGAGAGGAGATCTGCCTGGAGGAGACAACGAGGTGGCCGGGAGGTGGCCGTCTGAATGTCCTGTGACCCCTGCCTGGGAGCCCAAGACAGGCTCTGAGAGGGAGGGCAGAGGAGCAGCTGGCCCTCTGTTCCGCAGGCCTCGGTGCTGGCCAGCCCCGATTTCTAGGAACACGCTGGGCACTCTCCACCAGGGTGAGGCAGAGGCCTGTGACAGTGATGGTGACAGTCCCCATCCGGTCTTCCTTGAGCAGGACACCTTACAGATGGCATCTCACTCACTCCTCATGAGGACCCTTTGAGGAAGATCTGTTATTCTCATCGTCATTTTAGAATGGGAAACTGGCTTATCCATGGTCACATAACCAGTAAGTGGCCAAGCTGAGACTTGAACCCTAGCTGTTGGAGTCTTACCCACTGCCCCAGGCTGCCCCTTTGGCAGGAGACCTGGGATGCTCAGCCTTCATATCTGTCCTCTTTCTGCTTTCAGGGGCCCATTGGGCTGGATGGAAAACCGGTGAGTAGACTCTCTTGGGCTCGGATTCCTCCCTCTCCCTTGGTCCAGGTCGCTAACCTGGGGCTTCTTAGTCCTTTCGCAAGATCCCAACTCCTTGGAAGAAGCTTTAGGTAAAATGTCTGTTTAGGGGGCAGAAAGTTGTTGCCAGTGGGAAGGGAGGAGGGGCCATTAGACTGGGTTGCCCCGGGCCCCAGTGGGCCTTCACAGGGCACAAGTCCACGCTCCCAAGATGGGCCTTCAGCTCCTGGAGCAAGAGCCTTTCCAGAATTTGGTGATGCTGGGGCCTCCTGGGAGGGGGCAGGGTAGGGAGGGCTCAACAACCAATTCTAAAAGGGGCCAGGGCACACTCTCCCACTGTGGCTCTCCAGCACTGCCAGGGCGCCTCCTGCATCTCCCCTTCTCCCAGCACCTCCCATCCTGGTTGAGACCCCACACACATGTCCCAGTCAGTTTCAGGGGCTGCTTCCCTGTCCTGAACTTCTCTCCTTGTTCACTTCATTTCTTTTGACTTGGCCCCAGACACAGATGTTCATGGGGGAAAGGAGACCCTCCCCACTCTTGGGAAGGAGAGGGCTCTCAGAGCTGCCCCCTACAACTGACCGTGGTGAGTGCGGAGCCCAGTCCCACCCACTCTCTTCTCAGACAAGGGGCGTGGCCACCACCTGGTCACCATCTCTGCAGGCCAGACCAGAGCTAAGCACAGCAAGTCAGCTGTGGTGATCATGGCCTCGCCTCTCGCAGGACCTCGCAGGATGTGGCAGGGCAAGGGGGGCTTCCGACTTGCAAACAGTGTGCCTGCTCTCATGCTCTTCTTCTCCTTCCAGGGCTACCCCGGACCCAAAGGGGAGATGGTAAGACCCCAGCTTTCCTGTCTTCCCTCAAGGGCTGGGAGATTAGCTTGGATCTCATGGGCCACACCCAAGCACTGCCCACCAGAGGAGCCCAACAGGGACAACAGAAGTAGCTGCCCCAGAGTCTCTCCCCAGCTGTGTGCGATGCATGCCCCTAGCTCCCCACATCAACAAATGGAGGAGAGGTGGGCAGGGGGCTTCTCCATATGAAACACGAGGCAAGAGGGTTCCAGAGAGAATTCATTCTCTGTCCATGTCACATGGAGTTAGAGGGAGTTAGAGGCTGCCGCTCTCTCGGGGATGAGCTCGAGTTCAGCACTCACACTGGGGCGTAGGGAACCTGTCCAGCGCTCCATCCTGGGCCTGGTTTCCTCATGCGCACTCTCCTCTGGGGTGTCCCAGGACTCCAGGTGATCCTGCCCCACGGGGCACAAAGCAGCCTTGGAGAAGCAGACCAGCCACCTTCTGCTTCTGCAGAGGAATTTCCTCTCTCTATAGTCTTCCCAAGCCACTTCTTCCGGAAGGGAGCAGTCTGCCCTTGCCAGGGGCTAGCCACTCCAGGAGAGGGGCCTGTTCTCAGAGATACTGATGACCCATTTAGGAGCAGATAGGCCAGCCCTGGTTGGGATGCTGTGCTGCCTCCTAGGTTGGTCAGAGCTATGCTGTGAGTAGCCACCTTCTGCGGGCAGGCCTGGGGTTTGCGCCAGGTGTAACAGCAACGTGGCAGGCTCCTGTCTGCCTATCCAGCTGGGCTCATGCTGGTGTCTTGCTCCAAGCACTAGGTGAGGACACTCCATTCACTACCAGGGCACTGCCAGGGCATGGGAGGCCAGAACCCTGCCCACTGAGGGAGGCAGATAACCTTGCAAATGGGAAAGAAGACGGAGGAGTGTGGACTGGGAGGCCTAGGCTGTAGCCCCAGCTCTCTCTCACTTGCCACGGGACCCTTGGTGACTCAGATCCCTCTGGAACTCAGACCGTCTGCTTGACTCAGACTCAGCTAATACTTATTGAGGGTTTTCTGTCTGGTGGGCATGGAGCTAAGTACCATACATAGGTTATCTCACTTAATCCTCAGCAAGACCCTGTGCTCCAGGTCCTATTGGTGTTGCCTTTGACAGCTGTGGAATGGAAGCTCAGAGAGAGTGAGTTGCCTAAAGTCACATGGCTAGGGGGCATCCAAAACAGGATGCAAACCAGTTCTTGAATGCTTTCCCTCCACATTTTATTGCCTTTCTCTCTCCGTAAGTCCCTCTCTCCTTCCCTGTCTCCCTGCCTTGCCTCCTTCCTTCCTTCAACACATTTTTATTGAGTATCTATAATAAGCTGGGCACCGTGCCAGGTGCTAGGGATACAGACAGGAGTAAGGAAGACACTGTCCTTGCCATCCTGTAGCTCCCAGCGAATGGGGGAGACATACATTTAAATAAGCACTCATATAATTAACAAATTGCCTTTGTAATCAGTGCTATGAAAAGTCAGTACTTGTAACCCTGAGAAACCTTGGGAGAACAGCACCTCACCCAGGCTGAGGGTCAGAGAAGTGCTCCTGAGAATAAAACTTATATGAGGCTCTGAGGGATAAGGATTTAATTAAGAGAAAAGGGGATGGGAAGGACATGGGAGAACAGCTTATACAAAGGCTCTGGGGCAGGAAAGTCCTTCAAATATCCATAGAACCAGAAGAAGGGAAATGAGGCACTGGAGGGAGTGGGTGAAGAGCTGGTGTTGAAATCCAAGTCCCCAGCCAGCCTTCCTCTCCATCCTAGCCATTTCCACTGCAAATGTATTTCTTGTTGCCCTTGCCCTGTTCCTAAGGATACTGTGCATGTGCCTGAACTAATGGAGACTAAGGCAGGCATAAACTTCCATGTTACCACTGTGGTAGAGGCATAGGAGATTTGGAGGCCAGGAGTTTGAGGCATCCCCTTCCTGGTGGCCTGAAGCTACCATACCTAGTCTTGGCACCTCAGAAGAAGTAATGATGGTTATCAACTAGCATTGTTCTATAATCCTCTTAATGACTTATTATTCCCAGTGTACCAAAGGGGAGATTGGGGCACAGAGTGTTGGAGCATATTGCCCAAGGCTGCATATACAGCACCTATGTAGCAGAGCTTGGATAAGACCCACATGCTGAGATCTTACCCCTTCACCACACTTCCTTTCTGTTGCCAGGGCCTTTTGTCTCTAGGGAAAGGACCCTGCTATGAGTCTCCTCTTCCTGCTGTCCCACTGCCCCATCCCACTTACCCACCATGAGTCTCCCCTGTCTGTTCAGGGGTCAGAGCTAATTCAGGGGAAGGGTGGGGCCATTCCACCTCTCATGAGCCCACACGGTGTGATAGATCCCTTATCTGCCTCATAGTCATCTATCAAAATCCGACAGGCTACAGAGCTGTTAGACTCCTGTTTGACTTGGCACGGAGACCCCAAGCTATTAATTCAACACTCTGTCTGGCATAATTATCTGGGCCTGCTTATCATCTGTCTGTCTCCTACTCTCCTCTCTCCCCAGATGGTTTTCCCTTTGCTGGGCATCCAGCATGCGGGGGCTGAGGCTTACCCTCACCTGCTTATCCCGTGTCCTCCCCTATTACAAGGAGGTTATCTCTGCTTCACCCACTTCACAATAGCCCCGATAACTTGATGTAAGGTGTAGACGGGATCGGGGTCCTACAAGTGCCATAAAGGAGAGGGGGGACTCTCGAGTCACAGTTTATCCCACCACTTACAGGGCTGTCCTCATGTAGAAAGAGTTAATTCACACCAAGTGCTTAGAACTATGCCTGGAATACCGGAAGCAGGACAAGCTCCTTAGTCAGCACGTCACCAATGGCCTGCCTTAATAAAGGGGTAACTGCTTTTCAGCCAGAGTTAATTGATGCCATGTGTTATTGGACCTTGAAATATTGAAAAGAGACTTGAAATCCAGGTTTTTGTTGTGCTCTCCTTGCTCTTAAATGCTGGCAATTAAATTAAATAAAACTGTATAGGCTCAACTGAATACCTCTGGGGACCACATTGTCCCATGGGCCACCATTTGGGTTGCCTGGACTCACTCCTGCAAGTCTGTGTATTCCTGAACCTTTGTTGATTTCTTGGCCGCTGGCCCTCCCTCCCTCATCTAGCTCTTCTCTCTGGTCTGAGTGAGCGTGGCCTGGTTGCCTTCAGTCTGGTTCCTGCCAGATGCATCATATTCTTCTGAACTTGATACTAAACATTTGGTCAGCCACATAGGCTGGGGTGCCACATGGATTGTCCCAACGGTCACTCGTCTCCTTTTGTGAATCTCCTGGGACTTTTCCAGTTGAGTGGTTGGTCCAGCTGGCCAGACAGGGTCAAGAGAAGGCTCATCTCCCTCCCAGAAGTGTTGTCCTGGGGATCCTGAGTTCTCCAAGCCCCAAAGAGACTGGTCCAGTAGATGGGTCCTCATAGGCCCTCTGGATGGTGGCTGGGGCACTGCCTGTGACTCAAGCCAAGTCGAGAAGCCCAAGTCTTGCCCCCCGAGGTCCAGCCCAGTGCAGAGAGTGTGGCAGAAACAGCTGGACCCTATGGTCAGACGGACCTGGACTCACACCCCAGTGCCGCCCCTTGCTGAGCCTTGTCTCCCTCACCTTGTCTGCGAGAGGGAGCTGATGTGAGCACCTTTCTCATGGGCCAGTGCAGGTGTGAGCTCAGCTCTTATGTCCCTCCAAGGAGCCCAAGACATGGCTTAAGTCGTCAACTTCCTGCTTCCTCTCTTTCGCTGAAGGTTTCTCCAAAGCCCTAAGGAGACAGATGCGTGTGCGTGAGGCAGGCCATCCACAGTGGTGGGGCCCCGCCTGACGTGTAAATGCAGCCTCCTTCCTAGCTGGGGACGATAAGATGATGGTCGGTGGAGGAATGAATGAAGGATGGCATCTATCCTTCGTCACAGCCATGCACGTGGGGACAGGGTACAGCTAGGAATGCCTACTGGCAGGAAGAAGCTGAGATGTGGTGCACAGGCCTCAGCCCTGGAACATCTCAGGCACAGGAAGACCAGGCATAGGTGGTGGAGCCCCACCTTTGCAGCTCCGGGCATTCTGAAAGCACCTGGAAGCCCAGCTTCTAGCACAGTCCCTACCTAGGCCCGCGTCTCTGATCTGCCTGCCTTCTGTGCATCCACTGACCTGTGTGCGTTTCCTCCCCACAGGGCCTGACTGGTCCCCGAGGACAGCCGGTTGGTACCTCACCCTGACGTCCCCCAGCAGGGAGCCTTGGGGCCACTCTGTTTTTAGCTTCAGTTTCTAACGCTCTCATTTCCATCTCTTCATAGGGACCTCAAGGAGAAAAAGGAGAAAAGGTAGGTCTGATGGAGGTTTTCTAGAACTTCCATCTCAGATAGAGCACATTTTTTTAAGAAACAGGTAGAAAGGGGTCCAGAGTGACTATTTTCAAACTTTAATTCTTATCGGCAGAACCAGGGAAGCGAATCTGCTCTGGCTCCTGTTCTGTACTTGGGGCTGGGGTTTGGCAGGCGTGGGTGCCTGAAGTCTGACCCTCTCAGCCTCTTTCTCAGCCCCTCCAACCTGCCACCCCCACAGTCTTTCCTGACCCTCCTCCATGAGCCTCTAGGATTTTGAGGCATCAGTGTGTAAACCACCTGCCTGGCCCACTTTCTGGCCTCCATTCTCTGTCTCTCTGAATTTCTAATGGAGATGCTTGTGCTGGGCTTGTCCCAGGTAGATGGTACAGGGACCTGGCACCCCCAGCTCAGAGAGGGCGTCTCTGAGGGTCTCGTTGCCCACAGCCTGCCTCACTGCCGGCTATTGCCCTCCAGGGGCTCCTGTTCAGGACACGGGGTGGACCCTCAATCTCCCATGCCAGGCACAGAGCATAACTCCTGACATGTGGTCATGGCGAGCGGTGCACAGCACCGAGTCCTGCCCCCGGTGCCATGGGGCCACCTCCAGGCAAGCCCTGGGAGTCCCTCCCTGCCATCAGTCGGGCGTGGGGAAGGAAATCAGTTCTCCTGCCTCAGAGAGCTCAGTCCAGTACATGGGTTTGGGAGGTGAGGGCGGCTCCTGGGGTGATGAGTGTGCGGGGTGTGTCCGCAAGTCCTGAGGGTTCCCCTGATAGACACCCCGCCAGCAAGTATCTAACACCTCCTTTTCTTTCTTTCCCTTTGTTGCCCAGGGTCAGTGTGGAGAGTACCCACACCGGGTAAGTGAACCCCTAAAACTGATCCATCCTGAGCGTAGCCCCCAGCTCAGCCTCAACTCCTTGGGGCTCACAGCACCTACAGAGCACGGGAACTGGGGCATGCAGCCCCCTCTGCGCTCAGCAGCCAGAGCAGGGGCTGTGGGATGGCGGTGTGTTTGCCCGGCCCGGGAGTGTGCCTCATGGTCAGTATGTATGTTTGTGCAGAGCCAGTCTCCAGTACTCGCGTTCACACCCACGCATGTCTGTATGTCTGCCCTGCACTGTCTGGGCGGCGAGTCTCTCAGCAGCTGTGTATCTGCAGCTCCGAGTGCCCGCTGCTTCTCCTCTGCACATCGCCTTCTCTGTAAGGCCGTGTGGCCTGTGTGAGTGTTTGCATCTGAATCCCAACCTAGTGTGGTGTGTGTGACTGCATATGCGTGTCTGGCTGCCTTCCCTGGCTGAATCAGAGGGACTTTTGGGTTAGTCATTGTTTCAGATGACCCATCTTCAATGCTAGGAGATAACTGGGGGTGGATTGTATCAATTCAAGGGTAAAGTCTTGAAGAATAGAGGACAATTTTCAAGCAGAGTGGGGGATTTCAGGGCTAAGATGGTCTCCTACTCCCCTTGGCCCCACCAGTTCCTTCCCTTCCCTGGCTCTACCCCAGGTGCACAGCCCAGAGCCTGTTGTCATCCTATTAGGAACCTGCAAACGGCGCACCAACAGCAGAGTCATTCTCAAGAGTGGGAGGGCTAAGTGTGCCCTGCTTCCTCCGGTGAGAGGCCCACAGGCCAGGACCGGGGAAATGCCCCTCATTTTGTGGACCAGCCTTGCCAGTCTCAGACCTGGGCAGTAGGGGTAGTGGGGACAGTCATCTTTAGGTGCCATCCCGCTGTCATGGACCTCATTGTGCCCAGAAACATACACATGGTGTGGCTCACTGGCCGCGCACCCCTGCCAGGCAGTGGGATGAGGGGAGCGAGACACAAAGCCAGGCTCAGAGTCCACCAGGCTCTGGAAGGCCACCAGGAGGGCATTGATAGCACTGTCCCACCAATCAGGCTCTGACCTCGGGGTTCCTGGGTCAGGGAGAGGCCTCAGGGAGCCTTGAACCTGAGTAGCTGTATTGGCATTGAGGCCAAGGCTGGTCTGGGCCTGGGCAGGGGCGCAGCCCGGCGGCAGTGCAGACACAGTCAGCCTGTCAGTGGCATGTGCTCCGGGGACATAGGGGCCCTGGGGTTCCAGCCAGCCTGATCCTCACACAATAATAGAAGCTCAGCTGTGTTTATTTGAAACGATGGGCTCACAGGATTGTTATGTTGCCCAAAAGAACGACAGCTCCCCCCGCCTCGAAAGACAACACAACTGCAGGCGCTCTGGCAGCATCACCAGTCCTGAGTGAATGCAGGCGGGTGGGGGGAGGAGAGGGCGCTCTGCCCCTAAGCCCAACTTAAGAAGACAGACAGGGCGGGGCTAGAAGGCTCCAGAAGCACCTTTGCCACAGGGTGCAGCAAAACGTGGTGTTGTGACCGTGACAGATGGGGTCAGGCAGGGGTGAGCGCGGGTTTGGGGCCCAGCTGGTGGGCAGGGCAAGGCTGCTGGCACCTGCTGTTGATTTGGGAGTAGGGAAGCGGGGGGCTTCTAACGCAAGTGGTCCGTTGGCTTTCTGAGGAGTTTGCAGACATGGTGGGGTGGCAGACCTCCGGGTCCACAGATGCCAAGAGAGACAGGCTGGTCCCTGGGTCTGTTGCAGCCTGCAGCACCTCCAGGGAGGGAGGAAGGGATGGGGGAGTGGGGGCAAGGATGGAATCCCTTGGGACCGGGACCGGGGAGCTGGTGTCTGGCTTTGGCACTCTTCCCCACTGCCCCGTCTCACCACCTGCATCCCCCTCCCGCACCAGGAGTCCCCAGGCAGCAGCACTCTAGCAGCCCTGCACTCCAACCAGATCATTACCCTGAAGGTTTGTAGGCCCTGTTCTGGAAGGTCTCGGCCGCTCTGCTGAAAGGCTCCCTGGACACAGAGCCCAACATTGCACGTGCTCACACCCCTAGTGGGAGTGGAGGGGCTCTCCGTGCAGTAGCTGCCCATGGAGGCAGCAGTGACCTAGAAAGGCCACAATTGGACCCCCAAGTGCCCAGCCACATTCTCAGCCCAGGTGGCCCCTGGTCCTTAACACTCATCCCAGGGGCCTCCTGTGAGTAAAAATGCTTTCAAAAACAAGAGGTTGATTATATGCCATTTTTGTTTGGACATGGGTTCCAACCACTTCCTAGAGCCATGCTTCATGGGTATAGAGATTGAAACGGCAAGAATGTCCAGAAATGAAAATCACACTCAATAGTGTGATTGCAAGTTGCCTCCCAAAAAGTGGTTGAACGTACCAGAGACATCCTCGCCCAGCCTCTGTTTTTCAAGCCCTGCAGCCCCAGGGTGAGACCTCAGTAGCACTTATTCTGTGCCCACAATGGCCACACCCTCAGTCGGCTCAGCCCCCGGGAGCCCAGTTTGGCACTGCCCTTGACCACCTCCCCAGATTCACTGACATCAGCCTTTCTCATTCAACCAAAAAAAAAAAAAAAAAAAAAAGAACCCAGAGGTTGCCACACACCAGCCTGATTTCAAGTACCAATTATCTGGTCCTGTGGCTCCCTACCTAGCCAGAGCCTCTGAGTCTTCTGCCCCAACCCAGCAGCCAGGAATGGGTGGAGCCCCCAGTGCAATGTTGGGCCGTGGGTCAGGCGGCCTTTTCAGCTCAGCATGACCGCAGAGGGGAAGGCCTTGCCAAAGAGAACCACTCTCCCAGTTGGGGGCTGCTGCTGGCCAACACCGCAAGGGCCACTCCTCCTTCCTGGGATGGTGTACCATCCAGGGGCCAGCTCAGTACTCACTCCACAAGCCTTGAGAATGCCTTGACCACACCTCCCATCCCTCTGCCTCATGCTCGCTAACCTCTCTTCTCTCTATCTCTCTTCCATTCCCTTTTGGCTACCCTGCCTTCCTGGCGACTTCGGGCATCCTCCTGAACACCTGCGACCTTTGGCCTTTGCCCTCTGGCCTTCCAACTCATCTCTCTCCTCAGCTGCTGCCTCTCCTCAATTCAGTGCGACTGGCTCCACCCCCAGTCATTAAAAGGCGGACTTTCCAGGTAGACCCCTTTCCTTTGCCCAGACCTCATGTAGCCTCCCCAGGGGCTTGGCAAGTCTCTGGGCCCTGACAGGCCAGCTGGGGCTGTTGACAAAGACAGAACCTCACTCTACTTTGGTAAATTAAATTAGACAAAGATGGACCTATGAGTGCCATAGACCTGGAAATACACAACACCCAAGCTTAGGAGATCCCCAGCTTCCAGCACTCATTACTACTCTTAAGAGCCACCAACAACAGCCATCACTGGATTGCATATTTTGCAGGCCTAATTCCATTGAATTCTCTCAACAGTTTTATGAATTAAGCATGTCATCCTTGTTTCACAGATGAGGAAATCAAGGCTCAGTGACATTACGTAAGTTGCCTGAGGTTACGCAGTAAATTGCAGGGCACCCAGGTGTGATTTGGGGCAAGTTACTTAACCTCTCTGTGCCTCGGCTTTCTCACTGGTAAAATAAGGATAATAATAGTTCTTACTGCACAGGGTTTCTTTGTATGCAAAGCACTTAGAATAGTTCCCGGACAGTTCAAGTGCTATAATTAAACTGAGGCTCAGAGATAAGTGAATTTTGCACAAGGCTGCACAAACAGCAAGAGGCAGAATGGGAACCGGCAGCCAGGTCTTCAGACCCTCCCCACCCAGGGCTCTCAGATGGCCCTACACCCCTTGTATTTAGAAATGCAGGTTGCGTAGCATCTGATCACTTGTAACCTGAGTTTGAGGAGTGAAGGAATTTGAAGAGGGAATGTAGCCCACAACCAACAGGTGTAATCATTGTGAGCACCTGCTTCCTCCTTCCTACCTTACTAGTCCAAGGAGGCTGGTATAGTACCAGATCACAAAGAATAAGAGACCTCAGACCCAGGGACTGGGCTGAGGTGCTGCAGCTCAATTTCAGGCCAGGCAGCCCTTGGCTGCCCCGCATGCCCCTAGCCTTCCTCATATTGCGCAGGGCGTGCCCCCAAGGCCACCGGGATGCTGGAAGTGACAGTACTCTGAGATGCTCTCTGAAAGCCTGACAGCATGGCGTGGAGCCACCATCTGGCCTGACTCAGGCGTCCAGAGGCCTGCATGTCAGGCACCTGATTGAACAAGGCTGAAAAAATATCCCTCCAATTAACAGCTAAAAATATAGAGGGGCACGTGACATGCATGTTACCCGAGCCTGCATATCTCATTACACCAGCCAAATCCTCGAGAGCTTCCATGTGCTCTGAGTGCTTACCCCAAGCATGGCTGTTCAGGGGGCTGCTGGCATCTCAGAGAGGCACCAAGTGTGCCCCGCTGTCACCCACCCCTACTCGTGCCAGACCCCATTCCAGGAGGGCTGAGTCCTTGCTCTCAGAGCAGCCGTTCACATCAGCCCCCAGCAGCCCCCAGCAGCCCCCTCCTGGCTGCAGCTGCATCAGCTGCTCTCTGTTGAGCCCTCACTGGTCCCAGGCACCGTTGTAAGAATTCTATGTGGATTATCTCACGTAATCCCACACCAGCCACCGGCAGTGGAGGTGCCATCATCATCATCCCCACCTTACAGATGAAGAAATTGAGAGGGGCCCATGCATATTACTGCCACCCTTTTCAAGGGCAAAGGGTGGGTGAGCCAGAACTTTCTGTGCTGCCCTGACCTGGTTTCCAAAGTAGAGAGAGAAGTAGAGGGGCCCCTATCCTGCCGACTGCAGCTTCTGCCTGGAGAATAAGATTTTTATGCTGTCAGCCACAATGGGACATAAAAAGGCTCATTCATTTCCTATCAATAAACCAATATTGATTTTACAGGCTCTGTAAGATACTTAAACACTGGGTCTAACATTTGTTGAGACAAGAAACTTTATAAGAGATATGATGTGCTTAGCAGATGGTGTTGGAGGTCACTTCCAATGTGCAGAAAGTTGAGCAGTGAGCAATTTTTGCGGGAGGCTTATTTGGAATGAATACGAATAGCGTGGAGTTCTGAGTTAGGGTCCTGGACCCCCCCCCCCAAATTCTCCATGTGACCTTGGTCAGAGAACTCAACTCCCCTGAGCCTGTTTTCTCTTCTGTAAAATGGGACTTGGGACCCATTTCTGCACTGCTTCCTCCTCCATGGACACTCATAGCTCTCAAGTAGCTCCTTGGAGGGTGTGGCACACTGAAGCCCAGGGCCTGGAGTAACACTGCTGGGTACCATCTGCCCTATGATGTCCCAGACAAGAGATGGTTCAAGTAGGTGCTGCTAAACTCTTAGAGTTCTCATTCTGAAGCCGTGTGCTCCTATTTATAATCATCATTTCCCTCTATAGAGTTTGCAGGAAGCATCATCAGCTCCCTTGTTATACAGGGAAACAGGAGTCACAGAGGCTTGCTGAGATCACCCTGAGCAGGGTGCGCTGGCCTGGAACTCAGGCAGCCTCCATCCCCCGCATCCCAGCCTGAAGCTATCACACCTGCCATGCTTTTCTGTGTCAGTCTGTATGCAGGGATGGGCCCCTTGTCATAAAAGCTGAGCCCAGATCGCCCCTGGAAAGCTCACTTTGAAAATAATATAATAGCAATGGGGTGTAGGTATAGGATAACTCTAACTGGCCCCCAGCCCAAGATCTGGGTCACATGGACCAGGCTCTCCCCCTCCTGAGGGAACAGGATGCTGACCTTGCCTCCCAGGCCCTCCATTCATCCTAATGCATCTGGAGAGCTCATGCCCCACCTGAAGAGGGTGCCACTTCCCAGTCCAGTCCATGCTTGCCTCCAGGACTGTGGGCCTAGCTGCCAGGGCTCCCAATTTTTCATCAGACCCATTAATTCAAAATTTTTATTAAAATCTCTTGCCAAATTATTTAGTGAGCCAAACAACATTCTGTGACCTCTGACCTAAGAATCTGATTTGATCCTCTGGGTCAGATCGCCACAAATGGCAAAGAGGTGCATTAGGAAAGGAGGAACTGCTGTTCTCATTCAGTGGCTGAGAGGCCACGGCTTAGCAGGAGCATGTGACTCACCACAGGGAGGGAACGGAGGCAGGCCCTGGTCGCAGACCTCATGGGCCCTGACCAGACTGGGAACAGACCTCTGTGCTGGGGGGCTCACCTCACTCATTCCTCCGCCTCTGCCACCCACAGCAGGGCTTTCACCCTGAGGCCAGCTGCTCCAGCAACAAGTCCTCTCTGGAAAAACTTCTTCTTGGCCATCACCTTGCTGCCACCAGTCCCTGCATGTAGTCACCACTGCAGCAGCATCACCATCATGCCACCATCGCCTCCCCACCAAGGCCACGCAGGGCCTCACCGGGTGCATGGCACTGGGGCGGGAATCCCTCTACAGTCCTGGGTCTCTCTCTCTAATGCTTGTTTCCATGAACCTCAGGGTGAACAGGGCCAGGCCGGTATCCAAGGCCCACCAGGGCCACCAGGCCCCCCTGGACCCAGTGGACCTCTGGGGCACCCAGGACTGCCAGGGCCCATGGGGCCACCTGTAAGTACCCCTTTCCTCTCTCCACTGCCACTTCTCCTAAGACTTGTCCTTTGAATTCTCTGGAAGCATCCAAACTATGCATAGCCAACAGGAACCTGTGTCCCAGCTAAATGGCAAAAGCACCTTGGCAAGCCATTAAACACGGTGGCCTATGCACGGAGCTGCCCATCCCTGCCACACTCACCTGCCACACTCTGGTTCTGAAAACACACCTTCTGGGGTCATGTCTTCAACTCCACGCATTTCCTTCTAGGGGGGAAATCACTAACAAGCTGTCGCCAACCTCAGCAAGAGGAAAGAAATTTTTCAGGGCTACCTTTGATGGCTGTCCCCTGACCCCTGGGCTTAGGAGAACCTCAGTTGAGGGCAGCAACTTCTGATGGAAGTAGCAGGCCCACCAGCCGGCACCCCTAATATACATGCCTTTTCTGGTGTGTGCAGGTTTCATACTCCTAAGCCACCAGCTGGATGCCAGGGGGGGCCCTGCATTGAGCCTGAGAATTGGCAGGGGCCACGGCTAGCCAACAGGCACCCCACCTCCAGGCAAGACCACATGCCGCTGGGGCCACCAAGTCACCCATTTCCAGCCCCTGGCCAAGATCCAACTCTTTCTCAGTTCAATTTAGTACAAGGAAGCCTCAGGGCAGGAGAACAGCTCAACAGGCATCTGGGCTTCTTCCGAGAAAATGGGTTTTGTACCCAGAGCTAAGACTAATGTCATCTGTTACTGGAGGGACAGGGCTAAGGACAAAATTTGTTTAATAATGTTTTTTCCACATGGCTAAAAAAAGAAGTAAAAAACCTGGTTTTCTTATGACTAAAACATCACACATTCATTATGAAAGATTTGAAATATAGACAAAGTTTTAAATTGCCTATTTTTCCATATCCATCTTTAACATTTTGGAGAGTCCTTACATTTTTCTCCTTAGATATATCGGCACCTAAACATCTCCAGGTTCTGAAATAGATATGACAATTTGTATCCTATTACTTTTTCATTTACCATCATAAACCTGCCCTTTCCCACATCAGGGGTCTCTTATGACATGGATCTTAGGGCTGCTGGGCCTATTGAGAAAGTATATGAAAGAGTTCCCCTCTGTGATCTATATCCTTGGACATAAAGGTCTTAACAGCTCGGATTGTGTCCCTGTGATAGAGTCCCAGAGGTGAAATTGCTGGGTTACAATGTCCCTGCCAAATGGCCCTTAGTGAGTACAGTCACATTCCAGGTCACTTGGCTTCACATCTGGGCCCCTCAGCTGCCCCGGCTGCCAATGCTGTGGCTCATTATGGGGTCCCTCTGGGCCAGGCAACAGCTCTGGCTGACCAGCGCCCAGCTGGGCCAGAGGTGGCACAGCGCTGTGATAACCTAGCTTGCCGGGCGTCTTGGCTCTCCTGACAGCTTGACCCCCACAATGGATGTGAAATATTTTCATGGTTTCTCCCCAGGACCCCAGGAAGGGAGACTAGTCTCACTTTCATGGATTTCTAGATGTGAAAACGGAAAACCTGAAAGGAAGTGAAATTCAGAAAATTGAACTAAACCAAGCTGAGAAAACCAAAAAAGTGCTCAAAATCTACCTCTTTGCTGACTGCCTCCCCCAAACGCATTGGGCTCCCACTCACTGAATTCGAGCCAGATGGTTTTCTTTGTTAGGTTTTTTATAAAGAAAAACAAAAAGTGTGTTTTTAAACCAATTGAAACAGACCAGACTGAGGCATCTTGGTTTTCTGCAGCCCATGTTTGCCATCCAGACCCACTCCCACCACCGTGGCCAAGACAGCCTTTACTCGCCTCTCCCTCGGGCTCCCACAAGTCCTGGGCCCACGCCACCTCCCCACTGCTGGCTGCCATGGTCACAGCACCCTGGGGGAAGGAGACAGGGCTCCCCCACAGGCTGGCAGGGCCAAAGGCAAAATCATGACTCTTCTGGGCAAGGTCAGCTTTCCAGGGAGGGGTCCCAATTAGGAGGTGGGCGGGAGAGGATCTGGACCAAACCACACTGCCGATTTAACATGATGCCACTGACCTACTTTCCAGTGGGCAAGCACAGAGGCGATGCCCACAGCGCCCACATGGCTCCAGAGAGGGGCACGAGTCTGATGTCCCCACGTGCCCTCAGCAGGTTTCAGATGCCCTCCCAGGATCCTCTAACCTGTTCTCTAGCACACCCAAAACCCATTACAGCTATTCAAGCACTGTTCTGCCCCCAGCCTTCACTGTAAACATGACTCACCTCTACTGTTTACCAGGGGAATTCACCTCTACTCACCTTTCTCTTGCTTCTGCAGGGTTTTCCTGGGCCCCCTGGACCGAAGGTGAGGGCCCATCTGGGTGATACACTGAGCGGGTGGGAGAGTCCCCTGCAGGAGGGGCAGCAGCACTGAAGGGTACTGAGCGAGGAGCTGAGAAGGAGCTCGGCTGGGAGAAGGGTCATGCTTGGCTCATTTCCAAAAGGCCACCCTCTTGGGAACTGACTGGGTCTCACAAGGATTGAATGTTTGTGTGCTCAGCTGACCAAGTCCTATGGCTGGTGTGGAAGGTGTGGTCCCTGCTCCAAGGATCACATAGTCTAGTTTGAAACTGAAGGTTGGTGCTCAGGATGCTGTTACTACATCCCAATAAAAGAGTGTTTCATAAGGGGTCAGAACTGGAAGGGGCCTTCAAGGTCATCTGGTCTCTTCTAAAACCCTATCTGGAAGTTCTTGATGTCAAACAAACTCTCTCTTTGAAGCTGAGGGACCCTCGGGCTCTGAGGATAAGTTGCAAAGCCCAACCATTTCACAAATGTGGAAGCTGAGGGTCCTCGGGCAAAGTGTTCGACAGAAAATCAGTGGGAGAACCAAGGCTGAAACTCAGGTCTCCTGCCAAGTTGACCCTTGCCCCCATCCTTCTGCCTCTGCAAGGCAGGGACTTGTTCTGAACAGTAGAACAGCCTCTGTTATTGTTCCAGGGATGGCTAGGGGTGGAGGTCAGGGGGTTTGGACATGGGGAGGGAAAGAACGGGAGCTGGGGTTTGGCATTAGAAAGCCCCTCTAACTGCCCTCTCTTTGTTCCCCCAGGGAGACCCAGGGATCCAGGGCTACCACGGCCGGAAGGTAAGAAGTGGGGAGGGGAAGACCCCACCCCCCAGTGGTAACCCAAGTGGGGTCTCACCATGGTACACACAGGGACCTGACTTGGTCATGCACATAGCATTTTGCACACACACTCACCAAGCGTGGTCCTCATAATGCTTGTGAAGTTGGCTGGACTGGGGTCATGTCTCCACTTTGGCAAACAAGAGGCTGAGGGAGGCAGGGCCTTGGGCAAATCAGTGGTTCAGCTGGACCTCTGTGGCTGTATCTGTACTGAGGCACCTCAGGTTCACCAGGCAGATCTCGGTGTCAAGCATGGTTGGGAAAATGGGGATAGGGTCCCAGCCCTGTTCTCTGGCAGCTCATAGACCAGAGAGAGAATTCCTGCACAAATAACCCTGGTGAAGGCAGACTGTGCTGACTGCTACCATCACAAAGCACTGTGTGAGTATAACGGGTAGAGAGATAAATTCCAGGCTGGCAGGAATTTGGGAAATCTTCTGGGAGGTGACAGCCTATGAGCTCAGTCCTTGTGAATGGGTGGATGTATCAGTTATCCATTGCCACGTAACAAACCATCCCTAACTTACTGGCTTGAAATGACTATTTATTCCTCACAACTCTGTGAACTGGCCATCTAGGAATACCGTTGGTCTCCCCTGGTCTCCCTCATGCAATCACATTGAGTGATGGATAGAAAGGCCAGATGGGCCAAGACAGCTACACCCACATATCTGGTGTTTGACTCTGACTGAGGGCTGGGTGTCTCTGTTCTCCTCCACTCGGCCTCTCAGCCCCAGTGGACTAGATAGGTTTCCTTACAGCACGGTAGACCCAGGGCAGCATTCGAAATGGGCAAGTCTCAGTGCACCTGCATCACATTTTCTGATGTCCTATTGGTCAAAGCAAGTCACATAGCCAAGTCATATGGGGTGAGGGAGGGGATTCAGCTTCTACTTCCTTTTGTGGATGGGGTGGCAAAGTATTCATGGTCATTTTTAATTCACTACAGTGGTCTTTCAATCAGCAATGTTCAGGGAAATGGCATTCTAGACAGGGAAACAATTTGAACCAAGGCCCAGAGATGGTCATTACAGTAACTATAATAACATAAAAATAATCTTAATAAAAGTCACCACTTGGTGAACGCCTACCATGTTGCCTGGCTGTCCTTTAAAGTAACCTGCATTATTTCTGATTCTAAGACCACCCTATGAGGCTGGTACTATTCTTCTTCTATTTACAAATGAGGAACCTGAGGCGTGCCCAAAGTCTCGTGGCTCATAGGTGAGAGGGCAGGAATGCATGTCCAGGTCTGGGCCTTTCTCATGGTACCACCTGCTACTGGCTGGGAAGCTTCTGGAGCCTTCCTTCCAGGAGAAGGAAGGAGGCAGGAAGGAAAGAAGGACATGGAAGGGGAGGGGCTTCGGAAGGGAAGAATCACTCCTGAGAAGCACATTCCCTGTTCTCTGTAATCCAGCGGCTGCCATGACCGCATTGTTTTATGGGTGCTTGGTGGGTGAAATGGCGAGACCTGAGAGTTCTGTAATTAGTTCTGCATAAACTGAGAAGTTTGTATTGTGTCAGGAAGTGGAAATTATAGCCCCCGCAGTTGCCTCCGTTCACTCACACAGACTCACAAAATTTACTGCCTCCTGGTGTGGAGCAGGGTCGGTTTTCCCATCAGCAGCCACACCAGTTCTTTTGAGCTGTGAGAAAACTACAGGGCCAGAAGAGGTTTCTCTGAGATCGTGGCGATGCCCGAAACTAGCAGCCGTACCACAACGGTGTCTGCCTTCGCCTGCCAATAGTCTGCTTCACCCAGAAAAGAGCTTGGGCTTTGGGGTCCTGAGAGGGCTCGGCTTAGGGCTGGAGTGTCATGATGATAGAGGTCCTGGTCTCATGAGTGTGGCAATCCTGGGCTCAGACTTGGGACAAATTATTCAACCCTGACTGCATTGAATTTGCGGAGAAAACCAGTGTGGTCTTGCTGACCTAGGCTCCTGCCCCCCAGAAGGCCTGCTGGGGCCAGGGGATGGTTGGAGGCCCAGGGCTGCTAGAGAAGGCTCCAACAAGGAAGGGGGAGTGCACTTCTTCTGCATGGCCAGGGGTAGAACAGGTGCTGATGCATACCTTTGGAGGGAGGGAGCTCCCTGTTACCGGATGTGTTAGAGTAGAGGCTGGATAACTATGGGCTGGCATGTATTAAGGAGCTTCTGCATCAGATGGAAGCCTGGATTAAATCCCTTCCAGCTCAAGGAAGCTACAGCTTTCTGGGGACAGAGTTGGCTCTGCACCCCTGGGAGAAGAGCAACCCTGGCTTTGTGAGGAGTCTTGGTCTCTTTGAGTCTCTCTGTCCAGGTCTTCATTCACCCACATCCAGGCTTGTCACAAGCATCACCACTTCCAGGTCTCACGAGGAAGCGAGAAGGCCCTTCCTCGTGCTCGGCTCTTGCTCCCCAGCCTCTCTTTCTCTGCCAGACCACCCCCTCTACCCTTCCACCAAGGCCTCTCGTGGGATCTGCAGGGGCTGTGAAGCTGCCAGCTCTCTCACTGCCTCTCAGAGTTTCTGGAAGGCTCCTATGGCCTCCACTTCTCCCAGTTTGTCCTTGAGTCTTATCAGTAGGTGCTCCTGGAGCCACCAGGTGGTCTCAGCACCCTCATCTCTGCGCTGGCCCTTACTCTGCTGGGACCCTTGTTCTGCCATCACCTCAGCCACAGCCTCCTCATCCAGCAAAGTCCAGAGGCTGTGCTCTGGGCACTGGTGGCCAGCAGCAGAGGGTTCGCCCCTACTGACTTGGGGTCATTCCTCAAGGTCAGGCAATTGCCCCAGCCCCACTGGGCATCTTGACTTCAGTGACCACTGTGCCCAGGCAGAAGTTTGCTTCCCGTCAGAACTCTGACATAAAGAGACCAGGGCAAAGACAAGTGCAGCAATACGTGACATCTCTGGTTTAGCCAAAAATCATTCATTCCCCAACTCTCTCGGTCCTTACTATGGGTGAGCTCATTAGCCTCACTGTTCAGATGAGCTCAGAGAGGTTAATACTTTGCCCAAGGTTGCACAGCTGGTGAACAGTCCTCTGGAATTGAAAGCTAGGTCACATGAGCCCAAACCCAGAGGCCAGTCTTCTTGCACTGGTGGGGAAGTGAATGTCTGCTCAGGGGCTCTTACCCAGGCTGAGCTGACTGTGCACAGAACACCATCCTCTGTGGTTTCTCTGAGATGTAGAGTGTTCTTCCCCTAAGCATCCTTCCTTGCTCCATCATTTCTCTCTTTTTCTCTCTTCTCCCCTCTCTGCATATTGAGCTGTTCTTCTTGGACATGGTAAGGAGGCTCCAACCTGAAGGGTGGCCTGATTACAGGAACTGAGATGAGTTTGCTCCCCACCCCAGGGAGGAGTGAGCACTGGCAGATGGGAACACAGAGCTGGGACAGGAGCCAGGCGGTGAGGGGGACCTGTGGGTAACCAAGGGACCCTCCACATCTGCTTTAATTGCTGCACCCCAGCGACTTGACACCCATGCAGGGAGCCCTTTCTTTGAGTGTGGAGTGGAATTTAACTCTGAGCAAAGATGTTTCTCAGCTCATGAACTTTGCTAACGACCAGCTCCATCCACCAAACATCCCCGCAGCAACTGGACCTTGCCTGGCAGCCTCCCAAAGCCAGCCAGGCCAGCAGGGCAGACTTCTCCACCAGCTCCTTAGGACCCAAGCCCAGTGTGGCCAGCAGGCCCTGTGCTGCCCCAGCCCCGCTGCCTGGACACTGCGAGCTTTGTTGTGTGCCCATGTTGTACTTATTTGATCCAAATTTATGACACTGATCCACTTTAAATACGTTGCAAGATGCGAAGTGTGTTTAAAACATTACAACCTTGGCTCTCTTTCAAGAGGATTGATGAGTATTGTCAGACTATATGTGAATCACAAACCTGGTGAGAGCTTATCTCTAAGCACGTCGGAGCTGGTCAGTCTGTCTCAGCATGGGGGGTGCGTTTGATGCAGGCCACAGTCTGGGGGTTAAGCCTTGGGGTTTGATGAAGGACTGTGGCTAAGCACACATTCCCTTCCTGCTCAGAGCTGTGTGTTTTCAGACCAGAGGAGGCGGGATGTGAGAACTTCATGCTAGAGCTGCTGGTAACTGCAGTCACCCTTCCTGGAGGCTGTGGGGCTCCCCAGAAACAGGGACTCCCACGGTAGGAGGTCTGATGGCTAGGGCGCTGGGGGGAGGGTGTAAGGAGCAGAAGCTCATCCAGCCAGCCCACCTTGGTCCTCATTTTCTGGCCATGCCAGCCCTCCTCCTCACTGCTTCTCAGCCCTGCTACCAAAGGGCATGTTCATTCAAATCTGCCAGTTTGAGCTAGGGCCCATGTGGATGGACATACTTCTGTAGAATGACAATTAGTATTATTATAGCTAAGTTATTGGGTCTCTTCAACATGTCAGTGGAGTATGCAGCACTTGGCTTGCATCACCTTACTAGATCTTTGTAACAACCCTGTGAGGTAGGATTTATTCTTATCCCCGATGGACAGATGAGCAAACTGAGGTTCACAGAGGTGAACCCCTGAAGGTCCATAGCTAGGAAGCAGTGAAGTCAGGTCTTGCTCTGCATGACTATCATCTGGGTCCTAGGAGCCCTGGGGATTCTCATGATTTCCAGTATGCAGTACCCCCTCCACTAGAAGGAAAGGAGGTGCATATTGAGCTGTTCTTCTTGTAAGAAAAAAGGCTGTGACTGGATTCAGCCCTTTCTCTGAGGCTTCAAGGCTCTCAGTGAGCAGTACCTGGAGCGTCTAAGACAGAGGACATGGGGTACTTGTGCATTTTAGTTGAAGAACCAAGGAAATGCAGTGTTTTCCCCACTGGCACTGATATCACCTGAATGACTCCTGCAAGGAGCTGGTATGGTCCCAGGTCTTCCAGTAAAGCCAGGAGAAGACAGCTTGTCTCAGCCCAACACTACAGCTATTCCCAAAACCTTCCAGTCCTCCTCTGGCTCCCCAAGGGCCTGAGCAACCCAGGCTACTCTCGGACTCCTATGTGGAGTGCTTCGTACAGGTGGGAGCCATAGGTACAGGAGCCTTCTGGCACTGGAACAGCACTCTTTCAAAGCCACGAAATCCCAGTGGGGACAGCCAGATAACTTAAACTGAAGCAGATCAGGGAGCGGAGACATGGGCTCCAGATCTGAGGCCTCGTAGTAGCTCACGGGACTCCCACTCAGCCGGTTTGCAGCCCCCAGCCTCTGCTCTCTGGGCCCCACTTCTCTGGCACTCCAAAGTCCATAGATTAATTAGAGCTGACTTTTCTTTTTGGAACTAACTACAAAATCAACCGATCTCAAATCGAGATTACAAGCCAGCCGCCCTTCCAAAGCCCTGGCCTTCAATGGGGCGCCTGACCCCGGTAATTCCCCAGATCGCTTCCTGCCAGCCCCAATTACCGGAGGACCTGGCATTTCCGTGGCTCCAGGCCTCTCTGGTCCGGAGCTGGCTCAAGTAAGAACAGGGAGCTGCCTTTTTCCCAGAAGGGAGTCCTGGGAACTCTTTAGAGGAGAGAGAGACACATTGGCCCTCTTCACCTGGATTTTCCAGCCCAGGAAAGGACCCTGGTCCGGGCCTGAGCTGCTTGCTGGCCTAACCCCCAGCCCTCCACTGCCCACACTCAGACAGGCCTTCCTCCTCCCTGCAGAGAACAAAGAGTCTGTGTTCGAAGCTGCTTCAGCCCAGGGCCTCCCACCCAGCACTGGGCTGCGGTAGGAGCCTCACATCAGGGAGGTCCATTCATCTCCCCATGTTTCTCTGGCCTGACCTTTGCTTGGCTGGGGAGCTGACCTTAAAGCCCCCCACCTCCTTCCAGACTATGTCTTCTTGCCAGGTCCCTGCTCCACTTGTTCCACAAACAGTAAATCACCAACTAAGAGGCCACTCCCACCAGACGGGAGCATGGCCACCTTGTGCACCATGAAGCTCGCTTCCATCCTGTCATCTTGGTAAAGGATGTGTCCTCACACCTGGAAGCAAAGACCAGCATAGAGAACCTACTGATGCTGTAGCATGAGCACATGCAGGGCCCAGCTGGAGAGTCAGGGACACTTTTGAAAAAGTCCTGGCTGGTATGGGCCCTCAAGGCCCTTCAGGGAAGCCCCCTCTCTACCCACCAGCACTGACCCAGTGCTTTCTTAGCCACAATGAATGGAACACACCCCTTCCAGGGTGGCAATCAGGCCTTGCTTCTCTGCACCACGATTAAAGAACCAGCCTCCCAGGTGGTGGGTCAGCCCAACCTAGGGGGTCATAAGCCTGATTCCACAGCAGCTTGTGCTACCCATGCTCTGTGCACCTGGGGCAAGACCCTTTGTAATGCTCAAGCACCCTAATCCCCAGCTGCAGGATGGCCCAGCTCAGGTGGCCGAGAACCACAGGGGGAACCTTTGGGGTCCCTGCTGGGAGGAGATGGGAGGGCAAAGGTAGAGGGCTCAAATTGGAGCCCTGGGGCTTTGACAGACTATGAGACTCCTCCCCACTTAAGATGAAGACATTAGTGAGTTAGTGGATCTAAAGTCAGCACAATTCCTAACTTGAACCTTTTAAACAGGGACACTTATTTTAAGAAGAAAAATGGGAAAGAAGGAGCCTCTAGATATACTCTCCCAAAAGCATGCCACGAGGAAAGCCCCAAGAACAGTCAGTCGCTGGCCCCCTTCTAGTGCTCGCTGCCAGAACACTGCCCCTCGCCCCCTGCGAATGAGTGTGTCTGCCCACAGCCACACTGGAGTCCTTGACAATGACTCTCACCCCCCTTTCACCTCACCCACCGTCCAGGAATCAATGTTTTCTGGTTAGGCCCAGCACAGTCCCCAGGTCAGAGGTCAGGCTGGGGCAAGCCCATGGAGAAAGGAGACTGATGAGAAAGGACTGGGCCTGCAGGGTGGGGTCAGTGGAGGGCACCCCTGCTTCCTGCCCAGCAAAGGGCTGGAAGTGAGGGAGGCCCTGAGATGAGGATCAAGGGAGCCTGGGTCATTTGTAGAATTAGGAGACCTGACCCAGGGGGAGGGAAGGGGCAAAGGTCAGTTACGCTAATGAGGAAGGCTGCCTCCTTAGGAGACTCAAGGGGCCCAAATTTCCCTGGAGGGCATGGTGGTGTCTTGACAGACAAACCCACATGGGTTGAAGACGAGCCCAATTAGCCGGAAACTCTCACTCCCAGGTTCCGCTCTGCATGGCTCCTGTGGAGATTGGAGACAAGCAGCCCAGAGACAAGCAAGGAAGAGCAGACCCCACCCTCCTCCCTGCCGAAGCATAGGAAGCTGTCTCTTGGAGACAAGGGGAGGAGAAGGCAGAGACCCTTCCTAGAGCTGCAGTTTTACCCAGAGTTAAACTCTGCACCAGGGAGCCTTGTTCTGGAGCTGCCAACAGGCCCATTGTCTCCTCCCCAGCCGTGGCCTCTGTCCCTCCAAAGGGTGTCACATAGGCAGGACTGGGGGTGGATGGGGAAAGGCGGAGGAGCAGGGGTGGGTAGAAGGTGTCTAGTCTAATCTCAGTTTGCAGGCGGGATCCTGGACCCAGACAGGAAAAGTAACTGGTCCAGGGTCACACAGCCAGCCAGACTTTCCCAGTCAGCTCCCCAAAACGGAGGTGGGAGAGGGAGGCAGAGCTATTGAGGAAAAGACCAGGGAACGGCAGGGCAGGACAAATGGGAAATCCCTAAACAGTCAGGCACCCCCAAGCTGACCTCCTACATGTATCCCCCACGCCAGGGGACTCTGTCTGGTGTCCTTGAGGCTGAGTCAACCCAGTTGGGCTGGTTGGCATGTTAGCAGGGCATCCTGGTCCTTTAGAGGAAAGAGTGGTAGGGGAAGGGCCTTGAGCCTGCTTGGCTGCAGTTGCCAGACTTCTAATGAGGTACTGTGGTGCCCTCTGCTGGTTACATGGCAGACCTGTGCTAGCAGGCAGGGCGCTGTCCTGCTCTTTTCTCCGGGCACTTATAGTTAAAGACCCAGCTCCTGGGCTCTAGGCTGAGCTGCCCTCACACGCTGACCCCTTCATGCCGTGGGACACAGACTTGAGGACCCTCCAGCAGAGAAGGCTTTCCCTTGCTTTCAGCTTGCAGAGGGTGTTTAATGAAAGCAGGTGGAACATCAGCCCATTGGACGCTGGGGTTGGCCTGGAGAAATGGGTACCTGGGCTTTAGCAGACAAAAGACCTATGTTCAAATCCCTGCTCTGCGTGACCTTGGCAATTGGGCCTGGCCTCTCTGAGCTACAGGTTATTCACCTGGGGAGGAAGAATAACATCCACGCCATGTTGGAATGGATTCTTGGAGATTGAATAGAAGAAGGATGTACAGCCCTTCAGCCCAGTGTCAGATGTGTGGCAGATGCAGTAAATGGCCACTTTCTCTGCTCTTTCCCATAAGAGGGATTCCCCAAAATTTAGTGTTTAGGGCAGACCTGGAGCACTGGCTTGTCTGTTGTGGTCACTTCCTGAGTCCACACCTCTGCCTGTGGCTCAAGGTTGTCTTAGTGAGTCAGGATGAGGAAGGGCTCCTGGGCTTGGAACTAAGGATTCTGAGCCTTTTGCAGAATTCAGAGACTTGGCCCAAAGAGAATGGACATGAGCTACCCCAGGATGGCATGAATTTTTGCATACAGGTTACAAATGCAACAGGGGTCCTGGCTGCACTGAGCAACCAGCACTGGGCTTGGGCATAGCAAATGGTTTCATAAAGGAGATGGTGTTTGACCAGGGCCCCTGACAGAGAAGAGGACATTGAGGAAGTAGCAGAAAGTCGTAGAATCATGAAAATGGGTCGTGTTTTCAGGGAAACATAATGGGTGTCAGGATGTCAGGGGATGAGGTGGGAGCCTGGCCCTTTTTTCACGGTCAATGCCAGGCAGTGGCTGTGTTGGAGTAGGGACTGTCATTGTCCAGCTTGTGTACCAGGGAGCGTGAATGCCAACATGGAGGAGAGGGTTAGAAGTAGCTCTATTCTCAGGGAGCACAAATGTGGTTGGGGACTCCCTGTAGGAAGGCAGAGAAGGGGCAAGGACAGCTGAAAAGATGGAGACCAGGTGGGACCAGGCTCCTGCTCTGCCTGTAGACCTGTGGGAATTTCATCGTGGCCTGAGGAAGGACACGGGGCCAGGAGCAGGGTCTGTCAGCGCTCTGTACTGCCATCCACAGCGCTGGCCATCACACGCGGGAAGCTGCAGCAGGCTGACAGTTGTCACCAGTAGCTACACCGCATTCTGGGCCCTGTCCGGAACTGCATTTGAGGTTCAACTCATGGAGGCAGAAATTGTCCTCCTTCTCCTGCTCACTCCTTCCCCAGCACAGCAGAGTAGTCTTGATTCACCTACTCTCAGCCACCATTTGTCACTGGCTGTCAGCTCCAGCCCCATCTCCTCATGGTGTATCCTTCTAAAGATGGAAGAGTATAGTCCCTGTCCTTCTTCCTGAGCTCAGCCCCCTCCCACAGATTTGGCATTTTCACGGGGAGGTAAGAGAAGCTGAGGAAAAAGACGAGACGCTGCTGGGACGTTAGAGTACACCTCACAATGTCTTGGAGGAGTAACAGCAGTCCCGGTGCCTCTGGACGGGTTCAAGGCAGCTCCCCGATCATCTCCAGCCCCCACCGCCCACAGTACAGGCAGACCCTGTGCCACGTGGGCTGTTGGGAAGAGTTAGGCCCAAGGAACCCAGGAGGAAAAGGAGCCCCTGAGGAAGATGAAATGCAGGAGCCTCTCTGGCTCAGCCAGCAGGTCCCACTGAAACAAGCCTACCGGGGTGAAAACAGGGCAAGAAGTACTAGGCAGGGACGGGAGAGAAGGTGTGTAGTGGGTCAGCGGCCGAGGGAGCCGCATCTGCCCCGCAGCACTGAGCTCCAGCCCGCCGGGCCCATGACCGGCAGCAGATCTCGAACAACTCCACCTGTCCCTCTCCCCACAGGAACGAGGCTCCTCCGCTGGGCCTCTCTCTCTGGGGGCCTGTCCCACACTGTAATCCATGACTTGGACCCCTCTACAAGTTCACATAGCTGAGAGGAGGGGCCTATGGCAGCTGCCAGAGATGGCAGGTCCTCAAAGCTCATCCTGAGCAGGACAACTGTCCCAAGCTTTCAGACCAACTATTCTCAGTGACATTGTAGCCTGCCATGCTTCAACGGGCCATGGCCTGGGGGCCCAGAGTCTGGTTTTCTTCTCATCTCTTCTCTGTTTCTTCCTTCAGGGAGAACGGGGCATGCCAGGAATGCCAGGCAAGCACGGAGCAAAGGTACCTGGCCCTCACCACAGACCAGGCAGCCCTGCCCCCACCCCACCCCTCCCCCATGCTCCTCCTTTCCATGTCCAACTGTGAGACAAGGCGCCCACTTCCTCCCAGACCCTCTCCCCTCACTGCACCAGCCTGTTCTTCCTGACAGGGCTGCTCCTGTTCGGCCCATGAGCCACCATTCACCAGGGTCCTTCTGACATGGCCAAGCCTCCTTCTGGGCATTTTTGGGTCATGAAAATCTTCTCAGGTAACCCCAGCTCTGGCTGCAGTCCTGAGACCCATGTGGGGAGTAGGCACCCCCTAAAAATCACCTTCACTTGGAAATTACGAAGCACCGTGCTTGGAAGCCTATTCACTCTCAAAGTAAATAGATGGTCTTGGGCTGCTGTGGAAATGGGGTTCACTGCCAGCTGCTGCCCAGTCCATGAGGGCCTAGGTCCAGATAGCTTCTTCTGAGGAGAATCCCGCTGGCACACTCTGGGGTGGACTGCATGTAGTGATGTCACCATCTACCCTTCTCCCCTCCCCCTCGGGCCTCCCTTCTTCTTTCCCTCCCCTCCCATCTCCTCCTCCATCTCTTCATTCCCAATGAAGTCCTCCCCACACCCCACCCCAGGGATGCCCCCATCTAGCTCACTTGTGGGCATCTTGCCATGGTGCCTGCTGTGTTCCCCAGAGGAGCTTGGGTGCTGAGCGGGTGGGTGGGAAGCCTGGGAACCCAGCTGTGCTGCACAGAGCCTCTTCCTCACGCCCCGCTCCCTGTGCCAAGCTCAGCACACACACACCCCCCCCCCTTTCCTGTGGGTCTGGGCGCAGCAGAAGTGAGCAGTCCGCCTTCGCGTCTCCCTAAGGGGAGGCTGGGAGGCTGTCCACCTCCTCCATGCTTCCCCTGCCTGCAAAAGTCTCCATGCCTTTTCCTCTCTCTGCCAGGGGGCTCCTGGCGTCGCCGTGGCTGGGATGAAGGTCAGTGGAACGCTGTCACTCGACACTGAGGGGCAGGATGGGAGAGATGGAGAGAGGAGGACAGAGCTGGGGTTTCAGGGACTCAGAACCAAGGAAGTGACAGGCGGGATTGGGAAACAATTTCTCCGAAAACAGCCTTTTTGCCAGATGCATGCATAACTTGAACAACTGATGTTTACCTGAGCTTTGCAAGAAAACAGCGAAGGATTCTCGGCTCAGTGCAGGTCTCCCCTCCTGCAGGGTGCGGTGGAGCCTGAGCTTTCCTCCACGTTCTGAAACTTAGTGCCTACATGCTCGCAAAGCTTCAGGGAGAAGAGTAGGGTTCCCCCTCCTGAACCCCACCCTCACTGCCCAGCTGGTTGACAGGCAGATGGGGGGAAGTGCCCCAGCAGCACAAGGACTCACTGTGGCTCTCCCGGCACGTCCACTTATGGGGGGCACCATGTGGAAGGCAAAAGCCCATTTCATCCTCTCCTGGGGTGCCTGACTGACCCCTGCACCACCCACCCCATCACCTAGGGGGAGAATAAGGAAGGGTCCAGGCAGCTTCTTCAGCCCGGGGCTTCAGATATAAGCATGGAAAGCACTGAGCTCATTTGTTCCTGTGAGCTCTCTCTCTCTCTCTCTCTCCCTCTCATTTATTTACCTGAGTCTTTTTTTTTCCCCCCCCACACAGGGTGAACCAGGGACCCCAGGAGCCAAGGTACTGATACAGAGGAAATATTCCATATTCTAGACTGCAGGGAGCATCAGGTTTCCGAGGGAGGTGGGAGGGGCTGCTGCTGTTTCACTCTTGGCCTCCCTGAGGCTGGCCTGGGGTGGGGGACCAACTGAGCAGAGGAAGGCCTGCCAGGGAGGAGCGTGCTTGCCAGGAATGCACGTAGGCGCCTGACCCCAGCCTGCACAGCTCAGCCAGTTCTCCTGTTTTGCCACAGACCTGCTCCAGGAGGCGGGAACTCTGGTCCCTGTATCTGCAGGGCTCTGAGGCTCTCCTCTGGTTCATTAAAAGATGTAACATGAAAAGAAGTTTCCATGGTCAAATACGTTTGAGGAATATGGGAGTAACAATATCACACAGGTTTCTTCGTTGCAGGCCTTCTCAGATCAGAGCCTTTAATATGCCAAATGTTTTGGAAAGCTCTAAAAAGGGAGGATCTTGTAAAGAATTTTCCAACTTTTTTGACCAGGGCGTCTTCTTTTTCAGAGGAGCATCTTATGGACAAGTATCCCGGAAAAACTGGTCTATAATCACTGTCCATTATACATCTCAGACTCCCCACCCCCGACTCCATCCTCTTAGGAGACATTTTCTCTTCTTAACCCAAAAGGAGCCCCAGGAGCAGCAGGGAAGCCGGGGTCCCCAGATTTGCTGGGGAAGAGGGGCAGAGGGTAGAATATTATGTCTCTGAGCGTGCGCTCCCTTCATCACAACCGCCGCTGTTCCCGCACTCCCTGCTCCGCCCCCATGGCTGGTGTGCTGCCTGCAGTATGCCACCGGTGCCTGCATCCCCAGGCGGAGGGGAGCGCTGGGACAGCTGCAAAGCTTCAGAGCAACCCTCCCTCCGTGAAAGCCATTGGTTACCCGGGAGGAAAGCCCAGCAGAGTGAAGGCCCTTCCTCTTTCTTTCCCCACTCCCCCAGGACCATGGTAGGGCAGCGCTGCATCCTTCCTTGACCTATTTCAGGGCGTTCCCACCTAAGGCACAGCCCAGGCAAAGCTGGGGTCCCAAGACTTACTGTCCTCCTGTCACCTGGGCCCTTACCCAGCCTCCTCCCTTTCCTTGGCCAGCTTCAGGCCACTTTGCCACTCAGCCTCTACCCAAGGACAGGTAACAAAGGGATGACCCCCAACGACTTGGTGTGGCTTTTTTCGTGGCTGCAGCTAGAAAGGTCATTGAGGCATCTGAGCAAATTATGACCCGAGGCCTCAATTTATATTATTACATATGAGAGCCGCTGCCACCAGGCTATGGAGAGTGGAGCTTCTCAAGCTGATCTGGCAGGGTGCTTTTGGGGTGGGGTGGGGTCTCCTGATATGAGGCCCTCTGTGAATGAAAAGTGAAGTCTTGGTGGCAGAGAAGGTGGAGCATCAGGGGGCCAACATGCGAGACAGACCAGCCGTGCCACTGATGCAGAGAGGGGTTGGTCACAGTCATGAAGCCTCTTCGTCTGCACTGAGGGCGGGCTCTGTGATTCACGTCAGGAGCGGAAGAAGCTGGTTGGGGAGCAATGTTCGTTTCAGTCTGACAAAGGACCATAAACTGTGTGGCATAAACTACAGACATTTATTGTCCCACAGTCTGGGGGCCAGAAGCAGTCAGCAGGGTCGGCTCCTGCTGCAGGTTGGGAGGGAGGACCTCTTCCAGGCCCGTCTCCCAGTCTCCGGGGCTCGCTGCCATCCTTGCTGTCCTTGGCTTGCAGCAGCATCACCCCAGTCCCTGCCTTCGTCCTCACATAGTGCTCTCCCCATGTGCCTGTCTGTGACCAAGTCCCCCCTGAGTGTGAGGCACCAGTCACATTGGATTAGGGGCCCACCCTCCTGCAGTATGACTTCATAACGTAGCTAATTATACCTCCAATGTCCCCATTTCCAAATAAGGTCACATTCTGAGATACTGGGAATTAGGACTTCAACATACAGATTTGGGGGTGGGCACAATTCAACCCATAACAGGAGGCAAACTTCTCAAAATATTCCTCCAAAGAGAAGTGCTGGTTAGATGGTTCTTGTCTCTCTAGAGGCAGGGAGGAGGTGGGCCGAAAGCCCTCCCTGGAGACCAGGGCCCACGCTGCTGGACACTGGGAACGTGAAAGGGGCATAGGGGTTGAAAGGAAGAGCTTCTCCTACTACTGGCATTCCAAACTGCTCGTGCTCCCCAGGAAACCCCCCAAAGGGACTGAATGCTCTTGGCTCCTCTCCCTGTGTGAGTGACAAGGGACCAGCCCCTGCAGGGACAGGAGAACCGTGGTGTGAGCCATCACCGGTGTGAAATGGCCCAGAGAAGGAGTTGGGCCCAGACGGGGGTCCTTGAGGAAGTGGAGTCCTTCAGAAAGCAGCCCATGGAGAGGCAAGGAGGTGGGAGAGAGGATAGCCGAGGCCTGGCACTGGCAGGGTGAGGCCTTCCCTGACATCCTGGAGAAACAGTTTCTAACCCGACATTGTCTGCGCTTCCTCTGCAGGGTGAGAAGGGGGCTGCGGGCTCCCCTGGGCTGCTTGGCCTCCTGGGGCAGAAGGTGGGTGTTGAGGAGCCCTGCATGGTGAGCTCTGTGTAAAGGCGTTAATGTTCATCCCACCAACATTCTGGGCCCTGCACGTTCACACGGGGCCAGCACTCGAAGTGTCCCTCCCAGATTTGGGGGGAAGCAGCTGGAAGGCAGTCATATTCTGTTTTAGAGGAGGAGGGTATGAGGTACCACACAGGAGGTCCTAATGGGCCAAAAAATGCCCAGATTCGAAGAATTCAATAGCTATGACCTGGTCAGATTTCTCTGCACCACCTCTGAAAATGTGCTCAATGGTACATGAGCTCCATAAGCTACTCCATGTGAAAACAGACTAGAGGTCAAGTGAGTGTGGGGAGAGCTGTAAGGTAGGCCCATTGATTGTCACAGGACACCGCAGCCCCTCAGAGCTCCGAACGCCCTGCTGTGAAGGAGCCCGCAAAACTTCAAGTCATCCCGCCTTTCCTAACGTTGTTTGGCCACCACACCCCTTTTTTTTAACATTTCAAATACTTCCAATCCCTTGAAAGATAGTGTTCCATGGGACATAGTGTGAGAAACACTGCTCCAGACCCCGGTTCTGACGGGGCTCCTGTTTCAGCTCTAAACCTGGTCCCCTTCAGTTGCCAGCTTCATTCTCCCCTAAAACCCACGGCTGGATCAGACCAGGCCAGGCTTCTGAAGGCCTCTGGTTCCCAGTCATCCTGGGGCCACCGCCCCCTAATGCCCTCCCCAACCCCCACCAAGTTTAGCCTAGACTGAGGGCTGATCAGCTGGCTCTGTGCCTTTGAACTGTGAGGGGAGAAAGGCATCAACACCTCCCTCCAGAGCTAGAGGGGCCTGTGATGGTGACTCGTGTTTTCCATCCCCAGGGAGAGAAGGGCGATGCCGGCAACTCCATTGGAGGAGGCAGAGGGGACCCCGGACCCCCAGGGCTCCCCGGGCCCCCAGGGCCAAAGGTGAGTCTTCCGCTCAGGGGAGATGTTTGCCTGAGGACTGTATCCCCAGCCCATTCTTGGGGACTCTGTGTCCTGGGCACCTTGCCTTCTCTAGTTTTCTGCTCCAGAAGTGTGGTTTTTCCAGTGGATTCTGGAAAGGTCATTTGGTCTGAGCTCCTACTTCCAAGCGGTGACTGTTTGACCGTCCAGGAGAGGTGTCCACCCTGGACAGATGGATGGTCCCATTGATTCAAGTGGCTGTGATGTAACCGAGTCAGGGACTGACTCAGGGCCCTAGGATAGCCAGAAAGGCCCTCGCCTGGGCTCTGAAGAGGTCTCAGGTCAGGGCGCTGCTGGGCCCCGCCTGGTGCTGGCACACTGCACGCAGGCGGGGTGGTGGCAGTGGGACAGCTGCAAATGGGACCGCCCACACTTCCCTCACTTTTTGTGGAAGCTGCAGTGGTGAGATTGGGGTTTCCCAAAGCAGACGCTTCCTGTGGTGCTTGGTTTATTTGAGCAGCACAGGGAAATGAGGGGTCTCTTAGCTCTTAAGGAAAAGGCTTATTATCCTCATGATCAGCGGTTGTCCACACGAGTTCATTCCACTGATGTTTTTCAAGGGCCTGCTATGGGTAGGCTCTGCGGGGACCAGGGCCTGCAGAGAACCTGCCCTCAGCTGGCTCACAATCTCTCAGGACAAACAGACCCGCAGCCCACACGAATATTGTGCAGGGGGCCACAAGGAACCCCACAGACAGGCAAGGTGAAGTGACTTCCCCTTCCCCGTGCCCTTGCCCTGTGCCTATCTGACTATGGTGGGAACAGAGACCCCTGGCATGAGCACCAGTTTTGCCAAAGGTGGCCCTGCCACCTGGGCTCCCAGACATCGCCAGTTTTGACATTTGTCCCGCTGACCCCACAGGGCATGGATACCTGGCACATTTGGAGTCTTGACTTGTGATTGCAGAAACCTGGTCACTATTGTCCCTGCGCCCTGGAACAAAAGAAAGGGAAAGCTAGAAGACTGTTCCCAAAGTCATGTCCCCTTTCCAAGGCCAGGCAAACGTTTGATAAGTGACATATTTGGGATAGGCCTCCTCTTACCTCTCTTGCCCCTCCTTCCTAGGTCTCCTGGACCCACTGCATCCCCCGCATTCACAGAGGCCCAAGGCCGTCACTCTCCCCTCGTCTCCCAGGCAGGGCCAGGTGTGACTTCACAAGCATTTCAGCTCCAAAATGACCCACTATGGGATGCTGGCAGGCCACGGTTGGGGGGGCCAAGACAGAACTGGGCATGTGTGTGTCAACTGAGAACTGAGGAGGACCTGCCTGGGGGAGGGGAGGAGGGTGCAGAGCAGAACTCAGAGGAGGACGGGAGTAGATAAAAGGGCTACCAGGAGGAGGTGAGACCCAGGCTGGGCCCAAGCGTGGGTAGGAGTCAGATAGGAGATGGAGGCCGAGACACTTAACACCCAGGACCATCTCTTGCCCCTTTGAGCAGCTACCCAAGCTGCCCTGCACGCCCTCATCTCATCTCTCTGCTTCCCCAGGGAGAAGCTGGTGTCAACGGCCAGACCGGCCCCCCTGGACAGCAGGGAGACAAGGTACAGAGGACCCCAGATCCAAAAGCTGCAGGATGAGGGTCAGCTTGGGAGTCCAAGCCCCAGCTCAGAGATTAAGAGTCTGGCCATCCCTGCAGCTGGACCTCTGGAGATACAGGACTGACTGACCATGACTCCTGCCTGCTGCCCCTCCTCTGAGACAGCATCATGCAAAGGCTGGCCCCAGGGCAGGGTGCCTGGGCTTAGGGGTGACCCAGATCCTCTGCTCTGTTAGCTTTCAAGCCATGAGCAAAGGTGGACTTCCATTTCTCTTCAGCCGCTCCCCATGGAAGGGTCAGGGGGTGCTGCCGTGTAGCTTCACAGGTGCACTGTGACTGAATGCTACTGGGGGGGGGCGGGTGACCTGGAGGTGGCAGTGGCTAGACGCTCCATGAGCTGGCGAACTGCAGTGTTGTGAGGAGTGGAGTTATAGTAAAGCGTCCGTTTTTCCTTTATTTTTACTTTCTATCTTATTTTTTTTAATTGTCATCAGTGTTAACATTATTACAGAACAACTGAACTGAATTCACACCACCGTTTCATTTATTTCCCACCGTTCTGCCCTGTTGCCAACAGGAAGAAATCCCCTCACTTCACCCACCCAGGGAGGCCGGGGGTTTCTGAATACCTTCCCATGCTTTATCCTGCTGTTTGGGTCTTTCACAAACAGAGGGCTGCCTAAATGAATGACCCGCATGGCCTCCTCATGGCAAATATTGACCCAGGCAATAGGCAAAAAGTTTCTGAGCCCTCGCTCTCTGAGCAGGATGGAAATGAAGAGAACCAGGGGGCCTGGTCTCTGCTGATTAGGGGGCTAGGGAAGGTGGTCAGTTGGCCACAGTTGGTGTCACTAACAACGAACGCAGGACAGAGAGAATATTTTGCAGTGCAAAGCTAAAGGGAGCTCCAAGGGAGAGAGGAGCCAGGCAGACGCCTCCTGACAGAGGGGAGCCTGCACTTTAGCATATAGGGAGCTCTGTGTCCTCATGGCCTGAGCTAGGATGAGCCCCCTGGCCCCTCCATGGTCCCTAATACAGGGCCCATGTGGGGACATCAGGCTCCATCATGCCCTGCTTTATCCCCATTTCACTCCAATTTTGTTGTGCAATAGGGCGACCCTGGAGCACCTGGAGAACAGGGACCAGCTGGCCCCAAGGTAAGTGCCCCTCTCACCCAGAGTCACAGCACAAAATCTCACCTCCTGGGGTCACAGAGTGAAGTGGCTTGCTCCTAGGGTCTTGAGGAGAAGAGAGAGGAAGAGTTTGCTGGCCCCTCATAGGAGGTCTAGTATCACAGCCACAATTGGGCTCAGTCTTTCCAGGTTGGCCTAGTTCAGCGTTCTCACGGAGTCGACTCCTGAGCACCCTCTGGGAGCGTTTGGAGTCCTCGGATGGGCTCCCCCTCCTGCTGCTCTGGGCCCACTTGTGTGTAGCCAGGCGCAGCCAGTGTTGGCTACAGCCCCATATGATAGGCAACAGGCAGCCATTGCCATCAGGTCCCTGCTGACCCAGGCCTGGGACTGAGATCTCGTTTGTCTTGTAGGGCTCCAAGGGAGAACCAGGGAAAGGAGAGATGGTGGATTGCAATGCCAGCATCAACGAGGCTCTCCAGGTGAGTGCCGGCTGGCCTGAGACTCGAGTTTGGAGATGCTCACGGGCCTCTGGGCTCAGTGTCAAGGCCTTGAGAAAGGAACGCTGCAACACCTGGATGAATGTCCCTGAGGACAGGCCATTGGGCAGGGCTTTCTGGAGAGTGGCTCCCTTGTGTTCTCTCCTTTGGCCCCCCCACTGTGCAGTCTCTAGGCAGATGGCCCCCTCATTTGGCATCCAGGTGGCCTGGCTCTCCATCTGGGCCTGTCTGGCCCATTATCCTGGCTCTGAGTAACTGAGAGCTGTAACTGGAGCAGCCTGGCACCCTGCAGATGTCGGCCCATCCAAGGTTTGGGGGCCCCTTTTCTTTAGTGCACACACTCCCCTTCACATGATAGCATCTGTCTTCCTGGAACACATCTCCCTTCTATATCAATTTTATCATATTTCAAGTTCATATGGTACCCACCCTTGAACATGGAGTTTCTCAGCCATGGCACTATTGCTATTTGGGGCCGGGTAATCTTTGTTGTGGGCTATGGAGGAAGGCCGCTCTGTGTGTTGTCAGATGTTCAGCAGTGTGCCTGGTCTCCACCCACCGGGTGCCAGTGGCACCCCGCCCCCAGTTAGGTGTCTCCAGACATTGCCAAATGTGCCCTGGGGGAAAAACTGATCCAGGCTGAGAACCACTTCTTTAAAGGGAACTTTCTTACTGTGTGAATCCATGTACGAGGTATACAATTCTTCTTTAATGCCAAGAGTTGTCCATGTAATTATTTTTTGAGTGATTCCATATTTTGCTACACTGCATCAGTTTGTTTAAAGAGTGGTACATCAGAACCTTGAAATCTAGGTACTGGACGACAGGGAAAAGCAACAGAGGGTCCCAATTAGGTACTAGAAAGAATAAGGGATGTTGCTTCCTCCCTCTTTGGCCAAGTGAAAAAAAAGGTTGCAGGTCATCTGAGGGCTTGTCTGGGTCCATTGTAGGACAGCCTCAGAGCAGCATTCAGTGAAATGTGGGGTCTTCTCAGCCCAGTGATTACAAACCTCTGGGCGAGGCAGGGGTGCTGTGGGGCTGGGAGGCAGGGAGCCCACTTCCTAGAGGCGTCCAGTTCCCACGTTCCATGACTGGGCCGAGGGGACCCGACAGATGGCTCTTGACTTGCTCTTTACCTGATTGCACGGTGTTGGTTTTTTAGGAGATCCTGATGCTGGCCTTGATCGTAAGTCTCCCACCTCCCTCACTTTGGCCGGGCACCAGGCAGGGGCCAAGGGGAGGACAGCCGGAAGCAAGAATTGGAAGTCCTGCCTCAAGAAGGCAGATGCAGGCTTTCTGGGTTAGGGCTGACCCTGCAGTGCTGGGGCAGAGGGCGGTCTAATTCTGAGCAGGGGGTCTCGGGAGCTGCCCCCACTCTGGCCATGGCCATCTGCCAGAGTGGCTCCTCACTGATTCAGCCGTGCACAGCTTGTCACAGTGTAAACACTGTGTTCTTGTTGCAGCTCTGTCAAGGAAATAGAGGTACAGAGCAGGATATTTTTATGGTTCTCCTTTTCCTCAGCCTTCAGCTGATAAAGCGCATAATCCTAAAAAGCCAGTAGTGACCCTCTGCACCTAAGTTAATTTCATTACCTACACCTGGAAAACCAGGGCACTCTAAGCCTGGATTTTGTGCATGTGCCTACCAGGGACAGCCTGCTGTGAATACTTGTAATTCACACACTAGCACCAGGTGGAGAGGAGAAGGGAGGTCACAAAGTTCTCAGACTAGTGGCATTTTGTTTTACTTAATATTTTTTGTGGTCGTGTGCCACAGAACCCACCTATGGATGAAACAAACCCAGAATCAAGCACCAGTCACATGATGCCCAATCCCAGAAACTGGTGTTAATTAACCACATGATTCTAGAATCAATGAGCTTAATTTGGAAACATTAAAAAACATTATTTAAAATAGCTTTTGGAAGTAAAACTTTCCTGGAAACACTTTTCTTTTAAAATCAACCTTGAGGTATAACGTACATGCAATAAAATGTACCCCTTTTAGGCATAGAGTTTGCTGAGTTTTGACAAATGTATCTGTATGCCTGTATCCACCACCACAGTCACTCCAGAAAGTTCCTTCATGGGTCTGAGGAGTTGGTCAGACCCCTACCCCTACCCCTAGCCCTGAGCCACCACTGATCTGTTTTCTGTGACCATGTATTAGACATGTCTTTTCTAGCATTTCCTATGAATGGAATCACGTGGTATGTAGTTGTCTGCATCTGGCTTCTTTCGCTTAGCATAGTGTGTCTGGGTTTCATCCATGGCATGGCAGGTACAACCCTTGGTTCTTTTTTCACTGCTGAGTAGCATTGCATTGTATTGATGTATCTGACCTTCACCTGTTGATGGACATTTGGGTTGTTTCCTGGAGACATCTTTAAGTCACTGTCAGGGATGGTCTTCTGGGAGCCCAGGAGCCCCCAGCAGTGCCTTAAAGGAAAGAGGAGGGAGAGGCTGTTGGGAAGGCTCTAGGATCCCCGCCACCCACTCGAACCCAGACACACTCAGTGCTTATCTGCTTCACATTGACAAGTCCCCATATAATTTCCTTTGCAAAGAAAGTGTTCCTGCCACCGATGATATGTTTGAAAATGATTGATCTCTATAAAGCAGCCTCTGTACACACACCCCTGGTGACTGGCTACTCCTCCTCAGTCAGAAGGTTCTTCCTTGAGTCTTTCTTTTCTTTCCTAGGGGCCCCCTGGTCCTCCTGGACAAATCGGCCCACCTGGAGCTCCGGGGATCCCAGGCCAGAAGGTAGCATTTGTCTTGACAAGGGGGATGCAGACCCTACAGAGGCAATGCATGTGTCTGTCTCTGTGTGTGGGACCCCGTGGCCGCACTGCATCCTGTGACTCTCATCCTCCCAGAGCCACCACCTCACTCTGGCCCGTAATTCCTCCCAGTGCATGAGGCACCACCCACATCTCAGCTGCCATCGCTCCTCCCGCCCTCAGCTCTGCCAATCTTCCCTGGCTGCTTGTCCTGAGCACCTATAACCCACAAGCCCTCTGATGTGGCGGGCCGACCCCACCAGACCCTGCCCCAGCCAAACCCATAGCAGTGACCCCAACCCACCATCAGGTTACATGACCCTTGAACCCATCCCCAATCTCACTCCTCCCTCACTCCCTTTTATACTCTGCCCCCAACCCCTATGTTTTTGTCAGAAGGTCTTGCATGTTTTCCCCTCTGCCCTCTTCTCAAAAGGCCCCCTGCCCTGGAATCCCTTCCCCTCTTCCCTACCTTTCAAGATCCACCTCCTCCTTGAAGCCTTCCCTGATCTTTCAGGCAGAGTTCACTGCCCTTTCCTCCCCACTCCTCTCATAGCACCTATATCATTATATCTTAACGGTGCAGCTGGTGTCACCTGGCCTCAAAAATAGAGGCCACTCTTCCCTCCCAGACCTAATGAAGGACCTTGGGTGGATGTGAAAATGAAAGGAGCTCCCTGTGAAACAACCAGGAAGGGTTTGAAGGGAGGGAGAGGCAGGCCCCCCCCTCCGTGGAGCCCTGGAGTAAGTGCCCAGGGCCCTCAGCGGCAGCGTGTGAGGTTGGGACTAAACTGTGGACTGCAGAGTCAGAGTGCTCAGACTCAGACCTGGCTTCACTCCGCTCACTGAGGAGGGCCTTCAGCACCCAACTCTGTGCTGGGCTCTCAACTATAAAATGGAGACAGTGCCAGTCCATGCCTCCCGAGGGCTCAGGGCACACAGGATGTGCTGCATAAATGACAGCTGCCATTCTTCTCTGCTCCCAGAGTAACCTTGAGTTATTTTGGCTGTAGGGGGAGATTGGACTGCCAGGCCCTCCAGGACACGATGGAGAAAAGGTAAGAACAGACCTCGGAAATGGTCCTTTCTCTGGGGGGGGATGGGGCAGAGGCTCTGGAGGAAGCCCAAATGCGGACCTTGCGGAGAAGGGAGAAGAGGGAGGGAGGGGAGGCCCACCCTGCAGAAGCCTCGGAGGAGCCAGCAGACCCACACTGGGATAGGCTGGGGCTGGCGTCTGAGGCCCCCTCGGATTCCCACCAGGAGCTGGACAGGCTCTCTGCCGGGTCCAACAGAGCACGGATGAGCCAAGTCCTTCAGGCCACCCATCCTTTTGTGTTCTCTCTCCTGTTTTCTCCACTAATGTATCTAATAAGTATTGTTGATATTTTCTAAAGGGACCTCGTGGCAAACCAGGAGACATGGGCCCTCCCGGTCCCCAAGGCCCTCCAGGAAAGCCTGGGCCTGCAGGAATAGAGGGAGAAGATGGACAACCAGGGAGCCCAGGAGAGAAGGGGGAGAAAGGGGATACAGGGCAGTCAGGCCCACCGGTGAGTGCCAGGGCTGGGCGGACGTGACTTGGCCCTTCTGCATGCACCACCCCCAGCATGACACTGGCCCTGTGGCCTGCACTGCAACCCTGGAGCCAGGAATTTGGGGCAGGAGATTCACCTGGTTTCTCCACAAGCCACTTACTTTATGAAGGCCTGTGTCCCACCTCAAGAGACCTGGGTTCTGTTCTGTCATCTTCTGTCTGCATCCTCATGAAAGTCACTGAGCCTGGCAGAGCCTCAGTCCCCTCATCTCTAAAATGGGGATAATAATGCTTCCCCTGGATACCACACTAGGTTGTTGGGAAAGAGATAAAGTCATGAGTCTAAAACTGCCTCTTGGGAAAGCATGCAGAAACCCTCTACCCAGGAGAGCCTGCTTGTACAAAAATATAAGGAGAGGGGTCTTAACCCACTCCAGCTAGGCCAGCCACTGCCTTGACTTGGGAGCCGTCTCCAAGCGCCAGTTGTTTGCATGCATCAGTGGTCACCATCCTAGACACCTGCCCTTGGAGGAAGGGAGCTGTGTGTGCATGCCACAGCTGGTCACAGATGCTCAGCATGATGACCTTGTGCTTGACTAACAGAGATCTTTGTCGGTCCTTAGGGTCTAGATGGCCCAACTGGGGAGAAAGGAGAACCAGGTGGCCAGGGGAGACCCGGAGCGACAGGATTGCCTGGCCCAGTTGGGCTCCCGGGATTTACAGTAAGGCGAGAGGGCTGGGCATCCAGGTTGTCAGCAGGCAGCTGCAGACAAGGGCCCACAGGAAGGGGCACCCCTCACTGCAACCGCAGCCTGGCAAGTGCCTGGCACTGCGATGAGGCTGCGCTAACCCCCGGCCTACCTGACCTGCGGAGGGGCATCCTCTTGATGAGCAGCTACTTTCTGAGGGGCCGTTGAGTATAAATAAGGATCCCACCTCCCTCAGCCCACAGTATGGTGGCCTCTGTCTTCAGGCACAAACGTAGTTCAAAGGTGCTAGGGTCTTAGACTCAGAATTCTCCTCTTAGGAGTGGGAAGAACCTTGGAGATCAACCAGTCCCACCTGTGGTTGACTGTGGCTGCCTTGCTCAGCTAGGACAGGAGGTAGCTCATTCCCTCCTGGCATGTCCCCTTCCTGTGGGGCAGCTCCAAGCTGGAGGGAGTGCTCCTGAGTGTGGTGTCCCAGCTTCCTCGTCAACATCCCTCCTCTGTGCCCCCCTGCCCCAGCCTCTAGAGCCTTATTCATTTCTGTAGCTACTTAAAAACCACTATAAGTTTAGCAGCTTAAAACAACACACATTTGTGGTGTCAGTTTCTGTGGGTCAGGAGTCCAGGCACGTCTCAGCAGGGTCCTCTGCCCAGGGCCCCACAAGGCTGTGGTCGGGGTGTTGGCTGGCTGCATTCTCATCGAGAGCTGGGATCCTCTCCCCAGCTCACTGCTGGTGGTGTCATTCAGTTCCTTTCTATTGCACGGCTGAGTCCCTCAGCTCCCAGGGGCTGCCTACAGTTCCCTGCCACACAGCCTTCCCCAGAGGAGGCAGTGGACATGATAGCAGCTTGCTTCTTCAAGGCCAAGGCCAGCTGTAGTCTCTGTTTGCTAGCAAGACAGAGTTCTGTGTATGTGTGTGTGTATGTGTGTAACATATTTGTAACAATCTTAACATGTGTTTGTATACTATTGTAAAAGTATGTTATAATTTTTAACATAGTCTTGTTACAATCCCTGGGTGACATTCCATCACCTTTGCCATATGCCATATTCTGTTGGTCCACCCTAGGGCCTGTGCCCTGCAGGACCCATACAGAATATCAACCTCTCCTTCCACATGCTGGAAACTCAGATTCTTAAAGGCAGTGTTCACAGGCCACCTGCCCCATCTTTGTCCTTCAGGCTGACCACCTCCATAGCCTCTGAGGTTTCCTGACCCACACCCAGACCTAGTGTAGTTCCCATCTGGCTGGTCACAGATTTGAGGGTGTGTCTGCCCCAGGCTCCCCTGAGTGCCGGCATCCACACCATGGTGTTTTGTGCCCACAGGGAGAGAAAGGAGAACCTGGGGAAAAGGGTGATCAAGGAGTAGAGGTAGGTGGTGCCTGCTCTGCCTTCTGTGTCACGGGGTTAATTGACAATGACCACGTCACACCACAGGCTCTCCAGTGTGCAAGAATTTCCATGATCTAGAATGAAACTCACAACTGCCTGATTCAGGAAGGGGCAAGAATGTTCATGGAGCACCACCATGAGTTGACCACGGAGCACCCAGTCTGCTCCATGGTCTACCCATTGACCAAGCCCTTCAGTGGCGTCTCCCAGAGCACCCACCATATTTCATTCCTGGGGCTAGACCCTGGAGATAAGAAAATAAACAGAACCATCTCTGGGCAGCAAAGAGTCCCCAGTAGTGGGTACGAGGATGGCAGCAGCTCAGGGAGTCGGGTGAGCATCCCCAAAGATGGGTCATTTGAGCAGAGCCGTGCTAACTCTGTAGGAGTTTGCCTAGAAGCTCCAGAGTAGGTTTTGCAGAGAGAGGCATTATTCTCTGTGAGGTGTGGTTGTGAAGGGAAGAGGAGAGAGCAGTGGAGTAAAAGGCAGTTGGGATAGAAGCTGGGTTCACGTAAAATGGGAAGGAATTGGTGAATGTGTAGGTTCAAGGGCAAGGACCCAGAAAGGAAGAGGTCAAGTACACATGAGAGGGTGGGACGGCCCAGGCCACCCCGACGCCACTGCGGAGCTAAGGGCAAGACCACTGAGCCTTCTCAGTCCCCGAAGAAGTCCCCCAGCTCTTGTCAACTTCAGTGCCACCAAGTCCTGTCTGCATTTAGTGAAACAGACCTGATTATATAACATGTATGTTACTTATTTGGTGATGGATAGCCTCCTAAAGAAACGCTCTGAAATTCGGGAAAAGCATTATACCCCCAAATTTCCTTCCAGACGTATTTAAAGTATAAATTGGAAACAGCCTGCATTTCTAACAAGAAGGAAATGATTAAATAACTTTTGGTACTAATACTGATGGTAACAATCGTAACCATGTTGAAGAATGTTCCTTATGCCAAGCACTGCTGCAACCCTGGCTAAGTCGTAGCTCATTTTCCTTGCACTCAATGAGTAGCACATTGACATTAAAAGGAGGCTTGTGAGCAACACACAACAAAATGGAAAAATGAGTTTCATGTTAAATGAAAAAGAGCAGAGAATCAAATTATCTATATAATAACATAAGTATGCACATATACTCAAATATCGTTTATGCATCAAAAAAGAGTGGAAGAAAATAAAACAAAATATTAGCAATACTCAGATATTCATTCCCTTTTTCCTTTCCAATTCTTTTTAATTTATAAAATATTTTAATGGGCCTGTATTACTTTAATTTTTTAATATTTTAATTATTATATAGTAAAAATAGACTTTTGAGGGCATGTGCATACACATCTGTGAATTGTAACACATGTATAAATTTGTATTACCATTACCACCATCAGGATACATTAATTATTTATAATAAGAAAACAAGCAGTAAATTTTTTTAGTTCCCAAAGATTGAGTTCCCTGCAAGCAGACTGTGTTATGAAGTTGAAAAGTTCACATGTTCATGGCACATTAAGGGTCTCCACCAGCCTGGTACAGGGGCTCACTCTGTGGTGGCCTGGCAGAGGGTCCCCACCTAGGTCACATCCATGGGATTCCATCCCCGGAAAGGTGAGAAGAGCCCTGAAGCTGAAGTGGAGTGACCAGTTCAGAGAGGAGCAGGCAGATCTCCTTCCTGCCTCTGGGGTGGCTGCTGTAGACATATGGGTGTCCGGCGTCATCAGAGACAGAGCCTGCAATGAACACCACCCTCCAGAGAGAGGGAGGCTGCCCAGGTTCCCAATCTTCACCGTCCAATCCAGATCTTCTACTTCAGCCTGCCCTCAAGGGAAACAGAGTTCAGCATCTTTGTTACAAATGTAAGGGGACTTGAGGAAAATTCTTCAGCAATATCTCAGCCTTCCCCCATTTTGGATAACCAATCTCTGCTCCTCTAAGCCAGAGGTCTCAAATTCAAATGCCTACAATGGCCAGGCATGCAACAAACAAACACAAAGGTCCAGGTTAAAGACAATAGGGAGTGGTAGTGACTGGGGCAAACTGGAGATCTCTGGACCCACCTGGAGGGGAAAGCTCTCATTCAGCTCCAGGCATTTGTTGCCATGTATAAACAAGAATTTAGTGCTGCCCGATTTCCTGTATTGTTTTTGTTTTTGTTTTAAATCTGGGAGGATAAGTGTTTCAAGGGCATTTGTCAGCAATAGTTTTATTTGTTTGTTTTGTTTTGTTTTGTTAACATCATAAAGGCTAACAAGTTGCTATTAGTTTGTGACTGGTCTAAGCCTGCTTGTCTTTGGCTTTGGAGTCTCCAGCTGGACCCCAGGCCATGTCAGAAGGCAGGACCACTTAGAGCATAACAGGGGTAGGCTAACCATCTCCCTCTGACTTCTAGGTTCCTGGGCCACCAGGGCCAGAGGGGCCTCCCGGACCTCCGGTAAGTTTGGAGAGCTTGTCAGTGTTTCAGTCTACTGTGATTGGGTCCCTATGGTAGTCACTGGGTTCAACATCAGCACTAGGTCACTATCACCTCCTCCTCCCAGGGAGGGATCTTTTCATCCACAAACTGCTCCTTTTCCCTCCCATGTTAAACAGGCACCATTTTGGTGACACTAAGGAGCCTGGGCATTGCCTGGTTTCTCAGAAACAGCTGTTTGCCTTGGCAGCCCTGGGGTCTAGTCCCACTGCCCTGCAGAAGTCGCTCTGTCACTAAGCTCTGACCTTTGCCATCAGACATCTGCTCCTCTTCTTCCTTCTCCCCACTAACCAACTAGCAAGAAGACCAGGATTAAAATAGAAAGTGGCCCATTTAAAACCAGCCCCACTGGATGGGCTTTTCCATGGTTACAGATGATAAGACAAGGCCTTTTAAAAGACCCTTTTGCATTGCACCTAGAGGGCCCCAGCCACCCTAAACCTTGTTAGTTCTTGCCTCTGTGGGGTCATGTTCCTATGACACTCTGTCACCTGCTGCCATTGGTAGAAGTAGTCGCACTAATAATGATAGTAACCAACATTTATTGCAACTTAAGTTACTATGTGCCAGGCACTGCTGCAAGCACTTTGCGTATATTAATTTATTCAGCTTTTGTTGTGTTTCCTCTCAGTCTTCCTTTCATGAGACCCCAGGTCAGCTGTGGGGGACACTGAAAGATTCTCTCTCAGTCCCTGGCTGGGAAAGCCTGGCTCAGACCCCACCCCAGGGAGCCCCAAGCACAACCCCCACTTAGCGTTCCCTTCTGCTTCCCCTGGGCAGGGACCCAGGCCAGGGTCTGTGGCCTAAGCCCTTGCACTTTTGTGGCCCAACTTGTGGACAAGGATTTTTTTGACTTAACCAGAAATGCATTTCTGAGGCACCGTGTTTTGATTCCACATGCAGGGGCTCCAAGGCATTCCTGGACCAAAGGTAAGAAGAGGTCATGATCAGGTACAGGGTGAGGGGGTGGGGGAAGAGGGCTTCATCAGTGAGGGCAGAGGAAAGGGAAAGTGCTTCAGAGGTGGGGAGCCCAGCTGACCCTTTCCCTAGATGGAGTCAGGTGACACTCAGCGTGGGGTGTGATCAGGACAGAATGAAGTCCCATAGCCCTTTATACATCCATCATTGACACTGGGAAGGCTTCAGATTTAAAATTTTCCCATGCATCAACCGCCCCTACAGAATGACAGGTTATATTCTTGACAAATGATTAAATTCTTTACCTATGTAACCTGCCCCAGACCCTCCACTCCTCCTGGAGTAAAAGTGGGAAAGGAGACAAAGAGCAGCGTGGCGTGGGACCCCTCCCGGAGCCACACTCCTGCACTCAGGCCTGGGGCTCTCCCCATCTCCCCCTGAAAACACTGCAAATGGATGAGAGGAGCTGGAGCTGCCGGCATGACAACAGCCCTTGTCTCCTGCCCTAACATTTTTCAGGGGAATATGGGGCAGGTTTTCTCCCAATTTGTTTGGGAGCCTCAGAGCTCCAGTGGTTGCATTTCAGGCATCTGCCAGCCAACCTCTGAAGGGTCCCACTTTTCCTGCCATGCAAAAAGTCAGCTATGCCAAAGCCACATGGATTGTGTCCCCTCCACCTTCTCTTTTCTTTTTGGGGACCTCTAAGTTTCTACAGGGATACAAGATACTCTAGCTGAGGCAGAGACAGGCTAAGTCAGAGATCCTTGGGGTCCCCAGCCTAACACCCCTGGGCTAGGCATCCATACCACCTCCCGCCTCACATCACCTCCCTCCCCTGCACCCACTCCCATCTCTAGGACCTCAGAATGCAAGAATGACTTATCTAAAACATGCCCTTCTGTGATCTCCCCCATCTCCCTTTCCTTCAGGGAGAAGCAGGACTAGATGGAGCAAAGGGAGAGAAGGGTGTCCAGGGAGAAAAAGGAGACCGAGGTCCTCTAGGATTACCCGTAAGTATCGCGGACCCAGGAAGCCTGCCGGGAGGAACCCTGTCAGGGGTACTGACAGGCGCTGGGCCTTCCAGAGCTTGCCATGGTTTTGCTTCCCCACCTGGGCAAGACACAGGCTCTGATTCTCTTACTGAGGCCTCCGCTGGGCCAGACCTGGCCTCAGTGTGGGGAGATGTGAAGCTGAGTAAGACAGGGCCCTCCACCCCAAAGAGCACCTAGCTGAAGAGCCAGAGGTGGCTTGAGCACAGCTTCAGGCCCTACATGTGCCTGATTCAGGGGCAATAAAAGCTTGCCCTTACCAGAGCCACACTTGGAGAACTTGGGAGCAATGGGACCTGGAATCTGCTCCATCACTCTTCTGTTTTCCCAGAAGGGCCCTAAGGATACACCAGGTCTCTGCTCTTAAGCACTGGCCACAGGAGAAAGGCTTATAAAAAGCCAGATTCTCTGGTCCCCTCTGGCTAAGGCCACGGAGATCCCAGTTCCCTGAGACCTCTCATCTCAGCCTGCCCAGGGCTAGAGGCCCCAGGTCAGGGCAGGGGGCTTCTCAGAAGGCCCTTCCAGATGTGCAGCCTGGGATAGGCTTGTCCAGGTGAGCACATCCCACCATGCTCAGCTCCATCCTCCCTCACACTCCAACGAGGATGGCTCTCCTTTTGCTTTGTTTTTCAAGAGCTGGAAGGGATTTCAGTGATCCATCTAATCCTTTTACTGAAGGGGCCCAGAGAAGAAAGTGGGTCACTTGAGGTCACATATTAAGTTGGTGGCCATGCTGGGCCAGAGGCTGCCCCTCCACTGAGGCCACAACCTCAGTGGGGGCTCTTTCCAGCCACTGAGGCTTCCTCTATCCCAGACACCAAGCCAGTTTCCCACCCCAGGAAGCCATAAAGAGCAGGGGAACAATGGGAAGCCCAATTATCCCAGCTTGGCAGAGCTTGAAGGTCTGGTTAATATAATCACAGCAACCAAAAAGCAAGAAAAAAGATATAGCTACACCCTCATTAGTGCATCAAAAGTAGGAACATTTAAGGAGCTGATTCTCTTGACAGACTACAGAAAACTGATGACTTTAGCAAACATTTTCCCATGTCTTCAGCTGTGTCTGGAATGATTAAAGACTCTTTACTCAACCACAGATCTCTCCTTGTCCACCTTCATGGCTCCAACAACCCTAGTGAACATGGAAAATTCAGTCAAAATGCAAATGGCACAGAGACCAAACAAGTAATATCAACAAAGAAAATGCCAGGAGAAAGACTAAGTATCCAGTCTATCTTTAATATTTCTACTTTTGATAGAGACATGGATACAGAGAAATAGTTTTGCTAGATTAAGAAAATAACAGAGCAAGCATATTCATAAATGGCAATTAACATGGACTTTAGAGAGACAATAGGGAGTGGTGGAGACTGTGGCACCAAAGACCATGTGTCCTTTCTTAAGGAGATCAGCTACTTCTCAGTCTAGCTGACTATGTTGCATTAGGAGAGCGAAGGTCCAATACTTTTTGATCTTCTAATTTTTCAAAGGAAACTGGACATCTGGCATTTTATGTGAAATCTCCCTATTTTCTTACATTAAATCAACATAACTTACAACACTACCGAACATATAAAATATGTCAGTGGCCCACATAGGGCCAGAAAAGCTCCAGTTCGTGCCCTGTGCTCCAGACCTCTCAAGATAACTCAGTATTAATATGAATAGACAAAGTTTGTGGCTATTTAGCTAAAGTTCTGTTTTGGGGTTTCATCTCACTATTTTATTCCATATACTAGCATCCTGTTCTTCCAGGCATATCCTATTGACTTCTCAACAGTGGTTCTCAACACTGGCTGTACCTTGGAGTCACCTGACACTTTTCTTACTTGCCATTACCTCGCCTCACTGTTGGAGACTCTGGCTGAATTGGGTTGAGGTGGGGCCAGGCATTTTTATTATTTTACATTCCACCCAGAAAATTCTGATGTTGCAGCTGGGATTGAGAACCACAGCTCTCTAGGCTATGAGTCGAGATCGTCCCAGAATTATGTGGGTCCTCAAACTGAGGAGCAAGGCTCTGTGGTATCCTATAGCCACCACCCCTTCCCCCCGGAGGAAGCAGCTCCCTGCCTTCTTTCCTGGGGGCATTCCCCCACCTTTAAAATACCAAGTCCTAGGCTCATTTTTGAGGCTCATCTGGAAGCAGTTTTCAAGAACTCAGTCCTTACTGAGTTAGAATGTCCTGCTCCCGTCTCTCTGACTTGTCACACTGGAATCATTAGATAATTTTCCCCTGGTTCTCCAAGGTCGGTCTCGGGGCAGCTTTATGCCCAAGGATGGAGAAGAGCTCCCATTCCCATTGCATATAACACCAGAGAGTGAGTGGGTGTTAACAGCATCGCACCTTCTAGCCAGTTTACTCCAGGACATACGTGACCTTGACCTCTGTTCCAGTCAGCTGCGCCCAAAGTGCTTTTCTGTAAAAGAGCCCTTGTCTAGGATAATATGAATGGATTGAACTTGTGTTGAGATTTGCAGACTGTGAAGGTCCAGAGAAATGTCAAGCATCCTTAGTGTTAGCGGTTAGGGGCCAACTCCTCCCACCTGGCTGAGGTAGAAGCATCGAGCAGGTTTCAAAACCAGGTACTGTAACTCAGTGCCAAGCCTCTCAGGGTACTCAATGTGGCCCATTCTCAACAGACCACCCTCACCAGGTCCCCACCCTCCAAGTAGGCTTGTCTCTCCCCAGGGTGACTGGTCCTGGGAAGGATACACTTGCTCAGGTCCCAGACACCTCCCCATGAATTCACTTTCTATATCCCCTTCCCTGGAGTGATAGCACCCTTTGGGGGAGGGATTTCTGAGAGGGGCTACAAGGAGAGTGGGGAGCAGGGGGCACCGAGGATCAGAACAGTCATCTGCACTGATCTCCATCCAGCCTGCTCCGCAGTCGGCCACACTGCGTTCAGTGTCTCCATGTTTTTGTTGGTTTCCATGTGAATACCATTACCTGTCCTCCCAAGCTTACTTCTCCCATTTTGTTTGATGACCGGCGTTTATGTCTGTCTAGAGTCACTGCTTCACTCACCTCTTCCCTCCCTGGTCCCTTGTTCTCCCTCCCGTTCCTCCCTTACCCCTCTTTTGGTCACACTGTTCCCTTCGTCCAGGGAGCTTCAGGTTTGGACGGCAGGCCTGGGCCACCGGTGAGTGTCACTTCTCCATTACCCTTCACCCCACCCCATCCCACCCCTGGCCTGTGATCCCTCTCGTCTGTCCCACTGTGGCCTCATTTTCCCAGTAAGTCATGCCTTATCCCGCTACTGACACTGGAAAGGCACTATCTGTGCTCACGTCGAAAGTGCTTGTTCTGGCCTCTCGACCAAAGATGGCTGGCCTTCATCTAAATTTCCCTGCCTGTAGCATGCACCCAGGGTCCTCAGATCTGAATCTCCACACCCCTGGGTGTGGAGTGGGAGCCCGCAGCACAGACTCTCCCTAAATGAGTGCTGAGCCCAGGCAGGGAGCCCAGCCCTGGGGACGGGGGCCGCGACTCATCCCCATCGAACACAACGGTGTCTGTGTGTGCCCGTCCTGCTGTGTTGTCTTCATGCTGTGAGCTCTGTCCATCTCCTGTCTGCCCGCAGGGGCTTCCTAGGCCCCCGCAGCCACCAGTCTGACGTGTCTGGGGTGGGGACAGCACGGACGGGTGAGGGCAGATGCAGCACTAGGAGCACATGTGCCAGGCCCAGCTCAGCATTCTGTGGGCAGGTTTCAGTCACAGCTTTCACTTCCTGTGGCACTGCGTTCATCCAGCCCAGCGAGGGGGGTTTTACAGAGCCAGCGGATGGACGCTTGTATCCCCTTTCTTTGTTTTTCTTGATTCCAAAAAACACACCTCACCTACTCATGACTAGAAAGCACCCACACTTTCTTTTTTTTTTTTAATATTTTATATTTTTTTATTCTTTCATTTTAGAGAGAGGAGAAAGGGGGAGAAAGAGAGGGAGAGAAACACTGACATGAGAGGAAAAACATAAACTGTTGCCTGTTGTAGGTGCCCCAACCAGGGACCGAATCTGCAACTCAGGCATGTGCCCTGACCAGGAATTGAACCAGCCACCTTTCAGTTTGTAGGACGAAGCCCAACCAACTGAGCCACACAGGCTGGGGCTTTTTTTTTTTTTTAAAACTAAAAGCTGAAGCATCAGAAAGAAATGTCCCTCCTCTCCACCTTCCAGGCCTCCCCCACCCCCAGCACTGCCCATGAGGGCTTCAGGGCAGTGGCACTCCCAATTGAAGCCTGTCCCTTCCCATGATGTTGAGATCACTGCCCACCAAGGGCCAGGAGGCTGGACTTCCCTCTTGAGAGCACCTGTAACCAGAGCTGTGTGTGTGCCCAGCCCCTCCCTGCCCATGAGTCCCAGCTCTGCCCTCGCAAGACACTTCTGAGGCCACAGGTGGTCGGTCCACCCAGAAAGCAAGGTTCTAACGAACTGGCTGGAGTGACCTGGGGGAAGAAGAGAACTTGCAGGGCTCGCTTTTGGAGGGGCCGTGCACGCAGGGCAGAGGGAGATGTCCTGTCCCAACAGCAGCTGGCCTTCCTGGACCTCTCCCTCCATGTGTTTATGGAGTTAAAATTGTAGACTGTCATAAATGGAGGAAATGCCCGTTTTGTCAGCATTCTTATGGCTTCGCTCCTCCACCACAGCCCGTCCATTTCCATCCCCCTCGTACCTTGCACAGTCAGAGCTCGGGAGCTGACCTGTGGCTGGAACCAGGGAAACAAGACCCCCCTCCCAGCTACCTACTCCATTCACATAGGGAGAGGGGGGAAGTGTGATTCGTATATTCTGTCCCCTTGGACCTGAGGATTTATTTTTTCATAACATCGGTATCATAACCTTAAAGGAATATTCTCGTGGGAAAAATAATCCTGCCCTGCCAATAGTACCAGTTATTGGGCATCAAATGTGGCTTGAGAGGCAGACAGCCGTGTTATCATCCCCATTTTACAGGTGGGAAAACTGGCCAAGAAACTTCTGAAATTTCACAGTTAAGAGCCTTCCAGGCAGGACATGCAGCCAGTCAGTGACTCTGGAGTCCCGTTCTGAATCAGTACTCTGATTTGGCCTCTTTCATTTTTGATGTGTTTTTGTCACAGATACCCACGGCTTTCCTTCTTCCCTCGTAGCTGCCAAGGACGCACCAAGAATATCTTTTTGCTCTTTTCCCCCCTGGTGTAAAGTAACCGAGTATTTCCCCACTTGTTCCTGCCCCGCCTTTCACAGCTACGCCTGCAACACCAAGACCTGTACACAGGCCCAGCCACACACCCTCCTGTCTGAGCAGGACACACAAACACTGAGGCAGAGCAATAGGAAGCTGAAAGAAAGACTCCATCTAGCCGAGCTGTAATTTGGAACCTGGGGAAGATGTGTAATTATACCATAGCAAGCCCTGCTCCGTCTCTAAGCAACGCAGCTCCGGTAGCTCCAGCTGCCCCAACTCCCCCTCGGCCCTGAGTGAGGACGCTGATGACATGCCTCCCTTCCAGGCCAGTGCCAGCAGACAGCGAGGCACACTCATTCACTGCCCAACCCAGCCTGTGCCCCTAGGCATAGGAGTGGAGCCAACGGTCCGGCCAGAGGCTGAAGGCCAGGCCAGGGCGCAGTGGGGACAGGTGGGGTGGGCGTTGGCTGAAGGACCCTCCCACGCCTGCCTGTGTGTGTGTGCGTCTGCATCGGTCTCTGTGGCATGAAGACCCTCCCGCTGCATGTGGAGCTGTGACAGCAGGGGGGCGCCCGCCCCAGCCCCCCACCCCTGGGATGGTGTCAACTCCCTCCCAAGCGCTTCTGGGAGCAAATTAAGCAACCATTTTCCTACCGTTTTCAGCCTTGGCAAGCTTGGTTGTGAAGTGAAAGGATTTCCTCCTCAAATCTGGCACTGAGGCAGGGGAGGCTCTCTCCCTCCCCGAGGCCCCCAAACCCAAACAGGAACACAGCTCAATCAAATGACAGCCCTGAACGCGCCTGGCCTCGCCAACCCTGAAAACTGGCCACTGGACCATGCTGCTCTCCAGGCGTCGGGCGGGTACCCGGGGCTCCCCAGCATCAGGGCCTTCACCTCCGCTTCCTTTCACCTCCCCAGGGTACTCCAGGACCAATTGGAGTTCCAGGCCCAGCGGGACCAAAGGGTGAGAGGGTGAGTGAGTGTTCAGTGAGCTGCGAGCCTGAGCAACCCGCCTCCACCTCAGGTCTCAGCCCTGCCGCCTGCAGCGCACAGGGTCACCACGTCAGCTGGGCGGCCTCACCCTTACCCGTCCCTTCTAGATGGAACAAGTGCCACCCCTCACCCAGGGTGGTTGCTCAGAGGGGGACGCTTACAGCTTCAAAGAAGAAATCACAGCTGTCTTTCTCTTCCTTTTTTCTTTTCCCTGCCTTCATGCCCACAATGGTCTCCTCCCTCGTTCTCCTCTCCTGCTTCTGCCTCTGGCCAGCCAGTGCCCCCAGGACACTTCTCGGTCATTCCAGAGGCCTTTGGTGGGAGGGCGAGGGGCCTCCAAGCGACCTCCCAGGACAGAGTCCGCACCAGTCACCCCAACCATCCGCTCAGACCTTGCTTCCTTGGGGGCTATTGAAGGGAACTGGAGAGGTGTCTCAGGTTGAAAACAGAAAATAGTGGAAGGTTGTTACTACATCCAGAAGGGCTCATGGGCTTCTTTCTCCTGTTTCAGGGCAGCAAAGGTGACCCTGGGATGACAGGACCAACGGGAGCAGCTGGGCTTCCTGTGAGTTCCGTGGGGTCAGAGGTTCTCTTCACCTACCCCTATCCACCACCGGAGACACTGCCAAAACTGAATACCCAGCCTGGGTCAGGTCGCTCAGTTGGTTAGAGCGTCGTCCCACTACACCAAGGTTGTGGGTTCAATCCCCAGTCATGGCACATATAAGAATCAACCAATGAATGCGTAATAAGTGGAACAACAAATCTCTCTCTCTCTCTCTCCCTCTCTCTCTCCCCATCTCTCCCTCTCCCCCTCTCTCTCAAATCAATAAATTTAAAAAAAAAAAAAAAAATACCCAGAGCCTACAGCAAAAAATCTAGAGCCAGAGAAGAATTCTCATTTCTAAGGCAGAGGAAGCTAGAATGCTGCTGGGCACTGCTCAAATGTCCCTGTTGGGAAACCAGGTCCTCAGCCATGTGGACTGTTGATGGGATGCAGCCCTGTCCACTGCAAGCCTCTGTGTTCAGTGCAGTGGGGTCTCACAGAAGAGCCATGGCCCCTGCTTGCCAGGGGTGGGGGACAGAATCAAATCCAAGTCACTATCATGCAAGAAAGAGCAGGGCAGCTTTCCCAAGGGATGATTTTCCCATTGCATTGTTAAAAAAAAAAAAAATGATTGCCTAAGAGAACCCGACTTTCATTTCCCATCTACTTGAAGTTGTACACTTGTTCACCGGTTCCAGGCATGGCTTCCCCAGGCAGCTTTGTTCTGGCTAAGTGGGCAGTCCGGGCCAGCCTTGGCCGATGCCCATTCCCCACACCTGAAGACACGGAGAGCAGTGTGCACCTCACAAAGAGGGTCTGAGGAGCCTTGCAGTCATTTTTGTAGCAAGAGCCTGGCCAGGGAGCCATGCAAACGCCTCCTCTGCCTGAGAGTTCCCTACCCAGACTGTCCTCAGCACCCATCACTCCTCAGTCTGAGTGATCTTAAAGAGAACAGCAGGATAATGGTTGCAGAGCAAAAATGCCAGAGTCATGTTCTTGGCTTTGCCCAGAATTTATTATTTGTCCCTAGGTTAAGTTCCTTGAGCCCCCTTTTTCCCCTTCTGTACAATGGGGATAATTAAATCTGTCTTCCATAAATTAGGCATCAGGGAAGAACTTTATGAGCCTGGAAGGAAGGACTGTACAGCCATCCTGTGTTTTCTCATTAACGTGTTTCCATTTCTCTGATTTATTGCAGGGTTTACATGGACCACCCGGGGACAAAGGAAACCGGGTGAGTCTGACCCCCTCACACTTTGGCTCCGGTTACTAATGTCTTCATGATGTGGTGGAATGACCAATTGGGGATTCCTGACCCAACATGGCAAATACAGTTTTTCCTGATAAATCATTGCAAATTAAAAGGCTTTAGAGAGAGGGGCTTAATCTGTGGCATGCAAGGAGCCTGGGGCCTGATCCTGAAATTGAAGCATGTATTTTTCCGCCTGACAAGGAGAGACTGAATCCCATGGTGGCCATCAGATTAGCATTGCCATTCAGGGAAGGGAGTCACGTGTCCAGTTTTCTCTATGGTGCCCTGATAATGGGCCCCCAAATGGTATTTTTAAACCATCATTCCCTAGTCCTAGCCTCTGAAACTCAGTTTTTCCAGGCATTCCAGGCCACTGGTGAGAGAGAAAATAAATTCCAGGTCCGAGAACAAGCAGACGGCTGTTGTAAGTGGCCTACCCCTCCACGGCCACCATTTCTCTTGGAAAGTCAGGAGGACTCTGCAATGTCTTGCCCCTTCAGAGGCACCTTGCTCTCCCTTTGGTTTCTGCTGTCTTCACCAGGACACAATTATTAAATGTCCACAACACCCACTGCCATGGCATGGTATATGATGCATGCCACATATGACACACGACGCACTTGGTCCAAGCAGGGACCATTTAATTCCATTGACCAAGAGATGGCCTTTGGGGTTTTTTCTAGAATGTCTCCACTGCTGCTTCATCACAGTGATTCTTAGAGTGTCACACACGCCCCCATCTTCTAGTGAGTCATATGTCCAAGGATCTTAGAGGTAGAAGAGAAGTAGAGGGAATAACCGATGAGGAAACAGGCCCAGACTGATGACAAAATGTCTTGAGTTAGCACAGAGTTAAAGGCAGAGCAGGTGGGTTCTAGAACCCAAATCTTCCAGCTGATCTTTGAACACTAAGAACCAGGGTCATGAGCCAAAAGTGCCAGAACCTGTATACATATCTAGCACTAATTCCAGCCTCTTCAATTTAAGATGTATTGAGCACATCTATAGCCCTAAATTCTTCTTTCTGGCAGCTGGTTAAAAGCATCTGTTTGTCCCATATGCTGCCCATACCAGACTGTCCATAGAAAGACCAAGTCTAGAAACCACTGGAATAAACAGACCTACCTCCAGAAATGTGCCAGCCTGTGAAAGCAGGCTGGGAAGCCCACTTTCATTACTGTGGCATCAAAGAATTTAGGTCACTAAAAGAATTGATCATTCCACCTTCTAGTTGGCATACTAACTTCTTTTCTAATTTATTTCTAAAGTGTTCTGGTTTTCTTCATTATATTCAATTAATACTTTTGAAATGGATTTCTTAAGACTTTTTCAGTTGGCTTGAGGCACTGAGCCATCTGAGGGTTGAAGAACCAGTCCAAGCGGCGAATGTGCTGCTTTAGAGGTGGAGGCAGGGCAGGCAGATGCCCTGTCAGCGAGGGAGGGGAAGTGGGAGGCTGGAGGCTCTGACATTTAAGAACCAAGGCCAATGAATGAGCCAATAAGGCCCTGGGAATGAGTGGGAAAATATTTCTTCTCCAATTCCACCTTCTAAGGTTTTACACTTCCCCTCATCCCATATATAAATTAGCAATATGTCACTTAGGAAAAAGTCCAGAAAGCAGCCAAATTGCATGAACTTTCTTTTGAGTATGGCAAAGCACCAATTGACTTATATTCTACAGAGCAGGTTACCAAATCGAGGAACAGCTTATTTTCTCCTTCCAAGAGATTTGCCTCTCAGGATGCCAGAATATCCTGGACGGGTTTCCTCCACTTCTCACCTCCTCATTCTGACCTCTGTATACCACCAGCCTATTAAGACTTTGTCAGGAGATGTGAGGAGGGCTTGGAAACTAAGTCTTCAAAACAAAGAAAGTTCTGAGTAGAGTTAGCACTTCGCCATGGACATCTTTTTCATGATGCCTGGAATCTCAGAATATTGACACATTGGTCAAGATGAGAGGCCAGAAGGGCTTAGATAAGAGTCTGGTTACAAGTTCCATTGTTGCTTGTGAAGGTGAAGCTGGAGATGCTTGAAGCCCCCTGCCTCCACTGGGTGTGGAGGGTGGCCCCCAAACTGCACCGGGGACCCCATCAGAGAGGTGCCGGTGGGTGCATCCTGAGCCTGAGGTTACCTTGTACAGTGACCTGTGATGCATTCTTCAAACATTGCTCCTCCGTGTCCCACCATACGATGGTCTTGTAGCCTCCTTCCTGTTCATGGAAGGAGGAAGGTCCTCATGGTGGTGGGCAAGGCTCAGAGCCCCAAATAGGCAGTTTTATGAGGGGACACACATGCTAGCAAAGGAATGTCCTGTCCTTGTCACTAAGAACACTCTTCTTGTCCCTTCAAAGCCCTGCAAATTTGACCGAGGAGCCACTTTTAGGATGAAAGAATCTATCAAATGATAAATGGGGGAGTAAATTTGGCAATTTGGGCTTCAGAAAAATTGGCGTTAAGGTGGAGCTGCCTGCGAGCCACAGCCAACTGAAAGGTCTGAGTGCATGTAGTGAGGCCACCGTCACTCTCCAATAAATGCCATCTGGGGGGGGTGAATGTGTGTGCACATATGTGTATGCACCTGTGCATGTGTGTGTGTGCACATGTGAGTGTCTTGCTTCCCCAGGCCCCCTTGCCTCCTTACCAGTCCTTCTTCTACTACCTCTTGTGACCTGGGCCTGCCTCTTCCTTCCTTCACTCCTTCAATATTTATTTCTCCCCCATATTGTTCACTACATTATAACAATCCCATATCCCTCATCCTATCCCTTTCACTCCTCCAGCTTCAATTTATTTCCTCTAAAATCAATTGTTATACATTTATTTATCTTGTTTAAAGAAATCTCTGCAGCTGGACTTTATCTACCCCTCTCCCTGTGCCAGCTAGAATTAATTCTCTGTGTCAGGGCCTCTTAGGGAGCAGGGAGGATGTAGGTAAAGCTACCACTCTCATGTCTTCAAAAGCCATTTCCTGTGCCCTTAGAATGTGATGCCACCTAATGCAAGTAACCCTTCTGAAAGTCAGGGCCAGGCCAACCCTCTGTTACCCACAGGCCAATCATCTGGGACCTGGGATCGCCCCGTCTTCGGGAGCTTTGCCCACCCTCTGACCACGGGAAACGGAACCCACTTTTACTCTGGCCTGACCCAAGGAGAATGAGGGGCCACAATCCTGAGAAAGTTTTCCATGGTGGGGCTTCCCATCCAAACAGTGAGGCAGGGAGTGGTTTTATTTATCCACTGTTAGAGGAATATTCATGCCATGGTGTTCTCATTGGTGGGAGCAGCTCAGAGCCAATGCACTTATACCTAATAGACATATACATGTTTCCTTTTAAACACACATCGTTTTCTAAGTAGGCATTCATATTTTAGAAAACTCACTTAGAATAATGCATCAGCAATTACAGGGACCTCAGGAATCAAGAAATATGACTGATTCCCAAAGATCCTGGGAAGTATAAAGAACATTCTTATCCTTTGCCTCCTTTTAACAAACCCTTGGCCTCCACTATGAGAACCCAGTAGACACGACAAGGTGATACCTCTGGTGGCAGCCTTCACCCTTACACTAGCAAACAAGAAACAGTAATTATTGCTGTTATCATTATGAAGCAACTGTTGCTTACTAAGCAGTACCATGTTCCAATAGTAAGCACTTCATAAACATAAAGACCTCACAACAAAGTTTTGAGGCAAGTGTTATTATCCATATTTTACAAGTGAAGAAACTGAGGCTCAGGGAGGTTAAGTATCTTCCCAAAGTCACACTGCTAACAGGAAGAACCTGCTTTGGCTTTAAGCTTTTGCTCTGATCCAAATGCTGCCCTCCTTCAAGGTCCTGTGGCCCTGGAGTAACACTGTGCGAGCATTAGGCAATCGGCCTTTTGCAGAGGACAGGAGTTCCCAGGGAGACTCCCCAGGGGCACACTGGCCCCTTCAGAAGGAAAATCTAAACTCAAATTCATCATAAAGACTTCCCCACAGCACTTCTTTAAATGGAGAGTGAGTCCGACACGTGCAAAATAGGGCTCACTTTAGAAAGACAATGTTTACTGAAACTTTTCGGAAACAAGTGAATTTCTTGAACTGACTTCTCCATGTATGAATAGCTGCTTATGGTTTCAGACCAGGATGGACCAGAGACACATAGAATGGAGGGACCCAGCTGAGAACCAAGGGTCACATGTGAGCCCTGGACACACAAATACACACTCAAACATGCCAAAGCACATATACACATTTATGCATGCACATGCGTGCACACATATACATGCACAAGCACATACCCACACATGCACAACCATGTACATGCACACATTCATACATGTGTGTTTGCATACACATACACACACACCCTGGGGCTATAACAAAAATCACCTTGCCATCTACAGAATATCAAAGGGATGAAAATCAATTGGGACAAGAATGGTCAGGCCAAAGTCTTTCAAAAATGGACCCTCAAATAAAAGGAAGTGAGTCCCCCCATTTACCACAGACCCACTCTGGGCTCAGTTCTAACAAAAATGGCCACCAATATCTTCCATCTGCTCTTCCCTCCACCTCTGAGCCCTGTTGCTCCCTGCTCCCAGGCCTCACTCTCCTCCCCTGTCCCTCCCCACCTGCCTGAGCCAGATCCTCAGGTTCTTAGAGGGGCGGCAGTGAGTACCGACCCCAAATCCTTCTGGGGAGAGACTGTCCTGATAGAGAGAAGCTCTTCTTCCACTCTTTAATTTTTTTCTTTTTCTGTCTCTAACCTTAACACATGAATGACCCTAAAGTTTTGATGTTGTTTTTTTTTTCTTGGACTAAACTATTGTTTACAGGGGGAAAGGGGGAAGAAAGGCTCTAGAGGGCCTAAAGGGGATAAGGGAGACCAAGGAGCGCCTGGATTAGATGCCCCCTGTCCATTGGTATGTTTCTGTTTATCACTTGCCTTGTTCTGTTTTTTCCCTTGAGGTTTGCAAGCTGGAAACAAAGAAGGCAAATAAACTAAGATGAGAACTGAATGACTACACTGAGCTACCAAACTCTCTGTGCATTTGGCCGGTGAAATGCTGCCCGCTGTTGGTCTCACCTTAAAGCCACAGCTGCAAGTCATTCTGGTTAAATCCCTTTCCTCTGAAGCAGAACAATTGACGTGTGGAAGTAGGGAGACCCCAAGGAAAGGGATTTTGGAGAAGGCCATGGCTCTTTGCTCCAGGATGGCTTTGGAAGCCCGTGTAGCATCCGTGAGCCATGCATTTGCCTTCTTTGTTTTGTGGCCGCCTCTGTAGCCAGCAGTTCAAGCTGTTGGAATCCTTACTTGGTCAGGATGCAGGACAGCCGGGTTAGCATCTCCCAAGGGCCACCTATGCCCCAACCAGGCAAAACAAGGCCAGAAAGGAGTCTTTTAATACACAGTCTCCCGGCACCCACCAGCCACCCAGCTAAAATTTGCAGACCAAAATGAGTAAGCAAACATCCCCAGATGAGCCAACCAAATGCTTTGTGGCACATCAGCTGGCCTTCTCAAAGTGCCATCTCAGTCCATTTAAAGGTTCTGAAAATTTTCAACTAACATTGAAACCCACCTGTGTTTACTCCAGGTGGGTCTGTAAAGGGAGAGGGGGCTGGCTGTACATGTTTCAAAGCTAAACTCTCCCACAGGCCACAGAAAGAGTATTGGTTGAATTTAGGAGATGGGACTCAGCTGACTCCGGCCCCACCTCTAGAAGCCTCAAAGGTCCTGCATCCTGGCCAGGGTAGGACTGGGTCTCTCTACTCCACAGTCAGAGCTGGCCAGCCTTGACCTGAATAATCATCGTGGTTGGTTTTGTGAACAGGGACACCGAGGTTTTAAAGGAGAGAAAGGGGAGCCAGGGTTACCAGGGCTGGACGGACTGGATGCCCCGTGCCCACTGGTATGGCATCGCCCTTCCTTGCCTGCATGGCCAATCTGGGCTTTCCCATGTGTGCGGTTCATGCCTGCATGCCTCTCCAAACACCCTCAACCTCCTCCCGCTCCACGCATCCAGTCTCCACTTCCTACCTCTTCACTCTGTAAATGCCAAGGGTCACCCTGCCTTGGCGGGTCCTGAGGGGCTCTCGCCACACTCACCTCTTGCCTGCAAAGTTGGTCAGATGTTTTCTTGGCTTCCTCCAGCAGCTGCTTCAAAAGCATGTCACCTTAATGTGAGCCGTCCCTGCCCACCCGAAGCCAACATTGGCTGTACCTGACCCTCCTTTCAGAACTGCTTCTAGATACACCTGCCACTGCAGAGAAAACTAGGAAAGTGGATTCTCTGGACAGGTGCTTAGGAACTGTGATTTCTCTTCCTTCACTCACTGCAATTAGTTTGGCGAGCACTGGCTGAGCACCTGGCACAACATTTGAATTGGACGCCCGGGTCAGCCCGACATCCCTTCCTGCTCCAGCATCTCACGACTTGGCAGGGGACGGATGGGCACACTTATAGACATGGGGTACACAGAGAAGTTCTAGAACTAAGGTAGAGAAGGAGGCCGCCCTGGCTATTCTGTCAGGCTGGGTCTGGTGTTGCTGTCCTGGTAAGTCTGCCTGAACTAGGGGATTTTAGACCCTAAAAGGTTTGCCCTTTTGCTTAAGTCCCAAAAGGCACTACAAGACCCTCCCTTGGTTTCCCTTTCTTTCATCTTGAGCTGATTCACCACTGAGAAGTCTGGAAGAGCATGGAAAGGTTGAAAATGTAGTTAAGGAAGCGAAGAGAAGAGACGGAGAGGCAGGGAGGGAAGAGAGACACTTGGGACCCCTCTCCCAAGCATGTCCCATACTAGGGCAGCAGGTCTGTTCCTAACTGGCCCAGTCCCATACTAGACCCCCACAGTGATCCTTTATTTACCGCAAAGGAAGCCAAAGATGGCACTTCATTCCCAGGCCATCAGCTCAAAAGCTCCCTGTCCTAAATTTCCCCAGGAGGTCTGGAGTTCATGGAGCTATTTTCATCCAAGTCACAGTCAGATGAGAGTTCCTGGCCCCACATCCCCATCCTGGGGTCACATAGGAATTATCTTTGAACAGAAGAGAAAATGCTGTTTTAAAAATATGCTGTTTCATTCTGAAAGATGACCATAGAGCCCCTTCAGGGGCATTTCTAGGGACTTTTTCAGACCAACAACAAAAGGAGAAGAAAATAAACCCGCAGAGTAACATGCCTCCGCCGTTCACTTCTAAAACCCTTGCTTGCCACCCGCATGCACCCCCTGGCCTGGCTCATTGACCCTGAGCAAGCAGCACGCACAGGCACCTTCCTCAGAGGTGGAATTGCCCCATCCCTCCAAAGCGCCTTCGTGACTCATCAGCCAGGTGTCCCCTCTGCCACATCTCTCCCACAATCTGAGCACCTTGAGTTCTGCCAGCTGCAGCCCTGGCCTCCCTGCTCCTCCCTCACACATCACTGTTATCCTCACCTTCCCCGTCCTCCTCTGTGCCCTCTGCCACCATCCACGTGCCAATGGGAATGCCACTGTGGCCAGCGGAGGCTCCTCTCCCTTCCAGAGTCCGTGTGAAAAGGCACCCCATGGCGGGCTGGGGAAGGGGGTATAAGGTCTTTATGAATGCACCACACCTCCTACAGACCCTCCCTCACCCAGAGGGGACAATGAAGGTCATGTTTATTTGACTCTTAATGCAAACTAGCATCTTCTCTGATAACATCCCATTTTGATGTGTTATTTGTCTATTAATGTTGCTGTGGAAACACACCTACCTGCCCTCTATTTCTTGTTGCTGTTTTCCCCATCTCCTGCATTTTTTGATTGTGGGCATGGGGGCAGGCGTGCTATTGATCGTGATTTTTTGTACAAGATAATTAGACTTCTTTGGCCCTCTGTGCAAGGCTGGCTGCCTGCTGGATGCCAGGTGAGAGGTTTAGGTACCTGTCATGGGTGGATGAAAACGGTCTGGGGCCCAGAGGGCTCTCATTCAATCTCTTTGGCGCTGACCACTTGCTCTGGTCCCGCAAAACTCTGTGTCCATATCTTCCTCTGACCTGGAGCCTGGAATTCTAGAATCTGGCCTGCAAGTCGAGTAGATGTGGACCGAGAACCCAATCTTTGCACTCATTCAGCCTTCCCCTCCCACCTTGTCTCTCAGAGTCCCTAGATTCCCCCAGAGCGTGCCAGAGAGGCAGGACATTTGGGCCCAAGAGTGGGACATCCTGAGGCTACAGGTGCTCATGGGTGCCAACAGCAAAGGGGACAATGGCACAGAGTTCATTCTCATCCTGCCACTGCATCTTCTTCCCAAATCCCCAGCAAGCCCCTGTCACCTTGCTGAAAGTAACTCAGGGCCACGTCCCTTTGTGCCCTCTCCTCCTTCTTATTGATCATCAGATGGGAACTACCTAGATCTCCTCCTTCCACTGCTAAGGAAGAGAAAAAATAAAGAGAAGAGGAGAACTGGAGGGCCCCTTAGCAGTCATTTCATACAGCCATGCCTTCCCCAGGTTTTAACGAGGAGGAAACTGAGGCGGCCAAGTGCGAGTGACTTGCCCATGAGCACACAGCACTCAGTGCAGCCAGAGCAGAGAGCGGGTGGTTCTTTCCATAGTATCACGTGGCCTCTGCTCGCTGACCCCTCCAGCTAGGACAGCCCCTCTGGGCTGTACACTGCAACTTCATGTGACCCGAGCCAATGGGAAAACAGATGGACTTGCTTCCTGCGTCCTTCCAAGGCCCTGACCTGGAAGAAATATAAATAGAAAAGAAATAGGCAATAGCAGAGGGGCCGTATCCTGCTCAGCTGCCACAGTGTTTGTGGCGCTTGTTGCCCCGTGCTGCCTGCTTGGTGGGTCATCCTGGAGAACCTGAGCCATGTGCTTTCCTTCCTCACTGCAGGGCGAAGATGGCTTACCAGTCCAGGGCTGCTGGAACAAGGTGAGTCTTCCCAGTGGTTTGCTTTGCCTCGGGTGCACAGGTATCCTGGGGGTTCTGTTCTCAGCAGTGTGATAAGCAGGCACCATTTCCATCCTGGGCCTTTCTGCAGATGAGGCAGCAAGACACGGGGCGAGAAAGGCACAATCCCAAAGGCAGGTTGCCCATTAGACCGCCCACACACTGCACACACTTGGAGAACATGTAAAAATGTTTTCTAAGGCATCGGCAACCCAGTGTATGGAATTTCCATGTAGCCACACCAATGACATCGGTAGGCTTTGTGTGCTGATTTATACAGTACCTTTTCCTCCAAGGAGCTTGAGACCTTATTTGAGAATTAGTCATCACTAGCTATTCTCATGGTGTTCATCTGAGGTCATTTAAGCCTATGATGACATTTATCCAGATGTAAGAAATCTAAAATTCTTAAACTATAAATCTGTGGGGGTTCCATCACTGCACACAGAGACTAGCCAGCCCACCCCTCGACCCTGCCCTTGAATGTAAGCTGTCAGAGCGCCGCACTTCCACACGTGAGACCTGCAGCCCAGAATTCCTAACAGCAATGAGTTTTCATTTATTCACTTTGCTTTGGTATCTTCCATCATCAAAGTGATCTGGCCCCACAGGGCTGTGCCCTTGCACACAACCCCCCCCCCAAAGCACAGGGCTCCCCAACCTGACCAGAGCCATCAGTTCGCTGTCCCAGAAGCCCAGTGTGGTCCCCGCAAAGGTGACTGCTGCCATGCTGTCGCACAGCCTGCCTCCGCCTTGACCCACCAAAGACTTTTCAGAGCCCTCTACCACGTGGGTTGCAGGTGTTGGTTCATCTTCATAACAGGGCTGGAGACCCCAACCTGTCCCAGAGTTGGTGCTTGGCTAAGCCAGTCCTGTCCTGTCCCAGTGGCAGCAGAGTCGTGCCTACAATGAGATGGCCAGGCTCCTCTATGCTAGATGCCCAAAACCTCATTAGTTCATAGCATTGGGCAAAATAGTGAAACCATCCCAGGCCCTCGGTGGAGCACCTACTTGCCCAGGTACCTAAAGCACCCCTCACCAGAGAAAAGAAGGCTCAGCACCCAGGGAAGACACCTCCCCAAGTATCTGTCCTGCCAGCTGTGCGTCATCCTCCGGGGAGTCCCCCTAGACCTAGTTAAAGCTCCACAGAAGCCAGTAAGAGGTGTGTGTCAAGTGACACCCCTTGCTGCCTGAGAACAAGATTTTCTTCTTCAAGGTTGCAGCTGATGGTTAGGGAATGAAGATGGCTGTGCTTTGCAGGGGAAGAACAGCCACTCTCTAGAGCTACAAGGTCTTGGAGAAGCAACCAGACAGCCTCATGTGTCTATTGGTTCACACCATAAATTCAACTTGGGACGCTCAATAATTTAACTGCCAGGCGTCCAAAGGCAGCATAGACAGAAAGTGCCCTCTGGTGGCCAGGAAGGGGAGTGACTGGAAGGTAAAAGTGGTTTCCCACCCTCAGGGTGCAGACCGTCAGCCCAGGGTCTTCAACCCCAGTTGCCCATCCTGAACTCCCATCCAACCTGGGACAAGATCTATGTCCTTTCACACAAGGGAAAGAAATACCCAGAGACCCACTGACACTAACTCTATGTTGTTTTGTGTTTGTTTTTGTTTTGCAGTGATGCCTCTAACTTGGGATTGGCCTGTGTGTGTGTTTATACATAGAATATTTATTTTTATACAGTTTTTACTTTTTGAAAATGCCAGAAGTATGAAGTATCTTACAGATTATTAAAAAAGTAAAAACCTGCATATTTTGTACAGAAAATACCAACCTCTCCTCTTTTGTTTACAAGATGTTTTGTATAAGTCTACGACTCTAATACACTTTTTGTTTCTGATATGGTCATATGTTTGCATGATATTTGTGCACACTTATTAAGTATTGAAACTTAATAAATTATTGTGTTCTGGTGCCAAAGGGAGCAAATCAGCACTAAGATACTGGCTTTTGCTGTGTGAATCTACGAAAACATGAAGGTCTGTGGTATTTACCTAACCAGTTGTGTCTAAGAATATTTTAAACTCTTATGGACTTTCATTATTAAAAAAAAATGAAACATAGCAGTTCATGATCCTGACAATCATTAAATTAAATACATGATTTCTTATGAAAGCAGGAAGTCCCAGAAGCAGGCTTCTCAGAAGTATAATGTTTTGAAATGTTAAGTCCAACAGGAGGGAGGGGACACCATTAAGTAATGTCTTCTATAATATATTCCAAGTTCATTACGGTGTCAGCTGAGGACTTAGGGTCCAGTTGTACTGAAGCCCCTCCACCCTCCTGCAGCCCCCAGACTTACAAAGGGCTATTTGCTATTACATTTGCATTTTGGTAGTGTTTTTGTTATTCTTCCTCTGATTGCAGTCACAGCATCAGCTATTGCCCTTGGTGCTGTCATTTGCAAGGTTACACTGCAACTAGCCATTGAAAAGTTTGCCTAATCTGCCATCCACTCCCACAAAGAGCAGTCAGAAAACAGTCTTGAGTGTGGGCCAGATTGGGTCAATCTGAAGTTGTTTTTGTTTTTTAAGAAATAGAGTTTTACTGCTGTCTCTTCATAATACCCTGCTTAGTAGAGGTGTCAGGAAACCTATTTTAAAAACAAAAGAATTAACTATGGTGCAGCATACAAGCTTATTGTTAGATGCTTTACAACACAAATTGGTGCTTCTAAAGGTCTTGACAATTACAAACTACTTGAATAGTTTAAACACCCTCCTCATTTTGCTTGCATTTTAATTTTTCTTTATATATCCTCTCTTTGTAAACAGTGCACTGGCAAACTCAAACTCAGACTCGGTCCACACACAGTCACAGGAACACGACATCAGTGGGCTTCACATCCTGAGACCCCTGCCACGTGGCAGGGTGAGAAAGGGCGAGGTCTCACTCACAGAGGCTTACGTTCAGGCTGCCCAAGCCCCCGGGGCTGTGCCAGCTGCCTGTTGCTCAGAGATATAAAGAAACCATTTGCCTGGCTTCAGCGCCCACGCTGCCCTCCCCAGAGGGGAGCAGCTCATGGAGGTCTGGCCTCGTTTATGCAAGTGCACAGTCTCCCCGAGGAGGCGGGAGCCCCGAGTGTCCTCAGCTAGGACCTCCTCCTGTCACAGATGTGAGCTGCACACCTCCACGCCCTGCCTGACTGGGGCTCCTGGCTCCAGCCACCACCTCCCAACCAACCCCAGGCCTCTCCACGTGGACCTTAACTCAACTCTGCATCAAATGGGGTGTGGAGAGATTAGAAGTCGGGTAACAGTGGCCAAGAAGTTGGCTAAGTAGCTGGGGATGGGTACTCACGCTAGCAGACCAAACCAGGTGCGAGGAGGAGAGGTACAGGGGCGCAGCAGGAGGGAAGGGCTGGGGAAGGGCTGCCCCTGGGAGCTGGGGTCAGAGAAGGCCCACGGAGGTTAAAGACACTCAGTCCCTCCTGGGGACTTGCAGCCCCTCATGTTGAGAACTGCCAGCCCAGGGAGAGAGTGATGCACCCAGTGGGGCAAATGACCACCCTGTTGGTGACTGTTCTCTGTGAACTGACCCGTCAGCTCCTGGGAGCATGGGGACGCTGGAGCCTTCCATGCCCCTCCGCCTAGAGCTATTGGCTGTGACAGTGTTATGCATGGAGTTGGCATTGCAAAGCTCTGTGGCATACGTGTGCTTCATAACTGAATAACAGCATTCCAAGGGGACCTGGCCACACAGGAGGAGGTGACAGGGTCAGCTCCCCTGGGGCAGGCATGGTGGCAGAGGGTGCTTCTCACACTGAAGTCAGAGACTGAGCAATGCAGGTCTAACCACTTGGATTGCAAGGGGGTCCCCAAAGCCCCACAAATGTCAGGGACACTGTGCTGCCATGGTCCGTTTGCCCGGCCTCCCTCACCTCAGGCTCTCTGCACCCCTCCCCATCAGCACCCCACACTCCACAGGCTTGGCCTGGGCCCTGCCCTGGACCTGGACTCATTTTCAGGCGACTTGAGACATCAAGCACGTAAGATTCCAAAGCCCTGAAAGGAAGTGGAGGACAGGCCGCTGGTGCGTGGTTCAGAAAGGAGGAGGAGACACGTGGAGATGGAGGGCAGAGAAGTCAGGCAGGACCAGGGGAACTGCTGCTCATTTCTCCATGTGGAATTCTCAAGCATTGGGCTCCCTTGAAGCAGTAGGTTCCTCACTCCGGTGAAGGGAGGCAGAGGAGGGCGCAGGGAAGGAAGTTGGATTTTAATACGCTAAGGCCAAATTATTCACACAAAGGGGCGCTGCCCCTGAAGAATAGCCAAGGTCTGTTGACATAGACAGAGGCAGAACTGAGCTAGGGACAAGGCTTCGGAATCATCCAGGACTTCCCCAGGGGCTTCTAGGGTCTACTCACCAACCCCTACATGCCTCCTCTGCTTTCCCAGCCCCCATACCTTGGACCATGCTGGGCCCTTGGCCTGGAATGCCTGTCTTACAGCAAAATTCTACCCTCCTTTCAAGTCCCCACTTAGACACCATGGCCCCAGAGAGACTTTTCTGGGCTCCTCAGTTGGAAGAGTTCCTGCCCTGGAACGACCAGGAATTCTGTGTTCTTTGCTTCCTTAGAGTAGGAAAGTCAGTCTTCCATATTATACAGGGAACCCTTAGAGGGGAAGGACTTTCTTATTCATTAGGCTTCTGATGGACCCAGCTCAAGTCTCCCCCAACCCAATGGTCTAGGCTCATAAACATCTATGACCTGCTAAATTATCAACCTACTTTATTGAGCAACTACTATGTGCAGGCAACAGGAAGGGAAGGATGGGGCTACTAAGGACTGTAAGGCACAGGAGCTAACAGGGATGCCCAGCAGTGCTAGGACTATGTGCTCAGCAAGGACACTCGGGCAGCCAGCAAAGCCAGAATAAAGAGAAAAGCCAGTTGGCCCAGAGGGATTACAAAACAGAGAGGGAGGAGCTAGCTGACACACACAGTGAGTCCCCTTCCTTGCTTCCGCCTCCTTTCCCTGATAGAATCTTTCCGTGAGTATGATCTTGGGCCACGCTCACTTCTCAAATCAGGGTATGGCAAATGGAATTGTGTTGAAAGAAAGGGGGCAGAGAGGAGAGGTCCAAACTGGGAGGGTGCTGGACTTCAGCCAAGGTCAGCTGGGTCTGTGGGATCACCTAGCCCAGGAAACACCTGTGGGCTCTGTCTTAAACATCCCCTTCCTTATACCTCCTCAAGGGCCAGAGTCGGTGGTTAGTCGCCAAGAAGTGAAGCCAGACAGCCTGAAGCCTTGGGGAAAGCACCTTGCCCTGGAGGAGGGAGAAGACAGAGCAGCCCCTGGACAGAGGGTCGCTGGCTGAACCTTCCCCGGGGGCCTGGCTTGAGGGGGTACTCAGAGGGTAACCACAGGAGAGCATGGCTGTCTGCCCTTTCCAGAGCCAGAGCCCAGCTAGGAGAGCAAGGCTTGGGCACCTGTCTTCTCCAGTTCGCTGCTGGGTTTTCTGCTGTGCCCCGCAGTGGTGCCCCGCTGTTGCTGCAGTTTCCACCACTCTGGAGTGCCCCTTTCTCATGGAGGACTGCATTTCTTGGAGCAAACTCTGCAGAAGGGGCTTCCAGCATGTCACATTCTGACCTCGGAAAGTCTCCCGGGAGGCTGTGGCCAGAGACCTGCTACCCTTCCCAACTTCTTCTCAACAGATTTCCTTTAACTCCCTTTGGTGCTGCCACTGATAACCCTTTGACTTCCTGGGTTTGTTTTGTTTTTTTCAAATATCATAAGCTGATGAGTGTATCAAGCTGGCAAAGCAGAGAATATTTGTCTGTGAGAGGAAGACACAAGAACGTTGTAGAGAAAACAAGCCCGCACCTGGGTGAGGAGGTCGGACCCTGGGCTGGCCCTGAGCCAGGGCCTCATGCATCCAGTCTGGTGCCTGTGCCAGGACTGAGCTGACAGTGATGGAGACAGGCACCAGTCCATGTATTTTCAAGAGGATCGGGAGTAAGCCGTCTTTCTTTAGCAAGATGGTTAAAGGGACAGTGCCTGGAAACGAGCTGCTCACTGCCTTCCTTCTTCCACAGTCACCCTAGACAGACCACCCTGCTGCTTGCTTCTTCCACAGGGTGGCCGTATCCTCTTGTTCAGTCCAGGACACTTTGTAAGTGAAGGAGGGCACTATTAATCATTATGCCCTGACAACAAAAGTCAACCTGGCCAACCAGGAGGTGTGGTCACACTAACCACAAACCACCACATCAGTCACCTCCCAGCCCCCAGGTCACGCTCTGGCAATGACTCAACACCTGAGAGCTACAGCCACTTACCGAGGGCCTGAGAAGTTAGGGCCAGATGGACATTGCTGGGGAGCAAAGGTAAGCACCCCTAGTTAAGATCAGAAGTTGAATGACACCTGCATCAAAAGGGAAGGTGGGTGGGAGGAGGCAGAAACACAGGGTGGTGGGTGTTCACAGGAAAGCAGGGCTTCTCGAACAAACTGGCATCTGGGAGGAATTCCTCTCTAAGGTGACTCCAAGTAGGAGAGGCTAGATCACCAGGGCCCATGTTCTGACTTTAAATCCATAACATCTTTTCTCAGTCCTGTAGTTTAAAGAAAATGCATTAGAGCAAGTTTGTCATTTTTCCCATTCATAGTGTCTGGTTCAAAAAGCTGGTCAGTCACAGTCCCACCTTCACTGACAGCTCCGCCTCTTTCCCTCCTGGGATGTGTATTGTCAGTAAGAACAGCAGCCTCTTTACCTGAGTAGGAAGCTCATCCAGGGTTGCAGACAAATGGCATGAGCCCATCTCAGCCCCCTTTAGGGCGAAGGGTGCATGTGCATAGCTGGGTGTGACAAAAGTCATAGCTAATGGACCCAGACGGTGATCCAGACATGACATGGGGTTCAGTGGGTACCACTGGGCTTTTTGCAGCCTAGTTCATCTGCTGTCCAACTCTCCTTGCCATCCTCCGGGCACGGGAGAAATAAGAAACCTCCTTCTGTGACATGACACACAAGTGCTTAGGTCCGAGGACTTTCGATGACTCACAGGATCCTGGACATTTGTATACAGTCAAGTGGTTTTCATCACCTGCCAGCAAGCCACCCGCTCTGAACCAACAACTATGGAGGAAGACAGATCCATCACAGCCACCTTGTAGGAGAGGACACCGCTGGTCCCTGGGCTCACTTCACTGTAAGAAATGCAGCGAAAGCGCCTCTTAAGAGACATTTTTCTTGCACTCCACTCATTCCAAAGACAAAGTGTTTTATCACAAATGTTGGCCAAAATAAATGTGCCTGCCATGCCCACAGCCAGTGGGAGAGCACTCTGGCCTGGAGGAAGAAGGTCTGTCTGCTGACCCCGGTGCCCCTCCCCGCTGAGCCTCCCATGCTCTGAGCCTCCATTCCCTCCTCCATAGCCAGGGCAGGTTCTGCCTACCCCACGGGGGATGGGAGAACATCTCTGTGAAATGACTTGGCACAGCGGAGAGAGCTGTACAAAGGTCACACAATGTGAGGGTTAGTGTTCACTGTTCTGAAACAAAACAAACGAACAAAAAAAAACAAAAAACACTTGCTTTTCTTAGTCAAATCTCAATTAACTAGAGTTACTAGAAAATGGTTCATTAAAATTTCAGGCAAAATTAGGTTCAAAGGAGGCTCTCTTGTGTCCACATAGAGGGCCTGGCTGACAAACACTGTGGACACTGAATACTGGTGGCTGACCTGAAGTGGGGCGTACGATGGCTGAGGACTGCCCTGGGATGTTGCTTTTTAAAACTAAATCCCATAAACATTCACAGGGGCTTTGTTCCTTTTCCCTAAAAGAGAAAAATCAGGAGTTTTTAAAATCTTGCTTTAAAAATTCCAGTTACCCCCTGTTCCTGGTTAATGTGGATTTTTTTCCTTTTTTGGCTTCAACATAAGAATTTTTTTTTTTTTTTTTTTTTTTGGTGGGGGGGGGACTGGGCCTGCCTCCATCTCCCCAGCAGCCTCCTGCCTTCCTTATACACCCACCTGGGCCTTCATGGACATGTGGGCAAGACTCCCCATGTAGTCAATCTTCACCTTAACTTTAATAATCATTATGTTAGTATTTCAGCAGAAAAAGTTGTATTTCATTGTATCATGCGGGAAACTTAGGTGCAATTAATTGAGGTTTAAATGTTTTTTAAAGTCACAACCTAATTGTCAGAGTTGACTAAGGAAAGTCAACAGCTTATCTGACTGTATGGATTAGGTAGTAAGAAAAAGGTGTCCCAGAGTAATCCTTAGGTGATAAAAGCACTAATTAATTACTTTTTTTTCCTTGTGATAATTATCTTTGGTTAGGACCTGTCCATACTGCAGGCAGTGGGTCTTTTACATGGAAGAAAACATTTACCTACATATAGTTTGCTAATGGTTTAAATTTTTCCATTATTTCTGTTTTAATGTTATGCAAGATGTCTTCTTTTTACTAACTGTTATATTTTTCCTATGACTTTTAAAAAGTTATTTTCCTTGAGCTCTCCTTTGGGTCAAAAGTGCCTCCCATGAAGGCAACCTGGTGCTAAGCCCCACCCCCTCACCCCAGGTGTCCCCAGCAACATGCATGGCTGTCCCATTCTGACCTTCTCCAAACCCCTTTCACCATGGCACCATTTACCAAAAAGAGGTCATTTTTTTCAACACAGGACTTTTCCTGGGCTCCAAGTCAGTCACTGGTCTCCAGGGGGCCTCGTTTTTCCATTGCCCACTACACCAAGCAGATGCAGAGCGTTTGGAAGGTGTATACCCTCCTCTGCTTTAGTGCTTTACCAAATGGTTCCCAAAGCCTCTTAGCAGTCTCTGACCCTGGAGGGAAGACCCCCAGCCCAGCAGCTCAGATGGTATTCCTGGCCATCACTATTCCTAGCTCTGTCCCCTTTCCCTTTTGGCACACCCTGAGAATTTCTCACCTCCTTATCTTGTCTCTGCCCTTGTTCTGTTTTTTATTTATTTTTCAGTTCTCTCTCTATTCACTTCTCACCATTAGACCATTTGGCTCCTTCCTCTGTCCTTGTCCCCATCTCTCAGGTCAGTCCGCTGAGCATCATTATAGCTCACCTCCCTAAAATGAGTCCCCTGGGGAGAAAATCTGCAGTCTTGTCAACTTGTACAGTAGTGTAGTTTTCCCACCAAACACTCCTGGTGACTTGCATTTAAGTAGAGTCTTAGACAGGACGCATCATTATCTTATTATGTTCCCTATAAGAAGAGAGCTACACACTTTTATTTCAGCTTCTATTCCAGGTCTGGTAAGATCTTGATATTAAGACCTACTGATGAAGAAATGCTTTGTTTTCTTTGCGTTTTGCTTTCAGTGTCATAAGCAAGTCTCTATAGAGGGTTTCCTACTGGTTTTAAGTTCAGTATGGTACAGTAGACTTCTTGGCACAGACCTGTGAAATGCATCTCAGAGGAAGGCAGAGGCAATAGTGCAAAGAGTATCTCTAAAGTGAAAGGATAAGACTAGGTGTAATATTTTGTGATTCTAGAATTCAGTAACCTTTTTGTTGATTTTGGTAGGTCAAATGCACTTTTCCTTATGCCTATCAAGGGTTTGTTTGTTTTGTTTTTAACCACAAAGATATCTACTTTTTTCTAATTTAAAGATATGTTCTGGCTCAGGCCTGAGTTGATAAGGGCCCCCTCCCCACCAAATCTGGAAGGAAAGTTGCAGTGAACAAGGAAGAGTTGAAATTCCCTGTGCGGTTCTTTCCCTTTCCTTTGGAAATTCGCTTGGTTTTATTCTGTTCATGGCTTGTTGGAATCTGGAATGAGATCTCTAATATGTCATGAGACCTTCCGAGAAACCCAGTGCCAGATTATTTGTGGCATAAAATAGAGGAGCTAATCTTTTTCTTAAAAACCAACTCTTTGGCCCTGGCCAGGGGCTCAGTTTGTTGGAGCATCATCCCGTACACCAAAAGGTTGCAGGTTAAATTCCTGGCCAAGGCACATACTTAGATTGTGGGTTTGATCCCTAGTCAGGGCACGTATAAAAGGCTAGCAATCGATGCTTCTCGCATCAATGTTTCTCTCTTTCTCTCTCTCTCTCTCTTCCTCTCTCTCTAAAATTAATAAATATATCTTTGAGTGAAGATTTTAAAAAATAAAAACCAACAGTTTGATTTATAGCTTAGCGAAAATTCAAGCAAGCCAGCTCCATGGCCATCCAAGACCCCCCATGGAAGCTGCCCAGTATTTCCCATGAATGAGCAAAGGTCTGCAGGGTTCCTGTCACTGTGGCCTTTAGAGTTCAGTGTGTGTGCTCCACAATGAGCAATTGTAAGAATGTCATTATTTCAATGGTTTTGTTGCTATCATATGGCCAAAAGGATTTATGATAACTGCGTTTAAGAGAAAACACCTGTTTTATGTGCAGGTTTATGCAGGAGGAAATGTTGTCTCTAGGAATATGGTTATGTGTAAACTATATAAAAACATGTGTCACACAAGCCCTCACCAAGTAAGAGCAGAGGCAGAACAGAGCAACATTCCGCTATGCCAACTGGCCAAGAAATAGTCTATTATTTGGCACACAAACTCAGAGGAACTGGCTGGTTCCCTGCTGGGGCGCAGCCTTCTGTCTCCCAGTTTAAACAGTAACTTTATCGTAAACCGAGATGTCCCCACTTTGAAAAGGGTCCCTGGAGGACGTCTGGTGTCTCCAGTTCAAGCTTTCTCTTCTGAAGCAGCCACTCCGGCAACTGTGCCTCACCAAGTCCTGAGGCACTCACATTGGGGTCTTCAAAATGAGGGTGGTTCTGCACCTCACCAGCGCCCACAGCTCTCAGCCTGTCCACACCAGACTGCTGGCCCTGGGAAGAAGACACCTTCCAGGAGCAGCTGCAGACCTGGGTCCTCTTGCGCTTCGCAAGAGCATGATAGCTATTGTGGGCTTTCCAAGGTCCTTCCCTCAACCTTGGTCTTTCACTACTGACCAAAGGGATCCTGTGCAGAATCCCTGTGCCTCATACACGGCTTTTCTGCAACAACCCCTCTGTTACACCAGACTCCCCTGAACACCATGGCCTCTTCCACTGATGATCTTAAGACAGGCTTCAAAGCATTTTAATGACTCCAGAAGTTTGAGAGATTCCTTTATAAGAAAGATTATAGAATTTCATATCATATTTCAGTGATTCAGTAATAATGCTATTTCACCAGGGAAGAAAACAAACAAAACAATACTAGGGGCAAGACACCTAATTCCCTTATTCCCAACACTCCCTTTCTGCCCAACTGTACTTTGTAAACTTCCATAGCAATTCCAGGCTGATCTTTCCAGCCGGTGTATTGAAGCAATTGGATTTTATGCATCTGTTACCCTTACACTTTCATTTAAGCTTTCTTTTTTGTTATTTTGTGCATTTAGTGTACAATGTTTAAATGCACAGTATTTTATTTCCATGATGAGTTTGATTATGAAAGTTTCTCTTGCTTCTTGTAGCCTTCAGATAATTTCAGAAATGTTTAAATCTTACACACTCATTTTATATATGTTGTGCTATTGCTAACTTTATATATGTAAATAGCTTTTGACATATGTTGGTGTTTTAAGTACTATCTCTTTTATTGTGATCATTATCACTATTATTCTAATATCGTTCTTAAATGTGAATATTTTTGGTGCATTCAATTTATTTTTCTAATCACCTTTGGTATTTTGGAAGTATATTAGTTATGTAAATATAGGAAAGTGCTTTGCTTAAGCAGTGAGCAAACTCTGATAGATATTAACATTAAAAGATCGCTCCTTTTAAATGCTACCTATATGCTTTTCTTTACATTATGAGGTGCTATTTCAACAAAACCTGTTTCTCTGCTAGATTATTCTGTACTTCCCATTTCTGACTTTGATTTTTAATGACTCTTGATTCAATTTGCCAATGCCTGAACATACCAGGTCAAAGCTAGCTTTTTCCCTTGATGAGTAGGGTCTTGTTTCATTTCAATAATTTCCAAGCTAAAAGTGAACCACAGGAAAAACATCCCAGGTTGCTGGGGTTTGCCTAAGGACCTGTGACCAGATGGCTTCACAGGTGGCAAGTGTTTTGAAGCAGAGAAGAGAGCCCCCAGCTAACCCATACCCACATCTGTTTGAAACTCCTCGCCTTCTGCTTTGATGCATCTAGGTAGCCTGCAACCTGGAATTCTGAACAACTCCATCCCAGCCAGTGTGACACCAGGATAAGGGCCCTGCGTGGGGGTCAGAGGACCCAGGTTCTAGTCTCAGTTCTGCTACTGGTGCACTAAATGACAACACTTTCTGGCCCTTGGCACTCTAAAAGGTAGTGCTAGATATTTTTTCCAACAGGAATATTTTGTATCAGTGTAGCTGAACAAATCAGCCTATTCCTTAAAACGTAACTTTGCTATTCCCAAATGGGGAAAATTATAGCAAATCAGCACAACTGCTCCTTAAGTAGAAGGACCTGCTGTCTGGAAACCCACAAGGGCCAATGGCCTGAACCACAGTGATGGAATAGGTATCCTAAGGATCAAAGGTGAGCCCCAGAGAGTTGGTGTGGAAAGATTAATTAGTGATTACACTAAACCAGGGCTCTTTAGGAGAGACCATCAGGCTAAAAAGATGAAAGAGTAACTGGTTCAATTAGCAAAATGGTTAGGCAACAGTTAGCCTAATGCACTTTGACTTGTGAGGAAAAAAGTAACCAGAAAACTCGGCTGAAATTATGGTCCTAATTGTCTGTGTCGTCCTAGAGTTTTGTATGCTATTTTGTACTTAATATCTATGGTGTAAATACTTTCCAATGTAAATAATGTAAATATGAATTATATATTTTGTTTCTGTCTTTTCTAAAATGGAAGTTGATCTAAGTAATAAACTACAAATCATCTACATCTTGGTTTGGGGAGTATATATTTTTTAAGAAATTATATACCTTTACTTTAATATCTTTCAGAAGGGAAAGAGAGTTTCATGATTAAAGGGAACCTTCATTCCTAACTAATGGAAGTAAGACGATGCCATATAAAGAGGAAGAGATTAGGGGTCAGGAGAGTGGGTTTTAGTTCTGACTTTCTTTTCATTAACAGATGTGGGACTGACTAAGTCACTTAACCTCTTGGAGCTTCATCTAAAAATGAAAACAGCTGTCACAGTTATTTTAAAATCCAAAAGATAACAGATGCAAAATACTTTGAAAGTAAAAAAGTACTCAAAGGCATGGAATTGCTTAATCTTAATTTTCATTATGTCATTTGGTTAGAAGATGGACATTTTTATATACGGGATATTGTATTTTGCTTGAAGAAATTGAATGTGAAGTTAACCTTTCCTGTTAGTTCATGTAAGACCAACATGCTCATAATCATAATTCTTTTATTAGCTTTAAGAACAGGGAAGAAATGTATTTCAAGAATTTCTAACAAAATATTCAAACTTTGAATATGTTCTTGGTTAGACACCAAAATTTCCTCATTGGTGTCTAATATCCCATGAAGAAGACATTTATGAATACAGAAATAGAATCAAATGACCTGGAATTGACAATCCATTTAAAGTGGGCAGAAGCCCCAAGTAATGTCCCATGCAGACTCCACTGTGGAGCCAAGGAAATCTTGCATATAACTTCATCACACTGAAAAGTGCCAGGGTATCCTTTGTGGATGACCAAACTGAAGTTATATAATTCAAAAGAAAGCGATGATGAATAGCAAATTACTTCCCACTTCAACAGATCAAAAGGCTTTACCTACTTCACTCCATGTCAAAATCATCTGTACCCGTCATCTTGTATAGAAGAGACTGAGAACTTTTGTGATTCAGCCAAGGTCACTCAACATCATGTTTCCTCCAGCTCATGAGAAAAACAGCTAGGGATAAAGGGAGGGCCCTTGATCCATAGGCCCTTCTCTGGAGCTGTGGTCCCTCCCTCTCTTCCTGCTGTTCAAGATGTTGCATATGGAGGCCAGGTGAAAGGGAACTTGCTGCATTCATCTTTCAGCCACCTATGGCCTCTGTCTTCAGATTAAGGCATCAGAAGTACAGTCATTATGCCCTGGCTGGTGTGGCTCACTTGGTTGGAGCATCATCCTGTAAACCAAAAAGTCATAGGTTTGATTCCTGGGCCAGGCACATGCCTGGGTTGCAGGTTGCATTCCCAGTCAGGGTGCAAGTGGGAGGCAACTGATTGATGTTTCTCTCTCCTCTCCCTCCCTTTCCCTCTCTCTAGGATCAGTAAGCATGTCCTCAGGTGAGTATTAAAAAAAAAAAGTACAATCATTGTATTATACAGTTTGGAGGCCTGAGTAGGGGTGTACAGAGCAAGAGCACAGCAGACTTTTTGGACACCTTTGACAATCCAATATGGAGTCACTGTCAGCCATGACAGTTATGTCAAATGCTCTGGAGAGTTGTCTCATACAGCACAAAGTTCCCAGCCAGGGCACATACCCAGGTTGCTGATTCCATCCTTGGTCAGGATGTGAACTGGAGGCAACTGATGGATGTTTCTCTCTCACAGCAACATTTTGCTCTCTCTCCTCCCGCCTTTCTAAAATCAATGAAAACACAACCTTGGATGAAGTTTTATTTTTTATTTTTTTTTAATTTTAAGAAAAGACTGAGGTAATAGGATGTAATCATAACATCTTTACAAGGGGTCCAGAATGCCCAAAACCACAAGTCTAGACACTTGGATAAGGACTCCATGTGGACACCAATATGAGTGGGACCTCCACCCCTTCTGGGCTATAAGAACTCAGAACTCTGACCACCCAGCACTTGAGTTTGGCTGTACCACGGGTCACGCTCAGAAGCCTGCCAGACTTCCACTCCACTAGACGCATGCCACCACTGTAGCTATCTGGCTTGAGACCCACACCTGCCTCTCCATCTGCAGACCCACCAGTGACCGGGACTTCGAGCCCCATGCTCACTCTGCTTACTTCTATCACGCAAGGCCCTCCTCTCTGTGTATAACCTGCATGTGACCCTTGGCTTATTGAGGAGGTCTCCCCTAATAAACCTGGCAGCATCGTGGAAAGACACAAACCTGTGTGAGCGACTGCTTTTGAGGATGCCCCCTTGCTCACAGCAGGGGGGCTTCTAAAAGTTACAGCTTCTACCTCTCCTCCTTTTCTAAAGAAAAGGGCAGACTTGAAAACCAGGAAATGTGGGTTTCAGGTCTGGGTCTGCCATGAAATGCAACCACCAGCCCTTCCTGCTCTGAAATGCTAGCGCTGGGGTGAAGCCTATCAAGTACCTCGCCTGTTTTCTGTTTCCTGACATTTTCTTTCCCATTGCCCTCTCCCACCGCCCACCAGCTTCTGTCAGCTCCCTGCTGCAAAATGGGTTAAACAGGTAAGCCCTTTAGATTTATAGTCCTGTGGTTTTGACTTAATAAACCCAACAGTGCCAAAAACAGCATCAAAAAATAAAAAGAAAGAAAAAAGAAAGTTTTCCGTTGTTCTTTGTTTTACATGACTGATGTTTAAAAGTTCCAGTAAAGAAATCTCCAGGGAGATAATCTGCGGAGCAAACCTCAGAAAGACAGGGAAGAGCGGTTGGACTTTTCCACAAGCAATCAAGCTGCAGAAGGGTTTTGTGTTAAAAGGTAATAGTCAGAAAAGGGTAAATCATGACTCTCATATGGATATAAAAATGAACACAATTTAAATATTTTATTTGACTCATAGGATGAGGGAACCAGACAGATGTTTTAACCAGTCCAGGGGAAAAGTCAAGAAATCACAAATGTATATGGAGTAAAGGAATGTGGAGAGAATGGCAAATAGAACCAAGTCAGGACAGAATTTACATATCTACCACTTACCTACAACTCACAACGTGTTGTAAAATAGCTCAAAGACTATGAAAAGATCTAGAATCTGACAACCAAAAAGGATATGCTATAGATGAGGCAGAGTTTTCCATTAAAACATAAGTATATATTCTATAATTGTAAAGCAATGCTCTGCTTTATTTAATTCCCAGACCTATCCCACAGACATTAAAACCCATCATCATTTTCAACTCATATATTATGCTATAAATGTGTAATCAAGAGAACCCTTGAGCAGATATTGATGGAGCCTTGCGTCTGAGTATTAACCTTCTGACCCCTGTGAGTCTGTACCCTTCCCCTCTCTCTGTTCACTGTCTCTCCATACCACCCCACCCCACCCCCACTTGCTTGGGGCTAAGAACTCTTGGCATAAATAACTAACTCTGCAGAGCTTATCAAAAGCAGATGTAGTAAAGGATGTTGACCCTGGATCTCATAACACTCATCACTGGATGAGCAATAAATCTCTACAATTATATGGCTAGAGTCTTTCCTCTGAATTAAAGACCCCTGACCCTTCACATTTGTGACTGTTAACTGGGAAGGACCTCTTTGCTACTGGCCCCTTAATTTAATGTGCTGACAGTTAAGATGCTCTTAGAATAATGAATTGCAGTCTCTCTTTTTCTGACCTCAAAGAGCCCCCTTCAATAATACTCAATGCATATCACCCCCCTGGCCTTTTTAATGCTGAAAAATTCACAGCATCTTAGCCATGGAGATGTGAACTATGTCCCTCCCCCTTTTTCTAGTATTAATTTAATTAATGTGGCCACTGTGGTTTCCTTAGTATTGCTGGATCATTTCAAGTTTAAATAATAAATCAGAATATCAGTTCAAGATGTGGCTGTGGTACTAACAAGTGTGGCCTTCACTAGCTCTTCAACTCCCAGGGCTTCTACTTCTTTCATGAAATGAAGTCATTGAACTCTAAACCTCCTCTGATACTATTGTGGCCTACAGCGATAACTGTGGATACATTGTGACCATTGATATTTTCTATATGATATGATCATAGTTGCTGTTGACAGCTATAGGCATGGTTGGAAAAGGGCAGTGTACAACCTCTCAGAGAATTGAGAAAGGATTGGTTGAGATAGCACCAACACAGGGAGGTCACTTCCCCAGCTCATGTTCCATTTGAAAGAGCAGTAAATTCCTCAAAATGAGCTGTTAAATGCTATCTCCAGAGATTCTGAGTTTGAACAGGCCTAGAGGAGTTTAGGTACTGGATATTCCAAAAATAGATTGTTTATCTCCCTGGCTTTTAACAAGTGAGGTTGGGTTATGCTGAGTTAAACTTACCCTTGTTCAGTCCCTCTACCTCCAAATTCTGACCAGCAACGTTGGATGTAGGACTACAATGTAATGGATGGAGATTCAACCAAAACACTAGCCTGTATTCTTCAAAAATATCAATGCCATGTAAGGCAAAGAAAGACTGAGGAACTGATTCAGATTAATGAAGAATAAAGATTAAAGAGATATAAGAACAAAATGGATCCTGGTCCAGAAAGAAAAATGCTATAAGTTTTACTACAGGGCAACTGGAAATACTTGAATATGGTCTGAGCATTAGATAGTAATATTGTAACAGTGGTAAATTTCCTGATTTTATAATAATATTGTGGTTATATAAAGAATATTCTTGCCCTTAAAAAAATACACACTGAAGGAATTCTGGTCAAGATGGAGGCACAGGTAAATGCGGCTCACCTCCTTGCACAACCACAGCAAAACTACAGCTAAACTACAGAACAAATACCACGCAGAACTGTCAGGAAATCGAGCCGTATGGAAGTCTGACAACCAAGGAATTAAAGAAGCACATTCATCCAGACGGGTAGGAGGGACAGAGGGGTAGAGATGTGGAGACCCAGAACCAGCTAGTCCCAAACCCATGTGTGGTGGATATAAAACAGAGGGATATCTTGGGAGCAAGGGCTCCCAGGCCCACATCAGACCACCCAGCCCAGAGTTCCAATGCCAGGAAATTAAGTTCCCGTAACTCTGGTTGTAAAAACCACTGTGGATTGGGTCAGCAGAAGAAGCTGTGAGATTCTCAGTCCTCTCCTGACTTAAAGGGCCTCGAACCACACATGGACTTACTCAGGCTCACTCCCAGGGGGCTCCAGCACTGTGGCAGCACTGTGAAGGGCACCAGTGGCAAATGGGGAGGAACTAAAGTGTCTGGCGTCAGGATGAGAACTGGGGAACAGCTTTCTCCGAGACAGGTCCTCAGACAACAGCCATTGCCCATTTTCTGAGCCTGCCCCTAGACAGTGCAGGCAGCACCATATCTGAATCTCCATCAACCTGGCTCACATGGTAAACCCTGCCCTGACAATTACCTAAGATTCCACACCATCCAACCTACAGCCCCACCCGAGCTGGTAACAGTGGCTTTCCACGTGAAGGGATGGGCTAGGCCCAGGTTTCAGACCTTCCTAAATTTAGTCAAACAAGCAATAGCTAAGCCCAGCCCGCATACCTCTCACTGCATGGCCCCAGCCCAGCACTAGCAGCAGCCACCTGCAGACGGCTTTATAGCTTACACCGAAGGTCCCCAGGCAGAACACAGGTGGAGGCTGACCTTGGCCTGCACCAACCTGGAAACCCCAGAGCCTGCACAATCAGCAGACATTTACAGACCATGTCAGAACACCACCCAACCACATCCACAAGCCATGGAGGGAGGTGGTTACTGGCCAGGGGTCACAGCCAGTACTACTAGCTGACTGGCCTGGGTAAATCCCTCCCATTAACCTGCTGACAGCAATCAAGACACATCTACAAGAAAAAGAAGTACTCAGACCACATGAAGGATGCACCTCATGTACACAGCTTGGGACACAGGGCAGGCTGTGCCACTGGACCTTATAGGACACCTACTACATTAGGCCCCAATACCAAGACATGAAATCAAAGCAGCTCTACCTAATACATAGAAACAAACACAGGGAGGCTGCCAAAATGAGGAGACAAAGAAACATGGCCCAAATGAAAGAACAGAATAAAAATCCAGAAAAAGAAATAAACAAAATGGATATAAACAGTGAATACAGATTTCAAAACAATAGTTATAAGGATGCTCAAGGAACTTTTTCAAGCATGAAAAAGACTCAAGCAGAAATGAAGGTTACACTAGTGAAATAAAGAAAAATTTACAGGGAATCAGCAGTGGAATGGATAAAACTAAGACTGAAATCAATGATTTGTAGCATAATGAAGAAAAAAAAAATTCAATCAGAACAGCAAGAAAAAAAAAGAATCCAAGAAAATGAGGATAGGGTAAGGAGCTTCTGGGACAACTTCAAGAGGCCCAGCATTTGCATCATAGGAGTGCCAGAATGAGAAGAGAAAACTTATTTGAAAAAAATAATGAAAGAAAACTACCATAATTTGGTAAAGAAAATATACATACAAGTCCAAACAAGATGGATGTAAAGAGGCCCACTCCAAGACACATCACAATTAAAATGCCAAAGGTTATAGATAAAGAGAGAATCTTAAAAACTGTAAGAGAAAAGTAGATAGTTACCTACTAAGAAGTTCCCATAAGACTACCAACTGATTTCTCAAAAAAAACTTTGCAGGCTAGAAGGGACTGGCAAGTATTCAAAATGATGAAAAGCAAGGACCTACAATCTAAATTACTCTATCCAGCAAGCTATCATTTAGAATGGAAGGGCCGATGAAGTGCTTCCCAGACAAGGTAAAGCTAAAGGAGTTCATCATCACCAAGCCATTATTATATGAAATGTTAAAGGGACTTATTTAAGAAAAAAATATCAAAACTATTAACATTAAAATGGCAATAAATACATAACTATCAACAATTGAATCTCAGAAACAAACTAAGCAAACAAGCAGAGCAGAAACAGAACCATAGATATGGAGAATATTGGGATGGTGGCCAGTGGGGATGGAGGTGTGGGGGGATGGGGGAAAAGGTAATTAAGTAGTACAAATTGGTAGTTATAGAATAGGCAAGGGGATGTTAAGAGCAAGTATAGGAAATAGAGTTGCCAAAGAACTTATATGTGTGACCCATGGACATGAACAAAAGAAGGGGGATCACTGGAAGGAGTGGGGGATGCTGAGTGGAGGGGGACAAAGGTGGAAAAACTGGGACAACTGTAATATCATCATCAATAAAAAATACACGCTGAAGAGGTTTATAAGTAAAGGGGATAGGTATCTACAACTTGTCCTCAAATAGTTTTTCTTTTTTTAAGGAAGAAATAAAGACAAAAATAAAATAATAAATAAACGTAGGAAATGTGAAAATTTGGTAAATCTGGGTGCAGGGTATGCAGGAGTTCTTTATACTACTGTAATTTTTCTTTCTTTGTAATAATTTCCAAAACTATATTTTAAAAGAAGACAGTGTAGAAATAAGTTCAAAATTCTGAGACAAAATAATTTTGAACCTAATTCTCTATTCAATCAAACTATTATTCAAGTACTAGAACAAAATTAAGACATGTTCAGATATCTAGAACTCAGAATATTTCTTAGACTATAAGCTCTTATTGAAATTATTAATAGAAAGTGTACTCCAGGAAAAAGGACAGCATAGGATATAAGAAACTGGTATGTACATAGAAATTTGTAAAATGTATAGTTAAGCCTAAATAATGGTTGTTGTTTTATTGGTAGCAATAAAAGAAACAGAATTACCAACTTTGAGAATTTTTTCTCAACTAAGAAAGTGGCAGAGACCAAGGGAAAGAGAAAGTAAAACCATCCCCAGGTTATTCTTTATTCTGAATAAGGAGGAAGATAAACTTACTGATTAACTGTGGATATATACAGCAGATGCTGTGTGCTAAAAATTTTAAGATTCCACAGTACCATCAGTTAAGAATGGTGGAATAGGGAATTCTAAAACCCTCTCCCTTATAAAAGCAATTAGAACAATGGCAAAAACTGTCAGAATCAACTTTTTCAGAATCCTCGAAATCTGGATGACACTTGACTTGCTCTGTTTCCACACCTCCCTCCCCACCTCAGTGGTGGCCCTTGAAAATGAACAGCCTTAAATCACAATGAAAATCAGGAGCCTAGTAGCCATTTGGGGTGGGGGGTGGAGAGAGTGGGAGGCAGAACCAGATGGGAATTCATTTGAGGCCATATTTGAAGAGAATGGTCATTACCTAACCTGTCTGGTCATTTCCTGGAATGCCCTATCCACAAATTTATCTTTATTTGGCCTGACTCAGAGTTATCCCAATGTAAACAGCTTCCTCTACAGGGACATTTGTGAAAAACCATCAGCAGTGCTTGTTTAACATAGTGGCTACCTGGGTGGTAGATAACAGTTGGAAAAAACAACAGTCTAACCAAAAAGTTCTAAAAAGTAAAACTGGGAAATGAGACATCCACAGGAGACTTTTAAAAGCTCCAACATATTCCTGGTAATGTAGAAGGCCACATGCATGCATAACTCTGTGCACATGCTCAGGAAAAAGCTGACCTTAAGGCCCTGTACAGAAAGTTAGGGATAAGGCAGAGTTGTCGACTACCTGGCTGTATGGTGAAGGCATGCCCCAACACATACACAGAGACACTTGGCAAAGAATAAAAACATTATTGGTTCTAGCCATTTGAGAAAATTTCTGTTTAATCATTAGCTGATGTCTAGGCTAACTGAGCAGAGACTTCAGTGGATGCACATGACAAAGAATACAGACTTTACAGAATTATTCATATAAGTTAATTTAAAAAATAGCAACAAGAAAGAGCAACAACAACAAATTCTGGGGAGGAGGGAGAATCTGATTTCTAGAGATAATATTATTTAAAGTGTTCTGTTTCAATAAAAAAAATTAAAAGAAGAAAAAAGAAAGAAAGGAAGGAAGCCCACACAGGGAAAACTAAGTCGGCAATAGAAACTGTACTCGTGGAAGCCCAGATATTGGACTTACTAGACAAAGAACTAAAGCAAAACATAGATGAAGAACTAAATGAAAATATGAAACAGTATCTCAATCTTCAAAATGTGAAAAAATAATAGAAATTTTAAAACAGAACAAATAGATACTCTGGGATTTAAAAATACAACTGAAATGAGAAATTTATTAGAGAAATTCAATAGCAGATTTGAGCATATAGAAGGCAGAGTCAGAAAAATTGAAGATAGGTCAATTGAGATTATCCAGCCTGAAGACCAGAAAGAAAAAAACAAAGTATAACCCTAAACAAACCTCAGGGATATGTGAGACATCATCAAGCATGCCAACATATATATATAGGAGTCTCAGAAGGAGAAGAGAGAGTGAAAAGGAAAGAACAATTATTTAAAGAAATATGTGCAAAAGGGCAGATGTAAATAGTACCTTATTAATAACTTCATTAAATGTAAATAAATTAAACTTGCCAATCAAAACACAGAGATTTTCAGAATGAATAAAAATATATAATCTAAATATTTGCTATCTACAAGAGACACATTTTTAATTCAAAGACATAAATAAGTTGAAATGAAAAGAATGGGAAGAAAGTTATACCATCCAAACAGTAATCACAAGGGAACTGGAATGGCTATGTTAATATCAGACAAAATAAACTTTAAGGTAAATTATTATTTATTACTAGAAACAAAAAATGGCATTTTACAATGATAAAAGGGTCAATCCATCAAAAAGATATAAAAATTATAAGCATGTATGCCTCTAACAACAGATCCCCAAATACGTAAAGTGAAAACTGACAAAATTGAAAGGAAAAACAGACTGTTATAAAAAAATAATTGGAAACATCAATATCCCATTTTAAATAATGCTTTAAAAAACGAAGTAGCAGGTCAGCAAGAAAACAGAACACTTGAACGATGATATAAACAAATCTGACCTAACACATCTATTGAACATTCCATCCAGAAACAGTAGAATGCACATCTGAAGTGCACAGCGAACATTCTTAAGGATAGATTATATATGTTAGGCCACAAACAAGTATCAATAAATTTTAAAAGATTGAAATAATACAAACTATGTTTTCTGACTACAATGACAGTAAATTAAAAATTAATAACACAAGGCAATTTGGAAAATTCACAAATATGAAGGAATTAAACAACATACTCCTAAATAACCAATGGGTCAAGAAGAAATCACAAGGAAATTAAAAAATACTTTGTGTGAATAAAAATGAAAATATAACATTCCAAAATATATAGGATATAGCTAAAGCAGTGCTTGGAGAAAAATTTGTAGCTACAAATACCTATACTTAAAAAAACAAAAAAGGGAAAAAAATCTCAAATTAAGAACTTATTTTTTGCCTGAAGAAAATATTTTTAAAAAGCAAACTAATTCTAAAGAAAGCACAAGGAAAGAAATAATAAAGACTTGATCATAAATTAATAAAATAGAGAATAGGAAAACATCATTGAAAACAAAAGTTTGTTCTTCTAAAAAATAAAGAAGTTGATTTAGCTGGACTGACATAGAAAAAAAGAAATAATTCAAATTACTAAATTCAAAATGAAAGAGGGACTTTATTACTGACCTTACAAAAAATTTTTTTAATTATAAAGGAATATTATGAATTATTGTATGCCAACAAATTAGATAATCTAAATTAAATGGACAAACCTAGATACACAAACCATCAAAATTGACTGAAGAAGAAATAGAAAATCTGAATATAACTATAACAATTAAGGAGATTAAACTAGTAATTTTAAATTTTCCCAAAAGGAAAAGCCCAGAACTAGATGGCTTCACTGGTGAATTTACCAGATTCTAGAAATTGGCCTTTGTACAACTTCAAAATATTTTCATATCCTTTATTTATCATATATCATTATATATAGATATACATATATAATATATCTATATATATTCTACAGATAGAGATAATATGTGTAAATAAATTTTTCCATTAGAATCAAATTTAGAGGCATGAGATCTGTTATAGACTAAATGTTTGTGTCTCTCAAAATCCATATGTTGAGGCTTTATCCCCGAATACGATAGGAATTGGAGATGGGTCCTCTGGGAGGAGATAAGGTTTAGATGAGGTCATGAAGTGGGGCCCCCATGACTGGAGGATCCTTGTAAGAAGAGGAAGAGAAGCCACAGCTCTCTCTCCACCATATGAGCAGAAAGCAAGAAGGCAGCTGACTATAAGGCAGGAAGAGGTCCCTCACCAGGAACCTAATTTGCCAGTACCTTGATCTTGGATGTCTAACCTTCAGAACTGTGAGAAATAAACATCTGTTGTTTAAGGGACCCAGTCTATGATATTTTGTTGTATTAGCCCAAGTTGACTAAGACAAGATCTAAATAAGCTTTGTAAACTCCTTCTCTAACACACCCAGATTAACCAGATAATTGAATTCACAAAGAAAGTCAATCAAACATCTACCTGTCTGGGGGAAATTAAAAAACAGAATGTAGTTTCCTCCTGAATAACAAAGTTGTGGGGTGTTTTTGTATCATGGAAAATAACATCAGTACAATAGGCAAAGAATTTCAAAAGTTATTCAAGAAAATGAATATAATAATTTATATCAAATAAACCATCAGGCTTTGGAATATGAACAATCCTAATTTACAAGAAAAATCTTTCTAAGTCCCTACAACACCTTAGAGTAGGAAACCACCAACCACCACAGAATGAGTTTATGGAGCAAGTCCTGGGCCATGCTGGTTGCCACAGGCGAATAAAATGCTTACTCCCATAAAGCACTGCTACGTCTGCCCCCTTGTTGAAAAGTCAGCTCACCCAGCACTTCAAGATTTCCAAGAGGACAGAAATGAAATTATTTCTTTTCACGCAAATATCCTGTTCAGAAACTCCTGAAATTCCCAGACATTCTTTCTTAAAAATTATAGATTCCAGCAATAATTTTCACTCTACAACCTCATTAAACTTCTCAGCCAATTACTAAACAATATCGTTTGTAAGTTACAGTCTTTTAAACAGATTGCAAACCATGTGACTGTGTTTCTAATTCCAAGGCATCTTACATTTTACTAGTAAAATTTTCAAACACTGAAATGTGTTGCTAACACTTATGCATATTACATCTGCATTTCCTCTAATTTAAACACTATCAAAATAAGCTACAAAATGTTGCCCAATATAACTTTTTTTCCTCTAATAAACCCTCTGTGCTCAAAATTCACAGCTTCATTACTTTACTGGTCATTAGTCAGTTCTCTCCATTTTCTTACCATGTATTCAAAACATCAATGTTAGTTTTAAATATGAATGTTCTCAAGATGACACTCATCTTTATTATAACTCACCCTTCTTCTTAACTCCCACTCATATCTTCCATCATAGCAAAAGAAACACTCAGAAGTTTCAATGGCTAGATGGCCAGAGGTGGAACTTAGGGTTGGCCAAGAGAACATATGCAAGGGTCACATCCCAAAACAGTCAAAAACTGGGAAAGAAGACTAAAGTCAGCATCCTTGAGAGGCAAAGTCATAAGCTTGAGCCAGAGAGAACGCTTGCCGAAGTCAATCTCTTTGGGGATAAAAATTGTGAGGTGGATCCAAAGAGGAAGGCTGAACAAAACTGAATTGAAGCTCCAGCAATTCCAGAACAACTGAGCAGATGCTAGCACTACCTTAATGGGGGCCCGGGAGTTATCTTTATGGGCCAGTTGAGGCAGATGTATGACTTAAAAGCATATGAGATTTAAAAGATGGATTATACCTTCTACAACTGATAAGACCTGCTTCATAAATTTCATACATTTCCTCTTTCTCCATTTTCAAAATTAATTCTTCAAACAACCACCTGCCCAATTATAAGCAGTCCAATATGTCCATCCTGGGGTGTCCTCTCTATCTCCCCCTCGCCCACCACCCATAAACTCAATGGAGGCTGACTCAAGTTCAGGCACTGCGATCCTCCTTCTGATCCCAAGCTGAGAGAAGGCTGCTGCCACTTCTGAGATGCTGGTCAGTGCTGTCTCACACATGCTGGTGGCAGTGGGAAATTCTACCACATTTTTGCAAAGTTATCTGGCAATGGCTATTGGCATTCAAAATGCACATACACTTGATAAAACAGTCCCACTTATGTGACTCTACCTTACCAGAAAACTAAAAGAATCAGCCCATAAGAACATACATAAAAGAAAATTTCTTGCAGGGTAACTTGTGATGGCGAAAATAGGGAAAGTGTTAAAAAAATGTATGTACTATAGTAATCTTAAGCTATATTAACCAACTTTTAAAAATAATTAGCTAACTCAGAGCAACAGCTCGAAAGCAAGAGAAAAAATTCCCAGAGCCAAAAAAAAAAAGAAAGTTCAATTTAGAATGATAAGAAGGAAGAAAGATTATGGTGGCATAAAGAGGTATTAGACTTAAGACATAAGAGCTTGAGGTTGGGATTTTAATGCCCACCAAAGGCAAGAACAAAGGTCTAAGGCTTGTATAAGGCAAGAACTAAAATAAAACCCCCCTTGAACTGCTTTGTCTTTAAAGTAGGAACTAAAACACACTATCCACAGGCCCTGGGATACAGCAAAGAAATCTGTTGTCTACCTGGGCCTCTGGAGGGGATGTATTGTACAGTGAATTTATGTTATCTGAGTAGTATATAAACTTGGATTTGTGGGGGGGGGGTGCTCTCTGTATAACTCACATAAGATAAATTTCACACCACTTTAAAGTGTACAACTCAGTGGTTTTTAGTTTATTCATGAAGTTGTGCAAGCATCACAACTATTTCATTCCAAACATTGTTACCACCCTCAAAGAAACCCTGTCACTATCAGTAGCAATTCCCATTCCCCCTCTACGTACAAACCTGAAATTAACAGTAAAATTGGCTGGAGATAGTATTACAAGAAGCAAATGCAAATTTGCCTGTTAGGAAATTTCCACAAGCCATATAAGAACTCCAACAGTAATGACTCTTTATGTTTAGTTCACAATGAAAAATAATAGAACACATGAGGCCCAAAGCTCCATTGAGAAGAATTAATATCCTAAGAACCAAAGACAATGGAATACTAAAAGACAGTAAAAAACATCTTAAACTGTTTAGAAATATTTTAAGTGCAGAAACTATATCAAATGAACAAGACTATAAAACATCAGACCATTTAAAAAATAAGCAATTAGAAATCCTAGAAAAATGATTTAAATATTTACCAAAATTAAAACCCAGTGAAGTAAGTGGGTTCTCTTCTGAAAATGATAGGCTAGCTCGTTTTGTTCTACTGAAAACAGCTGTAAAAGCTAGACTAAATACTTTTTCATTTATTTGAAGGTGTTGGAGAGCTATCAAAGTAGTTAGCATTTCCAGAGCCAAGAATTTAGAGTAAAGGAAAGCCCAGAAAGGGGAAAGGTCTTCCAAATGAGACTCTGAAGGACTAAAAGGAAGAAGGAACCCTGGAACTGGAGACACTGGCAGATGCATCCAGAGAATCATAGCGTACTGGAAAACCTGAACTGGAGCTGTGACTTGTTGGAGGTTCAACGTGGACAAGTCTGAGAGTTACTAACTCCAGAGCGACCCACTCCCAGGGCAGCCCTCACACTTTTGTGACTCTTACCTCGAGAAGCCCTATAAGGTCCGCAGTGTGAGGATCAGATAAAAATGCCTCATGTTTCCAACAGGAGGAGGGAAAAGGAACCATTTTGAAAAATACACCAGAGCACTCTGTTCTTCTTATCAAGTGTTGCCCTTAGGAGAATTATTTTACCAAAGCCTAATCTACTGGGGTTTTATCAGAGCCTAACCAGACCCCTCTAGCCACCCTGTCCCACCGTGACAGGTTGGGGGAACGAGGGGAGGGGCAGCCCTGGTAAAGTTCTCAGTACAGGGACGTAGGCTCACCAAAAGACTGAGACAGTACAGTCTTTAGAACACTCCCCTCCCCTTCATCTCACTGCTACATTATTAAAGGCCTACTGACTGCAGTTCCTTTTACCCAATGCTCCAACCACAGATCCAGAACACACAGAGAACATCAAGCAGGATTAATGCAAATAAATAAATAAATAAATAAATAAATAAAACTATACCTAGGTATATCATATCCAAATTTAAGAAAGTCCAAGTAAAGAACAAAATCTTGAAAGAAGAGAGGGGGAAATGTCTTACTATAGAGGAGCAAAGATAAGAATTATATCTGACTTCTCAGAAACCATGCAAGCAAATAGATTGAAGTGAAATATTTAAAGAGTTGAAAGAAAATAAATGCCAGCCTAGATTTCTGTGCCCTGAAAAATTAAAATTATCTTTCAAAAGTGAAGGAGAAATACTTGCCCAGACCAAAAAAAAAAAAAAAAGGAGAGGAAGAAGGAATTTGTTGAACGTAGATCTGTCTTGCCAGAAATTTTTAAAGTTCTTCAGAGAGAAGGAAAATGATATAGGTCAGAAACTTCAATCTACATACACAGAGGAAGAATATCAGAGAATGAGTAAATGAAGCTAAAATAAAAACTTTTATTTTTCTTATTCTTGATATAACAGCTAACAGTTTGTTCAAAATAATAATAGCAGAATATCTTTAATTCTATATAATTATACATAAATGCTTAAATTTGCTTATATATAGTAAAATGAATGATATAAGGGATGGGAAGGCAGAATTAAAATTATTTTGTTGTTATAAGGTTTTGCACTATCAATGAAGCTGTATAGTCCTATTTTAAAGTGGACTTGTTTCGTTGTAAATATATATTGTAAAGTCCAGAGCAACCACTAAAACGGTTTCGTGGGGTTTTTTTGTTTGTTTGTTTGTTTGTTTTTCAGTATAATTGGTATGCTAAGAAAGGAGAGAAATGAAATCATAAAGTTTCATTTAAAACCACAAAAGGCAGAACTAGAAAAATAGAAAGAGAGCAAGGGCAACAAATAGAAAACAGTAATAAATATGGTAGCTATTAATCCTGCATGATACTAAACAGTGGATACATGTCATTATATATTTGTCAAAACCCACAGAATGTACAATTCCAAGAGTGAACCCCAGTGTAAACTATAGACTTTGGATAACATGTTAAGGTAGTTTCATCAATTGAAACAGATGTACCATTCCAGTACTGAATGTTGCTAGTGCCAGGAGGGATTATGCGTATGTGGCCAGGTGTGGGGTTGGGGGATGTGGGAACACTGTGTACTTTCCACCCATTTTTGCTGTGACCTAAAAAGTGTTCTAAAAAATAAGGTTTATTGCCCTGGCAGGGTGGCTCACTTGGTTGGAGGATCATCCCATGCATGATAAGGTTGCAAGTTTGACCCTCTGTCAGGGCACATACCTAGGTTGCAGGTTTGATCCCAGGTTGGCGTACATATGGGAAGCAACTGATGAATGTTTCTCTCTCACATTGATGTTTCTCTCCCTCTCTCTCCCCATCTCCTCTCTCTCTCAAATCAATACATGTAGCCTTGGATGAGGATTAAAAAAAATAAAAACATAAGGTTTATTAAGGAAAAAGAAATTTTAGAAATGATAAAAATTAGAGAAAAAAGTAACTAATGCTGAATTTAGGGGAAAAAAAAATGTTTCAATATATCAGTAATACAGATTTCCAAAGAGGAACACTAAAACATTGAAGCAGAGTAAGTGCCAAAAACTGTAATTCAAAAACACACTTTTGAAATAAAATAAGTTTTGAAACTACATTTTAAAAGAACACACCATGTACTTAAGATTATCAATCCAGAATGACCCATATCACAAAGTATTCTAATGAACTCACTAAACTTTAAAGAAAAAAGAAAAAAATACTTTGAGCATCAAGTTAAGCAAGTAGATGAATTACAAGAGGAAGAACTATATTGTTATAAAATATTTCTGCACTAATATTTCTCCAGAAACAAATTGAGAAAATTTTAAGACACTCAAAGGCAGAAAATATAAGCCAAGGATTTTATAAGCACTAAAAGCAACGTTTAAGTATAAAGGGCAAAAAATGTTATCAATACACAAACACATAGAGATTTTTGGTCCCAAAAGCCCTCTTGAGAAATATATTAATGAATGAGCTTCAGTCAAGCAAAATGACTAAAGAAATATTTAACATAAGGACTAGTGATAAGTAATGAACATGTAGTTATTTATAGAAATAACACTAAATGAGGCATAAAAAGAAGAGATTTATAGCATGCAATGGCTTACTGTGAAGTTCAAACAAGGTAGATATAGTTCATTATTTCTAAATGAGGGTAGAATGGAGTGATGATATGCAAAAAAGTACTTAACTGCTCTTAGTGATAACATTGGTGGTAGTAGGATTACAATTATTATTCTGAGGATGCATTGTGTGAGGGAGGGATAAAGTAAAGGAGTAATTGTGAGTTATTCTAATTCTATCATCTCTTGTGTCCTTGAGATACAAGATTCTTGGTATAGAAGAGAGGAGATACAGATGCTGTATAGAAGAGATTCAATTTTACAACTCTGCGGTTATAAATCAGACGTATCGATATGAATGCAGGAGCTCTTTTATCTTCTAAAATAAAACACACAAACACACATATAAAATCTTAGCTCTGTTCATAAAGAATCCTGAAAACAATGACAACCTAATAGCAGTGATCATCCCTAGCACTCAGATTGTTAAAATACCATTTTCTACAAAAAGAAATTAGGGCTTTTGGGGGAAGTTGTTATTTCTGGTTTGGGGCAGGAATGTACAAATTGAGCCTGGAACATCTTATCACGCTAGATAAAGGGGCAGTTATCAAGCTACTAACATGTTAATAATGACTCAGAGCCAACTTGAAGAGGCTCCCTCAAGCCAGAGAGGGGACAATGTAAGCTTCAAAATGGATAATAATTGCAATTGATTAAAACCCATCAATCTATGAGTTAAAATATTAAAACTGATTTTTTAAAAAACTAATTGGTCATCCTGAGAGAATGATATGAAACCAATTCATTATCTTAAATGAATTATTTATTCTGCCTTCCCATATGAACTGTACCATGGGTAATCAAATAGTAATGAGGTAATGTGTCTCTCTATAAAGGTACTCCATCTAAAAATGAAAAATATAGAATTAGAATATCACCATTTTACAATCCTCAATCAATTGCTACACTTTGGCATTAAGCATTAACACTAACATCACAAAAAGAGAGACAGCCAGACATTATGTGCCTCCTGGTGAAAGAGCACAGAAGCATTGTAATCTTGCCCAAGATATTGAACCCAAGTCTGATCAGACCTCTGGATCTGCTATCCAGTTGCAGGAAATACAAAAGACTAGAGCAGCGTGTTGAACTGCACCACAAATATTCACCAGCAAAATCCACAAGTCAAACAGTCCAGTTCCTCCGCAGATAAAATGAAATGAAAAGAAAGATATGGAGAAGGATTCTGTATATTAAAATAGACTTGAAAGATGTATAATAATTTTTTAATGGGCAAGATTAATCTATAGTTTCTAGAGATGTGCATTTGGGTGCTAACACTACAAAGTAACGTAAGGAAGAAATCACTATAGAAGTCAGGGTAGGGACTGCTGCTTCTGACCATGATGGAGTAACAGGGACCAGATTTACCCTCCTGCATGAAATAACTAAAATACAAGACAAAATGTAGTTTAAAACACCTGGTTTTAGATGTTGGCTATCTGAATGCACAGAACAGTGATCCCTGAGAGAGGGGAAACAAATGAGGTGAATTCTAAAATTGCCCCGGCTTGTTTAAGCCTGGACAACACATCCAGGCCAAAACACAGAGAGGAGGAACCCACCAGTCTTCCTGAGTTGAGGAGACAAAGCCCAAGTTAAAGGAGGCTGTGTGACTAGAATCCACGGAACAAAGTAGAGGAAAGCAGAGGAGCACACATAGAGCTCCAGAGTTCTGCAGAGCACATCTCGTGAGTCCCGATGAGACGTAGACATAAGAAAACTACTGACATCTGGGGGAAGAATCACTCAAAAGGAGCAAGGTGAACAATTTCTGGAGTTCATACAGAATCTGGAGAAGTCCATGGTTTCACCAACCAGAGTGGAATAGGCTTATAATTCATGAATCATCAAGTAGTGAGGCAAAAGTCAGCCCTAGATCAGAGGCTGCTCTGATCCCACCTGATAGATCTTAAGAGCAATTCTCAAAGTAATCAAACTCTTTCCAAGTATACTGAACCCCAGAAATGAACTCAAGAATATTTGTACAAATGCAAAATATCCAGCACCCATGCTATCTGGAGCCAGTAAAAAAGTTACCAGGCATGAAAAGAAACAGGAAACTATGATCCCTAATAAGGAGATGCAGCAATGATAAGCATATAATTAGTCAATAAGGACATAAAACAGTTATTACAGTCTATATATTCAATAAAGTTGAGAAAAGATTGAGCATGTAGAAATATAAAAGATATATTTTTAAAGACCCAAATGAACTTCTAGAGATGAAAACTGCAACATCTGAGACTTTAAAAACACATTGGGCAGGAAGAACAGCATATTAGATGTTGCAGAAAAAGAGATGAATGACCTTGAAGACACTACAATAGAAATTATCCAAATGAAACATATAGAGAAAAAACTGAATAAAAGGAAAAAAACAGAGCATCAGTAAGCAGTGGGATACCTTCCAACATCCTAAAAATGTGCAATTGGAGTCCCCAGAGGGGAGGAAAAAGGAAGGATGGGGTAAAAAAATAACTGAAAAAATAATGGCTGAAATTTTTCCAAAGAGTGTCAAAATTATTAAACCATAGATGCAAGAAGTTAAGTAAACAAAAAAACAACAAAACAACAATTCTACCAAGGCATACCATAACCAAATTGCTTAAAACCAATGTTAAAGATAAAATCTTATAAGTAGCTAGAAGGACAAAGATAAGAATACAACTGACTTCTGGATGGAAACAATGCAAGCTAGAAACATTGGAGCAATTTTTTAAAATCTAATCAAGAACAACAGCCATCCTGTAATTTTATATGCAGAAAAAATATTTTTTAATATTTTAAAAAACTAGTCAAATGTATTAGACCTAAACTTCAGGAAACGTTAAAGAACATTCTGTGAGCAGAAGGAAAATTATAATAGATGGAAATCTGCACTATACAGAGTGAAGAACACCAGAAATGGTACATATTTGGGTAAATACAAAAGTGTTTTTCTTATTTTAAAATTAAAAAAAAAGATATTATAGTTTAATGCAAAAATAACAACAATGTATTTGGGTCTTATATCATGTGTAAAAGTTATAAATGACAAAATGCTATGATAATGGACCAATAGTGGTTACTTTTGTGGGAAGTGAGGGAGTTCAGATAGTGAGGGGGCCGACAGAGGGACTTCTGGTGTTGTTGGCAAAGTTCTATTTCTTTCTCTGGATGTTGGGTTGTTCACCTTGTGATAAATATTAAGTCATATGTTTGTGTCACTTTCTATATATGCTTTACTTTATAACGTAAAGGTTCTAAAAACAATGTAAAGTGAACATTTTTTACTTCCATTCCCCTAGTCCCCTCCCCTTTGGCAACCACCAGCTTGTTCTCTATGGCTTTGTGTCTCTTTTGTCTTGTTTTGTTTATTCATTTGTTTGAGGGCAGTTTAGATTCCACAGATGAATGAAATAATACAGAATTTGTCTTGCTTTGTCTGATAATTGCACTTAGCATAATACCCTCTAGATCCAAAGTTTTTGTGAACTATGTAGAAATAGTTTCAAAAAAGACACAAAGGATATAAAATAAAGTATTAACAATGGTTATTTTATTGATATTGAGATTAAAATGAGGTCTACTTTTCTGTTTTATTTCCAATTGCCCACTGTGGATATTATTTACTTTCGTAAATAGGAAAATATTTCAAAAAACAATAAATACTTAAAATGGAAATACTTTATCCACAAATTGTATATACGGTCCTTGGGAACAAAATTCATACCTTTGAACCTGTTTTGCTGTCTTGGCTTCTTTGATTTGACTTCATTAGTCTTGCCTACTTTTATCTAGATTGTTTTGTGGTTGTACTACCAACCAGAAGCAGGCGTTCAAAAAATTTTATGTCAAGACTTCTGGTCAAGATGGTGATGTAGGCAGACGTGGCTCACCTTTTCACACAACCACATCCAAATTACAACTAAAATATGGAACCACCATCACTCAGAACCATCATAAATTGAGTTCAATAGAAGTCTGACAACTACAGAATTAAAGAAACCACATCCATTCAGACTGAGCCAGCAAGATGGTGCCATGTCTGAGACTCCATCAACCTGGCTAACACTCTTTGACCTGCCTTGGAGATCCCCAGGGACTCTGTCCCACCCAACTATAGGCCCACTCAAGCTGCTTTTCCATATGAATGGCTGGTCTTGGCTCAGGCTTCACAACTTCCTAAATACTATCAAATAAGCAACAACTGGCCTCAGTGAGCTCCAGGCACAGCACTAGCAGCAGACAGCCTAGATTCACAGCTTGACTTTGCCTGGTAATCTCCAAGCCCAGCAGAAGTATGGGCATCTCAGATTGCTTTATAGCTCAGGCAGGGTGCCTGGGGCAAAAGACAGGGGTGGGGGGGAGCTGAACTTGGGCTGCACCGCCTGGGAACCCCAGGTCTAGCACACCTAGTGGACAAATACAGACCACATCGGAGCATCACCACCCTGCCCCTGCCAGCTGATCCTCCACGGAGGGCAGAGGCTGGAGGTCAGTGGTCACAGCCAGGCCTTGCAGCTAACTGGCCTGGGTAAATCCCTCCCATTGATCTGCCAAGAGCAACAAGGCTCAACTACAAGAGGAAGGTGTACTCAGCCCACATGAAGAGTATACCTTGAGTACCCAGTTTGCGTAATAGGTGAGGCTGTGCCCCTTGACCCCACAGGACACCTACTACATTAGGCCACACTACCAAGACACAGAGTCAAAGCAGCTTTACCCAATACAGAGAAACAAACACAGGGAGACTGTCAAATTGAGGAGGCAAGAAATATGGCCCAAATGAAAGAACTGAACAAAATCCCAGAAAATGAGCTAAATGAAATGGAGATAGCCAACCTATCAGATACAGAGTTCAAAACACTGGTGATCAAGATGCTTAGAGAAATGATTGACAATGGCCACAAAATAAAGGAAGAAGTGAAGGTTATACAAAGTGAAATATATATATATATATATATATATATATATATATATATATATATTTCCAACAGTGATGGGAAGGAAGCCACGATTTAAATCAATGATTTGGAACAAAACGAAGAAATAAACATTTGCCCTGAACAGAAAGAAAAAACAAGAATGCAAAAAAATGAGGAGAGGCTTAGGAACTTCTGGGACAACTTTGAACATACCAATATCTGAGTCAGAGGTGTGTCAGTGGAGAAGAGGAAGAGCAAGAAGTTGAAAACTTATTTGAAAAGATAATGAAAGAAAACTTCCCTAATTTGGCTAAGGAAATAGATTTACAAGTTCAGGAAGCACGAAGAGTTCCAAACAAGTTGGATCCAAAGAGGACCACACCAAGATACATCATAATTAAAGTGCTAAAAGTTAAAGATAAAGAGAGAATCTTAAAAGCAGCAAGAGAAAAGCAGAGAGCTAACTCCAAAGGGGTTCCCATAAGACTATCAGCTAATTTCTCAAAAGAAACTTTGCAGGCAAGAAGGGACTGGCAAGAAGTATTCAAAGTGATGAAAAGCAAGGATCTACAACCAAGATTACTCTATTCAGCAAAGCTATCATTTAGAATGGAAGGGCAGATAAACAGCTTCCTAGACAAGAAAAAGCTAAAGGAGTTCATCATCACCAAGCCCTTATTATATGAAATGTTAAAGGGACTTATTTAAGAAATAGAAGAATAAAATAGCATAAAATACATATTTATCAACAACTGAATAAAAACAAACAAACTAAGCAAACAAGAAAAACAGAGACAGAATCATGAATACAGAGATCATTTTGATGGTTGCCAGATGGGAGAGGGGTGTGGGGGAATGGGTGAAGAGGTGAGGGGAGAAGTACAAATAGGTAGCTGCAGAATAGCCATGGGGATGTAAAGTACAGTATAGGAAATGGAGTGGCCAGAGAACTTAAACGCATGACCCATGGTCAAAAACAATGGTGGGAAGATTGCCTGAGGGAGTGGCTGGTGTTAGGAGGGGGGAACAAAAAGGGGGAAAATCAGGACAACTGTAATAGCATAATCAATAAAATATAATAAAAAATTTTATGAACAGAACTAAATTAAAGAAAACTAAAATTCACACTTTGTGAATCTGTTGTTTAAATTAATAACAATATTTGGCTGAGAGCTAGGGGATGAGGAACAGTTATTCCAAAGCCGAGCTGACAATCAGCTACCCTGGAAGTGTCTCTAGGAGGTTTTGACACTGTTCAAAAAAGCTTGTGATTGTTTTGTAAACAAGGAGACTGAGGTGTTGCATTTACAAATTCTGTAGAAAGACTTCTGTGTTTTCAGTATTCTAAACAGAAATATCAAGTGCCTCTAAATTTCATCTGACACAGACCTAATGTCTGAATTAGCAGTACCTCCAAAACAAGAACAAGCCTAAATGAAGACTGCCACAAGCCTCTAAACCTCACCAAGACACTGTATACCAAGGGAGGAAAACCAACACAAAGGAAATACCAGAAATCTGAGGACCTGAAAAAGGCACAGCGTACTACAAACTTAATTGCTCACAGAGCAAGGAGGAGAGTGAAAAATATACCATGAACATCTGTTGTGTGTGAATGACTGGGGTTGGGTTAAGTAAGATTAACCACATAGAACATCAGCCTTATAGTGTTTCCCAAGAAAACACCTCATGCATTTGAAAGATTAGCAAAGGAACTACAGTGCACTTAAAAAAATAATAATTAAAGAATGCCTGATTTGTTTATTGACTTTTTTAAAAATTTACAAATGTGGAAAAGAATGTAGTATGGCACAGGGCTGTCTTGTGCTCTCACTAAGTATAATGCAGTTTATTTCATGGTAACAGAATTCAAAAATAGGGATTTTATCTAACTTTGAAGCAATATAAGAAAATCTTAAACAGTTCCAATGAATTCAATTGCATCACTAATACACAGAACCGTTTTAAGAATGTACAAGTGTGAGCTAAAGGTAATCTGAACACTCATTCTGTTTGGAAAATAGAAATATGTACATGTGAGGGTTAGTCTACAGAGCTTATTCATTAAAAAATGAGAGCCTCTGATGGGTGAATATTTGCTTCTTTGGGTTATGTACTATAATGTCCTGAACATAATTTTCATTACAAATGACCATATGGGTTACCAAAGCAAACATATATATCACTGCAACACTCTGTAGTAATATATGCAGTCCCTTAAGCTAACTTGAAGATGGATAATGTAGTACTGGAATCATTTCCTAGACAGAGGACCACTAGCAATAACCCTTAATAGCCCAGGATCCCCAGCGGCGCATTTAAAGCTGGATTCCTAGAGCCTGCATTTCAGCAGCCACCATGGAACGAAATAAACACTTTGGAGCAGCGCAGGAAGCCCTGCTGTTCAGAATTGGCTGGTTCTGAGCCAATGGTTTCTCATCTCGATGAGCAGCAGCTGTCAGAGCCACTCTGCAGGGACGTTGCTTTGAAAGTTTCTAAAGATCTTAATTGTGACCATCCCTTCTGGCTCTAAGTAAGGTTCTTCTTGCTCACTTGTATTATTTGAGCACACTTAATTTTATGATCATCAGCGCAGAACAAAGTGGAGTATTCCCCCATCTAATGAGCTGGACAAAAGGAACCACCAGAGAGAGAGGCAGAAGGATGAACCTGAAAGAGAACAGAGTCTCCCAACAAAACTGGAGTCAAAGGACAGGCAGCTGTGACCTTCTACAGATAATTTCACAGTAAACAGGTGAGGACACAATCTGCCCCTCATAAATCTATGAATATACCTTAAAATTCTAGATAGGTCTATTTAATATGCCTCTTCGAAGAGTAACTTTTTATGAAAATAAATATGTGTAAATAAAGAGATTGGGCCATTTTTGTCTCTCCACATAAAACCAATTCCAAAAACCCTTATGTTGAAATATTTGGAGTCTATTTTAGCCTATAATGATATGTATATACACACAGCATTCACGCATACACACACAGTATACACAATGATGGTGAGATTAAGTTGGGCAGTGAGACCGAATGTAAAGAACCTTAGAATCCCTGTCACAAAGCCCCAGTTCTGATGCCTGCCAGACCACTAACTGACTGTGGGACTTGTGACCCACAAAACAAGGTTAGAAGACAAGTCTCTCTGAGGCTGTGAAGTAAGTGTGCCTCTTGCCAGAGAGATTCTCAGAGAAGGCTGCAAGAGGTGTCCCAGGTAAATTTCAATGATTTGTTGTGATGGGCTGTTCATCTTTTCTCACTCAAAACCCTGATTTGAATGAACATCCCTAGTTTCAAAAATGTGCCTCAGCTGTCCTGTTATACAGTAGGGGAAATAAAAATGCTACCTATATAAAGAGAAAAGTGATTCTGTTGATCAGTGGAGCTAAGGAGGGGCCTACTCCAGCAGGTAGGGAAGCACTGGTCTTTCTGCTCCAGGGTTTCCCCACCAAACCATTCACTGTGCAGGCACAGTTGTCAGGAGAATCTCCCACGATCATAGCCCTATTCATATGCAACTTTAAGATCTCACTGTCTACCAAGGGCAGTAGCAAGCCCTCACCCGTGCCTCCAGGCTCCCCATATTAGGTCCTCAGCCTAACTGCTGGGAGGCATTTTGTGGGAAGTAAAGCAGAGTGGCATGTGGGCATCTTCAAGGATTCATCGAGAGGATCCGTTACCTTCAGAGCTGGGACCCTGAACTGTTAGCCTGAGAGACAAAATGTACCTCAATGCCAGCTGTGTCCCTCAGCTTTGACTTATGCCAGGCGAGGACTTCCCTAGGTGTGGAAATGGGACCCTCCACTTTGCTGCGTTAGGAGATCCCGCATGGATACATTCATCAACATCTTGCCTTTCAGCTTCTGTGTCCACTTATTGCCTGAAACCTCAGCAGACAGGAGTACATGTGCTGCCTTATAATCTATCTGCTTTTGGATTTGAACATTAAGACTCCTCCAGCATTCCTTGGAACAGACAAGATCCTTATCCACAAAGAGAAGCACAGGAAAAAAGTATGTGCTTGGAAGGACACAGAAGAAACTTAACTTTGGCCACCTTGGAGAGGCAATGTCCACCTGGGGAACAGAGGAGAAAGGACATCTATACCTAATGTACCTTTTGATTTGAGTGTCACATTCAAGTATTACTATTTTTTAATGTTTGAAGAATTAAAATGACTTAAAAGTAAATAAAATAAAATGGGGGTGGAGAGGAACTGGTTAAGCTAATTTTAAGAATGCTTTGGAAAACCAAAATGTAAAAATCAATGTTAAGAGAGGTGTTCAGTGATTACTCCTGATTCTTGTTAAGTATTTTTCATTGTTAGTTTCAAGCTGATTTCTATATCTATTGCCATGTCCTCAGTTATCAAGGAGATCGCAAGTTTTCTGAGAGAAGAGATCATGCCTCTTTGTACCTCTCCTGTGACCTAGCCTGGTTTCTTAATGAGAGTATGTATTAAGAAATATTAGACTCTGCCCTGACTGAGTGGCTCAGTTGGTTGGAGCATCATCCTGTACAACAAAAGGTGAGGGATTCAATTCCCTGTCAGGACACATATCAAGGTTATGGTTTGATCCCCGGTCAGAGTGCGTACAGGAGGCAACTGATGGAGGTTTCTCTCTCACATCAATGTTTTTATTCCCTCTCTCTCTCTCTCTCTCTCTCTCTTCCTTCCTCTCTAAAATCAATAAACATATCCTCGGGTGAGGATTAAAAATATATATATTAGATTCCATTCCAAAGTAAATATTAAAAAATAAATAAACATTCACTCAAGTGTCTTCTCTGTGTGTAGGGGAGATTGGAACAGGGAGTCTTCCCTTCTCTTCCATTTCTGTTTCTTCCAGCCTAGAGTCTTTTTTCTTTTTCTATTAATGGTAAGATTTAATTTTTTTTTTAAATTTTTTTAAAGAGAGAAGGGAAGGGGGAAAAATATTGATGTGAGAAACGTTAATCAGTCGCCTCTCGCACGTGCCCTGACCAGGGACCAAACCCACAACCTAGGCATGTGCCCAGACTGAGGATGAAACCAGTGACCCTTCACTTTACAGGATGACACTCCAATCAACTGAGCCACACTGGCCAGGGCAAAATCCAATTAGGGCCTTTTAATAAGGGCCATCAATGATGCCTAGAGATCAAATGGCCAGGGTCACTCAATCGTGATTTGTCCTCTTGTCTTCCAAAAGTGAATTCAGGGCTTTAGTTCAAGCACATGCTCCTATCCCTACCCATCAGAGCACTGAGCTACCATGTGGCCAAAGTTCTCTGGATGCTTTTATTTGGATATTTCTTCCAGAATAAATGTTTCTTGTGCAGCAATCTTGATAAATGCAATGGGGCTCTATTTCTTGCCTTTGAGGTAATGAGAAATTAATTACCATACTTCATAAGTAATAGTTTCCATTCACAGCACTCCCTTAGAAGTAAATATATCATAAATAGTTACTATTGCACCAAGGGCTGGTGGATTGGACAGCCTGTCGTCCATAAATCCTTTTTCAACAGATATGTTATTTCTTCTGGGGAACAAACAGATTTGTTTTAGATCAGAGAGTCAACTGACAGATGGCCTTTGTAAAAACACACCACTTGTATAAATAAATTATAGTTTTACTATGGTATTCTGCTTTTGTAGATTTGGAAAATCAATGCCCCCATTCTCTAAAATTGATCTAAAAAAATTGTAAAGAGCAATTTTGTTTCAGTGCGAGGCTACATTGCACAGATCTCCCAACACAGATGCTAAGGTCCAAACTCTCCAGATGCATGCTGCCACTTCCCATCACAACTGTTGCGAAGAGCTCTGCCTAGAGGTAACAGGATGATCTCCCAGAGAGCTCCCACTCAGGCACCAGGCAGACCAAGACACCAACTAACACAGTCCCCTTAGCTCCGGGTTCTGCTTCCATTAAAGTTAAGGACACCATGTGCCTCATTTTCCCCTCATTTTCCCAACCACAGCTTTCTATAATTGGGGCTGATGACGTATTTCTCTTAAAAACCTGAAACATTTCATTTTCCTTTACAAAATAGTTCATTGGTTAAACACTAAATATTTAGTAGATTCCTTTAAAAACCAAGTCAGCCTTAACTCAGAGCCTACTACAATCAGTCACTACCTATCTTATAATGTACATACATGTAACACACACATCAAATATTTATTCATATATAGATGCATTAATATATACATAGTTATGCATCTACACACCCACAGACCCACTCATCTATATCCCCTTTTCCAGAACCAAAGGGTCAGGACTTAGTATACAAAGGGACATATTTTGTTGTTGTTTTTAAGAACCAGGACTACTAAAGTGTTTCTTTTGTTAGAGGAGAAGATGTTCATTTTAGCAGGAGATACTAAGAATGGGCTTTGTTGGCATAATAATTGCCTATTTGTCCTTTCTTTAAGGACATTATTCCTTTCCACAAATGATTAAGATCCTAAAGCCACCAATTCTGATCAAGGAAATAAATATTTAACATTAATCATGTTCACTATTTAAACTATAACAAGAGGAAACACTTTGTATATTTCTAGTTAATAAAAAATTTTAAAGTCACATTGCCTAGTATTTTCCAGGCTATAAGTTACATTTAGAAGCTGTATTTATTTCATAGGATAAAGGGGTACCATTTAGCTTGGTGCTTTGTCTGCATTCATAACCTTAAGCCCCAGCTTGCTATTTAGAGTTGTGCCTTGATGGAATTAATAGTGTCTAGGAATTGCCTAACTTACATTCAAAGAAGAGCCTAAACCAATGAATGATTCCATCTGCTTTTATAATACTCCCAAGGAACTTCAGGTTACTTCAAAGAGGATCAGAAATCTCAAATAAAATTAATCTGGATATGTAAATCTTATACACATATGTCAGATATAAATATATACCTACATGACATAGTTGTTCTGGAAGAGGCAAGAGTCAGGAAATTAATAGAGTAATTGCATACCAAGATTTCAAAAGGGTAAAATGATCACAAATTATAATAGGTGTCATAAACTAGGTTAGAACTAATCATGGAGAATAGAAACCCACTCAATTCACACAACATCATACAGTTGGATCATGAGAAAGTAAAGGTTTTGGGGAACAAAATCATGAAGCTATTTTTAAAATAGATTATTTTGTGAGTGAATTACTAGTAGACTTAATAGACTATGAATCTAGTTGCATGGCTGATTAATTTTTTTCATGTCTAAATCATGCTACATGCCTGTCTCTAAGGGGAGAAGCAGTTCATCTGGCATCTCAATAAAATGTTTACTAGACATCCTGTCACTAGTGGAGTCAACACACAATCAATACATTTATTCATAATATGCACACATACATGTCAAAGGTTAAGAAAATATTTTCAGTGTAAGCAAACCTCCTTAATTAGGCTTTTCGCTGAGTCCTTGAGGATATATACTGGGAATGGTCCAAGGGACTTTCAATAATGTGACTAATCACAAAATTCCTTTCTTTAAATAGAATAAACACATTCATACCTCCAAACTAAGGCAGGGATTAAGAGCATGAACCTGCCACTTCCTAACTTTATAACTGTGGGCAAGTTTCTCTTCTGTTCTCTGCCTGTTTCTCCATCTGTAACAGGAAGAAAAAAGTGCCCACCCCATAGAGTTGTTGTAAGGATTAAATAAGTTAGTAAGGGGAAAGCTCAGTACACACAGTAAGTACTCAATAAGTATAAATTCTTATTATCACTATTATACACCTTGTCAGAGGTTCCCTGAGCTGAAGGCCACTGCAGAACTCAAGATTACTAATGAGCTGATAGCCATGTTGACAATTTTAAATGTATTTTAACTACACAATATAATCTGTGTTAAATTTGTGTTATGAGTTAAATGTCAATGTTAAATAGCTATAATTTAACTAAATCTGCATATATGTCCTCTATACATCTGGAGAAGTTTGGAGTTGGGCTGGATATATGCAAATGCACTGGAGTCTTGCCACTAATTACCCACATGGCCTTGGGTGAGTCACTTCACCAAGCTGAAGACCAGATTTCTTATTCTAAGAACAAGAATATCATGAAGCTGACATTCCCCTTGATTCTCCGAGTTGCGACTATATAATCTATCTGAAGAAACCAACCTGTAGGAAATGGGAGACTCCTGATAAGCTTCTCGGAACATTACCTAACAAAATACTAGGATGAAACGAGATACATAAAATGCACATAAAAATGACCACACCTACCATCTTTATTGGGAAGTTACAGGGAGAATGTGAAGCTAATATATTTTGATAAATTATTAAAGTATATCTCAGTCAGCCTGGCTGACTGGATCACAGGATAGGAATATTTTTCAAGCACTCCCAGAAGGCTCCTGAGCCTTCTTGAATGTTGGCCTGGAGGCTATTGCTGGTCAAGAATGGACACCAGAAACCTCTATAAGAGGGAAGATAGGCACTTCCTATAGGAAGAGGAAATTGAAACCATTATGAGATGACCCAGGGGATCATTTGAAACCCTTTAAATATGTCTTAGGAAATGAGGACTTTATCCTGACTAGATTTCTGATTGAGGTCATGTAGAGAGAGGGTAAAAGAGTAGGAAGAGTGAAGAAAGCCCTAATAAACTAAGACCATTGAGTCCAGGAGAGTTTGAGAAGCCATATGAAATGTAAATAGAGGGAGGTTTACTTATACCTTTATGATACATCCATGATCTTTTGGGAAGTCAACTGACTTCCCAAACACTTCTTTAAAATGCACATTGTCTAAAACTCTATCTACTACATACATCAACAGCCCTGATTAACTAGTATAAATCCAGAAAGCAGTGGGCATTCAGGCTCTTCCTACTCACACAATTGGAGGCTCTCAGTCACCCCAAGTTTCCCCATTGCCTAAACATTTATAAATTTATAGGGGCAAATATACACAGTATTACCAATGGGAGAAGCTTTGAAATGCAGCCATTTGACCAGTGCTGAAGAGTTGTGGGTTTCTCTTTTGTGGAAAGATCAAAATTTTGTCTCCTGAAATCCTTTGAGTCATCAGGGAGAAATCAGAGGAAGCATAGATGGCCCATAGAAAATTAGCATTTCCCACGGAAATTAAACAAATTTCTTTGACTCACCACCAACCACCACCCCACTCCTCCAGCCATCTCACCCTGGCCAACATCTCCGGTTACAAAGGACAGTGCTGGCTTCCAGTAGGAATAGAGCAACTACTAATCCCATTATCACCTCTTATATTGTCCACCACACTGCCATAAAAATATATTTTCTAGAAACTAATAAAAATTGGTCCTTAAGACAATAGCCACGCATTAATCTCAAGAGCTGAGATATTACAAATTAACATACTGTAAAGCGACTTAATTAAAAATTATGTCCATGCACAACCTTAACCACCAAAACATACATCTGCAACTCCCAACATTATGCAATGCTGGATTCTAAATCGGTCTTAATTTATAACAATCCCACAAGCATGGATATAAATTCTCAGTTCTTGTGGCTGTGGCCACCCTATGCTATCGTCCCAGTGATGGACACAACGTTAACGTGTTGTTATTTAAGGACACGAGGCCATCGAAGGTGACATTTTTCGCTTTCACCTTCTAAGGCTTTCCCCAGAACTGCCCGATGATCGCCCACGCCTTCTTCCACCAAAGGTGGATCCTGCAGACTGGATCACGACCATAGCGCCTCTGTCCCCACCTCTGGGAAAAGCCTGATCCTAGCAAGTGGCCCTCGGTGCACCCAACGGATCCGCCAGCGACGCGGAGGCCGCGCGGTTTCATCATTAATGCTCCTGAAGGACAATAGCTCATCAAGCCTCACCGAAAGCCCTGGACCCGTCGCGGAGCCTGGGCTGGCGGGGGATGAGGCTGAGCAACTCCTCCTAGAGGTGGTTATGTGGAGAAGGAGCAATCCCTTCTCCCTCCTCCTCCTCCCCCCCGCTACTATCCGCGGCCCTGAGAACTGCTGCTTGCCGCCATTGACACCCACAGATAGAACCTAAAGAAAGGCAAAGAGTCCTGCCCGGCACCGGCGCCGCACGGGCCGAACCTGCGCGCGGGCAGCGGCGCGCAGAGGGCACCGGGCGCCCGGAGCAAGCGGCGCAGCACCAGGTGAGCCAGCCATGGCGACGGCATTATTGTTCGGGGGTCTTCGGGGTCTGGAAACAAAACCGGCCGCGGGAACTGTGCAGGGGCCAGAGAGAACCCCTGCCTGCCCCGCCGCCCAGCCCCTGCGGGTGCACCCGGGATAGTCGACCCTCCCCGCAAAAAAGAAAAAAAGAAAAATTAATAAATCAAGCAGCCCAACTTGCTTCCTCGGGAAATAAAGGGGGGTTGCTAAAGAAGCGGTAAAATTCCTGCGGCCGGTGAGGAGCCGGGGGCATCTTGGACGAAGAGGGAGGGAGGAAGAGGGATGCGGGGTTCAGCGGTGGGCCCCGGTCGAGGCTGGAACCGGAGGGAGTGGAGAGCTCCTGGGGATGCGGAGTTTGGGGCGCAGAAGAGGGACGAGGGAGGCGCCCAGCCGACGAGGGGGACCGGTACGGGGATAGGGGGCTGCGCAGGGGCCGAGGGAGCCCGGAAGGGCCGTTCGGGGGCCTTCCAGGGTGCCCGGGCTGGGCGCCGGCTGCTCCGGGCTGACAATGGAAGGGGCGCGGAGGCGCCAAGGCGGAGGGAAGGGACTGGAGCCCGGGAGGCGAGGATGCGGGGAGCCGGGCGCCCCGAGCGCCCGTGAGCCGGGGCCGGAGCGGAGGAGGGCTCGGGACCGGGCACTCCCCTCCGGTTCCCTTTCCGGGGCGCCCGGTGCCGACGCGCGACGAGCTTTCCCCGGGAAATGGCGGCCCCTGCGCGGCTCGCTTGGGCGACCCCGGGTTCCGGCTTTGCGCGGGAAAAAATAATAAAAATAAGGAGAGGGGATTTAAAAGTGAAGTGGCAGCGACGCAGGAACGGGCTGCGCCGGGCGCCAGTCGCGTTGCGAATCGCGTGCGGGGCGCGGCGGGCGGGGACCTGCCCTGCCTCCCCGGGCTCCCAGCCCGCTCTCCAAACGTGCCCTAGTTAAAGCCTCGCCCGCCTCCGAAATCACACTCGTGGGTGTCTTTTCCCGCCTTTCCTCGTGGGGGCGCCCTCTGCTCCTGCCCTCTTTGTTCCAAACAACAATGGCCAAAAGGGCATTGAGCCCCAAAAAAGCCAAATGCGCCTCCTCCCGGGGTTTCCAGTCATTGATATGGGCCACCACGGGCTTGATTTAGGCGCGTTCGCCGCCGGGATTTATTGGTAACAACTAATAAAAAGAGCAAGAAGAAATGGGCTGAGAAACCATGTGTGTTTGAGGCGTTGCAGCCGTAACGACGCCTCGCAGGCCCTATGGGAAAGGCAACTCCAGTGTTCCAACAGACCTGGTTAACTGAGGTATCGGTCCAACCTCCCTCCAGCCCAGGGGAACTCAAAACAAGGCCCTGGTCTAAGCCCCTCTGGACCTCAGGAGCCCATTCCCTTAGGGGCACTTAATCCGCCATAGCAAATGGTTCCCTTACTTTTCTCATTTGTGTTTCTGTCGTGCAATTGTACCCTCACTGGGCTGCACAGTTGCTGAGAGAAAAAGAAACGTTCATAAAACGGAAATGTGTCTTCGTTTGTATGGTTTCTTATCTAGAACCAGTTCCTTTGTGAAACACAAACTAAGTTACTCATAATTCTCAGTTTGTCCATATTTAATTGAAAGTTACCTCTTACCCCCACCCCCAGAAAACTGTTACTCGCAAATAATGTTCAGGATGCTATGATTTGAAACCACACTCATGGATTTTTAGAAATACTTTAGTTCAAGATTATCATATAAATAAAGACACTGCGTGGAGGAAAATTATCTAGAATCCTGTAATCCACACCTTTAAAGTCTGTCCTGTCTCTAAACCTCCTTTTAAAGGTATGCCCGGATCTCCACTGCAGGTTTTTCTACTGTTACAGTTTGTGCTCACCTGAATCCATTTATCGCCCTGCTTTAGACATTATTAATGGTTTCCTCTATTTCAAAATTCTGTAAAAGAATGTATTTCCTTAGATCCAGAATGTTGCAAAGATTCTGACCTTCCTCATCATTCTATCGTCTGTCTAGTCCCCAGGAATTCTGAGGCGCCTTTAGTCTGCAGTTTCCCAGTGGGTAAGACACCCTGCCAGCTATTGTCTGAGGCAACCAGGTCTGTTTTCACTGCCTCCTGCCAGCAAAGCAGGAGGGAATCCTGTCTCAGGCAACTTCAAATGAAAGATATCTCTAACATGTTCAGGGGGAGGGATGTCCAAGAATTCAACCAACTTTCTTAAGAATGTTTTTCATTCAAGAAATAACCTCAGAGTTAGATGCAGTCTTGGCAAATGCTTTTTGAAAAGTGTGTACTGCACAGAGAGGAGGAAAGGACTTACGGTTAGAGATCATTCAAGCATTTATGGAACACCAATTATTAAACAGCTCTGGGTGAGGGAAGATCTGCAAATGTGAGGTAGTCATGGGCCTGCTCTAAGAGAGCTTTCAACCCCAAGCCTAGGAGATAAAATATACAAGCAGGTAAAAGGTAAAAAGTTATTAATATTGGCAAGCGAGTGGGAAACAGGTACTTTCATATTACTGCTGACAGGTGTGTAAATTGGTGTGGCTAATTTGGAGGGAAGTTTGGCTCTGAAAATTAATAATGTGTACATTCTGTGACCCAGCAATTCCATTTCTTGGTATGTATCCTAGAGAAGCAGGCACACGCGTGCACAGGTTATGTAATTCCTTTTAATTGTGGAGTTTTGGGTAGTTCTGAAATTGAAAACACCTTATTGCCATCAATAGGGAATAGCTAAGTAAACTGGTGCATCTATGTTCTGAAAAATTAGGCGGCAGTTAAAAACAATGAAGTAAGTCTATCTATAGACTTGGTGACAGAAAAGTCACCAAGACACATAGAATTAATGAAAAAAGCACAATTGCAGAACCATACGCACTGTATGGCACCATTTTATAAACAAAATAAAACTATGCATCCTAAAAGTAAAAATGCATACACAAATGGATAGAGGGTGTGTAGAACAAGACATCCACTAAGAGACAAAAATTGGAGGAATTGTCAAGGGGGCATTTAGTAGTATCATTATTCACACCCATCTATAACCATGGTTATAATATCTGAAATTTGCATTAATGTATAAGTTGATTGGATAACAAAATACAATTAACAATTTAAAAGTGACTGATAGCTTGTAATAAAAGTCACAAGTAAAATACTACAACAATTTTTAATGGGAGAAGAGAATTCTAGGCTGCAAAGAATGGCTAGCCCTAGGCTTCATAGAGAATGCAGCTGGATTTGGTGGGGGAAGGGAAAAGGGGACGAGGCAGGTAAAAGGAAGCCTGATGCAAACTCTGAGCTCTAGCTCGCTCCTCTTTCTTCAACAGGTTTCTGTAAATTCCCTTGCAGGGCTGATTTCTGCCTTGCCCTGCCAAGGTTCAGATTGAGGTGTGAACTAAATGAACAGTCCGCAATTTCTTTCATTGCTATGGTAATATAAATATCTTAAAGTAGTTTTAGAAAGGGAAAAAAGTGAGCCAGTAGAGGATATAAATTCTAACAATGGTATTGGAAGGTAGTGATTTTTAAAGGGAATGTAGTGAAAACTTGAGGATGGGGATTTTTTTTTTCCTTTTGGATGCACTCTGGGATATATATTGGAAATTAGGTTCGAGAGAAAGATAAGTATTGAGAAGATAATTCATTTTTCAGCAAAAAATATGAAAAGGAACCCAAAAGTGCTTTTGAAACAAATGTTTAAGGCTGGTGTCATTTATTTATTCATTTGCTTAAGGAATATTTATTGAATGCCCATTGTGTACATACACTACGCTAGGGGCCGTAGGGAAGTGAAACCTGCAACAGAGTGTAGTAAAAACAGCCCAGACCTAGGTTCCAGAAGTGGAGGTGAGCGTGCTGGTTCCACGTCTGACCTTACACAGACTGCGTGGTCATCCACAGTCTAATGATCACTGCCCCTCCTGTGCCACACCTTTTATTGTGGCTAAAATTAGGACGGGAACTAACCGACTGATTGCTCAAGTCCCTTTCAACATTGGATTTATGATTTTGTGAAATCCTGTGATTCTAACATTGCGAGGATTGTGAATTCTCAGGCAGATGGAATTTGTGGAATATAGGATTACACGAGGAAGGGCCCAAAAGCGCCCAGCCTTGGGACAAACAAAAGTATTCGCTGTCATGAATGTTCTCGGTAGATTATGTGTCTCTTCGAGTTTTTACAGTTAAAACTTCATTATCATCCCTTTATACAGTTCCTAAGATCAGTGATGTAGAAAGATGTTGCTGAGTTTTAAGTCTCGTGTTATTAAACACACAACGTCAACACTATGATATTAAAGTCCAGTTGACCCTTGAACAACACTGGTTTGAACTGTGGGGGTCCACTTATACACGGATTTTTTTTCAATAAATACTGTAAATGTATTTTCTCTTCTGTTGACATAAGAACGTCCAAAGCTGTAGAGAATTTTTATAAGAGTTTATTTGAGCCAAACAGGGGACATGCCTGGAAGTAAGATCTCAATAGACTAAGCAAATGCTCTGGTCACACTTCCTTATGATTTTCTTAATAACGTTTTCTTTTCTCTAGCTTACTTTATTGTAAGAATATAGTATATACTACATATAACATACAAAACATGTTAATCAACTGTTATCAGTAAGGCTTCCAGTCAATGGTAGGCTATTAGTAGTTAAGTTTTGGGGAATAAAAGTTACACATGATTTTTTACTGTGCTGGGAGGTCAGCGCCCCTAACCCTGGCATTCAAGAGTCAACTGTAGTCTCTTTTGAAATGGAGGGACAATTTTAGCATTCGGTAAAAGTAACTCTGTAACTGTCTTTTGTGGAAATAAGTCATAATAGCCAGTGTTTATTAAATGACTGCTACCTGCCCAGTCGTATTCCAAGCATTTGATATATATTAACCTTATTTAATATTTTTAAATATATTAAATAAGACACTTATTAAATAATACCTAGTGGTATAGGTAGATACTATTGTTATACCCACTTTACAGAAAAAAAAGGTTAAGAACGTGCCCAAGGTCACTTACCACACAATTGGGGGAGGGGGGTTGGAGTTAGGACGACTCCAGCCCAGGCAACCTTACTTCTCAGCCCTATGTCCTTATAACCCTGCACTGAGAACCAGAAGCTGCCAGCATTCCAATGACTCTCAGATTATGTTCATTTTAATATTAAGCAAACTTGTATTTTTTAATTCCTTATTTGCTTCACTGTTTTACCTATGTCAAATGAAAGATAAAGAGCATCAGATTGAGCCACATAACTCTGTGCTTTAAACTGTCTTGTCATAAAGTATTAAATAAGATGAATTTGGTGGTTTCTCTGCGCCTATAATGTTCATTTATCCATCTCACCATCCATCATACTTTGCCCTATTTATTTGACTGACATTGCCAATTTGGACTTGGAATAGAGTAAGTAATTCAAGTCAGAATTCTCATGCTTTGACAGAAATGTGTGTGCACATATGGGTAGGACTGCCAGCTCAGTACAGGGACATTTACTTCAGATAATTCTGTGATGTCAGAAGAATTACCAGAGCAACCATATTGTTTAGCCCAAAATCGCAACACATGGCCTGACCAAAGATTTGGGGGTTGTTTCTGGATGAGAGGCAGCCCTGATGATATAGTTTAGATGCCTAAATTTGGGATGTTTCCATGACTACAGGACAAAAATATAACAAAATAAAATCAAGCTTACCCTGGAAAACCCAGGCCCCATGTTAACTGGCCTAGCCCTTCTAATGGTATATACACAGAATTATGTAACTTGGGTTTTGTGCTGCCTTCGTTGTTCAATAAAGCCATTAAAGTTAAATAGTGGTGGTAGACTATGAAAAGGTGAATTCCAGCAGTTTATAAAATACATAACGTAAACTTTTAGATCAGATGATAATTCACTGGGTTTCCCACCAGAGTGCTAAACTTCCAAGCTGATCAGTCTTCCAGAACTTCATTGAAATCAGGTGTTGCCCCCTTGCTACTAAAGTGGATTTTCATCTCAGCTGCTCTGTAGTAAACAGTATAGATTATTGTCTTGGCGAGAAGAGATAGTCCCATAAACAAAACAAAACAAAACAAGAGTTCTCAGGCCCAGTTTTTCTTTTCTACGGAAAGCTCACCTACCCAGTTGTTCCATTGCTATGAATGTAAGTAACAGAAGGGGGGAAGAGGTCAAAAGGAGGGGCATTTTGAGCATCTTCTTAGAAAAGTACCATCTTTCAGGTTGCAAAGGATGTCAGAGGTCAGCTGGGGCAGTGGGTATCAGCTGGAGCTCCATGGAGCTCAGAGTTCCTCAGAGGCCCGAGGTGGGAAAGGAGGGGACCAAGACTTTGAGGTTCCCAGGCACCTCCTCACTCCAACCAACACAGGGCCCTTCCTTCAGTCTGTTTTATATATTAAAGCTCCTAAAAGCTTTTGTTTGAGCAGAAGGGAAGGTCTTAAAAATCAGCTGATTTGCTGGTCAATGCATAACTGGACCCCCCCCCAACCCCCACCACTTACACACTTTCTGGTCCATGGCACCTTCCCTTCTACCACCATGAAATGACAGATGAAATGACATGGTATGGCTAGTGGTTGCTTGGTGCAGCTGATAACAATGTGCCAAGGCCCAGGGGCTGTGGCGGACCCCACACAGCCATGACCATGGAGCAACATGGCCGGTCTCTCGCATAAAACAGTACAGCTGAAGCCACTCCCCCAGTCGCTTGTCTCCACAGTGCAACCACTGCCTGAGGACTGACAATAAGGAGAGCAGGGTAGGGAGGAGCAGGCAGGTGGAGGGATGGAGAAACAGGCAGCGCTGCCTCTGCTTAGGGCACAGTGTGTTCTAGCTTTAAGAGCCCACAACCAGTCCCCACTATGGACTCAGCTGCCCAGAAGTCATGGGTGCCTGGACTGCAGCCCCCTGCAGCCTGGTACGGGTACACTTATTCCCACCCCCAGAGGGAGCTCCCATATCCCTGAACTCCCACCTAAGAAGCTCCTCTTGGCTCAGACAAAGCCAGTCCCCAGCTCAGAGAAGCAAGACAGGCCACTGTTTATACCAGTATATCTCACTAATAATTTGAAACTTAGATGTTGAGGAAACACAATAGCTTGCTTACGGTTCCTATTTGCCAATTCCCAAAAAGCAAGAAGACAAGAGACCAGCCTGGACCTGATGAAGGGTTGTTTTGTTTTTATTTTGTTTTCCATGAATAAATTGATTCAGGAAGGCAAACCAGTTCATTTTCTTCTGGAATGCATTACTATAACTCATATTCAAGGAGAACTAAAGTTATTTTTAATTCATTCATTTATGTTCATTTCTCATCCAACTAGTACTACAAGTGGTCAAATATATTTATAGTAGAAACTACTGTAAGGCTAATAAAAAGGAAAAACAATGTATATCAACAACTTGTACTTTTCTCTTAAAAAAATACTTTAGTTTGGGTTCAATGAAGACAAAACATGTTGAAAGCCATCGCATACTGCAGTTGCCGCAGAAAGCCTAACTCCACCCCGTATCATGTGCTCCCATCCTGCGCTCTGCTGCCCTCTGGGATGCCCATCCCCGCTAAGGGCCCGAGACAGCCACACATTCTCTGCCTCTGTATTAGAAAGAATGTGCTGGCAGTTGAGCTTCCCACTAGATTGTTCCAGGACATGACTTGAAATACTTTCTAAAAAGGGAATGATTTGTAATCCAATGGTATAATTTAAATAAATTGGGTTAATGCTTGGTTCTAACATTCATGGATAGTTAATTTGGTTAATTTGATCCGCATGTCATTTTGATGAAATTGCATTTGATAGAGCTCTTTACATTATAAATTGTTAATGTACTTTAACAGATATGACGATAAAATTATTGACTATTCTCATTCACTTAAAGTTGGCCTTGGAAGAAAATGGTTTGGAAAGTATTACTTGTGCAATAATGATTTGCCCTTGGAGTTCATAAATGGAAGTGTAATAGAGCAAGTGATTTAGCTAGTATTACTGAAAATGGTTTTTACAGCTACAAAATAATGCTAACAAACTATTATTATTTTAATACAGCACTTGGGGTAAAACACCAAAATATATTAGAATTCTATTAGTTGCAAGGCTAAGAGATTTTTTCATACCCTTTAAAAACCTATTTCTACATATAGTTAATATATTTGTATTGAAATCCCTTATGTCCTACCTATTTTTATTTTATCTCATTTTATTCTCCCAAAGGGTAATTTTCAACTGACAGAGTAAAGATGCTTCATTGTGGTGTCTACTTCATTTTTTCATAAATATTTACAATATAAAATATTCTGAAGCAAGATACTTACTATACAGATTAGGGAAATATTATGGAGGCTAAACATGAATAAATTGAATAAATTTAAACAATTTTAAAACGGTGCATGAATCCATTAGGGGATGACACTATGAATTTCATGTTTATATATGTTTCAGAAAGCAGTAAAGTCCTTTTTAAATTCATTACATCATTAAAAAGCTATAAGTCCTGTTATTTCTAGATTTAAGATAATGTATATATGAAAGCCTTTTGATTTGTATACTTCTGAAGAGATTGGTCTCAAAGAGAACTTTAAAATAAGCTGTCTTGTAATTCCAGATCCTTTGTCTGGGTGGACCATCAACCTAGCTAAACCTCACCTATGACACACTGGCCTATAAGCCAGGTTCCTCATCTCAAGTGATTGACTGCTCTCTCTCTTTTTTTTTTTTTTTTTTTTTTTTTTTAAGCCACTTTGCAGAATCTTGACAGCAGAAAAATGGTCATTTAAATCAAAATTGCTGATGGCTTCTAATGAACCATCTTGCTGATTGGCTAGAATTTGTCAAGTTTCTGATTAGTTAACATTTAATAAAAATTTCAAGAAATTTTTTGAGACATAAAAAATGGTTTATTCTTTACCAGCTCTTTATGCTTGAGAAAGAATTTAAATTAAAAGAAAATACTGGTATAAAGAAACTATTTTGTCTTTTCATGCTGTTTCCCACCAACAGCAATTCATTCAGTCACAGCAAATGCTTAAGATTTTTCCTTTCTTTTCACTCCTCCCTTCTTGGATTACAGTGTAATTTTAAATATTGTTTACAGGAATATTATACGCTATAATTATACAAATACAGAGACACTGAATTTGATTTTATTATATTAATTAGTCTTATACAATCTCTTGATACAAAATTTTATATTCCTCAATTATCTCAAGACCAATTAGTTTCCATTGACTCACCTGGTAATGAAAGTGATCTAAATTTTTAATATGACATTATTACTCAATTATGAAACAGTTGAGCTTTTTCTCTTTGCCAGCATACTCATTTCTAGGCTAATTCCCAAATGATGTTTGTTAAGATGTTAAATTAAAATGACACTTTGTTTCCAGTTCAAAATGTTGGCCTGAACACGTGTGCTTTCCATCTCTAGGGTCCCCCCCAAATAATGGTGAAGAAGCACAAAGAAAATAAATACTTAAAAGGGGCAAGGGATGGTATTGGTCATCAACAGACGGGGGGTTTCAACAAATTTCTGGAAGATTGAAAGTGCATAGAACCATGTAGACACTATCACAGGGAAGCCACAACTAATAACAGCAAGAGGGAGCTGCACTGAGGGTAGGCAAGGTGGAAAATGGGGAGTCGTGGAAGGTCTGTCTCCAGAACAGATAGGTGAATTGGCCTCTCTCCCTCCCCTACTCCTAGTAGTTTCTGACACTCTCACATATCTGGCATTTATCCCCAAACTAACAATCTGAGATTTCCTCTCTGAAGCAATTGAATAGCTATAGGGCAGGTCTAGAATTTGAAGGATGGGTATGGTTCCATACAGTAAAGCTCCCTCATTCTGGCATTTGGGGGCTCGTAGTTCCTAAGAGGGCACTCTAGGGTGATGCCTGCTCATTGGCACCCCCTATACAAGCTCCCAGGGACCATGCCTACCAAATAATAGCCGAGGAAAACTCTCTGTCCACCTACAATAATCAACCTTGTCTTTTGTTCTTAAATATTAACGCACAACCAAAGATCACCAGGCATTTAAGGAAAGCCAACACGAAAGAGAAAAATGAGAATACATACATAGGACAACTGACTGGATAAAACAACTTAGAGAACAGAAGACAACAAAAACATCTTAACTAGTTTCAGAGAGATGGAAGATATGGTGGTGCGTTTATAAAAGAATGGATGCTATGAAAATGGAATGAAGGACAAGAAAGGTCTTGGGTATTAATAATATGATTAGCACAATTAGATAATAAAAGAACTGAAAAAAATTGAAGGAAAAGTATGAGATTTCAAAGAACAAATCAGAAGACCCAACATCTGGTTTACAAGCATCCCAGTAAGAAACAAATAAAGGGAAAAGGAGGGAAGAGGTGAGGTAAAATAATCAAATACCAAAACAGAAAGTTCCCAGAGTTGTGAAAGAAGTTAATCTCAGAACAGGTTTATCTCAAGTGCTGAGCAGGATGAGTGGAGTGAGGAGGATCTGTACCTAGACACATGCTTGTGAAATTATAGAATGTAACGGCAAAGTCTGAGAATTTCTCCATAATGCAGGATGCTAAAAATAATGGACCAATGGCTTCAAAATATTGAAGCAATATGATTTTGATGCTAAAAGTTATCCCACCAAATTATAAGCCAAAGATCACTCAATAAAGACAGTTCCCTTTTGTAAGAAAACAAAGTTTACTTCTCTGGATTGTTTCATGAAGTGGAGACCAAGAAAACAACAGAGAAAGCCAGAAAAGAGGAAGTCATAGGGTCAGGGATGAGCAGGGAGGACAGTTCCAGGATGACCACAGGGTCGGAGCGCTGCAGGATAAACGTCTCTGGGCAGGAAGTGGCTCCCTGCGAAAAATAATGCAATTGAGAAGCTGGGTGATATTTACAGTATGGTAAAGGCACGTTTCTCTTTGGTCAACAAGAACAAAGAAAAACACATTTGATCCTCATTATTCACAGATTCTGTATTTGTGAACTCACCTACTCGATAAAATGTATTTGTAACCTCCAAATCAATACATTAGCCATGGCATTGCGCTGTCATTCAGGGACATGCACAAAGCAGCGAAAAGACTGAGCCATCCATCGCACAGCTTCCCAGCTGAGGTCGAACGAGGCCACTCTGCCTTCTTATTTGTCTCCCACTGTAAACTAGTGTCCTTTTCATGGTTTAATGTCACGTTTTCACATTTTTGTGCTTTCTGTTGATTTCACTGCTTAAAATGGCTCCCAAGAGTAGTACTAAGGCGCTGTCCTGTGTTCCTAAGCACAAGAAGGTGATGTGCCTTCTGGAGAAAACACACTAGAAAAGGTTTGCTCAGGCATAAGTTATAGGGTGATTTGCCGTGAGTTCAATGTTCATGAATCAATAATACATATTAAGTAAGGTGTCTTTAAGTAGAAACACACATAAAACAAGTTTATGTATTGATCCATTGATGAAAAAGTTGTGACCAGAGGCTCACAGCAATCTAACCCTGTTTCCCCGTAGGAGAAATAGTCACTATTCACCAATTTGTAGAACAAAACTACAATCTTCCCCACTTATCAGCTGGAGGTACGTTTTCAGGACCAGTGGATGCCTGAAACTGCAGATAGTACTGAACCCTATTTATACAGTAACTCCCATGTACCACTGTCCGTAGGTTCTTGAAAACTGCAACTTGTAGGGCAACGACTGTATAATGAAACCAATTTCACCAGAGGCTACTTGATACAAACAAGAGTTAAGTTCCTACAGCATCTTTCTGGTCACAAAAACATCACCAAACTTATAAATAAAGACCCAAAACACTTCTAATATTAAACATTAAAATAAATGTGAGCTCCACATACATTTAAGAAAAATCAATGAAAGCAAGTCAGATAATTATTTTCCAACCTGCTTATTCCAGTTTAGGGCTACAGGAGGCGGAGCCTCTCCCAGCAACCCGCGGCAGAGGGCAGGCCCCTTACATCACAGGGCGCGTCACACCCACACCCACTCGGACAGGAACAACTTAGACACACCAGTTCACCCCACATGCACATCTTTAGGATGTGGGGAGAAACCAGAGTTCCCTGAGAAAATTCAGGCAGAAATGGAGCAAACATGAAAACTCCACAGACAGTGGCCCGGTGCTGGGAATTGATGCTTTCCTCATCAACGTTAACAACAAAACGATGTTGAATCAAATGACATTATTCAAGGACCTGTGAACTGTGGTTTTTCCTGTACATTAATACCCTCGCTGAAGTCTTCGTATAAGCTCAGTGCTTTCTGACGCAACACGTTGCTGTGAGTTGCGACATGTTTCCTGTTCACGTCTTCCATCCATAAACTTAATGTCATTTCCATTCTAACTAAGCACTTGTGTCCTGTGGTGGTAACTTTTGCAGTTTGAGGTCTGACAGCAGAACTGGCACGAAGTTCTTTCTCCTTCACAATTTCCCTGATACAAGAGTAGTCCTTACCAAAGATCTTAGCAACCTTAGCAGATGATTTTTTCTCTTTCCTGAAGTTGAGAACTTCCACCTTTTCACTTAAAGGAGGTACTTTACAGCTTCTCTTTGGTGTATCCAAATTGCCAGCATCTCTACTCTTGCACTGTGGGGCCATTAAGTAAAAATAAGAGGTATTTAACCACAAGCACTGTCATACAGTGACAGTGGACCTGAAAACCAAGACAGTGGGTCCTACCTAACAGGTGGGGAGCCTTGTATGCACAGTGGAGATGCTGGACAAAGGAATGATTCACATCCCAGGCAGGAAGGCAAGAAACCAAGTAGATGTCATCACACTACTCCGAAGAGCGCACAAGTTAAAAACCTATGAATTATTTATTTCTGGAATTTTCCATTTAATATTTTCAGACTGAAGTTGACCATGGGTGACAGAAACTGCAGAAAAAGAAACCGAAGGAGGAGCGGCCTCCCGTATTACACATAACGTGAATCCACTGTAATTAGTAACTTGGAGGTGAGGTGCTATACAAGAAAGACAGGAAGCCAAGTGAAATGGAATGATTTTGAACATGTTTTCAGAACAAAGCGAATCCATTTTTTGATACTAAGGCACAAGGGTCCTACTTTGGGATCACAGAAGAGGAAATGTGAGGCCAGCTGAAGGGAATAGTATTTACAAAGTTTCTAATCATGTGAGTGCTGCTGATGGGATAACTGACCGTACAGAAGACAGAGGTAGAAATAGGAGGTCAAGTAGAGAGGGTAGCCCAGGTGAAGATTAGAGCACACACACCTGCACCTTATGTAACAGTGACTTAAGGGGTAATACCTAAAGTTGATGGAGTCAGAAACAGAGCTTGAAGGTATTATTTAACATTTCCATGGTAATCAGTGGAGGAAATAACAATGAAAATACACTGTCAACAATTGGAAAAAGAAGGAGAAAAGTGAATTAAGTTCTAATCCTTAGACAGCATTGATAGAGACTCTAAAAGTGAAAATAAATCAAGAAGAAGAGGTATAAACATTAGAGTTTGGGAGGTAACCACCAGAACTAAAATGAAAGATTGTTACATGAAATGACCTCTGGAAGTGAGATCGGGGGTAGAAAAAGTGAAGCAAGAGACTGTTGCTTTTCATTTTATGCATTTCTTTACCTTTTGATTCACTTTGCTATGTGCAAGTACTGCTAAGATGTAAAGATAAAATAAACTCAAATTTCACTCATTTGTGGAATCTAGTGAACAAACTGAACTAACGTGGAAAATAGAGACAGGCTAATAGAGAGCAGGCTGACAGCTAAGGCGGCAGGGACAGTGGGGGAGTGGAGGGATTAAGCAAAAAGGGAAAAGGACTCAGAGACATGGACAGCAGCGTGGTGATTGTGGAGGGGGAGGGGGACTAAATGGTAATGGAAAAAATACAGTACATTAATAAATAAAAAAGGGGAAAATGAAAAATAAAATGAATTTTAAATGACTTATTAACTTTCTGGTTTTCTTTGCTTCACGGTGACCTTACGCAAGTCGTAATTTTATGTTTTAGCTTGGTGGTGGGCGCTAACAAGGAAGTTGCCAAACCTTCTCAGCCCACAGAGAACTAAGCGTCTCAGTCATTTCTTCTGGAGCTTCTAGGCCAAAAGAAATGCCTACTGGCTCTACTTATTAGGCTCTACTTATTCAGTGGTTAGGTCCAAACAACTTAAGTATATATGCCCTAACAATTTAGTAGCTGTTTAAGAAAACATGAATATGTGAATTAGAAGGAAAGAGAATATTTATAGCCCATTCTTAAATAACCACAATGAATTACAAATAGGCTGTGTGCACCTATTGGACGCTGCACAGCTTCTCAAACCTAAGGGTCAAATTGGATGCTGACACTCGTTTTCTGTTCCACATTGATTGTCACCCGACACTGGCTTTTAATCAACAACAGCCGAACACTCAGCTTTGCAAAGATATGGCATCACCAAAAAGGAAGATAGTGCAAACTACCATGAACCCCTGGTAGGCCCACTGTGAGCTGGTGGCTGTGGGGTCCAACAGAGGTGGAGTAGCACTGTATTTCCTTTGAATCTTAAACACTGGTATGCCCCAGGGTGCCTTGCTATACAGTTTGGGAACCATATCTCTCACATCTATTTGAAATTGTATTATGGTCTGTCATAAAACTTTATTGGAAAACATTTGAGGACAAGAGCCATGTATATTCTACAATATCATTCATGTAGTTTCTTGTTCAATAATAAATGCTCCATAAATATGTAGTTTCATTGAATCTATGCTGTCATAGATTGCAAGATGCATACTGATTTCTAGAGATAGTAAAATGTTTTCTTTAAAAAGCACTGTAAAATCAATGAAATACAGTAGTTATTTGAATAGGCTGGTGTGAGTTTATTGCCCAAGTCTGAGTCAGTGCTGCAATTTAATATTTACCCTTGTGATATCTGTAAAATCAAATTCATCAGTGTCTTTATGGGCTGAAAACCCGATCGTAAAAGTAAATCCTGAAACAACAGTGTTCGAATATGCCTTCTTCCCCAGCACACACACAGCCAGTCACATTCTTACTGCTGTACTCCCAGAGGTGAAAGGGAATGGGCCGTCAGCACTCTCCCCCACTTCTTCCCTGAATTTTGAGTTTTATTTTCCTGTCCCCCACTGTTAACATGCTTATAAGTCTCCCATTCACTCTGCAAGTAATTATGAGACTTGACACCTTGGTATTCTTGGTCTCTCAGTTATGAAAGGACGGGTATATTGCAGATCTAGGATGTATTTTTCTGGTCTTGTTCCCAATTCCTCTGAAGAACCTCAGAGCTGCCTGGAAAATGGAGCCACCTGAGCAAGGCTGCGTGGCCTCCAGGGGGCGCCCACATCGCGCCCATAACCACTCAAAGGCCCTCTTCTTGAAACGTAAACAAACATAACGAACTAGAGTCCTTAAGCTTTGCCTAATTAGAGTAAAATTTGTTTTAGAGCATGAGGTAAATAAATGTAAACATTTAAATGTTAATGTTTGGCCGGAGGGAAATATCTGATGGACAGGAATTGCACGTTGCTGTAGTTCTTTTCTCTTTCGATGAGCGGCCCTACGCAGATTCAGATTCACATGACTTAGATGACAGTCCTTTCAAGTTTTTATCACCTGACTTCCCAAGAATGGAAAGAGTTGGGGGGAGGCTGGCCTGGAAAAAAAGAAAGTCAGATGTTATCGTTTCTTACAACTCCAGGCAGAGCTCAGCTCAGGCCGGGGGCAGGGGTGATCTTTAGAAAGCAGGGTCTTCTCTCAAGGGACTCCAGGAGGTGAGGGCACAGCCCTTGCTTCCATCTGTGGGTCCCAGTAGGCGGGATATGCCTCCTCCCTGCTTTCCCAGGGGTTCCTTGACATGGCTCTGTTCTTACAGTGTCTGGGGACCTCCCGGCCCTTGGGACCAAGGAGTTAAATGCCTGGCTGCTTACACTCAGCACGATGTCTGAAAAGATGGGCTTCCCAGCTACGAAGAACCCTCCAGCTCTATTAATGCATATACAACGGTCCATGTCACACTTAGACTCAAGTGGAGCTGCATCTTCAACTCTGTCTTGAGACCCTAATTAGAGGGAAGTCTGGAAGCCAAAGATAGAAAGTCTAGTTATAGATGCTATGTTTGGGGTGATCCCTACGTTTTATAATATTCAACTGATATGTTTGTCTATTTGACCTAACTCTGTTTTCTTACCTGATTCTTTTATCTTCATGAACATTTTAGGCCTCAGTCCCCTGAAGCCACCTGTTTTTCTGTTACTGCTGGTCCTAATTTCCGATTTTTAGGGAAATTTGTGACTCTTCTTGGCTGACGTTGGAGAAGTCCCCTAGGTAGCTTTATGTTGCACACCTACTCATTCTCTGGCTCTCTTTGTTTGAGAAAAATGGAGGAAGGGGAGGGCGGGTCCTGCCTTTGCGGTGTTTGTCCCCTGTGCATGGCTCTCTGTTGGCAGGAGAGATTGTGACCGTCCAGCATGTATCTGTCCACAGGGTATGTCCACCCTGGGCTGGGCTTTCCAGGTGGCTTCGTTGGCAGCCAGACCTTCCCTCCACTTAACCAGTGACTGAAAAAAAGCACATAATTGGCTTAGTGGAGTCACCAATACTAATATAGTTTTATGAACCTGCACAGACTCTTAATGCTTTAAAACTCATTTCTTAAAGGGATTAGACTTCTTTTCCAGAATCATTTGAAAGTTGAAAAAAACAGGAATGTTTAAGACCAGAAGGACCCTCAGGATCTGTTAGACACTATCCCATTTTACACATGAGACCCACACCAGTGACACCCAGAGCTCACAGAGCTAGTTATGTGGAAGCAGAACCATGCCCTGGAGTCTGTTCCTAGTCCTGGGCTCTTTCCGCTATACCAGGGGCCATGTCCATTTTGAGCATCACCACCAACTAGCAAACATGTACCAGGTAGCTGGATTTGAGGACAAGAACCATCATTTCACATTGCTGTACGTGTCCCCTGTCCCCTGGGACAGTGATGACCAACAACAGGTACTCAGAACATTTACTGATGCCTGACCTAAGTTTCCTCAATATAAATCGATGGTTATAATCCTAATATGCAGTTGCCTGCTTCCTCCAAGAGAGGACATCTGTGAGTCTATGAATCGAGTCAGCAGCCTTGCACAGCAGAAGCATGGAAAATGCAGAAGTTCTAAAAACAGTGGTATTGCTTTGTCCCTGCATCTTACTGTGAAAGAGGTAATATTCTAAGGCTATTTGCTCATTTTTATTCTTACTTAACTTTGATGAGTACCTACATCTTTTGGTGGCAAAGTGACACATAAAATGGGGGCAAATAAGTACATATAAATATTTAAAATTAATGTATGTAAGGTATGTAATAAAGTGCCTCAAATTTGCATTTCTTCACCTTGGGGATAAGAGGGTGTTGAGAATGGGGTTTGTTGCTAATCCCATAGTTTTATGTAACTCCTCAGTCATAACAGAATAATCAAATACTTTAGAAAATTCTTCCATCCAGATTAAATAAATACCAATTTTGTACCTTTCACATTAGCCATGCATTCATTTAGCCCTTTCACCCATCATATTTTTAGCCACTTCCTTAGGCCTTTTCATTCCCATCGTGGCTGTTGGTGAGCTGGCCTAGCCAAAATCTAAAATGGCAGCCTCAACAGTAGAATCAATTTCAGTTTATTTTTGACTTTCTCATTTTTCATCACTAAAGGAAATGACCAGCAAGAATGCCATTGCCTTTGGGGCAGAGAGCTTTGATTCATTAACATACTTCTTAGAAAATTTCTGATTTCTTTTCTTTGGCCCTGCTTGCTTGTCCTTTGTAATTTGCCTTTATTTATTCTGAATTATAGTCCATTTTTTGGTCAGAGTACTCTCTCAACCAACAAAAGTTAAGCACTATTACAATCTCTGAATTAGTTTTGGCCTTACAGACTCTTTCAGAAGCATATAATTTTTTTATCTTCACACAAAAGATAGCTTCCTGAAATAACAATGAGTTATAAGCATGTCTCTCTCTGCATCGTATTGAAGTCATCTCTTCATGCTGATTCTGAAATTTCTCCCCCAAATGAACCTGGATTCCCCCGTTCCAAGGAGTGGAAGCTTGGGTTGCAGTCTAACTTTTAATTTGCAATGTTCGGTTACTGTACATTAGCATATGCAATAAAACTGTGTCTTCTGGCATGTTTCTATTTTTTTTTAATTATTGGAAATTTAGAAAAGTGTTTCCACCTGAGAAATCTGCTGTGAGCTATAGGTCAAAGGTAACATTATAATAAAACACTATGTATTAAAACAGGCAGAAGCAAATCAGTTTTCTTGTTGCTGCTGTAACAAATTACCCCCAAATTTGGTGGCTTAACACAATACAGACTTATTCTCTCAGAGTCTGCGCTGAAATGAAGGTGCCAACAGGGCTAGTTCTTTCTGGAACCTCTGAGAGGAGAATTTATTCCCTTCACTCACATCACTGCTCACTCTGATCTCCCGCCTCCCTTTGCGCTACCCAGATAATCCAGGATAATCTCCCCATCTCAGGATCCTGAACTGAATCACATCAGCAAAGTCCCTTCTGCCATATAAGGTTATACGTTCACAAATGGTTCTGGGGATGATGAAGCGGACATCTATGGAAGCCATTATTCAGCTGCCTAAAAGACCATGACTTCTCTCTCTGGTGACAGTTTCTTTGGGCTGGTTTGATGGGGTGGGGAGATGTTCATAGGTGGGCCTGCCAATGTCCCTGCAAAGATCCCATGCCCAGCTTCCTGCCCGAAGCCCCCTGTGGTGGCAGCTCGGTCTCAGCTGCCTCCACAGGACTTACCAGGCATGTCACCTAGCGCTCTGGGACCACACTACTGTGCCCAAGATATTTGCCAGCCGCCCTTTCTCACCCTGTTTTCTTTCCTTTTCAGCATTGTGTTAGTGCCGGGAGGCTTCTGTGTCAGCAAGCTGAGAGGGCGGCCGAGGCAAGATGTCGGGCCGGAGTGGGAAGAAGAAAATGTCCAAGCTGTCCCGTTCAGCCAGGGCCGGCGTCATCTTCCCTGTCGGGAGGCTGATGCGTTACCTGAAGAAAGGGACATTCAAGTACCGGATCAGCGTGGGTGCTCCTGTGTACATGGCGGCAGTCATCGAGTACCTGGCAGGTAATGCGACCTCGAGGGCCAGGCAACCCAGCCCCATATCGCACCCTCCCACAGGCCGGGAGGGGTGCTGTCTCAGGCCACTGCGGGTGGTAACGGTTTCAGCTTGCCTGTTTGGCTAAGATCCATTTCTGCAGGCTTTAGGGGAGAGAAGAGGGCATGAGGAGGACAGATGCTCAACATGGGAGGAAGAGAACCCACAAAAAGTGGCTTTTCCACACCAGCCCTGAAAAGGGTGTGTCTTGTTTAGGCAAACGCAATGTTGTAAACATCTAGGTTCCCAAAGAAGAGAAACTATGGGGACCATGGGTGGGGGTTGCTATTCATTCTGTGAAAGGGGTCATCACTTTATATCAAGGCCTCGTTAAACATCAGTTCTCCTGGTGTATTGAAACTAGGACTCAGTGTCCATAAATAACGTTGACCAGAGCATCAAAAGCATCTTCAGTTGGTTCCCTGAAGCCAATAATGTTCTAATTTTGCTCCTTTACAGTGGTGGCTCTCTGTCTACAATGGGTGCATAGGCAATAGTTTCCCATATTGGTTGTTTAAAAAAATTGTTTTTTACTAAGAGGTGAGTTTTGCTTTGTGTATTCTTTATATACTTGATTAACTTTTTATTTCATTTTTGTCTTTGTTGTACTTTTATGTCATAAACAGAAACCATACTTCACAATTTCAAGGATGCTTTAAATATATATAAATATATCAAAATAAAAATCTATCTAAATAAGTGTGATTAGTTCATTGAAAGGATCCATTTAGCCATTAGCAACAATGCCTCTGATGCTGCCCATGGTTAACAAATTTCCCGCACACCAGGGTTAAAGCCCTTGGAAGTCCACCAGGGGGTAACAAAGCAAACCTTCCCAAACTGTCTACCCGGAAGCAGAGCCCCCTGCAGCCACAGCATGAAAACCCCCAAGTGTGGCAAGACTCAACCCAGTTTCTGTCCCAGGTCCCTCTTCCCATCATGCTCCTTCCTCAAGAGCAATCTCTTCCTCTTCAAGTGTATGGTTCTATTCTTCTCTCCTTGTCCCCTGTCACTCACTGATCAACGTCACTGATGAAAGGCTTCCTTGATCCATTCATGGGAACCTTGTCCCCCTGAACTTTCTGTCAGGCAGGCAGACCTCGGCACCATGAGCCTGTCCCATATTGTGAAATAAAAGGCTTGTTTCTGGGCTGAAAGTTTTTCAGGAGAGCCCTTCGGGAGGTTGGAGAGAAGGGCTGGAGGGCTCTGAAAGCCAACTGAGTCAGGTGTGATAGAGCAGTGCTTTCCGAAGGGGGTCACTCTGGGGATCTTGTTGACAAGGTCTGGGGTGGGGCCTGAGACTGCATTTCTAACAAGCTCCCAGGTGGTGCTGATACTGCTGGTTCAAGGAGCACTCAGAGGAGCAAAATGGTAGCCTGTCTTTTAGGAACAGGCCTAAAAACTTGGAGGAATGATTAAAATGTAAGTTCCAGGTAGCCCACTTGGTTAGAGCATCATCTGCATACATCAAGATTGTGGGTTCAATCCCTGGTCAGGGCACATGCAAGAATCAACCAATGAATGCATAAGTAAGTGGAACAACAAATCCATGTCTGTCTGTCTGTCTCTCTCTCTCTCTCTCTCTCTCCCCCTCTCCATCTCCGTCTCCCTCTCCCTAAAATCAATAAAATAAAAGTAAAAAAATAAATATAAAACTTTAAAGAAAAATAAAATGCAAGTTCCTGGCTGCAGCCCTCCCCTGGTGGCCTGATTCACTGGGTCTAGGGTAGAACCCAGAAATCTGATGGAAAAATCCACTGACTCCGGGATGGAGAGAAAGGACTTTTAAAAAGGGTGAATGAAATTTTAAAACAATCTGTTAGGCCCACTGAGATTGGAAACCCCTTAAGACTGGAAACCCTTGAGTAACCCAGAAATTCCACAGCCTCTGAGCAGGGAGCTGAGGTTCCCTGTGGCCCTTCGATCCCTAGCCGTGCACCTTCTGCTATCCTACACTGCCCGTTATAATGTTTGTATAATTAAAGTAGTCAAATACCTGGCAAAAGTCTAAACTTCATGCATAATAAAACAAAATTTGGCCTTTGAATCACTGGCATCTCTGTTCATCTTTGGTTCAGATAAAAGCTTACAGTTTCCTATTTATTTATTCAACAACTGTCTGTTAAGCATCTACATGTCAGTGCACACACTAAGTCCCCAGGCTACTCTGGTCCACTGATAGGATTTGTAATTTTTCTTGGATTAGAGCCCCCAGCTGCCTCCATAGCAATGCCCACTAGAGCCTAAAGGTCACACTCTGACTTTGAATCAACAGGTCTTTAAAGATTTATAGTATCTCCCAAAGCAGCACCATCCTGTTTCTCAGCTGAGTTTTCATAATCCTCCATTCACTCAACACTATTGAACCCCTGCCATATGCCCAGTGTTGTAGATGCTGAGGATGCAGCATAGACCGAGACAGACATCCCTGCCCTCCAGCAGCATGTGCTCTGGAGGGGAGAAGCGAGCAACTAAGTGGAGTGTCTGTGCTGCATCCCATGATGCTAAGCGCTAGGGGACAAATAACGCAGAAAGGAAGGATGGATAGGGTGTTCCAGGAAGGGAGGAGGGGGGTTATAAAGGCCCTACTGAGGGGTGGCATCTGAAGGAGGCCAGGGTGTGGGCCTGCAGATATGTGTGGGCGGGTGCCCCCACCTGAGGGAAGGCCGGGGCTGGGAGTGTTGGGGAACAGCAGTGGGGCCAGAGGGCTGGAGCTGAGGGAGGGGGCTTGGGCTGTAAATGAGGCCCCAGGGAGGATGGGCTAGTGGGGGGAATAAGAGCTAGAAGCACGGGCTCTGCCGGGTTTTGAGCAGAGGTGGAAGTGATCTGATCCTGGCGGGGAGCAACAGGAGGGTGGGAGCAGGGAGAGAAGCTGGAAGGCTATTGCAGAGATCCAGCGAGAGACGTGGTGGGAGGGGAGTGGGCAGTGAAGGCACCACGAAGCGGTCAGAGTCCTGATGTATTTTGAAGGCAAAGCCAACAGGATTTACCAATGGGTTGCACACGAACTAGAAGAGAGAGGGAACACCTGGAAGGGTGCTGTTGCCATTAATACCCTCCGCCCCTCCCCAGCCAGTCCCAGCATCCAGCACCTTCCTCCGTCAAATAGAGAAGGCGAAGTTGGCCTTTGGAGGCCCAGGCCTGTCTTCTCTGTGTCCCTGCCCTTCCTTTTGTGCGTGTTCTCCCCTCCAAACTCAGGCTGGAGTTGAGAGAGCTCAGGCTTGTTTAGATGTCAGTTTAAATCCGGTTTGTCAGTTTACCAGCTCTGTTACCCTGGGCTAAGAACTGAGTCTGCCTGAGCTTCAGGTGTATAAAAATGCCTGGTGGATAGGATGTGCTCAAGACGTGGCAATTCTTCTCTTCTCCCTTCTATTAAGAGCTAATGAAGTCATTCAGGGCAAAACATAATGACTAATTCTATTAAAGTGTTGTATTTTGGGGCTGTATTTGCATTTTAATTGGGCAGGGAGTTTTAAGCCAAAGAAGGGAATCATTATTAGTGGAATTTCAGGCTATTGTTGAATAAGTAAAATGGGGATGTTTGTTAGCTGTTTTGTTTTTTTGTTGTTTTGGAGGAGGCATCAACTGATTTTACTTAGGAAACAGTGTTCACAATACAAAAGCCCCCTGTCACCCTTGAAATGACCTTCAGCATTCAAGACACAAACATGACTGAATTTGTCCTTGAAGATACATCAGAAAGCAGACGATCTTGCCTGCGCCAGGCGTGCTTTCCAGCAGAGCGGCGAGCATTGAACACGGTGCAATAAGATAATGCGCACTGGGCAGAGAAGTCAGAGGAGCTTGGGGAAGGGTCGGGGCAGGCACAGCACGGGGTGGCTGACGAATGGAAAGCAAGGGTTTTAAGACCTAAGCCCTGCTTTTTCTCAAATTGATTGATTGAAAATCCTGATGTCTGAGTCTCACCGCCAGAGATTCTGGGGTATGTTCTTGGTACCAGGGTTTTTTTACAGCTCCCCCAAATGATCCTTACGGGCAGCAGAGGGGAGAGGGGCATCCAGGTCGGCACAAATCTTTCAGCCTCGGCTGGCTACTTCCTTTCAAGCCAGACTGTGTGGGTGGAGGTGTGGAGATGTGGACTTGGAAACAAGAGGATGGAGACTGTAGGAGGAGTCTGGCGGAGAGGAAGAGAGGAAAGGAAAGAGGCTGGTGCATGGAGAACGGTGCCTGTAGCTGAAGTAGGAGACAGTGGAGGAGCAGCAGGATGCAGCCTAAGGGGCTCCGTTTGGGAGCTGGAAGGTTTTGGTGTCTGCAGGATGCCCAGAAAGGTGCAGAGGTTAGGGACGCTGGATTCTGGCTCTGCTCCTTATCAGCTAAGAACCATCAGGCATGTCGCTTTATTCTCACAGTGTCATTGTGAGGATTACGTAAGATAGTGCATGAAAAATGCTTAGCACTGCTCCGGGCACATGGCAGCAACTTAGTCCATGCTGCAGTCACTGCAATTGCTGCTCTCAGGAGGGAGCAGGAGGCTGGAGCTATAGATGGAGCTCTTGGGCAGACTGCAGGAAAGGCCACGGGAATGAGTGAGGTCATCCAGAGAGAGCGCCGGGACAGGGCTGGAGACCCCAAGACCAGCCTGAGCGGCACCAGCGTGCCCAGGTTTATTGGCCAGGTACGGGGGAATGGGTGTCGAAGGAGGCTGAGAGGGACAGCCAGAGGTTAAGGAGAAAGGTGTGTGAGTCGGTGTGAGACCAGGGGAGGGAGAGGGTGTCAGTAACTGTCAGGGGCCACGCACGGCACTGAAACCAGGCGAGGACAACAGATCTAGCCACCTCAAAGGCATGGCAACCTTGGCAAGGACAGTGTGGATGGTCAAAGGCACATGCAGTGGGTTGAGGAACAGGAAGTGTGGGAAGGAGACTAAGGGTTGAGGACTGTTCTAGGGAGTATGGCCCAGAAGAAGGGAAGTGAGAGGGGATGGCAGCTGGTGGGGTGGGAGGTGGGAAAGGGTGTAGCACAGGAGATACTTGAGCCTGGGGCCCTCAGATTCTAGCTTCAGTTTCACTACCCGGACCTGAAGTTTAGCATTCCCTTCCTTCATGAATGTGGACAACAACATTAGGGTCAGCAACAGCCGGGACTCTTTAACGAATTAAAATTACTGACATTCTTTTAATATATTCCCATTGTTATAGCCATGTACACTCATCATTACTTAAGAAGCACAGTTTATTAGACCTGCCACTCGATTTTATTATTTAATGTGTTAATTAAGAAGCATATAGCCTACTGTATCCCAGATTTTTCAATACTTTGAAAACTATATGTCAGTGTAATCAGTTCTTTTTGGTCATCCCGTGTATTTTCTGCATTTAAAACCTTGTCCTGTGTAGGCGAGGATGTAGAGAAACTGAAACCTCTGTGCATTGCTGGTGGGAATAAAAAATGGTATAGTGGCTGTGGAAGACAGTCTGATGGTTACTCAAAAACTTAGAAGAATTATTGTCTGACCCAGCAATTCCACTCCTAGGTATATGCCCCAAAATAATTTAAATCAGAGACTGAAACAGATACTTACACATGAATGTTGATACAGCATTGTACACAGTAGCCAAAAAATGGGGACAATGCAAGTGTTTTAACCCAGTTCACATTTCCAATGTAACTGAGGAAAAACAGACTCAAAAAAGAAGCCCCAAATTCTGGAAAAATAATTTTGTATTCATTAGCAATAGATATAACATAAATACAAGATATTGAGAATGAATTTACCATTTTTATGGTGAGAAAATGTCTTGTGGTATATTTTTAATTGAGAAGATAAATAGGTCTTCAAACAGGGTTGACCTTCAGGGCACCACATGAAATCATGGTGTAACATAGAAACCCATCATTTACACATCATTTCCAGACATTTGGGTCTCTCCATTTAACACTGAGCATTTCTTTGTCTAATGATTTTCATTTATTACATTTGTGTTTTGAAAAGACATGTGTGGTTGTGCAGACTCTACCCTGCACAGTGACACACATTCAAGGGAATACCATTCACGTCATGGACCTCAAAGAACTGTACAGAGGAGACCCCCCAAAAAACTGGAATTATCTTCTGGAGGGCGGGCCCCTTGTAGTACATGCTTCCCCCACTAGGTGAGTGTTCCAGTGTCCCATCTGTATCAGTGTACCAGCTGGCATTGTTGTGAGAGGCTGCATTCAGCCTCGGTGAATTTTTTTGAGGACTCAACATGTTTGCCCATTTCACAATGGGTGATTTAGGACCACACCTGCCCACACCATGCTGAGTGTTCAGCAGTTTTTGACCAAAATGGCATGACACCCGTGCCCCACCCTCCCTATTCACCCGATCTCACCCTGAGCTTCTTTTTTTTGTTGTTGCTGTTTCCCTGGATGAAAAAATATCCTCAAAGGGAAACATTGCCGATGTGGAAGAAGTGAAACAACAAACAGCAGAAGCACTAAAAGGCATCAAAATCGATGAGTTCAAAACTGTTTTGAGCAGTGGAAAAAACATCTCAATAGGTGTATTGCATCAAATGGAGAGTACTTTTAAGGTGACTGAAGTGTAAACATGTAAGAATAAATACACAATTTTTTATAAATAAATTCCAGCTTTTGGAGGGTTCTCCCCTCGTATTATTTATTATGAACATTTCCAGCAGATGGCAGGAAAGGGTCTGGTTCTGACTAATTGAAGGACGTCAAGTGTCTTGAGGAAGGGACATCTTTCTAGTTTGCACCAAGGCACCTATGACCTAACAGTGGCCTTGTTGGCATGGATCTGGAGGAGGACAAAACTGGTGACACGGAAACAATTTAGACAGCCATTGCAGTTTTCTGGGCTGGAAGAGAATGGCAACAAACATGGAGAAGAGGGGCAAAGGTGTGTGAGGTTGTTGAGGCTGGAAGGAGGGAGGGAGGAGGTGGAGGAGGACATGACTCCCAGGTCTGTGTGTGGATGGAGCTGCCAGACCCAAGGGCAACGGGAGGAGCAGGTTTGGGAAGGGGGCGATTTGGATTTGGGGAGTTTGATTTACCTGTGGACACTGAGGTGAGGAGTCCCAGGTGACATCACAGCAGAGCTGGAGGTGCAGATCTGACCACATGGGCAGGTAGGTGGAAGCTGGAGTCGTGAGTGGATGTAACTCCCCCTAAAGACTGCATGGTCTGAGCAGAGCAAAGGGCCCACACAGAGCCCTGGAGGCACTGTCACCTAGTGGGCAAGTGTATAAGCAAGAAGGGGCCAGGGAAGGAGGGTTTGAAGGAGTGGCCACTCCATGCCCTCTGTTCCAACTTTCCAGTTAATGTGATGTTTCCCATCTGCTGGGGGCTGGGATTTCCAGTGTTGATTCAGACTGTGTACGAAATGAGAGGACGTAGGCTCTTCCAAAATACTTTGCATGGTGAGCTTTCCAACAGCCCTTTTGGCTACAGAAATCATTTTTCTTACTGCCAGATACTCAGCTGCATTCCAGGTGAGACTTCCAAGAAGTGAGAGGTTTACTCTGGAAGTCTATAAACTTCCATATAAGTCTCCACCACTTAACGGAATAATGATCTTCCCGCAGAATTTCCAATGAAAACAAGTGTGTGCTGTATAAATCCAGTTTTCCTACTGATTGCCAACAGAAGGATACTTGTATTCCCAAGATCAATAAAATCCCTCAAGAATGTAGCAACTATAATGTGGAAAAGATGTGAGAGTGAATTCGCAGCAATGTAGCACTTTTCATTATGGAAATACCATATAAATATTTAACTCTAATGCTTATTTTATAGTTCACGTGAATGCATTTGTAAGAACAGCATTTGAAAATATTAATAATGATTAATGTTATTTCAAACATTTAAATGTCAATGTCTCTATCCCAAGAAATGTTCAGACTAAACATTCAGCAGAGAAAGAACTCCTTGGTCTTGATTTTGTGCTGTGTGTCATTAAGAAGCTTTCCTTTTTATTCCCTGGCCGGTGTGGCTCAGAGGATTGAGCACCACCCTGTGAACCAAAGGCTCGCCGGTTCGATTCCCAGTCAGGGCACATGCCCGGGTTGCAGGCCAGGTCCCCAGTTGGGGGCACCGAGAGGCAACCACACACTTATGTTTCTCTCCCTCTCTTTCTCCCTCCCTTTCCCTATTTCTAAAAATAAATAAATAAAGCCTTTTTCAAAAAAGGAAGAAGCTTTCCTCTTTAAAGACAAAAAGCTGTACCTCTGTTTTTGCTCTAGAGCACATGATCCAAATTTTCTTTCTTAAAACTGATTTTGGAAGGGGTAGCCTGGGAGCCCAACCGCACGAGAACCTCACCTTGCGCCCTGCTTTGTCCCACCTGCTGAACCGCTGCCTTTACTCTCCGTCTGTGCTGCACTGGATTCCAGCAGGTTTTCCATCTGTGAATTTCACATCTGTGCATCTGTATATAACCTTACCTTCAGGGGCTTCTTGAAGGCTCCAGGAATGTAGGGCTTCCCATTAGCCCCACTTTTCGTGCTGACAGCTAAGTTAATGAACTTGGGAAGATGCTTAACTTCTTCCTCTAAATGCAGGTTTCAGACAGGAGAGGGATGGTCCCAGATGCCAATTTAATTTGATTGCTCAGAAGCTTAAAACTGGGAGGGTCCTTGGCCCCTAAACCCATCTAGACAAAAGGGTGAGTGGAGTGCACCTTTCTCCCAGGCATTGGGACCCCTGAGATGAGCAAGTGCAGGAAACTCCTTTTTAAAAAACCTTCACCCAAGGATATGTCCACTGATTTTAGAGAGGAAGAGAACCATCCATGTGAAGGAGAAATATATCGATCAGTTGTCTCCTGCACATGCCCCAACCAGGGACTGAACCCACAACCTAGGTATGTGCCCTGACCAGGGATTAAACCTACAACCTTTTGGTGTAGGGGACAACACTCCAACCAGCTGAGCCACCCGACCAGGGCAGGAAACTCCTTTTTATTGCACACAATGGCAAGCTGCACATTTTAACCTCGAGTCATACAGCAAGCTTATTAGTGAAAGCTGTGTTACTACATTTCTTTTTGATGGGTACACTTTTTAAGATAAAGAAAGGGTTGGGCAGCCTTCTGAATACAGCAAATCAGATCATTATATTATTATATAATAATGGCATTAATTTCAAATACTCTGTCCCATTGTCCCAATAGATACGCTCATACTTCTCAAACTACAATGCCCGCCCCCTAATCTCTGATACAGAAAACATGACCACTGTATAAAAAATTGTTAGTAAACACAATATTCATTGCTTAATAACCTGAAAAAGATGTGAGATGAATTTGCAGTGATTTAGCACTTTTCATTATGGAAATGTCACATAAATATTTAACTCTAATGCTCATTTTATTCTACTTTTCGTTAATTACATTTGCTTAGTTAATATGGCATACTTATGCCAAGTTTTTATTTTATTGTCATAGGTTTTATAAATGATGGCAATTTCATGTGCTATTTTATTTGAGATTAGGTTAATTGTAAAGACATAGAGAATCACCTGTTAATTTGGGGGTTTTAATATTTATGTCATTGTAACAGCAAATCCCCAACACACACACACACACACACAGCTGTGTAAACACATCACACAACAAATGTATGCACACATGCATATACACACACTTTTTCATCCACGTATTAGTGAAACAACTCCTTGACACATTGCCTTTAGCTTTTTAAAGGAAGACATTTTTCTCTGTAGGCTCATTCATACTTTTGAGAGCAGACAAGTTTGATTTAACAGAACATCCTTCTAAAAAGGAGGAAGAAGGAAAAACAACAAAATAGGAGGAAGGAGAAAGCACACAGATGGTATAAAACAATTCTATAGATTTTTAAAAATTTTACTCAGAAACTTCAATAGTTTTAGGAAAATCCCTTTCTATCACATTTACCAAATGACATTTTTGTTAAACTCCGAGCCATGCATAGGGTCCAATGGATATGTGGAAAACCCCTGGGCCCCAACATCCCTTCCTTCCTAGTCTCATAGGTATCCTCACTAGGAACTCACTTCTTGGGCTAAGCATTTCATCTTTCTGTAATATAAGTCAGTTCTTCCCATCCACTTTCCTTTAAGACAAGAGGGACCTGGGACATCACGTGAAGTGGAAAACAAGATTCTGAAAGGGGTCCCAATGGGTACCAAAGTCAGACTTTACTTAACATCACTGTCCTCTTCAGAGATGGCCCTGCTGTCTGTAGGCTAAAAGAAGCTCAGGTCCTATGTTTGGGTCTTGTTTTGGTCAGGATTAACTTCTGCCAACAGTGGCTTAAACAAATTTATTTCTCTTTCATACAAAAGAAGTCTATAGAACATAGTCCAGGTTGGTAAGGAAGTTCCACAGTCATAAGATACCTCAGTTCCTCCTACTATTACTCTATCATCCACAACTTTCTTCCTCTTGGTCAAAGATGGCTGCTCAAACTCTGGCCATCACGTCCTCAGTCTGCCAGTAGAAAAGAGAGGAGCACCATACAACACGACTGTTTGCCTTTTATTAGCCAGAACTTAGTCACATGACCACACTTATCAGCCAAGGAGGATGGGGAAGAATTAACATCAAGGGATACCTGGAAGACTTTGCTACAGGATCATATATCAGGTCTTGCTAAAATATCTTACTTGTCTATGACCCGAATTCCTCTCAGCTTTCCGGCTTTCTTTCTAGGCCCAGACATAAAAATCACAAATGAATAAATGTGATCACACTCAAAGACCATCCCCAAGAAAAAGCTTTAGAAAGTTCCAACTCTGTTCTGTGATTGCCTACTAACTCCTCCTTGTAATTTCAGCGGAAATTCTAGAATTGGCTGGCAACGCCGCGAGGGACAACAAGAAGGCCCGGATAGCCCCCAGACACATCCTTTTAGCAGTTGCCAATGACGAGGAGCTCAATCAGGTATGTCTGCAGCATGCACACATGCCACCAAATGGGTTTGCCAAACACTATCGCATGTGGCCGCAGCTGACTACAAATCAGTCCTGCTACAGTTCCCAGACATTTATACCAAAAAACCTAAGTCATATAAGAGAAGAACCAATCTGCTAGCTGTGTCATTGAGCTTCAAAATAAAATTACCTCTGCAATAGATCCTGTTATATATTCTGGGTCTGGTTAGACCTTTTTTTCCTCTTTTAAAGCAAGTTCAATGTGTTGCTGGGGAAGGTGCTGTGCACATAGATTACTCTTTTCAGAGTTTCTTCCCACAAACTTTGTTGATGATGTATTCTGATGAGGGCTGGAGAGCCCTTCTTCATGTATTAGAACCGATCTTTTATATTTTAGAACTAACTCCAAAGTGGAGTGAATGTCCCCCACCCCCACCGAATGTCCCCCACCCCACCCCCAGGGATGTGCAAAGTGGCAGGTTAATAGTATAAGAATTTTTTAAAATTCAATAAAAAATAATTATTAGAAAAAAATTTAAAATACAATCTACAAGCTGCCATTTTTTTTGTTATTAGAGCCAATAGATATACAGTAACTCTGTCAATTTACTATAAAGGTTTCTAGACTCCTCGTAATTCCTGTACTTTGGCACAAGTGGGTACCTAAAAGTTTGTGCCCCAGCCCTGGCGGCAGGCCACACTTGGAGCAGTGCCGCACTAGGATGCGTAGAATGTGTCAGTGGAGTAGTACCTGCCAATGAGTTAAGTAAACAGACAGCAGCAGGGAGGTGCCTGGTCAAACATATTTTACTGATGGACTATGTGATCAAAAGAGTGCAGAGACCACTAGTCTTCTGTTAACTGGGTCTAGCCCTAGCATTGACCTTTGAACCTTGTTTTGTCAAGCTGTGCTCCCTGTGTGTGAAGCTCTTTATCCTGTTAGGTCTGGAATTCCAGAGCCCATCACTGGTTTCAACCTTTCCTTTTTCTTTGCTTGTTTTGTTTTCTGCGCAAGATCCCGGGAGGCCATGGCACCTACAGAGACACACTCTGCAAGTGAAACAGGGAAAGTCAATTAGACTGTATATTGTGCAATTTCTTTGGGAAAACAAAGACCAGATTTAGACCTTGTTTTGCAAGCAGTTAGAATTGTATTAAATCCATAATCACAAAGCTCTGAGCTGTCTGAACTTGTGCGTTTCTTTCTTCAGCTGCTAAAAGGAGTGACCATTGCCAGTGGAGGCGTCCTGCCCAGAATTCACCCTGAACTGCTGGCCAAAAAGCGAGGGACCAAAGGCAAGTCAGAAACTATCCTCTCCCCTCCTCCAGAGAAAAGAGGAAGGAAGGCCACGTCAGGCAAGAAGGGCGGCAAGAAATCCAAGGCTGCCAAACCACGGACATCCAAAAAGGTAAGCTAGGTTACATGTGTGAGCTAGGGACTCTCAAAACAGAAGGAAAATTGAACGTTCAAAAAATGAAGGTGTAGCCGTGTCTCCAAAGAACTGAGGCCTCTCCACAGCTTGGTCCTGGGATAAAATGACAAGAATGTTTATGGAGAAGAATAAGCAACCCTTGAGACGGAGCTCAAATCATCAGACAGGGTCTATTAGAGGTTTCCAAACTCAAAGTGTGGGTGGTTTTCATGTCTCCAGATCCCCACCATTGCCCCCACCAAAATCTTATGTGAGAGCTAATAGCCTGGAACTCTGCTTTTCGTTTCTCCAGCGCTCCATGTTGCACACTAAAGTATCTCTGGTCTCCCCTAGATAGTCACCTAAGTCCAACCAATGAGACTTCAGGTGCTTTTGATAAACCAGTAGTTCTCAACCCGTGGGTCGTGACCCCTTTGGGGGTCGAATGACCCTTTCACAGGGGTCGCCTAAGACCATCGGAAAACACATATATAATTACATATTGTTTTTGTGATTAATCACTATGCTTTAATTATGTTCAATTTGTAACAATGAAAATACATCCTGCAAATCAGATATTTACATTATGATTCATAACAGTAGCAAAATTACAGTTATGAAGTAGCAACAAAAATAATTTTATGGTTGGAGGTCACCACAACATGAGGAACTGTATTAAAGGGCTGCGACATTAGGAAGGTTGAGAACCACTGGGCTAAACTGATATGCTAAGCAGCTACAGCTCAGAGATGCAATTTGCAGGCTAATCCTTTCAGATGCTGCCCAGCACAGTAACCACTATCCACGTGTGGCTACTTCAATTTGAATTTAACTTAATTGAAACTAAATCAAATTTAAAATTTGTTCCTTGGTTGCACTTGCACCAGCTGAGTGCTCAGTCACCCTGAGCAGGACAGGCACGGGACGCTTCCATGATCACGGGAAGTTCTATTGGACATCGCAGCTTCAGAGCTTGTCTGTTTCACTCCCAAGACCTCCCTGACAACACAGATTATATAAGAGCTCACTGCACTGCCACACCGCCCCGGGGAAACCCCGGGAAGAAGGGGGGTTGAGCAATGTGCTAGAATGACCCCCCTTGGTTCTGATGCTTGTCATCATAAGCTGTAGGCATCGAAAACAGCAAGAATAACATACCTGTGTCCAGGTTTGAGGAAGGACTACAGGTACTGTGAACCCTTTAACGCACCATATTTTTGGTAGCACCCTTTTCTTTCCCTTATATTGCTGTCCCTTGCTTCTCTCCATTGAGAATAGCAAAACATAACTCCTGACCACTTCCTTTCATATCCACACTACTGGTAGCCATGCGAAGAACTTTATCAAGCCACTTTGGTCTTTTTCCAAATGATTCCCCATCTGTCCCTCTAATTTCTACCCACAGTCCAAACCAAAGGACAGCGACAAAGAAGGAACTTCAAATTCCACCTCTGAAGATGGGCCAGGGGATGGATTCACCATCCTCTCTTCCAAAAGCCTTGTTCTAGGGCAGAAGGTAATAAAGAGAATCGTACTGTGCTGTGGTAAGCCATGAATGTATTTTTATAACCTCCTGTTTACAAGCAATGATGCCTCCCTTCTATCCCTGGCTCCCCTAATCTGACTTTCACTCTGGTCTTGAATTATTCATTTTTAAACTGAAGAGCTAGGGCAGTGTCTGCATTGTGAGAGTAAACAAGCTCTGTAGTGCTGAGCATTGTTCATGCCGAAGTTGGTCAGCCAAAGGTAAGCCTAGAGGATCCTTCTGGTCAGCAGAGAAGACGGCATTACTGGTTTTGCTGGAAACTCCCCTGCCCCTGTTATTTCTGTGCTCACACTCCTAGCTAACTTTCAAAGACAGGTTTTGGGGCATTGGGGGGGGTGGCGGGGGGGGGGGTCTACCTTACATGTCTTAAAGTAATTTATCGAAGAAAGAAAATAGAAATATGTTTTCTGAAAATCCCTGGTGTTAGAAATGAATGATTTGCCAATAATTTAAGACTGCTTGCCTTTCCTGATGGCAGGAAGAAAATAAACAGGGCTAGAGATTTGAACGGTCTCCAGCACAACAGCAGCCCAGCCAGACATGCAAATAATTCATTCCCATAGCATCAAAATTTACCAAACAGACAATTTTTCTATCAGCTCAACTGGGGTTGAAATATGATCCACAAGGAAACAGTTCATCATATTCCTGGTAGCTGAGTGTTTGCAGCCTAACAACAGTACATGTGAACTTCTACTGAAGCAGTTGGGAAGAGCATGTTATAAGAAGGGTTAAACTTGGCAGGTTCCTTATTCATCACTGATGAAAGCCAGAAGCGAAGAGGTGGAATTTATATCCCCTCTAGGGGCCTCCATAGTTACATGACGATTAGCCTTCTCTCACTTTTCTAGGGGAACATGAAGTTCTTGCTCACATAGGGAAATGACAGATAATGCCTTCATTATACTAAGCTATGGGCACATAGGGCGGCATTTCACAAGTGTAGCCCCTAAAATGTGGTCCCCTAAAGAAAGGCAAGGTGGCCAGACATAGGCTGCTCAGCGTCTTGGAGCCCCTCACTTCTCAAGCAAGTCGTCAGCTTTGCGTCCCTGCCCCAAACTCTGTGCTGCTCTGGGAAAGATGCAGGAAACAGAAGGCAGAGGAAAGAGCAAGCCCCAGGCTTCCCTTGCAAGAGCTACTCCAAGAATATGTCACCAAACACCAAGGCTGCCAGAACTGGGAAGTGAAGGCATAGGCTGTAGAAAAAGGAAGATGAGGGGAGGTCCCATTTCTGCTCCTAGAAGAGGAGGCAATTTGTTGCATGCTGCTAACCGCAGAGTGAAAAATCAAATCCACTGAACACAACAGAGCCTAATGAAAACCAGTCACCTGGGACCCTGGCTGGTGTGGCTCAGTGGATTGAGTGCCAGCCTGGGAACCAAAAGGTCTCTGGTTCGATTCCCAGTCAGGGCACATACCTGGATTGCAGGCCAGATCCCCAGTTGGGGGTGCGCAGCAATTGTTGCCAATTCTCTTACACATCACGTTTTCCTCCCTCTTTCTCCTTCCCCTCTTCTCTCTCTAAAAGTAAATTAAAAAATAAAATCTTTAAAAAAAAAAAGAAAGAAAGAAAACCAGACACCTGGGAAACTTGAGATAGTTACTCCATGTATAGCCCTTTGTGTTGACATTCAGTATTAATAATTGAGAGAATGAACAGATATAATGTAAAATATGAAGATTTTTAACAGGATTTCATCTTTTCTGCCCTTTTCATCTTTTCTTCCTAATGCAGCTGTCCCTTACCCAGAGTGACATCAGCCATATTGGCTCCATGAGAGTGGAGGGCATTGTCCACCCAACCACAGCCGAAATTGACCTCAAAGAAGATATAGGTAAGGTCCTGAGACTTCAGTAGAAGTGCCATAGGATAGTCCGCTGTTCAGACAAGTTCTTGTGAAGCTGGTCATTGTAATCTGGATATACCCTGCTTGGAGTACCATGTCAGATTCTGCTTTGTATATAGCTGAACAGCATTACTAGAGGGTAACTTTGGTTTTAAATCTGCATATATTTTTGAAATTTTTATTAAAGTGCTATATAAAAATAAATCATTAGCGCAGAGCTTGGTGAATTTTTCTCAAAGTGAACACATCTTGGAAACCAGCACCTTGATTATGAAGCAGATCCTTACCAGCACCTCAGAAGTCCCCTTTCTTCCCACTCCCAGTTACCACTCCCTCCATGGGTGACCGCTATCTTATCTTCTAAAGCATAGATAGTGTCATCTGTTTTAGTTTATGAAAATGAAATAATGCAGTGTGTCTTCTTTTGGGTATCTGGCTTCTTTTGCTCAACTCAGTGTTTGTGAAATCCACCCAAAGAGTTGAAATTCATCCTTTCATTTTCTTTACTGTATAATATTCCACTGTAGGAATATACCAAAATTTGTTGATCTGTTCTACCATTGGTGGCATTTGGGTAGTTTCCAGTTTAGACAATACTGAATAATACTGCTATAAACATTGTTGTACATGTTTTGGGTAAAACTCTACATATGTTTTAAGTGTTGAGAACACCATTGGTAAAAAGGAAATGGGCATCTAGGAAAAGTTAGGTGTCTTTAAGGTAGCAGATGTTACCAGGCTTGGTAGAAGAGCTTGGGAAGGGAAGCTCTCATGGGCACTAGAAACATTGTACTAGCACACGGAATGGTCATCATCTTAGCCACTTTCATAAGAGAGAAGTGCCTTAAATGCTCCATTGAAAGAATGAAGTGAGCAAAGAAAGGGCTTTGCCTCTGGGATGCAGGGCTCACTTCTGATATAGGTGATTTGAGGCAGTTGCTAGTCATTCAGCCCTGGATGGCAGCACCAAAGGCCTCAGGGTGCTGGGCTCACTCTGTCCCCCTCTTGGCAGCAGAAGCCACTTGTTTTGCAGAAAAAGAGAAAGGACAGCAGTAGGGACTGGGGTGGGAAGGGAGTCATTACAGAGAAGCAAGACTTCTCTTGCACCAAAACAGAGATGGTGAAAATTCCTTCCTCACTCTTCAGACCCAGCTCAGGCCCTACCAACTGCCAACTCCAATCTCTGTGGAAAGACTCCCCCGGTGGCCTTAATTAACCTTGAGCTCTGTTTGGAAGTGTGTCACAAGCAAAACAAATGACGGTGTCCTACCTTATTACTCCTATAGCTTGCATTTTTATTTTAGGAAAACAATGAAGGTATTCCAATTTTTTAAGTGGCAGGGTGGTGGTAGAATAGAAAAAATGCTGGTTTTGGAGGGAAAACCAAGCTCAGATACAGCAGTGGAGTCAGCTTGCATCTGTGTCCTGGATTTTAGAAATCACTTCCTAGCTGTGTGACTTTAAGCAGGTTTCTTACCACTCTGAACCTCAGTTCCCTCCCCTGTCAGTTCAGGTACAGTAGTTCCTGGCTCATGGGGCTGCTGTGAAGATTAAATAAGATAACACATGGATGGTGCTTAGCACAGTACTGGGCTTATAAGCATTTGATAAATGATAGTCTTATTGTTGCTGTATCATTAGAAGGGGTCCCTCCCATCATGCTCCATCTCCGCTACCATCGCTGAAACCAGTAACTCCATGCAAATAAGAGCCTCAGTTATTCTTTTTAAAACATTGTTTGCTATTACAGAAAAGTTCAGGCATGTTGCTATTACAGAAAAGTTCAGGCATGCATAAAAATAGCAGAAGAGTATAATGAAACCCTATGCACCCAGTTGCAGAAATCATCAACCCATGACCAAATTGTTTTAACTCTGCCCCCACCTATATCCCTCCAAACATCATAACATTTTATCTGTGAATATTTCTGAATAATGAGGGCTATATTTTAACAATATAACCATAATACCATATCACAACTAAAAAAATTGTTAATATCAAATGTCAGTGTTCAAATTCCAGTCATGTCTTAAATTAAATTTTTAAAAATTTGTTTATTTGATTCAGGATCCAAATAAGTCCACGCATTACAATTGGGTGATGAGTCTCTTAAGTCTCTTGTAGCCCATAAGTTCCCCTTCCCTTTCTCTCTCTCTCTCTCTCTCTCTCTCTCTCTCTCTCTCTCTCATTGTTTTTGTAATCTATTTGTGGAGGAAGGCAGGCAATTTGTCCTGTAGGGTTTCCCACAGCCCAGATTTTGTGGCTTGCATACTCCTGGTGTTCTTTGACATGTTTCTTTTCTGTCTTTCTTATAAGTTGGTAGCTAATCTAAAGGCTTAATAAGATTCAGGCTAGTCGTCTTTCATTGATGCTCCTTTTCTATGTTTGTCCATCCATTAGGGGCAGCAAAGTGGAGATGCTCTAATGCTAGCGTTCCTTCATTTCTTCACTGGAGTACTTCAACAGAGAGCAACTCCCCTCATCAGAAGTCCTCAGGGAAGGGGGAGGACTCACCTTGCCTTTTACACATTCCCATCTGCCCCCTGACCTGATTGCAGAGTGCAGCAGCTCAGACCTATTTCCCCTGCTTTCAGCATGAACTTGGCAGCCAGCTTTGGTTACCTGGCTTTCTCCATGCTTCTGTGACCCAGCAGGTCAACACTGGCCCGGCGTCTGAGGGCCAGAAAGGAGACTTACAGGCACTGGGATAGGCGGTGATCACCGTTTCCAAACTGTATTATTGAAACCCAAGTACATTCACAAAGAAGTCCCCTCTCCACCCCCTCCCCAGTGGACAGTGACCGCTAAAATGACACTTTCCCTAACTGAGGTGCATAAGGCATTGTGGCTCTCCAGATATCCTTGTGTGTGTGAATGTGGAGTGGGGAGGCTCCCTCATCCAGCTTCTAGGAAAGTCTCTGAATTGAAAAATAATAACTACTAATAACCTTAAAGAAAGAGAGTTGAGACTTGCGCCAGACATCCAGATCGCCAAATTCAGAATAAAATGAGCATAGATGAGGGGAAATACCTCGTCTCCCACCGAGAGCAGCAGCCATCCTGGTCTGGACAAAGCACCCATGTGTCTTCTCAGAGGCATGAGGAATCCCGGAGCACAGATGTTGGGCTCCTAGTGGGCAAGACGGGAAGTCCTGCCATCTCCTGAGGCTCCACTTGGCCTCTGCAGAAGTACAGCCCTGGAGTATTGAATAGAGAATTGTGCTAACATCAAAGACTTGAAGGATCTCTGAGCAGAAAGCTCTGCACTTTTCCATTGAAAATCAAGATGTCCTGGGCCTGTCTGTCCTTTGAGCCCAAGGACTTACAACGCATTGGTGGTGGTGAGAGGGGAACACGACCCCAGTACTCTACCAAGAGGTCTCTGCTGAGCTATTGGTCACCTCAGGCCTGGGCTCACCATTGTGGCTGCATCCCCTGGACCCATTGTGGCTCTGGGACCAGGCTTATAAGCTGATAACAAGAGAGACTGTGAAATGCTCCCCATTATGGGGTGTTGCCATCAAATCAAGACACTGAATTTAACTAACATCGCAGGGACTGAGCCCAGAGAACAGAACACTGGAGCCTCAATATAAGAAAAAAAAATTATCTTCAGGATTCATGTCATGAGATATTTTATGGCCAAATCACCCCCTAAAAAGGTCTTTTATGAGTTTATTAGAGGCCCTGGCCAGGTAGCTCAGTTGGTTAGAGTGTCGTCCTGTTATGCCAAAGTTGTGGGTTCAGTCTTCAGTCAGGGCACATAAAAGAGTCAACCAAGCAATGCATTAATAAGTGGACCAACAAATCAATGCCTCTGTCTCGCTCTGTCTCCCCAACCTTCCTCTTTCTCTGAAAATGAATAAGTAAAAAAATTAAAACCTTGGCTAGGTGACTCAGTTGGTTGGAACATGATCCCATACACCAAGGGTTAAAGGTTCGATCCCCGTTCAGGGCACATACTTAGGTTGCAAGTTTGATCCCCAGTCGAGGCACATATGGGACTTAACCAATCCATGTCTCTCTCTCTCTCTCTCTCTCTCTCTCTCTCTCTCTCTCTCTCTCCCCTTCCCCCGCAAAATCAATAAAAAGACATATCCTCAGATGAGGATTAAAAAATAAAAAATTTTAAACAAGAGTTTGTTAAAATCTAAGCCAGAGAGTTCTGCCACTGGTGCCCATTGACTAACCAGGATTTCAGCTGCAGAATTTTATTCCAATTTTCTAAGTATGTTTTCTTTGTTTTTTCTGGCCTAACAAAATTATGTCAAAGAGTGTAAGTAATGAAACTGAAAAGAACAACCACAGTAGCTTCCCCTTCTTCTCCTTCACAGGTAAAGCCTTGGAAAAGGCTGGAGGGAAAGAGTTCTTGGAAACGGTAAAGGAGCTCCGCAAATCCCAAGGCCCTTTGGAAGTTGCTGAAGGTAAGTGTGGAGTTGGGCCCGTGTTCCCAGCACAGCCTCTCCACCTTCCTCTCCAGCATTAATGCTCCACCAGGTAATCATCTGCAAAGGAAAATGTGCCGTAACTGATCAGAAAGCTATTTTTTAATTTGAGCAGCCCCATGTAGATCGTTTCATATGCTTTGGGGACTGTAAAATACCTGGATAGTTCAGGTCAGTTTGCATTAGTCCACCAAAAAATGGTCAGGAGCTATTGGGTAACTTTATTCTGCGCAAACATTCTTCTCCCTTTTTCCCTGGCAGCCACCAATCTGCCTCTGTCTCTATGGATTTGCCTGTTCTGGACACGTTATATAAATGGACTCATATAACATGTGACCTTCTGTGTCTGACTTCTGTCATAGAACAGTTTCTTCATGGTCCATCATGTGGTAGCATGTATCAGAACATCATTCCTTTTTATGGCTGAATAATGTTCCATTTTGTTTATCCATTCATCACTTGGGTTGTTTCCACCTTTAGCTATTGTGAATAGAGCTGCCATAAGTGTTTGTGCAGAAGTGTTTGTCTGAACAACTGTTTTTAAGATTATTGGGTAATTTTTGACGGGTGGGTCCAACTGCAGGTCTGTGTCCTGACCCCACCACTCCCAATGACCATCTAGTCAGTGCCAGGAGCCGCCCTTGTGCTGGGTCTCCAGAGACAATAAGTCCCACTCCTGCCCTCAAGCACTGGACAGTCTAGGAAGAAAGAGACCCCACAGTAAGGCACAGTGACTACAGAGCTCTCCCTTTGCTTGGGGGAGAAGGGAGGCTCCATGAAGGTGTAAGACCCACTTGAGGGCAGGGACATTGTGTCCATAACGGAATTGTGCATGAGAAGGCTCCGGTCATGAGCCAGCAGGGAGCAGCAGGTAGAAGGAGAACCTGTATAGACAAGAGGGACATCTTTGAATGTTTAAGCCGGGGACTGTCATGATCAGATTAGGTTGCTGGAAAAGTAATGGGGGCTTCCCGACAAGGAAGAGTGTGAGTCCACATTTTATAATCTGCACATTACCATTCCCCATATATATAGCAATGATTGAGCTTTTCTTTAACTTCAAGACAGAGCCACACTGAAATATAAGACAGACGTGTGGATGGGCAGGGATAGGAGACCCACATGCGGCAGCCGCAGGGGAAGGTCTAAGTTCTATGCTGGGTTCCAGGTCTGGAAATATGCAGAACCCAACTCTTAAATGGTGATGAGACCGAGTCACCTCACCCTCGGGGAAAACCTAAGCCAGGCTCAGTGCCGAAAGCAAAGGCTGGATAAAACTCACATGGTCTTTAGTTCTGATCACCACCCAGTATATGGCTTGTGTGAAATCTGTTTTCTGGGGTAGCTGATGGGAGCAGGGAGTCCCACACCCAGGGCACTGGCCCAATGTCTGCACTTACCACACCCCACATCACCATGAGACAGAGCCCTGAATTGGCCATGAAAGACTAGACCTAAACTGGGGGTCTGGGGGAGGCAGTTAGCAAACGGCCTGTCAGGGTGGGAAGGAGGAAAAAATAGCAGCTCTCCATAGGACGAGAGGCTCCAGCATGCTTCTAGAGATCCAGAGGCAGAAAACAGAAGGTAGAGAAACAGTATTTTAAAAAATCATGGCTGAGAATTTTCCAGAATGAAACCCATGAGTCCTTAGGTTGAAAATATTGAGTATAATAAATGAAAATCGTGGTGACACGAAGTTCAAAATTCAAGAGAAAACTGAAAAACAACCAAGAGGAAAGGCAGAGTGTTTGTGGACAGTTCTCCTGACAGCGGACTTCTCCTCAGCAACAAAGGATGCCTAGAGATGGGGGAGAAATTCCTTCCAAGTGCCTGAGGGGAAAAACTGTCAACGGATAATATTTTGTTATTATTCAAAAAGGAAGGCAAAGGATGCGGGATTTCAGACTTCCGGAGCTGAGAGTCAGAAATTCACAGGCACTCTCTGCAAGGACTGCTGGAGGCCTCACTGTGAGAAACAAGTGAATCCAAGAGATGGCTGCAAGGAACGATCTTGAGCTAAGAAACTGGTACAAATCAGTTAGGTCTAAGTCTCCATGGCCTGGGAGTGGTGTCTACCTGGGAAGAATGGACTGGTCGGGATGAATCTGGAAAAGGGGATGCAGTCCATCAAGTTCTAACATCATATTTCATTTAGTTTCAAAACACCATCACCTATAAGATACGCCCTGTTGTATCTTATAAGAAAGAATAGATTTCCAAGATGGGGTGTCTATTAGGAGACCCCACAGAAAGCCAGGACACATTCAGTTTAAGAGCAAGCAAGACATGAGCCCACCATGTACGTACCAAGCTGACCTTGGCATTGGGTTAACCAAGGGGAAAAAAGCCTCACTAGAGAATCTGAACCATAAACCAGCACTCCAGCAGATTTGCAGCCAAATCCAGAGTGGCCCAAAAACCACAGGCAGGGAAGTTAAGATGACGTGACCTTGGTTTGGTAGTGTTGTCAGGTGACATAGAAGCAAATGCAACTTCTCTCTGAAAGAACTCAGCTCAGTCCAGGCTGACAGTGGTTGTAAGGTGCAACCTGATTTCAGCCGGGAAGCTGGGTGGGAGGTGATGGTGGAAATGAAGCAGACAGGCCTGGAATGAGACGAGTCTGAGGAAACCGACTGGTGCTCCCTTGACAAAGAGGGGGAAAGGGGAATCAGGTTTCCAGTGTCAGTGATTTTGTTGGGTGCATGTTGGACCTGAGGCCCATGTCACAAGCCATGTGAATGCCTTCTCCCTGCACGTTCCCCAGATGATCAAAAAGATGATCACGGTCTGAGGGAGTGTATGGCCAAGTCAGTAGCTCTCAACCTACAGAGGATCCTAAGTCACTCGCACAAGCCTTGCGCCAGACCTGAGTCAGGAATGGGGTTGGGGGGAGGGGTTAAGATCTGTTTATTTGTTAGAAGTCTAAAAACCATTGTATTAGTTTCCTATCAGCCCTGGCTGGTTTGGCTCAGTGGATTGAGCGTCGGCCTGCGAGCTAAGTGTCGCTGGTTCGATCTTCCAGTCAGGGCACATCAGAGAAGGAAAACTCTGACTCCAAAAAACCTCCGCTGCCTTGCGGCATACCTCTTCAGGGGAAAGGCTAAGGGAGTAAACCCCGACAGAAAATCCGGAGCCGGAGTCCCTAAGGCGGTTTGACGTTGTAGTCAACACCGGCAACTCCTGCGGCGCACCTGAAGCCAAGATGTATTGACTCCGTCTTTCCCTTGGACCCTTCAGCTGCGAAGAGAGGGGGGGTCTGCTGCATGGGCAACAGCAGACCCTCCATATCACCCTGCCCAGGCTCTGTAGCTTCAGCTTCACTGGAGAGGACACTCCAGCGTCATCGCAAGATGTCGATTCAACACGGGAGGAGACAGATACCGTGTCACTCCCGAGTCGGACTGCACAGCCATTCTCAGCGGTGCAGATAGACTCTTAAGAAGCTACACCATCGTCTCTCGAGACGGACAGCTGCCGATGAGTTTCCTATCATTACTATAACAAATTACCACAAATTTCATGGCTTCAAACAACACAAATTTATTCTATTATGGTTTCTGGAAGTCAGAAGTCTACAAGCAGTTTTTAAAAAACTAAAATCAAGGTGCTGGCAGGGCTGGCTCCTTCTTAGAGAAGCTCTTCCTGCCTTGTCCAGTGTTAGGCTGCAATGCTCCCTGGCCCCTGGATGTGTCTTTCCCATCTCTGCTTCATCGTCACCTCATTTTCTCCTACCTTGACCTCCCTGCCTCCCTCTTAAAGGATTATCTCCGCATCTCAAAATCCCTGGTTGAATCACATCTGCAAAATTCCTTATGTCCTATAAGGTAACATTCACAGGTCCCAGGGACTAGGGTGTGGACATTTTGGGGAGGCCATTCCTCAGCCCACCACAGCGACCAGAGGTGATTCTGATGTGACCTTCAATTAAGAACCATGATGAATAGGCAGCCTAACCTAGTGACTAGTTGGCAGGCCACATGAAAGTCACATGCTGTCCCATCAGCTTTAAGAGAAGCTTGTGCCTACTGTCCAAAGCAATTCCAGCACAGCTCCTGCTCTGTGAATGTCTAGTCCCCATGGAGAGCACAGACCATTGTCCAGTCAACTTCTTTATCACCTTCCTGTCCCCCACACATCTAACATGTACATGTGGGGTCTGGCCTAAGCCCCTGGCTTAAGGTGAAGACTAGGAAGTAACCTGCAGTGTTTCTCTCTCATATCCTAGCCGCCGTCAGCCAATCCAGTGGACTTGCAGCCAAATTTGTCATCCACTGTCACATCCCTCAGTGGGGCTCCGACAAATGTGAAGAGCAGCTTGAAGAGACCATCAAAAACTGCCTATCAGCAGCAGAGGACAAGAAGCTCAAGTCCGTGGCCTTCCCACCCTTCCCCAGTGGCAGGTAAGAGGCGCTTCTCCAGGCAGGCAGTGGAGGTTCTGAGTCTAGCTCTCCCACTTATTCACGTCCACTCTGGCCATTCCAGATGACATGGCCAAGGGCTCCAGTGCAGCTAAGCCTGCTGGCCGGGTGATAGGGCAAGAAACCCAGTCTCCAGCCTTCAAAGTACTCGGAGAGAGGCAGCGGGGAAGGGCAAGAGGCAGAGTTCTTTTATGAGAGTTCAAAGCCCACGTTCCCACCAGCTGTCCCTGTCTAGCACACATGATCAGAAAACAGCCCAGCAGCGGTGACCCCACCACATTAGAATTCAGAATCTCAGACCCACCCAAGAGCTCCTGACTGCCTCAGAATCCCTGGGGATTCCAGTGCTACTCTGGAGGGAGGAAGGCCAAGAGGCCAAGGCTCTGCCATGCACACCCAGAGAAATGAAAGGCTCTCACCTAGGGTTTGCTTTTGGGCGTTGGGAGAAACGACCGTACTAATTGTCACAGACCCCAACTGGGCACGAGAACAGAAGTTCGGGTAAATAATGAGGGTATCATCCTCACATGCGGCATGTCCTCTCCCTTCATGATTGTAGCCAAAGTAAGTTAATTACCTTAGTGTTGAACTCCTTCTCTCTTGGGAGATGCCCCAGTGACATTGATATGATTTATCCTCAAAAGATGTTCTGTTAAAGTCGAGTTCTGGGCAGGCTAAGAGGGACATAAGAGGCCGAGCTTCCTGCTGTAATCCTATTGCAACCAAAGCAAGCAGGGCTGAGTCCCCAACGCCCATCCCAGAAGCTGTGAGCTGGGTTCTTTACACAGCTGCAACCACGTGCCATGATGTCCTGGACTGGGACACTACCTATGAGTCAGAATTATATCAGACAGGCCCATCCTGGACCCACCCAGGAGGGCTTGGTGGCCCACAGAACCACAAAGCCTGTGTCCGTGGAGACTGGTTCCATGGCCCACCTGACAGTGCTATCTTGGCTCCCTGGTGCTTGGGGCCCTGCCCAGTCACTGCTGCTGAAATGACATATGCACATCTATAAGGGTTGTTGAGAGAAAAAGGAAGCAGGAAAAAAATTATGAAGACAGGCTTTTGAGTATATACTTTTGTCCTTTAGTAAACAATCTATCATGTACACCAGTTGTGAGGGAGCTAATAAAACCTTTACATACTTTTTTGAAGGCCAGGTATTTGAAATGCTGAATTGATAGTGTTTTTAAAGCCATTCTTGACTTAAGTCAGGCTACAGGTTCAAGCACAGGGCACCGCTCACTAGCCAGCCCTATGACCTGGGCTAAAACCACTGTGTCTCTGAGTCAGTGTGGCACGTGTAGAGTGGGAATACGAGTCCCCTACTTGTGCCCCCAAGGCTGTCCCTCTGGCTAGCATCAAAGGAGATCATGCGTGGACCAGCCGACAGGGGGTGAGAGCCAGGGCCCAGTGCCAAGATAAGCGGGCCCGCATTGCCCCCACCCCGGGCTGAGTTACTCCATGGGTCCCAGGGATCAAAGTGACATGGGCTCCTCTTTCCCTTTGGCCCAGAAACTGCTTCCCCAAACAGACGGCCGCCCAGGTGACGCTCAAAGCCATCTCGGCCCATTTTGACGACTCCAGCGCGTCCTCGCTGAAGAACGTCTACTTCCTCCTCTTCGACAGCGAGAGCATCGGCATCTACGTGCAGGAGATGGCCAAGCTTGACACCAAGTAGCCGCCATGGCCACACTGTCCAACAGGAGTTGGAGGAGGATCAAAGTCACAGGAGCGGGTTTTATTTTTTAAAAGAGAGAGGAAGGGTGATGCGGGGAGCGTGGGGCGGCTGAAGGGAAGCGGGTGGCAGAGGCTGCGGAAGCAGGTCCCGCCCACGGAAGGAGCCCTCTGCGTTTTATATTCTCGTTAAAAAGAGCTTCAGTCCTAAAAACCAGGTCTCCACGAGGGGTTCTTTCCATGTGTTTTCTTCCTATTGTTTTAGAACTTTTTTTAAAAACAGACTCCATTTTAGATTTATAGCATTGACTTTTACACACAAAGAAAAACCCTTTCAAAATTCTTAAGTTTTCAGTTTCTCCTTTTTTGCAAGGGAAGAGGGCATGAAAGTGCCTCGGGCTTTGCTGGCTGTCTGTACTGAGTGAGGAGGAGAAGAAAATTAGAAAGCATCTCACTGGTGCTTTATTTTCTGTCTTAGTGCCCCCCACCCTACCCCTATAATATCTGTAACTACTCTTAAAAAGGTTTTGCTTCAGGCTTTTTTCTGTTTTGTTTTGTTTTTTAAAGAAAAAGAAAATGAAAGGAAAAAAAAAAAGCATCCAGTGTCTTTCTTACAACATACTCTTTTATTGCAACATTTCGTCAGTTTGGAAAACTGTCATCACGGGTGGACATGTTTAGAATGTTATAAATAGAACAAGGCCTGTCTCTAATGGGCTCAGAGGCGGATTAAGGTTGGTTGAGAACCTGGGTGCAGAAGAAAATATTGGGCCCCTTTAAAAAAAAGAGACAGGGAAAATAAAAATACGTGGTTTTGCGGGGCCCTTCAGAAGTTGGGGCCAGGGTGTGCGCCCAGTGTGTCCATCGTTAAATCCACCTCTGAGTGGGCTAAGACCCCCGCCGTGCTAGGCCCAGGTCAGACAGCACACAATGGCCTATGTTTCTCAGGCAGAAGCAGGGCCTAGTTGACCTTGGTCCACAGGAACAGGCCCTGGGCAAAGCTCTGGAGGGGCAGCCATGCTTTGGGACAGAGGCACAGGTCTCACTCAGGCCCAGGCCACAGCCCAAACGGAATGAAGTGAGAAGCCGAGTGAGGCTGGTGTCCAAGGACTCAGGCCAGGTATCCAGGGAGGGGCAGGCTGGGCAGGGACAGAACCCGAGTTTACTCAGATGAATTCATCAACCTCTTGGGCTGTAGAGAGTTGAGTTAATGTGGTCCAAAACAGGCCCCTCCAAATTGGAAGGTCTCTCCCAAATAGAGGGGTCATTTATATACCTTAACATAGTTGGTGGCAGACATTACTGCCACATGGCTGGGTCTCCAAATAAGTGACAGTAGGGTTAGCCAAGAAACCAGAAGTGCAAAACCACAAAGGGTCTCCTAGCACCAGAGTTTTGTCACTTATGAACTTGCTCAAGACAGCACCTAGAAGCACACAGGGGTTCCCTTATGGAAGCCCCCCGTTGCTCCCTGAATGTTAGCCAGATGGTGACCCACCCAAAGGTCACGTGAGCTTGGCTGCCTTTCCTCAAACACCTCCAGCAGCTGGTAGGCCCGGTTCCAATCTTAACTTCTGTTAGCTTTGTGAAAACTCACTGCTAGAATGGACTCACCAAGAGGGAGATTTTTATATCTTTCTTCTTAAATGTAACCTATGATATATAATCAAGATCTAAAAATGGAAATATAGAAAGTTTCATTAAGATTCAAGACTGTAGGGACTAAGAGTTTAAAATTAGGCTCCTATTAACAACCTGAGTGTGGCAGGATGTGTGGGCTTCCCCACCCTCTGAACCCTTTCTTAGCTGGTCTCACCTGGCCTTACCTGGCAGGCCCTCCTTCCTGCCCTTCAAGACAGGCTGCCAGCCATCCGGAGACCCAGCTCTCCCCCTATGCTGAGTTCTGAATGCCACACCCATGCACACATGCACACACACATCCAAGAGGAGCTTATGGTAGATAAGGCCGGCTTTGTCCTCCCAGGACCAAGTGAAGCATTCGGCTAGCACATGATGGCAAGCAGATCTTTCCAAACCCGGAAAGAATCCTCTAGGAAGGTGTCTTTTTAATTAATCAATCTCTTTCTTCTCCATTTTTGGTTTTCTGCAAGTTGTGTTTCTCATGAGTACATCACTGGCATCTTACTCCAGAAAAAAGTGTCCTTGGCATTTGTCAGGCAGGTACCACTTGTCAAGCAATCCATTCACCTGGCAACAGTGGTACCTCCTCTCCGGCCCAGCCTCCTCATCAGGGTGGAGACTGCCGCATGGTTTTCCAGCTTGTGGAGATGAACAGATCCCGGCTCTTGGCCAGCCGAACCATGAACCGCCCCACATAGAAGCCGCTGATCTGGCCTACACCATCATTTCTCCCCATGGCCAAGAGGAACGTCAGTGCACCTGTGGAGCAGAGGCACAAACTAGAATCCTGCCCACCATTTGTGGGCCTTCTAGTCCTACCTACATCTATGTATTTATTCTGAATTATTAAAGCGCTCTAGGGGGCGTCTCTGTTGCCAGCGTTGAAGTTAGTTCTAGCGCTCAGTCATCTCAAAGGCTTCACCATGTCTAACCCCAACTGGCTTAATACTGTAAAGCATATGGGCTCCCTTACCTGGCTTATAGGCCTTGAGGGGCCTCTGTTTCATGGAGCTGACGATGTTGGCCACGGCAATGTTGGCATGGAGGCCGGCATGATAGGCCATCTTGGGCTCCTTCAGGTCGGCACAGTCACCAATGGCGTAGATGTGGCTAAAGCCCTCCACCTGGAGGTACTCATTCACCTTCAGGGCACCATTGCTGGCCAGTTGACCATCTGCCAGGTAAAATCAATAAGAAACCAAGCCCTAAGCTGCGTGGTAAGTGGCTTCCAGGGTGCAGTGAAGAGGAGCTCCGGAGCTGGCCAATCCATTCTCCAAAGGCACATCCTCTAGAGGCAAGCCTCCCACCTAACCTATTTCTGCCTGAAGTCTCCACCTCAGAACTCTCCCTGCAAAGGCAAGGTTACTGTTCCAGGGTAAAAACTGTTAGAAAGACATCAGGGATCATCTAAAATAATGTGCATAACTCTATAAGTTATCATGCTAACTTACAGTGCTTAAGCTTACAACTTGGCCAAGTCATGATTTTTCTTTTGAACGTGGATCAGATTTTTTAAATAAATGTAGGCCTTTAATAAGTGATAAGGTTTTCATTTTAAGGGACTTCAAAAAAATTTCATCTTTGAAATATAACGTTAGGACAATTAGATGTTAAATTTTGGGATCTCTGTCCATTATAAGCCCTCAGTTCTACCCCCATGCCTGGCCTGGACTAAGCTTCCTTCCTCTGGGATTGGATAAGTCTTTCCTGCAGAGCACAAAGTAGGAGCTCCTTGTGCAGGAATGGTACTTGGGAATAAATAATGGGGACCTGGGGATACAGCAACCATGGGGCCTGACAAGGAGCCACTGAATCTCCAGCTCACACATGGAGGCCATCAGTCCACCTGCTACACCTTCTGGTTAGCTAATTAGTTCAATATTGAGCTTTAGGAACATGAAGGCCCAATATCACCCCCACTCCCCAAATGATTGTTCCAGGTTCAAGTAGCCAGAGGTCTGGATCAGAGTTTTGAGAGAGCAGCATGCCTGTTAATAGAGAAAGGCCTGAGCCCAGAATTTCCTCTGCATCCATGATCCAAGGAAAGAAACAGAAAAACAGATCTTCTTCATCCCTCTGAAACCTGTTTTACATCTCTCCCCACTAGGGGGCGGGCCCCAATTTTGAAAGATTCGCATCACTTTGGGCTAAGTCATCATCATCACAGCTGAAGAAAGGACAGCAAGAGTGAGCCTGAACCTGAATTTAAAGTTTGATGTCACCATTTAGAAGAGACAAATGAGCTGCTGGGATGGAGCGGGGAGGTAGGGTGGTGCCTATTCCTAGGGAAGAGGCCTGAGGGGCCTTCTTGGACAGCTGGACAGAGAAGAGGCAACCTAGGGAATGGACAATGACTCGGCCTCCTGCTTACCAAACGTGCTGCGGTAGGCCAAGCTGTTGATCTTGACACCATTGCAGACAATCACCAGGTTGGTGGCCAGCTCCGTGCCTTTGTCTGTCTGGACACTGATGCACTCTCGATACTCATTGAGAGGCAGCTGCTCCAGGTTGCTCACCCGCTCACCTGTCGAGGGGGGGTCTGTGATCGGGGGGCTGGCAGAGGGTAGACAAAGTGGGGTTCAAGCCAAGGCTGACCTGGGGAAGGCTAGCGACACAAGAAGGCCCCAGGAGAGGCCTGGAGACAATGACTCCACTTCCCCCTTTCCTCCCTGATCCTCTCCCAGCCCGTCTGCTGCTCCAAGAAGCACAATCTGGACATCGGGCCCCAAGGGATCCAGTGGGAAGAAGTTTCCAAGAAGCAATTTCAGGCTGAGTTTCCTAACAACTTACGGGAAAAGCTATTTGAGGAAGACCTCTATCATGCCTCACTGACTGTCAGCTACACCAGCCTGACCAGGCAGGGCAAGGCCTCCAGGCACATCACCCCCAAGGTGAAGCAAGGCAAGTCAAGAGGCCAGCCTACTCTCCTCACTGCCTAAAAGTAAAGGCAATCACAGTACTGCAGAGCCAGGGACAAGGAGACCAAGAGTCAGGATGCATAGACACGTCACCTCTCCCTGCAAAAAACAGAGGCTGAGCCCCATAAAGTGTGGGGGACACCACTGGGGTTAAAGCCCCACTCTCTGACATACTGGATGGTTCTCTTCCCTCTTGCTCTGGATTAAAGCCACACTCCTCACCACCTTCAAAATATAAACCAGACAAACCTAATTCTCTCCACCACAGACACATCATAATTCAGGTCTAATCCTTTGAATTTTTTTTTTTTTTTTAACCATTCAACAACTAGCAAAAACTAGGTACCATCTGCACTTTGTCCAAAGCAATAGCCAGGACACTGCCACCTCCGTGGCATGGAAATCCCATCAGTACTAGGACATCTACCCTGCCCGAGGGCACACACAACCTCCAACTGGACAAAAGGGTTCAAATGGGCTCAACCCTAGGGCCCAAATAGAGCATGGCCACCCTCAAGCTTGGGACAGTGACCAAAGCCTCTGAGCCCAACCTCACTAGGGCAGGGAGAGGGGCAGGGCGGAAGTGAGGGGTCGGGGACTGGCACGTACTCAGCAGCAGCTGCACGCCTTTCTGGAGCAGGATCTCCTTCGCTTCCTGCCGGACACAGGGCAGGAGCTCCTTGTCTGCCAGGGCCATTTGGGAGTGAATGAGAGTGACCTGGGGACAAATGACCATAGGAAAGAGAAGGAGCCACTGAGTCTCCTGCTCACAGGAAGAGGCTTAAAAACACAGTTGTCTATCTCCCCGACCTCCTTCCTTACCTCCACTTTACAGGTTTGGGAACTGAGGCCCAAGTGAATAATTGTCCAACACTGAAACCAGATACCAGCAAGCTGGGCTAGAGACCACATCTCTTGGTCTAGAACTCTTTCATAATGGGCCAGTGCTCTACATCCCACACCTAGGGCACTACAGAGAATCATTTTCAAGTATCGTTGGGCACTTATGGTTATAGGGTCTATATGTAAGCCACTGGCATTCTAACTGTAAATCAGGCTGATGTTTACATCAAAACTAGTTCTCACACTGGCGCTTCCAGGCATGTCTACTTGCTGTCTGGGTCAGCACAGGGACGTGGGAGGCTGCCTGCAACAATGTTTAAAGCTTGGACTTTGAAATCAGACTGCCTGGGTGGAAATCCCATCTTGGATACTGCGACAGGGCCTGACAACTCCGTAAGATGGGATCACAGTCCCATTCAGTTTTGTCATGATGAAATGAGAGCATGTGTGTAAAGCACATTACCCAGCACGGTAGCTACTATTACTCTTATTTGTCTACTGATTATCAATATATGGAAGTTATACTAAGTTACTTCCTACATCAGACTGGTCTTTACCCCATAAATCAAAATTAATGAACTTTTATAATATATCAATTACTCATAATAATTTACAACAATTTGTCAGAGAACAACCATATAATTAAATTAGCCCGTATTGATCTCACTTTTTGAAACCAGCCTGTCTTTCCCTGGGGAAAAAGAACCAACCACAGGCTTCACGTGATGCTCAGAAGCTGATCTGGCATCAGCTGCAAACATGCTCTTGCCTCCATAATTACCAATCATCATTCAGCCTTCCGCTGAGCCTTCACAGCCTGCCAGGATGCTTTTTTCTCTCCAGGCAGATGCTCTATCACTCATGAAAAGGAAACGGGGCCCCCTCCCATGGGCAGAAGGTAGTGCTGGCCAGTCCTTCCTCAGCACGGGCAGTGAGGGGCTCCCGCATGTGGTTGTCCAGGGCAAGGGCTACCATCTCTCAAAGACCAAAAAAGCCACTGCTTGCCCAGGAAAAAAAATCAAAGGTGCCTTTGACCAAGCTAGTTGTCAGCAAAAAGAGGCACTCAAAGTCTACGTTTAGATCACAAAGCTGGTACACTGAAGGGAACATGGGAGTTAATCTTTTGTAAGTTGTCCCCCCTGAGCTTGATCCTCCTGGTTGGACCAGAAGGCAGGATCCCTAACTGAGCTAGGACACATCCCAGATCTCCAGAAAAATTCCCAGCAGAAAGGGACTTTAGGAGATCCCTCAGTGCAGAGAGCAGGTGATGGGGAGCTCCACCTCCCAGGCCTTGAGCAGATTCCTGATTTTCCTTGGACAACGCAGAAAGAAGTAGACCGCTGAGAGCACAAAGCCAAGGCAGCTTGCCCACCTCTTTCTCGGGGTATTCGGTTTTAACCTCCGCGGCCATCTCCACTCCCGCAGAGCCTCCACCCACCACCACGACAGACTGCGAGCGCTGGACCTGGAGCAGAAGCAAATGTAAAAACACGCTCTCAAATTCACCCAGACTCGCGGGTCAGCACTGAGCGGAAGCGGGGGAGGGTGGCGAGGGCAGGGGAGGCCTTACCCAAAAAGAGTAGAAAACTTTCCACATTTGGGGTCTAAATGTGCTTCTTGGGAGCCTGGCACTTGCTGGACGTCGCCCTGCATTTTCTCATTTCATTCTCACTACCCGCGCGCCTTTCAGATGACCCCGGCCCAGGTCTGTCTGAGTTCAAAGCCCAGCTCCTAACCTCTACACTAACATCTGTTCTCCCAGCTTCTCAGAAGCTTTGCAGAGAGGGAAAGACCTGGCTGAGTCCTGGAGCAGCACTCACCTTAAGACCCTTCTCTGGGCCTCCACTCCTCAATTCAGTGGGGACAGACCCGTCCCGCCCACCTCTCAGGACCACTGTGAAAGCTGACTGAGGTCATAGATCCAAGCCTGCTCTATAAATCACAAGGTCTTGAGCAAGCAGGACCCCCAAGAAAAAGGAGTTGGGGACTCACCAATCACTATGTGAACAGGTCTGGGTGCTCATGTCCAGACTGATGACAGATCCAAAGGTCTCCTCCCAGGAGTCTCTAGTAACTCTCCATCTTTACAGCCACTGTCACAGTCCCAAACACCTCCTAGGGTCTCCCTGCTATGGCCCCACGTATCCCCACAGCTGTTCTGCTCTCCTGGGGGCCACCTCATGTGCCCTCGCTGCCCTGCCCTGGTCAGGGGGTAGTTCACCTGCTTCACCATGTCCTCGTAGGCCTGAATGGCATCCTGCTGGCTGGAAACCTGGTTCAACTTGCCAGGGAAGAGCCCAGTGCTGCCCGTGGCCAGGATAAGATGTGAGAAGGACAGCGCCTGTGAGGGGCAAAGAAAAGGAGGGTGAGGGCAGGCCTGGCTTCTTCTTCCAACCCCAGGCACATGGGACACAGGCACCCACTGGCGAGGCCCCTGCAGGCATTCTGGGGCAGCACTCCTCGGAGGAGAGCAAAGCTATCACGTGGCTAGGCCAACGGGTGGCACTAGAACCCAGGAATCCCCAAGGAAGCCAATTTTACCTCCTGCCAGAGCCACCCAACGTGGATATAAGAGGGGGAACTCCCCAGAGTTGGGGGCAGGTAAGTAGGAAACTACTTGTGGGGAATAAGCAGGATTCCAGCTTACAATGTGGAATTAATTGAGACTGTCCTAGGTATTTGAGATGAAACTACCCCCTATGCTCACAATAGAAAGGAAAGGAGGAAAGAAGGCAGATCCTGTTTGGAGCCTAAATATATACAGTTGACAAAACCAGTGCTGCTCTGACAGGGGAGGGCCGGGAGGCGTGTGTCCCACTCAGCCCCCATGGAGGCTGAGATGCCCTTGTGGACCCTTCCAGGACTCTGAAAAGTTTGACCTGACATCAGAGAACAAGGAGACTCTCAGTCACCTTTCCAACCAAGAGATTCCTGGGCCCTAAAACTAACTCAAGGAGGATGGAGTCCCACAAAATCACATATTCATTGAGGACAGAAATTGTGTCCTCTTTTTCCAGTCCCCCCTCAGCTTTGAGTAGAGGGCAATGCTGGAGGTGACCCTCAATAGAACGAGCAAGCTGTGGCAGCTCATGGATGGAGCGCCCGTCCCCGCAGGTATATATTAGGTACTGTGCTCCACACCGGGGCTGAGGAAAACAAAAAGGAATGAAGAAAATCTCTGCCTCCATGACTTCCCAATGCAAGGACACGGGTCCAAGTGTGCCTTTCCTTTGATTCTAGCAGGCAAGGAGACTCCTTCAGCTGGCCAGGCCTGGTGCTGGTCCAGGACACTGATTTCCAGAGCGTGGGCTCTGGAGCGAAACTGCTGGAGTTCACATCCCAGCTGAGTTTCTTCCTGGCTGTGGGACCCTGAGAAAGCCACTTACCTGCTAAGTGCAAGGAAGCTACACCACCTCCCTCACAGAGTCATGGTGCACATTAAATGAGAATACATAAGGCTTAAGACAGTGCCCCGCATATAGGAAAGGCTCAAGAAATGTCTGCCACCACACTCCTGTGCCTGCTGTAGCCAGGCCTTTGCTGAGGAGGAAGCTGCTATCTGCTGGGCCCCGGTCTTCTCCCACCAGCAGCCTGTCCTCCAGGCATCCTGAGCCAGCCAATGGGTGGGTCAGCCCCCTGCTCACCTCACCATCCTCCAGCAGTACCGTCTGATTCTTTAGATCGATCTCAACCACCAAGCCCTGCCGGAAGCTTTCCTTGAAGCTCAACGAGTAGGAAATAAACGTCTTTTTGGCAAACCCTGGGGAGTGGACACAGAGGAGGTCACAGCGTAAAACTGGGCTGTCCACTGGAGGCCAGAATAACTCAGAACCTTTCCTGAGCTGCATTCCAAAGGGGTACCCTGGGCCAAACAGCTGGGCCAGTGGTACACCTGGGGTACCCACCACCCCCTAAGGTTCCAGTCTGGGCCTTGGGTCCTCAAGGTAACTCAGGCTCTTGCTTCTGGGACCTTGTTATGGCAGCTGCTTAAGATTCTCCAGAATGTGTCTAGTGGTAGAATTCAGGTACCTTGCCCTAAGTCTAGAAAAACACCCCCAGACCCACAGAGTGATAAGACCACTCCCACCAAGAAAGTCCCAGAAAGGAGCCGTTACCACTCTCCACGGAGGCCCGGAGGGCTGCCACGTTGTGGTGGAAGGAGTCCTTCATGTCCACCAGCGTGAAGGAGACATTCAGTGCCTGCAGCTGGCTGGCGGCCGCAATCCCGCCGAAGCCCCCGCCCACGATCACCACATGCACACCTCTCACGTCCACGGACACTTGAGACCCCATCTCAAACCAGCACTGTAGGGACAGGAGAGACCACATCAGAGCTGGGGGTTGGTTCAAGGCTGGGAAGGCAGAGATGAGCCCACAGTAAAAAAGGTCTCAAATGCCAACACTTGACCTTTTTCATTTATGTAATCATCTATTAAGATTTTAATTGTAAAACTTGAATTCCAAAGAAGCAGAGGTATCATAATTCCATCCCATTGCCCAACCACCTAGTTCTAATCACCAAGGCATCCACTGTTACCAAGCTTATGTGAATCCTTCCAGAGATATCCTGTGCACCTACAATCATAATATTTTTGCACACATCAAACTATTCTGCACTTTTCTCCCACCAGAATATCTGCACACTCATCAGCAAAACTTAATTGAGCTCCTGGTCTTTGACATGCCCTGTGCCATGGATCCCATGGTCAAAGACAGACAGATAGACAGGTGTGGCCCCTGCCCTTATAAAGGGTCCCATGGGAAGCTGGTCAGGTGCACAGTAACAGAAATGGGGGGCACACCTGTGGGAACTGCAAGCACAGGCCACATCAAAGAAACAAAACAAAATTCAGCCCCACACTGCGACCAGATTCTGCCCACTCATGGATCACCAGCTTGAGCCCCAGGTCTAAGGAGAGCAACTAACAGGTTATGACAATCAACCTGCAAAACAGAATGCATTATGATCAAGAGCAAGACAGTGGGGTGGGGAGGAGAGGCCTGCAGTGGGCAGGTCATGGCCCTGAGCATTCCTTGGAGAGTGGAGGTGCACCGGGACTGCTGGATGCCATCCCTTAGGAGGCATGGGGGGAAGAAAAAAATGTCTGCTGAGAAAAGAAACAATGCTGGTTAACGACAGAGAAAGAAAGGACTTCCAGCCAAGATGGCGGCCTAGACAGACACACTGTGTCTCCCTCCACAACTAGGAAGGAATACAACTACCTCAAAACTAGAGACAACCGTAAGTTCCAGAAAACTGAGTTGCATGGAAGTCCAACAAACAAAAATATAAAGAAGAAATATAAAGAAGAAATAGGTAGGATGGGTGGAGCCGGAGCAGAGAGGAAGCAGTGTGGCAGCGGCAGGCCGGCGGAAAGCACAGTATCATATTTTAAATAGTAGGAAGGAACACCTGGGAAGTGCATCCAGCACCAGACCAGACTGTGTAGCTCACGATCCCAGCACCAGGGAAAATAAAGCCTCATAGCTTCTGACTGTGCAAACCAGTGGGGAATGGGACAGAGGAAGAAACTGCCAGTCTCTCAGTACAGTCCACTTGTTTAAAGGGCTCCTAGAATGTCTGCAGACCCATCCACTCTGGGAACAATGGCCATGGCAACAGCTAGAGTGGCACCAGTCCCATACAGAAGTGGAAGAAGTGCCTGAAAAGGGGCGAGTGCTGGGCAAGTGGCATTGCTCTCTCTCAAACCCCTCCCCTCAACATAGCACCACAACGTGGTGAAACAAGTTGCCCTGTACTGATGAATACCTAAGGCTCCGCCCCTTACAACATAACAGTTGCAACAGCTCTACCTCACAGGCAAACAAACACAGGAACCTGTCAAGTTGAGGAGACAGAGAAGTATGGCCCAAAAGAGGGAACGGGTCAAGGTTCCAGCGGAAGAACTAAGCGACGAGGAGATGGCTAGCCTAACAGACATAGAGTCAAAACACTGGTGATAAAGATGCTCACAGACTTGACAGATATGCTTAAGTACAGCAAACGCATAAGGAAAGAAGTAAAGGCTATGCTAAATGAAATGAAGGAAAATCCACAAAAAACCAATGGTGAATGAAAGAAAACTGGGGTTCAAATCAATGATTTGGAACATAAAGAAGAGAAAAACAGTCAACCAGTACAAAATAAGGAAACAGAATTGAAAAAAAAATGAGGAGAGGCTTGGAAACCTCTGGAACAACTTTAAGTGTGCCAACATCTGAATCATAGGGTTGCCAAAAGGAGAAGAGGAAGAGCAAGAAATTGAAAGCTTATGTGAAAAAATAATGAAGAAAAATTTCCCTAATTTGGCAAAGGAAATAGACATACAAGGTCAGGAAGCACAGAGAGTCACAAACAAGCTAGACCCAAAGAGGACCACATCAAGACACAACATAATTAAAATGCCAAAGGTTCAAGATAAAGACAGAATCTAAAAAGTAGCGAGAGAAAAGCAGAGAGTTACCTACAAAGGGGTTCCTATAAGACTATCAGCTGATTTTTCAAAAGAATCTTTTCAGGCAAGAAGGGACTGGCAAGATGTATTCAAAGTGATGAAAAGCAAGGACCTACAACCAAGATTGCTCTACCTAGGAAAGCTATCATTTAGAATTGAAAGGCAGATAAAATGCTTTCCAGACAAGGTAAAGCTAAAGGAGTTCATCATCACCAAGCCATTATTATATGAAATGTTAAATGGCTTATTTAAGAAAAAGAGTATCAAAACTATTGTAGGGGCACCAAATATTCCCTATAAAAAGTTGCAGAGGTCTGCTAAATATATAAATATGTAGGGGCTTCAGATGTTCTTTGCAAGAAATAGCAAAGGTGTGCTAAAAAGCCTTAAAAGAAAAATGTTACAGCCACTCGGTGATTTACAAGCTAAAGGACCCCAGCTTAGCCCCTATCTCCTTCCATTTGCTTATAACTTGTTTATAACTCTTGTAAAGTTATGTCTTACAAAGTGTCTAGCCTTTTTGCAAAATTAATTTACAAAGAATTTGACCTAACTAAAAAGCTGCAGCTGTAAGCTAAAGATAACCTTATAGCCTTGCGAATTTCTGTTCCTGTTACTGCCAAGACATTCCTGCAGTCCTGCCCAACCCCCACTTCTTAAGGCTGTTTCCTGTCAAAAAAGAAACAAAGGGACACCACCTGTATATAAACCCAGCCTTTAAACCCCATTCCAGGTCAGAGTTTTGTTAGAGATCAGCTACAGTCTCTGCCCAACTGCCGGCAATTATTAAAATCCTTTGCTGACTTTATACACTGCTTCAGAGTGTTCAATCTCACCTATGTAGCCGCAACACTATGAACATTAAAATGACAACAAACTCACAACTCTCAACAATGGAATCTAAAAATAAAAACAAAACCCAGCTAAGCAAACCAGAATAGGAACAGAATCATAGGTATGGGGATCATTTGGAGGGTTATCAGCTGGGAGGGGGAAAGGGGAGAAAAGGGGAAATGGTGCAGGGACTAAAAAGAATAGTTGGTTGATACAAAATAGACAGGGGGAACTTAAGAATAATATAGGAAAGGGTGAAGCCAAAGAACTTATATGCATGACCCATGGACGTGAACTAAGAGGGGTGGGATTGCTGGAGGGATGGGGGGTACTGGGCAGAGGGAAGCAAAGGGAAAAGAAATTGGGACTACTGTAGCAACATAATCAATAAAATATATTAAAAAAAATAAAAAGACAGAGAAAGAATGCCTGCTTCAGGGAGAAGTGATGATCATGCAGGCTCTGGTGACAGGGAAGGGGAGCAAGTCCTTCTTGAGGCCAGGGACAGGTGAGCTGCCACTGATGAATTTCTGCTCACGTTCTCACATGGACTGGTGTGGCCTGGCTACTTCTCATCAAACTTGGTTGAGTTCCCGAGGAGTTAAACTTCAGAAACCCTTGGCCCAGACCTGGACACTGAAGGACATCTGAGGCAGAGGACAGCATCAGGCTGGATCACTAGTAGCTGGACTACTGAGCACGGAGGACAAAGGAGGAGGTGGCAAAGCCTTCCTGGACTTCCCCAGCCAGCCTCAGAAGCTATCTACCAGAGTCACCCTCCAAAGAGCCTGGGTCACCTGGAGCATCTTAGACTCTGTCCCTTTCGAGGGCTGAGGGGCTGGCATGGGGCTGTGGTCAGAAACCTTGTCCAGCCCAGCTCAACCCCAGGAAGGATGTTCATGGTGCAGGGTCTTGGGGCTCCCTCGCGTGGGAGCCAGCTATCTGAGGAGCAATCTTCACTGCAAATGAGATCCTGAGTGCAGTGAGGGGTTGTTGGGAGATCCTGTCCAGAGGCAACAGGCAATCAACCTCCTTCTTGCCTGTGTGGGGTCTCAGGAAAGGCAGAAATAAACCAGGCTGCCAAGGAGACAGTAAAGGAAGAAGCAAAGCTCACGCTGCACAGAAGGCAGCAAGAGAGGCCTAACAGCTGCTGTGGGCTTCAGGGAGGGGAGCTTCACAGTGGAGCATGGCAAGGGGTGGCAAGGAAGGAGGAAGTGGACTTGGGCAAACGTTGAAGGACAGACAGCAAGCTGCCCAAAGGCTTGAGGGGAAACGTGTTGCCCTCTCAGGCAGTACCGCAAGCGCTGAAGACCACCACTCTGTCCTGCATCATCTGTGTGGCCTAGGGCATAGCCCCTCCCCTCTCTGGGCCTCCACTTAACCCAAGTAATGGGAGGGGACACCCTAAAGTGTCCTCACACTCATAAGTTTCCAATACATGGTGGCCCCCAAGATGGTCCCCATAGTTATGGGGGCAGCTTATGGTTGGACCTCCAGGCACTGTTATTAGTATTCAAGTGCCCACTGTCTAATTTCTCCCTGGAGGAGGGAGAACCTAGAAGGGAGGTAGATCTGGCAGAAGAGATTGGAGGGGATTTAACTTTGTTTCTCACTGACTAAATGGTCCCCAATTCATTTAGTCATGTGCATTCTACCCATTTACAGATAAGGAAACGGTCCTCAGCAGGGCTGGGGCCAGGACAAGTCCCCAGGCAGGCAGTGCCACCTTCACTGCCCCAGGCCCTCAGCAATATTGGCTAGAGCCAGCCCCTAAGTGGTCCTCAGGCTGAATCCGCCAATGCGGCCCGAAGAAGGTCTCCTGGGAACCAAAACCCAAGAGGGCTGGGGGCCCAGCCAGAGGCCAGGAGTAAGCACCTGGAGCTGAGCAGAGCCTGGGAATGCAGCAGGTGATGGGGCAAGCTGTTGGAAGGGGGATGCTTCATCTGCCCCCTGCAGCACAGCTCCCTCTGTACCAACCTGCACTTGGGTCCTGCAACAAGCGAGGAGGTCAGGGCAACCCCCAGAGAGCTCTGCTTCCAAGCTGGCTGGGCACAGGCCCAAGAGAGAGGGTCTACCAGGGGTCAGGTCACACTTAACCACCCAGGGAGGCTCAAGGAGTAGCCTTAGAAAGTACCTGGGTCAGGGACCTTCTCCATAGAAGGAATAACTTCAGCCTAGAAGACCAGTGGCAGAAAGGGAGGCTCAAGATAAGCTTAGGGAACAAGATGGGTTGACCAGAAGGGCAGGTGACAGGGGCCAGCACACAGAGGGTGCTTGTCACACCAAGGCAGTGTTCTGGCCTACATGCACACTGGTTCTAACCACCAGGCCTGCCCTGGGCACCTCACAGGGTCCCCTTCCCAGGGAAGAAAGTAAGCTCAGTAACCCCAGCACAGACCCGAGAGGCACTGAATTGCCCAGGATCAACTGGGTTCCCCAAAGGACAAACCCTGGCCTACCCAACCAGGCACATCCTCAGTGAAGACAAACTGCCTCTCTGGAGTCGGGGTGGTGGGTCTGGGGCTTGAGGGCACACCCAGGCCCACGCCCAGGCCCAAGGGGGGCTGGGTGGGGAGAGGGGAGGTCCTTTTATCCTTCAAGCTGCCTGGACCCTCCCCTGGAACCTGCTCCTCTCTCTTCTCTATTGACCTCTGACCTTCTGACACTCCCACTTAGACACTCGTGGGCTGGCAGCTACCCAGCTGATTCCACCCTCCTCCTTAGCAGCCTTCCCTTACACAACACTCTCTCTTTTTTCTTAATCCTCACCCAAGGACATGTTCTACTGATTTTAGAGAGAGGGCAGGAGGGAGGGAGGGAGGGAGGGAGACATCCGTGTGAGAGAGAAACATCAGTTAGTTACCTCCCCTACACACTTTGACCAGGGATTGAACCCAGAACCTAGGTATGTGCCCTAACTGGGAATAAAACCCACAACCTTTCTGGTACATGGCATGATGCTCCAACCAAGTGAACCACCCAGCCAGGGCTAGAGTGGATGATTTTTACATGAAAAGTTTGTCCATGATTTGTCCACAGCCATAGAATGTACAAGAGCAAGAGTGACTCTTAATGTAAATTACAGTTTTGGGGAGATTGTGTCAATGCATGTCCATCATCTGTAACAACTATATTACTCTGGTAGGGTATGTTGATAATGGGGGAGGCTGTGCATGTGTGAAGAGAGGGGGCATGCCAAGAATCTCTACACCTTCCCCTCAATTTTGCTGTGAACCTAAAACTACAAAGATAAAGTCCTTAAAAATAAAAAGTTTGCCCATGAAAGTCAGAGAATAGAACAGGATGGAGAGCGAATCCCACTTATGGACAATCGAGCATGTGTACCTAGCTACATATGTACACATTCATGTAATGATTACAACAGCTAGCATTCATTGTACTTTTACCTGTATCTTTGCATTGAATAGGCATGAGTTTTTCTCCCCGTTTTGGAAAGAAAGTCAGTAACTTGCCCAAATTCAATCCTCACAGTCTGATAGACCTGCGCTCTACACCAAAATTCTCATAGCGGTCCCAGATGATGTTTTTACTTTCTTCTTTGAGATTTCTTTTTCTTAGTATTGTTTGAATATTTTTAAACAAGTGTGTTATTTTTACAGAATAACAAAGCTGTAACAGGGCAGACCTACCATCTAATTTTTTAATTGAGATATTATTCATATAAAATTCACTATTTTTAAATGTGCAATTCAGTGTTCAGTGGTTCCTAGTACACTCAGAAAGTTGTGCAACCATCACCATGATTTAATACCAGAACAGTTTCATCACCCTAAAGGAAAAAACAACAACCACATCCATCAGCGGTCATTCCCCATTCCCTCCTCCTTACAGCCCATGGCAACCAATAGTCTTTCTGTCACTACAGATTTGCCCATCCCATACCTTTTCTACCTTTCTGTCTGGTTTCTTTTATTTGGCATGTTTTCAAGATCCACTCAAGCTTTAGTGTGTATCAGTATTTCATTCCATCGTATGGAGATACCACATTTTGTTTATCCATCCATCAGCTGATGTACATTTGGGTTGTTTCCATCTTTTGGCTATTGCAAATAATGCTACTATAAACATTCATGCCCAGGTTTTTCTGTAAACACGTTTTTAATTTTCTTGTGTACATACCTAGAAGTAGAATTGCTCAGTCCTATGGTAACTTTGGATTTAACTTTTTGAAGAACTGCCAAACCTACCAGTAATTTTGAACTGAACATCAAGCCAAGGGAGAGAGCACAGAGAATTTAATTAAATCTGCCTAGATTCGGGAAGGTTAGTGTAGGGAACTGCTCCTCATGGTTTAGGGAATTGTAGCCCCGGCCTGAGCATGATCTGCCATCGGCATTCCGGCTGTGCCTGTCTTTTAAGTCTCAACATAAGGCTGCGTGTGAAACATAACCGAAAGCCACTCAGAGTGTTTCCATGGGAAGAGGATTTAAAGAATGCTTATTATGCCTTAGAACTTGCTCTGCTTTCTTTATCTATAATATAACATAAACAATCTCTAGCAAGGAATGTATGAAACCTTGCACCTAATGCCAGTGTGGCATCAAGATGTTTAACAGACCCTGACACAGACTGAGCACTGTGCCCTCTGTACTACTAGTACATGTAATCTGTTACTCTCAACTGCAATCCTAACGCCTCCAAGCTATTGATGATTCATGAATCTTGACCTTGTATCTCTTGTGTGTATCCTCCTCAATAAAAGGCATGTGGGACGAAGGTTTAATTGCTGTTCTCCCCTAGAGAGGCAGCCGCCTTCCTTCCCTCAGACATAATAAAGTGTCCTGGGTAAAAGTTTGTTCACCAGACATAATAAAGTGTCCTGGGTAAAAGTTTGTTCACCAGACATAATAAAGTGTCCTGGACAAATGTTTGTTCCGCCGTGGTCAGAAGCCTCTGCTGGACAGAGCAGCTTCCAACCGTGCCTAGGGTGTGTGAGGCACATCTACCTCAGGTTAGCATAAAAGAAGGTCCAAGAAAACAAATCCTAATTGTCCAGCAACTCCTAAGGAAATTTACCCCTGTCCCTCCCCCAACACATACACACACACACACATACACACACGGTTTACACTGGAATTTTCTCAGTAAATCCTGTTTTCTCTCCCAAGAACACCCAGCCTGAACTCAGGGGTAATGCTTCTCTAATAAAACAGAGGGAGTCTTTCAGGAACCTACTGAAAAACAAGGAAGTTATACTTATGCCAAAGCATAGAGAGGTCATGCCTCAGAAGACACACAGCAGGACCCATGTGGACTCTGATGGATGCAAAGGCATCGTCCAGGATTGCTTCATAGAGATTACGAATACAACACACAGCTGAGTCCTCGCTGATTATGCCCAGGGTAGATTTCTGCAGCCATGTTTCCAGAGTGGCCATCCTGGGTGAGAGGGCTGGTACTGGGTGACTCAAAGCACCACAACGGTCCCCTACCCACCTGGAGGAGGGGCAGAGGCCCTCGGCTTCACTCACTGGACACCAAGGGATAGGTTGAGAGTGGGCATTCCATGGCCAGTTCCCCAGGGAATGCATGCTAAATATAACCTCCAAAAGACCAGTTTCTGAAAGGGACTGTTTGACAAAGGGGCTATTCTTTCATGCCCCAGAAGAGGGCAGCTCTGGGCAGACGAGCTCATTCCAGGGTTATACACACTTCTTGTACCAAAAACCCAGGCCACAAAACTTGTACCTCCTCCTGGGAGCCAGTCACTTTGTGGTTACCATAACATGCCCCCAGTCTGCTCACCTCCTGTGTCTGAATCCTGGATATTTCACTACCAGCCAAAGACCAGCCTGGCCTGGAGTCCACCAGCCCTGGTCAGCTCTACCATGTAACTGCTGGGTAGTCCTGAACAAGGCCAGGCCCAACTGAGCAGCAGTCTCCCCACTAACATGGAGGCCCTCCAGATTTGGGGGTACACACAGTGCCCTTAAAGGGCTTCTCTCTAGGTGCTGGGGCAAGCATGGGTGGAATCCGAGAGCTGGGGGCTTGCACATGGGCATACTCAAGCACACACACACATACACACGCACACACTAAAATTCAAGTAGGCCTCCTTGTTATTTACGTATTTTAGAAGCAGCCTTTGAACACAAGATGCACACCTGGGAAGCCAGGAAGACCCTCCCCAAACTATGTCTGACCCTCTGCCCTGTGCCTGTTGACCTCTGAGACAATCAGCTCCGAGGGCCACACCCCTTCCCCACCCTCACGGTACATCCAGGGGTCAAAGGGACTGTTGTTGGAGGGGGCAGATGGGGTGTGATTAGTGGGTGGTGTTGGAAGGAAAGCGCCCAGCATCACTCACTAAAAGCAGCTCCCGGTGGATTTCAGGTGTCCTGGGCTCCCCCAGTCCCATCAGAGTGAGTTCAGTGCCCGCTGGCCTCTGTCCCGGCAGAACGTGGGGCTTCGTGGAGAGAAGTGGACGTCCTTGTGCCACCCAGAGCCATTGAGTAACCAACCTGGCTATTTCTCTCCTAGAGAAGGCGGCTTTCCTACTTCCCTGGGACATCAGCTTCCGAGCAGCCCGCGGGGGGTAGGGGGAGGCGAGAGTGTGAATGGGAGGGTTCTTCTTGTCTGGGAAGACTTAGCAGTAATGGGGGGGGGGGGTGGCAAAGTAAGAATTTGCCGTGCCCTCGATGGGAGTAAACCTCCCCCTGTTGTGCTTTGGGGGGACCTGGTGTGGCGCAGGCTCCAGCCCCCTGTCCTAGATCAGCGATTTTCAGCGGGTGTGCCACAAGAATTTTTAAAACACGCAGTATCTAACTATTTAGTCAGGATCACTGACCTCTTTTCCCTTAGCTTGACAAAAAAAATGACGACAGCCAACGCCATAGCTGTCCAGCGTGAATGAATCAAAATGATGCCTATTTCCTGGCAGATCAACAAAAACTATTTTTAGGTGTGCCGCAGAATTTTAGTAGTTTGTGTGCCATGAGATGAAAAAAGTTGAAAATCGCTCTCTTAGAAGACCGCCCCTTCCTCCCAAAGCCACAACTCCCGCGCACCGACCTCTTAGCTGTCCTCTGCGTTTTCCAGGACCCCGGTCCGTGTTCCGAAGACCCCGAGCGCACCCGCGGCGCGCCACCTCACCCTCGGCGGCCTCCCGGCACGGCACCGCTGAGCTGTGGCCCGCCGTTGGGCCCCGCCCGGAGGCCCCTCCCGGCCGGGAGACTCGCCGAAACCTTTGGACGGGGCCTGGCCACACTCCAGGGGGCCTGGGGGAAACGACTAGTGCTGGCGGTCCCCGCCCGCCCTCTGGCGGTGGGGACGGCACCAGTCGTGAAACAGACGACCGCTGGGGTGGATGTCGTCTGGCCTGCCTGGCACAAGCCCCTCGGGCGCTGTACAAAGCTTGGCTCGACTTTCTGCCAGAAGCCGCGGGGACTGAAGAGGGCGAGCTCCCGGGCTCTGGCTCTGCCCCCTCGGGCGGTTTACCAGTCTCCTGCCTTGAAGCGTGTAAATGATCCGCAAAAATCTATGCATGCCTGGCCCGGGGCTAGGTAGGTGCTGGGAGATAAAATGGAAAACAAAACGGACATGATTTCTGCCTTCCATCAGAAGAGGTGATCAGGAAAGACAATACAATATATTAAATATGTATTACTCACTGAAGTAAGAAAAACAAGGGGCAAAGGAAGGGATACTGCAGCCTCTCTGCAAGGATGAGGAGTTAGCCCCGGGCAGAGAGGAGGCAAATGTGCTCTGGGTGTGCAGGCTCAGGCGCAGGACGAATAGCTGAGACAGGGCTGCTGCAGAGGCCTGCGCGGCAGGGGGACAGGCCTGTCCTGCAGGCCCTGGTGAGGACTGTCCCGTCATCCCAAGGGCAATGGGATTTGCCACTGCAGGATTTTAAGCAGACAAGAGACATCTGAGGTATGTTCTGTGGTGAAAGGATGGGGGATTGGTTGGGATACTTGAACTTGGGGAACTAGTTAGTGGTGTGGGGCGGGGGAAGAGTTTGGACTCAGCATATGTCAAGAAATAGACTGATACAAGCTACAACCTGGCAGTAGAATCAAGCTAATTTGGTGACAGATAAGCCATCTTCCATTTTATGCAAATATGAGCACCTACCCTAAGAGTTTTGAAAAAGATTCAATGAGCCCTAACTAGTGTGGCTCAGTTGGTTGAGCGTTCTATCACAAACAAAATGTTGCCAGTTTGATTCCCAGTCAGGGCACATGCCTGGGTTGCTGGTTCAGTCCCTGTTTGGGACACATGTGTGACAGGCAACCAATGGATGTTTCTCTCCACTCTTTCCTCCTCTTCCCCTCTCTAAAAATAAATAAATAAAATGTTTAAAAGTAAAAAAATAAAACGATTCAATGAGATCCTTTATGAGAAGTTTTAGTGTGGTGTTTAGCACACAATAGAAACATACATCAGCCAGCTTGCCCAAGGACACATTTATCTATTTTTATTGAAACAGAGACACATCAATGTGAGAGAGAAAAATCGATCAGCTGGGGATCGAACCCTGCAACCTAGGTTTGTGCCCTGACAGGGAATTCAACCTGCAGCCTCCTGGTGTATGGGACAATGCTCCAACCAACTGAGCCACCCTGCGAGGGCCCCAATGCTCTTTTGAATACTGCCCTTCACCTTCCTGGGTTTTCATGAATGTTTATACTAGAAGTGGCCCTTTCTGTACTGCTTCCAAAAGCGGTGGTCAAAGACCTTGTATCCAGTACCCCTGGCATAGGGAACATTGTGATCAATTCCATCTGGAAGTCGGTGCCCATAATCATCTTGTGCTGGGAGAGGAGCTGCTGTGCTCCTGTGAGCACCACAATCTCATGATCAGCCTACGAATCTCAGGTTGCATCTCCCACGTCTCTGAAATCCTTGCCTCTCCTCCTATCCCAGCTGGCACTCTGCTCCACGAGTGTAGGCTGAAAGAGGGAAAACAGTGAGAGGTATAGGAGTCCCCATCTCCTTCTCTCAGCCCCGGGGGACCCAGAAGAGCAATGGTGCCACTATGTGGGTGCAGAGAGCCCATGGGCCCTGCCCATCCTCAACCAGCTCACAGGGATCCATCAGCGAGCCACGGGTTGGATTTGACGCTTCAGAAACAGCAAGCCTTGCATTAGTCCTGGACTTGACAAACTTCCAAATAGTTTCAATCTTCTTTTTTTCTCCTGAAACCCCTACAGTAAAGTAGGGTGGGGATTAAACTGACACCAAGGAGGGCAACCACCCTTGACCAGCTCTTTGGGACAGAGACCTCACTCTGCTGGACTTTGGGTCCCCAGCATCTGACACTGACCCAGCACCTGGTTCCCTAGAAATTCAGTGATGTTTGCTTACCATTCACTCTCACAAAGTGTACAGTTCAGTGACATGAAGGTTGTGCAACCGGCACCATTATCTAACTCCAAGGCATTACTCCCCACTCCTCCCTCCACCCAGCCCCTGGCAACCAGAATGATGCATTTCTGATCAATCAATCCTCCTAGTGGTCCAGAAAAACAATAGCTAATATATATTGAAAACGAGCTAAGTGCTTTGGATAGCTTCTCAAATTTAATTTTCACATGGGTCCTCCAGGGTAAACTTGATTCATCTCTTTTCCACAGAAGAGCAAACTGAGACTCATAAGCTAAGAACTGGGCAAATTCATGCAGCTAGTAAAGCTGAGGGGCTGGGCCTTGACACTAACACCAGGAAACTCCTCCGCAGCGCATTATTTCTAAGGGGGCCAGAGGTAACTGAGCAGGCAAGAGCCTCAACTGTGAGTCAAGTGAGCACTGGAAATGTACTGGGTACATGCCCTGGCCCTGTGGGAGACAGAGGTAAACAGAGTGCTACAGCCTGCCCTGGGGCTTGGGAAGGCCAAGATTTCTTGGTAGCTCTGGACCTCGGCAGATAAGAGAATTCCAATGGGCAGAGTGCAAAGGTAGGACTCTCAAAATTACAGCACAAACCTGAAGCCAGGAGGGAGGAAAGAGGTGTGCCCACATGGGGCTTGGGGCCTGGCATATCAGAGCTGGTGGCCCATCTCCAAGGACCTACCCCAAACCACCAAAATGAGGGAAGATGTCTGTCATTCACCATCTCAGCAACAGAGAACACATTGATCCAAGAAAGGGAAGAAGGTCTTGGTGCGACTCCTCGTGCACCCTCTCCGAGACAGTCCACCCCACATCACTCCTCTCTTCGCACTCAACAGTGCCCACAGCTTGGGAACTGAACTGCAGGGTCACTTGCCTAGCAAAGGACTTCTGTCTGAATTTCCAGGGACCAGAAGTAGCAGGACCAGTTTGCCATGAGAATATCCTGAGATCAAACCCCACTCAGAAAGTGGGACAGAAAAGGTGTGTTTCTGTGCCTAGTGTTTGTTTATTACCAATTCAACTCTCAAAACAAAATAGGAAATAAAAGAATATGATATATACAAGTATAGAGTTCCTCCCACAGGTCCTATTTATTCCCAACCCCCAACCACACATTCTAACCACAGACCCTGTCCCTGCCAAGATTCCTGAGACCCATTGTATGGGCTGGAAAATTAAGGCACTGTGTCAGAGTGCCCCTGTAGGTCAGTGACACCTAACATATGAAGACCCAGGAGTCCTGGGACTCTGCTTCCACATAGGTCTGGCAGAACAGGGAGATTCCTTCCCTTTGTCTCTGGTCTTCAGACCAGGGTCTCTCTGCAGAGGTTCTCTGGAGACATGCCAGTGCTGTGTCAGCCCACTGATTCTGACAGACCGCAGAGGAGCCAAGGCCCGAGGGAAGCACCTGCTCCAGGGGGCCAGTGGCCATCAGGAGAGAGGGAACGGACTCGCAACCAGGGCTGGGCCTGCCTTCCCGCCAAAATGTCTGCCAGGACCAGGACTGTTGCACCTTGTGCTGGGCTCCCCAGATGGGGAGTAACAGAGTGGAGTCTAGTGCCACGGGGCAGAGAGGTAGGGGCTGAAGAAAGCACCCCAAACAGACTACCGGTTTGGAGACCCATGGGGCTGAAGTCTGATCCAGACTCCAGAGCCAAACAAGGCGGGAGGTGATGGGGAGGCTGCCCAGCTGGGGCATGCTGGGTCAGGATCCTGAGGCTGCTGTCACCTTGGCACTTCCCATGGCATAAAATGGTCACTCTTCTCTCCAGAAGGTGACACAGACTCAGAGCTTGCTGCGCGGGACATCTGCCAGGGGCCGCTGCAGCCGCCATACCACCCTCACTGGCTCGGTGACGTGGTCCAGCTCCCGGAGGCTGCCCAGGTCGCCAGTCTGACTGTACTGCTGCAGGGCTGGCTGGAGCACTGTGATGGGAATGCTGAAGTTCAGGTGTGGGTAGGTGGCCCCTGTGTTATTGTCCCGGGTGTTGCTGGCAACAATGCCTGTTGAGGAGTCAAGAGAGGAGAAGGGGCCGTGAGCCAGGACACAGACAGGTGGATGGGAAGGGAGGCCAATCTCCATCTTACTGGGGACTTGAAGGCCCCTCATAGTGACAGATGCCAGGTTTTCTCTCATGGACACCAGCTGCCAAACCCTGGTCCCCCTTCCTGCCTTACTTTTCTCAACACTATCAGTATCTAACACACTATGTTTCACTTATTTTGTCATCTTTCTCCCCAAATAGTGCCAGGTCCACAGGGCAGGACTTGCATGTTTTGTTCACACAGCCTCCCCAGACCTAGACCAGTGCCCAGCACAGAGCAGGTCCTCGCACACACTTGCTGAGGCTGAATAAATGGATCAAACCCACAGACACATTTTGTTTGGCCTGCTTAGTGTGCATATGTGCATGCATGTGTATGCACTGATCTTTTCAGACAATTTTAGACTTATAGAAGTTTTGCCAAAATAGTAGAGTTCCCATATATCCTTTATCCAGCTTTCCCTTCTGTTAACATCTTATGTCACCATAAAACATTGATCAAAACCAACAAATTAGCCAATGCTATTAACTAAAGCACAGAACTCGTTTGGATTTCACCAATGTTTCCATTAATGCTCTTTTTCTGTTATAGGATGCAATCCAGTATTCCACACAACATTTAGTTGTCATGTCTCCCAAGTCTCCTCCAGTCTGGGCCAGCTCCTTAGTATTTCTTTATCTTTTGTGGCCTTGACACTTTGAAGATTATAGGATCTTATCCTGAGAAAACAGGATAAGATAGATATTATACATTACTGAGGAAACCATAGAAGCAACGTGTCCTCAGTGCTATGTCTATAAGATTGACTCACGATGTTAACCTTGATTGGTTAGCTAAGTTTTCTCACTGTAGACCTAAATATTTTAGAGTTAGGCAAATATCCTGTTTCTACGTAAATTCCTGCCCACTGACTTAGCATCCATCTGTGGATTCTTTCTGCAGCAATTCTTACTATGGTGAACCAATAGATTTCCTATTTCTCTCCTTTCTTCTGCATTTATTAATTGGAAGTCTCCTGTAAGAAAGAGCTGTTGCTTGTCTCCATTTTAAAATTTATTTGTTATTTCTAGCAGTGTGGACACATGGATATTCATTCTTTTCATTGAGTTATAATCTAATCCTACTGCTATTTGTTTTGTTGCTCAAGTTGTTCCAGTGGGAGTTCCTTCAGTCAGCTCTTGGTTCTTTCAGCATTTGACATGCCCCATCATTTCATTGTTGTTGTTAGCATTTCCTTCCTTTCTAGCATCACAAGGTGCTCCAGACTCATCTTGGATTTTCCCTGTCCTGGTCCTGGTATCAACTGGTTCCTACTTCCTTTTATTAGAGAATGGCCCTTAAAAACCAAGATCTGGGTTCTCGGTTTGCTCACTGCAACTGGGTTATCACAGCAGACAGAGATGGGATATATATATTTACATTAACTTGTCCATACAAACATATGTATATTTATTTCTGTATGCACTTATCTGTATGTATATTTTTAAAAGTCGTGGTTAGTTGACTTGATTTGTATACTACGGTTGAAGAAATAAGTAATTCTCTTGTAGCTAACAAGAGCAAGATCCCTTGCTATGGAAGAAAGGAATTAGAAATGAGAGAAGGGGAAGCACACATGAACCCCTGTGTGCTGGACTAAGTTGGGCAGTGGAGGTATCCATATGGATTCATGTTGGCTGGGTGTTTTAAAAATAGTCCTTAAAAAAAACAAACTTGAACTAGTTACCAAAATTTAGAAATTGAAAGATTTAACAACCATATATATATATTTTTTAAATATAGCCCTGGCTAGTGTGGTTCAGTGAATTGAGTGCCAGTCTATAGCCCTGGCTAGTGTGGTTCAGTGAATTGAGTGCCAGTCTATAGCCCTGGCTAGTGTGGTTCAGTGAATTGAGTGCCAGTCTGCGAACCAAAGGGTCACCAGTTCGATTCCTAGTCAGACCACATGCCTGGGTGTGTGGGCCAGATCCTCAGTTGGGGGTGTGTGAAAGGCAACCACACATTGATGTTTCTCTCCCTCTTCCTCCCTCCCTTCCCCTTTGTCTAAAAATAAATAAATAAAATCTTTTAAAAAAATACTTTAAATTTAAAAAAAAAGAAGGTTCACTGCTTCCTGTGAAAAACTGGGGATCAGCCAGTGTTAGCTCACATTCCTTCATAATGTGGCAACAATGTGTTGGAGCTGAGTGGTGTTCACCCCAGTTCACCTTGACTCTCCACTCCATGTTGTCTTCACTCGCTCATTCATTCCCTTTACCTGCCCAACCTCTGTAAGCCTTGGATTTTGTGACCCTTGGACTAATCCAATTCCTGAGTTTCATTGATTGAACGAGATCAGGTGATTTACCTAAGATCGCACTGTGGCTTAGTGGCAGAGAAGAAACCAGAACCCAGATATCTTCCTTCACAGCTCAGCATCTATCCCGTTTCACCCTCAGAAGCAGAATGGCCTGAAAACCTTGGCTAAGTACAAGTGACACCATCTTACCAGAAAGGGTGTGGACACCAAGCACACTCTGGATGGGACTAAGGCTCTGGCAAGGGGAAGGCTGGGAGAGGGCCCAGGAGCTGCTTACCCAGGAGGTCCCCTGAGCAACTGGAGAAGAGGGGTCCCCCACTGGAGCCACCATGCACAGCACATGTGGTCTGCAGCATCACCGGTGTATCATCCACCTGCACCACAGCTGACAGGATACCTGAGGTCACCGAGGGCCCGCAAGCCTGGCCAAAAACGCCAAAGCCCACCACGCTGACAGCCTCACCTGCCAGAGAAGGAAGGAGGATGAAGCTGCAAAGCCTCCTCCTCTGTCTGGCAGGATTCATACTCCCCAATCCCTTCCCTGCCCTCTCCAAAGTTCCCAGCACTCTGCCCTTCAAGGTTCTGCTCAGATACTCCTGCCGTCAGAGAGCCTTCCCAAAGTCCCCGCAGGAAGAGGCCGGGACCTCCACTGAGGTCCCAGTGCTAGACCTGCTCAACCACTTCTCAGCGTCAGGTTGTTGCCTAGCCCTCTGTCCCCTGCTGGAGTGGGTAGTCACTTTTTGGTATTCCTAGAACCTAGCTAGGTGCTCAATAAACATTTGTAGAACTAACATCCATCTTCTCCTGGGACTAAGAAGTCTCTTGGAGAAAAAAACAGTGATGATGATTACAAAACCTTCCTTTGCCAAGTGTTTGAGTGCACAGGGCACAGGGCTGAGTGCTTTCCAGGCAACATCTCACAACACCCAGGAGTTGGAAGCTATCCCCAGTTACAGAGGTGGAAACTGAGACAGAAAGCATTAAGTTGCCTGCCCAAGGACACAGTACCAGTAAGTGGCAAAAGAGATGCCATCTTAGACAGCTTGTGCTCTTTGTAGTTATGTCACACTGCATGCACAAAGTGAGACCTCTGGCACTTCTGTGGCAGCATCACAAAGCCTTTTACCCAAATCATGCCCCTGCAGCCTTGAAAGAGCAACACCTCTCTGACCAGCCTTCAGTGTTATAAGGAGCCTCCAAAGCTCCGCGCCTCCATGCTACACTGCCACAGGAAAAGGGTGTGCCTTATCCATAGCTGGGTATTCCACCTGTCTCTCAGTACCTTGGGCACGCTAGGCACAAGAAGGGAAGCCTTCAAGAGCATCTCTGGCCAAAGCACTGTAACCAGGATGATTTCATGCCAGTTTGATGCCACCCTGACTTACTAGTCCAGCAGGAGTGGGAAGGGAGTTGGCCTGGGGGACTGGCTCCCTGACATGCAGGGTTTGAGTGTCCCACACTGACTCTCCTTCCAAAGGTCCACCCCAGATCAGAGGGCCCCTCTGTCCTTTACCTTCATGGAAATGTTCAGTGGGCACAGGCATACGGACGCCCTCTAGTTCTTCCTCCAGGCTCACAACTGCTATGTCATATGGAGATGTCTCCTGAGTGGCAAACACCACATGTCCCCAGATCTTGGCAATCCTGGGAGCAAGGGAAACAAAACGATAGGCTAAATTACTGACCCTGTAGTACTGGGAGGAAGCAAGGGGATGAGTGACAATAGAAGTCATGGGCTTGGGAGTCAAAATATATGGTTTCAGCCCTGAAACCTACGAGGCCAGCAACTCTGGGCAGTCATTTAACCATTATGTGGTCTTTCCAAACATGATTTACCAACTGCAAAGTTTCATGCATGTCAGCATTATCATAAACACCTGACATTTAGTGAGCATTGTGGGCCAAGCCCAATGTTAACACTCTATGACCTTCATTCATTCAGTTCTCACAGCAACCCTATGTACTGGATGGGTGACATTATCTACGCATTAGATGGTGTATTTGAGACTCAGAGAGGTGGAATAACTTGCCCAAAATCACATAATAAGTCCTAGGAGCCAGAGCAAACATGCCCATCATTTTCCTTCACTGCTTCATTTGATATGGACAATCCTGTCAACTGGTGGGTCAGGCATATGATTTCATGCCCCCTAGGTCCTTGTTTACATAAATGCTAGCCCTTCTATAGCACTTACGATGTGCCAGGCTCTGTTTCAAGACTTGACATGTCAACTCAAGGCGAGGCAGCTTAGACAGATTAAGTGACTTGCCCAAGACTACACAGGAGCTTTCTGCAAACACACTGCAGCGGTAGCTTCCAGCAGACCTGATGGTTTTCTTAGGACCAAGAGTGGGGTGGGGGGTGAGGTATCTGGGACCACACAGACATGGAAATTCTCTTAAGTCATGGCTGTCCTGTTGGCTACAGGGGGTACCTCTATGGCAAAGCCAGGTGGGTTAACCTTGGAAATTCAGTAGAAGGATTTTGAAAGGCCTGGGTTGCCAGGCTGCATTGAGCCAGGTACAGGAGAACAACAGGCATTTAACACCAAGATGCTGTCCTGATGTTTTGTTTTGGCCTAAGTTAAGCACTTGAAACTACAGAGGAAAGAGAAAGAACATATACTAGAAAATCAATCAGTAAACCAAGGCCACTGTTCCAACTGTTCCAATGTCAGAGCGATGTGAAGGAGGGCAAGAGTGCTTTTCCCTGCAGAGAGGGAACAAATGACTGTCTAAAATCCCAACCTGGCTGCCCACCATGGTAACCTAAAGACTGTTCAAAATCTATCTGCCTGGGCCCCACTCCCACACTCTAATTATGCAGAACCCACATCTATAACTTTGATCCAGATGGGAAGCTCTGGTTAAGATCTACAAAATAAATAAGATGAACAGGCCCAACTAATTATCCAGAGAGAACAGCATCCTCGGCCCCTGGGGCCTCACTGCCACTATCTGGGATGGGGGCAGGGTCAGGAAGTCTCCATTCAAAGGGCTAGTGATGTGTAGGTGCTAGGGTATGAGACAGAGAAGTTGCCCAGAAGGAAATCTCAGACTGGAAGAGGGAGGTCAAAGACACCAAGGCAGGGATGCAGGTGCTCCCCATAATCCCCAAATCCAGAGTTGCTTGACATCTTGCCCAAGTCCCATTCGGTCCCTGCTAAGAGGCCCAGCATCCCCTACACGAAAGTACTGGGTGTCAAGGAGGAGGGGAGGGGAGGGGAGGATTTCAAATCATCAACAACACACTACAAGGCCTCCATAATCCTGAGGATTAAGACATGAGACGTAAAATCCAGAACTCAGACCTGGTGAGGGGGTAGAGTGGGAGCAACCTTGCAGGTCTTACTTGGAGGTGGTGGAGCGCACCAGGACTTTGGCCATCTCGCGGGGTGCCACATGCCGGCAGGTCACCACGAGGCGGGGCGCCACGACCACTCCGGAGCCCCACACGGTGCCACACTCCACCAGCACGGCCGCGGCTACCCATGGCGGCCCGGGATCTCGGAGGGACAGGCCCCACGGGGCGCCCACCTCGGGTGGCAGGAGGGCGGCCAGGGAAGTCGTGCTGGGGAGCAGGCAGCGGAGTGCGACACGGGCGGCACGAAAGAGAGGTGCAGCGGCACAGAGCAGCGTGAGGCCCACCCACTCGCGGGCCTTCCAGCAGAGGGGCGCCACCACCAGCGCCACCAGTGCCCCCGCGGGTCGCATCGCGAACACGCCGCCGCCTTCGGTGCCTGGCAGGCAGCGCGCATCGGTGAGCAGTAGCGGGCCTGCCGTGTTGCTAAGCACGCCGCGGCTCAGTGTATTGAGAAAGATGTCTGGGCAGAAGGACCCAAAAGGGGAGCCACAGGCCAGCAGAGGTGCGCCCTTGGGCACGGCCCCAACAGGCACCACGGTCATGGCTGGTCCGTCCTCATCTACCTCCTCCTCTGGACCATGGCTCACACGCAGCAGCGCGAACCAGCCCAGTGCTCTCAGCTGATCCTCCTCCTCTTCCTCCGACACTTCATCGTCTGGCGCCGCGCTCGCGAAGCGCCACTGCTCGGCCGCCTCGCCCCCGAAGAGTTGTGCAAAGTGGGCCCGGAAGTCCGGGCAGCTCAGCAGCAGCAGCAGCTCCGCGGGGTGCGGGGGTTGCAGGGGCCGCCCACGGTGCTGGGCCGGTGGGCTGGTGCCCAGGCTGCCGCACTGAGGCGTGAACAACCCGGGGCGATCCCGCTCCACGCGGCCTGCGGGACTCGCGGCCGTTGGGCCCCACTGCACGTGCAGGCGCAGGTCATCACCGCAACTGTCGCCGGGCAGGAAGACGGCACCGGCCGCGGTCAGCGCCCCACTACCAGTCCGCAGAAAGGGGGTGAAGATGCCTCCATGGCAAAGCACCAGGCCCTGGTTTCGGCTCAGAATCACCCCGCTGCAGCTCCACGAGCCCGCCTCGGGCTGCCCGGCCCGAGAGGCGCTCACCACGCAGCCTGCCTGCTCGGCTACCCTCATGGCAGGCCTGCACTGTCGCCCCATGCCTCCGGGACGGTACACCCGGGCTTCCCGGAGAACTAGGGAGCGAGCAAGAACCCCGACAACACCTCGAACCCCGCACAGCACCACCCACAGCTGGAAGAGAGAGGCGCAATCACTGACTCCAGTCTTCCTCATCCGGCCCGATTGGCTAAATCCAACTGGCCCGATTGGCTGGACCTGGAGCCAAGCACTGATTGGCTGCTGAGGCTGACCGCCCCCCTTTTCCCCACCCCTGTTCGCTCACGCCACCAGTGCGCCTGTAGAGGGCTCAACAGTCCCCTAGGATGAGCCCCAGGAAAGTAACTGGCGTGCGGCTTTACCGGGAGATTGGTGGAAGGGGCAGGGGCGGATCCCTCCGAGCCTTAGTCTCGCCTCTGTTCTTTGGACTGCAGGAAATAGAAATGAGTGCTGACGTGGCTAGACTTGCCTACTACACCATGACAGCACCTGTCAGCATCTGCCTAGGTCTAGGCGACACTCGCCCTCTGACGGGATAATACAGCAGAGGAATACTTGGCCATTTCAATATTTTAAAATTTTGTTAAGTAAACCCTACAGCAATCCACTAGGCGACATGGAGCTCACGATTACACCTCAGGTCTTTTGATGCCAAAGCCTTACACGACAAATCCCCTGAAAACTTGGTTTGCTCCAAATAAAATTGCCTTTTAAAAGGTAACCACTATGACAGTGGTTGAAGTAAAAAAATTTAACAGTCATAGCATGCAAAAGCGAAAGGAGTGGGGTGCCTATGTTCTAACAAAACTTTATGGACACTAAAACTTGAATTTCATTAATTTTTATGTCACAAAATAACTTTTTTTTCCCGTCATAGACCATAAAAGCAAACCAGATTTAGCCCAGGAGCTACAGTCTGCCATCCCTGACGGACGCAAACATGAAACATCCACACTTTTCCAAGGATTATCCTTGAGTATAGAGAAGCATGAGTAAGTATGTTTTGAGGGGCTTCAGGATATCCACAAAGTAGTCACAAGCTAGACATTTATCACCATATCACTAAAATACACATTTTAATAAATTACTTTAGTACATATTTGTCAGCATTAATGAAAAATATTTCATTACTAGAACTATACATTTCTGCCTCAAATTTTTAACTAAAACTAACGCTAGTTTATCCCCAGCACAGCACAGTGTAATGCTCAGTGTTCCCAGCAACAAACCTGTTTTGGGGAAAGGGAAATGATACCCATTTTAGTATGAGGCAATGAAAGAAATGAGCAGTCTTCCCACAGCAAGCACTGTTTGCTTTTGTTTTGGATCTGTGACATAGATGGCTTGAGCACAGTAAATTCTCTCAACTATCCAAACTACATAGCAGTTAAGTCTCTCTCTCTCCAGAGCCCAGTGATTCTCCCTTAGTGACGCTCAAGCCTCCAGCATGTTATAACAGGTTTTTCTGTGTTTATGGCACATTACAGTATAAAGTCCCAAGTCACAGGCAACAGCCAAGGTGAGACCCTGAGTACTGGGCTCACTGATTCAGTCTTTCTCATGTTCCACTCCAACTCAAATAACACAAATATGAATACAGAACCCATGGCCTCCTTTCACAGTAACAGACATTAGTTTCAATTACATGATGCATCCAATAATTTTAATTCTTAAGTCAAAAAGAGCCTGTTGCATTTTGCTTCGCATTCTTTTGGGTTGGCTAAAAAGTTCTTTTAGCTTTTTCCTATGACTCTAGTAGTGCTTAGTTGTCTTTAAATTCAGTTGAAACAATCTGATTAGTTTATACTGCAACAGCTGTCATGTCAGCGTGCATTTAGAAAAAAAAAACATCAAAATTGGTGAATTTTTGTGAAGCTGTTTTATTATTGAAGATGGAATACACAACATTTTTGGTATATTATGCTTTATCATCTCAAGAAAGGTAAAAACACAACTGAAACACAAAAGATTTGTGCAGCTTACAGAGAAGGGACTGTGACTGATCGAACGTGTCAAAAGTGGTTTGATAAGTTTTTTGGTACTACTGATATTCTGACTAAATAATTCTTTGCTGTGGGGTTGTCTTATGCATTGGGAGATGTTTAGCAGCACCCCTGGCCTCTACCCACTAGAAGCCAATAGCAGGAGATAGCCAACATACTCAAAATATCCAAATGAATAGTTATTGGTGAAAATAAAAAAATGTCATTTATTTAAAAAAGAAAAAAAAAAAAAAACTAAACAGACTTTTTGGCCAACCCAGTATTTATCCCTGCACTTTAATTTTAGAATCTCATTCGGGATTTTCTACAAGCAGGTCTTCCTACAAGCCTAGTAAATACACAAGCACAGGTTTCATTCCTTCCCTGTTTTGCCAAATGTAGCATTCAACTGGATCACTCCAATTTTGCATAAAATGATGAAGCACAGCTAAACTGGATCCAGTCTTTGCTAGCCTATTAATATAAGATTTTGTTCCAAAGCCTGCCCTGTCTACCCCATTATAGAGATGATCACCAATCCTGGGATAACAGCATGTTCCAAGGCTCTCAAACAGTACTAAATGTATTACTTCTAATAGAATGTGTAAATGGGCTTATTAGCCTTTTCTTCCCTCTTGTAGCAAGACTTAAGTCTCTCACATCCATTTTTATATATTTCCTCCCAAAAGAAGAAAAAAAATTTTGCTTTCCCCAGCACATATGTCCTGATATGTTCAAACTCAGAACAAAGCAATGCAAGGAAAAAAAAAAAAAAAAAAAAAAGGGAGCAAGACAGTAACTTTGTTTTAACTTTTTATTAAAATGCTTAGGCTACAGATTGACTTTCTTTTGTAAATCACTATTTACTCTTCCTGAAATAGGACATATATGCACTCTGATAAAACAGAATGAAAAGTCTCAATTCATGGGAGTTCCTGTACAAAGTCTGATCCTCGCTGTTAGGAGCCAAGCTCCTCACAGCAGCTTCTTTCTGCTCTGTTATTATAGGAAGTATTTTCTGTAGGGCAGGAAATAGACTGGTGCTACTTGACTTTTCAATCCCCTTTCTCCAGTGGCCAAAATATACCACTTTCACAAAGAGCTGCTCTGCATAGAATCCAGTTTTCTAGCTTGATATGAAGTGATTAAAGGAAAACAGGGAAAAGAAGAAAAACAAGAAAACTAACACTAAAGCAATCATACTTCTCCTGTCTCTAGATAGAGAAGTATGGGTTACCTTTAGCCAAAGCAAATTAAAAGTATGTATGGTAACTAATTCATGGTTAGCTAGACTTGTTCACTTAAGGCTTTAACCTCTTTCCAAACCAACAACAGTCTTAATCCAGCTATGCTTGCTCATAAATGAAAGTCATGTTCATTCCACTTACACTCCACTGAGCCTCCACATTTGGTACCTGGCAGTGAAAAAATATGCTTTCCTAACAGTACTGAAGACATTGTTAACAACAAGAAATCCAACTAAAGAACAACACTCTCTCACTCCAAAAATATGTTACGCACACTTTCCCTTCCCTCACATTATAAGCAGTAATCCACTGAATTCAATCCTCTGCAAATAAGCACCATCATCAAAATTTTCAATTTTGAGGAAACTACCTCTGATTTTTCATTAAAGGGAAAATGAATGAAGATACCCTCCCATCTTAAGATCACTTCAAATCCCATCATCTTTTACTGCAAGGGTAGAAAACTAGTTAAGATCATGAAAATCCAATCTCACACATGGCATTAAGAAAATGGAAAGCTATAAAAATAATCCTCCTCACACTACTTGGGATGTGGTGGCTTTTGTACTGTTTACTGACAATAAGTGATGCTGGCTCAAAAGCAATAGCTCTATACAAAGTTCTTAGACTAGAGTTTGCGCAGCTTAATTTTGGAATGGAGAAAGGCAATTTCATATCAAAAAATCTGGAAAAGCTACAGATGGTAACCTTTAAACACCCAAAAAAACCTGACAACCAATTAAAAATATTAAAAGCTCATGAACAATCCAATAGAGACCAAATTCTACAAATAGAAAATTTGAAGTCCACTGAGTAAATCTTTCCCAGATTCAACCAAATACTACACCACCAGATTTTTAAGTTCTCAAATCACAGAATTAACAGCCCTTAAGCTGTTAACTTTATCCTATATGACTCTCCTATTCAGAGAAAAAACAAAACAAAACCTAAAATCTGTGCAAAAGTAACTGACACACCTGCAGTATATGACAGCATAGGAGAGATGTCCTCAACTTTTTCAAGAGGCATAAGTCACTTTTTATAACTGAAAATGAAAAAGGTGCTAAAAGAGAAATAAAACGTCACAACAGTTAATTAGAAGCAAAGACTGGCTGAGATTTGTAACTTTACAAGTAACAATAATAATAACCCACTCTATTATTAACTCTTCCGCAGTGAACAATCTGCTACACAATCTGTGACGAGGAATGGCCCTAGCCTGCCCCAGTGGAAACCTGCTGCAACTGCAAGGCCAGGGTTCTGCCCTGCCCTAGTTCTCTGTGCACAGGGCAATGCACCTACTACAAGGCAGTTAGATGGGGAGCTTCACTCACCAACCCGCTAACTCAACAGGAGTAGGTTCCCTCAACTGAGCTCTGACCTCCAACATGTATCTGTGCATAATTTTATGAAGTATCTAAACGCCATTCGCTAGATTAAAAAAAAAAAAAAAATAGAAAACTCTGGACCAAGTAAATTATAAACTCAAAAAGTTAGACGGGAAACCAATTACATTAGCAACACTTTCTTTAAAAATAGAATCACTTTCTTTTGAAATCAACCACAGTGGTGAGACGTGTTTTTCTATTCAGGTGTCCCATGATGGCACACAACTTTACCCGGCAAATCCTGCCAGCTTCCAAGTCCTGGGATGCTGACCTGCACCAGCTCATGGGGCAGCGGTGCCTCCTGACAGTGTGGAGAAGAGCACATGTCACCACTGGGCGATGAGCGAGCTGACAAGAGACTCTTGGCTTCTCAACGCCAGACATGGTTGTGGAGAGCTTTCCTTGTTCTATTAGAAAAGTTCATGAGGAAGCTGTGAATAGGATCAGTCCAGAGAAGTACAACTCTTTTATTTTCACTGTCCAAACATCAGTCAATGTACTGGGAGAGCCAGCGGAAGCCCTCACCATAGCCTTGCCTCTTGAGCACGCTGCACATGAACACTTCCATGGGGCGAGCATTCAGCTCCTTCAGAGTCACATTCCCCTAGGGGTGCAAAACCAAGAAAGGCCTGTTAACACCTTCATGAGCGAAAAGTATGCAAGAGTTATCACAAAAATCATTTATTCATTCCTCAAAAGCAAATCTACAGAAGGATTAATTACAAAAACGTGGTCAAGGCAATACAGATGACTTCCCCAAGGCTTCATAGTCATACGACAGAGTAAGCAGCACAGACCTATTCCCAGCCTCTCTCTCTATGAAGAGCATTTGTTTTGAACACACCAACATTCACCAGCCACTTACAGCAGCAAACCAAGAAAAAGGCCACTGGGACCCATAGAACCAGCATGGTCTTTGATGGACAAAAGAAGTCTGGGACTTTTTGGAAATAAAGATATTCTCACTAATGCAAACATTCAGAAATACATGCTAATAACAGGTTACACTGAAGAAATAAAGAATTCATGCGTGTGTAATACTTATACATAACAGGGAAAACAAAGCAAATTAAAGGAAGCATTTCTGGAAAGAAATATATAACCAAGAGGTAAGACTAAGGAACCATGTAAAAAAGTTGTTTTAAAAACTATGAATTTCCTTCATAATATGTCCCCTGAAGATTTTTCTCTTACCTTTCCTGTGGTCTGTCCATAAAGCCCAAATATCTCACGGAGTTTTTCTTCACTGATTGCATCTGATCTGTCAATTTTGTTACCCAAGATAAGGATTGGCACATTGGATATTGTTTCATCAGTCATTAACGCCTGAAGACAAGATTTATTTAAAAAAAAAAAAAAAAAAAAGGTATGCAAGGAATCTACAAAAGCTCACCAGATAATAAAATCACCTTGACTTTCACTTGTCTGTAAGGCATAAAATGTAAAGTGAAAATCTAATCATCTTTATACCCGAGTGATTAACTTAAAGCTTAATCTTGACATTATATAGAACATTCTTAATATTAGGTAAAAAAACCGTAAAAATACCTTGACATTTGGCAAAAAATCCCCCATTGGCCTCAAAATGATGGCAACTTAAGGCCATACCTATTTTACAAGGCAGCAGAACTGGCCAAACTTGAAGTCTGAGCTAAGTCACTCAGTCACAGAACATCCTCTGGCTATCCACTGAGCACAGACCTAGAAGCATGAATGTTCTGGCTACAGAGTCTCAAAAATGACTACAGGAACTCCCCAAGTATTCACTGAGTGCCCAATGTGTCAAATGCTACCTCAGGTATTGACAGGGATACAAAGGCAAGGGTAAGACACATCCCTAGCCTCAAGAAATCCTATGTTCATACATCTGTCAACAAAACAAGGCAAATGGATGACTAAGTGTCACAATGAATATGGACAGAATATAAATACTAAAATGCCATCAGGGAAATAAAATGCTAATGTGGGCTTAAGGGAAGTCTCGGCAAAGATGCAGAGCCTAAACTGGGCTCTGAATGAGGGACAGGATTTGGACAGGTAGAAGAATATAAGCAATGCCTTTACAATAGAAAAAGAATTCAAGAAGCTGCATGGAGCATCACCTGGCTGGATTAAAGCATTTATGTTGACACACAGTGAAAGAGTACACAGGATGGCAAGTGATGACCAACATTATGGTGCCAGCTTGAGAGGTTAGCTGCAACAGACCCTCACTGTACAATGAACTCACACCTAGTATCTATCTGTGATGCTCAGGTAAGAGACAATCTAGCCTAAGATGGCAGCATATAATGAATAATGAATAGTGCCACAGGAATTTTGGAGTAGAGAAGCAAAGAGACAAGTTTAAATTACAAGACAGACAAAAGAGGAATCAAAGCTGGCAGAGATTTCAAGCCTGGGTGAATCAGTTTCGGTACCATTTAGGGGAGGTTCCTCAGCCAACAAGCAAATCTCAGGATACCAGCTGTGTATCCTACAATTCAACTCAATTCTGACACTAGTTACCTACCTGGAGAGAAACATCAAATTTCACAGGTTAAGGGTTCAGTCCTGTAAGACTCCCAGATCCTCTACAGATGCCAGCAACAAGTCTAGGTTATCATTTGTACTTCTGACCAACTAGTTGTACATCGGAGGTTCCCACAACCCCATCCTGGGGCATAAGTTGTTAGAATGATTCACAGAACTCAGAGAACCATTTTACTTTACTAGAGTATTGGTTTACTATAAAGGGCGCTAACTCAGGCAACAGCCAGATAGAAGAGGTGCATAGGGCAAGGTATGGGAAAAAGACTTGTAGCATCCATGTTGCCTCCAGGGACACCACTCCCCCCTCCCCCCAAATTTCCACATGTTAACCAATCCAGGAGCTCTCTGAAAATGTCTTTTGCATTTTTATAGAGGCTTTATTACATAGTCGTCATCAGAGAAGGAAAACTCTGACTCCAAAAAACCTCCGCTGCCTTGCGGCATACCTCTTCTGGGGAAAGGCTAAGGGAGTAAACCCCGACAGAAAATCCGGAGCCGGAGTCCCTAAGGCGGTTTGACGTTGTAGTCAACACCGGCAACTCCTGCGGCGCACCTGAAGCCAAGCTGTATTGACTCCGTCTTTCCCTTGGACCCTTCAGCTGCGAAGAGAGGGGGGGTCTGCTGCATGGGCAACAGCAGACCCTCCATATCACCCTGCCCAGGCTCTGTAGCTTCATCGCAAGATGTCGATTCAACACGGGAGGAGACAGATACCGTGTCACTCCCGAGTCGGACTGCACAGCCATTCTCGGCGGTGCAGATAGACTCGTAAGAAGCTACACCATCGTCTCTCGAGACGGACGGCTGCCGCCGCCGCCGACGACGACAATTACATAGTCGTCACTGACTAAATCCTTGGCCACTGGCAACTGATTCAGGCTCCAGCCCTTCTCTCCTCCCTGGGGGTCAGGAGATGGGGCTGGGAGTTCCAACCTCTAAATGGTTGGATCTTCTGGTAATAGAAGGATTCCTAGAAGTGATTACACCTGAACTCTGCGATCGCTTAAAGGACATTTTGAAATATACTAGCAAAATAAAAAAGAGTAGGGGGTCAGGTCAGATGAAAAAGCCAGGCAGGGATAGCCACTTCTGCATACTCAAGGAAGTACAAACTATTCTCTACATTTGAAATGTAGTTCAAGGTAAGCAACAGAAAAGAAGCCAGAGAAATAAACGAGAAATGCTCATGAAAGAGTGTATGTGCTATGCAGATTTGTGGATTTTATCCCAAAGATGACACAGACTTATTAACGAATATTAAGTAAGGCAATGACAAGTCTGAGAAAGTTCCTTCTAGCATTATTACAGTATGTGGCAGGATGGTGGTGGAATCTACAGTAATTCACACAGTGTCAGACTGCATGTCCAGGTAGATGGTGGGGAAGATCAATAGTTCCATTCTGGGAGAACAAAGTTGGTAGGTAGAGTCGTCTAATTTGGCAGCATTATGTATGAGGCTGAAGCTCAAGAGGTACAGACAAGAAATCCATTTGGGAGTCACTGATATGTGGGTGGCAGATGAAGGAATGGAAGTAGCCTGGACCAGTCTAGGAGAAAGTATAGACCCCAGGGAAAAAAATCCTCAGCATTTAAAGCTAAGTGAAGGAAAAGGTACTTGTGAAAGATTCTGAGAGGTATTAGCGAGAGAGAGAGAGAGAGAGAGAGAGAGAGAGAGAGAGAGAGAGAGAGAGAGAGAGAACACCAAAACCAAGAATATAAAGAGGAGTTTAAAGAAACAGAGAATTGCCCTGACAGAGTGGCTCGGCTGGCTGGGCGTTGTTTTGCAAAGCAAAAGATTGCTGGGTCTATTCCCAGCCAGAGCACACACCAGGTTGTGGGTTCAGTCCCCCATCTGGGTGTGTACAAAAGACAACCAATCAATGTTTCTCTCTCCCTCTCTTTCTAAAAATAAATAAGATCTTTTTAAAAAGAGAGAGAGAGAGAGAGAAAATGGCCAGTGCCAAATAAAGAAAGGACTGCACTGTAGGTGATTCTATGAGACAGGAGTTTGGGAAACATAAACTTGAGACATGTTCAAACAGCCAGGAACAAGAATGCAGAGAAAATTATAAATCAAAGAGAAAGAAGAGGCAGCGGGTGAAGCAGTACAAATAACAAAAGCAACTGTACAGAAATTGTCAAGCCAAGAAAATGCAACACTGAGAATGGTGAAAACTTGAAGGAAGCCCTTAATAGTATTAAACCCTACACATAACCAAAACTGAAGGCTGAGAACAGACTCTGGCAAGTCATTCAGTGCAAGGGTGGGCAGGCACAACCTGAGAAGGCAGACTCAAAATGTTAAGAACTCTAATCTCGTTCAAGGTTTCACTATGTCAACAATTCATAAAGAGAGACCATATGTGATATGCAAAAGTGAAAGACATTAATTATGCTGAAACAGCAGGCATAAACTGGGACTGTCCTGAGCAAATTGGACACAGAATCACCCTATGATAGATATAAACGTTAATTTACTCAAGTTCAAGCTGAGTTTCCTTAGAACACTAAAAAAACAATGTTGATTTTAAAAGTTTCTTCCCATAAATAGTACCTTTATCAAATGTAACTGGAATGATTAAATATTGGCACTACTGAGCTGTACTCCTTAAAATAAATAAAAGACAAGAATAGAAAAAAACATAAACATACATTAAGTTCAGCTTTGGATTCCATGAGGCGAGGATGATCTGCACAATCCACCAGAAAGACAATCCCATTAATCGCTGGGAGATAATTTTTCCAAACCCGACGTGCTAGAAAAACAAAGTTCAAAGTTGCATCAATACAAAAATATATATTTTGAAAACAAATAACCTAATCTATGAAATAGTCAAATTTAAGACAGGTTTCAATAGCATTAAATTCTGTATAATTTTCTAACTCCTAGCCATTATTAAGTCAGAACATAATGAACTGAAGATTTTTTAAAACTAGAAAACCAAGGGTTTTGGCCTGATTTTTCTCAAAAATTGCAACATCTGACAGTCCCAAGTGCTCTTTTGAATGAGGTCTGGGCTGTTCAGTTTCTACCACTCCCCACAGTCAATTTCACTCACTTATATCACCTTCCTGGCCCCTGGACTCATTTTAGTTTGCAATATCTGAGTTAAAATATCATGATGCAAATTATCTGTCCATATAACTTTATTCCAAAGTTAGTTTCTAACTAACTGACATGTAAGTGTGCTGACACACTCATCTGCTCAGCCCTCAGGAAGACTGGGCTGACAGAGGATTGAAGTTCCCTGGCGAATCACCTCAGTCTCCCATATTCAACCCTGTGTGCCCTATAAACTTTATTTTTGTTTCTCTGATATAAAATGTTAATGGTTTAGGAAGCAATGCTTTAAATTGTATTATAATTTCTAAGCCATTCATTTCTAGTTCTTCCAATGGGATGACTAAGGAAGCATCTCTATGTGAAACAGTTAATAATGGTTACCTCTGGAACTTTCACTTTTACTGAATTTTTACGGTGAGTCTAGACTACTTTTATAAGTCAATTTTTTAAAAGATTATATATATCTCCATATATATCTATATATATATATATAGATATATCTCCATATATATCTATATATATATATATAGATATATATGGAAATTTACCAAATGTACAGTATTTTAGAAACTTCTTTATAATAGTGGCTAGGTTACTATGAAAAACTTTCTGTTAAGTAAATTTTCCTTAAACAAAACTATGTACATAAATACATTTCCCTTCTTACTCTATCAAAACCTGAAAGCTAAATTATCTCAGCAATAATACATAATTCCTAGTTCAGATGTCTAAAAATACCTACTGCTCTGCATTCTCCAAATGGTCTCAGTTCAGCTTATGACTGTATTGTCTCTCAATTTAAATTTGTAAGCAGTTACCAATCTTCTTGAAAGAAGCAGAAAAGACACCATATACCCTTTCCTACCCAAATGAAAATAATAAAAGATTATAGAAATTTTTTTAAAAACGAGATAATCTATAATCCTCCATCAAAACACAAACTGCTAATATTTTTGTATATTTTTTCTGTACAGATATTTTATATGACTGTGATACTACATATGATTTTGTAGCATATAAATCTTAAATAAATAAATTGAATTAAATGCTAATGAAATCATTGACTATGAAATTATTTGGATTGCTTCTGGCCTTTTGGCTAAAATTTTTTGGCTGATCAATTAAAGTTACCAAAATTCTAATTTTCAACTAAACTTTTAAAAAGCTATATTACAGTCTACCTAACATAATGCTCCAACAGGAAACTTTTCAACTCAATTTAATAACAAATGAGCAAATCTGAAAGAATCCCAATTGGCTCTTTCTTCTACCTTCCCAGAATATTTATTCCTACATCTTAAATTTTTTACTCCTAAACCTAGAGTCTTGCCAAATGTAAAGCAATTGTGTATCAAATAAAGATAACTTATTCTACAGATCTGTAAACACACACAAGACACCTGATAGGAATCTGGGAACCAAACAGACACAGCCGAAGTAAGGCAAAAATGCACTGAGACCAAGAAGGTAGAAGAAAATGTCCCAGAACCTGACCCAAAACGGGCATACAAAGTATCAATTTAGAGTGATCATAAGTAGTCATTGTATTGTGTTTTATAACTTTTCACAAGCTCGAAATTACTTACAAATAATACTTAATTTCCTATATTCTTACACTCCATTGTAAAAAGGATACAAGAGACATGATTAAATTCAATGTGACACTGTATTGAATCATGTTTAAAAGGAAAATGCTTATAAAGGAGGTTATTAGGATACTGACAACAACAACAAAAAAGACTATACACTATAGAGTAGACAAAAATAAAACTTCCTGGGTTTGATAACTATTAAGATTGTATAAGGGGATATTCTTGTTCTTAAGAAATATGCGTTAAATATTAAGGAACAGAAAAGCATGATGAACTCACAAATGGTCCAAGAAAAATAAATATTAGTATGTATTATATATAGAGGGAGACTAATAAATATGGACAAAAGGTGTAAGGAAGTGGAGTTCTCTATTATTTATGAAAATTTTGACAATTTGGAAATTACTTTAAAATAATAAATGAATAAACCAACTTCATTAAAGAAATAAGATCTCAATGCTAAATGCAAACAATTTAAAAGGTAAAAACGATACACTGCTTTTTAAAAAAAGAGTAGAAAATGAACCTTAAGTCAATAACATCCTTCCACTGAGTCATTTCTTACCTTGCTCATGGCCACCAAGATCAAAAGTTGTAAAAGTCATTCCAGCAATCGTCAGCTCTTCTGATGCTGAAAAATTATGAATAGTGAGGAAAGAAACTTCTCCCTCCAAATAAGGATCAACTATGAGTATTACAAGCCAATACAAATGCAAAACTTAATCAAGCTTTGACCTTGTAAAAAAAAAAAAAAAAAGAATACAAGTGTGAAAACATTCTTAAATTGTTTTTAAAAGCCAAGTTTCTTTTTCTCTAATTTGCTGCTTCATATAAGTAGATATGAGAGATGTGTCCATGTGTCCTGTTACAGAACTAGTAAGAACACAGAGTGACAAAGTTTCAGAGGTTTAGATTTTTGAGTATGTGACCTGAGCGTGTCCTACAGGGAATTTTTTTCAAGTGAGCTGTCCTTTGGGACCTCAGTTACGAAAAGAGCTACATCAGTTGGGGATTCATTCTCCAACTTTGACATTGACCTTTAGATATCAAAAGGTCACCTGGTATCTTCAAACCTACTCGGATGTAATGTTGGAACATGTTGGCCCAATCTGTCATCTTTGAGCATGTGTAGAAGAGTGGTTTTGCCTGCATTATCCAAACCCAAGAATACAAGTTTTCCAGATTTCTTGTAAAGTCCTAAAAGAGAAAAAGAAATTTAACAATTTTTCACTCTACATACCAAAGGCTGCTTGTATTTAAACTGTTGGAGGAAATGCAGAAAGTCTGAAACCTATGATATATTTCAAGGAAATTGGCTTTACCTAGGAACTGGAGCACACTGCTGAAGCCATTGTAGATCCACTCAAAGATGAAAGACATTATTAATGCTTACTACCTGTATAAAATATGAAAGCAGCAAACATTAGCTTTCTGAATGCTATGTAGTTCCAGAGAAGTTAACTCTTATTCCCTGTCTCTGATGCATGTTTACAATCCCATGATTTGGGCATGAGAAAACAAAAATTTTGCACCCTGGAGGGAAGTCTCTGGGGTCTTCAGATATGCACAAACTCTTGATTTTCTAACAGTTTTCAACCTACAATACTCAGAGGATTAGAAATTGAAGACATACTTTCCTCTTTTACTGTGTGACGCACACCTCCAGGAAGCTGCTCATTCATATTCCCTAGATACACCACTGCTGTCTGCCAGTTAATAAAACCTCTAGGAAATCAGTCCCATCAATTATCTGTATTGAAATTTCACATTAATTCATTAAGTAGAAAATAAGAATGAAAAAAAGGCATGTTAACCAGAATGAAAAGCATATTAACCCAACCTTGTAAACTGCTCTAAAAAAGTCACAATTTGCCCTGCTGCATTTATCAATGCCATTTCTTTTTGTTTTGTTTTTTTTTCTGTCTTGTTTTTATTTTCTTTTTGCTATCTCGTCTTAAACCATGTTTGTTTAGTCACTCTTGTAGATATGTCTCAACTTATGAAAGAGATGATACCACTATTTTGGAAAGCCATGAAGCAGTAATAAAAGAACCCTTTTGTAATGTCAATAATCAAGATCTAACCACTTTACAAATATGGATTTTTCTTAACATAACAATACCAGTTCAGGACATCGTGGTAGCTTCCCAGCCAAGTACATACCTTAATTAGTACTGATATTAACATCTACTGTTTCCCATGAGTCTAGACAAAACAAGAGATGATCCAAAGCTACAGAAATGTCTATATACATTGGCAATAAGCAAAAGGACCTCTGAATAAAGTTGAGAGAAGGATCTAGACTCAATGGTAGGTTTTAATGTTTCTCAGAGGCAGCATTTTCTGGTCACATTGAATTTTTGCCTTAATATCGCAGATCTGGTGCAAAAAAATTGAAAGATCACCCATTTTCACTTCTGTCCATTATCAAGAACATCTGAACACAAGGCTTTATAGTAGATGTGACCAACTGCTTTCAAATAAAACTTTTCATGAAGTTTTGTTTTTTCAAAAAGTAAACAAAAGTTTAGTTGTGTTACTTAAAAACCTACCTAGCCCTGGCTGGTGTGGCTCAGTTGGTTGGACCATCATCCCATACACTGAAAGATCGCGGGTTCGAGTCCAGGTCAGGGCACATACCTAGGTTGTGGGTTTGATCCCAGTCAGGGTGTGTATGAGAGACAACCAATGGATATTTCACTTTCTTTCTCTTTCTCTTCCTATCCTCTTCCCTAATCTCTAAAATCAATAAGCATGTCCTGGGGTGAGGGTTAGTGGAAAAAACCTACTTATACTCTTCACTCAAAGAATGCTAAATGAAGGAAAAATTGGAAAATGGACAACGTATGTTAATTTTCTTTTTCATCCAATTACTGTTTGTTTGTTTGTTTGTTTAAAATTGGGCCTGTGGCCTCACCTATAAACTTTGGGGAGTGCTTAATGCTTATTTTCCATGGCTCTTATCATGGCAGGCAAAATGAAGGGTGGGGGTTTGACTGAGGGTGGAGACTGACGGCAAAAGCTTTTATACAGATACTAAATAAGGTCTTATTCCTTTTAGTAACATCTAAATACATCTTGGCAGTAAGAACAAATTTAGCACGTTAATTAAAAGTTTTGTCTGGAAATTTGTCCTGTACTTTACACACTTATAAAGTTCTTGTGCTAACTTCCACTAAAACAGTGGTTCTCAACCTTCCTAATGCCGCGACCCTTTAATACAGTTCCTCATGTTGTGGTGACCCCCAACGATAAAATTATTTTTGTTGCTACTTCATAACTGTAATTTTGCTACTGTTATGAATCGTAATGTAAATATCTGATATGCAGGATGTATTTTCATTGTTACAAATTGAACATAATTAAAGCATAGTGATTAATCACAAAAAAGAAATGTGTAATTATATATGTGTTTTCCGATGGTCTTAGGCGACCCCTGTGAAAGGGTCGTTCGACCCCCAAAGGGATCATGACCAACAAGTTGAGAACCGCTGCACTAAAAGAACAATGTGCCACTCCTCTGCAATCCCCACTAACCAATCCTCCTTCCCTACTTTTCTCAGTCTGCCACTTAGATAAGCGCAGGTCACGTTTAGAAAGTGCCTCTCACTTAGGTCACTTCCACTCTGTTAACTCCTTTAAAACTCAACACATGTATTCATTTGCACTACCTCTGTTTGCAGTTAGTACTTTACAAACTCTTTGTAAAGTTTTAGCACATCATTTTAAAAGGATTCCCAACTACATGAATTCTACCACAGTGACAAGGGGAAAACCCCATTTTAAGGAATTTTTCATGGTAAATGAATTACTTTTATTTTCCAACTTATTTTTCCTTTGACATAAGCTGCTTTAAAGGTCCTATAATTCTTCCTGTTAGAATGATCTATGGAGAGTGCTGTTTAGGTGATGTTAAAAAAATGATAAAAACCCTTATTGGACACAGAGTTGTGCTGCATTGCTACCCTAATTTCATGGCACCTCCACCCTTGAGATTTTAGGATTTGTATTCCTTTGTGAAGTTTTACAGTTTATGCAGTGCCTGCACATACATCTCATTTCAATTTCACACCAGCCCTACTGGGAAGGAACATAATGAGGATGCTGACTGACACTCCTAGGTTAGCTGGCTTAACAAAGACTGCTCAGCTGAAAAAGCAACAGGGCCAGAACTCAACTTTCCTCTTTTAATGCCAAAGTCATGGCTCTTCCTGTTAATATCACATACAATTCAAATCAAAATCATAAAACTGCTTTTAAAAATACATAAAACTTCCTTAACACACCAATAACACTCATGATAATCTTCGAAAGTTTTCTTTACGATGCATCACACCTTTGGAATGGTAGGTTAACAACTATCATTCTACTTATAATAATGTATTTTCTATCCCTGATCCATTCTACCACCTTATGACAAATTAAAGTACTCTAAAATTTAAGGGCTCTAGACTACCAACAAAAGCACTGTAAAAATACCCAAAACTAAAATATGCAAATTTCAAGACTGACTGAACAAATAAGTAAAAAGGAAAAGCACTACTCTGACCATTAGCCAATAAAGAGTCTATGCAACACTACTTATACATACTCATTACTTCTACACACAGTCATAGCAAGGCAGCTGGCTTTTAGACAAGAAGCCTGCTTAGCTGCAGGGTATATGTCAAAGGTCAGACCTATTGCAAAGTTCCATAAGTCCCCTGTCACAACCTCAGCAGATGGGATCAAAGTAAAGGAGAAAAGACAAGAGCAAGAGAGAATACTAACAAGACAATCTGGTGTCCACGCTCACAAGTGTGCTCCTGACGACTCCGCTAGAATCGCTAAGTAAACATTAATCTATACCAAACGAACATGAAAAAATTTTCCATGAACTGAAAACGGAGTGGGGGTTAAAAGAGGGAGGTAGAAGGAGCAAATATGGAGTTCAACCAAGGACATCAGATGATAACAGAGCTGAAGTGTGTGTGTTGCGGTGGGGGGGGGTGGCGTTGTAGAGCCCGGGACTAGGAGGCAGAACTGGTTCCAACGCTCACACTAGCTACCTCTAGGGCCCTGGCCAATTCGCTGTGCCTCGGAGAGCCTCAGTCCCCGAGCCTGTGAAACAAGCATAATCACGAAGGACTCTCTCCCGCTTCACTGAGGGCTGTGATTCACGGCTCATCTGAGACAGGGGATGTGAAGCCTTTTCGTAAACCAGAGAGCACAGTACAGACAAGAAAACTGTTATACCGCCCAGTAGCTGCAAGACCCCGAACGGAATGCAGATCGACCCGATACCCCAGAGGCAGGCACAGGACTGAGCAGACCCGGCCGAGTCGGCCCACCTCCGCCCAGAACCAGTCCCGCGGCCCCACAGAACCGCCTGCGTGTCACTTCCCCCACCCCTCACCCAGCCTGCACCGGCCTCCGCCCCAACCCTTCTGTCGTCCGCCCCTGCCTGCCCGACTCCACCTCTCTCTTTTGCCGCGGGCTCCCGACTTACGGCCCAACAGGCTCCTCCGGGGGCAGCGGCGAGCAGCTTCGACCCTCCTCTGAGCACACAGCCCAGCTGCAACCGGGAACGCCAGCTACTCGCCGGAAGTACGTAACATCTCTCCCCCGGGACTTCCGGGCGCGTTCTTGCCCCCGCCCATTTGTAGCGTCACGGCGCTCTGCAACTGCGGGGAGCCCTACCAGCGACTCCGGCCGCGGAGGGGCGGGCCCGGCCAGTCCACGCCTCCTCCCTTACGGATTGTAAAACGCTCGAGACGTGGCAGCGTGGCGGCCGAGAGGGTGGGGGCAAGCTCTTGCAGTCTCGGGGTGGCCCTAGATGCTCGGGGTCACGGCTTTAAATCCTACTGCTTTCCCAGGCGCAAGGGGAATATTACAAGGGCGACTGACAATTACGTAGGTTCTCGGAAAAAATTGACCCGAGAACCCTCGACCTATGGTGGATCCCTGCAAGCTTTTGCTTTAAGTCATATTGCCTTGTGACAGCCTGTTTTTTAGAACAGCTTAAATTCTTTGAAAACTTATGTTCCAGGCAGTGCAGTGAGTACGTGAAATGCCTCATCTCACTTGACCCTCATTAGTCCTATGATGCGGATACCGTTATTACATACCCCAGTTTACAAATTAGAGTACCGAAGTAACCAAGCCCAAATTCATACGCTAGGGAGCGGCAAAGCAACACGTTGACCCTGCTATCTTGTCCACGTGCATTTTCTAATTTATGGGATTGGTTTTATTACTCCCATTTTATCCATAAAAATAAGAAAACTGAGTTAAATGGAAAGATGAATGATATTTTTTAGTAGGAAGACTATCACAAAGATCTCAATTCTCTTTAAAATTATAAATTTAACATAATTTGTATAAAAGTACTAATAGGATTAATAGGTTATGTGAGTGTTTTTTAAACCACCCTATTTGTTCCTAAAATTAAAATGGAAAAATAACACTAGTCAGGAAACAAGCTCTGAGAAACAAGAAGGGAGTAACTAGCACCATCAGATAGTAAAATATTATAGACCCTCAGTAATTAAAACAGTTTAGTTAGTGCACAAAAAGCCAAACGAATGAATGGAACAAAGTACAGAAATAGACCCAAATACATGCAGAAATAAAATTAAAGTGGCGCTTGGCAACTCCAGCAAAACGTCAAGGTGGCTTGGTGGGCAAGCTCATCACCTCTCATTTCATCCTGTGGGTCTTCTACATTGAGGTTGAATCCTCACATATACAGAAGGGGATCAGTCCATGTTCTGAGACTTCTCACCAGCTTTGGCTAAACCAGGAGGACTGTGTCCAAAGAGCTTAGAATCCCAGTGGGTACATCCTGAGACACAGGGCTAACCCAGTTCAAGCCAATGTGTTGGATTTCTGGCCCTGATAGAAGTCTGGCTGCAAGAGTGGAGGATTCCCAAACCACAAGGATGGTTGTGGGGAAGGTCTCTGGAGGAAGAAGGGAGCACAAAGGCAGATTCTCAGGAGATCTGTAAACTACTTACCAGCTGGGTAGCCTTAGGCGAGTTGACAAGTGCCCCCAGCCACAGTGTAGACACCTCTAAGATGGGTGAAAGAGGTGTTGTTTATGCTAGCAATTTTTCTGGAATATACTTTTAATAAATGTTTCAGTTATGTGCTTAAAAATAAATAAATAATAAAAGGGTTGGGACAATTGGGTAGTCAAAAAGAGCTAAGAGGTGCCCTAGCCAGGTAGCTTAGTTGGTTAGAGCGCCATCTGATACACCAACGCTAAGGGTTCAATCCTCAGTCAAGGCACATACAAGAATCAACCAATGAATGTATAAATAAGTGGAACAAACAAATTGATGTTTCTCTCTCTCTCTTCCTCTCTTTCTCTCTAAAATCAATTTTAGAATAAAATAACATAAAAAACCTAAAAGGTGAATCTATAAGTTATATACTACACCAGTAAGTTCCAAATGATTCAATGATTTGTATATTTTGAAGTGACACCATAAAAGTACTAGAAAAATGTAAGAAAGCATGGATGAATTTCTTATAATCTTGGAATGAAGAAGACCTTACTGGGGTTTTTTTTCTTAAAATATTCTTGCCCTGACGAGTGTGGTTCAGTGGTTGGGCATCATCTCACAAAGCAATAGGGCTAAGGGAAAGGTTGTCTGTTTGATTCCTGATCAGGGCACATGCCTGAGGCAACCGATTGATGTTTCTCTCTTACATGGATGTTTCTCTTCCTCTCTTTCTCCCTCCCTCCCTCTCTCTCTCTAAAAATAAATAAATAAAATATTTTAAAAATATATTCTTGCCTGTAGTTATTCCACCAAACTATTCATAGAGGTTAATTCTTTTTTTTTTTTTCCTTAATCCTCACCCAGGGATATGTTCACTGATTCTAGAGTGAGAGGAAGGAGGAAAGACAGAGAGAGAAACATCAATGCAAGAGAGAAACATTATTCTGCAGCCCCCCACCCCACCCCAGCACGTGCCCCACACAAGCCCCAAGCAGGGATTTAACCTGCAACTTAGGCATGTGGCCCTGACCTGGTAGTGAACCCACAGCCTTCTGTTGTACGGGATGATGCTCCAACCAACTGAGCCACCCAGCCAGGGTAAAATCTTCCTGGCTTTGATTGAAAACCCAGAAGTCATTAAAAATTGATAAATATAACTACAGGAAAATAGAATTTTTATATTGAAACAACACCAATGATGATATCATAAACTCAACAGATAGCAAGTTGATAAAAGTATATGGAATCACATGTAAAGCAAGTAAAAAATTAATATGAAAAAGACTAACTCTTATTAGAAAAATAGGCAAAGGATAGAACAAGACAGTTCAGAGGAAAGGAAACATAAATGACTCTTAAACTAATAAACTAATAATAGAAATATAGTAGATATTATAGAATACAGGGTGGGGCAAAAGTAGGTTTTTGTTAGTATGCAAAACAGTTAATTCTTATACTTATTAATCATTGTATTATTTTCCATATGAACAACTATAAACCCACTTTTGCCTCGTTCTGTATATAGATATAGAAAATAATAAAAGATAAATTTAAAACTCACTGAGATACCATTTTCAACCATTAGTTGCCCAAAGTCCACCTGTGTACTGGTGGCAAGGCTATTTCAAATAGAGAAGTCAAGGAAGACCCCACCCACTAAGGTGTTATTTGGACAAGACCTGAAGGACATCTGGGGGTAAAATGTTTCAGGCTGACAGCAAAGCATGTGCAAAGGCCCTGAGGCAGGAGTGTGCTTGGCAGGTTCCAGGAACAGCTGGAAATCCAGTGTAGCCAGATAGGATGACAAAGGAAGGAATAGCAGGTGTGGTGAGAGAGGTATGGGTATAGGCAGTTAAGAACTAGGGAGGTTCTGAGATTTTACCTCACTTGAAAGCTAATGACTTAGTCTAGTACACTTTTGTGGATACAAACAGACACCAGACTTCTGGGGCAGAGACTAAGGATTTTACTGTCTCAAGCACAGCAAGTAGCATGAGCTTCATGTTTATGTTTTTTCCACTTGCCTCCTCACCCAAGTCCTTTGGGGTGACACAGAGTATCCCAGGGGGGATGCTACCCATATAGTGGGTTTGCATCACAGCTAAGGAACCCATAGCTTAGGGAACTCAAATCTTTCATAATTGACTACAAGCAAAGCTGCCTGACCTTTGTTATGGAGGCCAAGAGGTCCCATGATATGCTATCTGCAAGCTGGAGAACCAGGGAAGTTGGTGGTGTATAATTTAGTCCAAGTTCGAAGTCTTGAGAACTGGGGAGCTGCTGATATAAGCCCTGGAGTCAGAAGACCTGAGAACCAGAAGCTCTGATGTCCAAGGAAAGGAAAGGTGGATGGCTCAGCTCAAAACAGAGAGAGAAAGAATTTGCCCTTCTTTCGTGTTTTTGTTCTATTTGGGCCCTCAACAGATTGGATGATGCCCACCTACATTGGTGACGTCTGACCTCTTTACTCATTCTACAGAATCAAATGCTCATCACTTCCAGAAACATCCTCACGTACATACCCAGAAATAATATTTTACCAGTGTGTCCAGTATCTTTGCTATAAGCATCTTTGTCGTACACATCTTTGCTGCAAGCAGTTTAGCCACACTTTTGCTGAATAACTAATTGGCCACAAGGCAGTTTTGCCATAAGAAAGATAAAAATCATAGAAATAAAAGAGAGACATTTAAAAAGACCTAGCAAAACCAAAAAGAATTTATAAGAAAATGCAAAATATTTGAATTTATTTAAAATGTATATAGATTCATGGCAATGCTACACAAACAGCTGATTTTATTTTGTGGATCATACTTAAGCACTTGTCTCTGTTCTATGGGAAACATGGGTTCAACTCTGAGCCCTCAAAGAGGGCCCTTGGCCTGTCTTTCTACTCCCAATGTAGTGATTCAAAATAGAACAACTCTCGGGGCAAATCATCATCATCTGGAAGAACTGCTTACTATTTTAAGACCACCACCATGTGTACTTGTCACTGTGTAGTCCGTTATGAGGACTTGCTAAGATTTATATGTGATATAAAAAATGGGAGTAACTGTGAGGAATTTGTCAGTAGAGAAATGAAACCAAACTGACAACTAGTTTAAATATGTTAAATCTGCTGGAGGTCATTGATTCATCAATGGAGAAATGAAATCTAACTGAAAACTGATTTAATTCAATACATTAAATCTGGTAAAGGCAGTTGATGAGTCAATGAAGAAATGCAACCAAACAAACAAAAAAACCAAGCTGTCAACCATTTATTTTATCTTTTTTACAGCAAAATTGCCTCACAGCCAATTAGTTATGTCGCTAAAATGTCTATGGCAAAGATGCTCTAATCAAAATACCTTGAGCCCTCAGCCAGGTGATCAAGCCTAACCTCAGCAGTGACACATCACATTGCTAGTATGTGCCCTGCGTGTGATACGATAGCAATGGTACTTGAATTCCGTGACCTTCCTCCCTGAAACACTTTACCCCAGTTTAATGATGAGAAAAGTATCAGACAAATCCCATGTGAGAGACATTCTACAAAATACCTGACCAGTACTCCTCAAAAGTGTCAAGGTCATAAAAAAAAAAAAAAATCAAGGAAAGTCTGAGAAATTGTCACAGCCAAGAGAAACCTAAGTAGACAGGACACCTAAACATAATGTGAGATCCTGAATGGGATCCTGAAACAGAAAAATGTATTAGGTAAAAAGGAAATCTAAATAAACTGTGGGCCTTGTTTAATAATAATGTATGAATATTGATTCATTAATTATAACATCTCTAAAATCAGAGAAGGAAAACTCTGACTCCAAAAAAACCTCCGCTGCCTTGCGGCATACCTCTTCAGGGGAAAGGCTAAGGGAGTAAACCCCGACAGAAAATCCGGAGCCGGAGTCCCTAAGGCGGTTTGATGTTGTAGTCAACACCGGCAACTCCTGCGGCGCACCTGAAGCCAAGCTGTATTGACTCCGTCTTTCCCTTGGACCCTTCAGCTGCGAAGAGAGGGGGGGTCTGCTGCATGGGCAACAGCAGACCCTCCATATCACCCTGCCCAGGCTCTGTAGCTTCATTTCACTGGAGAGGACACTCCAGCGTCATCGCAAGATGTCGACTCAACACGGGAGGAGACAGATACCGGTTATAAGCTCATCCGATTGGCGAAGGAAACGAGCGCCAGGGGTCTCCTCTGACGGTGGGAGAGGTCATCGCACCTCACTGGACAGCTACCGCCCGCCTCAAGCTGGGCAGCCCCAGCCAATTAGGTGCCGTCTCGCCATGGCTCGCCTGCCCCACTGGGTGCGTGGGGATCAGAGAGGCGCCTCTCGAAAAGTGGGCCACAAAACACCCGCACCAGTTAATTCCAAGCAAACAACAAGAAAGAAGCCTCCGGCTCTTCGCCTCGCTAGCTGGAACATCAGGACCATGTGCCCTGGACTTACTGCAGACCTTCCGTGGATCAAGGGTGCCAGGAAAACCGCCGTCATCGATAGGGAACTGGCACGACTAAACATCGACATTGCGGCTCTACAGGAGACCCGGTTGGCCGACAACGGAACTATCAGAGAAACCAACTACACCTTCTACTGGCAAGGGAAGTCTCCGGACCAACCAAGACAGCACGGTGTTGGGTTCGCTGTGAAGAACACACTTGTTAACTCCATAGAGCCACCCACAGGAGGCACAGAGAGATTACTTACCCTCCGATTGTCAACAACTTTCGGCCCAGTCAGCATTCTTAGCGCGTACGCCCCAACCCTCTGCGCCACCATCGAAGAGAAAGAACAGTTCTACCATGCACTGGACAAAGCGTTATCCAAGATCCCCAGAAGTAACGCTCTCTATCTCCTTGGAGACTTCAACGCAAGAGTAGGAGCCGACCACATGGCCTGGCCCACCTGCCTTGGAAACTTTGGGAGAGGAAAGATCAATGAGAATGGTCAGCGACTGCTTGAGCTTTCATGTCACCACGGCCTGTGCGTGACAAACACATTCTTCAAGTGCAAAGAGATCCACCAGGTGTCATGGAGGCACCCCTGCTCCCGCCATTGGCACCAGCTTGACCTCGTCATCACCAGAAGAACGGATATTGGCAGCACCTTCCTCACCCGCAGCTACCACAGTGCAGACTGCGACACGGACCATGCCCTCGTGGTAAGCAAGGTGCGCATAATGCCGAAGAGGTTGCACCACTCCAAGATGAAGGGTCGCCCACGCATCAACACCAGTTGTGCCAGCAACCCAGTTAAGACCCAGCAATTCATCAACAAGATGGAAGATGCACTCGGCGAGGGAGTGGCGGCAGATGACATTATCGAATCCAATTGGCCACGTCTCCGCGACGCCATATACAACTCCACCATTATTGCTTACGGGAAGAAAGAGCGGAAGAACGCTGACTGGTACGAGGCTCACTGGGAAGAAATGGAACCCGTGATCGAGGCTAAGAGGAAGGCCCTACTGGCTTACAAGGTCACGCCCACTCCCAGTACACTTCAAGCTCTACGGGCTGCCAGGAACAAAGTCCAGAAGACCGCCCGCCACTGTGCCAACACCTATTGGCTAAACCTGTGCAGAAGCATTCAGGAAGCCGCCGATATAGGCAACGCACGAGGAATGTATGAGGGTATCAAGAAGGCAACAGGCCCAATCCCCTCCAAGATCGCCCCCCTTAAGTCCAAGACAGGTGAGGTCATCACTGACCAGGAACAGCAAATGCGGCGGTGGACCGAGCACTACCTCGAGCTGTACGCAACGAAGAACACCGTAACAGACACTGCTCTTAACGCCATCCCAGACCTACCAGTCATGGAGGAGCTAGACACCCCACCTACTGCGGCAGAGCTCAGCAAAGCCATCGACCGCCTCGCTTGCGGGAAAGCACCAGGAAGCGACGGAATCCCTCCAGAAATCCTAAAGAGCGGGAAACCAGTCCTGCTACAGCCGCTCCACCATCTACTCTGTCGCTGCTGGAAGGAGGGTTACATCCCCCAGGATATGAGAGATGCCAACATTATCACCATGTACAAGAACAAAGGAGACCGCAGCGACTGCAACAACTACCGGGGCATCTCTCTCCTCAGCGTCGTCGGCAAAGTATTCGCCCGGGTCGCTCTTGCCCGCCTGCAGACCCTTGCTTCCCGTGTCTACCCAGAGTCCCAGTGTGGCTTCAGAGCTGGCCGTTCAACAGTGGACATGATCTTCTCCCTACGCCAGCTGCAGGAGAAGTGTCACGAGCAGCATAAACCACTCTACCTCGCCTTTATCGACCTTACGAAGGCGTTTGATCTGGTCAGTCGAAGCGGTCTCTTCAGCTTGCTACGGAAGATTGGCTGTCCACCACATCTGCTTGCTGTGGTCATGTCCTTTCACGACAACATGCACAGCACAGTGTCCTACAACGGCGCAACCTCTGAGGCCTTCCCAGTCAGCAGCAGAGTAAAGCAGGGCTGCGTCCTCGCGCCCACGCTGTTCGGAATCTTCTTCTCCATGCTCCTCCAATACGCCTTTAAGGACTGCAGCGAGGGTGTCTTCATTCACACCAGATCCGATGGCAAGCTCTACAACCTGGCCCGAGCCAAGAACAAAGTCAAAGAGGTGCTCATCCGTGAGATGCTCTTCGCCGACGACGCAGCCTTGACATCACACTCCGAAGAGGGACTGCAGCAGCTAGTCACTTGCCTTTCCCACGCATGCAAGGAGTTCGGACTAGCCATCAGCCTGACAAAGACGAATGTTATGGCTCAAGGCACGGGGACTCCCCCATGCATCACCATCGACGGGTACACCCTGGAGGTTGTCAACGACTTCACTTACCTCGGGTCCACCATCTCGAGCTCTCTGTCAGTCGACTTGGAGGTCAACCAGAGAATCGCCAGGGCAGCCACAGTTATGGCCAGACTGAACCGGCGAGCGTGGAACAATTCCAGCCTCACTGAGAAAACCAGACTGCGCATCTACCAAGCCTGCGTACTCAGCACTCTCCTCTATGGCAGCGAGACGTGGACCACCTACGCAAGGCACGAAAGGAAACTCAACAGCTTCCACATGAGGTGCCTGCGACGCGTCCTGCATGTCGCCTGGCAGGATAAGGTCCCCAACACCGAGGTGCTGAAGCGAGCCAATATGAGCAGTTTGCATGCAGTTCTTAGCGAGAGACGCCTCAGGTGGCTCGGCCATGTCAAAAGAATGGATGCAGGCCATATCCCCAAAGACCTCCTCTACGGCGAGCTAGCAGAAGGCAAGAGGATGACAGGGCGCCCAAAACTGCGGTTCAAAGACATCTGCAAAAAGGACATGACACAATGCTCCATCAATCTCAACACATGGGAAGTTCAAGCAGACGACCGCCTAGCCTGGAGGCTCGCGGTCAGGCAAGGTACGTCACGCGCAGAGGCTGCGCGCAACGAGGAGGCGGTCCAGAAAAGATCGAGGCGGAAGCAGCGTCAACAGCAGCAACAACGGCCATCTGCCTTCACCTGTAACAAGTGCGGCAGGGATTGTCACTCCCGAGTCGGACTGCACAGCCATTCTCGGCGGTGCAGATAGACTCTCAGGAAGCTACACCATCGTCTCTCGAGACGGACGGCTGCCGACGACGAATTATAACAAATGTGCCATAGTAATGTAAGATGTTAATAATATGGAAACGGGGTGTAGGGTATATGGGAACTTTCTGTACTACTTTGCAATTTTTCTGTAAACCTAAAAATATTTTTAATATGCTTTATTGATTATGCTGTTACACTTGTCCCAATTTCTTTTCCCTTTATTCCCCTCCACCCAGTGAACCCCCCTCCTTCCAGTTGTCCCCCCACCCTTAGTCCATGACCATTGGTTGTGCATATAGTTCTTTTCAGCATCTTCCTGTCTACTCCACTCCCTCCTACTATGCTTCTTAATTCCTGTACCATCTCCCTCCCTTTTCCTCCTTCCCCCTCCCTGCTGACCTCCCCCCAAAATGTTCCCTATGTCTATAATTCTTTTCCCATTCTCATTGCCTACTTAGTTTGCCTTTGTTTCGGTTCCCTAGCTTCTGTTGTTAGTTGTTGTGATACAGTTTTCATTTTAATGTTCATAGTTTTGATCCTCTTTCTCCTAAACAACTCCTCATTCCCCCTCCCTGCTGACCTCCCCCCAATATGTTCCCCATAGCTATAGTTTTTTTCCACTCTTGTTGCCTATTTAGTTTGCCTTTGTTTCGATTCCCTAGCTTCTGTTGTTGGTTCTTGTGATGCAGCTTTCATTTTAATGTTCATTGTTTTTTGATCCTCCTTCTCCTAAACAAGTTCCTTTAACATTTCATATAACAGTGGTTTGGATCTGATGAACTCCTTCAGTTTTACTTTGTCCTGGAAGCACTTTCTCTGCCCTTCTATTCTGAATGACAGCTTCACTGGCTAGAGTATTCGTGGTTGTAGGTTTTTGCTTTTCAATACTTAGAATATTTCTTGCCAATACTTTCTTGACTGCAGAATTTCTTTTGAGAAATCAGCTGATAGTCTTATTGGGACCCCTTTGTACATAATTCCTTTCTTCTCTCTTGCTGCTTTTAAGATTCTCTCTTTATCCTTAATTTTTGACAATTTGATTATAATGTGTCTTGGTGTGTTTCTGCCTGGGTCCAGTTTTTTTGGAACTCCCTGTGCTTCCTGGACCTGTAAGTCTATTTCCTTCCTCAAATTAGGGAAGTTCTGCTTCATTATTTTTTCACTTAATTTTTTAATTTCTAGTTCTTCTTCTTCACCTTCTGGCAACCCTATGATTCAGATGTTGGCCCTCTTACAGCTGTCCCATAGGTTTCTGAGCCTCTCCTCATTTTCTTCACTTCTCGTTTCCTCTTTCTGCACTGGTTGACTGTTTGTTCCTTCCCTATGTTCCAATTTGTTGATTTGATCCCTGGTTTTCTTTCTCTCACCACTAGTTTCATATGTGTTTTCATTCATTTCAGCAGGACTAGCCTTCATTCCTTCCCCATCTCGTTTAAGATCTGCTGTTAGGGCTGTAAGCATTTTTATAACCAAAGCTCTGAACTGTGTCTCAAAAAGATTTCCTATCTGCTGCTTCATTAGATTAGATATTTGCTGTCTGGTCAGTTGCATCACTGGGATCTCTATCATGATCTGTGTAATCCTGACAGTTTTGTGTTTACTTTTGCTTCCTGGGCGGGGCTGTCACACCTCCTATGCTATAGGGGGCTGAGCCCTATGCACTCATCACAACTGGGCAACCCTTCTCACCACGCTGTGGCACTTTCTGTGGGGGTGGGGGTCCAAGATGGATTCCTGCCGTTGACTCTCCACTGAGAGACCAGGAGCCTCCTCCTCTGTCCCCACACCCTCCGGGCCTCACAGTCCAAGGCAATGGGGGTCTGCCTTCCCTGGCATTGGAATCGCAAGCTGATGGGTCTGGTCTGCAGCAGGGGGTGCTCCCCAGGCACTTCTTGCCTCCCCTTAAATATGAGTATCTGTGCTTACTGCTGTCCCGCCACTGTTGCCACTGCTGCTACCGCCAGCACAGCTTGACCGCTCTGCTCTGGCTTCCCTCTCCCACCCGTCCGGACGAGCACCACTTCTTTATAACTTTATATGTTGGACTTCCATTTATTTTCTGGAACTTCTGGTTATTTCTGGTTTTGCAGTAGTTGTATTCCTTCTTAGTTGTGGCGGGAGATGGAACATGTCAGTCTAGGCCTCCATCTTGGCTGGAAGTCTTAAAAATATTTTTTAACTAAAATATTATTTAAAAATAAATTAAACTACTTCAATCTCATTCCTCCACCACAGAAAATCTGAGTTCAGGAGATGAGGACTGTCAAGGGAGAAGGACAGTAGCAGAGAGACGTAGACAAAGAAAGTGATTGAAATAAATGTGATGCCTCCGGTTATGTTCTTTCTTGGGATTGCTTCGGTTATTCGGGATCTTTTGTAGTTCCATACAAAGTTTAGAGTTGTTTTTCTATTTCTGTGAAAAATTCCATTGGAATTTTGATAAGGATTGCATTGAATCTATAATGCCTTTGGGTAGTATGGATATTGTAACAATATATTTTTCTTATCCACAAACAAAATATTTGTGCCTTTTCAATTTCTTTTCATCAAAGTCTCATAGTTTTCAGAGTACAGATCTTTCACCTCCTTGGTTAAATTTATTCCTAAGTGTTTTATTGTTTTTGATACTATAGTAAAGGGGATTCTTTTCCTTATTTCTTTTTCAGATGTTTTGTTGTTAGTGTATAGAAGTGCTACTGATTTCTGTGTATTGATTTTGTATTCTGCAACTTTACTGAGTTTGTTGAGTAGTTCTAACAGTTTTTTTGATGGAATCTTTAGGATTTTCTCTATATAAGATCATATCATCTGTAAACAAAGACTATTTTATTACTTACTTTCCAATTTAGATGCCTTTTATTTCTTTTTCTTTCCTGATTGCCTTGGTTAGGACTCCCAGTGCTATGTGGAATAGGCGTGGTGAGAGTAGGCATCTTTGTCTTGTTCCTGATCTTAGCAGAAAAGTCTTTCAGTCTTTCATCATTTAGTATAATATTGGCTATTGGTTTTTCATATATGATCTTTATTGTATTGAGGTATGTTTCTTCTGTAACCAATTTGTTGAACATTTTTATCTTGTAAGGACGTTGTGTTTTGTCAGATGCTTTTTCTGCATCTATTTAGATGATCATATAATTTCACACTATATTGCAAAGCTATAGTAATCAAAACAGTATGCGACTCACATAAAATTGACACATAGACCAAAGGGATAGAATCTGGGGCCCAGCAATAAATTCTCATATGGTAAACCAATATGTGACAAGGGAGCCAAGACTACTCAATGAGGAAAGATAGTATCTTCAATAATGGTGTGCGGAACCGCTCCTTGTGGTTTAGGGAATTGTAGCCCTGGCCTGAGCATGACCTGCCGCTGGCACCCCGGCTGTGCTTGTCTTTAAGCCCCAACAATGGCTGCATGGGAGACATACCCGAAAACCAATTCAGAGAGTTTCCGTGGGGATTGGATTCAAAGAATATTAATATGCTTTAGAACTTGATTTGCTTTCCTTTATCTTGTAATTAAGTATATACAATCTCTAGCAGGGAGTATTTGAAACTTTGTATCCAGTGCCAATGTGGGGTCAAAATGTTTAATAGACCCTGGCACAGACTATTCGTTGTACCTGCTGCATTGGAACTTGTAATCAGTTATTGTTGATTGTAACCTAGGTACCTGAAAGCTATTGATGATTTATGAATGTTGATCTTGTATCTCCCATGCATATCCTTCTCAATAAAAAGCATGAGGGACGAAGGTCTAGCTGCTGTTCTCCACTAGAGAGGCAGTCACATTCCTTCCCCGAGACATAAAGAAGTGTCCTGAGTAAAAATTTGTTCTGCCGTGGACATGAAGCTTCTGCTGGACAGAGCAACTTCCAACTGAGCCTAGGGTGTGTGAGGCACCTCCACCATAAAATGGCACTGGGAAAACTGGATAACTACCTGCAGAAGAATGAAACTGGATCCTTATCTTACACCATACACAAAAATTAACTCAAAAAGGATTAAAGACTTAAACATAAGAACTCATAGAATAAAACATGATAAAGAAAAAAGCTCTTCAACATTAATCTTGATGACAATTTTCTGGATGTGACACCAAAAGCAACAAAAGCAAAAATTAATAATTGGGACTACATCAAACTAAAAAGCTTTCATTCAGCAAAAGAAACAATGAAATTAAAAGACAACTTATGGAAGGGAGAGAATATTTGTAAATTATATACCTGATAAGGGGTTATGAAGAGGGAAGCCAAATGGCATCAGTGGGGGGGCGGGGGGGGGCTTGCACGCAAGCCCTACCCCCCAGGTGGTCTGTGACTCAGCCTGCGAGAACTTGCAAGCGAGTCTCGCTGACAACAGCAGCTGCCTGCGGCTCCTGGTGGCTGGGTCACAAGCCTCTGGGAACAAAGACGTCCTATGGGACAGTGTCTCCTTTCCCATAGTGATAACATCTGAGATGGAACAGACCCTTGTCACTTATTACCTTACTTTGTAGTTTATAGATAAAATGTCGTTTAGTATTGTAAGCCTAATAGTTTAATCTCTAACCTATCCACAGAAGCTATGCTGCTCCATAATCACGTAAGGAATGTACACGTATACACTATTGATTCTATTTTTAGCAACTTTTGTAACCCAATAAAAGGAACGGCTGGACTGCTACTCTTGGCTGATGGCCAGAGCGAGCTACAGTCCTCCGTCCATTGTGATCATTCTGTCTGCTGGCATTTCCTCTGCGTCTCCGATCCACGAATTACGGTAACAGGTTAACATCAAAAACATATGAAAAACTCATACAAATCAATAGCAAAAAAAAAAAAAAAAATCTGATTCAAAATGGGTAGAGGAACTGAATAGACATTTTTCCTAAGAAAACATACAGATAGACAACAGGTACATGAAAAGGTGCTCAAGATTATTAGTCATCAGGGAAATGCAAATCAAAACCATGATGAGATGTTACCTCACACCTGTTAGAATGACTGTCATCAAAAAGACAAGTGATAACAAATGTTGATCAGGATTTGGAGAAAGGGGAATTCTGTGCACTGTTGGTAGAAATGTAAATTGGTGCAACCACAATGGAAGACAGTATGGGGATGTCTCAAAAAATAGAGCTACCATATTATCCAGCAATTCCACTTTTAGGTAAATATCTAAAGGAAATGAAACAGGACATATGCACTCCCATATTCAGTGTAGCATTATTTACAATAGCAAAATACGGAAACAACCTAAATGTCCATCAATGGATAAATGGATAAAGAAGATATGGTATGTACAATAAAATATTATTCGCCCATGTGAAAGAAGGAAATCCTGACATCTGCAACAACGTGGATAAAACTGGAGGACATTATGCTAAGTGAAATAAGCCAGACAGAGAAAGACAAATACTGTAAGATATTTGCATAGTAGTGCCTTCTTATCCACAGTTTTGCTTTCTGCAGTTTCAGTTACCCATGGTCAACCATGGTCTGAAAATATTAAGTTTACATTCAATGTTATTTTGTATTAGCAGAAGTAAACAATTCTTAAGCTTTTAAAAAGATTTTATTTATTTATTTTTAGAAAGCGAGGAGGGGAGGGAGAGAAACATCAACATGCAAAAGAAATATCAATGCTTCTTGCACACTCACAACCCAGGTATGTGCCCCGACTGGGAATCAAACCAGCAACCTTTCAATTTGGGGGACAATACCCAGCCTACTGAGCCACATCAGTCAGAGTACAATTCTTAAGTTTTAAATTACACACTGTTCTGAGTAATATGCTGAAATCTTGCACTGTCCTTGTCCATCCCACCTGGGACGTGAATCATCCCTCTATCCAATACTTCCATATGTATATATGGTAGCTGCCTGTTAGACACTTAGTAGCTGACTCAGTTATCAGATCATCTGTGTGGTATTCCAGTGCTTGTGTTCAATTAACCATTATTTTATTTAATAATGGCTCCAAAGTGCAAGAGTAGAGATGCTGGCAATTCAGATATTCCAAAGAGGAGCTGTAAAGTGCTTCCTTTAATGGAAAAGTGAAAGTTGTCAACTTAAGAAAAAAAAAATATGCTGAGGTTGCTAAGATCTATGGTAAGGATGAATCTTCTAGCCATGAAACTGTGAAGAAGGAAAAAGAAATGTGTGCTAGTTTTGCTATTGCACCTTCAACTGCAAAAATTATAGCCATAGTACATGAAAAGTGCCTAGTTAATAAGGAAGAGACATTAATTTGTGGGTAGAAAACATGATCAGAAAATGTGTTCCCATTGACAGCAGCAACGTGTTATTCAGAAAGCATATGAAGACTTCAGAGAGGAATTTTCTGAAATAAGTGACACCAAGCCCTTTTTTGCAAGTAAGGGATGGTTTCACAGAGTCAGGAATAAGTTTGGCATTTTATCTTCTCACACCATCACAAGAAGAAAGGTGAATACAGTACAATTTCAGAGGGAGACCACATTCACATAACTTTTATTACAGTATATTGTCATAATTGTGCTATTTTATTATTAGTTGTTAATCTCTTATTGTGCCTAACTTACAATTAAACTTCATCATAGGTAGGTATGTGTAGGAAAAACCATAGTATACATAGGGTTCAGTGCTACCTTCAGTTTCAGGCATCCACTGGGTGACTTGGAATGAATCCCCATGGATTAGGAGGGACTACTGTACATGGAATGCGAAAAGGCCAAACTCAGAAGTAGAGAGTAGAGTGATTGTTACCACTGAACTGAGGGGTGGGGAAAATAGGGAGCTATTGGTCAAAGAGTATGAACTTCCAGTTATGAGATGAATAAGTTCTGGGGATCTAATATATAGCATGATGATTATAGTTAATAGTTCTGTATCATATTGCTAAGAGAGTAGATCTTAAATGTTCTCACCACAAAAAGGGGAATGGTGATTATGGGACATGACTCTGATGGAGGTGCTAGCTAATGCTATGGTGGTAATAGTTTTACAATACATAAGTGTATCACATCAATATGTTGTATACCTTAAACTTACACCACGTTACGTGTCAGTGTTATCTCAAAGCTGGAAAAAGAAAAAGATTGTAAGAAGGTGAGAGAGAATAAGAGAGAGGGGAGGAGGGAGAGAGAAAAGTATGATACTATTTATGCATTTGTATTAAATTATGACTATTTATGGGTATGTATAATATTACAACATTTTTTGAAAACGGGTTCTGTAGGCGGTCGACCTAGATTTAAATCCCAGCCTTTCCCCTTAATTTCTCTGTAACTTTGGGTAACTTACTTAACCTAATATGTGGAAAATGGAGAATAGTGTCTACCGCATTATAGTGCCCGTGGTGGCTAGCACAGTACCTGGCATGTAGTAGGCACTACCATAAAATTTGTTCACTAACTAACTGAATGAATGAAAAATTAGATTTTTGAAGATTAAATAATATTATTTACTTTTAGTTTGCTAGCATAATCCAAACATTCAATAAATGTAGAGTATTATCATCAACATTCTCTTCACCCTTGGGAGCCTCCCTGTCTCTATACTTTTGCGTGGACCATTCCTTCTGTCTGGGACATGCTTCAATCTCTGCTGCACCATGTGTCTCAAGATTCAGGTGGAGCAGGCTTCCTAGTCAGCCTTTCCCGGGTGGGAAGGGCCCCCCTCCCCATATTGTCCCTCTGCTTCAGTTCTACCATGATAGCATTTCAGATGTTGGTTTGCAATGATTTTTGTTTTATTGGTAATGGCTTTAATAAAGTATAATTCACATAGCATAAAAGCTACCGATTTAAAGTGTATAATTCGGTGGTTTTTAGTATAGTCACAGAGTTGAGCAATCATCACCCCAATTTTAGAAATTTTTCACTATTCCAAAAAGAAACCCATACTCATTAGCTTCACTCTCCGTCCTTCCCTTCTCATCCCAGCCTCTGGCAACCACTAATCTACTTTCTGTCTCTATGGATTTGCCTATTCTAGGCTTTCATGTAAATGGAACTATATGTATTTGGCATTTTGTGTCTGGCTCCTTTCACTTAGCACAATGTTTTCTAGGTCCATCCATGCTGTAGCAGGCATTAGTACTTCATTCCCTTTGATGGCTAAGAAACATCCTACTTTATGGCTATATCACATTTTGTTTATCCATTCACCAGTTGATGGACATTTGGGGTATTTACTTTTTATTGGCTATTAGGAGTAATGCTGTTATAAATATTTTTGTACAAATTTTTGAGTGGACATTTGCTCTCCTAGGTATTTACCTAGGACTGGGATTTCTGGATGATCTGGTAACTCCATGTTTTTAGTTTTTAAGGAACTGCCTAACTGTTTTTCAAGTGGCTGTGCTGTTTTACAATTCCACCAGCAGTGTATCAGGGGGTCCAATTTCTCCACATCTATAATAACATTTTTAATTAATTAATTTATTTATTAATTAATTTATTTATTTATTTTTAGAGAGAGAATGAGAGGGAGGAAAACATCAATGTGTGGTTGCCTCTCGTGCGCCCCCAGCTGGGGACCTGGCCTGCAACCCAGGCATGTGCCTTGACTGGGAATTGAACTGGTGGATCTTTGTTTTGCAGGCCAGTACTCAATCCACTGAGCCACACCAGCCAGGGCTTATAATAACTTTTTAATGAGTCTTCTTGCCAGTGAACTTCCTGAAGGCAAAGAATGTGAAATTGTGATATTCTGTCAGCCTGGCTCTTAGCCCAGTAGCTCAGTACCACCATAGGGACTTGCAACACTCGCTTATTAGATACTAACAAGTCTATAAAGTCCACATTCTGCTGGTGATGTAGGAAGCATATGCAAAGTGCAGAGTAAGACATTGCTTAGCACAGCATAAGGCAGGTCCCATAGGACAAATTGAGTCTTCACCATGAATCGAGAAAACCTCCCCGTCCGGTGCAGTGCTCTCCAAATACAATGTGCAGACCAGCAAAGAAACTCGTACTTTCGGGTTCCACCGCATATTTAAGATACCAGGCTCTCTGGGATAGGGCTGGCAATCCGGTTTTAGCAAGCCCCCGAGGTGATTGTGAGGCTCACTGAAGAGAGAAACACAAGGTTAGAGCATTATTTTAAGGGTGATGCTGGAAATCAAGGTTCCTAAACTGAGGCATGCTCTCATGCCTCTCGGTCTGGGTGCTCTATGACCCGAGCTGGCGAGCTGGACTCGCTAGCACCGACAGTCTTTGACTGATCAGGCTAAGGGTTTCAAGACATTCTGTGACTTAAAAGGAATCTTGCAGAGTACTCCATCCTCCCTGATGTTGCCAAGGAAACCAAACCAAGCCAAGAACAGGTGGTGTTTAACCCTGTGTGCTTTCTGTTAAAGTTTAAGGAACAGTGTGGCCGTTCCCATAATCTTAAAAGAATAGATGATTGAATTCCTATTTTTTGCTTTTGATAGAAATCATTCTTCATAGTTTATATATTAACCTCCCATTGTTTTAATCCTAAGTAAGTAATTGTATATTGTAATCATTATTGGAATGTACCTGTGAGCTCATTCTTTACCCTCCCTATTGATTTCTATACTTGCAAAACTCAATAAAAGGAGAGGTCTCTGCACAGCTCTTCACTGACCTGCCAGACAGAGCATGCGGCAGCCCTCCATCCAACCCATTCTCCTTGCTGGAATTACTTCCGTGCCCTCGCCACATTTAATACAACATAAGGGTTTATTAGAAACTCCTAGGAGGAAAGAGAAAGTACATTTAATAAACTGAGGGATATTTTTCATTTATATTCAAAGCCCTAAGATTTGAGGCACTTTCATAAGAGCTGGCAAGAAGGCAAACTGGTAAGATCTTTCTGGAGGGCAATTGAGCACACATCAAAAACCTCTGTAAATCTGCATACTCGCTGACCCTGTGGTTCCACTTTTAGGAATTAACCCTCAGGAAAAATCATATACTTTCTGAGATTTACTTAGGAAAATGTTTGTTCATTGTAGCAATTATTTAAGATCGAAAGAAACTGGAAATAAACCAAAAGGCAAATCATAGGGGATTGGTGAAGTGAACTATTATATGTCTTCATTATGTAATTAATCAATTGTCTGAGTCATTTTATATAGTGTTGAGTATCTTTATAAATGAAGAGAAGTTTACATTAGCTGAAATAACAAGTTACAAAGGCATAAATCAACTTCCCGATTTTGTTTTATAAATACACATGCATATACATATACATGTGTATCTATATTCAACCAATTCTCATTATTCACAGTTTTGTTCTATGAAGTCACCTCAAACACTGAATTATCATATACTGAACCACTTCTCTAGTGGAAATACAGAGCCTGGCTCTTGCAACCCTCTGTTCACATTTTCAGTATATCAACTGATCAATACATAACCTTATTTTATGTGTGCTTCTGCTTAAAGACAACTTATTTAATATATTTTGTTGATTCATTAACATTGAACTCATGGCCAACAGCAGTATAACTCATGCCTAAGCAAAGCTTACCTAACACATGTGTTTTCTCCCTAAAATGCATCACACAGCCTCTGCTTAGGAACCCTAGAGAGCACTGAGCACCACACTACACTTGGGAACTATTTTAAACAGCAAAATCACCAACAAGCACACAAATACAAAAAAACACAGCACTAAATAGGCCACAAAAGGATACTTGTTTACAATATGAGAGCTGAAACACATGCAGAGTGTCCCCTTGTTTGACCTCAGCTGAGAATGTGCCTATCAGGTGACTCAAATTTTTCACCACTCTGCATGGCTGTAAATGACTGTGAAAGCATTGCAAGGATAGAGTTTGGGGTTACAGATAAATTTTAGAGAGTAGGCGAATTAGTAAATTTGGAATCTGCAAATAATGAGGATCAGCTATTTATTATATATATGTGTTTGTGTATGTATGTATGTATGTACGTATGTATACCATACATATATGTCCTTTTGTTCCACTGAAGCACATGCAATTATCATTACATTTATTCGATTTTCTTTGTGTTTTCCAATTTTTCTAAAATAAGTGAGTACTATTTATGGAATCCTCTTTCTCTACTGCACCACCAAAGAGAAAAGGAAAAATATCTTATCTCTTATTGTTACGGCCACATAGGCGAGATTGAACACTCTGAAGCAGTGTATAAAGTAAGCAAAGAATTTTAATAATTGCCGGCCAGTCGGGCAGACTCTGAGCTGGTCTCTAACAAGCTCCAACCTGCAATGGGGTGTAAACGCTGGGTTATATACTGGTGATGTTCCTTTGTTTCTTCTTTGGTGGGAAACAGCCTTAGGAAGAGAAGGCTGGGCAGGACTGCAGGAATGTCTTGCCAGTAACAGGAACAGAAATTCGCAAGGCTATAAGGTTATTTTTAGCTTGCAGCTGCAGCCTTTTAGTTAGGTTGAATTCTTTGTAAATGAATTAATTTTGCAAAAAGGCCAGACACTTTGTAAGACATAACTTTACAAGAGTTATAGACAAGTTACAAGCAAATGGAAGGAAATAGTGGCTAAGCTGGGGTCTTTTAACTTGTAAATCACTGAGTGGCTGTAACATTCTTTTTTTAAAGGCTTTTTAGCAGGCCTTTGCTACTTCTTACAAAGAACATTGAAGCCCCTACATATTTACATATGTAGCAGACCTCTGAAACTTTTTACAGGGAATATTTGGTGGCCCTACATTATCGTTTTTGTTGTTGTTGATACATTTATTCATTCATTTATTTATTTTTAAGATTTTATTTATTTAGTTTTAGAGAGAGGGGAAGGGAGGGAGAAAGAGAGGGAGAGAAACATCAATGTGTGGTTGCCTCTAACAAACCCCCAACTGGGGACCCGGCCCACAGCACAGGCATGTGCCCTGCCTGACTGGGAATCGAACCAGCGACCCTTTGGTTCGCAGGCCAGCACTTGATCCACTGAGCCACACCAGTCAGGGCTATTATCTTTTGAAATCTATGTTTTGAATGTGTTGCTTGCACACAAATACAGAAAATCATGTAAAATAATCAGCTCATCATCTTTTCTGGTTGAATCCCTAGGATTTCAGTGCCTGTCACATAGTGTTATAGTAGAATGAGTAGCAGAGGGGAAATAAAGGCAAGACCCTCACCATTACAATATAATAAAGAACTTAACGGAGGAGGCTAGAAGCAGAGGGAGACATGTCTCATGTGCTAACTCAGCAGTCTTTGGCCTGGTCTGATAATATTGCCAGGTGTTCCACCAGCACAAGAAACACTATGATAGCACAGGAGGTGGAAAGTCCTTGAAATTCTTTGTATCCTTTCCACTATCTGGGAAGGAAAGCCTTTGAAACTCCTTTCATTCCAAGGCCTGGAAGGGGGTCCACAGTGCCCAAAGAAGAAGCCCATAAAATAACTTTGGTTAATTGCCTACATCTGGTTGCTATCTGTTGCCATCTCTTTTAAGAGGGAGTCTCTAATTTTCCAAAAAAATCTCATGAATACCTTTGGATAACTAACCCAACTTTAATTAACTGTCTTCCTTCACTTATGTGTTTTACAAGATGAACAAATGGAATCTGGAGCAAGATAAGGACTGGGCTAACAGACCTCCACAGATGCCTAAGTTTGGGTAGTCACATTCCCCTCAAGAAAAGCTAGCTCCACCTTTATCCATCAATCAATATGTAACTTTTTCATCCCCATCACACCACCTTTATAAGTCCTCAGAACAAAGGACTACTCTCTTGGCGCTCTTGTCACACTAGAACAAACTGGCCACCCCGGCCTTTGGCCACCCTTGCTTTTGCTCTCCCATTCACTAATAAACTTTGGGTGCACACTAATAGGCTCACTGATCTGTAATTCTTTACTGAGTCTAAGAGGAGAAGCAGGGTTTCTCTGGTAACTATAGCCTTCCTGTGAAGCTTTGAAGTTAAGGGGAAACAGATCCATATCTCTTTTGACAATCCCCTTGACCTTCTGCTTCCTTCTATTGTTCTTTAGGAAAGGGAATTTTTCATAAATAAAGTAGCTCAATTCTCTGTTACATCCTACTTAAATCCTTCTGGTAGATTCCTTTTCTGTTCCTAACAGAGACTGCCCAGAAGTCAACTGAGGATAAAGCCTGAGCAGGGCGGGTCCCCAAAGGTGCCCTCCTCAACCCTGAGGGCTCATTCTTGTGACTTCAACTACAACCTTTAAGTTCCTGTTACTGCAAACGGACTCACTTGCAGGAATTTGGGAGGGGAAGCCAAAGCTGACCACAGTGCATCATCTTAACAAGGTTGTACCTCAGGTTCCCACGTGCTATGCCACATCCTCCAAGAGAAGCTATGAATATACCTGACACAGAAAATGGTCATGACCATCCTTTGTGATCTGCAGGTTCAAGTTCAAAATCATGCAAATGTGGCCTGAGCCTTAATATCAGTCCCCCAACTGCCCAGAGAGAGGACCTTTTTCTCCCTCATCCCTACTCAACTGGATTGTATAAGAATCATAGAGCCATGATATCATCCATGTTAAAATACATGCTCAAGGTAGGATCCCACTACCTTACTACACAAATGAGGAAACTGAGGCCCAGAAAGGTAAAAAGATCTGCTGATGTCACACAGAGCTGGAGGCATGACTCCCTATGCAGAGCTGTTTCCAGCACAGTTTGTCTTTGAATTTACTTCAAAATCAAAAGAGAATAAACTTTCATTCCAAGCATCTGGTGACACAGCCCTAAGATGGAAACTGCAAAGAGTAAATTGACCTGGAATAGCATGTTTCTCTTTAAAATTCATGGAAAACCAGCATTCAAAGTCATTACCATACCTGTGCTTTTTAACCTGTACATAATCTTGTGATTATTCACTCTCTGGGGAATAGAAGCCTCAAGGTTCTGCTCGGTGTCCACCTTGTGACTTCAGTACCCCCTGGCACATGCTGTGTCACTGTGGGGTGCTGGAGACTCTGTGTGGAAAGCACGCGTCACTCCATGCTGGCACACACTCAGAACATCTTCTTAGTAGAAGCGGGCAGTCACCAGGTGCTGGCTCCGGCAACTTGAGGAGGGCCATGTTTCCAACTGAAAAGCTGTTCAAGAAGCCATCGAAAGTTATTTACTGAACTCCTACTATATACTCAGTGCTATGCAGGACGACAGGGCATAAATGTGACCATGGCATGGCCACTGCCAATGAGGAGCTGGCAGAATGTTTAGGGATCCAGTTCCCTGCTCCCCATGTATTTTAGTGAGCTTGGAGGAGACAGCCATGCCAGTGAAATAGACTTGAAGCAGGCATGCAGGACAGTGACTCCATCTGCCTCCACAGTGAGGGCCAGGAGGGCCAGCTGGGGGATGAGGGCCTCGGAGCCTCAGGATTAACAGCAGGGAGCTGCAGGTCACAGTAAAACATCCACACTGGAGAGCAACAGGGCCGGAGGTATGGGTGTCAGAGCTGGAAACAGCCTTCCAGGGGACCCAGGTCAACCCCCTCATTTTGCAAGTGTGAAAGTTGCGTGCTGAAGGTGGTTCAGCTGGTTGGTCTCCTGAGACCACCTTATGAAGTGCAACCAGCATTACATGGCTTGCCGGGTGAATGAGGAGACTAACTTGTCACTGTAGGCAGTGGTGCTGGGATGGTGTCTCTTTCTCCATGTTTATTCCCAGCCTGGCAGCAGGGTGCTCAGAGACCTCAGGCAGGTGTCACTGAGCTTCCCTAGCTCAGTGTTGCTGAATTAAATGAGACAAAGTACATAAGGCCTGTGGCGCAAGGCCCAAAGCGCTCACAAATGGGATACGCGATTGCTGCCGCGGTTGCTGCGGCGGACGTTCGCTGTATTATGTCATGCTGATTATATTACAACCCCCTGAAAACTCTTTTGCTGATCTTTGAGACTTTTGACTGGGACAGTGGTTTTAAATATCAGTGTTAAAATCACATGGGGTTCTGGCTGGTGTGGCTTGGTTGGGTGTCGTCCTGCAGACCAAAAAGTTGAGGATTCGATTCCCTGTCAGGACACGTGCCTGCGTTCTGGGTTTGGTTCTGGTTCATGACACGTATGAGGCACAACCAACGGGTCTCTCTCTCACATCGATGTTTCTTTCCCTCTCTCTTTCCCTCCCTTGGTTAAAAATTAGATTTCAGGGCCCAACCCTTCCCAGGTCTAACTCAGGAAATATATATACATAAATTTTTTTTTTAATTTTATTTTTTCACACAAATATCTCAAGTGATTCAATGTTCCTGGTTAAGGGGCCATTGGGAGAGAAGCCACCTTGAGCCAGGGGAGCCCTCTGCCACTAGCTGGGCTGAGCACCATCCACAGGTATTCTCCTACTTCACTGTAAAATGAGTCATGTGTGCGCTTAGAAAAACGATTCAGGGCACAGAGCTTATAAAGTGGACGGAAACTCCTGGGACCCCACTTCTCCCATGCTTAACTCTGCATTCCTGCCCCCCTGAGACAGTCATTGTTGACTATGGTTTGTTTTTGTTTCCAGAATTGCCTATGTCCGTAACAAGCATATCCATTGATGTAGCTCTTTTCCCCCAATGCTCCCTGTGTAAAAAACACAAAGAGAATCGTGGGTAGAACAGGGTTTGGCAAACATTTTCAGTGAAGGATCAAATAGTAAATATTTTCAACTTTGTGGGCCGACTAAACTCTCCATCATGGCTTGAAAGCAGCCACAGCAACAATTCGTAAATGAGTGGGTGTGGCCTTTCCCAATAAAATTTTATTACTAAAGAGTCAGCAGGCCCAATTTGGCCCACAAGCCATGATTGATTACTATGGAGTACTACCATTTATATATTTTGAATCTCTTTTACATATCAGTCCATGCAGTGACTTCAATCTTCAACTGCTACATGGTACAGATAATATATTTAGCCATTGTTCAATTGGGTAGTTAGGTATTTTTCCAGCTTTTGCTATACTAAACAAAGCTGCCATATACTGTATGCTTGGTTGGCTGACTATTCTTGGTCAATTGGAATGAATTCTTAGCAGAATTGCTGACTCAAAAATAATTTAACATTTTGACAGAGACTGCCAAATTATTCACTTCTTTTTAAATTCAGATTGCCACACTACCTTGTGATTTTCATTGCTTAATCTTACTCCTGGTGAATATTTTCTATTAATTTAAATGTTTTGTAATAACTAAGGGAAAGATCCCAAAGACTAACAGAGGAAGCAATGAACTATGTGACAGGTGGCTCAAGAGTTTATAACTCTTCAATAAATCCTTGTCGACCAAGAAGTAATTTGCACAGCCCTCTTGTGAGTGTAAAAGCAAATTCCCTTCTGCCTAGACCCCCAGAAAGCTGTAGGGGCAGCTGTTTCTAAATGTAAAAAACATTCTGTGCAAAAGCACAATTTAAGGCTTTGTATAGCAAATCGGCTGATCATATAGGACATAATGCCATTACAACAGCAGCACATGAAGGCCTGGGCTCAGTGATAGTGACAATGAATTCTGAATTACCTATCTGAATTCTCATTCACATTCTTTACACAACTGGGCAAAGGCTTCAGTTTCCTGGAAAAAATGCACTGCTCACACTCAGTGTTGTTGAGATTACAATTACGAAGGCCTTCACCAAGCATCTACTCCAACCCTGACTCTGGGCTGACCCCTTCACCTACATTCCCTCCATTTGTGGTGATATTAGCACCATTTTACAGATGGGAAAATTAAATGCCCAAATAGGTTAAGTAATTTAACCATGGTAATACAGTCTGCTCTCTATAACTTCCAAGCCCATGGGGAAAAGAATACAATCATATGCTGCTTTGAAAACTGGCAAACAAACAAACAAAAAAAAACTTGCAGGAAATAAGGGGAACAACAATGTTTATATTCCATGACCTTGCAATCTACCCCTAGAAATTTATCCTTAAAAAATAATTCCAAAGGAAAAATGTTATGCCCAAAGATAACAAAGAGTAACACGTTAGAAAAAACAAAGTTTAACAGAACAGGTATGATATAGTAAGTAATCAGTTTGCTGAATTAAGTACCCATTAATAATGATTGTGAAGACTTAAGAAACAATGTAAAACGGAAAACCCCCAGTTTCAAAGCCAGATGACTGGGTTTAAGTCCTACCCCACTCCTTACTGTCTGAGGAACTAGGGCAAGTTACTCAGTTTCTCTGAATCTCTTCCCATTAGAGAAAGAGAGAGAGGTTGCTCCTCTGTGTATTAAATTGGATAATGTTTCAAAGTATTTGGCATTCTCACTAAATGTAAATGGTAAGACTTCATCTCATCGTTAGGCATGGCCATGAGGCTCACACCATCCAATGAAATGAAAATATCAATGATGTATGTTACTTCTGGGCAGAAGCATTTCATCACTAGTGGAAGACATGTTCTTCTTCTGAGATTGTGATCAACACGAGAAAGCACATTAATGCAGAGGCACCACACTGAGCTTCCACATGGAGGGCCACCGCCAACTCTGTGTGAGTGAGGAACCAACTTTTCCTAAGCCATTGAGATTGGGCATTGCCAAACATAACCGACTTATTGAGCCTATTAAACTCGTCTGTCTTAATACGGTATCCCCAGTATCTGAAACAGTACCTGGCACAAAGTTAAGTCTCATGAAATGTTTGTAGAATAGCTGTTGTCCTCAGTGTTAGAATTTCTTTTTGGCTTTAATATGCAGATAACTTTAACCCAGAACCATGATGAAGAAGAGAGCTTTCCAAATACCCAAAGCTTCTCCTTGAGAGTTGTTACAGGTTGTGTCCCACAAAAATTCCTGTTAAAGTCTTAACCCCCAGTCCTCAGAATGTGACCTGTGTGGAAACAGGACCATTGTAGATGTAATTACTTCAGATGAGATCATACTGGAGTGGAGTGGGCCCCTAATCCAATGACTGGTATCCTTATAAAAAGGGAAAATTTGGACACAAGCAAGCACTCTGGGAGATTGCCATGTGAAGATTAGGGTTATGCACCACAAGCCAGGAACTACCAGAAGCAGGGAAAGGCCCTTTTCCTGTGGAGTATGACCCTGCCGACACCTGGGTCTTGGACTTCCAGGATCCAGGGCTGGGAGACAATCCATTTCTGTTGTTGAACCCATCCAGTTTGTGATACTTGATTACAGCAGCTTTCACAAACAAGAGTGTTATACATTTCTTTGGTTTACCAGAGGACTGGCAGCTTTCTATAGAGGGTCTTTACAGAGCAACTGCTGACATTTCTTCCTGCTACCGTTCTACCCCTTCATTGACATAAATATGCTTGGGGGATTCCTAGCTAGTTGTTGAGCCATATTATATAATCTTTCATTAGAGAACGTATTTCTTATCCTAACACATCACTTCAGAAATCACATACGCTCCAGGTCCATCCATGCTGTCGCAAAGGTTAAGATTTCCTTCTTTTTTTATAGCCGAGTAGTGTTCCAGTGTGTAAATGTACCTGGAAAGCATTAAGTGAAATAAGCCAGTCAGAGAAAAACAGGCACCATATGATCTCACTTATACTTGGAATCTAATGAACAAACTGAACTAACAAAATGGAAACAGACTCATGGATACAGAGAACAGATTGACAGCTGTCAGAGGGAAGGGGGTGTTGGGGCTCAGTGAAAAAGGTGAAGGAGTTAAGAAAAAAACATCTCATAGACACAGACAACAGTGTGGAATTTACCTGAGGGAAAGGGGAGTGAGAGGAGGAAGAGGGTAAAGGTGGGATAAATGGTGATGGAAGGAGGCTTGACTTGGGCTGGTAAACACAGTACAGTGTACAGGCATAGAATTATATACCTGAAACCTATATGATTTTATTGACCAATGTCACCCCAATAAATTCAATAGAAAAAAAACAAACTTTACAATGACGGACATAACATTTAAAAATAGAAGGACTTACAAAAGGAATGAGAAATATTACTATAATCTGATGCTGACATTTGTCTTTTTTAAAAGGTTTTATTTTTATGAGAGAGTGTAAGGGAGAATTATGCTTAGTGAAATAAGTCAGGCAAAGAAAGCAAAATACCATATGATATCACCTAATACAGGAAACTAAAGAGCAACACAAACAAATGAACTAAATAGGCAAAGACTAGAATAGTAGTCAGTAGGGGGGAGGGGGGAGGGAGAGAAGGGGGATAAGTAAGGGAAGGGTCTAGTCAAGGAACGTGTATGAATGACTCATGGACATGGACAAAGAGGAGGGACATGATTGTGGGAGAAGGGATGGGCTGGGAGCGGGGAGCAATGGGGGAAAAATGGGACAACTGTAATTGAAAAACCAAAAAATAAAATTAAAAAAAAAAAAAAAGAAAAAGAAAAGAAATATCGATGGGTTGCCTCTCCCATACCCCCAACCGCAGAGCCAACCCACAATCCAGGCATGTGCCCTGACTGGGAATTGGCAACTTTTTGGTTCGCAGGCCAGCGCTCAATCCACTGAACCACACCAGCCAGGGTTTAGTGCTAATGTTTCTGGTTCTGGTTCAGTCAAGATGGCATAGACCCCTTTTCCCTGCTCCTCTCTGCTATACACTGCTATAAACCCTGGAAATGGCAAGAGAGAAACAAGAACTCTGAAAGGTGGGAAGGTGAGCTGGGTTGGGACCTCCGAACCAGAGCACAACACAGTGGCAGGGTATGTATTTCCTACCACCCAGCATAAGGAGAGGAGTCCTTCCAGACCCCTGACCTAGTGAGGGAAGGCAGCCCAGAGAGGCTCATTCTTCCCCTGTGTAGAAGGGAGGTCCCTGTGGTGAGCATACCACCAGCTGGCAAGGGGAATCCTTGGGAGCCCAGACAGAAATAAGCCCCCAAGGGAGGCACTCTCCTTCCCCACCAGGTCTGAGAATCCCTCTTTCCACCATGACTTACCTCAGTGGGGGGTGGGCTGAGCCTGAGGGAGAAATCCAGCTATAGTGGGTAGACTGATTCAGGAAGCCTCTTCATTCCTTCAACCTAAGATTCTCCTCTGCCATCCAGACACTAAGGTAGTGGTGTGGGTGGGTTGGGAGGGCCAGATGGGGGACCTCCACACCCTCATCTATCAAGAGATACCCAGCCCTCTCAAGCAGTACCTGCAGGGATCAACAGAAGCCCCAGTGACACCAGATAAACAAGCAGACCAAAATACTCTTGCAAAGCTGCTGAAAATTGTAGTGCTATTGAAACAACAAAAGTAGACCAAGACCCATATGTTAACCCCAAGTAGGGTGGTGACTGCACAAATAAAATATTTAGCTAAAGTATTCTAATATAACAGACAAAATTTCTAGGACACTATTAACAATCACCCATCACACCAAGAACCAAGAAAAGCACAACTTGAACGAAAAAAAGATAATCAATGGATGCCAACACAGAAGAATACTGACAAGAATTTTTAAGCAGCCATGTTAAAACTGCAATTAGACAATTAGAAATCTCCTTGAAATAAACTAAAAAATCTCTTAGCAAAGAAGTAGTAGTCATATGAAAGAACCAAATGGAAATAATAGAACTGAAAAAAACAGTATCAGAAATGAAAAACTCGCTAGGTAGTTTCAGTGTTAGAGTGGAGATGACATACAATACTCAGTGAATGAGGACAAAACAAAAGAATTCGCCCAGCCTAAAGAACAGAAAATAGACTGGGGAAAGTGTGTGTGCGGGGGACCCAAAGCCCACAGACCTGTGGGACAATAACAAAAGACCCAGCATTCATATCATCAGTCTCAGAAGAGAGGAGAATGGGGCCGGAGCTAAGAGTATTTGAAAAGACATGGCTGAAAAAAGTCCTCACATTTGGTGAAAGACACAAGCTTACACACCCAAGAAGCTGAGCAAACTCCAAACAGGATCAAGTGCTAACCTAGCAATTATTATCTTAAATGTAAATGGTTTGAATCAGCAATTTCCAACCGATGTGCCACAAGAATTTTAAAAATGTTAATACCCAACTATTTAGTCAGGGGCACTGAACTCTTTTCCCTTAGATGGCCAAATAAAAAAATGACAACAGCCAACACAATAGCTGACCAATGTGAATGAATCAAAATTATACCTAATTTTTTTTGTCAGATTGGCAAAAACATGTCTTTTTTTTTCGTGTGCCACAAAATTTTAATGTGTGCAATTAAAAGACAAATTAGAAAAGTGGATTTAAAAATACAACTCAACTACATGCTACTTATAAGAAATTCACTTCAGCTCTAGCTGGTATGGCTCAGTGGATTGAGCGCCAGCCTGCAAACCAAGGGGTCACCAGTCCGATTCCCAGTCAGGGCACATGCCTGGGTTATGGGCCAGGTACCCAGTTAGGGGTGCATGAGAGTCAACCACACATTGATGTTCCTGTTCCTCTGTTTCTCCCTCCCTTCCCCCTCTTTAAAAATAAATAAAATCTTTAAAAAAAAAAAAAAGGAAATCTTACCGTAAAAATAAAAAAATTTCACTTCAAATTCAACAACGTATCTAGGTTGAAAGTAAAAGAATAGAAAAAGACATACCTTGTAAATTAATTTAAAAAGTGGTTATATTAATATCGAATACTACAGAGCAAAGAACATTACTAGACACAAAGAGGAACAACACATAACAATATAAGGGTCAATCCACCCGGAAGACAGAAAGATACAAAATGTATATACACCAAACAAAAGAGCCTCAAAATACATGGAAAAAACCTCCAATAGAGCTGAAAAGTGAAATAGATAAATCCAGACATAATTGGGGACTCCAACACCTTTCTTTCAGCAAATGATAAAATAAAAATATAGAAGGATACATAAGATGTGAACACTACCAATCAATAGCAGTTAGCTAACATAAACATAATACTCCACCCATTACCACCAAAATACACATTTTTTTTCTACACATCTATGGAAAATCCCCAAGTCAGACCACACTCTGGGCCGTAAAACAATCTTAATAATATAAAAAGTACTGAAATCATACAGAGCATGTTATCTGACCATAATAGAATCAAACTAGAAATCACTGACAGAAACACATTAGGAAAAGAAACACATGGCTAAAATTGATCTATAGGTTTAATGCCATGTCTATCAAAATCTCAGGAATATTTCTTAGAGGCATAGACAATAGACATAGGAAAAAATTATTAAAAAATTTAAATGAAAAGGCACAGGGCCACCCTGACCGATGTGGCTCAGTTGGTTGGGTGTCATCCTGCAAAACAAAAGGTCGCAGGTTTGATTCCCGGTCAGGGCACATACTGGGTTGTGGGCCAGGTACCCGATTGGGGGCTTGTGACAGGCAACCAATTGATTTTTCTCTCCCTCTCTTTCTCCTTTCCTTCCCCCCTCTCTAAAAATAAATAAAATTTCTTTTAAAAATGAAAAATAAAAAGAAAAGGAAGGCACAGGACCTTGACTAGTTAAACGATTTGATAAAAAACATAGTGGGAGAAGTACTTGATCTGGTAGTAAGGCTTACCATATAGCTGCAGTAATCCAGTGGTACTGACAGAGGGACAGACACATGGATCAGTAGAACAGAACAGAGGGCCCAGAAATAAACCAATACAATTGATACTTAACAAAAAGCATAAAATCAACTCAATGAAGAATAACCTTGCAACAAATGGTGCTGAAGCAATTGGACATCATCCATGGAGGAAAAAATGAACCTCACACCTTATACAAAAATAAACTCAAAATGATCACAGACTTAAATGTAAAATGTAAAACTATAAAGTTTTTAGAGAAAAACACAGAAGAGAACCAGCATCTTGTAGGATGCAGTAACCTACATAGGTGATTGACTTGTAGAGAACAATGTATCATTCAAATGAGTACAAGTAAAACTGGGAAATCTGAATAAGATCAATGGATTGTATAAAAGCTCATGTCCTTGCTGTGATATTATACTATAGTTTAACAAAATCTTACCTTTGGGAGAAAGTGGGCAAGGTGTAAAGAGAATCTCTATTTTTTACAGCTGCCTGTGATACAATGATCTCATTACAAATTTAAAAAAAATTTTGAATGCTTAATATATTACATGAATAACATCCTTCACTTTTACAAATGAAGGGAACTGAAGTTGGATGGTTGGTAATTGACCTAAGATTACAGAGCTAATAAGTAGATGGGCTAAGATTAAAAATTCAAGTCTGTATAGGTCCACACTCCAAGCTATTCTGGCTGATAACTCAGAAAATAATGTAAATGACTTAAGTGTTCAACTAGTTGCTTAGAGAAGTAAAAAAAGTAACTATACAATTTCAAGAGGTGAGCAAGTTTGTGTTTTCTGCTGATATGATAAAAATTAAAAAGCTTTTGCTTTACAGTGGGATACTAAGAATTAGGTAAGAGCCCAGTATCAAGACTATTGTAAAAATAAGAAATTTCACTCTCAGATTCCTAAATATAAAGTCAGACTTATTCTATTAATTATAAAATTAAATCGTAAGATCATTGATAGAAAACAAACACCAACAGCACCCACACCAGCTTGGTAATGTCTAGTTTCAGATTAAAATAAAAATACAAGCCAAGTTTCAGCAAAATAATTTTATTTCCTAACACATAGTAAACATATACGTACATTCAATACCTTGCACATTTATCACAAATGACTTCCAAATTCCAATAACTGCTTTGATATTTAAGCATGTACTAAAAGTTAGTCAAAATATGAAAAATGCTTTTATATGAATAACACACTAAATATATTGGATTGGTCACAGAAGAATTTGCTTTGCTAGATTAGTTCAATAACTTTAAAGCTTTGAAAAGCCACTACTTTTGCATCTAATACTTCCAGATGAATAGGATGCAGCAATATCCTCTTGTATTCAAGAAATTTCCTTAGTTTTTCTGGTGATGGAACCACTTATCCACTATATTCAGAGAGAAGAAAACCAAATTAGAATCCTCGTTAAGAATCCAAATACACCCAACATACAGTATTCCCTCACGTATCGCGGGTATTACGTTCTAGACCCCCCCGCAATAGGTGAAAATCTGCGAAGTAGGAACCTTACATTTATTTTAGTATTTATATATATTTTAAGGCTTTATAGACCCTTCCCACACACTTATAAACCGTTCCCAGTCCCTTATTAACCTTTCCCACTCCTTTATTAACTTTTTCCACACTTTTATAAACACTACTTATGTTCTTAAACATATTCTACACTCTTAAACCTACATAACTTTAACAACATACGTATACAGTACCACGAAATCCCGCGATATAGCAAAAAATCTGTGATAAATAATTAAATATATTTTTTAAAAATCCCACGATACAGTGAGGCCACGATAAGTGAACCACGATATAGAGAGGGACTATTGTATAACAAAGAATAAAATACTTGCTTTAATGTGTCCTATTATGGATGACCTTAAAACAAACTTCCATACATGCAAAGTTTCACTATGGCAAAAACAGGTAATTTATCACAATGTTTTGTTTTGTGCTTCCTTACTCTTGGAACTAATCATATAAACCTGTGATTCTCACCAAAAGAAACTTACACAGCAAATTCTAAATCTATACGGCCAGATGGGTACCCAGAGCCCAACCTTCTCCAATGTCCGTGAAGCATCTACCCAGAACCTAGAGAACAGCGGAGCGTGGTCTGGGAATGGGCTGACTGGGGTTGGCGCCAAAGGTGATGTGTACAGCTATCTTTCTTCCCACATACAGAATGGAAACCCTCAAATGTTTCTTTCCCTCTTCCTTCTATCTCTGTATCGATATAGTATGAATATGGTACGTATTATCTATAGATATAATATTCTCACACACACAAAAAATGTTTAATGTAATCTTAGAAGACTATTGAACTTACCATCTGTTGGTATTGTGCAGGCAGAGTCACACGGTGGTGGTGACTAAAATAAATTATTAAAATATATTAGTCTAATCCTATTTTTTAAAAAGCTAAGAAAGTATACTGACACAAACATTAAAATGAATCTGAACAGAAGATGACTATCCTAATTTTTAGGTTCTAAAAATAATAATTCACAGGGCCTTGGCCAGATGGCACAGTTGGTTGGAACATGGTCCCGTTGTAGGATCAATTCCTGGTCAGGGCACATGCCTAAGTTGCAGGTTCAATCCCTGGTCAGGGCACATATAGGAGGCAAGAGATCAATGTTTCTCTCTCTCTCAAATCAATAAACATATCCCTGGGTGAGGATTTTTTTAAATAATAAAAATAATAATATATAGGAACAATGCAAGGTTTGCTCTGCTGTTAAGAAATGCTAACAAATTCAAGCTGCTTTTAACAACAATGAGAATAAAAATAAATGTACTTTGAGATAAAGGAAAAAACATTTACACACATATAATGATTTCATATATACTATATATATATATAAAATGTAGGCAGAGTGTTCTCACTGAAAAGTTATGAATGCTACCAATAGCTTTTCTCTTCTAATTTCTCTTATTCATTTCAACTTGGTCGGGATTCATATATAAAGATAAATCTACATGTATTGGCTTCAACATTAAATGATTATTGTTTTTTCTATTCAACTACAAAGCAGTAAAAAGTCAGACCTTGTTTTCTTTTGTTTTTCTTATTTAATATTAAAAATGAGAATAAATTAAGATGGTCTAGTTCAGTATTCTAGTTAATCCAAATCAGAGAAAAATAGTACAAAAAATTATTTATTTGATAGATAATTTACTACCTGATATGAAAGTCTTTTCTAGGATTATGAACCATTCCTGCAACAGTCTGCTTACATGTGTTCATGGTTTGTAATTTTAAGACCTCACATAGTAATGCGTATACAGGAGGTACTCAAATATTTGTTGAAAGAAGTACTTTCAACTTAGCACCACATTTTTTAGCCACCAGGTATGTTGTTTTTCAAGGAAAATTTTACGTACAGAATCCACAAAAGATTTGGCAGCATCAGGATCACACTTGAAGGGGCTCTCAGACACTGTGGTATTCACGCTATTTAGTAAAACAAAAGTAGTCATGAGTTGCAGTAACAAAAACTTCTCTCTTAAGAGTTAAAAAAACAAGTTGAAGATGGTAGACAAGATGAGATTTTTACCTTGTTTCAACTGAGATTCAAGTAAGAACCTCACATTTACTCAAAGTGCAGGATACAAAACCAATATACATAAGTCTGTTGCATTTCTATACATTAAATAACAAACTATCAGAAAGAGAAATTAAGAAAATAATCCCATTTACAACTATATCAAAAAGAATAAAATACCTTGGAATAACTTTAACCAAGAAAGTAAAAGATCTATAGAGTGAAAACTATAAAACATTAATAAAAATTTGAAAAAACTGTAATATTTTCCAAAATATATATTATTTATATAGATTATAAAATAATATAATAATGTCCACTAAAATAAATGGAAATATACTCCATGCTTATGAATTAGAAGAATTAATGTTGTTAAAATGTCCATACTGCCCAAAGCAATATAGACTGAATGCAATCTCTATCAAAATTCCAATGGCATTTTTCACAAAAATAGAACAAATAATCCTAAAATTTGTATGGAACCACAAAAGGCCCCAAATACCCAAAGAAATCTTGAGATAGAAGGACAAAGCTGGAGGCATCACATTCTCTGATTTCAAACTCTATTACAAAGCTATAATAATTAGAACAGTATGGCAATGTCATTAAAACAGACATAAATCAATGGAACCGAATAGAGAGCCCAGAAATAAAACCCACACATATATGGTCAATTAATTTATGACAGAGGGGCCAAGAATATACAATGGGGAAGGGACAGTGTCTTCACTATCTTGTACCATACACAAAAATTAACTCAAAATAGATTCAAGACTTAAATGTAAGACCTGAAACCATAAAACTCCTAGAAGAAAACACAGATGTTAAGCTCCTTGACATTATTAATCTTAGTGATAAGTTTCTGGATCTTACACCCAAAGCAAAGGCAACAAAAGCAAAAATAAACAAATGGGACCACATCAAACTATGAAGCTTCTGCACAGCAAAGGAAATAATCAAAAATTAAAGTCAACCTACGGAATGGGAGAAAATATCTGCAAATCATACTAATATGTGGTTAATATCCAAAATATATAAAGAATTCATACCAATTGAATAGGAAAAAAATCCCAACAACCAATCTGACTCATCAGGGAAATGCAAATCAAAACCACAGTGAGATATCTCACACCTGTTAAAATTACTATTATCAAAAAGACAAGCAATACAAAATGTTGGCAAGGATGTAGAGAAAAGGGAACCCCCGTGCACTGTTGGTGGGAAATGCACACAGCCACTATGGAAAATAGTATGGAGATTCCCCCAAAAACTGAAAATAGAAGTACCATATAATCCAGAATTCCACTTCTGGGTATTTACCCAATGAAAATAAAAACACTAATTCAAAAACATATATGCACCCCCCTGTTCACTGTAGCATTATTTATAATAGCCAAGACATAAAACAACCTAAGTGTCCACTGTTGAATGAAGGGCTAAAGAAAATATACATATACACAATGCAATATTATTCAACTATAAAAAAAAGAATGAAATCTTGCCATTTGCAACAACATGAATGGAACTTGAGGGCATTATGTTAAGTTAAATAAGTCAGACAGGAAAAGATAAATACTATGTGATCTCACTTACACAGCTGACCCTTGAACAACACGAGGCTTAGGGGCACTGACTCCCCCATATAGTCAAAAATCTGCTCCCCCAAAACCTAATAGCCTACTGTTGACCAGAAGCCTTACTAATAACAAAGTTTATTAACAGATATTTTGTATGTTATATGCATTATATACTATATTCTTATAATGAAGTAAGCTAGAGAAAAGAATGTTATTAAATCATAGGAGAAAATAACATTTACAGTACTGTATGTATTTACTAAAAAAAATCCACATGTAAGTGGACCTACGCAGTTCAAACCCATATTGTTCAAGGGTCAATCGTACATATATACTCATTTTGTAATCAGTAATCTTGCTGAATTCTAGGGTTTTCTGGGTATACAAACATATAATCTGCCACAATATGCTCCCCTTTCTCCAACATTCCTAAATCAAAACACATCATCTCTTCATTGACTACTATTGCCAGAAAAATATTAGCTAAGTGATGATAGTGGCCATTCTCTTATAAATCTTTGAATACCCAAGAAGTATACTGTCTGAACATGGGTTGGGGGCCAGACAGACCTGGATACGAGTCCTAACTCTGAAACACTTACTGTGGATGACTTTGGTTAAGTTTAATATGCCTACATCTCTGTTACATGGTTGGTAAACATTTAATGCTCAATAAATAGCAGCTATTATTAGAGGCAGTACATTTTGTGTGCACGGTAGACACTGGTTTAGCTGTGATGCACTTTACAGATTTACATCAGAGAATACTAACCCTGGCACCCAACCTTATTTTACCCATTACATTCTGCCACCCTGATGCTAGACTTTCACAAATACCCTCACAAAACTCTGATCTCACTGTCCTCCTGAAAGTTTTAGTTTTTCCTTGTTCAGAGCATCTTATGGGCACTTTTCAAGTGTATATATACCTTCCCACTTGAGCACTGAATGACAAACTGATGTTCTCTTTTCTAAGTCAAAGGAACAGTACAGTGTGTTATAGTTATTAAAACCTTAGGAGCAAGCTGGTCTGCTTTGTGTGTTAAACATGCAAAGAGTCAATCTTACCAACTGATTCCTTTTCCATCGGTTTTCTTTGTCACTAGTGCTCTCCAAAAGTCATGAGTGCTTTTAATAATATCAATTGCAAAGTCCTATAATTTGAAAAGATATGCATTACAAGTAGAAAAGTATTCTTAGGATAATTTTCCCAAAGCCTGATAACTTTGTCTCTTTTGAATCATTTCCATGGGTCAAAAATGGAAAACATTAAAATGAATAAATCAACATCAAGACTGTCATGTCTTTAGAAAGTTTTTAAATGATCATGTAGTCTTTAAATGTCAACAGGTTGAATTATAAATCTCAATACAAGTAGATCTAAAGCTACAGTTCTGAAAGATATTACCTTATTTTTAAATTCTGCATTGAAAGAAAACTGGTTCTCTGGTTTTCCATCAGGAACCTTGTACCTTCTAAACCAGTCCACAGTAGCCTCTAGGTAGCCAGGTTTCAGCCGCTTGACATCATTAATATCTTAGATGAGAATAAGCAGATAGCAAGATGCATATGTAATTATTTATATGACAAAAATATCAAGTATATACTTACTTTGAAAGAGCTATGGGATGATTATGAAAAAAAGTTTAAGATACTTTTAGAGATAACCACCTTGTTGAGAAGGGGACACATATACACATTAAAAGGAAATCATCTAGTGTCTTAGAATAGCTCCAACATTAAGTAGTGAGAGAACAATCAGTACAATATAACTTCTCTTAGATAAGAAGAGGGAGAAATGATTGGGGCTGTGTAATGAAAGAACAGTTTAGCAAGTGTGGATAATTTCTATGAAGAGAGATATTTAAAAAAGACAGATTGAGGCTATTTTCACAAAATTACACCAAAATTACATACTAAAAGAAAAGAAAAATGGATTACACTGGTAGCCATTGATGCATTACATGTTAAATGTGACTAGACTATTCTAACTACAGTATTGGTATTCTATATCACAATGCTTTAGTTGTGGCCAACAGCAAACTCCTCAGTTTAAAAAATTTTTTAAAGTTTCTGGGTCGACTTCCGGCCAAGATGGAGGCTTAGACGACACGCTAGGTCTCCCTCTACAACTAGAGAGGAATACAACTACTTCAAAACAAAGGATAACTAGAAATTCCAGAAAATAAAACTACACGGAAGCCCAACATATGAAGTTATAAACCAGCGGTGCCATTTGGGCAGGTAAGAGTTAAAGAGGGCAGCGCTGTTTGCGATCGCACCTGGGACAGCTGCGAAAAATCCCGGCTGCAGTCAAGCCCCTGGCGGTGCGCGACCCCAGCGCTGGGGAAAGCAGCCACCGCATCGCCTTGAACAGTGAGGCCCAGGGGGGCGGGAGGACGGATCCCGGTCTCCTAGCTGAATAACTGTGTGAATCCATCTTGGACCCCCGCCCCCAAAGAAAGCACCACAGGGCTGCGAAATAGGTCGCAGACAGGCGCCGGTCGCTGAATTGTGACGCGTACACAGGCACTGCCCCCTACGGCCGGCCCAAGAAAACAAAACACATCTGTCAAAATGAGGCCGACAACTATAGAAATCCCGGTGGCGCAGCTCACCAGGCAACAGATAGAGAACCTGACAGATGAACAGATAAGAAACCTGTCAGAGGCTCAGTTCTGGGCCATTGTTATCAGGTGGCTTACAGAATTCACAAAAGAGCAGGAAAAAGATAAGAAAGAAGCGAAAAACATTCATAACGAAAGGAACAAAACCACATACGAGACAGATGGTGAGGAAAAAAAATCCAGAGTTCATTTCAACAAACTGGAATATGGAGAAGGAACAAGCAGTCAACCAATGCAGAGAGAGGAAATGGGAAGCAACAATGAGAGGATCAGAAACCTCTGGGACAGCTATAAAAGGCCCAACATAAGAATCATTGGTTTGCCAGAGAATGAGGAAGATGAACTAGAACTTGAAAAATTGAGTGAAAATATAATAAAGGAGAACTTCCCAGACTTGGGGAAGGGAATAGACTTGCAGGTCCAGGAAGCAAGGAGAGTTCCCAAGAGACTGGACCCAGGGAGAACCACTCCAAGACACATTATAATCAAAATGTCAAAAATTAAAGATAAAGAGAGAATCTTAAAAGCAGCAAGAGAGAAGAAAAGAATTATGTACAAAGGGGTCCCAATTAGACTATCAGCTGACTTCTCAAGGGAGACCCTACAGGCAAGAAGGGACTGGCAAGAAATATTCAAAGTAATGAAAATCCAAAACCTACAACCACGAATACTCTATCCAGCGAAATTGTCATTCAGAATAGAAGGACAGAGAAAGTGTTTCCAGGACAAAATAAAACTGAAAGAGTTCATTAGATCCAAACCACTGTTATATGAGATGTTAAAGGGACTGGTTTAAAAAACAGAAGCTAGGGAGATGAAACAAAGGCAAACTAAACAGGCAACGAGAGTGGAAAAGGAACTGTGGGTACGGGAAGCATATTGGGGGGAGGTCAACAGGGAGGGGGAGTGGGGAGAGGGAGGGAGATGATATAGGAATTGGGGATCATGGTAGGAGGGAATGGAATAGACGGAGAGAGGTTGGGAGGAACTGTATGCACAACTAATGGACATAATCTAAAAGTGGGGGACAACTGGAGGGAGGGGGGCCACCGGGTGGAGGGGAGCAGAGGGAAGGGAAATTGGCACAAATGTAATATTTTAATCAATAAAACACATTAAATCTGAAAAATAAATAAATAAATAAATAAATAAATAAATAAATAAAAGTTTCTGTACAGCCACCCACAATGGCCAGCATCAGTCAACTTCAAATGACCAAGCTGCCACCCAATGCAAGCAAATAGAAGATACAAGTGCTAAAAAAATTAATTAGGAAAAGTATTTTGGGGGGGAGGCATGTGTTTAACAACAGAAGCTTACTGATATTTGTATAAAATAATTTAGTTTAAGTCCAATTTATAACATAAATAGGCAAAGAATATAATGTAGTTTGTTTCACAGTACCACTGAAAGTATGGAAAGTTTACAAAGTGAACTGGGAATTGTTCAAACAGTGATAAATTTCTTTATTTAAAAAATTTTAATTTATTGATTTGAGACAGAGAGTGGAAGGGAGAGAGTGAGTGAGAATGGCATTGATTTGTTGTTCCACTTATTTATGCATTCATTGGCTGCTTCTTATATGTGCCCTGACTGGATATCGAACCCACAAACTTAGCATATCGGGATGACACTCTAACAAACTGAGCTACCTGGACAAGAACTTATAATTCACAGAAATTTCAAGGAACTTATAATTCACATAAAATGTGTCATCTAATACAGAGCTAACTTAAAAATCCAGAAATCAAAAATTCCAACAAATTTTCCAACCAATTCTATTCTTCAGGCACAGAGTGAGTATCCAATGACTTAATTTAATAATGGCACTAATGGAATTAGCGTGAGATCCCACAAGTTAAAGGGATCAGCCCCAAAAGACTTAGCCCATTTCTGGCAGTTCCCAGGCCACCCCTGCCTCTGAAAAACCACTATACCTCAGGGTATACCTCAGGGTTTCCTACAACTCTCTCCCTCAGATTTCACAATTTGCTAGAATGACTCACAGAGCTGAAGAAAACACTTTAGTTATGTTAACTAGTTTATTATAAAGAATACAACTCAGGATCAGCCAAACTGAAGAGAGGCATAGGCGTGGAGCTTCCATGGCCTCGCGCGGGGTGGTGGTGGTGGTTGGTGTGTGTGTGTGTGTGTGTGTGTTGGGGGGTGGTGGTGGTTGGGTGTGTATGTGTGTGTGTGTGTGTGTGTGTGTGTGTGTGTGTGTGTTGGGGTGGTGGTGGTTGGGGTGTGTGTGTGTGTGTGTGTGTGTGTGTTGGGGGGTGGTGGTGGTTGGGGGTGTGTGTGTGTGTGTGTGTGTGTTGGGGGGGTTTCCCATCCTACCAGCACTTTAATCCTACCAACTCAGAAGGGCTCCAGTTTTTAAAGAGCTCAATATATAGCCTCTCCCCCCAAAGTAGGTGGGTGGGATAGAAAATTCCCACACTCTAATCACGTGGTCTTTCTGCTGACCAGTCCCAGTCAGAGGCTAGCGAGGGGCCCCACCCTAAGTCACCTTATTATCATAAACTCAGGTTTGAAGAAAGGGGCTCATTCTGAACAACCAAAGACACTAATCACTCAGGAAATTCTAAGGGTTTTAGGAATTCTTTGCTAGAACTGGAGACAAAGATCAAATATATTTTTGTATGATACCATAGCAAGAAAAAATGTAAGAGCTGATTAACTCTCTGACTGTGAACCAGACATTGAAAGCTGTGCTGGATCCAAATTAAGGAAACCTGATTACCACACCCAGAAAAAAAGGCAGGGAGAAAGGAACTCCTTTTGTAATGGCCATACAGTGTTCCATTGCCTGGACAGATCGTAATTATTTCCATCTAACTGTTGATGGCTATTTAAACTCTTTACAGGTTTTTGCTACGATAAAAAATGCCCAATGAATATCCTTGTACATATATATTTGTATATATTTATAAGGAATTACATGGACTAGATACTTAGAAGTACAGTTGGTGGGTCAAAGTGATATTGATCATACCACTTTTCTATAAATGTTCTAAAAAAATCAATCTTATTTGGGATATTTGAAAAATATTTCTTGTATAGAACTTGTGCAGAAAGTGGAAGTGGCAGTTCATCTCTTCATATGGTGCTTTTTACTTTACAAAGCCTGTTCACCTATCGTCGCTCATTTGATTACCCTCACAAAATCATGGATTTACAGAAATTATGAATTTAATCAAAGTTAATATATGGCTAATAAGTCAAAGAATCCACATCTTAGCACCTGATCCAATACTCTTTCCAACAAGAAGACAAATCTTTCTTATTTATCTTAACAAGACAAATCTTAACAAGATAAAAAATCCATTCTTGGCACTACATGGTAATGACAGAGTAACAGTGCTATGAGATTTGACACGTCTGCGATTAAGAAAATCCAATGCCTAGGAAAAGAAAGGCCCACTGCCAGAATATTTGAAATCAGGCACAAATTGTACATGTGGCTGTAGGCTAGTTGCTGTAATCTCATTAAGCATCTATAATCTTCAACACTCATCTCTTGTAATGCATGTAAAGATGTTGACTCTTGCATTAAAAATTTCAAATTTTAATTTGGTTACCAGAATTAAGTGCCTTAATCATACCTAAGAATCCAACAGATGAGTTGGACCATACCAGATAAATGACAACGTTGTCCTCTGCAGTTCTGAGGCACAGAAATCATATGATTTCCTGGAGGAGCACTTATATCTTTTACATAAACACAATATTAATTAATGAGTCTGATAAGTTGTTAAGGGTGAATGTGGCCTCAAAGCTCATCAAGGCCCCAGTATACCAGCTGCTTTGCACTGGTTGAGGCTTTGCAGCCTACAAAACATCCTGTTTTCTACCATGGGTATGAAATACAGGACTCACTGGCAAGGGAATATGAAGACTTCTGTCACCAGTCTAAGTTGTTCCATCTTTGGAGAGTTACAGGAGAGAGTACTTTCAAAGACATTAGCACTAAGCATGCTCAGCTTAATGTCTCATGGCAGAACCCCAACAAGACAAAACTTCACAGTCTGGAAACAGTCTCATAGATACAGAAAACAAACAGAGGGCTGCCACATGGGAGGGGGGTTGGAAGGATGGATGAAAAAGATGAAGGTATTAAGAAATACAAATTGGTAGTTACAAAATAGTCATGTGGATGTAAAGTACAGCACAGGGAATATAGTCAATGATATTGTAATAGCTATGTGTGATGTCAGGGGCTACTAGAATTATTGGGGGGATCAACTTTGTAAATTAAATAATTGACAACTATGCTGTACCTGAAACTAATATAAAATAATATTGAATGTCAACTGTAACTGAAAAAATTAAATAAAAACAACAAAACTTCACAACCTTCTGGACAGTGACTTAAAGTGTTCTTCCCAATGACTGATGTGTAGCCATCAGATCTGTAACATCTATGGAATTGTTTTAGAAATTACACCCAAACATACTTGGCTCACACAGCTTTAGGCCTTCTCAATAGCACCTCACATCCTATTACCCATTCTCTAGTTGCCTTTTTTCCCTAATAAACTTAATTTTAGAAGTTTTATTTTTATTTTTTGCATCTAATGATGTCAAACTTTATTCTGCATCAAGGTATTTGGAAAATGAAGCTGTATTCAGGACACATTACAGAAGTGGAACGATCCATATGCAGTGAGTACAAACTCAGTTATGAATTGTTTCCTAGCTATTACCAGATACTCCATTGTTTTCAATCCTTAATTGGAAACAAAATAGGATTTGCCGCACTAAAAGGCTAGAGATGAAATACGGCAGAATTTAAACCAGCAGATATAAATGTAGCACCTATCTGCATTTTTTTAAAACCACCAAATATGAAAAAATCAAATACTGAGGAAGAACACTGGCCTTAAGTACATCTCACCCGAAATCCAACCAAAAAGCCAGTCCATGATTTTTTTAAAGCAATTCATTGTGTCAAAAAAATATATATATATGAATGCTAGATAATTCATTAACAAAAAGAGTACTTTTAGGCTAAAACTACAAAATAAACTGATTGTCTAAAAGCATTTAGGAAAACATTTCATCTTATTTTTAAAATGTCAGAAACGCTAATCTTCAGAAAAACTTAGTCTACAAATATTCATTTTGAAATACAAATGAGCCAAATGATTTTTTTAAAGGATTATTATATATGCCCTTCAGATCAGTGTAATATGACCGTGATCACTTTATGAACATAAGCAGCACAGAAACAATTCCTGGCACTGGAAAGCACCCACACTCACATAACTGTGCATACTGGGCTTTACCATCAAATGACAGAATGGGCGATGAGTTCAGTATCAATGGTTAAATGTTTTATCACAGTCATTCAAATTATATTCCAAAAATTACTTTCTTGTATTTTTGATTTTCAAATAACTAGTTGCAGTAGATACAGAAATACCACTGCATTTTATGTAATATTTTAGATGGCCTTTCATTTTTCTTGATTTATCATTGTTTAAAAATCTTCATAATAGCTTAGTGAAGCTCATGACAGTGTTTGGCACATGGAGCTATAGCCTTTTACTGCCTATAAACATTGTCACACCGTCTGCTTGCCCCACTGGGGCTTTCACAAAAACAGTTCTTTGGGGGTCTACTCAACGCATAGATGAACTGGTCTGAGGTGGATTGCTAAGCTTAAGTGTCTATACAACAAGCTGACAGACACTTGCCAGTTTCAAGTCCACAGGGCTGCACCTCTTCATTGACACACTTTCTTTAGGTAGTGATAGTCAAAGACACAAAGCATTTATGTATTTCATCACGTAATCAAACAAAAAAACTTGAAGTCTCCTGAAGCCATTTAAACTAGCCATTCCAAAACCTCTTGCAAGCACTTTGCTGTTAGTACCATCAAAAAAGTTCCCTACCATAAACAAAAAAATAAATGGTATTGCTGTTCTTGAAATATAGGCACTGTTTCATACCACTGAACATTTATTTGGTTTTCCAACTAATAAGTATATCAAAAGCCTCAAAAAACCTGAAATCACTTTTCCAGCTTTACTGTTACCAGCCAGAAGTAAAATTTTTGTTTTCTGCCTGTTAGTTAATTAAAATATAAGTTTTTTTTAAAGGTTGGACTTTTGTCTTTATAAAGTATATGAAATTTTCAAAAAACTAAAAATTCACTTTCACTGCATTACTGAATACCTGAGGCAGTTGAGTAAAAATGCACATTTAATACCCCTGCCAACACCATTTGGCACTTCCCTTAGGTTCTCCTTAGAATTAGATAAAAATAAAACTGAGAACAATTTTTCTATGCTAATAACTTTAACATTTACATTCTTGCAATAATTCTATTTTTGTCCAATTTTAACTATTGGACATAGGAGCAATCAATTTTTATTTATTTGATGAATTTAGTGAATGCGTCATTAAGCCAGTTTCTAGTATTATGGGAGGGGTATTAAAAAAATTAGTAAATCTGTTACACTGAGAATACAACAAAAGGGAAGTGCAGAGCTCCTCTCTTCCCCTCCCCATCTTTTCAAAGCTGGGTGCTATATATTTCAGAGCATAAACTCTGATAGAGACAGAGGTTCGAAAGTTGCCTGGTCCTCAGAAACAAATGGCTAGGTAAAAACCTGTGCATGTGACTCTGCACATGGGTTCAGCACCTGTCTACTGGTTAAGCAATCTGTCTTTGGCTTGGCATCTGCCTCTGCTGGGCTGTTTCCTGAGCCTTCACCTCTGTCTTGACTGAGGTGGTCAATGCGCAGAGCTTTATGCTGTTGGTGCTGCTTTACCTGAGTCCAAATTTTTCTCTGGACAACCTGGCAAGCCTAGAAATGACCAGTTATTTTGACCACTATTCTCATCAGGCATCTGGTCACGAGCAACAACTTCTGCGCTTGACAGATTCTGGAACTCATTCACTGTTCTGCCTCTTTTTTCAATAACTCTGCCAGCAGCAAAGGATGGCACTCTGCTATGAGCTTCGAGTTACACCTCTTCTTTAGGGCTAACAAAGCCTGCTTCTTTAATGTTTCCATAAATTCTTCCCCGAGCCTTGAACTGGAGGCCCAGTGATAATCGCCAGCCTCACTTTAGCACCTGGTGCTTCAGCTGGAGCAATCTTAATAGAAGCTCCTGCAAAGTGAACTATTGGCCTTGCGGCCCCTGCTTGCTGATAACAGCACACTGACAAATAAGGCTGGGAGGTAAGCAGATGAATGTCTCTTTCTGACTGCCCAAACTTTGGGTAGGGAGGAGTCACAGCTGAACGGGGCCCCAAGGTGGGAGCTGGCATTCCTGAACCATGTGGGAACAGACCCAAGGCATTCAGATTTAGTCCAGGAATTAAACATGCCTGAAAATTCATAGAAGCAATATCATGTTCATAACACTTCCTGATTTTCTTCATTATCTCTTCCTCAGCTTTGGCATGTTTCAACATTGTCTTTAGCTGCAATGGTGCAGATTATACGGCGTAAAATCCTGCAGTGGATATCACGATTTTAGTGTGTGTCTTGTTCAATTTTTTAAGATTTCTTCTTTATCAATAAGATGGCCTAGAGAATTATTTTGGGCTAAAATCTTCAAGGGAATCTTTTCTGTGAATTTCTTTTCTTGAGCTTCCTTACATATAAGCTCCAGAATAGACTTATAAGCCACAGAGGTGCCTTCAAGGGTACAAAAGACAGTAATTCAGCAGCACCTGCATTTTCTTTACAACGAACATCAATTTTAGACTGTTTGGTGATGTTCTGAACGGTGGCACTTTCCTTTCCTATAATGGAGCCTATGAATTGGGGGTAACCAGTAGATGTAAAGTCACAGTTTTTGCTTGGACACTGATCTGGGAGGCTCCTGCCTCAATGTGCCCCTCTGTCCAAACCCGTGGTGGCCTCTGGGCTGCTACAAGGATTTTGCTGGGCAGAGTGCTATTTAAATACCATTCAGATCTGTAGGCCATTTTCAATGTGAAGTTTTCCAATTGGAATCCATTCAATGTCTAAATCTCGTCTCGCTTGGTCCCTACGGGAATAGGTTCCACTTAACAACTACAATTTCCAAGTCAGTGTTCACTTGCTCACAGCTTTGCACTGCTCCATACTGTCCAGTTATCCAGCACCTTGAAGTGAAGCCAAGTCTTCCTGTGTTGTCTTTTATATTTGGAACAGAAAGTACACCACTATCACCAATATTCAGTGCGATCCACTCTTCATTCTAGATACAGGGGACCTCGCACTCTGTGAAGAACTGCTATAATTTTACTCAAAAGAGGTGCAGCTGAATGCAGAAAAGCAACATTCCTTTTGCATTCCTTGAGACCTTGGTAATGAGGAGCTAAGCCTGGTCTGAACCTAACTCAATAATGACCCTTTTGAAAGGGTCCCTGCCCATCTCCACGCCCATCAGAGCTGGGCCAGCCTTCCATGCATCAAATTGCTCCCTCGGCCTGCTCCCATTTGGTCACTGCAAGCCCCAGCACAGTTTTAGATTTACTGAAAAATTACGAAGATACCAGAAAGTTCCTACATACCCTGTACCTAGTTTCCCTTATTAATAGTATCTTATATAAAGATATTTGTCACAATTAATGAATCAACAATGATATATTATTATTGACTCAAGTTTATTTTTTATTCCAGAATCCCGCATTCCATTCTGTCATCATGTCTCCTTAGGCTCCTCTTGGATACGAGTTCTCAAGCTTGTTTTTGAAGACCTTGACTGTTTTGAGGGGTGCTGGGATTTATCTATTGGGATTTGTCTTATTTTTTTCTCAAGATTAGACTAGGGTTAGGGGTTTTTTTGGGAAGGAAGGCCACAGAGCTAAAATGCCACTCAAAACATGTCATTTTAAGTGTTCTTAAGATGACTCATCACTACTGATGTTGACCTCGATAACTGGCTGAGTAGTGTTTGTTAGGTTTCAGCTTGAAGTTATTCTTTCCAGCTCCCCTTCCACACTGGACCACTGAAGGAAGTCACTGTGCACAGCCCATACTTCAGGAATGGAGAGTATGCTCCACCTACTCCAGGACAGAAGTATTTACATAAATTATCTGAAATTCTTCTGCATGGGAGAGTTGTCTATTCTTCCCCATTTGTTTATTTATGCAATCATGTATTTATGTCTGTATGAACTCATGAATATTTATTTTATACTTTGGATTATAATTCAATACTACTTCCTTTTATTGCTCAAATTGTTTCAGCTTGGCTACAGGAAGCACGCTCAACTGCGTGTTCCTTTGTCATCATATATTTTATAAAGCACTTCTTTACTTTCTAGCACTGCAAGAGAGCCCTGACTCATTTTATATATTCCCTGACCCAGCCCTATAACCAGCTATTTCTTCAAGGCACCTTGGTTCATTTTATTGAAAAATGATATAGAAACCAAGATCTGGGTGCTAGGTGAGCCCATTGCTTCTGAAAGGGTCTTTTAGGCTCTCTCAGCTAACAGAACAAAGAAACAGATGTATGTATCCTAATCTAGTACATACACATATCTAAAAATATTTCTGTATGTGTATTCACATGTATCTCTATTAAGTCAAACAGTTCTTACTGATGTCTCCAACTCCAATCCACTACCACATGTACCATTCTAGCTCCCTCCTTTGCTTATCTACATCCTCCCACTCCCACAGGGAGAAACCTTGCTCCCACCATCTATCATCCATTTACTTAATTCTTCAATCTTAGTCGATATATACAGTGGTTTCAGAACTGTTAACCTGTACTCCACTGAGAAATAACTTTACCAACTAGGGTACAGTGCTTAAGGACAGTTCCTTTTGCCTTTACTCTTACCATCTCTGCTTATTTCCAAAATTACCTGGTCAGAACCTTTTCTCCTACCCTTCAGTGAGGTTATTTCACACATTTGTCAGTGTGCATTTCACCCAGGAAATAACTTCATAAATTATCTTTTTAATTTGCATATATTCAGGCTCACTCAATGTTCTGTGTATAAGTTATCTATTCCTATTGCAAATTATCACAAACTTAGTGGTCCCCCAAAAAACCCCACAAAATATTTTTATCTTATAGTTCTGTGGGTCACAAATTCCACATGATCTCATCAGCCTAAAAGCAAGGTGTCTGCAGGCCTGTGTCCTGTGCTTTCTAAAGGCTCTAAGGGACAAAGTGTTTCCTTGTCTTTTCCCATTTTATAGGCTACCCACATTTGGCATGTCTGCCCCACTTCCCCAATCCAACATCTTTAAAGCCAGCAATGTTGCCTTTCTCTGACCCTTCTTCTGCTATCACGTCTCCCTCTGTCCACAGCTGGAAAGGTTCTCATGTGATTAGACTGGGCCCATCTGGATAATCCAGGATACCCTCCCCATCTCAAGGTCCTAACCTTAATATTAAAGTCCATCTACCATGTAAAGAGAATATTCACAGGTTCTGGGGATTATGGGTTAGACCTCTTTGAAAGGGGAGACAGTATTTTGACACTATAAAATTCTATGGGTTTTGATAAATGCAGAGTATCATGTATCCACCATTACAGTGTCATACAGAATAATTTCACTACTTGTGGGCAGAATACTGCCTACTCCGGGCAAGATGTCCACATCCTAATTTCCAGAAGCTGTGAATATGTTATGTGACATGGCAAGGAAAATGAAGATTGCAGATGGGATTATGGTTACTAATCATCTGATTTTGAAATTAGGAGATTATCCTGGGTTATTTGGGTAAACCCAATGTAATCATGAAGGTCCTTATAAAGTGGAAGAGGAAGGCAGAAAAGCAAGGTCAGAGATGTGACAAGGACTCACCCTGCCATTGCTGGCTGTGGAGACTGACAGGTGACATGAAATAAGGGATGTGGGCAGCCTTTAGAAGCTACAAAAGGATTTTCCTTTAGAGCCTCTAGAAGGGATGCAATCCTGCTGACACATTCATTTGAACCCTGTGAGACCCTATTAAGACTTGAAAGAGAAAACTAATTCAATAACTAGAGAAAATAAGATTAGGTCAGTAACTAGAGGCAAGGTTAATATAAAAATAATCGAGATAAATTAGACTAAGAGTTACAGGGTGTAAACATATTTTTTCAAAAGGACTTTAGATAATCAACTTACACCACTAACCCACACATTTAGTCAACTGATTTTTAACAGTGGTAGCAAGACAATTCAATAGGACAAAGAACAGTCTTTTGAACAAATAGGGCTGGGACAATTGCATAGCTAGCTACATGCACAAGAATGACTCTGAACTACTACTTCACACCATATACAAAAATTAACTGAAAATAGATCAAATACCTAAATATAAGGGCTAAATTGATAAAACTGTTAGAAGGAAACATAAGTATAAATAGTTGTGACCTTAGACTTGGCAACGGTTTCTTAGATAGGACACCAAAAAGCAACAAAATTTTTTAGATAAATTAGACTTCATCAAAATGAAAAACCTGAGTACTTCAAAGAACACCATTAAGAAAATGAAAGGACAAATCATATATCTAATAAAGGTCTAGTATCCAGAATGTATAAAGATCTCTTATAATTCAATAATAAAAAGATATACCCTCTAAGAATGATTATAATAAAAAAGATTAATAATAAGTGTTGGCAAGGAAATAGAAAAATTGAAACCCTTATGCACTGTGGCAGGACTATAAAATGGTACAGTTGGCTATGAAAAAAAGTTTGGCAGTTCCTCAAAAGCTTAAACATAAGAGTTAACATATGACTCAGCAACTCCACTCCTAGGTATATACACTCATGAGGATTAAAACCATATGTCCATCCAAAAACTTGTACAGGATTGTTCATAACAGCAGCATTATTCCCATTATTCCTAATAGCCAAAAACAATCCAAATGTCCATCAAGAGATGAATGGATAAACAAAATGTGGTATATATCCATACAACAGAGCAGTCTTTAGTGATAAAAAAGAATGAGTACTAATATATGCTACAACATGGTGAACCAGGGAACATTACGAAACCAGATGTAAAAGGCCATATATTTTATGATTCCACATATGTGAAATATTCAGAATAGGAAAATTTATAGAGACAGAAAGCCGATTAGTGTTTGTCACAGTCCAGGAGAAGGAAAAAATAGGGAGTTATTTCTTAAAGGCACAAACTTCCCTTCTAGAATGATGAAAATGTTCTGGAACTAGATAGTGGTGATGGTTACACAACAATATGAATGTACTAAATGCCACCAAATTGTATACTTCAAAAAAGTTAAAATGAATTTTGTGTTAGTCTTACTGCGGAAAGAGGGGACTGAAGTACTGAAAATGTAACAATATAGACGAACCTGAAAACATTATGCTAAGTGAAAGAAGCCAGACATATCATCATATGAACCCATTTATGTGAAATGTTCAGAACAGGCAAATCCAAAGAGACAGACAATAGATTAGTGGATGCCAGGGACTGAAGGAAGTGGAAATAGGGCATGGCTGCTAATGGATTTGGGGTTTCCTGTTGGAGTGGTGAAAATGTTTTGGAATTAATAGTGGTGATGGTTGTACACCCTAGTAAATTTATTAAAAACTATAGGATTGAATGCCTTAAAATGGTGACTTTTGGATTCAAGTAAAGATGGCAGAGTAGTTAAAGGCAGTATTTGCATCTTCCCATGACCACATCATAATAACAACTATAGATTGCATTGTAGCTCATGCTGAGTGGCCCCAGGCAGGGCACAGTCTGTGGCTGACCTTGGTCTGTACCTCCCAAGAGGCCTCAGAGCCAGCATACCCCTATGGCCAGCTTCAGACCTCACCAGAGCACCACCCAACTACCTACACAAGCAACACGCTCAAGGGGTGGACTCAGCAGGCACCAGAGCCCCTCTGAAGCAAGTTCTGCTCTGTGGGGTCAGCCCTTGCATAGCAGCTCCTTCACTGTAGTTGCAGCCTGTCCTTGTAGCCTATTACCCTGAGGGGAGCAGTGTTCAATTTATCCCATTGATGCAACAACAGCAATCAAGGCTCAAATATAGCAGGAAGGTACTACAGCCCACATGGGAGCTCAGCTGGAACACCTGGCTCAGGTGATTTGAAGGCTGTGCCACTGGGCCCTACAGGAACCCTACTATATAAGCCCACCCTACCAAGACTAGAAGACAGAAAATCTATCTAATACACAGAAACAAACACAGAGCGGCAGACAAAATAGGGAGACAAAGAAACATGTCCCATGCTCAGAGAACTTCAACAACAAGAAAAAAAAAAAATGACATAGAAACCATAAAAAAGAACCAGTCAGAAATGAAGAATATCTGAAAATAAAGAAAACACTAGAAGGAGACTTCCAGCCAGGACGGAGCCCTAGATAGGCACACTGTATCTCCCTCCACAACTAAGAAGGAATACAACTACCTCAAAACTAGAGACAACCAGAATTTCCAGAAAATCAAGTTGCATGGAAGTCCAACAAACAAAGATATAAAAAAGAAATACTCATCCAGACAGCTAGGAGGGGCAGAGCTCGGGGGGAGAGGATGCAGTGTGGTGGTAGCAGCTGTAGCGGCAGCAGCAGGCCAGTAGAAACTGCAGTCAAACATTTAAAAAAGTCGAGAGGGACACCTAGGGAGCACTCCCAGCACCAGACCAGACTGCACAGCTCAGACGGTTCCAGCACTGGGGACAATAAAGCCTCATTGTTTCTGACTGTGCAAACCAGTGGGGATTGGGGCGGAGGCAGAAACTGCTGGTCTCTCAGTAGAGTCCACTTGTTAAAAAGGCCCCCATGGTTCTAGAACATCTGCAGATCCACCCACTCTGGGAACAATGGCCTGGGCAACAGATAGAGTGACACCAGTCCCATACAGAAGTGGGCGAAGTGCCTGGAAAAGGGGCAAGTGACAAGCAAGAGGCATTGCTCCCTCTCAGACCTCTCCCCCCCAACAGCGCCACAACGTGGTGAAACAGGTTGCCCTGTACTGATGAATACCTAAGGCTCTACACCTTATAACGTAACAGGTACAATAGCTCTACCTAACACACAGAAGCAAACAAACAAGGGAGCCTGGCAAGATGAGGAAACAGAGAAGTATGGCCCACAAGAGGGAATGGATCCAGGTTCCAGTGGGAGAACTAAGCAAGGAGGAGATAGCCAACCTAACAGATGAAGAGTTCAAAACACTGGTGATAAAGATGCTCATAGACTTGACAGATATGCTTAAGTATGGCAAATGCATACGGGAAGAAGTGAAGACTATGATAAATGAAAGGAAGGAAAATCCACACAAAACCAATGGTGAAGGGAAGCAAATTGGGGTTCAAATCAATGTTTTGGAATATAAAGAAGAAAAAAACAGTCAACCAGTACAAAATGAGGAAACAAGAATTGAAAAAAATGAGGAGAAGCTTAGGAACCTCTGGGACAACTTTTAACATGCCAACATCCAAATCATAGGGGTGCCATAAGAAGAGGAAGAACAAGAAATCAAAAGCTTACGTGAAAAAATAATGAAGGAAAACTTCCCACACTTGGCGAAAGAAACAGACATACAAGTCCAGGAGGTACAGAGAGTCCCAAACAAGCTAGACCCAAAGAGGACCACACCAACACACATCATCATTAAAATGCCAAAGATGAAAGATAAAGAGAGAATCTTAAAAGCAGCAAGAGAAAAACAGAGAGTTACCTACAAAGAGGTGCCTATAAGACTCTCAGCTGATTTCTCAAAAGAAACTTTGAAGGCAAGAAGGGACTGGCAAGAAGTATTGAAAGTGATAAAAAGCAGGGACCTACAGCCTAGATTACTCTATCCAGCAAAGCTATCCTTTAGAATGGAAGGGCAGATAAAATGCTTCCCAGACAAGGTAAAAGCTAAAGGAGTTCATCATCACCAAGCCATTATTATATGAAATGTTAAAGGGACTTATTTAAGAAAAAGAGGATCAACACTATGAACATTAAAATGACAACAAACTCACAGCCATCAACAACTGAATCTAAAAAACAAAAACAAAAACAAATGAAGCAAACAACCAGAACAGGAACAGAATTATAGGTATGGAGATCATTTGGAGGGTTATCAGCTGCGAGGGAAAAGTGGGGAGAAATGGGGAAATGGTGCAGGGTTTAAGAAGCATAATTGGTTGGTACAAAATAAGACAGGGGGATGTTAAGAATAGTAGAGTGTTGTAACAATATAATCAATAAAATATACTTAAAAAAAATAGAATAGTATAGGAAAGGGTGAAGCCAAAGAACTTATATGCAAGGCCCATGGACATGAACTAAGGGGGGTGGTATTGCTGGAGGGAAGGGCGGGTTTGGAAAGAGGGAAGCAAAGGAAAAAGAAATTGGGACAATTATAACAATATAATAAATAAAATATACTTTAAAAAAAATAGAATGCACTAGAAAGAATCAACAGATTACCTGAAGCAGAGGATCAATCAGTGATTTGGAAGACAAGGTGGTAGGAAATACCCAAATCAGAGCAACAAAAAGGAAAAATAATTTTTTTTTAAATGAGGAGATTTTAAGGGACCACTGGGACAACAACAAATGTAACAACATCTGCTTCTATAGAGACCAGAAGGAGGAGAGAGAGCAAGGGACTGAGACCTTATCTGAAGAAATAATGACTGGAAACCTCCCTAACCTGCTGAAGGATAAGCACACACAAGTCCAGGAAGCACAGAAAGTCCTAAAGAAGATGAAACTAAAGAGGCCCATGCCAAGACACATCATAATTAAAATGCCAAAGGTTAAAGACAAAGAGAAAAATCTTAAAAGGAGCAAGACAAAAGCAGTTAATGACCTACAAGGCAGCTCCCTAAGGCTGTCAGCTGATTTCTCTGCAGAAGTTTTGCAGACCAGAAGGGATTGCCAAGAAATATTCAAAGGATGAAAAGCAAGGACCTACAGTTAGGATTACTCTACCCAGTAAAGCTATCATTTAGAATGGAAGGGCAGATAAAGAACTTCCCAGACAAGAAAAAGCTAGAAGAGTTTATCACCAACAAACCAGTAGTACAAGAAATGGTAAAGGGCCTTCTTGAAGAAGAATGAGAAATATGAATAAGATGGCAATAACTACATATCCATCAACAATTACTTTAAATACAAATGGATTAAATGTTCCAAACAAAAGACACAGGGTGACTGATTGGATAAGAAAACATCACCCTTACATGCTCTGTCTACAAGAGACTCACTTCATATCGAAAGACACACAAAGACTGAAAGTAAAGGGATGGAAAAAGATATTTCATGCAAATGGAAACAAACAAAAAAGCTGGGGTAGGAATACTCAACACCAGACAAAATAGACTTTAAAACAAAGGGTATCTAAGAGACCCAGTAATTCCATTTCAGGATATTCATCCAAAGAAACTCAAAACACAAATTCAAAAAGATATATGCCTCTATATGTTCACTGCAGGATTATTTACAATAGCCAAAATATGGAAGCAACTTAAGTGTCCATCAAGATAAATGGATAAGGAAAAAGTGGTGCATATGTACAATGGAATATGACTCAACCAAAACAAGAGAATAAAACCTTACCACCTGCAAAACCATGAATGGACCTAGAGGGTATAGTCTGAGGGAAATAAATCGAGAAAGAAAAATGCCATATGATTTCATGTATATGTGGAATCTAGAAAACAAAATAAACAAACAAGCAGAATAAAAACAGACTCATAGATACAGAGAACATTTTAATGGTTGTCAGACTGGGGGGAGGTCAGCGGGATGGGTGAAAAAAGTGAAGGGATTAAGAAGTTCAAATTGGTAGTTACAGAATAGCCATAGGGATGTAAAGTACAGCGTAAGGAATACAGTCAATAATATTGTAATAACTATGGTATCAGATGGGTACTAGTTTTATCAGAATGACCACTTCATAAGTTATATAAATGTCCAATCACTGGGTTAGATAGCTGAAACTAATATAATACTGTATGTCAACTATAGGTGAAATATAAAAAAATTACTAAAAATAAGAAGGAAGTCCTTAGGGTCTCTACTGTGCTGTCCAATAAACTCTCCTGTGATGATATAAATGTTAAAAAGAAAAAAAAGGATGACTATTTATGGTATGTGGATTACATTTCAATTAAAACAAAATTTAAAAAATAAATAAATTAGAGTAACTGAGTGTGAGTATGTGGAGAAGGAAAGGAGAAGACAGTAAACACAAACAAGCAGATTTTTTTCTTTCCTGAAATGAAGGAGAAAGTTTACTTAGTTAATTATAAAGTTCAGTATTAGAAATAATGCTTTGTCAAATGTTTTGCTCCTTCATTCTTGAACAGTTTGAAGGCACGCGTTTACAATAGGTTAAGTGGAGCATCAGATGTAGGCATAAAGAGTTCTGACTCCTTAAATTTTCTTACCATTATAATTGGCTGCATCAGGATCATCCACATTGATGGCAACCACTTTCCAGTCAGTTTCCCCTTCATCAATCATAGCCAATATGCCCAGAACCTTCACCTTGATTATTTCACCTCTTGCACATACCTGAGAGTCAATAACCACAGTCAGGACAATACTTACAGAATGAAACGTTGGAAGAAAAGCTTTGCTTGGTGGGTAGTAGGAAACAAGGAAGATGCTAAGTTTCTGCAAACTTACCTTAAGATTGTTCCTTTAAGCAGTTTTTAAAAAGATAAACAAGTAAATGCCTACCAGTCTTATCAAAGCTGAAAATGTATCTTTATTACTTATAGGTCCTAAGAGAATCAGTAACATGATTCAGGGTAATTAATAGTTTTTAAACTGTCATTGACTGTGCCAAAGAATAAACCTCCATAATTTGTTTCAAATACATATTTTAATGTGCTTTTATTTTCTAGAAGCCACTGAGTTAGGCATCATACAATATGACTGAACTTGATGACTTAAGAAACTGAATAACAACTTTCTTTTCAGTTGTTTACCATTTCCCCAAGCCTGAGAAAGATTACAAACACATATAACTACAGTCAGAATCTTAAAGCAACCCTACTTTATAGAGGGATCTCTTGTATTGAAATGAAATTTGCCTCCTAATACCCTTCGCCTAGTGACCAGTCATCTGCCTTCTAAAGCAATGCAGAACACGTCCCACATATATGCATAGTCATATATGCACATTTTTCTAGGCTAATTTTAAATAAATCATACAAATATACAAATGATTTAAATAAAATGGAAGCTTCTAATCACCCAAAGTAACATTATTATTCATAGTATTTTTTAAAGTATGAAGGTTATATATTTCATTAATGTCATCTTGGCACTAACGAAAAACATTTCGGATTCCATTACCTTGCTTCCAATTTCACAGACATCAATTGGGTCATTGTCACCACAACAGCCAGTGTGCTTGTCATCGTGCCCTGGGTCTTCCCAAGTCTAGGGGGAAAAAAGGCTTAGAGCATACTGTTCCTATACATGCTACTGACAGAATGGATTATGCTGACATTAAAAGATAACATCACATGAATCTTTCTGAAAAACAGTAATCTTCAGCTATTTTTATCTCATTTAAAAAATTATTCACATCTAAGAATCTTAACTATACACAATGATTTTAATTAAATGCTAGGGTTCCTATTATGCATAGAATGCTGAACTAAATTTAAGCTTTAAAACAGGTAATGATCCTATTTAAAACAAACAAAAAATCATCCACCTAATAACTGAGATAAATGCAAACACAGAAGGAGGCCCAAATATTTACTTTAAATATATATTAACACATTGCGTATGGGTGGCGAGAATTCTCATCATTTCTAAAAGGCATTTAAATACCCCGGTACGCAACGTGTTAAAAGAAAACTGCTTTGAGGAACTCTTGGTACTTACTATCTTCTACTTAACTAGATTGTCTTTAAAATAAATTTCCAAAGCAGAGGTAGATAGGCAGTAATACTAAAACAGAAACTATGTGTTCTGATGGTAAAAGTGGCACTGCTGATCAGGAGCCAAAATTAAAAATATTAATAGGATTTTTTAAGCTTCATCTTGCTGGCTTTCTTTTCTGCTAAATTGCAAGACAGAGTCCTTGCCGGGCATCTCATAAAAGAACACATGGCCTATGTCTGCCAAGAAGTCAAGATTAAAACATAGCTGTTGTTTTGGTTCTTTTCTCCCCAATCCAGAACATACGTTTGCCTACTCAGCTGGAGTAAAGGCAAATATATAAAAATGAAGGGCAATAAAAGAGGACCAGGTCCAACAAAGCCTAATCCAGCCTACAGAAGAATAAGAATTTCAGCAATATTTTCCCAGAGGGATGCTATTTCAAGGCTAAATACTAAATCAACTGAAGTACAGGTGTCTGCCTATAACTAAGGAAGACAACTTTATAATTACCTAACAAGCTAGATGAGTTTGACCTATGATTGGTAACTTATAGATTGTTTCACAGTAGCTTCCATTTAATAAACTTAATGGTTAATAAAAAACAAACCATTTATCAACAGGAAAAAAATTGTACATTTTGTGTAAAAATCCTGAGTGTCACAGCATTATCCTAGGCAAACCAAAATTAAATCTGTCATTCACTCATAAAAGACATGACTCTAGTGATTCTTTATTCAAATGTTACATAAAGACCTGGCATAGTGCTGGGGATAAACTTGTAAACAATGCAGATATCCCCCCTCCTCAAAGGGTTGACTGTTTAAAAAATCAGAATCTTATTCTTACTTTACCACAGAGAGCTTGGCTTAAAGAAGGGAAATCAGGACTCTAAAGATAAAGGTCAACAGTGGTGTGAACTAAGTGCCTTTGTTCTCATAATAGCCATATGAGCTAAGTACTATTAATATCTCAGGGTAGATATTCATGTCTCAGGGAGGAAGAGGCCAATTGGTAACTTAGCAAGAGGCAGCCTTGGGCTTTGAACCCTAGTCTGTCTGGTGCCAAAAAGCAATGCTTTTATAATCACTAGCCTACAGTGTCTCTCTTAATAGATTTGCCACTCATTCTGTAAAAAAAGAATTTGTATAGTTTATAACTAATCCATATAGAAAGATAAATATTTAAAAAAAGAACAAACCTTCAAATGTGAATTTCAACATTGTAAATATTTACCTTTCAATTTATTTTGAAAATAAGTTTTTCAAGGAATTATTAAAATGAGTTAATTACCCATTAAGTTTTTAAGATCTATTATAGCAAAAACTTTCTGAAAGTGTTTAAATCTTTTTTTACTAATAGCAGTAGGTTAGTTTTTTTGTAAGCTAAAAAGTACATTTCTAACAATTGCACAGAGACATACCTGAGGGATGGCACCATAGTTCCAGATATATCCCTTATAAGGGAACAAATTTGCAACATAGCGGAGTTTTCCTTTTTTCACATCTTGTTTAATTGGGTTTAAAGGGTCCTTTGTAGCAATCTGAAATTGAAAAAATTTCTAATCATTGCATATTTAGATGTGAAATATTATTCAAATAAAGCACTTGTGAAAATTAATTATGGAATGCACACCCCTAGTTTCACCGTAATGATGTATTTTACCCGTAATACTTTTGTAATTTGAAATAAAAGTTTCTCCATAGTCAGCCTTTAAGTGGAAAACATTTGAGATACATGGGAACTATCAAGAAGGGAAAAAGAACTTGTATTAATTCCAGAAAGCAAAAACTAAACTTACCTGGAATAAATTCTAACATATGAGAAATAAAAATTTTTATTAAAAGGGCAAAATTAGTATTACCAAATTCAGCTTTCCTTTACAGCATTTAAAATTACTGAAATATTTGAGTGCCTACCACATGCAAAGTGTGGTTACAGTGAAAAAGCTTAATTGATATAAAACATATAATAAATATCCATAACAAAAAGCCAGATATCTTACTTAGGTGTCATCAGAAGGAAATTAACAAAATGCAATAGAAATTCTAATAATATCATTTGTGACTGGGGTGACCTGACTCTGAAGTCAATGACAGACTTAAAAAGAACAAGACAGAGGAGAAAAAAATTATTCCAGGCCTTGGGAACTCCAGAAGCAAAGGTGTAGGGAAGGTAAGTCTGTAGCATATTTGTAAACTGTAAAATAGTTGAGTTTAGTTGGAGCACAGAGGAAAGATTAGAAGGCATTAGAAGAAATGACTGGAAAACAGATTGGGGCTAGAAAGAGGAAAACCTTGGGCTTTAGCTGTTTAACCCTTGAGCAAATCAGTGTGGCTAAATGGAAACTAATATCTTACATCTGACTGTCAATCTACGGAGAAACATACCTCCATTTTTGCATTAGACCAGCGTGGTACTTCAACTACCATATGGAACACATCCTGAAAAACAGAAGGTCAGATGGTCATAGGAGCCAATTTGTTCTCTTCAATGAGATGCCATAGTTCCTCCAAAGTAAAACTGCTCATTGTATCAGGTCTTTGAAGTCATAATAAAATAGTTGGGTGGGTGGGATGGGGGTGTGTGGAAAGAATGTTTCTATAAAGAAAGGAAACAATTTCTAAACATAACAGAACTTGTATCTCTGAGGAAGTTCATCTTCAAAGCAATAATTTCCAATGCCTATTCATTTCCAGTGTGATTCCGCAATTACTCAAAATGTTTTTGGATTGCGTATTTCAGAGGTGGTTTATAAGACAAATTCCAAATCAATTTAATTTGTCATACTTTAGTTTTAGCCTCAAAGTTAATCAGCTTGATTACCCACATTGTTCTCCCAATTTGGCTGTTTTTAAAAATCAAGTACTCCTCAAAAAGACAAGAAGTTTGACAATGAAATAAAATATGTTCCAAAAATATTTTAACCAATGGCACTTCTAGTGTAATTAGTTAACAACCTTAAACTGACTACTTTTAAATGAATGATACATTTCTACCCTACCGGTATGGCTCAGTTGGTTGGGCATCATACCACAAAGTGAACGGTCATGGGTTTGATTCCCAGTCAGGGCATATGCCTGGATTGCAGGTTTGGTCCCTGGTCACAGTGCATGTGAGGGGCAACCAATCTATCTTTCTCACATTGATGTTTCTCTCCCTCTTTCTCCCTCCCTTCCCCTCTAAGAATAAATAAATAAAATCTTTTTAAAAAGTAAAATAAATAATATATATTTTAAATTCCCTGAGTGCTTGTTTAAAAATATGATGAAAGAAAATCACAGTTATTTCATTTTGTACATCTAAGTCAAATATCAACTTGACATAGGGTCTCTAATTAAAACTGAGCTTTAAGGAGTCAGAAAATTTTTTTTTTACCAAGGAATAAAACTTTACATGTAGGTTTTCAGTTTATAGCCTCTATAAGACACACATGAAGCCAAGTTTGCAATTACTCTATTATAAAATGTATATTTTAAAAAGCTGATTTAAAATAAAAATCACTTATACAACTTCTTAGAATTACATCTTTGCTACTTTGCATAAAAAATAGGGACTTATAGAATTGTACACCTGAAGCCTATATAATTTTATCATCCCAATAAATACAATTAAAACAAAAAGACAGGGACTGATGAACTACAGTAAGTCAAAGGTAATTACCTTGCTGCTATTTTTAACGAAGCAGAAAAGCTACACAGATTTATATTCAAGAGTGCAAAACTTCCATCACTCATTTAAGTTCTTGGGTAAACCAAGGGAGACTAAAACATTCATTAAGTTTATGTTCTAAGCCTCCTCCTGCCACCTACTTGCTAACAACATAAAAACCACAAAGGATGGAGATATTATTTAAATCCAAGACTGAATAAACTGCTCTATCCTTGTAAAGTAATAATGAATGGTTTTAGAAAAAGTAATTTTTCAGGGTAGTTTTCAAGAACTGCAGCTATCCAGTAGTACCACCGCTCTGATATTACAAACTGTAGGATCTGTAAATCTATGATACTAGAACGAAGTAGGGGCTTTTAAAGTTTTCAGCAGCAATATATTAACAGTTCACAAGATGGAGCTGTTATTATGTGAAAGATTAAACTGAGATGAGAAAACCAAGGAGACTGATGGTTAATTCTTTTTTAAATAAAATATTTTAAAATGAATACACTGCCAGGTCATACCAGCCTGAAAACAAATACATTGCCTAGAGAAAAAAAATAGCAAACAGAGCTGAAATTACTACAGCATTCCCTCACTTACTGCGGGTATTATGTTCTAGACACCCCTGCAATACGTGAAAATCTGCGAAGTGGGAACCTTACATTTATTTTAGTATTTATATATATTTTAAGGCTTTATAAACCCTTCCCAGTCTCTTATTAACCTTTCCCACTCTCTTATTAACCTTTTCCACACTTTTATAAACACTACTTATGTTCTTAAACATATTCTACACTCTTAAACCTATGTAACTTTAACAACATACATATGCAGCACTGCAAAATCCCGCAATATAGCGAAAAATCCGTGGTATATAACTAAATATAATATTTTTTTAAATCCCACGATACAGTGAGGCCACGATAAGGGAACCGCGATATAGAGAGGGACTACTGTAATTCATTCAGAAACTACCTCAAACACTTAAATGGAACTAAATGATAAATACATACAGATCTCAAAACCACATTACCTAATATTGCAAACCTGTATAACTAATGGAAACCAAAAAGAAAAAGAAAAAGAAGAAACAAACAAACAAAAAAACCACTAGCTGAGCCAAAAATAGCAAGGAGTATCCTGCAAGAAGTCACATATCTAATTGATTCACTTGTTTCCACAAATATTTACTGAGCACCACAATTATGTGCCCCACTTTTCTAGGCACTGAAGACTAGCAATGAACAGAATAAAAGCTTTTATCTCTTCAAGAGTTGGATTTCCAAACCAGGTCCTCCTAGCTTGTAGGCCTCATGCTATAGCTTGGGGTCCACAAACCTACTGGAGATGAGGAACTAGTCTGTAAAATGGATGTTTAGCACATTTTCTATTGTATGTAGATGCTATAGTGATTACCGTATTTTTTTAAAAAGCAAAGCAAGAATGTGCAGTAGTTTTTAGTGATTATGTTCTCCATTAATTATCACAAAGAAATGTTTTCAAATATTTTGATATAAAAAGAGGGTTTCTCATACATTAGCAGGAACTATTACGAAAGAATCGTTTATCTCTCCTAGACAACACGACTATAATTCAGGGGGCTGCCACTGAGGGTAAGTAAAACAATTTTCAGAGCAACAAATGTGAGAAATTCAACCAATTACTCCATTGCTAGAAAAACTTTTCTGGTAAAACATGCATTCTCACTGGAACACTTGTGCACTATTGGTAGGAAAGTAAAGTGGTACAGCCTCTGTGGAAAACAGTATGGCAGTATTTCAAAAAATTAAAAATAGAATTACCATATCATGCATTATGGACACAGCTGATAAGTCTTGAAGCTAATCCGCCATATTGACTCCTGTCCCCTTACCTCCATCTGGGAATGTACACAGAAACTCTGCGGTGAGCCACCCTTGACCTTATCTGTCTCTTAAACCAGCTCTGATGCCAAAGCCTCTGGATATTATTCATCCTTAAAGGGAAGGAAATTGACACGTTGCGTCATGAATGAACTTTAAGGGCATTACGCAAAATGAAATAAGCCAGACACAACACAAATACTGTATGATTCCACTTAAATGAGATACCTTAAGTGACAGGGGCTGGGCAGGGAGAAGTGGGGAGTTCTTTTTTAATGGATAGAGAGTTTCAGTTTCACCAGATGAAGAGTTCTAGAAATGAAGGGTGGTGATGGTTGCACAATAATGTGAACAAACTTAATATCACTGAACTGGATACTTAAGAGTGGTTAAAATGGAAAATTGTATGTTACATGTACTTTATAATTTAAAAGTTGGGGGAAATATGCATTATAATATTTCCAATGTTTATGTACTTAAAAATAGCAAGGCAAGATTTTAGAAAATTTAGTACCACCCAGAAATGCATGCCTTCTTTCTTTAATCCTAAATGGTTTCAACTATTACTTAGCTCAATCCTGTATTTATGGTTTTATTATCCCCATTGTTAAGACTTCTCAGCACTCCATTCTCTACTTCTATGCTTTGGGTTTCTAAATGCCTGCTCTGGCATCAAAGCTCTCAGATCCCTGTTTATAGTTACAGAGGAAGGAAGACAGTTTAGTATCCTTAGTGGGTTGATTTTGACAAGCCTGTAAAAGGAGGGGAAAAGGCAAACTACAGCTTTAGCTCTGACTCCCCAAAGTCAGAAATATATCAATCATTTCATCAATAAACTAAGAATGTTAATGTTAAAGATATCCACATTCTAAGGAGATTGAAAGCTTAACAAGTTTAAATGATATCATTCCATTAATCAAAAGGATTTCAAATAAATCAAATAAATTTTTTAGGGATAGAAGATATTTAACCTATATCTTTATTTTTTCAGCTTTACTGAAGTATAATTGACAAAATTGTAGGATACTTAAAGTGTACATTGTGATGACTTGACCTACATATATATATTGTGAAAGAACTTCTCACCACCACCCCCATCTTGTTAATTAACATATCCATCAGCTTACATATTTATCTTTTCTTTTTTGGGGGGGAGATATCATTTAAGTTCTTCTCTCTTAGCAAATTTCAATTATACAATGCAGTATTAATCAACTAGAGTCAGTCACCATATTTTACATTAAATCTTCAAATCTTATTCATCTTATAAATGAAAGTATGTACCTTATAACAACTTCCCCTTATTTCTCTCAACCCCTCCAGCCCCTGATAACCACCATTCTGTTACTATGACTTTAACTTTTATTTTTTAAAAGATTCCACATTCAAGTGATACCATGGCAGCATTTGTCTTTCTGGGTCTGGTTTATTCCACTTAGCATAATGCCTTTCAAAGCTCATCCATGTTCTCATACTTTTATATATATATAAAGGAGTATATATATGACATACCCCTGGCTGGTTTGGCTCAGTGGATTGAGCGTCGGCCTGCGAGCTAAGTGTCGCTGGTTCGATCTTCCAGTCAGGGCACATCAGAGAAGGAAAACTCTGACTCCAAAAAACCTCCGCTGCCTTGCGGCATACCTCTTCAGGGGAAAGGCTAAGGGAGTAAACCCCGACAGAAAATCCGGAGCCGGAGTCCCTAAGGCGGTTCGACGTTGTAGTCAACACCGGCAACTCCTGCGGCGCACCTGAAGCCAAGCTGTATTGACTCCGTCTTTCCCTTGGACCCTTCAGCTGCGAAGAGAGGGGGGGTCTGCTGCATGGGCAACAGCAGACCCTCCATATCACCCTGCCCAGGCTCTGTAGCTTCAGCTTCACTGGAGAGGACACTCCAGCGTCATCACAAGATGTCGATTCAACACGGGAGGAGACAGATACCGTGTCACTCCCGAGTTGGACTGCACAGCCATTCTCGGCGGTGCAGATAGACTCTTAAGAAGCTACACCATCGTCTCTTGAGACGGACGGCTGCCAACAAAATATATATGACATATAGGAGGTGGGACTCCCCCAAAATGGAATTATCTTCTAGAGGGTGGTCCCCTTGTAATACAGGCTTCCCCCACTTAGGTGAATGTTCTAGGAATCCATCTGTATCTGTGTACCTACCAGCAGACGTTGTTGTAAAGGCTGTGTTTGACCAAAAAAGGCATGACCACACCCCCATGCCCCACCCGCCCTATTCACCCAATATTGTTTCCCTGGATGAAAAAAATCCTCAAAGGGAAACGTTTTGCCAATGTGGAAGAGGTGAAACAAAAATCGGCAGAGGCACTAAAAGGCATTAAAATCGATGAGTTTAAAACTGTTTTGAGTGGTGGAAAAATCATCTTGATAGGTGTATTGCATCAAATGGAATGTAGAACTTCCTGTAAAGCTGGAGGCATAAACAGACACACTTCACCTCCTCATGCTACTACAAGAATTACAACTAACCTCAAAATAAAAAACACCCAGAACAGCCAGAAAATGAAATTGTATGGAAGTCCAACAACTAAGGATTTAAAGAAGCCACATTCATCCAGACAGGTAAGAGGGGCAGAGACGTGGAGTCACTGTGCAGAGACAGCAGCGGCAGAACAGGCTGTCCCACATTCATATGTGATGGATAAAAATCAGGAGGGATACCTTTGGAGGGAGACTGCTGGGGGGAAGTGGGGTACTGGGCCAAGGGGGGCAAAAGGAGAAAAATTGGGACAACTGTAATAGCATCATCAATAAAATATAATGTAAAAAAATATATAGTTTTTTATAAATAAATTCTGGCTTTGGGCCCACTCATATGTATGTATGTATGTATGTATGTATGTGTGTGTGTGTGTGTGTATATATATATATATATATATATTTTTTTTTTTTTTACATTACATTTTTCTTATCCATTTATCCATCAAAAGACACAGGTTGTTTCCACATCTTGGCTATTGTGACTAGTGCTGCAATGCACATGGAGTGCAGATACCTCTTTGATATACTGTTTTCATTTCCTTTGGATTATACCCAAAAGTGATTGCTGGATCATATGGTATATACCCAGCAAGAAACCTCTATCTTGATTAGGCTTATAGCTTCATTGGTTAAACAGGAATATTACAGTAGCATGGTGATCACAGGTCTCATCTCCAAACTGGTTATTTTCTTTGGATCAAATCAGTAATCTGATAAATCATTTACTAATGAATACACTATGGATATTTGGGATGAAGCTGTATCGACACTGTCTTTCCCTTGGACCCTTCAGCTGCGAAGAGAGGGGGGGTCTGCTGCATGGGCAACAGCAGACCCTCCATATTACCCTGCCCAGGCTCTGTAGCTTCAGCGTCATCACAAGATGTCGATTCAACACGGGAGGAGACAGATACCATGTCACTCCCGAGTCGGACTGCACAGCCATTCTCGGCGGTGCAGATAGACTCTTAAGAAGCTACACCATCGTCTCTCGAGACGGACGGCTGCCGACGACGGCCGACGATTATTAGTAATGTAGTTAAGTATGTATATATGCAGCATGCTCTTAATTTAATTACATCCCATCTCTGAATCTTTATTTTTTAATAATATTTTTATGTTTTTAGATTTTATTTACTTATGTTTAGAGAGAGGGGAAAGGAGAAAGAGAGGAGAGAAACATCAATGTGTGGTTGCCTCTCGTGCACCCCCAACTGGGGACCTGGCCTGCAACCCAGGCACGTGCCCTGACTGGGAATCGAACCGACGACACTTTGGTTCGCAGGCTGGTGCTCAATCCACTGAGCAATACCAGCTAGGGCCTATCTCTGAATCTTAGTAGTAAAGTTAAATGTATTTTGTTGAGAGACTTATGAATGCCTCATGACTTATCTGTTTTCAACACTGAATATGAAGCCTAGTGAACATGACATGTTGTACTACAAAACTGCATAAGTAGTTTAAATGAGCATTTTCAAGTTGACTCATCAGGTGTTTATCTAGATAACTTCAGAAATCAAGTAAATATCAGATTTAGGAAGAAATACAAAAATCACAGTTCTACCAACCTTTCTCTTATTTTTCTGTTTTGCAATAAAATTTAGAGAACAGTGGTGGTAGAGAGAATTTTCTTTGAAATTTATCTAGAGATTAGAAATAAAGCAAGAGGCTAATTTTAAAAATGGGGGGCATCTTGCCTTTAAAAAAAAAAAACCACTCCTAGAGTAGTTTTGGGTATAAAATCCATATCAGAATAGCTCCTATAGTTGATAAGGAAATGCTCTACTCCCATAAAGGTGCTTTGAAAAGATGTAGCAGCTTTCATCATTTCCAATAATATTTTACCTTATTAAGTGCTCACCAAGTGGCAATGGCTCTTAACCCTGAGTTTTAAGTTTTGGCTTCAAAGTTGGTTTTGTGATTAAAGGATATACTCTATGTTGCTAAAAGTAAATGGGTTCCTCCTTGTGCACTGTTGGTGGGACTGAAATTGGTAGAGTATGGAAAACAGTATGGAGGCTCCTTAACACACTAAAATAGAACTACCATATGACCTAGCAATCCCACTGATGGGTTCTAGCCCATGATCAGGATAATGGGGTTAACAAAAGAACCTAGCTCAGAGAATGACATAATGGTTAAATGAACTAATCCACATAAGGGCTTTAGAACAGTGCCTAAGGTACCAAAAGCATTCAATAAATATTAACATAATTTTTTTAAAATAATACTCTTTAATGAGACTTCATCAGTGTAGAATGTAACATCATTCTACATCATGTAAGACCAACAGTGCTCAGAGGTAAAGTAACTTGTTCAATATCACAAAACCGGTCCGTGATAACCAGGACTGAAATCAAGATTTCTTATTCCTAGTTCAGTGACCTTTACTCCAAAAAAAGAGCTCTCAAAGGCTTCAGAAATAGCCAGTCATTGTAGTCAACACAATCACCCTATTTTTGTTTTGTTACTGTGTATTGAGACTTTGCTATAAGCACATTATATGCATATTTAATAATCACAACTTAATTTTTTTACAAAGTTCATAAAGCACAGAGATTATGGTTAGAATAGCTGTTTCCAAATTTTAGTCATTTTTAAAGCTCATCTGAGGGGAAAAATATAGGAACTTCTTCTTAGTTATGACATGCCAACTAAGTTTAATTGTTAGCAGTTTTCATCTATGTTTCTAGTTCTAACTTTGGTTTGGAAAATGCAAAACCAAAAGATAAACAAAACAAAACAACCCAGAAAACCCAAACATGCTATATAAATAAGTTGGGAAAGACAAACAGTGTTTATATTATTAATTCTGTGATATTTTTAAAACTTCAATTTATGGAACTGTTTAGAAAAAGAAATAGAAAATTCAAAAGAAAGCAAGCCATGTGAGAAAATGAGTAATCTAAAAAGCATCCACTCAGTTGTAAGAGGAGGCTAAAAAATTTGGGTATAGTGAGATAGTATCTTTAAAAAGTTAAGAATGATACACACTACAAAAAAATTTTTATATTTCTCAAGCATCAACCTATTTGATTAGAAGCCTGACTTCTTTTAGAAGGAGAGTAAAGAAACATAGCTCCATTATTTATATATGCTCCCAACAGTAACCTGAAAAACAAAGAGAAGCCTATATTGTTAGAACTAGTATTTAACATCAAAGCTGAAGATGGAATAGAAAAATACCAAACTTCTAAAACTAAACATCAACTCATAGTGTTCGAACACTTTCATACTTAGGTAATATTTACCCAATATTTCACACTGTTTAGGATGTTTTTGGATTTTTTAAATGTCTGGTATATTAGAAATTTTATGTGTGAAGAGACTGAGCTACAGGTGCTTCTATATTTGATCCCCAAATAGACCCAGAGCAAAGGACACTCTTACAATCTTAAAAAAAAAAAAAAAAAAAAAAAAAAAAAACAGTGAGTCTTTGCCATTGCCCTCTTCTATCTAAGGGATTTGGAAACAACCCTAGCAGGTTATCTGAGTTATAAGGATTCCCAGAATTGGCTGGATTGATTACCTAATGGCAGATATACTGAATCGAATGCTCTCCACATTGAAAGGTCCTGACTTAAAGTAGGATAAACCTTTGGGCATTTTTCCTTAGTATGGCTGAGTTATGTTAAAGGTACCTTCCTTTATTATCATCTATCTAATGGATGACCCTATGAGAGATAAGGTATTTGGACACACACACACACACACACACACACACACACGTATATAAATTTAATTATATTAAAATGTTTTTTAAAATGCACACTGAATCAATCTGACCTTTTATTTAACTTTAATCCAAAATAAGTTCTGTGTACCACACCCTTACTTGTTTTGTACATACTGAGTTTCCTTAAAAATAAAACAAAAGAACTCTTCCCTGCTTCTCAGGCAGGAATCTGAAGTGCTGAACTTCATTGAGGTCTGGACCATTAGTGTAAAAGAACTGTTGCAAGTGCTTGTGCTTCTGAGCTAGCTTTGGTGATATAAAAGCAAAGTGTTCATTTGAGTAATTCCAGATTATAGACATAACCAATCCCATACGAGACTTCAAGGAGTCACAATAATTTGAGTAAAGATGTTTAACATGAGAACACTGTAGTCTCAGTTTCCTATTTTGAGGTAACTTGAAGCAGCAATAAGATTAGGTAGCGCAAGTCCTATGATCATTCTGGTCTTTGGCTAGAATATTGTCTAATAACTTACTGCTTGGTCTGAATGTTTGTGTCCCCCCAAAATTCGTATGTCAAAATCCTAATCCTCAAAGATGATGGTATATTAAGTGGGATCTTTGGGAAGTGGTTAAGACAGGAGGGTAGAACACTCATAAATGGGATTAGTGCCTATAAAAGACGCTTTGCAGAGCTCCCGAGGCTCTCCTGCTGTGTGAGGATATCCTGAGAAGTTTGCAACCAGAACCAGAAGAGGATCCTAACTGACCATGCTGACAGCCTGATCTCAGACTTCCAGCCTCCAGAACTGTGAACAGTAAATTTCTGCTGTTTAAATACCCAGCTTGTGGTATTTTGTTATAGCAGCCCAAATGTACTAAGACACAAACACACACACAAAAAACAGCTATACGACCTGTCAAGAAAATGTTTTCCTTCTTTAATACATCCGTTTTGCCAAGGTACCATCAATAAACTTAGGGTCATCATTTTATAACTCTTCATTACTCAAAATGGTCTGAGATGTTACTGTAAAGTACTTTACTATATATACTAATTATACAACAAACAAGCCAACCAAATGATGCCAATGAGTGGAAGCAAGGATCTTGCAGTTCATACCAACTCCCAGGAAGTCAGTTGTAACAAAGCAGAGTTTCTGAGTAAATACAACTTTGAGAATACCACAGGAGAACACAGTCCCTGCTGTAACTGTGGCACATAATTGGCCTGGGGCTGTTTGCTCCACTGCCTCCAGCTAGAGCCCAGCTTAGGTAGGCTCCCTGGAAGTGACACACAGGTTGGCTTTTCTACTAATGTCCACGTTGTCAATATAAACCTGCAGCAAACTTCCTGGCAGAAGTAAAATGAATTTAACCATTTTTCTCTAGTAGTCAAGCACAAAAAAGTAGGAAGACAGCACACACAAGGATAAAATTCCATCTTTACTAGTATTCTCAATGTGCGTTGGAATGTGATGTTCACATGTTTATGCACAGACATCTAGCTAAAAAAGATCAATAATCTATGTAGTTTTTACAACTAAAAAAGATTTGCACTCACTGTGAATCAAGCTTCTTAACTAAATGAAAAATAAAATGGTTTAAGGTAGAGAAAAGAATCAAACATTTGGCCTTGTGTCAGTTCCTAAATACAGTACAAACTTTTCCTTTATTGGGAAGGAGGCAAAGTAACTATTTAAATCTGTACAAGTAATGCAGGATCTTTATAAAAAGGTTAGGAAATATAAAAAGGCAAAAATGAAAGTAAAAACAGAAAGAGTCAGTAGCAATTAATTCTACCTCCCAAAGATCATGAATATTTTGGAATATGTAGTTATAGACATTTTTCCTAGGAAAGTAAAAGTTCTTACCATTTTGTGGCAAACCTATCAATTTGTGCAAAAGTTAGATTTCTTTGGCTCACTAGTATATACAGGAACAGACATTTCTTTTTAGAAGTCTGTGGACTTACCTTTATTAACAATATTTGTAGATCTTAACTCTACTAGTCCATTAAAAGTACTGAATTTTTCTGTATTCACTGAATAATCTAGTTTATTTTTACTGTTTAGTAAATATTTCATAAGTCCGCATTTTGAGTAGGCTATTTAATTTTAAAACCACTAATGATACTAAGATTTTAGTTCCAAATACACATACAGAAAAGACCAATGTAATTTTTTGGCTAACTGAGACAGCTTTAAAACATTTGCTTCTATTCCTCAATTTATAGCTACATCTTTAACTGAATAATCTGAATTTAATACTGACTTCTTGCCCTGGAGGGCTATTCAGTTGGTTGGAGCACCATCCCATACACCAAAAGAGGTGCAGGTTACATTACCAGTCAGGGCACATACCTAGGTTGTGGGTTCAATCCCCCGTGTGGTGCATAGGGGGGTAGCCAATCAGTGTTTCTCTTTCACATCAATGTTTTTTTCTCTCTCTGTCCCCTTTCCTCTCTCTCTAAAGTCAATGAATATATGCTCAGATGAGGACTTTTTTAAAAATAGAGACTGACTTCTTACCAATGTTCCTTTTAACTCACAGCACAATGAGGTATTTTAAGTATTTGTTAAGACAAGAAAAGCCATATGTGGAACTAACTGATCTCAGTAAGGAGACTGGGTTCAAAAGATAAGAATACCTTACCTTATCTGCGTAAATTGGAATATCATGAAATGGAGATATATATTGTCCTTTCTCGTTTTCTGCAAAATAAATGATAAAAAGTTATTACTTTTTGGTTAATTATATTTCCAGATATATGTAGTACACTTTTTGAAAAAAATGTAATTTTTAGAGGCAGTTTCGGGTTTACAGTAAAATTGAGAAGGTACAGAGATTTCCCATATACCCCCTGCTCCCAAACACACATAGCCTCCCCAATTATCAACACTACTCACCAAAATGGTAAGGTACAAAAAACTGGTTGTGTACTTCACCTTTCCTGACCCTCCTCTAAGACTGGATTACGTTTTCATCTTATGCACTGCGTAGGCATTTTAGAGGTACTATAAGGGCAGGGACTGCCTTATATATAATACCCTTTGAGGACACATCTTTATATTCCCAAAGCCTAGCAGTGCCTATGTACAAAAAGCGATCAGATTGTTAGCAAAACTAATGAAAGACTTGGGCTCAGAGAGAAGGGAGGATATCAGTTTGCTGAATTATAAACCATGTTGCATTAAATGTTGTTCCAGTAAAACAGAGCCAATCTTAGATTATGATTTTTCTTCAAGATAATCAAGTTGCAGCAACACTTTCACAGGTAATTACTATATTCTGAGACCTCACTACTATATCCAAAAAGTAATTCAAAAACTTCCTTTCTTTAGGAAACCTAAGGGTCAATCCACATTGCATCCCTTCAGGTTTAGAAATGAAAGTGAAATAGGAAAAAATGAAGTGACCACTCCCAATCCCATGAAGTTAACCATGACTCTGCGGTCTGACCCACTCTCAGTTTTAAAGAAATTGGCAAATGTAACATTATGAAGGTTTAAACAAAAATCTCCTATTAAGGAAGGAGTCTAAGAAACCTGTGATTTTTTTAAAAAACCTTAAAATTATATAATTGGATCTAATTATTGGTATTTCTTAAGTTCCAGAGAGTTCATCTGATAAAAAGTTACTTTAGCCAGTGCCAAAGTCAAGGGGTGGCTTTTGGTCTTCCATAATGGCTATCAAATATTCACTACCAATACATAATTTAAAAACTGTGTTTGCTATGCAAATATAACTTGAATATTACCCAAACCATCCCCAGCCCTTCAAACCAGAGCAACACCCCTAAATCCCTCGTATAGACTACTTCTGGTGCCAACACTAATTCTAGAAAAAAAGTTTGTTAAAAGTTCCCCCACTGCCCTGGATATTTCCAAAATTTAAAAAACAAAGGGAGGAGTCTCAGCCTTCCTGGATTTTACATGGTAATGTTCAACTAGATGTGTAAACCTGAAGTTCACCTACCTTTTCCTCCCACCCAGGGCTACTTCTTTGATAGGAGCTTTGTTCATTCTTTCAGTATTCCCAATTGTTCCCTCGAAACCCACTCATTCCTGCCCTTCACACACGGGAGAACTCACAGAATTCAATGCCACTGCCCACCACCTTCCAAATACTAAAACTGTTAAGTTAAAATAGAGCTCCTTTGGTGACACCTTTTTCAACGCCTCCATTATCTCCAATAATATTTTAAGAGGCTTTTTTTTGTTGTTGTTGTTCAATTACAGCTGTCCCAATTTTTCCCTCATTGCTCCCCACCTCACCCCCGCTCCCACAATCCCCACCCTGTTGTTCATGTTCACGCGCCCTTTAATCTACTCATATTTGGAAGGGAACAGTTGGTAGATTGTACTGTAAAGATAACCTGAAGGTAGCTTTCCTCCACCTACAAGGCAAAAGGGGGTGCACCAAGGAAAGCGGAGCCAGCGGCCTCCTCCGCTCTTAACGCGGACTTGAGGTAGGTACCCATTAGACGCCTAGTCCCTGCACAAGGGCAAAGCTCGGCACTTTCCCACTCTGCTTGTCAGGCTGACGTCACCTGTTTAATGTGAAGAGAACAGCTTTCTGTTTCATAGGCCAGTTCCCAGCATCAGTGCTTCAGGGAAAACAGGCGGCAGAGAGGCAGGAGCGCTACTAGAATGCCTCTCCACCCCTCCCCCTAGGAAGGGATGGGTCCTGTTCTCTACACACCGCTCCTGATCCTGGCCTCAGTTCCGCCGTCTGTAGAACACGGAGCTGCACTGAACCCGCTTGGTACCCAAATTCTGGGCTACAGCGAAGGAATTAAGGTCCTAGGGAGTCTTCTCCCCCCACCCCGCACCCCTCCTCCTTTACCTCCAAATTGAACAATCCTCTTAGGGGGATTAGTTTACCTCTAGGCACCTTTCTAGGGTGACTCAGAGGTTTCCTTTTTCCATCACACACTGCCGAACACCTGCAAAACTAGCCTGCCCCAGACTCGGGTTCCACCGAGCGTGCTGTCCTGCCCGCGGGTCTGATGTGTGAAATGGGACTACGAGTCATCCCAGGCCCCATACACCGACGGAAGGATCCCATCCCCCGCCCGGGACAAGGGGCTGAGCGTGGGCCCGCAGGCGCCCCGGCTGGACCCGAGGCGAGACCCGAGAATGAATGGACAGGCGGGCGGGAAGTGGCCGCAAGGCCGCCAACACTCACTGAAGAACACTCGGTACTCGAGGGTGTAGGGCGCAGCACGCTCCTCACTGCTGAAGCCGCTCATGATGCCGGAGACCAGCCGCCACCGCTGCCACAGAGCAAATAGCCCGCACGCGGCGCCGACTGACTAGGAGACCTCTGCGCCTGCGCACTGTTAGGACTGGATTGGAGAGCGACGCCGCTGGGAAGCTGCCTTTAAGGCGGATCGCACTCGGCACCACCCAGGCGCTGCCCACCTCGTGCGCAGGCGCACTCTCCCCCCCCACCCCACCCCACCCGTCCTGGTCTCCCAGCCCCGCCCCCTCTGGCTCCGCCTCCACAGACCAGCCCCTTTGCTCCCAGTCTGGGGCAAGTGGCTGGCCGTGGGTTTTGGCTCTATTATTTGGCCTGCGAACGTTCGGGCTGTGACATAGGAGAGTAAAAGCTCAAGTTCTATGCGTGAACAAGCTAGGAATTGGCGGCGGACCTCTCCGCAACTACGCACACGGGGAATTCACCTTTGACTCTCACACGCGCTTTTCTATAGAGTATTCCTTATCTCAAAAGTCGTTTATATCTCATCCGCTTTACTGGATAGGCCCTGCCTGCGGTTGGTCATAATGGTGTGTATCTGCATGTTTCTAATCCATTTAAGCAAAACTGAGGCATATTACTGACACCTGTACTGACTACCAGCTAAGTACCGGTTCCACCACTTTCTAAGTGTATGACATCAGGCAAATTGCTCTTAACTTCCCAGACTCAGTTTCTCATCTGGGAAATGGAGATTGTCATAGTAACTATTTCCTGAGTTGGGATGATTAACTGAGTTGATAACAGGAGTTGGAGGAAGAGTGTGGAGAGCAGGACCAATAAAATGGCATTGGTCTGATTAAGATAGCATAAAGGATATAAAACAAAATGGAGTCACTCATGTCAACAAAAATGGCTGTCAGTCTGCCATGACACTTTGGTTCAAGAAGGAAACTCTCTTAGATTGTTAAAGTGTAAGATATGAGTGTATGTTAATGTTCTACTTTGAGTGAGCCTGCATTCAATAAAAGCAGAATGAATAGCATAGTACTGTGTGTGACTCTGGTCTATTTCTTGGTGCCCGGTTGCTCAGCAGGCAGCTAGCTGAGCAGTTGCCTGGCTGACTTACAGGAAAGACTATATCACAAACCTATGCTCGTGACAAAGAGCCTGACTGGCTCCTTGTAAGCATTCAGAAAGTAAACTTGTTATTGCCACCCACCCCAGTGGAGGAGGACTCACTCTGCCCCCCTCCTTGCCCAACCCACCTCAGGCCCTCAGGGACTTGAGATGGAAGCATTGGAAAAGTCCAGGCTTGAGCTCAGAATCCCCTGAGGACACTGCTCTCAGGCAGAAGCTCTTTGGAGCTTATTTTCCTATTTCTGTTCCAATTTATCAGGCCAGACCCCAAAAGCTAAAGTCTGATTGAGATTGTGGGCAGATATTTGCATCACTTAAATACTCAATTGTATATATATTTTTAAGTATATTTCAAAATCCTAATTATAAATTAATAAATGATTAGTCACATTTCAAAGAATGTCTTGTTTTATTTAAAAATTTTTGATGGCCTGGGTTTCTCATAATGTGCCTTAAAGACACTGATTTAAATTCTTTTTGCAAAACAATGTCTATTATATAAAATGAGGTTTCCCTTTATTAAAGGAAAACCTAATAAGATAATTCTAATTAATTAGAAAGTGTCCCTCCCTTGTTTCCATCCAGACTCCCATTAATTTTCAGAAGGCTATGACTCACTGACCTTCTGAATACTATACCACACTGTTTTACCAGTAGTTAGAACACAGGATAGGGGAAAAAAAGGTAGAACAGCAGTTTAGTCAGTAATATAATGTATTGTTGAGAGTTAAAGGAATCTTTGCAGAGCAAATACTATTCAGAGAGTTTTTTGAGATGTTCTTTTCATTGAACTGCTCTTTGTTTTCTGCCTTTGAGCAGATGAAACTAGTATTCTTGGAAAAACACAGATTCTCATCTGTGACTGACTTATGAACAGACAGAAATGATGCAATAGTGTGCCACACGTACTTTCCCTTTTGCTGCCTGCCAGCTCAGCACAAGATAGTAAAGTTTGCTGACCTCTGGACTTGTACACTAACTTTTGTATCATTGAATGTGTTTGGAGAGGCAATTTGTACCAATTCCAATTAAATGCCAAGCCCTGGCTTTACTGGGGCACAAGTCAGTTCTTTGTAACTTTCCCTTGCAGACAAGGGTGGTGAGCCCCACAGGCCTCCTATGGAGTTTGAACTTTTTCCTAAGAGCAATGGAAAACCTAAGAAGAGTTTTAGTAGGAACATGACATGATCAGAATTGCTTTAAAAGGTGCCTCTGTTAGCAGCTTGGAGTCTGGATTGAGATTTAGCAGCACTAGGGGCAGTGAGAATAGCGAGAAGACTGCTGCAGTGGCCCACGTGAAGGATGATGGTGGTGCCCTGGACCTGGGTGGCAAAAAGAAGATTGATTACAGAGCTATATTCAAGATAGAATTAGTGGAATTGATCATTGGCTGCACAAAGTAAAAGATGAGGGAGATGGATTTGAGGATGATTTCTAGGTTTCTGGCTATAACTGGTTGATAGTTTGTCACTTACTGAGAGAGTTTGATTGGGATGGAGGGTGAAAACAATTATGACTCTTTTATCAATCTACTTCCTTGAATCATAAGTATTCATCTTTTCTCTTTTGGCATTAAAAAATGCCCTCACTCTCCCTATAAAAATTGATACCCAGACTTCCGGCCAAGATGGAGGCTTAGACAGACATGCTTGGTCTCCCTCTACAACTAGAAAGGAATACAACTACCTCAAAACAAAAGATAACCAGAAATTCCAGAAAATAAAACTACATGGAAGCCCAACATATGAAGTTATAAACCAGCGGTGCTCGTCAGACGGGTAGGAGGGGCGAAATCGGAACCAGAACAGAAAGGTCAGGCGGTGCTGTTTCTGGTAGCAGCAGGGATAGCGGCAGGGGGAGCAATCCCAGCCGCAGTTGAGTCTTGGCAGCTCCTGACTCCAACGCCGGGAAAGACAGCCCAGAGGCCCAGAGGGCGGGGGGATGGATCCCTGTCTGCCAGCGGAGAATAAAGGCAGAAATCCACCTTGGACCCCCGCCCCCACACAAAGCGCCACAGCACATTGAAAAAGGTCGCAGACTGCCACGGGTCGCCGGGTAGTGACGAGTACACAGGGCTCCGCCCCCTACAGCCTGCCCAGGAAGCAAAGCAAAACACAAATCTGTCAAAATGAAGCACACAACAATTGAAATTCCAGTGACACAGCTCACCAGGCAGCAGATGAGCAACCTGACAGACGAACAAATAGGAAACCTTTCAGAGGCTCAGTTCAGAGCTATAGTTATAAGGTGGCTTACAGAATTAACAAAAGATTTGGAACAAGACAGGGAAGGAATGAAAGCCACTCATACTGAAATGAACGAAAACACATACGAGACAAGTGGTGAGGAAATAAAACCCAGAGATCAAATCAACAAATTGGAACATAGGGAAGGAACAAACAGTCAACTAGTGCAGAAAGAGGAAACAAAAAGTAAGGAAAGTGAGGAGAGGATCAGAAACCTCTGGGACAGCTATAAGAGACCGAACATTCGGATTATAGGATTGCCAGAGGGCGAAGAAGAACTAGAAATTGAAAAATTATGTAAAAAAATAATGAAGCAGAACTTCCCGAACTTGGGGGAGGAAATAGAATTACAGGTCCAGGAAGCACAGAGAGTTCCAGAAAAACTGGACCCAGGGAGAACCACTCCAAGACACATTATAATCAAATTGTCAAAAATTAAGGATAAAGAGAGAATCTTAAAAGCAGCAAGAGAGAAGAAAAGGATCATGTACAAAGGGGTCCCAATTAGACTATCAGCTGATTTCTCAAGGGAGACCCTATAGGCAAGAAGGGACTGGCAAGAAATATTCAAAGTAATGAAAATCAAAAACCTACAGCCATGAATACTCTATCCAGTGAAACTGTCATTCAGAATACAAGGGCAGAGAAAGTGCTTCCAGGACAAAATAAAACTGAAGGAGTTCATTAGATCCAAACCACTGTTATATGAGATGTTAAAGGGCCTGGTTTAGAAGAAGGAGGATCAAAAAACTATGAACATTAAAATGAAAGCTGCATCACAAGAACCAACAACAGAAGCTAGGGAATCGAAACAAAGGCAAATTAAATAGGCAACGAGAGTGGAAAAAAACTATAGCTATGGGGAACATATTGGGGGGAGGTCATCAGGGAGGGGGAAGGGGAAGAGGGAGGGAGATGGTACAGGAATTAAGAAGCATAGTAGGAGGGAATGGAATAGACAGGAAGAAGTTGAGAAGAACTATATGCACAACCAATGGACATGGACTAAAAGGGGGGGACAACTGGAGGGAGGGGGCGGCCACCCCTCCGGGTGGAGGGGAGCAGAGGGAAGGGAAATGGGGACAACTGTAACAACAAAATCAATAAAACATATTTAAAAAGAAAACTGATACCCAAATGACTCAGTCAATCATGACATCAGGGTCAAAGTTTAATTTCTCATGATAGCGTCTGTATTATGTCAAGATATGGCTTCTCTTGATCCAGAGATTTATGAACGTAAAAAGAAACAAATGTTATCTACTGCACCTCATATCTATACCTAATATGAAATGGTTGAACAAGGACAGAATAAACACTGAAATAAACACTCTCATTCATAAAACACTCTCATTCATTACTGATTCTTAGAAATCCAAAATCCTGTTGGGTATAAGAAACATTTCTTGATTAAGTTCCAGTTCAGCTCCCTGGGAGTAGTCCCTTGTTATTGTTCTTCATAGCTCTTGGCTTTATTCTCTGAAAGATCCTTTCTTTTCCATTATCCTTCTTGGCCACATCTGGAAAATATACACTCCTTGGGGGCTGAGCAGCTTTTCCAGATTCCTTTCTGTCCACAGATATTTAGGAGCCCAAAAGTTGTTCTCTAGTAGTTGTGATCTTTTACCCCAAGCTGGTACATCTTGGAGAATATTTTACCTATCTGATTCTAGTCAGTTCCAACTGTCTATCACCACACCTATAATCCTTTCAAGACATGCCCCTCTCTAGGCATAATTATAACTTGAATTTATCAAGCCAGCATTGGAGAGCATGCCCTTAGCCTATTTTCCTTGAACCATTTTATTCAACAAAGAACTTACTGGGAGCCACTGCTCATGCCTTTGCTCTGGTGTCTGTCCCAAGGCTGTTTTAATATAGAATTTAATCAGCCTTGTTACTCAAAGCACTTCTCAATTTCTCTCCTTTCTTGGTTGAAGATAAACAATAATTGCATCTTTCCACCCTGTCGGTCCTGGAACCTGTGATTCTTTCTTTTCCCTTTCATCCCTGCTTACAAAACAGCGAATTCTTTTCTAAGCTCATCTGTTTCTTGTAGTATCCTGTCAAATGCAGCTAAAAGCAACCAAGGCACACTAGTAAAAATCTGTTTCCCAACCTCTGCCTAATATTACAAGCTAGTTGGTACATTATTTGCCTTCCAAGTGATCAAATAATGGAGAGAATCCTATTGAGATTATGGGGGTGGGAGAGACTAAAGTCCAAACTGAGATGCTCAGACTGTGGTTAGATAGGAGGCCTGGAACTCAGAAGAGAAACGAAGGTTGGCTGAAGTCATGGATTTGGACAATTTAAGTCATAGGAGAAGAAATATATATATATATATATATATATATATATATATTTTTTTTTTTTTTTAAAGCATAGGGCCTCAAACAGAACCCTGAGGGATCCCAATATTTCAGGGCAGGATGGCAGCAAAAACAACCACAAAAGGGTCTGAGAAGGAGTGCCACAGAGGTAGGAGATAAAACAGAGCATTGTGGTGCCTTGGAAGCCAGGAGAATAAGGGGTTTGAAGAAGAAAGGGTGGTCAACCCGTACACACAACTATTTTCTGGACATCTCTGCTTGGCTGGTATCTCATATTCACAAAGTCAAAAAATGAGCTCACCTTTCCCCCCCTTGAACCCTCTACCTCAGTTAACAGTACCATAACTACCCAGACAGCCAACCTGGAAGTTCTTCTAGGCTCCAACTGGTTAACTTCTGCAGCAGCCACTGGTGGTTACCCATCCAACACCTGTTTATACTCCCTTTCACCTTCCCAACAGAACTCTGTTGCTGTTCACACACATCTACCTACCCCTGAATGGCCATGTGCTTCAGGGAATTTGGTGCTGTCTCAGCCCTTGGGAAGGGTCAAATAAGTCTAAGTTAATCAATACTAGTTTGGTTGTGGGTATGTGACACAATTCTGGCCAAAGTTATGTAAAGGAAGATGTGATGGAAGCTTATAGGAAGGAGTCTCTTGCTTCTATTAGATATATATTGGCAGAGGCCATGTTCTTCCTCTTCTGTACATTGTCATGGCATCTGCCAACCCCAACTGTGCCACAGCCTGGAGGAGAGGTAGCCTGTAGGTAATACATAAACCTACAATGAAGATGCCAAGTGGAAAATGATGTGAGATTATCTCCCATGACTTTGTTGTTGCTGTGTTTAAAACCAGTTTGATTCAGAGTTTTCTGTTTTTTGCAGCTGAAAAGCATTCTAATGGACACAACTTCCCAACAATCTCCGTTTCCTCCCCCAGATTAATTTGATTGGAGATGGACTCTAGTTCCAGGGGCTGGTCTTGATTAGTCTAAATCAATCATTGAAATCTCAGCCCCTTTAACTGTTTCAGAACCCCACTGGAAAATCATGGAATTCAGAACATGGCATATCCCTAGCAACAAGGTTTGGTTCAGAAATGGATACCTGACCCAATTTGAACCAATGAGTTTGCTGACTCCTTCTGAGACGTTACTTTGTTCTCTTAGGAGAAAGTCCTGGGAAAATATATTCCCTTTCACTTTCTATCACTGTCTCAATGTAAACAACAAAGTTTGTGGCATGAAGAAAGCCAGCCTAAGAATGAAGTTCACATTGTACAGTAGATGGCGAAGCAGAGGAATAGAGACAACCTGGGTCTGTGATGACATTGTTGAGCCACTGGATCAACCAATCCTTTGCACTTACTATTCTATGAACCAATATATCCCTTTAGTTTAAACTGGCTTGAGTCAGATTTCTGTTAATGGCAACTAAAAGTATCCTAGGTGACAACCCATCCTCCCACAACATACCAGTTACCAGGTAATAGTGCATGGATCTCTCAAACATCTTTTGAACTCATCACCTCTTCTTCATCTCTGCAGCCTTAGCCAATCCTGGGATTTCTCAACTGGATTCCCACAAACAACTCACTCCTACCTCACTGGTCTCCAGTTCCATCTCCCTCCAAGTCATTCTCTACCTGCTGCTAGCGTGAGCTTTAACAGATGAAGATATGAGTGCATCACTTCCCTGCTTCAAAACCTCCTCTTTACCTGGTTGTCTCTAGCTCAGACTAAGACTTATTTCAAGTTTTTATGGGAACCCTTTTATGACACCCTCAGTCTATTCCATTGGTTATGTGGCCAACCATGATACTCCATCAAGAAAGTACTATTCCATGTGATGATTCTTTTCTATCTGCTCACTGCCCCCATGTTCTCAGACTCAAAAGACACTAAGTTTGTTGAGTGTACACGTGCCAGAATCAAGCTTTGTCTAACTTGTCACACTTAAAAGTGGGGAGCTAACTAACTAGGTAATTTGGTTTATTGTCAAGAACATTGAACTTCAATCCACAAAGCCTGAAATTTTGTTTTGATTTCACCACTTACAAGCTTTGAGGATGTCAAGGAAAAGCCTTGACTTCTCCACAACTCAGTTTTCCATCTATGAAACGGGAATATTGCAGTTATGTCAACGATAACACAGCTTACTGTTGACCTTTTTGCAGGGAGGATGGCTGTTTTGCCTGGAAACTTTTAATTCAGAATGAAGATGCAAAAGGGGGAAAATTACTAATGCAACAGAAAATTAAAAGTAAACACAAAGTTCTTTCACAATGAGTTTATTTTCCATAATTTATAGCATAGGTAACAGAATCATTTTCCATAGACATGAACTAGAGGAGAATAAAGGGGAGTGATTATGATCATTAGAGATGGCTTCAAAAGACTGCTGGATAGCACTCTGAATGAACAAAATACTCTATGCAAAATGCTTTTCCTTGGGGGCGGTTAAAACACATAAATATAGGTGTCTCAGTCACTGAAACAGCTTGGCTTTGGCTGTGCTAACCTCCCTACAGAGAGGGAGACAGACTGGGATGGGAAATGGTTACTCCTCAAACAGAGAGTGATTTAACACCACCACTGGCTATGTGACAGACTAATTTGCCCAAATCAGTAAGCTTGGGTTTTTCCACCCACATTAATTTGTTTGCTTGCACATGACAACAGCAGCATTTGTTGGTGACAAAATTCAAAAGCCTGGGTACTGCAGCTAGCAAGAGAACACAACTCAAGGCAGGACACCGCAACCAGTCCGGCAGCTTGCACCTCATCAATGACCACATGCAGAGGAATCGAAAGGATCTCTTTCAGTCCATGGCTGCCTTGAAGGCTTGGTGCAGTGTTGGACAAAACTAAATTTATACCTTCTGCTTAAACTCTGGTATTCTTTCCATCTTCAATCTTTGGAAGCCACTGAATGTGATGGAAATGTGGTCATGTGGCCAAAATAGCAGTCTGGAGCCTGTGGTCGACTGGTTATATTTTTAGGATTAAATGGGACCTCCATTGAGCCTCTTTCTTTAATTCAGACCCCCAGTTTCCCAAATACAGGAAGAAGAATCCATAGCAGCTTGAGGGGGAGGCTAACACCTGGCTTCCTTGTCAGATGAACTGAGATTTGAACCTAAGCTTCAGCACCTCCTAGTTATATGACCTTTAATAAGTTATTAACTTCTTTGAGTCTTGGTTTTATATCTATAATATAGAAATATTAATAAATACTTGCTCATTTCATTATTTCCTTCATTTAACAGACATTTTTTGAGTGCCTCCTATGTACCAGATAATTCCTAGATCTGAGTCCACTAAGGTGAGTGATATAGACATAGCCCTGCAAGGAGCTTATGATATGTTGTGAGAAACAAATAACAAAGCTCTGAGGACTGTGCCTGGCTTATAACAAGAACTCAACAAATGTATTGAATTGGCCAGAAACATCATTATTGAAAGTCAGTACTGTATTGGTATGCATTAATTCCCTTTTTATTGACCCTCCTCCTATCTTAGGGCCTTTGCACATGACATTCTCTTGGGGTTGTTCTTTCCTCAGCAATTCACATAGCACCCTCTTTCACTTCATTCATACCTTGTATGCAAATGTCACCTCCTCAGAGGGGCTATTCCTAACCATCTATTAAAATATCCTCCATGCTTATCATATTCTATCCAATTATCTTACTTTAAACCCATTCTTGATGGGTTTAAAAGTCATCTCTTAGTGATAAGTTCCTCTTAGATTTAGGGCAAATTTTTGTACTAAAGTACCTATAATATCATAATTTTAAAAGATAGACTTGGCAACACTTTTCAACAAAAGATATAGAAAGACCAACAAGCATATAAAAATATGCACAACATCACTAGTCATCAGAAAAATTTATAAAAGACTGATACTACTAACTGTAGACAAGAACAACTGGAACTATCATACACTTCCAATGGGAATGTAAAATGGTACAACAACTTTGGAAAACACTTTAGAAGTTTCTTACAGTTAAACTAGACACCACCATACAGTCAGTAAACCCACTCCTGAATGTTCATAGCAGCATTATTTATAATTCATAAATTTATAAAAACTAGTATCAACCCAAATGTCTGTCGACTAAGGAATGGACAAACAAAATGTAATATATGAGCAAGTATCTACACAATGCAATACTACTAAGCAAGAAAGCAGAAAAAAAATACTGATACATGCTATAACATGGATGAATCTCACAAATGCAAGCTAAGTGAAAGAAGACAGACTAAAGGCTACACACTGTATGGTTCTGTGTATATGACATTCCAAAATCATTTGGGTTATCTGAGACCAAGAGTGGAGGAAGAGAGTCGACTACAAATTTGGCATAGAGAATTTTTCAGGGGAGGGGAGCTGGAAATATCTTGAATATGAATGTGGTTGCACAATTGTATCCAATAACTAAGGCTTATCAAAACATATACTAAGATGGGAGAATTTTATTGTATGCAAAATGTGTCTTACTAAATCTGTTACATTGTGCTGGTTGGGGTGGCTCAGTTGGTTGGGCATCATCCTGCAAAGCGAAAGATCACTGGTTCAATTCCTGGTCAGGGCACATGCCTGGATTGCAAGTTTGGTTCCCAGCTGGGGCATGTACAAGAGGCAGCCAATCAATGTTTCTCTCACATCGATGTTTCTCTCCCTCTCCCTCTCCCTCCCTTCTCCTCTCTCTAAAAATAAATAAATAGTCTTTTTTAAAAAAAGGTGTTACAAACATTTTAAACATACAAATAGGTATGCATAAAGAATGACTATATGCTTATCTCTTGTAGTGGGACTTGGGTGATTTTATTTTCATTTCTTTTTTATTTAAATTTTGTAAAATTTCCACAATGATTATCTTGTGCTTTTGTAGAGAGAAGAAAACCAACAATAAACTGTCATAAACATAAATAATTGATTATTCAACAAGGAATCTATTGTTGATTCAACATTGTTTGCTTATAATGAAGCCCATTTGGTTCACCTCCTTCTCATCTATCTTTCCTCAGTGGCAGTTCTGAGGGGTGAGCTGAGGAAACAGATGCAAAAAGGTACAGAGCTTAATAGCAAATCTTTGTCCATCCAGCTCTCCATTTGGCTCTCACCTTGATTTTTGGATGAATACACAGTAGACTAATGATACGGGGGCTCTCATCCTACTTTGCCAACTCCGCCCTCTATTCCAACCAAAATCAACTCATGCATCCTCCAAGCCCCAAGAGAAAGTCCTCAGTATAGGGCTGGGCAGGTTGTGGTTTGTGGGGTCCAGGTTGGGCACCCGCCTCCAGCTCACGTTAGTCTGTTGAGTGGTGCGTGGTCTTGGTGAAGTCAAGAGGCCATTCATCAGTGGAGACTGATGATTAGCAAAACCTTTCAAATTGCACATGGCAGGACAGGACACAGAGTCCCTCCAAGAGCCCCTCGAGGGTGGGGAAAGTCAGTGTCAACAGGTCTCTGGCCCTCTTCCTCCATCATACATCCAATTCATCTCCAAACTTGCCACCCCTGAAAGGGCAATCACCTTAGGAGACCTGACTAGCCTGTAGGCAAAGGACAGCATGTCCGAGAAATCTGCATTCCTGCCCTTGCATGAGGCAGAGTCACCTCCAACACCCTAGGCTCGGTTGGAAACTGCTCTGTCCAGCAAAGGTTTCACTCCACACATTATTCACAATAGTGAAAAGGTGGAAACAACCCAAGTGTCCATTGACGAATGAGTTGTGTTAGCAGCAGAAAAAAATGGCACCAGACATTAGCCTTGGTTCAGCAACCTCAGTTCTTGAGTTCTGGCTAAGAGAAGAATTCAGAGCCAAGACTCAAATTATAAGAGAAAGTTTATTTAGAAAGTCAGAGAGGTAGAAGTAGTGAGCCATAGAGAAATGAGTTCAGGAAACAAATTATAGCAAAAGAAGGGCCCTTGGAGTAGGCGAGACAGAGAGAGACCGACACAGAGACAGACACACAGAGAGAAAGATGGGTCCTCCATTCTGGGGGCTTTTATCTGAGGTCTCAAGGGAGGATCGCAATAGAATGGGATTGTCACTGATTGGTTGGCACCAGGGGAGGACGTCATTAATCATTGCAGCTCATCCTGATGTCAGCCATGGCATCATCACTCTACTCTGTCTGGTTTTGCTGCTTTTCTGGGCCTGGAGCTGAAACACAGCTGAGGCCCAGACATCACATCCAGAAGTTAATACTCAAAGGAGTGGTTGTGCAGGGGTTTGCAGTTTTGCCCAATACTAGGCACCCAGGATTCTCCACCCTGATGACTCTCTGCACCTAGCTCATCATTCCTGCTCTGCTCATGCTTACCTAACTGCCTTCTACAAGTGGACAGACAAAATGTGGTATATACATACACAGTGGAATATATTCAGCCTTAAAAGGGAACAAAATACTGACACACACCACAACATGGATGGACATTGAAGATGTTATGCAAAGTAAAAGAGGCCAGTCACAAAAGGTGAATACTATGTCACTGCTTTTGTATGAGGTACCTAGAGTAGTCAAATTCATGGAGATGGAAAATAGAATGGTTGGGATGAATAGGAATTTGTTGAATGGTTATAGAGTTGCAGCTGGGATGTTAAAAAGAGTTCTATAAACAATAGTGGTGGTTATGCAACAATGTAAAGGCACTTGATGTCCCTGAACTGTACACTTCATAATCACTATGGGATGGAGGCCTAGACAGACACGCTGCATCTCCCTCCACAATTAAGAAAGAATACAACTACCTCAAAACTAGAGACAACCAGAAGTTCCAGAAAATCAAGCTGCATGGAATTCCAACAAACAAAGATATAAAGAAGAAATAGTCATCTAGACAGGTAGGAGGGGAAGAGCCAGGGCAGAGAGGACACAGTGTGGTGGCAGCAGCAGCAGCGGCAGCAGTGGAGGTAGCAACAGGCTGGCGGAAAGCACAGTGACACATTTTAAAAAGTCAGAAGGGACACCTGGGAAGTGCTCCCAGACCCAGACCAGATGGCGCAGCTACATTTCCAGTGTGGACGAAAATAAAACCTCATTGCTTCTGACTGCAAACCAGTGGGGGTTGGGGTGGAGGAAGAAACTGCCAGTCTCTCAGCAGAGTCCACTTGTATAAAGGGCCCCCGTGGTTCTAGAATGTCCACAGACCCACCCACTCTGGGAACAATGGCCAGGGCAACAGCTAGAGGCGCCAGTCCCATATGGAAGTGGGAGAAGTGCCTAGAAAAGGGGCGAGTGCCAAGCAAGAGGCATTGTTCCCTCTCAGACCCCTCCCCCATATACAGCACCACAATGTGGTGAAATGGGTCAACCCTACTGACAGATACCTAAGGCTCCGCAGCTTACAACATAACAGGTGCAACAGCTCTAGCTAAGACATCGAGGCAAACAAACACAGGAGCCTGTCAAGTTGAGGGGGAAGAGAAGTATGGCCCAAAAAGGGGAAGGCTCAAGGATCGACGTCCCAGTGGGAGAACTAAACAATGAGGAAATAGCCAACCTAACAGACATAGAGCTCAAAACAAAGATGATAAAGATGTTCACAAGCTTGATAAATATGCTTGAGTATGGCAAATGCATAAGGGAAGAAGTGAAGGCTATGCTAAATGAAATGAAGAAAAATCCACACAAAATCAGTGGTGAAGGGAAGGAAACTGGGGTTCAAATCAATGATTTGGAACATAACGAAGAAATAAACTGTCAACCAGTACAGAATGAGGAAACAAGAACCGAAAAAAATGAGGAGAGGCTTAGGAACCTCTGGGACAACTTTAAATGTGCCAACATCTGAGTCATAGGGGTGCCAGAGGAGAAGAGGAAGAACAAGAAATTGAAAGCTTATGTGAAAAACTAATGAAGGAAAATTTCCATAATTTGGCAAAGGAAATAGATATACAACTCCAGGAAGCACAGAGAGTCCCAAACAAGCTAGACCCAAAGATAACCGCACCAAGAAACAACATAATTAAAATGCCAAAGGTTAAAGATAAAGAGAGAATCTTAAAAGCAAGGGAAAAGCAACGTTACATACAAAGGGGTGCCTATAAGACTCTCAGCTGACTTCCGGCCAAGATGGAGGCCTAGACTGATGTGCTTTGTCTCCTTCCACAACTAAGAAGGACTACAACTACCACAAAACCAGAAATAACCAGAAAATCCAGAAAATAAAGCTACATGGAAGTTCAGCATACGAAGTTATAAACAAGTGGTGCTCGTCCGGACAGGTATGAGGGGCGAAGCTGGGGCGGAGAGGCCAAGTTGTGCCAGCAGCAGCAGCTGGAGCAACAAGCGGCGGGACTGCAATAAGCACAGACTCCCGTATTTAAGGGGAGGCGAGAAGCACCAGGGGAGCACCCCCGGCTGCAGTCCAGACCCGTCAGCTTGCGATTCCAACGCCGGGGAAGGCAGACCCCATTGCCTCGGACTGTGAGGCCCAGAGGGCGTGGGGATGGAGGAGGAGGCTCCCAGTCTCTCAGTGGAGAGTGAATGGCAGGAATCCATCTTGGACCCCCACCCCACACAAAGCACCACAGTGTGGTGAGAAGGGTCGCCAAGTTGTGATGAGTGCATGGGACTCCGCCCCTTATAGTGTAGGAGGTGTGACAGCATCGTCCAAGAAGGAAAGGTAAACAAACCTGTCAGGATGGCAGGGATAATGATAGAGGTACCAATCACACAGCTGACCAGAAAGTAAATACACGAATTAACGGACGAACAGATAGATAATCTTTCTGAGGCTCAGTTCAGAGCTATAGTTATAAGACAGCTTACAGAAATAACAGCGGGACTTAATCAAGACGGGGAAGGAATGAAGGCTAGTCCTGCTGAAATGAATGAAAACACATATGAAACAAGTGGTGAGGGAAGGAAAACCAGGGATCAAATCCACAAATTGGAACATAGGGAAGGAACAGTCAACCAGTGCAGAAAGAGGAAACGAAAAGTGAGGAAAATGAGGAGAAGCTCAGAAACCTCTGGGACAACTATAAGAGAGCGAATATCCAAATTATAGGGTGGCCAGAAGGTGAAGAAGAAGAACTAGAAATTGAAAAATTATGTGAAAAAGTAATGAAGCAGAACTTTCCTAACTTGGGGAAGGAAATAGACATACAGGTCCAGGAAGCACAGAGAGTTCCAAATAAACTGGACCCATGGAGAACCACACCAAGACACATTATAATCAAAATGTCAAAAATTAAAGATAGAGAAGAAGAGAATTATGTACAAAGGGGTCCCAATTAGACTTTCAGCTGAATTCTCAAAAGAAACTTTGCAGGCAAGAAGGGACTGGCAAGAAGTATTCGGTGTGATGAAAAGCAAAGACCTACAATCAAGATTACTCTATCCAGCAAAGCTATCATTTAGAATGGAAGGGCAGATAAAGTGCTTCCCAGACAAGGTAAAGCTAAAGGAGTTCATCATCACCAAACCATTATTATATGAAATGTTAAGGAGGCATATTTAAGAAAAAGAAGATCAAAACTAGGAACACTAAAATGACAACAAACTCACAACTCTCAACAACTGAACCTAAAAAATAAAAACAAAATCCAACTAAGCAAACCAGAATAGGAACAGAATTATAGGTATGGGGATCATTTGGAGGGTTACTAATTGGGAGGGGGAAGGGAGAGAAATGGGGCAATGGTGCAGGGATTAAGAAGCATAATTGGTTGGTACAAAATAGACAGGGGGAAGTTAAGGATAATATAGGAAAGGGTGAAGCCAAATAACTTATATGCACGACCCATGGATGTGAACTAAGGTGGGTGGAGCTGCTGGAGGGAAGGGAGGTACTGGCCGGAGGGGTGCAAAGGGAAAAAAATTGAGACTATTGTAACTACAGAATCAATAACATATACTTAAAAAAAGCAAAAAGTCACTATGACAGTAAATTTTATTTTGTGCATATTTTACAACATACGTAAAAGACCAAACACTCCACAGGTACCCACAAAGCCTCATCTTCTTAAAAAAGCATCAAATCATGCCTCTTACCATTTAGTTCGAATCTCTAAATGGACAGGCATAGCCTTTGATTGATTTTTAAAAAGAAATAAAACTAACAGCAAAATATATCAGTTATGACCTAGTGCAGTTTTCTTGGCAGGCACTATCTTTCAAAGCATGGCATCTTTGGGGGGAAATAACACAAAGCGGCCTTGGTGGAAAGGTTGGCTTGGGTGAGCGTCCTGGTCTCCTCTCTGTAGAGGCTGTGATTTTGTGGTTGGGGAGGCCACGCTAAAGGAGAAAGAAACACACTCCAGATGAGTGATGAGGCAGTGTGTCTGGACAGATTGCACCCACAGGGACAAGCATTTGGGTTTGAGATGGCCCTTTCTCTGGCCTATTTTTAGAGCCTGGAGTCAAAGTTATTCCCAGTAAGTAGCCAGGAGCTCTCTGGTCTAGTTGACACATACACTGATACAGCACCAAAAATGGAGCCCATACATGCACTGGCTAACAAGGGACAGGATGGCACACCCTCTCCTGAGACCTTCATCCATCACTCGCAGACACCTGGACACCTTAGTATCTTGGCACCCTTTTCAACACATGGGTTTAGAGATATTGTACATAGAGCAGCTCAGGCCAGATATTGAGTCAACACAATAGATTCATTTCTCAGGCCAGGAACCTGAGGGTGGGAATGCTGGTTCCACAACATTCTGGTTCACCGTTAGGCAGAAAAACACCCTGCTATCCCCAAGCCACCTTTCTTGAGAGGCAGGAGGCAGTGTAGGAAGAAACCACCAGGAAACAAATTTCATCCAAACCCTGCCTCTCTGTGCCTGTGTCCTTGGCCCCTTTAAGCCTCTGTCACTTTGTTTGTGAAATGGCAATAATGATATCTTCTTCTACCTTATTTGTATGAATCAAATGAGACCACAGGGCTCAGACCCAGAGGGCCTGCCCCTCTGAATTGGGGCCCAGCAGTGGGAACTTACAGGCCTGGCTGCCTCCTGCCACACAATGGCCCAATGGCACACCATGGCTTGGCTAGAGAGGGCCATGGCTGCTCCCATCTGTCCCTCACCATACCAGCCTGGGATATTTGAGTGGTATTAGGGGGGCAGACCCTGAATCTAAGGGCCAGGACAGGACATGCGAGACCTGGATGTGATAGCAGCTTGATGTGGTTTTGAAGAGGGTGCCATGGTGCTTCCCTCTCAAATACAAGGCAGTGGGTAACTGCTAGTGATATCTTTTATACTACCTCCCCTTCAGAGAGAGGAGTGGAAGGGAAGAGGAGCAGTTTCCCCCAAACCCTTCTGTGAATTCTCATAATACTGGTAACCTGGCCAGTGCTGGGAGTGGGAGCAGGAGCAGAGCGGATGGGCCACAGGGGCACTGCTGTGTTGCCCCGCTAACCAAGCTAGTGTGGTGTGTGATGACAGATTACCCTAACTCCAGGGTAAAGATGTAGCCAGAGGAAGTTGTTGCTCTGAGCGTGCACAAGGTTAGCAAGGGTGATTGGCAAAGGGAAAAGCCCTTCTACTCCTGGGCCCTGGGTGGTGATGGGACCCAAGGATGTAGCCGCAGATACCCTAGAGGTCAAGATTGTGGCAGGGGGAGGTACTGTGCCCAGAAAGACCTGTCAGACTAGCCTGACAAAAAGACGAGATTGGTTGGAGGGCCGGACTCTCCCGGAGTCCAGAAGTTGGGCTAGAAGATAGAAGTCAAAGGAAGGGAGGGACAGGATCTCTTGGACCCACCTCATGAACATACAGGCTGGAGCATTTACACAATCACGTGGCCCTGGAAGCCACATGACTAATGGTGGCTCCAACACACATGGACCCCAGGAGAGAGCCACCTGCTTAGCCATCTGGGGCTCCAAAGGCTCCGAAGGACAGATAAGGATGAAGTAGGAATTCTCAGCATTGTTTTGGGCTTTGGGCTTTTTGGGAACAGCTGGGTTTTGTCTGTGTTTTGCGGAAGAGATGAGCCTGGAGACTGAGAGGCCTCCATCCTCCCAAATTACACAACATTTTAACAAAGACCTCTTTCCTTCTTCACCAACCTCTGTCTCCAGAATTTGCCCGTGGGTGGTGGTGAGCAGCCCAGCCCCACTTTTGTTCGGTAACAATAATACTTTGGGAATAGTCTTCCCTATCTCTCTTCTGCAGTTGAGAGTCTGAGCCCTGGAGACCTGTGGCCAGCCCAGTCTCAGCTGAAAATCTCACAGAAGGATGGCCAACTCGTGTCTCTTGTGATTTTTATCATCTCCAGTTGTCTCCAGAAGAGCCCATTAAGGTGGAGCATAGTCAAATGTATAAATGCTAATTAGGCTGCTGGAAAGAAGTGCAAAGCACAGCTGGCCTGTATATTTGATGTTTGGTGTCCATGCCCCGGAATCTCTTGTGTGTTACTGAAGCCACTCCCCTTGATTCCTTCCAAGGAGAACATGGTATGCCCCTCCTGTCAGCTGTGTGTGGGTGTGTCTTGTTGATATCCAGGGCCATCCACTTCCCCCAAAGTACTACAACAGGACTTCCCTCCTGAGCAGATGCAGAATGTTGAATGTACCCTGAAGAGTCTGCCCCTGTGGCCTCTCTCCTCTGCTCCCACTCCTGGCACTGGCCAGGTTACCAGTATTATTATGAGAATTTAACAAGATGAAGGTCCTGGCATCTACTGAATAGAAGGGTTTGGGGGAAACTTCACTCCTCTTCCCTTCCACTCCTCTCTCTGAAGGGGAGGTAGTATAAAAGATATCACTAGCAGTTGCCCACTGCCTTGTATTTGAGAGGGAGGCACCATGGCACCCTCTTCAAAACCACATTAAGCTGCTATCACATCCAGGTTTCACATGTCCTGTCCTGTCCCTTAGATTCAGGATCTGCCCCCTAATACCATTCAAATATCCCAGATTGGGATGGTGAGGGGCAGATAGGAGCAGCCGGGGCCCTTTCCAGCCAAGCCATGGTGTGCCATCGGGCCATTGTGTGACAGGAGGCTGCCAGGCCTGGGCCCCAATTCAGATGGCAGGCCAGAGTCACTGGGCTGCACCTCCACCAAGACCCATGTGAGCAGTAGACTTTCTTGTGACTCCCCTACTACAATGGCCAGAGCTAGGCATGGAAGGCAGCCTGGAAGACATGGCAGAAGTTCTTTTTGAAGTAGCCATAGATGGTGGGGTTGGTGCTGTTGTTGAAGAGGAAGGACTAGACAGAGACCAGGGGCAGCTGCAGCTCACTGAGCTGCCAGTGGTGGGTAAGCAGCAGCAGTGCCCCAAGTGGCAGCCAGGACAGTGTGAATAAGAGTGCAATCATGACTAGCATGTGCACAACCTTGACCTTGTTTTGTACCAGCACCCCCACCTGCCCCTACCTGCCCTCCTTGCCCACTTGGCTTGGGCCCAAGGTCTCAGAAAGCTTGCGGGCAACATGACCACGAAGAGCATCAGCAGTGCCAGGTAGATGTGCAAAAAGAGCACAGTGGGGTAGACCTGATGCATGACCTCCTCAGGAGGCCTCCCAGCACAAGCAGAGCAGGGAGGAGCAGCTGTGGGCATCCACCATAAGGTGGTGCTCCTCGTGCATGACAGCGTGACAGCTGAGGTGCACATGATGAGTAGGGCCAGGGCCCAGATGACTGCGGTGGTGCCAGCACCTTTTGCAGGGTCAGATTTTCACAGAAAGGGTGAGCGATGAAGCAGAATCTATGGAAAGGGAGAAAAGAGAAGCAGAGGCTCTAGAAGGGTCCCAGTCATTTCCAGGTAAGAGCTAATCCTGGCTAAGGGCTGGCAGATGCGGGAACTTTACATTCATTGTTACACCTTGATGGCAGAGAACAGCTCTGATGTTAATTAGGTTAGTTTGCAAGCTAATTGGTTTCTCATCTGCGAGAATTCAGCTCCTGGCCTCAGTAGCAAGGAACAAAGGGAAAAAAATGATTTGCAAGAGAGTGGGGAGGATACTGAAGGGAGTGTGGGAAACATAACTCCTTGTTTGTGCACTTTGGGGGGTAAACTGATTATGTGGTACACAGAAGAGAGCAATCAGTCTGTGCATTCTGTTCTTGAGTAGTCCAGTTAAGTAGGCATATCAAAGAACACAATTTTTTTTTTTTAGCTATTTATGAATTTTCCAGAAAACTTTGGGAACCTACTCAACAGGCTGTCCCTATTGTAGGAAACAGGGTCATAGTGACTCCCAAACCAGTAGCAAAGTCATTGGTAACAAAGGGCAAATGTAATTAAAGGGTCTTAAGGGCAAATGTAATTAAAGGATCTCTGAGAAGGGAGTGGACAGCATTAGCATATTCAGGAATCACAATAGGGGCATTTAGATGAATGCGTTAGATTGTACCTCCTGAGTATCCGGTCATGGAGAAACGGGGAAGAAGGAGAGGGGAGGGGAAACTAGTTGCGTTAGGGCGGGGAAGCTAATGGCTCTCACTTTGGGGTGGCAATTTCAGGGTGGGGAAGCTAGGACTATAAAACCAGTTTCCTTTGTCTATTTTGGCGCGCATTCTCCTGGCTGTGAGGGTGCACCTGGCTCTGCAGACTCGTGAATAAAGGCCTCGCTTTACTGCTCAAGTCCTGTGTCCCGGTTTTTTATTGTGAGCGTTTCTCGCACTATATCATCTTGGTCAGTGTCCTTCCAACAGTGCCTTCAATATTAGGACAAGTCTGTACCATTTCCTCAACTGAATGTCTTGAGCAATTATTGTTATACCTTTAATTTACAATTGAGGAAACTAGGACTCAGAGTGTTAAGCAACTGGCTCAAGGTCACATAGCAGCAAGTAGCCAGGATAAGCCTTGAACCCAGAATTGTTCTGCTCCACTAAGCCATATAAACTAGCAGCTATAACCCTCACTTGCCATTAAAACCAACTGAAGCATTTTAAGAAATACCTGTGCTCAGTTCTCCTGGCCAAAGATCTCAATCTATTTAGTCTGGGAAGGTCACGTGGCAATTTAGGGGCAGTACTGTTACAGAAACAGGGGAGTCCAAAAACAAACCCCAGAGTTTTCGGCAGGGACATAGGCAGCAGGAAGCAGCTTTCAGGATGCCCTTGCATGCCTGGAGCTAGTGGCTGGATACATTGTTGCAAAGATCCGCTTTACTTCCAAGACTCAGGAAGATGGGAGGGATCTTGGACTGTGGGCTGGTAGGAAGAGGCAGACAGAGCCCTACGGAGGGTTCTGTGAATGGTCAGAACTGTTTGCAACACCCACTGCGTGAGAGGACGCAGGGGGAGAGAGGAGGCAGGGGAGAAGAGAGAAGGAGCTGTGGACATTTTGGGCTGGCTCTGGCTCTAGGAGGCTCTCTCTCTCAGGCTCTCTCTGGCCCTCACGCCCTCACTCTCTGGCTCTCGTGGGCTCCCTCCATCTGGCTTGGAGCAGGGGTCTCCAGGCAGCTTTAAGAAGAGGCTCTTGCCAGGCTGCTTGGAGAAGGAGAGGAGATCCATGCGGTTTGCAGGAAGAAGGCAGTTTGCAAGGAGCCTGAGAATCAAGGCAGTCCTGCATTGAGAGCTGGAGGGCACCACAGCACAGAAAGGACCTCCCCAATCAGAACTGAGTGATTGGCAGCTACTGGTAAAGCTGAACTGTGCCTAGGAAGTAGGGAAATGGTGTTTCTGACTTTCCTAAGACTGGCCATGTCTGGGAGAGGGAGGCAGGACTTTGTGTAAATAAACAATTCTTTTTCTTTTCACCAAACTCTGGTATTCAGAGTTATGATTCTGGTGGCGGGCAATCGGACCCCTAACTAAACAGCCCGTGGGTTCTGTTTCAATCGGAGCCCTAACTAAACAGCCCAGGGGTTCTGTTACAGTACCTACACTAGAACACAGGCCTAGAGGTGACTCCCAGCCAAGTGCTCTTTCTACTTCACCAAATTGTGTCCTGCTCTTCTGCCTGGCCACCATTTCCCATGCTTTACAGCACCCTCTACTTCTCCCATGGCCTGTCTCACACCTTGTTTTCTCAGTCTGTATGACTTTGCCTTATTGGTTTCATAGTATCGCACACTTAATAAATTGGTAGAGAACAAATAATTCTGAAAGCATAAAGTACCGACTACAGTAAAATATCAGTGGATGGAGAAGAATCCTGGGGCAGACCAGAAAGACTTCCTGGAGGAGATTAGAAATTGAAGAATATTGCAAATACCACTGGAAGAGGTTGCACATTCAAATATCAAACAATGAAAACAAAATGAAGATCAATGAAGGAGAGGGACTTCCCCCAGTTACTCAGCTAGTTAGTGGCCTTGCAGAGACAGGAACCCAGTTCCATCACCCCAGCTGCCTACATCACTAGGTCACAAAAGACTATGTTTGAGCCCTGACTGGTGGCTCAATTGGTTGCAACATTGCCCCATACACCCAAAGGTTGAAGGTTTAATTCCCGATCAGGGCACATATCTAGGATGTAGGTTCGATCCCCATTTGGGGCATGTACAGGAGGCAACCTATTGAGGTTTCTCTCTCTCTCTCTCTCTCCACCCCCCCCCTTCCTCTTTCTCTAAAATCAATGGAAATATCCTCCGGTAAGGATTTAAAAGAAAAAGACTGCATTTGATAAAAGCAGTGTAACACAGGAGCTCCAAGCCAGAAAGCTGCACTTGTGTTTGTGATATTCCATAAAAACCACCTGGAGGACCAGCAGATGTGGACGTGCTGTATATTACTCACATTACTGGGGAGTGTACTGATGGAGGTGGATCAGGCAAAAGAGACGTCACCCTGCATCCGGTCTTGGTGCTACTTAAAGGGTTAGGGAGGGGGAAGCAGCAGTGGAGGGAGCAGCGATGGTGTGTGAAAGCTCTACGTGTTTACGATAAACAAAGGGGCCTTGAGAGGGCTGGGACATGCAGACACAGACTGTTTTCCTTGTTCCTTATGGCTGCTGGCCAGTCAACCATCTGTTCTCAGAGGTCATGGAGGGGCCATGTCCTGAGTAACCCCACAAGCAGTGGTGCAACAAGATGTGATACGGACATCAGATTCTAGAAAGGGCAGAGCGGACTCAGTATCATGGCAGAGTGAGGAGACCCCTTGGTTTCTCCCCTTAAAGTTATAACTCACATAACTATAATTCAACAAAGGCTTCCTTGTTCAGCACACAAACATGTCTGAGAGATCCATGCATTGAGACATCTGAAGGTGGTCATATCAGAACAAGCAGGAGAGGCAAGATAGGAGAAAGGACAGTGATGGGGGCCACAGATGCAGCCCAGCATCCACCATGGCCCCAGCTGATGTCGTAGGCAGGAAGGAGCTGTGGGGCAGCCCACTCTTGGCATCCAGAGGGCCAGAAGCAACATTTCTACCTGAGTAGCCAGCACCAATTGAGGCTAAACTCAGGCGGAGACATGGCACAGCATGGTGGCAGCAGCAGACTAGCAGCAACCATTATTAGTAGGAAGGCAAAGCTTCAGACTCCCAGACCCACCTCCCGCTACCCACCTCTCCCCCACCCACTGTGGTAGAGCCTGGTAAGGCAGCAGTCCACAACCTTTTTGGCACCAGAGAACAGTTTTGTGGAAGACAATTTTCCCACAAAAATTGTGGACAATTGTGGTTTTGGGATGATTCAAGCACATTTATTGTGCACTTTATTTCTATTATTATTACATTGTAATATATAATGAAATAATTGTACACCTCACCATAATGCAGAATCAGTGGGAGCCATGAGCTTGTTTTCCAGCAACCAGACAGTCCCATCTGGGGGTGATGGGAGACAGTGACACCCGAAGTGTGTTGGTTGTGTCCAGTCTACTCTGTAATCTCGTTTTGGTTGTTGTCACTGCAGAAAACCCTGCTTCACAAAGATAGGATGTTGGAAATGGAAGCAGGCTTTTCAGTGCTTTCATGGCAATCTCAGGATATTCTGCCTTGACTTTAATCCAGAATGTATGCAGATTTGAAGTTGTCTCAAACATAATTTTAAGGCCACCATCACTTGTGATCTCAAGCAGTTGATCCTCTTCCAGCATAAAGAAAGTTGATTTACTTGGCTCATTCACAAATGTGTCGCAAATCCATTCCTTGCCAGTTCGGAGGCCTTTTGTGGTTGGGAAGTAATGCTCACACTCTTTTGAAAACTGAGATAAGTGATCATGCATCAGCTGGGAGAAAGAAGGCCCTGGCTCAGTCTCTTTCAAAATCTCTGCTAATGTTTGAAACATGTCAAAAATCCCAATGTTCAGTCATTGCCCCCATAATTCCAGTTTGGCTTTGAATGCAACCACTTTATCTGCTGACTTGAACACAGCTGTTACTCTCCCCTGAAGTGACAGATTGAATTCGTTGAACAGGTTGAATATGACACACAAGTAAGCAAGTTTTGCAACCCATTCAGTGTCACTGAAATGTGCTGCCAGTGTTGACTGTTTTTCTAAAAGAAACCTCTGGAGTGGCTCTCGTAACTCAAAAACTCTGGCAAGGTATCTACCCTTAGAAAGCCATCTCACTTCTGTAAAAGAAGACGTAGGTGCACCTCACAGCTGCATGCAGAGATGTGAGTTAAGAGCATGTACTTTGATGCAGTTGATAATTTTAACCACATCCTGCAAAATGTTGTTAAGTTCAGGTAACATTTCTTGGCTATCCAGCATTTCTCTACAGATGACACAGTGTGTAGACTCACATTCAGAAGCAACCTCTTTGACCCACATAGTAAAACCAGAAAGCCATCCAGTCATGGAAGCTACTCTGTCTGTGCATATACTGACACAAAATGACCGGTTCAACTTTCCTAATATGTAAAGACTTGAATAGTTCTGCAGTTGTGGTGTTGGTTGGCAACAAGAATACACATAACATATCCTCATGCACATCCTCCTGAAAAGTATATCGCACAAAAACAAACATTATTACCTTGTCAGCGTTGGTAGACTTGTCAACCTGGATTGCACACCACAGTGACTAATTTATTCTCTCTGACAATTGTGCCTCAATATCCTCTGCTGTTTCATCAATTTCTCTGGTCATGGTGCGAGCTGAAAGAGGAACACGTGCCATCTTTGAACTGCATCCTCTCCTAAAAGTTAATGACAGATGTCCTTAGCAGCAGGCAGATCAAATCTTCAGCAATAGTAAAGGGCTTCTTAGCTTTAGCAATGTGGTTAGCCACTAAGAATGATGCTCTCTGTGCAGACAACATTTGATGAAGTGGTGGCCTTCAATAATTGTTTCTGTTCTTCATGTTTGCTTTTTTTTTTTTTAACTCTGAAAGTTTGTCTTTTAACAAAGGATGCTTCATCTTCATGGGGCAAAGCAGTTTTGAAGGTTTCATGGCTTAGTTGGATAGCTGGTCACCACATATTATACAAAGTGGGCTTGGAGAATGTGAATCACCTGTTGCAATGACTCCATAATTTAAGTGGGACTACTGGTATTTTCTTTTAAATGCAGCTTTCTTTTTGTTGGCAGTCTTAGAGTCTTCTGCTGTCTCGTTATAGGGTCTCTTCCCCTTTTCAAAGAAGCTCTCCATTTTACCCATTTTGGCGAGGGGTGGCTTTTGGGCTTACCAACACTGTGACTGAGGTAAGTGCACAGTGTGGGAAAGAGGTGTGGACAGAAGTGGTAAAGAAAATAATGGGCAGGCCACGCATGGACTAAAATAAGTGTCAGATTCTGACTTAAAGCCTGCCACCAGATGCAGCTGTACAATTGAAGTACATCAACTCACTTGTCACTATAACGCCTGCCACCAGACGCAGCTTAATTATCACTTGCCACTCACTGGTAGGATTTTGATATGAGTCTGCAAGCAATTGACTTATTATGGTCTCAGTGCAGTCAAACCTCTCTGCTAATGATAATCTGTATTTTCAGCTGCTCCCCAGTGCTAGCAGCACTGCCTCAGCTCCACCTCAGATAATCAGGCATTAGATTCTCATAAAGAGCAAGCAACCTAGATCCCTCACATGCGCAGTTCACAACAGGGTGCGTGCTTCTATGAGAACCTAATGCCACTGCTGATCTGATAGGAAGTGGAGCTCAGGCAGTAATGCAAGTGATGGGGAGCAGCTGTAAATACAGATGAAGCTTTGCTTACTGAGTCGTTGCTCACCTCCTGCTGTGCAGCCTGGTTCCTAAAGGGCCATGAACTATGGTATCAGTCCATAGCCCAGGGGCTGAGGACCCGTGTGGTAGAGGAAGCAGAGATACCTTGAATAGCACAGTGTGGCTGGCAGCTTCTGGTTACAGGAGGCAGAACCAGGAACTCGGTCCCAGAGCCCCATCACTCTCCACACCCCACCATGGGTGTAGTACCCTGAAACTGAGGCCACCCAGACACAAAAGGGATGCACACCTCCTTGAAGAATAAGGGGCATTTTCCATTACTGAGGCTACACCACCCCACCAAGATCCTGGAAGTGCCAGTAGTGCAGGAAAGAGAAAACAAAAACTTGCATTAAAGCATGCACTGGAAAACAAAAGAAAGACCTCTGCTTACAAACCTGCTGAATTGTTAAGAGCAAAATAGTTCACTACCACAAATGCCCAGGCAGAAAAACAGTCCATCAAGCGTTATGAATAACCAAAGTAACAAGATAGCTTTGAAAGGAAATGCAAAATTTCCAGAAACTAAACTTGAAGACATGAAAGACTGTCATTTAACTGGCACAGAATTCAAGGTGGCAGTTATGAGAAAACTCAATGACACAGAAAACTCAGGCAGTTCAATGAGCTCAAAAATAAAATCAGCAAACAAAAGGAGGACTTTATCAAAGAGATTCAAACTATAAAAAAGAGCTAAGCAGAAATTCTGGAGATGAAGAACTCAACAAATGAGATAAAGAATGAATTAGAAAGCATTGGAAACAAAGCAGACCAGATGAAGAGAGAATTAGTGAGCTCAAAGACAAAAATCCAGAAGTGACTCAAGTGGAAGAAGAGCAAGGATTGAGAGTTTAAAAACAAACAATGAAGAAACTCTGTGAGAACAATTTGACTCCATTAGAAAGAGAAACGTAAGAACAATGTGCATACCAGAAGGAGAAAAGAAGGAAAAGGGAACAGAGAGCCAATTCAAACAAATAATCAATGAGAACTCCCCAAACCTGTGGAAAGAGCTGGATCCCTAAAATCAAGAAGCTAACAGAACTAATTATCTCAACATAAAAAGACCTTCTCCAAGACACATTATAGTAAAATATCAAGTTACTGGCAAAGAAAGAATTTTCAATGCAGCCAGGAAGGAAAAGACTGTAATCTACAAAGGAAACTCCATAAATTATAATATTTTTTTCAGGAGAAATTTTATAAGCAAGAGAGGGTGGAATGAAATAGTCAAAATATTGAAAGTGAAAAACCACCAGCCAAAAATAATATATGCAGCAAACTTACCCATTAGATATGAAGGAGAAATAAAAGCCTTTCCAGACCACCCCCCCAAAAATGAGGGAATTTATCACCATTGAGATGTGCATTACAAGAAATGTTGCAAGGAGCTCTTCTACCTGAAACAAAAAGATAAAGGTATACAAAATTTTGAGTAAGATGACAGACAGACAGAAGCAGGAAATTGCAGCTCTATTTTAGAATAGGGTATTAAAAACTTATAACATAAAGGTTAAAGGGGAAAAGGCATTTTTAAAAAACACTATAACTTCTGCAATTTGGAAATGAACACACAGCATAAAAGGGTAATTTGTGACAACAAAAACATAACTTGCACAGGTGAATGAAGATGCAATTAGAAGAAGAAGGACTATTGTATGTATGAAATTTTTTTTACATAAACCTAATGGTAATCACAGAAAACAAATATATAGTACTGAGATATTTAACATAAAAGAAGAGGAAACAAAGAAAAATTATAGAAAAATACCAAACTAAAATAGCAAACAGAAAGATGAGGAAACGATAGACCTACAGAGCAACAAAAAAAACAAAGATAAAATGGCTGAAGTAAGTCCTCATACATCAATAATCACCCTAAATGTAATAGGGCTGAACTCACCAATCAAAAGGCACAGAGTAGCAAGATGGATTAAAAACTAAGATACAACTCTAATAGCATAATCAATAAAATATAATTAAAAATAAGAATGAGCGCTGGCTGGTGTGGCTCAGTGGATTGAGTGTTGGCCTGTGAACCAAAGGGTCGCTGGTTCAATTCCAAGTCAAGGCACATGACTGGTTTGTGGGCCTGGTCCCCAGCTGGGGGCATGTGAGAGGCAACCACACATTGATATTTCTTGCCCTCTCTTTCCTTCTCCCTTCCCTTATCTCTAAATAAATAAATAAAATATTTTTAAAATTAATGAAACTAGACTGCTCTCTGACACCATATATGAAAAGTAACTCAAAATGGATGAAAGACTTTAGTATAAGACATGAAACAATAAAATATATAGACGAAGATCCAATCAAGATGGCATCATGGGCAGACATGGCTCGCCTCTTCGCACAACCACATCAAAATTACAACTAAAATATGGAACAACCACCAGCCAGAACCATCAGAAATCGAGTTGAAGTCTGACAACTATGGAATTAAAGAACCCACATCCATTGAGATAGGCAGGAGGGGCATAAATGCAGAACCGGCTGGTCTCTCACCTACGTGTGGTGGATAAAAAATTCAGGAGGAATATCTCAGTAGCAAGGAGTCCAACTTCAACCAGGCCCCCCAGCCCAGGGTTTCAGTGCCAGGAAGAAAAGTCCCCACACTTTTGGCTGCAAAACCAGCGAGGATTGAGTCAGTGGAAGAAACTGCTGGAGCCCCAAGCAGTTCATCTAAAAGAACCCACAGACAGACTCACCTGTTTAGACTCACTCCCTCTGAGCTCCAGCACCAAGGTAGCAGCTTGAAAGGCACCAGTGGTACACAGGGAGGAACTGAAGTGTCTGGCATCAAGGCAAGCACAGGCCATTGTCTTCTTTCTAAAACCTCCTTCCACAGAAGCCAGCAAAGTGGCACCAAGTCTGAGACTCCATCAACTTGGTAAACACTATTTCACTGGTCTTGGAGATCCCCAGAGACTCTGCTCCCCTCAACCTAGAGGTCCACCCAAGCTGCTTTTCCATATGAATGGCTGGTCTTGGCTCCTCCTTCACGACTTCCTAAATCCTATTAAACAAGCCACAGCTGGCCTCAGTGAGCTCCAGGTCCAGCACTACTAGCAGCTAGCTTGGCTTCGCCTGGGAATCCCAAACCTAGAGAACAAGTAGCAGCCGTCTCAGATTGCTTTATAGCTCAGGGAGGGTGCCCTGGGAAAAACACAGGTGGGGGCTGACATGGAATCCCAGGGCCAGCACACCCAGTGGACAGCTACAGACCACATCGGAGCAACACCACCCTGCCCCTGCACAGCTGATCCTCAATGAAGGGCAGAGGTTGGTGGTCAGTGGTCACAGCCAGTCCTTGCAGCTGACTGGCCTGGGTAAATCTCTCCCATTGATCTGCTAACAGCAACAAGGCTCAGCTACAAGGGGAGGGTGTACTCAGCCCACATGAAGAACATACCTTGAGTACCCAGCTTGGGTAATAGGTGAGGTTGTGCCCCTAGGCCCCACAGGACACCTACATTAGGCCACACTACCAAGACACAGAGCCAAAGCAGCTCTACCCAATACAGAGAAACAAACACAGGGAGACTGTCAAATTGAGGAGGCAAAGAAATATGGCCCAAACGAAAGAACAGAACAAAATCCCAGAAAAGGAACTAAATGAAACAGAGATAGCCAACCTTATCAGATGCAGAATTCAAAACACTGGTGATCAGGATGTTCAGAGAAATGATTGAGTACGGCCACAAAATAAAGGAAGAAGTGAAAATTATACAAAGTGAAATAAAGAAATATATATACAGGGAACCAACAGTGATGGGAAGGAAGCTGGGATTCAAATCAACGATTTGGAACAAAAGGAAGAAAAAACAAACAAAAAAAACATTCGCCCAGAACAGAAAGAAGAAACAAGAATGCAAAAAAATGAGATGATTAGGAACCTCTGGGACAACTTTAAAAGTACCAACACATGAGTCAGAGGGGTGCCAGTAGGAGAAGAGAAAGAGCAAGAAATTTAAAGCTTATCTGAAAAGATAATGAAAGAAAACTTCCCTAACTTGGCAAAGGAAATAGACATACAAGTCCAGGAAGCACAGAGAGTTCCAAACAAGTTGGACTCAAAGAGAACCACACCAAAATACATCAATAATTAAAATGTTTAAGGTTAAAGAAAGAGAGAATCTTAAAAGCAGCAAGCGAAAAAAAGATAGTTACCCACAAAGGAGTTTCCATAAGACTATCAGCTGATTTCTCAAAAGAAACTTTGCAGGCAAGAAGGGACTAGCAAGAAGTATTCAAAGTGATGAAAAGCAAGAACCTGCAACCAAGAGGTATCATTTAGAATTGAAGGGCAGATAAAGTGCTTCCCAGACAAGGTAAAGCTAAAGGAGTTCATCATCACTAAGTCATTATTATATGAAATGTTAAAGGGACTTATTTAAGAAAGAGATCAAAACTATGAACATTAAAATGACGACAAACTCACAATGACCAACAACTGAATCTAAAAAACAAAAACAGAAACAAACTAAGCAAATCTAAAAAATAAAACAGAAACAAACTAAGCAAACAAACTAAGCAACAACCAGGAAGAGAATCATAGATTTAGAGATCATCTGGAGGGTTATCAGCTGGGAGGAGGAAGGGAGAGAAAGGGAAATGGTGCAGGGATCAAGCAGCATAATTGGTAGGAACAAAATAGACAGAAGGATGTTAAGAATGATAGAGAAAGCCCTGGCTGCTGTGGCTCAGTGGATTGAGCGAAGGCCTGCGCACTGGTTCAATTCCCACTCAGGGCACATGACCAGGTTGTACGCCAGGTCCCAAGTTGGGGGCACATGAGAGACAACCACACATTGATGTTTCTCTCCCTCTCTTTCTCCTTTCCCCTCTCTCTAAAAAAACAGATAAGTAAATAAATTAATTAAATTAAAAAAAAAACAAAGAATAGTAGAGGAAAGGTTGAAGCCAAAGAACTTATATGCACAACCCATGTACATGAACTAAAGTGGAGGGAGGGTTGCTGGAGGGAAGTGGGGTACCAGGAGGAGGGAGGCAAAGAGAAAAAACTTGTGACAACTGTAACAGCAATATCAATAAAATATACTTTAAAAAATTTAAAAATACATAGAAGGAAACACAGGTACTAAACTTAATAGACTTTGGTCTCACAGGTGTTTTTTGAATTTGACTCCAAGGAAAGGAAAAAGAAGCTGCACAGCAAAAGAAACCATCAACAACACAAAAAAGCAATCAATTAAATGGGAGAAGATATTTGCAGATGATACCTTTGATAAGGAGGTATATATTCAAAATATATACGAACTCATACAACTCAACAACAACAAAAAAGCAACTAGATCAAAAAATGGGCAGAGGACCCAAACAGACACTTTTTCCAAGGAAGATATAGATATGGCCCACAGATATATGAAAAGATGCTCGACATCACTCGTTTTAAGGAAAATGCATATTAAAACCACAGTGAGATACCAGCTTGCACCTGTTAGAATGGTTATTATCAATAAGAATGAAATAAATGTTCGAGTGGATTGGAGAAAGGGAACCCTCATACAGTGCTGGTGGGAATGTAAATTGGTGCAGCCGCTATGGAAAACAGTATGGCGGTTCCTCAGAAAATTAAGAATAGAGGTTGCATATGACCCAGCAATTCCTCTTCTAAGTACCCCAAAATTTTGAAAATACTTATTCTAAAGATATATGTACACCCATAGAGTCATTGTAGCATTATTCACAATAGCCAAGACATGGAAGCAACATAAGAGTCCCTCAGTGGATGACTTGCTAAAGAAGATGTAATATATATAATAGTGTTACAGCTACATAGGCGAGATTGAACACTCTGAAGCGGTGTATAAAGTTAAGCAAAGGATTTTTAATAATGGCCAGGAGTTGGGCAGACCCTGAGCAGGTCTCTAACATGCTCCAACCTACAATGGAGTCTAAACGCTGGGTTTTTATACTGGTGCAGAAACAGCCTTAGGAAGAGGGGGCTGGGCAGGACTGCAGGAATGTCTTGGCAGTAACAGGAACAGAAATTCGCAAGGCTAAAGGTTATCTTTGATGGCAACATAGCTCTTCAGCCAGGGACGAACTCCCTGTGAAGCAATGTATTTTCAAAAGGCTAGACATTCTGCAAAGCACAACCTTCACAAATGTTATAAACCAGACACAAGCAAGCAAATGGGAGGTGATAGAGGCTGAAGTCCTTTTAGCTTGTAAATCACTAATTGCTATAACACTCCTTCTTACATTCCTTTTTCCAAGGCCTTTTAGCAAGTCCTTGCTACTTCTTACAAAGAACATTTAAACCCCTTACATACTTACATATTGAAACTTTTTACAGGGACTGTTTGGTGCCCCTACAATAGAATACTATTCAGCCACAACTAGAGGAAATATTGCCATTTGCAACAGCTCGCATGGATCTTGAGAGTATCATTCTAAGTGAAATAAGTCAGACGGAAATGGACAAGAATTACACATGACACTCATATCAAGGATTTAATACAAAAAGCAACAAACAAACTCATAGATACAGATAACAAAATCGTGGTTATCAGAGGGGATGGGGGGACAAAGAGGGTAAAAGGGGTCAAATATATGGTGATGGAAGGAGATGAGAATTTGGGTGGTGAACACACAATGGAGTATATAGTTGTTATATTATAAAGATGTACATCTGAAATGTATATAATGTTATTAACCAATGTTATCCCAATAAACTTAATAAAAATAAGTAAATAAATAGAAAGGGCAGGGCTAAGAAGCATCTGTATTGGGAAGAGAAGGAGTCGGGTGTGAGGTAAGAAAGAAATAAAATAATATTAATAGTTGACATATGGACACTGTGCCTGATAGTGTGCATCAAGTTTACAAACAGAAGCTCACTGAAGCCTCCCAACCCTCCTGTAGGGTATTTTCCACTTTACAGATGAAAATCTGAGGCTCAGGTTGATGAAGTAACTTAGTGAAAGGGCTTGTGAGAGGGAGGAGGACTTTACTGCTGTTAGGTCAGTGTGCTGTTGCTTGCAAAGCCTCTTTGGCCCATGGCTCCCTTCCATGCTTATCAGAGAATCCAATGGATCCTGAGGCTTGTAAACCAGAAGTAGCTGGTGATGCAGTGGAGATGGGGAGCCACGAGGGCCTGGACTGCCAGGGACCTGAAAAAAGGCCATGGAGATGGGGTAAAGGAGCAGGAGCACACCCTTCCTCCCCAGCCACATGGAAGCCCACCTGTTAAGCTGGCTTCCCATCTCAGAGTCATGGGTGGTAGGATTTCTGCTGCCCAGGAAACAAGGACTGTCTTCAAGCTCCTCCTAGGCCCCAGGAATCGCTATTAAACCTCCCTAGGAGCTGCCTCCAAGCCTTCTGAAAGGAGGTGGTGGTGGCCTCTGCAGGTCCCCCAATTCTAGAGGCAGCCTTCCCTTTATTGCTCAGGACTCAGCCCCACCCACCATGGCACAGACCCAGCCTTCCCCTAGTGAAGACAGTGGTTCTTCCTAGTGCCGGGCCCAGTCAACCCAGTACACCTGAGTAGGAGCTCACTTGACTTTTCACTGCAATGGCCACCAGTGTGGAAATGGAAGCTGACACAGACATTCCCTGCACCAAGCTGCTCATCTTGCATATAACATTGTCGAAGGGCCACCCTGCAATGACAGAGGCTGCCACAGAGTAAGAGATGACTTACCCACAAAGGGCCAAGGACATCAGACTATCTAGACCAGTCCCCTCTGTGGCTTGGATCTTCCCTCCATGTCCTGACAGGTGGTCAGCTCAGTCTCTGCTTACACACTTTGAGGAGTGAGGAACTGACCGTCTAGTGCCATAGATGATGGATGTGAATCATTCAACCATCTGCACCTGTGTTCTGAAAGAAAGAAAGAAAAAGAAAGAAAGAAAGAAAGAAAGAAAGAAAGAAAGAAAGAAAGGAAGGAAGGAAGGAAGGAAGGAAGGAAGGAAGGAAGGAAGGGAGACAGAGAGAGAAAGAAGAGAGAAAGAAAAAAAGAAAAAAGGAAAGAAAGAGAGGGAGAGAGAAAAAGAAGGAAAAGAAAGGGAAGGAAAGGAAAGGAAAGGAAAGGTCATATGAAGTTATATTTTAAGTCAGAACATCGTATTAGAAACAACTCCTAAATACCCATCAACAAGAGACTGGTTAAATATATTGTAGCACATCCATACAATAGAATTCTAAGCAGTTGTAAAAAGAATGAAAAACTCTTTATTAATATATAATAAAATAACTTCATGTAAATTAATATTAATAAATTCTATTTATATCATACATGCTACATTTTTAAGCAGAGAAAAGGTAAAGGTGCAGAATTGACTGGAAAGTTAGCATTTAAAAAAAATTTGCTTGTACTTGTATGAAATACTTTTGGAAAGAGACACAAGAAACTGGCAGCAATGTCCTCCAGGAGAGCAAGGGGTAGAGGGGCCATTTTTTAGTAGATACCGTTGGGAGATTTTCACTATTGAATCATGTGAATGTGTTATCTACTCAAACAATTTTTAAATTTTAGGCATGTGAAATGGACTGGCAAAACCACCTTAATCAACCAGTGATCTCGCCATGTCGCTGTTGACTAGTGTGTGCCTCTGTGTGTGTGCATGTGTGCATATGTGTGTGTCCTGGTGTGTTGGGAAGAAAGATGCAGTTTTTGTTCAGCAGCCCTGAAAGAACCTGGGATTCAGTAGTGGGTAAAGGTCCCATCAGGCAGGGCCAGTATACCTGACGGGAAGCTGACTTCCCCAGGCTCCACTTTGTAGGTTCTAGAACCTATGGAAACTTGGACTGTAACTTCCTTGCCTCAAGTCAGGTAAGTCACTCCGAAGGGGGCTCTGAGCTCAGAACCTGTAGACTTGGGCCTCTAGGGGTCTCCACAGCTCTGGAAATCCAGAGTTCCAGGGTCTGTGCAGCCTTATTCTGGAACAAGGGAGAGGGTAGATGACAGGAGGATCTATCTTACATCTGCAAATGAACAGGCAGGAATTTAGTGGTCAGGTGGTCTTATTCTACCTGCAATCTGATAACAAATGCCTACTAAATGGTCAGCCAGTCCCTGTTTCGACACTCCCAGTGACAGGGAGCTCACTATTTGTAGAACAGACTGTCTTTTGTTGGAGAATGTTTCAAATAAGTGGATTTTTAGGTCCCTATTCAGAAGAAACCTGCCTCCCTACCACTTCTTCCCACTGGTTCTTGTTCTGCACATGGGAGCTACCTGGGCGAGTAAGACTGAATGGTGCAGTTATTAGTAATATGGATATGAGGATGTGAGACTTGAAACTTAGCTGTGTAACTACGGATCTGTCCCTTAATCATGCTAAGCATCAGTTCATTCATCGATAAAATGGTGATAATAATAATGTATACTTCACTGGACTGTTGTGAAGATGAATTAAGATAATGGAGGAAGAATAAGTCACACAATGCTGGGAAAAAGAAAATGATGAATTCATTGTGTCTATTATTCTAGCCTAATCCCTTAGCCCCAGGACCATCTCAAGAGTTTGAGACAGTGGCATTGTGGCCAAGAGACCAGGCCAGCAATGATTTCAGGGGAGGGTAGTCCCACTACCTCCACTGTCTACACTCACCAGGGATGAGGTTGTTTGCAATGGTGGTAGGCATGCAGAAGATGCCCACCAGCAGGTCTCTGATGGCCAGGTTGAGAATGAACATATTGGTGATGGTGTGCACATGCTGGTTCTCAAGCATGATGAAGCAGAACAGGGCATCGCCCACCATGCAGAGGAGGAAGATGAGCACAAGGGCCACAGTGAACATCGCTGCTGCCCGGGAGGAATGCCGGTAGTAGGAGGAGGTGAGGTTTGCAGCTGGGGTGGCCTCAGCATGACTCCCCTTCTGGCTTGGGGGTCAGTTGCTTTGGAGGCTGAAAGGGCTACCCTAGGAGCAAAGGAGCATATGGGTCAGAATCCTAGGCAAAGAAGAGATGACTGACTTCTCTCCACTGATGAGAACCTTCTGTTCTCCAAACCCTGACCATGCCCTAGTACCCTGATCATGTGCTCAACTCAACTCCAAGTCTATCTGGATCCAACACTTTCAACCCACAGCTGCTCAAACCCTGACCTCCCACCTCCCACCTTGTCTTCTCCACTACTCATTTCCCAATGTCAGGTGTTCTCCATTCACAAACAAACCCCCTCTGCCCCACCTACACCCGGTTCTTCTCAGGCCTGCTGTCTGCCCTAGAGGCTGACCTGTAAGGACTACATCACCCAGATTCCCTTGCTCTCTGATTTCGAACTGGGTTCAGCCAACGGGAGGCACTCAGGGAGACTGAAGGACAATAGAAGAGAGAAGTCGGGGTATTTATCTCCTGCCTCCCTCTGTGGCCAGCCCATTTCTGCTTGTGGGGCTGTTTTTACGGGCACACCTCCTGTTAGGTGACTCATCTTCCATGACTCTAGCTCTTTTGGGGCCACAGTGATATTCTTCCCTTTCTGCACTGACAGCTTCCTGTGATGGCCAACCCCAGGGGTACTTCACTATCCCCAAGAGAAGAGGGTTCTCTTGCCCTGCCCCATAAAGTCCTCTGTTAAACTCTCTTCATTTAAACCCTCTCTGAGTGCATCACCTGTTTTCTTCTGGGACCCTGGCTGTTACACCCTCAAAATCTTTGATGTCCTTCCTCACCATCTCCTCCACAGAACTTTGGCCAGGAGAAAGGAGCAATTAAATTCACCAGAAGGACATCCAAAACCAAGGCCACCACCCATCCTTCACCTCCTATCATGGTGATCAGCTGCTAATTTGCACAGCATTTAACAAAGCACTTCCATATCTATTATTTAAACTAACCCTCCCACTACCACATGACATAAACAGGTTAGGAATTAGCCCCATTTCAAATAGGAGAACTGGGATCAGAAAGGTTCCATGACTTGCTCAGGTGGCAAAGGACTATGCAGCAGAGTTGGCCCTGCTCTGAGTGTCTCTAAATCTGTCTCAGGCTTCAGAGTGTGTTTCTCTAGCCACATTCAGAAGGGAGAGGCTCAGCATCCAACCACAGCTCTGCTGGGAAGTCATTAGATGTAGTGATTAATGATGTTGTTTCATACGTTCTCCTCCTGCCTTCCTCTGGGACTGAATGTGGCCTGATCCTGGGGATGATGAGTCTTCAGGGAGTCTTCTGTCACATCCAGAGCCCAGTTACTGGCCTGGGGACCCACTAGAGGCTTGGGACCTAGAGACTAGAGACCTGTGGGAGGATCAGGCCCAATGAGCTGGCACAATTGGGCCGCAGGAGCCAGCAGGTGCTGCAGGGCACTGTGGTGGGGGACAGAAGGCCTGTTGGTAGAGGAAGAAGCTGGAAGTTTCCAGTGCACAATGAGGGGAGAAAATAACATTCCTCTGTGTAGGCCCTTCCAGGGGCTTATAATTGCACCCAAACATCTTTATTTTCATATAGCAAATGTTAAACATGTACAAAAGAGAATGTTACAGTAAACATATACAAGAGGATGTAGTTTAATGAACATTACAAGAAAGAAGAGTATAAAGAACCCGCATGCATAAATCATCCACTTGCAACGATTATGAACTCAAGGCCAATCTTGTTTCACCATCCTCCCACCTCTCTTTACATTATTTTGAAGCAAATATCACATGACTTTTTTCATCCATAAATGTCAGTTTCTATCTCTAAAAAATAGGATTAAAAAAACAAAACTCATAAGCACAGTATCATTATCACACCTAACAAAATTAGCAATTATATCATAATATTATCAATTATCCAGCATTCAGCATTCAAAATTTCTTGATTGTAACATAATGTTTAAGATAATTGCTTGTTTGAATGAGGGTCCAAATAAGATCTCTGTTTCTATTATCCATTATTATGTGACAAGCCACTCCAAAATTTAGTGGTGCAGCGCTGTGGCGTGGCAATCTGGGGGGGTCTTTCTGCCGGTCTCTCTTGGGATCACTCATGCAGCTGCAGTCATCTGATGGTTCAATGGGGATGGAAGGCTCAAGATGAGCTCCTTTTCACATGGCTGCTGTTTAATGCTGGATATTGGCTGGGGTGTCTTGGTTGTCCTCCCCATGGCCTCATCCTCCAGGAGGCTAGACCGGGCTTCTTCACAGTTTGGTGCACCCAGGGTTCCAAAACAGCAAGAGAGGAAGCTACCAGCTTCTTAAGGCATAGGCTCCAGAATCTTCTCATCATCACTTACGCCACATTCTGTTGGCCAAGGCAAGTCACGAAATCAGCCTGGATTCAAGCCAGAGGAGAAACAGTTTCCACCTCTTGATAGGAGCAATAGCAACGTTACATTGCAAAAGATATGTGGACACAGGGAATATGATTCATTAAGGTTCATTATTAAACAACCTACCACCATCTGCACAATGAATTTGGTTGATTGGCTCTTAAGTCTCTTTTTAGCTTCTAGATTCTCCTTCTATCTCTTCCCCCTTCCCCTACAATTTATTTGTCATAAAAATGACTGGGTCATTTGTAGAATTTCTCAGGCTGGATTGTGTTGATTGCTTTCTCATGATGTCATTTCGCGTGTTCTACTCTTTGTTCCCTGTATTTCCTATAATTGACAGGTGGATCTAGAGGCTTGATTAAATTGTCTGGTGGTCTCTTTTTTGATGCTAAGCATTATCAGCAGGCTCACAAGATGTCAGCCTGATCCCTCCACTGTCAAGTTTTCCATTGGCTTTTCATTCGTGTTTTCAGCAGCAGCCACTAATGGTTATTGCCTACACCTATCATTGCATCTCGGATACAACCCGGACTCTTTGCTGCATGGTCTAACTCCTGTTGCCATCTCTCTGGTCTCACCCCGACACTCTCCCTTGCAATGGCTCCCATGCACTGTTGATTTTTCCAGCTCCAAGGTCTATCTCTTCCTATTCCTTCTGCCGCTTCCTCCTTCTTATTTATTTATTTAAGAGAGGGGAAGGAAGAGAGAGAGAAACATCGACTTGTTGTTCACCTATTCATTGGTTGCTTCTGGTATGTGCCCTGAGCAGGGATCAGACCCACAACCCTGGCCTATCAGATGATGCTCTAATCAGCTGAGCTACCTGCCCAGGGCCTCTCTTCTCTTTTAGCTCCCAGCTTAAATGTTGTCTTGTCAGAGCAGCCTGACTTGAATATTCTATTTAAAGCAATGACCTCACTATCATCTCTCACAGAATCCTGTTTATTTTCTTCACTCTGTCAATATTTTATCTGTTTTCAGGTTTACTGTTCCTGTACCCCTACCCTTGAAAGTCAGTTTCTGGAGAGCAAGGGCTTCTCTGTCTTGTTGGCAGCCATGTACCCAGCATCTTCGTCAGTGCTAGCCTGGGGACAGGCTTGGACTTGGGTAGCAGGGGGATCTGATTTGCTGTCCTCTGCTACTTATCACATAGCACAGCACCATGCTCAAGGCCAGCGACAATGCCTGAGGGCGGTTACAGACTGGCGGGCCCCAGCAACCCCGCGGAAAGCTCCACCCATGGCAGTCTGTCCACAGGTAGTGGGAGGAGGCTTCTGGGCCCTCCGAGAACCTTGAGGCCAGATTTTTGATGTAGCCCCCCCAAGAAATCCCCCTCTGCTCCCAGGTCAGTCCCCTTTGCTGAAGCTGGACAATGAGAACTAGTGAACAGACAGCTTCTAGGCCAGCTCTGAGTGACAGAAAGTTCTTCCTGATGTCAAGATGAATTGTCTTACTGTAACTTGTCCCCACCTGTCCCAGTTCTGCTCCCTGGAACCACCCAGAACAAGAAGGAACCACTGTTCCCCAGGATCATACCCCTCTGCCTGCCTTCCTCCCACCAGAACTTTCCAAAGTCTCTTTATTATTGTTTTTTAAAGACTTTTATTTATTTATTTTTAGAAAGAGAGGAAAGGAGGGAGAAAGGGAGAGAAACATCCATCAGTTGCCTCTCACATGCGCTGCCTGGGGACCGAATCCCGCAACCCAGGCATGCGCCCTGACCAGAAATCAAACCAGAGACCTAGGAATCAAACCAGGGACCTTTCACTTTTCACTTCGCAGGACAACTCCCAACCAACTGAGCCACACAAGTCAGGGCCCCAGGGTCTCTTTAGTGAGAGAGGTGCTAGGCCCATCTCACCATCAGTCCATTTTGATTTGTCCAGTAATTTTCCACAAGAAGACAAGCCAGATCTCTCCCATCCAAAATGTATGCAATTGGTTATTTTGGACCTAAATCCAGAACTTTACATTTTGCTTACACTTATATTTCATTTTCTGGGTTTTGATCCAGCATTCCAGCACGCTAGATAACCCTCAATCTTGGGTCTGTTGCTGTGTCAGTGTTATGGCTTTAAGCCACAGATTTGATAAGCATGGCTTTTATTTTCCCTTGAAATTATCTGATGTCATGTCAAGGTCAGAGCCCAAGGGATCTCTAGACTTCATTCAGTCCTTTAATGAAAGTCCATTGTCAGTCCTCCAGCACCCTGCCCTCCTACATCTCTCCACCAGTTCACACGGCTTTTGTGGAAGATTTCTGTATTGTCCTGCTGAAATTTCCTAACTCACCTTTCTACCTCTCAGAAACCCAGTCTGAAAGAGGAAATTTGGTAGGTTTAACATGATTTGTTATTAGTGGTCATTAATATTAATTCCTAATGAGCACTACATTATTTTCTTTCTTTTTGAGAAATTTTGTTTTTATGAAAAGTGACATGCTTATTATAAAACAATACCTGTGGCCAATGCATTTGTGATGCTTCCTGCCACATCTTCTCAGCCCAAAGATTCTAGCTGGGGTGCACAATTCCTTGTACTGCCAGGGTTCCATCAGGCCCGCAACCAGGGCTCTCTTTGCTTTGCTTGTTTTGAAGCCATGAACAGAAATCACCTAAAAGTGCAGGAGGGAGGCAACTTCAACTGGTGGAGTGGGGCAGACAGCTGTCAGCTCCCCTCCTCATGTGGGGTAAATCTTGGGTGCATTCTGAATTTTTCTCAGAGGGTCCCCAGAGGGACAGAACCCCTGATTGTCCACAGCTAAACCAGGCTCATTAATGCACCCACTTCTTTTCTTTCTCCCTCCCATCACACTCTCCTGACTTCTACTGCACACATCACCTCCCAAAACAACTCCTTGTACCCAAGTTCTGGTTTTAGAATATGCTTTCAGAAGCAGGAGAATCCAAACACAGATGTTAGTGACCATCTCTCTGCATGTATTTTACATATATAAACAATGATAAGTCTATGTAATTTTGCATAAAGAGGATTATATGACATGTGTTCTAAAACCTGCTCTTTTTGATTATTCACAGTAGGCAGTGAATATATTTTCATACTAGTAAATAAAATCCTAAACACGGTTCTTAATGTCTGTATAATATGCTGTTGCAGATGTGCCTGATCTTTAATTTACTTAATTTATGGACATTTAGATGGTTTCCAGTTTGCACTCTGATGAAAATGCTCTCATATATACATCATCTTTCCAAGTGTACAGGACGTTCTCTGAAAAAAATGCTGAGATGTGTGATTGCTTTATTGTCTCCTACGTGTTTGGTAATTTATTCTGAAACTTTATAGAGGTCAATATTAATCTTAGTAGTTCAGAAGGGGGGGTTAAAGCTATTTTTCCCTCTTTTTTGAAAATCAGGACATTTCCCCATCTTCAGTTTTCTGGCACTTCCTTTATTCTCTGTAATTTCCTCTAAGGCAATGATTAGATTACATCTGCAAATGCTTCCAGGTCCCTGGGATATCATTTGTCTGGGCTCCAATTGCTTGTGGCTTGATGCCTTCTTATCAATTATTTTTGGTTTCAATTTCCTCCTTGAGCATTTTATTCCACCATTGGAAGTAAAATTGCCTGTGCCCTGCTCTGTCTGCCTTCCCTTTTGTGTTAAGGTTACACCACACACCCCAAGCGCTGAGCAGATTCCTTCCTGTTCTCCTTACTGCGACTTTGAAAGCTCTTTGCTCTGTCTTTGCCAATGGTCCCCAGCTTCTGGCTACTCGGGCTTCGGTGCTTTGATAACACCATTTTTACACATCCTACCAATCTTCGAGACTCATCTTGGGTCCTGCATTCCTGATTGCATATTTTGTGTGTGATTTTTCAAACCCTAGTGTGAGGAACACTCACAATAAAAACCGGGACACAGGACTTGAGCAGTAAAGCGAGGCCTTTATTCACAAGTCTGCAGAGCCGGGCGCACCCTCACAGCCAGGAGAATGTGTGCACCAAGTAGACAAAGGAGACTGGTTTTATAGTCTTAGCTTCCCCACCCTGAAATTGCCACCCTAAAGTGATTATCTTCCTTGCCCTAAAGTGAGAGTGATTAGCTTCCCCGCCCTAAGGCAATTAGCTCCCCCTCCCCTCTCCTTCTTCCCCATTTCTCCATTACTGGTTACTCCAGAGTTACAATCTAAATGCCCCTTCTGTGGTTTATAGATATGCCAATGCTGTCAGCTCCCTTCTCAGAGATCCTCTAATTACATTTGCCCTTAAGACCCTTTAATTACATTTGCCCTTCGTTACTAATGACTTTTTACTGGTTTGGGAGTCACTATGTCCTTATTTCTAACACTAGCTCACAGCAAAGCTACAAGTGCAGCCACACAGGATGTTTTGGAAAACTCCTTTTCCTTTCTTGCCATCAGTGTTCGCAATTAGTTGTTTGGAATCTCAGTGTTTTATTACCTCCTGCAGCAACCTTCTCTTAGTGGTAGAAATTTGTTCCACACTATGAAGACAGCTGAATCTTTCTTCATTTAACAGATGAGTAACCAGTGGCACAGAGAGGTTTAGGCACTACCTCAAAGACAGTCAGCAAGCCAGTGTACCAGTCCTCAGTATTCCAGTGTCTTAGCCTAAATGTTTCCCTCACTCATGTTGGCTGCAAGAAGGGCCCGGACCCCCCACTTGGTAAGGTTGGAACAAGCAGCCTTATGCCTAGGGCCACTGTTCCTTAATGTCCTTAATGTCCATGGTTACCTCTCCTTTTCCCCAGGGAGAGACATTCTGTTTGGAGATCTGGTCTAGAATTCTACCTCTACTACTACTCCCTCCCCTTCAAGTAGGCAAAGTCGGTGACAATTCCTCTAAATCTAACAGCCACACTGTCCTTACCTGGTTTCAAATGATCCCCTTGCCCAGGCACAAGGGAGTATGCTATGCACTAGGGACACAGAGGCACCCCAGGTCTCTCCCTCTCTGTCTCTCTGTATCTCTCTGTCACACACAAACACACACACAGTCACAGTTGTCTGGCTGTGGACAGCTCTCAGTGATCAGATGTCTCTTATTTCCCCTGGCTCACTTCTCCTGAGTCAGTACCCCATCCAGCCCCAGCCCCTGACCCCGGGTCACTCACCCTTCATGCTGCCCTCTCCTGCTTGCTCTGGGACAGTCTCCAGTGGAGGAACGTAGCAGGGCCCCTCCGAGCCGGCAGTATCCGGGAGCTGGCCACTGAGTCCCAGGCTGCAGTGGCGGGAAAGGAGCTCCCGCCCGCGCTCCCCGCGGCCCCTGCCCTTCGCCGGTCGGGACGGACTCAGCCTGCCAGGTGCCGGCGCTGAGGACTCCCGCTGAGCGCTTCTGCTGCCCAGACTTTGCCGCCTACTGGCGGGCCGGCGGGAGGGGGCTCGCGCGGTGTCCTTGTCGTGACACTTGGCACACCTCCCTCTCCTCCTTGCCCCACCAAGCGATGCTGCTTCTTCAAGAGACACCGATCACCCCTCCAAAGTGGAGGACACACCTCACTGCCAACTGAAGTCCTGGCAGCGACTTCCAATAACTGTAACCCTCTCTGGTGCCCTACGTCCCAGCCCCTGGTCCCCCTCTTCGTCACCCCATCACAACCTGACCCCCAGTCACCCAGCCTGGCGTCCAGGCCCCTGGGGCTCTCCTGAGAAGGGGAGGAGAGGCAAAAGTGGACACACAGAAAGGCTAAAGGAGGGTAGATGAGCGCAGACTCGGGATTCCTCGGCTCAGCGCTCAGCAGATGAGTATCCTTAGGCCCGAGCCTTACCAGCACCAGTCTCTGCGTGTCTACATTTGTTAAATGGTCTTGAGGGGAGTAGATGAGATGATGTCAAACTTTCTGCCCAGCACATAGTAGATGCTCAACAGATGGTCCCTTAAGCTAGATGGGAAGCCTACCATTCCAGCCCATGTCAGGCACCCAGCAACCACCACCACAGACTCCTGTCACAGTGGATGAAGGTCTCAGGTTCCAGGCAGATGAAGGAGAGTGAATGGACCATTCCTTCCTCTCCTGGGGTCAAGGGGTTATTTCAGGGAGACTCTGGGGAAACAGGTAACATCAGGGTTCTTCTTAGTCTCCTTCTCCCTCCAGCTCCTATTCTGCCTGAGTGCCTGGCAGAGTCGCAGAGCTGGAAGGGCCTTAGCGGTCACCGAGTCCAGCCCTGACTTGGGGCAGATCTCCCAATCCTAGCGTCCTCAAATCACTCTCTCTTCCCCCAGGACAGCCCTTCAAAGAGCAGGAGGGAGGGAAGGTGCCCTCTCAGATCTGTCATTCTGAAAGACAAATGCCTGAGTTTCTTAGAGTTTTTTTCTTCCTGCGACTTGCCTCCATTTCATCTGTAAAATGGGGATAATAATAGTATCTATCTCTGAGAGTTGTTTGTGAAGATTAAAGGAGTTACTCTAACTAAAGCACTTGGAATGGTGCTTGGCACATAATAAGTGCTCGATAAATGTCAGTTACTCATATTATTACTATACTGAGTCCACCTTTCTATGGAAGTGCTCATAGTTCTTGAAATCCTTCTAATAATGAGGACCTGGAACTCTGACAGGTCCTATCAAGTCCCCTTGACCAATGCCAAGTTCAGGACACTGTTGTGAAGTCTGTATAGCCCAGCACTGCCATTTATTGTACATGTGACTGTGGGCGAGTTATAAAACCTCTTTGTGTCTCGGTTTCCTCTGATCTACAACACAAAGATAATAATAGTACCTACCACATAGTAAAGCACTTACAACAGTACCTGGTACATAGTAGGTGCTCAATAAATATGAACTACATTTGGACACTAGACTTTGAATAAGATAGTCTCACTTTCTCACTTTGTTTTTTAATCTTTCTTTTCTTTCCCCTATCTACCTTTTTTCTTTAGCAGCATATTACTCTAGTGCATTAACTTAAGCTTGTGGTCAATCCCATCATTTCCCATCTTTTTTTTATTTGGATAGTTCTGGATCATAGGTCCTCTTTTTCTTTCTTCTGATTCCTCTTCTACAGACATGTTTCTTCTGCCGTTTGTAACATGTGCCCAGCTACATGTGGCAACATGCAAACCATACTCAGTGGTCCAGGCTTTGAAGGGAAGGCACAGCAGTGCCATGGGTAGAGACCTCGGTATGAATTCTTCCTCCACCATTTATTATCTGTGTGACACAGGGTGAATCACTTAAGCCCTCAAACCTTGTTTTCCCCATCTGTAAAATGGGATTTATAATCCTCCCCTCAAGGGATGATTAGAAGTTAAGTGCCAATAATACAATGCCTTTTCTTATCTCCAAAGTTATGGGTAAAGGCCAAACATATAGACTGAATAAAGGTCTTTCAATGCAAAATTTAAAAAGTGTCTCTTCTCACTCCCTTCTTTAGCCCAACAGGTTTCCCAGGAAACCTGAGGCAGTGAAATGCCCAATTTCAGATTATGCCTTCTTCCAGGTTTACCTGGCTTGGAGGTACCAGAGGCTGGGGTCCTTCCCAGTCCTGAAACTCAGATGCAGAACCTTGCAGGCAAATAGAAAACCACTGCTTCTATTCTGCAGGTGAAGCCACTGAGACTGCTGCCTTACCCAGTATTGCACAGCTGGACAGTGGAAGGGGGGGGGTACACTCCTCTGGACTCCTTGGGGATTGGCACTGCTGGTCCCCACCCCTGCCTGTCCTGAAGGTTCTTGGCCCTCTGGGAGCATCTGACAAACAATGGGTACTGGCCTCCAGGGCATGTAAGCAATCCTCATCCATCCTCAGGAGCCCCACCCCATCCTTGTCCTTCAGCTCTTCCTGCTCTGCCCACCTGGCCAAGCTCTTGGCCTGGTCCCTTATGTTCAGGGGAGCTGCTCCCCATCCCACCCTACCCCCAACAGTTATGGCCTAGAGAGTCTTAACAGAAAGCCCCACCATCCTGGAAACTGATTTCCATCTAAAAATCTGGGTACTAGCAGGTGATAGTAGGGCAGTGGGTTTTAGAAGGTCCCTCAAGGGAGAAGAGCCTCCTGTGCCAACTGGAATCAGTGTGGACACCTGCTTAGAGAAGGGTCCACAGAAAGTGAGGGAGAACATAGAGGGTTCTTCTTAGACTCCAGCTTTCTGGGGGGCCGTGAGGGAGGTGACTGAAGGACTGCCTTTCTCCTTGGAGGTTCAATGTCCTGGCGTCCTTCCTGGTCCCAGGCCCTCAGCGAGTGTACATGCAATGCACAGGCCTGTGCCAGCCTGTCACATGAAATTCTCCTAGCACAGTTGCAGCTGGGGCCTGAGATGCCTGAGTTGCAGGTGCCTGAGAGAAGGCTTGGCACAAAGCTGCAGTGCCCTGTGGGTCCCTCCCCCCGTGGTGGGAAAGCCAAGCATCTCTGACGGGAGGCCCAGTCTCTCTCCCTAGCTGGAAGTGCATGCAGGTCTTTGGAGCGAGGAAGACCACCGGCATAGCCACCATTTTGAAAAGGCTCGGAATCCACAGGGAAGTAAGTGTAAGGGGGTCTCAGCCTGGTGACAATATGGTCCCTGGAAAGCAGACCCCCAGCACACTGCCAGAGTTTTCAGCATTTGTTTGGTGGTGGAGGGGTCAGATAGAGAAGGGTAGGGGAGGAGGGGCTGTCCCCTTGAAGAGTGAGGAGGAGGCCTGCTGAGAGGCTGGGGTCTAGAATAGGTAGGGTCTCTACCTGGGAGCCAGGAAGTACCCCTTCCTCTCCTCAGCCAGCCCTCAAGGAAAACTGCTTTCAAAATGATGTAAAATGGTCCTTAGTGAGCTCTCCCCAAGGAAGAAAATCAGTGTTATCTGCACTTATAAATGGCAAGCAAGGGGTTCTAATGTCTGACTCGACTTACGCCCACAGAACAAGGAGGGCAGCATCGTCAAGGAGGAGAGGCCAGGAGCACTAAGCAGACAAGCTCCCAACACCAAGATTCATTGAGGGCCCCAGAGGGGGCCCAGGGCAAGAGCCAGGAAACCCGGGCATGTGTGTGTGCTCCGCCAGGAGCTCCCTGCACGTCGTGGGCCAGTCACTACATCCATCTATAAAATGGGAGCGGTCTGGACCAGAACTTTCTCTCTGACAGTTTACCTTTTCCTCTAGAGAACCCAAGAAAAGGAGTTTCTTTCTGAGGAGGGGCTGGGGGCACACTGAGGAACTGCAGCTTTCTGGCTTGCGTCCACACCCTCGGTGTTGGTGGCAAGGGGCTTCTCCAGCTCATGGTGGAGTCCAGGCCAGTCCCCATGGTCAGGAAGGACACATCTTTGGGAAGGCATTGAAGCCTCTTGAGAAAGGTAGGCAGCTGTCTGAGGGCAGCTGACCGATGTCTGACCTTGGCCACATTCTCCCTGTGCCACCCCCCTTTATAGACAGGAAACAGGGACAGAGGGGGAAAGGGCTATGTCCAATTCACACAGTTAGCCAGAGTTGTTACAGGGATTAAATGAGTTATTCTCTAATGTGCTTAGGCACTGCCTGGTACCACTATGCTCTATGTGTTTGTTAAATAAAGATAATGGTGTGCCTGGCCTAAAACCGAAAGCAAGCTCAGGTTGGCCTTTCAGATTTAGAAAACAAAAACTGACTGGAACCTTGACCCCAGGAGTGCTGGGCCCCAGAGTGCCTGATTCTGCAGACCTGGGGTGGGACTGAGTGAGAGTTTGCATGTCTTACCACCTCCCTGGTGATGTCAGTGCTGCTGGTTCAGAGACCCCTCTTTGAGACCACAGACCCTGAGGAATGAATTGCTAAGGGTGTAATTTCTGGCATCGGTGAGAGAATGACTGGGAGACAATAGGTTTCTTCAACCACTCCAGGTATGCGGGCCTCCCCAGGGCTGCCGTTCAGTCGTCTGCAGCAGCAGAGCTTTAGTGCATGTGCCAGTTCCTCCTGGTGGCACCTGTGCCCATCAGAGACTCAACTCCATATCGCCGCAGTCTAGCTTTCAAACCAGAGGGGTAGCCCCTCTTCTCAGGTGGGCGGGATTGACACCCAGGCTACGGGAGGCCTGTGTGGTTAGAAAGAATGAAATACCAACCAGGGAGATGAAACCAATGCATTCTTTATTGCAGACTGAAGCTAAGGGCTCACACTGTGGGCTCTGACCTGGGGCTTCTCTGTTGGCCCAAGCTTTCCCAGAGAGGCCAGGGCAAACTCCCCAAGCACAGTAGAAAACAGCTTCCAGAAACAACCCCTTCTAAGGGCCTGAGATGAGGACCTGGGGAAGCAGCAACCTGGCATTGTGGGTTAACCAGAAAGAGGCAGGCCAGAGGGCCGAGCACACCCCACCCTCATTTCCTGGTAACTGTGGGTCACTCTCTTAGCTGAGAGTGCTACACAGACTCTGAAAAGATGAAAGAGGCCAAAGTGGGGGTGGGGACTGCTTTATGAAGGAGGATGGGCACAAACTTGGTGTTTGTGGAAAGCTGAGAAACTCACCCCTTCACTTCCAGGACATCCCCAGGGCCACCCCAGTCCTTGTTTATCAAACAGTAAAGTGCTTGTAGGAAAATGTGGGAATCTTTTGGAGGGCAGGTTCTGATTCTAGAGGTCTGGAATTGGGCCCAGGGGTCCTGCATTTCTAACAAGGTCCCATGGATGCTGCTGCTGCTGCTGGCCCCCAGACCACACTGAGTTGCAAGGCTCTGGCCATGCAATGCCTTTTTGCATATCAGGAAAACACACCCCTTCTTCAAAAAGAAGAACCCCCACTCCAGGACACAGGTTGAGTGGGGCCAGGCCAGGGTGGGCTAGGCTGTGGCTCTCCTTTGTCGCCCGCTGAACACAGTAGTCCTAGAGATCTCATCTGGCCTCCTCACCCTGAAAACCCTCTTCCCAGAGCTTGACCAACCAGGTCTGGGAGATAAGCAGAATGAACAAGGCATCTCTTGGGACACCGAGGTCTCCAGTGCTTGGTCACAGGCCTATAATCTACCAACCTGTTAGCTTCTGGCCAAGAGACAGGAGGCCTGGGCAGGGGCAGCCTCAGGGCCGGGGAAGGGGAAGGAAATGGGAGCATTTGGAGAAGGGGTTAGTGCTGAGTGGTGGTCTGAGCTCTGAACTACTTAATCCTAGTTGTGGAAGAGTGGCCACTGGTCCATGGATGTAGAATCTGGGTGGCCTGGTTTGCCCCAAGTTCTGGGGCGTCAGGTGTCTCCCACAGACTCAGATGGAAGTCCCAACCAGGTGGGCTCTGATCTGCTTGCTCCACAGATGAGAAGGTGGGAGGTAGCTACCTGCAGGATCAGGAGGTTAGAGGTCCTCCAAACCACAGGTATTGTCACAGGAAGCAAGAGCTCTATGCCCTCATCTGGTAGAGCCACTGGTTGTCCCTGTGTGTCGGTCCTGTCCCTGTGTTAGCACTAGAAGTCCTGTGTCCCAAGCAAACAGGGATGGTAGGTCACCCTGTTGCCTGACCAGAGCCCTGACTCCAGGTTGAGAGCCTGGAAATGACTAGGTTATCAGGGCTTTGGGTGGTGGCCTAGGAGCTGGTCAACTACAAATCCAATGGTCCATAGTGCCTTCTGCCTCCAGGTGAACCGATGACAAGGCAGCCAGAAGGCTGCCAGAGGGAGACTGTGTTGAGGGAGGTACAGGTGCAAATGGCTTTGTTTCTCTCTGGGCCATTCTCCTGCAGCACAAGGGGTGATGCCAGGCATAGCTGGTCACTCCTGAGGGAAGGACGGTACACTCGGAAGTTCCCACCCCAGCAAGTTCTTAATCATGAGGAAGAACTGAGCCAACTTGATTGACTCCCCAGTCTCCTGGCTGATGGTCTTTGGGCTCCTTTGTAAACATTGTCAGCCCTGCTGCAGCGTCCACACTCTCTCGACAGCTTTCCCACAACTCCTGGTTCTGACTCCTGCCAATCCAGGGACCTACAGGGCTGAGGGTAAGGCGCTGTGAAGGGCCTCAGCAGGTTGGTTCTTAGGAAGCAATAAATAGATGCATGTTGTCTTCTATTCCTCTCAGGGCAGCAATGGGCTCTCAGAGCTAGAAGCAAGGTCTCAACCCATAGGGGCCCAGAAAATGCTCAGCAATGCTCAGCTGTGAGCTCAGAAGGTACTGAGGGTTTGACGGTAACTTGGAGGCATGTGTTCCCTAAAAAGCCTCCAAGGAGCCTGAAGGAGGCAAAGGCCCACTGCTACCACCCCTTTCCCCAAATTATAAGACTCAGAGATGGTGGAGGTCTGTCCAAGTTTGCACAGAGACTATGAATGCCCAGACCAGGCTATAGCCCCTGCCTCACCTCCTCCCTCTGGGCATTCCACGGCCCACTATTGCTCTAAGCTACCTATCCTGGACCGCTGCACCCCCTCCCACCACGCACTGTTCGGCCCACCCATCCCCATCCCCCCAAGCTTGGCTTCCCATGGGCCCTGGGACTTCCTCCCCTCAGGGTGCCAGGCCAAGTGGCCTCTGTCCCTTGCTGGGCGGGCATGAGGAGTGAGGTCTACGGCGGAGGGGCCCGTGCCCCCTCCGGAGACATGAGCATGTCAAACTTGATCAGCGGTGGGGCGATGACGCGCACCTCGGCGTTCAGTGGGTTGAAGCGGAGGTTGATGCTGCGCAAGGCAGGCATAGCGGCCAGCTTCTCCACAGGCACATCTGTTGGGGAGAGAGGGATAGATTAGGGGGCGATGGAATAGGAAGACGTTGACACTAGGTGAGAGCAGCCCTCTACCACCCACCACACATGGGCTCAGCTTCTGGCACCCAGCCCTGGAATTACAACCACATGAAGAAAACATAGGATTTCCATTTATCCTAGCAACTCCACTCCTGGGTAGAACTGAGACCTGCAAACAGGTCCTCAAGTACTCATGCACAAATGTACACAGAAGCACTATTCACAATAGCCAGGTGTCCCCAAAAGATGAAAGGATAAACAAAATGTGGGGGCACACATTAAGAGCATGCAAATCTCCTGCTCCTTATCAACACTGAGCATCCAGTGCTCCCCACATTTAATATCCACTGGTGATTCTTGCCTGATCTGCTTTTTACGTTGGTTACAAAATGATAATTTTCCAACTCTAGCAATACTCTAAGCAAGAGCCTTCCCTTCTCTCCCATCTATCTATCTATCAGTATGGAGTCCTATGTTTCTTACAATTCATTATGGTATTTAATTATCTTGGTGCTCAAATCGTCCCAGATTTGGCCAGTAGGAGCCCCTTCCACCTGGCTCCGGAGACTTTGGACCTGCCCCCGGCAGTTTGTGGACACACTTCCTTACTTTCCAGTAAGGCCCACCTCGAGCCCTCACAGTCCTGGTATCAGCCACCAGGAAGTCCTGGCTCCTTTCAGCGGTGAAGGGTATCAGTGCCCAATACTAGTCGTGCTGCTGACTAAACCTTATTTTACAATTCACCCACAAGGCCCTGTGTATGTCTGATCTGTTTGGTTTTGACGGCTGCTTAGAACCCTATCCTGTATCCCACCCCAATCTGCCTCTCTTTCTGCCAGCGATGGACACCCAGGTGGCCTTTGTCTTTGAGGGCTGGTGTGACATTGTGTTTGGAGGTATGCCCAGGAGTAGGGTTGAGTGCTCTGTCCAAGGCTATGTGTGCACTCTTATCTAACTGTTCTCTAGAACGACTGAGTCAGTCAACCAGGATCTCCAGTCACCCTGCTGCCCCAGGGCTTTCAGAAGAGGCTGTCTGGACCTTCCCACCCCCACCTCCAGGCTGACTGGACACTGAGCTGCTGACCTTTATGAGGCTTCTGCAGTAGTACCCTTCCCTTCCCGTGCCTTAGAGCCCCACAGTATGCAGCGGGTAGTGCCTGGAAGGCGGTGAGGAGAGCCCACGCTAGGCTTTGCTCTCTACCCTTTGGAAAGAATCCCCTCCCCCCTGGGCTTGGTACTAAGATGTACTTACCTCCCACCCTCAACTCTTCTGGGGAAAAAGGAAGGGGAGGTCATTTGCTCAGGACAGTTCCTCATATGTGCAGTCATTCAAGTTTATAAGTCACTTCCATTTGAAACTCCCCACAACCATGGGGGCAGAGCAGCATAAGTGCCCCTCTGCCTGCCCACTTTACAGATAAGAAAACTGAGGTTCAGAAGAGACTGAAACTGAAGGGCACACAGCTATTAAGCAGCAGAGCTTTGGCCCTGGTTTGCTGCCTGCTGCTTCATAGCGGCTCCACAATATCCGTGCCCAGCTGGGTCAGGTGGGGTGGAACAGGAGAAAGCAACCCAAAGACTTCAACAGGAATTGGCAGAAGAGTTCCCAGGGCCCTCTTCTCCCCAAGGCTGCAGCCCAAGATGTTCCCAGCAGGGTGGGCCTTCGGGATCTCTGTGCTGGGTCAAACTTTGTTGTTGATGGTGTTTTTTGTTTGTTTGTTTAATATGTGTTGAGTGCTTGCTGACATAAGCTCTTTATGTTGAGTTTCTTAATCCTCATAATAGCCATGTGAGTTGAGTACTATTATCTCCATTTTATAAATGAGGACAATGAGGGGCAGAGAGGTTAGGTCCCTTGCCCAAGGTCACACAGCTAGGAAGTGCTTTGCTGGAACCAAAAAATGGAGACGGGCTGGTTGGCTCCATCAGCTATGCTCCTCACACCACCTCCCATATGGCCCTGAAGCCTGGCATGCCTCCCAGTGGCCAGCTGTAAGGACCCTCCAAGGGCCCCTCAGCTATGGAATAGAGAACAGTCTCCGGCAGGGCTCCCTGGGACCCAGGAATGTCTGGCTTCCTTGATCAGGATGCTCACAGCTCTCTGGGCCCCCTAACCAGGAACAGCTCCCTCCCATCGCCCAGCCCAGGGACTCCACCTCCAACAGAAGCTAGGGGCACATGGCAGGTGTCACAGAACCTCGGAGCTCCTAAGGTCCCCATGACAAGCATTTCCTTGCTGATCTGCTCTGAGGAAAAGGGTTTCCTGGAGATGGTCTCAGATTGGTTCCAGAAATTCCCATGCTTCCTGATCCTGCTCTGGGTCATAGTGCAGAGCAGACTTGTCCCTTACTGTCCATGACAATGCTTGTGAACCTTGTAGCCCAACCATCACCCCGTCACCACCACCTTCTTCAGGAGAACACCACCCAGATCCTTCACTTTACATGATACTGGGCAGGGAGAGGTGGTTAAGATGCTGAACAGAGCTGGCTTTTCCAGTGACTGACTGGGCTGCCCTAGGCAGGATCTCTGAACATCAGCTTTCTCACCTGTAAAATGGGGGTCCCTCCACACACCTCGCAGGGAGGCCATGAGAAATCACCAAAATGACTGTATGGAGCATGCCAGCACAGGGCTCCAGCAACACACACTCGACAAGCGTCGGGCCCCCTGCTCCCTGCACCAAGCATGGCGGTTGAGCACCACCACAATTCTTAAGGACTTGCCCTAGCTTCTGAACATGCACACACCAGCCACAAACCTTGGCTTCAATATCTCAGCCTGAGTTTGCCACTGAAGTGACCTGGATAGAAGATCATGTGGAAAGGGAAGTAGTGTTGAGCCTCAGACTTCCCCTGCAAGCGCTACAGCTCCCGAGCCCCTCACCAGCACTCACAGGAGGTCAGAAGCCCCGGACATGGCCTCAGCTGAGAGCTGAGAGAGCTAGTCAGATCGACACTCACGGTACTCATTGTCATGGGTTGCTGGCCAGGGGCTGTACAGTCATGGACACTGAGGCACATGGGAGGAAGCAACTTTGGCCCAGATCACCCAGCCACTGGGCAGCCAGGCTGAGGATGAGATGCAGGACATGTGCTTAGACCAGAAAGAAGCGATGTGCAAGAGCCCCAGGGTCCTGTGAACAGGGAGCCAAACTCCTGCCCAGGAGTGTGACCTCCTCTAGCACTTTGGGATGACCTGGCTCTGAGATCCCTGAGAACACTCTTCAGCTACTGAGAGCAGAGTCTTTGTCTTTAAATGGTTAAGGTGTAACACTGTACCTGGCATATACACATGCTGGGCACAAGAAGACATTCTAATTCTGGGCAGCTGGGAGGGAGTTACGAAGCTGGGCCATGGCTGGTGGCTGAGTCCCAAGCAAGAAGACTGGCTGCAGGATGGCGAGCAGGGCTGGTCAGAACCCTCCACTCTCAATATCTGATCATCCTTCATATCTAATCAGGTTCCTCATCCTTCATCACCCCTCAGATGATGTCTGATCACCCAGGTCTGCCTTCAGCCGAAATCCTGTGCAGTCACTTAGCCAGAATCTCCCTTTACCCATGATGTTTTCCTCTTAGTAACATTCTAACCACTGACTCCCTACCCCTCTTGCTCCTTGGCTATAAATTCCCAAGTGCCCCTGTTGTATTTGCAGTCGAGCCTGGTTCTACACTGAGGTCTTTTTTCTATTGTTGCAATAGTCCTGCATAAAATTTGTTTTTACTGCTTTAACTACTGTTCAGCTCTGGTTTTCCTTTGACATTGCCTAAGGTCCCCAATCCAGTAAGCGGTGGAGGCAGGATAGTTTCTGATCCCAAAGCCCATGTGCTTCATCCCACAACACAGAGGGGCAAGGCCAAGTTGTGATGCAGTCTCTCTACACTAGCCCCTCAGCCCCTAGAAGGCAATCACAACAGACAGCTTTCACTGAGCAACACATTAAGGGCTGGAAGCTGAGTTGAGGGCGTAAAAACCTTAATTGACAATACAGCCTCACTTCAAAGATGGGTGCTGAGCCTCAGAGCCACTGTCACCCGATCTCCCCACCTGCCACCGGGGACCTCAGTTTCTCCAAAGGGGATTGAACTAGCGGGTTGCTGAGAACTTTTCTCTCTCTGAACTCTGTGACTCCTCCACCCCTCAGCCATAGGCCAAAGGCCTGCAAAGTGGCTGGTATTCACAAGAGTAAGAAGAAGGTCTCCCTGTGATGCCCCCACCATAGTTTTGCTGGTGTGACACCAAGACCAGCTGCAGATCAGCTTTGGAGCAAACCCCGGCGACTCCAGGCCTACAGACAGCGGCACTGCTTAACTTCTTAGTTTGTCACTTCCACATCTGCCACCAAGCTGGCCTTTCCAGGGTCTGTGGGGCTCTATACACTGCCCTGCCGAAGGACAGTGATGGCCTTCACACGTGCAGAGTGGGGATTGGGTGTATCTCTTACCCCTGATTTAACTGCCAAAGTGGTCTGAGCTGCTTGGAGGAAGGAGCAATGGAACCACCAGACTATCAGAGCCAGCAGAATCAACAGCCTGGAGCAGCCAGGCCAGCAAGTGACAGGCCTGAGGCCAACCTGCAGTTTTTAGGTAAAGCTGAAAGAATATTGTTTACATTCGCAGTATGCTGACAAGAGGGGGAAAGGGAGGGTGGAGAGGAAAATATAAAATGAATTTCACTTTGTAGATGAGGAAACTGAGGCTTGGAGAGGTTAAATTAGCTTCCCAAGGCCACGTGACTTGGTGGGAATGGAAGCCAGGTACCTGGACTTGGGCACAGCTGGACAGGAAGAGAAGCCTCAGCTCTCCCTCTTCCACAGGCCACTCCCTCACACCATGCACCTATGGCCTGCTGATCCTCAGACCCCAGCTCAAAGGCCCCTTCCTCTGTCAGTCCCCTCCATCCCCACCCAAATTCTCGTCACACTTATACGGGTCTTGTACCATGGATCATGCTCTGCAGCCTGTGAAAATGTTCACCCCTCTAAATGTGGTACCTAGCACAGCGCCCACAAATGCTCAGCAACTATTAGTTGGATGAATGAATGAATGAATGAATGGTTTTACCTCCTAAGTTAGGTCACGAGTTCTTTCAGGCTAAGGACCACCCTGGGGTCACAGTTTTATTAAGCAACTCTGTGACCACAGTACGTTCAAGATTAGAGCCCTCCCCCAGGTCTGACCCACTCTGTGAACATTTGCCAGTTGGAACCAGGCCTCTGTGGATCAAGGTTGTGATAGGACACTGGCCCTTTAACACTAGAATTCCACTGTAGAAAATGAAAAAAATATTAATGAGCAAAAATAAAATAAAATCACCTATGTCTCATCATCTAGAACTGATCACTGTTAATGTGTTGGTAGACGGCCTTTCCAATTAATTATTTTTTAAATTAACACTTCATATTAATTCCTTTAATAGGCATGGACCTACACACACATCTATATTTCAAAAATGGCCTCTTAGATACTAAGCCATAACATGAGTTTCTTGACAACACACTGTAAACATCTTTTCAGGTTACAAGTTGGTGACATTATTATGGCTACAGCTAGTTCATGGTATGGAGGGACCACACTTTGGCTCCTGTTTCGGTTGTTAGACATTCAGGTTGATTCCAACTTTCTCTGTTACAAACAACTAGAGGCTTTGAGTTCACAAGGCATTCCAGGGCTACCTCCCCTTTTCCAGCCTGTGATGTAGGATGCAGAATGTGAGGTTCTAGACTTCTTTTATGAAGCCAGTCATAATCCATTGACTTCCTAATGGCCCACAAGAGTCTGGTGGTGGCGGTGGACTTATGTTGCGAGGCCTGGTATCCTGGGAGGGGACTGAGCCACTCTGGCCCATGGCAGGGAGGAAGGACCCCAACCTGGACTAAACACCACAAGTTCTGGCACTGGTGGGGCACAGCCCACTGTTTGCTCCTGTTGTCTCACAGTGTTGCAGCTGGTGACCCCACACCCTGGGTGAGCCTTGTCCCCTCTGTGCAGGTGGATCTAGCCCTCCTCCCACCGCAGACAGCCATCCCAGACTCCCGCCCGTGTCTGCGGGAGCTTAAAGCAATCTATAGCAGCAAAATCAGAGTGGGCGGTACTTAGAGCAAATTACTTCCCTAAGGTCAGCTTAACCTCCCTTCACTAATCATTAGCACTATTGACTGGGAAACTTGTTCTATGCCCGTGGGGCCAGCTAGAGGCAAAATCATAAAAAAAAGACACCAAACCACAATTACTTCAGAGCCCTATTCTTCATACGTGCAGTGCTCCTGGTCTAAATGGATGCTGACAGGAGGAGCGGTTGGGGCCAAGGAAAGTGGGAGTCCCGAGTGAGCTTCCCAGCACAGAGTTGACCAGGTTGAGAGCAGCTATGGACAGGGCCCCATGACACTGAAGTTCCCTTGTGAAACTGGGATTTAAGGTTCCCCAGCCTGGTAGCCCAGGGCCCAAGTTCTCTAGCTTCCTTGGCAACTTAGAAATGAACCTTGGTGACCCTTCCCCTAAGCAGGCTGCAGTGCACTGGAGAGTCCACACAGGACAGGCTGTCCCTTCTGACCTGGATGATCTCCTTCTGGCCAGATGCCAGATTTCCCAGGACCTTCCAGCTTCTCTGCCTCCATCCCCATGGGATTCCAGCATCGAGTGTGAAGCCTGGGCCTCCAGAACACCTCCTATCATGGCACCTGCAGTGCTAGGGAAAGCTGTATGGATGGCAGTGCCCCGGCCTTGGGACAGCACCTGGGAAGCCACCTCAGCCTCCCGGGAGGCTGCCCACACACTTGTGCTTGAGAACCCAGGCTGGCCCGGCAGCCAGGGCTGGCCCCCATAGCTTAACCTTGATGTAGCTCCTGGTGCCTGGAGACCAAGACAACCAAGTTCAAGGAGGCTGTGCTGAGTGGAGCTGAGCTTCATGCCACCACTCAGAACGCCACAAGAGACCAGCAGGCAAGCTATGGTAACCTGGCAGGACAGGGAATCGTGCCTGTAATGAGAAGGTTCTCAGGCCATGCTCATATGCATATGCCTCACGTACAGCTGGGTCTGTCACTTCAGAAGGCTTGGCGGGAGCCAGGTGTGGGCAGTGACTGAGCCTCCCCCACCCCACGGAGCGCTGGACTGAGCACTGTGCTGGGGCTGGCGCAGGAAGAGAACAGAAGTGGCCCCTGCCCTCAGGAAGCACAGAGGACACTGCCTGTCCTTGACAGTCCTGCAAGCTGAGTCGGGAGGCTGTGTGGAACGACGCATTCTAACTCCCCTGCTGAAAGAGGCCATTTGGGAGCAAAGGCAGGGACAGAAATCCAGGTCCTAACTTCAGATCTGCCATTTAAAGTTGTGCAACCTCAGGCAGGCTCCTGACCTCTCTGAACCTCATCCTCTCTTCTTTAAAACGGTCCTCCTGCCTCATGGGGACACAGGAGAGAGCGGAGGGGACCATAACATGCTCCCAAAGGAGGACGGAGTTACTGAGGTGCAGAGAGTGGATCAGGAGCACAAAGTATTTTCAGAATCCACTGATGAACCTACAGACTTCTTTTTTCTTAAATACAAGCTGCAGGGAAAGAAAACAAAGGAGAAAAGCTGCTGCTGGATTCCCTCCCCTCCCCTGGCTGGCCAGCAAAAGTGGGCTGATGGGTGGCCAGTGGGGCCCTCACCACAGCCTTGCCTCCTGCACGCTTCCCAGCCCAGATCTGATATACAATCAAAGCCGAATCATAACAACTCTCTTCAGAAATAACACGGGCTTCTTACTGGCTGCTCTGGAGACAGCCAAATATGTAACTCAAAGTGCCTGGCATTTGCTTTCCCAGTCAGATTTTCCGTCTTTGATCTCCTGTGCCTGTCTCTCCTCCCCGCTGAAGTCCCTGCCCTCCCTCCACCTTCCCCTGCACCTGGGCCACTGGGAGGCGGCCACTGTGCCCACCACCCCTGTGCTGCTCTGGGCTTCAGTCAGATGCTCTGGGAGGGCCTCAGATAAGAAAGACAACTCTGCTGTCAACTCTCATGAAGTGTCTGCCGTTCCCTCCCTGGTCACTGGCACTAACACTCCCACGGAGGACTGGAACTGCCCAATCTGTGTGTGTGTGTGTGTCAGGTATCTGGAAGCGAGGGATGACAGGACCTGCAGGTGGAAAAGAAATTGCTCACTCCCCTAAAGGCTTGTTGTGCCTGGGTGCGGGCAGATGTGCGAATGGCTCCTTTGTAAATCCTCCTCTGTGCTTGGAAGTTACAGCTGCTGACACCAACCTGATCACTCTTTCTGCTCAGGTTTAAGATCACTGTCTGAGAAATAAGATCCCCCGCCCCTACAATTGGAAAAGTTAGGAGAAAAGCTCATAAAATAGCCACCAGGTAGGAATGAGGTAGGTAGGGCCCTGCCAGAGAAACCAGATTTGCGGAAACAAAATGAGTTGAGGGTGAGGTCACTGAACTTGAGCGAGTGCCTCCAGCACACCACTGGTGAGGCAAGCTGATTGCCACCCAGGCAGGACCGCAGGCTCCCGAGTAAAAGGTGCTGGGGTACAGGCCAGCTCCTCCCCACTTACACTAGAATTTTTTGGCATAAACATGTACTTTGGGAACCGGCCCACTTACTATCTCTGTTTCCACTGCCTTTGACTTATTGATAAAGTTCCTTCTGGAAATGCCAGGTGAGTAGGCTATGCTACAGGAAACCCAGGAGAGGGGGTTTGTGGGCACTGTGGCAACAGAGGACTAAGCCCAGAAGTCCAGGGGACAATAGGGTCAGTGGAAAGAGGAGGCCCGAGGGAGGAAGGCAAGTCCACAGAGCTCACCTCTGTCACCCTCCCAGCCACTGTCAGCTCTCAGGGCCAGGCTGTTGCTCTGCTCATCCTGATGTAGACATACACGCACCCATGCGCACACATACACTCCCCCACTACCCCAGGCAGCCATTGGGAGGAGGAGGGAAAGGGAGGCTACAAGTTTTTTAGGGATGGAATGTGGTTGTTGATGGAAGGTTCTGGTCTAACTCAGTGGTTCTATCTTATCTGCACATTGGAATCTTCTAGGGAGTTTTTTAAATTGTCAAGTCCCCAAACGCACCATGAGAGATTCTGATTTAATTGGCACTGTGTGTGGTCTAGGCACAGGGTTTTTGCAAAGCTCCCCTAATGATCTGAACGTGCAGCTGGTTTGAGTACTTCTGAACTGCCAGTACTTCCATCCTGGGACACTGCCCACCTGCTTCTAAGCATGAGGCACAGCTATCAGGGGCGAGGCTGATTGCCTAGGAGATCCTGCCTCATTACCATACATGGTCCCTCCACTCCAAAAAAGTTTCCTTCCAACCAAAGATATGTGCTTCAGTCATAACTTTTCTGTGGCTTTCTTTCTTTTTTAAGATTTTATTTTTTTTTTTGAGAGACGGGGAGGGAGGGAGAAAGAAGGGGAGGGAAACATCGACATCAATGGGCTGCCTCTTGCACAGCCCCAACTGGGGACCTGGCACACAACCCAGGCATGTGCCCTGACTGGGAATCAAACCCATGACCTTTTGGTTTGCAGGCAAGTGCTCAATCCACTGAGCCACACCAGCCAGGGCTCCTGTGGCTTTCTGTCGCCCTACAGCTAGGTGCAAAAAATCTCTCCGTATGGAAAGTGCTGTCCTAAACAGCTGCGGTTCTGGAGCAAAACTGCTTGTGTTGGAACCCTGGTTCTGACCAGGTGCCATGACCTTGGCCAAGTTATTCACTTCCCTGTGCCTTATTTTCCTCACCGGGGGAGAATAACGTTACCTGCCTCATAAGGTTATTGTGAGGGTTAAACGAGAACATACTTGAAAAATGCGTACAGAACATCCCAATGTGACGTAAACAGTCACTGAACATCAGCTGGTGTAATGACCATGCTACAAGCCCCGTGAGAACGGGAAGTCCGCTTTGTCCACCTCTGTCTCCAGCACAGTGCCTGACACAGAGCAAGCTGCTCAATCAAAAACAACAACTGGTGAATGAAGCAACACTTCCCCAAAGCATCTGTGTCCACATCCATGTCTGTGTTCTGCATGCCTCTTACTCCCTGAATAGGTCCATGCAGGGCTGAGCGCTGAGGTTCAGAGAATGGGGCTGCTCTCCAGCACTCTGGACAGAGACAGGGACAGACTGTATGGGACATTGGCTGACTAACAGAGCGTGGAAGCATCTTGTTTTATTTTAAACAAAGAACTTCTTTTCTTGTTGTTTTTGTGCTACCAGCAGCGTGCCAACAGCATCGTCTGTCCCCCCGCAACCTCGGGTGAGTTCTGAGAGCAACCGGAGCATGCAGAACCTCTCACCCAGGGGCAGCTCAGGGGAGAGCCGCCCAAGTGAAATAAAGGCACGCTCCTGCTGCAATGACACTGGTCATTTTGTTCTGTGAAACAGGGTGAATCTACATCTGCCAAGCGGGGATGTTACCCTGTTGACATGGGTTCATGCGTGAGTGCTCTTGTTAAACTTCAAGATGCTTCCCCGTGTAGACTTTTACTGTCACTGCAGAAAGACAGAACTATGTCTATAAAAGAATGAGATAAAATAGCCAATATTTGCTCTGGGGGCTGTTGCTACTGAGGGACACTGTCATCCTTGTCGGAGGGGGTGGGTTAGGGAATCATGCCTCCCAGTACTGCCTGCTTTGGGGAAAGTTGCTTCTTGTATTGCAGCCAGTCTAGATGCCCACTCTCCCTGTTCCCCTGCGTGGGGAAAAACCACCTTTTGGGGTGGGGGTGAACCTCCATTTGAAAGCTGAGAAGAAGCTGAGGCTCAGAGAGGTGATATGAGTCTTCAAAGGCCACGGTTAGGAGAGGAGGAAGCCAATGGCCAATGCTTGTGCTGAGCTGCCTGCTTGCAACTCCATGCCCGGTGCTGGTCTTGGCATCGGCCTATAGTAGCCCCTGTATGGTTACTGTCCCATTTGGATAAGCAGTAAAGGAAGTGGAAGCATCAGAAAAGCCTCAAGGAATCAAAGGCAGGGGAGGAGGGGCCTGGGAAGCAGGGCCCAGCTGAGAATGAGAGGCTCAGGGCCCTGGATGGGTCTTGCACAGGGGGGACAGCCTCACGGTGAAAAGGCACTTCTGAGCATGCTCCTTCCAGTTAAATATGGCACAGAGGCCCCAGTGACCAGGGGCTCTACCAAGGGGCAGGCCACTTAGGGATTCTGGTCTTTGGAGGGCAAGACTAAATCCGAGCCCATCCCCAGAGCCTTCCCAGAGGGCCAGTCGAGGAACCCCATTCCAGGCACAGAGCTGAGTTCTAAAATCAAGTACTCTCATCCTGGCAATTCTGTAGTCTTGCTGTGCAACCTGATGCTCTCTCATAACCTCTTTGCACCTCAGTTTACTCATCTGTTAAAGAATGAACCTAGAACCTAGAGGTTAGCTGATCCCTGCTCCTGCTCAGCCAGGGCCAGAGTCCCTGGTAGGTGGGATGCTGGCCACCACGCGAGGCAGGCCATTCCCCCCAAATTACTGCTTTTACTCACAGGGCATAATGCCTATAAAAAGGCTTATGAAAATAAAAGCATAATGGAAGAGTATTATTAACACCATCAGGGTTAGAGGCAAAGTGAGAGAGGGTGAAAGGGGGTTGGAGATGGGCTTCCTGAGCACCAAGGCAGCTGAGCAGCGGAGCTGAGGAGGAAGGGTGGCACCAAGGGACCCTGGTGAGTGCCAAGTTCTCCCTGGGGAGATTAGACAGCAGCTGGAGACGCTGCCCAGATCCCATGAGACCAAGAGGTACATAACTGTTGCAAAGGCAAAAAGGATCAACTCCTCGACTTCAGCAAAACCCACCTCGCTGGGGTCTGCGGTTTGTAGAAGACACATCTCACATCTGGAGCGGGAGACCTTCTGACTCCCTGGGGGGAGCACATTTGTACTGGAAGGCACAGAGCAGGTGTTCCAAATGTGTTTGCCTAGTGGCCCCTGCTTACTAATGGTGAAGAAGTCACTGTGAAAACCAGGATGGGAGAGCCAGGGACTCAGGTAGAAGTAAATGTATAGAGGGTCCAAGCTGAAGGGTCTTCGACACAGCCTAGTCTGGCAGACAGATGCAGGAGGGATAGCTTATGGCCCAAGGGTGGCTCAGCTAGTTCAGGCCCTGCTGTGGAGAAAGCAAGTGTCCCACCCAGCCGCTGGCAGGTGGCAAGGTCTCATAACGGTTATGTTTGAAGGTTCGGTGCCCTATGCTCAGCCATCTCAGACCAGAAAGCCCAGCCCTGTCCTCATGTCTGTGAAAGTGTGACTCCAGAGCCCCATGCCGTGTGCCCTGTGAGGCCCTGTGAGTTGCATTCAGGAACGGGAGCTCGGAGGACAGAGGTGCCAACAGAGGGAGGTGCAAGGGCCAGAGGGGCTATGTCCACTCACCCACGATCTCATTCTCCTCCAGATTGATAGTCTCCAGTGCAGGCAGGGTGGTGAGCTGCTCCGGGAAGTCATGGAACTGGTTCCGAGACAGGTCGATGGCCTTAAGGTGCTGCAAGGTGCTGACCTCGTTTGGGAGGCGGTGCAGATAGTTCCCTTCCAGGCGGAGCTCTGCCATGTGGAGGGAGGAAGAGAAGGAAGGGTGAGAAGGAAAGCAACCCAGAGACCACTGCCAGCTGCCCAGGCAGGACCACAGCAAGAAAGCCCCAGGCCAAAAGGAAGTCCTCCTCACCCAGGGTCTGATTCCATGTTTATTTATGCAAGACGAGGGGTAACTCTTACCCCTGCCTGGGCTTTTGGCTTTGGAATGGAAGGCTCCCCCAACAGAAGCCTGGGTCAGGACGTGCCGGCTCCTCCCTCAGACAAGGCCTTGACTCCAGGCCTTGATGGGATGGGTCGGGGCGGCAGCCTAGGCTCCCCACACCCACAGCCCACCTGATGGACCTCATTGCCCACTACCCTTCTGCTCAAGCAGCCACAGCCACGGTCCGTCTGTGTCATGTGACCCTGGCCCCGGGCCCAGCCACAGCTGCCCGATGAGTATGGGTTCCTGCTCCGACAGCAGCTGCTCCAACAGCTGACCAGCAGCCTGTGTAGGGACCTGTGTGAGGAGGTGAGCTGGGCTGGCAGGCGTCCCTCTGCTGGGAACCTGGCCAAGGCAAGGCTGGGGGTGGCGGAGGCGGAAGCTGAAATGCTGTATTCTGCAGAGAGAAGCTGGGGCGCCCACCCGGGCCCTGGGCAAGGTGAAGGAATGAGGGGCAGAAACCAAGAGTCATGGCTGGAGGTAAGGGAGATAGTGTAATGCAGGACTTAAATGTGCGGCACCTGGGGCCCCCCACTGCCTGAGTTCAAACCCAACTGTGCCACCTACAACTTGTTCACCCAGATAGTTATGCAACCCCATTAGGTCTCAGTTTCCTCATCTGCAGAAAGGAACCACTAATAGTACCTGTGTCACAGGGTTGTAGGAGGGTTACATCTACTAACACAGGTAAAGCACCAGGATGACCTGATGCTGGCACAAAGCAAATGACAAAGGAGACAGGAGAGACAGGTGTGAATGTTTACTGAGTGACACTGTATCAAGCAGTGTATTAGTTGTTCATGAAATCTCATATAATCATCCCAATAAAGTCCCATCCCAATTTATGGATGAGAGGACTGAGGCTCACAGAGGCCAAGTAACATGCCCAGGGTCACACACACAAAGCAGATCCATGCCTGGTGGTCAGATGTTCCCCCTGTTCCTTGAGATTCACAGATAAGGGAGGGGGATGCCGAATGACAGCCCCATTTCCTCTGGGATACCAAGATGGGGGTAGAGCTGAGTGAAACCCAGGAGCAACAAAGTCACTGGCAGAGGCTGAAAGACACTTGAGGCCCACTTTGAACACCCTCAAGATGAAAGACAAGTGTAAGCCATCCTGCTAGGGAGACATGCTTGGATTGAGGGTGGGGCAGGGGATGTTCCTTGCGTCTCCACAGCTGGGGACCTGGAAAGCTTTTCATCTGGCCGATAACCTTTTAATAAATGCTCAGCGTCTCCTACCAGGTCTTTTTCTCTGTCATTCAACAGGTTTTCTCTACATTTCTGTCATGTTGCAGCCATCACTCAAGACTCTGCAAATCTCCTTCCCTTGGGTGCTGCTTGAATAACATCTCGAGGCTTCTACATACCCACTCCTCTTAGTACTAGGGAAGAAATAGGAGGGCAGGGATCCTCTCTGCCCAGAACACTCAATACATGTTCCTTGAGCTGGGCCTGTAACTACTGAATAGTGGTTACGGGTTCAACTGATGGAAAGACCTGCTCCTAACCAAATCTCTGCTTAGTCTCCAGTTCCGTCACCCTGGGCAGGCCACCTTACTTCTATGGTCTGGGTTTTCTTGACAGTAGAATGACTTATATTCTTTCTCTTTCTTTCTACAGTGTAGGAAAGGAAGAATTACATGTTTATTGAGCATCTACTATATGCCAAGTGCTATACACATATCATCTCTAATTCTCACAGCAACTCAAGAGATGTTTTATCATTTCTTTTTTAAGAGATGAAAAATCTGGGGGCTCAGAGAGGTTAGGTGATTTGCCAAACATAGCGGGGCAGCTGAAACCTGACACTGGATATGTCTGACTCCAAAGATATTGGCTGCCTGCAAAGGGGTGGGCAAAGGACTTTATAACCAGAGTTAAAGGGAGCGAATGATGGCCCTGAGGTTGGAGAAGCTCGGAGCCTGACAGACCCATGGGAGACTCAGTTCCAAGCTTCATAACTGAAAGTCAATTCCCTACATTCTGACGCCTCAGTTGTTAGAAGGCCAAGACTGCTCCCTCACCCAGCACGTTTAATTACAAAGTGCAAGCCAGCCCTGGCTGGGTGGCTCAATTGGTTGGAGCATCGTTCTGTATACCAAAAAGTTGAAGTTTCAATTTCTGGTCAGGGCACATACCTAGGTTGCAGATTCAATATGTTTCTCTCACATCAGTGTTTCTCTCTCTTTCTCTCAAATCAATAAAAACAAATCCTTGACTAAGGATTAAAAAAAAAAAAAAAGTACAAGCCAAAGAAGGCATTCCTGCCTCCAAAACTGTTTATTCAAGAACCACTCTGAACAGTCTCTATTTCTTCCTTTTTTTGTAAGAAGGAAAGACTGAGATTTTATTTTCAAATTTTTGAAAATTGTTTTCACAAAAAAATAATAAAATGACAAGAACACATACAAAAGCTGACATCTTTCATTGAACTATGAACTCTTAGCAGAGGAAGGGACTTTGAGTTTCTCTCCTTCTGGAATAACTTCTAAAATGCCCCTCACTTATATTACCAGCCTTCTCAAATCTTTCCCAAATTTGATGTACTTGAGTTCACAAAAGTAACGAATAATTTTGATCATTTAAAACAAAAGAAAGAATAAAATAAAGAAGGCAGTTCACTTGTGTTATACACTTTTAAAGGAAGGTCACGTCCTTGAAGCAGCTTTGCAATATGCAGAGCACAGAACTGGCTTAAAAAAAAAAAAAAGAAGAGTCTGTACACTTGAATTATTCAAATGTGAACAGCTGATATCAACTTCCTCTATAAGAAGTGACAAGTTGTAATAATTCGAGTACATTAATTTAATTGTGGTTCATATAATTTTACACTTGGGAGGAGGCTGAAACAAAAATAAAACAAAACACCAGCTAACATTGAGCTGTTAATAAAAAACTTGAAGATATTAATTATTGTGAGATGCAAGCCAATGAAAATCAATCCTGGATAACAAAACAAATTTCCAATTATATAAATAAATTATACTATTTACTGAAAATTCCCACTATCAGAAGATCCTGATTACAATAAAGAAATACATAAAATGGGAACAGTTTAACTAAATGTGACTATGCGGTTCATTTCAGAAGGTCTACTGATCCAGCAGCTAGCCACACAAGTCTCTGAGTAATCGACAAACTGTGACCAGTTCTTCCAAAGAGGCAGAACCGAATGGCGACCGTGTTGTCAAAGTTGGCTTTTGAGAAACCCATTTTAATTGCAACAGCAAAACCCTGCAGCATTTCATCACGCCCAATTCCTTGCATATGGATCCCAACCACTCCCTCTGAGCTCCAGTGCTGGGGCAGCAGCTCAAAAGGCACCAGGGACATTTGGTGAGGAGCTGGATTGTCTGGCATCAGGACGAGAGCTGGAGGGGCAGCTTTCTCCCAGATAAGAGTGCTGGCAGAAGCCATTGTTCCTTCTCTGAGTCCTCCGCCCATAGAGTCTCCATCAGCCTTAGGCTCTTCTTCCTAAGCTCTTGTAGCCCTAATGATTTTTCAGTTTGATTCCATCTAGTCAGACCCCATTCTGGAAAAGGGCAAAACTTACTCCCATCCAGTCACAGATTCTTTGCTCACTAGGAAATCCATCCCAATGGTACAACAAATCCTCCTGACAAACTCTGTCTGTCCTCGGGTCATTGTTCTTAGGAGGACCAGGCAGGCTCTGGACATGACTACACATAATAATGTACTAGATAGCTACTGGGTGGAGGTAGGCAAAGGGAGGGAAATGGGGGACATTTGTAATAGTGTCAACAATAAAAATAATAATATACACAGCTAAATTTCTTGAGCATTCACATTCCAGGCAGTATTCTCAGTGTTTGCCTTTACCAACTTTATTCTTACAATGATCGCTAAAGAAGGTGTAGAAATGGATTCATTTTACACATCTGGACGTTAGAAGTGGCAGAGTTGATGTCTTCCCCAGGCCAGTCCGGCTCTGGGGTTCATGCTGTCAGCCACTCCACTTACTGACTCTCACACCAGGCTGCGTGAGCTACCACCGATACATTTGTGACTGGTTATCTTGGAGAAGCTTCAGAAAGGCGCACTGCTTAAAATGAGATGTTGTTGCTGAAAGGTGCCGCTAAGGGAGACAGTTGTTACCACTGTTATAATATTGTTCCCATTGTGCACAGACCTCCTGGGCCTTGTTTGTATTGGAGTTACTTTCTCAAGAAAAATCATGGTCCAGCTGTCAGTCACTACTGAAGGTGGTAGTTAGCCTAACGCTCAGGCACGCGAACAACGCTAATACCTATCACAGAAACCAGATGCTATCCCAACTGAAAATACAGATTTTGTTGCTTTAATGTGGGATTATTTGTTCCTGATGCAAAACTGGCCTCTTCCGACTGATACAGTTTGTTCAATTACAAATGCATTTTCTGCTTACAAAAGCAGTAACTGTTCATTGTAAAACTATTGACGTCACAAACATATGGAACACCGAAAAATGAAAATTTCATGTATTTCTACCCCCAGAGAAGACCAACGCCATTTGGTATGCATTCCTCCATATTTTTCTATATATATACTAATGGATGGATGGATGGGTGGATGAATGGATGGATGGATGGATAGATACTGTTTTCAAAAAACAAAAATGAAATCATAGACTATATACATCGAGACTTGCTTTTTTCATTCAATAGAGCTTAAGCAGCTTTCCAAGTCATTTCTTGGGTCTCCTCTGGAGATCACTGCTCTAAAGATGAAGAAACCTATGGGTACAAAATCACTCGCTGTCCCAGATTCAGACACTGCACTCTGAAGTTCAGCCTTTTTTTAAGAAAAAGCTCAGCTGCAAGGGGGAGGGGCTGCCTCTCCCTGAAAGGTGGTTTCTTCCCCCGCTCAGAACTCTCCTGAAAAGCAAAAGGCACAGAGGGAGTAGTGGATGGATAGGCAGGGCCCTCACCCCTGGGCTAAGCTCCTTAATTGCCTTGGGGTAATCAAAGGGGCTGCATGAAATTGGGAAGGAAGTGGGCCATTTTGCCACCTGATTTTTTCCACTGTTGCACCCCTCATCCTCATCGCAATTCTTCTCAAAGTAGAGACTTAGCAAATCTTTGCTTATTTTAGTGCTGAATGAAGAGAGGGGAAAGAACCAGAAGGGCCCGGTTCTGGTCTAACTCAGCAAGTGTCCTTGGCCTGGATCGACTCATGAGAAGGTCTTCCCTGCCCATTTACAGCAGGGCTGTGAGGATGAGTTGAGAGAATGTTGTGAAAGGCAGGACGTGCTGCACAATACAGTTATTTATTAAGCTCCTGCTGTACACTCAGTCCTGGACTTGAACATGAAAAGAACAGTCTTTGAAAGCACTCAATAAATGAAACCACTTCTGCTTGAGAAGTGCAGATCTATGAGACATAATTCTTGATTTATACAGCCTTTTGTGGAAATAAAAGTGAATGCTAACAAATGCAGGAAGCAAAAGAGAAAACAAAAGAAGAGAAGGTGGATGCAGCTGAAACACATGATTTACAGAAAAGTCAATCAAGTGCAGTAATATTGAAACAGCCTTCACTCACTCACTCAACACATATTACTCCGCACCTACCACAGGGCAGGCACTGCGTGACTGGGGAGATGATGGCGAACACTAGATCCCTCCCTAACAAGCTTACATACTAGCGGGGGGAGAAAGTAATAAATAAGAAAAACAAACAAATAAAGATTATTTCAGATGACTAGGAATGTATTTAAGGTGAGAGTGAAGGATGCAAAGAAACCAGTTGTGCAAAGAGCCCAGGTGAAAGCTATCAGAGGAAATAACAAGTACAAAGGCTTTGAGGCAGGAAGTTATGGGGACTTAACTTCCTGGTGCTGAAACCCTGGGCTGGGGCTGGGATCCCTCTTTCCCAAGGTGTCCCTCCCAATTTTTATTCACCACACGTGGATGTGGGACCAGCCTGTTCCACGTCTCCATGCGACTCCATGCCCCTCCACGCCACTCCGCAGCTCTGCGTCTCTCCCCACCTCTCCTCACCATGCCCCTCTGCTGGTCTCAGTGTCTCCACCTCTCCTCCCCTCCTGCCCATCTGGATGAATGTGGCTTCTTTAAACCCTTGGTTGTCGGACTTCCATACAGCTCAATTTTCTGACACTTCTGGATGATATTTGTTTTCTAGTCTAGTTGTAATTTATTTGTAGAGTGAGGAGGCAAGGAAGTGTTTACCTACACCTCCATCTTGACCAGCAGTCTTCTTTGCTTATCTTGTTGCAGTGGTCAGAACTCTCTGAATGAGGGGAGACATCTTTGCCTATTCCCAGTCTTACAGGTGAAACATTTCATCATCAAGTTTGATGCTAGATGTAGGATTTTTATAGATGTTCTTTACCAAATTGAGGTACTTTCCTTGTAGTTCTAGTTTCCTGAGTTTTTTAAAATTATAAATGTGTGTTACAGTTTGTTAAATGCTTTTTGTCAACAGATATGATAGATAACATTAGTTGATTTTCAAATGTTGAGCCTGCCTTGCACATCTGAAAAAATTGATAAATCCCACTTGGTCATGGCATGTAATTCTTTTCATATATTGCTGGGTTTGATTGCTAATATTTTGCTGAGAATTTTTGTTTCTCAGTTAGTTCGTGTGAGATATTGGCCTATAGCCTTTTTCTTTTGTTTTATTTTTAATTTTGTTTATATGTGAATTTGAAATCAAAGTAATACTGGCTTTGTAACATGGGTTGGAAAGTGTGCCCTTCTCTTCTATTTTCTGGAAGAGTCTATGTAAAATTGATGTTAATTCTTGTTTAAGAGTTTAATAGCATTTTTCCAGTGAAATCATCTGGGCCTAGAGATTTCTTTTCTGGGAGTCTTTGTATTTATAAATTCAACTTATTTGATGGTTATAGGACTATTCAGATTGTCTATTTTCATCTTGGCTGAGTTTTGGTAGTTTGTGATTTTTAAGGAACTGGTCCATTTCTTCTAAGTGTCAGAAAATTTATGAGTGCAAAGTTGTTTATAATACACCTAGTTGGTTTTGAGTGGAAACAAAACTGTCACCAGGGGAAGGCAAAATAAGTGGGTTCCCTGGTATAGATGTCCCCATACTTGTCAAAGTCTTAGTCTTACCCAACTCCTGGAACTTTATGTCACCCCAGCCTGGGCACTTGAGGTTTTCTCTGTTGTTTCCATTTCAGAGGAAGAACAAAAATGTAGCCAATAGCCCAGCCACCTTATTGGCTGATGTGTTGAGCTCCCAACTAAATATAGTTTCAGCCACATCTAGCTTTGCTTCTCACCCCAGGGGTCACAACATATTCTTTCTCATTGTTGGGGTCACAACAATGCCCAAGGTATTGCCACTTTCTCTCTTGGAGAAAAAGGGCTGGAGTCCTCTGGTCCCAGAGGGTGGCATTAGAAGGGCCTCCAGATGTTTCTTCCTGTTCTCTTACACCAGGGTTCAGAGTTGAACAATCTGAGCTCCCAGGCTTGACAGGGGATCTGGGAGACGACACTACTCCCAAGACTGTACCCAAGCTGAGAGCAGCCCATCATGATATTCTCTTATTTACTATCCCTACTGAACTGTGGTTTCCGGTATCTGTCAAATGGAACCTCTCCCTCCCTAAGTTCTTCCTATTACTTCCGCATCATCCTTATCTTGGACAGCTGCCAAGGCTGACTCAGAGGCCTTACACTGACCCAGAGGAGAAAGGCCTACTGATTCCATTGAGGAACAGATGAGGCTGGCTGGCAGTATTTATGTAGCCAGGCAGCAAGGGAATGTGCCAACTCCAAAACTACCTGTCCACTGAGGACCAATCAGTGCCACCCCCACATAAATGAGCAGTCACATTGCTGCCTGCAAGGGCCCCCTGCAGGGCAGAGTAAGCCAGTGTGGTACGGCAGTGAGTGTCCTTAAAATGGCTCATGCTCCACCCAAAGACAGCTGCTGCCCACAAGGGACAGAGGAGCTTGGAGATAGGAGTGAAGTTTCCAAAAGCAACACCCACTCCTTGGATGGACAGAGGGATGGGGTGAGGAAACTGTTCTAACTGGGTTTGGAACAAACTAAAACACAGTGCTAATCCTTCTGCCCCCATGAAAAGAATAGAGGAGTTGTCACTGTCCCAACATGGAGCAATTTCTACAATGTATTGCTAAGTAAAAAAGGCAACTTGTAAAACAGTGCATACCCTCTCCTCCTATTAGTAGTTATAAAGGAGCTCTGTGGATCTCAACCCACAGTGCCGACCCCTTCTTCCTCACTGTGTGACCTCAGACAAATTACTTATACTCTCTCTGTCTTAGTTTCCTCATTAAAAAAAAAGGAGACAATATCAGTACTGACTTTATAGGGTTGTAAAGGTTAAATAATTTTATACTTGCAAAGTGCTTACAACAGTGTCTGCCCATGGTGGCACACTTTCAGTGCTACTAACATTAAACACATTTATGTTCATATTGGTGTAGAATAAATATGTCTAGAACTGATAATAGTTGTTGCCTCTGGGCAGGGGAATGGGACATCTGGGTACAGGTGTAAGAGGAACACTTACTTTTCCTGTTACTCTTTCCAACCCTTGGAGTATTGTATTGTGTGCATCTATTACATATTCAAAAAGAAAAAAAAAGAACCTGTTTTCAAATGAAGCCTTACATCTTTATAACAATAAGAGAAATGCATGGGAAATGAGTAATATGGACAAAGTGGGGGTAGAAACTGTTATGAATCTTGGAGCCAAGAGTAAAGCTCTCTGCTTAGATTTTAGAACAGAAAAATTGTGAAGTCTCATGGCATAGGGGTGAAGGAGGAATGTTAGCTTGTGTCGTGTCTTGGAGGACTGACTGAAGCCTCAGAGCTTATGTAAAGTTGCAAACAATATCCCAGTGTTCCAGGTATGCACACAAGTCCCAGGCCAGGTGAGCAGAGGGGGGCCCAGAGTCTGCTGATTTCCAGGGTTGGCAAGATGTCAGATGGAGCTGTTCTCCTGTTCGTATGGTAGGAGTAGTTCTCAAGGCTGCCTCCAACTCCCCTCCAAAGGGAACTTATTTTGTTTATTCCTGTTCATTTATTCCTATTCATTTATTTCATTTATTCATTTATTTAGCTCCAAAAATATATATAACTTGAAGAATAGATAAAGATAACAAATTAATAGCATGTGGGAATTATACACTTCTGTGAAGTAATAGTATCATGCCCATTTTAGGATGAGAAAATGGAAGCTCAGAGCGGTCCCAAGATCACACAGCTTGGAAATGCCAGGGCCAGGTTTGCAGACCCCAAGGGTAAACTGTTTCCTCATAGTTCCTAGCACAGTGGCTGGCAAACAGTGGGCACCAAGGGGCTGAGCCAATAAGGAATGATAAAATCACCATACATCAGTGCTTCATCTAATAAACTAAGAAAGTCACTGTGCCAGCTATTTCCAGCAATCGCTACCATGCCTCTGCCTTTTGCAGTGAGATTCTGCAGCAACTCCCATCAAGAGGGTGAGTCTAGCTCCCTACGTCTTTAATCTGGGCTGGCCTTGTGACCACCTTGACAGCAGAAGCGATGTCTGGAACCTCCAAGCCTAGGTAGTAACCACCCATTTCCTTCCCCTTGGAGTCCATCCACTGTGCTGTGAGAAAATCCAAGCACATTAGAGGCTACATGGAGCAAGGCCCCAAAGGATGAAGGACCTCCCTCCTCAGAGAGGTGATTTCAGTCTCTACTACATAGAACAGAAGAACCACCCAGAAGACACCAACCAACCCACAGAGCTGGAGGAAATAACACCCTATTGTTTAAAACAAGTAAATCTTAGGGTGGCTTTTTATACAGTAATAGAGCACAGAAACAGCTATTCTGTAGCCAAGGATTCTTTCGGAGCAACACACTCTTGCCTGGATGTTCCTAAGGAGAGTAGGCCCCCTCCTGCCAGTATCACAGGCCCAGGTTGTGCTGGAGAGGAAAGCAGAAAGCGGGTCTCAGATTCTGACCCAATGGGACAATTCAACCTCCTTCACCTGCTGTACTCCCTATCCAACACCCCACAGTGGTGGGAGCAGCAGCTTTCTCTAGGGGTTTGAAGAAAACACACGGGGAATAATTATGAGCTCTACCAGAATCTAGCCTGTGTGCCCCAGGAGGGGCTGGATGCTGGGGGGAGCTGAGGAAAATAAGGCAGCTGAGAAAAGTGGGCAGGGCAGTTCCTTAGAGAAGGCTTCCCTTTTGGGGTGCAACCCCAGTTCCACAGTGAGACGAGGTGGGAGGGCAGAAAAAGCAAGCAAGTGGGGCTACCGAGGCAGGAGGCCCTGGACCCATCTGCTGTGTATGTTCCCTATCACTGCTGTAAAACGTCACTACAGACTTGGTGGCTTAAAACAATACAAAGTTACCGTCTTACCCTTATGGAGGCCAAAACACCAAAATGGGTCTTAGAGGACTAAAATCAAGTTGTCAGCAGAGCTGTGGATCATTTGGAGGTTCTAGGGGAAAATCTGTTCCTTGACTTTTCCAGCCTCGAGAGGTTTGGAGCCACATCATTCCAGTCTCTGCTGCGGTCATGACATTCACTTCTCTGACTCTGACCCTCCTGCCTCCGTAAAAGGACCCTTGTGTTTACACTGGACCCACCCACTCAGTCCAGGATATCTCCTGGTTTCAAGGTCCTTAACTTAATCATGTCTGCAAAATCTTTCTTACCATGTAAAGTAACATCAGAGAAGGAAAACTCTGATTCCAAAAAACCTCCGCTGCCTTGCGGCATACCTCTTCAGGGGAAAGGCTAAGGGAGTAAACCCCGACAGAAAATCCGGAGCCGGAGTCCCTAAGGCGGTTTGATGTTGTAGTCAACACCGGCAACTCCTGCGGCGCACCTGAAGCCAAGCTGTATTGACTCCGTCTTTCCCTTGGATCCTTCAGCTGCGAAGAGAGGGGGGGTCTGCTGCATGGGCAACAGCAGACCCTCCATATCACCCTGCCCAGGCTCTGTAGCTTCAGCTTCACTGGAGAGGACACTCCAGCGTCATCGCAAGATGTCGATTCAACACGGGAGGAGACAGATACCGTGTCACTCCCGAGTCGGACTGCACAGCCATTCTCGGCGGTGCAGATAGACTCTTAAGAAGCTACACCATCGTCTCTCGAGGCTCTGTAGCTTCAGCTTCACTAGAGAGGACACTCCAGCGTCATCGCAAGATGTCGATTCAACACGGGAGGAGACAGATACCGTGTCACTCCCGAGTCGGACTGCACAACCATTCTCGGCGGTGCAGATAGACTCTTAAGAAGCTACACCATCATCTCTCGAGACGGACGGCTGCCGATAGATGTAAAGTAACATAGTCACAGGGCCCAAGAATTAGGGGATGTGGACATCTTTGGTAGGATCATTATTCTGCTGACCACTTGGGAGGGAGTCATTCATTCACCCCCACTCAGCAGGAAACACCCACTACCATGTGCCCAGCACTATGCTGGAGAGCACAGGGAATGCAGCTGTTTCCGGGCTGTGCATGGGTTGCTGTATTCCGTCTTCACAAGAGCCCTTATGGGGTAAAGGCTATTACCAGTATTATTCCATTGTACCAAGGGGGAAACCGAGGCACAGAGCAGTTAAATAATCTGCCTGTTGTTACAGAGCTAATAAATTGGAGTCAGGGCCCTAAAGGGGAAGAGCTGCACACTCAAATTAACTCAAGGAGGGTTCATTTGTAACAAAGTCTTTCCAAAGATGTGGAAGACTATAGTGGAACTTGAAGGGATCATGCAGTAACCCAGGATTAAGAGCAGGGAGTTGTCACCACCAGAGAGAGTCTTGTTGAAGCTGCCTTGAGAAAAGTGACCTCCAGAGAAGGGGCCCAAGGTGGACCTCATGGGGAGGTGCCAGGAGAATAAAGTCGCTGACCTTCCTCTCTTCCCTTCCTCGGATCTGCCAGGGCTCCCAATGGCTGCACCTAACCACCACCGAGGATCAGAGAGCTAAAATTAGCATGGAGCATGGATCTACAGGGTAAGGGGAACATGTCACACTCCAGAACTGGGCTCAACCTCGGTGTCTGTGCTTTAAACATCAAAAGACCCAGCCTCTCATCTTGTGGGTCCTGGTTCAGCTTGAACCAAGAAGGTTGCTCTTCATCTCCTGGTGGTCCCCAGGCTCAGGGTGACATCAGTTCTTGACAACTCCCTTAAGACCCTCTCACCCGCTGCCCTTGGTAGTCCTGTCTCTGGGATTCTGTACAAAGTATGCTGAAGGCCATGACACTTGGGTTCCTTTAATTCTCTGTTAGGGAGGGTTGACCCGCTGCCTGTAAGCGTACTTGCGGGGGTCACAAACAGCTCGGCCTTCTCCCCACTGAGCTCAGCCAGGTAACCCTAGGGGCCAGATGCTCTTGAGGACTGACGGCAAAACTGATGCAGCAGGCCACAGCCTTATCCCCACCTCAGCATCAGGTAGGGACTCTGGGTCATCGGCAACTGGGAGCCTTGTGGGTAACTCAGGTGCAATGGACCCTCCAAGACCTGCTATTTCAGTGGTGGCTGTGCTGAGGGAACCAGGAAATACGTGCCCATCAGAGTAGATCTGCCTGATCCCACACTAAAACTGGCCACTGCAAAGCTTCAATGTCTGCCCAGATTTCCCCACACTGTACCCTCTCTTCTCTCCTCCTTCATCTGCTAAGTGCCCCAGGGGCTGAAGCAAAGTGGGAAGTGGGGGCAGAATATGGTGCTTTGAGTACATTGCTGCGGCATCTCACATTACTAGGTGGTTGTCTGTTCACACACCCGACTCCCTTGAGAAACTGGGAGCTCCTCAAGGACCAGGTCTGGGTCTTAGTTTTCTTATCCTTCCCAAATATCAGGTGCTATGGAAACTGAATGAGCTGATGCATGTAAAACCCTCAGCATGGAGCCGGGAGGGTTAAGCGCCCAGTGAACTTGGGCTCTCCTGTTATCACTCACCTGTTCGTGCCCAAAGCCGGGCCCAGAACAGGAGCTCACGAAGAACTGCTGCAGCACATTGGAAGACACACTGTGGGAAACTGAGTATACACACCGACCATGGCCAGGGCAACTATAAAAATAGAACTCTGACCCACAACCTTCAACAGTCTGCCCAGGAAACCAGCCCATCTGTACAGTAAGCAGCTCAGGAAGCTAGTTTGCTGTAAGTCAAACTTGTAGGAAGTCAGCATGCTTCTCTATCAAAAATAGGAAGCCAAACAATACTCTCTGTAACAATTGGCCCCAAATGGCCAGGACTTGATTACTGATAGTGTCCTTAATTTTCGTCCCCACTTCCAACTTAGCACCAACCAGAGAAAGCCACATATGTACCCTAACCAATCACACCAGATGCCCCACTGCTAGCTGGCCTTCCTCCAGCTTCCCCAGGGCAATGGTCTCCACTCAGGCATACCTGAAGCCTTCCCTTTCATCCACTATAAAGCTTTCCCACTCCTCTGTCTGCCTTTGAGCCTCTGCCAAGTCCAAGGACAGTGGTGGCTGATTCCCCTGCTAGAGCAGCTCTGAAAAAACAGTCCCCGCCGGTTCTCATTTTGGTGGTCTTTGTTCATTTCTGCTGACGTATCTCACAAACCTCTGGCCTGGCAGGCCCAGGACACACTCAGTAAGAAGAACTGAATGATGTGCATGGAAAAGAAGTGGGGAGATGGGAACACGGGAAAAGAGGGGACAAAAGAGCCAAGCTGGACACTGGGACGCAACTGCCCTTTGGACTGATTCCATCTGTGCCGTTGTCCTTCCCAGGTCTTTCTTTTTCCTGCCATAAAATGGGCAAAGGACAGCACAGGAATGCAATCACTTAAAGATGACCCTGCTCAGAGGGGCCATGAGCCTAGCAGAAGACAGTCCCCAGGGTACCCACAGGAGACAACTTGGCAGGCAAGGAGTCACAGATGATTCCCTTCCAACACCAGAGCAGCCCCCCTCCTCTGTCAAGAACCCAGAAAAGGACACTGGCAGGCTGTGAGGGGCCTAGAAAACCCTCTTCACACATAAAAGGTGAGGGTTTTTCTCTTTGAGAGAGAAACCCTGACAAAGTCTGGGGCGCAGAGCTATCTCTGTGGCAGCCAGGTTGGCCTCAGCTCCAGCCCCTCCCTGCTGGGCTCCCTGCAGCCTTTCCTTTGTAACCCAAAGCACTGGACAGGAGGGAGTGCAAACTGTATCCTTCAACAGACTTCTGACCGAAGGGCTATTATGAATATATTTCCAGGGCCAAGGCACAAATGCACAGGGCCCTAAGCATGTTTCTCTGGCACTCAGTGCGGTACCCCCTGGAGAGGGCCTGCTTCCTCATCCCGCAAGGCGCTGCCAAACCTCGAATCCTTTGAAAGCCCTTGCTTCTGCACCCACCCCGTGGCCCATGTCACTCTCAGAAAGAATGTGGTCCTCTTCTCCGAAGTCCCAGTGTTTTGTCCACACTAGTATCACAGCACTCAGTGTCGTTGACAAGTCTGTTCTGCAGCCCTGGACTCCTTCAGGGAGGGACCTGGTCTACTGGCCTTTGTTTCTGAGCCTCCGGACAGAGGTCTGGAACACAGGAGGTGCCCAAGGGTCGAGTGAATGAAGGAAGGCATAAGTGAGCTCCTCTACCCAGAGGAAGCCCCTCTGCTTACCTGTGTCCTTCCTATGGGCTCCAGCCAACCCCCACCACTCATTTTCTACCTCCCCATCCTTCTCTGGAAAGCAAACACCCAATTCCAATTGGCTGCATATAGCTCTGGGGGACCCTTGAGCAAATGAAGGTGGCCTGGAAAGGCAGCCCTGGCCTGGCGGGTAGGCAGCCTGAGACCCAGGACAAGCCCCTCCTCTCTCTGATCTTCCTTCTCCATTCCTGATATGAGGTAACAGAGACAGCTCTGATATTTTATGGGAGATTCTCCCAAATGGTGGCCCTTGGGCTAAATCTAGTGTTTTATTGCTTTCATGTTGTGTAAAAATAGGAGCTTTGTGAGCTACCTCAGAAACAACTACACAGACCAGCCCCCTCTTCCTTGCCCTTGTGTTTGTACCTAGCTGGTGGTCTTTCCAGGTCCCGCCTGGAGCTCCCTCCTGAGCCACTGGTCACCAATTCACACCTCCCTCTCCCCTCTGGGGTCTGCCCAGTGCCCAGACCTCCTCTAGGAAGCCTGAAACCTGCTGTATAAGCTATGCTTGCTCATGTTCCTCCTGTTCCATCAGCATTTTACATACTGATTTCTCTAAACAGGCCCTTAGACCCTTTTTGTGACTCTATCAGATAGAGAATTCTAGAAGGCAGGAAGGCTATGCCTCCTGTGCTCTCCCCAACTCTCCTGCACCACCATTTCGCAAACACCACGCCAAGTGCCCAGGTGGAGCTCCATCCCATGGGTGGCTGAGTGACACCAGAGGTACTGCTCTGTGGCGAGGGGAACAGGACCTGGAGCATCCATTGCGCCCTGCTTGTCCGACCGGAGGAGCCATTTCATAAGAATCTATAATAGCCACCTACTGGCCTCCAGCCCACCTCCCTGCCCAGCACCCTTATCCACTTGCTCTATGTGCGCCCAGCAGAGGAAAGAAGCACCAACATTCCTGAAATCTCTGAGTCCTGAACTGAGAAAGCAGCCGGGGGAATGATGCCAGACTGGGGGGGCAGAAGGTTTGTTCAAGTCTATCACGGAATACTACTCCTGGGCCTCAGGACCCCAAACCCCCCACTGGTCTGTTCAAAATAAGAGAAATCACTCCAGGAGACACACCCTGGGCCATTAGCCAATCTGATTCACAGCCATCTAGGCAGAAGTGATACATGGATTTCCAGTCTTCAGGAAGGACACAGGTCCATCCTCAAAGCCTCCCCCTGGGAATGACTTCCCAGGTTCAGCCGACAGGACTGGTCCTAGTTACACTCCCAAGAGGGTCAGGGCCTGAGGACAAGGGTTAGCCACACACCCCTGGCCTTAGCTGACTGGGGCCTACCTCGGAGCTGACAGAATGTGGTCATGAACTTGCTGGTGAGGGACTTGAGCTCGTTGTTGGCCAGCGTAATGAGTTGGATCTGGTCGGTGACATTCCGCAGGACCTTGTAGATGCCGATGGGGAAAGAAGCCAGCTTGCACTCAGCCAGATCTGCAGCCAAAGCACAAAGACAGGACAGAGTTAGCAGTCACAGCTGCCTAAGGACTTCACCAGACCCGGTCTCCCCTCTCAGCCTCCTTGGTCTCCCACCTGTCCCCTCTGTGCCAGGCTTGAAACTCTGCCCTCCCTCTTCCAAGAGCCTTCATCACCCTTAACCACACTTGTCCCTACCTCACACCCTGAACCTCAGGGCTTATTCCAGCACCTTCTCTATTACTACAGCCTACTAGCCAGAATGCAGAAGGCAGAGTTCTGCCAGCACATTGATGACCAGCACTGTGGCAATGTCCTTGAGGCCCTGCAAAACCCATGAGTCCCTAAGGAATCATCAAAGGTCTCAACAATGAAGCTGCAGTCTTGTCACTACTTTATAACAGTCTACATCTTAGAAAACAGGCAGTTCACATAGACTTTGTGGTTTGATCTTCTTCCCAGTCCTGTAACTCTGAAGATAAGTAAGCTTTGTACGAGAGGCAGCAAGGAAGCTGCTGTGGAGCCTCATCTGGCAGTTCCTCAAGAATTACCATGTGGCCCTGGCCAGGTAGGTCAGTTGGTTAGAATGTCCTGTTGATACACCAAGGTTGCAGGTTCAATCCCCAGTCAGAGCACATACAAAAATCAGCCAATGACTGCATAAATAAATGGAACAACAAATTGATGTTTGTCTCTCTCTCTCTTCTTCTTTTCTCTCTCTAAATTCAAGAAATAAGAATCTAAAAAAAAGAATAACCAGCCCCTGGCTGCTGTGGCTCGGTGGATTGAGTGTCGGCCTGCGAGCCAAGTGTCGCTGGTTCTATTCCCAGTCAGGACACATGACTAGGTTGCACGTCAGGTCTCCAGTTGGGGGCGCGAGTGACAGGCAACCACACAGTGATGTTTCTCTCCCTCTCTTTCTCCTTTCCCCTCTCTCTAAAAACAAACGAACAATTTTTAAAAATATATTTAAAAAAAAAGAATAACCATATGACCAGCAATTCCACTCCTAGTATATACCCTAGAGAATAAAACCACATGTCCACACAAAAACACATTACATATGGATGCTCATGGCAGCATTATTCATAACAGCCAAAACATGGAAACAACCTAAATGCCGCTCAACTACAGAATGAACAAGCAAAATGTGCTATCTCCATAAAAAGGAATATGTTTAGCAATAGAAAGAAATGAAGTACTGATATATGCTACAGCATTGAAGGACCTTGAAAACATTATGCTAAGTGAAATAAGCCAGTCACAAAGGATGATATGTTGTATGAGGTCGTTTATGTGAAATGCCCAGAATAGGCAAATATAGAGGCAGAAAGTAGATCAGTAGTTACCTTAGGCTGGGGGCATGGGTGGACTGTGGGATGGAGACTAAGCGGTAAAGGTTTCTTTGTGGGGATAATGCAAATGTTCTAGAATTTGTTGTGGTCACAGCTGCGTTGCAGGGTATATAAGTTATATCTCAATAAAACTGTTTTATATATATGGCAGCAGGGAGACACTGAAAGCACGAAAGCTAAGAGATGGGGCTCATCTAAGTCATGCAACTTCCCTGAACCTCAGTTTCTTCATCTGCAAAATGGGGGTATCATTATCCACCTAGCAGGGCTGTCAGGAAAAGTAAACATATTAAAAAGTACTAAATGAACCCTGGCTGGTGTGGCTCAGTGGATTGAGCGTCGGCCTGCGAACCAAGTGTCGCTGGTTCGATTCCCAGTCAGGGCACATAACTAGGTTGCACGTCAGGTCCTCAGTTGGAGGCACGAGTGAGAGGCAACCACACAGTGATGTTTCTCTCCCTCTCTTTCTCCTTTCCCCTCTCTTTAAAAATGAATAAATAAAGAAGCAAACAAATAAATTATTTAAAAAAAAAAAAAAGTACTAAACGTACTAACAAAGTGCCTGGCAGGAATGCAGCAGTAATGCTACGGGTGGTTTCTCTCTTTCCTTTCTAAATGTCCCATTACTGGTGGTCGCCACCGCCCCAACCCATGAGCCCCAGGAGCACTCACTAACGTAAGATGGCACTGCCCCATCTCTCTCTCAACAGACTCTTGTGTTTTCCCCAGAAGCCAGGCTTCCTCCAGGTCTCCTAAGCCCTTGAAGACTGCTTCAAATTAATTACACAGAAATCAATATTATTCCTATATGTCAGTAAAAAAAGAAGACAGTTTATATAAAGATCTTATTCTGAACATCAACAATAATACAAAGTCTATAGAAGCAGTCAGAATAGAAACTCTTCTCCCTCATCTGCCTCACAGAATTTCTACCCTTGCTCCAAGACCAGCTCAAATGCCACCTCCTCCAAGAAGCCTTCTCTCGCTGCCATAAGCAGTTGGTTCCTCCAGCCTCTTAGTCTCATATAGTGCAAATGAAACCTCTTCATCCTGTACTGTATTAATCCCTTTTTGTTTCTGCTTTCCCATTGAACTAGAAAGACCCCCCAGAGCACAGTGCCTGCAGAGGTGTAGCAGGCTTGAGACAGGGCAGGAGAACTGGTGACCTCCCTGAGCTGGTGAGGAAAGAAAGGGCACAGGTGGGGTAAGGACAAAAGTCCAGACAGCTGAGGGTTCTCAGAGGTCCACTGTAGGGCATCCTGTGAAGAAGTGTCTTCCTGCCTCTTCTGGTCCAGGGTTGTGCTAGGTGAGCCCAGCCCTGCTGCTGTATGGTGTCAGGCACCACCCAAACTTACATCAGCAGGTAGGGCTGGCAGAAGAAAGTGCGCCATCTGCACTGGGGAACCACGCCCACAAAGTCAGGCTTCCAGCGGAGATCAGGGCTGGAACTGGACCAGCTCTGTGGGCTCAAAGTTTGGGGCACACTGGGGATTCTACAAAGAACAAATGCTTCCAAACAACGAGTCCTCTACTGCTTTTATTGATTATGCTGTTACAGTTGTCCCAGTTTTTTTCCCTTTGTCTCCCTCCGCCAGGTACCCTCTTTCCTTCAGCAATCCCACCCCCCTTATTTCACGTCCATGGGTTGTGCATATAAGTTCTTTGTCTTCACCCTTTCCTATACTATTCTTAACAGCACCCTGTGTATTTTGTTCCTACCAGTTATGCTTCTTGATCCCTGCACCATTTCCTCCTTACTCCCTCTTACCCCTCCCAGCTGATAACCTTCCAAATGATCCCCATACCTATGATTCTGTTCATGTTTTGGTTGTTTGCTTGGTTTGTTTTGGTTTTTAGATTCCGTCTTGATAGTGGTTAAGTTTGTTGTCATTCTAATGTTCATAGTTTTGATCTTTTTCTTAAATAAGTCCCTTTAACATTTCATATAATAATGGCTTCGTGATGATGAACTCCTTTTGCTTTGCCTTGTCTGGGAAGCACATTATCTGCCCTTGCATTCTAAATGATAGCTTAGCTGTATAGAGTAATCTTGATTGTAGGTCCCTGCTTTTCATCACTCTGAATACTTCTTGCCAGTCCCTTTTTGCCTGCAAAGTTTCTTTTGAAAAATCAGTTGATAGTCTTATGGGAACTCCTTTAACTCTCTTCTTTTCTCTTGCCGCTTTTAAGATTCTCTCTTTACCTTTAACCTCTGGCATTTTAATTCTGATGTATCTTGGTGTGGTCCTCTTAGGGTTCACCTTGTTTGGGACTCGCTGTGCTTCCTGGGCTTATATGTCTATTTCCTTTGCCAAATTAGCAAAGTTTTCTTTCATTTCTTTTTCAAATAAGTTTTCAATTTCTTGCTCTTCCTCTTCTCCTTGTGGCACCCCTATCATTCAGATGTTAGTATGTTTAAAGTTGTCCCAGAGTTTCCTAATCCTCTTCTTGTTTTTTTTGTTTTTTGTTTTTCATTCTTGTTGCTTCTTTCTTGTCCGAGTGAATGTTTATTTCTCCCTTTTGTTCCAAATTGTTGATTTGAATCATGGCTTGTTGCTTCCCTGTATATTTTCCTTTATTTCACTTTGTATAACCTTTACTTCTTCCTTTACTTTGTGGCTGTACGCAATCATTTCTCTGAGCATCCTGGTCAACAGTGTTTTGAACTCTGCATCTGATAGGCTGGCTATCTCTATTTCATTTAGTTCTTTTTCTGGGGTTTTGTTCTGTTCTTTCATTTGGGCCATATTTCTTTGCCTCCTCGATTTGGTAGCGTCCTTGTGTTTGTTTCTCTGTATTGGGTAGAGCTGCTTTGACTCTGTGTCTTGGTAGTATGGTCTAATGTAGTAGGTGTCCTGTAGGGTACAGTGGCACAGCCTCCCCTATCATCCAAGGTGGGTACTTGAGGTGCGCCCTTTGTATGGGCTGGTACACCGTCCCCTTGTATTTGAGCCTTGTTGCTGTTAGCAGATCAATAGGAAAGATTTACCCAGGCCAGTCAGCTGCAAGGACTGGCTGTGACCACTGACCACCAACCTTGGCCCTCCAAGGAGGATCAGCTATGCAGGGCAGGGTGGTGGTGCTCTGACATGGTCTGTAGCTGTCCACTGGGTATGCTGGCCTTGGGGTTTCTGGGTGGTGCAGGCCAAACTCAGCCCCCACCTGTGTTTTGCTGGGGCCACCCTTCCTGAGCTATAAAGCAATCTGAGATGGCTGCTACTTGTGCTGGGCTTGAAGATTCCCGGGCAAAGCCAAGCTGTGAATCTAGGCTGTCTGCTGGTAGTGCCGGGCCTGGGGCTCAGTGAGGCCAGCTGTTGCTTTTTTGATAGGATTTAGGAGGTTGTGAAGCATGATCCAAGTCCAGTCATTCATATGGAAAAGCAGCTTGGGTGGGCCCATGAGTTGGGTGGGGCAGAGTCTCTGGGGATCTCCATGGTGGGTCAAAGATTGTTACCCAGGTTGATGGACTCTCAGATATGGCACCAGCTTGTCAGCTTTTTGAGGGGAGGGTTTAGAAGGGTTTAGAAAAGAGACAATGGTCTCTGCTCTCCTTGATGCCAGACACTTCAGTTCCTCCCTGTATACCACTGGTGCCTTTCAAGCTGCTACCCCGGTGCTGGAGCTCAGAGGGAGTGAGTCTGAGTAGATGAGTATGTGTGTGAGTTCTTCAAGATGAACTGCATGGGCGACCAGAGGTTTCTTCCACTGACTCAATCCCCACTGGTTTTTACAGCTAGAAGTTGTGGGGACTTATCTTCCTGGCACTGGAACCCTGGGCTGGGGTCTGATGTGGGGCTGAGATTCCTAACGCCTGAGATATTCCTCCCAAATTTTTATCCACCACACGTGGGTGAGAGATCAGCCTGTTCCACATCTGCACCCCTTTACCCATCTCAATGGATGTGGTTTCTTTAATTCCAGAGTTGTCAGACTTCCATTCAACTTGATTTCTGGCAGTTTTGGCTGGTAGTTTTTCTATATTTTAGTTATAATTTTGATGTGGTTGTGTGAAGAGGCGAACCATGTCTGCCTACACTGCCATCTTGACCAGATCTCTCTATTTTTGTCTTTAAATTTTGCCATTTTAATTATGATGTGTTTTGGAGTGGGCCTCTTTGAGTCCATGTTGACTGGGACCTTCTATGCTTCCAGGACTTGCATGACTTTTTCCCTCACCAAGTTAGGGAAGTTTTCTGTCATTACTTTTTCAAACAGCTTTTGTAGCCCTTGCTCTTGTTCTTCTCCTTCTAGAATCCCTATGATGTGAATATTGTTACATTCATGTTGTCCTGCAACTCCCTTAAACTATCTTCTTTCTTTTTGAATCTTTTCATTTTGTTGCTCTGACTGGGTGTTTTTTTCTACCTTGTCTTCCAACTTGCTAATTCGATCCTCTGCTTCATCTAAACTGCTTTTAAAACTTTTTAAAATTAATTAATTTATTTGTAAAGCTTGGGGAAGGGAAGGAGAAAGAAAGGGAGAGAGTAATCAGCTGCCTCTCGCACACCCCAACTGGGGACCTGGATTGCAACACAGGCATGTGCCCTGCCTGGGAATCAAACTGATGACCTCTCACTTCACAGGCCGGCACTCAGACCACTGAGTTACAACAGCCAGGGCCATCTAACCTGCTTTTAATTCCTTCTAGGGTATTCTTAACACGTTGCGTTCAGATGGCGAGAATTCTCGTCATTTGATTGCGTAATTTTAAACAATTAAATAAGGTTATTTAGATAATCAGTAGTAATTTTTCATTTGCTTTTTTTTATTAATTAATGATAGTAGTAGCTTAATTGTTAATTTCGTGAAGTCATTTCATTAATATTAGCCATATAACCATATTTAAATCTTAAAAACCTGCCAGAACAGAGGATTAAAAGGCATTTAAATACCCCAGTACGCAACGTGTTAATTTCAGATATTGTATTCTTCATTTCCTCCTGGCTCTTATTCATAGTGTCTATGTCCTTTTTCATGCTGATGTAGCTCCTATAAAGTTCCTTGTAGTTCTCACTGAGTTCCTTGAGCATCTTATAATCATTATTTTGAACTCTATGTCTGATAGATTGCTTGCCTCAATTTCATTTAGCACTCTTTCTGTGGATTCCTCATTTCCTTTCAATTGGGGATTGTTTCTTTGTCTTCCCATTTTACATGACTTATTTTGTTTGTTTCTGCATATTAGGCTGATCTGCTTTGACTCCCTGTCTTCATAGGTTGGCCTTCTGTGATGGGAGGCCCGTGGGACTCAGTGGTGCAGTCTCCTTGATCTCCTGAGTCAGATGCTCTTAGTGGCGTTTATGTGGGCTCTCTTGTTGTAATTGGATTTTGGTAGCTGTTGGGTCATTTTTTGTTGGGTTCTTCCCTCCGGCTGGTTGACTGAGAGTCACACCACCCACCACACCTTGTATGCTATTGTATAGGTGCGGACAGTGCAAAGCGTCCTCTGTACTCCTTGGCTTCAAAAATTCATATCAGCTGAGATTCCACTGATTGCTCAGGCCACTTGTCAGAAGATCAGCTGAAAATCCATGCTGGGGGAACAAGCCAGTGGGCTCTGCTTCCATCTTCAGTTGCCATCTTCTCTTCTTGATATAATGTTGATTTTTTAAGAAATGGATTTATATGTAGATTCTTTAATGTATTTCCCACTCAAATCTGGAAACTCTGTTTTTAACTTGGTAAAATGGGGTTTCAATTTCACCTAGGGGAATATGCAAGCAAAATTCTAAAAGAAAAAAAAGACCAGGATGATAACCAATACTATAAGGCTGCAATAATTTTAAGAAGAGAGTAATAGGGAAAATAGATCATAGAAATAAAATATAAAGCCCATAAAATTTGGTCCACAAATAATGTCACAACTTAAAGGAGGCCTCATAAATAAATCAGGGAAGGGAAGGATTACCATAATTACTGATGTTAGAATTACCAATGAAAAATTTTGGGAAAACAAAAAAAGAAAGAGACTCTCAATAACCTAAAAATAAAAATAAATTTTACTTAATTTTTAAATCAAAAAGATTATGTGACGCCCTGATCAGTATGGCTCAGTTGGTTGGCATCATCCTGCAAAGCAAAAGATTGCTCATTTGAATCCTAGTCTGGGCACATGCCTGGGTTGCAGGTTCAGTCCTTCCTGGGTTGGGGTGTGTACAAGAGGCAACCAATCAATGTCTCTCTCTCTCTCTCTCACATCAATGTTTCTCTCCCTCTCTTTCTCCTTCCCATCCCCTCTCTCTAAAAATAAATACATAGAATGTTTTTTAAAATATTATGTGAAAATTATTTTCTACATCCAGGAGCTATAAAAGAATCACAAAGGGACAGATCAACAAGTATAACTCTATAAAATATATAAAACACCTGGATGCTTAAAAGAAATAAGGCAAGCAGGAGACTGTGAAAGAGGATCTATCACTAGAATACATAGTTATCCTTACTATTTATAATGCTCAATATTATTCAGTTAAAAAAATAAGACCCAAAGAAATTGGAAAATGACATATGATATTCACAAGCAAGAAAATATAATCAGTAAACAAATATATGGCTCCTGATATGTACTGCCAAACTGTTAAAATATTTATACCAATTTACATATATTTTGTGCAATATGTAAGAGGATCATTTCAAAAAAATCTTTGTTAATATGATCAGCAGTATCCCTTATTTTAATTTGCAATTCTTCCAATAAAGAAACTGATTATTGTTCATAGTTAATTAAACATTTTTATCTTCCCTGTGGGCACCCTACTCAGGGAAGAGAAGACCCAGACTGGAGATAGGCAAATGATGATTCAAGGAGCCGTGATATGTCTGTCTTCAAGAAGAGGGTCCCCTTCACTATGGGTCCTCAGAGCTGATGGGATAGCGAATAGTTCACCAGTAATAAAGAAAAGGCTCCCGTGTGAGGAACAAAGTGCTATATCATGGGGTGTGTGATAAGCAGGGTCCCCACAGAGCGAATTCCTGAACCAGATGGAGGCCAAGTCATCTCAAAGGTCTCAGTCAGCTCAATAAAACAAACATAGCTAACATCACTGAGTATTTACCATATGGCAGGCACTATACTAGACACTTTTTGTATATTAATTCATTAAATTTCCATAAGAACCTTGAGTTACCTTCATAGGAGGAAAATGAGGTCTGTTTTGATAGGTAAATTGCCCAAGGTCACTTTGGTAAGAGGGTACAAATAATCTGAATGCAAAGATTCCAGAAGGGTGACCAACTTGTCCGACTTTAGCCAGGATGTTCCCAATTTTAGCGCTGTAAGTTCCACATCCTGGGACACCCCTTCTCAGTGTCAGACAACTCAGGCCAGTTGGTCATCCTGGATTCAGGCTGGACACTGATGAATGAGAGATTGCTGGGGTCAGACGGGAGAGAGGAAAGGCAACCCAGGTGTGGGCACAGCAGGAGCCGAGGCAAAGCGGGCTTTCATCCCTCTAGGATTCCACCTTTGAGCCCTGCCTTCTCCAGTTTCCTGGAGCCTCACCCTTGCTCAGAGAGTCCTCAAACAGGAAAGCTCTGGTGCTGGAACCATTGTATGCTACTTGATGAGGCACATGTGCCCAAACCCAGACAGGGGCTCGGGGGTACTAGTGACCGGAGGCAACACCAACATCTGGACAGCAGCTGGACTCAAACATAACCCCCCACCAAGGGTTCCCAGCTGCTGATACACGAGCTGCAGTAGAGAACAGAGATGCTTGGGGTAAACACAAGGCGTAATTATCCTCGTAATTATAATTATTGTTGCAAGAAGACCAAACTGCATCTCCCCAAACCTCTACTTAAGACAGTATGCTATGTTAATAAAGAAGCTTTTGATTCAACACATGGGCCTTTCACTAAAGGTTATTTTATTAATTCTAATGAATGCCTGATGAAAAGTAACTGGTGGGCAGAACCAGGGCAAGACAAGAAAAATGCACAAAGTAAACAGAACATTCTGCCAGAAGTCAGGAGTATTGGGTCAAGCTCGAGGTTCTTAGAAACACAGAACTCTGACCTCTGCTCAGTCCCTGCTGAGAGATGGGCCTGGTAACAGGGGGAAGCGGCAAGGATAGTGGAGACCCTGTCAACCAAGTCATAGAAAGAAAATGTCAGGGACTCAGGCTGGCAGGCACTTTGAGCTTCATGGCCTGGTCAAGAAGTAAGACTGCCAAGGCTATGGGAGGACTCTGTGGCCAAATGACCTGGTCCCACCCAGAATGTCATTTTTTCACAGATATTTTTTTTTTCATGGAATCTCAGGGGTAGAAGGAAACAGGAGGTGATGTAGCTCATAATTTCCCAATTCCCAGTAACAATCACCTGGGGATCCTTCTAGGGTGAGGATTCTGACACTGCAGATCTGGGACGAGGCCTGAGAGCATGCGTTTCTCCCAGGCAGGCTCAAGGACCACTCTCAGTAGCAAGGGCTAGCCCAACGTAGTGGTTCTCAAAGTGGGGGTGTCCCTAGACCCACAGCATCAGCATTACTCTAGAATCTGTTATAAATGCATGTTCTCAGGCCTCACCCCAGACTTACAGAATCAGACGCTCTGGTGAGTGGGGCCCAGCCACTTGTGTTTTAATAAGCTGTCCGATGCTGGTGTCAGCTCCAGTCCGAGAGTCCTGGCATAGAGGCACTAGACCTCCCACCAGTTGTGGTTACTTGGCCCTTGTTGATGGTAACGGTGACAGTAATGACAGTACCTCCCATTTACTGAGTACTGGCTGGTCCATGCCTATGTAGGGGTTTTAGGTTTACTCACTCATGCAAAGTTATTTTGCCCTCCGTGCTTCCCTCTTCCTCTCAGACCAGGCTATTTAAGGACAGAGCAATTGTGTCTTCGTCTTCTCTCTTACCTTGTCCGTGTTTCTGGCCCTGAAAGAGGCACAGGTGATGCTCAGTGTGAAGCAGCCCTGGGCTGGGTTCAGGAGGCCTGTATCCTTGTTCCAGCCCCTCCCCTATCAGCCAAGAGTCTCAGGGAAACAACTTCTCCAGGACTTTGTCTCTTCTTCTATAAGCAAGGGCTAGGACTATGGAATTTGGGGGAATTTGCGCAACCATGGCAGATGGCTTGTGCTCAGTAAATAGGAAATGCTGCTGGGAGGATGCAAAGACACTGTCTTTACATGAAAATTCATTACAAGGATGTGCTCCAGCTCTGTTGCTCACTGAGGCAGGAAGAGAATCCTGGCCATTACTTATTCTAACAGCCTCACAACAGGGAGATGACGGTGTGTGTCACTGCAGGATCTAGGACTTGCCAAAAACAATCTCTGCTTCTAGCTGGCAAGCAGACAACCACCTTTTTAAAAAATCTTACACTTAATTAAAATCAAAAGTAAACCCGTCACAGTACAACCAAATGACACACAGTCACCAATTTGAGATATTAAATTATTTTAATTTAATTGATGACTCAACTCTAACATGGAAGTAAAAAAAGGGCACTAGAAACAGCAGCCACAATGATGTCAACAGTGTGGCCACCAATAGCTCTGAGGTGACCAACAGCTCTGAGGTGACCACAGTTGGTGCAAGCAGAGGCCACATGCTTGCTGAGCCAGAACTCAGAGAGGCCTGGCCAGGCCCTGAGTTCTATAAGGATAGCAGCAGCCAGCACTAACTGAGCATCATCTCTTTTAATCCTGAAAATCACCTCTGAGGGAGAGTGTTATTATCAGTTCCCTTTTGCAGATAAGGAGACTAAGGCCCAGAGAGGTTAAGAATTTGCTCAAGGTCACACAGCATGTAAGGAAAGGGAGGAGCTTGACTTCCTCTGGGGAGGGTTGCTCTGCAGAGCTAGTCTGGAGATCTGAATTCTGATCTGCTGCCATACTTAACTCAAGTGACCTGGAAGAGGTCACTCTCAGGTCTTAAGCTCCTCATTTGTAAAGTACAGAGAATGAACTCTCCAAGTGTAGAATGCAAAAAACGGGCAACTGCAGACCAGACTTCTCAATTGCTGGTTCTGATTCAGCCGGTCTGGAGTGGGGCTGAGGAATCTGTGTTTCTAATAAAGTCCCTGGTGTTACTGATGCTGCTGGTTTTTGGACCACGCCTTGAGATGCAGGACTTAGATGGTAACCACTGTACAAATGAAAATGAGCCACACAATGAGGAAGTTCCATGTCAAATTCTCAGTCCAAAACTGGTCATCACCCATCTAGTCCTTGCTTTACCCGCTCTTTGATGGAAAAGCAGGTTCAAATCCAACATATAGCCTAAGATTTCATAACAGTGTTTTGTTTTCATATTTATTTTTATGGTTATCAACTATTAATAAAAATTACATCAACTTTCCATTTATAGTAATTTTATTAAGTTCTTTTTAAATTTTATTAAGCTAAATTCATTTAAAGAAACATGTTAAGTAACAATAATCATAGCTAATACTTTTATAGCACCAAGTATATGCTGGCCAACATTCTAAACATTTACGGGCATTACACAATTTTCATCCTCACAACAAACTCTAGAAAGTAAGAACCTTTTAGAGATGAGAAAATTGAGAACACTCAGATCAGACTTAACTTGATCAGAGAGATCAAGTAACCTACCCATGGTTACACAGCTACTGAATGGCAGAGCCAGGCTTCAACCCAGGGCAGCCCAACTTCATGCGTTGACCTCGGCATTCCATCTATGACTGAGAGTACAGCGGGCCCTCTGACATAGCAAAAATTGTGAGCGTCACACGCACATGGTCAAAGGGAGGCAAACACTCCGTGCTGGTAAGAGCAGCATCTTTTCGCCTCTCATCCTCCCAAACACCCCCAGAGTCCAGCAAAATGCCCAGTCCACAGTAGGAGCCAATGCGCATCCAAGAATAAATTTCCCTGGTCTGACTTGCTGGGCAGAGAGAAGCCTCAAAATTGACCTGGCACAGCTGAGACTGCTGGCCACAGGGCCGAGGCCCACATGTATGTGTGGGCATCTCCAGGGGTACTGAGACTCCGGAAAGTTCAGTTAGCTTGGGGCCCACTTCTGTGCAGGGCAGAGGGAGAGGGGGCTGAGGCTGACAGCTGGGGAAACAGCACTTACCAAAGAAAGGTAGTGCCCAGACACAATGGAACTGCACTGTTATTGACTGATTGTATTTTTACACCTCTTCTCTTCCTAAACAATCATTTAGGGCTTGATATAATAAGGAATTCAGCCCTGTAATGAATACTTCTTCAGAGCAGTAATTGGGCTTTCTCGGGTCACAGCTGGCTGACTGAGTGGACCCAGGAAGCTGAAGCAAATGCCTTCAAGCAGCATCTTATGCTTAGCGTCTGACCCAGCCCCACACCAGTGCCTGGGCTATCAGCCATACATTCCTTCCCAGCCACAGGCCAGTCTTCATGTCCATTCACCACCTGGACTTGGCTCCCATCCTTCCTACAGTCTGGAACCCCCTTCCCTCTCCTCTCTGCCCCCACAAATCCTCCTGCCAGCCCTATCCCACTTCTCCCAGGAAGGGTTCCCCAACCACCTCACCTCCAACCTCAGGATACCTGCCTTAATACTTGTCCTGGACCACCTTCTCCCAACTGGTCGGTATCTGCAGGCTTGCCTCCAGGACCCACGAGTGAAGGAGCATGAGAACTCCTGCTGACTACGCTTCACGCCTGGTGCAGAGCTGGGCCAGCACTTCTGAATATAACTATACTCCTCCCTACTGGGAACCTTGGTCTTGGGGTCCCCCTTTGTAAAATGGGAGTACGAATGCCTTGTCTATGTTTTGAGTTTATGGCCAGAATTATGCCTTCTATAGCAAAGATGTAACGATTCCAATATGGTTTTACTGTCTCCTGAAACCAGCTTTAAAACACTGGAATCCACCTTAACAATGATCACAGCCATGTCTTTATGAGGAATCCCTCTCCCTGGACCCACACCCTGCCCCACCCTTTCGCCACCATCACCTGAACACCCCTTCCCACTCAAGAACCTTCAGGACCCCTAGGCCACACACCCCCTCTGTAGTCTGGCATTCCTGTGGAGGGACCTGGGTCCAACTTCCCTTTGTAGACATTCCTCTTGTGATTCCACACTGAAGCTCCTACCCTCCGGCTGAGCCAGGCTGCTCAATGCCCCCTGCAAACTTGACTTTCCCACCTCTAGTTTTGCGGGCGCTATGCCCTTCACTTCAAAAACCTGCTTTCCCATTAACACCACATCACGAGGTCTTGTTTCTATGCTGCCTCTCCACAAAGCCTTTGCTCATGCCCTCAACTAATGTAATTGCTCCCACCCTTGAGTGTCCAATACAGTTTGCTGCCTCCATCAGGTACCTGCATGTGAGAGTTATCAATGTGTCTGCATCACTCTTCCTGACTGGATGGAATGCTCCTTGGGGGCAGGGATTAGGTCCCACTTAGCTGGGTAGCATGTTTCAGGGGGCAAAATTCAAGTTGAAATTCCAGCACAGGATTTGTGGGCTATGAGAATCCAGGCAAACCACTGCACTCAGGGAGACTCAGTTTTCCCTTCCACGAGTAATGTGAAAATACCGCCTGTCCAGAGCTGTTGAGAAAATTAGATGCAATCATTCACTTGACAAATATGCAATCATTCATTTGACAAATATTTCTTGAGTACCCAGTACATGCCAGCACTGTCCAAAGGTATGGTGTTGAGCAAAACAGAGTCCCTGACCTCAAGAAGCTTCCACTCTGGTGTGCGGAGAATAGCGGTGAACACAGAGACAAATACCTGAGGGGAAGTCAAGCAGTGATACCCTCTCAAGAAGGTAAAATGATGTAATGAGAGAGCAGGTAACTGAGGCAGGGACAGGGCAATCCTCAGGGAGGGCTTCTTGGAGGAAGCAATATTTAACTGAGACAAGAATAAAGAGAAGGAGCCCTGGCTGGTGGGGCTCAGTTGGTTGGTAGTTCAATTCTTAGTCAGGGAACATACCTAGGTTGTGGGTTTAATCCCCACTCAGGGTATGTATGGGAGGCAACCAACTGATGTTTCTCTCTCACATTTCTCTCTCTCTCTCTCCCTTCCTCTCTCTCTCAAATCAATAAACATATTTTTAAAAACTGAAAAAAAATAAAAAAAAAAAAAGGATAAAGAGAAAGAGCAGGGCATGGAACAATCTGGACAAAGCACAATCCAGGCAGAAACACCAGTAAATATGCAGCCTAATAGGACACCCGCCAGAACTCAATAATTAGCTCTCTCCTCCTCCTCCTTCTCTCACCTTCTCATCCTCTGCAGTGTTACACAGACAAGCACAGCAAACAGTGTATACACTTTGCCGAGATGAACTTGACAGAGTAAGGAATCCTGGGGACAAATAGATGCATAACAAAAATAAGCATCTTAGCAAAACACTAAGCATCTTAGTCAACCAAGATGAGGCAGTTGCCAAGTAAAAGGCTCTTCAATCCAACCTCATCTCCAAGGTAATGAGGTCCTGCAGCACCAGCCTCTCAAAATAAACCACAATTTCCTAGTCTCTACAGGAAAGAAGAGCTCACTTGTCAGCACATTTACAGATCAGGGTCTGTCGGGGGCTCCATCCCAGAATGGCTGGCTTTGCCAGGCCCCTGTGTTATGGAGCTGTGTCCACAGCTACCTCATCAGCCAGAGCCACGTTTGTATCTCTGGAAGTATTTTATTTTCATCATTGCCTCAGCCTCGCTAAGTCACCTCCCCAAGACTAACGTCCTCACACTTGAGCAACACAAGCTTTTGATGCCACAAAATTACCTTTTGGGATATCTCTCTGAGGCAGAACATTTTTATTTTTCTGCCAACATACATTTTTTGAAGCTGCGTAATTATCCAAGTGATTTCAAAGAATATTTCTCTTTGCCTTCAAAAATGTTGCCTCAAGTAGCAGGGACACGTAGGGCAGCCAGGCAACCTGGGGTCTGTGCTAGAGGGAGTGGTAAAGGATGCACTGGGGTTGTCAGGGACTCCAGATTTAGGGAAGGGGCCGACACAGACAGGACCCCTCTGGGGCAGCAGCACTTCTACGGAAATCTTCACTTACAGCTGGCTGTTCCTGTATCTCCAGTCCCCTTGTTATAAGCTTGCTTCTTCAGGGGTCTCCCTCAGGGACCCGAACTCATCAGATCCCCCTTATCCCCTCTAATGGGCCTAGGGGCATTATTTCTGTTATGTCGTGACCAGGTTTCAAACTGCATGCCCCCACAACAAATCAGCTGTCCACCCCGTCTCACAGCCTCTCCTTGGCGGGTCTCCTCCCACTGGCCCCACTCAGAACAAAGCCGCACCAGTGGAAGCCTGGCACAGGGAAGCTACGTTTCCCTTCTGGTCTCGCATCCATCCTGTGTCCATCAGGGATCCTCCTAAACCCCACCTGGACCACATCATTCCCTGCTCAAAAACTGCGAGGGGCTCCCCACTGCTGCCCAGGTCAAGTTCAGCAGAGGCAGCTCAGTCCCCCATTTAACTTACTGAAATGCTGCTTCCGATGCTGAGGGTGATGCTAGTGTCTGAAGGCCCGTGTTGCCTTCAACATGAGTTTGCTCTCACAAGCCAGCGATTTCACTTGGCTCTCCACTGGCAAAACAGTCTGTCCTATGCGGTCAGTTACACAGGGCAAAAACGGGCACTCGGCAGTCAGAGAGCCTGGGTTCCAACCCCTCCCTTGGGGAAGCTGCTCAGCCTTTCTGTGCCTCAGTTCCCTCCTCTGGAAAATGAGGGTAATAACGTCAGCCAACTCAGAGTCTCAGTGGCGATTAAATCACAGGACTGTGATGAGGTCAGAATGAGACCTCTGTAAAGCCACTGGGACAGCTTAGCACACAGGCGGGTATGAAAGAAGTGTGAGCTCATTATTATTCATTAGTCATTTTGACTCTAGGCGAATTTTCCTTTTTAGGCCCTGTTTTGACTCTTAACCCCTGTGTAAGATAGGACTTCATTGCACAAACTACTTAAGGTGATGCTCAGGCCCTTTGAGATCTGAAGCCAACCTCTGCCTCCCTCCCTCCTCAGCTCCCTTCACTCTTCTGTGTCACAGCCTTGCTAGTCCTGTCACAAGCACTTTCATGCTGTCAAGCCTTTGCTCAGACCCCTCACCCAGAATGCCCTCCCTCCCTCCTGTCCCATACTGCTCCATTCTTTAAGGGTCAGCTGAAACGCCACCTCTTCCATGCAGCCCCCTGAGCACGGAGACTAAACCAATGCACAGTGTGTATACCACTCAAGGTGACAGAAGAGGAACTCATCCTGATTTAGTACATTCTCTGTTCTGCAAGTACTTTACACCTCACTCCCAAAGGGCCTGTCTCTGGGGCTAGTGGCACCTCCACAAGTCGTGTGTCATCTAGGTCTCAGTTTCCTCATTGTTCAGGGAACTCCACCATCTGCTAGCCTTCCCTAGAGACTCCTCAGGGAAGCTGGGGCAATTTCCACAGACAGAAGAATGACAAGCAGGGAGAACTAAAGAGAGAAGACTGAGTGACTATACCCACAGGATGAGGGAATGTGTCCACTCATCCAGCATTCTGAGCACCAATGCTTGCAGGACAGCGCTGCAGTGAACAGGAGCCCAAGGCATAGGGCAGCAGTCCTGGAGGTTGACCTCCACTGACCCCCACTCTTATCCTCCCTCCATCCAGAAGTCTGAGGTCTACAGTGGGGTTAGAATGGGGGCAGCTCAGGCTCATAGCCATTGGAGCTTCCAAAGTTCTAGAAGGGGATTCAGGGAACCCAACAGAGAGACCTGGGCCACTACCTTAGGGCTTTGAGGTCTTCTCCCACCACTGCTATAAAACAGTCCTGGAAAGGCCTCAAGACATTGGCTAACCATCCACCATGTGCCAATCATGCCACTGCTCGTAGACACACAGGCTGTCACAGCAGTGTTCTGGGAACATTTCTGAGTACACCCCTGCCACATGTGTGCACGCACCCAACTGGGTGCATCCTCCAGGACAGCAGCCTGACTGCTGCTTGCTTGGGGTCATGGGGGGCAAGGAGAGCTACCAAGTGGCAGATGCCCAGGGCGCCCATGGAGCCACTGTCAGGCAGGACAATGGGTGGCAGGAGGAGCCCTGACGTGGGAGTCAGGAAGGCTGGACTTGAGTCTCAGCTCTGTGGAGGATTTACTGGGTGACCATGTCACATCTCTGTGGCTCAGCCTCCTCCTCATCTGCCAAACCAGGGTACCAAGAAGGCCAGCCTGGGTGCCTCTGGACATGGACGCTTTCTGGCCCTTACGTTCTAGAGAGAGCAGGCTATGGATACTGGCCATGGTGGCAGAGGTGGCTGGTAAACACTGAGGGGATCAGGAGGTGTTGCATCTGCAGGATGTGCCAGAGCAAAGAAAGGGGTGGAGGTGAGACCCTGGTGGGGGTGACATGTGAGGGTATATTTAGAAGCAAATAGCCAGTGTAGAAAAGAAAATCAGCCCTGGCTGGTATGGCTCAGTGGATTGAGTGCCAGCCTGCAAACCAAAGTGTTGCTGGTTTGATTCCCAGTCAGGGCACATGCCTGGGTTGCGGGCCAGTTCCCCAGCTGGGGGCGCACAAGGGACAACCACACATTGATGTTTCTCTCCCTCTCTTTCTCCCTCCCTTCCCCTCTCTCTAAAAATAAATAAATAAATAAATAAATAAATTTTCTTTAATGGTTGAAATGGTAAATTAAAAAGAGAAAAGAAAAGAAAATCAGTAGAGATTTCAGAGATACGGGGCTTCACTGAAGCCAGGTTGGCACAGCCCCAGCAGCCTGCGGTACAGAAATGCAGGGCCTGGGCCTGGGGGGCCCTTCTCAATTCAGAGGTGAGCGATTGGTGTCAGCCTGCCCCGGGCATTTGTGCAGTTCCAGCTGCTTCTGAGCTGACCCCAGGGAAGTGGACAAAGAGGGCTGTGTCCAGGTTGGTGGGGCTGACCCTACTCTTCAGGCAGGTGAGGAGGGCGCTTGGTGGAGATTTCTGCAAACCTTCCATAGCATGCTGTGGTCTCCCATTGCCTCTTTGTGCCCAGGTCAGCATGGGGCTCCATGGGGGCCATGAAGGGAATGAGAATAGCTTGCACTGCAGGCAATTCTTGGGATAGAGAGAAAATTTGTTTTATGGCTGCAGCCCAGCCATTTGCACTTAAAGGAATAATTTAAAAAGTATATGTATTTGCTTTTATAAAAAAAGGTATTACATGTAAGTCGTGCACAAAGACAAGGCCCAAAGGGTAAATGGTGAGAGGCCAGGTTTCCTCCCATCCTGGCGCAGTGTCTCATGGAACTAAAGGTGTAGTTATGGGGCTCTGCTGAGGTCAGACTGGATTACTCTAGAATTGCTAGAGATAAGCACCCCACCCCCACCCACCCCCGTCTAGAGAGGCCACATCTAGAGATAAGTTTTAGGGAGAGGCTTCCAGTCACCCGCCTCTATCCCCTGTGCAGGTAGCGAAGCTTGGAGAGCAGTGGGGTGCTCCACAGTGGGCACAGCTGTCCCCATTTCCCTGCTGGTGAACCCCCAGCCTGCTTCTCCAGGTGAGAGGCAAACCTGTGAGAGCCTATGTTCTCCACGCCTGCAGAGCTGGACTGTGCCTGGATGACCCTCAGGACTCCCTAGGCGAGGGGACATTACAGCAGCACACATGACCCTCGCTCCCACCAGCAGCAGGCTCCTGGCTGCCCACCTCCCTTGGAGCAGGGGTGTGTGTGTGTGTGTGTGTGTGTGTGTGTGTGGGTGTGTGTGTGTAGGCGTGTGTGTGTGTGTAGGCGTGTGTGTGTGTATAGGCGTGTGTGTGTGTGTGTAGGCGTGTGTGTATGCACGTGTGCCTTCCCTCCAGATGGGGCACTCCTGGGCACTTGCGTCCTCCAGGTGGGGCACACACAGTAGGTGCTCAACGTGTGTATTGAAAAACAGTATCTGACCCAAGGAAAGATATTCCACTTTGGTGAGCATACACTAGGTGCTTCCTGAGTACCCTTGCTCAAGAAAGGGACTACAAAATCAGATCCCTTTGGGGGTCAGCCAGGAATGTATACACAGGATGTGAACTGGCAGGCAACTGGAAGCCCTCCTCAGAACCTGGGCACTCACCCAGCAACAACCTGGTCAAGTCCCCAGTCTTGGATTCCCATCACCTGGTTGGCTGGTGACATGGCGCCATCTGCTGGCAAGTATAAGAGGAGGCAAGCACTTGGCCAAAGTGCCGGTGAGCCTGGGAGGGAGGGGAAGGAGGAAAAGAGGCAACGTGTCCCTTCTCTCACTAGCCTTGGTCTCCCACTTGATTTTATCACAGCTCCCGGCCTGCTGCTCAGTTCCCTGGGGATAGGTCATATCCATCCCCCCCCCCCCCCCCGGGCACAGGTCCAGATACCTCCCCAGGCAATGCCCCTCCCTGCCCAGCCCCCAAGAAGCACCAAGAGAAGGAAGTTTCAAATTGTAAATAATAGTAAGCCAGTGATCCTCAAAATTCAAGGCAGGGAAAAATCACATGGGGTTCGCGTTAACATGTAGATCACCAGGCTCACTCTCTGAGATTCCACTTTTAAAACTCTACAGTGGGGGTCCATGAATCTGTATGTTTCACCAACACCCAGATGATTCTGATAGAAGGAAATCTTTGTGGCCTCAATTTAGCAAAGATTTCTTAGATACTACACCAAAAGCACCATTCATAAAAGGAAAATGATAAACTAGACTCCGTCAAAATTTAAAATGTCTATTCCTCAAAAGTCACTTTTAAGAGTAAAAACACAAGCCACACGCTGGAAAAAATACTAACAAAACACATATCTGACCAAGGACATGCATCCAGAATAAATAAAGAACAACCAAAACTTAATAAGAAAACAACCTATTTTATTTAATGTGCAAAAAATGTGAATAGAGATTTCATCAAGAAAAAACATGTGAATGGCAAAGAAGCACGTGAAAAGATATTTAGCATCATTGATCATCACAGAACTATAAAATAAAACCACACTGAGACACTACAGCACACCTATAAGAATGTATAAAAGTAAAAACCACATGGAGTGTTGGCAAGGATGTGGAGGAAGGAGAATTCTCAACTTTGGAAGAGTATGGCAGTTTCTTATTCAGTTAAACATACACTTAATATATACAACCCAGAAATCCCACTCCTGGGTACTACCCAGGAGAAATGGAAACTTTCATTCATGCATAAACCTGTATGTGGATATTTATAGGCTTTATTTATAATCTTAAAAAACTGGAAGCAATCCAAAGTTCCTTCAACAAATGAATGGATAAACAAATCATGGTACATCCATTCAATGCAACACTCTTTAGTACAGAAAGGAACAAACTACAATTCACATAAAATATGAATGAATCTCAAATACATTAAGCTAAGACGAAAGAAGCCAGACTCAAGAGGTTATATACTGTATGATTCCATTTGCATGATAATCTATAGAAGGCAAAGCCACAGGGATGGAAAACATCAGTGGTTCCTGGGGGACTGCGGACTAGGGAAGGCACAGGGAATTCTGGGGGTGATGGAAAAGGTTCTGGTTCTTGTGGTGGTAGTAATTACACAGTTGTATGTATTTTTCAAAGCTCATAGAACTGTACACTAAAAAGGGTAAATTTCACTTATGTAAATTATGCCTTAATAAAATAAATAACATATCCCAGTTGAGGGAAATTCTATAAAATACCTGACCAGTGCATCTCAAAATTGTCAGGACAGGCCATCAAAAACCAGGAAAGTCTGAGGCGCTGTCACAGTTAAGAGAAGTCTGAGACATGACAACTAAATGTAATGTGATAATCCTTAAATCAAAAAAGGATGTGAGTTCAATACTAAGGAAACCTAAATAAAATATGGAGTTTAGTTGACAATAATGTATCATTATTGGTTCATTAATTATAAAAGATGTGCCAAACTAATGTAAAATGTTAACAAGGGAAACCTGTGTGCACAATTCTACAAACCTAATACTGTTCTTAAAATAAAAACATAATTTAAAAACCAAAATAAATAACTAAGCTCAAGGCATGGATCATCTGGGAGGCTTGTTAAAATGCAGATCACCATGCCCCACCTCAGAGATTCTATTTTCAAAGCCCATGAATATGCATTTTTCACCAGGATCCCATAACCCACCCTTTAGGAAGTCCTGTAGCAGAGGAACTGACAGGGGACATTTGCCCTATGGGGGATTGTCCCCACCTTCTCGTTACCACCTAAGACATCTTAAATAACCAGGCAGATATTAGCCTCTGATTATTTTCCTTCTTCTCTAGAAACAGGGTAGGCCGACTGTGTTCCAAGAAGGTGTGAGAGGAGAGGCAAGTGTAATGGTGGGAGGAAGGAGTTTCAAGTTGCTCAGATCTCCATCCCTCACCCCTTAATGGGGGCAGTAGGGTGCATGGGGAAAGGCAGGGCGAGGCACCACACACACCTGTGATGAACCCTGGCTGCACCTCTAAACAGCTGTGTCACCAGCAAAACACTCACACCCTCAGCCTTAGCTCCAGCATCTATAAAACAGGGCAACCCCAAAAGCAACACATCCTAGGAGACAAGCTGAATGCTCTCCTGCTACAAAACACCTAGAAACAGTGGAGAGAAAACGTTCCATGCTTTAGCTTCTCCATCTGTAAAATGGGGATTTTTTTGAAAAAAATAATTTATTTGTTTGTTTATTTATTTATTTTTAGAGAGAGGGAAAGGAGAAAGAGAGGGGGAGAAACTTCACTGTGTGGTTGCCTCTCACTCACGCCCCCAACTGGGGACCTGACCTGCAACCTAGTCATGTGCCCTGACTGGGAATTGAACCAGCGACACTTGATTCACAGGTCAACACTCAACTCACTGAGCCACAGCAGCCAGGGAAAATGGGTATATTAATAGTACCTGAGTGACAGGGTTGTTGGGACGATTGAGTCCAAACCCGTAAAGTGCTTACAATGATCAGAGAAAATTCAGCATATAGCAGAGAGAGAAAGAGAAAGGAAATACACAAGATGATGGAGGCAACAAATGGGAAAGCCCAAGAGCAATTCTAGGCAAAAGAGGCTCCAGGGATGGGGAGAGCAACATGCCAAAAACTAATGGCTCAGAATTTTCTAGAAATGATCACAGACATGACTCCTCAGAGTCAGGAAGTACAAAAGACTATAGAAAAGATGGAATGAGACGTCAAAGGTCTGAGCTGATCGCGACCCCACAAGCAGCAGGCCCCAGATAGACACTGGCCCCTTTCCTTCCCAGCCCACAGCGGTCTCCTTCCCATTTCTGCAGTTGCCTCTACCCCGGCCGGCTGTTCCCACCCTGCCTGCACTCCCCCAGGCCTTTTCAAATCCCGCTCCTCTGCAGTAATGATCATTCTGTAAAGTCATCCCCAAAGCACAGAGCAGACCTGGGAGCCCCTCCCCTGGAGATAAGTGGGGTGCAGAGTGGCCTGGCCTGACTGTCCAATGGCCAGACATACTGTGATCAGAGGCCAGGGAGGGAAGGGAAAGGTCAATTAGACCCCTTGGGGGTATGAGGCCCCAGGGAAGCCCGGATGGGCATGAGACCTTTACAAAGAGAAAGAGCTAAGGTGGGGAGACAAGGGGTGGACAGAGAGGAGAGCCAGGTTCAGGGAAGGTGCAGAGTCCTCAACTCTTTGCCAGCTGGTTGGAAGAGTCTATAGGATGAGGCTGAGGAGGAGAGAGGGGCTGGAGAAAAGCAGCTTCCACTCAAGCTAAGGGGGGGTACCAGGGGCCAGGTGGAAAGGAGCCCACTTCTCAGGGGATGAGGAGGCCCAAAGCAGGCGACAAGGGCTGGGATCCAAAGCTCAGGTTACAGGAGGAGCAAGCCTGGCAGGGGAGGCACACCCACGAGAGCCTGGGGGAGCGCTAGTGAGGTGTACCAGGGTGACCTGCCTGAGTAAGGTGAGAGCCAGCCTGTAACTGAGCTCTTCCCAGCCCCGTCTCTACGGGATCTCCCACTGCAGCGAGACACCTGCAGCTGCTCCACAGCCACCCCTCCGGACTCGTGCCCCCACCCCCCACCGCCTGCACACAGGGAGGCAGCGAGGGGCGCCCATTCCACTTCTAGGGCCAGGGCCTTAGTGAAGGTGCTACTCCTGTCACTCTTTGTCTGTTAGGAAGGAAGTGTGTTTTACTTCCTTCCACATTCTGTAGTGGCAAGCGGTCATTTCCCTAAAACATATTCTTCTTTACATATAACAGTAATATGTTCATCACAGAACATTCACAAAATGCAGAACAGTATTTTCTTTTCTTTTTTTTTTACAGGTTTTATTTTATTTTTAGAGAGAGGATAAAGGAGAAAGAGAGGGAGAGAAACATCACTGTGTGGTTGCCTCTTACTTGGGCCCCCAATATGTACCACTCCTAATGGCAACATAAATTGCATTCTATAGCTGTAACAAAATTTATGTAAGAAATTTGGTGGTACTGGTTGTTTAGGCTGCTTCAAGTTGTTTGCTATTTTACATGAGAACTACATCCTGTACAACTTCAACACCCAGCAACATCTGCCACCTCTGAATCGCCACCGCCTGTGCGCTGTCCAACCTGGCTGGGCATGGAGCCATGTGTCACGTGCTGCTCTCTGACTATCACAGAGGCAGCCTAGTCTCAGGTCCAGGGCTCTATTGCACCTTGCACACAGCAAGTACTCAATATGTGCTGTTTAAGCCCCAGACCTCTCAGATTATATGGGCCTGATGAGTCCCATTTGCCAAGAGTCAGGACAGCAGGCGCTCAGACTAGTAGCCAGTCTGATATTTTGCTTCTTCCCTGGGCAAGAAAGAGGTTAAAAGGCCACTATCACCCAGCCCCCACTCCAAGAGACATGAGCCTTAAACTTTGACCTCTCCCAAGTTTATTAGAGCTTCACTGTGCTCATGACCCTGGTAATCCCCAACCATCTGCCCCCAGCTCCACGACAGCATGGTGGGGACACAGGGCCATGGCTCTGGTGTCAGATAGGCAGGATTCCAATCCTAGGTCCTCTGGTGGTCTGGCTGGGTGGCCAGAGGCCTGGCTTGGGTTCCTCAGTGAGTATTTCCCCAGGCAGTGCAGAGGAGCTGGTCACAGCCCTCCCTATCCTAGTCAAACTGCACACTTCACCCCAGGAAGAGTATCCAGTCTTCAGTTCACAGAAATCCCCACTTGGCCTGCAGAGATAACTGAGTTTTCAATCTCTGGTCCACAGACATTAAAATCTAGACTCCTAGACTCAACATGGCCTTCCAGGACATCCACCTGTGGGGTGCCATCCCTTATCAGCTCCCCATGCCACAGAGGCAGCTCTGCAGTGGCCTCTCCCCACCTATGGTGGGGCCCTACCCCTGCCTGGGGCACCTGCCTCCTCACTGCTGCCTAAAGGAATTCTCTCTCACATGGCACCTCCCCAGGAGCTCAGAATTCCGCTGTCTCTCCTCTGCTGCCTCTCCACGTTGCCCCCTTCACACATCTGGATGAGACTAAGCTGCATATGTGTCCCTCTACCCCATGACACTTTAAAGGAGGGGCTGGTTACTCACTGCAGAGATTTGTCTATTTGCACTGTGCTCCCCATTCGAAGCCAATGCAGACACCCAGACAAGACCCAGCTGGTTGACACAGAGAGGAGGTGCACTTGTGGTGGAGGCTGGAGCAGGGTAGGGGCTTAGACCTCCATGTCCAGCCCCTGGAGATGGAAAAAAATGAAAACTAATAGCTTCCATTTATCAAGCTACCTTCATGTTAAGCACCTTAGAGATATTACGACTCCTAATCACCTTGATGAGCAAGACACAATTATAACCCCATTTTATAGATGAAGAAACTAAGGCTCAGAGAGGTTAAGTAATCTGCTAAGATAGTAAGTTGGTAGGTGGCAGAGTGGGGATTCAAATCCAGGCCCGTGTGACCCAAGCCTGGCTCTCAACCATCACATTAGTAGTGAAGAGCCGTGAGCACTAGGGTGAGTACAACCTTATTAGTGACCAGCACCAGGTTCCAGCTGAAGGCTTCGTTTACCTTGGCTCAATTCAGCAAACACCTCCACGTGCTTATAAAGTACCTGACACTGTGCCAGCTCTTGGGGGTTGGGGGGACAAAAAAAACACAGGATCATTGCCCTCTAAGGACATTGAATGGGTGCTACAGAAGAGGAAGAGAGCAAGAGGTAGACAGGGTAGGACTGAAGGCTTCCTGGAAGAAGCAGTGACCAAGCTCATTTCGAAGGTTGACTGTCCCTCCACTACCTGGGCTACCACCCCCTGACCCAGAAGCCTATATTCCAGATAGACCCTGACCAACAGCTACTTGAAGAAATGCTCTACTTTTCCAGTCTTTGAATCAGTAGCCTCCATGGAAATGCTCCTTCATGAGACAGAGAGATAGACACACAGGCACACACATCCCTACCTGCCTATGAAATTTCTCTCTGTGCACCAAAGGCCCAACACAAACCCTAATATGTCCACCTGTACAATCACCCACAAAACAGGGTGGTGCTCCCCTCCTCTGGGTTCCTACAACACGCTATGGCTCTAAGGTGCTGTTTACATTCCAGTGAGTGAGATACACACATGCACACATATGCACACACATATAATTGCCATGTATCTCTTGCTAATCCTTTCACATGGCAAGATAGTCAATTCAGCAGGTATTTATTTATGCTATGACCAGTTCAAAGCAAAAAATTTATAAGATACAACTCAAGTAAAACAGTGGAGGGAGAAGGGGCCTCCCAGAGGGAGACCTGGAAAAAACCCCTTTGCTTTCAACACTCCGTCTCCTCCTCATCCGAAGACCACAGTTCGTCATGCCTGGCAGGGATCACCCATCACAGGGAGGTTGTGAAATTCAGTAAGGCAACACCCATGCACCAGCACAGAGCCTGAGACATGGTACCACTCAGCAGTGCCAGCTTTTGTCACGTTGTCCAAGGGCACAAACACACTCAGACTCATCGGCGGTCCAAGGGCAGGCAGACAGACTCCCGGCGGGCAAAACCCCTCACTCAGTGTTTTTCAACCTCTTTGACTATGACCCCTAGCAAGCGTTATGCTGGTACCCAGCATATATGCAAACTAAACACAACTGCAATAAAAGTTCCATGAAACACGGCTCCTCATGACAAGGGGCACACTGATATTTTCTCTTTCATCTTCTCTATTTCATTTCCAGGCTGATTTCACAAACCATTTCCTGGGCCCCCTGCTGTTGGAAAGCCATGCCCCTCACTCACCCAGGGTGTCAGAGCCGTTCTCCACCGTCTCATTGACCTTCCTCGCAACTCTGGCCACCGCCTCACCCATCTTCCTCAGCATGCAGACGTGGGTGTCCTGCTGCCAGCCACAAGGCTGGTCTGCTGCTCACAAGGGGGCCTGCACCTGGGGAAGACACAGGAGCATGAATCATCTGTGCACCAGGCAGGGACTCACCTCTGAATCCACTCTCCCCGGCGACCCAAGCTGCTGGAAGCCTGCAGGGAGAGTCCCACGCCACTCACCTCCTCCTGAGGGGCCCAGAGCCCAGGCCACATCCAGCTGATCTGCCCATCAGAGGACAGAGGCAGCCTGCCCTACTAGTTTCCTAGGAGAATTACCATGTGTGACCTCACCAAACACGGGACCAGGGCCTGAACCAGTGGCTAAGCAGGTGTAAGAACTCAAGGTATGTGCTGGCCTGTGACTCACGTAACAGGTAGGGAGTAGGAGGAGGCGGGGCACAGCCAACTGCAAGGAAGGGACATGTGTCCCTCTACCACATAGCCTATAAGCTGGCGCCCTGTCCATAACCCTCTAGGACAACTCCCCCAGCTCCCTGTTTGCCCTAACCACTTCTGCCAGGCTGGTCAGAGCTGACGGTCTGGCAGGCTGGTTGGTCTCTAAGAATTCTCTTTCCAATTATTAGTATAGAGGGAAGTTACCTGTTTAGCTTGCAGACCTGATTATCAGCCTGAGGCTGAATTTATCTGCAAGACCCCAGGGGAAAAGGGGGTTGGGGTAGGGAAATGAGAGAAAGGGTATTGAATTACTAGAGAGAAGAGGCTTAAAGAAGAGCAAAGAACACAATAAAAATTATAAGGTGCTAAAGACAAGGGACACTAGAAACGTTGCCAACTCTGTTTATTAGAGAAGGAAACTGAGGCATACACAGGGACTAAATGACCTGACCAAGGTCAAAGCGAGTAAGTGGCAAGAATCAGCTCAGCTCGGCTCCACATTCAGTGCTCACTTTTTTACCAGTCACTCACATCGCCAGTGGCAGCACCCCACAAAGAAAATGAACTTGAGGCCAAGGTCAATGCCACACTTTGCCCCCATCCAATCCCAGCTTTGCATACAGCTCAAGGAGCTCTAAAGAACTCAATGTGAGGGTCAAAGGCAGAAGAATGTAAGGGGCAGAGAAAAAGGGGGTAAGGATAGAGCTCAGAGCTGCTCATGTGCTTAGCTGGAGGGGCAGGGTGGCTAAGGCTGAGCTGGGGGCTAGACAAGCCCACCCATCTGCTTAGGGGAGAGTTAGTGGTGAGTTCAGTTTGTATGTACACCTCACCAAAGAGGCTGACAATGAAAGTGTGAAATACATAGTGCAGTGGGAAAAGACTGTTTTTTGAAGATAGGCCTAATGCCTAACTCTGCTCTTTTTTAGTAATTAGTTGAGACGCCTTGGCAATGTGTCTTAACTACTCTGAGCCCCAGTTTCTTCATCTTAAGAGACTTAGTAATAACTTCACTGGGTTCATATGAAGGTTGAACAAAATATATATACCTTTCTGGCCCAAAGCCCAGGACACATAGGTACTCAATAAATGCTAATTGAGAGGATGAGACAATACACATGCAGGCATGATGCCAGCATCTAATCCAGGTTTCACACCCATGTGACTTTGAACAAACAACTCAGTGGAACTCATCTTTAAGGAATGAGAAGAATTTTCATCTCTCAGCCTCCAGGAAGTCTTCCCTGATAGCCCCAGCCCTCAGTGTTCTCTTCTTCTGAGTTTCAGAAGCACTTGATGCCCTAGCACAAGCCAACTGGGTTGTTAATCAGCTTTTAAAATTATATACATTTGTCTCCCCAGTTGGTCCACAGGGAAGCAGATCTATACTGTGCTTTCCACCTGCACTTTACACCACATACTGAAAACACATGCCCATCTAGTATTTCCCAATGGTGATGATGATAATCAACATCCATCATTTGAGCTTCAAATCTAAATACAAGTCAACAAATCTAAGACACTGTCTAATTGAGAAAGGTTATAAATTCAAATATCTAACAGTGCCAGGTGGACAACTTGCAGTAGGTGAACCATGGTGGACAGTAGGGAATAGTGAGGACTACTGCAAACTAGACCCAACACCTCCACCATGCTACCTTTAAGATCATCCCCCTAAGCCTGTGTGACAGCAATGTTGCTAGAATCTTCATGACTTAAGTCTAACCCCTTTACAAAAAGAAAGAAAAAAAGAAAAGGAAAGAAAAGAAAAGGAACCTGAGGACGCTAAGGAGGGAGGTAAATCAGATAGATGAAAACAAAAAACCTGGGTCTTCTAACTCTTAAACCAGGCCTTCTGACCATACTATGCTCCCTCCTTTCCTCATCTCCAGTACTTATTATCAATAACCACAAACATGTATTGAATATCTACTAGGTTTAGGGCATAAAACAAAGAGGAAAGAAATACAGGAAATATTTTGATGAGGAAAAGATTTATAATAAATATCACAGAGGCAATCCTGGCCTCTCAGCAGAGGGGAAAGAGAAAGTAAATCTCCAACCTGCCCAGGGTCTGTGCTAACCCTAGTGGGATTGTCTAAGCTGATTACTTTCAGACACTATGCCAGCAATTCTTCTAGCCCAGAGCCCAGGACATATAGGTACTCAATAAATGCTAATTGAGAGGAGACAATACATGTGCAGGCATGATGCCAGCATCTAGTCCAGGTTTCATACCCATGTGACTTTGAACAAATAACTCAGTGGAACTCATCTTTAAGGAATGAGTAGAATTTTCATCTGCCTCCAGGAAGTCTTCTCTGATAGCTCCAGCCACTAGGTGGGAACAGTTGTGCCTTAGGCCATAGAACCCATTGATGAAAACTAGTCCAATTAAAAACCTCACCCCTGCTAGCAATCTCAGACACCCTATTGTAGGGCCAGAGATATTGAAGCAGCAACAGGAGCAACATGTAAAGTCTGTGAGTTAGAGCAAGTCACTAGGAGGAGGAGCCCCTTACATTCCAGAGGATGCTTGGGGGGTACAGCATAGATATGCCATAGCCCCCCAAGAGGTTCCTGCTGCCCAACTGGCTAAGAAACCACCCTCTCTTCACCTAAAACTACTCTTCTCTCCAAGAGAGAATTCCTTCATAAAGTTCAGCTGACAATCTCTTTCGCAGGTCAGATGATGAAGGTCTGTCACTCTGTCACAGGCAGGGATGTGAGATGGGAGAGTAGCAGGGCCACATTTGGTGTTAAGACCCAAGATGGGGTAAAAGGGCTCCAAAAATGAGGGAAGAATAAACTTGGGATAATAGGAGTCTAGAGTGTATCCCCAAAAGGGCTCCCACAAGGTTGTCCAACCCCACTGATTGCTCCTTTTAGCCCCAACCCAACACAGGGCCTCTTGGGGGGGGGGGAGTTTATTTAGCATGTAACAAGAGCCCAGAAAGGTGGTTAGGGAAGAAAGAAAAAAAAAAAAAGAAAGAAAGAAAGAGAAGGAAAGCTGTTTTCTTTTATTTTAAACCATTTTTGAGAAAAATGAAAAATTGTCTGAGTCACTAGCGGAGTGTAAATCCCCCTAGGCAGGGCCACCTCTAGGAATGTGGGGACCCTGTCTTTGTAAACAATTTGAGTGGACCAAAATCAGCATGCCAGCACCATTCTGGATGCCCAGTCTCATATAGTCCCACGAAAGAAATATCACGCTGACCAGTGGGAGCAATCATTATACAAGGCAGCCCTTCTGGAACCAGAACCCAACTCCAGAGACCCAAGTTCTGGACTCCTTGAGGCATCTGGTCAACCCCACAAGCAGGGGTGGTGGTAAAAGAAAGAGCATCTCAAAGGGGAGAAACAGGAAACACCAGCTCACATGGGTCTGGTCTGGGCTTGGGTACCCAAATCTGATGGCTCTGGTGGCCTCAGCTGCTCCCAGGCACTAGAGAGCAACCCTAGAAAAGTTCAAGAAAAGCACTCCAAGTCCTGGAGACCCTTAGGCACAGGGTCCAAACTCACAGTCATGCTACCACTGTCCCAGCAACACAACCCTCTCCACACAGCCCCAGCTCCCCTTTCCTCAGTGTGCAGGAAATCTTTAAATCCAATAAGCGTCTCCTACAAGGACTTACAGCTATACTTTTGGGGGTGTAAAACTACAGAGACAGGAAATGGGCCAGAATAAGCTTCCCTTTGGGTAAGAGAGACTCAGTGACAGGAGGCAGAATGAGTCACCCTAGGAGGATAATGACACTGGGCCCAAGGAGTATGTGCGCCCTCTGCCATGAAGGTACATGGCATGGCTGGGAGGAGGGAACAAAAAGAGGGGCTGAGCAGAGGTACCCAAAATAATGAAAGACGGAAACAGGCAGCCAGTCTGTCCCCAGATTACTGGGGATGGGGGTTGAAGGCCCTTCTGTAAATCTGTCCTCTGTTTCTCTGCAGGGAGCTTTTTGATGACAGCAGATTAAACCAACCAAAGTTTCGGAGACTTATCAGTGTTGTGAACAGTCCCATTTGTAAAATGAATATATCACCTTCCTTGCTGGGTTGTTTTAAATGGTAAATGACATATAATTTTTGAGAAAGGTCTTTGCAAACTCTTCAGCACTTCTCACATGAGGTATTGCCAATAGACGATTAAACAGGTACAGTAAATTAGAATATAATAAACTGGATGCCAGGGAAAAAAGGTGTCCTGCTTTATGAGAGTTGGCAATACGGCCCTCCTGTACCTGTAGCCTCATTTCACTTGGATAGGAAGCTGAGAGAGGGGAAATTTTTGCTCAAACCCTGACAGTAGTCCCCTGCCATGGCTCCCGCCATCACCAGTGAGAACTTTACCTTATCTTGAGCCCCAAGACCTGTGCAAAGGAGCTGCTTCGACACCCCGTCCACACCAGCTGCTCCTATATTTAGTTACTGGTGTAGTCACTTGGGAACTTTAGAGCCTGGCAGCCGCTTGGAACAGCAACCCGAGCCTCCTGAGCCATGTGTGCAAGCTCCCCCAATGTTGGCTCCAGCGGGTCTCCTGGACCACGCCAATGGGGCAGCCGATGAGGAGGTGAGAGCCGGAGGACTGGATCGGACCCAAGTAGCCCAGAAGGCCCACTTGAGGCCAGAACAGAGTTGACCCAGTTTTCCACCCAAGGGAAAGGAGCCCGCTGGGGAGTAGAGCAGGACCGGCTGGCGCCTTGTTTTTGAGCCATGGGGTTCGCAGTGTCCACGCGTGCTTCCCTATAGGCATCTAAGCATCCTTGGACTGTGCCTCCCAGGACTGAGCCAGGTGGCCAGGCCAGGCAGGGTCCCCTTGCCTGGCGCAAGGGGCCCGTCTCATCCATCTACCCCACCCCCAGACGCCCGCAGCCAATGGCTCCTCGTTGCCGGCCCCGCTCTCTTGGCAGGCGGGGACTGGAGAGAATAAAGCAGGCAGAGACAAGAATGCTACGATCGCAGAGGGCCGGGGACTCCCGCGCCCTCCGGAGGCCAAGAGGCACATCCTGGGGCACACGTCTGCAGTTCCCTAGAACAGAAGCAAACCCTGAAAGTGTCACTTCAGGGACGAAGTACACAACAGCTTTTCCCCGCAAGGAGCGCCTCCCGCGGGGAATGGAGGCCCACCCGGGACTCTCTATTCCCTGGCACCGCTGCGCCCACTCCCCCGAGCCAGCCCCAGTCCAACTGCAGTCTGAGAGCATGAGCCAGAGTGGCGCTGGGCCCCTGGACACTGCAGAAGCTGCAGCTGGTGCACCGCTGCTCTTTGCACCAGGTGACCTGGGGGAGGGGAGGGTACGCTACAGAAACGGGGCCACTTCTCTCCCTCTCTCCCCCAGCCCCTCCAGCGCTTAGCCTCAAACTACGTTTCCTTGACTGGGCACGAAGCGTGGGGCCCCGTTCCGGGAGGCTTTCTGCTACACTTACGGCGACAATGCCTCCTAGCGCCCTGCGCAGCGCAGTCACGCTCCCTCGGCCGCCGGCGACGCCCCATGCAACAGCGGCGTGTTGGAGCCGGCAGGGAGGGGCGTATGGGGCCTGGCTCTGAGCGCTCGGCCGCCCGGCCAATCGCTGCACCAGGACAGGCTCCAGGGCGGGAGAAGGCAGCGGGCCGAGCCGCACGCAACCCAGCAGCGCACCGGTCCTCACGCCGTGCCCCGGAGCAGCGCGCGCAGAAGGGCGGCCGCGCGCTCTCGTGGGTGGATCCGCTTTGTGTGCCGCTTCTGGAGGGAAAACGCTTGGGAGGGCAGGGTTTAGACGGGAACGTAGGACTGAGGCTCCAGATTTGTCTTTCTCAAGGGAATGAAGTTGAATTAGCTGGATCAGGGTCCTCTGAGAAATGTGAAGATGCGGAATAGGAAACTTTTCACGTGATGCCTTCTGGCGCCTCATTCAGGATTTTAAAGACAATAATTCTGGCTACACTCTAACTTCACCTCTCTAAATCCCAATGTTCTCACTTATAAAATAGGAATTATATAAGTACCTACTTCACAGGGTCGTTGTGAGGATTAATACATGAAATGTTGAAGTTGCACAGCCTGATAGCTCAGGGAAGGGTAGCTGCTTCGCAAGATTCATTTATGGAGGATTTACCGTATATCCTCTACTAGGCTCTATGGAGAAGACAAAAGAAATGAGGCCCCCATCTTAACCAGTGAGGATGATCAATCAGCGAGTCATATGCTCTAATAAATAGAAGCATGTATTAAATGTGTGGAAGTCCTGAAGAAAGAACTTTTAATCCTGCCACTGGGGACTGGGGCAGTGAGATAAGGAACACACATTCCCCTGGGTCTTAAAGGATGTTATGGGTTGGATTGTGTCTCCCCAAAAAGATAGGTTGAAGTCTTAACCCCCAGTACCTCTGAATGTGACTTCATTTGGAAATAGGGTCAGTGCAGATGTACGATAAGGTCATACTGGAATAGGTAGGGCGTGACTGGTGAGACACATGGAAGCAGAGATTGTAGTGATGCTTCTACAAACCAAGGAATCCCAAGGATTGTAGGCAAGAACCACATGCTAGGAAGAAGCAAGGAACAGATTCTGCCTCAAAGCGTTCAAAAAGGAACTAACTCTTCCAACACCTTGATTTCAGACTGCTAGCCTCCAGAACTGTGAGGGAATACATGTCTCTTGTTTTAAGCCAGCCAGCTTGTGGCAATTTATCACAACAGCCCTAGAAAACCAATACAGTCAGGTTAAGTAAGAATAAAGGGAAGGCAATTAGAAACATCTCCAAAGAAAGTCTTTCAAAACTGAATGCCACCCTGGCTGTTGTGGCTCAGTGAATTGAGTGCCAGCCTACAAAGCAAATGGTCACCAGTTCAATTCCCAGTCAGGGCACATGTCTGGGTTGCAGGGCATGTGAGAGGCAACCACACATTGATTAATGTTTCTCTCTCTCTTTCTCCCTCCTTTCCTCTTTCTCTAAAAAATAAATAAATAAAATATTTTTTAAAAATTGAATGCCTACCTGCCCAAGTAGTTCAGTTGGTTAAGTGTCATCCAGCAAGGTTGTGGGTTCAATCCACAGTCAGGAAACATACAAGAATCAACCAATGAATCCATAAATAAGTGGGACAGCGAACTAATGTTTCTCTCTCAATCAATGTTTTAAAAAACTGAGTGCCTAGTGTTGGCAAGGGCCTGTGTCTTGGGGTATATATACCAAGATGCATCAGCACAGACCCTGCCCTCAAGGGGTTATTGCTCATGAAGATGCCTGAGCAGCCATGTTTTCTGACTCCTTCCCAGGAAGACTATGGAAACCTTTCCCCACCCTCATCATCACTGTATCTCTGCAACATATATACCAGGTACCAGATATAAATAATAAATAGATCTAGTCCTGTTATGCCCAAGCCAAGATCCTTATTACTCTGGACAAAGCAGACTCTGCTACTTCTGTTTCACTTAAAACCAGCCTTAAATTTCTGGTCAATTTCCACAAGTGGAAGTCTTATCTCACAGGCCATACACAGACCTGAAATAACCAGTACAGGGCTTCTATGCATGCAGTAAGGGCTCAGTAAATACCACTGACTGATGGCCCCAGTCTGGGATATTCCACATCCATGCCTTACCTTACTCAGTCCCCTCCCCCAGGAGTTTCATCGTGGCCCCTCCACCTCCACAAGGAGAAGACTCTGCTCCAGCTCAAGTGCCACTTCCTCTATTCCTAATGTGTTTGCTTCTCCAGGGCACTCATAGCATCATGCCCTTATTATGCCATCTCTGCACAAGTCTTTTCTCCCAAGGCTTGCCTGATTTCAAATAGACTAGAGCTTGGCACATGGTAAGTGTTTCTGTCAGTCAGCAATTTTTCTCCTGCATAATAAGACACCCCAAAACTTAGAAGTGGCTTAAAACAATAACTGTTCAGTTCATGATTTTATGGCTCAGCATTTTAGGTTGGGTTCAGCTGGGCAGTTGTTCTGGCTTCAGCTGGACTCCCATATGCATCTGGGGTCAGTAGCTAGGCAGCCAGAGGCCTCTGCTTCTTGGAGTGGCTAGCTGCCAACTGAGGTAACTGGGCCACACGCCTCTCATCCACCAGCAGGCTAGCCCAGGCTGGCTCACACAGAGCTTCAGGGTTCCAAGAGCAAGTGTGGAATCAGGAAATGTCTCTTCAGGTCTTGGCTCAGAACTGGCACTACATCACTTCCATAGTCGTATTGGCTAAACCAAGTCACAAGTCCAACCGAGGTCCAAGGGTGGGAAAATAGACTCCATGTTCTGATAGCAGGAGCAGCAAAGTCATATTGCAAGGAACATGGATTTGGAAATGGGTAGAGAATTGAAGCTAGTTTTGCAATTTACTGCAGTGCTCTATAAATGTTCACACAATACCTAGTGGGTGCTCAGTAAATATTTATCGAGAGTTCTAAAATTTTCAATCATGGTGTTTAGAGATTTCATTGAACACAATTAATTGGCAAAATTTTCTCTTACAAAACATCCATTGCCACCTTTAGTTTCAGAATAACAATGGAGGGGCTCAGAAAGAGAGAACTGTGCAATGCAAAGCCACACTAAGGATTCTCAGCAGGCCCAAACAGGTTCCTCCAAAGAAATCCAGAGCATCTCTGGAGGCCTGAGCCCCTCGGAGCCCTGGTTCAAGCCTGGTCACCTTAGCTGAAAGCCATATACCTTCACCTATGAAAAGAAAGAGGCTTAGATGTTTGCCAGGGTTTGCACACAGCCCCTAATGATGCCTGAAAGCCTTGCAAACTGCCCACCAGATAGGAAACCTCTTGTTAAATGACACAATTGTTATCTGCCTCTTTCCCCCTTGCTGAGAAAGATAAATCCTCAGGGCACTCAAGGAAGGGCCACTATTCTATGAGTAGAGAAAGCAGCTCAACTTTGATGACTGAGAGCTCTGATGGGGAACAATTACTAGAATCAATACCAAGGCCTGTTGTTGGAGAAGAAGAAGGGAGGAACTGAGAATGGCTACTGGGTTCGGTGATTTGAAAGTTGTTTGTGAACATGGCTAGAGCCTGGACCAGATGACAATAACAAAACAGTAACAACACACAGTAACTTAGTATGCATCAGGTGCTGTTCTAAGCATTTTACATGTTTACTCACTTAATCCTCACAACAGCCCTTGTCATCCTACACACCCCTCCCTCACCCCAGCCTGCTGATCTTGGGCTCTAACTACACTGGAAATAAGATACAGTTTGTAGCCACTTTGACCCTTTCCCTGAGCAGAGTTCTTCATGGGCTCATCCTCTCTCTTCCAGGCCTTTCTGGATGTGGAAATCCCTTTGGGTCCTCCAGTGAGACCTATGTTTTCCCCTTAAGGACTGCCAATCAAGATATCTCAATGCTCACCAAATGGTGTATCTCTGCCTGAGGGAACTTCTCACTTCCTTCTACTGTCTTTAAACAGCTGGAACATCTTGCCCTAGAAATACATGCATCCCATTAGATCTTTAGATCCTCAAAAGACACTAAAAGCTCTTTGAAGACAATGAGCAGGTCTCATTTATCCTTGAATCTCTCTTTGATGCCCAGCATGGTATTTGCATCTAGAACTAGATCAGTGTTTTTTCAATTTATAGGTCATTACCTGTTAGAAGGTTGAGAGGTCAATTTAGTGGTTATATTAGTTATTCATAGCTGCATAAGAAACTACCCAAAACTTAGTGGCTAAAAAACATTTATTAAACCATGGTTTATATTGGTCAGAAGTCTAGGTGTGTCTTAGCTGGGTCCTTTGGCTCTGACTTTCTCACAGTTTCTCCAGGCTTGGCTGGGAAGAATTCTCTTCCTAGTTCACTCACATGGTTGCTAGCAGGATTCTGTTCTCCTGGGTTATTGGACTAATACTTCAAGTCCTCACAAGCTGTTGGCAAGAGGCCTGTCTCAGGTCTTTGCCATGTGGGTCTTTCCATACAGCGTCCTTCCACATGGCAGCCTGCTTTATCTGAGCAAGCAAGCAAGAGGGCAGGAAGGGACGAAGAGAACAGAAGAAACCAGTATCTAGAAATGCAAGGGAGGAGAAAAAGAGAACAGTCAGATGAGGACCAAACAGTGTCCACTGCATGGGACATCAAAGCAGCTTCTGTACAATGAAGACCAAACTAAAGTGACTGAAGAGTGAATGAGAGAACAATCAGCAAGTGTAGACAACTTCAGGAAGCGTGGCTGGAACAAAAGGAGGAAAACATGGCCAGAGGTAGGAAGGGACTTAGGTAGGACCTAGGGAGGGATGTTTAAACTTTTAGAGACTTGTGCATGTTTAAACTCTAATGCCAAAAAACCAGGGGACACAGGTGGATGCAGGAAAACACAGGCCTAAACTCTGAAGCCCCTCAACCTTGTTTGTAATAGCATACAATGGAGCCTTCTGGATAACCCCATCTTAATCTGCTCAGATGGCTGTAACAAAATACCATAGACTGGAGGGCTTCAAATACAGAAATTTATTTTCTCACAGTTCTGGAGGCTGGAAAATTCAAGATGAAGGTGCTAGGTGATTTGGTTTCTGGTGAGGTCTCTGTTCCTGGCTTGCAGATGGTCACCTTCTCATTGTGTCCTCTCCTGGTGAAGAGAGATCTCCGGAACTCTTCCTCTTCTTATAAAGGTACCAGCCCTATTGGATTAGGGGCCTGCTCTTATGACCTCTTTTAACCTTAATTACATACTTAATGGCCCCATCTCCATATGCAGATGCAGTGGGGGTTAGGGTTTCAACATATAAATTTTGGGGGGGATATAATTCAGTATGTAGCACCCATGTACTCACTTGTCTATCTTTTACTAGAACAGCTATTTGGCATTTTGTGGACCTTACTGAAACTGCCAAGGTGGAGCTCACTCCACCTAACCACACCCCTCCCTTTTCCCCCTGCATTTTCCCTCCTCTGACTAGAAAAGTGGAAACTCATAGGAAGGACATAGTTAGGATAATTTCCTGGTGATCAAATTATAAGAAGTTCTTCTGGAAGGAGGAAGGAGTCTGCAGTTTCCAAGAGGAACACACTCATACCAATCCTGGGGTGGGCCAGTGTGACAACTGTATGAACACATTATTCCCATCAAGGATGCCCCAAACTACACTTTTAGCTTCAGTTGTCCAGATATGTCACAATAAAAGTGAGTTTTTAGGACCATAATATGCACTCTCCCCCAAGTCATTTTAGGCTCTAACCATTTGAACAATCCAGCCCTATCTATTCCTGCACTCCTCCTGACCCTGAATGTGCTACCAATCATTTATTTATTCAACAGATACTTACTGAGCACCCATATATGCCAGGCACTGAGCTAGTCCTTGGAGAGAAACAGAGTACATAACAGGCCGCTTTCATGGCACTTACAGTCTAGAGGAGAAGCAGATATTAATTAAATGATCACAATTATGACGATACAGGTCATGTGGAGATGAGGCACACAATGGTATGAGGGCCTCTAACAAGGAGGTCGAGCCTTGGCAGGAAAGGTAGGAAAGGCTGCCTGAGAAAATTCATCTGAGTGGGATGGGAATGGTAGGGGGTAATAGTCAACTAGGTGGATACTAGGAAATACAGTAGTTTTCAGTGTTTTATATAGAAAACAGTAACAAATTTACATTTTTTTTAACAAACTAAGCAACTTAAAAAAATATATCTAATACATTTATTATCTACAGCTTTGTGGGCCAAGAGTCCAGGCACCACATAGCTAGGGGCTCTGCAAGATGTAGTCAAGGTGTGAGGCAGGGCTGCATGTTCTCACTGAGGCCTGACTGTGCAAGGGTCCACTTCCAGGCTCACCCAGGTTGTTGAGAGAATTCATTTCCTTGGGACTGTAGGACTCATGGCAGCTTGCTTTTTCAAAGCCAGCAATGGAGGTGGGGTGGGAGGAGACTAGAGTGAATCTATGAGCAAGATGGAGTCTTACATAACATAATCACAGGAGTGACATTCTGTCAACTCTGCTATATTCTATTGGTTAAAAGCAAGTCACAGGTTCTACTCCCTCTCAAGCATGTGAACACCAGGAAGTGAAGATCATGGGGGTCATCTTAATGTCTGGTCACCACAGAGAACAACAAGGCAAAGGGACTAGCATGTGCCCTGTGATGGGAGGGAACATGGTCTATTTGACAACTGGGAGCACAGTAAGTGTGAGGAAGAAAGGTAGGACATGAAGCCAGACCAGATTCCAAGAGTAAGGGGAAGCCATAGAAGAGACGGTGGCGATACAAACCGATACATACTGCCAGTTACTGTTACCCCAGGGCTTCTGAGCCTAATTCAGTGTGAATGGATGAATAACCCCATCCAAATCCAGCCAAAGAACTGGATGAAAGGAATTGTCACGAACACAGGTAAATCCCATGGTTAAGTGGAAGCTCCATGAGTTATTCCCTTATTCACCCCATAATCTAGAGTAGAGTCATACCAGGAGCTGAGTAAGTATTTCTGAATGAAATAGTTGATGGAGAGATGAAAGCCAAGCAGCTTGTCCTGTCCAGAGCCTGCACGGAGAATCAGATCTCCAGCAACAGAGTCAGAGTTTTCTATTCTGAACCACACAGGGCCCACCCAGTCACCATAAAGAATTAATTCCCTTTGAAAACCCTCAGCTCCACCCAAGAGAGGGCAGAATCTCCTGGGGGTAGAGTGCCTGTCTCAACTTGGTGAGCACCCACTCTTGGCTCACAAGCTCTGTACACCGTGTGCCTTGCCTCTGGGCTGTGACTAGCACAGAGCGTGGTACAACATTCATTGTTTGGATGACAGTGCATTTCCATGTCAAGAGTGCTCTCTCTGGTTGGAGCTCAAGATATCAAAACCAGGCACATGCCACTGGATGTGGTGTGGCCTTAAGCACACTGCCCAGTTTCACCTTGCAGGTCAGGTTATGGAGAGAGAGAGAGAGAGAGAGAGAGAGAGAGAGAAAGGAACTAATGTGTTGAATTGTAGTAAACAGGCAGGTAATAAATTGGCTTCAATGGAAGAGTTTATCATGCCTAAGGAATTTTGAAGAAACCATACCTTGTTTTCTGAAATCTACAACTATAGACTTTTGCTGGTATCACCTGACAAGACTTACAAAGAAATGCTGAAACTAAAGCATAGTCCCCTCTGGCACACATGCTGCTTTCCTACCTGGCCCTCTTCTCCCAGCCTCATGGCCCTTGGCACCTTCTTGGATCTGATTGGTGCCTACCACCATTCCCATCAGCCAGTCCTTGGTTGGGCCTGACATTTAGTCCTCTGGAGAGAACTCTATGAATGAGAGGTTCTTCCTTTTATTTTTCAGACATGATAACATGTTCAGAGCTCATGGTCATACAGCAGGCAGGTGGGAGAGCCAGTATTGAACCAGGGCATGTCTGATGTCAAACCCTGTGCACAGTGGACCCTTTCCAACCACAGTGAGAGGCTACAGAATTTCTACAGATACAGCAGGTGACCTTGGACAAACTAGATTCTCTGAGGCTACTTCCTCATCTGTCGGGTCGGCAGCCGTCCGTCTCGAGAGACGATGGTGTAGCTTCTTAAGTGTCTATCTGCACCACCGAGAATGGCTGTGCAGTCCGACTCGGGAGTGACACGGTATCTGTCTCCTCCCGTGTTGAATCGACATCTTACGATGACGCTGGAGTGTCCTCTCCAGTGGAGCTGAAGCTACAGAGCCTGGGCAGGGTGATATGGAGGGTCTGCTGTTGCCCATGCAGCAGACCCCCCCTCTCTTCGCAGCTGAGGGATCCAAGGGAAAGACGGAGTCAATACAGCTTGGCTTCAGGTGCGCCGCAGGAGTTGCCGGTGTTGACTACAACATCAAACCGCCTTAGGGACTCCGGCTCCGGATTTTCTGTCGGGGTTTACTCCCTTAGCCTTTCCCCTGAAGAGGTATGCCGCAAGGCAGCGGAGGTTTTTTGGAATCAGAGTTTTCCTTCTCTGATGTGCCCTGACTGGAAGATCGAACCAGCGATCTGTAGAATATAGATAAGAATAATAAGCAGCTTGCCTCCATCACAAGGCTGTGGCTCAGCTTAATGTGAGGTAATGGTCTGAAAGTGCTTTGTAATGTGGAAAAGTGTTATCCAAAGGTAAGGGGCTATTATCTTTATGATGATACAGACTTAGTGTGGGTGGCCTCATTATGGAGGGTGGGGAATAGTCTTTCTCTGTCCCTGGGAAAGACAGAACCAGAGGGAACAGAGCATGAGGTGACTATAGGGGAGTTAGAAGGAATGAGTTTTGGGAAGCCAGGGTAGCTAAATAGTGGAATAACAGACTTTAGAAAGAGTACACCTGGGTTGGAGACACTCAGTCTACTTCCATTTTTTAAAACTCAAGTTATGCTAATAAATGTTAAAAGTTCCAAGAAAGGGCTGCCCAAATATGATATATTTTACATGTTCAATCCTAACAGTACATCAGTTATAAATCTAGTGGTACTGTGTCTGTGAGGTCACAATTGCATCGGCAACTTTCCAGACCCCAAAGACCTAGATAATATTCAGAGGTAAGATTCTTCCCCCAATTCCAATGTGTGGGTTTTTTCCTCACCACCAAGCAAGTCTCCAACAGCAGATGGGTGTCCCACAATTCAACTCAATTCTGACACTAGCTTCCTGGACTTGGTCCTACAAGACTGCTGTCCCCCCCACACACACACTCTTCAGCCGCCAACTGCAAGTCCAAGTTGTCACCTATGTTTTTGATAGAGTGGCTATAGTTTGGAGATTCCAACTTGGGTTTGATTAAGTTGCTAGAGCAACTCACAGAACTCAGAAATCATTCTACTTACTAGACTACCAGTTTATTATAGAAGGATATAAGATAGAAACCACCAGATGGAAGAGATGCACAGGGCAAGATCCCGGGTAAGGGTGCAGAGCTTTCACACTCTCTCTGGATGTGCCACTTTCTCCAAATCTCCAAGTATTCATCAATCTGGAAGCTCTCCAAACTCCTCTCTCAGCCCCCAGTTCTTTTTGGTTTTTATGGAGGCTTCATGACAAAGGCATGATTGATTAATCATGGGCCATTTGTAATTGATCTCAATCTCCAGTCCCTTTGCCCTCCCCAGAGATCAGGAGTATGCGACTGAAAGTTCCAACCCTCCAATCACATGGTTGGTTTGGCTCTCAGAGTAGAAGTAGTTGCTATTTTACTTAGGCTAAACACTTATATCTCAGCCTCAATTTCCTCATTCACAAAATGGGAAAAGAGTCATGTTGGGCGTGCCCACGATTATCTTTTCAATTCCATCTTGGGCACATGGTAGGCAGAGGTAATGCTGCCTAGAGCAGCAGTTCCCTGGCAGGGGGGCAAGGGTCCCTCAGACCCTGTCTAGGAACCTGTGAGCATACCTCTTTTTCAATTACATACCTGTATGAGTCTGGGTTTTCTTCATATATTTGAATCAAAACATCACAACAGATTGAATGCAGAAACAGTTGTGAGATTCCAACTGTCTTCTACTAAGCAGACATTAAAAAGTTTGCAAATATGTAAAACAATGACACTTTTCACACTAATTTTAAATATAAATTAAAAAATACATTAACATGTAATAACACTTTATGGATAAAAATGACATTTTAAAAATTCTCTTTTAATTTTAATACAGCAATTATCAATAGATACAATCCACACGAACAAAAGCTCTTTGGGATCCTTAATAAAAAATTTAAGAATGTAAACTTTCAGACCAAAAAAGTATTCTTTTTTGGAGGAAAGAATAGGGTTCCAGGTCTAGATTTTTTCAGGTACCCCATGGTCCTAACCTTTCCCTGTGCTCAGTTTCTTTATCTCCAATTCTATACTCATCCTTGTGACATGGGTAGTGATTAATCTCCTTCTTTTCTTAATGTTTATATTTTGCATTATGTGTGTATACAGAGACCGTCTCTAGAAGGATACACAATAAACTGGTAGCTGCCCTGGTTGGTGTGGCTCGGTGCATTGAACACCAGCCCGCAAAACAAAGGGTTGCCCGTTCGATTCCCAGTCAGGGAGTATGCCTGGGTTGCGGGCCGCGTCCCCAGTTGGGGGCGCATGAGAGGCAACCCCACATTGGTGTTTCTCTCCCTCTCTCCCCCTCTTCCCCTCTCTCTAAAAATAAATAAATAAAATCTTAAAAAAATAAAATAAACCGGTAGCAGTGGTTCCCCCTGGAGAGGGGAACTGGGAAACTGGGAGACTGTAATACCATAAATCTTTGTGCTCTGATTTTTTAATACATCATGCATGCATTGCCTATATTTATTATTGACCAATTAAAAGTAAAACTACACTTTTGTTTAGATGGTTAGGAAGCAGAAGTCAGCTCAAGTAAAGTCGTGCGGACTGACAAAAACAAACAAACCAGTAAAGTTTTCTGTGCCTACCTTCGCGGGGCTTATAAAACTTTGCACAGGCCCCCCCTCCTGCTAGCGTCTGGCTTGTGTGAGGCCGAGGATTGGGGCGGAGGGTCCACCCCGCCCACGGCCCCACCCCCTGCAGTCGCGGACCCGCCCAAACGTCACTTCCGGCAGAACCCTTTCCCCGAACTCCCTCTAGCTCCCGCCTTCGCCCGCTTCCGGTTGTCGTCGCCGCTGCTGCCGCTGCTGCTGCTGCTGAGGCTGCAGGCGGAGGCCGGAGGATCGGGCGGCGGCGGCGGCGGCGGCTGAAAGGGCGGCGGCGGGAGTGAAGCGGGACGAAGGATCGAGAGAAAGTCTGAGAAGAACGAGCGGAGCGCGCTCAGCCCCGCTCGCTCTCCCGCGCGCCGGAGTAGCCCGGGCCCCCAGCCGCCGCCGCCGCCACCGCCGCCCGCCGCCACCGCCGCCCGCCAGCCTGCCCGCCGGACAAAGCCCGAGAGCCCGCGCCCAGAGCCATGTCCTCGTCTGCCGGCAGCGGTCACCAGCCCAGCCAGAGCCGCGCCATCCCCACCCGCACCGTGCCCATCAGCGACGCCGCGCAGCTACCTCATGACTATTGCACCACGCCCGGGGGGACGCTCTTCTCCACCACACCCGGAGGTGAGCGGTCGCTGGGGCCCCCGGCACGGTGCGGCCCACACCCCCGGAGCCTGCAGCCAGCTACCTCCACCGTGTCCCCCTAGTCTCCCGCCACGGTCCTTTAACTCAGGGCGTGTCCGCGCTGGGCCTGTCGCCTCGGCCAACTCCCACGACCGAACCCTGCTCAGCTCCACCAAAGCCCGTGGGACTGTTTTCGGAAACTTTAACTTCGCATTCTCTTGCCCGAAACTCGATTGAGCGCGCACCCACTCTGGAAACGTAGCTGTCCTGTCAGGGCGGGGGGAAAGCCCTTGTTCCCGCTTCGTGGCAGGTTTATGCATTCGACCTAGTTTTCTCCCCTCTCCGCCTCCTCCCGGGCAAATTCGTCTGCACTTGGCCCTGCACTCCCTCTGCATTCCTTCTGCCTCTTGCATGTTGTGCATTTGTGCCCGTTACTACTGGATTTTGGAGCTGTCTCCTAGGCCTTTTTGGAAAGGAAGTTGGGGCGAGTAATTTGCTCTTGGGACTCTGAGATGACTTGTTTTGCTGCTTTGAGAACACCGGGAGGAGGCTGGAATGCGGAGTTTGGAAGCCTCGCCCAGCGTTATCCTGCTTTGACAGTATTGTTTACTCGGTGGACTAGGCCCCACGGGTGAGGGAGTCGCCAGGGCGGAGGAGAGAGTGATAAAGATAATGCTCGAGTAACAGCCAAAGGAAAGGAAATGGGGGTGGTAGAGCGCCGGCAGCCTTCAAGTTAGGATTTTGGCAGCGGCGCGTTTAGAGGTAGATCGAAGAGGCCATTCTCAATCTATCGCGGGATTGCCTGATTTTGAGGCAGGGACAGCGCAGCGGGCGGTTCCTGGGCGTTGCTTTTCGAAGTACAACCAGAAATTGTTTACAAGGAAGAACACTGGGGTAGAGGTGAAGTGTTGAATCGGTCCCGGGAAAAGCGAGCTCAAAGGTTGTGTCCCCTGACTGGGCTGTTCTCCAAAGGGAGGGGACTGGAGAGCGATCTTGAGGGACCGTACTGAAGGGAACGGCGCTTCCTTGTTAACTTCGAAACTCTGCCTTCTTTGGGGAATGGCGTGCCCTGTCACTAGAGAGCTGGGACTGTGCTGGCAGCCCCTGCCGTCTCTGAGATTGCTAGGTTGCCCCTGTAGGCTCGGCTCACCGGTGGTGCTACAGGCACTCCCGGCAGTCCGGCCAGCGGTGGCGGTCCTGGAATCCGTTGCACAATAACAAGGGACCTTAGAGTAAGAAGACTGTCCCTGCCAACGAGGGATAAAAATCTAAGGTCTACGAAGCAACCTAGCCAGTCCAGGCTAGGGGAGAGGTGGCTGGCTTGCAAGGCCAGAGTAGTTCAGAATATGCATGGGGAGCTGGGTTTAAGGCAGAACAGTGAGTTTCTTTCTGGCTTACTTCATTGGAGAAACCACCCTCCTGACCTGCTCTATTCAAGGCCAGCCCCCGAGCGTGTTTGTAATCGCGAAAGGATTTGGCAGGCCAGAATCTGCTCCAGATAGTGTTGTCTTGAACTTGAACTGACAGCTTTTAAGAAATAGATATTGTTTTCTGAGGTGATGGGAAGGAATTTATAACTTCCAGAGTTCTTTGTGTTCAGTAAATGCCCGTGCTTCCAACAGTTCAGAACATATGTCATAGTAACAATTGCAACTTAGCTTTTTATTTGGAGAAAGGATTAAACTTTAGCTATATAGCAGCGGTTTTTCTACCTTTTTCATCTCATGGCTCACATAAACTAATTACTAAAATTCTGCAGCACTTCAAAAATGTTTTATGCTGATCTGACAACAACAAAAAAAGGTTTAATTTTGATTCATTAACAAATGATGCCTATTGTTGTGTTGGCTGTTGTCATTTTTTTATTTGACAATCTTAAGGAGAAGAGGTCAGTGCCCCTGACTAAGCAGTCAGGTACTGCATGTTTTAAAAATTCTTGCAGCACACTGGTTGAAAATCAATGCTGTATAGTAATCATTCCCCTGAGGGAAGAGACACAGATGGGCACCCTTTTGGCATATTTCAAGGAACCAAACTACCATGCTTTTAAAATAAGGGCATAGTTCTTAAACTTTATAGATGGAATCCAATCTAATAGTCTGGATTAGTTCCTAAAATGCTTAGAAAGACTGTGCCAGAAATAATGATTCAGTTATCCTTCCAACACACAACACTGCTTTCTCAATATCATTTAACCTGTCTTCAGATAATTTCTATGCCATTTTTGTTGGTTTGTTTCAGATTTACATTTCCTCACTTATCATGGGTATTATGTTCTAGAACCCCTCGCGATAGGTGAAAATTCGCAAAGTAGGAACCTTACATTTATTTTAGTATTTATGTATATTTTAAGGCTTTATAAACCCTTCCCACACACTTACAAACCATTCCCCACTTACAAACACTACTTATGTTCTTAAACATATTCTACACTCTTAAACCTACGTAATTTTTAACAACATACGTATACAGTACCGCAAAATCCCGCGATATAGCGAAAAATCCGCGATAAATAATTAAATATAATATTTTTTTAAATCCCACGATGCAGTGAGGCCACGATAAGTGAACTGCGATATAGAGAGGGACTACTGTATATACTTGTCATGTTAGCTCCTCTATTATTATATTAAGACTGTATTTATTGGTAAAATACATTGTGTTCTTTGGAGATTTCATTTATTTATATTTAGAGAGAGGGGAAGGGAAGGAGAAGGAAAGGGAGAGAAACACCAATGTGTGGTTGCCTCTCACACGCCCCCAACTGGAGCCTGGCCTGCAAGCCAGGCATGTGCCCTGAGTGGGAATCTAACCAGTGACCCTTCAGTTCACAGGCTGGTGCTCAATCCACTGAGCCACACCAGCCAGGGCAATCTTTGGATTTTTAACACGAAGACTTACATAATGTGTTAAGAGGATATAGCACTGTTGCGATTGGATTTAATCACTATTTTATAACAGTTAACACAGTGCTGTTTAGCTGTTCAGTACTTATTGATTTAATTTTCCCCTCATGGTTTGTTCATTTCTCTTGTTGTATTCCTCTCTCTCTCTCTACGTAATTTTATTTCCCAGAACCAAGGTAAGATAGTTTGTTGTTATTTGGTCTTCTCAAGACACTTAATGTCTTTGGGTATCTTAAGTGAGTTTTGTAGGCCCAGTGCAGTGCTTTGCACCTGAGGGGATACAGACAAAAGTGGGAAATGCATTCCTTGCTCTGAATGGTCTTAAAAGTCTTGATGAGTGTCGAGGATGGGTAAGATTTTTAGTTCTAGAACAAAAAACTTGAATCGAGTTACGTGCTAACTTACATATTTCAGACTTGAAAACATTTATAAAACTGAGAGTCAGTAGACTTGGAAATCTCTATTTAATGGGAAGGAAGGGAATTAGCATTTCCTGTCTCAGACTTGGAGTATCTTTCACATGTCAGCATTCCAGGATAACAACTGATGTGCTGAATGCCTAATCTGATCAGACTAGGCAAGGACGTTCAATTTCTCTCTCTTTGAGTCCTTTAGTCATTGGGGATCAGAGAGTACAGGCTACCCTTGAAAAAGTTTCTCAAAATTGCCTTCCTGTGGTTTGAGAAATGAGAAGTGGGTGAAAACACACTTGCAGTAACCTCTTAAATTTCTCATATTGCTTTTCTAATTATTAAGGAAAAGGAAATCTTTTGTTGAAAATTTCAAGGCAAGAGGAATGCCCTTGGATTTTACTTTATTTTGGTTCTTTGAGAGCTATTTCTAGCCTCAGTGAAAGGCCAAGTTATTATAGTTGGCTTCAGTTTCATGACACTGGTTAGCTGAGAAAACTGGGGCCCAGAGAAATTAAGTAACTTGTAAGTGTCATACTGCTAATTAATAGCAGCAGGTAGCCTCAAATTTAAGTCCTATTCCTATCCCAGTTTTCTCCTCCCCTATCATAAGATACTTATTTTACTGAGAAAGGAAGTTTTCAAAATTTGAAGAGACTTTTCTGCCTCTGGAATGCTAGCAAATATGATTCTTTCTGCAACCTTTTTCCTTTTGTAAGTTCTCAGCTGTCTCCTTCAGGGGAATGAGCAGAAACATAGAAACCTCTTTTAGTCTCTTTCTGCCGCCCCCCCCCTTTTTTCCTTTTGCCTGCGTAATAGCGTCATCAGCTGTGGAAAAGTATGCTGTTGCCATAACAAGAGCACCAGAGGGGAACTAACAGTGATGGTCTGAAATCTTGTTCATGCCTTTACTCTTTCTCTCTGCTAGCTGGAGAGTTGTTGTGCTTGGTTCACTGGGCCAGAATTACCTGAGGCCATGGAAAGGGTCTATAAATAAAGGAGGAAAAATAAATAATTAAATAAAATAAAATAAAGGAGGAAGCAGGAAGAATGGAAAAGAATCTGCTAGGATTATTAATAAAATGAGAGTACTTTTTGAGGAGTCCTGAGTTTTAATCTGGTTGGTTTCTTAGGAGAATTGAATAGAGCTCTTCGTGTAGATATGGGGAAGGAAGGTCAGTTTCTTATTGTAAAATTTCTAATTCAGTGACCTTGGGCTGAGTTTCTTCTAGGCCAAAAACTTAAGAACAAACACATACTATTTGGCTCTCTAGCATTAGTTAATTAACCAAAAGGCTTTATTATTACATGTGAGAAGTGCACGAAAAACATAATGAAAGGTGTTCAATCATTTTGCCTTGTGTTCAAGGAAGATGGCATTTATGTATCTCAGAATAACACAAATTAACATGTGTTGTCATTCCATGGGAATGTCAGCTTTAGTCTCATATTCATCAGCTAGCTGCCCAAGTATATATTAAGGAAGATGTACCTTTTTTTTTTTTTTAGTGTGCTGGGTGCATTTTTGCTGATGAGAAACTGAATTCTGAGCCTGGGGAAGGCAGCAGTCCTAATCCTCAAGGCGAACGGCATTGCTTTAAGTCGGGTGCAGTCTGACAAGTAGGAAGTGCAGCATGCACGACACACCTGTGCACAGCTCCTTTCAACTCCCCTGGGACCCGTGTGTGAAATAGCAAGGACGAAAAGTGAAAAGTGCCATATCTGGAAACTAGCACTCCCAGGGGTTATTTAGCAACGACTTTGAGGACAGGAGTCTTAGAGACAATTTTATAGGAAAGAGTCTTGCTTGGTTTACAGACACTGTAGGCTTGATTCCCTGTGTGTGTAAAGGCTTGTCAATCAGACAGGGTAAAGTTAATGTGGGGAAAACTAGTTCATATGGTTGGAGAGGAAGAGAGCCTGAGCATAATAGTTTGTTGGTGAATGGCAGAACTTTTTCTTGACTCTCAAGACTTCAGATGAATAAATTGATATGTAAAAGATTTTTGTTTCTCCATTGATACTAGGATAAAAGTCATTTGAGACTTGCAGTCAGTCAACTTATTGAATAGGTGAAGCTTAGGTTATCATTTTCAATTTTTTTTTAATCATGAAACTTTATTTTGTGAAGGTTCCTTAAAACCTGTGTGCTCATTACCACCCAGCAGCTTTTTATCCAATGTGTGGCTAGTTTTTAAAGACTCTCTTCACCTGGTTCTCAGGTCACAGCTTGAACCCAAAAGCTCAGAAATCTATGAGTGCTTATATTTAAATAAATTATCTGGCGTTGGCCAGGTAGCCTGGTTGGTTGGAGTATCATCTGATACACCAAGGTTGTGGGTTTGATTCCCAGTCAGGGCACATGCAAGAATAAACCAGTGAATGCATCAGTAAGTGAAACAACAAATCTGTGTTTCTCTCTCTCTCTCAAATCTATAAATAAAAAAAGAAATTTGCTTTAAATAAATTATCTTTCACATCCCTAGGACAAATGCCCTGACAAACAGAAGCTGTTTGTTTCATTGAGTAGTTTAAAAAGGTAAAAATCTTAAGAAACAAAGGTGTTAACTAGAAAATGTTGGGTTAGCTGGAAAAGTTTATTATTTTTCCCATACGATGGCTCTAGCAGTGCTTAGTTGTCTTTAACTTCATTCAAGACAATTTTATTAGATTGTATTGTGACAGCTATCATGTCAGTGTGCATTTAAAAAAACGCATAAAAATCGGTGAATTTTTGTGAAGCCATTTTAATATTGAAGATGGAAGAAAATACACAACAATTTCAGCATATTATGCTTTATTATTTCAAGAAAGGTAAAAACACAACTGAAATGCAAAAAAAAGATTTGTGCAGTGTATGAAGAAGGTGTTTTGTGGATGTTAGCTATAGATTTTTCATAGGTACCCTTTATCAGGTTGAGGGTGTTGAAAGGGTATTGAGTTTTGTCAAATGCATTGGTCTTTTTGCATCTTTTGAGGTGATTGCATGAGTTTTGTTCTACTGATATGATGGTGTTACGTTAATTGATTTTTAGATGTTGAACCAGCCTTGCATTCCTGGGATGAGTCCCACTTGGTCATGGTATATAATTCTTTTAATATGTTGCTGAATTTGTTTTGCTGTTATTTGGTTGAGGATTTTTGCACTTGTATTCATGAGGGATATTAGGTGTGATGTCTTTGTTCAGAGTGTCAAGGTAATACCTCATTTAATATTAATTTTTTAAGAACTAGCCTGCTGTTCACAACAGAAGTGCTGACTATTTACTTGTGAAGATAGACCATAGCTTGTTCTAAGAGGTACTTATCAGAAAGTGTGAGAGGCTTGTGGTTCTTCATTTTAAGATCTCATAATTATTTGAGCCTTAGAGAGGTGCTCATCTCACCACCAGAGACTTAGTTGGGCTGCTTATACATTGAAGTGAAAATGCTCTCTTATCTGAGAAGTCCCTCAACTATTAGGATTAAGTATCAGATAAGAACAGTAACCTAGAACAGTGATCTTCTTCTAGTAGGCTTTTGTCTCTTACAAACTTTGTTGGTAGAGTTCAAATTCTTTACTGCAAGTAAAAGTTGAAGGTGTTGATAGATATGCATTTAAAAATATTTTTAAAGTAAGAAGTACCTAAGAGGAGTGAACTTGGGAGGAAGGCAAATAGTTGGAGTGAAAGCCAGCTTTCCCCATACCATTAATTATTAGCATTGCAGTCACAGACTGAGCCATATTTGTTAAATCTACTCCAAAGAATGGATCCAGGATGCAGTCAGATCCAACCAGCATTTCTTGGAATTCAGTCCTGGCATTTCTTGTGGAGAAAATTTACTTCAAGACGAATATTTAAGCCTAAACAGAAGCGGACATATTTGATATACTTTATTTTGACCCAGATTTTCTGATGGTCAAGGCTAGACAGAATTAAAATCATGTGGCATTTATTTAAAATTGTTTTGTAGTTCATATACTATTTTGGACCTGGTACTAGCTTAAAAGATCATTTGTTTCAACTCATTTTGCAGCTGAGACTCAAGAGAACTATACTTGTTTAGAGGACCTCACATATTTGTATTTATTTCCAAACTGCCGTGTCACTGTGTGATCTTTTGTAAATTCTTTTAACGTCTCTGGATATTAGTATCTTCATCTGTAAAATAACAGACTTCCTGCATGCAAGATGCTCTTTAAGGCCTCTTCTAACACTGGACCTTCTGAATAGGAGTATAGTCATTATTAACTTCCCGTTTATCCTAGGTGTGTGTTCTTTTGTAGCAGTGTCCTAAGTGATTGGGCAGGGAGCCAGGGAGCCATTCTTTGACCTTAATGTCTTGGAAATCTTTGCTCCCAGAAGTTATTGAGACTTGGAGTTAGTCAAAGGACAGTAGGATTGGCTTTGCACAATCCTTGGATGCCTTCTATTTGCTACAATAATTTAATCATACTAAATATTAGGTCATGAGGCTTCAATTTTCAATTGTGCCTTTTGTTGGTATAAAAATAGTCCCTTTCTTGGTTTTATTAGCACTTTAGGGATTTAATGGTTACACACACGGAACGTAAGTTGGCCAACTATCGACCTCCCTGGAGGATACTGAGGAAGGTGGTAGCTTTTAGTTTCCTCTCGGTTATCTGACATAGAGCTTTTATGTCTTTTCATCCAGAGCTTCCATGAAGAACAGATGTTTAAAACTGAAGTTTATTCAGAAATGTTCTTTAATCCAGTCAGTCAAACACAGACTTATATCACCGTCCCAAGTTGAAAGAATAAAAAGCAGAGAAAACCACTTTCTTTATAATCATGTCTATATTTTCACTTCTTGTTTACCCTCATGGAGGGGTGCGGCTAACTTCCTTTCATTAGAAGCACTTTGCTGCTTGTTCATCTTCTATTGCTTTCTTCCTTCCTTCCTTCCTTCCTTCCTTCCTTCCTTCCTTCCTTCCTTCCTTCCTTCCTTCCTTCCTTTCCTTCTTTCTTTCTTTCTTTCTTTTTTAAGTATATTTTATTATTTTTAGAGAGAGGGAGAGAAATATTGGTGCTCAAGAGAAACATCAATCGATTGCCTCTTGCACGCCCCCAACCAGGGACCTGGCCTGCAACCCAGGCATGTGCCCTGACCAGGAATTTGAACCAGAGACCTCTCAGTTTGCAGGATGACCCTCAAACCCAACCCACTGAGCCACACCAGTTAGGGCTTTTTTCTTCAATCCTCACTCAAGCACATGTTCATTGATTTGAGAAAGAGACATCAATGTGAGAGAGAAACATCTATCAGTTTCCTCCCTTCCGCAGCCTGACCAGGGATTGAACCTGCAATCTTTTGGCGTCCAACTAACTAAGCCACCCAGTCAGGACCATCTATCTATTTCTGATCACTTGGTGGGCCCTTACATGAGGCTTGGATGGAGAATTGTCGAGAATTTCTAGTGGAATATTGAGGTTACTTGCCAAGTGCTTTGTTTCTTTTAAATTCAATTTCTAGTTTTGAAGGATACCTTGCTCATGGTTCCTGCTGCCTTAGCAGTGTCAGTCTGTTATATCTATATTTACATATACAAGTACTTTGGAGTCACCTTTTTTTCCCTTCAATTCCTTGTGATTTTTTTTAAAAGATTTTATTCATTTACTTTTAGAGAGTGGGGAAGAGGGGCCTCTGAACCCACAACCCAGGCATGTGCCCAGACTGGGAATTGAACTGGCGACCTTTCTCCTTGTGGGAAGAGTCCCAACCAACCGAGCCATTCCAGTCAGGGACCCTGTAATTATAATTATTTTTTTACATTGTCTCTTGGTCTTAAAGAATTTGGGGGGAAGGAGGCTTTAAACAACAGAAATTTAGTCTCATGTTTTTGGAGGCTGGGAGTCTGAAATCAAGTTTATTTTTTGTAATGTAAAATATACATAACATAAAATTTACCATTTTAACCATTTATTTTTCAATCCTTACTCCAGGACATGCTCATTGATTGAGGGGAAGGGAGGGAGAGATACATTCATAAGAGAAAGAAACATTGATTGGTTGGCTGCCTCTTGCCCACTCTACCAAACCTGCAACCCAGGCATGTGCCCTGACCACCGGAAATGGAACCCGTGACCTTTCAGTTCACAGGACGACACTACAAATAAGACACACCAGCCAGGGTCATTTTAACCATTTTTAAGTGTACAGTTTTCTGGCATTAACTATGTTCACACATTGTTTTCCAACTATCTCCACATACATTTCTAGGACTTTTTCATCTTCCCAAACTGAAACTTCTTACCCATTAAACAATAACTTCCCATTACCCACCCCTCTCAGCCCCTGGCAGCCTCCATTCTGCTATCTGTCTCTGAGTTTTACTACTCTAGGTACCTTATATAAATGGAATTATTCAATAATTGTCCTTTTGTGACTGACTTGTTTGACTTAGCATAATGTCTTCAAGATTCACACAATCACCCTTTTATTTTTCTTTCACATTTTTTTTAATACCTATAAAAGTAGGGTTTAAAAGTGATAATAACAAAAAGCAACATTATCATTTCCATTTTCACTCCCCAGAGAAAGCATTTTAAACTCTTAGCTCTTTCTTTTAGTGTTTACCTCTGGGTTTCTGAATAATATGATTTAATGCTATTTCTCAGTTTTTGTATTAACAATTAACTTCCTACTGTGAAAGATGAGTGTTTAGTTGCTATGTACACCCTCCCAGTATACGAAGTCTGTCCAGAAAGTATCCAGCCATATACTATGAAAAAATAGACATTTATTGAGAAAGATAACAAGATACAAGAAACACTGTACGTAGGACAATGATGTTTGGAAGAAAAGTGAATTTTGGGGAGGTTCTTGCTTCAGAAAATAGGTCTCTCCATGCACATGTATAACAGATACTGAGTATTTTAGGTTTTTAAGTTGGTTGTCTTGGAATTCATGTAATTTCACAGTGAACACAATATTTAACAAAGGAAATAAAGGGTTTTTTTCCTGGCATTTTATTCATAGTTGAGTCTTGATAGTTTTGGCTTTTTGAATGTCATGTGCTTCTGAATTACACCATAGACTTTAGTCACTAACAGGTTGGTTCCTCCTTTTTTGCTATATATCTGCTACAATTAATTGTTTTTAGCTTGCAGTGATCTAAAATTCAAACACTTAAAATACCATGCTTTTGTATTCATATTTTTCCTGACTATATTTGAGAACATAATAGCATCTGTTAAGACACTAGTTCTTCAGGGTGTTTTCTTTTCTAAATTGTTTACTTTTTTTTGCATTCAAAACAATGTATCCTAGGAATCCACTAAAAAAATTAATTAGAAGAACCATTGAGTGAATTTAGCAAGGTGACAAAAGATTGGTGTACAAAAATGAATTATATTTCTACACATTTCCAATGAGCGGTCCAAAAATGAAATCAGGAAAAATAACTCCATTGGTAATAGTATAAAAATAATAAAATACATAGAAATAAATTTAACCAAGAAAGCTCAAAACTTATACTGTGGCAACTGTAAAGCATTGCTAAAATAAACTTAAAAGACCTAAATAAATAGGAAGACATTCCATGTTAATGGATCAGATGGCTTAATATTGTCAGGATGGTAAAACTATCCAAGTTTATCTATATATTTAGCACAATCCCAGCTGACTTCTTTGCAGAAGTTCACAGGCTGACTCTAAAATTCATATGGAACTTTTAGAAACCTAAAATACCCACAAAAATCTTTAAAAAGAAAAACAAAGTAGGAATATTCACATGGCCTTATTTCAAAAAGTATTACGAATCAAGACTGTGTGGTATCAGATACTGTCATAAGAATCAACATAATAGAGAATTGGCAGACCAAAAATAAACTCACAATTAGGGCCAGTTGATCTCTGACAAAGATGCCAAGACAATTAAATAGGGGCAAAATAGTTTTTTCAACAAATGATACTGGTGCAATTGGATATCCACATGCAAAAACTGAAGCTAGAGCCCTGGCCAGGTCGTTCAGTTGGTTAGAACGTTGTCTTGTGCAGTAAAAGGTTGCAAGTTCAATTCCCAGTCAGGGCACATACCTAGGTTGTGGGTCTGATCCCTGGTTGTGGGTGCTTATGGGAGGCAAGGGGATTGATGCTTCTCACATCAATGTGTCTCTCCCCACCTCTTCCTCACTCTCTAAAGTCAATAAACCTATCCTCTGGTGAGAATTTTTTTAAAACAAACCAGCCCTTAAGTTGGACCCCCATGGCTGAAAGACTTAAATATAAAAGTTAAAACTATAAAACTTTTTGAAGAAAATGGGCACAAATCTTTATGACCTTGGTTAGGCAATAGTTTCTTGGAAATGACACCAAAAGCTCAAGCAACAAAAGAAAAGACATAAATTGAACTTCATCAAAATTAAAAAACTTTTGTGTTTCAAAGAGGAGTGTCACAGAAAAGTGAAAAGGCAACTCACAGGTTAGGAGAAAATATTTGCAAATCATATGTGAATAAGGGACTTGTATTCATCATATATAAAGAACTGATAACTCTGTGGTAAAGAGACAGCCCGTTAAAATCGGTAAAGGATTTGAATAGACATTTCTCCAAAGAAGATACCTGTTGGAATGGCTGATAAGGTATATGAAAAGATGTTCAAGACCATTAGCCATCAGGGAAATGTAAATTAAAATTAAACCACCCTGAGGTACCACTTCACACCCGTGAGGGTGGCTATAAGAAGAAAAGATAAGTGTTGGCTACAATGTATATACATTAGAACCCTCACACACTGCAGTTAGGAAAGTAAAATGTGCCATCACTTTGGAAAATAATCTAGTAATTCCTGAAAAGATTAAAAACAGTTAGCATCTGATCCAGCAATTCTACTCTTAGGTATATGAGTATATCCAAGGGAAATTAAAATATACAGGTGTGGCAAAAGCAGGTTTGCAGTTTCGAGTACATAAAAGTTTATACACAGTTTATTGTTTATTAATTATTATATTTTTATATGAACAACTGTAAGCCGCCTTTTGCCCCACCCTGTATGTCCACACAAAATCTTGTGCATGAATGTTTATAGCAGCATTATTCAAAGTAGAAACAACCCAGATGTCCACCAGTTGATTAATTGATCAAATGTAATATATACCTACAATGGAATATTTGGCAATAAAAAAGAGATAAATACCGATAAATGCTTAAACATGGATGAACCCTGAAAATATTTTGCAAGTGAAAGAGGCAGTCATAAAAGACCATATATTATATGATTCCATTTATATGAAATGTCCAGAATAGGTAAATCTGTAGAGACAGAAAACAGATTAGTGGGTGCCTAGGGCTGGAAGAGGCTGGAGGAAAATGAGAAAGGGTCTGCTAAATGTGTGGGGGGTTATTTTTTGAGGATGATGACAGTGTTCTAAAATTGTAGTGATGGTTTCACAATTCTGTAGACACACTAAGAATATTTGATTATATACTTTGAGTGAATGAATTATATCAATAAAGCTGTAAAAATATACTTCACTACCTCTGCAGTCATAGTTCTTCGGTTTCTCTTATACCACCTCACACATAGTAGAAGCTCTATTACTTACTTCCTAGTTATTTCAATTAGGTTTTTTTTTAATCCTCACCGTAGGACATTGTTTTTTATTGATTTTTTTCTTTAAGAAAGAGAGAGGAAGGAGGGGACATCAGTTGCCTTCCACTTGTACCCCAACCTGAATCAAACCCACCACTTTTTGGTGTACTGGGCAACGCTCCAACCAATGGAGATGCCAAGCCAGGGGGCCCAATTACAATTTTTGAATGCACATGTTATTGCTAACGTCTCATTTAGAAGTAGAAAGCTTCCTTTTATCTTGTGCTTTTTCTCCACCACTCATCTCGTTCCCGAACTTCGTGTATTGCAGAAATGAGAATAGTCTTGTCTGACTTGCAAGTTGAGTGTTACAACATTTCAGTGAGACCTCACCCTTCTGAAACCTAGTGGTGACAGCAAAAGTGGGGGGTGGGTAACGCAACAAACACTGTGCAAAGTCCATCTGCTAAAGCTCCTTCCCTCTGTTCATTGGAAAACCATCAGGCCCCTCTCAGCCTATCTGCTCTTATTTTACATAGCATTCTAAAAGGTAGATCACTGATTTCTAAACCCAACAGATTAGAAGCTTTAATTTTCAATGGGTGAAATGGTATATTATAGATAAATCTTGCCCTCCCCATTCATATGTTGAAGCACTAACCCCCTAGGTGAGGGTGTTTGGAGATGGGGCTTTTGAGAGGTAATTAGGTTTAGACTAGGTTGTGAGGGTGGGGCCCTAATGATAGGATTAGTGCCTGTATAAAATAAGACACTGGAGAGCTTGCTCCCCACTTCTTGTGAGAACACAGTGAAAAGATGGCTATCTACATGCCCAGAAGAGAACTCAGCAGAAACAGTTCATGCTGGCACCTTGATCTTGGTGGATTGCTCAAGAACAGTTAAGTGAATACTCCTATGTTTCTGTTTAAGCTATGCTGTCTATGGTATTTTGCTTTGGCAGCCCACACTGACTAAGGCATGGGGGAAAGACAGTCCTTAGCCTAAGAGTGAGAGAGGAGACGAACTATGGAGGGCGAGGTACAAGCACAACCCTGGCAATCTGAATTCAGTAAGAAAAATACAGAGCATTGATTGAATAGGCCCTGAGACTCTCAAGTGACAACATAGTATCAAAAATGATTTTCAAAATAATGACCCTGATTCATCAAGAAAGGGTTGAATCATTTTCTGTTAAAGGTAGTAAAACATTTAAAATCCATATTAGAAAAATTTTCACCTGAAATGTTACAGAGCGAACCTGGCTACGGTTGCAGAGCGAAAGGGGGTTCTTTCACGTGGCACCTTGGTGTAAAACCCAACAAGTAGTGTTGAAGAAAACAGGTCTTTATTTACCATATTCCAACCTGGGGAGGACAGTGAGTATTTCAGCTCAGAGCCCAGTTCTCCCACGGGACCCAGCACTTCCCTTGCTCCCCAAAAGACTAGAAGCCAAAAACATGCCCAGAAGTTCCCAATCCCTTATCTGTCAGCTGTCTCCTTCAGGATCTGGGGTACGATGTCATCACCCTCCGTATAAACAGTCCAGAAAAACATGTATCATGTTGCACTGGATCACGCGTGGTTCTCTCTTTGCCCTTTCAAAGCCACGTGGACTTCTCTGCCCTCCTTGCAAACCAAGTAGAGTTCTCCTCCTTCCCTCCTCTCAAAACCGCATGGAAATCTTTCTCTGCCCTCCTTGCAAACCACATGGATCTTCTCTCCTCCTCTCAAAGCCACATGGAGATCCTTCTTCCTGCAAACTGCATGGATCTCCTCTCTATTCTCAAAACCATATAGGGATCCTCTCTTCTCAGAGCTGCATGGTGTTCTCCTTGTTAAAATGTCTGCAGCCTATTTTTAAACCCCTGACTTTGTCCTCTGATGCAGTGGCTGTGGTACCCAGTTCTGACCATTCACAGAACCTTGCACAGGCTCTGTATGCTCTTTCTGCACCATTCCATGGTCAAAACCACTCCCATCTTCTTGGGGCCTTGTAAGAACCAAATCCATTTGCATAACTTGAGACACTAAGCTACTAGCCATAGTCATACAAATGCATCTTAAAAGCTGTTCCCTTTTCCCCATTCCCCACCCCGGAGGCTCTGGGGATTTTTGGAGACCCCCACTCTGTAACAAAGATAATTCAGATTATTCATTTTTTGAAAGTTGAACTATTTTCTGCTATGCAGAATGACTCATTTCCAGATGCCTTTTTGAGTTGTTACAATAATTGATATTTTTCAAAGCCAAGAGGGTGAAGGTAAATGTCTCCCTTTTTTTTCCCAGTAGCTTTTTAAATACTTTATTTGAAAGAGAGGGAGAGAAACATTAATGTATGGTTGCCTCTTATGTGCCCCCAGCTGGGGACCTGGCCCACATCCCAGGCATATGCCCTGACTGGGAATCAAACCAGTGACCCTTTGGTTCACAGGCTGTCGCTGAGCTACACCAGCCAGGGCTGAAGATAAATTTCTGTTTTCCTTGTCCTAAAACTATATTTGAAACAGGATACAAGACTTATGTCTTCTTTAAATAAGGAACGAATGATTTTAAAGTGTTCTGATGGGTGGAGGGAGGTATAGAATACTGTTCTGCTAAGATTAGGATCATGGTCTTGTCATGAGTGGACTATGGGCCTATATATGCCTAAATATTTCTTACAGTAAAAATAGGAAGATAATTCTAGCCCACTCTCAGAGGCCTGAAAGACTTCCTTTGTGAATTTTTTGCCTTTTCCTATTTCCTTTAGCCTTATAGGTGAAAGAAACACCATTAACAGCAATTAGAGCTGTTAACCTGGTTTTTGCCATGCTGTTTTTGAGAGATCATCATCATCTCTACCAGCACCTTCTTGTACTAGCAAAGTTTGTAATGCTCCTTTAGTATTCTGAAATAAATTTCTTAGATTATATAACCTACCTATTCACATAATTTTTAAAATTGTACATTTCTGTTATGTAAGAAGAAATACAAAGGTTAAGTAATTTATAAAATGTAGAGAAAACAACACCACCACTGCCCTCCACCACTTCCCCCTCAACTTGATCTTGAAAAGCAGTGTTTTAGGGCAGATGATTGGTGGTCCGTGCTGTATGTCGTGCTTGCCATACCTTGTGTTTGTTTACCCTGTTATATATATTCAGCAGTATACCATTCTGTCCCTTTCACTTCAGACGACTCCCTCCCACTCTTGGAGACCATTATTGTGAGGTGCAACGGAAGTGGGCTGGACTGGAAGTTAGGCCCCAAGGTTAGTTCAGATTGTGCCCTGGTTAGCTTTGTGACCTTGATGAAGTAACTTCTGAGTTTCAGCATCATCCATCAGTGATCTCTTGCCCTTTCCATCACTGTCTTACTGATTCTTTAATATTTCATCTATTCTTAAAGTACTGTTACTAGGGTTTTGGAAGAAGAATGAAGTTGGGTTCTTAACTTTAAGGAACACCCGAATGACTGGGAAACTTAAAAAATATGTAGAGTTCCTGGTTCTAATCCCAAGGTTTTGAATTCAATTAGAATGTCTTTAACAAGCATCCCTGATGATGCTGATACAGATATCTGCAAAAATGCTGTCTTGGTAGGTTCCCAGTATGGTACTGTCTTTTTCTTAGTTTATTATAGAGAGGCTGAGAGCCAGATAGTTTATTTTCACATCTTATAAACTATAAATATGATTGTGTGTGCAGTATAGTTGCAGCAGAACTAGATAATTAAAAAGAAAGTTCATACCCTTTGGAGTTGGTTTGAAAGTCTTAAAGGTTTTATTTTGAAATGACCTTCGTGCGCAAATAGATTTCCATCTGAAAACACTTCCATTCTGAGACTTTTAGTGATTCTTTTCTGTGACTGGTTTGTAGTATTATTGAGAAGAGAGTGTGTTTAGTACTTAATTTTGATTGTTAAAGCAAAGATAGTGGGGGTGGGGGGTAGAGTTACTATACGGCCATTTCCTCACCTAGTTTGACTCTTCCATTTAGTCAAAAGGAAATTATTTACTGGCATTCGCATAAAAGTGTCATGGTACCACTGCAGCTATTAATCGCAAGAAAATTACTGAGTTTGTAATTCATTTCCCAACTATTAATGTTGGTATTATTTATTTAGATTAAATATTAATTTCCTTTTGGGGCAAGACTCCAAAGTTTTCATTCCTATTGTAAACATCTTGCTTTTTCCACTTGCTTACTCACATTTCAAGTAGACTAGTTAGCTGTTGTATTTGTTCTTCTGTTTCCTGGGATATAGCTCTAACGGGTTACTTGAGGAAATCTGCCTGAAGCAGACTCTCCTTATTATAATATGGCAGGATTCTTTTTTTTTACTTGAGAATCTAAAAGCATTGACCAGCAGATAAGATAGTATTTACATTCTGCCTCTTTATACTATTGACTTTGTACACAATTTTATTTTTATTGCCTTTAGCCTAAACCTTTAAATCAGGTTTTTCTTCCCTGGGTTTAAGCCTAGTGTGAGCAGGATGCCTCCACATGACTGTATACCTCAGTTACTTGGGCAGGGATGGCCAGTATGCTGATCTGCCACTGCGCTTTCCTCCTCACCTGTTCAAAAGACACTACCTCATGGTCACCACGTTCTTTCTTCCCGAGCTTATTGTGGTCTCAGAATCAGCAGCAGAGCTCCAGGCATCCACCACATTAAGCCAACATCAAGCATCTCTAGATGGTTGCTTAGTTTTTTGTCTTATTTGTAGCCATTAGTACCTTGGGAAGATCACAGAAGAAGAAATGGACAGCAGCAGTTTTTCTTAACTGTTTATTAGGTAAAGTGCACTCCAGAACTACTACAAAATATTCTGGTAGCACTTTCTGGTAAGCAGACCAGTTTGTAAAATAGAGGAGGGCTGCCAATTTCATTTTCTGCTACACTTTTGGAAAGAATATCAGTCTCAGTGCCTTTAACCTAAAGGTGGCTATCTTATTTATTGGCATCTTTTTGTCCACATACTTGTTTATTACTTTATTTAAAACGTTTTTGAAGTTCTACTTAAAGATTAGGACCTGACAAGCCATGGTCCTGGCATAAGAAGCTCACAGTCTTTAGAGGGGCAAGTAGATAAACAGCAGTCCTATAATAGGTAATGTGTATTGAGAAAGATGGGGACAAAGAATATTTTTAAAGAGCTTTGTAAAGGAAATTATATTGGAGCGGAGGCTTGAAGGATAAATAGGGAATTTCCCCAGCAGGAAAGGAGGAAAAGATGGCAAAGGGGCCAGGGAAGTTAGAGCTAACCCTTTTGCTTGAATTGCAAAATCCTTAAGGGTTAGAACTAAATGGGATTTAAAATAAATTCCTGGGTAGGATTATATGTTGCTAACCCCTTAATTTGTTTCAAACTCTTTCCAATGATGTTTTCCAGGAACCCGAATAATTTATGATCGGAAGTTTCTGTTGGATCGTCGCAATTCTCCGATGGCACAGACCCCACCCTGCCATCTGCCCAATATCCCAGGAGTCACCAGCCCTGGCACCTTAATCGAAGACTCCAAAGTAGAAGTAAACAATTTGAAAAACTTGAACAATCATGATCGGAAGCATGCAGTTGGTAAGAGAATGCCGGAATTGGGGACCAAGAAGGTGGCCCTGGAAATTTGAATGTCAGTCAGCTGTAGGTTGAGAAATGTTGATGCTTCAGTTATAACTAATGTTCAGTTAGTATATGTCTCTAAGGTTCCAACCTCCTGCTCGCCCCCCACTCGCCTCACCAAGGTTACTTGAAATGTTCTGGAAACACTTAAGTTTAAATCATAATTGAATTTCATCTAGTGAGTGCAGAGGAAAAATCCAAAATCAGGGAATGGTAAATTCCAAAGATGACTCCTTGAACTTGGTCTTCATGGGACTAGGGAAAACATATACCAAAAAAACACCCCAAAACAATTTAGTAGCCCCCATTTCCATCATTTTTATGGTGTGGGGAAAAGCAATATGTTTTTTCCCCTATTTTCTAGGACTGTCTATAATGTTTAAATAAACAGCCCCTACACACACACACACACATGTAGTAATAAATCCTCACTGCCTCTGGAAGCAGAAGAGGGAGGTAGAAACAGCCAGCTAGCTCCTGAAGTCTACCTCAGTTGCGCTCTATGACCCCGTACAGGAGCCAGCATTCTACTTTCTCAAAGCGCAAATGAGTTTTAATGGGCAAAGTGTCGCTTCAAAGCAGGGCCCAAGTTCAAAGCCTCCAGTAGAGTGTATTGATGTGCTAGATGGCAAGGAACGCCCCCAGGAGCTCGTGTTTAGCCAGCCTGTGGAGAAAGGGACACTGAGAAATTTTCACTTTCATCCTTTTCTCAAATGTCCCTTCCCATCAGTGATTTGAAAGTCATTCTTATTTTCTTCCACCAGATTAAAAAGACCAGTCAAAGCAAAGCAAAGCACATAATTGTTTTAAGGCAGCAGAGAATGACAGTTTGAATTAATTTTTGACCCTTGTGAAGAGGAATGACAGTTGAAGCTGTTTTGCTTTTCCTTTTTGTGTAAAACTTTTTATCTTTTTCATTCTAACTAGGGGATGATGCTCAGTTTGAGATGGACATCTAACTGCCCTGCAAGGATCAGAAGAACAGCAGCAACACGGATACCTGTGTAAACCTGATTTGGCCAATAGGATCAACAACGCAAACACAGAAGAGGCAGTACCAGCAGTCCCCATTGCATCTCCACCTCCTCTTCTTCCTCTGGGTGCCAAATGATGTGAAGATGAGCTTCATCTGACCATTTCCTCTCCCTGTTTCCTGTTCCCCTTCCCAGTTAGATTAGATTGAAGGCCCATGGCATGTTTCTTTAGAACTAAGCATCCCGCAAAGGAAAACAGTTGAATTCTGGCTTCCCTAAGTCATTTTCGTGTTGAGAAACACCCCATACCACCAGCACCAAAAAAAAAAAATTTTTTTTTAAATCCCAAATCGAATATCAACCTACCAATGAATTCCAACTGGGAAGTCTGGGGAAGTGTTGGTGGGTTCAGTGTTGTTTGTGTTCTTACCATGTGTTCCTCCTCCCTGGCTCCAGCCCATGGTTCAGTGTAACAAGAGTCTGGGTTTGGGGTCTTCAAAACAAGAGGGAAATAAACAAGAAGAGCTACTTTCCCTTTTACCTTGAGGTGTGTATCCTTGGGGCCAGCACAAGTTGTGCTACTCTTGGTAGCATTACTCTGTGACACTGTTCTGAGATCTGCTTCCCCTCCATCTTCTGTCTTTGATATTATAGTTCATCTTCCCATTCCTTTACTTAGTACCTGTGTGCGAAAAATTTTAAGCCCTGCATGAGAAGGGGTTTGTCGATAACCAGCTGTTCTTTCCTCTTCTTCCATTCCCCCTGCTTGCATCATGTTGCTTGCGGCCCTTTGTACTCTGAGCATCCAAGTGATTTCACTGCTCCCAGAGCAGGTCCAAACCAAGTGGCTGAAGCCTGATCGTAGTATCCTGCAGATGATACTTAAGAATGATTTTGGAAGAGCGTTGACCCATTTAAGGAACTGGTCTCAGTGGTCATTGTTTTTCAATCCAATGAATATTGGAATATTTATCTCAGGTTGCAGTTTTTTATATTTTGAGTTTAGAGAGGAACTAAACTTTTCCTTTTTGGACCTGCTTTATTTGGCTGCTGAGATAGATAAGCATGGGCTTCAAAATGTGTTCCTCCCCATTTTCGTACCTTTCCTGTTGTACTCTGAATTTTTCCCTCCCCGCCCTCTTTCCTTCCTCTCTCCTTCCTTCTCTGCCAGGCCATTTTTCAAATATACATCAGATATACCTCAGGTGTTGGTATCTGATGATATCTGTCACTTCTCTTATCTGAGGAGTGACCTTTTATTTTTTAAGATGACTACAGACCTATTTTTAGATATGTTTTCAGTACAATTTTGAACAGCAACTTTTTAATCACATCTTCTAGTGTTAGGAAGATGAGAAATGTCTGTAGGTGAGTCTGCTGTTCCATTTCACCACCATTTGTCTCCTGCGGTCCCTTATGAGCTCTTCTCCCTCTAGTATTGGGTGTGCATGTTTGGCATTTGTAGTGGGCGGTGTGTAAAGTCAGACCATTCTGCCTTGCCCTGGGTTGTTTATGAAACCTCTTTCCTTTCCTTTCCCTTCCCCTTTGCTGTCAGTCTGCCTCCTCCCCATTCGCTCCCCTGACTATTGACTGGCGCAGTAATCCCAGGAGAGTGACTCCCCCCTCAAAAAGACTAATGCCTCTGTCCCCTCAGAAAGACAAGTAGCCTCTGGTGTCCTGGGAATTTCTGGGTGGATTTGATGCCCTGAACCCTCATATTAAGAGATCACAACCCAGGGTGAGAGTAACAGGCCAGCTGGCTAAGAAAGCTGTTTGTTTTTCTTTTGAACTATGAAAAGATTCTGTTTGCGAATACAGTTTAGACAAAAGGAAGGATGTCGGAGTAACTTTGTTCTGTTTTGTGCTATGAAATGTGAATAGTTCAAAGAGTGAAACCTTTTGTGATGGTTGATGTCTCTCAGGAATAAGCTGGACCTCCAAAGTTTTGGAGATGCCTTCAGTCTCAAAAATTGATGATCAGAAAAGTATGTTATGTTTGTTTGTTTACTTTATCCCTGTTCTGATTGTAATTAAACTCCAAATTTCAATTTACATTCTCTTGGAAAATCTCAAATTGCACTGTAATTTGCATAAGGAGCTTACTTAGAACCTCGTTATCCCCTGGGAGCATGATTCTTTAGGAAGGAAGCTTTTCATTCTTTGTACCCTGGCCTTGGCATCCTGTGGAATCTGACTCCAACTAGCATCCTGTGGAATCTGACTCCAACTACTGCTAGTTGGTCTGTCAATGCATCCCCTTCTTGATCTTGATGGTTGCACATGAAAACTCAGCTTCCTCATCGAACAGTGGGGAATGAAATCAAAACATGCCAGCTTAAGTAGTATCAAGAAACCATTTTCCCCTTTTTTTGGCATCTTGAGCAATCACTGCACGTGGCCCCCTAATGAGAAGCTGCGTTTCTAGTATTGGGAGTGTCAGTTGCATACTGCAACAGCTGCCCAGTCCTGCAGCCTTCCATTCAAGGACTTCCTTATTGCTTAGCACACTTCTTTCCTGGGGGCCATTGCTACAGAGATGCTTTGACTTCATAAGTTGGTGTTTTTAAGATGATTTCTGAAGGCAACAGATCAATTTCCGGCAGATGACATCTTTGGCCATGCCTCAGAATTGTTTTCAGGGCAGACCAGAATCCAGTAGGTGATTTACTTAGGGATGTTTGGAAGGAAACTCTCAGATAAAGCCCTAAGTGAAATATCTATCCTGGCTTTTTCTTGGGGAGGGAACACCCTTAGGTTACCATTTGATTGGAGATGGTTCTTAAAATCTTAGCATTTGTATTTTTCTCTATGAGGAAACCTTGTGTCCATATTTCTTGGGACAGTCCATCTTAATGACAAATGACTTCTTCCTCCAAATTCCAGCAGGAGACATGCATTGTCATGGTTCTGCCTTCTTTATAGTGTAGTTTTTTGGGCTGACCACTTCCTCATTCTGTTTAAATAGCTATCACATTCTCAAGGGCACAGTTGTAGAGAAACTGGCTTGTAGTATTGGGCTTCCAAGACAAGAGTTTTGTCCTTCCACGTCTATTATTGCTGTGTAACAAACTACCCCCAAACTTACAATCTCAAAAGGACAAATATCATCTGTCAGTTTCTGTAGGTTAGGAATTTAAAAGCAGCTTAGCATCATGGTTCTGGCACAGGGACCTCAGAAAGTTATAGTCAAGATGTTGGCAGGGTCTGCAGTCATCTGGAGCTGAAGAGTCCACTTCTAAGCTCTCATTGTGGTTGTTGGCAGGATGCTTCAGTTTCTCCCCATGTGGGTCTCTGTGTAGGGCACTGGCCGCTGGCTTCCCCAAGTGATCTGGGGGGAGGGGAACAAGCAGGAATTTGCAGTGCCTTTTATTAACAGTCTCTGAAAGCACAAACCTTTGCTTCCTTATTCTGTTCCTTAGAAGCAAGCCACTAAGCTCAGCCTGCACTCAAGGGGAGAATTAGACTGCATATACTGGATGGAGCAGTATCAAAGAATTTGTGGATGTATCTTAAAACCACCTCATTCCTAACAGAGGATGAAACCAGGCCAGTGGGAGTGGGGCTCAGGTTTAAACTAGGTGACATATTGAGAGACATGTTGCTCCTGGAAACAGTTCTCTTAAGATGTGTGTTACCAAACGGGGATAAGAGACAGCCTTTCTTTACTGAAAGCAACCTGCTGATTTTGAGGGGTGGCTGGAAATGGCAGTCCCCAGAATATAATACCTGTACACTTGCCGGACTACCAGCAGCCCATAGATGCTGCTTTGCAAGTATTAGGTATGGTGTCTTTAAGACTCAATGCCTCTTAGATGCTATCCCTCCTAGGCAGGAATTGAAAAAGGGAACTGGATCCTTGTAGCTGATCCACTGAAGCTGACTTAATCGGAGTCAGGGTTGTCCAGCAAAGGGAGCAAACATGAATTGGATGTTGGGTTACTGAGCTGAAGAGAAGCCATCTTCAAGAACTCATCTCGTATGGCTCTACACTCTGCCTCTGACCAGCATTTTCTTCTCTGTAGCCCTGTTTGCTTTTGCGTTCAGATTCAGGGCGAAAGAGATGATAGCATCTGGACCACGTCCACGAACGTCAATGCTTGACACCTGGTCTTCAGCTACCCCAGCTGAAACTGACGGGTCAGATGTCAGCCAAGAAGCTACTTGTCAAAGGAGGGAATATCTGGGAATTAGAAACGTCTGTGCTTCATTGTTCCTTTAAGTCCAGTGTACAGGTTAACTCTGTGCACCCTCTTGGTACTGGGCTTCCTGATGGAAGTGGGTTTTTTAAGAGAACCAATCCAGTCTTCACCTTTGAGAGACACTTAGGTGAGGCTTGTCAGTTCAGTACATTCTTAGTGAATGTCTGCTATGTGTTTGTGGCACCCATGCCCACCCAAGTTTTCTGAGGTTTCAGACATCTCAAAGATGTAGGTTCTTGTATGAATTTATGCTCTGCCTCTTACCAGCATTTTCTTACCTGTAGCCCTGCTTTCTATAACATAGATTTGAATAAAAAACATTGCTACTGAGGCAGCTAATGAGAAAAAGCTATTTCTTTCAGAAGTAAGAAACTCATCTTTAAAGTACCTTCAAATAAATTTTGCTTTTCCTCCTGATTTGAAGGTGGAGTCAACATAGATGGTGTTTTATTTTTGCTGTTTGGGTTACCAGCTCTTTGGGATGGTCAGAACTTACCTTCCTGGTTCAGACATTTCCATTAGAATGCAGACTGCTAAGTTGTATAGGTTTCACCCCAGAGACTATCATTCAGCCAGTGTGTATTAAGCACCTGCTTTGAATCAAGGCGTAAGGACCTCATCGTATTGATAGCAATATCCCAGAAACAACCTTTTCCCATTCTCCATCTTGGCTCCTCTGTGGGTTTGCGAGCATCTTGGCTGCTTGAGCCAAGGCCGTCAGCCATTTGCAATTTCCTTTAAAGAGGAGGCCCAGTTCCTTTATTAGGGTCAGAACTTTCCCTTCTTGGTATGTTTCCGTACTACATGCATATAGGCAGCTATTTATTAACCTACGAAACCCAATCACCCACCCATGTCCTTTGGGATGGGGCACTACTTGTTTTAAAGAAGTGTTGTTTCTTTGGGAGGGCAGTTTCTGTCTGGACTTGAGAGGGGGAACATGGTTACCACACTTACTATCCCCATCACCACCACCACCAAGTTCTTTACCTCTCTCTCAGCTTTTAATAAAAGATGAAATCATATTTTGAGGCATTTGGTTCTCAATTCTTTAGAATGCTTATACCCCAGGGGCATTTCCTGTTCTAGTAATGATTTTTCGGTTTTAGTGTTGGAGTTTCCTTGAGGCTAGGTCACAAAAACTTTTTACTGAAGACTAGGGATTGATACATACTTTTTCAAACAATTATTTATGTCACCTTTCTCACACTCTAGAATTTACATTTCTTTGGGTTAGTCCTAGAAATGGATACCTTTTGGCAAAGATTAGATTTAGAAGTTCTTTCAAGACCTTGTTCAGATGGCCAGTGGTTTCTCTGCTTAACCTCTGCGTGCAGCCCTAGCAGGCCGTACTGTGTGGATGCCTGAGGGAAAATATGTCTAAAGGAAAACACATTTTGGGGGGTATTTAAACTAGCCCTGCCACCTTTCTATGAGAGGCTGACTGAAAGATGCTGCAATGCTTGATAATCACTTGCCTATATTGAAATTTGCAAAGGGAGCTCTTGTTGGTTCTTAAAACCAGAACGCCTAGACACTTCAGACTTAGAGGAGTCCATGAATCTAGCACAGAATATTCATTTTTGCCCAACTGTAATCCCTTCCCCTCCACCTTAATCTTAAAATTGGGGAGGGGCAAAAACCCAGCCCCAGCCAAGGGTAGTTTTTACTTGAAACCAGGAGAGCGGGTAAGGAACACTAGCGATAAAGGGCGAGTCGTTCGAGTGAGCCATCCTGCTCCTGCTGTGTATGCCAACCCAAGTACTGTGAGCCAGTGCCTTGCCTTCACCTGGAGATGGAGCCCACCTCTCCACCTAGGTGAGGGGACCCTGTTACCCAGGGGGAAACCTTAAGGTGGCTTGGAGAGCCCCGTGTACACTCACATATTCAGATGTCCATTTTAAGCATCTTTAAAATATTTTATATATTAAAAAATGCCCTTCCCTGTCTTAGTGGCCTAGTTCAACCAGTCTGAATTGGAAAGCGGAGACTGCCAGTTCTTTGATCTCCCCCTCATCCCCAGCTCCCTCCCATCCATCTCACTGTCACAGATGGATAGCAGAGGGCACAATGGAGTCCTGAGGCAGTCCTGTGTGATTCTGTGATTAGTTGTTTCGGGGTTTTGTTTTTGTCCAGCTGTCCTTCCAAACCAGCAGGTGTTTGGAAATTAGGGGAAAAAATTAATTCTCATCAATGGTTGCTGTTACAGTTAAATCAATAAAGATCTTGAATATCAACTTGGTGTTCTATTTAATTCTTTTTAATTTCAAGCAAAACCCTTTGTTTCACATTCTGGGAGACTTGGCTGGTGAGGGAGATGGGTTAAAGCAGTTGGCCACATGTCTGTTCTTGACACTTGGGGAGCACTGACTTTGTGCATCTGGCCCTGTACGTATATCTGATGTCTTAAAATAAACCAGACTGTGCTGCATGAGCCTCAGATTCCTTGTTCCCATCTGGACAGCCTAGAGGTTTAGCACAGGCTTTGGATAACAGGCTGGATTCCAGCTCTGCTGCGCAGTAGCCGCATTCTTGCCAATAGGAGTCTCTCTTAGCCTTGTCTTCCCTAGGTGGTTGTGAGGCTCAGGTAAGATCCTAGAAAGCGCGGAGCCCAGTGCCTTGTACATTGAGTTCATTAAAGGGCTTGAGCACAATTCGGTTGGTGTGACACCAGAACTTGGTCAGCTGGGTCTCCTTTTCCCGAGTGTGCAAGTTTGGGAACAGCAGGCTTGCCGACTGCAGCCACCATCTGGTGGTGGGAGCCCCAGGACTGAAGCATCCCTTTAGGGAAGACGGCCAAATAATTTTGAAAGCACTTCCATTCGTCCTTTACTCTGCCCCAGAGACAAGTAGGATATTACCTCAAAGGCAACTTAGGAGAGGGGGGTAAGAGTTATGCTGCTAATAAAAGGGGAGGCTTTGCAAGATTGAGATAAACATGGTGCTATGTGAGTCGCAACTGCTTCCCAACCCATGTGTCCTATGTTCCTGCTTCTTACTTTGTTTTTCCTTTTCTCCATTCCTACCTCCTGCTAGGCCACCCACTTCCCCAGCCAAGGAGAGGAATGCATCCACTTTGTCCCACTTACCTACTGACTCGGCACTGCTATAGAAACAGTAGAAGACCTTTGCCTTCAGAGCAAGTTAAAATACCTCTGACTTTTATAAAAGCTCCCTCCTGACCCCCAGGTTAGGGCAGGACTAAGTTCTTAGAGATAATATTCCCTCTGACTTACAAAGCACTCACCAGCACAAAGGGTCCAGACCATGAAGCTGTGTTGCTAGGCTTGGCCCTAATACCTTTGGCTGGGCAGCAGAATGGCCCTAACTTCCAGCAGAGTCAGCAGAGTTGAGTTTCCCTCCTTTGTGCCTGGTCTTCTGCTTGGTATAAGGCAATGCCTCATCTTCAGTGAGGCTTGTCTGTCAGAGCTGCTCACAGAGCACTCCCACAAGCTGTAGCCACAAATAGTTTGACCTTTTGCTGTCCTGGCCCCAACCATAGAACTATTCAGCACCTACTTAGTATTAAGATGCTCTAAAGCCCTAGGATGGGATTTTCTCTCCCAAGAAATTCAGTTTAGTAGTGGAATTGGGATTCACATCTGATTTCAAAGGCTATAGCCTTGATCCAAAGCTAGGGGAGCAGAGACCTCTAGAAGCTACTAAGGACAGTGCCCCCAGGGCTCCAGAGACCAGAGCCACTCATAGCTGTGTGATCAGGCCACTCAGCCTCTCTGGGGCCTCACTTAGGAGAGGATGGGACAAAAGCTGACCTCACCAGGCCTCCCAACTCCACTGCTTTCTAAGTAGTCAGATGTAGAATCCTATTGTGAACCTGAACTATAGCAGAACAGGTCTATTTCCCCTCCAAATGAGCAACTGGATCAACTTGGTTCCTGAATTGGGGCGTTGAGGTTTCTCAGGTCCAGGCCTGACTCTAGCCTTGCCAACCCCTTCCTGGGCCAGGATTACCACCTCGACTCAACCAAGGCTGCGGCTGAATCATGTCTAAACTCAGCAAGGTCCTCACATGATTGAGATCATTTTTCAAAGGCTGGATGGAGCACAAGTCAATGGGCTTCTTGGGAAAGCAGAGGCAGATTTACTATGGATTCACATTCCCAACAAAATGGCCCCCTTGCCCTGCCAAAAAAAAATATATATATATGCTGTTTTGGCAATGCCGAAAAGAGAAACATACAATTGCCACTTTTAGGGTCTTTTCATCCCGAAGGCAAAGACTTGTGTGTTTGATGGGAGTCTCCTACAAGAAAGCTTGTGTTCCTTTTGTTGGGCTGCTATGAGGAACCTAAAATTAAGCCGATCTTAGAACCATGAGCAGCAAAAGCTGATAAAGGATAGATAAAAGGGAGGGCAGGACCTGGGCTCAGCAGGCTTTATAGGGAGATGGTGACTAAGCTGAGGATAGCCTGACTTAAAACTCACAGCTCTTCTGAGCCTGCCAACGGACATTTCACAGGGATGCATTAGGATCCAACTGCTTTCAGGTCATGGGTTAAGGCTGCAGAGCAGTGAATTACTCACCTGAAAGATAAGGATCACACAGCTTCTCAGTAGGCTGAGCTGTGACCATAACCCAAATCTGCCACCCAGGGCAGGGCTTTCCCCCCTACTGGATAGGAAGCTCGGGTCCTCATTAATAGCAAGCATTAAGAGATGGAGGCAAACAGTCGCCAAGTTTAATAGACTCAGATTGTGTCTGCCAAGGCAGACTGACTCGGAGGGTGTCTGAGGGCTCCAGCTTTTGTAGTCCACTGTGGCCAGTTCTCTTGGACAAGTTCCTGCCTCTCCCTTCAAAGGCACCAGCTGGCCTAGAAGCACTAGACAAAGGCTTTATTGTTTGTACCACTCATTAGCAGAGATCCACTTCAGGGAGCCTGGACAAGGCCAACAGATTATTACTGGCCAGCCAGAAAGATGAGGGGCCCCCTAACTCAGCCTGAGGCAACAAGAGTGTCTGACTTTTTAATTTAACACAGTGATGCTTAATCTTTGCGGATGGGGGTGTCAAAGACCACTTTCGAAAATACAAAAAAGTTATAGACAACCTCATCTCACCTCAAAAATGCATATATATCCCAACTTTTGCATACAATTTCTAGGGGCTGACAGGTTTAAAAAGTCAGGTAAAGAACTCTTGCATTAGTGCTTTCACTGGCCACTGCCTGTTCAGTAAAGAGAAAACCCAGCAAGGCTGCTTCACAGGCTTCCTTCTCCCTCTCCTGACGGCCTCTGTGTTTAGCCAGACTCCACAGGGCCTTCATTTACAGGCTGCCTCCTCTGGTCTGGTGGACAGAGCAGCATTCCCCCTTTATTTCTCCTCTTTGGATCAGATGGTTGATGTGTCTTCCAGGAGCTTCCCAAACTTCCAGGATATAGACAACAGCAGCCCTCCAGGATCTCCTCAAAGGCACCCACATTCTTCCACAATCATGTCTCTATGATGGTCTAGAAGGACTCTGCCATTGTCCACATACAGCATGCTCAATGGCCTGGTCTTCACTGGGGCACAGCAGGTGGAAGGGACTCGGTGGGGCTGGTATCGCTTCAGCAGACTCTGAAAGGGAGGAGAAGGAGGGGTCAATTTTTATCCCAATGGTCAGTTCAGAATAGTGTCATTTTTGGGTAAAGGGTAAAAAAGACTCTAAATCACTTTCTGGGAAAAATAGGAGAAAGTTATTTTTATAAAGGAATCAGCATGCCAATACATCATCAACTCTTAACTTCTAAATAACTTGCTCTTTTTAAAGCATCTTTTAAACAGAAGATCCTAAAAGCTGTTTCTGGGTAGAACAGTAGCTAAATTATATGCTCTCCTATTGTTATAGTCTAGAGTGAATATCAGTTTTAAAAATATTTCAAGAAACTGCTAGCTTAGCTCCAAAAATACGAGGCAGAAGACAGTCATGTGGAAATTCTTGTGGGATTTTCTTTGTTGCCCAGAGAAGGGTAAACAGTATCAATGGGAGAAAAGGTAACAACCCCTTGGGATTCTGGAACTGGGCACCCTCCCTGTGACCCAGTGACATCTTTTCAGGTCAGAGTTGGCAACTGGGACTATCTGGGTCTCTGTGGTTCCCTCTGATCTGCTACAAGTGGGTTGGTGGAGTGAGGTGGGGCCTGGGAGAGGCTCATGAGGGCCTTTGCCAAGGACAGGTCCTCTAATGAGCTGGCCCCCACCAGTGCCTCCCTTGCATGAGGTCAGTTCACATGCTCCCAGAACCTCTGAACCCTGTCTGAAGCTAGGCATGGAGGATGCACAATAGGTTCAAGGGATTCTCGGTTTAGGCTTCTTGGAGTAAATAACACGTTGGTCCCTTATGACCTTTAAGAGCAGGGCAGGGCCACCTGTAATATCAGGGCCACTATATTAGCCTCTCTTCCTTTCCTTCTCCATCTCATTCTCCTTCCATTCCTCTTCCTCCACCACCTTTGAGAACTTAGGCTGATTAGTGGTACCTGGTGATAGCCTATGGCCTTTCTAACTATTTTAGGCAGCAGAACTACAGTAGGTAGGATAGTATTATTTCAACCATAGCCCCATAAATGCAGTCCCCATTTCATCAGTGAGTCACAAACTTCTAGTAACAATAACATCAAACATGCCTGTTGCCTGCCAACTACTATACATGCAGTATACATATCATCTCACTTAACCCTATAACATCCTTATGAAATACAGCAGCACTCTCCCCATTTTTCAGGTGGGAAAACTGAGGATCAGAGAGAGTAAGCAAGTTGATCAATATTGCACAGCTAATAAGTAGGAATCAAACCCAGACCTCTTTATTTCTGAACTCCAGATTCTGAACTTCCTTTCCTAGAATGTCAGGGTTCGGGAGGAGGTGAGACCCTCTAGACTATAGCCTCCACCCCTAATTTTATGAAAGACAAGGAAAAAGTTCCAGGAAAGCAATGTGTTCAAGGCTACCCAAGGGGACACAAATTCACGTAGGCTTCCTGAGGATGATGTCATTGGTCATCTCTATGTCCCAGGCCTTGGTACCTGGCCTGGCCGCTGGTCGGTGCTTGCATAACTGTGCAGAAACGAACACAGTCACTTAATAGCAAAGCTGGAGTCCTGTGCCCCTGACATGGTAGTACAGCCACTTTCTCCCTCAGATTGCCTGCCCTCCCCCAGGCTTTGGCATCACACCTGGATGTATGCGTGGTTTGTCGGATGGAACTCCTCCCCCACAGGGTTAGGACACTCGCCCTCACAGCGATAGGCATTGTACTGCTTGGGGTAGATGATCCAGGCGCCCCAGCCAATCAGGTTGAAGTCCACCTGGAACTTGACCTTCCGGCACAGTTGGCTCCTGTTGGGCAGGGGATGTCGAGGGTGCCTCCTGCCCCTCTCCCGGAAGAGCTGTCCCTCCTGGGCCCGCCAGGAGCTCTCAGCCTCCCACAGCAAGGTGGAGCCACCCAGCCTCCTCTGCTCAGGAGAGAGGTTGGAGTAGAGCAGGAGGAGCACACTGGTGGCAGGTGGTATGGGGGGCCGCTGCCAACACTCTCTAGCCAAACTGGACAGCTGCTCCTTCAGCTCCCTGGGGTGCTTCAGCCACTTGGAGAGTGGCCTGGTCACGTCCAGGACCATGCTACCTGTGGAAAAGGTAACCTGGGACAGAGTGACAGTGAACAGTTCCATCTGAAGACGTTCCAGGCAGCTGGCTGGGTCCTGATCTGCCTCCAGCTTTGGCTGGTGGAAAATCTCAATGGAGAGCGGGACATCAGGGGAAAGGTCCACAGGGCTGGACAGCTGCAGCCGGAGTTCAGCCCACTCCAGATCCTCTTGTTGGCTCAGGAAGGAGAAGTCAAAAGCAAAGGTCCAGTTCTGCCCATCCACCTCCACATCTGGGTGGGACAAAACACAGAAAGGGAGCAGGTTGAGTGGGGACCTCCTGCAGTCTCCGTTGATGTAATAACAACCATAGCTCATGGCTGAGCTCTTACCTGATACGAATCACCTCTCTGAATCCTCTCCTTAACCCTATGATTTGGGAATGTTATTGAACCCATTTTAGAGATGAAGAAAATTGAGGCTGAGAGAAGTTAAATTACCTAAAATAAGGTTCTATTCTTAGAAGGTTGCTGAGCCAGGAATAAACCTGGATTTGCCTAGCTGCAAAGTCCAAACTCCAAATCACTGTTCTGCTATTCCCCTTCAAGACACTCCAAAGCCAGGGAACAACTGGTAAAAATTGGATGAGTTCATCTCCCCTCCCCTCTATACACACACACACACACGCACACGCACACACACAGTCTATGGCCATGCCCCGAGCTTTTTAACCTAAACCCTGGGCTTCCAACTTACCCACTAACTCTGGAGCAAGTCGCCTTCCCAGGCTCCGTGTTCTCATTAGAAAGGGTGACCCGATTCACAGGCACAATGAAGTTGGTATGCATATTTCATGCAAAGGCTCAGAGCTCTCAGGGAGGCACAGGCAACAGAAACCAAAGGCTGGCTACCCTCCTCCTGGCCCGTTCCTCAGGACGGAGGCAGAAACTTCAGGTTTTGGCAATCTTACAGGCTGCTCAAAGCATTCTAAGTCTGACTTGTGGCACTGACCTCGCACTTCCCACCCAGTGGCTTCTCTTCTCTACCTGCAGGGCGCTCGCCCTCTCCTGCCCCAGGCCATCCACACACCCAGGGCAGACACAGCAAGCACCCACACAGCCCTGTTCCACCCACCCAGGACAACTAAGCCCAACATGGATGAAAAGAACAGGAAGCACATTCCATTTATTTTAGTCCTGGACCAACTTGGTCTGATGTCTGAAACTGGCACGGGTTTATAAATTTTCAGGTCACCTAAAAGTGATCTTTAACTTTTTTCAGCCCAATTTCTTCTTCTTCGCAATAGGAATGCCTTACTCATATCTGCATTATCAGGTCCAGGGGAATTAAGAGGTTTGAGGGTTTATTGCTAAAGAAAAGTCAAGGGTTATTCATTAGAAATAAAAACAGTAACCTTTTCTATATAGATCCTAAATCTCTGATTTAAGTCCTGGGCAGACCACATAACTGTTTGCTTTTTCTATTGTCACATAGAGGATGCCGGGTCAGACAGTAAATGAATTTCTCCGGGAAATCCAACCTGCAGGAGAAGGGGCAATTCCCAGGCTCAGCCTTCGGCAACTTCTCCCAGTCAATCCCTAGTTGCTCCTTTTCACTTTATTTCCACTTCCCTCCTCATTAGCACTTGCAGGGGGCAATAACCGGCCCCAGACTAGCAACTCTCCCCAGAGGTGTGGGGAGGAGGGTGACAAAACCTGCTGCCCATTGAGCACCACCTGGCCACCTGGGGATTAGGTGGAACATGTAGCAACTCCTGGCCACAGGCACCAGGAGTTAACATATTATCTCAAGTATCCACAAATGGCCTTTTACAGGAAGGCATTCTAGTTAAGTGGCTAAGAGCAGGGGCCCTGTTGTCTCCAGTGATGGGTCAATGGGTTGATGGTTCGAATACATACTGCCATTTGCTGTTTAACATTGGGCAGGTTAATATTTGAGACCTTCTCTGGACCTCAGTTCTCCTCTTTGTAAGAGGGAAGTGGCGGCAGTATCCACCTCACAGGATGTTATTTACCGAGATGTGTGTAAAGCGCTTTACCTAGCACAACCACCAAAGTGCGGTGTACACTAGCCATCATCAACCGTCTGTGCCCAGTCCAGAGTTAGAAATGAAGGCAGCTGTAGACAGGAACCTGGACAGGGGAACTTAGTCATCTGTTACCGGGATGGGCAGTGGGAATGGAGACAGGGCAGGGAAATGACTCCTTCCCACTGGAAGAGTCTGAGACTCCACCACTCTGACTCCTGTCAAGGGCCCCCTGGGACGCAACACTGACAGGTGCTCCTAGATCTGGCTCCAGTTCATGTTAGAATAGGGGTGATAATCTTTTTTGGGGGGTCACTGATGCCTGACAAAAGCTAAGAATGCTCTCCCCAGGGGAAAAAATAAACAATATCTCCCACTTCTACAATAAACGCTGTTTGGGATGCCCTCCCGCCAAGTGTCTTATAAACATTGTCTCCTTTAAATCCTCCCCCACCTTTGCCACCATTCTGCAGATGAGAAACTGAACGTCCCACGTGAAAGTGGTTCAACAGTGAGGGACATAGATGCAAAGCCAATTTGGTAAGACTCCAGCTAACGCCCATTTCACACCATCCTAGTGCAGCTTACTAACCCAGAAAAGAACCAGTTTGTAGGACGTCCCTTGTCAGTCTCCCTCCAGGTGGTCTCTTCTCAATGCTTTAAAAAAGTGAAGCCAATTTGCAACAATGTGAATGTAGTTAATGCCACTGGACACTTGAAAATGGGTAAAATGATCGATTTTTGTTATGTATATATTTTACCATACACACACAAATGAGGCAGAAAGAAAGCCACCTCCCTGTTTTACAAAAGAGGAAACAAACCAGAGAAATCAACGGAAGTGTCAGGGACACAAGGGAATTGGGAAGCAGGGTTTGAGGGACGGAAACCTAGTTCTCCAGGCTCCCAGACTGACCAACAAACCTTCGGGAACTCTCCGGGAAAAGAAACTGGAAAAGTGCATCTCGCTTTGCGCAGCCGCCCCTTACCCCCAGCCTTGACGCCGCGCCCCTCCTCCGCCCCTGCCCCCGCCGCAGCTTTCTGGTGGAATTGCCCAGCACTTTTAAATTGCCCCGCTTCTCAGGTGTCCCTAGTCTGGCTGGTCCCCAGATGACCCTTCCGGAGAGGGTCATGAGCTGTCTGACCCGAGACTAGGCAGGCCAGGGACCTAGAAGGCCCCACCCACAGACCTCAAGAGGCTGGCGGGTGGCAGTCAGATCAGATTATCGGATGTGGATTTCGCCTGGGCCCCGGGGAGGGCTGTCTAGCCCCGGCAGCTGCGGGAGGCGCAGGGCGGCAGAGCTCCCCTCACCAGTCCAGGATGTGGATTGCGCGGGGTAAGGGAACCTCGCGGGAAGGGCTCCCTCTGCTCAACACCCACGTACCCGCCGCGCCCAGTGCCCAGACACGCTCTCCGGTGCTGGAGGGCGAAACTCCCAGATCACCATGGTCACTGCCTCTTTCAGATCCCCTCTAAATCTAGGCCATGAACCCAGTGTAACCCGGGACGCTGACACCTCCCCAGCCCAAACTTGCCTCAGTTCTCGACTTTGGGGTGTCCCATCTCTGAATCCTAATGCTTGTTGTTACATGCTTGAGACCCGGTTTCGAAACCTGCTCTCATCCTGAGACACTCTCAGCGCCAAACCCGGATACCTGTTCACCCTCACTCGCGAAAAGGAAAAAATTCTACAAGACAAAATAATTGTAGCAATACTAACGACCATTTATTGCCATGCCTGCTTTTGTGCTGAGCGTTGTGTGTGCGTGCGTGTGTGTGTGTGTGTGTGTGTACGCGCGCTTGCTTGCTTTGTCAGTACAAACTTATAAGGGAGGTACCATTATTCCTGTTCTACAGATGTGCAAACTGAGGCGCCCCAAATTACGTAATTTAACAAAACCACACAGATAAAAAGTGGCACGATCAGTCTCTCATTTACAGTGCCGCGCTTTACCTCGAAGACCCGGAACCCAGAAGTCTCTGTCCGGGACACACTCGGAGCGCCACAATCCCGCCACCCAACAACGCTGGGCCGGAGCCAATGCATACGTCGAGACACTCCCAGATCCAGACCCCCGGCGCGCTCTGCGAGCTCGTGGGTACGTCCTCAAGGGCGGCGTCCCCCGCACGGATCTGGAGGCCGGCGGTAGAATGGGACCCGAGGCGCCCGGGGGTGCTCAGAGGTGTGGGGCAGCCTACCTTGAGCCTGCAGGCTGCGGATGATGTCCGCCCGGGGCGGGTCGCGGTAGAGGCTCAGCATATACGCCAGAGGGGATGGCGACGAGGGCAGCCCCCTCATACGTAGGAGCACGGGGGCTACTGTGGCGGCGCCCGCCTGGAGGAGGGCCCAACAGAAGTGCAGAAGGAGGAAGAGAAGCCGGTGGGCGTGCATGGTGAGCTGGCCGGGCCTGAAAGCGGCGCCTCTGCCCTTATATCCAGGGCCTTCGTAGCTGCCCAGCCCCGCCCTACCTCCCTGGGGGAAGCTTTAAGATCATATACACGCCCCCCACCCCCGCCAATCTAGGGGATGTCCCCCAAAGAGACCCCCTACCGGGGGCGGGCGGGGCCTGAGCCTGGTGGGGAGGAGACCCACACAGCCCTTGGAGGAGCCTAAAGGTCCAAGGACCCTCTAGTTTGTCAGGTCTTGGGCACCTGGCGCTCCTAGGTATTATTTCCAAGAGGGAGCAGGCTTATCGCCTGTAGATTCCCAGGTCAGAGTTGTGGCTTCCTTACTCTACCCTCACCTGGGGCCCCTGCCCTTTCCTGTCCTTCCAACCTCCAAATGTATGTCTGGGTCAACAAGGAGCAGGTAGAGGGTGGTGGTGGACCCTGGTGGCTACCAGGGAAGGTGTGGACCCACCCTGGCCTATGACGTTCCAGCTTAGCCTGGCTGGTGCAGTCCTCCAGGACACTGTCCAGCATGGCGTCCTTGCGCACCCCAGGCCTTACCTGGCAGGGCCCATCTGGAGGGCCGGCCTCCGGGAAACTACTGGGTACGCAGAGTTGCTGGAACAAAGAAAGTGAGCTCCAGACCAAGGCCCACAGGGTCCTGCTTCAAATATGTAAGTGGTCTCCTGGGGAAGACAGAGGTCAGGAGTGACCAGGATGAAGGCCAGACTTCTTCCGCTGGAAAAAGGAAGCGATCGGCTGGAGCTGGAAGCCAAGCATAGCTGACAGATGATCCTGGCCACCACGCGTGGGGTGCCTGTGGTGGCACCAGGCTCCTCCCTTCACAGACACCCATCACCTCAGCAATTTCAGGGAAAAGGTGTTGCCCGTGATGTCTGTGCCCCCAGTTTCTCCCTGTCTGACCTGGCGGTGCCCTCAGAAGACCTCTCACTTCTGGCTCTCTGGGGCCCCCTTCCTCTTGCTGGTCCCAGGGCCCAGCTCAAGAGGGATCCTTGCCTGGCCTCCCTTCCAGGTGCAAAGTCAGGTCTCTGTGCTGGAATTACCTTTAAAGAAATGTGAATCCCTGCCTCTTGTCAGGCTAAACTGCTTTCCTCCATGCAGGAAAGCATGTCCTTTCTAGCCAATGAACACATTAGCAGTTGGTTAACATTTACTGAAACACTAAGTCCCACTGCACACCTTGGCTTCTTTCATAGGATGCCTCCGGCTCCAAAGAACCACAGGCTCAGCCCTGAGCAAGTGTTAGACTGTGGAAGGGGGCCCAGCAGGCTCCAACCTTGTGTCTGGGTGGAAGCCAGTCCCACCCAGCAGGAAGGAACATTGCCTAAGAGAGACCTGGGTTGCAGATCCAGGGACCTGGACAATCTATCTGCTCAGCCCACTGTTAGCTCCTTAAATCTGGGAACTGTCATGTTCATCATGCTCTCCCCCCAGTATGGATCCCCACAGCTGGGACCAAAAAAATCTTAGCTAACTAAATAAATCAATGAATGTGTCTGGACTTGCCCAAAGATAAGTATCGCCAATTTGTTAAACTGTTGATTCTTGAGTCCCAACCTGACCCTCAGAATTAGAACGTGAAGAGAGGGCTTTTTTCTACATATTTAACAAGCACCCTGTGATTCTTATCAGACAACTTTGAAAACCTGGGTGGGATGGGGTTCTAGTTGTGGTTTGGAACCCACCTTTCCCTGTTCGGTTTCCTTCTGTGAAGAGCATGACTGGAGATACCTCCTTCCGTGCAGATTAAATGAAGTAAACTCTAAAACGCTGCACATGCTCCAAAACCAGGTATATTTGTAAAGCCTCATGCATTTGGATATTAGTATGGTTGTCACCCAACTTCCTCAGCCTGGGGGCTTGCTGGCTGGGTGTCATCAGCCCCAGCTATCTGCATCAGACACCTCCTCAGAGGCAGAAGGCACCGTAGCCCAGGTTATGAATATATAAATAAAAACCAATGATAGATTGTTTTTAGTGCTGTGGGAGCCCCTGACCAGGACATGGGAACCAAGAATGACAGCACAGTGGAGGTGCATGTAGCTAGACAGTGGTATAGAAGTCAGCGTCCTAAAAACCCAGACCTCACAAGCCTCCTCATGTCCTAGAATCCAGGTGGTCCCTGTTTAAACAGGGACATTCAGCACAGAGCAGTTTATCCACCAAGCTTGGCCTATACTGGACCAGAAGCTTCCTGAGATTAAGGATAAAGCTTTAGTCATCCCATGTCCCTTGAACTATGTGGCACATAGTACATGCTCAATAACTGTATCAGTTAAAATAAATGCTAATAACAGTCATCAATATTTTTAGATAAAATATTTAAATATACAAAATAAATAAAGCAAACATAGAATCCCTAAACACACATTGGACTTCCATTTTCAACTCTGACATGTAAAGAGTTCGTAAACCATCACTCTTATTCTTACAAGAAAGAGTTGGACCATCTGGCAAGCAACAATTTTTCTTCAACCCATCAGAGAACAATAGTTAATATTTATTGAGCACCTAATGCAGTAGGCACTCTGCTAATCATTGCATTGATTATATCCTTGTCTTCTCTTCAGAGATGCGAAAAAAAAAATGTTCAGAGGAGACGGTCACTTGGCCAAGGCCACAAAGTTACAAGAGGAAACAGCTGGCATGAGAAGGGCAGGACTGCTTGTTAGCCCAACCTGTGCTTTTAGCCCTATAGCTTCCCCATGGATGAGAGTGTCTTGCTTTTCCCAAGGTTCGGGAGCTGCAGACAGAGCTCATTTCTGATGTGTATTGGCCCTGAGCCGTGTGGAGGTCTGGAATTTACTCTCTGACCGGCAAGAATGACTCTGTCAAAGCCCATCCATCTCTGAACTCGCTCCAGCTCTGGCACCCTGGAAGGACCCGAGTCTCTGTCACCTCCTCAGGACAGAGGCTAACAGTCACTTTCTAATATTTTTACAGGTATTTCTTAATTTAGGATCTGTTTCCTACTAGAAGGACCAGAAGTGTCCTCTTCCCAGGAAAGGAATGATGCCTTCTCACTTCCCCTGCCCCAGACAGACTGACTGATAGATTCCCTGACCTGAGAGATAACTGTTGAGAGCCATCCCAGATGGCTGGAGAGTGAAGGACAAAGTCCCTCAAAGTTCTCAAACACTTTCTGTCAGGCCGTCCAGACCCCCTCTCAACATGAGCAACACTATGTGGCACATTTAAGTGCTGGGGCTCTGAGGTCAGGCTTCCAGGAGGCAGAATCTGGAGCGTCCTTTATCACTATCTGTGCATATTAGACCAGTCTCTTACCATCTTCAAGCCTTTGCTTCCCCCACTGTAAAATGAAGATCAAGAATAATATCTACTTGACAGGCATGCCGTAAGTGATGTGTGTGTGAAGTGCATAGTGCATGTAGCATGTTGCCATTTGGGTCTTCATTCATTGAACGAACCTGCTGATCTAGCGAGTCTATGACAGGTTAACTCCAAGAGCTAGATTATCAGGGAGTCAAGGCAAGAAGCCATTTCAGTTCTGCAAATATTTAATGAGCATTTCCTACATGCCAGTGTGACACTATCTTCCCAAGTGTGTTAACCATACTCTGGTTTCTCTTCAAATCGTATAAATCTTTCGCCTTTTACCAAATATGTTAACCGTGTAATCCTATTCACTCCTCAGTGAAGCCCTGAGAGGTATGTAAAGCATTTCAGAGATGGGGAAACTGAGGTACGGAGAAATTAAATAGCATAAACTTTGTTAGGGTGGAGAATACCTGTTTATCATGCCCTCCAGTGCCTGACACAGCCTCTGGCACACAGGAACTCAAGTATTTGTCAAGTGATTGAATGAACTCCGTATTCCTGAAGCAGGTCCCCGACGCCCCTGCTCATTTCCCATGCTGCTGCTTCTGCATACATCCTCCTGCCATTTCCACTTTATTCCCCTGGGAAACTCCTGCTCACCAATCAAGACCCAGCTTAAAGGTCCTCTCCTCTACAAACCTATCACTAGCTTCCCAGGAATTTGGCAGAGCCCTCTTTTGAGGAAAGCATTGTAAAGCAAGCTGTTCCAAACTCTCTTCAGTGGCCACCATCAGACTGTGAGCTCCCTAGAGGCAGGGACTAATCCTGACTTGTTCCTCTTCAAAGCCCAAGCCCCCAGTTCATAAATGATTATTGCTTGCTGGCCGACGCTCAATCCACTGAGCCAAACCAGCCAGGGCTAAGTGTCGCTGGTTCGATCTTCCAGTCAGGGCACATCAGAGAAGGAAAACTCTGACTCCAAAAACCTCCGCTGCCTTGCGGCATACCTCTTCAGGGGAAAGGCTAAGGGAGTAAACCCCGACAGAAAATCCGGAGCCGGAGTCCCTAAGGCGGTTTGATGTTGTAGTCAACACCGGCAACTCCTGCGGCGCACCTGAAGCCAAGCTGTATTGACTCCGTCTTTCCCTTGGACCCTTCAGCTGCGAAGAGAGGGGGGGTCTGCTGCATGGGCAACAGCAGACCCTCCATATCACCCTGCCCAGGCTCTGTAGCTTCAGCTTCACTGGAGAGGACACTCCAGCATCATCGTAAGATGTCGATTCAACACGGGAGGAGACAGATACCGTGTCACTCCCGAGTTGGACTGCACAGCCATTCTCGGCGGTGCAGATAGACTCTTAAGAAGCTACACCATCGTCTCTCGAGACGGACAGCTGCCGACGATTGCTTGCTGGGATCTATAGCCTAAGTGAATGAATGCAATCCTGGAAATGGTAATGGCGGGTCTAAGCACAGGCTTCTGGCTTCTACCTTCAGTACTCGGCCACTCTCTCTGTTACCTCACCCCGCCTGTCTCAGAGGCTCACATCACACCCAGTGCTGAGAGGTACTGGCTAGGAGTGTCTGCTGGGCGCACATGGCTGTCTGGGATCTGGAGATAGAGACCACAGCTCTCCCTCAAAATCCCCTTGCGCCCCAAATGCACTCCAGGTCTGTGGAAACACCTTCCCTTCTCCATAGTTCAAACCTGTTCTTCTGCCCAGAATGACTTTGCCTGCTCTTCATCCACACAGTCCAGTTCAAGGGTCTCCTCCTCCACAAAGCCTTCCTCATAAAGTCTCCCTCCTCCTTCTCCCCTCCCCATTCAGGCTCTGATCCCAGCCATTCTTTGTTGACCAGTTGTGGTCCTTGAGCTCCTAGGAGTTTTCCACCAGCGAGCCTGCTGCCCAGTTGGCTCTGCATTCTTCAGTGTTGGCACCCGGTCAGTGGACGTGGCAAACCAAGCCTGTAGACCGTCTTGGCTGATCCAGTGTTTTCTATGCCCCCAACAGTACTTTGAAAGTTTTTATTTCAGTTGCAAACACTGAACAGTCTCAAGATTTTGCATAAAATAGGTTTCTCCCCATTATTTGAGAAATGGGAAGGTCTAGGCCCCTATTTCAACATGGCAAACATCCCCTAAAGCTGAGCAGGAGCTGCTTCCTTTAGGCAGGGTCTGTTCTCTAAGGTGTGCCACCATCCCCACCACTTCTTAACTTATTGTACTCATTTGCCTGGTCCTAGAGACAAATGAGTTTGAGACCCTGCTATGTGAGAGAGAAAGATACTCTGGAATCAGTTTGGCAATGTAGACTGGGGAGTATTTGGGTTGGGCCACCCCATGGTCCTCCTCCATAGGGACTAACCCATGAACTGTGGGTACTTGGCCCAGGCTGAATGAGATAGAAATAGTCTATTATTTAATGAGTGCTTACCATAATGTGCTTGCATTATCTAATGTACCCCTCCCATCAATCCTATAAAGCAGATTGGATATTTACTCCCATTTTATAGGTGAGGAAACTGAAGCTTAGAGGGGTTAATCAGCTTGCCAAAGATGGAACACCTAGCAAGTGGTAAAGCTGTGATGGACCCTAAGTCATTGTGGCTTTGCAGCTCAGACTGGATACCACCATGTCCCTCCCTGCACAGAGAGGCCTTTCCTCACTTAACCCAGCTACATTGATTCCCTGCACCGTGTCACATCACCTGCTCATTTCTTCCACGGCACTTCCACAGCTGGATATTAACTTGTTTGGTCTGGTACTGTTTGTTTACTTTTTGTCTGTTCCCCTCCCCTAGCACTGGGCTATAAGCCAGATTCCCTCTCTGTTCAGATCACCACCGAACCCCTAGTGCTTAGCTCAGTTTTTGATACATATACTCAGTACATATTTGTTGAATGAATACATTTAACCCAGTCCCCAGACACAGAGGAAAGAAGTTGAGGACAGGGGAAGTGCCTCTTGATTTAGTGGCCACCAGAAGTCTGTAAACACTGCAGGTTGCCAGCTTCCTGTGGCTCCGCGTTCTTCCACATCACTCTCCTGAGCATGTGCGTACATAGTATGTGCTTAATAAATGCTCAATACTCCTGTTTTGACATGCTAATGTTGTGACATCAGCAAAAGAATGCCTTCTTGGTGCTCCTGGCTCCTATGACACGATTCATTTACTGCACTTTCTTGTACTGGGCTTATGCCACACTCTCACCTCCATCCTCTCCCCTGCTCCTTGCAGGAGCTGTGTGGCTTGAGCAGGGCTGGCATCACCCTTGGCCCGAGATGGCACAGCTGGCAGGGCCCTGTCTGACTCTGAATCGCATACTCTCTTCAGCTCCCAGTCAGACTGTCGCCCTCGGCCCCTCCTGGGTGGAGCGCAGGCCCGACTTGTGCTTCCCACAGGGTCAGGAGGTGAAGGCTCAGCCTGGCCTGGGAAACAAACAAAGAGACCACCAGGAGGATGCCCCCTCCTCCCACCCCAGAAGCGTCTCAGAGATTCCCACAGCCCAGCCAACCGCCCCAGTCCCCACCTCCCACCTCCCCATTTCTCTCCACTGACAGTCACCACTGCTGAAGCTGCGCTGGAGTTTGGTGACCCAACTGAGCCTGGGGAAAGTTGCTCTGTGTCAATTGTACCTTACTCATATTGTAAAAATGAATGTAAATATAATAAACTTATCAAAATATAAAAATTATTCAAAATTCATAAAACTAAGCATTAAAGAAATTTAGATAATTAAACTTGGATGTTCTTTGCAAGTGTGCAGCATTTTTCCTTGTGCAACAGAAGAAAACTTAATAGAATATCCTTCTACTCACGCTTAAATGTACATTAAGCCCTTTGGGTCACCAACGTCTTATAGTTGTATAGATTCACTGGGCTTGGAGTGACACCCCAAAGTCCCTACCTTTCCACAACATCACCCTTTTCTCTCCTTTTCTCTCTCTCTCTGGCATTCCACAAACCCATGAGGTAGATGCTTCTCTTGGCTTCTACCGATGTGATGTCTGAGGTTCAGAGAGGCTGGGTGACTTGCTCAGGGTCATGCAGCCCTTTAACAGCAATGCTGAGATTTGGGCCCAGGCAGTCTGACTCCAAAGGCTGTACTTGGGGTAACTCAGGCAGGGTGGGTGGGTGAGGCTTTATATCTCTAAAGTCCTCAAGCCCTGCGCCGTTAGCCACAGGGTTGGCAGGATCCCAGGCTGGTGTACCCACCACTCACATCAGAAGGCCCCAGACTTCAAAGGTAACTGGAGGGATGATGCACATACCTGGATGGGTATGTGGGAAGCCCTGGAGAGCTAATATGATCAGCCAGAGACCCAATGGGGCAGGAAGAGTCTTCAGAGAGCAGATAATTCAATGGAATACATTCCCACCCAACACCTACCCTCAGAACCTTTCATTCTATGACTGCTAATAGATCCTCTAGACACGTTGGATCTAGGGGTGAGGTGCAGGCTGTGCCAAATGTGTGTCCATTTGATAGATGGACAAACATGTTGAATGCCAGCTGTTACAAATTTTATACCAGGCATAATACTGAGTGCTTTGGACAAATGCCTCATGCACAACTCTAAGGAGCTCCTTTCATGTTGTATTCTATAGGTATAATTGTTCCTGTTTTACTGATGAGAAAACTGAGATTTGAATTGCATAAACACTTGCTCAGGGTCAAGTTGGTACTAAGCAGCTGAGCTGGATTTGGTGCCCAGGTCTGGTTTGACTCTAACCCTCATTCTCCACCTCATCATTCAGGAGGCGACAAAGAGCTAAGAAGACCCCAGGGTGTTCTGGTCTTTGCTTCACTCTGGTGTGAGGGCAACAGGTTCAGGAGGTAGCACTGTGCCTGTTTGCTCATGTCTTTGGGGAACAGGGACTGGGTAATACAATGCTGAGATAATGTTCTTATTATTCGAGATGTTATAAAATCACAAGCCCCCACCCACCCACTGCGTCCTGTGTCTCAACATCCAACCCCCACACATCAATCATTCTTCCACCCAATCACCCCTGACAGCGGACATCCCTCTGACACCCCCTTTGCTGTTTCAGAGCCAGAGGACCAGAGTTATGAGGACTGAAGAAGGCTATGCGCCCCCAGCTTCAGTCTTGGCCACATTAACTTCCCTCCTAAGGGAGATCCCAGCCCAACCCCTATTCCCAGACTACTTCTGGCTCCCAGCACCTTGCCTTCCCCACCCTCACCCCTCCCTCAGCTCCCCTTTAACGTCAGCCCTTGGACTGTACCCCTCAGAACCCTGTTCCTTTCCCATTGGTGAGATCTAAGATCACATGACCCTTTTTCTGCCTGTACCTGCCTCAGGTCCTGAGCTTCCCTGAGCAGGGCTGGAGGGACTGGTAACAGGTTTAGAGGGGAAGCCCTGTTGGGGACCCCAGCCAAGGAAACTGCTCCCATCCACACTCAGGCAGAGAGGGAGAGGAGGTAAGGGTACCAGTTAGGCTTGTGGTTTGTGGGAGGGGGCCAGGAAGCCAGCCCAATCAGCCCAATGCGCCCCTTTCTTAGGGCCCTTACATCATGCCCCCATCACCCACCTCATCTGAAACTGAGTTTCCAGGGAACAGTCTCCTCCGGACCCCTGCACTCAGTGTCCCGGTACAATAGGTGCTAACAGATGAGGCTGAAAGGGTACTTTTCATGTCACAGAACTTGCTTTCCTCAGGAAGTCTAGTGTTGTCATCTGCAGGTGGCGGAGGCAAAGGAAAGGAGCACTGGACTTGGAGTCAAAGTCTGCCCTTCAGCGTGCGAGCCTGCCTCTGGTTTTGCTTTCTCGTTCGTGTATTAGGGCCTTAACTGGACGTGTGTGGGGCGGTACCCAGTGCCGCCTGCCCCTCCTGACGCTGGGAGGGCACAACCGGGACGTCGGGGAGGCTTGCAGAATGGCAGGAGGACGTCTGCTGGGCGGTGATCTCGCCTGGCTGCCCCGCAGGCCCCGGCGAAGGCCCAGGGGCCCGCCCCGGTGGGAAAGCGCGAGGACCGCGACCCCGCAGCTCTGCTAGAGAGCAGAGCGGACTGCGGCGCCAGAGGACCAGGGCGGGGGCGGCGGTGAGTGTCTGCGCGCCGGGCTGGCGGGCGGGGGTGTTGTCGTGGGTCCGCAGCGCGGCCGCGTTGCCCCTCCCAGGCTGAGCGCGCTGCGGGTGGTGCCCGACGTGTCTCCCGCGCCCACCACTTGGTGCAGTCCCGCGGGCAGCATGCTGGCCCTGCTGTCCTGCCACTGGGTCCTGGACGAGAAACCCCGCGAAACAAGGGGCGATTCCCTGCCTGAGCTGAATGATCAGGGCTCTAGGGTCAGCTAGAAGTGTCCCGTCTCCACTCTGGGCATCGGTCCAACAGCCTAATTTTCTTGCTGTTGGGGGAGGGGGTGCGGACTGTGTAAACAGTGGGGGCTGGAAGATGAAGTTATAGTTCAAGACCATCTGCGAAGCCCCCACTTGGTGCCCGCCTGGCTCTGAGGTGGGTCACACACACCACCGCGGCCTTTTTGTTCTCAATATGTTTTGTGTATCCAGGGCCCCTGGGCTCAGGGACAGCAAATGTTCCTTTCCCTCCACCCCACCTGCCCCAGGGGAACCCAATCTACAATAACCACAGCCACCATTTTTGAGAGCTCACCCTGAGACAGACTGGTCATACACACCTTGCACAATCATCTCACGTAGTGCTCGCAACTCTACAGAATGGGTACTGAAAGGCGATGTCGTTGGCTAGAGGTCATGGCAACCATGGCTGAAGTTACCTTAAGGTGAATGAAACATAAGTTTCAGACACTTCTAAGGGCCCCTGCCCTAATTTGTATTTGCGTTTTTGTGTTATTTCCTTTAAAAGCCCCATCCAGCAACAGTAGGAGGCTCAGGCCCCATAATATGTGATGTCTCCTGAGGACTGGTCTGTCCACTGTCCTCTAGCATTCTGCCTAGGGTGGGTGGAGGTGGGGAATTGCAGGGGGCCTGGCTGTGCAGGCCTGGCAGGGAAGGAAGGGCATCCAGACCAGGTCAAGGGGCCCACAGGACCTCAGCAGGATCCTTGGCTTCCCAGGACTCCAAACAGCCTGGCACACATCCCCGCCCTTTGCCTGCTATGGCAGCACACAGCTTGGGCAGAGCTCTCATGTGGCCTCAGCTCCTCTCTGGGGTTCAGCTTCCCTCATCAGAGGGAGGGGTGGCTATTACAGGGGTCATTGCAGAGACCAGGATGAAAGTTGGAAGGAAAGAACAGAGAGGCTCTGGAAAGCTGCTGGGTCCTGCAGCCCTGCCTATGTTTTCCAGTCCTCCCCGACGTCCCCTGTGCCCATCAGGGCAAACCACTGGGCCCAGATCCCCGTCTGTACAGCAATCCACCCTAACCCTCTCCAGCTGCAGCATCTTCTCAGCCAAAGTGCCCACGGTGCTGCCTCTTTGCATTCCCTGACTCCCAGGCACTCTTTACTGCCAAGAGCCTCCCGCCCCAGCCCACCATGGACTCCCCCAGCTCAGGGTGTGGGACACTCCATGTTGCCGCATTGGTTCTAGCCCTACCTGACCTTGCAGCAGCCTTTGAGTAACTTCCCTTGGCTTCTGAGCCACCAGGCTTCCCTCCCATCCCCTGGCTGCCGCATCTTCAGTCCTCTGTTCTCTTAGCCTCCTCCCCTTCTTTAGTCCCCCACCCTTGCTCTGATGGCTGCTCTCCCCTCCCACTATATGCTTCTCCTGGAGGTCTCACCATCTGAGAATGGTACCCTGCCTTTCTCTACCCCAGACCATTCCCTGAGCCTGGGCCGCCATTCAGCTGCCCCCCGTCCCGTGCATCTCTCTGTGCTCCCTGGTGGGCACCTTGAGCCACCCCCCACCCCAGACTGAGCTCTTTCTGTGTTCCTGTTCAATGCTTCCCCTTCACTCAAGCCCTCCCGCAACCCAGTTACTCAACCTGACGTCCTGCTTTTGTCTTTCTCCAGAACACCCCAACATCTAATCCAATACTCACCTGTTGATTCTGCTTCCAAAATTGTTCTCTAGAACTCCTCTGCTCCTCTCCCTCTCCTCTGTTCCTAGTGGTCCTCGTCTCTCACCTAGACAACTACAGTGGTCTCCCTGCTGGTCTCCTTGCCTTCCCTGCTTCCTCCCCTTCCACCCATTCCCACAGGAGCTGCTGCTCTAGGTGGGCCTGCAGTACCTCTGCCCAATGAAACCTTTCAGAGCCTCCCATTGCCTTTGAGTACAAGCTCCTGAAGCCCTGGCCTGGTTGTCTCATTGCTGTCTAGCTAGGTACAGCAGCCTTCTTTCTGTTCCTGAAATTTGGGGAGCTTGTTCTCACCTCATGACCTTTGTCCTTGCTGTCCTCCTGCCTGGAATGCCCTCTCTTTCCTCTGTCTGGCAAACCCCTGTTCAGCTTTAATTCTTCGTAGAAATATGATCTCCTTGGAGAGGTGTTCCCCCTACCCTGCCTGAAACTTTTACACACCCTCGGAGCACCCTGTATTTTTCCTTCAGGGCACTTATCGTCAGCTGTAGTTCGTCTTTACTTGTGGGGCAGTTGGTTCACACCTGCCTCCTCCACCAGACTGTGAGTTCTATAAGGGCTGTCGGGTTTATCGTCTGTGTTGCTCTGCCTCCCTGCTCTTGCTTAGCAGAGTGGGCACCCAGGAAATACCCGCTGTGGGGAAGAGGAAAGGCCAGCGGCCGAGGCTGTCCTCCCACCTCTGTCCAGCAGGTGGCGCCCTAGGACAGAACTTCATCAGTCCTCAGATACCAGGACAGGTCCCACCCTCATCCCGGGGCCCCCAGCTGGAGATCCAGAGGGCAGGTGCGGAGCCAGGCTGCCCTCTTTGCCTCCTTGTCCCACAGAACGCTCCAGCCCCCACACTTCTCTTGGTGGCTCTGCATCGTGGTTATTTTTACCAGTGTCTACTGCAGGGGCTAGCGGCAACTTGAAACCAGAGACAAAATCAAACCTATTTATTTTCCTTGGTGCCTGTTCAGAGCTCAGAAAACTGAATAGTGGGAAAACGAAATGACTTGATTCTGTGGAGAAGCCGTCCTTCTGGTGGTTAAGGGTAAGGCTTTGGAGGTCGATGGCCCGTGTTCTAATCCTGGCTCTATTGCTTACTAGTTGTGAGTCTGGGGTAAGTTACTTAACCAACAGTGCCTCATTGTCCTCCTCTGTAAAGGTGCGAGCGGTGTCTGCCTCACAGGGTTGTCATGAGACAGGAATGAGGAAATACATGCAAAGTATTTAGAATGGTACCTGATGTGTAGTAAGTGGTCAGTGGATGAGAGCTTTTATTGTTGAATAATTCTTTATGCTCTACCAGAACCCTCAATCCCAGATGTGGGAGAGAGGAGCTCTGTTGTACTGGCTTGAGCATGGAATGCACACGCACACACAGCAGCAAATGCAGGAACAACAGACAGCTCTCTCAGCTGCAGCTTAGGCAGGCCCGGGTGCCTCCCTCCCCAGAGCGGGAGAGTCTGGCAGATGCCTGTCACCTTCCTGGCAATGTGTTCTCTGCACTCAGTGCCATTGGCTTGGCAGGACAGGTTTCCATGGCAGTGGGTGACCAAGCCTGCAGTCAGGGAGAGTGGCTGGTTTTGGCTAGGATCCCTGTCTTTTTAGAAGGGGGTGGCTTTCTGCCAAGGCCCAGGGCCTTCTGCTGCCCAGACATTCAGCTGGCTTGGGAAGTCTTGGCCATACCCAGAGCCCAGTGTAGTCTCTTTGGCCTGGGAACTGGGAGGCTGACCCAGCCACTCACTTCTGGGCGTTGCCCCAGCCCCAGGCACTTGCTCCTTTTGCACATTCCTCACACTCTACGTGGATGAATGGATCAAAAAACTATGGTATATTTATACAATGGAATACTATGCAGCAGAGAGAAAGAAGGAACTCCTACCTTTTGCAATAATATGGATGAAACTGGAGAGTATTATGCTTAGTGAAATAAGCCAGGTGGCAAAAGAAAAATACCAAATGATCTGACCTAATACAGGAACCTAATGAACCAAACTAACAAACAAACAAAATAGAACCAGAGGCATGGAAAAAAGGAACAGACTGACAGTTACCAGAGGGGAGGGGAGAGGGGGAGAAAGGTGAAAAGAAGAGGAAGGGTATAGTCAATATCATACAAATGACCCATGAACATGGACAATAGGGTGAGGATTGACTGTGGGAGAGAGGGGAGATGGGCGGGACAGGGGAGAGCAATTGGGGAAAAAAAATGGGATGACTATAATAGAACAACAATAAAAAAAGTAAAGAAAAAAATCTGGCAAGAGCCTTTCTCCTCTGTCCTATGGTGAACCCCTTAAGGTTGTACTCAGCACATAGTAGGCCTCTCTTGCATGTTTATGGGGTGAATGAATAAATAAAAAGTGAGTTCCCACCCTGGCTGGGTGGCTCAGTTGGTTGGGGCACTGTCCCATACACCAAAAGTTTGCTGGTTTGATCTCTTGTCAGAGCACAGACCTAGGTTGTGAGTTTGATCCCTGGTCGCATGCATGAGGGAAGCAACCGATAGATGTTTCTCTCTTGCATTGATGTTTCTCTCCCTCTCTCTTTCCCTTCCTCTCTCTCTAAAATCAATAAACAGATCCCCGGATGAGTATTTTTTTAAAAACTGAGCTCCCTCTCATCATCTTCAAGAGAGTAAGGTTGTGAGACATAACTTGATTTGATCTAGAGATGGCCTGTTCACCCACAAATATTTAGTTGGTATCTACTGTATGCCAGCCATTGTTCTAGGTGGAGCCAAGATTTCAATCCTGATAGACATGTTCCTGCTCTTATGGAGCTGACATCCTAGTAGGAGGAGAAAGACAATAAACAAGCAAACAGAATGAGGACAATATCAGATAATGACAAGGGCTGTGCTGAGTATTATAGCAGGGTGAGGTAAGAGCGGGAGAGTGAGTAGCTGCTTCAGGTAGGGGCAGCCAGGAAGGCCTCTCCAGGGAGGTGACATTTGAGCAAAGACCTCAAAGGAAGGAAGATGTAGAGGAAGAGCATTCTAGGAAGAGGGACCAGCAAGTGCAAGGATCCCAAGGAGTGACCCCAGCTGGCCATTCTGAGGAACTGAAAGAAGTTAGGCTGGAACTTAGCAGGTGAAGGGGATATAATATATATAGTAAAGGGCACTAATCTTAAAGTCACAACCTGATGCATTTTCACAGGTGTATAGGTCTGAGTAACCCCTACCCAGCACCTCAGGCTCCCTCCCAGGCAATGTAGCCACTCACCCAGAGGTGACCACTCTTCTGACCTTGATCATCATAGGCTAGTTTGGCCTGTCCTGGGACTTCATGTAAATGATGGAATCTTATCCTATGTTCTGATTTGTATCTGCCTTTTTTCACTCACCAAGTCTGTGATATTTATCCATGATGCTGCGTGTATTGGTAGTTCACTCATTTTAGTTGCTGGGATGTGTTCCATTAAGAGACCACACCATAATTTTTTTGTCCATTCTTCTGTTGATGGACATTGGAGTTGTTCCCAAGTTTTTGGCTGCTCTGAATATGTGGCCGAGAACATCCTTGTCCATGGCCTACATACTGCCTCAGGAAGTATATATACACTTGCAGGTATGTTGTGTATGCTGGTGAAGGGTCAGTTAGTTCTACCCTTTCATCTTCCAGGTGGGGAAACAGGCTCACAGAAGGGAATGGACTCACCCCCACCCCCACCCCCGGCTACCCAGGCCATCAGTGACTGAGCAAGGATACTGTGCTAGGCAGAGGGAAGAGCAGAGAAAGAATATGCTGGAGGCACCTACTGCATTTCAGGCCCTTCATGGATATTATGTCACTTGCTGTAATCCTCAAAAGAACCCCACAAATTAGGTATTATTATGGCCATTTTACACAGGAGGGGCCTTGTCTAAGAAAATATTTACAGAGGTGGAATCAGGAATCAGGCTGGTCTGATTCTAAAACCAGACCCCCTGCATGACCCCCAATCCCCCCCTCCCCCTCGCCCAGGGAGGTGAAGGCTCTGTGTGCCAGGGCTGCAAAGTGCAAACCCTGTGGGGAGATCAGACATTCGAGGGTTCCCTGGGCAGGATGGGATGCAGGTGGAGAAACAGTTGTTTTAAACCCCTGGCCTGTGTTTCTCTTCTTCAGGATTGGGTCAGCTCATGGGCCTGAAGCCCCAGCTTCATGGTTGGCAGGCTATGTGACCTGGGGCCTGACATTGCCTCCCTGTGCCTCAGGTACCTTCTCCGTTGGGGTTCAAAATGGGGGGCGGGGTCTCCTGGCCTCTATTGGCCTGACAGGTACCACTTGCTCCAGGGCTGCTGCCAGAGAAGGCTGGAGGGAAGAGGTGGCTTTGGGACTTCTGGGAATACTCCATGGGACTGTATGGGGTCTCTGCCTCCCACGTGATGAATGGGTCTTGCTATTCAGAGCTGGACTTTGGCCCACTTGGGACTTCCTGGGGAGGTTTTTTGTGTGCATGTGGGAGGGGGCAGTTATTTTCTCCATTCTGTGGGTTGTCCTTTTTAAAAAAAATTGTGATAAAATATACATAAATAAACTTCACCATTTGAACCACTTTTAAGTATACAGCCATTGAATACATCCACATTGTTGGGCAACCATCACCACCATCCTTTTCCAGACCTTCTTCATCTTTCCCAAATGAAACTCCACACTCATGAAACACTAACCTGCAGAGGCTTTTTGAATAGTGGTTTGGGGAGGGGCAGTGGGAGTCAGTCCCCACAAGTGATGTGGGGGAAGCTGTGAGAGGAAGTGAGAGAATGTGGAACAAACTGGTGAGAAAAGGAGAAGATTTGCAGGAGAAATCAGGGCCCCTGAGCAGGAACCAATGCATGCTCACCTCCGAGACCCTTCAGGGCTTTTGGGACCCCCTACACAGGGCAGTTTATTTCTATCCTGCCACCCACATGCGTCCTGGCCTTGCCCTCTCTCCCTACAGAGCAGGGGGCATTTTTACCACCTCAAGACCTCCCGCCAGCAGCAGCTCCATGCACCCCCTTCAGAGATTTGAAGTGGGGGGTAACAGGCTGGGAGGTGAGTGGAGGGAGGCCCAGATCCTAGGAGACTTGTCTACAGCTTTCTAAATGTCAAATGTCAGCTAGGTGTGAAGTCAGAGCCAAGAGACCAGCTTCCTGGGGGGTAGGCAGGATGCTGAGTGATGAGAGAAAGAAGGGCTTCATTGTCTTCCTGACCCCCTTGGGAAAGAACCCCCAGGGTGTCTGGGGGCAGAATAACAGTTAAGGCCTTTTTTTGGTCCTAGGGGTTCCCACAGGCCTTTGAAAGCCCCAGGGGTGTGGAGCTGGAGAAGAAGTCTGGGGGGTGGGGGTAGAAGATGGCATTTCTCAAATACTTGAAAGAAAAGGGTACATCCATGTACCCTGGTGGTCCCCTGGCTGGGGGAACAGGACCAGCTGGGGCCTGAGGAGAGCAACTAACAAGTGGATGTCAGGCCCATATTAGGAGGAGTAAGGATGTCCCAACACCCAGCACAGTTCTGCAGGGAAGTCTCCCTAAGGAGTTACCTAGTCAGGCAGCCGTTTAGTGGCTGAACACAAGGGCTCTGGAGTCAGAGAGGGCTGGGAGCACTGGGTAATTCTGCATCCTATCTGTGCCTCAGTTTCTTTATTCATACAATGAGAACAGTAATGAATATGCTTTTCAAAAGTGAAGAATGAGATTGTGGTTATGCAGCCTAACATGCTACTTAGCACTTAGAAAACACCCTGTATCTCTGGTTGTATAGCTCAGTTGGCTAGACCATCATCCCAGCACACCAAGGTTACAGGTTTGATCCCTGATCAGGGCACATTCAGGAATCAACCAAGGATGCATAAATAAGTACAACAAATTGATGTCTCTCTCTATCTCCCCCCTCCCTAGAATCAATAAATAAAAATAAAAGAAAACACCTCATACATGACAGGAGTACTCTGGAGAGTATTCTTTGGTGAGGTGGGGAGTTGGTTAAATCCTTACCAAGAGACCTTCAGTCCTGATGTCCCTGGAAGGAGAATCATGTGACTCATTCTGACAGTGCCCCAGAGTTGTCTGAAGTTTGTCACCTGCCATCAGAAGGGCACTTTGTCTACCTACCCACCAGATGGGGTCTAGGAAGAATACCTTGTGTTTATGTGCAAGGCAGAAATTACTTACCATTTTACAGATGATGAGACTGAGGTCCAAGGCCCAGAAAGGTTCACTGACCTGCCCAGTATAAGCATAGTAAGGCAGGAATTAGATTAGGGGGTGGGGCTCTGGAAACCCGGCCAGAAGCTCTGACCACCCAGCCTGTCTGCTCATAGCTCTTATCAAGCCTGAGCCTTTGGCTGCCTGCTTAGAGAGGTTGCCCGACTCCCTTCCCAGGAGGAAGGGAGTTGAGGGGCACCAGGCAAGGTTTTTAAGGAAGATTCTTCTCCAGAACGAGAGGTGGAGCCCCTTACCTGCCTTTGCCTCAGAAGGAGTCCCTGCCTGGGGCTTCTCGGACCTTTGGTAGTGGACAGAGTACTGCAGGGTTTGACATCAGGAGAGCCATCCTGGGATGAGTGACATCACCTCTCTGGGCCTCAGTGCTTGGGGAGTGGAAGTGGCATCTGCTTCTCAGGTTGCCCAGAATAGCCAACATGATAATTTTGAGAAAGCCCTTTGTAATCTAAAAAGCACTTTACAGACATTGGCTTCAAGCTTGGCATATAGTAAGTACTCAGGACTTGAATTTCTTCCTTGTTCCTCTGCCCAAAACCACCTCTTAGAATGGGAGCTGCTGCCCTGCTATGTTGGAGGGTTAGTCTGGCCAATTACACAAGCATGTATTAAGCTCCTAGTATATGCCCTGGTCTGGAACACAGAGATGAACTTGTGCATTTCTCTGGCATCCAGGAGTCATTGCTTAGTGACAGGGACAGGCAAGCCAAGGAATCTTGCCAGGGGTGGCAGCCTTGAGGGTTGCTCCTCCGAGCTCCTTTCATGGTGTAAAGTGCCACATGCACCAATGGGGTGCTTGGGTATGCTGAGCACAGCCTGACTGCCTGCACTTTTGGGGCAGGCCAGAGGGGACATCAGATTTCTCTTTCAGTTGCTGGCACCAGAGGGGTGCAGCCAAGTGTTGAGGGTAGAGAAAAGTGGGTTTTTTAATTTAATTTTATTTTTTTAAAGATTTGTTTATTTATTTTTAGAGAGAGGAGAAGGGAGGGAGAAAGAGATGGAGAGAAACATTGTTTGGCTGCCCCTCGCACACTCTCTAACCAGGGACCAGACCTGCAACCGAGGCGTGTGCCCTGGCTAGGAATCGAACTAGTGACCTTTCACTTTGCAGGACGATGCCCAACAAACTGAGCCACGTTGACCAGGGCAAGAAAGGTGGGCTTTGATGTGAGGAGGGTGCCTGGTGTGACTCCCAGCTCTGCCTCCTGCCAGCTGTGTGCCCTGGGACAAGTTGGTTCACCTCCCTGAGCCTCAGTTTTCTCATCTGCTAAAGGACAAGCTGACTCCTGTCTCATGGGTGGGGCTGAGGCTTCAGTGAGTTAATGTACATGAATTTTGGCAGAGTAAACACTCAGTGTCTCTTCTTCCTTGAAGGAGGAAGACCGTGAAGGGGAGGGGCAAGATGCCATCTCTGAATCCACTGCTTCTAGCCTCAGAAAGCACACTGAATTTGAGGGCTGCATGTGCTCCTCTGATACTTGGCCAGCACATTTCTTAAGAGGACTTGGCATCACCTGGTTTTCTGCCATCCTCAGGTGGGAACATTGCACCTGGGCTGGTGGGTGGCAGCAGGCCAGAACCTTGGCGCAAGGGCAGGTGGCTGAGTTGAGCTGGCCCACTGCAGCTGGAAGAGGATGTCAGAGTCACTTGACCCAGTGGTTCCCAAACACCAGCCACTTGACAGTGCTTTAGAGCCACGCAGGAGGCCTTTCCAGGCTCCAGCCCTGGAGCTGCTGGCCTAAGAGAGCTGGAGTAGAGCTTGGGAACCTGTAGCTGGACCCTTCCTGCTGGCGATTCAAACGCACACATAGGCAGGCCAGGGAGCAAATGCCCAGTCCTGGTATGTCTGACTGCCATGACAGGGAATGCTTGGCTCAGGTGGCCTGGTTGGGGGTGGGGGGTGTCTCAAGGGGACTTCCAAACCAGCAGAGCTTCAGTGGCCTCCAGTGTCTGTGAATGTGCATGGTCTGCCATTGCACTTCTGAGTTTGTTTTGGAAAGCAACCAACTCTAACGAGCTGGCTCTTTCCCTTGGCTTCCAGCTGCCTCTGCCCACTGCTGGATGCTTTCAAGACAGCAAAGATAGAGTCGGGTGGTGCCTAAGGGTGGGAAGCCTAGCTCTAGCTCATTAGGACAAAGACAGAGATGGATCAGGAAGTGAGCTCCTCATCTCTGGGAGCATTCGAGCAGAGGAAGGGACTACCATCCCTTGAAGATTTTGTGCAGGGACTCCCTTTAGGCCTGGCAAGGTACATTGGCCTCTCAGACTTTTTTTCTTTAAACTGCCTTTATTATGTCCATCATAATCTGATCTAGGTAAGGGTGAAATGGTGTGATGTCTGGGGTTTGCTCTGAAATACTTCAGCAAGAAAAGCAGAAGAAGGAGAAAAAGATAATGAGAGTTAAAGCAGGTGTAGTGAAATCTTGATAATTGCCTTATCTGGGTGGTGGATAAATAGAATCAATGATACTATTCTCTACTTTTGTGCATATATAAAATGTTCAAAATAAAAATGACAATTATTAGACTATGTCATAGGTGCACAGGCTAAAAAATGCAACTGTACAAAAGGATAGTGAGCGGAAAGCAAGCTGACTTTCCTCCCCCTTTCCAGTGTCTTCCATGGCCTTCTAGAGATTGGCCACGAGTATATAAGACTGTGAGTTAAGTTATTTTAATTGTTAAAAAACAGATAACCTATCTATATGGAGCAAAATTCAAACGCACAAGAAGGTATACAGTGAAAATTTCTCTTCTGCCTGAGCGTCAGCCACCCAGCTCCCTAGAGGCAACTAAAGTTTCTGGTTTCTTATCTTTCATTTTATGTAGTGTGTGTGTGTAAAATATCTACAACCTTTTTACAGCTCCTAAAGTGCTAGAATATTAGAGACTCTGTCTTGTAATCTCCTTTCCTGGCTCCTTCCCTCCCTCCCTCCTTCTTTCCTCAGCTGCAGAGCTGAGTAAATAATTTTCCTTAATCCACAGCACATCAGCAGCAGCAGCAGCAGCAGCAGCAGCAGCAATATATGTAAGGCCTTTCTCTTGTGTTTTTCTCTTTGGTTTATTTTCCCTTAATCTCCTTTCTTTTTCTCATAGATACCATGGTAGTGTGTTTGATAAATACTTTTACATAATGTATATACAGTAGTCCCTCTCTATATCGCGGTTCACTTATCACGGCCTCAATGTATCGCAGGATTTTTAAAAATATTATATTTAATTATTTATTGTGGATTTTTCACTATGTTGTGGGATTTTGTGGTACTGTGTATGTATGTTGTTAAAGTTACATAGGTTTAAGAGGGTAGAATATGTTTAAGAACATAAGTAGTGTTCATAAAAGTGTAGAAAAGGTTAATAAGGGACTGGGAATGGTTTATAAGTGTGTGGGAAGGATTTATAATGCCTTAAAATATATATGAATACTAAAATAAATGTAAGGTTCCTACTTCACGGATTTTCACCTTTTACAGGGGTGTCTAGAACGTAAAACCCATGATAAGTGAGGGAATACCGTACCTTCATTTTTAAAAACTATGCTTTTTTTGTGTGGACAGTATTTCTATTATATGGCTAATCTAGCTCTACTTATGACTTTTTATCCAGAATATTGTGTCTTCATGCTCCCACCACATTTCTCTGTGTGCCCTTTGAGTGTTGGGTGTAACTGGACAGGATTCCATGGCTGGAGTCCATGTGAGTTCTTCATCCCCCTAGAGACCACTGAGTGACACTTCCCTGACAGTTCTTGTCCCTGTCCAGCTCTACAGATCATTCTCCTTCAGCCCATATACATCTGCCTCATGTTTAAAAATAGCTGCATGGTATTTCTAGTTTCTAGGTGTTTCAAAGCTACCTGGCCAACCATCTCTGTGTTGATAGACCTTTTAATTGTTTCTGATTGAAAGCAGGTTCCTGTCCTTGTGCACTGTTTGTGGGAATGCGAATTGGTGCAGCCACTATGGAAAACAGTATGGATGTTCCTCAAAAAATTAAAAATGGAACTGCCTTATGACCCAGCAATTCTACTTCTGGAACCTACTTCTATTTATCTGAGGAAAACCCAAAATTCTAATTCAAAAGAATATATGCACCCCTATGTTCATTGCGGCATTATTTACAATAGCCAGAATATAGAAGCAACCCAACTGCCCATCAATAGATGAGTGGATAAAAAAGCTGTCATACATATATACAGTGAATATTACTTGGCCATAAAAAAGAATGAAATCTTAGCTAGAGCATATTAAGCTCAGTGAAATAAGTCAGCCAGAGAAAGAAATACTGTATGATTTTACTTTATATGTGGAATCTAAAGAACAAAATAAACCAACAAGCAAAGTTGAAACAGACTCAGACACAGAGAGTGGACTGGTAGTTGCCAGAGGGGAGAGGGTTTGGGGACTGGATGAAAGAGGTGATGGGATTAAGAAGTACTAATTGGCAGTTATTAAATAGTCATGGATGTAAAGTACAGCATAGGAAATATAGTCAATAATGTTGTTATAACTGTGTACAGTACCAGGTACACTTTATAAATTGTGATTGTCTAACCGCTATGCTGTACATTTGAAACCAATACAAAATAATATTGAAAACAAACTGTAACTGAAAAAGGAAGGAAAAAACAAACAAACCAGGTTTCTGATCCTATTTCCAGTGTGTGTGCATGTGTGTGTGTGTGAGTGCGTGTGTGTGTGTGTATGTGTGTGTGTGTGTGTGTAGACTGGCTGGAACTCTTGATGCCAGGATGGTGTCTGAGAATTCAACTCCATTTGACAATTCTCTCTACCCAGAAATAGAATCAAATTCCACAGGTAAAGGGCTCAGTCCCTCAAGGCTGTCCTCTGCCTTAGATGCCAATCACAAGCCCAGGTTGTTACCTGTGCTTCTGACTGACCAGCAGCTACAAATCAGAGGTTCCCATGATCACCCCACCCTCTCAGGTTCAGTTAATTTACTAGAACTGCTCACAGAAGTTAGGAAAACCCATTTACTCTAGATTACAGATTTATAGAGGAATCAACAGCCAGATGAGGAGAGACACAGGGCAGGGTCCAGAATTAAGGAGCTTCTGTCTTTGTGGAGCTTGGAGCCCGGCTTGTGGAAGCTTTCTGGTTCCCCAACATAGAAGCTCTGAAAAAAAAAAGCTGTCCTTTTTGGGGGGTGTTTCATGGAAGCTTCATTACCCACTTGTGATTGACTAAGTCAATCATTAGCCAGTGATTATACCTCCAGCCCCTCTCTCATTCCTGGAAATCAGGGGGTGGGACTGAAAGTTCTAATCCTCTGACTTTTTGGTTGGTTCCTATCAGCAACCAACCCCACTCAGAGGTCACTTCATTAACATAACAAGAGACACCACTGAAGAGGAAATCAAGAAGGAATGCACCTGGGGGCTTGCATACAAGCCCTCAACATCCAGGTGCCTTGTGACTCATCCGGCCCTGACTGGAGTCCCCCTGACGCCAGCAGCTGCACACAGCTCCTGGCGGCCGGATCACAAGCCTCTGAGAACAAAGAAGCAAGAAGAACAGTGTCTCCTTTCCCATAGTGATAACATATCTTGTGGAACTGACCCTTATGGTTTACTGCTTTGCTTTGTAACTTTGCAGATTAATGTTTACCCTCATTCTGTGGGAAGAATGTATATTAGGCACTTAAGCTTTTCTTTTTTTTTCTTGATTCTATTTTTAGTAACGTTTGTAACTCAATAAAAGGAACGATTGGACTGTTAGTCTTTGCTGATAGCCTGAGTGAGCTACAACCCTCTGTTCGTTGTTGATCACTCATTCTGCCTCCTGGTATTGCCTCAGCATCCCCGTTCCACAACTTCACACAATACCCCACTGTTTACTTTCGTCATTTAGGAAATTCCTGGGGGGTTGGGAGCCCTGAGCCAGGAACTGTGGATGTGGATGAAGACCAAATATATCTGCTAAATCACACTATTGAACTAATGTTTCACTATTGAAAATACAATCTTGTGCAGTTGCCAATTCGTGCCTGTGCAAGCACATGTCTAGCTAAATTCCTAGAAATGGAATTGCTGAGGCCAATAGCCTGTGCATCTGTCATTTGGATGGATACTGTCAAAGAGTGCCAGAGTGTCCCTTTCCCGACCCTCACAGAAGCTGTCTTCTAGCACCAAGGTTCTTTGAGGTTCAGAGAGGGTGGGTGACTTGGCTGGGCAATGAGTGTTGACATCCAGACTAGAACTCAGAGGCTGAGCCTGGGCCAGTGTTCTTTCCAAGGCACTTGGCTGCTATGTGTTCCAAGCTTCATGGAGTCTGGGGGGCCTCAGCCTCTCCTGGAATGTTTCTGGTAATCAAGCACTCCCCCTTGCCCACTGGTCAGTGCCAGGTCAGCCCAGGAGCTCTGTTCCTGGGGACCAGGAGGTTGCCACTCGAAGGCCCTGGGGAGCAGCTGGGTCAGGCCTCTGTAGCTGCCTTGACCCCCCCCCCCCCCGCCCTGCCCCCACCTCCTCCACAGCATCTTCATAAATGGCTCTGTCAGAGTGAGACATCCTTGGGAGCCTGAGTGGTGTTGCTTGGAGACCACTGGGCAACAGATCTAGATTATTTAAAGAAGAGAGGGTGGGAGGGAAAGGGACAACAGCCTGTTTATTCAGGGATGGATGGTCTCCCTGCTGCAGAGTTTAGCAGAACCCCTTTCAACCCCTCCCTCCCCACGCCTTATTATTCCCAGTGTCCAGGGCCTGGGATTGTGCAGTGAGCCCCAGCAGGCCACTTTGAGCTCCTTTCTGATAGCGGTGGGGGCAGGGGATTCTCTGCCTGTTCTAGGGAAGCACTATACAAGTGCTGGTTCAGGGAGGTGGGCAGAGGGACAAAGCCTCAGAGGGGATCTCCTAATGATGAGAGTAGTCACAACTACTTTTATGTATTATTGAGCTTCCTTTCCAATGGCTATTTCTCAAGAGTTTGAAATGTATTAGTTAATTTTATCTCAAAATTCTGTCAAGGCAGCTATGACTATCCCTGTTTTATAGATGTGGAAACAGAAGCTCAGAGACTTGCCTGAGTTCGCACAGCTTATAAGTGACAGAAATGAATTAAAACTCATGTCTCCCTGATGCCAAAGCTGGAACAAATCACTGAATATTGCGAGAGTTGGCAGTGCCCCCGCAGGACATCCACTTTCACCCTGAGCTGACCTGGGAGGTCTTGCTGAGTCGTCGTCGGTGGTGGCGGCAGCCGTCCGTCTCGAGAGACGATGGTGTAGCTTCTTAAGAGTCTATCTGCACCGCCGAGAATGGCTGTGCAGTCCGCCTCTCCAGTGAAGCTGAAGCTACAGAGCCTGGGCAGGGTGATATGGAGGGTCTGCTGTTGCCCATGCAGCAGACCCCCCCTCTCTTCGCAGCTGAAGGGTCCAAGGGAAAGACGGAGTCAATACAGCTTGGCTTCAGGTGCGCCGCAGGAGTTGCCAGTGTTGACTACAACGTCAAACCGCCTTAGGGACTCCGGCTCCGGATTTTCTGTCGGGGTTTACTCCCTTAGCCTTTCCCCTGAAGAGGTATGCCGCAAGGCAGCGGAGGTTTTTTGGAATCAGAGTTTTCCTTCTCTGATGTGCCCTGACTGGAAGATCGAACCAGCGACACTTAGCTCGCAGGCCGACGCTCAATCCACTGAGCCAAACCAGCCAGGGGCAGTCTTGCTGAGTATACACCCCAATTCCCCACCCCCATCCAGGGTCCGAGTCCAGTACTCTGCTCTCACCCCTTCTCCCCAAGGAAACACATCTATCAGAAGCTATCAGTTTATTTGTCTGCCTCTCCCACAGGTCTATGAGTGACTAGGGCTGGGCACATAGTAGGTGCTTTAAAAATGTCCCATGGAGCTCAGATGCTTAAGCAGCTCTCCCAGAAACAGGGGTGGTGGTTCTACAGGGACCAGAAGACAATGTCCTGCCCTTGAGCCTTTTCTGCTCCAGCTGGACAGACCCAGACCTCTCAGCATTTCCCCAGGGCTGGGCTGCAGAGCTCTACCCTCTTGCTGTCTGTCCGGGATTCAGTACCCATGTTCCTGGGCAGACATGGTCTCATCAGTGGGGAGTCCACTGAGGCGTGGGCTGGGGTGAGTGGTGAAGGCTGCTGGGTGTGGGGGCACCTGTCCCTGGGTGGTCTGCGCCACCCCACTAGAAAGAGGCTAGCTCTTCAATGCCCTAGCTTTTAAAGAGAGGACACCTCAACCTGGGCTGGGCTGAACTGTGGGGTGGAGTGGGAATAGGGAGCTGGGGCAGAACTGGGAGGGACCAGCCAGGAACGCTGTGCACAGGGATGTCAATATATATGTGGGCCCTGGGCTTGTGCTGTAGTCAGCACTGTCCCCCACCCTCCTCTGCACCCCAGTGCTGTCTTATGCTTTGTGGAACTTATCATGGTCTATCTTCAATCATAGTTATTTCTCTGTTAACGATGACAGTAAAGGGTGGTGCTGCATATTTTAAATTCATTGCCTCATGTAAGCCCCACGACCACCTGCTTGGGCAAATGTCATTGTTGCCCTTTTACAGATGAGTCAGCGGAGGCTCAGAGATCTTCGAAATTCCTAAAATAGCCCCACCAGTACAGTATCCTATACCATTCTGTTGTGTTATCTTCTTCCTAGCACGAGTCTCTCAGAAATGATCTTGCTTCTGTTTGTACTTGTTTATTATATCCCTCACCCCCACCCTACTAAAATGTCAGCCTCATGAAAGCAGGACCTCATCTGCTTTGTTTACTGCTCAGGTCCTTGAACAGGGCTTGAAATATAGAAGGGATTCTGTTAATGTTTGTTGACTGACTGACTGAATGAATGAACTACTTGTTGAATGAATGAGCCAGGATTCCTTATCCCTTTTTTCTTTTCTTCTGAAGGAGCGCTCTCCCTGTAGTACTTGAGGGATGTTCTGGAGATGGAATCACCCTTCTCCCACATCTCCTGGGCACTTTGAGTCAGATACTGAGTGGTGCTGGGGATGAGAGGGGAGATCCTTCTGCCCTTGCAGACCTCATCATTCTGCATAGCATTTTCAGGCAAAATCAGTTTTGTGCAATGCAATCAGCAAAAATAAAAATAAATAGGATAGGGCAGGTTAGAGAGTATCAGAATGCATCAGACACAGTAAGGCTAAGCATTTGTGTGTGTGTGTGTGTGTGTAAAACACACATATATTCATTTCTCTGTGGAGCTGGTGGTCCAATGGAAAATGTATTGTTTACTTTGAGTCTTGGTCAAAAAAGTTTGAACATAGTGTGTGCATTTGAGAAGTGGGAGATGGCATCCTTGAGTCTGGAGGGTACAACCAATAAAATGACTAATCCTGCTTATAATGATGATGCCAATTATTGGACATACATTCTGTGCCAGGTGGAGGTAGGTGCTCAGGTCAAAGACCCCTGCACAGAGGTGATGGGGAAATAATCCAAGAGCAAACAAAGATCTTGTGAGCCAGGAAGACTGCCTGGAGGAGATGAAACCTGAATTCAGCTTCAAAGAACCCTTCTGCCTTGGCAGGTTCAGGGTTGGGTGAGAGTTTGAGCTCTGGTGGCAACAATAGTAACAATAACGAGAGCTGCTGGGTCAGTGAGCTCTGGCTGAGTGCCAGGCACCCCTTTAATCCTACAGACATTCCCAAGAGATAGAACTGCTTTTCACATAACTTTACAAATGAGGAAAATAAGACTTGGAGAAACACAATGACTTTCAGGGTAGGAGGTTACATAATGGTGAAGTTGCTGAGGTTAGATCCAGGGCAGGTTCACCCTGCTCAAAGCCAGTGTCTTTAAGCCCCAGACTGCACACTGAATGCGCCTGCATCCCAGGAACTGGGCAATGTGCCTGGAAGGGCAGACAGTCACAGCAGACAGAGATGGGTCTGTGTTGGGACTTGGGCAGTAGAAATGCATACCTGAGGCTCAGAAATCATCTGCCTCCAGAGAAGACGGCAGGCTCCAAGACACCCAGCCTGGAGGGTCTATGTCCCCAGTTCTTGGCAATAGCATGGCCATGGGCATCAAGACCAGATTGGCCCCCTGCCCTGACACTGCCCATTCCTCCAACCCAGTGTCCCCAGCTGGGGCAGGCTTGTGGGGGGAACAAAGAGCAGAAAAGAGCAGTAGGGCCTGTTTCTCATCTTTTGTCAAGTCTCATCCTTGCTGGTTTGAACCCAGCTCCTCTGCCTTCCAGAGAGTCATTTGTGCCTGTCAGGAAATAATTCTTGGCTTGAACGTTGCCACGAGGGAACTGGGGGGTTCCCATAGCTTATTTTTCTGTGCAGGAACTAAACTTGGGAGTTCTCTTGCAAGAGCACCAGCACCTTGCTTGCTTCGGTGGAGGGGGCCGTGGACAGCTACAAGCAATTCTTCTGGAAGTGTGAGTAATGGGGTTATTCACTATTCTTTGCACCAGCAGCCTGATTTTGGACTGTAGTAGGTTGGTTTGTGTGCATGTTGCACATACTCACATATACACACAGGCTCATTTGTGTATCCACATTCACACCCATTGGACACTTGCACAGACATGTACTCCCTTATTCACATCTTTGCAAATGTGAGTTCACACATGTGCAACACAAGCACATATGTGTGCATACACAGGCACATGTTTGTACACCGGACCCTGGCATTCTTTAAACAATAAGGTGGTATCTTGGGTGCTGTGCATGTGGAATGTGGGGTGGTGGTTGAGCTGGCAGAGAGCTGCCTGAGTGGGTGGAGGCTCTGTTCTGGGACCATCGATGCTTTCTCAGAGACTTTTGGGCTTCTGCTCTGATCTTCCAGGTCTCTCGCAGCTGCCGTGACAGTTTGGGCAGAGAGAATTGGCCCAACTTATTCTTCCCTCTGCCTGGGGCTGGGTAGAGTGCCCTCTCTTGGGTATACTTAGGGCTGCTCTGTGTCCCTTCTTTCTTCTTTCCCTCAGTCTTCAGCCTCCTCCCCTTCCCAGGTCCACAATGGGGCAAATCTGGTCCTGAAGGCTTTCTTGTGTTAGGGGCACACCAGCCCCATGGCCAGCAAGCAGCCAGAGACATAGGGCTCCCTGCCCTAAGCAGGACTTGGCAGAGCTTCAGGGGCTGAGGTGTGCTGACGAGGCTGGACACTGGTCTGGATGCAGTCTGTAGTTCGTCTCTGAGACACCTCCAAGACACCAGCTCTCTACTTTTTTTTTTCAGATTCAAAAGAAGAGTGGAAGGATAAGGTGGAAGGATAAGAGAAAGGGAGGACACATAATGAAGAGTATAGCTCCCTGAACTGCTGCTAGGGTCTTATTCTTCACATAGGCACAGAGTAGATTTCTTTGCTTTCCACTGTGGCCCAGCCCTGTACTTTTGGGGTCTACAAACTGAGCCCCAAGCTGTCATTGGAACCAAAAGGGCTGTGACTGTTGGCTCCTCTGGGGACATCTCTGCTCTGGGCGTTTGGGCTTAATTCAACAAGAACACCTGCAATTGCATGGTGGATGCAAATGAATGAATAATGATGTTCTAGGCACGGTACTGGGGAGCAGGGATGGAATTTTGTCCTCCAGGAGCTCTGTCTAGAGAGACAGACAGACACATACTCCAGCATGTGCTGGACAGTGAGGAGAGAAGAGTAGTGTGTGTGTGTGTGTGTGTGTGTGTGTGTGTCTGTGCCTGTGCATGAATGTATGTGTGCATGCACATGCTAGTACTATGCACACCCTACCTTAGTCCTGGCTGTAATGAGGAATTATTCTGGAATATAGCATCCTCAGGATGGCAGGTTATCAGTTGGGGAATCTGACAGTTGGAGGGTTAGGTTATGGGGTTGTGGCAGGAGGAGAAAGGAAGGGAATGGTGTCCAAGGATGGAGCCTACGATGTGACAGACACTATGCCAGGGCATCACACACTCTTGCTTCCTGGTTCCTCAACATCTCTGTGAAGGAGGACAGGCCACCTTTTAGATGAGGAACTTGGGGATCAAAGAGTTTTTGTCACTTTTCCCAGACTGCACAGCCAGTAAACAATGAGCCAATTTGAGCCTAGCTGAAAGGCTGACTCTGAAGGTCAGATCTGCTTCCCAAGACCACTTCTGGACTTCATCTGCTCTTCTCCTGGCACACTTTAGCTAGGGCAGGAGAAGCTTGGAGGTGAGGACAAGTCTTCCTGGGCCTCAGTTTCCTCATCCACTGAAATAGGGATAATAAAAGTAAGTATAAAATCATGCAGGTGAAGCACTTGAGACGTAGGCGCTGGAGACTGGTAAGCACCACAAATGACAGCCGTTTCTCTTGTCTGTTTATTCTTAGGGTTCACGGGGGTGGGGGTGGGGGTGCTGTAGGGTCTCTGTGCTCCTCGCCCAACACAGGATTTTCTGGCTTAACTTTGAACAGAGGTAAGGCCTGAACTGCCTTCATTACGGGAAATCTGGGATCCATTCACTCCCGGTCCATCCCCGATGGAGAGAGAGGCAGGTAGTAGTGACAGGTGAGGAATAAGGATTTCCCTGACTGTGGAGCGGAAAGAGGAAGTGACTCACTAACCACACAACAAAGCCTGTCTCCGGGAGAGGAAGCCACGGTAGAGAGTGAATGCACGTGGATGCCCACGGGGGTGTGTGAGCCAAGAGCGAGCTTGGGCTTCTGGGCATGGGGTAGGCCTGGCTGGGCTGCTGCGCAGTGACAACTCCGCGCAGCGCGGGAGGCGGGGGCGAGCTCACCTGAGGAGCGGGCATTGTGCGTATCACCGATGGGAGCCCAGGGATAGGGACAGAGGGACCGCCTTCCATTCGGAACTTTCTTGCCGGGTCTTCATTTTTCGCCTCCGGGGGCGGAGGGGCGCATTTCCCTGGGTGTTCAAGCCTTGGGAGAAACCCACTCTTGAGCGGACAGTTTGTTCTTTAAGGGCTCGCCCGTTGACACTTGTGGTGGCTGAGGCCCAGAGAAGGCAAATAGCCTACCTAGATCAGGTTGCACAGCACAGTATGGCCCGCCTGGCTTTAAAAGGCAGAGAGAGGCGAGGGAAGCCCAAGCTCTCCTCTCTCCAGGGGAACTGGTGTCTGGGAGGGGGTGTGTCGCCGACAGCGTTTGCTTCTTTCTCCAGCCAGAAAGGCTGGATGTAGGTTTGGGTATCTTCCAGAACGAACCGAATTAATGACAAGGGAAGAGGAACTGGCTTCCCAGGCAGTCTCCCCCGCCCCAAACTTTTCCTCCCGAAGCTGGTGGGCGGACGGAAGGAGGAAGCAGGGCCAGGGAAGGTGGGGCCAGCCGTTCCCTCCTGGCCCCGGAGCCTCGGCTCTGGACGCCTAACCGGACACGGCTCGGGTGAGTGTGTCTTTAAATCCGAGCCCACCGCCCCCTAGTCGGCTGGGGCTGGGGCTCAGGCTGGTCGGGCGTTGGCGGGAGCGGTGATTGGCGGCCCAACCGAGACCGCCCCTCGGCGTTGGGGGCGCGGGGCGCCGGGACCACAGCTGCACGCCTGGGTTTGGGTCGCGCAGCTCCCACCGTCGGCGAACGCAGGTTTTTGCTGTGGTGACCGCGCCTGATAGCGCTTGGCCTGCCCGCCTCCGGAGTCACCTCTGGATGGGCTGGGGAAGTTGGGAGGAGCGAGCCGGAGCCCGCGCCGGGCTCGTCCCGCCGCTGCCTGACTCGGCGCCCGCAGTCCCGGCGCTGCGCGCCTACCGCAGGCTGGCAGGTACAGATGCTTGCCAGGGTAGGGTAGATCCGGGAGTCTTCTGCTCCCCCACCATTCCCGGCTGCTCCGACCACCCACTCCCCATCCCCTGGAGCTCACGCCTCCCCAGGCTTCCCGGAGAGGAGAGGTTCTGGGCCCCCACCCAAACTCGCACGGGATTGGTGCCTGGGAGAGAAGCGGGACATCACGTACTAAACAGTGAGCAGATATTGGGTCGTTTTGTTTGTCGCGCTCTAGACTACCCCTCTCCTGAGGTTTTCTTTGATCTCTGTAGATGTGGGCTGGCTACACCTCCATTCTTCATGGCTAGGACTGGGGGTGGCCCCTTAGCTGGGCTTCCTGGGGGAAGCGAAGCTGTCTACCGACCCACACGTGGGGGGTCGGTCCCCCAGGCTTATATTTAGGGGCCTTGAGGCCTATGGAAGGGGAAGAGTCCAGAGGTACCAGTGGGCACGAGCTGTGATTCTGGGCCACTCTGGCCGTCTCCCTCTGCAGGCCTGGGTCTCCTGGGAGAGCCTCCTTTTCAAAAAGCAGAGTATGGTGTGTGGGAGACCTGCTGCACCCCATTTACAGTGGTAGGGATAGTTGAAACATGCCCTTATCTCATGGAGAGTCAGAGATGGGTTCATCAAGCTTCTGGGATTCTTTACTTTTCCAGCCAGAGGCCCAACTACGAACTCCTTGGCTTTTATTCAGGGCAACCAGACCCGGTGACCAGGCACCTCTTAAATGCCAGGCACTGGGCTCTGCCTGGGAGGATGGCAGGGGTGGGAGGTGTTGGAGGGTTCTGTCCTCTGGTGGCTCAGCCCCATGGGGAAGACAGGACATACACACACAAAGTTTGTTGATACGGGGTTCCATACCAGTTCCGGTCTAGTAATAATAGTGGAAATGCCAAGAGACTACCCATGATTAGTTGCTAAGTGAGTAACATGTAGGCTGTGTTGGGGCTGGGGGCGGTCGCTGGGATCAGTACTCATGCAGTCATGCAAATATGCTTAAAATGTTTCAGCTCCATACCGATCCTTTCTAATTACCCTGCTAGTAATGAGGACCTCTCAGTACCCCCTGGGACAGGGGGCCAGGAGGGCTCAGGAAATTCTTCATATATGTGCCCCCGGCCCCACTTCACGGGTTTTTTTTCCTGCTAGCAGATTTCTGAAGGAACCCATTTGATTTTTGGGATCAGGCAGAGCACTGGACTCTCCCAGCTCTCCTGGGGCCTCTGAGTTTTGGGGTCTAGATCCAGCCTTATCGGACGTTTAGAGGCCAGAAGGAAGGAAGTTCTCACTTCCTTTTTGAAGAGCCTCTATTGCTTTGGGCTGGGGATGAGGTTGGGAGGCTGGAGGAGGCCCTGAACCAGACAGTTTCCTGTGAGTGCAGACAGGCACTCTCCCATTCACTGGCCATTGGTGATGGAGTTGAGGTGTTGGAGGAGGGTGGCTGCTGGGCAGGGCTGACTTGAGGTGGGAGGTACCTGGGGCAGCACTGACCTCACGTCTGAGGTTTCTGTTTTGTCTGGGGCTCTGTCCCTCCCCCAACATCCCTGGCGGATTTCTGCTTTTCTGGAACACTTTGCGGAGGTGGCAGTGTGCTTGTACTTGTAGCCTTGGACGCTGTTCTGGGAGTAGGAGTTGCTGAGCTCACCCCACAGCCCTTGGCCAGCACTCTGAGCACTTGGGTAAATGTGCCCAATTCACCTCCAAACAGGTGGCACACAAAGGTCACTCCAGTACAGGCAGGGAGTGCTGTATGAGCAGAGATGTATGCGCACTCAGATTTACAGTGTGTGGGCAGAGACAGAGACACTGGATGGAGACATGATGAAGACAGAAAGACAATGGAGGTGGGCAAGACATGTGGGGGCAGACCATGTGAATGCAGAAACATGGACCACATGCAGGCCACAGACACTATGTAGAGAAGTCTGCACCTTCATGGGGGTTTGAACCTCCCTGCATGAGAGGCTGACATGTCAGTGGGCAGACATATGAGCTTCTGACGTGGATGAGAACTGACATTCACGGGCACAAAATGGAGCCACATGCAAGAGGCTTGAGTACTGGGGCAGACATGGAGTTACCTGTGGGCTCCCTGAGGACAGAGACACATATACTTTCTGAGTCAGCTGACAGCAAGGTCAGAACACGCACAGAGGTGGGTACCGAGATGTGGTCTGAGTTATGTCCCACTCAGTCATCCCCGTGACTCCGTGTGACAGTAGTGGTCCTGTTTGGGGTGATAGTGCAGGTGCTTTGTGGTGTGGCTTCATTTGTAGACACCTACTGTGGGGTTTGAAGACCCCAAAGGGCTCAGTAGTCTCTGTTTTGCTCTAAGAATCATCGGACTTCCTCTTTACCTAGTAACTGGGCTGGGTGCAAGCCTTAAGCACGAGCAGGGGCTCCCTGAACCTTTGAGTCTCATCTTCCCTGAGTCTCCAGAAGTTTCCTGAAGTGAGGCTGTGTCCTGTGTAGGGGAGCAATCTGGCTGGGGACTCCTTCTGAGCCCAAGCCTGAGGGTGTCTGGCAGGGAAGGAACCATCCCTGGGGGTTAGAGAGAGTAGCAGTGCTATGGGGTCTTTGATGCAGTCATTGTTGTTCTCTGGTGTGGACTGCACCTCTCTGACACCCTGGGCTCCTGCCTCTGGCCACAATTGCTTCTCATCTGCCCACCCTGGAGACTGGGAGCCAAAGTCTAGATACAGCTTGATATTAATTCACTGTATGACCCTGGAGAAGTTACTTAATGTCTTAACTCACTAAAAATGAAATCCCTCATTTAAAAAATGGGGCCATAACCCCTAGTCCTTGTGGGTGTGGGAAGGGTTAAATGCTAGATAATCCATGGAAAGCTTATGGTCTGGTCCTGGCACAGAGTGAGCACTCAGTCAGTGGAGCTTTGATCATGAGCCTGGGGCCAGGACTCTCCAGAGCTGCTCCAGCAGCCAGGTGCCTGGCCCAGGAAAGCTGGGCATGCAGGCAGCTCTTGTTTGTAAGCTGGAGGGCTTTGTCCTCACTCCTGCTCACCAGCCACTCCTTAGCTCTGTGGGACCTCCATACAGGGTCAGGAAATGGCAGGCAGGGCATATGGAAGCTTGGGCCTGCTGCCTTCTGGGCCTCTGGGAGGGGAGCCAGTGGTTTGCTAAGAATAGCCCCAAATCATGGCTCTGCCTCCCAGTGGGCAGCCGTGTACCTCCCTGGTCCAGGGCCAAGGAGCTTGCAGATGGGCCTTTTATGTATCCTACAACTGGCACTCAGAATGGTTATGGGCCTGGGAGCAGTAGACTCGGTCTGGGAGGAGGCTCTGCTGCTCTTTCTAGGTCTTTGGCTGGGACCTGAGGAAAAAGAAGGTTCCTCTCCCACTCAGAGCTTGTCCTGACCACTGCCCCACCACCCTGCCCTGATCATCTTCCTAGCTCTACGGTGGCTCTGGAACCACACCACTAGGGTCCAAATTTTGGCTCTCTCTTTCACTAGCTGTGTGCTCCTGGGCAACTCACTTACCCTCTCTGTGCCTGATTTCCTTATGTAATAGGGTTAATGATAGTAACTCTCATAAGAATGTCTCAAGGATGATAGGAGGTAGTGCATGGAGAGTACCTGTTAGAGTGTGGCTCATAGTAAGTGCTCAGTAAACTTGAGGTGCGTCTGTTATCACCACTCTCTCAGCTGATGGAGAGACCTGTGAGGCCTGAGACCAGGGTGCTTGCACAGTGCCTCATGGTGGGAAGGCACCAGGGTGCCTCTTGATTTGAGTTCCTGGCCAGGGGTTCAGCATGAGATGCAGGGGACCAGAGATGAGTGACACTCAGCCCCTGCCCCCTGCCAGGTGAGAGAGACACATATGTACATTATACTATACCCCGCTGGTGCCTTCCCAGGATCTGTGCTGGCTATGGGTGGAGGTGGAGGGAGGGAATGGCTTTCCTGGGGGCAGGGTGATGCTTCAGGTGATGCTTTGAAGGATGGCCAAGAGTTTGCAATGGTGAGGGAAGGCTTCCCAAGCAGAAAGAGCAGCCCATGCAAACGTGTGACACAGTTTGGTGTGCATAGCAGACAGGAACAGATCAATGGATCTGGGGAGGGGTTCCACCCTCTGCACTCCTGGCCTGTTAGTAAAGACCTTCCATGTTGGGCCCTTCTGTCTCTCACACCCTGGGCTCTGAGGCAGCCCTGGTTTCCCTGTTAGGACATAGGCTAGAGGCCCACCAGAATTCCTCCCACTGCCCTTTTAGGAATCAAATTCTCTGTTCCCCCATTCTTCAGATACCCCCCTGCCCTCTTATAAATGCTGTCATTCCTCCCTGAGGCCCCTCATTTTTGAGCTGGGGCTCAAGACTGGTCCTGCCCCATAATCAACATGCCTATTTTTGATCTTAGACAAGATACCCATGGGTTAATAAATCCTCCCCCCCTTCCTTTTGATGAACTGAACTCCTTAGCCTTTCCTAAGGAGTGAATGTCTAATGGTGGAATTTCTGGACTTCAGAAATTGTTTTGTATATTTCTTGTAACTGATATGTGGACTGGCTTTAGCTACGAGGGTGTCCTGTTTGGGCTACTCTAGGAGAGAGAAATGGGGCATCTGGGGTTACCTGCATGACCGTGGCAGGCAGTGAGGAGAATCTGAGAACTGGGTGTGTCGCTGATGACCCTGCAGGCTCCCAGGGAGCCAGGGCTTTCGGAAATTCCAGGAGGAGGGAGGGTGTGGTGCTGGGAAGGCTGTGTGGGTCCACTGCTGGGTTTCCCGCCCTCGCCCATGAGAAGCCCATGAAGCTTGGTCAGCATTGGGGAGGGGGGGAAGAGGTGGGCGTCCTCAGATGACCTTGGACTGTTCTAGTCTCTGTAGCCTGCTGAGCCCCAGGGCCTGCCTGTCTGCAGGTGTGTGGCTCCATCCTGCCTCCCCAAAGTGGAGGACAGGCACACCTGGGTGTTTTGAAGATTCTGTTTAGAAAGCACAGAGGGAATTTCTCCTGCCCTTTTCCTTTTCCTGGAATTGTAGACCCCATGAAAGAGTTAACCCCTCTCCTGCTGGTCACAAAGTGGCTGGTGGATATGTCCCCTTTGACTGCTGCCCTGTAGTTACTGAGCCCTTCCTCATGGGACCCCTGAGATTGCTGCTGACCTCTTAACTCTCCATGAGCAGCCCTCTCTCAGAGCCCAGGGCCCTGTTGTCAGGGCCTAGAAGACCTCACCCAGCCTGGGTCTGATGGGGCCCCCACATGCATCCTTGCCCAGTGGTGCTTTAGCCTTAGTCTGACCACCTTCTTAGTGGGTGTTCACTCTCTGCCCTCCACGCAGCCCTGTCTCTTGATGGAGCTCATGAACTCTGTGAGTCTCCTGCAGGAGCTGCTCTGCTGCCTCGCTCCAAGACCTGTTGGGAAGCTCTGGTTTCCAAACACCCCAGAGAAAAGGGCCCTCCCTGGAGACGGGGTGGCGTTGCAGAGCCCTTGGGGGAGGTGCAGGGCAGGTCTCTCCTCTGCTGGGCTCTAAACCGGGCTGAGGCACAGGCAGGTAAGCCCCGGGCTGGCAGTTGATGGCTTCCTTTGAGCCCAATTTTCTCATCTGCAAAATGGGTGTAATAATTATTTCCTTGTCTACCTTCAAATTTTTTTTAGAATTGAGATAACATTCAGTTGACACAAAATTAACCGTTTTCAAGTGCACAATTCAGTGGTGTTGAATACATTTACAATGTTGTGTGACCATTGCCTCTATCAGTTTCTAAAACATTTCCCTTGCCCCAAAGGAAAACCTGTACCTATTAAGCGGTTACTCCCATTCTCTCCTCTACCTTACTTTAACATTTTTTAATTGAGGTTTATGTACCACAACATCCACCCATTCTAGGTGTGTAGCTGGGTGAGTGCTGGTGAGTGTCATGGACGTGTTGCCACCACCTCCATCAAGTTCGAGAACACTTCCATCACCCGGAAGGTTCCCTGTGGTTTGTTGTGGTCAGTTACCACTCCCACCCCTGGCCTCAGGCCCCTTGCCTTCTTCTTGTCACCATGGTTTCGTTTTTTCTACATTGTCACATAAGTGGACTCATTTAATGGGTAGTCTTTTATGAATGGCTTCTTTATTCAACATGATTTCTTGAGATGTGTCCGCAGTGCTGCATGTGTCTGCATCGCGTTCCTTTTTTACTGCTGAGTAGTATTCCTGTGTGTGGAGGGAGCCAGCTTATGTTCCCAGTGGATAGATGCCCACCCTGCTTTTTTTTTTTTAAGAACTTATTCATTTAGTTATTTTTCAAGAGAGGGAGAGAAACATCTATGTGAGAGGGAAACATAAACTGGTTGCCTCTCGTTGTATCCTGACCAGGGACCGAAACTGCAACTCAGGCATGTGCCCTGACCGGGAATCGAACTGGTGACCTTTTACTTTGCAGGACAGTGCCCAATCCATTGACCCATGTGGGCCAGGGCCTGCCCTGCTTTTGGAAATATTTTCAATTAAAAAAATAATGTAAAACAGCTATCTTTATGAAAGATTCAAGTAGTAGCTTCATAGAGAATAAAATGTGAAAAGCCCCCTTCCCTGCTCCTCCTCCTTCCTTTCTGTCTTCACCAGGGGTTTATACTGTCAGCACTTACTGAATATCCCCGAGTCTTTTTTCTGTGCCTCTGTGTGACTTTGTGTAGTTTTTGGTTTGGGGATATAAATGGGATCACACTTAGTCCATGGCTCTGGGACCCACTGTGTCACTTAGCCATCAGCCCCCAGCACTGCCACTGGAGTTCTGAGCACATTTCCTGGGAACAATGCCCCTGAGCTGAGGGCTGAGGGATGGGGCTGTCCATCTCCCCCTGGCTCTGAGTTGGGGCTCAGTGAGGCTTCGGGGAGACAGAATGAAGGCTTCCTGAGTTCAGAGCAGGTTTATGGAGGAGAGAGGTGTTGGAGTAAAAGGGATCATTCTGTCGTGAGGGCAGACAAAGTGGTGTGTGGGTGGACGTGCTTCCACTACTGCCTCCCACTCAGCAGCCAGCAGCAGGGGCTTCCTCTTCCTGTCTCTGTGAAGTGTCTCTGGTAGGAATGGGCCCAAGGAGGGGGTGATTGGTTGGGACGACCGTGGACAGAGGCTTTGAGGCCTCCCTTCTTGCTGCAGTGGAGATAGCCCTTGCAGGGTCAGACCTTTTAGGAAACTCTTAGGTCCCACTGCTGATGGGACCCTGTCTTGAGTGGCAGGCTGTGCCTGGTGAGTGTGGGTGGAGGGGGGGATGTCTTCAGCCTCCTGAGGAAAGGGCTGACTATGCTCAGATTTGCACGTCCCTGGCTCAACCCTGACCCCAGCCAGTTGGGTCATGGAGTCTCTGAATCTGTATGGTCATGCTCCTTTCCTTGACACTGTCATTGTGTATAAATGATTCACAGTTCCTGCATACTTACTGACACTGGTGAGTTTCATCGTTTTTAAGTTTTTCTTAGTTTAATAATTAAAAAAGTCAGGTCTTACTACTATTATATTGAGGGAGTTCCAGGAGACAGGAATCCTGTTGGAGTTCTAGGGTAGCCCCCTGCTCACCCAGGATGGCCTTGTCTGGTGACTTAGTTTTTCATCTGAGCCTCCTTCCCCGAGCCCTTGGGGATGGTGTAAGGGGAGGCAGAGATGGGTGGACCTGGGAGAGAAGCTGTCAATAGGTGGGTTTGTTTTCTGTGATTTCCCCAGTTTAGTGCTGTTCAAACCTGGGTAATATGTTGACCCTCCCCCTTCTAAAAATAGATCTATTGAGATATAATTCACATGCCATACCATTCACCCACATAAAGCATAAGTTCAGTAGCTATTAGTAGATTCAGAGTTGTGCATCTGTCACCGCAGTCTAATTTTACAGCATTGTCATCAACCCAAAAAGATGACCTGCACCCTTAGCTGTTACTCACCACCCCCAGCCCATGATCCACTTCCTGTCTCCATAGGTTTGCTTCTTCTGGACATTTCCTATAAATGGAATCATATGGTTTTTTTTTTTTTTTTTTGTGGACTCCCTTTTAAAGGAAGAAAAGCCTCATTTAAGTTTTTTTTTATCGGAATACAGCTTAAATGTGTACAAATGTAAAACTAGCTAATGTGCCTTAGATTTACATAGTTTTTACATAACTATAAAATAAACATGAAGTACTAATAAAACCAGAAAGCCAACCCATTTCAAATGAATAATGTTAATTTATTGGAAGGATGTAATAAATAGCAACTACATTGCCAATGTTGGGTTGATAGTGGGGACTTGTGCTCCCCTGTTTCCCTGTCCCTGTCAAGTGTGCCTGCTATACAGAATGACATTAATAATATTGGGTTGGTTGGATAGTTTGGGGTAATTCTGGTTATTCATATTTGAGCCCAAACTGCCAGTGCATAACCCCCAAATGTCTGTTTTAATAGTGCATCGCTTGATTCCTGGAAAGCTGGCTTGTTTTATTGAACCTGAAGGTGGAATAGTGGCATTATTGATTCTGTATATAGTAGATCTTAAACCCACTTCTTGTGGGAATCAGGAATTTCACACAAACAGATGGGCTTTCCTCAGTTCACACAGATGGTCTTAACGTGAACATGGTCCCGATGTCTTAGAGGATAGGGCTTTTGAACTGGGTACATCCAGGCTGCAAGGGCTTTGGGGTGGCTCAGGTCTCTACCACACTCCCTCTTCTATTTGAACCACATCGCAGTGTGAGATGATGCCATTTGGCCTTCATGGAGAAGGAAGATTGTAAACACAGGACCTGAGCCCCAGCTTGCATGGCAGTGCATCATTCAGATGACCCGGGTTTGCTCTCATTATTTTTTTCTTTAAATTGAGGTGAAATTCATATAATGTAAACATTAAAACTCTTTTAAAGTGTGCAATTCAGTGATAATAATACATTCATAACGAGGACAACGAACCATCACCTCTATCTAATTCCAAAACATTAAAAAAGTTTTATTGTGGTAAGAACACTTAACCTGAGATTTACTTTCCTAACACATTTTTAAAGTGTACAATTTGTGATCGTTGCTTATAGGGACAATGTTGTTCAGCAGATGTCTAGAACTTACTCATCTTGTTTAACTGACACTTTATTCCAACTCCTCATTTCCCCTTCCCCCAGGCCCTAGCAACCACCACTCCATTTTTTGAGCCTGTACAAATTTGACTACTTTAGATTTCTCATATAAATGGAATCTTGCAGTATTTGTTTTTCTGTGACTGGCATATTTCACTTACCACAGCGATTTTCAACCGGTATGCTGTGGCACACGGGTGTGCTGCAAGGATTTTTAAAACATGCGATACCTATTTAGTCAGGGGCACTGACCTTTTTTCCCTAAGGTTATTAAATAAAAAAATGACAACAGCCAACACAACAATAGCCATCTGGTATGAATGAATCAAAATCTTACCTATTTTTGTCAGGTCAGCAAAAAAAATTTTTTTTTGGTGTGCCACAGAATTTTAATAATTCGTTTATGTGTGCCATGAGATGAAAACAATTAAAAATTGCTGACTTAGTGTGATGTCCCCAAGATTCATCCATAGTGTAGCATATTGCAGAATCTCCTTAAGACTGAATAATATTCCATCGGGCTTATAAGTATGGATAAATAAAATGTGGCATATATATAGTACAAATAAATAATACAACTGTAAACCTACTTTTGCATATCGTCGGCAGCCGTCCGTCTCGAGAGACGATGGTGTAGCTTCTTAAGAGTCTATCTGCACCGCCGAGAATGGCTGTGCAGTCCGACTCGGGAGTGACATCGTAGTATCTGTCTCCTCCCGTGTTGAATCGACATCTTGCGATGACGCTGAAGCTACAGAGCCTGGGCAGGGTAATATGGAGGGTCTGCTGTTGCCCATGCAGCAGACCCCCCCTCTCTTCGCAGCTGAAGGGTCCAAGGGAAAGACGGAGTCGATACAGCTTGGGTTCAGGTGCGCCGCAGGAGTTGCCGGTGTTGACTACAACGTCAAACCGCCTTAGGGACTCCGGCTCCGGATTTTCTGTCGGGGTTTACTCCCTTAGCCTTTCCCCTGAAGAGGTATGCCGCAAGGCAGCGGAGGTTTTTTGGAGTCAGAGTTTTCCTTCTCTGATGTGCTCTGACTGGAAGATCGAACCAGCGACACTTAGCTCGCAGGCCGACGCTCAATCCACTGAGCTAAACCAGCCAGGGCAACTTTTGCATATATATATATATATATATATATTATATATATATATCAATGGGTGTTAGGGTTGCCTCCACCTCTTGGCCATTGTGTACAGTGCTGCAGTGAACATGGGAGTGCTAACATTTCTTTGACTTTCCGATTTAAAAGTGGGATAAATACCAAGAAGTGGGATTGCTGGATAACATGGTAGTTCTATTTAAAAATTTTTGGGGGACCTTCATGCTGTTTTCCAAAATGGCTGCACCATTTTACATCTTGTCAACAGTGTGTAAGGTCTGGTTTCTCTACATCCTTGCCAGTACTTGTCTTTTTCTTTTCTTTTCTTTTTTAAATTTTTATAATAGCCATGACAAGCAGGAGGTAGTATCACTTTGTAGTTTTGATTTGTATTTCCTTGATTAGTGATGTTGAACATCTACAACATTTTCATCCCTCAAAAGGAAACCCTGTATCATCTACTAAGCGGTCACTCCAGATCCCCAACCCTCACCCCTCTTTTTCCCTCCTGGTAACCACTAATCTGTATTCTAGTCTCTATGGATTTATCGCTTCTGGATATTTCATACAAATAATATTATACAATATATGACTTTTTAATTTTATCTTTTATTTTATTTTAAAGTATGTTTTATTTATTATGTTGTTACAGTAGTCCCAATATTTTTTCCCTTTGCTCCCCTCTGCCCAGTACCCCGCTTCCCTCCAGCAGTACCACCCCCCTTTGTTCATGCCCATGGGTCATGCATATAAGTTCTTTGGCTTTACCCTTTCCTATATTATTCTTAACTTCCTCATTATTTTGTACCAATCAATTGTGCTTCATAATCCCTACACCATTCCCCATTTCTCCCCCTTCCGCTTCCCAGCTGATAACCCTCCAAATGATCCCCATACCTATGATTCTGTTCCTAGTGTGGTTTGCTTAGTTGGATTTTGTTTTTATTTTTAAGATTCAGTTGTTGATAGTTGTGAGTTTGTTGTCATTTTAATGTTCACAGTTTTGATCTTCTTTTTCTTAAATAGTCCCTTTAACATTTCATATAATAGGCTTGGTGATGATGAACTCCTTTAGCTTTACCTTGTCTGGGAAGCACTTTATCTACCCTTCCATTATAAATCATAGCTTTGCTGGATTGTTAAGTCCTTGCTTTTCATCGCCTTCAATACTTCTTGCCAGTCCTTTCTTGCCTAAAAAGTTTCTTTTGAGAAATCAGTTGATAGTCTGTCTTATGGGAACCCCTTTGAAGGCAACTCTCTTTTTTTCTCTTGTTGCTTTTAAGGTTCTCTCTTTATCTTTAAGCTTTGGCGTTTTAATTATGATGTGTCTTGGTGTGGTCCTCTTTGGGTCTAGCTTGTTTGAGACTCTCCGTACTTCCTGGCCTTGTATGTCTATTTCCTTCGCAAAATTTGGGAAGTTTTCCTTCATTATTTTTTCACATAAACTTTCAATTTCTTGCTCTTCCTTTTCTCCTCCTGGCACCCCTATGATTTGGATGTTGGCATGTTTAAAGTTGTCCCAGAGCCTCCTAAGCCTCTCCTCATTTTTTTCAATTTTTTTTCCCTCATTCTGTACTGGTTGACTGTTTATTTCTTCCTTATGTTCCAAATCATTGATTTGAACCCCAGTTTCCTTCCCTTCACCATTGGTCTTGTGTGGATTTTCCTTCATTTCATTTAGCATAGCCTTCACTTCTTCCCTTATGCATTTGCCATACTTAAGCATATCTGTCAAGCCTGTGAGCATCTTTATCACCAGTGTTTTGAACTCTAAGTCTGTTAGGTTGGCAATCTCCTCGTCGCTTAGTTCTCCCACTGGAACCTTGGTCTGGTCCCTCTTTTGGGCCGTACTTCTCTGTCTCCTCATCTTGACAAGTGCTTGTGTTTCTTTGCCTCTGTGTCTTAGGTAGAGCTGTCACACCTGTTATGTTGTAAGGGGAAGAGCCTTAGATATTCATCAGTACAGGGTGACCCATTTCACCAGGTTGTGGCACTGTATGTGGGGGAGTGGTCTAAGAGGGAACAGTGCAGCTTGCTCAGCACTCTCTCCTTTCCCAGGCACTTCTCCCACTTCCGTATGAGACTGGTATCTCTCTAGCTGTTGCCCTGGCCATCGTTCCCAGAGTGGGTGGGTCTGCAGACATTCTAGGACCATGGGGCCCTTTAAACAAGTGGACTCTGCTGAGAGACTGGCAGTTTCTTCCTCCGCCCCAACCCCTACTATTTTTCACAGTCAGAAGCAATGAGGCTTTATTTTTCCTGGCATTGGAACCGTGAGCTGCGCGGTCTGATCTGGTGTGGGAGCGCTCCCCAGGTGTCCCTCCCTACTTTTTAAAATGTGTGACTGTGCTTTCCTGGCCTGCCACCACTGCTGCTGCTGCTGCCACCACCACACCGTGTCCTCTCCACCCCAGCTCCGCCCCTCCTACCTGTCTGGATGAGTATTTCTTTTTTATATCTTTATTTGTTGGACTTTCATGCAGCTCAATTATCTAGAACTTCTGGTTGTCTCTAGTTTTGAGGTAGTTGTATTCCTTCTTAGTTGTGGAGGGAGACACAGTGTGTCTGTCTAGGCCTCCATCTTGGCTGGAAGAATATATGTATATATATATGACTCTTTTTGTCTCCCTTCTTTCAGTTGGAATAATGTTACTAAGGTTCATCTACATTGCAGCATGTAGCTGTGCTTGGTTTTTTTTTATAGTTGCGTACTGAATAAGAATCCATTGTATGCACACACCAAATTTTGTTTATTCATTTATCAGTCATGGACATTTGGATTATTTCTACCTTTGGCTGATGTGAATGGTGCTGCTATGAACATGGATGTGTGAGGGAGAACCCAAAAAATACTGGAATTATCTTCTGGAGGGCGGGGCCCTTGTAGTACAGGCTTCCTCTTCTAGGTGAGTGTTCTAGGAACCCATCTGTATCAGTGTACCAGCTGGCATTGTTGTGAGAGGCTGCATTTGGCTTCAGTAAAATTTTTTTTGAAGACTCTTTTGGTACATTTACCCATTTCATCATGGGTGATTTACGAGCACATCTGCCCACACTGTGCTGAGTGTTCAGCAGTTTTTGACCAAAAACAGCATGACCCCCAAGCTCCACCCTCCCTATTGACCAGATCTCTCCCTGAGCAACTTTTCTTTTTGTTTCCCTGGATGAAAAAAGTTCTCAAAGGGAAAGGTTTTGCCAGTGTGGAAGAGGCGAAACAAAAAATGGCAGAAGCACTAAAAGGTATCCAAATTGACAAGTTTCAAAAACTGTTTTGAGCAGCGGAGAAAATGTCCCCCTAGATGTATTGCATCAAATGGAGAGTATTTTGAAGGTGACTGAAGTTTAAACATGTAAGAATAAATAAACAAATTTTTAAAAATAAATTATGTTTTTTGGGGACTTCCCCCTCATAGAAGTATTTAGATACCTGCTTTTAATTCTCTTAGCTATATACCTAAAGTGGAGTTGCTGGGTCATATAGTAATTTTATGTTTAACTTTTTGGGTTTGCTATTCTGGAAATACAGGTGATGGTTGCACAGCATCGTGAATGTACTAAATGCCACGGAATTGTGTAGTTCATTATTTTTAAAATTTATTTTTTAATTGTATTTTTTCTATTACCATTTATTCATCTTATACCCTCCCTCCACTCTCCCTGCAATCACCACACTGTTGTCTGTGTGCATGAGTTCTTTTTTGTTTGATCCCTCCACCTCCAACCCCCACCCCCTGAATAGTATACTTTAAAAGGGTGAATTTTATGGTATGTGAATATTTAAAAAAAGAACTCACGGATACCAAAGCAGACATCCATGGAGTCTGCATTGAGTCATGTTCTTGGCTCTGGGAAACCCAGAGCCCTGTATCACCTCTAGGGATTCTACAGACTTCCTGGGTGTTGGGGACACTGGGCCCCAGCTCTATGGTCTTTATTTGGGGTGGTGGGTGGGAGCTGTAGGAACCAAATGGGCTGGCTGGCTGCCTTTCCCACCCACCCCCTTAGCTCATTATGGCCCTTTCTGGCTCCTAAATGAGAGGTGCTCATTGTAGAACTGTTTCCTCAATTTCCCCACCAGTGACACAGGCCTGTGAGCAGCAGTCTTGACCATGACCTGGGTTCTGTGGACAGCAAAGCTTCTGGAGGGTCAAATGTACCAGACTGACTTGTCCTCTTGCTCCATGGTCCCCTTTCTGTGTCTTGTATTGTCTTCCATAATGACCTCCACTAGCCTCGTTTGTTGCAGGTCTATAGGGCCTGTTGCTTCCTTCTGAGATTGCAGCCAGGGCGCGAGGCTGTGGCTCTGTCTGTCTGTTCAGTCCTCACTGCAACTTCCTCTCAGTCTGTCCTATCTCAGTTAGCGGCCACCCCATCCCTCTAGCTGCTCAGGCTCAACACCTAAGTCATCCATGGTTCCTCTGTATCTCTCAGTTTTCAGAAATGACATGCCAGCAAGTCCTGTTGGCTTCACCTACAGGATAGATAGATCCAGGATGAGCCCTTCTTCCTCACCTTCCCTGCACCGCTGGCCAGACCTCCGCATCACTTGCACTAGTGCAGTAGACTCCTGACAGGGCTGTCGGCTTCTTCCCTGTTCCCATATAGGCTCTTCTAATACAGCAGCCTAGGGTGACCTTGTTAGAATGTAAAAGTCAGATCAAGGCCTCCAGTAGCTCCCCATTAACTCACAGTGATACCCCTGTGGCCTCCAGGACACCCTCATCTCATACCAATGCCCTGCTTGCCCTGTTCCACTCAAACTGGCCACCTCATGGCTCCTTTGACACACTGGGAAGACCCTGCCACAGGGCCTTTGCACAGGCAGTCGTTCAACCTATATGCTTTTCCTCATGAGAGCCACATAGCTTGCCATGTCACTTCCTTCAGGTCTGTACTCAAATGTGAAGCCTCCCTGGGGACCCTCTTTAACATTTCATGCCTCATCTCCATAACCCTCTTCTTTCTTAACATGTATAACCTTCTGATATACTCTGTATTTGGTGAATTTATATAATTTATTTCTGTTTCTCCAGCTAGCATGTAGAGGCAGGAATTTTCTATATTGTCAGCTCCTAGAATAAGGTCTTGCACATAGTAGATGCCCCAGAAATGTTTGTAGAATGGCTGCTTGAAGAGGGAATGAATTAGCCCATTTTATAGATGAGGAAACTGAGTCCCAGAAAGGTTGACTTGAACCTAATCTCTTGACTCCCAGCTTTCTCTTTTTTTTTTTTTTTTCAGATTTAATGTGTTTTATTGATTAAAATATTACATTTGTGCCAATTTCCCTTCCCTCTGCTCCCCTCCACCCGGTGGCCCCCCTCCCTCCAGTTGTCCCCCCCTTTTAGATTATGTCCATTAGTTGTGCATACAGTTCCTCCCAACCTCTCTCCGTCTATTCCATTCCCTCCTACCTTGATCCCCAATTCCTATATCATCTCCCTCCCTTTCCCCATTCCCCCTCCCTGTTAACCTCCCCCCAATATGCTTCCCGTACCCACAGTTCCTTTTCCACTCTCGTTGCCTATTTAGTTTGCCTTTGTTTCATCTCCCTAGCTTCTGTTTTTTTAAACCAGTCCCTTTAACATCTCATATAACAGTGGTTTGGATCTAATGAACTCTTTCAGTTTTATTTTGTCCTGGAAACACTTTCTCTGTCCTTCTATTCTGAATGACAATTTCGCTGGATAGAGTATTCGTGGTTGTAGGTTTTGGATTTTCATTACTTTGAATATTTCTTGCCAGTCTCTTCTTGCCTGTAGGGTTTCCCTTGAGAAGTCAGCTGATAGTCTAATTGGGACCCCTTTGTACATAATTCTTTTCTTCTCTCTTGCTGCTTTTAAGATTCTCTCTTTATCTTTAATTTTTGACATTTTGATTATAATGTGTCTTGGAGTGGTTCTCCCTGGGTCCAGTCTCTTGGGAACTCTCCTTGCTTCCTGGACCTGCAAGTCTATTCCCTTCCCCAAGTCTGGGAAGTTCTCCTTTATTATATTTCCACTCAATTTTTCAAGTTCTAGTTCATCTTCCTCATTCTCTGGCAAACCAATGATTCTTATGTTGGGCCTTTTATAGCTGTCCCAGAGGTTTCTGATCCTCTCATTGTTGCTTCCCATTTCCTCTCGCTGCATTGGTTGACTGCTTGTTCCTTCTCCATATTCCAGTTTGTTGAAATGAACTCTGGATTTTTTTTTCTCACCATCTATCTCGTATGCGGTTTTGTTCCTTTTGTTATGAAAGTTTTTCGCTTCTTTCTTATCTTTTTCCTGCTCTTTTGTGAATTCTGTAAGCCACCTGATAACAATGGCCCAGAACTGAGCCTCTGACAGGTTTCTTATCTGTTCATCTGTCAGGTTCTCTATCTGCTGCCTGGTGAGTTGTGTCACCGGGATTTCTATAGTTGTCTGCCTCATTTTGACAGATGCGTTTTGTTTTCTTGGGCCGGCTGTAAGGGGCAGTGCCTGTGTATGCGTCACAAATCAGCGACCGGCGCCTGCCTGTCCGTGACCTATTTCGCAGCCCTGTGGTGCTTTCTTTGGGGGCGGGGGTCCAAGATGGATTCACACAGTTATTCAGCTAGGAGACCGGGATCCGTCCTCCCGCCCCCCTGGGCCTCACTGTTCAAGGCGATGCGGCGGCCGCTCTCCCCAGCGCCGGAGTCGCGCACCGCCGGGGGCTTGACCGCAGCCGGGATTCCTCGCCGCCCCGCCGCTCTCTCAGGTGCGACCGCAAACAGCACTGCCCTCTTTAACTCTTACCTGCCCAAATGGCACCGCTGGTTTATAACTTCATATGTTGGACTTGCGTGTAGTTTTATTTTCTGGAATTTCTAGTTATCCTTTGTTTTGAAGTAGTTGTATTCCTCTCTAGTTGTAGAGGGAGACCTAGCGTGTCCGTCTAAGCCTCCATCCTCCCAGCTTTCTCTTATGCTAAGATCACTTCTCTTATGCTGAGCCATAGTTTCAACTCCTTCTCTCTATTATTTCTATGTCCAGGGACAGCCATGCTAAACTGTGAGTCTGAGACTTCAAAGCTCCCCTTGGAGAGTTGGCCTTGTTAGCCCAGTAATGATGGCATTGGCAGTTACCTCCTGGTTCATGTACAAGAATGATGGTAACCGCCTGCTCCCATTTGTTGAGCATTCAATCTGTGCTAGGCGTAGGGCACAGCAGGTTAGATGGGTTTATTGCTCATTTAAACCTCACAGCATCCTGAGGAGGAGGAACTGTCCTTTACCCAACTCTGCAGACAAGGAAGTGGAGACATTTCACATGGGCAAGATGAAAAAGATTCATAACTACTTGAACCCACGAGGACATGTGGAAATTGGCCCTCTTATGCAATTCTTATTTCTGTGTGAAATGCTACAACTGTTTAGAAAAGTAATATGGTAGTATCTACTCCAGTTTTTAAAAGGCAAATAAATGCCTTTTTATCTAAGGAGCCCAGATTTTGGTAGCCGGTCCCAAAGAAGTAAAACTGTCAGGATGTAAGGCTCTGTGTACAGGATTTTGAGGCTGCGCAGTGGAGACCACACTGTCTTGTTTCAGTTCCCAGTTCTTCCCCACCTTGGGCTGTGTGCACGTGTTGTTCCCTCTGCCTGGCATGCTTTTCACATGGCTGAAACCTTCCTGCTCTTTGCAGTCGGCACAGGCCTTCTGTGACTGTCATATCTAAAAGATGTCCTTTTCAACTACCTTCTTCATTTTTTAATCTCAGCATCTCAGCCCTTTGTGGCCCACTCCACAATGTATAAAATGTGTCTCTATTCTATTTTTTAATTAAAAAAATTTAATTTATTAATTTGAGAGAGAGACAGAGGGAGAGAGAAAGATTAATTTGTTGGCATTCATTGGGTGACTCTTGTACATGCCCTGACCAGGAATCGAACCCACAACCTTGGCATATCAGGACCTTGCTCTAACCAACTGAGCTACCCAGCCAGGGCCTGTCCCTATTGTAGTTCTTGTTGATTTTCCCTCCCCTTTTCTTTCTCTTGTTGGAATGTCTGTTTCATGAAGGGCTAGGACTGTGCCTGTCTGGTTGACATGATGGATACTTATTAGCTATTTGCTGAACAAATAGTGATACAATGAAATGGCATGCCACCATTAAACAGACAGGGTGGGAGTTGTATGCATCAACTGGGAGGGGTGTTGCGTTGTTAAGGGAAAAAAGCTTATAGAAGGAAGTTTAAGGGTTGGGCTTGGAGGGGGATGGGAAAGGCATAAAGTTTTCCCTTATTCATCTTTGACTTGTAACAGTAAATACAAATTTTGTTACAAAAAATCTGGTCAACAACAACAAAAAATCAAAACTGAAAAAAATGTATCCAGTCAGAGGAGCATCAGAATTTCAACTCTGGTCCTTCTGACTCCCAGCTCATGTACTCGGTGCTTTCTGTGGCTTTCCTACACACAGCCTGTCAGTATCACCTCATTGCATTCCTCAGGGAAGGCAGAGTATGAGTTATTAACTGTTTGTAAATTGAAATATAATTTACAGACAGTAAATCAGGACATAGTTTGATGAATTGTTACAGATGAATCACCTGTGCGACCCCTACCCAGATAAAATGGGACATTTCCAGTGGCCTGGAACGTTCCCTGGGGCCCAGTCAGTCACCCGACCTTCCCACCCTCTCAGGTGACTGTGTTATCTAGCGACTTCTAAGGATTAGTCTTGCTTATCCTTGAAGTTTATGTAAGTGGAACCATACAGTATGAGCTGTTTTTAATCTAGCTTCTTTCTTTTGCCGTAAACTCTGTGGGATCGGTGTGTGATACTGTTGGCATCAACAGCCTGTCCCTTTTCATTGCTGTGTAGTATTCATTGTATGGGAGCACCACTGGGTGTCCCCGCCCTCCCTGATAGGTGGGCTTTTGCCTTCCAGTTTTGATGATTATGAATAAGCTGCTGAACACTCTTGTCCTTTGGTGCGCTCACACACTTACCTCTCTAGGTTGTGTACCTAGGAGTGCTTGCTGGGTACTGGGAGAGAATCCTCGTTTTACCAAGAAGGAAACTAAGGAGGCTTCAGGAGATCTAGAAAGGGAAGCGACTTGTCCCACTTCACACCGTGACTCATGGTGTAATCTACAGCAGGCTGCTCCCCAGGCTGTCTCACCTCCGTTTTACCCACCTCCCACCCCTGAGATTTGGCCTGCTTCTCGCTCAAGCCTGTGGGGAGGGTGGTCAGGCTGGGGCCAGGGGGCTTCCGGAGGGCATTTTTTCTGTCTGCTAGCCCTGGGAGTGCCCTCTCCTTCCCCATCCCTGGCCCTGGAGACGGTGGGCAGACCACAATTTGCCTTCCTTGGTTGCGGGTGCTGGAAGAGAGGAGGGGGCGTTGTTGTTTGTTGGATGTTGGTTCCTGGGCTGGCCAGGCTGGGGCCAGGGCCAGGATTGGCATGTGGGGGCTGGACCAGCATCTTTGGCCCGAGACTGTGTGCGGGGTGCGAGTGGGGCCCTGCATGTCTCACACTCACTGGCTCCTGGTACGTGCAGGAGCCTGGAGATGCCTCGCTCAGACCCACCTTGTACTGGAAGGAGCCCGGATTGCGGCTCTGTCTGGGGCTGGTGCTTGCCCGGCAGGGCCACCAGCTCTCGGCAGCCCTCCCAAGCCCCGGAGGCAGCAGGTGTGTCTCCTTCCTCAGTTCCTGCCACTTGGTTCTCTGATGGTTCCAACTCCCTGGGAGGCAGTGCCTTCAGCTGTTCCCACGCTGGCCTCACCTCTTGACGCTGAATTGTCCAAGGGCAGGGGCAGAAATGAACATGGGCAAATAAAAAAACCTTTTTTTTAAAAAATCAGCCCTTACTTTTTTTGAGGTAACTATACCTACCATAAAATTTACCCCTTTAACCATTTTTAATTAATTGTACAGTTCAGTGGCATTAAGTACATTCACAACTCTGCAACGGTAACCACCACCTCCAGAACCTTTTAATCTTCTGAGACTGAAGCTCTGTGCCCATTAAACACTAACTCCCCATCTCCTGCCCTCTCCCATCCCCTGCCCCTGGCCGCTGTGCATCTACTTTGTGTCTCTGAAGTTGACTGCTCTAGGTACCTCATACACGTGGAATCACACACTATTTGTCTTTTTGTGTCTGGCTTATTTAAACACTTAGCATATGTCTTAAAGTTTCATCCATGTTGTGGCATGTGTAGGTTTCATTCCTGTTCAAGACTGTAATTGTTCTTTTGAGCACGTTTTAAAGCACCTCAGGTCTTCAGGATTGAGTGAGGGGTCAGCTAAATGGTGAGTGTGGGAACAAATCACATTTATTTGCACTTACCAGCGCCAACCCTTCTCTTACATTGTCTCATGTAGTTCTCACCACATTCTTATGAATAAGTTCCGGTATTATCCTCATTTTACAGATGAGGGAGACAGGCCCAGAGAATTTCAGTAACTTGGCCAAGGTCACACAGCAAGTCATTGGTCAGCCAGGATTGGATGCCAGGCCTGCCTGACATGCTGCTCATGCTCTGTGTTCCCAGCCCCAGCATGGTGCCCTGGCCAGGCTTAGAGTCATTTCCTCGAATCCTTCTCAGAATCCTTCCTGTCACCTCTTCAGCTGATTGGAGCTGAGTGTGGAGCTGATCGGTACCACCTGGTGCTGAGGAGACAGACGATGGCAGCAGCCCCACCTCCCTGGCTCAGGTCCTCCTTCCTGGCCCCCAGCTTCTTTTGACAGATTCTTTATGGAGCAGCCTCCTGGGCCAGGCAGGGGCCTGTGGGCATGGGGGCACAAGGCTGGTAGGGGCTGCCTGGTCCAGGACGGCCAATGGCAGGATGTCACTCTTGGCAGAATTCTCCCTGAACAAACAGCTAGCTACTAGAAGCTTTGGGACCAAGAGGATAGATAAACAGGAAGAGGGAGAAACATAAAAATATTTTTCTTCCCCTCCTGTGCCCTGGTGTTTTCTTCCTGCTTTTTCCTCTACCCCTGGAGGTTTGAGGTGGGGCAGCTCTTCCCCTGCCAGAAACCACTAGGTTTCATTTGCCTGATGGACTGGGATGAGCCTGGGCACTGGGGCCAGATACGCCTGAGTTTTTTTAAAAAAGATTTTATTTATTTACTTTTAAAGAGAGAGGAAGGGAGGGAGAAAGAGAGAGAGAAATTTTTGCCTTTCAAACATCCCCAAATGGGGACCTGGCCTGCAACCCAGGCATGCGCCCGACCAGGAATCAAACCAGTGATCTTTCGGCTTGCAGGCCAGTGCTCAGTCCACTGAGCCACACCAGCCAGAGCTTGGCTCTATGTCTTTGCTAGAATGCCTTTCTTGTCTGTCAAATGTTGCTTGTCCTTAAAGGCTCAGCTAATTAGGTCTTCTCTTCCAGGAAGCCTTTCCTAAATTAACATCTCCCTCCTCTGTGCAACTTGGTGTAGTGGAAAAGGTCCTGGAATCCCTTTCCCATCATCAGCCTCTCTGAGCGCCAGTTTCCTCATAGAGGATTGGGAATAAAAGGAGTCGGGAGAGGAGAGAGCCTGGATTCTCTTGCCCTGGCCTGTGTGGAGTCAGCCAGGGCCCGGTAGCGTGGCCTTCTCAGGGTTAACTCTCTTCCATGCCAGGGGCGGAAGCGAGGAGGACAGAGTGTGCAGTGAAGTCACTTCCCTGACTGGGGTCTCCCTGTGCCTGGCCTTCCTCAGTGAATTCTATTTCCTTCTTGGCCTCTGCATGCCTACCCACCCTTGGCTCCCATGACCCCGAAGGTCACCAGAAGGTGGGGCTCCTGATGGAATGTTGGCCTGTCATTTATCCGATGAGGTCACTTCCTGTGTGGATCAGCCATCCACCTTTCCTGCCACAGCCTTCCACATGGGGGTTTCATGGGAATGATGGGTGTGGGGTTTGCGGGAGGCTGCCAGAGGTCAAGTCCAAAGCCTAGCTTGCTCTTTACTCTGGGGGAACGGAAGCCCAGGGAGGGCAGGGTACTTCCTGAGGTCAAGACCAGGAGGCAGGCCTCCAGACCACATTCCAGTGTGGGGACTCTATGGGCGTCCCCTGGAGTCGCAGGCTGGTGGTTTGAGGATGTTGTGCAGCCTCTCTGGGCCTCTATTTCTTCTTCTGGGACCCTGGGGGAGCCTTGTGTCAGAGTTTCCCTGAGCACTGTCAGGCCAGGACACCGTACCCTCTAACATTCCACTGTAGGGAAACTGAGACACACAGGCTCAGGAACCAGCCCGGGCCTCTCATGGGGGACAGCGCTGGGGTCTGCCCATGTCTTTCTGACTCTAGTATCCTCTTTCCTGCCACAGAGGGTGTTAGCTTTCCAGCAGTGGCAACTGAGGAACATCCTCAGTCTTTTGATCTTTTCCTGTGGGATCAGGGGCACTTTGGATCTGTAAGATTGATATAGAACTTAGTGGTATCAGAGGCCATACTATGGAGGTTATTTTTTTATTCTTTTTTTTTTTTCTATAAATAGTATAGGTTCATTTTAGGAAAATCAGAGAAAATAAAGATATGCAGGAAGGTTAGAAAAATTATCTGTAATCCCAGTTCCCAGCAATAACCACAGTTCACCATTAATATTTTGAGATGTGGCCTTCCAGACTGTGTGTGTGTGCTTGTATACAAGAGCCCGCACTCTTTCATAATGGGACAAAACACTGAAATACTGTTAGTGTCTTTTTTTTTTTTTTTTAAGATCTCATTTATTTATTTTTAGGGAGAGAGGAAGGAAGGGAGAAAGAGAGGGAGAGAAAGATTGATGTTGGAGAGAAACATTAATCGGTTGCCTCTCGCACACTCCCAGCCAGGGACTTGGCCCGCAACCCAGGCACATGCCCTGGTGGGGAATAGAACCAGTGACCTTTTCATTTGTAAGACAACACCCAGCCCACTGAGCGACCCAGTCAGGGCTGTTTGGTGTCTTAAAAAAAAACATGCAGTACATATAATTCTATGTCAGCGAATACACTGCTACTTCTTTCTTTTGAAACTTTAAAATGTAAGTTCAATATACACAGAAGAGTATACATATCACAGGTGTACAGCCTGGTGATTGTACAAAGTGAGGACAGCCTTTGCAGTCTCACCTAGGTCAAGGACCAGAATTCTTCCAGAACCCCGGACTCCTGCGTCCCATCACTGTCCCCTCCTTCCTGTTCCAGATGTGACTTCTTGTCTGACTTTTAACACCATACACTAACTTGGCCTGTGTTTGAGTTTTAATGAGTGGAATCACAGTATTCTTTGATGTTGACTTCCTCCCTCCACATTCTGTTAGGGGTGGTCATCTGATGTTCCATGCATTTAATGATCCAGCCTTTGACAGATATAAAGCAAAGCTGCACCAAACACCTTCCTGGCCATACCTTTGATTATTTCCTTTGAAATCAATTGATAGGAGCGTTGCTGGGTCAAAGGGTTGTATGATTTTAAGGTATTTTAAAATCATTGCCAGATGGGTCTCCAGGGAGCTGTGCTGGTTTACACTGCAGTGGTGCTGGGGGTCGGGTTGGGGGCTGATCCCTGGCACCCACGTCAGTGTGGTGCTTTTGTCCTGCTGTAGCTGTGATGCCACCACAGGTGGAACTGGCGTCTCATCATTTCCAGTGTTTCAGTTACAGATGAGGGTGGACATCTTTCTCATGTGTGTTGGCCATTTGTATTTCTTCTTTATTGTTTTATTTGGGTCTGTTTTACTCTCAAGATGTACTTGTTTTCTCATTTTTTTTTAAAGAAAAGACTATATTGAATATGATAAATAATATAAATATGTTGAATGCATTTTTACCCAGTTTGCCATTTGCCTTTTAACTTTGAGGTTTTTCTGTGTTTTGTATAGTCTGAGCTATTGATATTTAACTCTTTGTCTTTAGCATTTTGCATAGAAATTTCTTTCCACCTCAAGATTATGCCAATATTTACTTATATTTTCCTCTTTCACTTCTGTAGTTTTCTTTGTAGCATGTTATCGCTCATCTTTCTGCATGTTCTTTGGGAACATAGTGTGATGGACAGCTTGTAGGTTTTGAGCATGGACTTGGAAGCTCCCAGCCACCTGGGTGCCCTTCTCGGGCAAGTTGCTCAGACTTTCTGCCTCAGTGTCTGTCCTTGCAAAGTGGGAATAATACTGGTACACAAAAACCAAAGGCTTAATGTGGGGGTTAAATCACAGGTAGGTACAAACTTTTAGTCTTGGGACTCCTTCCTTTACACTCTTAAATATTGGAGACCCCAACAAGCTTTTGTTTATGTGCGTTATATACATAAATTGATATTTACCATATTAGAAATTAAAACAGCATATTTAAAAACATGTATTTATACATTTCTTTTAAAAATGACAATAGAAACCTCATTATGTTAGTATAAATAAAAATTTTTCCTGAACAACAACCATGTTTTCCAAAACAAAATGTAGTGGGAAGAGTGGCATTGTTTTGCAGTTTTGCAAATCTCTTTAATATCTTGTTTAATAGAGGTCAGATTCTCAAATCTGGTTCTGCTTTTACTCTTTTGTGCTATGTTGTTTTGATTAAAATATATGAAGAAAATTCAGCTTCATACAGACAAGTGATTGAAAAGGGAGAAGTATTGTATTAGCCTATAGATATTTTTCTTTGATATGATATAAAAGTTTGACATGTGATAATGTTTTAAAACTGTCCTTCTTAGCTTCTTTTTTTTCTTTAAATTGATTTTAGAGAGACAGAGGAAGGGAGAGAGAGAGTAACATCAATTTATTGTTTCACTTATTCATGCATTCATTAGTTGATTTTTGTATATGCCCTGACTGGGGATTGAACCCTCAACCTTGGTATATCAGGACAGGATGATTCTCTACCAGTTGAACTACCTGACTAGGCATGACAGGTGATAATATTTTGAAGTTTGGTTGAAATATAGAATATGAAAACATATTGATGAACTTGGCATATTTTGTTACATTAAAATCCATTGTATTGTCTTACACTATGAATGGATCTTTGACCCAGGTGTGATTTTGTAACATCAAGTATTGGTCATTGGGGAAATACTGGTTCATGGAGTTATACAGAACTTCCAAATGTGGACACATTTCCTTTCATCATATCCAAAAATTACATACAGGTGGGGTAAAAGTAGGTTTATAATTGTTTTACAGAAAATAATACAATAATTAATAAATAATAATACAAGAATAAACTCTGTGTTTCACATACACCATAAACCTAATTTTGTCCCCCTCTGTATATTAACGTCACCCAAAACTCAAATTCTTTATGTATTGGGAAGCCATCCAATTCACAGTGGCTGATGCCAGTTTTCCAAAATTCTGATTTTTCCCTTGAAAGCTCTAACTTTCTCATTGGCAACAAATGCTGTCCATTGTTTTCTGTGAAGAGGCAGGCTCACCTTGTTCAGTTCTGAGAAAATGTCTGCCAGATCCCCTATTCTGAGTAACCAACCACCTCGTGTCTGTCGGCCATTCTGTCAGGCAGGAGTGGGGGCCCCTGGATGGAGCTGCTGGCTCAGATCGGCCCCCAAGTGCTTTTCCTCCAGACCCCTGTCGTACTCCAGTACCCAGCCCAGGCGCATGTCCCAGGCTATCGCACAGAATATTAAAGATATGTACTCATGGACTGAGATTTGGTGACATTAATCAGTTGGACTGCTTCATCAGAGGACATTCTTAAGTGACACTGGCATATTTTGTCACTATGAGTGATGAGCAGCTCAGGTCAGGGTCCGTGCTGTGTCTCCTGCTGAGCCTCTAGTAGTTGCCACGTTCTCAGGCAGTGATGTTTTATTACTGTCCTGAGAATAGTTTTGACCCTGCAGACCCCTAAAGGTGTTGGGGACCTTAGGCTCTGAGGAGCATGCTGTCAGCACTGTGGGTTAGATGATAGATGAAGAGACTTAGCGCAGTGCCTGGGCCCCTCTCAGGGTCTGGGACAGTTTGCCTGCTGCCATTATTTTCCCCTCTCCCTAACAAGCTTGGGGAATGGAGTAGTAAGCCATTTGGGGTTAAAAAGTCATCATTTGTGATTTCAACTCCTACTCAAGGTGAATGTGTTTGGTCCTCAGGAGTAAGTGAGGAGCCCAGGGGACTTTATAGGTGTCCCGTTTTTCTTGGCCCCCTTCCCCTGGGGACATAAGGAGGGTGTGACTCAACAGGAGAGACACAGGGGTCTCAGCCAGGCAACTCTCCTGAATGGGTGTGATCTGCTTCCCAGACAGCAGACCCCTCAGAATCACCCTCCCCACTTCCTGGGCCTAAAGGGGCCTCTATAGCCTCTGGCCTCCACGTCCCTTCCTCATGAGCCTTCTCTGCTGTGTGGGATCCAGGGTCAGCATCTGCCCCCCATTTTCTATAAGGCAGTCAAAACTGGGATGCCTTTATGGAGTGCCTGTTGTCTTCTGGGCCCTGGGCTACAACCCCGCCTGTATTGTCTCATTTATGCTCAAAACATGGATACCTGTAGAACTGATCTTTTTCTTTTGTTGTTCTTTAAAAATCTTTCCAGTTTTATTCATTCAAGTGGCTGCTTTGTGCCAAGCACAGGATGCTGCTGAAGGCCAGCCTCAGCCCCAGCCTGGTGGGTTTCCTGGGGGCGCCATCGTGGTGGGATGCGGCTTGGGGCAGGTTAAACAAGGCTTCCTGGTGCCAGGGATTGGAGTGAGCTAGGCAGAGGGTGCAGGGCAGGAAGATGTAGAATGAGTGGACCTTAGGCTGGTGTGGCCCCCAAACTTGGTCTGCTGCTTGGCAGAAGAAGCAGTGGCACCCGTTCTGTCGCTGGAGGAAATTGACTAGGTTGGATCAACAGAGAGATGGCTCAGCCTTGTCCTTTATGGGCTATTTGAAGGATTTCCAAGGACACAGCTCCTGCCTTACATAGACTATAGAGTGCCTTACCCCCAACACCCTGGCCTAGTAAGATACGCCTCTGCTTTTACTGTTATTTTTCTTACTGTTATTAATTACTTGCAAAGACCTGTTGAGATGTTGTCTGTTCCAGGGATGGTAAAAAGTTCACTTTGACTAGAGTTCAGAACACAAAGGAGGGAGTTGAGGAGCAATAGGCTGGAGAGAGAGGCTGGACCTGAAAGTCATAGGCTGCCATGCAGTTCCTCTTTGAGTCTAACTGAAGTCTTTTTATGAAATCTGTCTCTGTACGGTGTGCTTCATTCTGTGGAGCAGGAGAGCTCTTCTTGGTCAGGGTCTTCCATGGCTCTGGGTGGACATGCTCAGCGAAGCAGCTAAGCACAGTGGTGCAGGGGAGAGGGTGGGAGACCCCTGGTCTTGGCCCCACTGTCCATGGTCTCTGTGACTGTAGGTCTCTCTGACCTACTCGGGACCTCAGTTTTCTGTAAAATGAGAGGAAAGGACTAGGGTCTCAAAGGTGCCTCTGATTCTAAGACCCATATTGGTACCTGAGGGGGATTTAGACTGTGTGTGTGTGTGTGAGAGATGGGAGTTGGGGGACAAGGCCCAGGGCATGCGGTGGGCTGATCTGAGCCCCGTGCCCTGGGTACAGATCTGGAAGTTTTATGGACACCTCATCTCTCAGCTCTCTCCTGGCCTCAGAGTGGGGAACCCTACAGCTTGGTGACTTCCTCCGTGTTTGTTCTGCAGCTGAGGCAGATGTTTCCTGCAGCTGGTCACTCAGTCTCCTGCCCTATTTTTAGCTCCACTGTTACCCACCCTGGGCATCTGGCTGCCAGGGGTGTGTGAGAGGCTGTGGTCTTGGGAGCGACACTCTTCGCTGGTCCAGCTTGTTCTCTTCCTTCTACCAGGTCCCTGGTGTAAGCTTCCCAGTGTCTTGGGAGATCGAGGGTGGCTCCAGGAGAAATGGGAGCATGGTGGGTAGGTGACACAGCAGAAGGAGCCAGGTGGTGACAGGAGAGGCCCGGCTCTGTTGTTACATCGTATAGTGAACTCTTGGAGCCTCGGTCTTTTTTCAACTGCTCAATGGCACAATAGCCTGTGCTTCTGCCTTTCTCATCAGGTTGCAATGAGAAAGTAAATATGAAATGCATTTTACAAAATGACATTTGGAACCTACAACTATTGTGGGTTCAACTTTATGGGGACCCTGGAGAAACCAAATCCAAAGTTGGGAGATAAGACATGTGCTTACGAAACACCAGGCCATGGACTCAAGGCCAGGGTTGTGTGGGGTGCAGGCTGTGTACTGGAAGGCTTGGAGGGGGAGGGAGCATTTCTGCAGGATGTTGGTGGATGGGGTGAAAGGGCGAGGATGGGGATGGCGTTCCTGCTGGTTGTGGGACCAGGGCAGGCAGAGGCATGGAGGCCAGGAAGGACTGGATGTGTCCCAGGACGTCCAACCAGTAAGGGCCTTGGACATCTCTGGCAGCGTCTCTGGATGGAGCAGTTCCTCCCTAAGTGAGGCCTCATGGTGGGTTTCGGGGCAGGAGACTCTGTACCCCACTCCCTGAGCCAACAGTCAGCACAATGGCTCTGCTTCTGGCTGTTTCACATATTGAACTTTTGTGAAAGATTGAGGGATGAGGAGGGTAGGAAAGGGGGTCTTGAATGTTAGGTAAGGGAGTCTAGACTGGAGACCATAGGGGTGGAAAGGGGTGGGAATACACCCCAGAATTGGGTCATAGTTCTTTCCACCTCCTTGACATGCTGCTTCAGGTCCCTGTGGCATTGCTGGAGGTAGGAAGTGGGGTTCAAGCATAAGTTCCTACTGGCCCTTGGGGGCACAGTCCCTGGAAGCAGCCAGGAGAGTTAGCCAGGCCAGGGCTCTGGGTAGGGTCTCAGGAGACTCTATGTTTCTCCTGATCCTGAAATAACCAAATGCCCAACTTCTTGGAGCTGAGCGAGTGAGCATGCCTAGGTACTCTTAATGCTGTTCTCCCCAGGGTCCTCCCTGCAGTGCTCCCCCCTTCTCCCAGCCCTCAATCCCAGGCTGCCTGGAACCTGGTGATGGACTGGAGCTTCAGGCTTTCTCAGGAACAGAACGGCTGCCCTTCCAGGGTTGACTGGCCCCTTCCCTGGGGATCCTTACACTCCCCTCTTCCTGCTCCTTCCTAGAAGAACCCAGCAGGCAGGGTCGTTCCATCGGGTGATACCTTCTTGTGTTCCAGGGAGTTTCTCTGCTCAGAAAGGCTCTGAGAGGGACACAGACTGAGTCCAGATGGAAAGACTTGTGGGTTTCTCTGCCTTTCTGGAGCAGTGGAGGCCAAGGGTCTGTCTAAAGTGTGAAGCAAATTAGCTGCTTAGAACTTTCTAAATTTCTGTAACGAACTCAGGGAAAGCTGCTGTACTGAACTGTCTAGCAATTGCTGGTGCTTAACTGTCACCTGTGTGCACCTCCCATGGGCTCTGGTGGCCGGGGACAGTGTGTCCTGTATTCTGTGAGCCCCTATGGCCCCAACAGGGGTTAGGTTCCCAGGACCCTGGAGTGACTCTGCCTGAGCATGGAACCGCCAGCCCACAGTGCACTTGACTTTCACCAGTGGGGAAGCTTGACAGTGTCCTGCAGGAGGGGAGGAAGTAAGTCCTGTCCTGTCACCATGTGGTGTGCGGTCACTGAGGGTGAAACCTAAAAATAATGGAGTGCATTAGTCAGGATTAGATTTGGCTGCGAGTAATAAGAAAAGCCAAAGACAGTGGTTTACACAAGATGGAAGTTTATTTCGCGGTCCTTTCCAAGCCCAGAGCTTTGTGGCCACAGATTCTTCAGGGAACTTGATCTTTGTCATTCCCAGGGTGTGGCTTTGTGTGCTCATGGTTCAAGATGGCTTTGAAACTTTAGTCCTCACATCTGTGTTCCAGGCAGCAGGATGGAGGAAGGGAGGAAAGGGATAGGAGGGATTCTGGAACTTGCCATGTGACATGCCCTGTATGCTCCATTAGCTAGAATTAGTCACAAGGCCCCAGGTAGCTGCAAGGGAGGTGGGGAGTGTATGCTTGGCTCTGGGCGGCTGTGAGCTCAGTGAGCTGCCCCTCATCTGGTTTGTTTTATATCCACGGTAGGGAGGAGGGGGATGAAGGCATTGCAGGCATTTTGTTAGGACCTAAGGATGTTCCCAGGCTGAGCAGCTGGACCAGCCCTGCAGGGACTGCAGAGCTTCACTCAGGGAGGCTGCCCAGGTAGGAGGCCAGTCGTCCTGCCTTGGGACCAGAAAGCCACATGACCCAGCCCCGCAAGGGGGAGCAGAAAGGCCTTTGCGAGGTTAGGAATCAGTCCAGTGGCAGTGGTCTGAATAAGGGAGGTGGGACAACATCTTCTCAGGGGTTCAGAGCATGTGGCCTGTGTCTGGGCTGCTGGGGCTGGGGCAGGGGACAAGCTCACTCACAGGACAGTGGCCAGAAGAACTGCAGGTGCTATGACACAAAAGCACAGGATGCCCCAGGACAAGGGTTAGAGCCGGGGCACCCTCTCCATCAGACCTCCAGAGGCCGGGGGAGGGCCCAGGAGGCCTGCAAGTTCCCTCCAGGAGACACACCACTTGATTTTTAAGTACTGGTGGCTAATTAGGGTGGAAAATAACAAAACTGCAAGGCTTGAGCCACTTGGACCCCTTTTGGCCCGTGGATTACAGACTTTCTCCCTCCAGATGAGATGTGTTCTCAGTCTTCAAGCGGGGAGAGCCAAGGGAATATATAGAAAACTAGCTTCTCAGTAAACAGCTTACATTTTAAAAAAGAATTATTTAAGAAGTAGTTTTGGCCCCAACAGCAGTTGGAAGAAGACTACAATGAACGCATGTTCATCGTCACCACTTGCTAAATTTACTCCATTTGTGTTTCTCCCCATCCCCAACCCTTTCAATCAGATGAAGATTACAGATATCAAGATGCTCTATCTCTAAACACAGCCTTTGTCTCCTGAGAACAAGAACATTCTCCTCGCATCCACAGTATCGTCACGCTCACGGAAGTTAACTTGTTTATCCAATGTAGAGTTCATATTCAGATTTTTCCACTTGTCCTCAAAATGTTCATTATAGCATTTCCCCCTTCCCCAGTCTAAGATCCCATATAGACAGCTTTCTGTCAGGCAGAGCTGGCCCACATGGGGAGCTTTAAAGGTGGGGGGCTTCCCAAGCCTGGAGGCACACTCCTAGGTGCTTGAAAGGGCCCTTTTCCTTCCTGAGGGTCCCAGACTCCAAGGGCCTCCAGGCTTATGTGTAGCAAGTGCCAGGGTCTTTGCTGGTCTTAGAGCAGGCAGGAGCCCCTTCTCGGCCCTCCACCTGTCAGGGGAGCTAAGAAGGAGTCTTGTTCACCCCTGACCAAGGGCAGGGCTGGCCTCTCCTGCAGCTCCTTCCAGCTCAGGAGTCCATCTGCCCTGTGATTCCCCCCTGCTGCCTCCATCTCTGCTGCTGGACTGTGCCGGCCTCCAGTTGCCATGGCTCTTCAGCTGGCCGGCCAGTCACTCTGCCTGCCCTTGTCCACTTCCGGCTCCAAGCCCACCTTGAGGTGTCATTTCAATGTGTGACAATGATGACATGTCCCTGCCAGGACTCGGACCTCCAAAGGCTCCCTGTTGTTCACAGGCTGAGGCCCTGAACTCAAGGCCACCCCATCGTGGCAGCCCCCCTGCAGAGCATGTGGCAGTCTTTCTAAACATCCCTCTACCTTTTGTTTTTAACAGACTTTTTTTTTTTTTTGGTAGAAAAAAATAAAATGTTTCAGTAACACATAATTTAGTAGATGAAGGTCTCCTGTGATCCCAGACCCCAGGTGGCTTTATTTTTTAAATTGATCTCATCCTTGTATTAAAGAGAAGGAGGCTGAGAGGAGAGGTTGTGAAGGAACAGGTCTGGGTGACCCCCCAGACAAATGATGTGAGGGACTACACAGCTGGAACCAGGAATCTGCTTTTATTGAGCCATGCAGGCTGGGGCATTCTCTTCATTGGTGAGCTGCTGTTTCCTCTCCTGTGAAGTGGGCATCATCAACCCTGTCTCACCTCCCTTGAGGGTCATTGTCAGTAGCAAAGATAGAAAACCCCACCAGGCTGTACGAACAGAGTGCTTATCACCAGAACACGGATAACAGTGGGCAGAGGGCACTGGAGACAAAGGCACAGAGATGGGGGAGCATAGGGGGGTTTGGGGTGGGGGGTGGGGGATGCCAGGGGTGAGGAACTGTGACCTTTGTCTAACTTTGAAACTATTACAAATAACATTTTTTTTAAGATTCCCAAAGTAATTGTGTTCATGGTAGGAAATTTAGAAGTGATGAATAAGCAAAAAAGAAAAATCCCACACTCAGTCCCCCATCAGGAATAAGTGCCATAATGTTTAAACATCCTTCCTGTCTTTTGTGCCTACTTGTTGAGTGCCGTCCTTGATCCCATCGACAAGGAACCCGGCATGGTGGGGAGGCAAAGTGATGGAGGCAGTTTATTCCATCAGCAATTTTGTGTCCAGCTCCTCCCCTGAGCCAGGCTGCTGACAGCCAGGAAGGACATAGGATGGCCCTGCCAGAAACAGCATGCGTTGGAAGTAGCGTTCCATTTTGTGATGCTGACAATGAGCTCTGGGAGCTGAGAGGTGGGGGTAGGTGTGTAGTCAGGGAAGGCTTTCTGGAAGAGCTGGGCTTTAACCTCCAAGAGTGGGTAGAATGTGGGTGGGTTGGGGAGAAGGGCAGTCCAGGTGAGGGAAGTGTGGGGCAGGAGCAGCTTCCCACACCCTGTCTTGTGGAGGGCTGAGACCTGCTCCTTGGTGCAGGGTACTCTCTTGCTCCTCTGTGAGTCCTGAAAGCTGCAGATGCCCTGCGGTTGGTTATCTGCTCATCTCATATTTCCTGAGCATCTGCTGGGCCCCAGGTGCTATTCTGATACTGGGGTCATGCGTGGACAAGTCAGGCACTGTCCTGCTTTTTGGGAGTCAGAGAGACTGACGCTATGCACAGTATAATCCCATCAATGACCTGATTAAGAAAGAAAAGGAGCTTATAAACTGGAGAAGGACTCTGGGGGCGCAGGGGGCAGGCCACATTGTCAGTTATGTCACCCCTGGTCTGTGGGCAGGGGACCCGAGCCTGAAAATGACTGTAGTTTGAAAGGAATGATGAGTGCAAGTACGTTCCAGGTGCCTGCATAACTGGGGTGCGATGTGAAAGGTCTGTCAGCTCTGGTGACCATGCCCCGAAATCTGCCATGTGTGATGGGGTTGCCTTCACAGTGACGGAAGGAAATGCTTGCTTTTAGTTAGAAGGTAGAAAAATAAAGGCATAATTGTTCACAAACCATCCAGTCTCATGAGACCCCTGTTTGGTCTCGTACAAATCCACCCTCCCCATGCTACCCCCAGCAGAGGTCTGTGCACTAGGGACCCCAGTCCCCACCCTCGCTGACCATTGCCCTGGTAGCGGACAACAGTGGTGTGATGACCAGGACAGCCCGTCTTAGGAGCCAGATCCATTCGAAACTGAAAGAGGCGTTCAGGCCATCTTGTCCTTCACTAAGGCCCCGCAGCATGTGGCCAGTAGGATGAAGGCACTGTGCTGGGGAGACTTACTCAGTGCAGGGTTGAGTGAGGTTTCAAGGAGAGATTTGCAGAGTGAGAAGCCTGGGGATCCCAGGGTTTTTCCGTCCTGTTGCATTTTGGAGGCAGGTCAACTTTCAAAGCATACTGTTCTTCTCCCACTCCTGTGACTGCAGCTGTGCACATCTGTATTGTCTTCTGGCTGCCTTGATAGGCACTGGCTGGGGCCTGTGGAGCTGGTGAAACATCAGGTGGTTGCAGCTGGAGCTCTGGGGGAGGGGAGGGGAAGGGAGGAGGGATGGAGGTGTCAAGCCCAGCTCAGACCAGTGGGACCAGGGCCTGGCCTTGGCCTGGCAGCCTAGCCAGCTGTTGTGTCTGTTTGTCATGCCCTCCTTCAGGACAGCCACCTGGCTGTTTCCACCCATGCCTGCTTGGCCCAGACTGCTGAGAGGGGTCTGGTAAAGTTGGGTGAACTCTGTTGGGAGCCTGCCATGCATGCAAAGTAGAGAGAACCAGAGAGAAGTTTTGGGCACTGCTGTAGGCCAGCTGGGGGACCAGTGTGGAGTTTCTCACTCTCTCTGAGCTGCCTGCTTTTCTGTTTGGGAACAGAGACCCATTCCCTCCATGTTTGACGCCCCCCGCCCCGCACCCCCCAAAAGAGAGAGAAATTGGACCGGGTGTGGAGAGTCATGATGAGGCTCTGATAAACACAGATGTGCATGTTAACAAAGCTGTCATGCAGCTTCTGGGAATCTTCAAGTATGACAAGGCTGGGCAGGGAGCCCTTTCCACACTGGAGAGGAAGAGAAATGGGTGGTGGTTTGGGAAGGTTCTGGGAGGGACTGCACGAGGCCAGTTATTCCGTCTAGGTGGCTCTGGGAAGGGGAGCGTGAGGACACAGCCATGGAGGAGGCCTCAGAGAGCCCAACCTGAGACCAGGGTGTAGGGGAGAGAGGGCACAGTGAGCTCAGCCTTCACACTGAGCTGCTGAGGTCCGATCCACCATCCACTTCCTGGGGTGCTTCGGCTGGTTATGAGAGGGCTGGTGTTGGGGGCAGGGGAGAGTGAGTGGCCGGAGCAGCTCGTGCCCACCAGGGCAGCGAGGGGAGTTGTTGTGTTAAGGACTATGTTGTCCCTGTGCTTCTGCAGAGTAGACCCATGTCAGGGCGCAGGTGAGGTTGGGGTGGGCAGGGCAGGTAGGTCCCTTCTTCTCCTGATCCTGGAGCATCAATGTCACGGGGGGCCCACAGCTGCTGGTGCTCAGACAGTTCCATCTCCCATGTCTGTACCCCGGAGTCAGTCCTCCCCGCAGCCTCCAGCCACTCCTGCCAGGTCTCGCAGCCCACTTCCCCAGCCATTCTCTTATTCGTTTTAAATAAGCTTTAATTTTATTACCTGGTGTTCAGAGGAGAAAAATCAGAAAATGCAGGGAAGCAAAAAGGAGAAAATAAAAAATGACCTATAATCTCATTTTGAGATTATACTCTCATGTTGACATCTTGGAGTGTATCCTTCCAGACTTTTCTCCTGACACACATTTATGAATTCTGTTGGGATTGTAGCTTAAACTGGAAACCTCCTCCTTCCAGTCTTGTTTCTGAGACGTCTTTCCACACCAGTCAAGATGACATTTTTTGATGGCCATTTAACATTTCACCTTATAGATGTCCCATAATTTATTCAACGAATTCCCTGTTGTTGGCTGGAGGTTGTTTCCTGTGTTCTGTTACATAAGCAACACCTGTCCTTATAGCCCACTTTTTGCATGCATTCTTAAGGCCTTCACTGGGAGAGAGCTCTCCATGAGGGTGCCTCTTGTGGGTCGGAAGCTTTGCCTGTTGATGCTATTGAGGTTGGTGATTTTGAATTTGAGGTTGATGTGGATGATGCTGGTGATGTTGAGGTTGACTTGATGACGTTGAGGTAGGTGATGTTGAGGTTGATGTTGTTGATGTGGATGATGTGGATGTGGATGGTATGGATGTTGAGTTCAGGGCTTGTTGCTTTCATTAGACCCTTGATCTGCTGTGAGCTCAGCCTGTCTGGACTGCCCTGGCCTTGCTTTGTGACATTCATGGCTAGAGTGTCCTCCTGCATCTTGTTCCCTTCCAGGTCCTTTACATCTAGGCCTGACTTCCCTCTGCATCTGTACTTCTAGTCCGGATGTCTGGCCTCCATGTGGCCGTATCCAGTCACCTAGAGCCCTCAGTCTCCACCTGGTGTGGTAGGTCAGCCCTTTCCTCTCTTAGTTTTGCCAGAGGAGTATAAACTCCAATGGGTCAGGGCTACATCTTTTATATCTTCCCTGTCTATAATCCCCAAAGCGCCAGCAGTGAGTGGGCTGGGCACACAGTAGACCCTCAGTGGACACGTGGTAGGCAGTACCCCTGCTCTCTGGGCCTCCGACTTTGGTCTGTACATACGGTCGAGGCGAGGGATGGACTAGGTCTCTTCCTGCCCTGGCTATTCCTGCCCGCTCCTTGACCGCACACCCTCTCACCCCACAGGTCTGGGTCTGAGATTGCCGGCTGACTATGGGTACAACAGCCAGCACAGCCCAGCAGACGGTCTCAGCCAGTGCCCCCTTCGAGGGCCTCCAGAGCAGCAGCACGATGGACGGGCGGCACTCGCTCAGCGTCCACTCCTTCCAGACCACGGGCTTGCACAACAGTAAGGCCAAGTCCATCATCCTCAACAAAGTGGCCCCCGTTGTGATCACGTGAGTGGCACAGGGAACTGGCAGAGTCTCTGGAAGACAGGGTTGTAGAAGCAGCCTGGAGGGGTGGTGGCATGTAGGACTTACTATCTACACGAAGACACAGGCCCAGAGAAGTTAGGCAGTTTCTCTGAAGTCACACAATAAGCAGGTGGCAGAGACTCTGTCGTGGGTCTCTAGCTTATGTGACTTACTATGTCCACAGGGCTAGGGAGTGTGGAGAGGGAGGACTGGCTGGGGGGACACTCTTCAGAAAATCATTTTTGGCTGAACATTTTCAAAGTACGTGTATATACTTAGATGCATAAAATTCAGATTTTTTTCCCTCCACAACCAGCAATTATGGTTGGAAACTGAGGTTAACACCAGGCCATTAAGGAGCCTTGGGCTGAAAAAGCTGGAAGCTGTTGGTTGGCTGTCCTGATTAGGTTCTTCAGGGACATTCCTGGAGGAGGCTGAGGGTTTGCTCTGATACCCTGTTTTTGAGAGAGACTTAGGTATCCAGAGGAAGTGGGCCAGGAAGGGGCTCTGAAACCCTGTCTGCCCCATGGGGCACAATGAAGGGGTGGTGCTGGGGAGCCCCGAGGCCAGGAAGACAGAAGGGGCATTGGATCCATCCCCTGTAGAGTTGGAACATCTTGTCTTACTGAATCTGCCCACTGTGCTCCCCTGCCTTGGGGTCCCTCCAGGACACAGGAAGTAGGACATGGTGAGGTAAGAATTAAATATATTCCACACATGGAAGTTTGGCAGAGACCTAGCAGATGGGCCTTCTGTGTAAGGAAACCTGAGGGTGGAAATTGATAAATTTGGCCTTCTGGCTTCGGGGCCTGACAGGAACATTATAATCATAATGTATTACTGTGTTCATGATGAGGGGAGGAAAAGAGATGTTATATAAAAAGACTTGATATATTGCTTCTCTACTAGAGAGGACAAAACAAGGTTTGGGTCTTGAGGGAAGTGTTGGAGGCATATGTCTGGGTTTTGCTCCAGGACCTTGGGCAAATCCTGTTCCTTCCCTGGGCCTCCGTTTCATTATCAGGATATGTGGGGATGATGTTCAAAATATTAAACCAAGTGCTGTGGCTCAGAACAGTCGCCAACCTGCTATGAAAAGCCCACCACAATGGTACTGCGTGTGCCGCCTGGAGCCAGCCGTGAGCACGGTGCTCCTCGGGCTGTAGCGTGTTTGAGGTGGAAGGGACCTTAGCGATCATCTAACACAGGGGTCGGCACGCTATCAATCTATCTTGTGGGCTAAATCTAGCCCAGCACCTGTTTTTATAAATAAAGTTTCATTGGAACACTGCCATTGTCACTCATTTATCTGTGGATGCTTAACACTTCAACTGCAGAGGTGAGGAGTTGCAACAGAGACTTTGTATGGCCCCCAAAGTCTAAACTATTTACTTTCTGGTCCTTGATATAAAAGGTTTGCTGACTCTTGCTCTAATAACAGCTTTTAGATCAGATGTGAAAACTGACTTAGATACGCAAACAGTTGAGGAGGCAGAGAGATTTGCCCGCCACAGGCCCTGTGTTGAGATGGAGGCAGAACTGGCAGCAAGAACCCACATCTCTTGACTCCTCTTCCAGTGCTCCTTGCCCTACCCATTTGGCAGGCTGTGTCTTCTTCATTATTATAATCAGCACAGAAGCTTATTGTATTTTGAGGGCGTAGACTTCATTTAGCATATGCAGACACCTAGGTTTGTCCCTGTGGGTATTTTTTTGAAATGGCCTTCTGTGGAGGTAGAACTACCACTAGTAATAATAATTTTATTAATAAGCACTCGCTGTGCCCAAGGCACTTGGCTAAGCAGTCATAGTCATTAATGTGTTGATTTCTCACAGCAGCCCTAGGAGGTGGGAATCACTAGAACCAGAGCTACAGAGAGTAAGTCCAAAGTCATGCAGTTACAAAGCTGCGGAGGTGGATTAGTGCCCGGGCTGCATGGCCCCAAATCCTGTGTCCTGAACCACCTCACTATGCTGTGGGATTGTCAGTGTGGAGATTGTTTCCAGAGACAGTTTGATGGAGAGGACCATCCAGGACCAAAGTAACTGGAGAAGAACGCCTGCTTCCAGATAGAAGCTTCTCTCACGTAGAAGCCCAGGAGATGCACCAGACTCCATGATCAGCCAGGCTCCTCCTCTGTTGTTGCCCTGCCATCATCCATATCTGCTTCCTGCCATCACTTTTGGGTGCTAGTCTGGGAGGAGGAGAGAAAAGTAGAAGGCACACACCTTCCCTTTAAGGGAACGGCCCAAAAGTTATACCTATCACTTCTCTTCACATCCCATTGGCTAGGACTTAATCACAACACCACGCTAGCTGTAAGGGAGGCTGGCAAATGTAGTTTTCATATGGATGGCCCAGTTCCCATTCCAGGGTTCTATTGCTGACAAAGGGGAGAGTGGATATTGTGGTATAATGGGCTGTCTCTACCACAGATGGGGTAACCACTTGGCTGGGGTGGGGATGGCCCTGCTGTGAGGTCTGGTGAGGATGGAGTGGACCCTGGCTCTGGGGGTTGCCTGACTTGGTCTCTTTCTGCCTCCGGCAGGTACAACTGCAAGGAGGAGTTCCAGATCCACGATGAGTTGCTCAAGGCCCATTACACGCTGGGCCGGCTCTCGGATGCCACCCCTGAGCACTACCTGGTGCAGGTGAGGTCAGGCCCTGCCCTTCCCTCTGCCTTCTAGCCTCTCTTCACTCCTCCTGTCCTTCTTCCTCATAGGTCTCCTTCCTAATCTCGTCTTCTTTCCCCACTGTCCCCCTTCTCTGTTTTCACTGCCTCATCCTACTCTCTCGGCTCCAAGTCCCATTTCCTCTCACTCCCTGGTTTTCTGGGGCCCATTCCTCTTCCCCAGTTGATCCCCTGCTCTTCTCTCTCTGTCCTTCCCCTGCCTGACCCAAGGATGACCATACCCTGTCCCTTGGAGCACCAGGGAGAATATAGATGAGGACAGAAGGCCCCCAGGCCCCAGACTGCTTCCCCAGTCTGGAGATCTCCCTCCCCTTCTCTTTCAAAGTTTCAAAACTTTTCTGGTTTAGCTGATTTTTTGTTGTTGTTGTTTGTTTTGTTTTTTGCCTTAAATACCCCCTAGAAAGTAGCCCCGTTCCTCAGAACTATGCTTGGGCATGATATAAGTCCTTAGTAAACAGTCAATGAATGAATGACTGAATGAATAATTATGACAATTAAACGGTATATGCTGAAAGAGTAGCTGAGAATTTCTGGCATCTGGAAGAGCTGGTCCCACTTATCTGTCAGCAATGTGGGTGCAGACAGGGAGGTGCATGAGATATCCTCAGGGTTCCTTTTTGCCCAGGAATGAAATCTTCCAGTTCTCCCTGCTCTTCCCTGGTCTCCAAGTACCATTTTCCTCTTTTCTCTACAGTCTTGGCATCTGTTCACCCCAGTTGGGGAGGAGAGAGACCTGCCCATTCTTCAAACTGCGGGACCCTAGAAAGGGGCTGATACAGTCTTCCTCTCATTGATTCCTGCTGCCCCAGCTGTGGCTCCCTACTCTGGCCCCTTCTCTATATCCTTCCCCCCAGGGAGTTGTGGGCCCACCCTAGAGCCAGCTTTAGTTTCCTGCCCTGGAGTGCCTCTCCCTGCTCTCCTTCTTCAAGGCCTGGCTCAGACACCAGCACCTACACGAAGCATTCTCAGATTCCCACTCAGAAGGGGTTGTCTTTTCTCTCACTCTGTGATCCCCTTCCTGGGATCACAGATAGTCATGTATTTTGTCTGTATTTTCTGTGAGGCTGCAGACAACTTGAGGACCATGTCCCCTACCTCATTTCCCTGATCCCCATCTCCTGAGGCCCAGGACAGAGTCCTGCCTGTAGAAGATGTCCCTGAGTCATCTCAGTGACCTCTGTGGCTCTCCCACTGCCAGGGACGCTACTTCTTGGTGCGGGATATTGCTGAGAAGATGGACCTGCTGGGCACTGTGCAGAGCTGGGGGGCCCCCAACTTCCGGCAAGCACGGGGCGGGCTCACCGTGTTTGGCATGGGACAGCCCAGCCTCTCGGGGTTCAGGCAGGCTCTTCAGAAACTGCAGAAGGACGGACACAAGGTAAGCATGGTCACTTCTCAGGCAGAAGCTAGCCCCCCAAATCTGGGGAAAGGGGCTCCCAGAAGAGGTAACTTCAGAGGCTTTGGAGGGTCCTTGGCCACTTGATCGGGAGAGTGGCTGGTGACCTTGAGCAAGCCCTACCAGGCCTTGAATGCCAAGATGGTCTATGGTCAGCATGGTTGGAAATTCTGGGTGGACATGAGAGTCTCAAGGTTAGAAGTCCCTTATACATTCCAATCTGAGAACCTCAGAGGAAGCAAGGAGGGTGGTAGGATGACAAGAGGGCCAAGTCATAACGAGAGAGCCACCAGATGATGATCACAGCTAACACTTAGAGCCTCACCTCAGCCCTGTGAAGGTGGGGCAGTTATTCTCCCATTTGACAGAGGAGGAAACCGAGATCCTGAGGGGCTAAGTGACATAACCCATGAGTGGTGTCCCAGGACCCAAACCCCGATATCTGGATTGTAAGTGCTGGCTTTTAATGACTCTTTTCACCTGCCAGCTGTTGAGGTGGGGCTTTGTCTACAGGACAGAGGCTGAGGGTCCACTGGGATTCCAGGCTCATCGTGGGCTCTCTGTGTCTGATTTGACCTGGGGTTAAGATAGAGAGTCTTTGAGTGAACCAGAGTGGGATGGTGGTGTTAGCTGTGGGCAGATCCCATCTTCCCAGCTTGACTGCCAGTTCCCCAGGGTTGGGTCTGCCCATACTTCTCCCTCTGTCTGCCCGATGCACAGTGAACGGATGATTGCATTGTGGTCATGGGCATTCATTTCTGATGAATGTTATCAAGCACTTGATTTATCCAGGGCTCTGTGCTGGGAATTGTGGAGACATGAAAGTGACCAGGCTATGATTCTACCTGTGAAGAACCTATAATCCACTAAAAGAGAAAAGATGTATTCATTGATAATGATACTCCAGAGCGGGGATTAGGAGGTTCAGATGAAGGACTGTTGGCCCTGACAGGGGGACGAAAGGGTCAGGAACAGGTGGCATTTGGTAGGGTTTTGGGGTAGGATTCAGGTCTCGGGGATGGGGTGGGGTGATGAGCCCTTGAGGAGGGGAAACAGCCCACTCGAAGGCCTGGAGGGCAGGCAGTGGGTCGGGAGTCCCTGCCCCATTGTGGTGCTGACTTCTTCTTCGGGCTCCCGGCAGGAGGGCATCATCTTCTGTGTGCGGGAGGAGCCCGTGCTCTTTCTGCGTGCTGATGAGGACTTTGTGTCCTACACACCTCGAGACAAGTGGAGCCTTCACGAGAACCTCCAGGGCCTTGGACCTGGGGTCCAGGCGGAGAGCTTAGAGCTGGCCATCCAAAAGGAGGTGAGGGCCACTGGTATGGGTCGGGAGTCCTCCTCCCTGGTAGGCCTCAGGCAGCTGAGTTGAGACCCCAGCCCACAGCTCAGCTTTGCTCTCACTGGCCCATACCCACACACTTTCCTGCCCTGCATGGGCCAGTGGCTGGTTATGAGGCCAGCTCACGGGCAGCCACAGGAGGGACTGCCTGTTCCCAGCTCAGTTCGCCTCTACCTCTTTCCCACCCTGCTTTTCTCCTCCACATTCAGCTTCCTTATTTAGAAGGAGGTCTGAGGGAGTGAAAAGAGCACTAGACTAGGAGTCTAAGACTGAATTCAGCCCCCTCTAGGCTGTGAGGCCTGGGGTGAGTCACGTCTCTCATGGGCCTTGGTTGGTTTCTGTCCTCCTCCTGTACAAGATTTGTTAGGCTCTCTCAGGTGTGTCAGTAACAGGGTTCACAGTGCTCCCCAGGACTTCCATAGGCAGGAACCAAAGCCATGCTGGCCCCTGCTTGTCTCCCCATCTCCCTTTCTGGCCTCCCCTCTAGCTCCCCGCTGACTGAGTATTGCCCCATTCTGATGGCTTAGCTACCTCCTGCTCACTGGGCAGAGTCCTTCTGACCTGACCCCGGGGCATAGGTCACCCAGGTCATAGACAGCACCCCTGGCCATGTAGACGCCCCAGGGGAAAAGCAACCTGTCCGTGGCCTTGGTGTGGTCCAGTGACTCCAGAGCTCAGCCAGGAAGGCCAGGAGGGACCTGAAGGTCTGTCACGGCCCTCTGGCCCCCACACCTCTGTGCAGATCCATGACTTTGCCCAGCTGAGTGAGAACACGTACCACGTGTACCACAACGTTGAGGACCTGCGAGGGGAACCCCATGCTGTGGCCATCCGGGGCGAGGATGATGTGCATGTGACTGAGGGGGTGTACAAGCGGCCCCTATTCCTGCAGCCCACCTACAGGTACCGAGGGCCAGTCCTGTGCAGGACCCCAGGGTGCCAGGCATGGTGATCTCTGGACCTGCTGTGCAGCTGCGGCCTCACTCTCCCCAGCTGTAGGTGTGGTGCAGGGGTGAAGGGATGCCCAGGGTGTGTGGCCCGGCTGATGTACTGCCCCCTCTCACCTGGCAGGTACCACCGCCTGCCCCTGCCGGAGCAGGGGGCTCCCCTGGAAACCCAGTTTGATGCCTTTGTCAGTGTCATCCGGGTAAGCGATAGGGGTAGGGGGAACAAGGGCCTGGAAAGTGGGTCTGTGTATAGGCCCTGACACCATGGAGATGCTCAGGGTGGGTTTTGCCTCTGGATTTCTGCAGAAAACGTCCTCATTCTGTGTTGTGTATGGTGTTGACTGTGTTGAGGATGTGTACGTGTGTGTGGGGTTGTGTGTGTCTGTGTGTGATTGGGCCGTGTTTTTACACATTCCCTAATGACAGAGCCCAGCACTGGCTGTCTGGAGGACTGGACTTCGGCTGTGACTAGGCTGCTAACTTGCTATGTGATCTTGGGCAAATCTAACCTCTCTAGACCGCAAGTTGCTCATTTCTTTACTGGAGCTAAAATGCAGTTCTCACTTCTGGAACCAGTGCCTGGGTCTCCCCCAGGGTCTGTGAAGGAGCCAGGGCCTGTGCTGCTGGGGCAGGTGGAGCAGATTGGGCTATGGCGTTTGGCAAAGTGGCTGAGCTGCCTGTCTGGCCCCACCTTGCTGCAGACTGTGGGGTCGGGGTGGGCCTATGTCATGACCCCCAACCCCTACTTGTTCCTCAGCTGAGGGGTTTCTGGGTCACGCTGTTCTCTGATATTCACGGTCCTTCCCCAGGAGACCCCCAGCCTGCTGCTGCTCCGAGATGCCCATGGCCCTCCCCCTGCTCTCCTCTTCAGCTGCCAGACAGGTGTGGGCAGGACCAACCTGGGCATGGTCCTGGGTACTCTTATCCTGTTTCACCACAGTGGGACTGCCTCCAAGCCAGAGTGAGTGGTGTGGGACCCAGTGCCCCGAGGCACTGCCCTCATGTGCCAGGGACACATTGGGAGCTCAGAGCCAGAGCTGGAAATTGGGCATCTGGGGGTTTACTTCCCGGTTTACCATAGAATCGCAGGGTAATCTGGAGAAAGTCACTTGACCTTTCTGGGGAAAAACACCCCTTGTCCTCCAACTTGATTTGAAAGGAAGACTTGGAGCCTGTGGTCGGGTGCCTCTCAGTGGCCATATAAACAGGAGAGTGTCAATAGCAGGGCCACCGGGTTGCGCTGATTATGCTCCTGCCCGCTTCCTTGGCAGGGCCATCCCTGCAAAGACCAAGCCACTGCCCATGGAGCAACTCCAGGTGATCCAGAGCTTTATCCACCTGGTGCCCCAGGGAAGGAAGATGGTGGAGGAGGTGAGCAAGGGCGCTGGGCAAGGCGTTGGGGCATTCACTCCCCTCATGGGTGGTGTCGCTTTCTCCCCTGCACCTCTGCTCTCATTCTTGGCTGATCATTCTCTTTACCTCCTTCTCTTCTCTTCTATCTCCCACCATCTTTCCTTGGCTCTGCTCCCTCCCTGCCGCTGCCCCTTCATCCCTGGTCCCTGGCACCAGGTGGACAGAGCCATCACTGCCTGTGCTGAGCTGCACGACCTCAAGGAAGTCATCTTGGAAAACCAGAGGAAGCTGGCACGTGTCCGGCCGGAGAGCCCAGCCCAGGTGAGGCTCGGAGGGCTTCTGCTCTTGCATCAACCTGCAGCGTCTTTTTATTAGGTCTATTGACTGGCTTCTTTCAGAGTGACCTTTCCTGGTGGCGTCTTCTCCCATTAGAAGAGTGGTTTTCAGAGGAAGGGGGGAAAGGGGAGCTGGATGTGCGGGAAGAACGGATGAGGAAGAGGGGAAGTTTACTTTCTCTGACCAGGCCCCCTCGCTGCAGAATAAACAGGATGGAGGAAGGAGCTGCTGGCGGGGTACTGGGGGCCTCCGGATCCAGATACTTCCCAGACTGCTCACGGCTCCCCCACAAATAAAACCGTGGCGTTTCTTTGGGAAGGCCAGGGTTTGGCCCCGCCGCTGCTTTTGGAAGTGTGCTGGGCTCTGGGCTGTCTCATCAGGCCTGTCCCCACACTCTGGGGAGAGGAGGCAGGCTTGACAGTGTTTTCAAACAGTGCCTGGAAAGAATCTAAAGCCTGTAGAGACTTTTTCTTTTTTAACACTTTAAAAACACCTTTTAAAAGTAATGCTATATTATGGAAAATTAAGGCATTGGAGAAGGAAAGTTACTCCTAATCCCTGCATAGATGCTGGAGCATTTGGGGCCAGCTTCCTTCACGTTCACGTTCACGTGCTAGGCTGCCCCAGCATGTGGTGTGCACTCTGCTTACTTTGGTTTGTTTTTTCCCCCTGTTCATACCTGGTTGTTGTCACGGAGAGTTTCCCTGGCTGTGTAACTTACAGTCATGGCGTGGTTCGGCCATCGTGGGCCTGATAGGCTAAGAGCACAGGGGCCTAGGTTCCGGTCCTGGTTCTGCCACATACAGGTGTGTGGATGTGGACAACCTGCTTCACTGCTCTGTGCCTCAAGTTCCCCCACTTGCAAAATGGGGCCACTGATGACAATGACCCCAAAGAGTTGTTGCGAAGAGTAGGTCAGATAAAATCCATAAAGCATTTAGAATGGGGCCTGACACAGAGCAGATGCTCCTGGCATGCCACCTGCCGTGATTTTTTAACAGGCCCCTTCTGGTTGGACAGTTGAGTCACTTCCGGTTCCTTATCAGTGGAAACACTTTTGCGTCAAGCAGCTTCATGAAAATGAGGCTTTCATGAATTTAGGAATTTCTCCTGTGGTCTAGATTAGGGGCTGGCACACTGTGGCCCACGCACCAGAGCCAACCACCACCTGCTTTTGTGAATAAGTTGTATTGGGACATGGTCTTGCCTAATTCATTTGTGCTGCCTTTGGCTCCCTTCTGCTGCAGTGGCAGAGCTGAAACAGACACTGTGCGGCCTGCAAACCTAGAATACTTACTGTCTGGCCTTTTATAGAAATAAAAGTTTGCCACCTTTGGCCTTGATTCCCAAAGATGAAATTAAACTTCATCAAAGGGTTTGACCTTTCTCTCGGGCCTATACCCATCCCCCTTGCCCTCCACAGGGTGGTACTGACCCAGCAGAGGACCCTGATATCTGAAGGCTGAGAGAGGGACCCTGGGGATTAACACCCTCTCTGACAAACCCTCAGCCAGAGGTGCTGGGCAAGGGTTAGGACAGTTGTTTGGGGACCCAGCTCTGTGAGGTTGAGCAAGCCACTTCATTTCTCTGAACCTCAGTTTCCCCTCTGTACAGGAGGGATAATGACTATGGCCCCTTGGAATGCTGTCATGAGGGTCTTTTTGTTTTCTCGTAAGGAGGGTCACAGGCTCAGGGAAGTGGGGGTCTCTGGCTCAGGGGAGGCTGTTGATACACTTGCTGCTTCAACACAGAAAGTGTGCTGCCCTGCATGATGGGTGGCGTTGGAGCAAATCGGGGAGCCTCAGACTGTGTCTGGGCTCAGGGCCTGTGGGAGAGGCAGGCCCTGCCCCGAGAAGTACAGAGCCTGCTGTAATCACCATAGCTCTCCCTGTACCATGGGTTACCTGTTGCAAATGGGGTAGGGTTAGATGCTTGGAAGAACTTCCAGCCTGGCAGAACTGTGCTATGAAGGGAGAGGTAGATTGTCTTCTGGGGATTTCTGAGGCCTAACTCCTGCCCTTCCTGGGGTGGGGACTCCGTGGCCAGGGCAGACCCATCTTTACCTCCCCATCCTTTCCTCTCAGGTAAGCAGCAGCCAGCACAGTGTCCGGCAGAGGGCGCTGCGGAGCCTGGAGCGATACTTCTACCTGATCCTGTTTAACTACTATCTGCATGAGCAGGTGGGGCCTGGGGGGTGAGTGGTCTCATTCATGCCTCTTGTCCTGGGGCCCCTCCAGCCTTCCCACCACAGTGACAGTCATGTGGTCAACGAGGACCTCCGTGGAACTGGGGAGCAGAGTGGGACACGGTGTTGGCTTCAGTGGAAGGAAAGACCCAGATAGGGGATGGTCCCGGAGTAGGTCAGGTGAAGAGAGACCCCACATCTCTCCCCTGGGTTCCCTGCCTCACTGTCTCTGTGCCCTTAGCTAGGGCATCGGGGCCCAGAAAGATCTTGCTTTGTACGTCCTGGTCCTTGCTCCCCACCCTCTCACCCCTGCCCTGGGCCATCATGGGTGTCTCCTGGGGCTCCCCTACCCTAGGGCAGGCAGAAAGAGTTCAGGGTGGCCTTGTGCCCCTGAATCCTGTCTCTCTCTGCCTCGGGCTGCAGTACCCGCTGGCCTTTGCCCTCAGTTTCAGCCGCTGGCTCTGTGCCCACCCTGAGCTGTACCGCCTGCCTATGACCCTGAACTCAGCAGGGCCTGTGGCCCCTGGGGACCTCATCACCAAGGGCTCCCTGGTGAGTGTGGCTGGCCGTCTGGGGAAATGGGAATGTGTGGGGGCTGACCCTTAATTACTGTGGGGTGTGGTTAAGCACTGCCTCACAAGAGGCAGAGGGGTGACAGCCTGTGGGTGATAGGATCTTCTTGTGAGTGTAATGGGGCCCTTTTTAGGCCAAAGAAACAGATGCAACTTTGGCCACTGTTCTAGTCCCCTGTCCTCTGTCTCACACCATAGTACTCTGGGCAAGGAGTCAGGGGACGTGGTTCTAGAATCTTTGCCCCTGGCTTCTCATCTTGGAGCCTCAGCTTCCTTATCTGGAGAGTGGCCGCTGGTGGTCTTCTTGCAGTGGTGCAGCCCTGAGTGTGACGCGCTGGCCTGCCCTTCTGCTGCCCCCTGGGGCTGGTTCTGAAGCTCCTTGGCTGCTGCTCTCCCCACAGGGCGCAGATGATCTCATCTCCCCAGACGCACTGAGCACCATCAGAGAGATGGATGTGGCCAACTTCCGGCGGGTGTCCCGGATGCCCATCTATGGCACAGCCCAGCCTAGTGCCAAGGTGACCACCCCGGCAGGCATGGGTCCTCTTGTGGGGTAGCGGGAGGGGAGGGTTAAGCCCTTCTGACCGCCCTCCTGTCCCTCCAGGCCCTGGGGAGTATCCTGGCCTACCTTACCGATGCCAAGAGGAAGCTACAGCAGGTCGTTTGGGTCAACCTAAGGGAGGAGGCTGTGCTGGAGTGCGATGGGCACTCCCACAGCCTGCGGTGGCCTGGGCCCCCCATGGCCACGGACCAGCTGGAGGTGAGACTCTCCTGCCTTCTACGCCCCCCTACACACCCCTGGAGGCCTTCTGGAGAATTGGCCTGGCAGGGTCTTTAGAAGGTCCCACACTCCTATTGTATAGATGGAGAAACCAAGTCCCCAAGAGGAGCAGTGTCAGGGAGTGGGTGTTTCAGGCCTCCTGCTGTGGCCACCTGCCTGGCTCCAGGCCTGGTTGATGACCTGAGGCTCAGGAAGGGGCAGGCCTGGGTCCTGAAGCCAGGCCTGGTCCTGGCCACAGCCAGCTCCAGTCTGCCAGGGCTGCCTCAGTGGCCCGTGTGCCCTCTGTCCCACCTTCCCCTAGAACCTGGAGACCCAGCTGAAGGCCCACCTGAGCATGCCTCCCCCAGGCGCCGAGGGCCCACGGACCCACAGGTTCCGGACATGCCTCACCATGCAGGAGGTCTTCAGCCAGCACCGCGGGGCCTACCCCGGCCTCACCTACCACCGTATCCCTGTGCCAGACTTCTGTGCCCCCCGTGAGGAGGTGAGGGGGCTGGGGAGGCAAAGCCTCTGGGCAGGGAGGGGAGCCCTTCCCACCTTCCCACCTTCCCCTCTGACCTGGGCCTTGGATGTGGGCACGGCTCTGCTGAGGGGCTGGGAGCTTGTTTCATGGGTTTCAGATTTGTTGCAGGTGCTTGTTTCACATCCCTTTCAAGCTTGGTATTTGTGTATTTGTGTGCATGCGTGTCCATTATGTGTTGTAGGTGTGCATGGGGGGTGAGCATGTCCTTGGTGTTTGTGGTATGTGTGTCTGTGGGGGACTGTTTGGAGTGGTGTGGTTGTCATTGTGGAGTGTGTATATGTGTGTGCTGTGTGTATTTTAATGGTGTCTGTGTTGTATGTTGTTTTTATGGGGGGGCAAGTGTGAAGAGTCTTTTGGGGAACGGTGCAGTGTGGTGTGTGTATGGGGTTTGTCTTCCAAGAGGACCCAAGGCACTGTGGGATGCCATGCGTGCCTGAGGGTGTTGGTGTACATGTGGCTTCTGTAGGTTTGTGATGTACATGTGTGTGGATGTCTGTAGTATGATACATCTGTGTGGTGTGTGTGTCTGGCATGTATTGTGTGAGGGTCGCTGTGCGCCTGTGTGATACAGCAGGTGTTTGGGTGCCGTGCCTGTGTGGGTCTGTGCGGTGCTTGCAGGGTCTATGATATGCTCCTGGTGGTAGGTGGTGATGGGGCTTGATTTCCTGTCACCCTTTGCTCTGTGGTCTGCTGGTCTGTAGTTTGTCGCCCCCTGGTGGCCCTGCTCTGCAGTGATCTGCTGAGGTATGGATATGGGGGACTGGGGTTGGGTCCATCTTAGGTGGGCAATAGAGCAGGGGGTCCATGCAAAGCCTCAGGGCGCAGCACATTGAAATGTTTGCACATGTGCGTGTTCTGCCTGGTGGATGGTGGGCAACAGGAGCCCCAGGTTTGTGCATGTGTCTGTTTAAATGTCCGGTCCTGGTCCTGGCGTGGGGATTGGGCTGTACGTGGGGCTGGTTTGTGCACGTGGTCTTGTGTGCACTGTGAGGACTTGAGGGTGTGTATAGAGGCTGTGAGCCTGACAGAGCCTGGCCCAGGGTGAGCACTCCCTTTGAGGGATGGGCCACCTCGCGAGTCTGTTCAGTCAGGAGCACCCACAGACTCAGACCTCGGTCTCCCCATGCAGGATTTCGACCAGCTGCTGGAGGTCCTGCAGGCTGCCCTTGCCAAGGACCCAGGCACCGGCTTCGTGTTCAGCTGCCTCAGCGGCCAGGGCCGGACCACGACTGCCATGGTGGTGGCTGTGCTTGCCTTCTGGCACATCCGAGTATGTGAGGCCCCTCGTGTGAGGACGGTGGCCTGCCCAGGCAGGGCGGGCACGTGGTCCCTGGGAACGCTGGCTGTGCCAGGAGGCTGTGCGTGTAGAGATGATGTCTGATGTGCCCATCAGTCCTGGGCAGAGGGCCAACGGGGCTGGCAGAGCCCTGGCCAGGGGCTCCTGGCATGAGAGAGGCACAACCTGGGTAGGAGTGCACCCATCCCAGTGGCTATCTGTCTTCCTGCAGGGCTTCCCCGAGGTGGTCGAGGAGGAGCTCGTGAGTGTGCCGGATGCCAAATTCACCAAGGGGGAGTTTGAGGTGAGCACTCCCTGTAGGGACGCTGGGGTACACTTGGGGAGGGGAGAGGACGAGTATTGCTGGCAGGTCTAGAGAGCAGGTTTCAAAGCTCTTAATGCTGCCGCCTTCTCCCCCCCATCACATCAGTGCTTCTCTGCTCCCATGTCACAGATGAGCAAACCAAGGCATGGACTGGCTTGCTCTGGGACCCTGGCAGATGCCATTGCAGATGAGGGGCCTGGATCCTCCTCACCCTGCCTATCCCTGCTGCTGGGCTACTCTGTGCCCTGGGGGAGGCCGTTGGCCACCATCTTATGTGGGTAGCATTGACCACCCTCATAGGCACCTGGGACCCAGCTGTGGTTGGTGACCTTGGTGTGGGGCTCTGGCCTGCCCAATCCCACCCCCAATTCAGTCCAGCCACTAACATTTATAAGTTAGTCACCCATGTATAGTGCACCTGCCACATGTCATCTTCCCAGACACCCTGCAAGTAGGTGGCAAATGTCTCCCTCTTACAGGTGGGTTATGTAGAGCTCAGAGTTGGCACGTGGCTGCCTGGGGTTGGCACTGTGGTTGGCTCCTGCCTACCTGGCCAGCTTCCCACATGCCCCTCCCTGCTGTCCTGCCACCCTGGCTTCCATGCAGGTCCTCAGACTCTCCAAGCTCTTTCAGCTTCTGGGCCTTTGCACAGGCTGTTTCCTTACCTTGGACCTCTTCTCTCTTCCTTCTCCTGGTTGATTCACTGATTCTTTTCTTTGGATTTTTTTTATTGTGGTAAAATATACATAACATAACATTAACTATTTTAATCACTTTTAAGTACATGGCTCTGTCGCATTAAGTATGTACTCATTGTTGTATTTACAACCAGCACCACCATGCAGCAATTTTTCCTCATTCCAAACTGACTGTGCCCGCCCCTTGTAACCGCTATTCTGTTTCCTACCTATGAATTTGACTATTCTAGGTACTGCATATAAGTAGAATCACTTACAATATAGTACTTAATAATATGTATTTGTCATTTTGTGTCTGGCATATTTCTCTTAGGATAATGTCTTCAGGGTTCATTTAGGTCGAGCGTGTATTAGAATTTCCTTCCTTTTAAAGGCTGGGAACTATTCCATTGTATGCATATACCATATTTTGTTTATCCATTCATCTGTTGATGAAATAACACTTGGGTTATTTTCACCTCTTGGGTGTTGTGAATAATGCTGCTATGAACACGGGTGTACTAATATCTGTTTGAGTCTCTGCTTTCAATTCCATAAGTGGAATTGCTGGATCGTTGGTAATTCTACATTTAACTTTTGAGGACCTGCCATATTGTTTTCCACGGTGGCTGCACCATTTTACATTTCTACCTGCAAAATACAAGGGTTCCAGTTTCTCCACATTCTTGCCAATATTTAGTTTTCTATCTTTTTTGGTAATATTCATCCTAGTGCGTATGAAGTAGTATTGCATTGTGGTTTTGATTTGCATTTCCCTACTAATTACTAATGTTGATCATCTTTTTATGTGCTATTTGGCCATTTGTATATCTTCTTAGAGAACTGTCTATCAAGTTCTTTGCCCATTTTTGATTTGGGTGGTTTTGTTGTTAAGGTGTAGGAATTCTTTATATGTTCTGGATATCAATCCCTTATCAAATATGTGATTTGCAAATATTTCTTCCCATTCTGTGGGCTGCTGTTTTACACTGTTGATAGTGTCTTTTTTTTTTTGCAAGCATTTAAAATGTAATGTTCAATATTTCTCTTTTCTTTTGTTGCCTATCCTTATGGTGTCATTTCCAAGAAGTCATTGTCAAATGCAGTGTCATGAAGGTTTTCCTGTTTTCATCTAAGAATGTTATAGTTTTAGCTGTTCTATTTAGGTCTTTGATTCATTCTGAGTTAATTCTTGTATATGGTGAAGGTGAGGGTTCAAGTTTCTTTTGCATGTGACATCCAGTTTTCCCAGCACCATTTGTTGAAAAGAATGTCATTTTCCCCTTGAGTGGTCTTGCATCCTTGTCAAAAATCATTTGACCAGTTCTGGCCAGGTGACTCAGTTGGTTGGAATGTTGTCTCGTACACCAGAAGGTTGCAGGTTTGGTCCCTGGTCAGGGGCCACATTATATGTTTGACCTTGAACTTGAGGCTAGCAGGGAGGCCCAGGAAGTTGTGGTCAGACTCTCATTCTGGGGGGCCGGTTGTGTGGAGGAGGGAGAGGACGGGAGAGGCAGAGTCTGAGTGAGGAGGTGGCTGTGAGACAAGCAGGAGAAACTCAGTTTTTATTGGTAGCTCTTGGGGCAAAGAAGGCACCCAGGATGACCTTGGGTTTCTGGCTGGTGGTAGTGACAGCCAAGCAAGTAGAGAATTCATGGTGAGGAGCAGTTTAGGGGAGAGGTTAGGTGTTCAATGCATTGAGTTTGAAAAAACTGCAGCTTTCTGCCTGCAGAGCGCCTTGTGGGACCCCTTTCCTGACCCTGTGCCCTTCTTAGGACCCACTTGTGGTTTGCATTCCTGAAGTGAGGTGTCGACCCAGAGCCAGGGACCAGGGTATGGGCTGGGTGCAGCTTTGCCCTGCAGCCTGAGCCAGGTTAGCAGGGTCCTCCCGGGCTATGGGTCCTCCCCTTCCACTCTTGGCTGTAACTCCACCCTTAGACCTGCCAGCCCTGGGCCTGTCCTTTCTGAGAAACGCTGGAGCCAGGACCCAGTCGTGGAGGTTGGGGTGATGGGCCGTGTGTGCAAGCAGTGCTGGATGGAGGGAAGAGTTAGGTCAGGTTTCCTCCTTTCGTTCATCTAGCAGCCGTCCGTGGGAGATGAGCAGGTGCCCTCAACTGTGTTGCTCAGAGAGGAGCGTGCAGGGTGCTGTGGGGGTGCACTGAGGGGCTCTAAGAAAGCCCTGTGCTGTGGGGAGGGTTACAAGGGACGCAGGAGGCAGGCAGGTCAGGGGCCCTGTAGACTTGGGGACTCTCACTTTATGATGAGTGCAAGGGAGGCATGAATAGATTGGAGTCGCTGAATCTTCAAATGGGACACAGTCTCGTTTATATTCTCATAAGCCCTCTCCAGCTCCCAGGGGGGAGGTGGGGCTGCCACAGTAGGATGAGAGGTGATGGAGGCCGGATTGGCGCTGGCTGTGGGGGTGCCTGGCCGACAGACTTGCAGGGTGTGGGGGGTGAGCCACGGGGGAGTGGTTGGGAGGGACAACTAGGGGAAGAGTCGTGCCCTTCAGAGCACCCTTCCCTAGGAGTAAAAGGGGGGCTTACATCAGATGAGTGGTGTCCACGCTGGGTTCCCCATAGCCGGGTGTCCCCGAAGGGCCTGGTGGCTGCTGCGGGGTGAAAGTAGAGCCAGCTGGGCCCCCACCTAGGCTCCTCGTATACCCTATCTCACCCCACCGGCCTGTTGCACAGCAACCACCTGTTTTTAGATTAGAATCTTGACATGGTTTTGCTTGAAGCAAGGTGTCTACTGCTTAGAGAAATAAGCGCCTTGGGAGCCTTGGCCTCAGATATACCCAGGAACCCCCTTGTCCCCAACCCTGTGAGAGAACCGAGGACAGGCGGGGGCTCTGGTGTGGGGTGAGGCTGTTGTAGGGGCGGGAGGCCCCAGCTTGGTTTTCTCTCCGCTCAGCCCCCCTCCTCTGGCCCCAGGTGGTGATGAAGGTGGTGCAGCTGCTGCCCGATGGGCACCGTATGAAGAAGGAGGTGGACGCAGCGCTGGACACGGTCAGTGAGACCATGACGCCCATGCACTACCACCTGCGGGAAATCATTATCTGCACCTACCGCCAGGTGAGCCCCACCCTGCAGCCAGGTGCACAGCCCAGGGTGTGGCTGCTGTGGGTGTGGGACCCTCATGGGCTCTTGGTCATGTCTTCACCTTCTGGAAGTAGAGGTAGTCCTTGAAGAAACATGCCCAGACCCAACGCCCCCCAGCTTGATTCTGGAGCCTTGGTGGGGTATGTGCAGGGGTACTGTTCAGAGGACTCAATAGCTGCTGCAGCCCGGGGACTCGTCAAGGATGTAGCCAAGCAGGACGAGACCCTGTCCTGGTTCTCTGTGGCGCCAGGCATCAACCTGCCATTTCTGTCGGGAGGACCTGGGGGTCTGGGGCAGGAGTCAGATGGTGTATGGGGCCCCTCTGCGCTCCTGGAGGAGGGCTGTTTGATAACTGGCAGCAGAGCAATTAACAGCTGATACTGCTGAGGGACTGGAGGTTTCCATAAAAGCCCAGATTGCATGTAAAAATTCAGATTTTCAGCCTACTTAGAAAAATTGTGTCCCCTTGTTGGCCATGGTCCCCGGCACTCTGTCATACATGGCCCCTGGCTCAGTCATGTAACCCGCCGGGCAGCCCTGGGCATTGGACTTTGTGGCCTCCGGGCTGTGTGTGGAGCACGCTGGCCTGCTGAATTATGTTCTTCTCTGGCCCGGCAAGTTTGGTGGGCTGCTGGGGAGGAAGAGGGTGCTGGGGCGGGAACGGGCAGCTGTGGGCAGTTTCAAGAAGATTGTGCCTGAAGTGAGTGGGCGTCCCCATGGAGGCCAACCTTGTGTTGTTTGCTGCTGGCCAACATTTCTAGGGACAGCTTCTGCCTGTGGCCCCTGTGGAGACGGGGGCTGCTCCAGGCCAGCCCCATGCTCTGCCCGCGCCCGGGAACACCTTGGTGAAGTGGCTGACCCAGGCCAACCTTTGCTCAAGGGTCATGGCCCAGGCCACAACAGAGACCTTGGGTGGGTGCTTGGCTGGAGGCAGGGCATCTGGGGTCAGGCTCTGCTCAAGGTCAGAGGTCAGCTAGCAGAGGTGCCTAATGTAGGGTGGGGAAGGTGGTTAAGGAGTTTCAGGAAATGGACTTTGCTGAACTTTGGAAGATGGACTAGTTTTCCCCAAGGCCCCAACAAGATTGTATCTCCTATTTCTTTTGGGTCTTCATAGTGGTATAGTAAGTATGCTGCCACCAGGTGGCAGCCATGCACTAAGAGCCTGAGCTCCTCTGGCTTTCAGAGGATACTGAGAAGGCAGAGAACTGAAGCTTCCAGTTCTCTCTGTAGCTGGAGGCTCTAGTAAGTGAAAGGGATGTTTAGTCCTGCTTCAAAGTGTCAGAGGTCCCCCACACTGCACTGACCACACTCTGTCAGTCTCCTCCCCACATCCCCTTCCTTCACCCTGCTAGCCCTAAGTGCCTTTATGCATTTCTAGGTAACCTGCCCCACCTCCACTCCAAAGCAGATAGGCTCTCCACTCTCTGAGCTCTGCAGTGCACAGAGGGTGGGGCGAGGAATACTGAGGAGAGAGAGGACTGGTTCCAGGGTTGACCTTGAACAATCCCCATATAATGAGAGCTGGGTGCAAAGTAAGTTTAGAGGTAGTGAAGGTTCTTTGGTGCCTATGAACAGTTGTGTTGGGGGCAGTCAGAGATGAGGTTGGATGGGTAAGTTGGCTCTAACTCTGTAGGCAGTGGGGAGGGAAGGGTGGTGTGGTTGGGGCTGTGATCAGCAGTGGATCCCCTTGCTGCCTTTGGGTGTGGAGTGTTTTAATGAGGAGGGAAGAAGCGGAGCCAGTGAGGATGGTGGTGGCAGTGGCTGTGGCAGGGCGGTGGTAATGGAGCAAAATGTAGAGTTGTTTCTCAGTGTGGCCACCAGGTTGCCCCAGTGAGCTGAATGTGGGCCAAACTCTCAAGGGGCTGAAGAATTGAGGGGCCTGAGACACCTTTTGAAAATGCAGTCCTCATCCTGGCTGTATAATAGATTCACCTGGGAGCTTTAAAAATACCCGTGCCTGAGCTCCATCCCCAGAGAGTCTGATTTAGTTGGTCTGCATGGATCTTTTTAAAAAAATTCCCTTGGTGATGCCAATGTTGAGAACACCACATCCTTTAAGCTGGGGTCCCCCACTTTAGTCAGCTTCAGGATCACCTGGAAGCTTGTTAAAATGCATGTTGCTGGGCCCCACCCCTGCGCCTGATTCTGCAGGGCTGGTGGCCTAGCAGGCTTCTGGTCAGGCACCACCTTGCCAGTTTCAGTAGGGAGGCAGCTTGAATTCTAATAGGGTTGCCTTGAACGTCTAAATCATTTTGGGGAGTATTGCCATGTTAGCAACAGCCACTTTTCTGATCCATGAACTGAGATGTTTCCCTATTTATCTAGGTCTTCTTTAATTTCTTATGTGATGTTTTATATCACAGTTCCCTGAGTGTAGGTTTTTTACTTCTTTTGTTAACTTTATTTCTACTTTGCTATATTTATGCTATTATAAATAGAAATGCTCTCCTTATTTCACTTTTTCGCATGTTTAATTGCTATGGTAAAGAAATACAGCTGCTATTTGTATATTGATCTTCTATCTTTCAACCTTGCTAAACTTGTTCATTAGTTCTACTACTTGTTTGTTTCAGTGACTTCCTTAGAACTTTCTATATAAAAGATTATGTCATCTACAAATAGAGATCGTTTTACTACTTCCTTCCTCTGCTATTCCCTTTTATTTAATTTTCTTGTCTAACCGCTGTGGCAAGATCTTCCACCACAATGTAGGATAGAAGTAGCGAGAGCGGACATCCTCTTTTTGTTCCTGACATGAGGTAGAAAGCTTTTAGTTTTTTACCATGAAGTATGGTACTAGCTGTGGGTCTTTCACAGACACTGTTTGCCAGGTTGAGGAAGTTCCCTTCCATTCCTAGTTTGAATGGTTTTTATTTTTTTTCATGATTAGATGTTAAGTGTTTTAAAATGCTGAGATGATTGTATGGCTTTTTCCCTTTATTTTATTGGTATAGTGTGTTATGTTAATTGATTTTTGGATTTTAAACCAACCTAGCATTCCTGGGATAAATCCTACTTTGTCATGGCAGGTGATCTTTATATATTTCTACATTTGGTTTGCTGAAGATTTTTTGTGTCAGACTCCTCAGTTGATGTTGATCTGTAGTTTTTTTTCTTATAATGTCTTTGTTTGGTTGGTGTGAGGGTGCAATTGGCACCCTCAGAATGTTACCCTCTCACTTTTATGGATGGGGAGACTGGCACATGGAGAGGAAGGGAGGTCCCACAAGTGTTAGTCAGCTTGGGCTTAGATTGCGTGGCTTAAACAACAGAAATTAATTTTCTCACAGTTCTGGAGGCTGAAAAGTCCAAGATCAAGGTTCTGGCTGACTCCATACCTGGTGAGGGCCCTCATTGTGGCTAGCAGGCAGTTGCTGTCCCCACTGTGCGCTCACATGGCCTTGCCTCGGTGCACGTGTGTGGATAGGGAGAGCGGAAGGAAGGGAGGGAGGGCGGGGCTCTCTGGTATCTCGTCTTATAAGGGCACTAATTTTAGAGGGCATCTAATCATGGATTCCTGGAAGCACTGTTACAGAACAAAGAACTAAAAATGACCTCAGTCCCAGCTGGGATTTCACAGACTGGTTTAAATAAGGGAAGGACCATGCTAGGGTTGCCCATGTGTGTAACCTTGTTAAAATGTGTCCATTTTCAAGAAAGGATGGAAGGCAAGGAAGAAGCAAAAATTTTAAAAATCCACCTACCATCTGATATTGTGGGCATTTCATAAAAGAAAAGATTTTAGTACCAGAAAAGTAGAGTGGGTGTTATCTCAGACTAGAGGACAGTCCTGGAAAAGATTTGTGTTTCTAAATTCTGGTGGACCTGAGAAACTAGGCCACTGTCTCCTTTAATCAGGAAGGCAGTGTGCCTCCCTGGCTTGGCTGGGCCCAGAGCCCATGTCCTGCCTAAGGTTGGGGGATCTGAGTGGTCCCAGCTGCATCCAGATTAGAAGGGGCCTCTGGCCAACTTGGAGTGTGTGTGCGTGTGTGTGTGAGTGTGTGCATGTGTACCGTGTAATTGACTTTATTATAGTTGACACGCCCAGTGTCAGTCCCTGTGCAGATGGGAGAGAAGCAGGTTGGATGATGCCAGGCTGATTGGCAGAAGGAACATGGGTGTGGGAGCTGGAGGGAGCTGGGTTCCGACAGAGCTGTCTTCATCCTTTCTGACTGCTGTGTCCCCACCTGCCAGGCTGGACCAATGCTGTGTTCCTGGCCAGGCAGTGTGGGGAGGACATGAGGGACAGGGGGGAAGCACAGGGCTTGACTGACACACAGTAAGTGTTCAACACAAGGGAGGACTCCTAGGATCATTATAGGGACACAGTGTCCCCAGATGTCCCTCTGAGCTTCAAAGCTTCCCAGAGACCCAGAGATTTTAGTGCTAAAGGATTTAGGAGCACAGGACCCCTCTGTTTACCGATAAGTGGGAGATGGGGGCTTTCCCAGGTCCCATGGGAGCTGATGGCGGAGCAGGTATCAGAAACACAGAGCCTCACTTCCAACCCTAAGCCCCTCCCCTGAGCACATTGCCCTTGACCCAAGCTCTCAGGCCATGCTGCTCTGGTGAGTGGTGAGGGCTTGCAGAGGCCCCAGAAGACAGCTGCTTCCTTTACCTCTTCCCTCTGATGAACTGACCCCTCTGCAAATTGGCAGCTGTGTCTCTCCCCTGGGAATCTGGCTGTTTATTGGTTAAACCCCTGCCCTCTGGTTTCAAACCATAAGTTCCCAGGGGATCTCCAGTGGAGCCTGCAGCTGTCTGCTTGGAGCAGGCCCGGGTACTGCATGTGCAGGTGACACTGGCTGGCCTGGTTGGACCCCTAGAACCACTGAACGGAACTGGACTTGAGCTGAGGCTCGGGTGGGCATGGTCACCTACATCAGTTCCATTTGCCTGGGAACATTCTAGATCTAAACCACATTCTGCCCATCTGAAGTTTTTCTCCCAGAACTTAGTTCGCAGCTTTGGGATTCTGAAAGCTTCAATAGCACAAACTCCTCAGCTTCCTGCTCCACACCTCCCAGAGCCCCCAAACAGTGAATTTTCCTCTCCTGGCCCCTGCTAGGCCTAGGCCCAGCAGTCAACTCACACTGTATTGATAAGTAATTAAGAACACAGCTCCTGGTCTTGGCATTTGTGTGTCTTCCAGCAGTTGAACTATTTTAGGGCCTTTGGCAGAGAGGAGTGTGTGATTGCTTCTCTGTTGTGGATCACAAAGGAGGGCCCAGAGCGGTATAAATCTCAATCTCACCTGCATGGTGAGGTCCTCACAGGGAGGAGGACTGAACGTAGCTTGTTTGTTGTTATAGAGACAAAACTAGACCACGACCCAATCTCCCAGACTCCTGCCTACCCAGCAGTGATTTCATGTTTGACTTTTCTTTCTGGCCTTTGTGAACCAGCACAAACTTTCTTTCATAGCTGTAATCACGGTGCGCACAGAGGGTGCCTGCTTGTTCACCTGGATGTTGTTCACGCGTCTGAACGTGCTCAGCCAGCAGGTGCTTACTGGTGCCTGTGCTGGGCTTGACCATGGCTGGGATGGACCAGTGAATGAAGCTTTACTGAGCTTATATTCTAGTAGAGGAAAGGGAGGCAAATTAATAAGTAGCTTCAGCTCATGACGTTTATCCTGTTTGATGAAGAGTCTTTACATCATCATATTGAGTGCAGGCATGATACGCAGCGAGTGGAAGTGCCCCAGTGCCACGTGTTGCTGCCTTAGATGTGGCCCTTCCGGTTGCTCCCTGTTCTCTGGACGGGGGATGACAGGGTGACCGTCATCGTGCATGTTGCTCTTTCATCCACATGGATCATTTCTGTAGGCTGATTTTTAAAATTAGGGTTAGTGACTGAGTCGAAAGTAGGAATTTATTTTTATTTCTGTCTTATTTTTTATCCTTACCTGAGACATGCTTATTCATTTTAGAGAGAGGAGAAGGGAGGGAGAGAGAGGGGATGAGGAACATCCATGTGAGTGAATGAGAAACATTGATTGGTTGCCTCCCATATGTGCCTGGACTGGGGACCGTACTCACAACCCAGGCATGTGCCCTGACCAGGCATAGAGCCTTTCATCTTTTGGTTTACGGGACAATGCTCCAACCAAGTGAGCCACAATGGCCAGGGTGGAATTTTTTTTTTTTTTTAATTATTTTGGAAACTGTCAAATGGGAAATTTTAAATTAGGGAGAATAATTTCATGAATGCTTGCTCACCTCCCAGCTTCAGGAATTACCAATCAGGCCAGTCTTATATCATCTGATATAAGAGAGCCTTTTTGCCTCTTCTTCTGCCCCCTCCCTCATCCCCTGCCCAACTGGATTATTTTGAAGAAAGTCCAAGACCTCATGTTTCTTCTGAAAAATTTTCAGCACATAACTTAAAGAGGGAGGATCTCTTTAAGAAGATCATCATGATGTCACCTAAAACAACAGTAATCTTGCCCCATCATCACCCGATATCTTGTCAGTGTTTGCATGTTCTCACTGGTCTCACAAAGTCTTTTTGCATTTGGACTGGGATCCAAAAAAGAGCCACAGATCACATTTGGTTGGTGTGGCCCTTAAGCTGTGTTGAATCTAGGACCATTCTCCTCCTTCCCTGCAAGTATATTCGCTGAGATAACTGCATTGCTTTACTGGCTGTCTCGCCTCTGGCCCTTACTGATTATACCCCTGGGAGCTCAGCCTGTGTCGAAGGCCCTGTGCTTCCTGTAATGGGGGGAGCCAGGTCAGATTAAGCTGTATTTTTGGCCAAATAGTCACAGGTGGTGCTGTGTGCTCCTCAGGGGCACAGAAGGTCCTGTGGTCTCTCTCGTCACCTGACAGATGCTGATGCTCTTCCTCTGGATTCCTTATTTCATTGGGTATTTATTTGCAAAGTGGTGATATACTGACTCTCTCGTTCCCTCTGCATTAACTAAGTGTTGTACTTCCCGGAAGAGATCCTTCTCCATGAAACAGGGGGCAGAAGGTAGGTCCAGTGCTGGCTTTTCCCTTGGTTTGTCCACCTTCCAAGGAGATTGGGGAGGTGCCTCTCTAATGCTGGGGGAACAGAGGTTGGATTCAGTGAGCCCGATGCTCCTGTAGATGAGGCCCCAGACCAGGTGAAATGAGGGTGTGGGTGACTGGGGGCAAGGGTGGGCTGGGACAGGGAGATGGAGGGGCTTGTGGCAGGAGGCTGGAGGTCGTTAGAGGTCAGTGCTGGGGGCCAGGGCCCCAGCCCCCAGGTGTCCTACTGTCCCCTCAACCATCTCAGAGCCAGCACGAGAGGTGCAGACACCAGGCTGACTGTGCATTGTCACCTCCACAGTCCAGCTCACCCCCCGCGCCGTGCCTGTGCCAGATGAAGGGTGGGCTGTCTTGTTCCCTCCATTTTTGCCTTTGAGGCAGGGAGATGCTCGGGCTTGCCCAAGAACACACAGCTGGTGGGCGGGTGGCAGGAGGGTGGGGAGAGGCCAGACCCCGATCCCAGATCAGGCCCTCTTCCCCGGCCACACTGCCTCCTGGCGGGGAGGGGGCACAGCTGCCCCTCCCTGCCTACCTCAGGCCCCACAGGGGGTAAAAATAAGAACTAGAAGCCATGAGAGTTGTTCTTGTTTTCCCAGCCTGAGGAGTGGAGAGAGAGCCAGGGGAAAAGAACATATTTCAGATGTGGTCGCAGCTACAGCTTGGAGAGGGGTTTGTGGAAGGGGTACGGGGCCAAACCCGTGCGGACAGTTTCCATAGAGACAGACCTTGCCTGGTGGGACAGCCTAGGCCTCCCTAGGCCTCCCAGGCCGTGGGCTGCAGCCTGGCGCCTAGTGAAATGGAGCCAGGGCCCGACCACGCTGTGTGTGTGAGAGGCCGCAGTGCTCAGGGCATTTAAAAAGGAGAAAAGGAGGGGAAATCCCTTTGAACTAAGCTTGTCCATGAGTTTGGGAATAGAGGTGAGAAGGCTGGGCCCCTGGTGGAGGAGAATCCAAGATGGACAGACAGCAGCCCCCAGTGGTGGCACTATCTGGTGAATTCCTTGTTTCCTGCTGGGCCTGGAAAGGGAGGAAGGATATTTGTGGCAGAATCCAACGTCAGGGCTCCTGGAGGAAGCCGCGTCGGAATCAGTAATGTCAGGAGCATGTTTTCCTCACCCTTGCCTGGTGACATTAATCTCAGTGTTCCGAATGTAAGATAGTCTAATGCGGCTCCCGTCTGTCCCTTCAGAAGGAGGTTGCAGGAAAACTGAGGTGAAGGTAGCCACGCAGAGAGAAGTAAAGTGTCCTTTGTTCCAAGTGGAGGTTTCTTTTAAAGATAGTGTTTTAACTTGTACTTTTTGAGTTTTCTAAGAAGTTACTTTTGTCTACTCTAGTCCTCAGAGCAGATGGAGAGCTTTTAGACCCATTTTGCTGAGGAAGACACTGAGGCCTAATGGAGTTTTGCGATCAGCCAGAGGCAGAACCAGAACCTGTCTCCCAGCTCCTTAGCCTGCCTTCCCCTTCCTCCACCCCGATGACCACCACCCAGGGGGCGATTTTGTTGTGGTGGAAAAAGGAAGGGTGGCGAGGAAGCCACCAGCCCCTGCCCTGTGTGTTGCCCTGGGTCTGTGCAGATGGAGTTGTAGAGAAGTGAAAGAGATTCAGCTCAGTTCCCAAGGCCTAAGGTTATTATCTTAAGAAAAACATTAAGTGAGACAGCTCTGGCTCTGAGCCCCAGGTGAGGTCTGCCTGTTTCTCCAAGACACTGGCGTAGCCACAGTTGTTCCCTGGAGACCTCATTCCAGTAGGTAATGTGTCTCCAGGGCCCCGGCCATTGCAATTAGAGCAGCTCTGAAATGCTGTGAGCTGTCACATAAAATAAGATAAAAGGAAGGGGTTGCTTCCCAAGGCTCTTTCATACCTGGCCCAAAACAGAGGCAGTGAGTTAGTCAGCAGTTGCCAAAATGAAGCCTGTGTTTGTGTGCGTAGGGCACATGTTCTCAGTAGCTGAGACCTCTTCTGCTCTCCCTTCCTATACATTGTATGGCTGAGCTGAGACCATTCCCATCCTCTCGGGGGCTTTCCCGGTTTATTCACCAGCAGGCATCCGTTGAGTACCTATAGCGTGCCTGGCTTGGTTTCTAAGTTGCATGAGACTGGGAATTTTCAGTGGTTTGGGAAGGGTTTCATTCTCTGCCTGAGCATCTCTCTGGCACATGGACTGAGACCTTGCCTCTGTGCTCACTGCTGTCATTGTCAGGATTGTGGTGGTCACCAGAGGTGCTGCTTCCTGTTGCTCCTCTCTGTTCTTCTGTGCGAGGGCTCATCTCAAAACCCCGATGCCCAGGCCTCACCTGGTACAAGTAGGAAGGGCCCTGCAGTGTCTGCCTGGTGAGTGGATGGATGGGTGGAAGGTGGAATAAGTCACCGTGTGATTAGATAGGAAACCTGACCCCTACCTTCTTTATATCTTTAGTTTTTTGTCCACATTATTGGTCTTCCAAGAGAGGGTGCTCTTTTCCAGCAACTGAAAGGGCCCTGGGTTGGGGATGGGAAACCCAGGTTCTGGCCCTGGCTCTGCTGGCAATTCCTGGTGCAGCCTTGGGCAAATCGCTTTGGTCTGCCTGGGCCTCTGCTTTTCTTTCGGTCACCTGGGGTCACTACCGCTGCTCCATATACCTTGAAGGATAGCAGTGAGCACCAACCTGGGTGGGGTATACAGGGTGTGGTGGGTAGGCAGGGCTGGGACACCAGGCTGACGCACTGGGTTCTGTGCAGGGACGGTGGGCTCCTGAGGTCCAGGACCATGTCTTGTAGGTGCTGGATCCCAGAGCCTGGGTGCATGCACAACATTTGTTGAATGAATGGCACACAGAGAAGCCCACTGTTCCAGGGTTAGCCCCTTCACACTTTGAAAGCGCTGAACAAAATATGACATCTTTGAAAAGCTAGTTACCTGCCATGCAAGCCTAAGGGGACAGTGTGCAGGGACTCATGGAAAGCCCCGGGAAGCAGCTGTTGCTGATTGTTTGGGGTCCAGCGTCTGAGGAGAAGGATGGGGTCTGAGCTGGGAGCCCTCCCTTAAAGACATCTTTGAGGACTGTTATCTGCTGCCTGCTCAGCCTGGATCCCACCTCAGCTGGGGGCAGAGGTCGCTAGACCATGCTTGCTCCTGTTCAGGGGTTTGGGGAGGGGGCATCTAAGGAGGCTGCAGTATGGGATCTTGTCTGGCTTGGGTTATGCCGAACTTGAGCCTGGCCTCTCCTGCTCCTTTGTTTCTCCTCTGGGGCTCTGTTTTCCTGGAGCCTGTGCTACCTCCAGCTGTCCATGTGACTCTGGCAGGTCACGTCCCCTCTTTAATCTCAGTCTCTCTTTCTGGAAAGCAAGCAGGTTGATCTAGGTAATCCCAGGCAGTCTGATGCAGGGCTTAATGAAAATGTAGGATGCCAGCATTAGTCACTTATTGATCCAACAGACATTTATTATGCCCCTCCTAAATGCCAGGCACAGTGCTAGGTGCTAGAGGGGCCTCATGGGCAGAATATGCAAGTCCCTGGAACCCGCACTCCAGCGAGGCAGGCACACAAGAAACAACATACAAGTCAAAATGATGGGGTGTTAAGGGTTGCTATATCTGTGGGGGAGGGGGGGTTGGGGGATACAGTTTGACATGGGTTCTGGGTCAGGAGGGCTTGATGAGAAGGTGGTATTTGCATACAAATCTGAAGGAGGTAAGGGAGGTAGCTGTGCTGAAATCCAGGTAGAGAATGCGGCAAGTGCAAAGGCCCTGAGGTGGGAGCCGCCTGGTTTGTTTAGGGAGCCGAGAAGGGAACAGGGAGGGACAGGAAAGGAGGTCAGAGGTTATGGGGCAGGAAGGGCAGATGGAATGGGGCTTTGTCTGTGATCACATGTACTTCAGCTTCTACTCTGAGGGCTACTGGGGGGCCAGCGCAGGGTGTCGAACAGAGGGGCTGACTGAATGCTCTAGCAGAGCCACGCTGGTGCTGTGTTGACAGCAGGCAGCAGGCGTGGGACTGAGGGTGGTGGCAGGGAGGCTAGTCAGGTGCTGTCACTGCGATAAGATGGCTTGAATTGGGGTGGTGTGAGGTGGGCAGCTTCCAGGAGTGCTTTGAAATGGAATGGACCAGATTCCCTGACTGGTTGGGTGTGGGGCTGAGGAAGGGACAAGCCAAGGAGGGGTGACAGGTTTGGGCCTGAGCAGCAGAAAGGATGGAGTTGCTGCTAAGATGGGCCAACCGGTGGGTGGGGCGGCTCTGGGGAGAGCTCAGCAGGTTCATTTGGGACCTGTTTGGTGCACTTGAGAAGCCTGGCGCAGGCAGCCACATGTCCAGGTCTGGGGTTCCAGGCACACATGTGGAGGTCTCCAGTGCCCTGTAGATTCTAGATGACAGTGAAAACATGAGACAGGAGGAGGTGACCCAGGAGTCAGTGCTCAGTGGCCAACCGGGCACTTGTTACATACAGGCCCTATTTAGTGCTCGGGGTGGCGGTGGGGACAGAAATACAGGCCAGTTTATAATCCTGTGCTTGCCCCTTGGCTTACTGTGGTCAAGGCCAGTCCTTCCTTAGAGATCAGGGGAAGCCGAGAAGGGGGCGCTGTGGGGCTGAGCTGCCACAGCTGGCTTCCGCAGGGGCTTGCCCTGGACCTGGAGGGACAAGCTGAACACTGCCTTGTCGTGAGGATGGGAGGGCATTCCTGGCAGGAGAAGTGGGTAAAAGTACCATGGTGAGAGTGAGGAGGGAGTGGTTGAACTTGACTGGGAAGAAGGGCTAGGGTGATAGGAGAGCTGGGATTTTGGAGTTGGTGTCCCAGCTTGGAACTCTGTGACCTTGGGTAGTTAGCTAACCTTGCTGAGCCTTGTCTGCGAAATGTCCCTCTTCCTTCATGGAGTTACTTAGAGAAGGGTTAGGATCTAATAATCAGATCTGGATGTGACATGCTTATGCCAGCATGTGGCAAGCAGTGGGTCCTGGACACAGCTGGAAAGGCCTGCTAGCCCTGCCTCAGTACCCTGCAAAAGCAGAGCTGTAACAGAGCCACAGCGGGCCATGTTGGGCCCTTGCAGGTGCTGGGTAGATGGCAGGCCTGAGAGGCCTGAAGTGCCCGATGCCCTGCCCGCCTTTCCCGGGCCCCTTCTATTTTAGGGCTCAGTCCAGAGGACAAGGAGGTCTTGCCCACTGTACCACAGCTAATGACAGCCTGGCCTGCCAGGCCATTTAAAAACGGCTCCACTATTTTCGTTGGCAGGAGGCGGCTGGCCTGTCCTCCTCCCCAGACAGTGCCATCATGGGTGATTTTACGGAAACCAGGGCCTTGATAGGAAGATGGGTCATTCCTCAAATCACAGACTTGGATTGGGCAGGATGTGCCTATGGAATCTTCCGGGGAGTGCCCGGCGTCACCTTCACCCCGCGGTCTGAATTTAGAGATAATTCTACCCTGTCTTGACAGCAGAGCTCCAGAGGAATCACTCGCCTCTCCACCCTGAATGTGGCTCAGACCTGAGCCTGGATGGTGTCTCTGGGGGCAGCAGGCCTGAGTGCCCCTGGGAGCAGGGGCACTGGGAGGACAGGGCTGGTGTGGCTTTGCGGGGGCCAAGCCCAGAGCTGAGGGCTTTGCATGCTCTCCGGACAGTTCTTCTGAGCTGTTCCATCATAAGTAGTTTATGGCTTCTGCCTGGAGGGACCACTGGTGATTTCCTTTCCTTCTTTCGAAGAAAATGGTTTTAAATGGGCTCTGGGCCTCTGAACGGAGTTTGGGAAGCAGCGTAAGGGATGGGGTGGCAAATCCCCACGCAGTGCAGTGTGATGTACACCCTCACAATGGTACTAGAGCTGCATTGTATTGGCCACAGTTAGTATTTAGGTAAAACCTTTTTTTTTTTTTTTTTTTTGTCCACTGCCTAATTCTAAACAAAATTGGTTGTTGGTTTAAAACAATAGGCATTCTGATCTGTCCCCCACTCCACAGCCCCAGCAGCAACCATGGGGCCATTCCCAAGCTCAGATCCACCAGAAGCCTTACTGGCCCCTTGTCTGAAGGGTCAAGGCTTGGCTTGGCCTCTGGGTGTTGCCTCCCTGTGCACCCTCTCCCCTGCTGCTGTAAGCTTCTCCCCCTCCGTCTACCTGGAGATACCTCACTCTTTAGTCCCTTTTCTCCCCTTCTCAGGGCACCTTTCTGCCCCCTTTCTCCTAACCCACCTCAACTATCACCTCCTCTTTCATGCCCTCCCCAGTCCCGCTACTTGCCCTCCTTGGTCCCATGACCTGACCCCTCTGGGTGCTTCGTATCTGTCTTCTGTTTCACCCCCCACCCCACCCACCTCCAGCAGCATATCTGTGGGCAGAGCCTGTGCATCTGGGTCATAGCCCTCCTCCCTGTTCCATGAATGAATGGACTTGTGTGGCTCTCCATGGTTCCTAAGTGGTTCCTCAAACCTTACTTTACTGAGCAGCCCCACCTCCAGAAATGAGGGCGGGGGGCTGAGAGTTTAAATGGCAGAACCAGGCCCAGAACCTGGCTTATGTCTCCTTGTTCACCTTCCACCCTTGCCCCCTCCCCAAGGCCCAGAGCTCCTTATGGGCGGTGTGGGTGTGCTGGGCATGTAATTACTGTACTGTCCACTCTCGGCAGCCCTGGGAGCAAAGATGGCAGAGGTGCCGCAGGCTGAGTTATCTGAGGCAGAAGGGGGATGTGGGGGATCACAGTTCCCTGGAGCAGGCCCCCTGGAGCTCCTCGTTTGTAGGCCTGTGGCTGAGTCAGATCTGGGGAGCAGGGCCCTCTAGGAGCCTTTCCCAAGCAGCTGGAGGCTGAATGGGAGGCTGATCTTTGCCTGCAAGAAAAGGCTTCTAACTGTGGCCCAGTCGGTGGGAGACCACCTTTCCTGGCTCCCGGAAGCCTGGGCTGGCTGGCTGTGCCCTTCCAGGGATGTTCAGGGAGCCCGAGGAGCAGCCCCTGTGCCATATCCTCTTCCTGGAGCAGGGGCAGCAGCTGTGGGCTCGGGGTGGAGAACTGGGGGTATGGGCGTGATGTGAGGTATGGTGTTCTCTTCAGGATGGGAAGCACATCTGTGGTGGGTAGAGGAGCACAGTCAGGTATGGGGCAGACACCCTGCGGTGTAGAGCTGGGCCTGGTTCCCTGGCCTGCCCCTGACCCCTACACTGAGGAGAACCTTGAGAGGAACCCCTATTCTTGATCATTCATCTCCATGAGTCTTCTGTGAATAGGTCCCTCCTACCCCCAAACCTTCAGTGGCTCCCAGAGCCAGGGCCACAGTGCTCAACCCTGGCTAGAGACTCACCTAAGAGCATTCCTCAATCCCGATGCCCAGGGTCACCGTTGGGGAGCCTTATGTGATTGGTCTGGGTGGGGCCTGGGCTTCTGTATGTCAGGGTTGGGAAGCCAGCCTAGAGGGTCAACTTGGTAGGTGTCAGGGATGGCTTCCGTTACTGGGTGCCAGCCTAGTTTCCCTCTTGTCCCTTCACATCCTCGTTCCAATCAGGCCAGCCCCTTTCTGGTCCCCACCTGCTGGGCACCATCCTCACCTCTGTGCCACCCCACTGGTGCTCGCTGTCTCCATCCAAATCAAGCCAGGCCCTCACAGCCCAGTTGGGTCCCATGCTCTCTGGGGACTCATCTTTAATTGCCTGGCTGTCCCTGCTCTCCCTTCCCTCCGCTGCTGCATCTCTTGTCGATCCTCTGCCCTGGTGGCCTTCCTGTGATCTGTCCCCAGCCTTGGAGAGGGTGAGGGCTGGGATGTGAGGGCCACATGCACACCCGTCCACCTCTAATTCTGAACCATTTGAGAAACATGCAAGATGTCAGTCAGAGGTCAGTCTGGGTCAGAGGACCAGCTGGGGTTTCTCCCTCTTCCTGGGCAGAGATGAACTCACTCTTGTGAGCAGCTGGAGGCTGCACAGCCCAGGCTGAGGGAGGGGAGGGGGTCCACGCAGTATCCACAAGTCAGCCCTGAGAGCTTAGCCTTGCTGACCACTGTCCTGGCCCCCTTCCCAGGTCATGGGTCAGAGACCTCACACCCACCTGCCCCTCCCTGAGGGAGGTCCAAGGGCTTGGGAGAGAGAGGAGCCTATAGCCTTTCCTCTAGTCCTGGGAGGGCTAGGGGCCGGGGGAGGAGATGTCCCCACTCGGGACTGACAGTAAGAGTCTTCCCTAGTGGTTAGAGCTGGGTGTCGGTCTTGGGCCTATGGGGCCTGCCCCTGGGATGGCCCCTCTATGCCTTGGGTATGACGGAGGGTGCCTGTGTGGGGCCCTCCCGTGGCAGCCTGTCCTTGTCTGGTCATCCTCAGAATAGGACGGGGGTTAGAATTTCACAAGGAGGAAGGAGGGGTTGAGGGAAGCCAGGTGACGTGTCCATGCCTCCTGGTAGGAAGTGGGCTTTTGATGCCCTTGGCCTTGCTGTCTGAGTCCCCTCCTCCTGTCCCCACCCTGGTGCTGAGGGCAGTAGAGGATGTGTGTTGTGTGTGTGTGTGTGTGTGTGTGTGTGTGTGTGTGTGAGAGAGAGAGTGTATGAGTGAGTAGGATGTCTGTGTGTGTGGTGTGTATGTGTGAATGTGTGCATGAGTGGGTTTGTGGTGCATATCTATGTGTGTGCTGTGGGGGTTTCTGTGGTGTGTGTCTGAGTGTATGGTGTGAGTGTATGTGGTCTGTGTGAGTGTATGTGTGTATGTGTATATATGTGTAAGTGTGTGGGGTGCATGGGGTGTATGTGTGTATGTGAGTGAGTGTGGTATGTGTGTGTGGTGTGTATATGTGTGTTGGGTGGGGATGACCCCCTGTGCTGATGCCCACCCTGCACCGTCCTGCAGGTGAAGGCAGCCAAGTCGGAGCAGGAGGCCCGGAGGCTGCAGCTGCGGAGCCTGCAGTACCTGGAGCGCTACGTCTACCTGGTGCTCTTCAATGCCTACCTCCACCTGGAGAAGGTGGACTCATGGCAGAGGCCTTTCAGCACCTGGATGCGGGAGGTGAGAGGCAGGAGGCGGGGCTGCCTGGACGGGTCGCCTGTTGAGCAGAAGGCGTTCTCGTGTCTCACTCTTTTGTTGGGCTGAGATTTTGTCTTGTTTGACCTGGGTCCCAGCACAGTGTCTGCTTGGCAGGCAGTACAAATTTGAAGAATGAGTGGATGGATGGATGAGGAGGGGGGAGGAGATGAGGCGTGTGGGGAGCAGAACAGGGCGGTGTGTCAGGCTGGGCCCCTGCTCTGCGTGTCCACAAGGCCAGCATTGCCTGGCTTCTTCCTGCCCGTTGTGCTCAGCCCTCACCTATGCTGAGGGAGCCGAGACGGCATGGTGGCCCAGTCCCTGCCACCTTCCATACGACCTTAGGCACGTTAGTTAACCCGGCTAACCCGCTGCCCTCAACATGAACATGGACGCGATGTCGATACTGTTGGCACTGCCTCAGAGGGTTGTGGTGAGTGTTCCATGAGGTCCCGGTTCCACCTGCCAGACCTTGTGCCGAGCAGCTCTGCCTTACGAGGAGACTGTCACTCCCCATTCTACAGAGGAGGGAGGAGACTGAGCACAGAGAGGTTAAGTACCTTGTTCACCATCAGCATTAGAGCCAGCTGGTTGGCTCCAAAGCCCACCGTATCCGGCCTAGAACGCTGCCCTTGAGTTCTGCCTCTGTGTGGCCTCCCAGCCCTTCCTGGTTCTTCCTCTGTCTCAGCCAGTTTTAGAGGCAGAGCTGGCACCATGTTACCTCTAGATCAGGAGGGTGGTCTCCGTCTGTTCTCGGCAAAGGGGCCGGTAATTACCCCTCCACCAGGACGCTGGCCCCTCCTGCCCTTACCACTTGTCCTGGTGATTCTAATCTGGATCAAGTCTGCCTTAGTTCCCGGGGGGCAGGCAGGTGAGAAAGCGGGAGGCTGGGAACCCAGCCAGAGTGGGTATCAGAAGGGTCCAGACTTGGGCAGGTGTGAGGGTGGGGTTGGAGCTGTAAGGGAACGGAGGCAGGGAGGCCACTGCAGGGCCAGCGGCAGGAATAGTGGCTGCTGTGCTGCTGTGCTGAAGGAAAGGTCTTGAGCATGGCCCTCGGCTGGGTGAGTTTGAGTCAGGAGAGCTGATGGGGGGTGGGTCACACCAAGGCCGTGCTGGGGCCCTGCACTTGAGCAGGCTTTGGCTCAGCTTCCTCTTTGAGCCCCTGGATAGGGTGGAGTTGGTGGGGGACCTAGGATACTTCCACTTGGGTTTTTCTTGGAGAGTGAAAATCAGGGGAGCTGAGGGCTGAGGAAGGAGCTTAGCCCCCTCCCCAGCTGAACCTGGATGGTGAATGTTGGGGGAGGCCAAGGAAGGAGAGAGCTGCGGGTCCACTGAGGAGCGTGGGGTTCTGGCCTCAGGGCCCCACTCTCCTGGGTATGAACTGCAAGTAGGAGTGAGGATTCCTTGGGGGTCTTTGCTCTGAGTGGATCCTGCTCTTCCCCACCACCAGGATGCTGGGGCGAGATGGGGCTGCTTGCTGGCTGGTTGGGGTCTAGTGCCAGGGCTTAGGCCCCTGGGCAACAGAGCTGTGTGGAGGGTGTCCAGGGAGGCCCCAGGTAACCTACCTGAGCAGTGGCCCACAGCCAGAACTCACAGCCAGAAGAGTCCACACCGCCTTCCTGAGCCCTCCCGGCAGGCCCCAGCTGTCGTGCCCCGAGCCTGTGCTCCTGACTGCCCCTGTTGGAGGATCAGGGCTGCGCAGGCGCGGGGCAAGCACGGCCTTCTGCGAGACTCTCCCTTCTGAGTGCTTCTGGTGTGCATGTGGCCCTCCACGGTGGTCCTGGCAGGTAGAGACTGTGATCCCCGCTGTAAGGAAATTAAAGCTTGGGGCAGTTCATAGTGGTCAAAATGTGAACTTGTTCCGTTCGCGGAGCTGGGAGGAGGCAGCCCTAGGCCCTGGACTCCGTGCGGTGTGCTTCGGACCCAGCGAGGGAAGGAAGGCATGACGTGGGTCGGGGTGATGGGAGTGACACCCTCCCTCCCCGGGAATCCAGCCCCTTCTCTTCTGCCCTCTCCAGGTGGCGTCGAAGGCTGGTGTCTACGAGATCCTCAATCAGCTGGGCTTCCCCGAGCTTGAGAGCATGGAGGACCAGCCCTTCTCAAGCCTGCGCTGCCGGTGGCAGGAGCAGAGCCACAGCCTTGAGCCTGTGGCTGCTGGGGACTTCCTGTAGGATGTGATTCCCTACACCAGCCCCTCCTGCAGGGCCCCCCATGAAGGCTTGGGGTGTCTGACATGCTCTTCACTAAAGTGACCCTGAATTAACAGTTCCCAGCTTCCCAGAGAGACTAGGCTGGGTTGGGACCCCTTTTTTGAAAGAGCTTTTTATAGGACAATTAGCACCCAGTCATACCTTGCAGACGACAGGCGTGAGAACAGCTGTCAGGAGGGCCCAGTGTGTACGCCTTGCAGACAGGCTGGGATCAGCCCTCCAAGGAGCTCACTCCTCAAGTTGCTAGAGAAAGCTTCTTGCCACTTCCACTGCCTTCCCCTCCTCCTTCTCCCCTCTCGGATGGGTCTGGCAGCCCTTGGCGCAGAGCAACTGGCCAGCGTTGGTTTTCTTCTCTCTCATCCTTTCCCTGTTTCCCTCTTGGATTCTCTCTTTAGCTGCCTAAGCACCACGCTCAGGGCCTCTGGCTCCCTGGGGAGTGGACAGCACTCTGGGTGGCCTTGCTACTTTAAAGGCAGCTGTACCTGGCTTTCCAGCCTCTGGTGCTCCGTCTCCAGCCGGGATACTTCAGGAAGTAAAACCGTGTTGCTTGGTGGGCCCAGCAAAGCCTCTGCCTCTCCTTCCTTTTCCTTCTTTCCTCCCATGGGCTGGCAGGACTGGGGAGTTTCTCAGGAGCTGGACACATCAGGGAGCCCTTCTCAGAAGAAGGAAGAGCTTCCAAGGATGGATGCAGCCCCATGGAAGAAGCCAACTTTGTTTGCCTGGGCACCCAGGTGGGAGGTGCTGAGGAAGCCAAAGCACCCAGCCTTAGGTCCCTGTCCCCCAGCCCAGCATGCCCCGGCCCCCACCTGCTGCAGCAGGAACTCTCAGGAGCACTGTACCTGAGTGAGCAGTGGAGTTTGTGAGAGTGGGCTATGGGTGCCATTAGGGGTCACCTGGATTCCAGACCATTCTTGCTGAGCACCGTTGAGCTGCCTCCCAGCAGGAGTGGAAGGGGCCAAGCACTGCTGGCCTAGAGGCCTCCAGGGTCTGCTGTGTCCAGTGGGAAAGCTGCTCAGAAGGTGCAGGAGAGGCAGGCGGTGCTGAGATGAGCCCTGCAGCTCTTCCCCTGGGGACTGGTGTCTGCTGAAACCCGGGGCTGAGCAGTGGGGAGCTGTCCACCTAGCCTGGCTTGTTGGGGCCAGGGGGCCTCTCCCTGGTTGAGTATGTGCACTTCTATGGAAAAACATGTGGTTGTGTCCCAGTCAGGATATTTGAAAAGGGGACAAGAAGCTGAAGTTGTTCATATCTACCTAGTATTGGAAAATATTTGACCATCTTGGTTGATTTCTTTTTGCAAAACTACTGTACGTCTGTTCACTACCTTTCCAGATTTGTTGTATTTGTTTTTATTATTTTTGCATGTATTAAAAAGTTTTCATTTCTTTGCAGACAAGGTCTAGGTGAGGGGTCAGAGATCGGGGCTGAACTGGGAGGGAGCCTTTGTGTTCTCTTGGTTGGCCCTTTCAGCTGTGCTAGGATCACTGGCCGGTCACGTCATCGCTCTGCCTCAGTATCCCCATCTGCAAAATGGGAGAATAATACTTGCCTACCTACCTCACAGGGGTGTTGTGAGGATTCATTTGTGATTTTTTTTTGTACAGAGCTTTTGATCATTAAAAACAGCTAAATGTGAAGTGTGCTTGGCTGCTAATTTGTCTTCAGTGTGGAGCAGGTGTTATAGAACTGATGGAAGGTGGGGTCCCTGCTCCTTCAGAGTAAGGGTAAGTGGGCAGGGTGAGTCGAGAGTATCTACCTTTGGTGCTCCCTAGTTTCAGAAAAGACAGGTTTTCCCCAGACATCCCTCTTCTTCTTTCACATTTCCAATGGTGCCCTACCATTTCACTCAGGATACCCAGGGCTATCATGCTAAACCCCTCCTTGAAGAAAGCATCATAAGCTAATTCTCTCTAAAGTGTGAATGACTGCTGTATCTAGGGAAATGAAACAAGGTGGAATTTCAGGGGCTGTGAAGGAAGGTGGACCTCAGCCTTCATTTTCTCCCTATCCCCAAGCTCTGCTCAGCCCCTTCAGGCCCCCGATGCTTGATGCTTGAACTCGCTTGCCTTGAGAGATAGTGTGTAAAGAGGCAGTGGGGAGAGTGAGACAGAGAGAACACTGACCCTGGCTTCTCAAACTCTTCCAGGATTAGGGAAACAAGGTCCTGTGGGATGTAGCTCCAAGGTCAGCTGGGGGTGGTCGGAATGGAACTCAGAGACCACACTGAGCTACAGTTGGTCATCTTTCCAGGAGGAGGGAAGGCCTCCTGGGGTTATTTCCTAGGATGCTTTGTGTGGTTTCTGAATGCAAGTGTAGAGGTATGTGTACCAGGGTGTGTGTGTGTGTGTGTTGGTTCTCAGTCCTCTGCCTGGATGAGGGGGTCTGGGTGGAATACACAGGAGTGGGTGAAGTGTTCATGGGTGTGTCCCCCAAGCTCCCCAGGACTGCTCCAGCCTGCAGAGGGCATCTAGCAGTCACAGGGACAGTATTGGCTCACATTTCAGTACCTTCTCTAGTCAATGGCATCTGAAGCCTCTGACTCACGCGTGACAAACTTTAGAACAGCACCTGACACACAGTAAGCACGTAATCAGTTTTAACCAACTTTTCAAGGTCTCTCTTCAAGCCCTTGCTCAGGAGTAGTCCCCCAGTTACTACCCACATGCCCCCCAAATGCACAAATCTTAACAAATGCATATACCTGTGTGACCCAAAGCTCTGTCAAGATATGCAGCTTTACACTGGGTTGTTTTTAACGTTAACATTTATAAACAATACCTCAAAGAACATCGTCAAACACAGGTCTTGGCATAGGTAATGGTGAGAGCTCCTGGGGGTGCATACTACTGAAAACAGCCCCAGCTGCCTTCAGCACATAAAGGGGCTGTAAAAATGTGGTCAATGGAAGGATCTCACGGGAGGCCTGGTGGGGATGCAGTAAGGCCTGGGATGACAGAACTGGGAACTCTCCTGGAAGCCCTCTGTGGCATCAGTCAGTGCACCATGCTGTTTCCTGTCCCGCCCACCCCCGCACCAGCGACTGCACCTTAGGATCCAACACAGGTCAAGGCTGTGCTCTCCGCCAACCCTCTCTCCCCTCAGGCCTTGGTTCCAGGCTAGGACTAAGCTCAGCGATTTCTGGCCATCCCCACACTCCTCCCAGCAGCTTGTGAGGGGTCTCTCGTGGGTCTGCCAAGTTCCTGAGAGCCACCGGCAGCGAGGGGCTCTTCTTCCCTTTCACGGTATCAGACCCGAATCATGTCCTGAAGGCCTTTCCTGCCTTTGCTCCCTCCTCTCCCCTTCACCGAAGGTTCCCCAAATAGATCTGCGCCACATCCAATCCCCTCTTGGTATCTGCTGCTCTGAGCACCTGAACAACATACCTTCACTCTTGCTTTGACCTCTGGGCAGCTCCTATGTCTTTTGTGGTGAAGATCAACCTTCTCTGTCACTGCTTGGGGAGAATGACCACCGTGGGTTCCAACTTCATAAGTTACGTTCTACCCAAAGTTCTTTATCTCTTGTCCCGCCCTCTATCTCAAGGGCAAGGCCACTGATCCTGTGGATAGAGAGGCAGGAAATTGTCGCTCAGCCTTCCCTGAGGATGGAGGGGTGGGGAAGAGAGGGTTGAGGAGGTGGTAGTGAGCTGGAATGACACCCCCAAATCTGCATATGGCAGGCAAACTGGATTATTTCCTAAATCAAGGGAATGCCCTTTTAAAGGTTTTTGAGATGCACCTTGGTTTGTCCTGAAATGTCCCATTTTACTGACTCAAACAGCAGTTAATGAGCACGCTGTTCTCCAGCTCCTGCCAGCACTGGTTATTACATTTCTTAAAAAGTTCTTGCCAGTTTTGAGGTTCAAAATAGAATCTCATATATATTTAATTTTATACTTCTCTTAATAATGAGGCTGAACTTTTTTTCATGTTTATTGGCCATTTATATTTCTCTCTTTATAGATTCTCTGTGTCCTTTGCTATCTTTTTCTTTGGGGTGTTTGTCTTTTTTCATTGACTCATGAAGATGGTCACACTACTTCTCTTATGCGTTGCATTATTGTTAGCTTTAAGGTATCATCAGACACACATGTTCCCTCAGAGCCCGTCCCCTCCATCGCCCTGTGCCCTCCGTCTGCACTGCAGCTAATCCGCTGCAGATCAACAACTTTTGCTTATCTCATTATGTTCCTTATTAGAGTACTTACTTTGTCAGACACTATATTTGGAGTCAACATCCCGTCTGAAATTCTGGCAATATCATCGGTAAATATTATGATCCTCATTTACAGACGGGGCTACTGATGCCCAGAGAGTGTCTGATTCCAACTTGTCGCTCATTTCAGAGGTGGATATTGGAGCCAGCTCTGGGTGCTGTCATCCTCTGACACTTTCCATGACAGGGGAGAGACATATCAGTCCTTCTGGAGGAGTGTCCTGGGTGGGACGGCTGGGAGAGGGTGTGGGGAAAGCATGACTTTGAAAACCCTCCATCAAGGTCTTGTGGTTCTCGGACTCGATTCTGTTCAAACCCCTGTGTGCTTTCAAGAGGTTTCCTCAGCACCCACAAGAAATGCTTGCTTCCTCTGAGTCACACTGATAAGATTATCTATGACATGGGCCTTCTAAGTTTCGCTTTGCTCTTCCTCTTAGCTTATTCTTTCCTTTTCCTACCACCCACCCACCTCACTCCTCAACAAACCTTATATGACAGTGTCTACACTGTCCAAAAGTAATTTTCATTCTTTCTTTGAACTAAATGAGGCCATCTTCTGGCCTGAATTAAACACCAATAGTTTATAAAAATACACACTTCCCCATTCTCACCCCAACATTTGGGGTCACCAGTCTTTAATTTTTGCCGATCTGGTAAAGAAAATAAGTCATCTTTTATTTTTACCTTAATATGACTTTCCAAATTACTAATGAGATGGAACATCTTTTCATATTTTTATTGGCCACTTGGATTGTCACTGTTATGTATTTACTTATTTTTCTACTGGGTTGTCTTTTTAAATGAGTAGGCATAAACTTTTAACACGATTTATTTCATTTATAGATATGGGTAATTATACTTCCAGTTCTTTCTCCCTTTGTCTTATAACGTTTTTCAGAGTGTACTTTGTCATAGAGAAGTGATAAATTATGATGTCAAATTTATGCATTTTGTATTTTATGTCTTGTGTAAGCAGACCTTCCCTACCCAAGGTTTATATATCTATTTCCTATGTTTTCTTTTACTACTTGTACAGTGTTGTCTTTTAAGTTTAGTGCTTTAATTCATCTGGAAAAAATGTTTTGCAAGTGACATGAGGTAGAGAATATAATTTTTTCCAAACGGGTATCCAGTTGGCCCCACATTATTTATTGAACGCCTTGAACTACAGCCTTCATCATACATTAGATCCCTGTGATACGTGGGTCCATCGAGTGGACATGTGATTGTCATTGCCCTTAGCTTCCATGCATCTTCCAGGGACCATATCTGACTTTCCTGCATCAGGAAGAACACGGACAAAGGCTTGACTCAGCTGGCCAATCAAGTCCGATCAGGGCTTATCCTGAGCACTTGCCTGAGTCAACCCAAGTCTTAACTACTTTTGTTGCACTTAAAGGGAGAGACTGGAAGTGGCTACAGTTGTTACTCAGCCATGAGGAGAAAACAAATCTGGGAATGAAACACATGAAGGCCAACGGAACTAGCTGGTAGATGTTGATTTTGAGTTTCTGCACCACTTCATGCCTATAGCCAGGTACCCTTTCTCCTCAAGAACTTTTTATTAGCAAGCTGTTCCTCTTTGTGCTTGAGTTGGGTGGTGTTTTCTCTCAGTGCATAGGCATCAGAGTCTATATCTCTATTTTTTCTCTTCCATTGATTTTTTTCCCCAAGTTCTCTCTTATCTCCTTCCTTCCTTCCTTCTTTCATTTCCTACTTTTATTTCCAAATGAATTATAAAGTCAACATGTCAAGTCCTATTTTAAAATTCCATTGATATTTTTATTGGATTACATTTAATTTTTTGGCTCAGGGAGAATGGACTCATACAGTCCCTGAGTCTTCCTGTTAAGGAATAGGTTTCTTCTGTGTCTTTCAATAAAAGTTATTAATGCTCTTCTTATAAGTCATGCCTATTTCTCATTAAGTTTATTAGTGGTTTTTAATATTTTTTTGTAATTATGAATTTTTCTATTAGTTTCTAATTAACTATTGCTGATATAGAAAAAATAATATTTTTGGCTTGACTTTGGCCACATTTCTGAACTCATGTAATATCTAATAGTTTTTTTAAAAAAATTTATTGGATTTTGGAGAGAGATGATCATATTATCTGAAAATAATAACTTTAATTTCTTTTATGTTTCCTTTTTCTTATCTTGTACAATAAGATCCTCCTGTACAATGTATGGAATAGTGATATCTTTATTCCTTTCTGAATTTATTAGGAATACTTCTAATGTTTTACCACTAAATGTAATTCTTGATCTAGGTTCCAAATACAGACACCTTATCATGTTGAAGAAATTCCTTTTTATTTCTGGTATACTAATATTAAAAAGTCTTGAATGGATTTTAAATTTTAAAATGTTTTCTCGGCATCTATTGAGATAGTCAGATTTTTTTTTAATGTTGATATTGAAAAGTACATTAACAGATCTTTCAATACTGAATAATCCTTGTATTCCTAAGTAAATGTTACTTAGTCATGAGATTGTATTCTTGCTGAATTTGAATTCCTAATATTTTTTAAAGCATTTTTGCATCTATGTTTATGTGTTTTTCTTTCACTTTGAGGTACTCTATATAACCCAACATACTCAAAAATGGGTAAGAAAAAATATCATTCATTTTAGCACCCCTTTTCCAATACAAACCTTTTTTTACAGTTCCATGAGGTTTTTACAAACAACTTTATTAAGGTATAATTGAAGAATAATAAACTGCTCATATTTAAGGTATATAATTTTATCAGTTTGACACATGTCTACACCTGTGAAGTTATAATGAGTAAGATAATGAACATACCCATCAACTCCAACCTGTTCCTTTGTCACTCCTTCCTGGTCTTCACTGTGCCGTCCCTTCCCCTGGCAACCATTGATCTGCTTTCTGTCATCTAGATTCATTTGCATTTTCTAGGGTTTCCTATGTGCTCTTTTATTTTATCTGGCTTCTTTCACTCAGTATAATTATTTTGAAATCACCTGTGTTTAATGTACATCAATCATTCATTCCTTTTTATTGCTGAGTGGTATGTCATTGTATGGCTATACCTCAGTTGGTCAACCCTAATTCTTGTGAATATTTGGGTTGTTTCCAGTTTTTGGCTGTTACAAACAGAAACTATTATGGATGTTTATGTACAACTCTATTTATGGACATATGTTTTTATTTCTCTTGGGTAAGTATTTAGGAGAAAAGTGGCTGAATCATAAAGTGTCCGCGTGTTTAACTTTTTCCAAACAGTTTCATCCCCACCTACCAGCAGTGTATGGAAGTTCTGGGGCCTCTGCATCCTTTCAGATGTGTGGTATTGTCAGTCTTTGTAACTTTAGCCATCCTAATAAGAGCGTAGTGGATCCCCTGACAGGCCCCTACAAAACAGATCACATTTTTAATTTGCTAGATTTCTAGTTCCTCTTTTCTTTTTAGGATGGAATAAATCTCATCTCTTTGGCAATATTAATTATTCTCATTTGAAGGCTTATTCAATTAGCTGTGTTTCCTTGGATGCTAGTTTTGCTCTTTATTGAGTTTGATGCTGTTTTTCATATTGTTGGTTTTCCTCTGTGGTTGGTGGTTTTGGTTGGGCGCTTGTCTTTCTCTGGAGATTTCAGGTGATCCTGTTGGTAAGATTTGTGTCTCTGTAGCACAGCCTGGACTGGCATTATGGGGGAGAGATGAGACACTGGCAGTAGTGTGTGCCAGTGGCTGCCCTTGGGACAAGGACGCCCCCTTGCTGCTAAGTGCATAGCAGCCCTGGGACGCTTCCCGAAGTGTCCCACTCACAGCTGCTACCTGGGGCAGGCTCCGCTGCTTCTCCAGCTTGGCCTGGGCTACTGAGGGGGTCCAGAGGGAAAGCCAAACTCTCCCTCTGCCCCTGGTGGGACACTCCGACCCGTGCCCTGGTGGAGGCCCCGGCTTCCTCCTGCTTTCTGGTTCCGCATCTCAGCTGGAAGCTCCTTGAGGCCAGTGCCTCCTCTCACAGGGCGTTACCTGCATGGCTTGTGGTCTGTTATCTCCCCTGCCCACCTGATCCCACCAGCTCTCGCTTGCAGCGATTCCTCACAGTTTCGGACCTCTTCTCATTCCAGCACTGACATAGAATTTTTTAAATATATACCTTTCATGACATTTTGAGGACATTAAGTTGGGAGGGGGAAACTAGAGCCAGTGTTTAATCCTAATTCAAAAATAAAAATAGCTCACATTATGTACCAGACACTAGAGCAATTAGGGTCCAGGCAAAGAAGAACAGCAGCTTTAGCCCAGACTGTGAGAGAATTTAATGAAAGGACCATTTATGGAGATGTGGGCAGGGTTAGGGGAACCAGCGTGGAATGGCGAGGTGCCAAGAACCTAGTTAAAGGGGGAAGCGGTAACAGCCCCTGGACACAAGGGCGCAAGGGGACAGGACCGTGTACCTGAGCCTGCCACAGGTGTCTTCAGGAGACGCAGGGGACTTTCCAACAAGCACTGAGCTGTAGGCTGGAGGAGTAAATGCCCCCACTTCTCTCTCCTCTCCTCCTGTGCCTTCCTTTGACTGAAGGGGGTCACAGTGACCTGGTCCATACGGTCAGCCTCCAGAGATGGGGTGTGGGGCAAGAGACAGAATCACCAGCACAGCCCTCTTCCTCCCACTTCACGTCTGTCATCACCTGCAGTGGTTCCATGACAATCCGAGGAGGTGGCATATTATTATGCTCGTTTCATAAAGGAGGCAGTCCAGGCCCCCTCTGATGTTTGGTGTTTCCTAGGAAAGGAGGGAGACTTCTGTTTATTGAATGCCTGTGGTGTTTCCATTCATCAAGTTGGGCATTGCATTTATTACTTCACCAAAGCCTCACAAATCAGGCAAGGCAGGGATTAGTGTCTCTTTTACGGGCTAGAGGGGTTTCAGGTGCGTTCAAGGTCGTGTATCCCTGAGGGAGCTGAGAGTGAGATCGTCAAGCTGCCCTCCAAATCCATGCTGTTGACATTGTACCCATGTCTTATCCATAAACTGGAGATTATTTGGGGCTGGGCACTGGGTTTTGTGCATTTTGAATATATCAGGACCTGGCAACTAGCAGGTATAAGAAATACTTTTTTGAAAGAACAAATGAATAAAACTTTGGTGAGTATTTTAGTAATGGATTTCACTACTGAATATGGCATTCAATCCTAGAAATTCATTCACTACTAGAATACGACCTCTGAAGGGAGCTTGTGCTTGATCTCAACCAAACTTCTCCCTGAACGAATGAAGGATCTGAGGCTGGAAGGGCCAAGATCATGCAGGGAGCCAAGGGTAGAGCCAGCGTACTGACTCCCTGTTCAGTGCTCTTTCCCTTCTGCTCCAGATCCACCTGAGCATCTGGATTGGCAACACTCACTAACCCAGAGCCTGGAGACCTAGACAAACCATATTTCCTAAGAACCGTTCTAGGTTTGTGGGTGCCTCTCAGGCATGTGCTGAGACAGCCTTTCTTCTTTCTTCCTCACTGAGGGGTAGGTGGGTGTCAGAGGCTTGGAGCTGCTTGTGAAACTGTGTTTACATACTGTCCTCAGGAGAGGATCCAGAGTTTACATCAGGCTCTCAAAGCATATACAAAACCCTGACCCCCAAAAGTGGGTGGGGGAGCCTCCCTTTGCAGTTCTTTCCAGTGGTTCCCCAGCTTTAGGATGCAAATTTTTGCAGAGTAAGTCCATTAAAAAGAAATTCACCACCACCACCACAGTATTATATCATAAAAGGACGTTTTAACCCCTCCAAACCAGGAAGGACTGAAGTGGGGAGTGACAGGCCTTCCAAGGAGATGCAGTAGCTCTACGCTTGTCCTTTTTGCTCACTTTGTCCTCAGCTGGAAACGTCGGTGAAGCCCTAGTTTTGCAAGCCTTGCTGTACCTGGAGAAGCAGCGGCTTTGAGCTTGTCCCTCGGAAGCCACAGAGCTCTCCCGAAAGGCGCCTCCTGCATGGCCGGGTGTGGTTCTGTTGGGTCCCTGAGTGGTGTTTTTACAGGAGCAGATGTGGAAGGTTGTTTCCTGGGTTTGCAGGGTGGAGATGAACCCAGCTGTTTCATGAGGGGAGGTTATGTCATTGTCTGTTGGGCTCAATTTTCTCCCAGGGATTTGAGAGAGAATCTGAAGCACGCAGGTTCTGAGTGGTCAGAGCAACCTACCACCTCCTCTCCCACTGGAAGGGAAGCACTGGGTGGGCTGTGGAAGCCCTAGTGGAGGGTGGCCACAGGGTAGAGGGGGGCTGTGGCCATGGGAGATGACTCCACCCCCTCGGCTTGCCTGGGTCCCTCCAACCCTCCCTTTTGCACTAGGGTGGTGCCTTCTGACAGGCCCTTGTCTCTCTTGCCTAGGATCCTCCATCAGCATACTGGCTGGGCTCACTTTCCTCGGCTGAGGACAGGCAGGATCGCAGCTTCATACAGACATTTTCCAGGAAAGGGTTGCTGGAAAGTTGGTCCCAGCATGACCTTGGTGGGAGGTGAGAGTAGAAGCCCAGAGCAGCGGGCTGTTCTGTCCCTGCAGCTCCACGCTCAGTACAGTCTCTGTGAGTGTTTCTTGAATGAACAGATACTATTGGGCATCTAATTTGTGTCTGACAGACTGCTTCAACGCTCCCAGCCTCAGTTTCTTCTTAAAAAAAAATGTATTTATTAGTTTTAGAGAGAGGGGGAGGGAGGGAGGAAGAAAGAGTGAGAACATCGATGTGAGAGAGAAACATCAGTCGGTTGCCTCTTGTACGCGCCCCGACTTGAGGCTGAACCCCCAACCCAGGCATGTGCCCTGACCAGGAATTGAACCAGCGACCTTTCACTTTGTGGGACAATGCCCAGCCAACCAACGCATGCTGGTCAGAGCTCAGTTTCTTCTTAAAATGGAGTTTATGATGCTTCCTGGACCTGGATACCCTCCTTGAGCATGAACAAGGCTCCCCAGCTGACTGTGGGATCTGAGGCAGGACAAGGGTCCACCCATGAGCAGGGCCCACATTAGATCCTCTCCCACACGTGGGCGCACGTGTGATCTGAACCCCTGGCTTAGCTGTTAGTGCGTCTTGGCGACACAGGAAGAACTGGGGACTCAGAGGGGAAACCACTTGCTCAAGGTCACTTAGCAAATAAGGGTGTAGCCCACCACACACATCTGGTCTGGGAAGGCCTTGGAAATGCTGTGCACTCCAGATGGTACCAATAAAGGCTCTTTTGCCCAGTTTTGTTAATGCAATGACGACAATAAACAAGCAAATGCTTTTTGGAAATAACTGGAGGACGTAATTAGGGAAGGAATGACCAGAATATATAAATCACCGAACCTTTTTAAGGAAAGCCCTAGTATTATTTTCATATACACTACAGATGATAGGCAAGAATCAGCTACTGTACAACCCAGCTGGGGGCCCCACGGCACCTGCTGAAAGTAGCCGATAAGAATCACAAGGGAGTACTTATAATTTATAAGCTAATTTGCACGGTTTGCTTAATAGGCACATTTGCACGGTTTAAATGGTTTTCAAAGGACTTGAAAACAGTTTGGATTTTTAACAAAGTTATAGAATTCCCTGCCATCTTAGTTGCCCTGTGAACTGGCTCAGTGAACCATATTTTTGTTTTGTTTTTGAAATCATAAACAGATGCGTATGTTTAGACTGTGGCTCTGGCTTAAACACAGGCTCCTCTATTCCTCCTCTGTCCAGCATGCTGTTTCAGGGGCAGGAAGGAGCCCTCCCCTGCGCTGCCTCCAGCATCTGGCTGCTCCCTCAGCAGTGGGCCTCCTGGGGGAGGGAGGGCCCTTGGGAGCAGAAGGGAATGGCTGCTAAGGAGTGGGGCCTTCTGGGCCAATCTGCATGGCCTTGAGAAACCCTTCTCCCATCCTCCTGTGGGGTCATTACCTGCCAGCACAGGTGTCAGCATGACGGGGAGGGGGGCAGTATGCCCAGCTCGGTGCCTGGTACAGGGTGCTGCTGCTCAGTGAATTCATGCCCACTACTCCTGTCTTTCCTCCAAGTCCCCTGGGCTTCCCAATCTGGCCTTCCCCACCCTCTGCTGGTCCACAGTGAGTGCCCCAGGGAGGGGAACCAAGTGTGCCCTTCATTCTAGCCCTTGGAGAGCTATTTGCAACTTGTGGGAGTCGTTTCCAGATGTGGAGGAGAACAGATGGGGACGCCCAGTCAGCTAAGAACCTGCAGTGCAAGCTGGACCAGAGTGGACAAACTGGGGAGCCAGAGGGAAGGGAGGGAGGGCCCTGAGGAGAGCCGTTGGCCGTGGCTGGGAGGGGAGGAGTGGCTCTGGCCCCTGGGCACCGCCTCAGGCCCGCACTAGCTGAGGGGTGGATGCCCAGGAAGACAGATGCGGGTGGGGCGTGGACCAGGAGCATGAATGGGGCACTTCCGCGGGGTGATGGGCAGCAGGGCCCCTGGTTTGAATCTCACCTTTCCCAGCGCTAAGCAATTGGGAGACTTTGGGTAAGTTATCAAACCTCCCTTTGCCTCAGTTTCCTCATCTGTAAAGTGGGGCTTTTAGGAAAATTAAGTGAAATGTTGCCTAGTTATGCAGGGCCTATCTCACAGTGGGCACTTGAGAAATGACAAAGGTGAAAACCAGCGAGAAGCCCGGATGTCTCATTCTCAGTGTGATGTTTCATGAGTTGGTGCCTCTCTTGCACAAGTGCCTGAGGGCAGGGGCAGCTGGGCGTTTGGATCAGAAGTCCCCTCCTCCAAACATGTGGCCCCCCCATGCTGTGGGTCTCAAATTGTTTTGAGGTAGAAGAGGGAAGAGTTGGGGTACAGTTGGCCTTTCTGGATGGGGGACGAGTTGTGGGGGCTGCTCCTGGGCAAGGGGAAGGTGAGGGGGCAGAAGCCAGGAGCTTTCCCCTCCAGCCTGGCCAGGGCTCTTCTCAGGAGCAGGGATCCGGGGCTCATATGCTCTCTCTTTCTCTCTCTCTCTCTCTCTCTTTCTTTCTCTCTCAAGTCTCTCCCCCATCCCCAGTCCCATTGTCCCCCACCCCACTCCAAGTCAACCAATCTGTTCTCAGTTCTCAGTCATGTCAGTTCACTTTGGTCCAACAAACATTTCATGTTTGTGATTTCCCTCTCAGCGCAGCTTGGTGGGAATACTGAGATGAACAGGCCTTGGCTGCTACCCTCAGTGAGTTCATAGTCCTCTGTGTGCGGGGAGGAGGGGGTGAGGGCAGGGGGACGAATGCATGTTAACATTCATTCATTTATTCAACAATGTTTATTGAACACTTACTATGTGCCAGGCCTGACCCATGCCAGGGGCTGTGGAGACAGTGATAAATAAGACAGAATGAGTTAGCCTATCAGGCAGGAGGGCTCCATGGCCCAGTAACAGGTGTCCATCTATTCAGCTTTCTTCCTGCTCCCTACCCCCAGTGGCCAGTGACACTGCTAGGGGGCATCCCTAGAGGGAGGGCAGAATGGTGGGCGGGGCTGGGTCCTTGGTGTCTGGAAAGCGTGGTGTCACCATGGGCAGCCATGAGTGTGGGGATGGTCTCCCTGATGCTGGAGAGTTGAACTCCATTCATGTTCAAGTCCTGATTTGGTAGGTGGGAAGGTAGGCACAGAAAGGTCAAGGCAGTTTGGTGGTTTCTCAAAAGGTTAAACAAAACTACCATATGACCCGGCAATCCCACTGCTAGGTATATGTCTAAAAGGAGTGAAAGCAGAGACTCAAGCAGTTACTTGTACCCCAATGTTTATAGGAACATTATTTACAATAGTCCAAAGGGGGAAACAACCCAAGTATCCATCAATGGGTGACTAGAAAAGCAAAATGATATATCCATGTAATGGAATATTATGCACCCATGAAAGGAATGAAGTCCTGACATATGCTACAACATGGATAGACTTGAAAACATGATGCTGAGTGAAAGAAGCCAGACCCAGAAGACAAATACAAGACGGGGCAGAAGTACGTTTGCAGTTGTGAGTACACAAACACAGAGTTTATTCTTGTTAATTATTGTTATTATTTTCCACATGAACAACTGTAAACCTACTTTTGCCCTACCCTGTATTGTCTGACTCCACATCCATGAGGTGCCTATAATAGGCAAATTCATAAGGATGAAAAAAATAGAATAGAGCTTACCAGAGGCTGGTCAGGGGATAGTTATTGCTGAGTGGATACAGAGCGCTTGTTGGAGATGATGAAAAAGTGTCAGGTATAGATCGGGGTGATACTTACACAACGCCGGGGATGTATTTAATGAACTGTACACTTAACAAATGGTTACAATAATAAATGCTATGCTATGTATATTTCATCACATTTTAAAAAGCAAGTGGCAGGGTGGCATGGGCGGATTGCTCCTCCTGAGGGCGTCCCCTAAAGCTGGTCCTGGTCAGGCACTTGAAGGAAGGCTTGTGTCATGAGGACCATGGAGGAGAGAGAGGTCACAGGACCCTCCCAGCATTCAGGAGTCAGGCTGCAGGGCTGGTGGAGAAGGTTCAGCACAAAGGTGATACCTCGTTTCTGAAACAGGCATGAGTACTTCCCCTCACAGGGTCGTCGGGAAGATTAAATGCACTGATACATGTGCAGTCCTCAAAACACTACTTTAAGCACACAAGAGATGGTATTCCTTAGTATTTTGTTTGTGCTGTTAGTGAGAGAAAAGTAATGGAAGTGGAGAGGCAAGGAAAGGGAGTGAGGTCTCTCTCAGTTACTCCCACCTGGAAAAATGCTTTACAGGATAAACTCACGTGAAGCCCCACATTACCATAGAGAGGGAGGCATGGGTGGTAATGATGTGCTCCCTTAATGACCACCTCCCGAGAATGGAGGACCTTGGGCGGAGCTCCCGACCCTAAAGGTGAGGCTTCCTGTGAACAAAGAGGAATGGGAGACAAAGATGTCTTCCTGGAGGCCAGCGTCACTGCATGGCTGGTGAGTGTCACAGGGAATGTGCGTTTCCCAGGGGAAGGGCCACTGCCCTGCCAGCAAACTGATGTCACTGCCTTTTTAAGATGCAGCCAGGAGCCAGCTGTCGCAGAGATTAACTGTGAGTCTAGAGGGGCGCTCGGAGCCCCACAGTAAACAAATGTTGATTATGCCGTGCAAACCCACAACAGCTGTTCCTGTCTGGCCGCTGGGGCTTCGTATCCAGGCCTTTGAGAAGAGAAAGGCACACGGAGCAGGGCCTGTTCAGGCATCACGGACGCGGTGCTCCTGGGGGATGCCTGCTGAGCAGATTTGGGGTCATGGGCTGTTGGGTTCATGCAGCCATGTCTGCTGAGGGTCAGGGACTAGATGTGTATAGAATCAGGGCCTAGCCTCTCTGAGCTGGACAGCGGTGCAGAAATCATTCTTCCAGCCACTGGTTTTATAGTGGGCACTCGGGTGTCTCCAGGGGGAGTTTTATGTGATTGCAATGTTCTAAGAGAATTGATTGAAGTTGGGGCTTAGTCTCAGGTCAAAGTCAAGGTTCACATGATAGGTCCCTATGGCTCATTTGGGGTGAAGGTATGGTCAGGGTCATTTCATTTGTGGTTGGATTTCAGGCTTTGGTTGCTCTTGAGAGTCCTGTGTATGAGGGGTTGATTTCTTTCTGTGCAACACTAACCCTGAACACCCTGGGAGAATCTCACCTGTGCCCCTGGTTGTCTCTGCACTGGAGCTACCCCACCTCCACCCCCTGAACAGTGGAAAGCCAGGCGGAATCTCATTCTGCCCTTGCTGGTGTGTGGGGCCACCTGGATGTGGAAGTCTGGAAAGGACCTCATCAGGCAGCAGAGCAGGGTGGAGGGAGAGGAATCCCATGAGCAGGTTAAGGTGGTGCCTGGACCTGCTGGGGTCACAACCTCCCTAGGCCAAGTGAGCACATCACCAGCTCTGCCCAGAGAAAGAGCCGCCCGAGCTGGAACTGACTCAACTGGTGACAGGGCCCACCAAGAAACAAGAGGTCTGCGTGGGTAATGGTCAAGAGGCATTGCTCACCTCCATGAGAGGTTCTCAATTCTGTGGTCAGCAAAGGAGAGAGGGGACCGGCCCCATCCCATGGTCACCTCTGCCCCGGCAGTGTGTGTGTCATCTGTGGCTCCTTCACAGGAGGAGTGAGGGGCAGTTATCAGGAGGCAGTGTAACGTGATGGCTCATGTTCTTCCACCTGTAGAACAGCTACCTTCAGAGGTAATGAGTGAGCTTTCTGACTAGGGGAGTGTGAGCAGAAGGCTGGAAGATTCCTTGGTGGATTTCATTCATTCATTCATTCACTCACCCATCTAGTCATCCATCCACTATTTTTCAAGCATCAAACTTATGCCAGGTGTTGGACTAATTGATTTAACTATGAATAAGATAGAAATAGTATTTGACCCTTGGGAAATAATGGGAACTATAGGAGCAAAGTAATGGGGGCCGTGACCTACACCTGCGAATCAGAGAAGGCTTCCTGAAGGATGCCACAGTTGAAGCTGAAGCCTGAAGGAGACTTAGAGGAGAAAATTTCCAGAAAGAAGCAGCATGTGTGAAGGGCTGGAGAGAGCATGGCCAGCAGAGGAACCAATAAGCTTAATGAGGCAGGGCTTCATGACGGGGGACAGAGTTGAGAGTGGGGTTACATGTGTGTCACATTAGGAGGTTTGAACTTTTATCCCAAGAGCCACAAGGAACCAATGAAGGGCTTTCAGCAAGGCAATGATGTGCTGAGATGTGCTTCTCCTGGTTTTCCCAGAGGCAGACCTTGAGGCAGGTAGTTTATGTGGGAGGTGATTCCAGAAAATACTAGCAGGGGAGTGGGGAACTGAGACAGGGAACGGAGTCAGTCAAGAGACCCTGTGTGGTCAAGCAAGTCACCTCTGTGGATGCTAGGGCTTAACTGAGCTGGAGAACTCTGGGAGCCAGCGTAGAATTTTCCTTCAGGGTTACCCCTCTCAAGGGGAAGGAGCTGGAGTATTTGTAGACCACCCCCATTGGCCACTGAAGACTGTTCTGGGCTGAGTGGGGCATGGATGCTTCCCCAGCACTGTGGCCTTCCACTGGGGCAGACAGAGTGGGCTGCAGTATGGGCCTTCAGGTACAGATGCCGGGGCTGACTGAGCATGGGACCCTGGGGACATGGACAGGCTTTGGCTGGCCTTGGTGACAGATGTGGGAGAATGGAGAGCACTAGAGGACTCACAGCATCTCAGCACCACTAGGGTGCTCCTGCATCTCCCCGAGGCTCTCCCTCATCTCTGTCCTGCTGCTCCTCCCGTGGGCCCTCCTCTGCTCACTCGCATCTGAGACACAGGCCCAGGGTAGCCAAGGGCCATAGCCCAGAGACCATGAAACATGTCTGACGGGAGATGCAGGTGCTGTGGCAACAGTTTAAAAACACCTACTGGGCTGTTGTCAGTGTCAGCCCCAAGGCTTGGAAGAGATCACTTGGACTGTGTGTGTGTGTGTGTGTGTGTGTAGGAATGTGAAAATGAGAGAAGAGCAATCCAGCCAAGCCCCCTGCCCTGAATGTCACCCCGCTCCCTGTATCTTCCATTATGCCCACATCTGTCTCCCATCTGGCCTCATGAGAGCAGATGCTCTGTCTGGATTGTTCAGTGGTCCCCCAGGACCAACTCACAGCAGGTCCTCAGTCTGTTGAATGAGAACTGTGAATGGTGCCTGCCCTCCTGGGCTTCATGTCCTTGGCCAAGAGGAGAGAGTTGCTGGGGACAGTTGAGTGGTGATTCTAAGGACAGGGGCCCACAAGGGTGGGTGGGAGGATGGTTGGAAAACAGGATGAGGGTGTTGGCAGCAGGGAGGGAGAAGAAGATGGGATGGGGTTTATAGTTGCTAGCACTGGAATCCAAGGCTGGATGAAATAAGTAGGAAAAGAACCCAGTGATCAATGGGAAGTGGTCTGTGGATGCCCAGCTCCCTCCATCCCCAGCTTTGATAGCTCTGAGGTCCGAGTTCTTCTGGCTCTGGTTGCCTGCAGCAGTGACATGCCTGCTAATGTACCTCTTATGGGCCACCACCCCTTCTCTGGCTCCCTTCCCCTCTCCCCTACTGGAGCTTCCTGGGACTGCCTCCCACATAAATTACCTGCCCTCAGATCCTGACCTTTCTTGAAGGGACTCCACACCTGGGACAGTTGCATCTAACCAGCAGCCCTGGTCATACATCCTTTCCTAGTCACAGGAGAGGTTGGGGAAGCAAGAATCGGGCATGTTCAGCTTCTGGGTAGGGGAGGTGCTCTGTTTCTTGGCAGGACACATAGGTGGGGTATCACCAGGGTCCCAATAAGAAGCTGTCTTAGTCCATTTGAGCTGCTATAACAAAGTACCAAGACTGAGTGGCTTATAAACAACAGAAATTTATTTCTCACAGCTCTGGAGGCTGGAAGACAAAGATCAAGGTGCTGGCAGATTCCATGGGTCCACGTTCTGGTCCCCAGATGGTGCCTGCTTGCTCTGTCCTCACATGGTGCAAAGGGCAAGGGTCTCTCTGGGGCCTCTTGTGTAAGGACAGTGATCCCATGTAATCACCTGCCAAAAGTCCCACCTTCTAATATTATTGAGGGAACACATTCAGACCATAGCAGAAGCTGATGGGATATTCAAATGATAATAACTTGAGGGGGGTTGTTTATAAAGGGCCTATTTACCAAGGTGGGGAAGCATGAGAGACAGTGCAGGAACTCGGGGTTCATAGCTGCAGAGCTGTTACCACCCTGAGGTCTGAAGGAATGAGGGGTGGTTGCTGGAATCCAATAAGAAGGAGAGAGCCAAGCAGAGGCGCCCTGGAGAGGAAGAGGGACACAGCCACCCCGAGGCCACGTCACTGGGATACACTGAGCAGAGTAAATGCCTAATCTCTGCACTCTCCCCTGCCTCCAATCTCTTGCCCACTGACAGACGGCTCAGACAGGTCAGCCCCTGGGCCAGAGCAGATGGAGCAGGGTGCAGACAAGGCCTGGAGGGCAAATGGAAGCTATCTGGTGAAGTGGGGACTTGCCCAAACAAATGAGGGGCCTCATGTGTAACCAAGTGTCTCGGTGTCCATGTAGGGTGCAAACAAAAATGTCACATTGGGTTTTGAGTTAGAGTTGAGGGCTCCATAGAGGCCCCTAACTCATGGTGGCCCTTTCTTCTCCTTGGTTGTGTCTCATGGTTTTCCCCAGAGCCAGCCTTTCTGAGTTCTATTGTCCCCTCCAAAGCTGCGCTTGGAGTGGAGCCCAGGACTTAAAGAGACCTCACTCTGCCACTAACTGCTGTAACCACAGTGAAATCCCTTCTCCTTCTGGGCCTCACCTTTCCTGTAGGTAATACAGGGAGGGTTGACCAGATGATCTTTCGGGACCCCTTTCATAGCACCGACCTTCTAGAAAAGCTCATGGCACCCTGAGAAGGGAGTAGAGCAAAGATTGTCTTTTGGGGAAACCAAGGCCCGGGGAGCAGATGGACTTGGTGGAGGTCACTGACCATGTGGATATTTCCCTCAGCCAGGCCTGCCCTGTCCCTGCTTTCCCCAAGGGTGGTGGGGGATGGGGACAAGGGGCAGTGGTTATAGCTCCCACCCATGTTTACTTTTAATTAGTGCAGCAGCCAGCATGAAGTTTCATGATTTTTCTTCTGCTGTTGTTTGTGTATGTGGCTGTGAACGGAAACAGGCTGAGAACGGTGGTTTTCAGCTGGCTTTCAGGACTCACCGGCCCTCCTGCCCCACTGGAGGATTCGGGGTCAGTGTCATTTTGGGACTTGGGAGCCTAGGGGTCCACACAAACCTCAAGGGACTTAATTTATAGGGAGTTTCAAAGAGAGTCAGGAGTGCTGTGCCGCCACTCTGAGCCCCTCTGACAACGGCCCATGCAGCCCAAACCTACTACATCTAGGAAGCCTCCCTGAACCTTCCCACCCACTCTGTGGGCCTGAGGCCTGTGTCCCAGGCACATGAAACAGAGACCATTTCATTTGGTATCAGACCCCAAAACTCTGGTATTTACTGCAGACCAAGGCCAGGAAAACCTCAGACAACACCTTGGTTCAGCCTGTCAAATAGGTTCTGTTGAAGTCAGAGTTTCCAAACTGATGGCTCCAGATCCGTTATGGCCTGCATACACATTCTCTTTGGCTTGTACCATGTTTTCCCTCAGTAGTTTATTTTTATAAGGTGAAAGAAATTGCCACCAATTAGCAAGTCAAGTTGAGATTTCTTGTTACTTTAAGATCCCAGAGGATGTGGCATCACTGGGCTCACATTCCTGCCTGGGAATATTTGGCTGGGTCAGAGCTACAGCCCCCTCTAGATAAGACATGTGACCTTCAGTTCACCATAGTCCTCACCATCCCCTATTGTCTCCCAGCTGGGAACTGAATGTCCACTGCCGCTTACCACCGAGTTTATGCTGCTGTTTCTCAAATCAGAGAGTTATGCAGAAAGTAAAGTATTCTGGGTCCCCACATTTTCAACAGAAGTGTCCTTGGGATGAGCCACCTGTCCAACTGTATAGGGTTGCCAGGGCTGTGTTTGGTGCGCATGCTCTCCTCTGCCACAGCTACCACCATCAGAGTTGTCATCATATCATGTTTATTGGTCCTCTGGCAGGTTGTGTACACAATGAGACTGGTCATGATAGCCCTTAGGTCAGCGGATCTCAACCTGTGGGTAGCAACCCCTTTGGGGGTCGGACGACCCTTTCACAGGGGTCGCCTAAGGCCATTGGAAAACACATATATAATTACATATTGTTATTGTGATTAATCACTATGCTTTAATTATGTTCAATTTGTAACAATGAAAATACATCCTGCATATCAGATATTTACATTATGATTCATAACAGTAGCAAAATTACAGTTATGAAGTAGCAACGAAAATAATTTTATGGTTGGGGGTCACCACAACATGAGGAACTGTATTAAAGGGTCGCGGCATTAGGAAGGTTGAGAACCACTGCCTTAGGTGGTCTGAGAGGCAAAGTAGGTGGGCAATAAGACATCAACAGAGCATCTGGGAACAGAAGGGGTTAGCTCTAATATGATGAACATTTCATTGTGTTATAAAGAACTGCAAGGGAAGCTCTTCAGTGACACCAAGCAGCCTGGAGGCACTTCTGCGCAGCTCCTGACCAAGCCTGTTTGGCAGTGGTGGTAGGGCCTGGCCCAGCCCAGTTCATTTCCTGGGCTTGGGAATATCAGAGAGCCAAGGCAGACTGGACCAGGAGACTTGGGGCTGGCCTATAAATACAGCCGCCTCACTGAAGAAGGAAAAAAAAGAAAAAAGCCTCCATCTTCCACCTGTTTAGTAGGGGTATGAAGATAGGCCCTTGTTCCCTCTGTGAGGACCCCTTCAGCCCAGACCCAAGGCCTCCTGTTGTCACCACACTGCTCCACTCCGGTTTCCAGGAGGCTCCCCAAGAAGCGGTTGGGGAGCGTACTCCAGGCAGGTTTTCCCTGTCAAGTGAGTCAGGCATTTGGCACAGTAGGAGAAGCTCAGCTTACCATGATTCAGGCCACACTCCACCCTGTGACAGCCAGAATGTGGAGTCCGGTCACAGCTGCCGAGAAGATCATCATCCCAGCCGTTGTCTGCATCCCAGACCTGTACCCTCAGGGGTCCCCCTGTAGCTAGGATCACGTCCCCAAAGTCCAGTCGTGTCCTCCAACGGGGATTGTTATTGTTCCACTCTGTGCCTGTCCTCAGCTCCTGGCCTCCAAAGAAAACCTTCACATAGGCATCTGTGGCAGTAAATATGTCTCCCCACAGACCTGTCGCCTGGAGGTCCATAACCTCTAGCCGGGCCAGACCCCTCTGCCTGGGACAGCAGCCTTGGCTGGTGACCGCCGAGCCGTGGCACACACACTGGCAGGAGTCACGGTGGCTCTTCTGCTGTCCCGGGGGGCAGGGCCGGCTGCAGTCCCTCCAGCGTGCCTTCTGTGTCACATACTGGCTCACAGCCTGCCTGAGTGCCTCCCGCCGTGGGTCCTGCTTCTCCAAGAGCAAGTGCAGAGGCTCCAGGGTGTAGTCCACCAGGCCGGGGTGGTCCAGCAGTGAGGCCACCCAGGCTGAGAATTGCTCAGGCCCAGCATGGTTCCCGAACAGCAGGTCATGCAGGGAGGTGTGGAGGCCTCCTTCCACTCTGGAATAACGTTCCTGGTAGGTCTGGTGGAAGGAGGTTGTCATCTTGCTCTGCTTTTTCTTCTCCTCACAGGCCTTGAGCTCCGCTGAGGAGCTGGCTCTGCCGCCTATGCTGACTGCGGCCTCGACGTTCAGGCAGTCCCCCACGTCGTTGGCCGTGAGCCCTTCCAGGGCCAGCTGGCAGGTGCGCAGGGCAGTGATGGAAGAGACCCTGCCACCCAGCTCCGTGGCCTGGATGAAGTGGGTGCCGTAGTTGGAGATGAGCCGGAGATAGTCTGGCTCGGTGGAGGCATTGAAGTGGGGGGGCAGGGCCCTGACAGCCCTCTTGAAATCGGGGTGAAGTGGTGGAGAGTGCACCAGGCGCAAACTGGGGGGGACAGAAAAAATGTCAGGCAGGCCCAGCAGTGGGGAGCCCTGTTCCTCAAGTCCCTCAAGATTGCCCAGGTCACCTGTAAGCAGCAGAACTAGGACCTAGACCCAGGAAACCCACTCAGTCGACCTTCAGTGACTTGGCTACTTTGCTGAGCCATGTTTGCTCTTCCTTTCCGAAATAAAGATTTTTCTTTCTTTTTATTTTCTAATTATAAAAGCAATGATACCGCACTGATGGTATCTCTCTAGTGTTGGACCCTAGTCCTGTGACCTTTGTTTATCTGTCCCCTCGATTGGGCCCCATGTGCCCTGGTCATGCGGGCGGGAGGTGCCTTGTCTCGCTGTGGGGGAAACATGGCTTCCCAGGGTGCGAAGTGAGGGCAGGTGACTCGGGGTTGCCCATGGAGATCATGCATTTCTCAGGTGTGGGACCTAGGTCTCTGAGGGCTGGGGGTGTGACCGCTCTTGCTCAGCACTGTAGCCCTAATACCCAGCACAGAGCTTGATAAAGTAGAAATGATTGAATGGAAGGAGGCCCAGGGATGGGAGGGACCCAGCCAGGTCTCCTGCCCACAGAAGGCTGGCAATGCCCAGGAAGGAGGGGGTTGGGTGCTCAATAGGCCTGAAGGCACAGCCTTGCTTCCTCTCCACTTGTCCCCTCCCTAGACTCTTCCAGATCAGGGCCACAGGGCACTGGACCACCTGGTGTGTGAGAACCTGGGCTGTAGTTTCCTCTTGGTGGAAGCAGCCTTGAGTCCCCACTCTGCCATTCCAGGGCTCCCAGACCACCCAGAATGTCCCACAATTTTTTCAAGCCCCTTCTGCCACTACCCTTAGCTCTCACCTGTAGAAGTGACACTCCACTGAGTCACTACTGAAGCTGTACTGGTCCTCGTGAGTTTTCTGGGCCGCGAAATTGGCCTCCTTGGAGTGCGAGCCAGCCACTGATACCTGAACACTGGCACTGGGCTTGGGACTTACTTCCAGACCTGCCTTCCAGTCATTGCGGATGACGGCAGCCGCATCCTTGGCCACGGTCTCTGTGGAGCTGGCCTTGGCCTTGACCACTTGGCGCTGGCAGCCCGAGCCATGAGCACGCCAGTCGGTGAACGCCAGGGGCAGGCGCTGGAGGGCACCCCGTTGTAGGGCGTTGCGGCAGAGGGTGCAGGTGCCATCGGGCCGTAGGAAGGGCTGTATGTCCACTGGGAAGAAGCCTGAGCGGCGGAGGCTGGTCACATCCACGCCCTCCCCTGCCAGCCACGAGCCAGGCACAAACTTGCGAACACGCTGGCACTCAGACTGTGCAGCAGTGTGGCAGGGGGCGGGAGCAGGCGTGGGCAGCAGCAGGAGCAGGAAGCCCAAGAGGAGCACACTGGTGGCCATGGAGCTGTGGAGACAGGGTGTGTTTGGGCTCCAGGAAGCTGGGGGACAGAGACATGGAGAATGGCTGACCCCTCCCCACAACTGTGGGTAATCCAGGCATATAGAATGCAGAGGGACTGAGATATCTCTAAAGTCATTGAACACCAGAGCTGGAATGGCCTTTACAAACCTGGTCACCTCCCACATTGTATGGATGGGCCTAAAGAGAGAAGTGACTTGCTCAAGGTCACATAGCTAGAAGGAGCCCCTTGCTAGAATTTCACTATTGAAGGCTTATTGGGGATCCAGATTGATGTCTCTTTCCCCACAGTGGCTGCTGGTGGGGAGGGGCTCTGTGTGCATAGGAGGGGAACAAGGAGTAGCTGTAGCAGATTTTGGAATGGACCTGGGGACTCTGGAGAAGACTGAATCCTGGAGAAGTGCCATTCTGGGCCCCAGAACAAGCCATGCTTTCCACACTCTACCTCCCTCATTCTCTCTCTTTCCCACTAAGTCTTTGATATAAATGGAAAAGAAATAAGGTTGTGCCACACTGTTATTCTCCCATTCTTCCTTTGGGGCCCTCTCTCTGAGCCTCATCGAAGGATGTCAGTCTAAATTCTAGAATAAAAGCTGTCCCTAGGCTTATACCCTCAGATCCTGTGTGGGGAGGGGCTTTAAGCTTGCTCTCCAGATCTCCTGATGCTCATGTCTCCTTTTGGCCCTCCCCGCCATGCTCTGTGGAATTGTGGCATGACTACCTTTTGCTCACTCTCAGACAACGATTAGCTAGAAAGTTCTTCTTCATTCTAAAGTAACCCTGGAATCTCACCTGGGCCTGCTTATGATCTGGAATCTCCTCTCTCTACCTCTATCCAAACTGAGCTCCTGGGAGGCCGTTCCCCTCCAGCAGCTGCCGGGCCAGCAGTGTCTCTGACGCAGGCACTACAGACAACAGGAGCTTCCCTGCGTTCTGGTTGGCCTTCTGTGCCTCACCCATGGGAGCGACTTGAACGGTGGAGCCCAGGCAGCACGGCCGTCCCTGAGTGGTGAGTGGGATAAGGGGAGGCTTTCAGAGCCCTTGGATTACTTCACTTAGGAGGCAGCACAACTCCTATCCTTAATCCAAGGAACTCAGCCTCCATCTTGGCCCTCATCCTATTATCTCCCAGGAAGCCCATTTCCAGCTTTCTTAGAAGCATTCACTGCCAGCATTTTAAGGGGTCTTGGAGCTATGTATTCTAACATCTTATACATATGAGGAGCTGAGGCCCAGAGCCGGCATGAGGCTGCCCATTGAGTATAGTGACGATGAGCACAGTCTGGAGCTCAAATCTGTCTGACAGCACTTCCTGCTCCATCAGGCTCTCCTTCCAAAGGAGCGGCCCCTGTCCCAGGCCTCTCTGTCCCCACCCAGGGACTCCCAGCCTCCCTGGCCCCTGCTGCCTCCATACCTGAAGTCCTACGTGGAGTTGCTTCTACACAGACACTGCCTCTCTCCGCGGGAGGCTCCTGAAGTGGCAGTGTCGGCCTACCAGACAGCTCACACACGGCTTGTCACCAGGCCACTGTTCACATCACCTCTGCTTCCTGCCCTGCCCCCAACTGTGGTCACAGGTCCCCCTCACACTCCCCCCTCTCACCAGCGCCCACCCTGTGCTCACCTCCTCATCCGGCCCTGCTGACAGCCCTCAGGAAGCAAACTGCAAAGGCCAGAGGCTCACTCTCCATGCAGAGCAGCCTAGGATGTGGGGGCCGGGGGAAAACTGTGAGGCTTAGCATGGAGTGAACACAGGGGCCCGAGGATTCCTGTGTTCATCTCCATTGTTAACGAACAGGCTGGCGGGGGTGCCTTCCCTGCTTCTGACCGACAGCATGGCAGAGGTGAGACCTAAGAGGCAGGACAGAGAAGGAGCTCACAGCATGGGCTCAGCCTTGGCCGGGCTTGGGCCAGCTCAGGTGTGTACTAGCTGTGTGGCCTGGCAAGTTGCTTTAGTCTCTTGGTGTCTCAGTTTCCTCAACTAAAAATGATAATAACAATAGTGTAGACCCCATAGGGTGTGAAGATTTGTGGGCTCACTACGTGTGAAGCGTTTAGAACAGTGCCTGGCCCTTAGCCAGTGTTAATACATGTGACCATTCCCTCCTTCCTGAGCAATGGGGGGAATAAACATTGTTCAGACCTCCTTGCCCACTTCCTGCCCACATCTACATCCCAGCCCCACCCAGGTTTTGGGACCCAAACACGTACCCCAGCACAGGGTCTCCTGCCCTGTCTTTGTGAGCAGAGCCAGTGGCCACACTGGTCCTGGCCTCCTCCACAGCCTTGGCCTGTGGTTGTGGCCACAGGGTAGGTGGGGGACATCTGGGGAGCCCTGCTGGAGAGAGATATTTGAGTGGCCCAGGGTCTTCTTTGTTTTTGTCTTCCTCGAAGGTAAAATTTCCACGGGTCGATTGACTCACAGGACAACTTCTGGGTCAGCGGGGGAGCAAAATCACACTGATACGAGGTGGGGACAGCTGGTTAAGTGGGCGCCGTTCTCATAACTTACCCTCCAACTGTGCAGTGATGGGAACAATAGCCACAGACCCCAGGCAATACGTGACACCATGAGGTAGTTCACACCTTGAGTTCATGTCTGCCTTGGGTTCCCTGCTCTTACGGGAAGAGGGCTTACACTGCCTTCTCGGACCTGACCCATCTCCTCCCCGCAAGAAATTGCGGCCTCCAGACCCCCTTCTAGTTCCTGCCCAGGGCCTGACTTGGATGCCCCGGGCTGTGAGGACCGCAGTTCTGACTGTGCTCAGAAAACCAGTGTGGGGGGGGAGCATGGAAATTCTGCAAACTATCTGTAGGAAGAGAGAGGGAAGGTGGAGGCAACAGGTTCTAATCTCAGCTGTGTGAGAATCTGCTGGGTGGCTCTTGGCATTCGAGTTTTCAGCCCCTTCTGAGTGAGTTTCCTCATCTATGAAAGCAAAGGGAGGACTTGAGAATTTCTAGGAAGCCTTAGATTCTGAGTGTTGAAGAGTGCATTTAGCAAGTTTTGGGTGTCCAGATGCTGGGGATGGGCAGGCGGTCCGTTAAAGGGCAGTGATGACACCGAGGCTCACACTGCTGGTTTTGGCCTACACAACAGTTGAAACGGAGCACTTGAAATGTGCTTAAAGCACAGTTTTTCCTCAGAGACCTAAGTTTCAATTGCCAGATACTATTGATATGGTTCATTAACAACTTTATTGCAATGTAATTCACACTTATATTGTACAATTTAGTAGTTTTTGAGTATATTCACAGAGCTGTGTCCCCAGCACCACAGTCAATTTTAGAACATTTTCATCACTCACTGAATAAAGCCTGTACTCATTAGCAGTCAAGTTTTCGTTTTCCCAACACTAATCTACTTTCTGTCTCTATGGGTTTCCTATTTTGGAATTTTCTTGTTAATTGATTTATATAAGATGTGAACTTTTGTGTCTGGCTCATTTGACCTAACATAATATTTTCAAGGTTTATCCAAGTTATAGCATGTATCAGTACTTTATTCCTTTTTAATGATTGAATAATATTCATTTGCATGAATGTACCTCTTTGTTTATCCATTTATCAGCTGATGACCATTTTAGTTGTTTTCACTTTCTGGCTATTAAGAATCATGCTGCTATGAGCATTTGTGTACAAGTTTTGTGCTGACATACGTTTTCATTTCTCATATATAGGAGTGGAATCGCTGGGTCAGGTGGCAACTTTTTAAGGAACTGCTTTACTATGTGGCTGCACCAGTTTACATTCCTCCCAACAGTGTGTGAGGGCTCCACTTCCCCACATCCTTGATACTATCTGACACTTTGATTATTGCCATTCTTCTGTATCTGAAATTGTGTCTCATTGTGCTTTTGATTTGAATTTCCCCTGTGGCTAATGATGTTGAGCATCTTTGGAGAAATGTCTATTTAACTCCTTTGCCCTTTTTGAATTGGGTTGTCTTGTACCTGTTGATTTATAATACAGTAGTTCCTCTCTATGTCATGGCTCCTTATCACTGCCTCACTGTAGCGTGGGATTTTTAAAAATATTATATTTAATTATTTATTGTGGATTTTTTGCTATATCGCAGGATTTTGTGGTACTGTATACATATGTTATTAAAGTTACGTAGGTTTAAGAGGGTAGAATATGTTTAAGAACATAAGTAGTGCTTATAAAAGTGTGGAAAAGGTTAATAAGGGAGTGAGAAAGGTTAATAAGGGACTGGGAACAGTTTATAAGTGTGTGCGAAGGGTTTATAAAGCCTTAAAATATATATAAATACTAAAATAAATGTAAGGTTCCTACTTGGAAGATTTTCACCTGTTGCAGGGGGGTCTAGAATGTAATACTCATGATAAGTGAGGGAATACTGTAGTTCTTTAAATACTTTAGATCCTAGACCTTTATCAGATAACTAATTACAAATATTTTCTCCTATTCCATGAGTTCTTTCCACTCTCTTGATGGTATCCTTCAAAGCACAAATTTTTTTAATTTTGATAAAATCCAATTAATCTATTTTTTCTTTTGCTGCCTTTACTTTTTTTTTAAGTACATTTTATTGATCTTGTTGTTACAGTAGTTCCAATATTTTTTCCCTTTACTCCCTTCAGCCCAGTACCCCCCTCCCCTCCAGCAATCCAACCCTCCTTAGTTCATGTCCATGGGTCGTGCATATAAGTTCTTAGGCTTCACCCTTTCCTATATTATTCTTAACTTTCCCCTGTCTATTTTGTACCAACCAATTATTCTTCTTAATCTCTGCACCATTTCCCCATTTCTCCCTCTTGCCTCTCCCAGCTGATAACCCTACAAATGATCCCCATACCTATGATTCTGTTTCTATTCTGGTTTGCTTAGTTGGATTTTGTTTTTATTTTTTAGATTCAGTTGTTGATAGTTGTGAGTTTGTTGTCATTTTAGTGTTCATAGTTTTGATCTTCTTTTTCTTAAGTAAGTCTCTTTGACATTTCATATAATAATGGCTTAATGATGATGAGCTCCTTTAGCTTTACCTTGTCTGGGAAGTACTTTATCTGCCCTTCCATTCTAAATGATAGCTTTGCTGAATAGAGTAATTTTGGTTGCAAGTCCTTGCTTTTCATCACCTTGAATACTTCTTGCCAGTCCCATCTCGCCTGTAAGGTTTCTTTTGAGAAATCAGCTGATAGTCTTATAGGCACCCCTTTGTAGGCAACTCTCCACTTCTCTCTTGCTGCTTTTAGGATTCTCTCTTTATCTTTCACGTTTGGCATTTTAATCATGATGTGTCTTGGTGTGGTCTCCTCTGGGTCCAACTTGCCCAGGGCTCTTAGTGCTTCCTGGACTTGTTTGTCTATTTTCTTCGCCAAATATGGGGAGTTTTCCTCCATTATTTTTTCACATAAGTTTTCAACATCTTGCTCTTCCTCTTCTCCTTTTGGGACCCCATGATTCGGATGTTGGCACGTTTAAAGTTGTCCCAGAGGTTCCCAAGCCTCTTCTCACTTTTTTCAATTCTTGTTTCCTCACTTTGTACTGGTTGACTGTTTTTTTCTTATGTTCCAAATCATTGATTTGAACCCCGGTTTTCCTCTCTTCACCATTGGTTTTGTGTGCATTTTTCTTCATTTCACTTAGCATAGCCCTTCTCTTATGCATTTGCCATACTCAAGCATATCTGTCAAGCCTGTGAGCATCTTTATCACCAGTTTTTGGAATTCTGTGCCTGTTAGGTTGGCTATCTCCTTGTCGCTTAGTTCTCCCACTGGAACCTTGATCCGTTCCCTCTTTTGGGTCATACTTCTCTGTCTCCTCATCTTGACAGGCTCCTGTGTTTGTTTGCCTCTGTGTCTTAGGAGAGCTGTCGCTCCTGTTACGTTTTAAGGGGCGGAGCCTTAGATATTTGTCAGCACAGGGTGACCTGTTTCACCATGTTGTGGCACTACGTGTTGGGGAGGGGTCTGAGAGGGAACAATGCTGCTTTCCCAGCACTCGCCCCTTTTCCAGGCACTTCTCCCACTTCCATATGGGACTTGTGCCTCTCTAGCTGCTGTCCTGGCTGTCGTTCCCAGGGTGGATGGGTCTGCAGACGTTCTAGGACCATGGGGGCCCTTTAAACAAGCGGACTCTGATGAGACCGACAGTTTCTGCCTCTGCCCCAACCCCCACTGGTTTGCACAGTCAGAAGCAATGAGGCTTGATTTTCCCTGGTGCTGGGACCATGAGCTGCACAGTCTGGTGAGGAGCTGGGAACGCTCCCCAGGTGTCCCTCCTGACTTTTTAAAACGTGTAACTGTGCTTTCCGCTGGCCTGCCGCTACCACCCCTGCTGCCACCACCACATTGTGTCCTCTCTGCCCTGGCTCCTCCCCTCCTACCTATCTGAATGAGCATTCTTCTTTATATCTTTGTTTGTTGGAATTTCATGCAGTTTGATTTTCTGGAACTTCTGGTTGTTTCTAGTTTTGAGGTAGTTGTATTCCTTCTTAGTTGTGGAGGGAGATGCAGAGTGTCTGTCTAGGCCTCCATCTTGACTGGAAGTTCCCGTTGCCTTTATTTTTAATGTCATATCCAAGAAGTTTTTATCTAACTCAAGCTCATGAAGATTTAGTCCTGTAATTTCTTCAAAGATTCTTGTAGTTTTACATTTAGGCCCATGATCCACCTGAAGTTTATTTTTGTGTCTGGAAATATATATATATTTTAAGCTGACAAAATATTGACTCTTGACAGAAAAGCTCCATGGATACCCTACACAGAATGCACAAGGAAGATATTGGTAATGTTTGCATCTACTTACATACTTCATATCTAACATATGAATAGGAGACATGAACTGTAATCAAAAAGGTCCTGCAACAAAGCAAGTGTTTAGATTGTAATTATTGTGAGTATTTTAGGATCCAAAATGCAGTCACAGGTGTTGCTCCCTTCATCCTGCAACCAGTCTTTATTTCCTCTTCTTTACAGGTTTGTGAAACTTGGGGGTTCTTCTTCCTCACCCTCAAGTGTCTTACCCAGAGTTACGCTCAAGTTTTAAACTTTAGTCTCATAAATGAATTGAAGAATTTTTTTTCTTTTTCCATTTTGTGGCAGAGTTTTTAGAAGGTTGGGATTCAGTTTTTGTAGTTGATTAGATTTTTAACTACTGAGTTTATGTCTTCAATAGTTATAGCTCTATTCAGTTTTTTGGTGGTTTTTTTTTCTGGTATCAGTTTTTGGCAAATTACATTTTTCTAGGAACTCTTGCAGGTTTTGTCTAGAATTTCACACATGTGGGTATGAAGTTATTCACAACAATTTCTCTCTTAAAAAAAATCTTCCTGAGTCATAGTGTTGTCCCATTTTTAATTACACATATTTAAAATTATAGTTTTTCTCTTTTGTCTTAATCAGTCTTACTAAAGGCTTTTGTATAATTTATTAATTTTCTTGAAGAACATACTCTTGGCTTTATTGATCCTCTATTATTTTCCATTTTATTTATGCATTTTTTATTTAAAAAAATTTCAATTACAGTTGACATTCAATATTTATTAGTTTCAGGTGTACAGCACAGTGCTTAGACATTTATATGACTTACAAAGTGATCTCCAAATAAGTCTAGTACCCATCTGGAGCCATACATAGTTATTATTGTGTCTATTTTATTAATTTAATTCTTAGCTTTTTATTTTCTTCTTTTTCTTATATCCTTTTGACTTCCTGTATTGTTCTTGTTCTAACTTCTTGAATTGAATCTTTAGCTCATTATTTTCAATCTTCTTTGTGTTTTGAAATTGATATATGACTGACATAGAACATTAGTTTGTATATAACATAATAATTTGGTATTTGTTTATATTGTGAAATGATCACCATAATAAGCTTAGTTATTTTTCATAGCTATAAAATCTTTTCTTATTTGGTGCTTTTAAGATCTACTCTCTTAGAACTCTTAAATATACAATAGACACCATGCTGTGCATTACATCCCCATGACTTATTTATTTTATAGCTGGAAGTTTGTACCATTTGACCCCATTCACATATTTTACCCACCCCCAACCCCTGCCTCTGGCAACCACCAGTTAGTTTTTTACATCATGAGCTTGTTTGTTTTCTTTTTAAGATTCCACATATAAGTATTGGCCTTTGACTTATTTCATTTAGCATAATGGCCTCAAGGTCCATTCATATTTTCATAATGGCAAGATTTTTTTTTTTTTTGATGGTTGAATAATCTTCCATTGTGTATGTATGTGTGTGTGTGTGTGTGTGTGTGTGTGTATGTTTATATGTAACACATATATAAGTCACATTTTCTCTATCCATTCATCCATTGAGGGACACTTAAGTTATTTTCATATCTTGGTTATTATAAATAATGTTGCCATTAACATGGGGGTGCATATATCTTTTCAAGTTTGTGTTTTTGTTTTCTTTGGATAAATACCCAGAATTGAAATTGCTGGGTCAGTCTTTGTTCTAAGACTCTACATTTCTCTAAGAATCTTTTTAACTGCATCTCTAAATTTTTGGTACGAAGTATTTTCATTATTGCTGTTTCTTAATATTTTCCAAGTTTCTTTATGATTTTTCTTTGACTTCTGAGTTTTTTTGAAGTGTGCTTTTTACAATTTTAAGAAGATGGAGTTTTAAATAATGTTGGTGATTGATTTCTAACATAGTTACATTGTCATCAGAACATGTCTATATGACAGCCATTCTTGATGTATGTTGAAATTTTCTCTCTGGTCTACTGTTTAATTTCATAAGTGTTCCTGTGTACCTGAGGAGAATAATTTTATTCTATTATTTAAAATAATTTTTATTTTATAATTTGCTAAATTTGGGGTATAGTGTTCTATGTTCAAATCTATGGTCTTTTGCCATGCTCGGTTTGCTCAGTCGATGGAGCGTCATCCTGTACACTAAAAGGTTGCAGCCAGTTGGAGCATGTATGAGGGCAGCCAGTTGATGATTCTCTCTCACATCGATGTCTGTTTGTCTCTCTCTTTCTGTTCCTCTCTTTCTACAATCAATATATATGTCCTCGGGTGATGATTAAAAAAAAATCCATGGTCTTCTGATAGATTAATTACTGAGAGAATCATGTTAGAATCTCTCATTGTGAAGATAAATTGTTCAAGAGCTATACATTTTTCCCTACAGCTAGAGTTCTATCAACTTTTACTTTATGTTTTGAGGCTGTTTTATTAAACAAGTTCAACATTGTTTTGTTTCCTGGTGAATTAAACTCTTTATGTAGTGACCCTTTTAATCCCAAATAATGTAATTTTGTCTCATATTAATAGAGTTATCCCAACTTTCTCTTTTTTTATTATTTTTAACTGTGGTAGAATACACATAACACAAAATTTACCACCCTAATAACTTTTAGGTGTACCAACTTTCTTTTGATTAGTACTCACCTTGGAGATATTCTATCTTACGTTCAAACTCCCTGTGTTGTTATGTTTTAGGTGGGTCTCTGTTAAACATAATTAGTTAGATTTTGTTTCGTCATCCAATCTATCTATGTAACTGTCCATTAAATCCATTCACATTTATTGTGATTACTGAACTATTAGAATTTATTTCTACTATCATGTGTTATTTTTTTCATTTTCTTTCTTTTTCTGTATTTCCCCTTCTCTGTTCTTATTCTAGATTTACTGAACTTTTAAAAATTACATTTCTTTTTCTCTCTAATGCTTCAGATCTTAAAATTGTTCTTGTTCATTAGTGATTACCCATATAATGCTAATATTCCCTCTTAGTAAAGTCTGAAGTTGTTTACTATTGTTCTCCTTTTGAGGGATACTTAGAATGCTATTAACTAATATCACCCTTTCTCATTCTAAGGGTTCCTTTTGTTCAGTATTTTAGTTCTAGCTTACTTTTCCTCTACTAAATTAGTCATTGGTTCTACAGTATTACTTAATACAGTCAGTGTTCATTTATATTTACCCATGTGTTTTCCAATTATTTTGCTCATTATTCTTTCATTTCTGAGTTTCTTTGGGGGATAATTTTCTTTTTTTCTTAAAGTACACGCAGTAGAAGTACTTTCAATGGGTGTCTCTGGTAGCAGCATACACTCTCAGTTTGTCTGAAACGTCTTTATTTCACCTTTGTTTCTGAGTCATAATTTAAGCTGATTGACACTCTGAAGTTATTGCTGGTTGACACATCTTAAAATGACTTTGAAGTTAGCTCACTGTTTCTAGCTTTCAATGTTCCTGTTAATTGTCATTCCTTTACAGAGAATTTGTCTTCTCTTCAGAAGAGGGACTGTTATTAAGATCTTTTCATTTCTGATTTTCTGAAAATTTACTACAAACTATGTATCTAAATATGAATTGCTTTTTTTACTTTTTATTTACTTATTTGTTGAAAACTATGACAGATTCAACCACAGCTGGAACGAAATGACCTAAATTAAGTACTTCAGTGTCAATTGTTCCATTGAAGCAATATTTCCCTGTGCATACAGCACTTATTAATCTCAACAGTATCATTTGAACAGTAGGCCCCTCTAAGCCCTCAATTATTTACATAATCGATGATCATTTTCTCCATTGCCAATGGAACTGCCTTCTTGAATTTCATGTTATTTTTTCCCAAAAACTATTCCCAGATTTTGTGACCTGACTCTGTTCATCTGTGATGAATTCTTGGCCATGGTTTGTCTTAAAACTATAATTATGTAACTTTATATCGTAACTTATAGCAAATACTTATTTTAATATACAGATAGGGAGAATGATTTGCATACCTGTAAAAACCAGAGGAAGAAAAGTTTATTTGAGGTGTAGGATTTGGATTAGAGTTGAAGAATAGGCATTTCTGAGTTCCCCTAAGATGTCTGGACCACAGTAGTCATCTTCTTTGTTTAGTGCAATGGCTTTTAATTTCAGGTTTGTGACACCCCTGGGTGTCTCTAGATGTCTCCAGAGGTGTAAATTGCTTTTAATTTATCCTGTTTGGGATTTGTTCTTCCTGAATCTGAGGATTCACTTATTTCATTATTCTGGAAAACATCTTGGCCTTTATATTTTTATATATTCTGTCTCCCTCATTCTCTCTATTTTTGCCTTTTGGAATGCCAATTAGGAATATTTTCTACTTTTTGTCTCTCTGTACTCTGTTCCATTATTTTCTCCAGTTCTTTGTTGTAACTCACTAATTCTTGCTTTAGCTGCGTGTAGTCTGCTATTTAATCCACCTACTGAGTTTTTATTGTACGTAATAAATTTACCAAGATACAAAAATCAAAACAATATAAAAAGGTATATAGTAAATAATCTGGCTCCTGACCCTTTCACCATCTGCTCCATTCCAACTTACCTCCATAGGTGTCACTTTTTTTTCTTTTTCTGTTTTGGGTTATTTAGTGTCCTCTCAGAGGTTTTCTTCACATAAATATAAGCAAATAGTAGCATAAATGTATGCTTATTTCCTAATTTTCTCACAGAAAAGGAAGCATATTATACATCTTGTTTTGTATTTTGATTGTGTTATCAAATAGTATAGTCTGAAGATTTCTCCATATAAGCAAATAGAGTTTACTCATTCTTTTTTTTTTAACTGGTTGCACAGTATTTCAATATATGAAAGAAATATAAGTTATTTGACCAGCCACTTATTGATAGACATTTGACTTATAGTCTTTTGCTTGTGCAGACAATGTTGCAATTAACTAATCTTGTACTTAACTCATTTTGGTTCAGAACTTTATGCATGTTTACTTTTGTTATAAATGAAATATATACATACACAAATATACATATATATTCACATTATGCATATATAGTATGTATGCATATACAGTACTATATATAATGTCTGTTAAGAAGGTATCCAGCCATGTAATATGAAAAATAGAGACATATATTGAAGAAGATGCAAGACACAAGAAACATTGTGTGTTGGACAAGGACACCTCAGTCGCCTTCAAAGCAGGCACCCTGGCACCTCACACAGTTCTCCCAGTTGCCTTCAACTGCCCTGTTGTATTTTCCTGAATTTCATTGACGGTCTGAAATTTCTTCCCTTTCAAAGGTGATTTTAGTTTTGGGAAAAGCCAGAAGTCACAGGGCACCAGATCTGGGCTGTAGTGGGGCTGAGTCACCTGGGCGATTTGATGTTTTGCCAGAAAACTCTGCAGGAGACATGATGCCTAAGCGAGTGAGTGCGTTGTCGTGATGAAGCTGCCAATCACTAGTTGCCCATAGCTACAGTCTCCTGAGTCATCTGAATAGTTTCCACAGAGGAATGTTCAAACCTAATGCAAAATTTGATGCAAATTCGTTGCTCTACCAGCTTAGTCATTTTGAATGGAACGGCCCCACAGTTCACATGCTCATTCAACAGCATCTACCGCCCCCACTGACTAGTACAGTGAAGTCATTATTGTTCACACATGCGCATTCCAGTCCACTCTCCCTGGCTGCCAGGTTATGTTGATGTCAAGCAAACCATTCTCATTATATTAACAACAGCTGTACTTTTTTGGGACAGACCATATGCGCGCGCGTGTGTGCATGTGCGTGTGTGTGTATGCCATCCATAGGGTTGACATCAGTTTTCATTTTTACCATGAATGTATGAATGGACCTATTTTCCCTCAGTCTTACCTACAGAGTGCATGGTCTTCCAGATGTTTAAGTTAATTTTTACTCTTAATGATTTATTTTTTATTTATATACTCTCTATTTCATTCTGTTTCAAATTTCATAATTATGCTTCCTGTTTCTTGAAAAATTAAAAAATCATTCAAACATACTCATTCAAAATTTTACATCTAGCCAATATCTGAAGCCTTTGGTGCATCTAATTCTTTATCTTGTTATATCAGCTGAATCTCCCCTCTTTGTGGGTTGTATCCATGTGTGTTTTCCTTATAAGTTTAGACTGTGAGCTTATGCTCGGCTGCTCTTTATCTGTGGGAATACCACAAATCCTGGGTTGAGAATATTTCTCCAACGTAGGTTTGCATTTGCTTTTGTGAGGCACCTCCCGGTTTTACCCACCTATCTATTTATGTTTATACTTTGGCTTGGCATATTTGGACCCATACAAGTAGTGTACATTTGAACCTCAAATATAGGGAAGGTAGGCTTGTGGTTATGGTGCTTTAGGAGACACTCTGTCCTTCCACTCAGATCTGAGACTGAGACAAACAAATGTCTTTCTTGACTCCCTTTCCCAGTAAATAGATCTTTTTTCTAGTCTACCTTTTCATTGATATTATTAGCCCTCTGAGAACTTATTTAGGTTTTATGTGAGATGAGCTCAGTTTCAATTCTCCTACCTTACCACCCACCACGAGCATTACTGCTTTTTACTCCTGCGGTTATTGTAACTTATACTCCAGAGGCCCAGGCCCTCAGGTCATCCAAGGCTAGTCAGCCTGCTTTTCTCTCTCCTCCTTACTTCTTTGGTTTTTGACTCCTTGGAATTTTTATTCCTTATTTTCAATTTTATCTATGCTTCCTGATACATGCTATTATATTTAATGCATGGTTTCTAGGTATTTTGCAATAGGGGAGATTTTAAGGGTAATTATTTTATAGTATTTTGATCTCATAATATTATTCAATAACTATTTAATCAATAAATATTTATTTCAGTCAATGAATAAAATAAATATTTATTGACTGCCCGCCATGTATCAGATTAGTCTGTCCTATTATTTCTAGTTTATTCCAAAAAATTCAAAAGGCCCTGATAAGTATAGCAGCCACCAGTTAATTCACACACCATTAGATGAAGGGGAAATTTTTTCCAGTTTTACAAAGAGATCTAAGTTTATGGTGATGAACAGGTTTATATGATGGTTACAAATCCATACTGACAATATTTTTTATATGAGATTCACTCAACTGAAGTAGCAATAAGAGAGTATTGGTAACACCCTTGATTTGAGGTTTACCCCCCACAGTAATCTCTTTTGTTTAGTAAAACAGGACTCTAGATCGCCAATGGGTATATCATAGAAATGAATAGTAGGTAGAATCTCTTGTTGTTGTTGTTTTTCTTTTAAATTTAAAATAATGAGGGTTGCCCAGGTAACTCACTTGGTTAAAGCGTCATCTTTATATGTCAAGGTTGTGGGTTCAATCCTTGGTCAGGGCACATACAGGAAACAACCAAATGTGTAAATAAGCAGAATAACAAATTGTTTCTCTCTTTCCTTTCCACTGTCTCTCTTTCTATAATGAATTAAAAATAAATAAATAAAAAATCACATTGTAAAAAGAGGAATGAACCAATGAATGCATAAGTAAGTAGAACAACAAAATTGATGTTTCTTATTCTCTGTCAAAAAAAAATCAGTCACTAATTTTTTAAAAAAATAATGAGTTTTGCTATAAGAATAGCTTATTGTGGGACTCGCCCAGAATGCTGGTACTTACAGGACAGGAGCTAGAAGGACATTGGGTCCCTCACTCTCTCCTGTCCTTTCTGTATTTCTCTTTCGAACTTCAGTCTTTCATCTCCTCTTCTTTCTCTGCTCCATTCTTCACTATTACCGGGCCGCCTTCTTGGCTCACTCATCTACTTCCATAGTCTCCTCATGGCTGTTGAAAATGTGAGCCCAGCCTTCCCAATTGATTCTCATGGCTCACCCTCTTGGTATAGACTTTACTGTTTATAAAGACCTTCACATACATTATTTCATCTATGCCAAACAATGTTAGGACAAAACAGATTTTTAAAAAATTATTTTTTTTAACGAAAAAACAAAGGAGACCTGGCAAGAAGTACTTACCCAAACTTACACAGCTAACAAGTGGTAGAGCAGGGACCAATCCTGGGTTTTCTAGTTCCAGGCCAGCGTTTTCTTAGGAGCCCAACTCACATACAGCTGCCTCATGAATTCATATCCAAGTGAAATTCTGACATCTGGAAAAATGGTATCTCTCACTCATCAGTGAGCTCCCAATTTTCTGATATTTCTATTAAAGAACTACAGGTCTGAGATTTCCCTGTGAGAGTCATTTGCTTCAGATTGTAGAGTTTAAAAATTGCTGTAGGTTGTGTGAATGTCCTGAGGGCCTTGCTTGGTCATGCTGGGGGTTTTGGGATGGATTACTAGGAGTCAAGGGCTTGTGAAAACATCAAAGTCTCTCTGAGCTCAAACCTGAATGGAAAAAAAAGTTTTGAGTAAGAGTCTGACTAATGACTCCTTGGAAGAAATTGAGCAGTGTCTGAGACTTTTACATCTGCCTTTCAACTAGAAAAGTTTCTCCTAAAACCACATAGCCCCATGCATTTGACCGACACAATGCACTATGCACGTTCATCCATTGTGTAACTTAATGATGAAGTGTCTACTGAACACCTGTTATGTGCCAGGTGCTGCTAGATATTGCTGATTATAGAGTTACTACAGCCCACAAGACAGGATTCTATCCTTAAAGGGACTGCAATCCGGAGAAGTTTTAGCACCATGACTGCCTGACCAAAATCCCGGCTCTGTCACAACTCACAATCTCTTTAAGTCTCAGTGTTCTCATCTATAAAATAAGGCCAATAATTGTATCTACCCAAATGCTTCTGTAACTCACAGCACTGTTGGGGAGATTAAGTGAGGTAATGTACAAAAGGGGTGTGGCACAGAGTAAAAGGTCTAAATAAAAGTTAGGTTTTTGGCATACAATCTTAATGGAGGTTTGGGATGTATGGCTTAGAAATGAGGAGCTACAGTAGTTTGCAGCAGTGATTTCGGGTTTGGTTAAGCCACTGATGTCACCAGAATAGGATCCTCTTGAAGAATTGGCAGGTGGCAGAGACTGTGCAGAGGTCTTCAGGAAGAGGAATAGCAAGAACAAAGACATGGAGGCAAGAAAGAGGGACCCACATCAAGGGGATAGCTTGTGTTTAGGGATAGGACTAGGATATAGGGTGCAAAGAGATAAGTATTAATAATTATAATTATTTTAACTATCCCATATTTAACATTCACTATGTGCCAGGCACCTTAGGAAGTGCTTTATAATTGTGGTGTAATTTGATCCTCCCCAAAACACATGAAATCTCCCTATGAACCGTTAAAACTTACCAGCCAAATATTCCTTCTAGAACAAAGCCCCGAAGGAGAAATGGCTGGGAGTAGAATCTAAACTGAACAAGACAGCAAGGAGCCAAGAGAAGATCCAGCTAAAATATTGGGGAGGGTAACAGAGGAAGCAGTTCATCTTCCCTAAGCTACACGTGAAAGACATTTTTTAGTACAACAGAAGAGGGAGCCCTAGAGTCATGAATCGTGGCCAAGAAATCCCTGCCCATTCTCTCCTCTGAGTACAACCCAGCCGTCCACTAACAATAGGTGGGTAGATAAATGGTGGCATATTCGTGCAATGGATTCTACACAGCAACAAAGAATGGTGAACAACTGATACAAGAAACATTATGGATGGATCTCACACATAAAATGTTGAGTGAAGAAAACCAGACACAAGAGAATACAAACTCTTTGAGTCTATGTATATGAAGTTCAAAATAAGGAAAACTAATCCACGGTGGCTGAAATTAGAATAGTGGTTATTTTATGAAGAAGGATTAGGGATCAGGTAATCCTGGCCGCCTGAGCCCTGGGTGAGCCAGTCAATGAGGACAGGGGCAGGTGCTGGAGGGCACCCTGCTGCAGGTGCTATGGCAGAGTGTGCAGGAGCTGTCTGGCTGAAGGGACCTATGTGCCCACTGGGAAGGAGCCCAAGTGCAGGAGGCTGGTCACATCCACGCCCTCCCCTACCAGCTACTAGCTTCATATGAACCAGCAGATGTTCTCTCACTTGGAGCACAGCTGTGTGGCTGGGGACCATGGTGGGCAGGGGAACCAGGTGGAGGAGGATGTTGGGAGGTATGCATGTGTGGCCACGGAGGTGCAGAGATGCAATCCTAGCTCCCGTGGAGCTGAGCCTGAGCAGGGAGTGTAAGAGACAGGTCTCTGTAGCATCTCACCTCCTCCCCTCCTCTCCACCTCTCCACACACCCCTGTGGACTCAGCCACACCCATTCCCCTTTCTAGCACCTCCACCTCCTGCACAAGACAGGTTCCCTGGCAACAGGGGAGCTAGTGTGGGGTGAAGAACCAGAGCTGAGACTGGCTCAGCTGAGAGTACTCTGGGTCCCTGTGGAAGAAAATAGGTCCCATTCTGCAGCCAGTGAGTCTTGGTCATGGTGCATGACCAATTATCCCAGTTTGCCCAGGATGAGGACTTTTAATGCTAAAACTGGAAAAGTCCTGGGCCAACCAGGGTGAGTTGATCACCCTAGTCATGCACCCAACCAATGCTTAATTTGATCTGTGAGAAGTAGGACAGTGGCCCTCTAGATGCTGCAGATCCACCTGGCTCTGGTCCCATTGTGGCTCCTACATCTCTGGGACCTTGGATACTCTGCAGAATGGGTTCCAGTTTTGGCTCTGTGACCACGGGCTGGAGTCTCTGCTTCTGTTTTCACATCTACAAGCAGGAGAATGAATACCCACCTGCTCAGCAAATCACACAGTGGGAGACCTTTGGCAGGTGGCTGCTGGCATTATGGTCACCTTCACCCTGTTCTCACTCTGGTGGGAGGAGCTTAGAAAGCTGAGCCCAGCATATGGTCACCATGTCCTTACTTCGCAGCAGCTCTGTTTACAAGCTCTGCTTCCAAACCTTTCTCATAGGAGCACATTTGTGGCCATTTAATCATGGCCAGCATCACCTTTCTCACCTGCATAGCTTTGTACGGTTTACAAAGGGCTTTCATAGCCACCACAATATCATTGGATTACTTCTCAATTTCTCATTTACAGAGCACAGAATCTACCAAAGTCTCTAGGCCTGGATGTCTGAGTATTTTGTAATCCTCATTTAGAGCAATAATACTGGATGCAGTCAGAATAACAACTTACATTTGCTGTCCTGGAAGTACCCAGTCCTTCCCTGGCCTCCCGCCCTCTCCTAGAACCCAGGTACCCGGCTCCCCAACCAGCCCTCCTCTGGACAGTCTCAAATTCTGCTTCCAGATGTCTTACTGTAAGTCAGGACTCAGCCAAGGGAAGAAGAGGATGTGGCTCACCGCTCACTCTTGTACATAATAAAGACAGGTGGTCTCTTCCTGCTCAGTTCACAGGCTTGCGATGCTCCCACAGTATCTCTTGGGAGGTACTTCCTATGCTTCTTCATGGCTTTTGTTCTATGTTTTGGGGGATTTTACATAGCAAACAGGCCCTGTCAGATAAAGATCTTTGTCTCTATCCAGGGCAGAAGGTGGATTTGTTTGCTGTGCCCCCAGGGCAATGATTGGGCAGATTTATTAGTAGCCCCCTTTCAAGATTGGAATTTCCTGAACTCAGGGTTTCTCAGTTGTGACACAGACCCACTGTGGGCATAGCAGCCACCCAGGCCTGCCTCTAACACGGCCCCATGGGACTTGGGGAGCCAGGAAACGAGAAGGTCATGCTGCCTGCTATGCCACAAGCAACAAAGTTCTTGGTCTCTAACCCAGAAGCTTCTTGTCTTCTGCCAGGAAGCTAGATTAGCCTACAAGGAGGGTAACATCTCAGAACGTTCAAAGCAATTTACAGTTTTGTGATAAGAACAAGTGCTGACGGAGATACAGCTTTCTGGAAAAGGAAGGAACAAGAGCCAGATGGAGGCCATGTGGGGATATAAGAAACCCCATGCAGGGGTAACAGATGCTCCCACACAAGCAGTGAAGGAGGGCTGGGGTCCCTCACTCTCCTTTCTGTTAATGACACTGCAAGGCTGGAGGGAGGAGGGAAACAACTGCTTTTTGTCACTTTGGCTGTTGTTCACGAGTTCCTGCGCCAGGAGGAGGAAGGGCCAAGGGTCAACAGGAGCCCAGGCTGCCAGAGGGCTGCTAGAAACCCAGAGCACAGGACGGATCCCAGCTATTGATCTTTCTTCAAGTGGCTCATAAACCCACATGGCCCTGGACCCTAATCCCTGTCTTGTGTTTGACTTTCTAGCATTTGCCCTTCAACAGTGGTGCACCTTCCATAAGCCACCACACAGGGACCAATGGAGGGCTCTGCCTCCCTGCCCCCCTGTCCCCCTGGCGCTCACAATTCAGAAAGGCTGTCGCCTCCACAGGCTCACGTCTCAGCCGCTCTCAGTGCCACAGAGCTGCAGAGGTACGGGGACCTATTTTGAACATTTGGTGGAGGTCAGTCACTTCCGAGTGGGAGGACGCTTTCTTGGCCAGCTGGAGTGGACTCAGGGAAGCACATAGCTCAGGAACCCTGGTCTTGCAGCTCCCAACGTACAATCTAGAGTCCTTTTTTAGTTCATTCCAGATTTAGGACTTCACACTGTACTTTGATTCTCCGTGTGCTTTGCTCTCTTCGTGACCTTGCATTCCCGTGGCTCTCTATACACCTCTGCCCAAGGCTCTGCTCCACTGGCCCTGGGAGAGATGTCTGACCTGGTTCCCACCCCACAAACCGCCTGGCTTCCCAGCACTGACTTGGCTAACCGAGCTGGAGACCTTGCCAAAAACTACGTCTTTGAGACCTGTGGAGCTTAAACATGGGGCAGCTCTAGGGCCCTGAGGCCTGTGGTGGATGAGTGACTAATGGTAACCACTGGGGGTGCTGCCGGCAGCTGCTGGGTGAGATGATGTGTATCAAGCCTCATTCAGTTCCCAAGGCCTGAGTATCCCTGCAGGCTGATATCCTTTCTCACCTTGTCGTTGGGGCTACCCCAGCCACCTCTACCCAGACCACAGGGCACAGGACTTCGTCAGCAACTTACAGTCTCCTGAGAGCTGGGTGTGGGTCCAGCCCAGTTCCAGGCACGCTGGGGAGCCATGCCCTGTGAGGAACCCTTATGAAACTAACAATTTGGTGAGGAATGACATGCTTGCAGACCCTACAGGAGCATAGAGAGCATGGATTTTGGGGTCTGAAGAGACTGCCACTTTTTAGCTGTATGACCTTGGGCTGGTTACTTAATTTCTTTGGACCTCAGTTTAAGTCTCGTCTATAAATTGGGACAATACCTACCCCATACTATTTTAACTTGGCATTTGGTCCAAGAGAAGAAGAAGTTATCCCTGGCAGGTCACACTCAGAATGTCCAGTCCCACGGGCTGAAAGCTCTGCTGACCAAGTCCAGCCCTTGACAGCAGCCTGCAGCACCCACACTTGACTCCACAAACATATCATTATTGCTGTTATTATGTTGATAAGGGAGGTTGTCTCCAAGCCTAGGTCCATAAACCATAATGGTGGTGGTTCTCTTGGGCACGCTCTTGGAGCTAGTGGGGTTTTCTTTGCAAGCGCCACCCTGTGGACTGGAGCCTGGCCTGCAGCCCCTGCACTGGTGCCAGCACAGATATTTTCTATCTTAATAAAATGCCGAATCCACCGCCTTTATGATGATGGCTTCAAAGTCTCAGAGGACTTTGAGTCCCCTGGGGACAGCTGTTCATCTAGTGTGGAGTGGTGCGGGGAGGGGACCTTAATGCTGTTCAATGCAACATGCTTTCATTGAGCACCTGCTGGGTGCCAAGCCTTGGAGAGACAAAGTCTGAGCCAAGAATGGCCCCTGCCCGTAACAGATTTATAAGAAATGTTTCAACAGAAAGTATGCATCTGTCTCCAGACCATAATAGCGATCTCCTAACACTGCATCAGGCTTAAGAAAACACAAATGACTAATTCATGCCTTTTTTCGTTGATTCATCAAACATTTTCAAAACATCTACTGTGTTCCAGGCTGTATGCTAGACAGTAAGTAAAGATAAAATGACACCTTTAGTTTATAGCTATTAAGCCAGTGAACAGTTTTAGCACAGGGAGTCCTGCAGACTTTCTTCCAAGGTCCAGCTGTGGAGCAGAAGAGGGAGGGATTGAATGATTTGCTGGTTGGAGAGTGGGGGTAGTTCAGTGTCTGGGAGTGTTTCATGAAGGAGGTAACCACTGAAAAAGAATTTGAAGGAAGGGTGATAGCTTGCCAGATGGAGGCATGGGAAAAAGACACCCCAGGCTGAGAGATCAGCCTGTGCGAAGGTCTGGGGTCTGAGTCACGGAGAGTCAGAGCCAAGGGCACTGCAGAGGTGACATCATCCACCCACTCATGGTACAGAGGGCAGAAGGGACTGCCTAGAGCCAGGTAGCAGCAGAGTTTCACAGGAGCCCTGGTCTTCTAACTTTGCAGCTGAGATTTTTTTCTTGCTGGGCAAATGCCAGCCATCATACTAACCATCATCTTCACTACTTGAATCACAAGTGAGTATCCCTTCAGGTCATCTGAATTTAGTTCAAAGTTTGTAAATGGAAAGCAGAACTGGGGGGCTGATGCTCACGGGGGTCTGTATAGTGCTCGCCACAGAGCCAGGTACATAGTTTGGTACATAGTTGGAGCTCAGTAGATGTTTGTAGCCTTCTCCATGGCTGGCTGGTGGGGAAAGGCCTCTCCCTCTTTTGGAGGACACACAGATGTCAACTTCTGGTGACTATTTGAAGCTGGGGCTTGTGAAAGCACAATCCCTTATCTGAGATCCTCACTGGATGGTGAGCTCTGAACAATCACCTCTAGAGCCCAGTTGTCCAGCGCAGAGCTGGGAGAGGAGGCGTGCCAAGGGTTTGTTAGATGCTGACCTCAAGTTGGGAGATGGAGCAGGGAGAACTTGTGTCCTGGGTGTGAGGGGCACCTGAATGGTTAAACCAGCAAAGGGACACATGACAAGCTCCAGCATTTTGCTAAGCTGACCCATTTTGGAAGGTTGGAATCATCCTTGGTTTCCCTTAGTAACCATTCACTCCCCTCCCTCCTTCTGATAGAAACCAGACTTGGTTCATCTTCTCAGGAGCAACCATGTGCTTCCTCAGAGGGCTTCTGCCTTGTCAGGGGCTAGGTAAGGAGCAGGCAAGGGCGATTCTGGACACTGACAGTCTGAGAGCAAATTGCTGCCCAGGCAGGCCTCTGAGAACCTCTCCCTTGTTCTTCATAAAGGGCACAAGAAAATGCAGAATTCTGTGGGACATATGTCCTGGTTTCTCAACCAAGAAAATGGAGGGGAGAAAAAAGAGGAGAAATTTTTGTATATTAGTGGTCGGTAAACCTTTTCTGTAAAAACCAAGTAATAAATATTTCAGTCTTTGTGGCCTTACTGGCTCTGTAGAAACTACACTCTGCCTGTGTAGCTCAAAATGAACCAAAGAGCATGTAAACAGGTGGAGGTGGCTAGGTGTATTGACAAAGCAGGCTGTGGGCTGGACTCTTGGGTGTAGTTTGCCCACCGTGCTTTAGATGAAATGATTCTTCTGAGACACATCAGCCAAATGCAGTGTGTGGACTTTGTTTGGACTCTGATTTGAACAAACTAAGTCTTTTTTAATTTTTTTTTCTATTTAGTTTTTCATTTTATTTTATTTTGAACTTTTTTTATTTTTAATTGTTTTTCTATTACAGTTGTCCCACATTTTCCCCCATTATTCCACCTCACCCCACCCATCCCTTCTCCCACAGCCAATCCCTACCCTGTTGTCCATGTCTATGGGTCATTTATACTATGAACAAACAAAGTCTTAAAAACAAAACTAAACAGCCCTGGCTGGGTGGCTTAATTGGTTGGAGCATTATTCTGTACACCAAAAGGTTGCAGGTTCAATTCCCAGTCAGTGTACATACGGCTGCAGGTTCAAGCTCAGTTAGGATGTATATGGGAAGCAACTGATCAATGTTTCTCTCCCTCTAAAATCAATTTTAAAAATATCCTCAGGTGAGGATTAATGACATTAAAAAAAAAAACTAAAAACAATAAATTTTGTGGCAGGGAAATTTGAGCAATGATTGAATATAGGATAATCTTAGGACTCATAGTTAATTTTGTTAGCTGTGACCAAGAATTATGATTTTTGTTGTTGTTGTTTTACAGAAGAGAGTCTTTACCTATTAGCTACTAAATGAGAAATGATGTCTGGGATTTGCTTTAAAATAACACAGGCTATGGAGGGGAGGAGGTAAAAGGAACAAGACTGGCCATGGGTCGATGATTGAAGCTGTTTGGGTAAGTGGGGGCCTTCATACTATTCTGTCTTCTTTTGCGTGTGTTTGAAAATTGGCATAATAAGATTTTCAAAAAGAGGGGAGAAGGAAGGACACCCCCTTTCATTGCCCCTGGTCACTGTTGCATCTGGTGAACATATGCTGCCCAGTGTTAATGCAGCCATTTTGTGGCTAAGAGGGGACAAGCCTGAGGACGAGCCTGGCTACCGAATGTGGCAGAGTAGAAACAGAAAGGAGCTGGGGTGCTGGATGATTCTCTAGGGCTGTCAAATTAATCAGACCGGAACAGGCCTGCTTCAGTATTCCAGATGATGTGGTTAATAAATTAAGCCCTATTTACTTTTATTTATTTATTTTTGTTACAAGTAACTCAACTGATCTAGAGAAAGAAAAAGAATGGAGACCGGGCCCTTCTTTGCTGCACCTAAGAGGACAGCAGGATTAGAAGAAAGGCTTGTGAGAAATGGGTCCCTGACAAATCTCTTTGAGTCCTCCTACCACACCCACAGGGCTCCAGGAAATGGGAGCAGTCTCTGCTTTCTGCCCACCTCTATTGAACTTCTAAGGGCCAATGTCAGGGGCTGCACCAGACTTTGGTTAGAAGGATGCTGATGTTGCAATCATAGCCCTACAGTTCCAGAAGAGGAAATGGCAGAAACAGAGTTCCCGAAGGACAGCTGGCTGTTCTGGCATCCCTCCTTACGAAGACAAGGAGACCTCCTCTCTCTGAACCCTCAACACGCAGTAACCACAACCACACAATGTCCACACACAGGGCACAAACAGCATTGTTTCTAACTGATCTCATGGTTCAGCTGGTCTCAGAGCTATCAGCTGTTCCGTAATGCATGACAAGTCATTGTGGTTAACTTAACCCACCCGAGTCTCCTAGATACGGTCATTAGACACTTGCCAAAAAAATGTGCAGAGGGGATGCTGGGGGGAGGACGAGAAGAAAGCTGATGTGGAGAAGGGCCACAAGGCATGGCCTCTGGTTCCTTTCGATACTCCTGGAGTTCTGCCCGGACTCAAGAGTTCAGATGCAGCTTCAGCCCAGGCTCAGGAGACAGCATGGGAGGTGAGCGTGGCATCCTTTATTTTGGAGGAGGTCACAGTCTCCAGTGAGTTTGTTCTCAGTTCCAATTTGGCCCCTATTTTCAAGACTTTTCTCAGAACAGTGATTCTTGCATTTGAAAGTGCAGCAGAATTCCCTAGAGGGTTTAAAACACAGATTGCTGGGTCCCAGCCCCTGAATTTCTAATTGAGTAGGTCTGGAGACTAAGAATTCACTAATTTAATGAACACACAAGTGAAGCTGATTCCACTGGTCTGGTGGACACTGATTTGACAATTACTGACCTAGAACTTCTTAGCAGGATTGTGGCTCTCAGGTAGCAGGAGAAAGAGATAGACTTTTCTTCTTCTTTGGGTTGAGGTGAGGACCAATGACAAATGGTCAAGGGGCCTGTGGTCCTTGGATAGGAGGAACGGAGAGCAATGACGCTCTGAGATCATCTGACCAGGAACCAGGAGTCTTGGGGTGTGATCCTGTCCCTGAACTATCTCACTGTGTGGCCTCAGGGGTCACTTCTGCTCTCCGGGCCTCAGTTTACCCCATTTGTAAAATGAGTACTTTTCTGTATGTGTTACTATTTTCACAAAAAAAAATGTTTTAAAAATAAAAAAGGAAGACAACATGAAGTAGGTGACCTCTAAGGTGGTGAGGGTAGAAGACTGTCATGCAGCCACCATTGCTTCCTCAGAAGCTTGGAGGTTGGCATCTGACTTGGTGTCAGTATGACTCTGATATGAACCTGCTGTGAGTACTGGGGCCAGTGGCCTAACCTCGCAGAGCCTGTAAGTGGGGGTAAGGAGACCGACTTGCAAGGTGTCTGTGAGAATGGAGGTAAATATGTAAAGTGTCTGGCCAATAAGTGGCAGCTATGGTGACCAATTTTGCTGTTTTTAATACCATGTCAAGGTCTGGGGGACACGAAGGAAACTCTTCTCCCCACTCCTTCCCACTCCCCGGCAGCCTGTTGATCTTCATGTTCATTGATGGTGGCATCTCCAACTCCTTTTCTTTTGATTATTAATTAAACTAATATTGATTGAGGGCCTATTAGGTGCCAAACAGAGGACAGGCAGTGGGGATACAATGAGGAGAAAAATCCAGACAAGGTCCCTGCTCCCTGTGGACCTCAGAGTCTAGTGGGGGAAGCAGATATTAACCTGTGAATCACATAGAATCAGGTGAAACTCAACAGTGGGAAGTGCTGTGAAGGAGATGGAGATGGTGCAACAGCAGGGGGGTTTGACCTAGTTGGTGGGACAGGACAGGCTTCAGAAAGTAATGAGTGGAAGGATGTCCCCAAAATGAATAGGGATTGACTGGGTGAAGAGGGGGAATAGAGTTTTCAGGGGTGAGGGAACAGCCTGTGCAAAGGCCCTGAGGCAAGATGAACACACATACCAGGAGCTAGCTAGAGGAATGTGGAGGCAGGATGGTTGGCAGGACTACCCCATGCAGAGCCTTGCAGGCTGAATTAGGGAGTCTGGTCTTTATCCCAGGAGAAACAGAACCTTTGCAGGTTTTATAGTGGAGGCAGCTACATGATCTGAGGTGTGTTTCAGATACCTCCTTTGGATGTGTTTGGAGAGGAGGTTTCAGGGGCCAGAGAAGAGGAAGGAGATCTGTTAGGACACACTTATGGCCTGGGTGCAGTGGGGAGTGTGTTTGAGACAGAAGGAAGTAGCTGTATTTGGGTGGGGATGGGGGTCCTTTGGAGTAGACACCATAGGGCTTAGAGGTGATTGATGTGGCTCATGAGAAAGGTGACTAGGGTGGCTCTGGCTATCTGGTGTCCTAATAGGATGGGCGGATGGTGGTGGCGTTCCCTGAGTGAGGGTGAAATTCCCTTCCTCCGCTCCTGAGTATGTGAGGATCCAGCTGGTCCCTGGTCATACCAGAGGTTATAAGAATGGGACCCTTTGTGTGTATTTTAGAGAAACATGTAAAGTGCTTAGCAGAGCAGCTGGTACTCAACAAATGACAGCCACCTGCTGGGCCCCCTGAGCTGTGACGACAATACTATGCCTGCCACCATGTCCCTCAGGGTTCCTGGCCTCTTGCCACAGAGACCTGTCTCGGGCTGACCCTCTTACTTCCTTAGGGTTGGGGAATGACTGTGCCTCCCCCTGAGGTGGCGAGATTTTGTCTCAACCTCAAACCACCTTGTCTTCATCTTGGAAGTTGGAGCAAGAGAAGGAGAGAGCTGGTGCGCAGGGGAGAGGCTATGCTTCTGTGGGTCAGAGGGCAGGTGCCTTGTTTTTGAAGCCAGGCGGGGCTGGCCCTACTCCAAACTAGCTGTGTGACAGGGGCAAGTCCCTTTCCCTCTCTAGACCTCAGTTTACCTAATGCGTATAATGGGGATAAACAATAGACTGGAGACAGTCCTGAGAACCTCTAGTTCCAACTCTGGGATTTTGTCTGTGCCCAAGAGAGAATGGGCTGCAGGGCAGGACTGCTTTCTTCCTCTGGGTGATGCTCACTCAAGGCGGACTCTTCCCACCTTCAGGCCTGGGTATGGGCAGGAGAACTGCCTCCTCCACGCCTTTCCTGAGGGCTTGGTGAAGACCCTTGCCTACCATGGAATTTTCCCTGAGCCCCTGTCCTTTCAAATCCTCATAGCCTTGCATGACCCCGCTCCTTCATTGAGAGCACACCTCTCCCTCCCTGTCTTACCTGGCCTTTCCTGTCTTCCAGTGGTTGCTGACTCAGTGCAGGGCAAACTGCATCTCTCTCTCCCCTGCCAGGACCAGGGACCAAAAGAGTGTTGGACAAGTGTCGGATAAGGACTGTCAGTAAGAGATACCCAAGCCATTCTCCCCTGTGCAGAATCCCAAGGCCAGAAACTAGGGCCTAGAACTTGCCTGTTTAAGAAGGTCACCAGCTGATGCCGGTAGGTTTCTTTGCTTTGGTCCTGTTCATCTCTAGAGAAGGGACGGCCACCTAGCCACTCTCCCCACCGTCTGGCCCAGACTCTGAGCTAGGTTCTTCTGCCCCCTCTTCCTAACAAAGGCTTCCTTAGTAGAAAAGAACTTGGACATACAATACTTGCCAACAAAAGCAGCCATTGTAGCCCTAGGGAAGGGGGAGGGTAGAGAATCAGAGTCAGGTTTGGCTCTCAGTTTGCCAAGACTGGCTTCAGGGAAGGCTCCAGCCCCACTGCTCACAAGTCAGGCTACTGGGATCCCAGCTGTGATCTGTCCCTCTTGACTTACCAAATCTAAGGCAGCATTGGGGTGAGTCTGGGGAGGGCGACCCAGGGCCCTGAGTTTTCTAGGCAAGCTTCTCTGGGATGGCCCTGCAGCTGGGAGAAATTTGACAATTACATTCCATAAATAACTTGTCCCTTCTATCCCCACAGGGCCCCCACTATGCAGCTAGAAAAATCAAGAGACCCTGAGAAGGGAGGTCATTTTATCCTGAGCTCTTTTAGGGGGTTCATGAAGGACCAGAATGTAGACAGTTCCAGGCCTGGTCCTCTCACAGCTTCCCCTCCACATTCCTACTGACACACATGTACCCCTCACCTTCTTGTTTCGTCAGCTTTCATATACAAAACCACAGTCTGGCTCTTGACTTCACAGATTTTAAAGGAACAGAAAATGGAGAAAGAAGAACTCTGTTCTTCCCAAACCTAATATAGACTAGTTTGGTATTGCCACTTCCAAATATGGTTAGCTGTCCATATCTGCAGGTTTTATATTCAAGGATTTAATCAAACATGGATTGAAACTGGAAAAAAATTCTAGAAGTTTCCAAAAGCAGAACCTGAATTTGCCACATGCTGACCACTATGCTGAATCAATGTGAATGAAGTGATGTGCAGGCATACCCAGTTGTAGCCTGTATGCAAATACAGATTATAGGCATATACTATGCCATTTTATATAAGAGACTCGAGCATCCATAATTTTGGTGTCTGTGAGTGTCCTGGAACCATCCCCCAAGGATACAGAGGAAAAACTGTAACTGGATGCTCTGATGTTGCTTGGAATAGAATACACTCTGCATTTCTATAGGACTCTAGAGTTGACATCTGTGACTCCAGTGATCCTCATGATTTTCCCTCTGACAGAGAGGTACTGCAGCCCAAAGGGAAAGGACTAGCCCTCAGTCACATGGCCTGTACTTGGCAAAGTCCAGCCTAGACAGTCTCCTGACTGCTAATCTTGTCTCTCTCTTCCACTCAGCACTAGACTTGGATTCTGATCCCAGCTCTGCTATGAAGAAGCTGTGTGACCGGGGACACATCACTTCAGCTCTGTGAGCCTGCTTCATAAATGCACCGGCCCTCCAAACCTTCAATGTATTTCATTCATTCCAAAGCACTACCTCTCAGGAGTCCCTGAGTCAGGTGCTGGGGCCAAGAGGATGAAGACTCCAGCTCTCTGCCCACAAGACAGGAGCATAGTCTGAGCCCAGCTGCTACTGGACAAGGGGTCTGTCCCTGAGCAGGTCTGCCTAGGGCCAGCTGTAGTGTGTGAGTTCTTGACTTCGTGTGGGAAAGATTTCACAACGTAAGTCCCGATGACTATAAGGATATGTTTATCAAGGCTGGGGACAGTGAAACTAGGAAGGGCTTAGCATAGAAGAAGCAACAAGAGAGCCTGGGCTGGGCTGCCTTAGCTCACTGGGAAGTCAGAGGAAAGGAGGCTTTGGGGACAGGTTCACAGGATCAACCTGGGACAAACTGCCAGCTGCCCATTGCCTAAGAGTTCAGGACACATGTGCCTGTGGGGAAAGAAGTGGGGGAAGAAGAGGGGAATCCTGTGGCTGCTCCCAAGAGGGAGCACGCACACCCTGGGTCCTTTGTCTTGAGGTTTTTCTCTCTGTTGCAGGTGGAAACCTTAGGGGAGTCTCAGGGGAGGGCTTCAGTAGAATATTCATCAGTTCTCCAGGTGTGCCCTTTCAGGGTCATGGTCTCCTCTGATTGGTCAGTGACAGGGCAGGGGTCTAGTCATTGCAGTTGGTTCTGGTGTTGCCCACCTGGTTTTGCTGCTTTTCTGGGCCTGGATCAGAAATACAACTGAGCCCTACATGTCATCTCCAGGGGAGGAAAGGTTAGTTACTCAGGGGGAGAGGCCCTTGTTTTCCCAGTTTTGCCCCCTGTCCTGGTGACCACTTTACCTGGCTTGTAAATTTCTCAGCCAGTTTGTTCAACTACCTGCCTCAGTTTTCTATTCCACTTGCCAACGAATTGTCCTAGCTTCTTACTATTCTGTCTCACAGCAAGGGTGCCAATTGGGATACCTCCTGTGGGGAGAAGAGGGCATTGGGACACTTCTGGTGGACAGAAAAGGGCAGGAACCCAAGTCCTTTCTCAGGGGACTCAGGGAATTCCCAAGAGAAGTCTGGTTAGAGAATTTCCATCCAAAGTTGGCCTCCCTTTAAGAAAGCCCTACAACACAATGTCTGAAGTCAAAAGCAGAAAGATTAGGGGGTCTTTATACACTTTACACAAAGATTCTTTATTCTACAGTTCTTAAAAATATCTCCAATTCCCTCCTCTGGATTACTTGAAATACATTTCATTTGCAAATCATCAGGAACACATTTATGGAGTAAAGCAGGAGAGCAGAGCAGACGTTGGGCTGTTTGCCTGACTACTGAACTGGGCTTGTCGGCATCACAAAGCCAGAATCCATTCTCGTCTCTCCGACTCGTGGTTTTTCCCATGGAGGGCTGTGTGGCATGTGCTATTGGTGCCAGGGCTGGACATAGAGAACAGTTATGTACTGAACACCCATTTCACAGATGAGGAAATGGCGGCTCGGAGCTAGTGTTTCAATCAGGGCTGACTGTAAAGCCAGGGCTCTCCCCTCACCTCACTCAATCATACTCTTCTTGACTGGGACACAGGCCAGTTACTCTGCACTTGAGGTCCAGGAAGCTGTAGTCTGCAAAATAGGGGTCCGAAGGTTAATGGAAGTATGAAGGAGCCATTCTCGCGGGGTGCTCTCAGAGTCCCCACTTAAAGACAGTCAGACATCCCTCTGCCCTGTGGCTCTGGAGAGCCATCCTGCGGTCAAGCATGAGCAGCAGAGGAGGCAGGGAAAAGGGCTACAGGCTTGTACTCCAGGGGAGCCCGGGCAGCTGATGAGACCCTCGCCCAAGACGCTTGGAGCCCCAGCTGTGGCTCCGCGTGGCACTTCCGATCCGCCGGGGCAGCGTGCAGCTGCGCTCCCCAGCACCGCGCCCCGCCCCCGAGCGCGCTGCTCCCCCAGCTCCGACCCGCGCCCCGCCCCTCCCCGTCAGTGTGCCCACCCCCGGCCCGCCCCGCCGCTCCATCGTCCGGCTCCCGCGAGTTCCCGGGCGTCACGGCGCGGGGAAACCAACCCGCAGACAGTTGGGACCGGAGACGATGGCACATCGGCTGCCTCGCTCTCCTGCCGGTAGCCTCAGGTGCCCGGAGCCAGCTATCCAGTCGGCGGCGCCGCGCCGGGGACCGGGAGCGGGAGGGCGGGAGGCGGCGAGGCGGGAGCAGGCGACGGCTGCGGAGGCCGGCAGGTCGGTGCACAGGCAGCCCCGGGTGAGCCCTAGCCTCACCTGCAACCCGGAGCTCGGGACTCTGGCGCCTGCTCCGCCCGCGTTCCCGCGTGGCCACATGGCTCGGCTCCGTGCGCTGCTGTCCTGCCTGCTGCCCCTGCACTGCGCGCTCTGCGCCGCCGCGGGCAGCCGGACCCCAGGTGCGTGAGAGTCGGGCGCGCGGGAGCGCATGGGGTCTGGGGTGCTTGCGGGTCCGGGTGATCCGACAGTGCAGAGGAGCTCGGTAGCTCTAGAAGGTGAAAGGCGGTGCGCATACTTGGGCTAAGCTCTCTTTTCTCCCCCTGTGCCACCGATGCTGTCCCACGATTTGTCTTTCTGGCACAAGATCTCGAGAGACCCCAGAGAAGGATTTGGGAATAATACGGAGCCTCTTACAGGGGCTTCGCATCTGTCTCTTTGTGCCTGTTTTTTTTTTTTTTTTTCTCCCTCTGTCTCACTCTTTCAGTATCTTCTCTATCTCCAGCTAGTATGTATGTGTTCACATGTGTGTGTACGTATGTGCAAGTGTCTGTCGCACACACAGAATCAGGCTGGCAGGTGGTTACCCTACACCCCAGTTAACACTCCTGCATGGAAATACACATCTCTCCCCAGTATTGTCAGGCTCTGTGCAGACACCCTGCCACACACAGACCAGACACACTACCCCTTCACTTCATAGTTTGGGATGCCCTCCTGGTGGCTCTGAACATGGGGAGGTGGCCCCTGTAACTTCCAGGCAGTGTGGTTGCTTGTCTGTGAACTCTGTTCATGTACCAAACGGATCCCTCTAGCTGAAGACTTGGGGTTCCTTGCTCTAATGGGTAAACCAGAGCAGAGTTGGCACTCCCCCACCCACAACTGCCTTGGACATGGGGGATTTTCAGGACACACCATTTTCCAGATTTTATCAGTGCTGTGAAGGGGGCTGGGGAGGCAGGAGATAGAGCTGTGTGGAAATGAAAATTCCTCCCAAAGTCATATCCATGAATCACCAGGCCTGGAAGCCAGGGAACTGTCATTTCTGCCTGGCTTGGCTTGGGCTCAGGGAGAGCTGTGTGAGGATGGGGCTGCTGGCATGCAGCCTGGAGCATGGGGCCGTGACCTCACACTTAATTCAGTCTGAGTGGGCAGCTCACCCCGTGCATCTTTTTTTATTTCTGAAGATCTATACTTACCCAGCTTGGGGCTGGGCCATGTAGAAATCTCAGCAGCCACTGTGCTGCTTAAAAAAATTTTCTTTCTAAACTTGGAAAAATATAGAACTTGTATTCCCTCCCCTCCCTCTCCAGCTCCTCCTTTCTCCTTGACACGTGCCCAGGATGCCCTGGGTTTCTAGGTGTGTTTTGCCAGCTGCGTTCAGGGAGCTTGGTGAGGAGGGTCCTACCCCAGCCTGGTCTAGTGACTTCAGCACATTGGGAATGTTTGGGCGGACCCTCTCTATGCCCTGGGGGCTTTCGGGGAATTTCAGTGCTTTCCTCGGCAGTGCCCAAGGTTGGAAGGCTTGTTGCTAGAGTGACAGAACTCTGTTTGAAGTCATTTGTTTTCTTCTGCTAAGTTGAAAAAGCACCTGGGGACTCCCGGAAACAATTTATGTCCACAAAGTACTTGCACACCATTCATCCAGGTGCAGGGATCCAGGGGCTCAGGAAGCAGGAGATAGGAAATGGATCATCTCGGGCTAAGGGGTCCCTTCAAGGTGACACTCAAAGTTGCAGCTCACTCCCCGCCCCAATGGGATATATGGCTTTCCCTTCTCTTTGCACAGCCTGTACTGAAGTGACTCTTTGTTTACCTTCAGCAGAGCTGCGCCTCTCCGGAAGGCTCCATGACTATGGTGTGACAGTGCCCTGCAGCACAGATTTTCGGGGACGCTTCCTTTCCCACGTGGTGTCTGGCCCAGCAGCAGCCTCTGCAGGGAGTGTGGCAGTAGACAGGTCACCTGCACCACCCTCACACTCTGGTCACCTCCGGGTGGCCCGCAGCCCCCTGCGCCGCAAAGGAGCCACCCTACCGCCTGGCCGGGTGGGAGGCTACTACCTGTACTTCAATGTCACTGTTTTTGGGGAGGAACTGCACTTGCGCCTGCGGCCCAGCTGGCGGCTGGTGGTGCCCGGAGCCTCTGCGGAGTGGCAGGAGGACTTTCGGGAGCTCTTCCGGCAGCCCTTGCAGCAAGAGTGTGTCTACACCGGGAGTGTCACAGGCATGCCCAGGGCAGCTGTCGCCATCAGCAACTGTGATGGATTGGTAAGGGACAAACCTTTCTTCGAGCCTCATTTTTCCCCTCTCCCCAGGCCCTGGCTAACTCCAGTCCCTGAACCAGGTAGACCTGATTTTCTCCTTTTCTCACCTGTGTTGGGGACTGCTGTGGGCAGGTCGTGTGGTCTGGGCTGTGCTGCTTTCCACAGAGAACCCACATGCCCTGCTGGCACCAGGCTTATGCTCTGCCAGGTGGGTAGTGGCCCAGCTAGGATGATGTCTTTTCTCTTGTTCATCCCCTCACCATCCACTAACATGTTGGGATCACAGCTTACCTGGTGCAGACTCACGCAGGGGTGAGGAAGGCGGATCTGCTGGGATGGGTTCATGGCTGTGCTGTTTACTAGCCACGAGATTTTGGATAAGTTACTTAGCTTTCCTGTGGTTCTTTCCTATGTGCAAAGTAGACTATTTATTCATTCTGAACATACTTACTTCATGTGTCCCGTATGTATAGCTCTGTTCAGGCTCTGGGGGCTACAACAGGGCCAGAGGCAGAGTCCCTAATCTCCTGGAGCTGATGTGCTGGTGATGATCATGTGACCCACCTTACTTGGCAGCACAATTGGTGGTCAGCAGGTCAGCACCTGCCTGGCATGTGGCCAAGCCTCTGTCAGTGTTAGCTGCTGTTATTCTTACTGTTTTGTCCCCTGCCGTCTCTAGTCCTTGAAGCTAACCTACTTTTTCCCAGTGGTCTGCTCTGTGAGTTCCCTTTCTTAGGATCTGCTCCCTCCTCCCTGGCATCACATTGCAAAGCAGAAAGGCATGAGTGGCTTCCTTCTTTCTCATGCTCAATTCCTGCTGAATCTTGGTCCTTTCACTGCTCCTTCCTCGATGTGTCAGGTCCTCATGAGCCTATGTAGTATCCTCAGAGCAGTAGGCATTCTTTCTCTGGTCTGTACTTGGTCAGCTACGAGCTGATATGTCCCAGGAAAGGACCTGCTGGCCCCTCTGCCCTTCACCTTTAAGAAAGGGATGAGTCACATGGGGGGATGGGAATGGGCAGGGCTAGGAGCTCTTCTCACCGTCTTCCTGTCCTTCAGTGCTGTCTTCCTGCTGAACGTTATGGCTGCCTTTGTCTAGACCAGTGCTTCTCAGTCTTCCTTTCATCAAGCTCCCCTCACCCCGCCGTCAATGAGCAATTTTAGACATTTTTCCTAATTGCCACCCCCATCAAATTTTAATCCCACAGATATACTGAATACATGTTTATGAATTGTACATATATTTGTGCTTTATATATACAGAGTAATATTTTTCCTTTCCAAAGAACCAGGTTTTGCCTGTTGGAGGTGATAGGGCCCCCATTGAGAAGCATAGTCTAGGAAGCAGTTGGTTCTCAAAGTTGAACATGTGCTAGAGTCACCTGGAATGCAAGAGTTCCGTGCTGCAGAATTTGAGAAACCCAGCATGTAAGGACTGCTGGAGAAGGCTGAGACCTTGTCCTGCTTCCAGAGTGAGCCTTGGCTGCCAGCCTGCCCTGGCTCAGCTGTTCTGTGCAGGAGGAGTCCTCCTCAGTCAGCCTGCTGGCTAGCACTGTGTTGTGGCCACAAATTTTGGTTGAAAATCGAGGTGACGTTTGGAATCACCCAGAGATACAGTGTCTGTGCAGATGGAGAGAGAAAGTGCCGGTGCAAACCAATGGCTTGGCTGAATGACATGTGAACTCTTTCTAAAGCCATCAGCCATGTAGGCTGTCAGCTGTGCAGTGACGGGGCTGGATCTCCCACTTCTTTGGTTACCTCCATAAATGTACACTGGGACCTAAACAAAGGTGTTAGTGGATGGTTATCACCATTAATAAGTAGTTGTCCATACAGTTTGCACCCTGAAAACTTCCCTATCATTGAACTAGTTCAGCAGCCCATTGATAAGTGGTTAGTGACTGTTAGATGATGCAGGGATCAGGGTCACGAAGGACCCTGACCTCGATCTCAGCACCCATGAAGCAAAATCACGTGGCCACAGGCTGTGGTGTACAGTAACCAGCTGCACTCTGGTGGTTTGGGATGGGCGGCTGCTTGGTGGGCCTGGGGCCAGATATTACTCAGCTGACATTACTGACTTTTGGTGGCCTCTGAGTAAATGTTCTCATCAGCTGTGTGACCTAGGCAAGTCATAGCCCATCTCTGGGCTTTACTCTTCTGACTTGTCCAAAGAGGGTCTGTGTTTGCTGCTCCCCAGTAGATGGAAATCAATTCAATGTGATATTGGCAGAAGCCAAATGAGGTCTTGGAGGTTGTCCCATGGATGAACTTGCCTCTGGAATTGAGGCTTGCCTGATTCGCACTGCCCTTGGTGAGGGAGACCTCATGGGGCTGAGCCTCAGGCTGGGCCCTTGTTTACACCAGGCCACTGCTTGTGCCTTTGACTGTCTCTAGAGGCCTGCCCCTCAGTCTAAATCCCAGGTGCCTTCCCATCCAGGTTCCTGACAAGGGCGACAGCCCAACACTGCGGCCTCTCCAGCACAGAGTGTCACTCACTCCTGGCCCATTTCAGAAACCTGCCCTGTGAGGGCGAGGGGCTGTTTACACTGACACAGCTGAGCTACCTTTGGACTTGAAGGCTACAGTGCAGCATTTCGATGGCAGATTTAACTCTGCAGCTTCATGTGGCCTCTGCATTTTAACTTCATTTTCTTTAACAACTCAGATGCCGATGTCATTCATTCCAAAGAAAATATGTAGGGAACATTGGCGGTGAGCAGGGCCCACAGGAAAATGTAAGAAAATGAAAGTGACACAAAAGCAACAGGAATGAGTCCCTCCCAAAGCCCAGGCACAGCGTGCATACCGTCCCAGCACACATAAAATCAGAAATGAAAGAGAAGAAATCACAACTAATACCACAGAAATACAAAGGACTGTAAGAAATTACTGTGAACAACTATATGCCAAGACATTTGACAACCTGAGTGAAATGGACAAATTTCTAGGAACATATACTCTTCCAAAACTGAATCAAGAAGCAGCAGAAGGCCTGAATAGACCGCTAACAACTAGTGAAATTGAAGCAGTATAAAAAAAAAAAAAATCCTGGCACACAAAAGCCCTTGACTGGACAGCTTCACAGGTGATTTTTACCAAACATTTAGGGAACAGCTAACTCTATACTTCTCAAACTGTTCCAAAAACTCCAAGAAGAGGGAGGACTCCCAAAGTCTTTCTATGAAGCCAGTATTATCCTAATTCCAAAACCAGGTCAAGACACAATAAGGAAAGAAAACTATAGGCCAATATTGCTGATGAATGTAGATGTTAAAATCCTCAACAAAATATTGGCAAACCAGATCTAGCAATACCTTAAAAAGTTCATACACCATGATCAAATGGGATTCATCCTAGGGCTGCAAGGATGATATCATATTCATAAAGCAATAAACATAATACACCACATAAACAAATTGAAAGACAAAAATCACATGATCATGTCAACAAATGCTGAAAAAGCATTTGATAAAGTATAGCACACTTTTATGATAAAAATGCTCAGCAAACTGGGAATAGAGGGAGCATACATCAACATAATAAAGGCCACATCTGAGAAACCTACAGCCAACATCATACTCAATGGGCAAAAATTAAAGCTTCCCCCTTAAGATCAGGAACAAGACAAGGATGTCCACTTTCACCACTCTTATTCAACATTAGTACTGGAAGTTCTAGCCACAGCAATCAGACAAGAAAAATAAATATAAGGCATCCAAATTTGAAAAGAGGAAGTAAAACTGTCATTATTTGCAGAAGACATGATAGTGTAAATAGAAAACCCTATAGGCTCCACCAAAAAACTTCTCAACCTAATAAATGAATCTGGCAAAGTAGCAGGATACAAAGTCAATATACAGAAATTGAAGGCATTTTTGTACACCAACAATGAAATATTAGAAACAGAAACTAGGGGTAAAAATCCCATTTACTATAGAAACAAGAAAAATAAAGTATCTGGGAATAAACTTAACCCAGGAGGTAAAAGAACTGTACTGAGAAAACCACAGAACACTAAAGAAAAAAATTAAGGAAGATACAAATAAATGGAAGCATATACTGTGTTCTTGGATTGGAAGAATTAACATCATTAAAATGTCCATACTACCCAAAGCAATCTATAGATTCAGCACAAGCCCTATTAAAATACCAATGACATATTTCATAGATTTATAACAAATGTTTCAAAAATTTATATGGAATCAAGAAGATCTCAAATAGCCTCAGCAATCTTGAGAAAGAAGAACAAAGTAGGAGGGATCACAATACCTGATATCAAACTATATTACAAGGCCACTGTTATCAAGACAGTCTTGTACTGGCATAAGAACAGACATATAGATCACAGGAACAGAATAGAGAGCCCAGAAATAAGCCCATGTCTCTGTGGTCAACTAATATTTGACAAAGGGGGAACGAGCATAAAATGGAGTAAAAATAGCCTCTTCAACAAATGGTGATGGGAGAACTGGAATGGTATATGCAAATAAATGAAACTAGACCACCAGCTTACATCATACACCAGAAAAAATTCAAAATGGGTAAAAGACTTAAACATTAGCCATGGCACCATAAAAGTCATAGAGGAAAACATAGGCAATAAAACCTCAGATATTCCATGCAGCAATATTTTTGCCAATATATCCTCTAGGGCGAGGAAAATAAAGGAAAGAATAAACAAATGGGACTACATCAAATTAAAAAGTTTCTGGATGGCTAAAGAAAACATCATTAAAATGAAAAGGCAGCCAACCATATGGGAAAACATATTTGCCAATGATACCTTGAACAAGGGTTTGATCTCCAAAATATATAAGGAACTCATATGACTCAACACCAGGAACATAGATAACTCAATTAAAAAATGAGCAAAGGACCTGAACAGACACTTCTCCAAGGAGGATATACTGAGGGCCCATAGGTATATGAAAGAATGCTCAACAGCACTAGCCATCAGAGAGATGCAAATTAAAAACACAATGAGATACTACCTCACACCATCATTAGCAAATCAGCAAACAATAAGTGCTGGCGAGGATGTGGAGAAAAGGGAACCCTAGTGCACTGCTGGTGGGAATGCAGACTGGTGCAGCCACTGTGGAAAACAGTATGGAATTTCCTCAAAAAACCAAAAATGCAACTGTCTTTGATCCAGTGATTCCACTGCTGGGATTATACCCGAAGAATCCTAAAACATCAATTCAAAAGAACCTGTGCACCCCTATGTTCATAGCAGCATTATTCACAATAGCCAAGTGCTGGAAACAGCCTAAGTGCCCATCAGTAAATGAGTGGATCAAAAAACTGTGGTACATTTACACAATGGAATACTATGCAGCAGAAAGAAAGAAGGAACTCCTACCTTTTGGGAAGCATGGATGGAACTAGAGAGTATTATGCTAAGTGAAATAAACCGGGTGGCGAAAGACAAATATCATATGATCTTACCTATAGAGGAACTTAATGAACAAAACAAATGAACAAAATAGTACCAGAAGCATGGAAACAAGGAATAGACTCAGTGACCAGAGGGGTGTGGGGTGGGGGCGGGGGGAAGAAGAGGAAGCATCTAGTCAAGGGACAGGTATAAATGACCCATGGCCAACAGGGTGGTGGGATTGACTCTGAGAGAGAGGGGTGGGTGGGGCAGGGAGGAGCAACAGGAGAAAATTGGGACAACTGTAATAGAACAACAACAACAAAAAAAAAAAAAAACCCATCAAGCTATGTTGGAACAATAACGAAAAAAGCTGACAAATTGAAATCCTGTGTGAGGCAGCACAAAAGGACCCATTTGTTTTGGTTAGGGCATCCAGGACTCCCCAGAGGAGGCGGCAGTGGCTCAAGACTGTTTACACGTTGTAAATAAGGAAGAAAGTGCGGGCCCGTGGCCAGCGGAGAGAACAACTGACTCAGACAAGCTTGGGAATGAAGTACGGGATGTGAAGAGGCCAAGTCCTACTGTAGTGTTCCTTCTGAGGGTGGGAGTGGCTCTCATACCCTAGGATTCCAGGTTAAGAATGTGCCCAGGCAGCAACGGCAACCTGTACTCTTCAGAGCCTCCCTCGGGGAGCCTGGCCAGTCATTACAGAAGTCCTCCTGATGCTCTCCTGACCCCCATCCTCTGAGGGCCCGTGGGCAGGAAGCACCTGGGTGGGACCCCTGGTTCGGGGCCAGATGCAGAACAGACCCTCCGCTAGAGATTGTGCCTCTGGATTCCTGGGAGGAACATGGACACCTGGGGTGGGGGCCAGTTCTTTGTGGGTCCTGCAGGTGTGCTGAGGTAGAGGAATGAGGTGAGCAGAGCGGGGTCCCTGCTTCTCGGTGGGTCCGTGTGCTCACTGTGGCCATCTAGAACCTGGGCTGCCAGGCTTCCCTGCCTTCATGGGCCCTGGGCCTTGCTGCCCTGCCCTGGGGTGATGGGGGCTTGGCCCTGTCGCCTCTGTGAGTCACCATCTTGGTGCGGAAGTAGCTGCACATGTAAGATTTGTCACCATCTGGTTTCATTTTCCACCCTCTGCAGATGGTGCATTTTTAGCAGGTTATGCTGAGTATTCCTCTGGCAGACAGTGTGGGGCGGGGGCAGGGGAGGCTGAGTCCCAGCCCTACTTCTTATCTCTGTTTAATGTACAAGTCACAGAAGCTCTCTGAGCTTCAGTCCTTTAGTTTTAAAAATGGGATTACAGTGGAGGGGTTGGGGATTGGTAGCTAAAAAGGTCAGAGCTGTGTTTATGGGTGATGAAATATTCTAAAACTGATGGCAGTGGTGGTCGCACAACTCTGTGCGTGTAACTAAAAGCCTTTGAATTCTACAGTTTAAATGAGTGAATTATATCCCAGTAAAACTGTTCCAAAAAGTGCCTGACCCATAGAAAGGCCAATGGCAATCATTGTTAGTAGTAATTAAGAGGCTACAGTCTAGGATGGCAGAAAGTGTGGAATCTCTTTGGTCTGATGCAGACTAGCTGTGTGGCCTTGAATACGTTACTAGATCTCTCTGTGCTTAGATTCCTCACCTGTAAGGAGGAGAGAACAATCATTTATAGCGTTGTTCAGAGGATTAAATAAGATACTATAAAAAAAGTGAAGGGTCTGGTATATGGTGGGGCCTTAAAAATGGGGATTATCGTTAACAGTAATATTTATTAATTTCTTAACATTAGTGTCTACAGTAATTACAGTTACTGTTAATAGTAAAAAATACTATAAGTGTTGTTCGAGACCCTTGTATTGCAACAGTGTGTAGGTAGTCAGTGTTCTTGGTGAGCGTCTGAGGCCACCTGTGGTTCCCAGGTGTCCAAAGCCTGTTTCTCTGCCGCTGCAGCTCTGCCTGCCGAATCCGTCAGATAGTGCTTGCTCAGAGCACAGAGTGTGAATTTTACAACTGGTCTGTAATACCCTAGATGCCTTCCAGGACAGTGGACACTGAGAGGTGCTAAGTGGAGCACTTAGGTCCCAGGAGTGCAGCGGTGAAACCCAACCCGCTCTTCCTTACTCCACAGTTGAAAGAGAAGGCCCACGCACAGCAGAAGTGTGAAACAAGCCAGACCACACGAAACCTCAGTGTTTTGTGAAAATGCAGGGAGGCACCATGCCCTCAGCGGGTGTCCTAGAGGTGAGTACTGAGAAGGAGAGGTGCTTCCTGAGAAGGAAGGCTTTGTAGGGAGGGGACATTTGGGCTGGGTTTTTAAGCATCAGTAGGAGTTTTTAAAGCCAAGAGGTAGGAGTTATAAGCAGTCTGTAGGGAAGGAAATCCTATGTCTTCACAGGGTTCAGGGAATGGCAAGTCATCCCAGCTCTCCGTGGGGGAGGCGTGTGGTGACAGTGCAGCCTGGAAATCTCTGCCTCACCTCCAAGCGTAGACTTGCCCTGTGGCCATGAGGAGCACGGGAGGGTGGTAAACAGGAGTCACATTAATATTGGGGGAAGTATCTTTTCTGTCACATGCTGGCACAGTGCTGGTATGGCAGACTTGCCTGTGGCTCATTGGTGTCCTTGGGCCCACACCTGTCCTTTCTCCGGGAGCTGCTCCTCGTTGGCTGGGGAGTGAATGGGCTGTCCTGGCAGGTCCTTTGGGAGCCCTGGCTGTGCTGTGCCCCGCCGTCCAACCCTGCACCTGGGATGTGGAGTGTGAGGCCTGGAGTTTAGGTGATGCCCTTGCCGAACCATCCCGCTGGCCTGTCCCCGTACATCTTGGACTGCAGGCCGCCTGCACTCACACGTCTGTGCTGACAGCCCCGGGAGGGCAGGGGGAGTCTGGCCCCATGTTAGTGTAGGCCTCGCCTCCTTGCTTCACCTGCATCTCCAGCCTCCATGGCGGCTCCTGTTCTGCAGACCCTCGCCTCCAACCCAGTCAGGCTAGCGTGTGTGCCTCACTGTGTGGCCCCTCTGCCTTCATTCATTCTGTTTTCACCTCCCACGGTGCCTTCCCCTTCTCTCTGCTTGATGCACCCCTCATCTGGGCCATTTGGTTCTCAGAGATCAGATATGCGTCTTACATTTTTGCATTTCTCCAAGTGCTGAGCACCAGGGTGGACTCAGGTACACAGGCCATGATTTCAGATGCCTTGGTGAGCAGGGACTAACACAAGAAAGAGGCGAGGGTCAAGTACTAGCAGGGGGAAGTGGGATTGTGCAAATTGGAGGGGACAATGCCCTCTCCTAAAGGGAGTGCCAGTTTGGCATCGTAAAACATTTGAGTATTTTAAGGAGAAATCAGAAATAAGGGTTTTTAAGCAAAATGGCCTGTTCTTTAAGCAAAGTGCTCTCTTTTTTCAACACAGCAGGTTTGCTAGCTAGAGGCCATGGATTGCCATGTCAGGCAGTACGTGCGGGCCACGAGAGCATGACACCTGGAACCAGACTGCCAGGGTTGAGATCCTCAGCTCTGCCTTTCACATGCTGTGTGGCCTTGGGCAATTTCCAAATGTCTCTGTGCTCAGTTTCCTCATCTGTAAAGTGGGGATTGTCATAGTAATCACTTAACAGCATTGTCATGTATCAAGGGCTTAGCTCAGTTATGATCGATACAGCTTCAGTTGTTACCATTAAATTATGTGGATTTATTGGTTGAGTCTGCTGTGTCTGAGAGGAAGGGTGGAGAGAAAGAAGAGTCAAAGCACCATAAAGTGCTGCCGCAACGCCTAGAATAAGTGGTAGCTTTTATTATTATGGTTGATCTCTTGGGATACACAGAAACTAAGGCAGGGCTCACAGTAGGTTTGTTTCCAGATCCCCGGTCGCCCAGTCCAGTGCTCTTCTTGCTTCCCAGAAGACCCCATTCCATCTGGGCCTCTGTCTGAGTGGACTAGACAGTTTTCTGGGCCCTGGACAGTTTTCCAGTGTTTGAGGTGGTCCGATCCTGCAGAGTTTCAGCTCCCTCGACTCCCCACAGCTGTGTCTTGCTGGATTAATAACTTATTTATGATATGGAATAAAAGCCAGACATCACCTCACTGCCACTCCTCCTGAGCAGAGCTGGCTGCCCAGTCCAGCAACGGGTGGTCTGGTCTGGGGGCACGTTTTGTTTTCTCCCCTGGCATCTTCGGGCTGGCTGGAGCACTGGTGAGTGATGCTGTCTACTGCCTCCCAATGTCAGTGTGGTAGAGGCACAGGGTCGGCCTCGGTGAGGACCCAGGGAATCTGCCTTCCCCAGACCCTGCAGTGGGAAAGTTCCCAAACCATCTGCCAGGCCCAGCATTCCATTTTCAGCATGTGGGCCTTGCCCTGCCTTCAAAGCCTTAAGAAACAACAGCAATGACTATAATAGGGACGCTTGCAGGCTGCCTCATCCCTGGTGGCTCCAAGGAGCTCCTTGTCAGCGCAAATTATCCTCATGTTATGATAACCTCCCACAGCGAATCCCAGCTCAGCGTCATTTCCGCAGTTCACCTGGACTTTGGCCTGAGTGTGTGCAGCTGTGGCTGGAAGAGGCCCCCCTCCTCACTTTCCAGACCAGAAAGACGTGGCTCAGGGAAGGGAAGGGACTCACCCAGGGTCATGCTGTGGGCAGTTGTCAGGGCCAATGGAGACCGGGTTCCTGACTCCCAGTCCAGTGCTCCCCGTACGATCCCACATGGCTTCCCTTGAGTCAGTGGAAAGGCCCGAGGAAATGTGAGTAGTGACTCAAGGTCATAAACCATGTGATGGCTGGTGATGTGGCAGCTTAGCAGCGGCATGAATGCTAGAGATTGGTCCAATGGTTGCCCCGTGGGGGTGTCCTGGGAGTCCTTGGGGCTGGGTCCCAGGTGGAGGTGTTTACAAGGCTCCCACTGTGAGGGTCATTGCTTCCCTCAAGCTGGGACGCTGACTAAGAAAATACAAATGTCAACAGCCCGGTTAAGCGGGGATTCGAAGCTCAAAAGGAACCTGGTATTTCTTTGCCCCAAGTCAGCACTGCCGAGGTTTTATCCATTTTCCAAATACTGCAGGGCAGTGGGCTCTCTTATGTACACATTACTTGTCATGGAACATTACAAGACCTGCAGTCTCGTTTTCTTCTGCTTTCTGCAACACAGCTGAACAGGCCCCTTGTAGAGAAACCTCTGAAGATGGGAACTTTGTCTGAATGCAAACTCTGTTCCCAACGGGCGGCTTGAAGCCCTTTGTCAGCTTGTGCCTCGAAGCCAACCAAGCATTTATACTTTTGATGTGTCCAGAAAACACCCATACCCCCAAGCCACCCGGCCCACAGCAGAGGTACATTTCCGTGGCTGGGGCTGGCAGGCGCTCACACTCCCAATTAGCTCCTCCAGCCCAAAGAGGCCCTGTGTTCCGTAGCCCAGCAGGCTGCTGGCCTGGGGCGTTGAGTGCTTAATACTTTGTCACCTCATAATTCGCAGCCCCTGTATGGGAAGGCTCTAGGTGAAACACGTGCCACCTAAGCCATGGCCACAGTTTGTGGGAAAGCAGACCTTTCATTAAGGGTCACATGCCCAAGGGAGTTTGTTTTGGAGATTTGGCGCCAAGGATGCTTATTTAATGTGGCTTGGTTTTGAAGTTGGTCCCATGGCGTGGATCAGTACTTGTCCTCCTAAAGCTGATGTCTGGAAGAAGGATGGATAGACATACTTGAACGGGGGTAGAGCACCCACAAAGACCCACTGGGGGCACTGAGGAGGGAGAGATGATGGGATGACATTTGAGCTGGGCGGGAAGGGCATTCCTGGCAGAGCTCACAGCAGGGGCAAAGGCCTGGGGCCATCTGAACACCTGTGGTTCAGGGTACAGAACAGGTCCTGTGTGGAGGTGGGGGGATTTTTTTCTGCTATTAGTTCCAAAAGAAAAACAAACAGGGCTTGACAAGAATAACAAGTGTGGGGGTGGGCCAGACCACCCTGCTGTCTCTCCTGGTGATAGTTGGCCTCTCTAACTGATTTCCCTGCTTCTATCCTTCCATCTAGTCACCAAGACCTCCCATAATGCCCCTCAGGAGCAGCCACGAAGGCCCTGGGAGTTGTCCCTCCTCCTGGTCCTCCTGCAATGCCCCTGCTCCTTCCTCCCTGCTCCTGGTGCCCTCCTTGCCGGGACACCCCTCCCCAGATACTGCCAGCAACTACCCCTCATCATCCTCAGGCCTTTGCTCAGGTGTCACCTTCTTAGTGACATCTTCCCTGACTCCCTTATTTAAAATTTTAACTCTCAGTTCTCTCTGATTAATTTTTCTCTATGGCTATTTCCACTTGGTGTTCTATATTTTTACCTATTTCACCCCTTGGTAGAATATCAGCACCAGGTGAGGAGGAATTTTGGTCTGTGTCCCCAGAAACTAGTACAGGGCCAGCTCAGTGAATATCTGATGAATGAATGAATGAGTGAGTGGATAACCAGTATTGCAGACAGAAGTTTAGGAGAGGTGAAATTGCAGAGAGGTGTGTGAACATGCAAAGTGAATGGAGGACCTGGTGAATGGCCAGAGTGGCCGGGATGTGTCGTTAGTAACTGAGGGCTTAGCATAGACTAGCTTTGATGAAATGTCTGAGTTCTAAGAAATGAGGAAGACATGCTACTGGTGCTGGGCCCTGAGCAGGATTAGGGACAGAAGGATGCCTCATTTGGTGATTCCCAGCGATTCATGGGCTCCTCCCCACTGTGCAGAGGATGTGCCGATGCCTGAAGGGGATGTGTTGTCAGGAGTTATTCTGGAGAACTATAGGCCTGGCTCAGGAATTCAGGCAGCTGGGTCTGCTTCTTTCCATCCTCTTGTGCTCATCCATCTTCTGTAGGGAACCTCTCCCCACCCCACACCCCTCACTGATCACTTACTGCAGACCTACCATGTGTCAGACAAAGTGGGAAACATTTTTCATGCATGATCTCACGCGGGGAGGCATGGTTTAAAACCAAGTCAGCACCCCTCTGGGCCAGGCTGATGGATCAGAAGGGAGGCCTGGCTGGATCATTGACCTAGGACAAGTGACCTCAGCCTTGGGAGGGACTGGCTGCATCTTTTCTCTAGAGCCCCTCCCCCCATCATCTTGTCTGCTTCTGAGGAGTAGGGTTCAGACCGCAGGGCTTCCATGCAGGGGGCTGCGTCTCAGCTCAGGGCCTGGCAGCCACCACCTTCTGGCATGTGAGGAACGCTTCCTGTCTCCTCGTCCTGAAGCTGCCGCCACTGCTGCCAGGACTCTGGGCCAAGCAGGGGTCTAGGCAGAGCTCCCAGCTCAAGCTTGGTGGGCCGTGGTGGTGACAGAGGGGGAAGCCTCAGAGCCACGTGGCTCCTGGGCATGGGGAATGGAAACAGGGGGTGGCTGCCAGCCTGGCAAGGTCTGCCCTTGCCTCTGGTTGGGCTTGAGGGTGGGGGGTGGCAGCAGAAGGGGAGCCACCTACACCTGCAGTATAAGGTCCAGCCCTGCCCTGGGCCAGCAGCCCTGATACTGGGGGTGGGGCCTTAAAAAGTGAGCACCTTTCTTTTAAGAGCATTTACGGAGCTTTTGAAGACCTAAGCAACTCTGTTTTCCATGGGTCAGCGGATAGAATCAATCATCGCCTTCATCTTTGTCATCATCAGCATCATCACAGAGGTTCTGGCTTGGTGACTCCCCAGTTGGGGTGGCTGTGACATCATTGATTTGCCACTGGCCACCCAGCAGATCACAGTCTCCCTCCCCCACGTTTCAGACCCCCACTCCTCCCAGGGAAATGTTAACGAATTATTCGTTACTCACAGTGGAGTCGTACCTTGAGGGGAGGAGATGGATAGGTTCTGAGACAGCACCTAAGGATCAGATCACTTGTGGTCCAGACGGTCCTTGGTCATGCCCAACCTGGGAGATGCTCACAACGGAAGAGGTGCGCAGTGAGCTGGTCAGTCCAGGCTCCCTCTGCCTACTCTCCTCAGTCAGGGCTTGCACTCATTGTCCTCTCCCTTTCTCCCTGCCTTTCTTGCCCGCTTACTGCATTATGACAAACTCTTCTGGCCCAACATTCTATGCTGCTATTGCTCTCTTTGTGAAACATGGATGATCACTTCCTTGAGTGCCTTTCCATTTTGGAAACTTCCAGAGGCTAGATCTGGGTTTCAGCCCTGGCTGCACATTGGAATCACCTGGGCAGCGTTGAGAAAATCCTTATGCCCAGGTCCCATTCACCGAGATTTGATTCATCGGTCTGGGGAGTGGCCTGGGATGTGGCAGTAGTTCTGCCAGTCCCCCAGGTGATTCTAATGGGCATCTAGGGGTGAGACCCACTGCTGTAGCCTCCTGGGTTTGATGGAAAAGTTAGAGTCATATCATGGGGTCCAAGAAAGCAGGTCAGAGACGGAAGGAAAGGAAAAAGCTGCCACCCTGCTGTGGGCCAGGCCTTAGGAAGAACATTCCTCTCCATTGTTTTATTCCATCCTCCCAGCAACACTTTGGCTTCAGATGTGGAAACTGAGGCTTGGAGAGGGCTTGTGTCACCAGCTGGGAGGGAGGGGCTAGCTGGGGTGGAGCCCCGAGTGTGTCACTCCCAAGCAGCCTCTGCACCACCTTGTAGGGACATTGGATGACAGAAGGAGAGTTACATGTTTGTCTCCTTTAAAAAAAGAAAACTTTGCTTAAAATAATTGTTATACAATTATTACTTGCTCATTGTAGCAGGCAGACAGCCATTCTGTGCAGGACTGGCTTTCCTTTTCAGATAGGGGAATTATAGGAAAGTTAGAAAACACCTAAAAAAGCTTAAGGAGAAGAAATCACCTACAATTTTGCCACCCAGAGACAACTCTGCAACAACGGGGTGCATTTCCACCACCCTTTTATCTGTGCATGCTCTTTCTTACTCTTAAAATTACCCTGAACCAGCCTGTTGTCTTGGTGAGGACTTTTCCCCTTATGGATGCTCAACCACTGCTTTTTTTCCTGTTTACAGGCAGGGGATTTGAGCCGGGCCACAGTGGAGCCAGGCGTTAGAGACAAGCAGTCTTGTGGTTCCAGAATGTTGCTCCTGGCACTCCCTCTATGAGCCACTGGGTCTCCTAGGCACACTTTGAACGATAGTCATGATAACCCTACAGCAAACTTGAACACGTGCATGGTCCTTGCTACCAGGTAGGACCCTTCTAGGTGCCCTGTGTATATTTCTCAGAGCAACGCTACGAGGTAGGTTTGCTGTAATCCTGAAGCACAGGGAAGTTAAGTGACACAGTCTGAGTAGCAGAGCCCAGACTGTGACTCTAGGGTCTCTGCATTTATCCACCACACACACCCACCACATCCCTTCTCCCCCGAGAAGGATTCTTGCTGCGGATGGACTGGGCTCAGCAAGACCTCAGTATACTGTTACCCAGCACCGGTCAGGGTGTGGGGCCTGCAGAGGTCATGACCTTAGGAAGTGAGGCCAAGTGGTCATCCCGGATAACTTCCTTCAGATGGTGGAGGCTCTCCGCTTCCTGGTCTTTCTTCCGACCCTTTGGCCTGCCCTGGGAGTTCTACTGCTGCCTGCGTGGGGCATGGCAGGGTTTGCCAGTTGAGGACAAGCCTGGCGATTCCCAACTCCATCCTCCAAGGGCTCTTCCTCCTCCCTGTCCCCAAGGCTGCAGCTTGAGATGAATCAGCTTTCAGACTTTCCTTGGCTTGGGCCCAGGCCTTGGCAGCCCAGCCTCTCCAGCAGAGCTCCTGTGGCTTGGGGCTTCCACATCAGGTTTGAATTAATGGAATCTCAGTATCCGCAGGCTTTCATCCCAGCTATGCTGACTCATGCTTTTGTGGTAGTGGGCAGCCTGTGCACCCTGTGTATGTGTGTGTTGTCTGCCTGCATATGTGTTGTCTCTGTGTATATATTGTCTTGGTGCATGTATGCATATTATCTTTGTGTGTGTCATCTTAGTGCATGTGTGTCACCTCTCTGCATGTGTGTCATCTTTTTTCTCATAGCTTTATTGAGATATAATTCATATGCCATGCAATTCACCTATTTAAAAATCAGTGGATTTTTAATCGTATGCACAGAGTTGCGTAATTATTACCACATACCATTTTAGAACATTTTCACTATCTCAAAAAAGAATCCCTATACCCTTTAGCTGTTACCCACAGCAAAGGCTATAGCCCTTGGTGAGCCTGGTAGATGACTTTGGCCTGGAGGAACCATAGGCCTTCTGACTTGTGCTGTGATGGTCTATTGCTTTGCTTGCCCTTGAACAAAACAGGAACAATCCCCCTTAATCTATTACCCCAGCCCCCAGCAACCATTAATCTACTTTCTGTTTCTATAGATTTCCCCCTATTCTGGACATTTCATATAAATGGAATCATATACTATGTGGCTTTTGGTGACTGACTTCTTTCATTCCACATAATGTTTTCAAGATTCATCATGTTATAGCAGGTATCAGTACTTCATTCCTTTTTATGGCTGAATAATATTCCATTGTATGATATACCACATTTTGCTTATTCACTCATCAGTTGAAGGATATTTGAGTTGTTTCTACTTTTTGACTCTTGTGAGTAGTGCTCCAGCGAACATTTGTGTACAAGTTTTTGTGTGGACATATGCGTTCACTGCTTTTGAGTATATACCAAGGAGTGGAAGTGCTGGGCCATATGGTAACTCTGTTTAATATTTGAGGAACTGACAGCCTGTTTTCCAAAGTGGCTGCATCACTTTACATTCCAAACAGCAGTGTACAAGGGTTCCAATTTCTATATATTCCTTGGAGAAATGCTTCCTTGATCTTTTTTCTATTTTTTTATGTTTTTCTTTTCTATTTTTAATTTTAAGTATATTTTATTGATTATGTTGTTATAGTTGTCCTGATTTCTTTTCCCTTTGCTCCCCTCTACCCAGTATCCCCCTTCTCTCCAGCAATTTCACCCCCTTAGTTCATGTCCATGGGTCGTGCACATAAGTTATTTTGCTTCACCCTTTCCTATATTATTCTTAACTTCCTCCGGTCCATTTTGTACCAACTAATTATGCTTCTTAATCCCTGTACCATTTCCCCATTTCTCTCCCTTCCTCCTCCCAGCTGATAACCCTCCAAATGATCCCCATACCTATGATTCTGTTCCTATTCTGGTTTGCTTAGTTGGATTTTGTTTTCATTTTTTAGATTCAGTTGTTGATAGTTGTGAGTTTGTTGTCATTTTAGTGTTCATAGTTTTGATCTTCTTTTTCTTAAGTAAGTCCCTTTAACATTTCATATAATAATGGCTTGGTGATGATGAACTCCTTTAGCTTTACCTTGTCTGGGAAGCACTTTATCTACCCTTCCATTCTAAATCATAGCTTTGCTGGATTGTAAGTCCTTGCTTTTCATCACCTTCAATACTTCTTGCCAGTCCTTTCTTGCCTAAAAAGTTTCTTTTGAGAAATCAGTTGATAGTCTGTCTTATGGGAACCCCTTTGAAGGCAACTCTCTTTTTTTCTCTTGTTGCTTTTAAGGTTCTCTCTTTATCTTTAAGCTTTGGCATTTTAATTATGATGTGTCTTGGTGTGGTCCTCTTTGGGTCCAACTTGTTTGGGACTCTCTGTGCTTCCTGGATTTGTATGTCTATTTCCTTTGCCAAATTTGGGAAGTTTTCTTTCATTACTTTTTCACATGTGTTTTCAATTTCTTGCTCTTCCTCTTCTCCATCTGGCACCCCTATGATTCGGATGTTGGCATATGTAAAGTTGTCCCAGAGGTTGCTAAGCCTCTCCTCGTTTTTTTCAATTCTTGTTTCCTCATTATGTACTAGTTGACTGTTTTTTTCTTCCTTATATTCCAAATCATTGATTTGAACCCCAGTTTCCTTCCCTTCACCATTGGTTTTGTGTGGATTTTCCTTCATTTCATTTAGCATAGACTTCATTTCTTCCCTTATGCATTTGTTGTATTTAAACATGTCTTTCAGGTCTGTGAGCATTGTTATCACCAGTGTTTTGAACTCTGCATCTGTTAGGTTGGCTATCTCCTCATCGCTTAGTTCTCCCACTGGAACCTTGATATGTTCCCTTTTTTGGGCCATATTTCTCTGTCTCCTCAACTTGACATGCCTCTGTGTTTTCCTCTTGTGTCTTAGGTAGAGCTGTCACATCTGTTATGTTGTAAGGGGTGGAGCCTTAGGTATTCGTCAGTAGGGAGCAACCCATTTCACTACGTTGAGGCACTGTGTGGGGGAGGGGTCTGAGAGGAAACAATGCCTCTTGCTCAGCACTTGCCCCTTTTCCAGGCACTTCTCCCACTTTCCATATGGGACTGGCACCCCTCTAGCTGTTGCCCTGGCTATGGTTCCTGGAGTGGGTGAGTTTGCAGATGTTCTAGGACCGTGTGGGCCCTTTAAACAAGCGGACTCTGCTGAGAGACTGGCAGTTTCTTCCTCCACTCCAACCCCCACTGATTTTCACAGTCAGAAGCAATGAGGTTTTATTTTCCCTGGTGCTGGAACCATGAGCTGCATGGCCTGGTCTGGTGCTGGGAACACTCCCCAGGTGTCCCTCCCTATGTTTTTTTAATGTGTTACTGTGTTTTCCACCAGCATGCCACTGCCACTGCTGCTGCTGCCACTGCCATCATACCACTTCCTCTCTGTCCCGGCTCCTCCCCTCCTACCTGTCTGAATGAGTATTTCCTTTTTATATCTTTGTTTGTTGGACTTCCATGTAGCTTGATTTTCTGGAACTTACAGTTGTCTCCACTTTTGAGGTAGTTGTATTCTTTCTTAGTTATGGAGGGAGACACAGCATGTCTGTCTATGCCTCCATCTTGTCTGGAAGTCCTCCTTTTTCTGTTTTTAAATTGGGTTGTTGGTCCTTTTATTATTGAGTTGTATGAGTTCTTTATATGTTCTAGATACAAGTCCCTTATCAGGAGAGCAGAGGCTGGTTTCTTATGACCTTATGCACATGCCCAATCCCCTCATGTCTAGCTTGCAGTAGATGCTTCATGAAGACATAAAGACATGAGGGAGGAAAGGATCTGGGCCACCTCAAAGAGTCCTGGCAGGAGTGGTGGTCCCAGGGTGTTGGGGTTTGTGGGCTGGAGCTGGCTCCCTCTCACCTGTCATGACTCAGAGACAGTGGCCAAGGATGACCTGTGCGAGGCTCTAGTACCTGCATGTTATGTTGGTGTGGCTTTCAACTGATATGACATCAACAGAATGATGGATGGTGGGAGAAATGGAGAAAGAATTAGAAAAAAAAACCCAATTCTTGTGCCAGCTCTCCTCTTGATTTTTAGCTTGAGTAGTTGGGAACATGATGGTGCTTTTTTCTGGGGTGAGGATGGATGGCCAGGGAGGAAGGTCTGCTTTAAAGTTTGATGGGCCCAGTGGAGGCCCAGGGTCTCTTTTGGGAAGGTTGTTGGACAATCCTCCATGGAATTCTGGAAGGGGTCAGGGCTGGGGATGTAATTTAGGAGTTATCTGAAAGTACATGATATTTAAAGCCATGGGATCTGGGGAAATTTCCAGGGAGCATGTGTGTCTGGAGGGCCTGAGGGAGACAAGGACAAAGAATTGATCTCTGGCTCTGGCCACATGAGGTGACAGGTGGCCTGGACGAGAGCAGTTTCCGGAAGTGGTGGCTCTAGAAGCCCCTATGGGGTGGGTAGAAGAGAGGCATGAGACCTGGAAGCAGAGCCAGTGAGTGTAGATGCCTCTTTCTGCTTGGGAGGAAAGCTGAGACCTGGCAATAGCTGCACTGGGCTGGAAGTTGGGGGAGGGAGTGACAGATGGGAGATCCCTGGGTGCACCCATGTGCCAATGAGAATGATCAGGAGAGGAGCATGATGATGCCAGAAAGAGGGGTACTAATTGACAGAGCTAAGTCCTTGAGAAGGTGAAAGGAAGGTGATCCTGAACATAGGGTGGTGGGAGGATAGGGGAGAGCCCTCCTGATGGTGCCTGTTTTCTCCTGGAAAACAGGAGAGGGTGAGAGTGGGACAGGGTTGGAAGTCTAAGCCATTGGGAGAACCGGAATGCAGACATAACAGGGAGGTGTGGTAGAATCCCAGCCTGCATCACGCTCACGTGAGAGTCATAGCATCTGATTTCGAGTGAGACCAGTGGGCACCGTGTGCGTTTTCTCCATCAGTGTGCAGACATGGAGTGTGTGGCTGGTTGGGCTGAACTAGGGCAGAGGCTTCTCTGGGAAAGTAGGAGGGAGGAGAAGGTGGGGAGAGTTACACATGTTTGCAAGGGAATTACTACATATCTAGACCAGGAAGTCCCAGGTGGTGAGAAGGGCTGTGAGAACTTGGTTGGGCACGGGGAGGGATTGACAGTGATGAAGTGGAGGGGTCACACATTGGAGGTCTTGATGAAGTTTAGTGGTAGCTGGAGCCAGCGTGCTGGAGGGGTAAGTGAGCAGGACAGTGGCGGAAGGGATCCAGACTGCTGAAGTCAAGGTTTCTGAGCTAGGAGCAGGTGAAGCCATCCAGTAAGGGGGCCAGGGAGGGAGCCTGGCTGGCAGTGGCTGGGGTAGAGGCAGGTTGCTGGGTTGGGGGAGAACCTGGTAGAAGCCATTTCTGATTCTCTCACTACTCCCAGTTGTGTACCTCACCACAGACTGTGCTTGCTGGGTTTTCTTTCATTTCCTACAGTGGAACAGTTTCAAGCTGAATTTGCTGGAAGCCTAGAACCTGAGACAGCACAGCAGGCAGTAAAACTCTCGTAATGGAATTTCCAGAACAAGTTCAGGCCGAGAATACGCTCTCCTTGGGAGGTGGTGGGATGGTTGGGTGGGAAGAGGCCTGCTCTGCTTCTTTCTCTTCTGGGAGGCCCCACATAGGCCAGTCTTGGAAGGAGAAGGAAGAGGAGATCTGGCTCCACTGAAGCTGCCATCTTGAAATGCTTCCTCCTTTCGGGCAGTCAACAAAGACGGGCAAATCTGAGGGTGCAATGTGTGGGTTCAGGATCCCTATGTCCCAGAGCCAAGCTGTCTTCTCAGAGCCAGGCTACTTGTCCTTTCCGGTCCCCAGGCTGGGTGCTTGCCTGTCATCTCTGCATTTGACTCAATACAGATGGAACCCTGTCTTTGTCCAAGCCTGGGCTTTTGCACCATCTAAGGACATGTATTCCAGTCTTTGAGGATGTCTTCCCGGGACCTCCCTAGAGGTCTCTGCTGGCTTTATACCCCTGCCTCCCAATTTATGTGCCAGTAAATGCAGTTTTAGAATAAATAAGTTTGTTTATACACATACATGCTAATTCCAAAATAATATGGCTTCAGTTATCTGCTAAAATATTTGGGACCTCACCCTGATGGTGGCTACGGGTGACAACTGAACTTGCTTGGTTATGACCCACAGCAGAGTACAAGGTGGTTTCTAAGCCAGCACACACCTCTCCTGTCACCACTGATGAGTTTCCTTCACCCGGCCTGGAATGACACTGTGGAGCTGGGGGCTTCCCTGAGGGGAAGCAGGACTGGAAACCTCAATTAGCTCCGCCTGGAGGCCTCTGTGTGAAGAGGCAGCAGAAGGCTGCACCTTTGCAACCAAGACAATCACAGTCACATCAGAGAAGTCAAACAGGTCTCCCTCATCAGCCAGTCCCCTCCTAGGAAAGATCCCTCAGAAACAGTTATATTAAAGGGTCTTGACCCTGGCTGAGGGGGAACAGCACTGCTCATTGGAGAGTGTCGATTTGGAGAAGTGGCCTGAGAGCCTGAAGAGCACATGGCATGATTGCGTATGATCAGCTATTTTTTATTGTTTTTATTGCATAGAAAAACTTTCTAATATATTTTTTCTACTTATTTATTATTTCCAAAAGACTAAGGTAAAGGTGAAAACAGATATGGCTGACATTTCTTTTCCAACTAACTGGAACTAATCTCACCCCCTTTACTTCTTATACAGAAATCCGAGTTGATTTTAGAGCTTTAAAATTAGCCACCACTTTTCAGAAACATAAACATCTCATAAATTGAGAGACGGGAGTAATTTGGCAGGGAGGTAGAGAGCCAGAAAGTTCCCGTTGCCAGTCTGTCTGCCCTGCACGGGGCCTGGTTTCCTGGCCAGGGCAGAGCTGGGGGGGACTGTGGGCCAGGCCCCTCATGGTGTAGATGGGGAAACCAAGGGCCTCGTGGGAGGGACTGGCCCAGGCCGCCGCCTGATCTGGTGGCCGGGCCTGCCTTCCCGTCCTCTCAGAGGCTGAGGAGGGATCCAGGCCTGGACAAGAACTGCCTGTCAAGACTGAACACGATGCACAAAATGAACAAGGGAAATTGCTGGGGACGTTCTGCCCTTGATCCTGGGGTGGGGGCTGGTGGGACCCACAGTCACAAAAGGGCTTGAAACTTATTTTCCAAGTTGGGTATTACAGGGCTGTCTTTGCCCCAAACAGTTAAACTGGGGTGGGGAAATAGAGGTTGTTTGTCTCTTCCCTGGGGAGAGGCTGGTGGGCAGTGTGGGGCTGGTGCAGACTCAGGAATCCTGGGACTTCCACTCCGGCAGAGGAGTGCTGGGGGTGTGATGAGGCTGGTCTGTGGGGTGAGAATCCTTTTCTGCTGGGGTCAGGTTGCCTGGGGAGTGAAAGGCTCTGCTCCTTTTAGGGCTCTGTGTTGGAATTTCTCCCCATTCTCACGCCATGGTGGGAGGAGGACTGGCTTCCATGGAGCTTTTTATTTTTTGCCCAGAGATGGAAAGTGAACATCTTGCTTGTTCTGCAAGGTCAGACCAGACCAGAGGCCCAGGGATTTGCAGATGGGACTATGAAAGAAAAGTTTCTTCATTCCGTGGCCCTCAAGGGCAGAAGCAGGACCCAGGGATGGCCTGAGGTAATATAGCCTAGTGGTTAAGAGCCACACAGAGCTGGGTTCCTGTTTTAGTCCTGTCACTTACTTGCTAAGTGATTTTGGGCAAGTTTCTTAACCATTCTGAGCCTCTGTTTCCTTATCCATAAAATGGGTCTAATATTTGTGGCCACCTCATAGGAATTGTTGTGAAGACTAGATAATATCTGTAAATATCATATAAGTGGCAGACCCTGTTATGATAATAACACTGTTTATAAAGGGCAGCATGTAAGTAGGTGTGTTTCAGCTAAATAAAACATTGTGAGTGTCCTTACCTAGAAAAGTTTGTATCTTGAGGGAGGGAGCTCTCTATCACTGGAGGCATCCAAACATGAGTTAGAGGTCCCCTAACTGGTGATGTTGCTGAGGTTTTGAAAGGTTGGTGTTATCCATGATTGTGGTCCATGATTGTGGGTAGGGAGGGGTAGGCTGCACGGCACAGCCCTAAGCCATATGGATCATTGTGGAACCTACATCCCTCATATGAGGCATTGAGATCTGGTGTCCAAATCAAGTCACTGGGTGATAAGGCAGGGAATGCCAGATTTTGCAGAATCCCCCTTGTGTAGTTGGTTAACCAAGTTTCAGAAGGGGGTAGGGCCATGCGAGGTGGCCCAGTGTGCGGGGGGTGGCTGAGTGGGGTCTTCTGCCCTCTGACCTGGAGAATTTTACTGCCAGGCTGCTTCCAGAGGTGTGATGGACAGAGGCAGCAGAGGCTGCAGCCCTCATTGAGCCTGGGTTTGTATGACTTTGGCCTGGATGAAACACAGGCCTTCTGACTTGTGCTGTGAGGACCTCTTGCTTTGTTTGGCCTTGAATAGAAGAGGATCAGTCCTGCTGGGTATGAGAGAGGGGTACAGCAAGCGGGATGGGATGGGTGTGGGGTTTAGCTGAGAGTCCCCTTACAAGCCCTGTAGCCTCAGAGCTGCAGTAGCTTTGCGGGGAATGCCTTGGGCCCTCCCGCCCCAGAGCCCTGTGTTCCCTAGAAGACAGCCTTCCTTTGGGGATCTGGCTGGGCTGCAGTGGCGGAGGCCTTCGATTTGGCCACATGGTCCGGGTTCTGGCTCAGCCTCTGCCCATGAGCCTGAATGCCTCCCAGGTACCCCACACTGCCTTCATGCTTCTGCACCCTTGCCCAGACCCCTACCTGGCGTGCCCTTTCCAGCTGAGGTGGGCTTCTTCTGCTCCCCCTAACAGCTTCTGTGTTCCGATGCAGTCATCACCATTCTGCTGGCCATGGGGTCTAACAGGGACTGTGAGTCCCAGGGTGACCATGCAACTCAGGCTCTACCATCCACAGTCTCCCTTGGGCTGTTGCAGATGGGACTATGAAAGGAAAGTCTCCTTGTCCCTGGCAGCAGGGTGGAGATGTGCCTACAAGAGTGCACTACGTAGTCCAGTCTGGGAGAACAAAGCTGCTGCAGAGGGTACTGAGAGAACGGGTGGAGAGGGAGCAGAGTGCCTGCCCCTCCATGGCTCGTCATGTGGCCAATGTGCTCTACTTGGGACCAAGAGAGTTCAAGTTGAATGTCTGCCCCTTGCACCTGAGAGCCTGATGGATACCCCTGCCCTTCAGTTAGACCCATCCACCAAAGCACTGAGCAGAACAGGTGGCCATGTTCTGGCCATGTTCTGCTCCTCTGCAGGCCCTTCGCTCCAGGTGATGAGCAATTCGTAGCCAAAAGCTGGGCCTTATTTATTTATTATGTTTCTCCCAGCCCTTGGCACATAGCAGGTGCCAAAGTAAAAAAGTAAAAGTGCTTTGAATGAAAGGAAGTATACACAATATAGCTTGATGTTGACATTTCAGTAAGCAGACCCGAACTTTTGCAGACCATTGACTATTGCCTTACAAAATGGTTACCTTGGGAAGCCCTAACTTATTCCAGTATAATGCTGCTATTTTTCCCTAGAATGTTTTTGGCCTCCTGATTGGGTCTATTTATGAGACACAGAAGGCAGCCATCTTGGTTTTGATCCAAAATGTTGTTTTCCGTTTGATCAACATTTAGCTGGAAGGGACACATAAAAGATTGGCTGCTGCTGGGAGGCTCTGTGGTGAGTGCTCCGTAGGTCTTGGAGGGGGTTCCCTAAGAGCAATCTCAAAACAGGCTGAGGTGGGAAAACTGGAAAAACTGGTGGGCTTCAGTTCTATAAAGTGGCTGCTTGAAAAAGAGGTGCTCCTGTATGGATGGGGAAGTTCCAACAGATTTCTAAAAATGAACTCTTCATTCACTGCTTTGTGTTCATAACTGTATTCCCAGGGTCCTAAGCAGTGCCGGTATGCAGTAGGCACTCAATAGATGTTTGATGAAGGAGTGAGGGAATTCAACAAATACATATATATATTTATTAAGGATTGCCTTCTATTTCCTAGGCACTGGAGAGCTGGTCTTACTCCTTTTATAGGGCTGACGTGTGTGTGTGTGTGTGTGTGTGTGCTGGGGGGAGAGCTGTGCAACTACACATACATTCACATATGCCTTTGTCTAGCTGTAGGTTTTGTTGCCCCTGGGATTATTGACTTCACTGGGGCCTAATAATACATGGGCTTGGCTTGGCTAAGGCTATATGTTTTTATTTTCAAGGCCAATGCCTGATGTTTTTTTAAAGAGACTATTTTGATGTGGGCAAAAAATTAGATTAAAAACAGAGCATGTACTCCTGGGGCACTATCTTGGCTTGCTGATAGTCAGGAAGCAGCTCCTTTCCCTGGTTGGTGTACACATGTGCTTTAAATCTGAAATAATAGCACCTTGTACTGGAGCCGGGACCAGCTCCCACCTTCCAGGTGATTAAGCTTTACCGATAAGATTTTCCCCTCTGCCCGCAGGTCAAGGCAAGCCTGCATCCTGGTGGCAGCGCTTTGAGCGGAATGTGGTGCCCCAGTGTGTGTGTGCATACCCCTCATGGCAGTGACTCTCCCTTTAAGCACTGGAATCCTTTGTTTACGTGAAGTGAATGTAGAACCCCATGAGTGTGCAGCACAGTAAAAGTGGGTCTGCTTTTCCTGAAATCAGCACGGGCTCCCTTGCACAGGCTCCTTACAACCCCTCCCAGTTGCCTCCTGGATCCCAGAGCTCTCTAAGGCCCTGGGAGAAGAGCCTGTATATGTGTGCATTCACAAATGCTCGCTTATACTGTGCCATGTATTCATGCTTCTTCTCTCCCCCACTTTCCTTCTGCTTACTGTGTCCCTGGTTCAGGCGGGACTTATCCGTACAGATGTCAGCGACTACTTCATTGAGCCCCTGGAGCGGGGGCAGCAGGACAAGGAGGCAAGAGGGAGGACACACGTGGTGTACCGCCGGGAAGTCGTCCAGCAGGAGTGGGCAGAGCCTGGAGGGGACCTTCACAACGAAGGTAGGCTGTGGGCAGGGCCTGAGCTCTGCTGCTGTCCATACCTCTGCGGTGTTTTTAGGTAACTTCAGGCCTTAAACCTCTCAGTGCCTGGCCTTGTCTTCTCATCTGTAACATGGGGCTGGGCCATGTAGACCTACCGCACCCATGTGCCCAGTGGGTGGGATTTTAGAGGCTGCTATAACTGGCTGCAGTTGGGACCAGAGGAGCTACCTGAGTCCCCTGAACTATGGAACTTGGGGCTGCAGCGTTGCTTTGCAAGGCCATTTCTCTGCCCAAGTAGCAGGTGGAATGGCTGCAGTTGGCCCTTTCCCCTAATACTCAACTCAGCCTCCGGGAGCCACAGAAAGAAAGTTCTTAGGGCACCCGTAGGGAATCTGCCCTATGTCAGGGCGTCGGGGGTAGCTTGGTGTCCCCTACATCATTTAAAATCCTGTCCCCAATGCTGTCTAGTATGTGACCCTAAGCAAGTTACTTAACATCTCTGAGCCTCATTTTCTAATCTGTAAAGTGGGGGCGACCTTTGTTTGCCTCTAAGATTGTGTGTATTAGTAATGATGGAGCTTGGCATGTAGTAGATGCTTGATGAAGGGTTGTTATTAGGTTGACTCTTGACACATTAGGGTGAGAGCTCCTGAGAGCAGGGGTGTACCTGCACCCTGGTGACCAGCATAATACTCAGGATCCATGGCTGAGTGAATGAAGTAGAGGATGTGATGTGTGCTGGTCCTGGGCCCGTGGCCAACTTCATAGTCCAAGCTAGCCTTGTCATGAAGGCTTCGGCCAAGAGAACATGAGAAGGCCCTGGGTGGAATCCCGCCACGAGCAGCCACACCCTCCAGCCAGGGCCATGGTGGGGTTGAGCACAGCGTGAAGGAATGCCTGAAAACCAACTGTCCCCACATGCAGTGCCTCCTTTGAAGCTCCAGCTGCTGTCCATGTTCCTCAGTAGGGGAGCCTCAGCACCAGCTCTAGCAAAGAGGAGGAGGGCTTTGCAGGCCTGGGGTGTTGGGGTGGGACAAGGGTCTGGGCAGAGCCTTGAGAGTGGGGGTGGATTATGGGGACCAGCATCATTCCCTTGATCATGGCTGGGAAGAACAACCAGGCTCGTTGGGCTCCATTTTATTTGAGGCCAGTTCTGAATCAAAAGACCATAAATCCCGTTTTGGGGAGAGACCCTGGGGAAGTCCTGCTCACGGCTCTGAGCCTGGAACCAATGCCATTGCCTGCCACGGCCTGTGGATGGGAAGCCAAGACCACTGAGCTGGCAGACTTGCAGCTCATGCCCGTGGGCTCCGGTGTGACTCCCTCTCAGGCTGCCCACTGGAACTCCTGCAGACCTATGGGCAATGCCCTGCCCTGGGCTCCTCTGGGTTCTTCTTTAGACAAGGGGCAACGGAAAACTTTCTTGGAAACCTGTGACTCTTACTCTGTTATTTTAGGACCAGCAATGGGTCTGAGCCCAGTGTGCGGAGAAGTGTATCTGGGTGTGACTGTCTTCCATTTACCATTCTTGATGAAGATGAAAGGTTTTGCCTCACATCTTTGGGCTGACTTCTTGGCAAACAGAGAAATGCCTCAGAGGCCTGGGCCAGCTGGTCAGTGTCTGCTTAGCCACAGGAAACAGGCTTTTGAGGAATCTCCCCAACTGAGCACCTTACTCCATCTCTGTCTGTCCCCATCCTGCCCAGGTGTCAGACCAGCTCAGGTGTCCCCTTTCCTGGATCCCTCAGCTCCCTGGATTTCTCCTGGGACTGTCCCCTTCTTCCAAACAGGCCAGGGTAGGGGTGTCCTAAAGGACAGATACCAAGTCTCAGTGATGTTTGTGTCACTCACATGAGCTGTGCTGTTCCACAGGGTATGTCCAGTTTTCATCAAGGAAGGAAAGGAGGTACCAGAGGACCCATAGACTGCTTTTCCAGCTGCCCCTCAGTAGAGGTGCCCTGGGGGGACTCTTCCTATTGCCTTGGCTGTTACTCCCCGAAGAGCACAGGCACACACCCCACACACTGACACACCTGCACACACTTGCTCACTCACATGCAACCACATGTCATACCTCACCCACTCACACTCACAGTCACACCACTTACACAGTCACTCAGGCGCAGTCACACACACTAATACCCACTCACACACCTGCACACAGGCACACAGCTCACACACTGACAGTCGCCCTCTCACATGCACCCCACAGTCACATACTCACCCCCCCACACGCACACCCTTGATGGGCTCCAAAGAAGAGTTAGGTGATTCTTTCTCAAGGGCTCTGGTGGGAAATCTATGCCGTTCCATGTCCTGGGCAGAAACTCCCTGAGCTGGACCTCCAGGTGTGAGCTGGGCCTCACCCCACCCCTCACCCCACCCCTGTGGACCCAGCCTTGGCCTTGGAGGGTGTGCCCTGGACGCTTCCATATCCCAGTGCTGCCCTTTCCTTCCTTAACCCGTGGTCCTGCCCTCTGTCACCCCTTACCACACCCTTCACTTCCTTCCTGAATGCTGGTAGGCTATGTGCGCCTGTGGCCAGAGCTCCATTCCTAGACTGCAGGCTGGGGCTGCCAGACGCTAGGGCAGCCAGCCAGGCTGGGGCTTCGGGCTGCTGCTGCTGCTGCTGTTGTTTTTTTGAGATGAAATCCACCATTTTAACTAAAATATACAATTCAGTGGTTTCTTACTGTATTCACAGTGTTGTGTAACCATCACCACTATCTAGTTCTAGAACATTTCCATAATTCCCATAAAAACCTCTATACCCATTAATTAGTAGTCACTCCCATTTCCCTCTGGCCCAACGCCCTGGCAATCAATCACTAATCTACCTTCTATCTAGAATAGATTTGCCTATTCTAGACATCTCATATAAATGGAATTATACAATATGTGGCCTTCTGTGACTGGCTTCTTTCATTTAGCACATACGTTTCATCCATGTTGGAGCTTATATCAGTACTTCGCTCCTTTTTATGGCAGGGTAATATTCCATTGTATGGATACACCACAGTTTGTTTATTCATCTGTAAATAGACATTTGGGTTGTTTCATATTTTTCTGTTATGATCATGCTGCTATGAACATTTGTGTGCAAGTTTTTGGGGAACATATGTTTTCGATTCTTTTGGGTATATACCTAGGAGTGGAATTTCTGGGTCTTATGATAATTCTATGTTTAACTTTCTGGGGAGCTGCCAAAGTTTTTCAAAGCAGCTGTATTATTTTATATTCTTTTGAGGCTTCTTGGGTGGGCTCAGTGAAATCCTCCCAGCAGCCTGCTGCCCCCATCCCTCCACATTTTGAGGGTCACCTATTTTGGCCTGAAGAATGAGAGACACATGGAAGAAGGTGTGGGTGGAACATCTCCAGGGTCTGTGTCTGACGTCAGTAGGCCCTCCCTAACTTTCCTCTCTGTTTTTGCTAAGAGAGATATTGGGTGGGTCCTGATAGGGTGTGATAATGGGAGAGGGGCAGATCTGAGCTTACATTTTGGGCTTCTGCCATTAACTAGCTGTGTGACCTGGGATGAGTCAGGTAACCTCTCTGAGCCTTCCTTTGACAGACATGGCAGGGAGAACTATGAAGGTCGAGGTGCACATTTCACTTGCAGTATTTGGACCTTGGGACAATGCTCACAAGTTGGGAGTGACTGTTATTTGTTCTCCCCACTCCATGGAGAGAGCCCTTGTCCCTTGTCCTCCCCTCCTGGGTGTCTTCCCTCCTCTCTCCCAGGCATTTGTCTGTGGGTTGCTGTACACACTGTTGGGCTCAGGCACCAGGTCTGTGAGGAGCTTTTGTGCAGTGTAACCTGCAAAGAGAGACACATTGACCTCAGGGGCAAGTGAGAGTGATTCTGGCTTGAGCCCTGCTGGCTAGGCTGTCATCACCCAGAGGGCTGGCTGTTCTTTTCTGATGTTACCAGGAGGCCAGTGGCCACACATTTTTTTCAGTCCTTAAGTCTACTGCTTTTTTTCCTTTGCACTATAGCTCCCTAATCAAAGGGAAAATAAAAAGACAGTAGCACCGAGTCCTGGGCTTCCTGTTGCTCTGTCCTCAGATTTCAGTTCTTTAAGAACCCATGTCAATGGAGGCTTAGAGATAGAACTTGGATCTTTGCAAAGGTGTCTTTTGATTCATCCCTGAGGGTCACCTACTCTGTGAATGGTGTCTTCACAAAGTTGTTCATGATGGATGTTGCAGGTAGTTTCCTTTGCTCAGGGCCCTCAAAGCCTAAAATATTTACTACCTCGTCCTTTGCAGAAAAAAATTGACAACTCCTAGATTATATAACCAAGTTAATAAATCCTGGTTATATAAATATTTTGGTTTTAGCCAAAAGGCCAAAGCTGCGGTGGTGAAATTTTGGGTCACTGGCAGTGACTGGGTTTTGAGAGGCTTGGGACATACTCCAGGGATGCCTAAAGTGTCCTGCATTGGCCACAGTAATAATACAGTTTTTTTCTTTATCCAGATGTATCCACCCACTGCCACCTTTGATTTTTATATAGCAAGCTTGTGGGCCAGGAGATCAAGGATTATCCATCTACATGTCACAGGAAGGGAGATGGAGGTCCAGAGAAGTGAAGGGGCACAGCTTGGGCTGGGATGCAGTGAGACAGGACCAAGTAGGAACTCCAACCCAGATCAGTCCTCACTTCTTTGCTACTCATTGCCTCAAAGACAGCTGTGCCCTGTGCCAGGAAAAGGGCTCCAGCTCATGAATTACCTTGTATGGAACAAACCCTCATGCTACCTTGGTTTACAGAAGGAGGAAGAGGGGCACATATGACAGGTGCAGGGGTGGGTTGACAGGCAGTGTCATAGTGATGACCCCTTATGTGGATTTGACCTTGGTCTCTTTCCATCCTGTTTCCAGCCTTTGGCCTTGGTGACCTTCCCAACCTGCTGGGCCTGGTGGGGAGCCAGCTGGGAGAAGTGGAGCGGAAGCGGCGACATGCCAAGCCAGGCAGCTACAGCATCGAGGTACTGCTGGCGGTGGATGACTCCGTGGTGCGCTTCCATGGCAAGGAGCATGTGCAGAACTATGTCCTCACTCTGATGAACATCGTGAGTGTCCCTGAGCCTTGGGACTGGGCGGTTGGCAGCAGGTAGGGTAGGACCACTGGGTCTGAATGTGCCATTTCTCTCAGGCTTGTGTTTTCTGGGTGGACTTGGGGAGTCTCTCTTTGCTCCTTAGTCCAGCTGGACAGCAGGTTCCATGGTGGAATGGGCCTGAGTTGGCCTGGCACCCATCCCAGCCTGACCTCAGCTGTACATGCTTTTGCTGGGGTGCCTGCAGGCCAGCCATGCTAGACCCTGGCAAGCATTGCACAGTGGGTTCTGGGCTTGGACACATTCAGAGCTAGGTCAGGAGTGGCTGGTACCTGCCTGAGACTTCTCATCTGGAGAAAATGCACAGCACCAGGCTGGGATCCTGGCCAGGCACTCTCAATCTGCTGGGGGGTAGGCGGAGGGTGGCCTCAGGCCCCCAGAGTGGGCCTTGGGTGTTCACAGAGATCTGACAAGCAAGGAAAATGAGGGTCACAGGCAAATGTAAGGCTGGTGGAGCAGAGAGCCGTGCCCTGTCCCTGGTGGGTGGTGGCTACTCAGCTGTTGCTGGCAGCTCTCACGAAGATCAGCAGAGCCTTGGTTACAGGAAGGCATGTTTCAAGAAAAGTCAGAAATACAGTTGTTTTTAGTGCTTTTTAAAAACCTTTTATGGAAAATTTAAACACAGTTATCTTGGATGAAACTGCCAATTTTTACATGTTAACATAAAAAACAATTGTGAATGCTGAACAGAATCTACCGACACACCACATGTGGCCTGTGAGCCCTTCAGAGGCGGGCACTTCTGCGCTGAAGGGGCAGAGACCACAGAGACCAGAAAGGAAAGAAGGGTGAATTCATTGAGGTGGGGCCCACGATGTTTCTCTTCTGGCATGAGGCCTCTGTCAGAGGTGTGTGTGGCTATGGTTCTGGGATGGATGGGGACTGGTGTAGGTGACAGTGGAACCTACAGTGGAATTGTACTGGCCACAGCCAGATGCTGGGGAAGGTGGGCAGGACCCCAGTTCTCTCCTACAAACCTGGATAGAAGGGGTGGCATGTTGGGGTCAGGCCCAGCTCAGCATGCTGAGGCACTGTGGAGTCTGGGCAGGAGGAGGTAGGCAGTGGTGGGTGGGCAAATGCCACATCAACAGGAGGCAACAGGGCAGGGCCTTCACCTCCGAGTCTGCAGGTGACAGCTTAATGGTTCATCATAAACACAAGAGCTAAGAAGGAAGATCCATATACATCGTGGGTCCCAAAGAATTTGAGGTGGGCCTCTTTTGAAAGCCAAAGTTTCCAGCGCCTGTATGGGCCTCTGCTGGCCTTAAGATTAGGGCCCTCTGACTTGAGGCCTGTGAGGAAGCTGGCTAGCTGCCCTCTCGTGCAGACAAAAAGACAACTGAGAGCCGGGGCTGGGATAGAATCACCTTACACTCAGTCTAACATGGACAGTTCTTGGAGGCTGTGATGGACATGCAGCTGACCACAGTACTGCATGGAGAGGAATGTTAGTGAATTGGCCAAGAGTGTGGGCTTTGGGGTCACACTGTCTGACTCTTTTGACGTATGGGGCAAGTTCTTGAGTGTCCCTTTCCCCACTTTTAAAACAGCGTTAACAATACGTACCATGAAAGGTTTTTGGAGATTAAACAGCACATAACATGGTGCCTTGCATAGCATAAGCTTTCAAAAGTGGTTGGGGATAATAATGGTATGACTTTATGAGGGGTGTGGTAACACATTTCTGGGAACTCAACAGTTGATGAGCAGAAGTGTCAGCCTCATGGTCTTGCCAGTCCGCCTGGAAACATTTGTAAGATAATAATAAAACAGCATAACACTGCCTGTGCTGTCTGGGGTCCATAATCTGGCCACATGTTAGGCTAGGTGACTGCTAGGAGGGCATGCAGCCAGCCCCTTGTTAGCTGTGTGACCTTGCACAAGGAACCTGCCTTGATTAAGACTCTATAGGTAGTAAATGACGGAAAATGAACTCAAACTAGATTAAGAAAAACAGGGTAATTTATTGGCTCATGGTCCAAACTGGGAGAGACATGATGGAGCTGGTTGTCAGTGTAATTATTACTAGATGCTGGGGAAGGTGGGCAGGACCCCAGGTTCTCTCCTACAAAGCTGTGTAGAGGGGGTGGCATGCTTTTAGGTTCCCTTCTCTCTGTGACATCCTAGTTCTCTCTGACTAACTTTTGTATATGATAGATTTTGACCATTAATGACATCAGGCTGACTCCATCTCCATAGCTCTGTGGCCAGAGACAAAAGAAAATTCCCAGAGCAGGATTCTGATTGGTCTAACTTTGGATCACATGACCACCCTTTGGACCAATCATTATATGTTGGAGAAGAAGATAGAGTTTTTCAAAGGAAGAGAGGGACTAAGACATATGATGGCCACTGGAGAAATTGTTCTGGGCTGGCTACACACTCCGGTTTGTGTCAGCTATAATATTTAACTTCTAAGAGGCTCCATATTTTCATGATACTATATGCTGTTGGTTATTTTGTGAAGGTTAAGTATGTATAAACTATTTAGCACACTCTTGGCACATAGTGAGTACTCAAGTTATGTCTTCCATTGTCCTGGCCATGTATATGTTCTAGTGTGTATTTATAAGCAGCTCTTTGTCTAAGTGTCTGAAGGTGAGGTCCCTGAGGGTGGGGACTTTTCTTCTACTTTTTTGAACCCCAACAGCACACAGCAGAGTACCCAACATGTGATAGGTGATATGGAAGCTAATGGTGTCTGTGGGAGAAGCAAGGGCCAGCATCCACTGAGATGGGGAAAGGGGAAGAGAGCAGATTTCCATCTGAAATGCTAGCATTAGGAAAAGGACAGGGGTATCCCTGGCTGTGTGGCTTAGTTGATTGAGTGCCGGCCTGTGAACTGGAAGATTGCTGGTTCAATTCCCAATCAGGGCACATGCCTGGGTTGTGGGCCAGGTCCCGAGTTGGGAGCATGCAAGAGGCAACAGTTAATGTTTCTCTCCTTCTCTTTCTCCCTCCCTTTCCCCTCTCTCTAAAAATAAATAAATAAAATCTTTAAAAAAAAGAACAGGGGTAGAAATCAGCTCCAATTACAGAAGCCCCAGGGAGGGGAGGGACTGCCAGAATGTCTGCCTCCTGTCACCTCTTTCTTTGGATATTAATTCTATCTCTTATATAGCATGTGGTTTGGGACTCAAAGAGCAAAGACTACCATATGGGGTTGTATGAGAAAGAGACAGAGGGAGAGAATCGGGATGACTATGCTAGGAACACACCCACCTCACTGGAGCACTGGACCACCCACCTGTGCTCTGTAAATAACTGGCTCAACCGAAGACCACACAGCTGACCACACAGCTGAGTACTAATCCCATTAGTGGGAGAGCCATGTTGGCCCCAGTAGCCCAGCAGGTGGAAGAGGAGGAGGAGCAGGAGAGGGGAAGTGGGTAAGGAGGCCCTCTGGTGCTGAGAGTCTGGGTCCAAAGCTGGGGCTGAAGAGCTTAAAATAAAAATTAAAATGGTGGGTGTTAAAGGTTTTACTCTACTCACTAATTAATGGGGGAAGCAGGCAGATGCTCTAACCTATTCAAAACAGTACCCGAAGAACAGAAACATTTATAGATCAGGAATGTTGAAATGAATGTACAAATACAGACAATATTGGCGTTTTTTTCACAGAGTCGGAGGGAAGACAAAATTTGCATGTCTATAGACAAGAATTTTGCATTGCTATTAGTTATCTACAATGCTCTCAGTTGTAAACAAGTTTCCTAGAATTAGATTAAAGGGAGGCAGAGAGTTGTGCTGTGGACAATACAGTTTCCATGGAAGTACACATTTTTATTCTCTGAGTGCTAGGCCTGGCCTGGCTCCCAGGTCAAGAGCCCTTTTCATGGATGGCAGGGCACCTGGCTGCCCATCTAATTTACAGGCTCCATCCTGCTCCTGGAGCTAGAGGGGTGGCAGCCTCATTTAGGACACACCCTAGATTCTGGCTGTGTGACAGTCCTAAGCAACTAAATGATGGGTCCTCCCCACCCTGTCCTCCCCAAGAGCTCACTACCACCTCTCTCTTTCCAGATTCTGGCTGGGGAGTGGGGTTGTGGAGAGAAGACCTAGGGTCGGGATGGGCCGTTTGGGAAAGACCAAACACCCTTGTGCCATATGCTTCACTTTTTCTCACATCTTTTAGAGAAACTCCTGTCTGAGCACTTCCATTGGGCATTTTTTGCTGAGCTTCTCCTTATATGTCTCTTGATTGGTGTGGGCAAGTCTGCACATTCTGGAAGGGTGGAATAAGCTTCCTGGAACCCTTTCAGGTGGCCTCACCCCCAGTCTTGGCTATCACTTACTCATTTGTTCAAAGCCAGGTACTGTCCTGCCTCAGTGGTCTCCCCCCAGTGCTAGGCATTGGGTAGTGGTGATTGTTTGTCAGGGATCTGTGTTTGCAAGTGACAGAGACCCACCTCACACTAGTTTAAACCAAAGAGGTGCTCTTAAGCCCTGACAGTGCCCACAGAGTCCTACAAGAGCTGTGGGACAGAACAGCTTTAGGGAACACAGGGACATTAGGACATTCTCTTCTCTTTCCTCTCCCTTGTCTGTGCTTGGTGATATAAACTGACAGAAGCCAGGCTTTCTCCCCATGGTGGGAAGCAGGGCCCCTGGCAACCCCAGATTCTGACACTTCTGCTCTTAGGACCCAAAGGCAAAGGGATCCTTCTTGCTTTCCTATGAAGGATTGGCCTGGGTTGGGTCATGCGGCCATTCTGGACTAATTGCTGAGACTGGAGAGTTCGCCTGGGGTCCTAGTGGAGCCTAGTGATATGTGTATGGGTAAGGTGGAGCAGGATCTGTTCCTGGAGAGCAGGCAGTGAAGAGTCACATAGGAAATGTCCATACCGTACACAGCCCACATGGTGGGTATGTCTTGAGTACCAAGCTTGGATTATAGGGGAGGCTGTGCCACTGGACCCTACAGTACACCTACTACATTAGACCACTCTATCAAGCCTGGAAGATGCAGCAGCTCTACCTAATGTATAGAAACAAACACAGGGAGGCTGCCAAAATGAGGAGACAAAGAAACATGGCCCAAATGAAAGAACAGATCAAAACTCCAGAAAAAGAACTAAACAAAATGGAGGTAAGCAATCTATCAGATGCAGAGTTCAAAACACTGGTTATAAGGATTCTCAAGAAACTTAGTGAGGACCTCAACAACATAAAAAAAAATCCAGTCAGAAATAAAAGATACACTCATTGAAATAAGGAAGAATTTACAGGGAATCAACAGTAGAATAGATAAAGCCAAGAATCATATCAGCAATTTGGAACATAGGGAAGCAAAAAACAACAGATCAGAACAGCAAGAAGAAAAGAGAATCCAAAAAAATGAGGGCAGTGTAAGGACCCTCTGGGACAATTTCAGCTGTACCAACATCCATATCATGGGGGCGCTGGAAGAGAGAGCAAGAAATTGGAAACCTATTTGTAAAAATAATGACAGAAAACTTCCCTGACTTGGTGAAGGAAATAACCATACAAATCCAGGAAGCTCAGAGCGTTCCAAACAAGATGAACCCAAAGAGGCCCACTCCAATACATGTCATAATTAAAATGCCAAAGGTTAAATACAAAGAGAGAATCTTAAAAGCAAAAGAAAAGCAGTTAGTTGCTTACAAGGAAGCTCCCATAAGTTGTCAAGTTGATTTCTCAACAGAAACTTTGCAGACTAGAAAGGATTGCCAAGAAATATTCAAAATAATGAAAAGCAAGGACCTACGACCAAGATGACTCTACCCACCAAAACTATCATTTAGAATCAAAGGACACATAAAGAGCTTCCCAGACAAGAAAAAGCTAAAGGAGTTCATCATCATCAAATTGGTATTATATGAAATGTTAAAGGATCTTTTCTAAGAAGAAGAACAAAAATATGAATAATAAAATGGCAGTAAATACATACCTATCAATAATTGCATCTAAAAACCAAAATAAACAAGCAGAACAGAAACAGAATCCGAGATACAGAGAATGTTTTGATGTTTGCCAGATAGGAGGGGGGTCAGGGGGATGGGTGAAAGGGTAAAGGGATTAGGAAGTACAAATTGGTAGTTTCAGAATAGTCATGGGGATGTAAAGTAGGGAATAGAGTAGGCAAAAAACATATATGCATGACCATGGACATGGACAAAGGTGTGGAGACTGCCTGAGGGAATGGGGGTTGCTGGAGGAGGGGGACAAAGGGGAAAAAATTGGGACAACTGTAATAACATAGACAATAAAGTACAATTAGAAAACATCCAAACCTGTAGATAATTTTTATGGGCTTATCTGAGCCCAACTGATGACAATTGATGGGAAGAAAAATTTCAATGAATTGAGACCCACTGACTGGTCTAGTCTGAACCCCTCTTGAGGAGGTTCTGAGAAGGTCAGTCAGATGACCTAGATGTTAGAGGGGCTGCTCTTTGGGGCCTTGGCAAAAGGTGGACCTTGAGGTGTAGGGTTGAAAGCAGGAAGTTAGGAAGGTGACAGGGAGAATCAACAAGATCTTGTCCCCCAAGCAGAATATGGGGCCTTCCTTTGCAAACCTAGAAGTATTTTGAGGGATTGTACAAGGAGCTATTTCCTTCTGTAGGAAAAAGTGTACTTTTGGAACTGGGTATTCCACTGCCTTGAGCAGATTGAAATGTGGTTAATTCAGAAGGGTCTAGTTAAATCCCTCAGCCCTGGTGCTGTAAAAGATCATGTGGATGGTGTTGGGGAGCAGGTGGGAAGTTCTACTAAGTTCTTGAGGTCTGGGATGTGGAGGGCAGTTGCCCTGCAGTCCCTGGTGTCCCTCCTCATGTCCCCGGAAATTTACTGTAGGAGGAGGGTAAGCCCATAACCTGTTTCAACCCTCTTGATTGAATGAATGTGTTCCAACCGCTGACCCTTGACTTCGGACCCATGACTGACAGTCTTGGCCAGGGAGCTCCTCCACTTTGTCCTCACCAAGGACTGTGCCAGGAGGGCCTGGCTTGGGGCCTGCTGTTCCCATAGTGTTGGTTCCACCTTCCTTCTTCCACAGCCTACCAGAAGGTAGGAGAGGAGGGTAAATGTCTTCTCGGAGGTTCCCGAAGGGTGTTTGGTTATGCTCATTTTTGGCTTCCCCTTGTGAGTGTGAGAACAGAAAAGGCCTTGGATGTGTGAGGGGTGTAGTTGAGGTAGATCTTCCCATGAGGGGGCTGTATTCCTCTGGGGGAGAGAGGCTCACAGCACTGAACTGAGACAAGGGTAGGGAGCTGTTGCCTTGCAAATTTGCTGCTGCCACAAAGGGACAGCCGGCAGGCAAGGTTCTGGTTTCCCAAGGTTCAGAGGACAGCCAGCCCGAGTTCCTGCCCATGGAGATGAGCAGATGGGTGTCCGACAGCTTCTGTCTCCCAGGGGGCCAGCAGTTCATCCCGAGCATTGTTTGGGAACTTTTATTTGTCTGGGACGTGTAAAGCACTAATTCTCTTAGGGATTTCATGAAACCAGTAAAAGGGTTTTCCTTTGCACTCCCCTCAGTGCCTGCCTGTGATCACTTCCGATCCTGATTTCCAGGTCCAGGGCTGGCTTGGTGGGTTTAGAGATCGGTTTCCAGAATGGAGAGTCCCATTGTGCTAACCCAGGGTGGGGGGGGGGGGGCAGAAGCCATTAGTTAAAGAATCAAAAAGACTGCAGGACCTCATTAATACAGCTCTCAGCAGTGGGGTCGGGAGGGGGGTCCTGCCTCTCCCTCTTTCTCTCTTTTTTTTGCATTGACCTGGGATGTGCTATAAATATTCATGCAGCTCCAGATGATGAGCAAATACTCCTTGTCCACCCCTCCCTCACGTGTTGGTGGGCTCTGGGTGGACTTGTCTTTCCCTGTGCCTCGGTTTACTCATGTGTACTGGGTCACTTTCCTTAAGGCTTCTTCAAATCTCAGGACTAGGCACCATTTAAGAACTTTGACGTGTAAGGCCAGTGTGTTCAGCATTTAGTGAGTGCGTGGTGTGTGCCTAGTATGATAGCTTTGGTCTGGCTGCAAAAATAAGCCTCAGTCCCCTAGAATAACTCGGGAACCATTGAAAACAGCGCTGAAGGAGCTGAGAAGAGATGGCTGTCCCTGTGCCCTGGGGGAGAGAGGCACGCTTCCTGGTGGGGGCTGAGCTGAGCCAGCCTTGGGGAGAAGGGGTATTTGAGGAGGTGAAGAGCAGGCAGGGGCAGTGTGGTGGCAGGGCAGGGCTGTGGATGCAGGAATGGGAATGTTGTCCTGGGTGTACAGGAAGGTGATGGGTGTGCAGAGAAATCTCAGGGACCTAGTTATAGCAGGACATACCATCAGACAGTAGCATGGGCTCTTGTGTGGAGGAAATGTATGAAGCATAGAGTCTGTGGGTGGCATCCGAGGTGTATTTGGGGGTGGGGAGGATGGACACCAGAAGCCAGTGGAAGCTGTGATGGGCCAGCTTAAAGGCCCAGGAAGCAGGGACTCTTCAGTCTGATTCTCAAATAGGACAGTATCATTCCAGTGTCTACTGCATGTCAGGCACAGGAATGACAACTTTACAGATGGGTTCTTGAGTCCTCACTGCAGCCTTATGCGGATGACATTCTGTGACCTGTGTGGCCCTGAGAAGCCAAGTGACTTGCTCAGAATCTGCACAGCTAATAGGTGGCAGAGCCAGGATTTGAATCCGGATATATTTGATTCCAAAGTCTGTGCTTTCCCCCAACTGCTGCTGCGGCAGAACTTGGGGTAAGCAGCTCTGGGAAGCAGGAGAAGGTGGTCCCTGGGCTCCCAGCCTGGGAGTTGGAAAGAGTGCTGCCCCTTAATGGAGGACACTCTTCCTGAGATGGGCCCCCTAGCAGAGTTAGGATCCTGAAGCTTCACATCCTTCACTCTGTGGTTGGGCCAGCCAGTGGGGAACAGGGCAAGAATCTTCTCCTTGCGAGGGGGAGATGCACTGAGTCATGGGGGGTGGGGGGAGAGGATTCCTTTGGATGTGAAGATATGGGGATCCTCTTAGGGCCTGGAGCTGGAGCAGGGGGAGAGGGAGAAGAGACAATTGGGCCCTTTCATCAGTCCTCACAGAGCCAGTCTATAGCCTGACCCCTCTTGGCAGCTCATCTGTCCGGGTGGTGGGCTCCCCGCCTACCCTACTCCTCACCCCAGCTGGCTAGGCTCACACTACAAAGGTGATGGGCTTGGCTGTGGGGGATACATTGGCTAATGCCTCTGTAAGGGTCCTACCAGCTCTGATCCACCTCAGGGCCCCTTGTGAAGCACCGAGGCCTCCCAGATGCACTGCCTGGAAAAGCTTGGTGCCCCTTCTAGACCTGGGAGGTTTGGCTGTCAGACCTGAACCTTGGTGGCTGCAGCCTGGGAGGGTGGCATTCTGTTGGCACACAGCATGTGTTAAATATTCCTCCTGAAGGCTACTTGGAATATCATAGACACTGCCTCCCTGCTGTCAGAGGATGTTGCTTTGCCAGACCTCTTCCTTTCGGGGCATGTGAGCAGCGCATCCTCTCTGCTCACTGGATGGGCACACCCTCCTCCTCCCTCTTTTTGACCCTCTCTCTTCTTTTATTTTTTCTCTGAAAAGCTCTCCAGTGATCTTAGGCCACTCAGAGACTCCCACAACAAAGCAAAAACTCACTTATTTTAAGGCAGTGGTTCTTAACCAAGGGCAATTGTGCTACCCAGGGGATATTTGGGGAGGTTTGGAGATATTTTTTGGTTATCATAGCTGGAGGGGGGTGGCTGCTGGCTGCTGCTGGCGTCTAATAGAGAAAGGCTAAGTATACTGCTAAAGATCCCTGTGTAAAGGATGGAGCCCAAACAGAATCATCAATGTCAAAGTGTCCCTCGTGGCCAGTCTGAGAACCGTGCCCTAAGGGGTTAGCTCCAGTTGCCACAGACAGGTATTTAATTTTCAGAGCAAGCCCACTGGGCAGAGAACAATGTCTAGCACAAAAGAACTCATGCTGGGATTCCTGGCAGGAGAGACATAATAATGGGTACCCCTTGGGTGTGAAGAGAGCTTTATGGTTCACAAAGCACTTTCGTACCCAGTATCACACTAGACGTATTGGTCAGACTTGTGAAATCTTATTCCTGGGGTGATCTGAGAGGGCCCTCCTTAGCTCTCATAGTGGGAAGCAGTTCTAAACTGACAGATGCCGCTGATGGACATTTGCTCCCCTTCATTCTCAGGCCTCTGCAGGGTTTGTGTGCCCACACCCAGAAGAGGAGTCGGGCTTAAGGGGTGAGATTATATGGCAGAGCTTGTGTCTTTCCAGGCCTCCATGCTGCCTCTCTTAACACACAGGCAGGCTGACCTGGGGCATCAAGGCTGCTGCCTGTCGGAAATAGGTCGTGAGAGGTAAATGCTGAGCATTGTGGACTCGTGAAAGGCACTCTGTTGGGCTGGGTGGTATGTTCCTATGCACTCTGGAACCACCCTGTACAAACAACCTGGGCATGAGGTGGGCCAAGTAGCTGGGTCCCCGAAGAACCACCCAGGCCAGCGTGCAGGCTCCAGGGAGTCCTGGAGAGAGCCACACCTTGAAGAGGTGTGCTGGTTAGAAGACAGCTTGAGACTTCCAGTCAAGATGCAGGCATAGGTAGACACACTTTGCCTCCTCTTTCAACCATAGAATTCCAACCGTATCTCAAAACTAAAAACACCCAGAACCACCAGAAAATTGAGCTGTATGGAAGTCCGACAATGAAGGATTTAAAGAAGACACTTTCATCCAGATGGGTAGGAGGGGTGGAGTTGCAGAGATGCACGAAGAGGTGGTGTGGCACAGAAAGGCAGCAGCGGCTGTGGTGGCAGAATGGATGGGAGGGAGGCCTTGAGAGTGAGCAGTCCCAGACACAGGCCAGACTGCACAGCCCAGGGTTCCAGCACCAGAAAGATAGACCCCTGTTACCTCTGACTGTAAAAACCAGTGGGGGTTGGAGCAGTGGAAGAAACTGTGGATTTTTGCTGCTTAAAGGACTAACATGGTCTTAGAATGTATGCAGACCCACCCACTCTGGGATTCGTTACTGGGGCAGCAGCTAGAAGAGTGCCTGTTGCACACAGGAAGCAGGTAAAATGACTGGAAATGAGATGAACACCAGGCGAACCACCAGAAGCTGGGTGGTGGCATTGTCCCCTCTCTGAGCCCTCCCCGCACAGCCACAAAGCAGTGAAGCTGGTGGCCCTGCCCTGGCAGTGTCCTAAGGCTCTGCTCCACACAATTTACAGGTGCCTTTTCTATATAGGCCACACTACTAAGACAGGAAGTAAAAGCAGCTCTACCTAATACAAAGAAACAAACACAGGGAGGCTGATAAATTGAGGAGACAAAGATACATGGCCCAAATGAAAGAGTAGAAAACCCCCCAAAAAGAACTAAGCAAAACATAGATAGTCAACCTATCTGATGAAGAGTTCAAAACACTGGTTATCATGATGCTCAGAGAACTCTTTGAGTATGGCAAAAAAATAAAGGAAGAAATGAAGGTTACAGTAAGTGAAATAAAGAATAATCCACAGGAAACCAACAGAGAAGGGAAGGAAGCTGGGATTCAAATAAAGGATTTGGAACATAAAGAAGAGATAAAGGTTCAACGAGAACAAAAAGAAGAAACAAAAATTTTTTAAAATGAGGATAGGCTTAGGAAGTTTTGGGACATCTCCAAACGTGCCAACATCTGACTCATAGGGATGCCAGAAGGAGAAGAGGAAGAGCAAGAAATTGAAAGCTTACTTGAAAAAATAATGAAAGAAAACTTCCCTAATTTGGCAAAGGAAATAGACATACAAGTCCAGGAAGCACAGAGAGTCCCAAACAAGTTGGACCCAAAGAGGGCCACACCAAGACACATCATAATTAAAATGCCAAAGGTTAAAGGTTAAGAGAGGATCTTAAAAGCAGCAAGAGAAAAGCAGTTACCAACAAAAGAGTTCCCATAAGACTATCAGCTGATTTCTCAAAAGAAACTTTGCAGGCAAGAAGGGACTGGCAAGAAGTATTCAAAGTGATGAAAAGCAAGGACCTACAACCTAGATTACTCTATCTGGCAAAGCTATCATTTAGAATGGAAGGGCAGATAAAGTGCTTCCCAGGCAAGGTAAAGCTAAAGGAGTTCTTCACCACCAAACCATTATTACAGGAAATGTTAAAGGGACTTATTAAGAAAAAGAAGATCAAAAGCAAGAATAGTAAAAGATAACAAATTCACAACTATGAACAACTGAATGTAAGAAAACAAACTAAGCAAACAACTGGAACAGGAACAGAATCATAGGTATAGGGATCATTTGGACGGTTATCAGCTGGGAGGGGGAAGGGGGAGAAATGGGGAAATGGTGCAGGGATTAAGAAGCAGAATTGGTAGGAACAAAATAGGCAGAGGTAGTTAAGAATAGCGTAGGAAAGCATGAAGCCAAAGAACTTACACCCATGACCCATGGACATGAACTAAGGAGGGTATTGCTGTAGGGAAGGGGGGTACCAAGTGGAGAGGGGCAAAGGGGGAAAAATTGGGGCAACTGTAATAGCATAATTTATAAAATATACTTAAAAAAAAAAGAAGGCAGCTTGAAGTGCTTACCTGTAGCCTACACCAGCCCTTTGAAATATGGGGCCATTATCATGAACTTGTGGTGAGAGGATGGAGTAGACAAGCCTGTGGTGACTGAGAAAGGAGTCAGGAGATTCAGCACCCTCCACCCACCACCCAGAGAGCAGCCTCAGCCTCTAAAATCTCAGTGGGGACCTCAGAGGGAGGGCCTGTCAGTGTGAGCGTTTCACCCTGGTGAGGTGTCAGTGTCCCAAACCAGGGTAAACCAGAGCTCAGTTCTGGCTACCTCATAGGTCAGCCTCTGAGAGCCTGGGAGGGCAGGAATCCCAGGCTGCAGTCTGTGGATGTTAATATACACCCCCACACAGTGCACACATATAGTACATGTGTTCACACATGCACACACGTGCACACATCTGGTCATCCATGTGTAACACAGGTGTATGTGCATAGACACATACACCTGCTTGCACCAGAACAAATTAGGTGTGCACACAGAGGAATTCACACATATGTGTGAACACATACTAGTACATTTCATCAAATTTAAGGCCCCATTGATTGTCAGATGCTTTGTTTATTTTGTGTACTTGAAAAAAAATGCTACCAAGTGAACTCTGATGCAGTTTTCTTATCACTTGCATTTTTATTTGTACTTATCACCAGAGCTCTTTCTACCTTATTTATACTTTGATTTTTATCAAGAATTACTCTTGTACATACATACATATGACAACATGAGAAAGCAAGGAATTGTCGTAACTGCTTCACATTCAGAGTATTGTCAAAGTCACTTTCAGGAGAGAGCCATGAATATGTGCTTTTCTGAACAGTATTATCCCCTGTGCTATCAGAGCATGAGGAATGCTGCTGAGTGCTCCTCTCTTAATGTGGGACTTTGTCCCAGGCTCGGACACCCATTCTGCAAGCTTTAATGTGGGTGCCTTTTTGATCTTACTGGAAGATGGCAATAGAGGTTTTCAGACAGCCAGGACGCACCTTCCTTCCTCAGATAGTCCCTAAATGACTCACTGCTTATAATGTCCAGGGGTTTCAGTTGTCCTGGGAAGCCACCAGGGATAACATGAGGTTCTTGCTTGCACAGGGACTGACAGTACACCATAACTGCCACCTGGTCCACTGCAGTCATAAATACAGAAAAGGAGAGCGTCTTGGACTCATGAAATGCAGTATGAGTCTAAGTACCTGGGTATTGGAGTACCTGGACTAAAGTCACCACGTGCCCTGTTATTAGAAGGGCTCCAGGGCTGGGGAGACAGAAGGGCTGGTTTCAGGGTCTGGGACTGAGAAAGGAAGGGCAGGGGAGGTCATTGTGGCCACTTTCCTGACTTCAGGCAGTGCAGCCCCAATTCTGTCCAGGTCCAAGGGCAGTGAGTGTCTAGGAAAAGTATCTTGGCAGAGGCTGGGCTTGAACTCTGACTATGGTTGCTGTCCTTAGGCAGCTCGTCCGTAACTTTGGGTTGCTTTTCTCACCATGAGAATGGAGGTCATGGACTGGGCTCCTTGGAGCTCCTTGGAGAAATGGCTGACTCTTGAACTGGGGCAGGGGATAGCCATGCTGAGCATCTTGTAGTGCCAGAAAGTAAGGAAGTGCTCAAAAACAAAAGACTACCACCACCAACAACCACCACCAAAAAACCGAAAAGAATGGGTTGTGTTAAAGGGACATAGGAGCCAATTGCAGAAGCTCCCAGTGGACAGTTTGAGCAATAAAATAAATAATGGAGCACTGAATTATACCAGTATAAAATAAATATCCATGAACCCATACTGATACTTAAATAACTGAGTAAATAAATAGAGGGGGGAAAAGAAGCAAATCTCTGCAGAAGAATTCCAGATAATTGGTGGAGCTACCCTGCTCTCCAGGAGATAGATTTCAACTCCTCACTCCTGGAGTGTGGGCTATGCATAGTGACTTTCTTTTCTTTTCTTCTCTTTTTCTTAAAGGTTTTATTTATTTATTTTTAGAGAAAGGGGAAGGGAGGGAGACACAGAGAGAGAAACATCGATGTATGAGAGAAATATCTAATGGTTGCCTCTTGCATGCCCTCAACCAGGAACGTGGGCCCACAACCCAGGCTTGTGCCCTGACTGGGAGTTGAAACTGTGGCCTTTCAGTTTGTGGGACAACCCACTTAGTCACACCAGTCAGGGCAGTGACTTTCTTTTCAAGAGCTCAGAAAGAAAGAGGGGCAGGGAAGAGAGTAGCTTCATAGTGGGGAAACCTGGCAGATGCTCTTTCAAGCAGGCGACCAAGGTCATTACCATCAGTGACGAGTCATGCTAGTAAGCACGCACCTTTGATATAACGTGATGGGAATGGCACTGCACCTCTGTCTCCTTATTCCCCTAAACCTACAACCCTTGTGTAACCTTGAGAAAAGCACCAGGCATACCCTAATTGAAGGACAGTGTACAAAATACCTAACCAGTATGGTTAGGTCCTCAACACCCAGGAAAGTTGGAGGAATATTAGAGGAGAAACAGCCTGCAGCAGTCAAAGGAGATATGATGACTAAATGTGTCCTGGATAAGAAGATGTTAGGGGAAAGGGAGGGGAACTTGAATAAAATATGGGCTTTAGTTAACAGTAATGTGTCAATATTGGTTCATAGGTTGTGCCAAATGTACCACAGAAATGGCAGTTGGTAATAACAGGGGAAGCTGGCTGCAGTGCATGTGGGGACCATTTGTACTATCCTTGCAGCTGTTCTGTCAATCTAAAGCTATTCTGAACTTCAAAGTCTATTAATGAAAAAGCAAAGAAGGGATAGCGCCTCCTCCCGGGCAGGTTGCTGGGAGGGTGCAGTGGATGGTGCAGAGAAATGGGGGCTGCACCAGTCCTGAACGTGGCAGCTCTGTCCTGTTTGAGCTCAGGTTGGTCTTAAGACCCCAGGGTCTTGCTTTCTCAGGGCTGCCCTTCCCCATCTGAGACTTACCTGAACCTGCCTGCCAAGAAATAGATGGACATTCTGTTCCCTACCTCCTTAGGAACGTGTTCACTGGGAGTGAGGGAACTTGGGGTTGGTTGGGGACCATTCACTGGTGGGTTCCCCAGTTCCTTCCCCGCCAAGGATAAGCCCATCTTGTCTGGGTCCAGCAGGGAAGTCCACCAACTGTCCTTCCATGAGCTCCCTGGGGGCCTGGCTCCCTGCTCCAGCCGCAAGCTGAAGCAGTGCATTCTTGCTGCAGGCGCCCGGAGTCTGACCCTCCCTGTGGGCAGGAAGACAGATTTAAAGCTCCCACCACAATAGTCCCTCCTTCCCTTCTTCCTGCTCCCTGGGCTTGACCACAAGGTCCTCAGGAGGCTTGGCCATGCAGTGTTACAGAACAGGGAAGGGTTCTTGTAAAGACTCCCTGGCTGACAGCATTGCTGTTTACTAGATGTGGAAAGCCATCTTCATCCTGCATTTGGTCCCAACAAAGCCTTTTTGTGATTCACAAGTTAGGGTGCACGTAGGAGAGAATATTTGTAAGTAGGTTCTAGGAAGGGCAGAGAATGTGGTGGAGACATCAGAGGAGCCAGCCTCTCTTTCTACCCCTTCTCCTGCTGAGCTGCCTCCTAGCCCGTTGCTTCCTGGCTACTGAGCAGTCTTCTCGTTCCCCATCGCTGTCTCAGATGATACCCCCCTGCTCCCCACCCCTCCACAGCTTGCCCTGCTTAAGGTTCACCAACCCCGACTCCTTTGGCCTGCTCTAATCTTACCTCCATTGAACCTTGTCTTTGGATCTCACAGTGCAGCTCATATCTTCTTAGTAAGACTGTAAATTATTTGAGAACAAGGCCTCTTTCATATTCCCACCCTAACAAGGGGGGCGGCATTTTCTGAAGTACGGATGAAGAAATACGGATTGAAGGGCACAAGAGTGCTGATGGAGACAGAGTGTCTACGATCAGGACTGCCTGGCAAACCCCAGGCCCCCGGGAGCTCAGTTTCTCTCTGTTGCCCACTCCTGCCATGGTCAGCTGAGCCAGGCTTATGGGCTCAGGTGACCAAGGTGACTGCAGCCTGCCTTCTTCCTCTGAGTTGTAAATTCCCTCACTTCTCTCCTAGACCCGAGAAAGCCCACCCCAGCCAGCCTGCCACAGAAGCTGGTTCTGGACAGCAACTGTGTGTAGTCACTATAAGTCCCAGAGATCTGAGTTCAAATCCTAATCCTCCCACTTTCCAGCTGGGCAGCCTTGGGCAAGTTACTTAATCTCTTTGAACCTCTGACATCTTGCCTATGAAAAGGGAATCATTCCATCTTCATAAGGTTGTCAGGAGTTTGTATGCAAAGCCCTCAGCACAACAAAGTCTGGCACGTGGTAGGTGTTCAGAGAATAGTAGCTTGTTCCTCCAACTCCAGCACTCTCTAATCACACATTTTCTTCTCCTATTTTATCTCCCCTTGGACAGACAGTCCTAACCTTTGCTTGCTTTTTCTGGTACACACCCAGGGCCATCCTAGGCCAAAATGTGATGCTGAACCCTGACCTGGGGGCCTTGGCTGACCACCTTGAACCTGGCTGTGGCGTGGCAACAAGAAGACCAGACACACTGTTCTTTTTCTGCCCTGTGTTTTGAGGCTGTCAGGCTTGTGCCCACTGCCATACGAAGCAAGTTCTATTCCCCCTGAACTGCCTTACTGGCCTCACATCTGGCATCTGGGAGGCAGAGACTGACAAAGCCAGACCTTGGGTGCACAGCCAGGCTGGAGCCTCAGGAGCTGCCTGTGGGTGTGTTCCAGAGGACTGGGGCCTGGGCCTCTCAGGTAGTCACATTTCTTAGCTGTGGCTCCAGTACCAGCTTGGCGCTGATAGGGGTGCATGCAGATGAGCATGCCAGGGCCCCAGAGGCAGACCGGGCCAGGGGACTTGGAATGGCAGGGCCAACCCCACCTTTATTTTTAATGGGGGAATAAGGGAGTAAAGTAGAACTACTTTATTTTTATTAGCCTTATTTAGTATAAGAAAAGACCAGACTGTCTCACCACTGAACCCTGCCTCTGTCAAAACCGTAAAACTATTCATCCCTTCTTGTACCTTAGGCCAACTTTTTGGAGTCATTTTCCATCTTCCTTCCTGCAGATCCTTTAGTGGGGTCTGTGTGACTATTTCAGTTTTTTAAATATGATAATGCCTTTATTTCATCATTGTTCTTTTTCTTTTTAGATTTTATTTATTTATTTTTAGAGAGGGGAAGGGAAGGAGAAAGAGAGGGAGAAAAACATCATTGTGAGAGAGAAACATTGATCGGTTGCCTTTCACAAGTGCCCCAACCGAGGACTGAACCTGCATTCACCAGGCATGGGCACTGACTGGGAATTGAACCGGCGACCTTTCTCTTTGTGGGATGACACCCAACCAACTGAGCCACACTGGTTCTTGAAAGATGGTTTGCTGGGTCCAGGATTCTAGGTTGACACTGTTTTTTAGCTTGCTGCTTTGATGGTATGACTTCATTGTCTCCCCATGTTACTGTTGAAAACCTGTTCTCAACCCAATCATCATTCCTTGGTGAGTGATGTCTTCCCTCTTGCTGCTTGTCAGATTTTCCCTTTGACTGATGTAAGCTTGGAGAGACTGGTCACCATCTGCCCCCAGGAACGGAGCAGATGCACTCAGTGAAACTTAAGGAGTGTGACTGAGGCCAGGGAGGACGTGGGCGGGAAGGCTTTGAATGGGGCTCATGGCACAGAGAGCGCCCTGTTACTGGAAGTGTGTGTGTGTGGGCTGGGAAGAAACTCCCTGTCACATGGGGGCTTGCCTCGTTACCTTGACTGCCAGTTACCCTGGAGCTCTTTTAGTGGCTTCTGCCTTGCTCTCCCCTGCACCTGGCCTCTGTCCATCTCCTTTGAAGGGTCCATGACCTTCTCAGTCCGGCTCCTCCAGTGAGCCCTTTCTGATCCTTGATGACCACACACCCCCACCTTATGTTCCCCCAGCTCCTCAGCACAGATGCTGCCGGGCCCAGCACATGGGTCTCCAGAAGCCTTTGGTCTCCAGGTTATTTCAGAGTGCTGAATGTCTTCAGATGGCATGTCCTTTTCTGCTTGCTTAGGATTTACATTTAGTCCAGATACCTAGGAGTGGGAGGTGCAGTCAGGAGGCCACACTCAACCTGCCACCAGTGCTGGACACTCAGATTCTGATTCTACTTCCTGCTCAAGGTGCAGCTGCCCCCTCCCTAGTCCCACTGTGAGGAACTCCCAGTGTCCCAGGGTGGAGATGGCAACCATTGGAGTAGGGTCATTGGAGGGTGGATTTGGCCTGCTGAGTGTGGGGACAGAGGTGAGTAACATGGCAGGATTCTGACAGCAATTCGCCTGGTCCATTTTGGAGAGAGATGAAGGCAGGAAGGCAATGGCCCTGGATACTTCCAAATGCCAGAGGCCCTGCAGATGTGCCCCACCAAGGTATCCCAGTGACTACTTTCTCCCCTTTCCAGGCAACTGGTGAGTTCACATGTGTACACATGGGGCACAGATGTGGCTATGTAGAGCGTGCATTGCTCATGACCCCATCCTTGGTCTGCATGCCCACAGGGCATGTCAGGGAGGTCCCAGACACTGACCCCACCCCTCAGGGAGAAGGGAGGCCCTGTTTCAGCGTGGGAGGGGCTGAGATGCTGGGGTTATTTAGGAGTCATTCTATTGCAGGTCAGTGATTATTTCTGCATATCAGCAAAGAATCCTTAGGTTGGAATTCTGTTAGGGCAAAAAAGTACATGTGACTGATCGGACCCCACACTCTCTACCTGGCAGTTCTAGGATAAGTCAGGGGTATGTGGGTTGAGAAGGCATCATGTCTTTATGCATTTGAGCACTTTGCTTGCATGATGCCTTTTCTTCTGCTGGGGAGGAGAGGAGGGTGGAAGGAAGCACTGCCACCTGTTGGACTCCCCATCATTCCCTGTGTTCCCTGTGGTGGAGTTTTGCGGGGACCTGCTCTCCCACAGTGGCTGTGGTCTTTAATCTCGTTTGGGTCCAGACACAGATGCCAGGCAGACCCTGGTGGAAGAAGCCTCATGCTCACAGCTCTCAAGTCTGCATGCTCATGAGTTGGGGCAGCTGCCAGTTCTGGGTGCTGGGAGAGTGGGGGGGGGGGCTCTGTGATACCAGCAGCTTTTGCTGCTGTAGCCCTGCCCCCACAGCCTGGCCCTGTCCTGGGCTGGCCCAGGCGGGGTGTGTCGTCATGGTCCCTAAGAGACTCTCACATGTAGCGTTGGCCTCACTGGACCTTTCCATTGGTGGACAGCAGTCCCTTTGTGGGTTGTAGGCTGGTTACTTTGCTCCTGAGCTGAAGTGCATGGAGAGACAGAAATGGTGAGGACAGGGGAGTGGAGGGGGACTGTACTTTTTTTTTAACAAGGTTACTTTTTATTTTTATTTATTTTATTTATCTGTTTTTAGAGAGAGGGGTAAGGAGAAAGAGAGGGAGAGAAACATCAATGTGCGATTTCCCTCTCACGCACCCCCAATTGGGGATCTGGCGTGCAACCTAGTCATGTGCCCTGACTGGGAATTGAACCAGCAACACTTGGTTCACAGGCTGATGCTCAATCCACTGAGCCACAGCAGCCAGGGCTGGGACTGCATTTTTAAATCAACTGTGTAAGCACTGCCTCAGTGGTCCCTGGGCTATGGGACAAGGGATCTCTCCAGTGCAGTGCTCCTCAGATTTGACTGTGTTGGGGAAGCACCAGGGATCATGTTCAAATGCAGACCTTGACCTGGGAGGTGGGCCTGAGACTGCATTTCTAAGGAGCTCACAGGGGATGCTGATGCTGCTGGTCCAAGGTCCTAGAGTACTTCCCCTGGCTTTGCCCTGGAGGAGTGTCTGGACACTACAGGGCAGACCAATGACTCCAGTGGCAATTGGAAGGATACACAGGATGTAAGAATGAGCAACCTGATCCAGATGACATTGCTAGGGCTCCTTGGAGATGTGGAAAGATGAGAGTCTTCATCAAAGTGTCTGAGTCTGAGACCAGGCCCCTTACACTTTGGCTTTGAAGAGAGAGCTCATAGTAGAAATTAGACTTTGAATTCCAGCTCTGTAGCCCCTTTGCTGCATGGTCTTGGGCAGGTCATTTTGCCTCTCTCTGCCTCAGTTTCTTCATCCGTAAAGCAGGGGTAAGAATGCCTGCTCAAAAGGCTGGTGAGGATGAAATGGGACAACGTAGTCAGATACCTGGCCCAGTACCTGCTACATAGTAGGCCCTTAATGAACATTTGCATCCTCTAAAACTGCACACTCTTCTCTCCCTGCAGGTGAATGAAATTTATCATGACGAGTCCCTGGGGGCCCACATTAACATTGCGCTTGTCCGCTTAATCATGGTGGGCTACCGACAGGTAAGCCTCCTTGTCAGCAGGCAGGCTTTGGAGGGAGAAGGGGTGGGGGCCAGTGCATCATCCCTGCTATGGTGTGTGGTAGTGGTGGGGCTGGGGGACAGCAACTAGGGAACATATGGTCTCCAGAATCAGAACCCTAAGACCATTAAAGTTGAGGCTTCAGTGGCAGAGGCGTTTAGGGATGGTAAGAGGTCTTCTGGGTTCCCTCCAATATGACAGATGGACAATCCTATATCCTTACCTCTGAAGGTCTCTCTCTTTGAGGAACTGAAGGGGAAAGTGGGCCTTAGAGAGGGGCAGTGACCAAGACAAGTCCTGCTATGGTTGGGCCCGGTGGCCCTGGGCTCTGCCATCTTAGACCAGTTGCTTATTCTCCCCCAAATGGGGTTAATAACCAAATTTTCCTCCAGGAGCTGTTGTGAATATTAAATAAGACAAAAAACATATTAGAGGAAATGCTCAGAACCACACCTGCCTTGTGGGTTAGTTGAGGGATTAGAGATAATGTGTGCCCAGTTCTTAGCAGACTGGTATGCCCGCACAGGACTTGGCATGTGAACATTCCCTAGAGTAGGAGGGCTGTGTGCCAGCAGCAGCCAGAATCAATGGCCTTGGGACAGCTAGTGACATTGGGACAGGTTCTGCAGTCCTGTGGGCTTCAGTGTTCTCTGCTGCCAGAGGGAGGGGAGCACTGGATACCCACTGAGGTCTGGGGGCTCCAATCAACTACTCTGCTATTGATACTCTCTGGCCCCCTGCAGTCCCTGAACCTGATTGAGCGTGGGAACCCCTCTCGCAGCCTGGAGCAGGTGTGTCGCTGGGCACACTCTCAGCAGCGCCAGGACCCCAGCCATGCAGAGCACCACGACCATGTCATTTTTCTCACCCGGCAGGACTTCGGGCCTTCAGGTATGCAAGGTACTGTATTGGCCTTGGCCAGGTATGTGCAGCTGCAGGGCAGAGTCTGAGGCCTGGGCTGTGCTCACTCTGGGGCCAGCCCCGGAGGCATAGGGGCCAGGAAACCTGTCAGCAAAGAGGTCCATGGCACTTAAGAGACAGGCCCTAGATGGACAGGCAGGCAAGCTTTGCAATGATTTTGGGGGGGACCGGGAGAAGAGAAGGAGTCCCTACTCTGGTCTCTGCTATCCCGGTTGAGCCTGCAGGAGTCTCTGTGGTTGCCACCCCAGGGTCTGGCTGTTTGAAGACCCTCAGTGACCTTCAAGATGCTCTGCCCACACTGTGCATCTGTTGTCATCGCAGTCGTGGGCACCTGGTGGGGCTCGTGTGGAATTTGGAAAGGAATTCCATGCTCTGCCCACAGCTGCACGCCTCTCTAGCCCAGTGACCCAAGCTCACTTTTTCTCCCTGGGTTCCCCCAGCTGTCAAATGGGGAAAATAATGGTATTTGCCTTCCTCTATTCCAGGGCTGCTAAAAGGGTCAATAGGGTACATGAAACATCTGTGACAGAGTGACTGTAAGCGTTCTGCAAACACATGAAGCTTTGACTACCCCCAGTTTTCCATATGGGAAACTGAGGTGCACAGTGGTGAAGAGCCTTGCCCATGTCCCACCATAGAGAAGAGGCAGATCTGAGACTCAGCCTGGATGTCTAGGCTACAAGTGGAGGGTTTTCCAGTTTTCTTCTGGTTTGATGCTAGAAGCGAGTCAGCCAGCCATGCCTCTGCCCATAGGGATCCTTGTCTGAATCCCCGAAGCCCCAAATGTGGGCTTACATGGACACATACAGATACACATATGTATAAACACACAGATACACATGTACAGGCCTATAAGCAAACACAGATGCACATGCACAGACACATGTATACACAGATGCAGAAACATATGCCTACACACGTACAGACACATCAATGTTCATGCACACACAAACACACTACACATATAGACACATTACACATACACAAACACACATATACACCTGTACATGTGTGTACCTGCACCCCATGTAGAGCATATCTTAGACCTTCAGTACAATAGAGGCCCCAGGAACCTCCTTCCCACTGCAGCCCCTCATTATTTATCACTAGCACCCAAACCATCTCAAATAAAAGAGCACTTCAGCAGTTCTAAAGACAGGGCCTCACTGTCTGGTCTCCTGCAGGCCCAGGCAGGGAGCACTGTCTCCCATCATCTCCTTCTCGAAGGCCTTGCCTAGCCTGTCCCTCCAGCCCATAACTGGGCCCCAGGGGAGGATGAGAAGCCAGGCTCCTTATAACACAGCCCTCGCCCATGACTGCAGCTTAGCAAATGTTGGCCAGGCTCTTGCTGGTACACGCCAGCCCCGCTGCACTCCCCACTGCTCCTGGAGGCCTGCACAGCTGTGCCTGCACCTTCTCCTGTGTTCTCCCCACCTTGTGCCCTCTCCCCCTTCTCTGGAGAGCTCGCACCTTTCCTCCAGGCCCAGCTCTATGCCCCTGAGTCATTCCTGATCCCCCTCCACCACTCCAGTTGAATCCATCCCCTTCCTCCAGATCACCCCTACATTGGCCCCCCTGCCCACCTCCATGTTCCTTGAACTCTGGCCCTGCAGGCACACCTAAGCTAACCTCTAACTCCAAGTCTCCTCTCTAAGCTACCTGCTCCTTAATGTATGCATATGTGGCAGGGAGGGGTAGACCTGATACTTCTATTTCCCCCATATTATCTAACAGTGCCATCCCTATCCCCACATTAAAAAACAAAACAAAACAAAAAAAGCTTATTTGTTGACTGACCAAGCTGACTGACCAGCTAGAGGGACATGGAAGTCGGGCATGGGCAGGTTGGGGCCTGTCTAGAAACCCCGCTGCCTGGCTTAGGGGAGGGGCCGACGGGTGCAGGGAGGGTGCAGGCCAAGAGGGAAGCTGTACAGCTTTGGGATATGGCACAGCTTGGCCCAGGTTGTTCTGCTGCAGGTGGGACTTGACAAGGATCCTTCTTACTCCAGCGACCCTTGAGCAGTGGCCAGGTCAGGATGTCCCTGTGGGACTACTGGGCACAGATCTTGTGTGTCTTACCTCACTATGCATTGCCTCTCTCTGCCCTCCCCCTACACACACAGGGTATGCACCTGTCACTGGCATGTGTCACCCCCTGAGAAGCTGTGCCCTTAACCATGAGGATGGCTTCTCTTCAGCCTTCGTGGTGGCTCACGAAACTGGTCATGTGTAAGTGGCACGGAGAGGGTGGGCTGTGCTGTGAGCTCTGGGGAGGTCCGTGGGTGTGGGAGGCTTTGTCCCAGCTTGGGGTCTGGTCCTAGTGTTTCAGGAGATGCCAGAGGGGCTGCCCTCAGTACGGCTCTGCCCTGATGGGGAGACAACAGCCCAGGGGCTCAGACAGCAGTTCTGGGCCTGCCTTGGGCCCAGCTCCCAAATCCCAGGGCAATGGGAGACCAGATGTGGTTCTGTCTTTGGGCAGGTCAATGGCAGCGTTCCATCAATAGGTGGTAATCAACATTCTGGGTGGTCTCTATCCCTCCATCTTATCCAACCTCGAGGCCCTTCTGAGACCTGTTCCACACTGGAGTGATGGCCTGAGCCTGTAAACAGGCTCGCTTAGACTCAGGTCACTAGCCAGGCTGGTGGCTGGCTTGCTTGATTTTTGAGTCTGGATTGGATAGAGCATACTCATTCATTCATTCACTGGGTGTTTCTTGAGTACCTGTCATGTACCAGGCCCAGTTCTAGGAATGGGGCCTCAGTGGAGAACAGGACAGAGAAGAACATGAGAAGCTACATGCTGGGAGAAAACCAATAAGCCTCTATCTGATGTGCCAGATGGTGACACACACATGCCACCATCATTCCTTCCAGCCTTGTCTGTCCGTACAGCAGGGCTAACGGACACTCTTTCCAGCCTAGACACAGAGTGAGAGCTGTTCTCTGCAGTCTGAGGGACTTGGGATGGAGAGGGGAAGGCCAGCCCTAGAGGGAGGGGGTAGGCCAGCGCTAGAGGGTGGGTCTGCTGTCCACAGTCTCTGCACCCCTCTCTGCTGTCAGCACAGGAAGCCCATGCAGATTTCCTCCCAGCTCGGCCCCTCACTGGGAAGGGGGCACCTACTTTCTGGGCCTTGGTTTCCTCATCTGCAGCGTGGAAGCTGACACTGGGGCCACCTCTGAGGTCTGTTCCTGCCCTGAAGCCAATGATCTCACATTCTGGAGTCAGGAGTCTGTCTTCCTCTGTGGAGTGGGGCAGGGCAGGGAATGTCTACTCTTCACTGAACAGAGGCCCCTCCATGTGGAAAGATAAGGTTAAGCTTAGAGGATTGTGTGTCTGTCTAATGGTCAAGGCCACAGGCAGACCCTTGGAAGTATTTACAAATGTAGAACCTTTGGGCTTTGGTGTGAAATATCAAGTACGAAGAGCAAAATTAAAAATTTAAATTATCATATAGTGGGTGCATACCACATGAAAAGCTCTGTGCTAAGCACCATGGGGTCTTGGGGAAGCTTGAGAGGCTGGCACAGACAGACTCAGTAAATGAGACTGAACTGAACTGAATGAGACCTGGCCTTGCACTTGAAGGCCTCGGGCCTGGTGGAAAGATAGCTCACGACATGAGAGCTGTTGATGATGGTATAGGTGGCTTCTGCTGTGGGAGGTCAGCCCATGGGCTGGGCAGTGAGGGAGGGTGTCCTAGGGCAGAAATGGGACTTGAACTGACCTTGGAAGCTGTGAAGGTGTGGGTGGGCGGGGCTTGAGGAGGGGGCAGAGTGTCTGGGAGCAGAGAACCGCAGGGGCACAGTTTTGAAGGAAGAATGAGTCTGGCTCTCTTGAGGGACAGAGTGAGGCCTCAGCTTTCATCCAGAGAGAAGGGTCCTCCCCACTGCATGGCTGGGAAACTGAGGTCGAGAAGGTCAGTCTGAAGCCTGGTCAGGGCAGGGTTTCCCATTGCTGGCCCACCTGCCTGCCTTCCCAGAGGTGGGCTCCCTGGATATGACTCACGGCTCCCCTGTCTCCCCGCCACCCTCTAGGCTCGGCATGGAGCATGACGGTCAGGGGAACGGCTGTGCGGATGAGACTAGCCTGGGCAGCGTCATGGCGCCCTTGGTGCAGGCTGCCTTCCACCGCTTCCACTGGTCCCGCTGCAGCAAGCTGGAGCTCAGCCGCTACCTCCCGTAGGTCACCCCCATCGCTGGGGCCCGGGATGGGGGTCATGCAGCCTGCCACTTCATCCCCCTCAAGTTATCTCCCTTCCCAATACCATGCTGCCTCTGGAACACACTCAATTCAAAGCTTTACTGGTTAGTTCATGGGCCTCCATGCACCTGGAGGCCCACGACAGTGTGAGACTCTAGGGTCCAAGGCTGAGAATGGGCACAGAGTAGATGTGGGTGAGGCAGGTGCAGGCAGAGATTCCGTCACTATCCCCACATGGCAGCTGGCCAGGACCCAGCATCCTGTGCCCTGCATGGCAAGCTGACACTTTTTCTACCCTCAGTGCAGCGAGCTCTCCAATTGTCCATGAGGCAGCCCTTAACCTTGGCCATAGTGCTTTCCTCTGACGTGAGCAAACTGGCCTGTGAAAGAGCAGTCAGTGGTGGTCATGGGGCCCTGTGTGAGGTGAAGTGGGGTGGGTCCTGCTCACCGTCCTGCTCCTGAAATCTTAAGAATTCACTCCTCAGCCTGGCTCACCTCCCTGTCTTCACTGGCAGCTCCTACAACTGCCTCCTGGATGACCCCTTTGCTCCCGCCTGGCCTCAGACCCCAGAGCTGCCCGGCATTGACTATTCGTTGGATGAGCAGTGCCGCTTTGACTTTGGCACTGGGTACCACACCTGCTCTGCGGTGAGTTCCCATTGGCCTCTGCCAGCCAGGTCACCAGGACCATGTCCTTCTGTGACCCAGGCTAATCATTCACAGAGCATCTCCTGCCAGCCGGGCTGGTGGTCTAGAGATGGGCCCAAGGGCTTGGTTCCATCATGGAGATTCAGGGTGACCAGGCTCATGCCCTGCCACCTTCTGCTACATACCTGCCCCACCCAGCCCTACCTGTAGGGGTGGGCCTATGTAGGGGCTGGAGAATGCTTTAGCCCTGGGAAGGATGGCAACTGTCGCTAACCAGGGCCCAGGCAGAGGCTCAGAGAAGGAGACATCCCAGGAGTTCCTGAGGGATCAGGCCTTGTTGACTCACTGGGCTGAGTGCTTCAAACCCTCCATCCAGGAAGGTAGCCCCTTCTTAGCTCTGCAGGACCAGGAGGCCCTGTTCATGGTCACCTTCCCCACTGCCCAGGCCACATGGGGGCATGTGGTCTCTGCTTTGGGGGTGGAGAAGCAGCCTGGGATATGGGGTTTCAATGTCCAATACTGTATTTGTCAGGACAGCTGTCTGACTGGCATGGGATGATAGGAGGGCAGAGGAAATTGGAGCCTTTCTGGACAATCTGAAATATACAGTTACCAAGCTGTGGCATGGCTGGGTGAGACTGGAGGGAGATGGCAGTCTCAGCCTTGTCTGAGTATTGCGGGGTGTGGGCTGGACCAGCAGCCCCCTCGATGCCCCCCACATGCACAGAGCTCAGGGGCATCGGTGGGCCCACCTCCCTAGTCTCAAACCCTAGTCCCCACTCAGTGACAAAGTATGTACCTTCTGCAAAGGCAGGGAGGGAAGCCTGGGGAGGGAGAGAAGCTGGCCCCTTATTTGTGCCCTGTGGGAGAGAGGAGAGGTTGCAGGGGGCCGCTGGCACTTGGGGAAGGGTTGAGCTTGAGGGTGTGTGGGGCTCTGGCTGGGCAAGCTCCCCCTGCTCCCAGCTTCCACCACTCCCTCCTCTCTGTGGCTTCCCTTTGCCCCCTTGTCAGAGCTGGAGAGCCAGTCCAGCCAGGCGACGCTGTTCCCCTTGCCACACAGTTCACGACCTTTGAGCCCTGCAAGCAGCTGTGGTGCAGCCACCCTGACAACCCATACTTCTGCAAGACCAAGAAGGGGCCCCCGCTGGACGGCACCGAATGTGCACCAGGCAAGGTACCTGCAGCAGGAGCCACCATCTTGGGGTCAGGCCCCAGGGGACCCCTGCCTCCTCACCAAGGGTGTAATGTGTGTGTGTTGGGGGGGGGAGTGCTAGAGAACAGATGTGAGCCCCATGTACACAGAAGCCTCACATGAGCTCCCACGCACCCACACCCTTTCTTCCCTCCCATACCACAGCCTTTGCTTCTCTAGCTGGCAGGAGTTGGCATCACTTCATAGTCTGCCCAGAAGAAATGTTTCCTCCCATTTCACAGATGAGGAGAGTGAGGCCCAGCAGGCTAAGAAACTTATGGTCACAAAGGGAGGCAGGGAAGGGATGAAGGGAGGACTTCAGTGTCCTGCCTACTGCCCCACCCCCACCGTGCTGCTTCTTCCACACACATGTTCTCCCCCTGCACATTTGACCTTTCATGTATTTTTCTGGTGTGTGTTCCCTCATGCATATGTGTGGCTTCCTTTGTCAGGGGGTCTTGTGGTCAGGTGTGAGAGCCCTGAGCTGGGTTCAGAAACCCACCTCTGTGCTACTGTTGGCCCTGCTCCAATTGCTGTGTTGTGACCTCAGGCCATTTCTTGAACTTCTCCAGACCCTGCTGACCCATGGCCATACGCACCCCCCCCCCCCCTCATGTGTTTCTGAAAGTACTGAGTCATGTGAAAACTAATGAGAGAGCTTGAAAAGCAGGTGTGATGATGACTCAGCCTCAGCTGTGAGCCCGGCCACTGGGGACCCAACCCTGCAAGCCTGTCCTCTGTCCTCTGCCCTCCACCCTCGGCCCTCACCAGGCTCCTCCCGCTCACCTCTGGGGCCTCCCATAGCCTTGTACAGACTCCGCAGCTGGCAGGCGGTTATTCTGGAGACTGAACATGCCTGCTCCACCTGTTATCCAAGTCCCAGGCCATCTCCTGTCACAATTTCACGTAACAGTTCATCAGTGGTTCTCAATTTTGACCGCATATTGGAGCCATCTGGGGAGCTTTAAAAGTCCCCACCCCCAGAACAGGGTGTGACTGCATATGGGGACGAGCTATCACTGGGGGGTGCTGGAAATGTTCTAAAACTGGATTGTGGTGATGGTTGCACAACGCTGTAAATTTATGAAAAGTCATTGAATTATAGAGTTGAAATGAATGCATTTTGTGGTATGTAGAGTACATATCTTATTATGGCTTCTTTTAAAAAGTCCCTTCCCCTAGAGATTCTGACTCAGTTGGTCTAGGTGAAACCAAGGCATCTGGGGTCTTGACAGTTCCCCAGGTAATTCCAAGGCTGAGAGCCACTGAGCTGTTTCTTGACAAAGACCTGGAGAGCTCTGCTGTATTTCTTTCCAGTTGCCTTAGTGGAGAAGGGCAGGGAGCTAATTTTGGTGGAGCCCTCCTTTGTGCCTGGCCCTATGCTAAGGCCTTTGTAGGTATTACCGCCTTCAGTTCTTAGAGCAGCTTCATGCCACAGGTGAGTCCACTGGGGCTCAGCAAGGTGAAGTTATGCTAAAGACACACACGGCTAGTCCTGGCTGAGCTAGGACTCAGCCAGCCCAGGCCTCTTGGACTCCATGCGCATACTTCCTCCACTATGGATGGGTTTCCCTGTGGGGCAGGCCTGCCTCCCATGATCCCATGAGCACACCTGCTTTTTGTCCCTGGTTGGTGATTTTGAGGTGCAGAGCCCTATTGACTCTAGATAATTTAGTGTAGGAAGACTGTCTTCTCTCCCTTATCAGCCCTTTGTTTCTCCCAGGTGGTAAACCAATCAGCACATAATTACCGTCACCATTAATAGTGCTGTCTGACATTTCTGGAGGGCTGTGTGCGCCCAGGTACCTCACTGAACGCTCACAGCCTCACAGCAGCCCTGTGGGCAGGTGCTATTGTGCACACGCCAGGGGGCATAGTTGAGGAATAGGCTTAGAAAGGGGAGTCCTTTTGCTGAAGGTCACTGTGCTCATGGCAGGGGTGGGGTTCTCTGTAACCTGAGGTTTGTGCTCTTAATGACCCTTTCTCTGAGTCCACCCATGGTGCCCACCAGCTGCACCATGTGCCCAGTTGGGCACCCTCCATGGCAGGCTAGATGGCCGTGGCTCCAGAGTGACCTCATGCCCTCTGCTCCATCCCAGTGGTGCTTCAAAGGTCACTGTATCTGGAAGTCACCAGAGCAGACCTACGGCCAGGACGGTGGCTGGAGCTCCTGGACCAACTTTGGGTCATGTTCACGGTCATGCGGGGGTGGAGTGCGATCCCGTAGCCGAAGCTGTGACAATCCCTTGTGAGTATGCTTGGCTGGGGTGGGCACAGCAGGGACTACCTCTCCTTAGGCCTGAGGGGCTTGGGGGAAGGCAGTGGGGGGCAGGGCACAAGAGAGAAGGATGCCGGCAGGTGGTTGTGTGTTCTAATAGATGAGGATCCAAAATTGTCAGGGTCAGGGGGGCAGGTTACTCCCACCTGGGTGTGACATCTCCCGTTAGGTCTGACACCTGAGAATGGGTTTAAACCCATGATTTTCAAACTTGTGCGGCAGAAGTTTTCCCAGATTGGTGGGGGCCCAAGACTCTGCCAGTTTAATAAGCCCTCCTGTGGCCTTGATCCTCTGGCTAAACTTTGAGAAAACACTGATCTAAATTGCTTAGTAGTCATGTCTTAGAAGAATAAATTCCCCGAGTTTGTTTTCTCTCACATGAAACAAAATTTTCTTTAATTTTTTTTAACCTACCTCTTTCTAATATCAAATCTCCCCTCTCACCCCCCCCCCCAACTTTCAGCATTCTGGTGGAGCTTTCTATTTCTCCCTTATTATCCCTTTGTGTTGACCCCTCCCATGGTTTTGGAACTTCTGAGTGCCAGCTATGTGGACTCCACAGCCTTATGAGAGATGGGGGCTGGCTGGGGCTGGCATGTGGGCCTGCTGGCTCCAGGAGCTCAATGAGCGATGGGATGAGCACTGCAGAGTGGCAGGGTCCTAGCATCGCAGTGGCTCAGTAGCAGTTATTCCCTCTAGCATCCTGAGAAGAGGTCCTGCACACTCTGCTGTTTATCTCCAGGGATGGGAAGCTCACTACCTCCTGGGACAGACTGTCCCTGTGTCAGGCGGCTGTACTGACCTTTCATGCATATGAGTCCAAATCCCCTGTCTTGTAACTCCCACCTGTGGGGGGTATAGAAGCTGGGGTTAGAGCAAGGCCCAGAGGTGCCCACTCTGAGTAAATCACCTTCCAGTCATGATGGTTAGTTACCCCCTTGATCAAAGCCACCAGTTATTGACTTCTCTGTAATAATAACTGTTTTTATTCTCTGAAGTTTAATGAAATAAATATGTGTACTCTTAGCACCACACCCAGCACAGATGAAGCACTAATAAATGACATTTGCTGTTATAATTATTACAGTTTCTGGACCACTTTCTCTGTGCCAGGTGGGATGCTAAGCACTTTCCTGCATAAACCCTTGTAATTCTCCCAGCACCTCTGAGCAGAGTACCAGTAACCTGGTGCCCTCAAATACTTTGTATTAATAATCTTACTTAATCCTCTGAATTTAATGGAGAAGAGAGTACAGATTGTTTTATTTGTTTTTTAATCCTCACCCAAGGATGTGTTTATTGATTTTAGAGAGAGAGAAAGGGAGAGAGAGGGAGAGAGTGGCAGAACCACTGATGTGAGAGACATTGATTGGTTTCCTTCCATACATGCCCCGACTGGGAATCAAACCCACAACCTATGTGTCCTGACCAGGGATTGAACCCACAATCCTTTGGTATATGGGATGATGCTCCAATCACCTGAGCAACCCGACCAGGGCCAGATTGCTTTAAAATACCTTTTCTTATTTATTTTCACAGACACACCAGGAGGTAGGTAAAATAAGAGTTGTTATGGTTCCTCCTTTAGAGGGAAAATTACAGCATAGCAAAATTAAGTAACTTACCCAAGGTTGCACAGTCAGGATTTGGGACTATAGGAACAGTTGAGTCATTTATTGGGTCCAGACTGTATGTCAGACCCTGTGTAACAGTTGAAAGAATATAGTACAAAGTTGAATAAGACTGATTTCTCTTCCAACCCATTTGGGAGGTTTAGTCATTCCCGTCTTCCCCGTCTCTCGCCTACCTCTTGTTCCCCTTCTCTTTCACCCATTTCTAACACCCCGCCCCCAGTGGAATAGGTAGCATATGTTTGAAGGATGGAGTCAATGATCCAGCAGGCTCTGAGCTCAGCAGCCCCCACAGTGGGGGACCCTCTACAGTGTATCAGTTTGTGGAGCCCCTCTTTGAGCTAGTCTAAAAGGCTGAGCTGCCGTGTGGGAAGCCCAGCCCTTTCCAGCCCTCCCAGCCAGCAAGGTCACAGGGTCTCCCTGTGACTGCCCCAGCCCAGCCTACGGAGGCCGCCCGTGCTCCGGGCCCATGTTCCAGTACCAGGTCTGCAACAGTGAGGAGTGTCCGGGGCCCTACGAGGACTTCCGGGCCCAGCAGTGTACCAAGCGCAACTCCTACTACATCCATCAGAACGCCAAGCACAGCTGGGTCCCCCACGAGCCTGATGATGGTGAGTGGGCCCTACTCCCCTCCCCCCATCCCCCATATCCTTGAGCATCTGCTGTGTCCGTGTCTGGTCAGAAAGGGCCTCCCTGGCCTGGGCCCACCAGTGAAGGTAAAGGGACAGTGAGGGCACAAAAAGGGACATTACAGTCAGCTGGCTTGCCACATACGTTTGTGTAGGCCTTCGCGTTGTGTGTTCTTCAGGGAGGCCACTGTCCTCACATAGTCATCCCTGACCTATATACTTATGGTAACTGTTTTCTGGAGGTGCGAGGAAAATGTCTTGAGCAAGGGCACTTCACCCAGAGGTGCTGGGAGGCTGGCAGCTGTGCTGGCTTTGGGGTTGGTGCCTTTCACACATGCCCTCACCTGTACAGAAGGCATCGCATAGGGCAGGCTTTGCAAAACCAACATTTTGAGAAGCTCAGTCCTATCATATACCATGGTTTTAGGTTTTACTGATTGTGCTATCATTTCAGCAGTTAATGAAGATGATTTGAAAGGCAGGTAGATGGGAACCTATGGGATCTTCATACAGAACCCCTCCAGGCTGCTCTGGGATGGACAAAGGCTGTGGGACTCATGCAGAGGGGACTAAGACAGTGCCAGGGCCTGTCTATTGTGGAGCATTTCCAGTAATGGCTCTTGCAGTGGCAGAGGGAGCCAGTGAAGGGCTGGGATACACGGGGGTCCTCCAGCCCTCAGGCTGAAAGGGGCATTAAGGGTCCTCTGAGCCCATCTCCCCTTGCCATTCTCTCCATGGTCCTTCCCTGGACTGAGACTCACCCTGACCATGCAGCCCTCGGCCTCAGACAGTGCCGATTAGAACAGCTTTTCCTCTCCAAGCCCTGGCTGCCTCTTTGTAACTCTGGTTCCAGAGTATCAATTATAGACCCCTCAGCTCTTCAACTCACATTTAGAATCACAGTCTTCAAGTTGGAGGGGACCGCAGCAGCCTGCCCATTGCCCGCCAGTACGCAAACCCCTCTGGAACGTGTTTACAGGGAGTGTCTTCCCTCTGCTTGAATTTCTCCTGCTCTGGGGAGCTCACCACTCCCTTGCCACCATAGGCTGGCTTCCACAGCTGCCCTGAGACCCACCTGCCCTGGGCATAGTGGTCATGGTCATACCTGTCTTTGGGACAGTTGGAGCCCCACTCTTTGGCCCCACCAGGTTCCACCAGGAACTTGGCTCTTGTGTGTGAAACCCAAAGTGGTGCTGGATGTTGTGCTCTAGACTCGAGTCCTGAGTGCCAGGCCAAGATGTCACTAGGTGTCCTGGGTACTCAGGAACCACAGGAGCCTGATACTTCCTTAGAAATTTGGCCGAGTGAGTGGCTCACTTTGAAAGCCTAGCAGATGCAGTCAGAATGCAAACAAGCCACTGTAGCATGGGGTGTGGAGAGGATGGGGCAGCTGGACTTTGGGTTTTCCCAGGACTTTTAGACAAATTCCAGGAAATTAGCTAAGCCCCAACCTCCCATTTTCTAAGAAACACAGTGAGTGTTTATATGCTCCGGGGGACCTTTTTAGGCCATCAATAGCGCAGATAGAGAATAGAACTTTTAATTGTTAGAACTAGAAAGGACCCCCTTCCCTCCCTCAGTGCTGCTCCATTTACAAACCCAGACACAGACCATTGTTCTGCCTGCTTTTCACATAGTCTTCTAACATTTACAAACATGTTAAGATACACCATCATACGAGTGACTGGGGAAATGTATGAAGGTCAGAGTAGGAGTCAAGCCAGGTTGCGTGGGTTAGAATCCTGGCTCTTCCACTTACTGTGTGGCCTTGAGCAAATTCCTTAACCTCTCTGGTCCTTGGCTTCCTCGGTAATGCTAGAACCTACTTCCTTGGGGTATCGAGAGTTTTAAATGAGTTAATTCACAAAAAGCATTTAAAGTTGTACATCAAGAGTTTGTAAAGGATTTGGAGGTATCTGGCACATAGGAAGCATTCACTAAGTGTTGGCTTATTATTGTTGTTATTATTTTATCACTTGATTTTTCTCAACAACCTGATGTGCCATTTTACTGATCAAGGATAACAAATAAGAAACTGAGGCTCAAAGGGGTTAAAGCATTTGTCCAAGGTCACACAGGTAATAAATAAGTGACACAGCAGGAGTTGAAGCCCCAGCCCCAGGGCTTCCCCTGTGGCCCAGAGCTGGGCTGGGCACTTCCTGCTTGGGCCCTGTGCAGGTGTCGTCCTGGCCCAGCCCACTCTCTCTGAGCCCAGTTGGGGGCTCAGCATGGCCCTCTCCCCACAGACACCCAGAAGTGTGAGCTGATCTGCAGGTCCGAGGACACAGGGGATGTGGTCTTCATGAACCAGGTGGTCCATGATGGGACACGCTGCAGCTACCGGGACCCCTACAGTGTCTGTGCCCGTGGCGAGTGTGTGGTAGGTGACCCCTTCCAGGCCATCCACTCTGCCAGCCCCGGGGGCCTGGAGGGCTCCACTGCCTGCCCCTTCTGCTCTCCACGAAGACAAGCATTGCCTTACTGTCCCCACCCATGACATCCCTTGGTCCTCAACAGCCCTGGGTTGTTAGAAGGGGTTATTGCCTAGTCGCATTCAAGAGGATAGGAGTGGGCCAGTTTTAAGACCTTGACCATGTCACATGCAAATTTGTGACAGAGCCCCTGTCCAGGAATGTCTCTTGGTTCAGGATCCTCTCATGTCTGGGACTGGGGACCAGGGAGGGGACCACAGGCTGCTGATCCCATGATGGTAATAAGGATATGGGAGCCTCCTCCCACTGACCCGGCCTCTGGCCTCAGCCCGTCGGCTGTGACAAAGAAGTGGGGTCCATGAAGGCAGATGACAAGTGTGGGGTCTGCGGCGGCGACAACTCCCACTGTCGGACAGTGAAGGGGACTCTGGGCAAGGCCTCCAAGCAGTCAGGTAAGCAGGCTGGGGCTGGAGGGATGACCGGGAGTGACTGGGGTTGTGGCCCAGCTAGGATGCTAGAGTCTGGGCTGTCCCTTAGGTGGGCCCTTCCTCCTTAAGCTGGGCCACGGTATATGGTGGGGAGAGAGGCCTTAAAACCTGTCTTCAGAGCTTCCTATGGCCCCCAGGGCTGGTGAGCTAGATGCTATAGCTGGTTACCTCAATTTCTAGGTGATCTACTACCTGTGTTTGGGGCCTGGAGCTCGAAAGCATTTTCCTGCTAGGCAGTGTATTATGTGTGATAGAAGGTCAGCCACCTCTCAGCTCTGGGGCTGTTGGTGGGAGTGAGGAGTGATACAGGTCTGAAACTACGGCCCAGACTGAACTGGTAGTATTCTTTTCCTCCTTTCACTTTACAAACATCTGTGGTGCCCAAGCTGAGTGGCTCTGTTACTTGGAGAGTTGTCCCATACACCAAAAGGTTGCAGGTTTGATTCCCAGTCAGGACACATACTAGGATGTAAGTTTGATCCCTGGTCGGGGCAATCGATTGATGTTTGTCTCCCATAGATGTTTCTCGCTGTCTCTGCCTCTTCTCTATCTAATGTCAATAAGCATCCTTGGGTGAGCGTTTTTCAAAAGCACCTGTGATGCCTCCTGCTTTGAACTCTTGGTACTTTCAAGTTCCTTGACTTCCCTCTCCATCTTCAATCTTGCCAAATTTGCTGTTGAAAAGACCAGATATTAGTCCTTTACATTTTAGTGTGAATTAGAGCCCATTCCCCTTGGGGGATGTTATGACTTCATCTTGCCTCTCCTTGATGGGAGAAGGTTGGTGGCTCTAGGAACCTCAGATTGGGAGGGCCACGAGGGCCCAGGGCAGCCGTGCGGGATCTTCATGGCCTGCTTCATCTAAATTTCTGCAGTGGCTTAAGGTGTGAAAATAAAGGTAGGAGGGACTATCAGGAGACAAGGGGAGGCCCAAGAAAATGGGAAATAATAGCAACTAACACACACACACACACACACACACACACACACACACACAGCCCCTTAGAGTTCATAGAGCATTTCTGCTATAGCTGCTCATTTGATCCTGTCATCACTTTGTGGGGAAGGGCCCATGCCTGTTTTACCCATCAGGAAACTGAGGTGCGGGGTAAGACAGGGGATACTGGGCAGTGGGGCCATCAGCTCATGATGCTCATGGCTTTTCTGGATCCTCCTCTGGCAGGAGCTCTCAAACTGGTACAGATCCCAGCGGGTGCCAGGCACATCCAGATTGAAGAGCTGGAGAAGGCTCCCCACCGCATTGGTGAGTGCTGGGGTGCGGGGCTACAGGCTGCCAGGTCCTGGGTTTGGGCGAGCTGGGAGAGTAGAGTAGAGGACCTTCCCACAGGTTTTGGGGAGCTGGGAGAGTCAAGGAGAGGATTCCAATGCAGGGAGGATTTCACAAATTTGATTAATGGCAGAGAACCCCTTTTTATTTTATTTTATTTTTCTATGGTTCAGCAGTTGAGCTGGGCTTAGCTGGGTGCTGCTTGTACCTCATTAGCTGGACTCACTCATGCAAACGCAGTCAGCAGTGGGTCCATAGGGACCTGGTTGGCAGGGTCATGTCCCCAGTGGGCTAGCCCAGGGTTGTGTACGTGGTACCTGTCACATGGTCTTCAGGATTGGCAAGAGTAGGCAAGTCCAGTGTGCAAGCACTTTTTAAGCCTCTATTTGCGTCATGCTTCCTAATGTCCCATTGGCCCAGCAAGTCTGTGGCCAAGCCCAGACTCAAGGTGAAGAAACAGACCCTCTCTTAATGGGAAACATGGTAGAGTCACAGTGCAAAGAGGCATGTATACAGGAATAGGAGGAATGTGTAGCATTTTTGCAATCTACCATATGGACCCTTAATTTATTCTCATAATGAGAAACACATAGTCACTGACCTAGATGCCTACCCTTTATATTTATAACAGTTATACAACTGTACAGCCAAGGCAGATTAAGAATTAGGGCCTCCAAATAAATCAATAACATTCAAATTAAAAACATGAATGTAATGAGAGAGACTTTTTTGTTGGTTTGTTTGCTTTATTCTGTTTTTGCTGAAACTAAGCTGGCAGTAAAAAAATGAACATGTCCAAAAGAGGCAAATTCATAGAGATAGAAAACAGATTAATGATCATCAGGGGCTGAGGGGAGGGGGAATGGGGAGTGACTGCTAATGGGCCTCAGATTTCTTTGGGGATGATGAAAACATTCTGGAATTAGATAGTGGTGATGATTGCACAACCTTGTAACTATACTAAAAATCACTGAATTGCACACTTTAAAAGACTTGATTATATGGTATATGAGTTATATTTGAATTAAAAAAACATAAACATGGTTTAGAGCAGGGTCCTGGCAGGGCTTTGCCTGCACTTTGAGCACTGGATGGGCTCTCTCATACTTGTCTGTGTTCAGACCCCTTACAGAAGGCACATGGGCTACAGTGTCGCCTAGGCCCCTCCTACCTATTATGCCCACCAAGTCCCACTGCTTGGGCCCACCTTGTCATAAACACAAACACAAAACATAACATCTCTTGAGGCAGGTTTTTATGTCACAAAAATGACGACATTGATATTTTTAGATTATCTTCAAAGTAACACAATACAATACAATACAATACAGTAATACAATACAAAGTAAGTAATATTTTTAAAAGTCTCTTGGGTGACTTGTCTCCCTTGGAAAATATGACCACATTAACATAACTATAATTGATCTGGAAGGCACCTAGAGGGTGTAGTCTGAACAGGCAATAGGCACAAGAGGAAACTGAGACCCAAATGGATTGTGGGCCCTCTGTGCTCCCTGATTAACCTACCAGGTGAGCCTGTCGGGGCCTGGGTCTTCCGTCTCTGGCCCCGTGCCCTTGGCAGCCACATCACTCTGCACAGGGAGTACAAGTTTAAAGAGCTTTGGCTTGGCCACTCCCTGCCTGCTTGCCCTGGGAATCCTGCTGGAATAGAGCCAGGGGAGAGGAGAGGGCGATGAGAGAAGGGTCATTTACAGAGAGAGTTCACAGGCTATTACTGCACCCCTACAAATAACTCCATAATATCAGCAGCTCCTTGGCCCTCCCCTATCAGCTCCTTCTACCCCCATCTCCAGAAGTCTAACATCTTGATGCTCTTTAGGTGGCTTCTGTAGAGATGGAACAGAGCTTCTAGCACCAGGGTGGGCTCTGTATACGCACATTCGCCTGTGTGTTTTTTGGGTATATTCCCTGAAAGGTTGGAGCTCTGCTGGAGCCAGGACAGGGAAGGGAGTGGAACTTGGGATTGGCACAGGTTGTGTGATTATTCATGGGTGAGGTACATGGCTGGCCCTCAGTAAAAATGTATGGACACTATTTACATGTATGTGTGTGCAGTATGTGCGCACATGTGCCTTTGTATGTGCCTGTGTTTGCCTGATGATATGTGCTCTCTAGGGAAGCCCAGACAGGTGGCAGCCTTGACAATGAAGGCCAAGGCCCTGTCCAAACTGATTAGACTCTCCTGGAATTTAGGGACCTGGACTCAGTAAAAGGAAGAGAAATCATGCTATTATACAGCTACGTGTGCTGCGCTTTGAGCTGGCACTTTCCATACAGTATCTCGTTTAAGCCTCAAGACAATCCATGAACACTCCTGTTATATCCAATTTTGTGACTGAGGAAAGAGGTTAAGATATTTGCCTAAGGTACAGAGTGGGTCAGTGGTAGGGCCTGGATGGCAGAGTCCATGCTGAGTCCAGCCCCCCACCCCTTGGAACGAGCATTGTATAGTATGGGGCAGGACGGCAGCTGCTGTGAGGTGTAGGAGCAGATAAGGGTGGTGGGGAGATTTGAGGTGACTCTAAAGGCTGAGAGAGATCAGAGATGAGGGGCATCTCTCCTCCTCCTTCTCAGCAAGGGGGCAGGTCCTCCAGAGCAGGGGTCCCCAACCCCTGGGCCGTGGACCAGGTATCAGTCCATGGCCTGTTAGGAACCGGGCCGCACCGCAGGAGCTGAGCAGTGGGAGAGCTAATGACCACCTGCTGATTCCCATGCCTGCTGATTCCAGGGCAGCTCAGGCTGCAGCTCAGAATTTTGGTGGGGTGTCTGCACCTACACACACCCCACCCGGCTTTTTAGTAACAAGTAGTGAGTTACTCACTGACTAGGACTTCGAGGGGTAGAAATTTACAGATATTTGAAAAACTCCCACCCCAAGCCAGGCTATGCACTGCACCAAGGACACCGAGAGAGAGGAGATGAGCTGACAGGCTGCAGGAGACACGGGACATCTATAATCACAGCAGTGCTAAAAGTCATGCACTTTTCTGATAATAGCAATAGTGCCTGCCGTATATTAACTGTCTGCTGCATGCCATGCTCTCTGCCTAGTTATTTACACATATGAACTCTTTTCATTATCCCAAGAGCCCCAGGGAAGGTGGATGGAGGTGGGAAGCTGCGCTTATTGTCATGGGGCAGCAGCCCTGTGAGCTAGGTATATTGATCATTCCCATTTTACAAATGGTGAAACCGAGGCAGCACAGGAAGGTTCAGGAACTTCCTCATGATCAAGCTGATTTCAGAACCTGCACTCTTAACCCCTGTGCTCTGCTATAGAAGTTCTAGGGAGGGTAAATCCCCAAGGACGGGGAAATCAAAGAAAGCTCCCTGGAGGAGGGGGAAATTATGCTGGCTTTAAATGTGGATGGAGATTAGTTAGGCAAGAAGAAGGGAAAACAGTGAGGGTGGAAGGAATTATGTCTACCAGGGTCCAGAGGCAGTGACAATGTGGGGGGCACTGTGGTTACCTCTTTGATTGGGGAAAGGCTCGGGTGGGAACGAGTAACAGGTAGACAGGGACCTCCGAAGGGCCCACAGGTGAGGTGTGAAATCCCTGAAGGGGTCTGGCTTGTGCTTCTGTGGAAGGGAACAAGAATCTGTGTGTCCCTCTCCCCCTGGCCAGCGGTGAAGAACCAGGTCACAGGCAGCTTCATCTTCAACCCCAAAGGCAAGGAAGCCACCAGCAGGACCTTCACTGCAATGGGCCTGGAGTGGGAGTACACAGTGGAGGATGCTAAGGAAAGCCTCAAGACCAGTGGGCCCCTACCTGAAGCCATTGCTGTGCTGGTGAGTCTCCACCCTGCACTGCGGCCCCTGCTCACTCCCTTGTGCCCCGGCCTGGTCCTCTAGCTCACTGTCTCTGCTACTGAGCCAGCACAAGCCTGGTGGAAATCCTCCTCTTCCACTGTCTTCAGGGGCCTCAGCAAGGCCAAGGTGCCCTCCCCCAGGCTAGCTCTTCATTTGCACTTAAAGGCTGGCAGGACGGCAAGTGAGGAGGGAAAAAGAAACAGCTGTCTCACTGTCAGACCAGAGACGCCACACATAGGGAGTTTGTTTTCTATAATGCAGGGTCAGAAATGGGCCTGGAATGAGCAGAGGGACCTGGGTTTATTTTTTGTGTTGTTCTGGCATCATCCAGCGTCAGCGTGCATATGGCATTGACAACAAGTGAGTTGGCAGCTGACCTCAGGGGTGCCATCTGGCACTGCTGGTTTCCTGAGAAGGGAACAGGGCCACTATCCTGGCTGGAGTCTCTCTGTCCAGCCCTCCTTCCGAGGGCACAGGCCAGTGCTTATGGAATAGGGCTTATTAACCCAGGAGACCGGGAGGGTGGTGGGGAGGGAGGCAGGGGAGGCTCTGTGCACAGTGCTCTTGGCTCTGGTCAGTTGCAACACTTAGACAGACTCTGTTCCTGGGGCTGCCCTTACTAGTCAGGGAGGTCCTGGAGGGTGGGATCTAAGGCCTACTGATGTCAGCATATTAATTCAATCCAGCGTGTATTTTCTATTCACCCTATATTACTGGTCACTCATACATCTATGGCCAATTGATTTTCAACAAAGGTACCGAGACCATTCAATGGGGACAGAATAATCTCAACTGGAAATCCACAGGTAAAAAAATGAAGTTGGACCCCTACCTGACATCATAACAAAACATTAGCTCAAATAGATTAAAGGGCTAAATATGAGAGCTCAAACCATAGAACTCTGAGAGAAAGCAGGGATAAATCTGATGAGACTGGATTCTCAGGTATGACACTGAGAGCATGAGCAGCAAGAGGAAAAACGAATGCACTGGTTTTCGTGGAAATTGAAAGCTTTCATACACTTAAGGACATTATTAGGAAAGTAAAAAGGCAATCTATATAACAGGAGAAAATATTTGTGATCACGTATCTGGTGAGAGTCTAGCATCCAGTCTGTACGTATTGACTGTCTACTAGAGTCAGGCAGTGTGGGTGCTCTGGAGAGTAGGACAGACCAACAGACACGACTCCTGCCCTTGTCAGAGATAGGTCTGTGGGAGGGGGAAGCACCAGGCTGTGCTCCAGCCTGGCACACAGTAGGTGTGTAGCCTGAGTTTGCTGCGTAGCTTCTGGTCTGATTGACCTGCTCAGGCCACACTGAGTGCTGTCCTCCTGCTGCCTTTTTTTCAAAAGTAATTAATTTATTTTTAGAGAGAAGGGAAGGGAGGGAGAAAAAGAGGGTAACCTCAATGTGCAAGAGAAACATTAATCAGTTGCCTCTTGCACACCCCCAGCTGGGGGTCTGGCCTGCAACCCAGGCTTGTGCCCTGACCTGGAATCAAACTGGCCACCTTTTGCTTTGCCAGACAATGCCCAGCCCACTGAGCCACCGCAGCCAGGGCCTCCTGCTGGCTTTTACCAGTTCTGCTTCTGACTTCACATTCTTCCCTTTGACCCTCGCCCCCGATGCTGGCCTTGCTTCTCCACTCTCCAGTCCTGTGCCGTTTCCTCCATCTCCCCTTAGGTGCTCCCCCCAGCTGAGGGTGGCCCCCGCAGCAACCTGGCCTACAAGTACGTCATCCATGAGGACCTGCTGCCCCTTATCGGGAGCAACAACGTTCTCCTGGAGGAGACAGACACCTACGAGTGGGCGCTCAAGAGCTGGGCCCCCTGCACCAAGGCCTGTGGAGGAGGTACTGGCCAGCTTGGGCCTGGCTGCCCCAACCATCCAGCTGTCTTGTGAGGGGTGCCCAGGGCCTCTCAGGAGAGGAGCAGGAATGACCAGAGGGCTGACATTGTCTCTACCTGATGTGTCCCCCGCTCATGCCTCAGTTTGTGCTTGAAGGTCTCCAGGGTATGGAAGCCTGTCTGGGGAGGATCCCTGGGACAGGGCTGGGGTGCTAGAGCAGTATCTAGGACAGGGCCTCTGTGCAGAGAGGCAGCCATCTGGGAGCGATATCTCCACCCAACTATGTCTGGAACATGAAAGACAGGCTGATCAAGGAAGGCTCTCTTAGAAAGTGACGGCCAGGAGAGAGTGCAAAGGCTCAGACAGATGGGATTGGCCCTCCAGGCTCTCCAGGGCTTACTGTCCCCAAGGCCCCAGGCTGGGGCAGTGAGGGCCTGGCAGGACCAGTCCCTTGACAGCCTGCCCTCCCCACAGGTATCCAATTCACCAAATACGGCTGTCGGCGCCGACGAGACCACCACATGGTACAGCGGCACCTGTGCGACCACAAGAAGAGGCCCAAGCCCATCCGCCGGCGCTGCAACCAGCACCAGTGTCCCCAGCCTGAGTGAGTGCCGGGGAGGGACAGGGAGCCTTGCTCCCAGGCCTAGGGTGTTGCAGACCTGCTCTGAGCCTGGCCCTGGAGGCGGGGCTGCGGAACCCGCTTCCTCCAGCCCTGCAGCCTGGAGACTCAGCACCTGCAGGCAGGGCTCCCTGAGCGGAGGCAGCCCACACCAGGCTCTGCCCATGGCCATCGCTGCCCTCCTGTCCCTCCGCGCTCTCTGGATTTCTGGAGTAACTTTTACTCCCAGAAGGAAGATGCTTCCTTTGTCCTGTCACTCCCACCATTCTTCCATAGATTGGGAGACTAAGACCCAATTTGGGGACACAGCTTCCCTCAATGATCTGGGAGGTTCGTGGAGATGAAGCAGATTTCAATGCTTCCAGGTTCCAAGCCCCAGGCAGATGCTGTCCCCCAGCTCTTCTTACCCCGATCCTCCGGGCCATGAACTCGGCCTGGCCTGCCAGCTCCAGCCATGGTCTAGCCCCTGGTTGGGGTTCCCTGGCCTGAGGACACAGGCTCTTTTGAGCACAGGGTCATGTTCTTGGGGAGAGGAAAGAGCTATGACTTGTGGAGAATTCAAGGTCAGGCCTCTGAGCCTGTGGCAGAGCCATCACAGTACTTCTTCAGCTCTGAGGCCGGGTTGAGAGTAGCTGGACAGCAGGAAAACATAGAGAGCCAAATCCAGTCTCCTGCCTTCCCAGCAACCCTCCCAGACTGGGGGTCAGGTGCCTTCGCAGCTGATTCAGGTGCTGCTCCCTTGGGCTTGGGGAGCTCCAGGGCCAGGGCTGGAGCTGGTGACTGGCCCTAGAGTCCGCTTCCCTGTGCCTGGCTCAGGCCAGGAGCTCCAGCACCTCAGCCCTCCACGCTTTCCTTATATGTCTTACTGTACAGTGTTACGCAGGCCACTTTCCCCACAAACGTCTATGATCACAGAGCACGCAAGGCTAATGGGTCACCCACCCTGGCTTGCCTGTAAAATTGCCCAATGAAGTTTTGGGACTTTTTGTTTTTTAAAGGAAGGGGTTGGCTGAAAGAGCCCTGCTTTACCACCAGCTTAGCTGATCAGTGCTGAAGCTCTAATAGTAATAGTGCCTACATTTATTGCATGCCTACTATATGCTATGCACCCTGCCAGCTGCTTTACATATATCAAGTCGTGTAACTGTCCAAGGGCCCCATGGGAGGAGGTTCTACTATACAAGCTGCTCTCATCTGTTTTGTGCACTGCCATAACCCAGCGCCTAGGACAGTGCTTGCACACGGTAGACACTCAGATAGTCATGAGGTGTTGAAAGGCACCTGATGTAAAGATGGGGTAACTGAGGCTTAGAGGGGTTAATAGCTTGCCCAAGGATATGTAGGGTGCCAGGATTTAAATACGCATTGTACCCAATTTTTCATATGAGGAGCCAGAGGAGAGATTAAGTGATCTCCTTGAGGCCACACAGGCTGGCAGCTGCAGAACCAGATGGACAGTTGTCTTGGCCCTCAAGCACTCCAAAGCCCACACCCACTCTCTGGCTCCTGCCTGCAGTTCAGTGGGTGGAAAGGACTTTGGGAGGAAATGTCCCCATGTTCCCACCTCCCCTCCACCTTCTATCCTGTCTCTCTCCAGGTGGGTGATGGAGGAGTGGGGCCCCTGCAGCCGGAGCTGTGGGAAGCTGGGGGTGCAGACTCGGGCAGTACAGTGCCTGCTGCCCGTCTCCAACGGTACCCACAAGGCCATGCCAGCCAAAGCCTGCCCTGGGGATCGGCCCGAGGCTCGGCGGCCCTGCCTCCGCGTGCCTTGCCCAGCCCAGTGGCGGACGGGAGCCTGGTCCCAGGTGAGTTGTCCTCAGAGAGTGGCAGGGGCTGGGCCAATGGGGCACCTTCTCTGGGGAGTCAGGGAGAAGGTCGGTCTGGATGGGGGAACTGCTGAGAGATCCGGTACTGCCCGAAGGTAGTTTCCAGTTGATTTTTTCTCCCCTTATCTGATTTGGTTTTTCTCGAAACTAAGTGGAACAGCTCCCCTGTGCACTGGATCATGGCTCTGGGCTAGGCCTTTACATTCATTCGCTGTTTGCCTTGACTTTCATGCAGTGCTAGGAGACATGGGCTAATAACCCCATGTTACAGATGAGCAAATTAAAGCACATTCTTGCATTCAAGAAATATTTGCTAAGTGCAAACTACATGCCAGGCACACTGAACTAGGAATGCAGGAATCCAGCACTAGCCAGACAGTCTGATTCTTGTGCCTGTAAAGCTTATAGTCCAGAGAGGGAGGCATAGGGACAAGTAAACTCATAACAAAAGCATTTACAGGTTGTGGTTGGAGCTATGCAGGAAGTGAATGGATTATTGAATCTGGGAGGGCCTCTCCGAGGAGGTGACCCTTGAGTTGAGGGATGAGCCACAGGAATCCCCAGAGGCAGGAACAACCTTGCCACATTCCAGAAACTGAAAAGGACAGTGGGACTGGAGTTTAATGAAAGGGGCAGGGGCTGTAGGAGGACATTGGAAAGGGGGTCAGGGCTTGATGAAGAGTTATAATGTGTTCTCAGAGCAGTGAGACACTCTTGCAGAGTTTTTATGTGAGTGTTACAAGCTCTGATTTCAGGTTTAAAGGCTCACTCTAGCAACTCAGTAGAAAGTTCATTGTTGGGAAGCAGGGTAGAAAAAGGGATACGGTACGAAGGTTGAGGAATAGCCCAGGTGCTCATGGGTAGGCTCTGGAAGTGGCCATGGGATCTTTTTTTGGTGTCTTGGGTTATCTCTTAAAAATTAATTTGATATGAACCTTGAGGACTTTATACTAAGGAAAATAAGCCAGCCACAAAACGACAAATGCTGTATAATTCCACTTACATGAGGTACCTAGAGTAGTGAAATTCACAGAGACAGAAGGCAGAATGGCGGTTTCCAGGGCTGGGGAGGGAGGACCAGGGAGTCAGTTAACGGGCACAGGGTTGGTCTGGGAAGGTGAAGAGTCCTGGGGAGGGTTGGTGGTGAGGGTCACACAGCAATGTGAATATGCCTAATGCCACAGAACTGTACGCCTAGAAATGGTTAAATGACAAACTTTATGTATTTGCCACAGTATAAAAAACTGATTTGATCAAGGAGATAAGCACAATGATGCTTATCATAATAGCAAAAAACTAGGAAATATTCTCAATGTTTATCCATCGGAGATTGGGGAAAAAATCATGGTCTGTTCATACAATAAAATACTTTATAGCAAGAAAAACAGATAAGCTCGAATTGTACATATCAACATAAACCTCAGAAAAATAAATTTAGGTAAGAAAAAGCACTGACGTATAAAGAAAAAAAGCACTTCCAATTTACTTAACACCATAGTTGAAAACATGCCAGAATGCTGATTTATTAAAGCTGGTGATGGTATTTGAATAGGTCTCTATGACCAACTTCCTCATACTTTTCTGTGTGCTTGAAATATTGCATAATAAAGAGTACTTAGAAATAACAAAAAATCCCTGCACTACTCATGAAGATTTCCTATTCTTCTCCATGATATGTAGATTTATTTGTTTTAATGCAAAACAGAGAGATTGCTGGTCCCACAGGAGATTCCATAGATAAATCTAACAGAAGAGTGACAGGTGGAGGGAGATAGTTGCCTCTTATAAGACTGACAAATGCTTGAGAGCAATTGTTTGTGATTATTCATCTCAGGAGAATAAGCAGTCTTTGTCCCATGATTCTTCATGGCCCGTGACCCTTGTGTCTCCCTTGGGTTGTCCCATGCCCAGTATGAGAAGCGGACCTCTGCAAGTTCTTCCCCATCCCACTGGAGAGGCTGTGGTCAGTGCCTAAAACCCAGTGACCTGGCCGCACTGGGCAGGCTTGCTTTTCCAGGAGGCCCCACCTGCCACCACCCACTTATCAGGGGGAAGAAGTGTGTCAGGTTCGGGGATGCTGTCTGTGTGTGGCAGCCCTCACAAGTGGCTGTCATCTTCTGCTCCTGTAGCCACACCTTTTCCTCTTGGGGAAGAAACCACATTGGACATGCCTCTGCAAGCTGTATTTTGGTAAATTGAGCCACAGAGTCATCAAATGTCAGAGCTAAGAGGGTCTATGGCGACCTTGTCACCCAGCTCTCTGTTTAGCAGATGGCACAATCCAGGGCCCTGCATCCTATTACCAAGATATCACCAAGTAAATGGACCTGCCCCAGGTCCCAAGGGCTGGTGGATCACACAGGGAGGTTTGCCAGGGTGACACACAAAACATGTAAGGACCCAGGCACAGACAAGCCAGAGTGGATGCAGGCAGTAGTGCCGGAATGGGGTCCTGAGCCAGGATTAACTGATTAGATGGTAGGAGGTTTGAGCTCAGGGCAGTGGCTGTCTACCATCCAGGACAGGAGTATTTGACAACTGGTGTGTTGTCCAGATGAGGCTATTTAGACATAGACCTTGCTTGTCCCTCTGGTCAAGTGGGAACTTAGCACCTTTCTCTTTACTCTTTCTGCCCTGGGCATTGGCTGGATTGGAGCTCACTGCCCCCTTCTTCTCTCTCCACCTGCTCTTCCCGGGCCACCGTGGCCTGTCCTGGCCCTGGCCATCTCATGGCAGTGCTCTGCCACGTGTGGAGAGGGCATCCAGCAGCGGCAGGTGGTGTGTCGGACCAATGCCAACAGTCTCGGGCAATGCGAGGGGGACAAGCCAGACACCATCCAGGTCTGCAGCCTGCCTGCCTGTGGAGGTGAGCCAGATGGGACGGGAGGAGAGGGTGGCAGACAGGCAGGCCCAGCTTCTATGGCTGAGGCCTGAGACCCAGCCCAGCCTGTATGTATCCTGGCTCCTGAGAAATGCCAAATGTTAGAGCTGCTTCTTCCTCTTCACAGGAAGTCTCCAGAACTCCACAGTGAGAGCTGATGTCCGTGAACTCGTGACTCCAGAGAGACAGTGGATGCCACAGTCTGGGCCCCTACATCCTATTAACAAGATATCATCAGGTAAGGATATTTCTGGGCCCCACCGCCTCCCCCCAGCCTTCCAGTGGTCAGTGTCACAAGCACGGGCCATGCAGTGGAGCAGACCTAGCTTCCAATCTGTCCATGTGACCTTAGCCTCCAGAAGCCTCAGATTCCTCAGCTATGAGGTGGGGATGATGCTTGTGCTGACTCATGATCCCATATCTACAATTCTAAAGTGCTGAAAGCTGCAAAAGTTTACCTAAATTTGGTGCAGACTCACTTGGCAGCAAAATCTGACCTGAACTAACAGATCAGTTATTCTGCTATAAAAATATTGCCATATTCAGCTATGAGGTGATTCCCAATCTCCATTGGGGATAATATGTAATATGAATACAGTGAATATTACTTTTCTAACCTCAAAAGTTTTGAATTATGAATAATATCTGGTTCCAAGATTTTTGGATAAGCAATCATAGATCTGAGCTGCCTTCAGGGCTGTTGAGAGAATTAAATGAGTTAATGCATGCAACAGCTAACAACAACAAACATAGTAGTGCTTCTGCCTCATGATCAGTTCTTCTTCCTACACATCCATCCATCCACCCACCTATCCATCCACCCATCCATTCACCCATCCATCCATTCACCCACCCACCCACCCATCCATCCTCCCATCCATCCATTCACCCATCCATCCACCCACCCATCTATCTACCCACCCATCCATCAATAATTACTGACTAAGCACCTGCTGTGTACCAAGATAAATGTTCTCTGTGCCCTTCCTAGATTCCTTCTCTCTTTGCCTTCCCTGCCTTCCCAAGGATCAGGGTCTGAGAAGACGAGCAGCAGAAAGATCACAGACCCTAACTCTCAGTTAGAGGACCAATTGGCTGTGTGACCTTGTGCAAATCTATGAACGTCTCTGAGCTCAGCAACTTGTCTGTAAAGCAGTCTGACTAGATGTTCTCAGAGGGTTTTCTGGCTCTAGCTTTGCTGTTTTTCTGCTCCTGTGCTGAGGCTTCAGGCTGTGCAAGTTTCTGGGTTTCCTTCCCTTTTCCTCCCAAGAGCGTGAGGCTCTAATTCTGGCCCTGGAATTCTGGCGCCATCTAGAGGCTACAAAACTCCTTCCTTCATTTTCTGTTAGGACAGAAAAATGAAAACATTTTTAGATATTTTAACCTAAGTAAACAAAACTAGAATAGTGAGCACCACTCTATTCCAAGAACTTTATAAATGTTATTTATAATGTTATTATTCATTGGTAAATGAGCACATTATCCCCATTTCACAGGTGAGGAAACTGAGGGTTGGAGAGATTGACTTGCCCAAGGCCTCACAGCCTTAAAGTGGTGGAGACTTGGTTGGAACCTGGATCTGCTAGATCTGCTTGATTCCAAATTTATTAGTGTTCCAAATGTGCTGCCCGTGGCAGGATATTTGATCAGCTGTCACAAGTGTGACAACCGGGTATTTGCCTGGTCCTGGCTGGAGTAGATCAGACTCCTTTGGGTTGACTGGGAGGACAGGATTCCTACTTCCATCTAAAGCAGGGCTCCCGAGTTCCGCTACTGGTGAGAATCACCCAGTGCCCAGGCCACACCCAGACTGTCCAATGTCCCCGAGGGTAGGAGCTAGGCCATGGTAATTTGTAAAGCTCCCCAGGTGATTCCAGTTGGCAGCCATGTTTGACAACTATTGATGAGAGCGGTGGCTCAGTTTCCCACACATTGGCATCATCTTGAAGGTCTTGTTAAAACACAGAGTTGCCCCCCTGCCAGAGTTTCTGATTCCGGAGGTCTGGGTGAGGCCTGAGAATTAGCATTTCCAATAAGCTTCTAGGTGATGCTGATACTGCAGGTGTGGGAACCCTGCTTTGAGAACCTCTGCCACATAATGAGGGCTGTTCCTCAGTTCTGTCTCTCCTGTCAGGCAGCCCCATGTCTCCACTGGGGAAAAAACTTCATAGTGAGTCCAGCCAGAGCAGGAGAAGGGCCTGCAGCCAGTGGGCTGAGTGGGGGCTGTGTGGGCTGTGTCCTGGTGTCCCCTGCTGCTGCATGTCCTCCTGGCATTGGTTCTTGTGCTATGTGTGCAGCAGAGCCCTGCGTGGGGGACAGGTCCGTTCTCTGTCAAATGAAAATGCAGGACCGCTACTGCTCCAACCCCGGCTACCACCAGCTGTGCTGTAAGTCCTGTACCAAGAAGGCCTCAGGCCCTGACGCCAGCCCTGACCCCAGCCTGGCCTCACCACCACCCTTCTCCACTCGGGGGAGCCCCTCCCCAGAAGCCAAGGCCCCTCCGGAGGCTGTGGAGCCCACTGTGGGGCCAACGGACTCAGACAACCATCTACATGGTCGACCCACACAGCTTCCAGGACCGCTGGGCACAAGCTCCCCAGTGACCCAGCGCCACTTTACTCCCCAGAAACTGAGCCCTGGAACATTCCGGGGTACATCCCCTAGCGCCACCTGGTGGCTGCCTCGTGGCTGGACCACTGGCCCATCGCTGCCAGCCTCTGAGGATCAAGGGCAGCTCAGGGAAGAGCAGAAGCATCCAGGTACCAGCCTTCCCGCCGCCTCCCCCGTGACATGAGCCCTGTCTAGGCCACCCTGCCAGTCAAGTTTACACTCTGTGGGCCCGAGACCCCCGGCTCAGAGGACACACAGCGGGCCAGGGGCAAGCACAGACTTCCTTTTAAATTATTTGCCTTCTTGTTCTAGTTTTGGGCTGTGATACTTTTCTCCGGTGAAGTGGGTGTGCAAGGAAGAAAAAAATCAGGGAAAGCCCTAACCTGAGGTACCTCAGCAAGCAGCCCAGGTGACCGAGTTGAACCTCTCAGGTGCTCCTGCCTGTCTCCCCTGCCAGGACTGAGGGCCAGCTAATGCCCTGTCCTTAATAGCCACTGGGGCCTGCCTGTGCCAGAACTTGTGAGACCCCTGTGGAGGCCCTGTGTACCTGGCCCCTCTGCCCAGAGAGGCAAATCAGGGCCAGGTGATGGGGTGTCCACAGGGCAGTCGGTCAAAGAAGAAGGGAACTGGGGGTGAGTGTGGTCATGAGGCTCCAGATGCAGGGCTGGGACAGGTGGGAGGCAAGTTCATCTTAGGCCCAGCTTTTTGTAGCAAGAGCTCCATGCAGCTCCTTCAGCCAAGGCCAAGGCCAAGGCCTAGAGCCCAGCTTGCCTTCGCTGGCTAGAGAGCTGTGTTGGCCACCTCTGCCCCAGCAGACAGCACTTACTGTTACTGCTGAGGCCTCCCAGCCTCACTCCAGCACACCCAAGAAGGGGGCTCTGAACACTCTAGAACAGGTCTTCCTCATCCAAAAGTCTCCAAACTGGTGCTTGAGCTCTGGCTAGACCAGAAATGGCAACTTTGTCCTTACTCCAGGATATGAAGGGGACTTTGTGTGACACAGGCTGTGTCCTGTCAATCATTGCCCTTTTGCCAAAGACCACTCCTGCTGGAGTTAGAGGTCTGCTTCCCCCAGCTGCTTCCAGCTGGGCCAGAAGTTGTGGTGCTGAGGGGGGGTGGGGATTCAGGCCCCAAGGCTGAGGACCAGAGTCCACTCATAGTGGGCCCTGGGCCACCCAGGGCCGGATATGAGCCTCTGCCCCTTGCTGGGGTGGTGAGTAGACATGGCCTCATAGTGCTATGGTGCTTTGGCCTCCCTTTTCCCCCTCACCTCCAAAGGCAGGTAACTTCCCTAGACCCTCTGGCTCTCTGGAAGCCACCTGAGTACCCAAGGGGGCCTCATTCTGAGTTGTGCAGAAGGTCTCTCAGACGCCTCAGCAGGTGACATAGGTGCTTGCTGGTTCTTCCTTCCCCAGGGTGAGGGGCTCTTCTGAGCCACGCTAGAGGAATAGGAGCAGCGGGTTGGCCTGTAAGTGCCTGGAGAAAACAGCCCTAGTGGGGGCTCCCAGGTGCCCTACCCACCTGCTGCCTGCCTCTCCCTGGATGCTGGGGCACACACTGAATCATTCCTGAGAGCCAGCCTGCCTGTGTTAAGGGCTGTAAACTCTGCAGTTGAAATCCAGATCTTTAAATTTTATGTATTTATTAACATTGTCCTTGATGTGATGTTTTGGACCCCAAAATGTTGTGCTGTGTTTTTTTTTTTTTCCCTCTTTGTTTTAGAGAATAGGGACAGTGAAGGCAGAACTCTTAACGTGTTGGGCTGGGCTGTAGCTAGACGATTGGGGGTGGGGACTGGATGGAGAGATGCTGGAGACACAAGACTTGACCCACATGCTGCCTGCCTTGGCCTCCCTGCTCTGGGGCTCCTTTGAGCATCAGCTCAGGGTGGAGAAGTAAGGACAGGGCTGGGGGCCCCTCTCAGGCTTCACCACTGCATAGCTGTGTGGCCTTGGGCCTTTGGACCATCCAGAATTTGGTCCAAAGGGTAGAAGTGCCTAGGAGGCAGTTTTGGGGTCTGCATAGCAAGGGACATTCTAATTAGCAAAGGTGTTCAAACATGCAAGGGTAACTTCCTTAGAAGGTGGTGAGCACTCTTTCCCTTAAGTCCCAACGGAAGGTTGATGCTGGGCGTTTGTTGGAAGGAATGTGATGCTTCTTAGCAGGCCAGGAGGTTTGACATCAAACATGTGCTCTCAATTTAAAAATACCAATCCACACCTTAACCCCTGCCGTGTCAGACATCACTAATCCATCACTGAGTATATGGACTAGTGTGTCATAGACCCCCTACCTAATATTGTGGGGCCCAGGACATGGACACAGAGAACCCTCCAGGGATCTCACATGCCTGTAGGGGCATTGTAGCCATCAATTTCAAGCTCCATTTACATCTCCCTGCAAACAACCTCCCCTTGGGAACTACCCCTTTTAAATAGCTAACACTTGGACCTAGAGGGATTGACCTAGGGAGATGCTAGCACAGGCCTTAGAATTGCATTCAGGATCATTCAGGCTCAGGATTCTGTGGGCCCAGGTACCCAACCCAGAAGACAGCTCACAAAGAGGGGGATTGTGGGTCCCAAGTGGTGCAGCGCAGTCCGTGCCATGGCTGGTAGTATGGGCAGGGTGGGCTCTCCAAGAGCCCCGGCACCCTGGCTCTAACAGCAGTTTTGGCATATTGGGTAGGGTCGGACTAACACACAGAACACATGTGTACATGGGTGCGTTCCCCTTCCCCACTGCCCCCCCTCACAACAATATAATGGAAACAATATTTCCATCTTGAGATGTCAAGATACATCTTCATTTTTAAAAATTTTAATCCTCACCTGAGGATATTTTTATTGATTTTAGAGAGAGAGGAAGAGAGAGAGAGAGAGAAATCAGGGATCAGGGGTCAGGGATCAAACCTGAAACCTAGGCATGAGCCCTGACTGAAAATCAAACCCACAACCTTTTGGTGTATGGGATGATGCTTCAACCAACTGAGCCACCCCGCCAGGCTACATCTTCATTTTTAATGGCACATAGTACCCATTGTATGGCTAAATGACCATATATTTAACCAAATCCCCTAGTACTGTACATCTAGGTTGTTTCTAAATTTGGGTATCATAAACAATGATGTAAGGTAAAACTTCATTTTTACATGATTTCTTAAGAGAGCTTTCCAGAAGTGAAATGGAGTGAAAGATGTACCAAAACGACATTTTACAGACACTTCATATACATTCTCCAATCGCCTCCAGAAAAGTTGTTCAGATTTTAGTCTCTCTAATGGAATAATAGTATGGGCTAAACCTTAAAAATTGTGGTTTTCATCATCTTCTCTCAAAACACTCACAGAAGAACATGGCATCCAAACAGATGACATTACCAGAACGTTTTGATTTTTCCATCTGCATGGCAAGAATTGGCGTTCATAGTGATGTCCCCAAGAGTCTATGATTTGTGAGGGGCCTTCTGGGTTATCTCAGCTGATCACCTCATTAAGTAGTCAGCAGGGTGTAGGGGCAGAACGTTGGTCTGGGAGACAGAAGATCCTGCTTCTAGCCCAACTCTGTATGTCTTCCTGTCTGACCGTTAGTGCTTCCTTCACTTGACCTCTCACCTCAAGATGGGGAAAAATAACTACTCCAAAGCTCACATGGAACTTACCAACGGTCTGGGTTTTGTCCTCTGGCTGCATGCTGCCTCTGGTATGCTGAGGTGGACCAAGGTGAGCTGGTCTGGCCCCTCCCAGAGCCACCAGCACAAACGTCTTTGCTTGGAGCCCCTCCTTCCCCTTTCTCTTCAAGTCAGGGGTGTGAGGCTCCAGGTCAGGTGATTTTCCAGGGTCCTGCAAGGAGCCCCCTTCACTCTGGTTAGCCTGGTTTGGAGAGGGACCTGCTAGCAGCTCTAGAAAGAGAGGCCAGAAGAGGGTCCTGCCAAGAAGCCGGGGGACCTAGGTTCTGGCTGGGTGACTGAGAGGAGTCATGTCTATCTCTGTGTCTCAGTTTCTTTTTGATCTCTCTATGATACTTAGGGAAAGAGTATGCTGTGCTGATTACATGCATGGTAGCCCCGTGCCAGCTCTAAGTTCCTTAACCTCTCTTTGCCTCAGTTTCTTCACCTAAAAATAAAACATGGAAGAAACTAGTATGAATGTCACACGGACATGGGCAACAGGGTGGGGACTGACTGGGAGAGGGGATGAGGTGGGCGGGGCAGGAGAGACCAGTGGGGGAAAAATGGGGCAAGTATAATAGAACAACAATCAATTAATTAAATAAATAAATGATGGTGATACTAATAATATTTAATCTTGTTATGAGAACTAAATGGGGTAATAGATATTTAATGCTAAGCATAGTTCCAGGGACATCAAAAGCCTTTAACAGTGCTGGCTGGGTGGCTTGGTTGGAATGACGTCATGTCCTGTACACCAAGAGGCTGCAGGTTTGATCCCCGGCTTGGGTGTGTCCAGGTGGCGGCCAATTGATATTTCTCATATCAATGTTTCTCTCTCTCTCTCTCTCTCTCTCTCTCTCTCAAATCAATAAACATATCCTCAGGTGAGGATTAAAAAAAATTTTTTTCAGCTTTTAACAAATGTTAGTGATTTTACTATGGGGTTTTCCACTTAATTCTATAGTTTCAACTTAGAGTCACAGACTCTCCAAGTAGGAAGAAGGGGCTTAAGCGAGCTGACAGGTGACCTGAGGCCCAATGAGAGGAGGGACTTCCTGCCACCTGAGACAGGTCGCTGGGGGCAGGGCCAAGTGCCACATGGCTGTTCCCTGACAGGATCTGGGGAGAGACCCTGAGATGTGCCCCTCACCCAAGTGCTGTCCATGGCTGGGGCTGGACGATTGCCCACCTTCCTGCATGGGCAGCCATGTATGAAGGGCCACCCCATCTTAGAAGAAGTGGACAGATATGGGAGAGCTACTAATAGGCACTGTTTCCCCCTTTCCTGCTGGCAGGAAAGAAACACCTAAGCAGTCATTACCCTGGATCAGTTATCTCTGATGGCAAACGAAAACTGAGCTGAATGGACAAAAACAGAGCTGGGTTACATCACTTCAGTACCAGCTCTTAAAGGCTAAGCAGCCAAAGACTGTAGAGGACAAGCCTGTAGTTCAAACAAAATCAAATGTATTGACTTGGTGTAGTGAGGAGGCATGGAGTGCCACTGGACAAGGGGAGGAGGGGTGTCTTCTAAGGTTTGGATTTCCACTGAAGGGACCGTTCGGGATTGGTGACTTTCTGAGGCAGGATTAGCGGAAGTAAGTGTTAGTTGGGGTTGGGTGCTGTCAGGAGGCAAGTGCGGTTTAGCAACTGGGTATCCTCAGGAGTAAATCAAAAAGCAACAGGATTCTGGGGGGTCTCTGGTAAAAAAGCAACAGTCACTCAAAGAGGGGGTGATTATGGCATTTTACAACTGCTGCAGGGCCTTGAGGAAAACAGCCTTTCCCGTTAACCCTGCTGCTGGCTTTGCCTGCCTCTGGCCCAGCCTGCCTGATGAATGGCAGGGCCCTGGGTGTTGTTTTCAGTCTGAGTTGATTTTCCTGCTTGTATCCTACTCAGGTTTTTACTTGTTCGCAACCTAGTTGGCCAAAATTAAAACACAATTACTATTACAGCATCTCGGTTGTTGTTTTTTTCTTTTTCTTTTTGCATATTTCAGTGGCCAGGGGAAATGAAAATAGCAAGGAATGGGTCACTAATGTACAAACCTGGGAAGGGTCTCAACCAAAACCACATGCTTCCGAAAGGGTTAACTAGAGACACCATAATTGAGGCCAAACCAAATGAAGGTTCCAGGAATGAACACATGCTTTGTTCCCTGAAAGTAGTATCATGATAGCAGTTGGGCAAAGAGAGATCTAGAAACCTCACGGGGCCCCCCACCCTGCCCCAGTCTGGTGGAAAAGGGCCTGTGGGTTTGGGAGTGCCCAGATGGGCGCTGTAGCACCTGGAACTTATTTTCCATCAGCGATAAGGAGCATCTTAGATGGCGATGGGAGAATTGCTAATACACACTCCCCACCCACCCCCAGCTGACAGAAAGAAAGTGTGTAAGCAATCACGACTCTGTATTAATAATCCCTGATGGCAAACAAAGGCTTAGGTGGGTAGAATGAACAGGCTGCTCGGTTACAAAAAGCAAACAGAGCTTTGAGATCTTCAGACCAACGTGGGTGGCAGGCTGTTCTTGAAGGGCACCCACTGTAGAACTAGGGAAGTCCCAGACAGGATGGAGAGTCCACATATATGAAATAGGAGTTTTGTTTTTAAAACAAAATTATACCTGAATAGACAGTTCTTCAAAACAGATACACAAATGGCCAATAAGCGCAGGAAAAGGTGTTCAACACCATGTGCCATCCGAGAAAGTCACATTAAAATCACAATGAGATACCACTTCACACTCACTAGGATGGCTATAATTTTAAAAAGACAGATAATAAGAAGTGTTAGCAGGATGTGGAGAAATTCAAACCCTCACACACTGCTAGTGGGAATGTAAAATCATGCAGTTGCTTTGGAAAACAGCATAGCCATCCCTCAAAACAAAACAAAACAAAACATTATTATATGGCCCAGCAATTCCACTCTAGGTAGATAGCCCCAAGAATTGAAAACATATGTCCACAAAAAAATTTATACATGAATGTTCATAGTGACACTATTCACAATGGCCAAAAGGTATTGCAGAAACAACCCAAATGTCCATCAGCTGATCAATGAATGGATAAACAAAATTGGTGTGTCCATATAATGGAATATCCCTTGGCCATTAAAAGAATGAAATATCAATACGCACTACCACATGGATGAACCTTGAAAACATTTTGCTGAATGAAAGATGCCAGTCAGAAAAGCACATATTATGATTCCATTTATATGAAATGGCCAGAATAGAAAAATCCATAGAGGCAGAAAATAGTAGGTGGTTACAAAGGGCAGGGAAGCTTCAAAATAAATGAAGAGTGATGAGTGGGTAAAGGAAACTTGCAGACTTATGAAAGGGAGGATCCCTCATGGGTATAGGAGTCTCTTTCTGGAGTGACGAAAATGTTCTGGAATTGACTGTGTTGCACAATTCTGTGAATACCAAAAACCATTGAATTTTACACTTTAAGTGGGTGGATTTTATGTTTTGCGAATTAGATCTCAGTAAAGCTGTTATATTAAAAAATAGTAGGGGAAACTTGGTGTGGGATATATGGGAACTCTGTACTATTTTCAATTTTTTTCTGCCAGTCTAAAACAGTTCTGAAATTAAAAGTTTATTTTATTTTTAAAAAATTATAGATTAAGAAAATAGAGACACAATTGATTTACTGGTTTTCCAGGACCCAATCTTCTCCAACCCCTCTGTCCCAGGCAGCTAAAGAGGAAAACAGGGAGACTATACACCAGTGACATTCGGCTCTCAAGCTCATGTTCAGAGGGGAGGGCACAGGTAAACAAAGGAGAATCAAGAAGCCGCAGTTTGTGCAAATTGTACCTATGCAAAAAATTCTACAGGAAAATAGGAAGGGAGGGAGGAATCAAAGAAAGAAGGAAAGGAGAGAGGAAAATAGCATACAAAAGAAAGATGAAGTGTATATTCTGGAAGAAAACTCCCAGGAATAGAAGTAAATATTATGTAAGGAATGTTGTATGTTCTCAAGAAATTAAAGATAACAGACTATTTGAAATAAGAGTTTGGAGACTAAAGTGAGCTGAAAAGGAAATTGTGTGGGCTAAGAGAAGAAGCAAAGGACAAAAATAACACCATCGCAGAGCAAATGAATAGAGTAATATCAAGGATATAGTTGCAAACCAAGGCAATGAAATGGAAGACAAATTTGGGAAAAATCATACAGCATGCAGAAGAAATTAACCCAATGTGCAGGAAAGGTGAACTCTAAGACTACCCTGTGAACCCACGAGAAGGATACACTTGCAAGCTGTTTGACCCTGGACTAATCACTTAACCTCTCTTCTGACTTCTCATCTATAAAATTGTACTAGTACCAATAGCTACCACATGGAGTTACTATGGAACAGACAGGGTCAAGAGGATGGGCTCTGCCCACTCAAGCTGCCAGATTTGAATATTGAATCTGCTTCTTTTTTTTTAAATTATTTATTTGTTCGTTTGTTTATTTATTCATTTTTTAGAGAGAGGGGAAAGGAGAAAGAGAGGGAGAGAAACATCACTGTGTGGTTGCCTCTCACTTGCGCCCCCAACCGGGGATCTAGCGTGCAACGTAGTTATGTGCCCTGACTGGGAATTGAACCAGTGACACTTGGTTCACAGGCCGACACCTAATCCACTGAGCCACAGCAGCCAGGGCTTTTGAATCTGCTTCTTATTTATATGACCTTGAGCAAGTTACTTCTTTTTTCGGCTACTTATCTGCAAAATTGTCATAACAGTGTCTGCCTTATAAGGTTAAAATGTGGATTAAACACTTAAGAATTATTAGCCCTGGCTGGTGTGGTTCAGTGGATTGAGTGCCAGCCTGTGAACCAAAGGGTTGCTGGTTTGATTCCCAGTCAGGGCACATGCCTGGCTTTTGAGCCGGGTCCTCAGTTGGGGGTGTGCAAGAGGCAACCATACATTGGTGTTTCTCTTCCTCTTTCTCCCTTTTCCCCCCACTCTAAATAAATAAATGGATCTTTAAAAAAAAGAATTAAACATTTATAAGGTTACAATGTAGATTAAACACTTAAGAATTAAAAACTTATAAATATTTCAGTTTATATGTATTTGATATAATAAATAGTCAACTTATGCTTGATAGTGAAAAATGAGAGGCATTTCCATTAAAAAATATTAAAATGCCCACTATCATTATTATTACTTAATATCATTATCTGAAAGCATTTGTTAATGCAGTAAGATAAGAAAAAAATTTTTAAAGATATGAAAGATTTGAAAGGAGGTGTGGTCTAATTGAGACATATAGAAGAGTTTTGACACAGGCAGAATTAGCCAGGGGAAGAAGGAAAGACTTGATCATTGTGGCTCTGGGTACAGAGCTAAATTCTGAGCAGCTAGGAAAGATCACTGTCACTGTAGATGTCTATGCTGACGTTGGACACCATGTTGTGACTGCTACAGTGGGGTTTCCCTGGGCTAGGTAGGGGCTAGAGAGTTTCTGAGTGATGTTCCAACGATAGGATTCTAAGGTTCTAGAAGTGAGATTACAACCTTCCCCCTGACTTTGTTGAAATGGGTCTCCAGGCTATTCTCATCTATTTAAGTGGAATGGGTAGGGCAGGGAGATTATTGAGCCAGCAAACTGGGCAGAGAGAAGCTGACCTCCACATGTGTCTTTTAGCCTAGAGTCCTGGGGTGGCTCTGTCATCTTCAAATTGCAATCTGTTCTAGTGACTGTTTCTTGCAGTGTGGTAAATATACTCTGGTTGTACAACATATGAACTTAGGTAGCACGTGGAGGAATGATTTAATTAATACATTTATATTTAGCTTCGTGTGTATGAGAAACTTCAATAAATAACACATCAGGATCATGATGCCATGGATGTCATTGAATGGGAAAATCTGTTTTCATGCTTCAGGCAGAGAAGCAGAGGGTAAGAAGAAAAATTCCAGGGCCTGCATTTAGGGGAAACTTAGGAGTGACACAGAAATGTCCCGATACCCAGCAGAAGTCAAATGGGGGCCGAGCCACTGAGACAAGGGGTGCTGCTAACTAAGCAGAGCACAGGGACTCTGCAAAGCCAGACAGACCCACAGGCCACACAGCCCAGTGACCAGCCTGCACAAGATCAGAGGGGCACAGAGGGCCCAGTGCAGGTGACGAGGAAGGCAGCATTTCCAGGAAGGCCAGTGACAACTCGAACCAGTGCTTATTCGATGTCTGGAACCTTCAACTCTTCCCAGCTGGCTCTCCCCCTGGGGTTTAGTGATGACGCCCTTCAGACATGGAAAGAGGATGCTTCTCTGTTGGGAGACTTTGAAGAGGGCCCAGGAATCAGAGCCAACCATGCCTTGCTCCATATCCAAGAGGTAGGGAGGAGGAACTTAGAGAAAGAGGCAGGTAATGTGTCTGGAAATGAGATAAGAGTCCAACTCTTTGTCTGGAGACAGTAAATTTTGGGGTGTAGCCTGCACAATGGCAGTGTATCAGAAAAAGCACTGCCTGAGGAGGCCCTTGGCCCTGGGCTTTGAATCTACTACTTACCGGCTGTGTAAACTTTGACACATTACTGTAAAATGTGGCTAATTACACCTACTTTATGGGTTATCAGGAGCATTGAGTGAGGTCAATTATCCTCATACAACCATAGTTGGGCCACACTTTATTTGCAATAGAGTAGCTTCCCATTTGCATACCACAGTATATATTTCCACATTGTTTTTCTGTGTACATGGCTCAGCTCAGTGTCCTTATCTTTCTTCCTCCCAGTAACTACAGGGCTGCTGAGAAAGATCTGTTCACAATCTACTCTCAAAATACATGGGTTAGAAGCCAGGCCATAGAACATCTGATCTTTAAGTGCAAAGACAATGGGTACAAAGGCCAGGCAGTGACTTGAGCATTTTGCATGGATTTACAAAAGCAAACTAGAGATGGAGAAGGAAACATAAATAAATTTGAAGGATGGACTAGGCAAATTTGATGAGAGGTACACTCTATGGAATAAAAAATTGTGAGAAGCTGCAATGGCAAATATCCCATAGCAATATTACCTGAAAAATTAAAGGTGAGGTAGAAGGATTACCCAAGGACCCAGGGCTTTTGTGCAAACAAGTGTGTTTTATTTTGGAAACAGGTATCTTCTAGAATTCTTTATTTGTAGTGGAGGAGGGATATATTCTCATAACCACAACTGCCAAGGGGCAAGGACCCTATTCCATGAACAGACCTGTGATGAGGTTGGACGGGCCAAGTTGGGGCTGGAGAGTTTGGGAAGAAAGGTTGGGAGATGCTAAACTGTTACATCAATAAAAAAATAAATGTGGACTTCCGGCCAAGATGGAGGTGTAGACAGACACGCTGCATCTCCCTTCACAACTAAGAAGGAACACAACTACCTCAAAACTAGAGACAACCAGAAGTTCCAGAAAACCAAGCTTCATGGAAGTCCAACAAACAAAGAAATAAAGAAGAAATACTCATCCCGACAGGTAGGAGGGGCAGAGCCGGGGTGGAGAGGACATGGTGTGGTGGCAGCAGCAACGGCAGCAGCAGGCCAGTGGAAAGCATGGTCACACATTTTAAAAAGAGGGGAGGGACACCTGGGGACCATTCCCAGCACCAGACCAGACCATACAGCTCATGGTCCCAGTGCTGGGGAAAATAAAGCCTCATTGCTCTGGCTGTGAAAACCAGTGGGGGTTGGAGCAGAGGCAGAAACTGCCAGTCTCTCAGTAGATTCCACTTGTTTAAAGGGCCCCCACAGTCCTAGAATGTCCACAGACCCACCCACTCTGGGAACCACAGCCAGAGCAACAGCTAGAGAGGTGCCAGTCCCTCTGTGGGAGAAGTGCCTGCAAAAGGGGATAGCGCTGAGCAAGCAGCATTGTTCCCTCTCAGACCCCTCCCCCACACACAGCACCATAATGTGGTGAAATGGGTCGCCCTGTACTGACTAATACCTAAGGCTCCGCCCCTTACAACATAACAGGTGTGAGAGCTCTACCTAAGACACAGAAGCAAACAAACTCAGGAGTCTGTCAAGATGAGACAGAGAAGTATGGCCCAAAAGAGGGAATGGATCAAGGTTCCCAGGGGAGAACTAAAGGATGAGGAGATAGCCAACCTAACATACAAGGAGATATCCAACCTAATAGATGCAGAGTTCAAAACACTGGTGATAAAGATGCTCACAGGCTTGACAGATATGCTTGAGTATGGCAAATGCATAAGGGAAGAATTGAAACCTATGCTAAGTGAAACAAAGAAAAATCCACACAAAACCAATGGTGAAGGGAAGGAAACTGGGATTCAAATCAATGAACTGGAACATAAGGAAGAAAATAACAACCAGTATAGAATGAGGAAACAAGAATTGAAAAAAATGAGGAGCGGCATAGGAACCTCTGTGACAACTTTAAACGTGCCAACATCTGAATCATAGGGGTGCCAGAAGGAGAAGAGAAAGAGCAAGAAATTGAAAGCTTATGTGAAAAAGTAATGAAGGAAAACTAACCAAATTTGGCAAAGGAAATAGACATACAAGTCCAAGAAGCACAGAGCATCCCAAACAAGCTAGACCCAAAGAGGACCACACCAAGACACATCATCATTAAAATGCCAAAGGTTCAAGATAAAAAGAGAATCTTAAAAGCAGCAAGAGAAAAGCAGAGAGTTACCTACAAAGGGGTGTCTCTAAGACTATCAGCTGATTTCTCAAAAGAAACTTGACAGGCAAGAAGGGACTGGCAATAAGTATTCAATGTGATAAAAAGCAAGGACCTACAACCAAGATTACTCTATCCAGCAAAGCTATCATTTAGACTGGAAGGGCAGATAAAGTGCTTCCCAGACAAGGTAAAGCTAAAGGAGTTCATCATCACCAAGCCATTATTATATGAAATGTCAAAGGGACTTACTTAAGAAAAAGAAGATCAAAACTATGAACACTAAAATGACAACAAACTCACAACTATCAACAACTGAATCTAAAAAATGAAAACAAAATCCAACTAAGCAAACCAGAATAGGAAAAGAATCATAGGTATGGGGATCATTTGAAGGGTTATCAGCTATGAGGGGGAAGGGGGAGAAATGGGGAAATAGTGCAGGGATTAAGAAGCATAATCGATTGGTACAAAATAGACAGGGGGAAGTTAAGAATAATATAGGAAAGGGTGAGGCCAAAGAACTTATATGCACAACCCATGGACATGAACTAAACGGGGTGGGACTGCTGGAGGGAAGGGGGTACTGGGCAGAGGGAAGCAAAGGGCAAAAAAAATTGGAACTACTGTAACAACATAATCAATAAAATATAAAAAAAATAAAATACATGTGGGGGGGGATGTTGACATGTTACAATATGGATGAGCCTTGAGGGCATTATGCTAACTGAAATAAACCAGACACAAACGGACAAATAAGTGTAATTGTATGATTTCACTTCCATGAGGTACTTGGGTAGTCAGATTCATAGAGACAGAAAGTAGAATGGTGGTTGCCAGGGACTGGGGTGGTGGGGGGAGGGGAGAATGGTGACTGAGTTTCATTTTTGCAAGATGAAACAGTTCTGCAGATGGACGGTAGTGACAGTTGCACAACATGAATGTGCTTAATACACTGACTGTACACTTAAAAATGGTTAAAATTGTAAATTTTATTTTATATCTTAGCCAATAATAAATTGGAAAAAAATAAATGTGGGCTTTCTAGGTGCAAACCAGTGTCAGGGGTGAGACAAAGGAGGAGAAAGATAGAGATGTGGCAAGAGGCTGCCACCAGGGAAAAACCTCCAGTGGGAGAGTGGCCAAGGACTTTTCAAAAACAAGGCTATTTAATATTTTGTAGACATAAGGCCTGGGTTCTGGGAACTCAGGTCTAATTTTAGCAAGACCCAATAAGTCTGCTGCCCCACAGTAACTGCTGACACCAGTGACTACCTGTGCCCTTCAGAGATATCTGTGGCAAGAATTTGGTAACTTCTCTGTTTTAGAAACTTCTGTTCTCAGAGCCAACTCACCCACTGTCATCTGCAGAAAGTCCCTTCAACTCTCTCTCCCCTTATGCCCTTAAACCCCTGCCTCGTTGCTGTTTACAGCTGGCCAAATATTTTAAACTCATGACCTGTTCTCCTGTCATTTCTCCTCTCATTCTGCTGAATCTAACAATATTGAGCATGAAGCCGTTTGCTATACTCACAGCAAATCCCCATCTAGCCCCTGACCTCCACTGAAGCCTACTGCACACAAAAGTTTCCTGTGAATGGGGTATTTGGGAAAATTGGGAGAGATTTAATCCACCTGAACTGATGTGAGGTGGAGCAGCGATGCAAGTGTGGGATGGAGCCATGATCCCTGGACTGAACTCAGTAAAAGTAGGAGCTCAGAGCCACAGGTGACCTTGACATTGTAAATTTTTAGTGCCTTCCTCCCCAGTACCTTTCAGGAAATTTTCAGAAATCTCAAGGATGACATTGGACTTCCCAGAGGGTCAAGGCCATCTTCCCTAGATCTTAAAAGATAAGACACACCCTGGATGCATCTGAGTCACATTTATATGATGATGCTCCTTTCCTCCTTGATCTTGCCGACCATCATTTTGCTAACCCTTATGCTTTTGGGGAATGTAACCACAACTTTTGGTGAGGGTTGCTGTTTATAAGTCAGTAGAGCGCAATGGGGATTCTAGAACCAGACACGTTGGGTTTGGATCTGGGCTCTGCCACTTATCATGTGGCCCCGGAGAATTTATTTCACCTTTCTGAGCCTCAGTTGATTCATCTATAAAACGGGAGTTATATTAATGCTCTACTGTTACAGAACCCCTGGGCTGCTCCAACTGAAAACAAACCCACAGGCTCTTTAGTTAGGGGCCCGATTGCCCACCGCCAGAATTATAACTCTCAATACCAGAGTTTGGTGAAAAGAAAAAGAATTGTTTATTTATACATAGTCCTGCCTCCCCCTCCCAGACCTGGTCAGTCCCAGGAAAGTCAGAAACACCGTTTCCCTACTTCCTAGGCACAGTTCAGCTTTACCAGTAGCTGCCAATCACTCAGTTCTGATTGGGGAGGTCCTTTCTGTGCTGTGGTGCCCTCCAGCTCTCAATGCAGGACCGCCTGGATTCTCAGCCTCCTTGCAAACTGCCTTCTTCCTGCAAACATGGATCTCTTCTCCTCAAAACCGCATTGTGAGAGCCTCTTAAAGCAGCCTGGAGACCCTTTCTCCAAGCCACATGGAGGGACCACACGAGAGCCAGAGCCTCTTAAAGCAGCCTGGAGATCCCTTCTCCAAGCCACATGGAGAACTTAGCTTCTTTATTCCGCATGGAGAAGGCCCCTTCACCAAGCCACATGGAGGGGGCGAGAGAGCGAGAGCAAGCGCGCGCGAGCGAGCGAGCGAGAGAGAGCGAGAGCGAGAGCGAGAGAGAGAGAGAGAGAGAGAGAGAGAGAGAGAGAGAGAGAGAGACAGTTCTGACCATTCACAGAATCTTACTCAGGCTCTGTGTGCTTTTTCCATACCATCCCCCAGTTCAAGACCCCTCCCATCTACCTGAGGCCTTGGATGCATTAAAGCCATTTTGCATAAGAAAGACACTAGCCACCAGCCTCAGGCATGTGGAGGCATTCTGAAAAGATGCTTCCTTCTCCCCATCCCCCAGCGGCAAACTGGGGATTTTTGGACTCCCCTGTTTCTGTAACACTACCTCATAGAGTTTTTGGGAGAATCAAATATAGTACTGCATTCACATAGTGTTTGAGGAATAGAGAGAAGAAATAAAATGGAATCATTACTGTCATGCTGCTAAATTATGAAAATTAAGTAGGCTGAGGCATGAGGAAATAATTGTTCTTGTTTTAACTGACTCTTGGAACTTAAACCTTTGAACTTTCCAGTCCTGTGTCAAAACCTGAACGCACATCTGTGCATTGTGCATTAATGCCTGGACATGCATCAAACCTTCAGCGAATGACCTGAATAACGTCAAGAAGGAAACGTTCCATTGTTTAGACCACCAGACAGCTGACAAATACCATCTTAGGCCAATCCAGAGGCTAAGAGTGCAGAACTGAATGTACTTTTTACTGTATAAACCCTCAACTTTTCTTTCTCCTCTGTAACACTCTGGATATTGCCTAGTTGCATTTCCAGTTTGCAAACCCTAAGACCCTTGAGTAGATCTGTGTCATTTATATTTAGCCAAAGCCCCCGAACTTTTTCGGGTCGGTTAACAGTGTTCGTCATTAGCTATATTACTGAAGTTCCTGCCTCGGTGCCTGGTAGGAATTCAATAATTGCTATCGATGATTATTTTAAGGAGGCCTGTGGGTTCCTGATCTCTGCCCTAACCTGCCCAGAGCCTTGTGTGTCTTGGTTCAGGGAGGGGCAGAGCTTCTTTCTCAGGCTGCCCCAGCCACTATTTGCTCTTTAGTTCCCTGGAAGATAAAAGACTGAGGTGAGCCCCACATGGGCAGTGGCATCCAGGCATTCTCCAAAGGAGTGAGTGGGGATGGTCCCATGCAGTTCGCCCCCCTCTCCGGGAATAAACAACCCAAGCACAGACTCACTGCTGATAGGAGAGTGGAACTGTCCTCTTAAAGGGAAAACCCTATTTTAATAGACTCTGTGTGATAAGAAAGCACATATTGCTGTTGAGGTGGCAGAGGCAAAAACAAGCTCGAACTTTGGGCTGGCTCTAGAGCAGGGTGGGCAAAGCGGCACTGGCTCCTGTGCATTCTGCCTTTGGCTTTGACTCTTTCTCTTCTGTGTCCTGGCTTGAATGTATCCGCAGAACTTGTGCTTTCCCAATGAGCTCTGGGGGAAGGGGAGACACAGCGGGCAGGAGAGGATGAGGATGGGTCAGGTCTACCTGGGAGCTGCCCAGGAGACTTAGGTGGACTCCTTTCCCCACAAGGCCCCAGGCAGGTGCGCAAGAGCCAGAGGAGACACGTGAGAGCCTGAGCCAACACGGCTTCTGCTCTGGGCTCTGCCAGTGACTGGGGCAGCTGACTCCCTTCTCTGAGCCTCACTACCACCCTCTTTTTTCTACATCCAGGTACAAATACCTATGAGCTGCCTACTCTATGCAGACACTCCACCAGCCACTCAGGACCCTTTACAGTCCAGTAGGGGAGAATATGGTACATGGCAGATACTGTCTTCTCTCCCCTCCAGCCCCTGACCCATTCCCCTGCCTTGATCTAAGACACCAGGGTGACCACAGCAGCCTCTTCCTTCATCTCCCTCATTCCGTCCTGCCCCCAAGAGTCCATACTCTACACAGAAGCCAGAGGGGTCCTGCCCGTAACCCTCCAGTGCACCCCCATGTACTCTGCATGAGACCACGTACCAAGTCCACCTGTCTTATCCCATTTCTTACCACTGTCCCCAACCCACAAGGCCCTGTCACCCTGGTCTGCTTACTCTTTCACCAACACCCAGGCAGGTAGGATTACTGTTTTTAGGCTCTCCCTTGATCTGCTTAGGGGTGAATCCTTTCTGCCTTTCAGCTCAAGGAGCCCTCTCCTCACCTTGCTAGTCTTTCTTACTGTCTGTCACAACACCCTGCTTTATTTTCCTTACAGCACGTGTATCCCTCAGATGTTGTCTGCACACCTCCTTCCTAGCATGCAAGCTCCATGACAGCAGGGACTTGTCTGAATTCTTCCCCAGCGATCCCTAGAGCCTGGCACACAGATGCTAAGTTTCTATTGAATGAATGAATAAGTGAATGGAGGAATGGATGAGATGAACAGCTTCTTTGGGCAGAGACCCATCTCCAAGGACTCTTAAATCCCCCAAGGAATCCAGCCAGGGTGGGTCTCAGTGAGCCTGTAGTGACCTGCCACATGGAATCTTACCTGGTTTTTCGCTTTTTGGTAGAGGTGTTGCCTTTGACGTCTTCGGGGACTGGCTATAACCAAGACAAAGGAAAGAAGGTCTGGGAAGGTCAGGCTGGAGTGCATCATAGCAGAGTGGCAAGGTGGGCGGGGAGGTGAGGAAGGTTCTCCAGGAAGAGGCAGGAGTCAATCCTCCCTGAGAACCAGCAAGCGTCTGTCCATGGCTGGCACCACCCAAGCAGGACCCTGGCAACTGCAACTCAATTGCCTGCTGTGGCCATGGGGAACCAAGACACTCCTGCCCTGGGAGCTGTAAGGGAGGCCACTGTACCAGTGCTACCTCAGGCCCTCTCTTGGTCTCCTGCTTCATCGCAGACAGGAAGACTTCCCCCTGAGTGGAGAAGATGAGAACCTGCTTCCTTAATGAATGATTTACAAGCATGAATAATGCTCTTACATTATGGTGCCTGGGCTTTACACTTCAGCAAGGCTTGTTATGCACCTGATGTAATTTCCCTCCCTACAACTATGGGAGAGGGGCTTTTGAGAGGGGAAACTGAGGCTCATACAGGGTGGTGGCTTGACCAAGGTCACAGTGAAGCAATCCTGCCTTCCTTCTGTGCCTCCTGTGGCCTCCCAAAGTGGAAAACAAAACCCAGTGTAGGGCCAGAGCAAGCACCCACCCCTTCAGTAAATCTAGGTGAGCACAAGCACCTGTCCATTTTTCCCCAAGCCCATCACGCTTCAACCGCTCCAGAACTTAACACCCTCTGAAGTGTGCACATTCCTGACACAAATCCTATTCACCTGGCAGTGCTTTCCAAGCTCTATCAGAAATATTTGGGTAATTGTTAAAAGCACACAACCCCCCTGTGTACCCCACTCCCATTCTACCTACTGTGTTAGACTCTCCAGGAATTTTCCCTTTCAATTAGCTCCACTGTGAATCTGAGCACAGCTGGGCATGTGAAAGTCAGGAAAGCCCAAGCCTGATGATCCCTGCTCTTCTGCTGACCAGTCAGGCGACTTTGGGTCATCCAACTGTTTCTGAGCCTCAGTTTTCTCATCTGTAAAATGGAGGTGATATGGCCTCCATGGGTGGTTGTATGGACTGGAAATACGTAAAGCATCCAGCGATGTCAGGCAGATGAACGGGCATTCACTGCTGCAGGTTCCAGTGCTGGCTGTCAGGCCCCACTCACCTGCCTTGTGAGGCCTGCCCTCCCCTTCCCTTTCCCCAATTGGAATCCATCTCTTCTCTCCAGCCATCCAGGGCCCTTAATACCAACATGAAGGTAATGCTGCCTGCCTGTGTTAGCACTCAGATTCTACTTGTGTCTTCTCAAGGGCTTCTGGAGGGCTAGCTGTGGCTTCTCCAGACCTGTCTTGCTATAGCTGACACAGGTCACCCCCTCAGGTGTCCCCACAGCTGGCAGCTGGAGTCTGATGTGGCAGAGTGGGTCTTTGAGCAGCAGAAGTAGCCCTGGAGGGTCCCCTGGGAGAGGCTGACCTCCCCCTTTAGGGCAGGCCCAGTTAGCCCAGGATCTGGCCAGTGCCAGGCTCCCTTCTCTGCACCCCACTAGCCTCACCTAGGAGGATAGGTGCTGAATGTGAGGAAGCAGTTCTGGGAACAGAGGGGCAAGTGGGGGGTATGAAGCTCACCTGTACAGTAGCTGCTGCCTTTCTTGAGGTGGCTCTTGGACTTCCTGGAGCTGGTTCAGGAGTTTTTCTGTTGGGATGGAGACTAGAGCCTGGGGAAGCAGCTGGGCCACTGCTGTCTGCAGGAGCCCCAGTGCCAAGTCTTTCTCTGTAAGCAGAGCCAGGGAGCAGAGTCCTCAGGGCCATAACTCCAGTCCCCACCCTGTCCCTAGATGAGACATGCAGGAAGCAGGGCCTCCAGCTCTTCTGCCTAACCCTGGCCCAGGGCAGTTTTCTCTAACCATCTCCCATTCTGCCCACAGGGCCCCATGGGAAGACCCTACGTCTCCCTGGCCCCTGTGTGTGCTGTGTGAACAGCCCTTCCACACCCTGTCATGTGCATTTTGTCCTTGGCCCTCCTGCCCACCGCACCCCCTGGCCTACTTTGGGAAGCCTATAGGGGACCTGCCCCCTCTCCCTCCCCCTTCACTCTTCCCATCGGGAAGCCATCTCCAATCAGCTCCTCACTTTCCCTCTTAGATATACCCTCTACCCCTTGTCCCAGTGTGTGCATGTATGTCCATTCATGTGTTCAGTGCATATACATGTGTATTCTTATGTGTGTGTATTTGCAATTGTATGTGCACGTTTCCCACAGTGGTGAGGGAGAGGCTGGTCTGCTAAGCCTGGCCTTTGGACTTCTCCCTCCCAGGTGCTGAGGCCTGCAGTAAGCGCGGAGGAGGGGTCCCTTCTGAGGAGCAGGATCATGGAAATCCAGCTGAGGAATGGGAGGAGGGAGCTGATGTACAGCTGGAAAAAGTTAGTTTGGGCCTCCAAGAAGGAAAAGAGGCTCAGGCAGAAGGCCCTAGGGTGGGAGCCAAGTGGCATCTGAGTACAGCAGAGCCAGTGGACAAGGCCCTCAGCAGCCACCGCTCAGAGAACGACGACCTGGGCCTGGGCTGTGTCTCACCCTTGGGAGGAGCGTAGAGCAGCCAGAACTGGATAGCACTCAAGGAGTCTGTTTGCAGGATCTGACAAAGGAGCTCCAAGACCTGTGGGCAGGACAGACCTGGGTCAGTGCGCTGGATGGCATGTTCTAGCCAGCAACGCAGGCACCTGCCCCTGGCAGTGGGCTACCAGAGCCACATGCTTGACTAAAGTGGTCCTCGTGATGGTCCTTTCCTCCCCTCTGCATGGGACTTTACACTCTACAGAGGCCTTGCTGTCGCAACAGCCCTGGAAGAAGATTCTTAACTTCCTGCTGAACAGGTGAGCCATCTGAGGCCTTAAGAGAGGAGGACATCTAGCAGGGAGGTTGAAGCAGAACTAACCCTCAGAATCAGATCTGTGGACCCCTCATCTCTGAGCCCTGCTTGGGCTGGTTGTACCCCCAAGTCCCTCCCTGGGAAGGTGAAGTCAGAGCTGGACAGTCAGCTCCCCAGAGACGCACCGAGTCCCAAATGCCCGAGTCCTTGGTGTGGGGATTTCAGGGACCCCAGGAGCTTCCCCACCCTGAAGTTCCCAAATTCAGAGTCTGGAGATGTTAGCAAAGCGGCGGGGTGATCCGAGGGGGCAGCCTGAGTGTCGGGCCCGGCTGGCTCTGCCAACTGCTCAGTTTGGGGCTCCTTCCCGCCACCGAGTAGCCTGCCCACTGTGCTCGCAGCTGAGTCCTCAGCCTCTGCCGTCTTTGCTGCTTTAGAGCCCTTTCTCCCCTGCATTCTCCAGTCAAGGATGATTGGGAGAAGGTCCAGCTCTGTCTTGATAGGGCTACGAGGGATCCCTAGGCAACGATGTTGATGGCGTCTGTGTCTATGATTGGCTGGAGTTTGAGCCCACGATGGGAGATGGAGCACCTGGTGTCCTAGGAAAGTGGGGTTCCTTCTTTCAGGAGAGCCCACTCGAACCAGTGGAGGTCAGAGGGGAACCTGGGCTTGCCTCTGCCCCAGGTCTATGCCTTCTAGGGTGTCCACCCTTGCCCCCAGGTACCCACCCGATAAGGTGACCCGCCCCCACTCTGCCCCAGGGTCCTTCTCAATACCCCTGCATCCAACTTACCTGCCCTGTGCACCCTCCCCAAGGAACCCGAGAACCTATTGCCAGGCAAGGTGAAGCCGCCCTATGGTGGAGAAAGTACTGTATTCTAGTCCCAGCTATGCTGCTCCCTCTGTGGGGATCTGGGCCACAAAATGTCACCTGGCAGGGCCTCAGCCTCCCTCTGTGTGAAATGAGGATCTGGGGCCCTGTCTGCTCTACTCACTTCATTGGACTGTTTTGAATGCACTGGTCACAGGGAAGGCGTTGAGATTCCGGCTAATTGTCTGGCCTTTCCTGGGGAACATGTGTGCACTTTAACAGGGCCTTTCAATGCCTTAACCAACTGGAATGAGCCATGGACTCATCTCAAGCCTTGATGGGGAAACTTGAATGTGGAGATGGGCTTTGTGCTTTGTCATTGCACAGACCAGACACCTCTCAGAGTGTGGGGAGACTAGGCTGGGTCCAGCCTTGCAGACTGCAGCGTGCCACACGCCGGGGTGTGGTCTGAGGACACAACTAGGCAGGCCTTCACCTCCATGCTTCTCATTCCACCACGGCAGCTCCCTCCCTTCATCAACTTGCCAAGTGCCAAAGCTGGAACAGTCAATCCTTAGTGATACTGTGTTTCTTAGCCCTAAACCTGGGTTCCAGGAATTCAGGTCTAATTTCAGCATGCCCCCAATAAATCTGCTGCCCCCAGTAACTCCTGACGCCAGTAACTGCCTATGCCCTGTTTAACAAAAATATCTTTTTCTGCTGACAAGATTTTAGCAGCTTCCCAGTTCTTGGAGCCTACTTCCCCATCACTAGCCCCATCTGGACTTTTGAAAGTCCCGCCAACTCCCCCACCCTTTAAAAATCCTTACTTTGCTGTTACTCTGGGCTGACATCCCTTTAGTCTCAGCCCCACTGTTTGCAGCTGATGAGATAAATCTTATACTCATTGCTTGTTCTCCTGTCATTTCTGCTCACTCTGCCAAACTAACAGTGCTGATGCTCCCAGTTTGGTTAAATCATGGAACTAAGGCCCCAAGAGGGGAAAGGACTTAACAAAGAAAGAAAGACTTCCACAGGAACCTGGAAGCAGCAGGGGGTTAGGTTTCAGAGTCCCAGGTCGGGAGTTTTCGAATCTGACGGTCTTAGGTGCAAGTATCCCTGGGAGTCCACACTGAGCAGTTTGTAAGAGTCCTGGTTAGGACCGCTGTAAGTCTGGGAGCGATACCACTCTGTTCTCTGTCCTTAGACTAGGGCCTTTCTCAGGCCGCAGTCTTCGGCCTTCTCAGGGTCTCACCAGCAGCTCCTGATCCTGCAGGATGTGGGTCTGGACTCCTCCGTCTCTGCCTGAAGGGTAGCTCCCTCGGCCCTTGTGGGAGTGGCGGCGGCTGAGGGCTCGGGTGGAAGCAGGGATGAGCCTCCCGGTCTCTGCTGAGTACTTTGCCCCCTGCTCCCGCTGAGGCTCCTCCTGCTGGAAGAAAAGTGGCCAGAGACTCCGGGGGTGGGGCGTGTGGAATAGATGACAGACAGACAGATAGATAGATAGATAAGAGAGAGAAGACAGAGGGGAAGAGGAGAGAATAGAAGGAGGTTGGGGCACATCTCCAGGGCGCCCATCACCTCCTCTCCTGGAACCTCAGCATCACAGCATTGCAGGGACCCAGGATGCAACCAGGCCAGCCCGACCCTGCCCCAGACCCCTCTCCCCAGCAGAGGGCATTTCCATTACAGCCAGAGCTCTTCCTCCTGAAACTTCATTGAACTCTGACCACCCACCTACTCCCTCCAACCCCCGCCCCCACCCACCGTAGACCTTCCTCCTGGGCAGGCCCTACTTGCTACCCCTCCCCCCAGCCCATCAGAGATTTGAAAACAGTATTTTGTGCCAAGATCCCCACTACCTACCTACCTTAATTCCTAGCTCAGCTACCCCCAGGTCTGTCTCCCACAGCTTGGCATCCTGTCCTAGCCCTGGGAAACCCTCCTAAGCCTGGCCTGTGGGCACAAGGCGTGGGGTCTCTAGACTCTGTAACTCCAGTTAAGACTGGTAGTATCTTTCTTCCCATTTTAAAGATAAGAAAACTGAGACCCAGACACTTCAGCGGAGTTGCCCCCAGAGCCACTGTGAATCAGCTGCAGAGCCAAGCTGAGAATTCTGCTGCTCAACACAAGCACAGGATGAGGCTCATCCACAAAGGGCCAGGCCTGTCCTAGGACCAATTCCAACGACCTTCAAGCTGCCTCCCACTTGTCTTTACTGGTCAGCAAATAGCACCCACGAGGCCACTCCAATCCTGTTTGAAGACCTTCAGTGAGTCTCTACTCCTTATGAGACTAGACACTACACTAAATTCAGAAATTAGAACAAGCCGGTCTTGCCCACATTCTAAGTTGGCCCCTTCCCACTGTCTCCCCCTTTGCCCTGCACTTCAGCTCCCGGCTCTCTAAAGATGCCCTGTGTTTTCTAGCATCTGAGCTTTCATGCTGTGTGCCTTGACTAGGATGCCTCCCGTTCACTTCTGAACTGGGAATCCTTGGATTTCTCCCCCTGGGTACGTTTTTCTGCTCCCCTGAGCCCTCACTGTGGCCCTCTCCCTTCAGCTGGCATTTGTCGGTCTCTCGTCCCCAGTGCTGACAGCAGTGCCTCAGGGAACACGTGCTCTTCTGCCGGTCAGGTTCACCAGACTTGGACCTTACCAAGGGCTGGACCCTTTCATCTCTGCCCAGACAGCTCCTTTGTTCTGCACCCACCTCTTTGTTCTTCAGCTCATTCTCCTTGGTGAAGGTGACCACCTGGGAAGCCAGGTCCTTCAACTCTTTCTTCCAGGCCTCTGAGAGGAGGGGAAAAGATCCTGGCATCTGATGTCTGGGTCCCTTCTCCTTGCCCTCCCTGTGGCACCAGGTGTTGGGGTGGGTGTGGGGGGCTGGAGGTGGAAGAGCATCCTTTTCTCCCAGCCTCTCATCTACAACTTAAAGGGAAGGGGAAGCAATGCCCTTGGAGGAAGGATTAGGAATCACTCCCTTGGTGGGTAGGCGGGTGGGGAGGACGGAGGGGCCGTGATGTCCTCACCTGTGGCTTTACTGGGAGACACTAGAAAGCATTTGGCTGTTTGTGCCAAGATTCGAGTGGTTTGATCTGGCTTTGTCTCTTTTAGAAAACTGAAGCCAAGATTGAGATTTGATGGCTATGCAGTGCCAGTTACTAAAATATTGAACTACTTCTGCAGAGGGTGGTACAGGGCACTGACCAAGCCTTCCAAACCTCTCTGTCCTGCAGGCTGTTCCAGCTCCTTCTGCAGGACCTCTCCCCACAACAGAAAGGGTCGAGTGTGGCAGAGCAGAGGCCTCCAGCACACTGCAGCAGTGCTGCATGTGGCTGATTGCTCTGATGGCTGGTGCCTGAACACAAGTACTAAATACTTCCAATATCATTCATGCTTATAGCTCTAAGTCACATGATGCTGCCCAAATCTGCTTGTCCTCTGCTTGAGATTACTCCTCAAACACCTCAAATTCAAGAAGGAGCACATTTCTGAGGATCTTGGGGGTGGGGAATAATGTAGATGCAGATGCCGGAGGAAATGAGGGGAAAAAATGGGGCACCTGACCAATTCCATTTTTTTCTCAGGCATCCGTGCAAGTGGGACAGCCTTGGAGAGAGGCGTAATCCCAAGGTAGAGAGTCTATGGCCAAAGTACCCACCAGAAGAAAGCCGGGGGTCCCGATTGGACTGCGGGTCTCCAACGGGGACAGAGATGGTGGGCATCCCCATCAGACAGTGGGATAAGAGTGTGACTTGAGGCAAGGGAGCCAGAGAGAACTTGTCCCTGACGACACAGACGGGCTTCCCGGTGAAATCTGTGAAGGGGTAGAGGATGTAGGAAGTGGGGCCTGGGTGGACCACAAGAGCTTCAGGAGGCTGGGTAGGGGGAGCCCTGGCCCCACTTCTTCCAGTGCCCATAGCCCATAAATCATTAGAGCCTGGAGGGCCTTGTGACCACCCAGACCTTACGCCCAGGGTCCCTTAGGATGGACAGTGAAGTGGTGTGCTCAGGGTCATGCATCAGGTTGGGCTTCCTGAGACCCTGGTCCTGAGGTCCTTTGGCTATGACAGAGCAATGACTGCAGGTGTGAGCATACAGAGGTAAGCAGCCTAACGAGGACACGTGCAGGTGGAGGCAATAAGCCATAGTCCATGATGAGAGGAACCTGTGCTCAGATCACAGAGAGTAAGATGTAGCTAAACCTTCTGGATAAAGCCTTTTGTATCTGTCAGCATGTGCAGATTTGAGTGCTGGGCAACCTGAACGTAGTGGCAGGCAATTTACACATGAGGACTCTTCAGCCTACGGTCTGTGTGATATTGCGTCACTGCTAGATAGCTAAGTTTTGAGGACCAGCCTCGTTAGGGCAGAATGGTTGCTCACTGTCTCCTTCCTGAAACACTTTCCTTTCGGACCCCCCACTCTCTTGGCTGGTCCTAGCTTGCCAGCCACTCCTCATCTCCTTGGCTGCTCACATCTCCTCTCAACCTCTTAGCCTTGGGATCCCTGGGGCTCAGTCCCCAGGTTCTCCTCTCTTGTACGTACACAGTCTCCCAGACAATCCTATCCAGATGCGCCACTTCAAACAGCACCTGTACTTGATTCATTCTCATGTTTGCATCTCTCCCCTGAACTCCAAACCCAACTGCCTCCTCTGTGCCTCCTCCTGGCTGTCTAAAGGCATCTCACATTTTGCACCTCTTAGGTCCCAGACCTGACTCCTCTCCCACCCTCCACAGCCCCTTCTGAAATTGTCTTTGTCCCAGTCAATGCAACTCCAGTTTTCCAGGCACTCAGGCCAAAAACCTGGAGTCGACCTTGACTCCTCTCTTCCTCTCACTATTTTAAATCAATCAGCAGAGCCTGTTGGCTTTCCCTTCTGTGTATCTCTAGAGTAGGGCCACTAACTCTTCCACCACGACCTTCCTGGTTCAAGCCACCATCCAGAGAGAGGCCAATAGATCACTTTCAATGCTTCTTTGCTCTCACCTTTCCAGTGGTTCTCATCAGACTCAGTGATGAGACAGCTTAGTGATGACTACAGTGACCTCCAAGGCCCACATGATCTGGGTCCCCATTGCCTCTCTGCTGCATCTCCTTTTTCTTCCTCCTTACTCTGCTCCAGCCATGTTGGCCTGATTGCTGTTCCTCCAAAAGAGGCAGGGTGCTTGCCTCAGGACCTTTATATTTGCTGTTCCCTCTGCCTGGGACATTCCCCCCAACCCCTGATATCCACATGATTGTTTCATGCTGTCTCTTCTTTTAGTTCTTTGCTCAAAAGTTGTGCTATTGGTCAGGTCTCCTCTCTATGGCCTTGACACTTACCATGCCCTGACACCTGATCCATTTCCTGTCCTTCCCTACCAGTGTCAGCTCCATGAGGACAGGGGCTGTCTTGTTCACTGTCATATTCCCAGAGTCCAATAAAATGCCTGCTCATACAGTTTACACTCAGTAGATACTGATGGATGAAATGATCTGTGGTAGCGAATGGAGTGCAGCTCTGAGGCAGAACATCCATCCCTTTCTCTGATTGTAAGATACGAGAATTGGCAACAAGGGAAACCCAGTAGTGACATGTGGTCTGCCCTTGAAGCCTGGCCCCCAAGTTAAGTCTTGGCTTGGCCAAGCGCTTACAAGTGGCCAAACAGCTCTGTGACCCTGGTCAAGTCCCCATTCTCTCTGGGCTTCAGCCTAGAAATATGGACTGGGTCCTCCCATTCCAAGTTTTAAAAGTGCCCCACCACCGCCGGCCAGGTGCTGACCAACCCAGCCCTACCTTGAACGTGGGTCACACGCTGTGGGTGAGGGTGATGCCGAGAGAAGAAGGAGTGGTGGCTGAGGCGGCCAAAGTGGTAGGTGCCTAGAGTTTGGGGGTTGGGGGTCTTCAGTGCCTCTCGGATCACCGTGAAATCCACAATCCCTGGGACCGTCAGTTCTTTCTGTGGCCTGTCAACCCCGTGGCTTCCCTGTGGCCTGTGCACTGACTTCTCAGCCTTCAGCTCAGCCCTTGGACTGAAGAAGAGGGTCAAGAAGAAGCTAATGAAGCCTCCTGGCAGCAGTGCCCACCCAAGCTCAGCTCAGGGCTTATTACAGAGTCCATTCCTGAGATACTCTGAAATACGGTTTTCGGGATATTTCTACAACCCCCCTGGCCTCAAAGCTGGGCCTCCCACAGGATCCTTTCTCAGACGGGACAATCCAGTCCCAGGGAGGCTTCTGTCATCCTAAGGTGCAGGGAGCTAGGATCCATTTGAGAGAACTCAGATGGAATTCCCCAAGACCCCAGTTTTCTCATACAGCCAGAAAGAGAAGCTATAGACCCACCTACTCATCCAAATACCTGGATTGGAGGAAAGGCACATTATATACACTTCCAGAGCCAGGGGGCTGACCCCAGCCTTTGGCTTGGTCTGTCCCCAAGCCAAACTGTTGGCAGCCCAAGAGAAGCCAGCTATAGGCTGTCACCCTCCCCTTATGCAACAAGGGGAAATTCTGGCCCAGCCTCAGCATTGGGGGCCAAAGCTGGCCTCAAGGTCAGACTACACCAGCAAGTCCTTTTCCCGTGGGGGCCCCTCCCAGGAGATGCTGAGCTGAGAGGCCAGCTCTCAGGGCTGTGATGCTGCAGGGAAGCTTCAAGCTCTGCTTCACTGGAGATGAGCCGTCTCAGGTTCTCTGTCCTCCACCCTGCACCCCTTCCCTCTCCTGAGCATGCTGTGTCTCTGCCCCTGGAGGAAGAGGTTGAGGTAGGTCCAACAAGGATCCAAAAGTGGGCTGCTCTCCGCCTGGTGCCTGGTGGGACCACCTGCCTGCTCGCTGTCTGCTCTCCCTTCTCCCGGTGTCCCTGGCTGGAGGGAGTCCCTCTGGAGTATAGATGGACTCTGGATATGTTAAGCAAGGTGTTCTGCCTCAGGACCCTCTGAGGATTTTGCTGACCAGGCCCCTGAGTGTCTTGTTCCATCCTCAATTTGCTCCTAAGGGATCTGGGACTTAAAGAAACAAAGCAAACCTTCTCTGAAAGTCACAGTTAGCTGGCCTCCCCTAACCCCAATGAACAAAGTCAGCCCCTGAGTACCCTGGAATTTCTGTGCTTCGTGCTCCTGGCCTCTGCTACCACACCCTCTCCCCACACAGAGAGAGGGGTCCCACCTGTGGCCTAAGGTACCTCAGGCCTGAGAACCCACTGGGGCCTAGCTGATGGTAGTGGAAGGTGAGGAAGCACTGCCTCCCTTGGACCCTCCTCAGTCTGATGAGTTCCTCAGAGGCCACTTTTGTCCCCATCATCTCCTTGGTCCTCAGGGTAGGCGTTTGGGGCCTCACCTCGTCAGTGGATGCTCAGCCAGTGGGGTCTTCACCTCTGCAGCCATTGCACAGTTTCTAACAGAATAAAGATCAGTGCACTTAATCCTAGTGTTAAAGGTGGATGTCAGGACCTCTCACAGACCGGTAGTGAGAGTGTAAACTGCAGCAGACACTTTGGGAGAACGATTGGCAATACCTTCTAAAACTGAACACTTGCATACTGTATCACCCAGCAGCTTCTCTCCCAGCTATATGCCCAAGAGCAGCTCTTACAGATGCACAGGTGGGGCTATTTGTAAGCTGTTCAAACTAACATGGTTCAGACCAGTAAAGATTCAAGGACAACCCAAATGTCTGATGGCAGAAGAATGAGTAAATAAACTGGTACATTCGGACAATTGAACATTACATTGCAATTAAAATGGATGAATCACCGCTATACACAACATATCATAGATGAATCTTACAACTATAATGTTAAGACAAGGAAAGCAAATTGTGGAAGACCATATAGCCTGAGAGCCTTATTAAAATTAAGTTCAAAAGCAAGTGAAATTATAAACATGTGATGAAACAAGAAAAGAAAGCAAGGGAATGTTCATCACAAAATTCAGCTAGTGGGGAGGGGGCAGGTTGGGAGAGGAGCACATAAGATGTGTATGTGGTGATATTCTAGTTCTTGGTTTGGGAGGTGCATTTACTGGTGTCCATTATAACATTAAATAAACTAATAAATGACATGGATGAAAGATGATGGGTGTCAAAGCCAAGAATGGTGATTAATCTAAATCTATGGACCTGAATATATACACATACACAAATAGTCGAAATGCTGGGTGTTTCAGGTGCCAGGGAGGGGGTTGGGAAGAAAAGGAAGTCAGTGTGTTCTGAGAATTAACCCTTGGAATCACAGAGTCTTTAAGGGACTCCAGAAAGTCCCCAGGACCAGCCGTTCTCAAGTTAGGGTGGAGGAGGGGGCAGTATTGCCTGAGGTCAGGGAAAGGGAGAGACTTTGAGGTCACACAGCAAGGAACCAAGCCACCAAATTCAAAGGCTCCTGATGTTTGCTTTAAAAAGAAACACAACTGGCGGAGCTTCCTCTGAAGGAAGCTTTGGACATCCTGGGTGATGGGGCTGCACTCCCGAGCACTTAGAGGCTGCAGGCTTGAAAACAGGGATTTGGAAGCCCCAAATGCACCTGCCAACAGGAAAAGGTAGTCTTTAGAACAGAGACTTTCAAATGCTCTTGACTGTGACCACAGTAAGAAACTCATTGCTACATCATGACCCAATTCACATACATGTGCACACACTTGTGTGTATGGGAAACTGAAGCAAGATTATCCTGAAGCAATATTTACCTTGCTACATATGATGCACACCGATATTTTCATCCTACTTGTTTGCATTTTGTAAATGTTAAATGTGATCCATTAAACTCATGTTATAAGACTCTAATGGGTCACCCCCCCCAGGCATTTTCCCATGCTTCCCTCTCCCCGTGGGTCCCCAGCCAGACAGGCACAAGGAGTCTGAACATTCACATCATTCTTGGGACAGAACGTTCCTTTCCCCATCACAGCCCCTCTGGGCCCTCCCCTGGGCCCCAGTCTGGCTCTGGTGTCCATTTCCTCCCCTGGAAAGATCCCTGGACTCACCAAAGCAAGTGCCCACTATAGCATGTGGGTGAGAAGCCCCTGCTGCCTGGGCAGGAAGGAGCAAGAGGACAGTCAAAGGGAAGTCTTGTGGGTTCTGTGGGCAAGCCTGTCTCCTTTGTGAGTGCATGAGCCAGTGGTTGCTAGGTTACCCCCTCCCCACAACTCCAGAACCACTCCCCAGCACCCCTCTCCTCACCACCACCCCCAGCTCCTCTTCCTCCTCCTGGAGGGGAAGGCAGGGCTTGCTGAAGACCCGCTCTCCCTCCAAGGTCCCTCTCCACCTCTCATTGAGAGCTTTCAATGGGGACCAAAGGAGAGAAGGAGAGTCAGGGGCTGGTATCAGCCAGCGAGCAGCAGGCAAAGAGAGAAAAACTGGTGAAGAAGGTTGGTGGGGTTGAATCCCAGCTTTGTCAGCTTGACTGGGCCAAATGCCACCACAGAGGGCTCTGTCTCCATGCCTCCTGTTTCTGGAGATTGACTGGCGGAAAGCTGTCTCTTAGGTGGAGAGACACGACCCAGAGTATCCCGCTAGCCTCACCCTAGGCGGATCGCTGGGTGGGAAGATCCTGGGTTTTTAGTAAGGCAGGGGTTTCGGATAGATTCTGACACTCTTTAAATGGGTCACTGTGGGTAAGTGGCCTGTACTGCCAGATGCAGAATAATGGTAAGAATACTTGGTTCAAATCCCAGTTCTGTTACTGGCTAGCTGTGATGTCTCTGAGCCTCAGTTTCTGTATCTGAAATAGAGATGATTCTTGCACTTATTTTCACAGGATTGTTGGGAAGGTTGAGGGATTTAATGCACATTAAAGTGTTTAGAACAGTGGCACCAAGTGTGCTCTCTTATTGCTATTACCTTCTCTGGGCCTGTAAAATGGGGTACCCTCACCTAGTACTGGGGTCCTTCTGAAGGACAAATGAGCTAATGGAAGTGAAGTACCATACCTACTTGACTGCATGCATGGCACATAGGAGATGCTTAGAAATGGTAATTCATGATATCTTTATTATTGGTATCTTGATGGAGGCCGGACTATAGAGTCTGTAGCCTGAGAACTGCTTTGCGTAAGTAACCATTTCTCTGAGGCTCAGCTTGGACACCTATAAAGTGGACATAAGGATAATGTTCAGTCCACGGGGCTATGGTGAGATCAGGGCTCCCAGGGTGCAAACAGGTTCTGTAAACTGTGGAAAGGTTTGCAGATAGTGCTTGATGCTATCCTAGCCCTGAAGCCTCTGGCCCTCAAAACTATGCACGTGGGCCTATTCATGGGCCTTTATCCTCACTACCCCTGGCTTCATATCAGTGGTTTGATGCTTCTAGACTCTGTGTCCTCCTCCTGGGGAGGAACAAAAGGAAATGGAAGAGCTAGAGGCAAACCCAGTCCTTTTGCTGAGGGGTGGGGATTCATACCACCGTGGGGGCACATTGGGGAGTGGCTGCTGATCTTGGCCTTGCCCTAAATGCGTCTCCATCCACACAGGTCAGAATGTTCCCCATTTAAGCTCTGGCTTCTCCTGTCTCAGCAGGAAGGTGGCTGACCCCTGTGAAACCATCCTAATACTCATCTTTCATGCCTCTGGGAATTCTGATGACTGTTATGATAAATAACATGTTTGAAAGAAGAGAAGGCTTTCTTCCCTCCTTCCCAGCCTCTCCCTGTTGCTTTGAGCTCACTTGGGGATCCCCCATGGAGAGCTGGCACAGCTGAGAGCAAAAGCCACTGTCACCCTGCCCTTTTGCACCTCTTAAATCTTCTATGGTAGTAGAACTGGACACCCAGTCTACATGTGGATTGCAGCTGTGGGGACAAAGAGGACACCTTAAGGACTTCCCTCAAAACTGGTTTGTAAAGATTGTAAAAGGATGGTTGAGGACACCCTTCTGACATCTTTCTTTGTGGACTGTCAAAATCAGGAAACAGATTTTGTCTGGCTGGAAATGGTGTGAAGTAACAGTCTGCCTGCCTGGGTGCCTCAGTTATAAGAGGTACAATATAAAATTTGATGAAGCACTTCCTACATACCAGACACAGTGCTGTATTACCTAATTTAACCCTATAGATGAGGGAACCAATGATCAGAGGAGTCCTTAGTTATATGTGTTGCAAATACATCCTCCCCTCAGCGGCTTGCTCTTCTGTCTCCAAATGCAGTCTTTTGATGGAGATGTTGGTGGCAGTGAGAATGGCACCAAGTGTTAGATCAGTGGGGTCAGAATGGACCTTGCTTTAGCAACATTGGTACTTGAGTTCTGGCTAGGAAAGAATTCAGAGACAAGACTCAAACTATAAGAGAAAGTTTATTTAGAAAGTCACAGAAGTAGAACTGAGCCACAGGAAAAAAAAAAGAGCTCAGGAAACAAGTTACAGAGGCAAAAGAAGGGCCCTTGGATTAGGAGAGAGAGGCAAGGAAAACACACCTGGGAGAAGGAGGTGGGGAGAGGCACAGGCATGCTCCCTAGAGAAAGTTGCATTGGGTCCTCTGTCTTGAGGGTATTTATGGACTGGAGGTCTCAGGGTAGGATCCCAATAGAATATTTATCAACTTTCCAGGTGTGTCCTTTCAGGGTGGTGGTCTCCACTGATTGGTCATTACCGGGGCAGGGGATCATTAGTCAATGCAGCTGGTGCTGATGTCAGCCATGGAGTCATCACTTGTCTGGTTTTGCTGCTTTTCTGGGTCTGGAGCCGAAACACAGCTGAGATCTAGATAGATGTATTTGATGTGAGACAGAACCTCATTGTCCTGGGGGCGTAATGCTTAAGGGCTACTCTCCAGGTCGCTTGTTTGTTCCGCCTTTAAGGGAGTCCAACCAGAATGACTAGCAACCTGTCAGGGGAGGAAACTTCAGGAGAGGGTCTGAACCACATGACCAGTGATATAAAAGGTCAGAGTGTCTAAACCCCAGACCAGTGATACCCTATGGGAGGAAAGGTTACCCTGAGGGCAAGGTCCTTGTTTTCCCAGTCTTGCCCATTGCTAGGTACCCAGGGCTTTCTGCACCTGGCCCATCATCCTTGCTCTGCTCATGTGTGTCTAACCACCTATCACAGAGAGGAATTCCTTATTTTACCATAGCCCAATTTATTAATTTCATCCTTAAAGATTAGTGGTGTTTGTGTCTTTATTAAAAGATCTTTGCCTACTCAAGGTTATCACTTATATTATTCTCTAGAACAGGGGTCTCCAACCTCCCTCCTCCCCATCTGTGGACTCCGCTCAAATTACCGCCTGAGCTCTGCCTCCTGTCTCCCCTCACCTCACCCCGGTCTGTGGAAAAATTCTCTTCCACAAAACCAGTCCCTGGTTCCAAAAATGTTGGGGACCGCTGTTCTAGAAGATTTATTGTTTTACCTTTCACATTTAGATACCAGTCTGGGCTTGATTTTTGTGTATGGTGTAAGGGGTCAAGAGTCATATTTTTTCATAAAAATATCCTTTTGATCCAGCACCATTATTTAAAACACTGTTCATATCCTGCTTCTCTGCAGTGTCATCTTTGTCAAAATTCAAGTGTCCATATGCGTGTGGACCTGTCTCTGGACTCTGTGCTTTTCCAGAGTTCTTTGTTTACCATTCCACCAATACTACAGTCTCTTAACAACTACCATTTTAAATACATCTCAATATCTAGTGGCATAAGACCTTGTCAGGGAAAACTCATTTTCTTCTCCACTCTCAATATTTATAACACTGAATATATATAGGAGTTTTTCCCACATCCAGCAATTCTCCATTTCAACAGACACCATCTGGGAGTTCCACAAGTTTAACTCAATTCTGACACCTAGTGACCCCACAGGTTAAAAGCCCAGGCCCACAAGACTGCCCCCACTTCAAGCACCAGTGGCAAGTTCATGTTGTCACCTGATCTTCCAACTGCCCAGTTATAAATTGGGTTCCCATGATCCCCTCCTTGGGTTTTATAATTTGCTAGAATGGCTCACAAAGTTTAGGAAAACATTTGCTTCTATTTGTCAGTTTATTATAAAGGCTATTATTAAGGATGCAGATGAATAGCCAGATGAAGAAGTACATAGAGCAAGGTCCAGAAAGGTCCTGAGTGCAGGAGCTCCTGTCCTTGTGGAACTGAGGTGTTCCCTTCTCCCAGCATGTGGCTGCATCACCACTCTGGGGTCCCTCCAGACCCGATCCTTTTGAGGTTCTATGGAAGCTTTATTACGTAGATGATGGATTAAATCTTTGGCCATTGGTGGTTCATTCAATCTCCAGCCCCTTTCCCCTCCCCAGATGTGGGGGAGGGGCTGAACAGTTCCCCTGGCAACCAAAAGTCCTCTCATTGACAGAATCCAGGTGTGGTTAAAGGGGGTTTATTATGCATAACAAAAAAGACCTTTTTCTAATGACTTAGGAGCTCTGTGCTAGGAATGGGGATGATAACCAGATATATATTTCATATTATAAATCACGATAAATCACAGACTTCCAGCTTTGTTTTTTTTAAGACTGTCTTTGCTATTCTAGTTCCTTGTGCCTTTCCATATGAATTTTAGAATAATCTTTATTGATATATCTACAAAAGTTTTTGCTGGGATTTTAATAGGAATCAAGTTAAACCTGGGTATTTATTATATTTGAGGAGAATTGACATTTTTACTACATTGAGCCTTCCAGTCCCTGAGTATGGAATGTCTTTCTATATATTTAAATCTTTCATTTCTTTCATCGACATTGTGTAATTTTTAGCATGCAAACCCTGTACATGTTAAGGTGTTTTTTTAGCAATTGTAAATGGTACTGTATTTTTAACTTCAATATTGTTATATGCATTGCTAGTCTATCGATTTTTGTATGTTAGTTTTGCATCCTGCTACCTTGCTGAACTCACTAATTTGTTCTAGAAGATATGTTGTAGATTTCTTGGAATTTTCTATGTAGAAAGTAATATCATCTGCAAATAGGGAGAGTTTTATTACTTTCTTTGCAGTCTGTGTGCTTTTTATTTCCTTTTCTTGACTTATTATACTAGCTAGAACTTCAAACACTATGTTGAATAAAGAGTGGAGAGAGTGGATATCCTTACCTTGTTTCTGATCTTACGGGGCAGGCAATCAGTCTTTAACCATTGAATATAATGTTAGTTGTAGGGTTTTTGTAGGTGTACTCTATCAAGTTGAGGACCTTCCCTTTACTCTTATTTTTCTAAGTTTTTATCATAAATGGGTGTTGAATTTTGTTAAGTACCGTAATTCTTTTTTGCATCAATTGATACAATCATAATTTTTTCTTTAGCTTGCTAACATGGTGGATTACACTGATTAATTTTTTTATATTGAAGCAACTTTGCATTTCTAGAATAAACCTCACTTGGACATATTGTATAATTCATTTTATGTATTGCTGAATTGTAACAATTTGTCATGGATTATTGCTTTTACATTACTTCTGTATTGATGAGGGATATTGATCTGTAGTTTTCATTTTTGTACTGTCATTGGTTTTGGTATCAGGTTGAGGCTAGCTTCATAAAATGAATTGGGAAGTGCTTGCCTCTATTTCTCAGAAGAGAGTGTATAAAATGTATGTAATTTTTCTTTAAATGTTTGCTAGACTTTTCTAGTGAAACCATCTGGACCTCAAGATTTATTTTTTGGGAGTTTTTAAATCATGAAGACAATTTCCTTAATATTTATAGGACAATTCAAGTGATTTATTTCTTAGTGGGTAAATTATAGCGGTTTATTTTTTTCAAGAAATTGGTATTTTTTTTCTAAATTGTCAAATTTATATGTGGAGAATTTTTCCCTATTTATTTCAAATGTGTTCCTAATTGCTCATGGAAGCATTTTTTAAAAATTCATGGCTGCTATATTATTTTTGTCAGATAATTCTAACATCTCTGTCATTTTGGTGTTGGCATCTATTGTATGTTTCTAGGAATTTTCCCATATTTATATTTACAAGTTTATAGCATAGGCCATACCTTTGCATTGTGTCTAGAGACTATAGTGATATCTTGTTTTTCATTCCTGATATTGGACTAAAATTTGTTATTCTCTTCCTCTTTCCTTGATCAATCATGCCAAGGGTTATCATTTTTATTAGTTTTTATTTTTTCCAAAGAACCGATTTTTAGTTTTTTTTCCTCTTACTTTCTTTCTTTCACTTTCTTTGGGTTTAGTTTGCTGTTCTTTTTATAATTTAGTGAAATGGATACTTAAGTCATTGACTTTGTTTCCATATTTTCAAATGTATTATACATTCAAGACCACAATAGCTGCATCCCACAAGTTTTTCAAGGTCACAGGAAATAAATGCTACCTTTGTTTAGTTTTCATTTGCATTTCATTAGTGAAGGAGGTTGAACATCTTTTAACATGTTTAAGTTCTGTTTGTGTATATTTCTGTTCATATCTTTGCCCATTTTTCTGTTTGTTAGCCCTTCCTATAAAGGCATATGAATTACATATTAGGTTATCCTTTGGTAATATGAGTAATAAAAGTTTTTTCCTACTTTATTGGGTTTTTTTTTTACTTTGCCTATGCTGTGAACTCAGGTTTTAGATTCCTCTCCTACTAAAATGCCAAGGGCTTCCTCACCTACTTTTGTTGTTCAGTGAAGATTGCTCATTTCGACCCACTTTACTTTGTTGGGATTTCATTTAACCCCATGGAAGGTTCTACAGAATAGAGGCCAGAGCACAGGCTCTGAAGACACTCAGGCCTGCCATTCTTTTGATATATGACCCTAGGTAAGTTATGATAACTTCTAAGCTTCAGTTTTCTCATCTGTAAAAGAGGAATAATTCTGCCAACCTTTAGGTGTTGTTTGATGATTAAACAAGATTGCATATATAATCATTTAACATAGTACCTGGCCTGTAGTGAAGGCTTGATGCATATAGTATTTTTAAAATTTGGTTATCAAAATCAAGCAAGCGTTTCTTGAATGGCTGGTGTATTATCCTGGTGCTATTCCCCATCAGTGGAGAGAAAATCTTGTGATCACATGCCCCTTGGCTCACCCACTGTCTTTTGTGCTTCATACACGGAGTTCTGAATCATGGCCAGTACTGTTGGGTGCTTTGATAAGGTTGACAATCTGAGAGTTTGAGTCTCTGCCCAGCTCCTGGGTACACCTACCATGACATTGCTTTTACTTCTATTGTCCCAAAATGTGTGACTAGCCTTCTGATGGTCTTTCAGAGAACAGGGGAAGAAAGAAAGGGGTGTGACTAAAGACCCCATGTGGTCACCTGCCTGTTTCCCCTGGGATGATCCAAGTTACCTAGTTACCTGTCATCTGAGAAAGACTCACTGCTATGGAGCTGACAGGTATGGACTGGTCTAAGACAGCACTCAGGGAGGTTGTCCAACTAGAAAAGCAGGCATCAGATAAGAGAGAAGTTTGAGCTCGCCAGAAAGGTCTAAGGGTATGAAACCAAACAAGCTTCCTACATTCCTGTCTTTTCAACCTTAAATGTCTCTTCTCCATCCCCCACTCCACCTTCTCCCCTCACTCTCTCTTTTAATACCTAATAATCCTTACAATTACATATATCTCTCCTGCAAGCCTGTAAGCTCCAAAAGGTCAGAGGTTACATCTGTCTTGTTCATTGCTAAGAATAAGGCCTTGCTCTGTGCATGGTGGTTATGTGGGTGTGTTTGCATTGTGCTAATTCATGGAGCTCCTGGTGCAATGCGTGGTCCCCAGGAAATACTCATTGAATGAATGAATGAATGAATCCGAGTCTTAGGTAGTTATCCAGGCCATTCACGCACTACATGCCTGAATCCTTGCCTCAAGATTCCTAGCAAATATATGCTAGCCAACAAAACAGCTCTAGTGGCAACGAGCTCTCTGCTACATGTTTGTTTTCTGTATAGTCTTGTTGGCTAGAATGTTCTTCTTAATATAAAACTGAAATATACTTCCTTGAGGCTTCCAGTGAGTGTTCTTGTTCTATCCTTATGTTTACATAAGTCAAGCCTAAGCCCTCTTTGTGATGACAACCCTTCAGGCATTTGGAATTAGTTCTCACACTAACTTCTTCTCTAAGCTAATCACAAAATCATTGATTAGGCACACACTTGTTGAGTATCTGTAACATGAAAAAATATACCTGTCAAGAGGTTACTAGTCTTGGAGGGAGCCAGAGAGATTAAGATAGAATGTCATCAATGCTAGGGACAGTGGAGACATAGGGAAAGGAGAACCCTAGCCCACCTAGGCGTCTTGGGGAAGGAGCCACAAAGGAGTGGGCTATAGAATGTGTTCTAAGTAGACCAGGCAGGACAGGAAGGTCCACGAAGAAGGGAAAACATATAAGGGAATATAAGAGCCCACGGCATGTTATTGGACCTTAAGTAGTTCCACATGGCTAGCGAGACCAGAAGTCCCAGGTTGCTCAGAACAGTCCAGTTTATGCCTGTTGTATCAGAAAACTTATGTCCTCAGTCGCCAAAGTACCCCAGATTGGATAAGAAATTCTCTGATCACTAAGTATGCCTGGGACATAAAATCAGGGTGAGGTGAAAATGGGGAGATGAAGGTAGAGAGAGGCAGTGGCTGACTGATTTTAAGAGGCCTTGTGAGCCAAGTTCAAGAGCAGTTAACTGAGTTTTGTGTGGTGTCTTCCCTTTAAGGTCATCTTCTCCCTATAGAACCTAATTCGTAGATCAGTAACATCTATTAATAGATGATTGGTGCTATGGGTTATCATTTATGGAAGACTTACCAGGTAAGTGCTTTCCACATAACCCAGACAATCTCTGCTGATCCTTATTCATGTGTGTGCTGATTGTCTGTCACTAGGCCTTGAATTTGACTTCCTTTTATGGTTGTGAGGTTGTGTCCTGAGACAGCACCCAAGCAGAAACTTTGTAAGCCCTTCCTGGAGGAGGACAGCTGGGGTCAGGAGTAGGCCTATACTACCTATAAACTTGCTTTACAGGACTGGAATTACTTGGGTGTATTCAAATGAAATGAGTTTAATTGACTCTAAGATAATGCAATAACCAGGGAATGCTGAGTTAGATGTTTGAATGGACAGCCAGTGGAAATGGTTTAAATATTTGGAAAGTGGATAGTAAGAGTAAGCATTTAAAATATGTCTGAGGCCTCGGATGTTATCTCCTAGATGTTATTTCCAGGGAGGAGAGGCCAGGGGAGGAGAGGTTACCCTGGGGGTGAGGTTCTTGTTTTCCCGGTTTTGCCCCCTGCCAGGCCTTCCGTCCTGATGACCATCTGCTCCTGGCTAAAAATAAATGTCTCAGTTTCCCTAGTCTCTTGCCAAGGAATTTTCCCTAGCTTCTTACTATCCCGTCTCACTGGCTTGCTGTTTCCTTTTGATAATTAAGAATAAGAAGTGATCTGCATGTTGCCTCTGACTCCCAGTGCCCCAGAGGAGATCAGGTGTGATGTGGAGGGAGGGGGTATCAGCATTCTGCTCCATTTCTGCCCCATTTCTGCTCCAGGGAGAGCTTCGTTCCTTTCTGTAGCAATGGCCCTGTCTTCCTGACAGAGCTTGGACAAACGGGGCTGTGGTAACCCCTCTGTGTCTGCCCTAAGAAAACAGGAATTCTGACCAGCTTGGGCATATAAAAGAAAGAAAGAGCTCTCCACACATGGCTGTAAGCCTTGTTGTTAATATCTGATGGTTGCTTCTGTGGGGCAGTGGTGAACCCTTCCACTGGGCTCTGCCTCCTGGGGTGCCCAAACTGTTCCCATTGTTTAACATAAAGAACTGATGTAGTCCCAGCAAAGGTTCCATCACAATATTAAAATTGAGAGACTTTTACCAAATAGCCTGGATTTCTGACTTTCTTTGGAAAATTGAAATGTGGAGCCTACACTGTCATTTAAATTCTATTTTAAATTGCAACACCCTGACATTCTGCCCCAGGCCCCACACTTTCTATTTCTCTACTCAGCTTTTCTTCTTTTTCCTTAGCCCTTGGCACCTTCTAACTTACCATATAGTTCATTTAATATGTTTATTTACCTGTCTCCTTCCACTAGAATGTAAATTGCATGAGAGCAGGGATCTAGTTTGCGCAACATTACATACATGCCCCTTCCAGGATATTGCAACCTAGCATTTAATAGCTGAATGAATGAATGAATGAATGAGCCTGAGGCTTACATTCCCAAATGGTAGCAGCAGTCACTTTACTTGCCTGGGCCCCTGAAGGGACGTGCCTTTGCACTCCTGCCCTACACATTTGTCCCTACTGACCAGCACACCGGCTTCTCCCTTCCCTCCCCCTAACACTGGCTTTCCTGTGGGCCTTGGGGTATACAGTTCCCTCAGCCAGAACACTCTTCTTGCCCCTCTCTTCCTCGTTAACTCCTGCTCATCCTGTGTTCTCAGCTCCAACTGTCTCTGATTTCTCTGCCTAGGTAAATCCTCCTGGGCATGGAGTTAGTTCTTCTAAAACCTACTGGAGAAAATTCCTTTAATTACATTTTAAAGACAGAAAAGATATTCATCTCCTTGTAGAGATTGATGCCCTCTCCTCCTACCCTGACCCCTGAGCTCAGCATACAGGTGTGCTCAGCTGTGCAAAGCTCAGCTCCTCTGAGTGACTCAGCCCTGGAAACCAGTTCTGCAGAGCCAGGCAGGAGTAGCCAGGGGCCAAGGTTTGTAATTACTCCCTTAGTCCTCTGTTTACCCAGGACTTACATTCTGCTGGGCCTCTTTATTGCATCCCATCTGTGTCAACACTGGTGGGGGAGGGAGCAAGGGGCATTCTGACAACATCACTCATCCTCCAGAGAGAAGCAGGATGACACCCTCTCCAATTAAATAATGGCATGATTGAGGACCCTTCCTGGGAACCTGGGGACAGAGATGTGGCGTTTCCAAACCAAGGCTTCTGGGAAGTGGAACCCAAGTGGGGCATAGAGAATTCTCAACCGACAAGCTGAAGAGCAGCTTCCCCTCTCTCCCCAGCTTTGAGGTGAGGAAATTGAGAGAGAGAGAGAGGGCAAAGGGTGCACCCAAAGCCACACAGCACATGAGCCCCAAAGCCAGCACAAGAACCCATAGGTTTCACTACATTTTCTGGACCTGGGCTTCTGGGGCTAGAATGTCAGGAATTCTTGGTTCAGTCTGCATGAGCTGCGGGACCAAAGCATAGAGACTGTGAGAATGGATATGGGATTTAGCAGTTCTTATCTTGGGGTGCTCAAAACAAAGTTGTGTGGGCCCCACTCCTCCTTCTCTATGTCTGCAGGGGAGCCCTGACACGAGGATTTTGAAAAGCTCCTTGGAGATTCTGACGTTCAACGCCAAATGGGAAGCATGGGCCCGGGTGACACTTAGTCCTTTCTCGCTTGGCAGATCCTCCGCGGGAGGCGGTAAAATGAGCCTTGTGCTCAAGCGCGTTCCTACTATCAGTCCACAGTAGCAGGTCTCAGTGGGACAGTTCAGCCCCCTAGGAGGCATCCCGAAAATTATTTAAATTTTAGTTGTCCAAATGAAGGCGGTAGTTCCTTTGGCCTTCAGTGTTGCAGGCTAAGTGTCTTGTAATGCAGACATCACAAGGACAGGCCCTCACGATGAATAGTTGTCCTAAATCCTGCTCATCTTTTGAATGTCCTGCCAGAACATTCATGTAAGTGAAAGGTCAGTTCATAGTTACATGAGCAAAATACTCCATTTCAGCTTTTATACAAGAAGAAGTAGATTTATTATCCCTTGTAAGTTCATGCATCTGCCAACTTCATATACTGTATGATGTTATTAACATTGCTTTCACTTTTTAAAATTAGAACGTTCTATTACATTGTAAAGGATCGTATGTGCACATACTACATTCCCTGCTTATAAGAAATATATTTTGTAACTCCCATAATGGGGTGCTGAGTCTGATTGCTTTGGGACTTACTGATCTACAAACAACAAACCCTGAAGGAAAACAGTAGACCCGTAGCTCTCAGACAAGTGTCGAAAAGGCCTAACATGCTGGAAGGATGAATCAGCTTATCAGAATCAGTTCCTGATGGGAAATGAAACCAGACCTAGAGCAACAAGGTGAGAAGGCCAGGCTTGGGTGAGCAGCTCACAGAGCCCACCTTGGCATCATCTCTGAACTCACCTTAGACATGTGAGGAGAGGGGTTAGACTAGTAGTTCTTGAATGCCTACTGTGGGTCAGGAGCTGTGTTGTGTACACGTATCCATATCCTGTGATTGCCGCCACAGTCCTAGGACATATGCTGTTTGGCCTTTATTTTACAGCAGAGAAAGCCCAGGCTCTGAGAGTTAAACTAACTTGCCTGTGGTCACGTGGTGTTTTCAGGGTGGAAGCCTGTTTACCTGCCTTCAAAGCTGCTTTGTCATTGCAGGCCCCAGTGAATTTCCTTCTGCCTGAGAACATTTGTATTTATTTGTTTTTTGATAAGCAGTGGCTCTTTGTTTTTGTTGCTTTTGCTAGGAGTGCAGCCTGGATAGCCATAGGTGGGCTTCCTTGACAAATAACTCTTGGTTCCCTGAGGTCTTGGCTTTTCTGACTTGTGGCTCTATGGGCACCTGGGACATGCACCTCTGTGGCCCACTGCACCTTGCTGTTCATCCCAGGTGGCAACGTCAGGGCAGACACTCCCTGCTGTGGATACTCCCACATCTGGCTGGCCCTTAGCTTCTCCTTTCCCCAGTTGCTGCCAGTTCTGTGTGTGATTAACCCGGCCTGCTTCTGTTGGCTGGTTTAGCCTCTATGAGTCCTGCAGGGGGCTTTCCTGTGGGCCATTCCTTTCTAGGAGGGATTCAGAAGCTACAAACCCATTAAGATCTGTCCACAGCCCTGCCTTGAGCTGAACTTCCAGGAAGGTTCCAGTTGAGGGGGGTGCCAGGGATAGGAATGGAAGCATGGGTAGTATGCTCTGGCTTCTTAGACTGGGGGCGTGTGCGCTCGTGTGTGTGTGTGTGGGGGGCGATATCCCAGACCATCTTCTTCGGCACTCTGCTCCTCCCCCCAAACCCTCTGTCTTCAGCAGGGATTTCAGTCCCTCACTGGTTTCCCACAGGCGTTTCCAACCCCTCACAATCTTTTGTTATCCTGGAACACACTGTGATAGCATCAGGGGCCAACCTGGGGGCTTTAGTTCTCCTCCTCAACTCCCATACTTTTTCATAATCAACCAATTTAAATAATCTAAAATAAAAATGCAGTCTTAATAAAAACACAGTGCTTTCTCTGCAAGCAGGCTGTCCAGGGAAGTACTACTCAGACTTTATTGTGCGCATATATTACCTTGTGATCTTGTTAAAACGTAGGTTCAGGTTCAGTAGGTCTGGAGTGGGGCTCCAAGGACCTGCATTGCTAAGAAGCTCCTAGGTGCTGCTCACTAGGAAACCGCTCTCTTAAGTATGGAAGCCCCAGGCGGCCCCACCTCTGCCTCCCCTCAGCCAACTATGCCCCTTCTTCACAGGACTCCTGAAGCCCCCACTGCATGGGTGTCTGAGGGGAGAGGAGAAGCATGTCTCAGCACATGCCAGCTCCTTAGCCCACACTCCTTGCTTTTTCATATTCCTCTTCTCTCTGAATTATAATTCTCTTTCTTATTTATACTCCCTTTGCTCTCTTTGCTTTTGCTTTCTCCCAAGGGCTCACCAATACAGCTAGGCTGTGTAAGACATAGTCAGTGGGGATTTTGTTCTGTTTTGGTACAATGTGGTTCCCCTGTGAAGGCTGAATGTTTTTCCCCTTAATCCTCGTGCATCCTTTGTTTCTCGCCGCTTCTCTTGTAATTCCTAATGTTACTCTGCAGTCAGAAGGAGTGTGGGCTTGAGGAGCAGAGTGGCTTGACAACTTGCATGCACACACACACACACACACACACACACACACACACACACACCCCTCCACCCCCACATGGCCTCTGGTCTCTGCCAGGAACTGTCAGGAGTCATGTTCCTGTCTGGACCTCAGTTTCTTTATGTCTATACTATGTGGCTGAGCTGGTAAATAACTGAAGGCCGCTCTGTTTTTAACATTTTTGATTCTAATGAGTCAACATGCATATTTTAGGTCCTCTGAACAGAGCCTGAAGATAAGTTTTTATCCTAACTCTATCCCTTCCTATTGTGTATCTTTGGGGTGGTTATTTACCTTCTCTGGGCCTTAGCGCTATGTTTACATGTTGAGTGATGATGAGAGTCACGTGATCTGGGCAAGTTAGGACATAAATAGGGCCTTATATGTAAAGATGCCTAGCATAGTTCTTGGCAAAGTAAGTATCTTAGTCAGCTTAGGCTGCTATAACAAAATGCCACAGACTGAGTGGCTTAAACAATAGGCATTTATTTATCACAATTCTGCAGGCTGGGAAGTCCCAGATCAAGATGCTGGAAAATTTGTTTTTTGTGAGGGCCCTCTTCCTGTCTTGCAAAGGGCAACCCTTTCATTATGTGCTCACATGACCTCCTGTGTGTGTGTGTGTGTGTGTGTGTGTGTAGACAACGAGAGGACATTCTGGTGTTTCTTCCTTTATTTGTAAGGATGCTAATTCCATTATGGGAGCACTGTCCTCATGACCTCGTCTAACCCCAATTATTTTTCAAAGACCCCACTCTCACATTAGAGGTTAGGGCCTCAACATATAAATTTGGGGGGGGGAAACAAACATTCTGTCCATAACAGCAAGGATTAGTCAATATGGTTGAATTGGTTTGTTCATCTGGGAAGAATCAACAGACAGCCTCCCATGTGTTAGGAGCAGTGAAGTTGTACTGTATAGGTGCAGGGAGAAATCAAATGTGGACCCTGCCCCCCTCCAGTCAGTTGGCACAGAGATTCTAGATTAAAGGGCACAAGGTAGCAGCTAAAGAGACTAGGGAGAGCAGATCCTAGGATCTGAAAAAGAAATAAAGCAGAGGGGTCAGGGGTGGTGAGTGGGGAGGGCATGACTGGAATCTCAAAGCAACTCTTGATGAGTAGATATTGGCAGGAGGCCCCAGAACATTCTCTGACCCTTCAGCACTAAAGATGCATGTCTATGGAGGAACGGAAGCAAGAGGGATAAGAATATGGAATGTCAGTGCCTGACTTAGGGGCCCTAAATGATAGAGACGTCTGAGACTTTTGATGGGTTGGAGGTGAGCATGAGGAAGCCCAGAGATAAACAGCTTGACTCCTTCAGGGTCTTAACCATTCTGGCTGGGAAATTGGAAGATACTCAGGAGTTGTGCAGAGGAGGGCAGCTATGATGACAAGTAATTTCATCCTAGATAAGGACAATAATGATAGTGATGATGGCACCTTAAATCAGTGTCAGGACATTTTGCAATGGGATGGAATTGGTACCCTTGTTAGTATCATTTTTGTTAAGATTTCAAGATTCCTTCTTGGTGTCATTTTTTAAAAATCTGCTGAAAAAAAATACAATATGCAGATCACTGGTCAGTTACATGTAACTATGCTGCCTTCTGCTTCTGCTGAATTATTGTCATGACAATGTGGGCAGGTCATCGAAAAGTTATTTGAGATTTAGTTATTTCTTCTGGAAAGGAATGATGACCTTTGTGATTCTGGTGGACACTTTCACTTAAATATGATATGGTTCCCAACACTGCTCACAAAAATGAAGTAGTATCAGTAGCATTTTTGCCCAACACCTTGTAGGGTTCAGAACACCTCAAGATGTGCCTCTGTGGTATGAGGATTATTTTGAGCTAAAAGCAACTGAGACCCTGCAGGTTCAAGAGAAATATCTGTCCCTCCCCGCTTCTCCCCTTTACTATGAAGAAGAATTTAAATGAGGGGCCTGACCCATGACAAGAGTTATCACCAGAATAAGGTTTTATGACCTATCTATGTGGCAGGACAAACTTCTAATTACTGAACATGTGCTTTCCCTGCAAGTACCTCCTCAAGAGCCAAGGTGCCTTACTTTATAGCTTAGAATATCATATATATACCTCATTTTCCCCTTCTGTCCCTGAACCTCTCACGTATGTGTTTGGTCCCATACATATGTATGTAATTAAATTTGGTCATTTTCTCTTGCTAATCTGTTTTATGTCTATTTTATTGATTGATTGATTGATTTTAGAGGGAGAGGGAAAGGGAAAGAAAGACATTGATTTTGTTGTTTGACTTATTTATGCACTCATTGGTTGATTCTTGTATGTGCTCTGACTGGGGATCGAACCAGCAATCTTGACTATGGAGACACGATGTAACCAACTGAGCTATTCTGCCAGGGCTGTTTCCTGTCTATTTGATTAGAGCAGAAAGAAGAACCTTGAGGGTAGAGGCAAGTTTCTTCCTCGCCCAACAATCTGTAGTCTCTGTTCTCCATTTCTGCAGGGGAAGGGGAGGATGGGGACAGTATTTCCATTGAGGGAGTTTTCATGTCCCTTTGTAACTGACTTCCGTGCAAGTCTCCAGGTAAAAGATAAGAGGCAAATTTAAAGGCCCTCTCTAGAGTCCCATTTTGGGTCGTTTATTTAGATCAGTTTGTAGTGTTTGGTAGGCCAACTCTCTCAAGGTTTCCAAGTGACTACATATGACCAGTAAGTTGGTTTTTAAAAAGCCTGAAGCAGGAACCGGTGACTGGCAGGAACGGGAGGGCCTTGTCAGGATGACAGGGTGGCAGCCCCGCCGGTCCGCAAGCGACGCGCACGCGCCGTGGATCCCGGAGAGGCACGCGCCCGGGGAGCAGCGGGGCCGCGCACGCCGGCCGAGGAGCCATTTCCGGGCGGAGAGGGGCGGGGCGGCCAGCGGCCGGACCTCTAATCTCGGCGGCGGCGGCGGCGGCAGGGGGAGCCCGAGCCTCGTCACTCAAGAGTCGGTGCACGGAGAAGAGGACCCTGGCGGGCGAGGGTGTCTAAGGGAAGAAGCGGCTAAGCTGGTTCCGGGCTGAGGAGGTGGAGTGGGGATCGTCCGGTTTGGGGAGAAGGGCTTTGGTCGGGACCGAGAGGGAGGCGGGTCCTGGCTTGGGAGAAGCGAGTAGGGTCCAGACTCGGGGGAAGGGGGTTCGAGTAGGAATGGTATGGAGATAAGGAAGGGCCCGCGTGGACTGAGGGGCTAGCCCCCGTGGGCGGGCTCGGGTTCGGGCAGAAGGGGGCGCACCGACCCTCGAGTCTGAGTGAGTGCCAGGTTTGCGAGAGGGTGGGAGAGGGCGCCAGGGCCGGGAGGGAGCGGGATCTGAAACTCCACTCTTTCGGATTGGGGCAGAGAGATTTGCTGATCTTCCCGAGAGAGGAAGGGGTTCTGGGGAGGAGGGGAGGGACGAAGAGAGCGAGGCCAGCTGTTTCTAAAGAGAGGCCAGTGGAGACTGGACCCTAGGACGGCTGCGTTGGGCGTCCGATTCTCCTTGGGGTTAGGTTGAATGGGCTAGGTTCGGGGTTTCCGGGCCTGGGTCGCGGGCGGGCTGGGCGGTGCCCGTGGTACCTACCTGGGGGCACTGCTTTGTGAGAGGCTGGGTCTGGATTCGTTTGGTCAGCCGTCGGAGGGAAGCCCAGTGCCAGCAGGGTTCTGATTCGCTGGTTTGGGGTGCTGGGGGTGGAGTGTGATATCTGGGAGTGAAACCCGAGCTCTCAAAGGAGGTAGAGAACCATTTCTTGACTGCTCTGGCTAATCCAGACGGGTCGACGCGATCGTTAAAAGCTTTAGAAGTAAACAAACCTGGTTCCCTTTTGCAGAGGGGAGGCCCTGAAAGTGCGGCTGGAAGAAGATGCCGAGTACGGACCTTCTGATGTTGGTGAGTCTTTTCCAGACATCCTCCTTTGTTGTAAGGCACTTGTCCTTTAAGTTTTATTTTTAGTCCAAGGGATCTTAATGTGCAGATTTCACTCAACTCTGATGCTTGCTTTTGGTAGCTGAGCATTTCTGCCACCTTGTTTTTTTTTTAAGGCTTAATGGTGAAGATGGAGAAACAACTAAATTAAATATGTGACTATATATTTGATAGACGTGAAGAAGAATTTTTTTCAAAATTCTTGCATTTGGTTTTAATCTGTCCCCATATTACCAGGGCAGTTTTAAATCTATTATCTTTTGTCTGGGACTGCCATATATTAGTTTAGAAGTGTTTGTCAGCCAGACTAGTGTTATGATTCCTGGGAAGGCAGACATGTCTTATTTGTATAGAAATGAATCAACACCTGTCGTGGTGCTCTGTAATAGTAAGTGCTTACCAAATGCTTGTTGAATTGAATTAGTTTGAATTTAAGTGTTTTGTTGGGCCGAAGAATACACCTGCTTTGGTAGAGGCGGCATTTTTCTCTCCTCTTGATATCTTTCTGTGCTATTTTCTCACCGATCAGGGAGAAGAGCATTGTCACAGGAGTGTTTATTTACCAAAATAACGTTTTATTCTTGGGATATTTATGATTCCATAGAGGCTCTTTAGTGGGAGACTTGTGGGAAACCCAGAACTTTAAAATAGCTATACAGAAAAAGTGTCTGCATTTAATTTTTGTAAGTCACTTAACTGAATCCAGTGTCTCTTAGTGCAAAAACATGGATTTAGAAACAATTCTTTTCCCTCTCTTTATCTCACTATTCCAGAGAATTGGTAGCTGTCCACTGGGAAATTGGCAAAATCTAATAGTGAGATTTTCTTATACCCAGTGCTCACTTCCTTTATCAGCAAAACCTGTAAGGTCTACGGGAGATAATGAGGAAAACTTAAGTTGTGATTACTTCTGGTTTGAGGCTGGGAACAGGGATGATGTTAGAGACATAAATACTTGGTTTATCTACAGATCTTGAAGATTTCACCAAAAATAGTTTCTTGCCTCAAGTTACATGGATTCTCAGTAGATAATAAATAGCCTTATGTAATTTTATTGATTACACTATTACAATGTCCCAATTTTTTTTCCCTTTGCCCCCTCCTCCTGGTACCCCCTTCCCTCCAGCAACTGCACCCTCCTTAGTTAATGTCTGTGGATTGTGCGAATAAGTTCTTTGGCTTCTCCATTTCCTTTACTATTCTTAACATCCCTCTATTTTGTACCTGCCAGTTATGTTTCCTAAACCTTATGTAATTTTAAATGCTTATTATAAGAGCAATATGTTAGGAAAAAATGGAAATTGTAAATAAACAAAAGGAAGCAACCCCGCAAAGTTCCACTACTCAGAGATAGCCACTGTTAGCACTTTGGAGGGTTAATGGAGACTGATTTGTAACAATTGACAATTCCCACTTTTCCTCAGTATGTTTATGTAAATTAAGATTCCTATAGGTAACTAGGATATATTCCCTTGTCCAGAGATGTGAGAATTACTTCTTGGGCCTTTGTGTTGCCTTAAAAATCTGAACAGTGAGTGCTTTTATTGAGAATATTATCTTTGGCATTTGTTTTGTTTTGAAGTATTTCTATAGCTTTTGCCACTGCTTTTTACTTTCTCATTTGATAATCTTGAATGTTTAGGGGTGTTGCTTTGTTTGTTGGTGTAAGGAATTAATTCACATGGATAAGGACTGGCCCTTGAGGATCATCACTCCTAAGGCACCAGATACAATGATTGAAGTCCTATCACTGGGAAAGTTGCCATTTCTTCCTTGTCTGTACTGTATTGTTTGAAGCTAAAATGTAAAGAACTAGTAGCCAAGGGTGGATTTTCAGTGTGGGCACTAAACTGTTATGATCTCTAGCTACTTTATATGATGTGCAAGACATATTCTTGTCCCTCTAACTGGGAAGAAAGGACCCCAGTTAATAAGAATAACAGTGCAGGGCAGCATATTAAAGAAACTCAGAAACAGACACAGGAGTTACAGGATGCCACTTCTTATTTATCCACGGTTCCTTTTTAGAATCTGACAAATGGGTATCCAGTCATCCATTTTTTTGTGTTGGGGGAATGAGATGGGCATAAGCTGAGACACGATACAGGGTGGATTCAGGAATGAAGTTAGTCCAACAGCTAATATTTAAGCACATATTACATGTTATGTGCAGAAACAGATACTCTACATACTTATTTAATGTTCACAAAAACTCTTTGGAAAATATGCTGGCATCTTCCTTTTAAAGGTGAAAACCCAGACTTAGCTAGGCTATCACAGCAATGAAATGATGGAGCCACATTTAACCACGGGCGATCTGACTTGAAATCCCTTTCTCTTACTTACATTGTGATGCTGCCTCTGGGTCATATTCTCCATAAGGAACAGAGGCTGTTGAACTTTGTGACTGATGGGAGATGGTTTGTGTAGAGCACCAGGGGTGGGATAGCTCCACCCTCTAGGCGGCCCTTTGGAAATGTGTGTGTGTTTGTCTTCTAGTATAATCCTCTCTGAAAATACATGTTTTATTATACAAATACTCCTGTTTATTTTCTTTTACATTGCAGTTAGGGCATTATGAAGTTATGCTTGTAAGTATTATAATTTTATAAACTTTAAATTTTGTTTTAGACTAATAAAGAGGCATTATAAAATATTTGTTATAAAAAGAGGGCATTGAATTTGATAAGGTTGCAAACCACATGTGTGGACAGTTTACTATGGTAATAAAACTTGAAGATCAACTGGAGTCCGTGTATGTCAAACCTAGTGTTCCAGAATAAGCTTGGGCAGTCAGCCTTTAGTGCACTAGTGCATTATCGTCCTTAATTTTGTCCTCATTTGATTAGGGTAGTTTGCCTGTCTTTTTCCATTTGCTCCAATATGATATGACATAGGCTGTAATAATTTCCACCTATGTCTCAGAATAAAATGAGTGAATGTATTCATCTGAGAATTGTGATGCTTTCTGAGGGAATTCAAGTCAGGCAACATTTTAGCATTTTTCTTTATTCTGGCAATCATTCTTTTCAACCATATTCTGCTCCTTCCCAAGCTAGGCTTACAAGTTGCCAAATACTTGTAGCTTTTAAGGAACAGCTCAGTCTGTTTTAAAAACTCAGCGGACTCCTTAGGTGGCTTTTCTTTTTTCCCATCCAGATGAGTAAATCAAGGTTACCATTTGTTCCTTGGTAGTGATGGTTGGGGTTTTAGTGAAAGTTGTTTATCTAGGACCAACGTTCTCAACCCAGGGTGATTTTGCGCTCCAGGAACATCTGTCAGTGTCTGGAGACATTTTTGATGGTCACACTAGAGGAGTGTTGGAGGTCAGGGATGCTACTAAAAACCCTGCAATGCACACAGTTTCCCACAACCAAGAATTATCTGGCCTAAAATGTCACTAGTGCCCAGGTTTAGGGTTCTTACCATAGATAACGGTATCTGTAGCCACGGCATTCATGTGGGTCATCCCAGGCAGAATGAGTCTTTCCTTTGAGTTTCCTGGTTCCATTATAGTGTTACTTGCGGTTATTTTGCCCATGGATCAAGCCCTGCTACTTGGGAATATATATTGGAGAGTGTACAGCATAGTCTTCTGCAGTAGAGTAACATTCTTCAGAAGTGCTTTCCTTTGTAACATTTGTGTAGCACCCTTCTCAATTTGGAAACAGTAAGCCTGTCTCAGTTTTGTTTTTCAGGTTCAGAAACTGAATCTTTCCGGGTCTTAGAGCTTTACCTTTAACTCTTGAATCTTTTTTCAGAGATGCTTTCTTTCTGAATCTCAATTGGGATTTACGCAATAAATTGAAAGATCAACACACACACACACACACAATGCATTTCTAATCTTGTGTCTTATTTATAGGATTGTCTAGAAGAAAGGGAAAATTGATTGGGACTGGTAGGCTGTTTAAGATTTTGTTGACAATTTGAGAGGCCATTGTAGGATGAGCACTGTATTTGGCATTGTTTCAATCTTTATTAAATAAAGCAAAACTATAATAACAAGTATGATAATTTCAGTGGCCTTTAGCCTAAAGGAAGGGGATGTTATAAATAGATAAACCCCAAATACCAATATTTGGCTTAGCTTTGCAGTCTGTGTGTCAGGACATCTTAGTAACAGTTACCTTCTTAATTCGGCTTTGTCCAATCTAATATTACATGTAGTTTGTACATGTGTGACAGAATCGGGAATCAGCCTGGGATTAAGAATTTCCCATAGGGAATTGATTTGTAGGGAATCAGTCTACGTATGGAAACATACAGACCTCAATTACTGAGAGAAACCATGCTCTAGGGTAAGGGGCGATAGGAGCCATCTGGGAAGGCAGAAAGTAGTTCGTTGGGTGTATCAGTTATCTCTTGTCACACTCCAACAGTATGATTGAGGTCCTTTTTACAGAGCTGGGCAGGGTTAATTAAGGAAGACCAACAGGGGATGATGATACAACTCAGGAATAGAGCCATTATTACTCTTAGGCCTGAAGGAGCCAGCTGGGAGGGGGAGAGTTTCTGCAGCCTTGGGAGAGCTTAGCTGAAGAAGGTAACCTGTTGAAGTGTAACCACTGCCAACCAGTAGCCTAGAAGGAAGGGAATCAAGAGGAATAAATACCTCAAACTTTCTTTTCCCACCCTCTGATCTCCTGCGAAAGCCTCTCATTGGTCAAACCCAACTGGAAACCAGGTAATAAGGGAACCTGGGTGATTTAATTCATACAGGGTAGCCCTGTGAGGCTCATACATAGCAGAGCTGGAGAAGGTTGGGTGGAGGATCTGGAAGAGCACAGGGAGGGTGCCCAACATGCTGAAGTCAAGGCCAAGTTAGTTCTGAAAGGCACAGCTAGAAGATAATATCTGAGCAGAGTCTGGAATATTATTATAGAAAACAAATGTTTTCATTGATAACAGAAGGACAGATTCAGAGACAAAGTGTTGTCACAGCTTTGGCAAACCCAGAGCCGCTTTGTTCACCTTAGAATCTTAATTCCCTTTAGATCCTGCAGTCCTGCTTCCCTTGCTGTGTAGGAATCCCTTCCACAGTGCCTTGCCAGGAGTAGGTGTGGAGTATTTTCTCAGGGAGTTCTTTCCATTGTTGGACAGCTTTAATTGTTAGAAAATTTGTATTTGTCTAGATCACTGAATGTATCAGTTTGGATTAGGGTTGGCTGTATATAAAAGAAAAACCTAAAGTAACAGAGATCTTTAAAAGGTAGAAATATATTTCTTTAAAATAAAAACCCAGAGTAATCAGTTCCTGATGGATGTGGCCAATCCCAGGTCTTTGAGGAAGTGCTGCCACTATGAGTCCTCCTGGTCCAGGCAAGCTGTTTGTAGCTCCAGCCATCAGGTTTATGTTTCATTCAGCAGAAAGCAGAAGGGAAAGGAGAAGGGCTTGGGCCACTTAACTAAAAATGTTTTCATGTGAAATTTATTATATATACAGAAAGTGAGTGAAGCACATATATACATTTTAAAGAATAATAATAAGATAATCATCTATCTAATGCCGAGGTTAAGAAATAGAATATTACCTCCAACCCGACGTGCCCCACTCTGGTTACATTTCCTTCTTCACCTCTAGGGATAAGTACTATCCGGATTTTTGGAATAATTATTCCCTTGCGGTTTTTATTTTTATTTATTTTTATTGATAAATTTTAGTGAGAGAGGAAGGCGGGGAGAGAAAAGAGAAGAGAAATATCAATTTGTGTACCCTGACTGGTGATCGAACCCGCAACCTTGGCGTATCTGGATGATGCTCTAACCAACTGAGTTACCTGGCAAGGGCTCCCTTGCTGTTTGTTAAAAAATGTGTTACCACCTATGTGTGCAACCCTAAGTTTAGTTTTATTTTTTAACTTGATATAAATGTATTTAAATTTTTAAAAAATTTTCCTGTGTTGCTCAGATATTTGTGAGATACATACATATTGTTGGATGTAGTTTACTTCATTCATTTTCATTTCCGTAGTGTTTCACTGTATGACTACCAACCATTATTTCTCTATTCCACTGATGATGGACATTTGAGTTGTGCCAGTTTGGAGTTTATTTGAACATTACCGTTATGAACTTTCATGTACATGGCCAGTAATCACAAGTGTAAGAGTTTGTCTGGGATTTATTCTCAAGAGTGGAATTGTAAAGGCTGTACATCCTTAACTTCACTAGATAATGCCAAACTCTTCTAAGGAGGTTGATACAATTTATACTTCTAGCAGAATTCTTGTTCCCACACAGCTTGACAACTGATATTTATAAGGCTTTTTATTTTTGCCAGTTCTGTAATAGTGAAATATAATTGATTTCCATATGCATTTCCTTTATTACTAATGTGTTCTTTTAAATATTTATTGACTATTTAGATTTCCAGGTTTGTGGGTACCTTTTTAAGTCTTTTGCCTTATTAATTATTTACCTATTTCTCCTTGTAGTTCTATTAAATTTTGTTGTATATATTTTGCAGTTTTGTTACTAGGTTCATACAGATTTAAAATTGTTACATTTTACCTTACAAGTTGTGCTTTTAATCTAACATTGCTTTTTGACTTAATGTAATATAGCTACAAGAGCTTTTTATCATGAAATAGGCAAACTGTAAATGTTTGATGAATGAATGACTTGCCTTTTGTAGAGGCAGGACAGTTTTACTCTGTCTTCTGGCACACTGTTATTCGTGCCCTATTATCCCATGAATTGAATAAATTATTTTTGGAAAAAATGTAGCATTTTTTTCTTTGAAGTATAACTTTCGTACAGGAAAGGGCACAGATCCTAACTGTACAGGTCAGGAAATATTTGCACACGGATACACTGTTCTCACTGCCCAGCAAGACTGAAAAATATCCAGTATCCCAGCAGGCTCCTCACGTCCCTCCTCCCCCTTAATAACCCACCAAAGGTTATAATCCTCACTATGGTTAATTTTGCTGATTTTTGAACTTTTTATAAATGGTAACATACAGTAGATACATTTTTGTGAATGTCCTTTTTGCTCAACATTTTGTCATTTAAGATTCAGCTATGCTCTTGTGCAGCGATAGTTTTAAAAATTATTGCAGTTTCATTGTGTAAAATATCTCAATTTCTGTATTCTACCGTTTATGAGCATTTATATTTCTAGTGTTTGGCTGTTATGAGTGACACTGATGCATTCCTGAACATGTTTTTTGCTAAACATAAATAGAATAGGTAGGTCGTAAGGTATGCTGCCAAACAGGTTTCCAGAGTAGCTGTACCAATTTTTGCTCCTATAGGGTTTTCTTAACATACAAGTTTTGGATTTAGATTTGGGCAACACATTTTAAATTTCTGCACACTAAACATTACAGAGAGCACTGAGAATAGGCAGAGCATTCTAATAGGGAGGAATCTCAGACAAACACGAGAACGCCGTGATAGGCCTGCTCCTTGTCTAGCTCTGTTGCAGCAGGGACGGAAGAAGGCCAAAGGTTATATGTTAGAAATCATTTTGATGAACTTAAGATTTTAAATGCTTTCCCAAGCAGCATGGCTGTAGCAATCAACAGCAATCTATTTGGATAACTGAAATCAGGTTTACAATATGCAAAAAGAAGTAGGTAATGGATGTAACCTGTTTTATAGGTAGGTAAAGGGTCACTGCAACTTTATGATTGAATTAGATTAGTGAAGGCAAAGAGTTGAAGGAACATCTGTCTCACAAAACCGAGGAACAGCTCACCATTAACATCATTTTATTACTATAATTTGTAAGAAAATACAACAGGCATAAATCGAACTGCTGAAAACCTCCACCAGCTCTACCTTTGTGACTTGGGACCCTCTGAAAGTTGTTTCCCTTGCTGCTTACTGAAGAGGAAAGGAAAATGTTCATCATCAGAGAATTCAGAGTCATTAAATATTTAGTGTTTCTTATCTGTATTTTCTTATTACCTTTACCTCATTTAATATTCACAACAACGCTGTGAGTGGATGATGGTATCTTTTTTTTCATGTTAACTTTTTGTTGAATTATAGCAATGGCATTTATTTTTGCAGATGAGCAAAATCTGGTTGCATAGGAGGTCAGTAATGTGCCAGAATCCACACAGCTTCTAAGTGAGAGCTAACATTTGACTTGAAGCCTTTGCCTACCAGTCCAGACTTCCTAGGACACCACAGGGGCCTGTGGAACACCATTGAAACAACTCAAAGGGTCCACAGGAACAGTGAGGAGGTGTTGGTTCAGGACAGTTCTCGGCCGCTGTCATTTCACACCTCCTGGGTAGTAGCTGAGGTACATGTTTATGAATTGCCAAAGGAAGTTTAATCATTTTAGCACTTAGTGATTCTGTGCACAGACTCTTTAAAATATGTACATTTAGACAATAATGACCCTCTTTGTTTAGATTATGTATAATTGCTCTATAAATTTCTAAGTCATTGGTAGATACTTTTAGTTGCTTTTATTTGAAGTCTAAAGCTTTACTTTCTATTTCTGGGATTGCAAAGTTCCTGCTGTCTTTGGCCCATTTGGAAATTTTTTCAGAGAGGCCTTTTTTTTTTTTTTTTACATTTAAAGAAAAAGCCCTGTGAATCCAAACAATCCTAATTATTTGGTGAACATAATGGAATTGCCCCATCATAATGCTTTTTTAAAGAATGGCATAAAATCAGTGGAAATCTGGTTTTTAGTATATTTGTAGAGTTGTACAACTCTAATCACAATCAATTTTAAAACATTTTCAGATGAAGCTCCATACTTACTAGCAGTCTCTGCCTTATGTCCTCCCAATCCCCTAGCTCTAGGCAAACATCAAGTGACTTTTTGTCTATAGATTTCCTTATTCAGAACATTTCATATCAATGGAACCATAGAATACGTGGTTTTTGTGATTGGCTTTTTTTTCACCTACAGTGTTTTCAGGCTTCATCCATGTTGTAACATGGACCAGAACTCCATTTTTTTTCTATTATAGTCATACAGCTTTTCCCAGAGGATTTTAAATAATGAATATATCCAATAGTGTTTCTATTTTGTTCTCACAAGGAGCAGAGAGGGTCTCATCTTGGGTGTACCTTACATAGAATAGAATACTTTGTCATCTTAAGGCACCTTCCAGGATTCATTTTAGAGATGGGTTATTATGGGGAATATGGATCCAAGTGACTGGCCTTCAGGATGTCTTGAACTCTTTATAATTATTTGCAAGGTTTTGTGTTCCCAGGCATATTTTTTGGTTAGGGGATTGAGAATATTTTTTTTAAAGCTAAAATCATGACACTTATACATATATGAAATGAATACACATTAAAGGTTTTATTTTACTTAGAATGAGAAATCCAGACAGATGTTATAACTGGTTCAAAGGAGATGCCCAAAGAACAGACACATTATATAGATCAAGAATATCAGAATGAATATGGAATGGAGGCAAAATTAGCTTCTTCCATCGTGAAGAGGGAGCTCATTTGAACATTTACCAGACATGGCAGATTGCCTATTTATAGATGAAGATTAGTTTGCGTTGCTATCAATTATCTACATTATCAGTTTATTTACATTAGAAAATAACTTCCATATAATCATAATCAGATAACTCAGCCCTAACAATTCATAGTATTTCACTGAAAGTACACATTTTCTCCTGCACTTTCAACAGTTTATCAAAAAGTCTAAAATTCTTACAAATGTTAATTTTAAATTTAGTCTTCAGTTTTAAAAAGCAGACTTCCTGAAGGGTGTTTATATCAGTTGTCAGTTGGAGACCCAGGGATAGGTTTGAAGTTTATTCTTTTGAACAGATTTACGTGTTAGAAATCTCCAAGAAGTAGCCTTTGCACTTCTTGGCATATATTCAGTATTTCTCATCTCTAAATGCAGAATGACTGTTGAAGAGGAGATTTCTGTACTTATAACTTGCAGAGTCTAGGTAGCCTAACTCAGTGACAAAGGTAGATAATCCTATTAAGATAAGTTTGGGAAGGGAAAAACTCCATGACTACTTCCCTATTTCTGTCTGCTCAGGAAAGTCGAGACTTATCCTTTAAGTGGAAGAATATGGGATTATTTTCACTAGACCTTGCTTATTATCCAAGAAGTTCTCATGTATAGTCTTCAGATGATAATGTGCTGCTTTTATACTTCTAAAGGTAACTTCTGTGCTACTTATTGGAAGAGACTAGGAACTCGTAGCAAATTTGGCAACATTATAAATTCAAGTCTCCCTGTACAGTACTTCCCGCTGACATTTTACCTACTTTCCTTATGCTGAGAACATTCGTCGTCGGCAGCCGTCCGTCTCGAGAGACGATGGTGTAGCTTCTTAAGAGTCTATCTGCACCGCCGAGAATGGCTGTGCAGTCCGACTCAGGAGTGACATGGTATCTGTCTCCTCCCGTGTTGAATCGACATCTTGCGATGACGCTGAAGCTACAGAGCCTGGGCAGGGTAATATGGAGGGTCTGCTGTTGCCCATGCAGCAGACCCCCCCTCTCTTCGCAGCTGAAGGGTCCAAGGGAAAGACGCAGTCGATACAGCTTGGGTTCAGGTGCGCCGCAGGAGTTGCCGGTGTTGACTACAACATCAAACCGCCTTAGGGACTCCGGCTCCGGATTTTCTGTCGGGGTTTACTCCCTTAGCCTTTCCCCTGAAGAGGTATGCCGCAAGGCAGCGGAGGTTTTTTGGAGTCAGAGTTTTCCTTCTCTGATGTACCCTGACTGGAAGATCGAACCAGCGACACTTAGCTCGCAGGCCGACGCTCAATCCACTGAGCTAAACCAGCCAGGGCATATTTACCAAGAAAACCCATAATTGCTCTTACCTCTACATCCCTTAGCCTGCTCCTCTGTTTATTGAACTTAGTTTTGTGCATTTTTATTCTTGTCTACTAGTTTAAGATCCCTGTAGTGCCTTTCTTGGTGTATTTCAGAAAAGAGGTGCTCACAATCATTAGTTGACAAAATCGGCATCTGCCTTGTCCTTATCACAAGTAAATAAATGCAAAATTTTAAGCTATCATTTGGCAGTGTTTAGGACTATCAACTTTTTTGAGCTCAGAAGCTTTGATTTTCAATGAGTGTACCCTAATGACTAAAGAATATTGCATGTCTGCCTCCTTCCTGCAGCCAAGATCGTGTCACAGTGATGGTCAGGTGCTTTGTGTGAGTCTGCAGGGACAATTGTAGAGCAGTTTGATGTATATATACATGCATGTAGAATAGTACTGAGCATGTATGTCTGAGTCTTGCAGCATGGCTGAAAGGGAACCTATGGACCATTAAGCTTTTTGAGATGAACTTCTCAGATACTGGATCTCTTGACTCATGTAGTGGAATTTTGGGGGAAGTAACATGGTTTGCTGTTTACCTAAGAAGTGCTGATTCAGCCCCTTCAGACATCTCTGTGTGACAGTCACTAGTTGGAAGGCTGTCTGGTTTTGTTGCTCAATTCTGACTCCTTTGGTGACTCAAGGGAGGTTTCCCTTTGGGCTTGTGATCTGTTTTTGCTGATGAACTTTAATGCCTTTTGGGGTTCCAAAGACAATAGTGTATTCTTACCTGTTTACTTTGTACTTTGAAGTTCTGAAAGAGAATCGGGTTCAATTAGCTTTGTTTTCTGTGTTTTTAGGGCAGAAGTTAAGAATAAATAATTGACTGTTTGGATATCTTATGTATTTTAACTTCATTCCCTAACCTGAGTCTCAGTCTTTAGGTTATCATTTAATCTTAAAACATTAAGGTAGTGGGTGACCTGGGTAAAACAGGTTTTTCTTTTCCTCAACAGCCCATTCCTGCTTTAAAGCTCGGATTTCTGGCTCTTCTGGAAAAGCTATTGAGGGTTGAATCGTGCAGTTGTCAGAGGTGAGGAAAGTGGGGGGAGGAGGAAAACAAATTCTTTCTTCTCTGCAGCATCACAGGGTGGAAGGTTTTGATTTCATTAATATCTGGTCAAGGAATAAATATTATCCAGGACCAATCATTTGATCTCATTTATCAAATGTGTGGCGCCCTGAGTTTAACACTTCCAGGAAAGATTGGTGAGGTCTTTTTACCTCCTGTCAAAGAGACGAATAGTCACCAAGTTTGGTGATTAGGTCTCAGTAATGTGTTAGGTCAAGTATTGAGTAATTATTTTACAAAAGAAGGGGATGGGGAAAGAGGGCACATTAGAATGTAGAGAAACTGTTCTTAACCAAGAGTGCCTGTCAGAATCACCTGGGGGAGCTTTTCCAAAATATATTTTTCCAGGCTCCACTCTACACTTACTGAACCATTGGGTGGGGTATTCTCAGAAAAGCTCCCTGGATGATTTTGATGCACGCCATTGGTTTAGTGGAAAGAGAATTGAATACGTAGTTAGATTCTGGTGGGACCTCTCCATCTGGTTTGACCCTAAGGAAGGCATGTTTTGGCATTAGTCTTTGAGCCTCAGTTTCTTAATCAGTGAAAAGGATTGGGTAAGGTGGTCTCTCAGGTTCTTTGAACAGCAACATTTTGTGATTTTTGAAGACAACTCTCCTGAAGTACCTTTCAAATTAATTTCTTTTGGTCTTTCTTTTGGAAGCTGAGAGAAGAATGAGGTTTGCAGCTTGAGAAAGCTGCTGAATAGCTGTTCACACTTCGAAAGCACTCAGTGTCTGTAGGACAGTGTTCAGATCACTTGGCATGTTTTTCTTAGTTGGGAGAGTAGTGAAGCTGTGACTCTTAGTTTGGCTCCTGGAATCATCTAGATGATGTGACTATGAGAACTGTCTTCTGAAAGTGTGTGTCACTGATAGTTTGGCTCTGGAAAGTTGGGGTATGGAAAATGTAGTGGAAAAAAACAATGCATTTTGAGCCAGAAGGTTTGAGTCCTGGCTCTGCTGTTTCCAAGTTGTGTGCCTTTGGGCCTCGGTATCTTCATCTGTGAAGGGTGGAGAGTAGTCGTGACCCGAACTTTAACTTCCCTTTCAACTCTGATGGCCTGTGACATGATGTATCTTGTGTGCTCATCAGAAGTGTGCCGGTGTGTGCAGTCTGGTTACAAATAACCAGCCATTGTCCTCTGCAGGTTTGAGTCACTGCCACTGGGAGAGATGAGGGGTGGGGAGGAGGTGGAATCTCCCTGGGATCTAATGAAACAAGCTGCCATAAGTATATGCAGTGTTTCACTTTAGTTGAATAAATGTTGAGTTTCTACCATGTTGAAGATGCCATTTTAGGTAGTGTAGGAGATATAAAAATTATGTCCTTCCTCTTTTTGTATTCTTATCAGTCCCTGGTACCATAAGAGAGTTCAGATGTTAAAATAATCGTTTGTTTATTCTCCCACACCAGGGTAGAGTCCTTTCCCTCTAGGACAGGTAAACTCAGTGCAGTTGGCTAATGCCATTTGGTGCTGATTAACTCTTGAAAAATAACCTAAATTTTAGCCTGCAGATATTTGGCATATTAGAAATGCAGAGAAGACACTGCGATGATAAGAAAATGAACTTTTTGTAAGGAAGTAGCTTTCCCAGAATCCTGATTTTACGACGACTCTACAGTGATATTATTAGGTTTACTGTCCTGAATTTTTTCTCTAGTGAGTGACAGGCTTATACTTGGAGCTCAGGTTGTGTTGTGGCCAGCGGTCTGCCTTTGGACAAAGCAGGAAGTTTAGAGGTACAAGTTGTTATTGAAGCCAAAGGAAACTAGCTTGTGTGCACTTTAGTTTTGACCATACATCATTAGAAGACCTTGTTCTTTGGCAAGGAATCTGTCTCAGTTCAGAAATTATTAGGGTGGATCAGTGACAACGGAAATGTTTTTCTTTGATGTTTAGCCTAATTTCTTTTTTCATGTAGAGGAACAAGAAGGAGAAATTACTTTGGAATGTCTTGTTGGTTCCTCTGCTTGGCTTTACAGCTCTTTGGTGCTCTTCTTTTAGTCGTATTCCTCCAGGTAGGTTTAGATGTTTACAGTGTTTTGAAGCCCCCCTGAGTGGTGGTTCCAGAAGTCTTGGATTCAGCTTGGAGTGTGAAGTCCTGGGTGTTAGTCCTGGCTCAGCTATTTCCCACTCAGTTTGCCATCAAGCAAGTCACTTAACCTTTCTCGACTTGCTTTTCCCACCCATAACTCTTCATTCTTAACCTAAGAGCCTCATGAGGTTATAAAGTACAAATGAAATAATATGAAAGATGTTCAAAATTTTTAAGTTGTGTAAATATTACCATGTTTTCACTACAAATAAATAATGCTTTTATGTGCTTCATCCTTTTTTTTTTTAAGTATATTTTATTGATTATATTGTTACAGTAGTTCCAATGTGCTTCATCCTTTCCTGTGCATGTTTGTCCTCGTCCCTGTGGCCTTCTCTTTGTCAGACAGTTCTCTTCCCTCTGTAATCAGGTGGTCACCTAGTCTTTGAGTTTTAAAGGGAAGAGAAGGTTTTAAGTGAAGCATACTGGTGAACTCATTTCTGTAAAATAGTGCTGTGTACATGGTGGGTGCTCCGGAAGTCCTTGTCGAATGATGGAAACCCTTCACAGCAGTCGGATGTTGGTGGCAGTGGCAGCTTTGTGGGGTGCATCTCCTCTTAGGATGGAGTGGTAGGCGGTTTCGGGGGCTGCCTGGGGGTGGGGGCTGCCGTTGTTCTGAGTAATACGAAGGCAGATGGTTAGCCCCTGTAAATAAGGATTGTTACGATTTGCGTTAGCTCCAAGGGAAGAAGCACCATCCAGTGTGGGTCTGGAAATGACTGCCAGGTGGCTTTATCTTTTAGTGATGCTCATTTTTAGAATGTTTCTTCTGGTATAAATTGGTAATTAAGAAATTTAATGGGGAAGGATCACTGCCTAATTGGCAGTTGGTTAAGTATAGTACTAGTTCTCAAAGAAGTTTTTCTTGTGCGGAGAGAGGTGTGGGTAGTGCCAGTGTGGGAAGTTTGCTTATAGAATCTTGTTCTGTTGGAGGGATTCAGGGACTGAAAGGGATTAATTCACATCGTTGGGGATAGCTGTGGGCTGCTACCAATAGGAAAGTAACTTGTGATTGAAGAATTCTGAATTTCCATTGACTTAGTTACTTTATCACATCATAATCCTGGCCTCACAAAAATGTTAAGAGACTAAATCATAAGTATAAAAAGCACCAAGATTGTGTTGAGTGGAAAATAATCTTAGTGTTAACTTTCTTTGCAGCATTGCACGACCACATTCTAAACTCAAGGAAGCCAGGAGTGAAATCACTCTAGGGCGCTCATTTCAAACTTGAAGGTTATGGTCTATGTAGAAGGACACAGAATCAATGTAGTAGGATTAAGCGTTTAAAAAAAGAAGGAAGCCATAGAAATGTGAGTGCATCAAAATAATAAGGTGTTAGGTGTTATTTTGAAACTGTTGTTCTGGTTTTATGTCTTTTGGTTGCTATATGTCGTAAGATATGTTTCTGTGGGACTATATCGGAAAAGTTTGAAACTCATGGATCTAACAAGTCACATGCCCCAGATTTACAGAACTCGTGGACTTTCACTGTTGTGTCTTGCTTCCTTGAAGTAATTTGGGTGCTGAAAGAGTTTATTATGTTTAGGAATTGTAAGTACTAAACTCCCATAATCTAGCAGCTGTCTAATAATGAGGAGGATTATTGAGTACTATTTTGATGTCTTTTTTTAGGTATCAGCTAACACCTAAATCATTAGAATAAAATAGCTTCTTAACATGGTTAATATTTTGAATTCCATATTACTAAGGTTCTTTTTTTTTTTTCCTGTAATAATATCCTTTCAAAAGATTTATGGTATTCTTTACTGTCATTTTATATATATTCATTGGGCAAAGTATTTTTTTTCTCTAGAAGGATACATTTCTTATTTTATAACAAAGTGTGAAGGAAAGAATGCTTTATTTGGGGAAATTTTTACCAAAACTACTGTTCTGTTAAGCAAGGGCTGGAGATAACCCCCCCCACACACACACACACACTTACAGACACGTACAGATACAGTTTATTTATTTGGTGATGATTATTTTGTGTTCCTTCTAGATAAAGAATTGGAGGCACAGATTGGTGAAATAATTTGCCAGGAATTACACAGGAACATAAATTGTGAAGAGAAAACTCTTGGTTATGGCACTGGATCATAATGTGTTAAGCTGTCCTTTACCTATGAACACTGAAAATAAAGAATTAGAAGAGTACTGAGTAATGAATTAGTTAGAAGGCTTGGGTTCCTAGTCTCCATTCTGCACTAGCCTGTCTGTTTAAGCATAGGCATGCCATTTCATGTTGGGGCCGCTGTAGGTAGAGTGAAAATGTGGACTTGATCCATTCAGCATTTAGATTGTTGCTTCCCAAAGGACTGGAGTATTGCATCAGGACCCATCCTGGGGTTTGTGCTGTTTGCAAGGCCCTAAGGAACTGCCTCGTTTTTTTTTTTTTTTTTTTTCCAGGGAGATAATATACATCACCCCACAGAGCCCAATAATGCAGTGATGTGAGTTGCTTCTTCACTGGGGACTGAGCCCAAGCTGTTTGTAGTAACCAAGAAAGATCTTGGCATGAGGCCAGGGGATGTGATTTCTGTGACCAGCTAGTTGCCTACTCAAAAAGCTTGCTAGGATCCATCCAAGAATGGTTTCTTCTGTCTTTAGAGTAAGGGAACATAGGACTATCTCCTGTTAAGGACTTTGAAACCAAGGACTCCCATTATCTTCTTGTAGCAATTACCAAGAAAGTATATTATTGCTGAATATAATCTTATAGATGTTAGCAAGGAATTCCTTTTTATCTTAATAAGCTTAAAAAATTAGTTTGCATTTGCTAATTTTTCACCGTCTCCCTAATGCTACTTATATTGCTTTATTGTTCAGTGCTATGAAGAGTTGATAATATCTACAATCATTTTTTCACATTGGTAATAACCTCTATTTTCTGGGTGAATTAGGAACTGTATCACCAGAGGAAAAGCTGACCTGAATGACTGTTCTTTCATCATCCCATTCATACTCACTATTTAACCATTTGGTTTGATCACAGTTTTAACACTATAAGATTCTTGATACTGATGGAAATCCTGACATTTGTTTGATGGTGGACTCCTCTGGTCTTTCTTCAGGTTTTGACTGCCACTTCCACTGCTGCTGGTGTGCAGGATTGAGGTTATTGATAGCAACAGTGGGCTCTAGGGAATGGCCACCAATTGTAGATAAGCCATGTTTTCATGGATTGCCCTCTTGGGAACCTAGTACTTGGCTAATGTTAATTACCTTATGTCACAGCCTAATTGCTGAGGGTGTAAATGTTTTCAGCAAACATTTGTTGAGCACCTGTCCTTCTTCTAAGCTTTTCATGCACCTATTAGACATTGTGTGTAGATACCCAACAGGAACATAACTCAAAAGATAATCTTCTACCTTCTTCGTCTACCCTTCCTGTTCTGGTCTACCATGGTTAATTTTGACACCCCATACTCAGTCTCTCAAACTTGAACTTGAAAACTTAGAATTATCTGTACTCTTCTCACTCCATCCTTTTTATATCTAATAAGTTATTGAACGCTGTTTGTTCCACCGTCAAAAATGTTCATACTGCTTTTTGTCCCCAGTGTTATACTGTTTAATGTCAAACTCAGTTTATTATTCCCCTGGACTGTTTCGATAGTCCTCTTAATTAAAATTTTTGTTTCTAATTTCTGCCCTCCTTTTCTTGATCTCTCACCAAGTTATCTTTCTTTTTTATTTTCTGGAAATTTTTCTATATAGTTCATTCAGATTTATCTTCTTTTTAATGCTATTAAAATGCATATACTGTGATCCCTCATTTATCGCGGGTATTATGTTCTAGACTCACCCTGCGACAGGTGAATACCTGCGAAGTAGGAACCTTACCTTTATTTTAGTATTTATACTTATTTTAAGACTTTATAAACCCTTCCCACACACTTATAAACCATTCCCAGTCCCTTATTAACCTTTCCCACTCCCTTACTAATCTTTTCCACACTTTTATAAACACTAGTTATGTTCTTAAACATATTCTACACTCTTAAACCTACATAACTTTAACAGCATATGTATAAAGTACTGCAAAATCCTATGATATAGTGAAAAATCTGCGATAAATAATTAAATATAATATTTTTAAAAATCCCGCAATACAGTGAGGCTGCGATAAGTGAACTGAGATGTAGAGAGGGACTACTGTATTAGTTTGTTTAACCGTTCCTCTATGAACGGACATTTTTTTATTTATATTTTTTCTTCCATTACAGGGAATACTGACGTGAGTGTCCATACATAGGTGAAAGGTGCCAAAGTGTACATTTAAAATGTTAACAGACACCAGCAAATCACTTTACAAAAAGTGCCTATTGATTTATGCTCCCATTTTTCACGCCTTTTTTTTCAAGACCATTTGTAATCTGGACTTAGTGTACTTCTCCCAGCCTCAGTGCTCTCTTTGACATATTTACTCATTTATTGTCAGCCACTGTCCTAGTTTCTATTTGGTACAAATTGTGTGCCAGGCACTCTCCTGTTGTTGGGGACTTAGTACTGGCTAAGGCAAATAGGGTCCCTGCCCTCATCGAGCCCACCCTCCTGCCACACGAAGTTTTTGCAATTCCAAGATTCCTTTTATGCATTTACAGCTACTTTTCTCTCTTCTTGATATGGCTTTTTCTTCTTTAACTTAACTGCCTAGAGAATTTTCTTTGATCATTCTTTTACCTTTTTGACCAGCTTAGATTTTATCCTGTCATATTATCCTCATCTCCTGTTAGATAGAGTTAGGTAGGCCTTCCTCAGTGGGTTCTTAACACCTCACATTTTTTTTATAGTGTTTATGCTGAAGAGTTTTAATTATTTGATACATATGCATGTGCCTGTGTATACAAGTATGTGTGTATGCACATGCACACACACAGAGACCTCTCCCATTAGAGTATGAGTTCAGTAAGGGCAAGCACCTGTGATATTTACCCTAATCCTCCCCCAGCTTAATGCCTTAAACACTGGAGATGCTTAATAAATGTTGAATAAGTGAATGAATAACAAACTATCTGATAAACTTATTTTGTACAGGGCACTATGGGGGCTTGTAAATATGAGTAAGACCATCTTCAAGGACTAACCTTGTAGTCAGGGAGATAAGAAACCGATGAGTAGACTGCATGATGATTCATGATAAGCTCTTTGAAGAGGCACAAATGAGTACTTGAGAATTTAAAGGAAGAGGTGAATTCTCATGTGTGGGATATTCTGGTAAACTTGGAGATGAGATGATTTTTTTCTTGGTTGTGCCAGGTATTGTGAGGGACACACATAGTGTTAAGATATGTCCCTGGCTTTAAGAGTTTTTTAGTCAAATAGGGCCTGAGGGCAGAGATTGGCATTCTGTGGTTTATGGACCAGATCAGACTGGCTGCCCATTTTTGTACAGTCTATGAGCTAAGAATGATAGTTTGCATTTAAAAAATTGTTTTTATAAAAAATATTTGGTGATATGCGAAATTACATGAAATTCAAATTTTAGCTAATTTTAGCAATTAACTTTTGTTAGAACACAGCCACATTATTTTGTTTACCCACCGTCTATGACTGCGTTTGTGCTACAACAGCAGAGCTGAGTGGTTGTGACCAATACTGTTTGACCGGCAGTGCCTAAAGTATTTACTCTGGCCTTTTATAGAAACAGCCTGCCGACCCCTAGGTTAGAAGGTGGAGAAGATCCACATACAGTCAAAGAAGAGAAAAACATTTTTAGTGAGAGGATTAGTTTGAGTTAAGAGCGTGGGACTGAAGCTTTAGAGCTGAAATGATGACCTAGCTTGACCTTTTATTTTACAGAGTAGTCAGAAGATCAAAAATCTTGTCAAAGTCCACATGATTTGTACACCAGAGTGACTGGAGCAGAATCTTTAGGACTTTAGAGGGAGATAAGATTATTGCTAGGCTAGGGCCAGATCATCAGTGGCCTTGTCCTTGAAAAATGAGAGTTGAAGAACAAACTTAAGAAAAGACTTCCTTTCTCTGAATGTAATATTTCTTCTTTCTCTTGTATTTCTAGAAGGCCTTTGAGCCCTACTTCGAGATTTTGGAAGTGTATTCCACAAAGGCCAAGAATTATATAAATGGCCATTGCACCAATTATGAACCCTGGCAGCTAATTGCATGGAGCGTCGTGTGTACCCTGCTGATAGTCTGGCTATATGAGTTTGTCTTCCAACCAGAGAGTAAGTATACTGTCCTCTCTGTAAAGGTACAGTGGAGGTTCACTAGCTTTGGAACTTTTGCTGATGGATTAGACTAATATCTTGCCTTTTGGTTTGGGTCTGATTTTTAAAATTTATTTAAATGGGAAGTGGGACATTGTCTTCTGACTGGTCAAGTTATAATAGGACTGCTTATGTTGATTGTTTTTGGACTTGGCAGCTTACGTAAAAACTTAAGAAATGAGTCATTGTAAGGATCCACAGATATCCCAGAGTGCGGCTTAAACCTTCTTTAGTTTTACCTTCTTGTCTAGAATGTAATTGTGCCACCTGGAGGTTTCAAAGCAGGAATCTCTTGCTTTCATTTTAGGCCATCCTTTCAAAATTAGGTGAAATTGGGACAGCACTCATGCTTGGGCATTACAGTGTCTGCCACGTGCCAGGCACTGTGCTAGGCTCTGGGACTGGCTACATAAGTAATAGAGGGTCCCTGTCTTCTTGCAGTTGAACTTCAGATGTCAGGGGACAGTGCACTCTGAGCTTCCTGGGTAGTGCCTCAGGGAGCTAATTGACATGGGGAAGAGGAAGCCCATTCTCTGAGTATAGATGAGAGGTCTGTTAGCGATCAGTGTGTAAATCCTCCATCCTTCCTAAGGTCCTGCCCACCCCACCCCTCCAAAAACCAACCAAACAAACAAAAACCCTGGTTGCTTGTTTCCTCCTTGTGAGTTCTTCTTCTCCCCTGCACTTGTGTGTGGACGGTATGAGGCAGGCGAGGTGGCGGGTGTTCTCTCGCACTCCCTGCGCTCCTTTTTCACTTTGGGTAGGCTGTCCCCGTTAACTTCCCTGGGCTGAGCAACCAGTAACATTGAAGAGATTTGCTTGTCATTTCTCATTTGTTTAAAATTTCCCCAACTATTTTTTTCCTGATAATGTCTGTTTGAAAGGGCTCTCTGGCTGTATTTTTTCCGCTTTTCTTTCTCTTCCCCCAGGAAAGTAAAATTAGAAACTAAATTCTCTTTTATCTCTATCATGGAGATAGGCATTGAGCCATTCTAGTATCTTGTGTGGTAAAATTAGTTTGCTCTAGCTTTAAGAACCCAGTCCTCAGTTTCTGCTCCTAGTCCTTGCAATATTTTCTTTACTTTTTGGTTTTTTTTTTTGAGAGAGAGAGAAACCAGTTTGTTGTTCCACCCACCGATGCATTCATTGGTTGGTTCTTGTATGTGCCCTGACTTGGGATTGAACCCACAACTTGGTGAATTGGGACCACACTCTAAATAACTGAGCTACCGACCAGGGCCCCTTGCAAGATTTTCTCATAAACTCTGAGAAATTAGACTGACCCTTCTGCTGCATCTGCCCTGTGGTTTGGAAATGGACAAACTGTTGTCTTCCTTCTCAGGTTATTAGTTTCCCAGGAAGCATTTGATTCGGTGGTGCTCACCATCCTGCCCTTCCAGGAGAAATGACCTATTCCAGAGGACTCTAAGGAGTAGCAATAAACGTACTTTTCTGTATGTCTTTTTTTATTGTGATAAGATATACGTGCATAAGATAAAGTTTACCTTTTTCCCCATTTTTAAGTGTACAGGTCAGTGGCATTAAGTCCATTCACATTGTTGTGCAGCCACTACCGCCATCCCTCTCGAGAGCGACACTCTGTCCCTGTTAAACAGTTACTCCTGTTTCCTTCTCTCCCCAGCTCCTGACAGCCTCTGTTCTATGTGCTTTTCCTTTTAAGGTGCTGCATTTGTAAAACCAGATGAAAGTTACAGATTTGTATTTCTTTGCTCTGATTCATATTCGCTGTAGGTGTGTACTTCTATTTCTAGTTATGCAGCCCATGGTGCCCGTACACATTTTGCCCAATTGGTAGTAGAAGCGTAGCCATCTTAGGTCCTTTAGGGTTCAGAAAAGAATATGCTGGTCTTAGAACATTCCCTGAGAAAATTAATAGTAGCAGGGTGAGAATGATATGTACCACCTAAATCTTTGATTTCAGGCCATTTCAGTTGTTTTATTTTTAATAATGTTTTCTTTTATTATTACAGAAGTAGTATATGTTCATTGTAGAAAATCAGATGTAGATAAGCCAGGAGAACAATATTAAAATCTTGCTACCTAACTCTAACCACTATTTATGTGTCTATATTATGTGTGCATACAAAATGTAGTTTTTGTAGGTTAAAAATTGTTGCATATTGGCAGTTTCATATAGTTTCACACATACACACATGCAACACACTTCTTATTTTGTAGCTTCCAACTTGAATTTTAGATACATAAAAATGTCTTCCCTCCAGACATTGGAGAGCCTTTTCATAGAAGTGCCATTTATTTTTTCCAGAACCTTGCTCATGTAGAAGTATTTATTCTACATATCACTGAACAATCAAGTTCTTTTTAGTACATTGCCCTAGAGGAGTCTAAAGTCTGGACTAGTGATAAACTTCGCTAATCTTGAACCTGAATTCTTCTCTGAAGGAGAAAGGGTAATTTTGAGAGCACAGGATGAATGCCAGGGTAGATAAGAACTAGAAGCAGCAGGAGGAATGGGGTGGGAGGGTGTGCAGGGGTTAGCAGCTCTCTTAGGTGTCTCTTCGTTATTTCTGCTGTGTGATTATCAGCTCAAATCCTTACAACTTGGTGTTGATTTTAACTGAGATTGTCCATAGTTCATCAACAGAAATCAGTTAGGTGGTAGGAGTGTGTGATAACGCTCTTGTGATTTCTAGCCCTGACAACACCCTTAAGTTCGCTCCCTCACAATAAAATGGGCATTATAATACCTGCCTTACCTAGTCACAGGGTAATATGCGGATTGAGTGGCAAAATTTGTGTGAAAGGAATTCATGAACTGTAAAGAGCCATGCATTGTTGTTCTTACACTGACATTTCCTATTTTATTACCTTAACATATTCTAACTACTTTCTGTACCTCTGGGAGCTTTTACTTTTGAGATCATCTTTTAAGGTCATAACCACACGGTCTTTTCATTTTTAATTTCTCCATCTCTAATTCTGTATTCTGTTCTTTGTACCCTATACCATTTTATCCCACCTCATTCACCAGATTAATTTATTCTTTTCTTCTCCATCTACTCTACTTTTGGATACCTGACTCAGTTTGCTGATTTTTGGACCTCTTTCCAGCTCATTAATTAATTATTTCACTTATTAAATAAGGAAGTAGTTCTGAATATTTACAGTTTTAACGTTGTTAGAGATACAGTTGACCCTTGAACAACGTGGAGTTAGGGGGCTGACACCTGCACAGTCATAAGTCCATATACAGTATAACTTTTGATTCCCCCAAAACTTAACTACAGTCCCTTGATATCTTTGGGGAATTGGTTCTGGGACCCCCAGTGGATACCAAAATCAGTGGATGCTCAAGTCTCTTATATAAAATTACATAGAACAGTGCATACAGTTGGTCCTCCACATCTGCAGATTGCCAGCTGCGGATCGAAAGTACAGTTTTTGATCCACAGTTGGTTGAATCCATGGATGTGAAACCCAAGGATATGGAAGGCTGTATATTTCAAAATATCTGTGTATAAGCGGACCCACACAGTTCAAATCTATGTTGTTCACATGTCCATTATAGTCAAATAACAAGCAGCTTAAATATCTAATACTGAGTTATACTCATTTGATGGACTATTATAACAACATTCAAAAGTATGTTTAAGAAGAATTTTTAATGTTGAAAATGCTTAAAGTGCGAACAATAATCAATATTGAACATCCAGTAAGATCTCATTTACATATTACAATGTGTAGAACACGGGACTGAAAGGAAATACTTCAGAATTTAAACAAAAAGGGAATTATAGGTAAGTGGTTTCAATCCTTTTGTCTTCTTATTTAGTCTGTGTCTTAGTTACCTGGGTTTGTCCCAGATATTTAGAATGTTGACCACAGTGCTAGGCACTAGAGAGTGAAGTAGAAAGACAGGGATGCAACCTAAGTAAAAACAAGAAGTAAAGATGCAAGACTTCGTATGTGAATACCAAAAGAAGGTACATGCGTATTCTGTTATTGAGAGTGCAGTCCTTGCAGCCAGAGAAATTGGAATGCCCAGGTAGCCTAGGAATGCAGTGAAAGTTCATGTTCAGTTCCTGCCTTGCATGAATGCTAGGTCTAGATTCCTTAAGCACATTTGGGGTAACTGAAAATCTATATTACGCATTTGAAGCAGCATAGAATCCTGGGAGCTTAGGACTAGAAAAATCAAAGACTTCACCTAAATCCCTGCTCCATCACTGATTTGATCCATTGCCTTGAGCAGTTATTCATGCTTTGATGCATTGTTGTCTTTGAATAGTAGGTAGTATCTTCTATGCCAATGTCAAAATCTTGTTGTCAGAGTCAGTTGAGATCCACTGAATGTAAATTCATTAGAGTAGAATAGTTATTTCGGTGCCATGTATTTGTAATTATTATAATTAACAGGATCAGAATTCCATATTTTTCCTAATGTACTTCCTGACAGAATGGAGTCTGATTGGTGTCACAATATTGAAGGCCTTTTTAGGTCCAGAAAACGTTAGGATGGGTGTTGAATGAGAGGCTGGAGCCTAGATCCTAATAAAAGCCTGTGTTGGTCATTTGTTTTGTGGGAGTGAAGAGAAATGTTGGCCTCTGTAAACCTTGGAAAGATAAAAAACTCTGGACTACATGTCATTTGACCCAACAGTTCTGTTTCTGGGAATTTATCCTGTAGGTATTCTCTTACGTATGTAGTATGGTACATGTTACAAGCTTATTTCAGCATGATTTGTAATAGCAAATATTAGAAACAACCTAAGTGTTCCAACAAGGGGCAAGTTAAATAAATTATGGTGCATCGATACAATGAAATACTCTACAGCTTTTTAAAAATGAGTGAGGAAGCAGGGGTCTTTAAAAGAATATTTCTAAGTAGAAAAAGAAATTCTAATACAGTGCTAGACTATACTACCTTTTGTGTAAAAATAGAGACAAATAAGAATAGATCTTTATTCTTGCTTGTATATACATAAGAAATTCTAGAAACTAATAGTAAGGTTTACCTGGGAGTACAATGAGGGTCTGGGGTAGATGAGAAACTTTTAACCCTCTATATGCATATTTATTTTTAACGTTTTGAACTATGTAAATATTTTATTTAAAAAATTAAATTTAGCCCTGGCTGCTGCGGCTCAATGGATTGAGCATTGGCCTGCAAGCCAAGTGTCGCTGGTTCGATTCCCAGCCAGGGCACATTACTAGGTTGCATGTCAGGTCCCCAGTTGGGGACGCGAGTGAGAGGCAACCACACAGTGATGTTTCTCTCCCTCTCTCCTTTCCCCCTCTTTAAAAATAAAATAAATAAATAAATAAATAAATAATTTTAAAAAATTAAATTTAAAAGGTTTTTTATTCTAAAGGCAAGAAACTCTTCCTTTGCGATCGGAAGGCAAGTGAGACTGCAGACGATGTAACTGAATAGTTCATGCATCATGACTAGCATATTATATCCATGAAAGTTTATTGGGATAATAGAACCATTTGTTTCTTACAGGTTTATGGTCAAGGTTTAAAAAGAGATGCTTTAAGCTCATCAGAAAGATGCCTATTATTGGTCGCAAGGTAAGTGGAATCTGTATACATCTTCTGCCTTACCCCACCCCCATGGTTATACCTCTTTCTTTTTATTTACTCAACCTAGTATTCTCAAGGGGGAGGTGTGATTTTGTCCTCCACCTCCAAGGAACATTTGACAATGTTTGAAAATATTTTTGGTTATCACAGCTGGAGGGGACTGCTGTTGGCATCTAGTGGATATAGGTCAGGGATGCTGCTAAACATCCTACCGTGCACCGGACAGCTCCCCCACAACAGAGAATTGTCTGGCTCCACGTGGCAGCAGCCCTGAGATTGAGAAACCTGGCTTAACCTTTTCTCCAGCACATGTGACTAAAGGAGAAAAGACATGTCTGTCAAGAACTTGAAATTAGAAAACTTGTCAGAAGTGACGTGATGCTATTGGGAAATATTTGCCTGGGCTGATTTTTAGGTATTTACGTATGTGGGGGTTGGGTGCTTACATGGTTTAGATCAGGGTTGGCAACATTTTTTGTAAAGGGCTAGATATGAAATATTTTAGGCTTTGCAGGCCATACCAAGACTTTCACCAACTCCTCAACTCTGCCCTTGGAGAGGGATTGCAGCGATAGGATCACAGCCTAAGGAAAGAGCCTGGCTCTGTTCCAGAGAATCTTTCTTTACAAAAATAGGCATAGGCCAGATTTAGGTTGTGGTTTGCTGATTCCAGGTTTAGAAACTCAGATAACAGAGCTATTCTCTTGCTCTTTGTACCTATCCATAGTCTAGTATGTTCCCTTCACTGTATCTTCTCTGCCCTCATCCACACTGAGGATAAGATAGTCACCTCTGTCCCCTTTCCCCAGGCTCTTAATCACAGGTGGAGATAAACAGGGCAGGCCCCATCCCAAGCTTTAAGGCAGGTGCCTGAGTTCTTGATATCTTCATCTCACCCAGTACTTGCCCTTCACCTCAGCTTCCCTTTAGTCTTTCTTTTACTTTTGGCTTGCAATTTGCTTTTCTTGCCAGGCCAAAAAAGAAGTCAGGTATCTTTAGCCTTTGACTGAAATCCATTCAGACCACTGAACTAACTCTCCCAAACTTATGTTATTTTCAGATTAATTTCCTGTGGGGAAGTAGAAGTAATAAATGGGATGGAGATGGGGCATGAGATTAGATACGCTTTTATTTTACCTCAAATTATTTTAAGCCCCCAAATTAAGTTGGCTTTGATCATTATAGAATAAAGGGTAGGAGAAGAGGGAAGATATATAATGGATAGACTGGCTCACAAAGGATATTGCATTTCCTCATATCAGTCCCTGTATTTTTTCTGCCCTTATTCTTCATGCTTTTCTCTTTCAATTTCAGATTTTGATACAATCCTAGAGTTTCAGAACCCATTCTTAAATTTATAAACTAACAGAATTGGAAGGGACTTAGAAACTGTGTAATTAATCATGTTTAATTCTTTTTAGAAGCAGATTTTGAGGTTCAGAGACATAAAGTTATTTGCGTGAGCATATGTGCATCTGTCTTGTTCATTCACTTATATTCACTTATTCAGCACATGTTACTAAGCGCCCGCTCCATGGCAGGTATTATTCTGGGTGCAGTGGTGAATAAGACCAAGTCCTTGCCCTGTGGAACTTACATTTTAGTAGGAAAGACAAAATAAATAAGTAAACAAATACATAAGATTTTTATTTTGAAATAAATGCTTTGAAGAAATTAAAACATGATAGAGGATCTGAGGCAAGAATGAGGGACGGGAAGTACTTGCTATGCTTTCTAAGATAACTCATCATTTTGTGTCTTGTTTTATTTTATTACAACAGTATAGTTTGTGCGTGGAAGTTCAGCTTTTATAGCTTGTTTCTATTACATGCTTGCCACTTACACAGCATACTTCTTTATTTAGAACTTAAACATTATCTTCGTGTTCATCACATGCCCAAGAATGCCTGTCAGTGCCTGTCTGTTACTGTTGTCCATATATTTTAAAGGAGTGGCTTTCCCCGTGGATTCATTGAGGGCCACATCTAAGAAGACCCTCTTATATTCTAATAATCCAGAGCTAGAGATGAGAAAATCTGAATGTTTGGATTGAGAACTTGGGCATCTTGCTGAAACCATATCACCGTAACGCAGATTGTAGCCAGTCATCCCTAAACCTACCACCCAAACATCTCTTATCACAGATAGTAGCCCCTGCCATTCTACCTCTTTACTCTGCTCCCCTCCCCACTCCACCCCTAGCACCTTTCAATACCTTTTATTTTCTGTTTCTGCTGCTAAAAGTAAGCTTCATGAAAATATAACTTATCCCTACTGTGTACCGCCTCAGTTTGTTTTGCCCACTGTGTATTTCTGGCTCATAGTAGTAGTTCCAGAAATATTTATCGAGTGAGTGAATGAATAAAAGAAAATATCCCAGAACCTGTTGCTATGAGGATGGAAAAGAAATAACTGTAGTTATTTCTTTGTGCTAAATTATGTAGCAGAAAGGACTTTTAGCTCCTGGCACTAAGGGTCAAACAGTACAAGCTGTCCACAACCTGAGGAGCTAGAAAACAGTCTTCCTAGCACTGCCCGGGATAGCCTGAGCTTATATGTTGGGAGTTGTATAGGCCTCCAGAGTCCTCCCCTGCTCTCTACATTCTGCATGTCTTTTGAAGGAGCTCATCACTTGCACCAGCACCAGAATTCCTTTTACTGCTGCTTGGCCTGTTTTCTGGTGACTGTCTATGGCTCTGTCTTTGACTTTTTAACCGATACACTGTAGCTGCTTACCAGGGCAGGAGCAAGGTCCAAATATTGCCCCCAAAGAAGTGCTGACATTAGCAAATGCAAACCAAGTAAAGCAGTGGTAATGTCGACATGGCAGAGGAAGGGGGTTGGGGATTGAGTGCATCTTTGACCTTTAGAGAAGAAGTTGACCTTCCAGACTTCTAAGAAAGTGTTGCAGATGCCAAAATATAGTTGCACAGTCAGACTGTCACCATATCTCCTTAAGAAAGAACACCCTCCTTTCTCTGTAATATGTGTGTGGTGCCCAGCTGTTGGGAGTTGACTTGGTGTCATAACAGGTTTTTTTATTCTCTATACTATATTCTTCCATCTCCATGTTAATTTTGTTTTTCTTACCTTGGAGATCCAAGATGCGTTGAACAAGGCCAAGGATGATATTAACAAGAACATGGCATTTCTGAAAGTGGACAAAGACTATGTGAAAGTTCTGCCCTCTCAAGGTCTGAGCTCGGCTGCAGTTCTGGAGAAGCTCAAGGAGTACAGCTCTATGGGTATGATTCTCGGCAAAAGCATGCATGCTACCTACTTCATTAACCCAGCTAGGGCCGTCAGCTGTGCTTGTGAAGGTTAAGAACAGTTCCGCCCTGGTATTTACATGCTCAGGAGGGCCCACTCCTTCTCCCAAACATTTACTTTTGTATTTTAAAAATTATATTTAGATTCATCCTTCATCCATAAAACAAATCTCAGAGACAGTGGAACTTGGTTTCGTTTCCTTTTGTAAACTGAATAAAACAGATACATTTGTTTTTTAAAAAGAGAATATGTGTAATAAAAATGAAATACAGATCCGTTATTGTCACATCTTTCTAAATGCAAAAAATAAAAAGCCACTATAATTCTTTCATCAAAAGATAAACACAGATTTTGTAGATATATGTATATCAGAATATTAATAGTGTTTTTATGTAATAAACATACACAAGTATATATATGTATTGGGAGGATAAATGTGCCAAGTCCAAGTAGCTTGATGTTTAAGAGTAAGGCCTGTGGAAGCAGCCTGGATTCCCATCCTGGTTTGGCCACTGAAAGTATTACCTTGAGTGAGTTACTTAACTTCTCTATGCTTCAGTTTCTGTCTCTCTACAATGGGAGTAATAATATTTACTTGAAAGAATGATTATAGAGATTAAATAAGATATACATGTAAATGTAGAATACCTGGCATATAGAAAGTACTCAATAAGTGTTAATTATTATGAACACAATAAAAGTTAATTATTATGAGCATAGATTAAGGTCATATTATGAATACTTTAAAAGAGTAAGCTTTTTAGTTTGGCATAATTTCAGATTTATAGAAAATTTGCAAAGATAGTAACATAGATTTCCTATATACCCCTTACCTAGCTTCTCCTGGTTTGAACATTTAAAATAACATTGTCGCCCTGGCTGCTGTGGCTCAGTGGATTGAATGTTGACCTGCGAGCCAAGTGTCTCTGGTTCGATTCCGAGTCAGGGCACATGACTAGGTTGCATGTCAGGTGCCCCGTTGGGGGTGCAAGTGAGAGGCAACCACACAGTGATGTTTCTCTCCCTCTCTTTCTCCTTTCCCCTCTCTCTAAAAATAAATAAGTAAACAAACAAACAAATAAATAAATTATTAAAAAATAAAAAATAAAATAACATTGTCAAAACTAAAGTATTAACATTGGTACAGTGCTGTTAACTGACTACAAATTCTATTGTGATGTCACTAGTTTTTTCCATCGATGTCCTTTTTTATGTTCTAGGACCCAACCCAGGATACCATGTTGCATTTCAAAAAATAATTTTAGACCACCTAATTGAACTGTGTTGAGTTTTTGATGTTGGCTGGTGCAAAATTAGATACAGTCTGTGATTTATAGATGATACAAAGCAGGGATTAGCACTCTGAAACCTGCATGTTAAAAATTTCTGTGGTGATGAGGGCTGGTTGATGCCCCCGTATTTCCTTCCCTTCCATTTAAGTCACTATCCATTGCCATACTCTGTAGCACCAGTAAAAGAACAGGAAGTGAAACCCTATATCCTATTTTTGAAAGTCTGATGACCTCTGATCTGAGACACACCTCATACAGAGCAGTGTCCTCTAAGGAAAGAAGGGAAGTCCAGCTGGCAACAGTCCAGAGTTTGGCAGATTGGGTGAGATTGAGGAATTAGTCTGGACATTCACTACTCAGCCCTCTGCTCTCTTGTTGGAGCTGAAGATCTTTGCTTTGTAAGAGTCCATGGCTAGTCTTTAAATTAGTGTGTTTCTGTGATAGCTTTCTTGCTACTCACTTTCACTAGGGCAGAGCCATACTGTAGCAAAAGGACCTGAGACACCCACATTGACAGATTTGTTGGCACAACGTAGAGTTTATAATGTGGAACCTCAGACAGGAAGTGGAAAGTTGGACCTTATAGTCTGGTCAGGAACCTTTCTTGGGAGCTTTATCCCAGCGATGACTGCTCCCAGTCCTGAATGTTGCAGCGGATGTTGCTGGACGCAGGTGCCAAATTCTGTGTGGGTTTTCAGACTTGTCTGAAGGCGGGGCCCCTGAGACTGAGGTGTCTCACTGTGGCTCGTCTCGTCATGGATTGATTCAGTTCCCTGACTCCAACCCTGAGGTTGGAGATTGAAATTTTACTTTTGTGTTCCTCTTCCCTGCCACCTCTACTCAGAACAGTGCCGCTTCCTATGACTAGTTAGGAAGGGAGGGAAGAAAGAAGGAAGTGGTTGATGAAAAAGGTCAAGCTAAGCGTACAAAAAACAGAAAATGAATATATAGCTAGAGGAAAATTTTTCTGCTGTTACAGTTGGGGAATAGGGCAGTATTATTATTGGACTATATGTACCTAGGTGCTGTGGGTTTCTTTTCAGACTGTTGTTGATACTAATTGATGATCTTTATTTTGCTGTGGTAGCTCTGTTGGAATTTTTTCTTTCTTGATGTAATATAAGGACACCTTTGGATTTCCACTCAAAACTTTTTTTTTTCTTTTGTACTCAGAGGGGATTCTTTGCATTTCTTCTTTTTAGAACCTTACCTGTCTTCCCCAAAGTTTCTGCTTAGTGACCCAGTGGTCTTAACTTTCTCTGCAGACGTCTCGTGGCAAGAAGGGAGAGCCTCTGGGGCAGTGTACAACGGGGAGGAGAAGCTCACCGAGTTCCTGGTGAAGGTGAATGCCCAGTACTCGAAGGGACTGTGTGTGGTCTATGCCAGTTTATGTTACCTCATTTTTGTCTCTTTAAATTGGAATGTAAAAAATTACTTAAGGAAATTTTTTAAAAATAAAAATGTTTAGAAACTTTCTCTTCACCCAAACAGGTGAATATGTATAAGATTGTCAAAGACATCTTCAATCTGTAATAAAGTAAAATATTACTTATGTTTCCCAGCTTTACTGACACCCTGCATAGAAGGTGGGTTACCAGGGTAGTCCCAGCATTTGAGATTATTAATAATAAGACATATTTTGTTTGATAAGAAGAGACAGGGATAGAAACTTGGCCATGATTTCCTATACTTCCTGACTCTCAAATCAGGCGATCTGGGAATGAGCAGTGGTTTCACTCAATAATTCTCATTTTTTGTTGCCTTTAGCATCTCCCATTTCTAGTCAGATTTATTTTTGAAATCCCACTTTGCCACATAAAATTGGCATTGACTGATGGCTTCTAAGTCTATGTGTTTGATTATTATACTCATGAGACGACTTATACCTTCCTAAATGTTATAGGTTTTGAAGCTATATCTTGACATAATTCTCCAATCTTATTTCTGTGTTTAAAAATCCTTCAGTGGCTTCCTATCATGTACAAGATAAAATACAAGCTGCTTATAAGGCAGAAAATACAAGTCTTCAGGAGCCAGCTCCCACCTAGTTTTACTGCCACTCCTTTACTTTCCCACTTAAATGCTAACTGCTGCCTTTTCTTTTTACAGAGTACACCTTGCTGTTATGTTTTTTTCCTTTCTCTCCTTCCCTCCACCTGTTCTAAAGGATGAGTTCCTATTTATCTCTCAAGGTTCCACTTAACAGACACCTCCAGACCACTCAGTGTTCATTATTGCCTCTTTAAGGTCCCTTACCTTCATGCACACACATCTAGGATTACACTTGGACAATAGCTGCTTTGTGCCAGATACTTAAGTGCTTTGCAGGCGTTATGTTATTTGCATATCACTAGAGCGCTATCAGATCAGTACCTTAATTATCCCTTTTAACATATGAGAAGTTACACGGCTAGTAGTGACTGGCAAAGCTAAACCTTCAAACTGAGTCTGCTTAGTTAGTGTTTTAGTCTGCTTTTAACCACATTTATACTTCCTCTCCCACCACACTGTAAAGTGGTCTATTTGCATGTCTGTCTCCTCCACTGTATTTTGATCTTTAGGTGGGGGAACATATCTTACCGTTTTTCCACTTTCTAATGTTGTGCCTGACACCAAGAAACTTGTTTAGTGTGTGATTCTTTGCCCCGTACAGTGTAATTGTCTTCATATCTCCTTGCATTTCTTTGCAGGCCTATGGAGATTTTGCATGGAGTAATCCACTGCACCCAGATATCTTCCCAGGGCTCCGGAAGATAGAGGCCGAGATCGTGAGGATAGCTTGTTCTCTGTTCAATGGGGGCCCAGATTCCTGTGGGTGTGTAAGTATATGCAAGCGTCATACAGTAATCTTTTTTAGCTTAATATAGAAGAATTTATTTTAAAATTTTACTTTTTTCATTATGCAAGCTATGTGTGATTATTGTAGAAAGATCCAGCTTAACAGCAATTTAAAAATACTGCTTGTAGTTTTGTAATTCATAGAGTGTCAACATTTTGGCATATGGTCTTCTAGATATTTTTTCTCTTCAATTTTTTACTTTGAAAAACTGTAAACCTACATAAGTAACTAGAATAAAGAGCACCCTACAATCATGAAATAATATTTGCCCTATCTGCTCTCTGCTCCTTTCTTTTCCTTCCTTCATTTCTTTCATCCACCACCCCACCTGCCTTCCTACCCACTTATTTATATAATTTTGTTGAACCATCTTGCAGGTTTTTTGGATATACTTTCTCAGTTTACTTGAGCTGGGAGTTTACTTTCTCATTTTGCTATAAATCGAATCTCATTTAGTTGGTTTAGGAATAAAGGAAGAGGTATTATTTATATTTAAAGACATAATATGTTTCAACTATTTTTTTCAGTAGACGTTTGTTAGTTTTCCTAAACTGTGATTGATAAGCTTCTGTTTAGATTTGTCATTACAACTGATATTGTCTGCTCTAGAAAAAATGAAATCTGAGCTTATGCAGGGTAGAGAGTTAGACTTAACCCAGTGTGCTATAATGGTATCCTAGAGGTGCTAACGCTATCAGATACTTTTATAATCATTATAAAATCTGCAAATTTAATTTTTGAAGAACCCATCCAAAGACAGTAACATTTAATAGTTACATTTTTGTTTTTTTACCAATAAGCTGTGTTGTTTTACTATTGTGAGAAACGCTCACAATAAAAACCGGGACACAGGACTTGAGCAGCAAAGCGAGGCATTTATTCACGAGTCTGCAGAGCCGGGTGCACCCTCAGCCAGGTGAATGTGTGCCCAGAAAGAGGGAGCTGGCTGCTTTTA